>NC_073228.2:162617500-165117500 GCF_029281585.2 Gorilla gorilla gorilla | reverse complement strand
AAAAAGCATACATTGGCACTCAGTAACCACAGAGATAGAAACAACTGACTCAGCCTCTCCAGAAATAACAGTAGATGTAGAATTTGTTCTTAAATATATGTTTCGTTGAAATGAAATGCAGTCATCAAATGCGAGGAGGGGTGCTAGACCTGATAAGTCTAGGAAGACCAGTCAGCTTGATAGCCAGTTGTTAAACTAAAGGACCACAAAGGTGTGTTTAGTAGTTCTGATATGGGATTACTATCAGTTTATACATATGTATAGATTTTCTTTTAATTATAAACAGCCAGATAGCCAGCAATTAAGGTGTTTTTTCATCTTTGTGAAATTCATGGACAAATTCTGACTCTAAAATGCACAGTCTACATGAAATCTTTGATCTCAATCTGTATATATATATATTGTACATGACTGCTAGTAGGTATGAAATGCATTTCAGAATTGAAAACTCATGCAACATAATCATGTGTTTGCATAAGGAATGTTAAAATTCTTTCTACTACAATTTATTAACAGGGGAAAAGATTCAAGCAGTGCCATCTAGACCTTTTCTCTTCTCATTTCTTCAAAAGCAGTGCTAAGTAAAATAATAATAATAAAAATGGTTTATGAACCAAAAAACTTTACATTCTAGCATTAGGAACACACACAAAAAAATCTGTCAGCTTACAAAAGCACAACACATAAAGAAAGAGCAGTGGAATGCGTAATGGGAAAATGAGTCATGTTTAAAGCAAGACCTGCATTAAATTGGCAACTAAGATAATTTCCATTTTCTATAGGTAACCGTGTTCCAGTTTAATGATTACCTTCATACTCAACAAGAAAAATAGCAAAGCAACATCATCAAAATAGGTCTTACAACATATCTACATGTATATATGTGTATATATAGATTCATATAAACATACATACATATATATGCATTCATATGTTGGAAAACAAAAGGAATAAGCTAATATGTTTTATTTCCTTCATTAAACCAGTATATGAGTATTTTTAATTTGGCAAACAAAAATCAACATACTGAAATAAGTAATACAGGGTACTGAGCATTTCTCTATCAGCAAATCAATGCCTACAGTTTTTATGAACCATTGCACAGTTTAACTCGACAATAGTACTGTACCCCAGAACATCAGAAGTTAAGTAGTTGTCACATTGCTTGTCCAATTGCTCTCTTTTTCAAGGAAACAAATAACATTGTCCATTGGTGAGTCAAAAACAAACATGTCTTAAGAAAATGAAAAATGATAAAAATTCCTCCAAAGAGGAAGAAAAAAAAAAAAAAAACTAAACCCCACCATGTTGGTTAGGGCAAAATACTAAGTATTCACAACTGTAGCAATCATGCCATTTGGCTAAATGTACAGAATACATGTAATGTGAGCAACCATAACTTTCACTGAACGTGTGTAAATATTAAAACAGATTTCTTAAATATTTTTAACTTCTAATTTGTATTTTATGGTAAGGCAATGTGCTAATTCTGTTTATGGCTTAAGTTGATGTGTTATAATATGTAAATAATTAAACATGCTGTAAATGAATAGTCAATAGATACAAATAATTGTTTAGTTTTTTTCTTAATTTTTATTTATTTTTTACTAAGTACTATTACTGCAGTGCCCCCAGCAGAGTAATTTAAACACCCTTTTGCATAAATGGTTTGGGAATCCCAGACAGAAGGGTTTCAATTTGCTATCACACACACAGTCACACACAGTCACACACACACACACACACACACACACTCAAACACACATAATCTTTTGCTCACCCACTCTGTCTCTCTGCTCGTCTATGGGAAACACTCTACTGTTTATGTAGTCAATATAACAAACAAGAGATAGCCTTTGAAATGGCAATTGGGAAAAGCAAAAATGATCATTGATAACTTAATAGACTTTTTTATATGTCAGAGTTCAAGAAACCAAAGTTTGCAACTTAAATCTCAGTTTTCAAACAGTAAAAGTTTGTATAGATGGCACTACAGAAAAATAAAAATGGTTATTCCTACCAGCTCCAGAAATGTGTTACACAATATACACTAGAAGACTTTTTTTTTTAATAATAGTATTTTGTCCTTAGGTAGTATTGTTCCTTTCAACCAAAGACTCCAGAATTATTGAAAAACAAAAAAGGAAAAAAAATGAGATAATGGGGGAAAAAAGGACACTGCTTCACACCAAAGGTTTAAAAAAATATTTTCCAAATGCACTAGGAACATTGTAAAAACCAGAAAGGAGTGAACAGAATGCTAATGAAGATACCGCCCTAAAGAAATCTGTACAAAAAAAAAAAAAAAAGCAGCACTCTTAAAAAGCTACTACGTTTTTGGAAATTGAAGTAAAATATTTCTGTAGATATATTCAAAATTCTGACATCAAATTTTAATTTGCTTAAAGAAGTTTTATTTGTGATGAAGATCAATATGATTCAAATGATGAAAAACAAAACTGTATGTCCTTTGAGTTCCCAAACCAAATGTCACTGCCGTGTCACATCCTCTAATCTGATGCCCATGTGTGTGTCCTTGCGCCATTTGAAGCAAGTTGACAGTTCCATCAGTTTGTTTTTGTTTTTGTTTTTGTTTTTGGTTCAATAATTTGAGTTCAACCATTGTCATTTTAAACATAATTAATCCCAACAAAGTTGCCTATAGTTTAATTTAAATCTCACAGCATTTTTAATTTATTTTGCATGGGTGTTTAAATAGTTCTGTTACGAATATTGTCCCTGCACAGTTCTAAATTGTCCTTTTATAAAAAAAAAAAAGTGATATTCTAGTTTCTTCACAATGTAGTGATTATCAGCCTTACTAATTACCTTGTAGCCTTTCTTAATATGCACATAATGCACATTTTCCAATGGCTAGAAAAATGCAAAACACAGTGGATATCATTGCATCTATTTTCATGTCTTTCTAAAAACAGGACTATTAAAATCTCTGGGATACATGAGATAGTAAAAAATGAGGATTATAAATGAATAGCACATAAGAATTATTTTCTTGAATTTAAACTTATTGCAGCCAGTTTCAGCATGTAAATATATAATAATGTTGGCTAGTGTGTAATTCTTGAACTAAGAAATATAAATAAAAATAAAAAGATTGTGTGTGTGGTTTCATTGTGTTCAGAATATTTCTTGTTTGAACTGTTAGTATGAGTTATATTGTAGAATGATGGCTTTTGTGAAATGAAATAAGAAGCCTGGGAACTTGGGACCTACTGTCAGGCAAACTTGAATTTGAGCGTTGATTTGCCAGTTCTGAGGCGTAATTGTGTAGTGACAACCTGCCTCTCAGTTTTCTTATCCATAAAGCAAAGACATGATTTTACCTTTTTCATAGGGTAGTTGTGAAGGCAAAATGAAATAACCCCAAAGAAGACTTTAGCACAGTACAAGCTACATGGTAAGTGGTCTATAAAGAGTAGATGCTATTGTTTTTTATTATCATCATTCCAGATGATTCTGCATATATCTCACAAATGCTATTACCAGATCTAAAACTTCACCAAAATTAGTAAATATTCCTTAAGTTTAGATATTTTACATTAAGGATAACTAATTAAAAATTTGGCTTTAATCCTGAAAACAAGGGATAAACATGAGGTGTTCATTTAGTTCACATTCAACATATATTTGCTGAAGACGTTTGGGTAATCGCTTCTTAAAAATTGATCTTCATTTAATTCTCACCATATTCCTGAAAGTACAAGAAACTTGAGCTCAGGAAGAGTAAGTTCCTTGCCAGCAAGAGAGAAAGAGCCTGGATTTCTACCCAGGGTGGACTCACCCCCACATCCTTGAAACTTCTTTCTACCTCATCATTAAAACTGGGGAACAGGTTTGTCCAATTCTCATTCATTTAGGAGAAACATTTCCCAAAAGACGTGTGCCAAGAGGTTGCCATCTGCCAGAGTGTGTGCTAATACTGGAAAAAACAATGGTGAACACAAAGTCCCTGCTTTCTTGAATTATGTGGCACCTCTCAAAGGCAGGGAAACTCTCCTGACTCCAGTGAATCATTTGGTGACAAGCCTAATGTTTTTCACTCTTAGTGACTTTGGAGTGCCCAAAACAGCAGGTTGGTAGCCTCTGCTAACTTGAGAGAGAGGCTATCAGAACACAATTGTTCAATAAAGTCACAGACTAAAAAGAGTTATGGTCGAGGAGTAGTATAAGCTACATAAAAGACCCACCTATAAAATGCTTAAGACTCAGTTATCAGGTTATGTTGTAAATGGTAAAACCTAGAAATATTAAATACCTACATCTGTGCTTGACATCCCTCATGGTAAGTTTCGGTATTTCCTTTCAGCAGAGAAAATATTTGTAAGCTCACATACATGCACGTGCTCACATAAATGGTGATGGTATGTCAGGGAGTTAGTGTGTATGCATGTGAGTGTGCCTATGAGCCCACGTAGGCAGGGGAAGGTGGGAGGGCCAGTAGTAAATGCTACCAGTGATGGGGTTCACAGTTTACAACTTACCTCAGAAAGGGAAAGTCTCCAGATGCTGTCCCCCAAAAAAGCTGGCCAGTTGGTTTTGTGATAATTTCACCCCTCCATATTCCAAAAGCTATATTTTCTTAAAGTGGACCCTTTAGATACCCTTGCTCTCTTCTAAAACTTGTTCTAATTCTCAAATGTTACATGCCATTTTTCATGCAGAATATTTCTCTAAGCCAGGAAACCCATCTCCCAGAGTAATACCAGTTTAATGGAGAAAATTTTCATAAATTCATGAATGTTCCCTAAAATCTCCGTGACAGAGTAATAGCCAAATGTTCAAATCCTCTCTCATCCTCTGCACCATAGCACCCCATCCCACTACATGGATTAGAACCAAGAATAATCTTGGAATGACAAGTCCCAAAACAATTAGTCCTTTTATCAATGTATTGATCTGTGTGTATTCTGGTCTTTTCTCCTCTTTTGTTTCAAATAAGCTACAGTATTGATTATATATTTGTTTTTGCACTTCAGAAATCTTAATGGTAAAGAAAAGAGAAACTACTGAGACATGCAGATGAAGCTTAGCACTCAGGAAAGTGAAAGTATAAGGGTAAGTGTGAAAGAAGAAGGGGAGCAGTTTCTCAGAGACTGGGAGGGGGAAGAAGGACAGCAGGGCTCCATAGCAGTAGAGACATGCAATCTCTTCAATGGTAGAGACCTGGGGAATGGCAGGCCTCAGAGCAGATGGCACAGTGACATTTAGTGTGCCAGGCCCTGGGCACCGCCCCAGGCATACTGCTAAAGCAGCAGAGTCCTGGGAACACAGGGGAAGAATCAAACAGGCTGGGACTCCTCAGCAGAAAGGAAATGTGGCATTTCCTACATAGTTTCATTTAAGAAGTGAGGCTCATCACTATACTTCCATCTGGGACCTGGTGGGTCCCTGGTCTCTCCACCCCAGGAAGTGATATGAGAAACAACAAGATGGACTTGATATCAGAATTTAATATGCTATTCCTAGAAGTAGATATCCAAGAGTGTAGAGGTAATGGCTCCAGTTCTGAAAGATAGAAGGCTAATGAGACCCAAAATTTGAGTAGAGGATTAATATAGCCCATTATCCTATGTCTTGCAAACCCAAATGCATACAGGGGGCTTAGTGGGAATTGTAATCAAGTAATAAAGGTCTGATGTCATACAATAGGGTGTCAGGGGAACCATAGGGAACTGGCATGACATGCTCTAAAGACCCAGCCACTGTTGAACCCTAGCTGATTGTTGCCATGAGGAATTGCAAGCTCAGTGTTGCCAGATTCATCTTTGAATACAAAAACAAACAAACAAACAAAAAAACCCAAAACATTGAATCCTCCACTTTCCAGACAGGTACAGAATGGTCAGAGAGATGCTGGCAAATCAAGTTTTCCTGTGCCCAGAGTTCTACGTGGATGTTTCTATAGCTGTCAGCCTCAAGCTGAATTTGAGGAGGGAGCATGTTAGGAACTCCCTGAGAATTTATGTAGACTGAGCAAACTTTTATACCATTTTAGCTGGAGCAGTGTCCCTTTCCTGGTGGTTGACATATTGCAAATGTAAGAAAGTAAAACAGGGCTTTTTTATGTGTTCTTGAAAGAGAAGAAAGTGATAGAAACATGTTAGTATAAATGGGTAGAGAAAATAGCAAGCACACGTTTTCACAGCGTGAACAAAGTCTGTTTGGCTTTTAGAAGGCTCACTCTGCATCAGCAGCCCCTTACCCTCCCAACATTTCCTGGACTCACTCTGCGTTGAGGTGGGTCTGACTTAGACTAACGGACAAATCCCTCAGAAGAGGGATTTTAGTGAGAAGCTAAGGGTTACGAAGGGGTAAGGAATGGTTGGAAGAGCCTTGGAGAGAGACAAGGGGTGGGCAGGGGTTCAGGACTCAAGAGGAGACTCAGGGAGCCCTGTCTTCACTACATCAACAACTCTGGTGATAGAGAATGGGACATAAATGAAATGAGTGATAGAAGCTGCTAACACATTTCCACCACCCTGAGACTCAATGTAGATTGGAGTTTAGTCATGAACCTGAAGTGCAGAACTAATAGAAGGTTATCCAGAAATTTTGGGATAAATCAGCAGTGAGGGAAGGAAGGAGTGTACAAATAGGAAGAAGAAATTGACTCTAATGATAATAATATATGTGTATAGCTGATAAAGAAAACAGTTTGAAAATTGCTAGTCTCTTGTGGCAGACTGAGGAACCTGGTCTCCCCCATTGGTGTCCCTGGAGAAGAGCAGGGAAAGAAGGAGAAAGAAAGCAAAGGAGGGAAGAAAGAAAAGGAAGAGGAAAAGATGAAATTTGGAAACACTTTCAGCACCTGACCACCCCCCAGCATGAGCTGTGAATTTAATTCACACGCTAGAGCAAGGTGTGAATTATTGCCATATCTCTGCTGCAGAGGACACAAAATGCCAACCACAGACATTGCATGCCACAGGGGGCTACCTCTAAGCCTCAGGCACTTCACCCCTTTACTTGACTGCTACCCAATAGATTACTTACTTCTGTTTAGTTTCTGGGGATACAGCACCTTTGAGAGTAAAATTAGAAATAAGGCTAAATCTTTAAGATAGAAAAAAAAAGAAGTGTTTATTTCCAAACTTCTATTTTATGTTTATGGTTTTAGATTTTTACAGTTATTCTGAAAAGCTGAGAACTGCCAAAGTCTAGATATGTTGGTGTTTCCCTTAATTTATTCGGGTGACAGGAGACGGTCGTTGAAATAAACTTAAATATGAGTAACTCAAATATGTCTTCTACAAATTTTTGAAAGCCAACTTTACTGCTTGCTTTATCTCTTTTTACGTATGGCTATTGTTATGCCCTCATTTAAATCAATTTTGAATTTATAAATGCAATACTTCTCAATGTGGAAGATTATGTTTTTTTTTTCTACACCCCCAAACAAAGCCTTGAATATACTTAAGACAACACAGAGAGAGAAAGCATGATTCTCCTATCATCTGGACAACTAGACATGAGGAAGCTGAAGCTTCCCAAGGAAGCAAGTGATTTTGCGAACTTGCAGGCTAATAAATCCCTCCCAAAAGTTGTGTGAGATCTGTGTCAGGGACATGTCACAGTTCTGGGTACATTGAGACAGGAGAGGCCCAGGGTAGAGGTCACAGTTGTCATCCTCTGCGTAAACCAAACCGGACTGAAAAGAAATGGAAGGGTTCTCCCCATGCCTCATTCTCTTTACAAGCTTAAGAACACCCTCAGAGGGATCAAAGCTCCATTCAAGGTTGGCGACCTTTCTGAAGTGGCTTGCCAAATCCTTATTTATTCATTTTAATTTGTCATTCCACTTACCAGGAATTCATTTGAACATTTAGAGAATCTCTCACTATATATAAAACAAAACTATTGATGCATACAAAGTACAAAATGATTAATAAATAAAAAAACTTTTAAATGTTTAAGAAGCTTCATCTAAAATTAAATTACATGGGGGATCTTGCCAATTTGTAAGGGAGCTTTTCCCATTCTGGCTTTGGCAGATAGTAGGGATGCTGGCTCCTGGCTACAGTTCTTGTTCCAGGAGCAGTCTTGGAGCACTGGGACAGCCACTTTGGAATCCCTGGTTTGCAGTGGACAGGGAAAGGCAAATGCTGGGGGAGTTTCCCAAGCCCATACAGCACATGCAGAGCTTGGTGGGCTCTCTGGTTTTCAATGCCTCTTTCCAGGATGTATTAGTCAGGGCTCTCCAGAGAAACAGAAACAGCGGGATGTGTGTACATTTAGAGAAATACTTATTATAAATAATTTACTTACACGATTATGGAAGATGGCAAGTCCAAAATCTTCAGGGTAGACCAGCAGGCTAGGACTCAGGAAAAAGTCATCATCCCAGTTTGAAAACCATCTGCTGGCAGAGTTTCTTCTTGCTCTGAGGCAATCTCTTATTCTATTCAGGCCTTCAACTGATTGGATGTGGCCCACTTACATTATGGACGGCAATCTACCTTGCTCAAAGTCCACCAATTTAAATGTAAACTCACCCAAAAAACACCCTTACAGAGACATTCAAAATAATATTTTACCACATATTTATGTAATACTGAAAAAAATGAAAGAATATGCTATTTAATAATGGGTGCTTTTGCTCATAGAACCAATCTTGTTAGCAATTTTTGAGTTTTGCTGCTACTTCATTGGTTGCCCCTTTTCAGGGTCCTTGGCTGGTTCCTCATCTGCTCCTCAACCTCTTCGTGTTGGAATGCCTCAAATTTACATTTTCATTCCACATCTGCCTCCTAAACTCAAAACACCTTCTTGAGATCCTACTTCAACCATCTAGTGGACATCCCAGACACAAAATATTTAAAACTGATCTTTCTTCCAAACTTGATGGCAACTTTAGTTTCTCCCACCAAGAAGCTTGTAGTCCTATTTTATTCCTCTTTTCCTCTCAACTTGCATCTAATCCATCAGAAAATTAAAGTGGCCATTCCTTCAAAATATAACCCGAATCTGACCACTTCTCACTCCCTTCTCTATTACCTTCCTTTCTGGGTGACCACTATCTTTCCCCAGATTATTTCAATAGCCTCCTAGCTAGTCTCCCCACTGCTGTTCTTGCCTCCCTGCAGAATGTTTTCAACATAGCAGCAGAGTAATCCTTTTAAAAAGCAAGTCAGATCACATAATTGTTCTGCTCAAAACACTGTAATGGCTCCTCATTTCAATCAGAGTAAAAGACAACTTTCTTACAATGTTCTGAAAGTCCATAGGCAGCCTGGTTCCCCTCACTGGCCCCCTGATGCTGACTCCCCCTGACTCTGAGCTCCAGCCACCCTGGCCTCATTTTTCAGCTCAACAAGCCAGACACACTCCTGCCAGGGCTTTCACTCTGCTCTCTCTGTTTGGATCCATCTCCCTGGAATCTGCTTAGTTCCCTCACCCTCTTCAAAACTTTCAAGGAGCCCAATCCTTACCACCTTACTTGGTTTTGTTACCAACCCTCTACTCCCTAACTCAATATTTACCATTCTCAATATTTACCATCCTCAATATTTACCTCATTCTCTGCTCTACTTGTTATTTTCTTTACCCAGGCTATTGCATAGTCAACTTATTCATTATGCTCTTTGTCACCTGTCTCCCCTGCTAGAATGTAGATCCTTAAGGGTATGTGTCCTGTTTGTATTTTTCACTGATTTATCCCAATGTAGAAAAATATGTACAGTAGATATTTTATAAATATTTATTGAATGAAGAATGAATAAATAAACAAGTTTAATATCCAAATACCTATCCAAGGCATAAATTGGGTCACTTACTAGATGAATATTGCCTTGGCAAAAACCAAAGTTTCTAATTTAGTAAGTTTGGGGGTGGACTCACTGGCCTGTATTTTTTACAAGCAATCTAGATATTGTCATAGTCATTAAAGTTTGAGAATGCTGCTGAAGATCCCTCAAGGTCCTGATTTACCCTGACAAGGTCAGTGCCTCCTAAACTTCCTGAGTTGCCACAATGGGCTTCTTGTTAAAGATTTCATTCTATCTATAAATCAGCACATGACCCAAAGGGTGTCCTGAACAGGGAAAAAAAATGTTTGCTGACCCATTTTTCTCTTAAATGATAATAAAAGTTGTGCATAATGATGTAGTTTGGCTGTGTCCCCTCCAAAATCTCGTCTTGAATTTCCACATATTATAGGAGGGACCTGGGTGGAGGTAATTGAATTATGGTAGCAAGACTTTCCCGTGCTCTTCTCATGATAGTGAATAAGTCTCATGAGATCTGACGGTTTTATAAAGAGGAGTTCCCCTGCACAAGTTCTCTCTCTTTGCCTGCCACCATCCATGTAAGATGTGACTTGCTCCCCCTTGCCTTCCGCCATGATTGTGAGGCCTCCCCAGCCACGTGGAACTGTAAGTCCATTAAACCTCTTTTCTTCCCAATCTCAGGTATGTTTTTATCAGCAGTGTGAAAACAGACGAATATAGTAAATTCATAGCAGGAGTGGGTGCTGCTGAAAAGATACCTGAAAATGAGAAAGCAGCTTTGCAAATGGGTAACAGGCAGAGGTTGGAACAGTTTGGAGGACTCAGAAGAAGAAAGGAAAATGTGGGGAAGTTTGGAACTCCCAGAGACTTGTTGAATGCCTTTGACCAAAACGCTGATAATGATATGGACAATGAAATTCAGGCTGAGGTGGTCTCAGATGGAGATGAGAAACTTGTTGGGAACTAGAGCAAATGTGATTCTTGCTATGTTTTAGCAAAGAGATTGGTGGCATTTTGCCCCTGCCCTAGAGATTTGTGGAACTTCCAACTTGAGAGAGATGACTTAGGGAATCTGGCAAAATGAATTTCTAAGCAGCAAAGCATTCAAGAGGTGACTTGGGTGCTGTTAAAGGCATTCAGTTTTATAAGGGAAGCAGAGTATAAAAGTATGGAAAATTTGCATCCTGACAATGCAATAGAAAAGAAAATTCCATTTTCTGAGGAGAAATTTAAGCCAGCTGCAGAAATTTGCATAAGTAATGAGGAACCAAATGCTAATCTCCGAGACAATGGGGAAAATGTCTCCAGGGCATGTCAGAGGTCTTCGTGGCAGCCCCTCCCATCACAGTCCCAGAGACCTAGAAGGAAAAAGCAGCTTCCTGAGCTGAACCCAGAGTCCTTGAGCTGTGTGCAGCTGAGGGACTTAGTGCCCTGCACCCCAGCTGCTCCAGCCACTCCAGTCATGGCTGAAAGAGGCCAATGCAGAGCTTGGGCCATGGCTTCAGAGAGTGCAAGCCCCAAGCCTTGGCAGCTTCCATTTGGTGTTGAGTGTGCAAGTGCACAGAAATTAAGAATTGGGGTTTCAGAACGGACCTCAGCCCAGATTTTGGAAGATGTATGGAAACATCTGGATGCCCAGGCAGAAGTTTGCCACAGGGTCAGGGTCATGTTTACATGTATCTTACTTATTTGCAACTCACAATTTTCTCTTCTCTTGACCCCAACACCTATTAGAGAAAAGGAGAATGACAATGCAAATGAGACCTAGATATTTTATATAGGGTATAAATAGAAAAGCCCAAAACTTAGTCACAGAACTAGCTACCGGCCTTACTTGCTATATGAGCTCAGGAACTTCATTTCAACCCTCTGAAGTTCAGCTTTCTTATATATAAAGTAGAAGAAATAATCTTTTGGTACTTATGTGAAAACATTCTGCAAAGTACAAAGTGTATATGCTATACCTATTGTTATATGTGTAAAGTATATATGCAGCTATAAATGCAAAGTGTATATGCTGTATATGCTGCTTACATCGACATAATTAGTCATCTTCATTTTCTGACCTACATTTATAATGAACATTTCTTATATTGTCCTGTCTATACCATATTGAGGATAATTTCTTACCATTAGATACGACAAGAGTTCTCCCTGATATAGACAATAAGGAGATATGCTGTCTGAAAATAATTGCAAAACAATAATAAAATTGACTGAAAGTTAGCTTTATCATCATAATCCCTCAATGGTCAACAATTTCAGAGGTAAAATACCACTTCCCCCACTGAGTCACACTTCTTCATTATCCCACCCACACCTTGGGGAACCACCTTTCTCCACTCATAACCCTTGTGATGACTAGGGCTTCAGAGCCACCACATGATTCAGGCCTGACCAATTAATCTAATCTATCCCACCTGGCCACAGGGATTTGTAGAAAGATAAGTAAGAGACCAAGTCAGTCCCATCCATGGCCTGCAATCCTGGGACTTCGGTGTGTGGGTGGGATATGTCTTTATTGCAGCTGGATTTGAGGATGTGGCAGGACATAAGAGCGACACTCCTGGCAGCTATCTGCCAGCACAAGGAGAGTGTCTGCCTGGGGACTGAGCCAACACAAATGAGAGCAGAGACAAGAAATGCAAAGAGTAAGACCATGTCCAGATGGTTTCATTGGATCACATGGAGACACCTATGCCTCTACTTTTGCGAATATGAAAGTTCAAAACTAGTTTTATTTTTGTATTTTACCACTTGCACTCTGAATATAACTGAGACAAAAGTCTTTGTTAAAAGGAGTTTGGTTTACATTGGTAGGCATGCTAGTGAAAGGTTAGTTCATGCCAGAAGTAAGGTGTGCCACGTGGCCCAATGAAAGAATCCTGAGTTCTAGTGCATCTCACTTCTGAGCTGCAGTTTCACCACCTACAGAGTGAGAGAGGGAGGGAAAAGTAGAATAGATGATTGAAGGATGATTCAAACTTTTCTTCAAACTCCGAAAGTTTCCAAGTCTATCTCAGGCATAACTTGGTACATGACGGAAATTCTGGAAACTGCTCTAGCTTTGAAAATAGAAGAAGGACCTCGAACCACCTGCCAAAACATATCAATTAAACATGCAAAACATAATTTCTATAATGCATTATGACACTGGATTGACTATATGGAAATCCTGAGGTAATTAACATGAGTGGCTGCCACAGCATCCCATTTTTGCCATTACAACTACATTTTGATGTCAAAAGCACATGAGTCTTCTGTATTTACATTCATTCTGTTAATGCATTATAATTACAGATGTAATCAAAAAGAGAGGTTTGATTTTTCACCTAAATGACACCTTTAATCACTTCTGAATGAGGCATGATTCCAATTAGAGATATCTCAAAAAATCATGCCTAATAGTATCAGTTATCAGAATTCCAAATAGAAGCCTTTTATTTCAATGCCATTTCCCTTTAGTCTATTTTCCTAGGGAAGGACAGTTTCCTGCATGTGATGGCAGAGGGTAAAATACTTATGACTGATTTTTTTCTTGCTTAAAATAAATTCAACAAACTGTTTTTGACTCCTTACCAAATACCAAGTAGGATAGAAGTTGAGAAGTGAAAAAGTCTTCCAAACCTGCACACAATCGATTTAGAATGTAATGGAGGATGCAGATGGATGAATTAGGCCTTAAGGAATCAGTAGACAAGCAGAGAAACGGAAGCACATATCATGCAAAAGAAATTGCCTAAGTGACTAAAAAAAGTCTGGGAGATGGAAGGAGAGATATTAAATCTGCAAATGTAACCAAGTAAAGTTGAGATAATACTGGGATAGGGTGGGCCCTAATCCAAGGATTGTTGTTCTCATAAGAAGAGGAAATTTGGACACAGAGACACAAAAGGAAGATGGCTCTGTTAAGACAAAGACAGAGATTGGAGCTGTGCTACCACAAACTAAGAATCCCAAAGATTGCTGGCAACCACTAGAAGCTAGGAAGAAGCATAGAAACATCCTCCCCTAAATCCTGCAGCGTCTGGCCCTGCCACCCACCATGGGAAGGGGATGTCCCTGGAAGCTACTGATTCCAATAAAAGAGGGGCAAAGAGAGTATATCTAAATTCTGCATACTGCCTATAGCAGAGCTTTCTCAGCTGACCAGCAGATCCATGAGCCAAGAACAAATACTTGCTCTTTTAAGCTATGAAGATGGGAATTCTTTGCTATCTCACATTATTGCATTTTTAAAAACAAGCTGTTACATTGACCTAGGTCCTTTTCCCTTGGCTTTTATCTTCTTTCCTCCCTGCAATTATCTACTTTCAGGTTTCTCTGACTTTTCTGAAGCAGCAGTTTTATCTGATAGTCAACTTTTTTCCCAGACCTGGTGATTCAACATCCTATCATAGATATTTGAATAGTTCAAAACCCCTCACTTCCACACGCTAGAATGGAAAGAATTTTTTCCTGAAGCTGTATGGCAACATGGTTTCTGAGATAAAGCCCCATACAGTTTATTGCTTTTGTTCATTTAAAGCATTTCTCCTGAAGTTAGAAGTTTGGCAGAAGTAACCATAGTAACAATGAAAAAGGCTCTGGTTCTCTGTGCATCATTATGCCCAGCATTATGGCTTGTGCAGGCAGGAACTCAACTGGTATCCAGCAGATAAGTATATGAGTGATTGAATGACCATGGTTGCTTTTATTTTAAGGCAGAAAATACATTAAAATACCCAAGGTGTCCATTTTGGAAAATAGATTTTAAACATTGAAAAGGAGGTTGGTTGTTCAAATGGCAGTGTATGCACTTTATAGAATTTCCACAACTTCAGTGGCCAAGAGAGGTAGGGGATATAAAATATTTACAACAGAAGTAAAGGGTCATGGTTAACAGCAAGGGCTTTAGCATCACAGTCTCTAGAACTGAAGTCCCACTCCTTATGATATAAGTCCCTAGGCAAAATACAGAACCAGTCCTTAATTTCCTCTCCTCATCTGTAAACAGGTGATGATAAATACCAATACCAATTTCATAAATTTCTTTCTGAGGATTATATGATTTAATTATCATTGAATATTCAGCACACAAAGTGCTTGCTAAATAAATCCTAGCTAGTATTATTGCTGTTGTTATTTACTGTTTTATTATAGTTCAGATCATGTTATATACTGAATACTTGTGTCTCCCTGAAATTCAGGTGTTGAATACCCCCCAGTGTGATGGTATTTGGATGTTGAGCCTTTGGGAGGTAATCAGGGTTAGTTTAGGTCATGAAGGTGGGGCCTTCATGGTTGCATAGGTGGCTTTATAAAAGGAAAAAGACAGAGAGTTCTACTTCTCTCTCTCTCCATGCACAGATGGATACAAAGCTGTATGAGGACATTGTTGAGAAGGCAGCCATCTATAAGCTTGCAAGAAAGCTCTCACCAGGAACTGAATCAGCTGGCATCTTGATCACGGAAATTCCAGTCTCCAGAACTGTCAGAATATAAATTTCTGTTTTTCAAGCAATCTAGTCCATGATATTTTGTTACAGCAGCCCTAGCCTGCTAAAGCAGATTTCATTCCTTTTTTATTCTCCTAGCTAGCACATTCTTTATGACGCTGAATACTTTCTTAATCATTCATCTTAGAGTTTGCTTTCTCAGTCATTCATCTTAGAGCTTTCTATAATCTTTCGATGATTTAGGACTCTTTAAGGTTCAAGTAACAGAAACTCAACTCAAATTTACATAAGCCAAAATAGAGGTTCATTTGCTTATATAGGTAATGGGGAGAGATTACTTTGGTCCCTTTTCTCTGTCTACCTTGTTTTTAACTCACCTTCCACTTGCTCAAGAGAGACAGAGGTGCTAAACTAATTGCCCAGACTGTGAAATCATAAAAGGCCTTGTTTGCTGGTATCCCAAAGTGACTGCACAGCCACACTGTATACATGGTCACTCCATATACAGTGGGATGAATATTTTTTACAAGAGTGATATGTTGGATTCCGTGTATTATGAAGGGATAGGATACATCCTATGTATCAAAATTTTATCTTACTGCCAAAGACAAACCAATTGATCCAATAAAAAGGATGCCACTATTCCTAATGAATAGGCCCTAGGAGTAGAAAAAATACATCCATTGTATAGAATATAATTTATTGCTCTGAAGATGTTAATCGATTGCCTGAGAGGCCAAACTAAATGGCAATACATTTAAGTAAAAGTAAGAAAGACTTCAGTTAGACTACAGCAGCTGCAGTCCATCTTCTCCCTTAAAAAAAAAAGGCTCAGAATTTACTCCTGATAGTGAATGTGAAATTTCTGATATTGGTAAACAATCAATCAACATTAATTTGTACCAGCATTATTATCATCACCAGCATTATTTGCAAGTAACCTGCTAGGGACCATAAATTGAAAGGAGAATAGCCTCAGATCTTTCCCCAGCTCTTGAGGGGCTTATGTTCTAGAGTAAGATCCTTGCTGGTTATATTCCTGTCAAAGGCCCTCCTCTAAAATTTGCATCTTAGAATTTCATGTTTTGCAGCTGTGTGATGTAGCAACTAATTTGACATAATTTACTACATTAGTGTTCATGACTGGGGAAATGACACCTCTCTTTTGACATGATCAGGACAAGAGCCCAGCCTTATATTCCCTCAGGACTGATTAGTCACTAGACTGGAGTGGCTTTTCCTGGAGGCAAAACCTTTCCATAGAGCTTTCCATTATGACAAACTCCTTAAGTGGGTGGCACTTTAGGTTTTGGAAGATCAGTTTTGGACAAGTTAATGCTTACTCTTATTTGCAGTACTGTACTATAAAGGGAATTGCTAAGACAAACTATATGAATGTTTTTGAAAATTTCATGCATTTCACTGCACCATGCTTTTTATCTTCTGTAAATGATAGTACCTGCTTACCCAATTCTCTCACTGTCACAATTTTGCTCATCTTAAAGCATTTTCCAATTTGTTATTCATGAAAAAACAACCATTTTCTTTTGCATTTATTTGATTGTTAGAGAGATTAAATTTTTTTATGTTTATTGCCCATTTTTATTTCTTATTTTGTGAGCTGCCCAGAAGGCGCAAATTTGAAAATAGATACATTTCTGGGCTACCAGTTTAAACAGAGTTGAGCTCAGCAAAACGACAAGCAGCTTATAATTGGACCAATACCCGCAAATGATCTTTCTTGAAGGATGTTTTTAAAAAACTGTATTATTTCCGATTACTGGCAAAGTCCTTTGCTTTTCTTCTCCTACTAATGAGTGATCAAAAACAGCAACATGACTATCTTCGTCAATCAGCGTATTTTATTGTTCTTTTCCCAATGATTTTTAGGTACATGTTATGGGTATGTATCTGGAGACACTGAAATATCCATCTTAGTTTTTGGAATAATGAAAAGGCTGGAGAAATAGATTTAGATTCTTGTCAAAATTATTTTAGAAGACATTCCACAGTCATAAAATAACTCTATTGATCCTTGGTACTTAATCCAGTCTGCTATCACTCCACTACTTCCTTTCTAATATAATCTAGCAATTATAAACTATAATTACCAATCTTCTATTTAGTCATGAGGACCACATCAAATGAGAATCAAGTTAATACCTGAGTCCCTAGACAAGACTTTTTCAAAATTTACATGCTGGTGAGTCACTTGCATCTGAATCACCTGGGTTTGTCCCATTTCTTATTCATCAAATCATGGTTTCTGGAATTAAAACTTATAGAAGTTTCATTTTTTAAACAAGTCAGGGGTTATTCTGTTACATACTGTTCTCTAAGATATTTAATTATTACCCCTCTTTCTTTGGGGATGGGGGCAAGCATTTGAATGACTCAACTTTGATTTCACCCTCATAGATTTTGCTGTGGTATTTATGCACTGATCATGTTAATTCCCTTGTTAACTCAAGTAGAGTGAGAAAAAAGGAAAAACAACGATGTGAGAGAATCAACTTGCAGAAAAAAATTAACTATTAATGATCCAGAAGGTTTGGATGAACAATATTCCCCTGTCTTGCCAAAAAACAAAACAAAGCAAAACCAAAAACCCAGAGCATTTCTTATTTAAGAGTGTCTTTACTTAGGTATTTTAATAAGACCTAGTCAACTGAAAAACATCTTTGCACAAATGACAAAGAACAGTGTCTCATGTATAAAAAATGTAGTGTCCTGAGAGTCAAGCTGGATGGGCTTAGAGCCAGGACAGATCTGGATATGAATCCTAGATTCTCTCATTAGCTCAGTGGCCTTGCTAGAACAACTTTCTGATCTACTTCATTATCTGTAAAATGTGGCTAAAACTTATTCTTCTTTGTAAGTTTATAAATATTTGCAAATTTCCTAGCCCTTGATAGATACTAGTAAAGCCCAAGATAGCAACCGATTAATCAAAATATGTACTATGTGCAAGGTCAAAGAATATATATGGCATGACATCGAGTTGCAGGAGCTTGTAATTTGTAGATTTTACGTATTTAATATAGGAGGATTTGATGAGTCTATTTTGCGGACCCCAAAGATGAGAAACAAGAACAGGCATCAAGGCTTTTTCCCCTCATCTCAGATTATATAATAATTCTCAGATTATATGATAATTGAGTTACAAGTTATCAATTATTATATGATAATTAAGTTATGAGTTATCCATTATTATATGATAATTGAGTTATCATATAATCTGAGATGAATATATTCAATTACTAGAAGCAAGTTCCTAGCTTCAAAATTGTTTAATTTTTTTGGTTGTTGTTGTTACTGAAATTTTCTTTCTCTGGCAAAGACAAACCAGTTGATCCAATAAAAAGAAAGCCACTATTCCTAATGAGTGGGTTCTAGGGGTAGAAAAATGAATAAGAAATAAGCCTCTACCTCTGATGTAAAAATGGCAGAGAATGACCAGGGAAAAGACCCTGCTTTTAATGTCAGAAGTATAGGAAAAGATTCTGAAAGGATTAGTTCTGTATGGATGTGCTACAGTGCACATCCAATTCACATGACGCTATGAGGCCCAACTCAACTCCTTGACTTTCCACACTCAGTAAGCAATGGAGTAGGCCCATCAGGGGCCCTATCCCGTGTGTGCAAGTGGGACTGTCAGTGGAGGTCCCCCACATTCTCTATCTCCAGAGTGGTTTGTGAAGCAATCAACCAATCACTCCCACCTCAATAATTTGCTGTGGGATGAACATGTCACCCACAGACTACTTGGAGTTCTTCTGGGGAGACAGATAATGGAATTTGGGAGAAAGATCTTTCCTTTCTTGGGCAGAGGACAGAGAGAGATACCTGATGGCGTTGTTTAATTCCTATATCTAAATATCACAAAAGCCCAGGACTCTTTAGTTACATGAGTAAATAAAATCCCTTTTTCTTCTTGAGCTAAGTAGATTTGATCCATTAAGAGTCTAATTTCATTGGTCTGAAATACTAGGTTACAAAGAACTGGAACCAACTTTGTCCTCCCACATCCCTTGATTCTGCCAGCAAAGTCAGTCGTCTTCAGCAATGATTGGCTGATTTTAAGCATTTTACAAAAGTGTTCCAGGATGTTGCTGCTGCCATTGTTATCGTTGGTGTATTAATATGAAGCTATGAGTGTCATAACTGTGATTTCTAACCCACTAATTTTGACCTGACCCTAGGCATCCATACCTACAGGCATTTATGATCTCCTGATTCTGAAGCCTAGGTGAGTGTTAGAGCACGGAGTCAGCTGGAAAGGCCATAAACCAGACTAGGTGAGAAAGAGCCTGCCAGGAATGCTGCTACAAGCATATTGTGTGAGCAGCTGGCCTCAGCAGTAGTGAGAATCTACCAGTAAAGAAGATGGAGAAATAGGTTTGCAAGCAACAGTTTTGGATCAAGGGAGTCCTGAAGGCAAAACCTTTGCATTTATCCCTACTTGCCTTTTTGATGGAATCCTAATGAATGGACCCCCAGCCCATCTAGACATGGGAATGGCGTTTGATGTCTGCTGTAAAACCTGTCTCCAATTTGAGTGGAATTCATCTAATTTCAAGCTCAAATGATGATTCACTCTTATTTGGACCTCCTCCATTGAATAAGCTGTGCAACCTCCTTGGATGCCAGGCTAAGTGGAGGACTTCCGGGTCATGTCTTTCCTCCTGCCTCCACCCCCTCCATTCTTAAAACTTTTCCTATCAGAAATGACCGCCTAGGTCACTGGGACTTAGTCAACAGTCCTTGAGGGGATCATAAGGCAGGATAGCAAAGGAGACAAAACCAGACAGACTTAGGTTTAAATCTTGATTTTCCTTCTTCCTTCCTCTACTCTTTCCTTCATCATTCATGAAGCACCTATAATGTGCCAGACAATGTGTTAGATACTAGGATGTAGGAATAAACTTTACAAATGACAGTCTCTGTTCCCTGGAAAAACAGAAGAACATTCAATCATTGAACACCTTCAACAGTTTCTTGTTTGGGCCAACAAATTTCATCTGTCTTAGTCTCAGTGTCCTCATATGTAAAATAAAGGATAAAATGGCTACCTTGCCTAACTGAAGAAGGCTTCAGGTATAGGAGAGCTTGGAACATAAAAGATGAAGGATTTGAGAGTGAAAATAGCACATTTTTTAAAAAGATTGTTAAAGTTAGTGTATATTACCCAGAAACCTCTGTGTGTTTAACTTTGTGGTAGAAGGAGGTAAGAAAAACGATGAACCTATGGGTCAGTTGACCTGATCTGCTCTTAGTCTCCTGAAGCCTCTTCTGTAAAATGGTGATAGTCCACTTCATCACAATGGCTAAGAATTATGAGTTAGTTGAAAATATATAAATAAATGCAAACATTTTAAGTACCCTTTGCAAACTGAAAGCTGTGCTTCTCAATTGGAGATATTTCCTCCCATTCCCCCCACCACCCATTCAGGGGACATTTAGCAGTACCTAAAGAGGCTTTTGGTTGTCACATCTGATGGAGGAGAGTACTACTACTGGCATCTAATGGTTAAAGGTCATGGATATTGTGAAACGTCCTACAATGCAGAGGACAGCCTGGCCCCCCTCTCTCCACTCCCACCAAGGAATGATGAGGACCAAAATGTCAAAAGCATCAAAAGTTGATAACCCCTACTGAAAAACACTATGGAAATGCAATGTTATTCCAATTAGGCTTGGATGTGTGCAAACACAGGAGAGAGAGCACACAAAGGGGGCAGCTAGCAAAGTCTAAGAGGCAATACTTCCCTCAAAGATCTTGAAGTCTTGTTGAGGAAATAAGATTCACACAAGAAAATAACCTACAGAACAAAATAAAGATGTCTCATACCCCACCATAAAATACTTGGATGGAAATCAGATGATAATTCTTCCAGATCTGCTATTGACTTTTCATGCGACCATTGACAAGCTATTTACCCTCTCTGGGATGCTAAATTTGCTATTGAAAATGGCCTAGAGAGCTCTGAAGGCAGAGTTCAACATTAGCATTTCATTTTCAATTATATTCACCAGTTTGTGAGAGATATAGTAAAATGAGCGTAGACTTTTGAATGTAGTATCACAAATTGAATGTCTTCCACATATTAGGTGGGAAAACTTGAATAAATCACTGAAGATCTTTGAGGCTCAGTTTTATTTTCTGTAACCAGGAGATATACTAAATACCTTTCAGTAAAGATCCCGGCACATAGCTATTTTTTTCTGGTTATTATATTATTATGAGCTCTGGGGAATATTTAAATCTTTTCATGGACCTGCATGCTTCCACAGTACTGATCAGCCATAAGACAGTGAGGGTCTTTCCAGAGTGAGAGAGTTCAATCTCCCAGTAAGCCTCTTGGTATAAACCAAAGACTTTTCTGACTATGCATCATGGGAAAGTTATCACCCTTCGAAAAGCTCAGCCATCCCATCTATGAAGTACAATAATTATTACCTTAAAATAGCAATAGAAATTTATGTGTGTATTTTTGGCTGAGCGTGGTGGCTCACACCTGTAATCTCAGCACTTCGGGAGGCTGAGGTGGGTGGATCACAAGGTCAAGAGATCGAGACCATCCTGGCCAACATGGTGAAACCCCATCTCTACTAAAAATACAAAAATCAGCTGGGTGTGGTGGTGCGTGCCTGTAGTCCCAGCTACTTGGGAGGCTGAGGCAGGAGAATTGCTTGAACCCGGGAGGCGGAGGTTGCAGTGAGACGAGATTGCGCCACTGCACTCCAGCCTGGCAACAGAGCGAGACTCCATCTCAAAAAAACAAACAAACAAAAGTTATATGTGTATTTTTAATATTTCAATTTAAGGCTATGCCTTCTGTTTCCTAGTACCTTAACCATCTGCAGAATATCCTCATCTTCTCCATCTCTAGGTCCAAAGAGGAACAAATCTTGCCTTCAAAAATCAACCTCAGGATCCTCCTTACTTACACCAATTCCAGGAAATAGGTGAGAAGAAAATTTAATGAAGGAATCCAGTATAATAAAGAGCTGACTCAGGAATTAAAAAACAAAAGAGAAAACAGACCCTTCCTAGATTGAGATGAGGGGTGGCAGTTTTGGGAAGACTTGTGTGGGAGGAGAGAGCTTGTGGAGGCAGCTATAGTGTATGTGACGTACAAAATACAAAAATGAGATGAAGAACAAGTAGCTTTAAAATGTATTAGTTTTGGATATCAATGAAATCAGTACATTGACAAAATATTTGCACTTCCAAGATTATTATAACACTATTCACAACAGCCAAGACATAGGGTAGACCCAACTGTTCATCAGTGGATGAATGGATAAGGAGAACATGGTATACATGCACAATGAAATGTTAATACTTCTCAGCCTTCAAAGAGAAGTCATTCCTGTCATTTGCAACAACAGGGATGCATCTGAAAGACATTAAACTAAGAGAAACAAGTCAAGTGCAGAAGGACAAATACCACATGATATCACTTACATGCGGATCTAAAAAGTTAAACTCATAGAAGCACAGAGTATGACAGTGGTTACCAGGAGCTAGGGGTGCGGGGCAAGCATAAAATGGGGAATTGGGAAGATGTTTGTCAAAGAAAATAAAATTTCACTTACAGGTGAGAGTTGAATGGATAAAGAAAATGTGGTGTGTATACATGCAATGGAATACTATTCAGCCATCAAAAAGAATGAAATCCTGTCATTTGCAAGATGGATGGAACTGGAGGGCATTATGTTAAGTGAAATAAGCCAGGAATCGAGAGTTAAAAACCACGTGTTCTCACTAATGTGTGGGAGCTTAAAAAAAAAAAAAAAAGTTGATCTCATAGGAGTGAAGAGTAGAACAGAGGATACCAGAGGCTGGAGAGGGTAGGGGAAAGGGGGCAATAGGAAAAAATGTGTTAAAGGATACAAAATTACATCTAGATAGAACGAATGCATTCCAGTGTTCTATAGCACTAAAGGATGACTATAGTTAACAATAATTAATATATAGTTTCAAATAGCTAGAAGAAGGATATTGAATGTCCTCAACACAAAAAAAAATGATATATGTTTCAGATGATAGATATGCTAATTACCCTGGTCTGATCACTATACGTTATATGTTTCACAACACCACTATACACCCCCAAATACGTACAATTATTATTCGTAAATGAAAAGTAAAATTCCAATTACAAAAGAAATAAGTTCAGGAGATCCATTATGCAACGTGGTGATTACAGTGAAATAAAAACATACTATGTGTGTGAAAATTGCTAGGAAAGTATATTTTAAATGCTTTCATCACACACAAAAAATAAGTATTGAGGTAATTGATATGTTAGTTAGCTTGATTTAGTCATTCTACAATGTATACCTATATCGAAACATCATGTGATCCACCACAAACATATATAATTTTTATTTGTCAATTAAAGGAAAATAAACACATAAAAAGTATTACTCTGGACTTTGAATGGAAAAGTTTCTGAAGAAACTTTCACAGTTTTTGGAAAGTATACTAAAAGCTTAATTCCTTTATTTACAAAATAGTCAGTGTAAAGGAATTTAGAGGAAACTAAAGAGGAGCCTGTTTCTCTTCCACGTGGATGCAGGACAAAGTGAACAGAACATCTGTGAAATGGAGAAGCCCTAGGAAGCAGGGAATATGAAGAAGTAAGGCATGAGGAATTACTGAAATTATAAAAAGTACTCTATGTGCTCACAGACTACAAACTGGACTTTTAAACAAATTTTTTCAGATTTTTTAAATTTCAATAGATTTAGGGTTACAAGGGTTTTTGGTTACAAGGATGAATTGTACAGTGGTGAAGTCTAGGCTTTTAGTGCACTTGTCACTGAAATAATTGAGTACATTGTACACAATAGATAGTATTTAATCCCTTACCCCTCTCCCATCCTCTTCACTTCTGAGTCTCCAATGTCCACTATACTACTTGGTATGCCCCTGCACACTCAATGCTTAGTTCTCACTTGTAGGTGAAAACATGTAGTATTTTACTTTCTGTTCCTCAGTTACTTCACTTGGGATAATGGTCTCTAATTCCATCCAAGTTGCCACAAAAGTCATTATTTCATTCTTTTTTGTGGCTGAGTAGTATTCCACAGTAGAATTCCACAGAAAATTCCATACATTTTTTTAATCTAGTCACCAGTTGATGGGCACTTAGGTTGATTCCATATTGTGAATTATGCTGTGATAAGCATATTAATGCATATGTCTTTTTGATATAGTGACTTATTTTCCTTTGGGTAAATACTGAGTAGTGGGATTGCTGGATCAAATGGTAGATGTACTTTAAGCTCTTTCAGAAATCCCCATACTGTTTTCCATAGAAGTTGAACTAATTTACATTCCTGCTAACAAGGTAGAAGCTTTCCTTTTCACTTCATCTGTGCCAATATCTATTGTTTTTCGATTTTTCAATAATGGCTGTTCTCACTGGAGTAAGCTGATATCTCATTGTTGTTTTAATTTGCATTTCTTTGATTAGTGATGTTGAGCATTTTTTCACATGTTTGTTGGCTGCTTGTATGTCTTCTTTTGAAAAATGTTCACATCATTTGCCCACTTTTTAATGGGTTTATTTTTTTCTTGCTGATTTCTTTGAGTTCCTTGTAGATTCTGTATATTAGATCTGTAGTTGGCAAATATGTTCTCTCACTCTGTATGTTATCTATGTACTCTGTTGGTTATTTCTTTTACTGTGCAGAAGCTTTTTAGTTTAATTAAATCCCATTTATTTATTTTCCTTTTTTTGTTGCATTTAGTGTTGGGGTCTTAGTCATAAATTCTTTGTCTAGGTTAATATCCAAAATAGTTTTTCCTAGGTTTTCTTCTAGAATGTTTACGGTTTCAGGTCTAATATTGAAGTCTTTAACCTATCTTGTAGAAAGTATTTCTTCTTCTTCTATTTTTTGGAAGAATTTGTGAGGACTGATATTAATTATTCTATAAATATTTGGTACAATACACCACTGAAGTCATTGGTCCTGGGCTTTCCTTATAGGAAGATTTTGATTACTAAGTCAATCTTTTTACTTTTTATAAGTCTACCCAAAATATCTATTTCTTCTGGAGTCAGTTTTGATAGGTTGAGTTTTTCTAGAAATCTTTCCACTTTATCTAGATTATGTACTCTGTTGGCATACAAGTATTCATTACATTATCTTAGGATACATTTTATTTTGTAAGCATGATAGTAATGTTTCCTCTTTTATTTCAGAATTTAGTAAAATTTGAGTCTTAAGGCAACCTTAAATTAAGTCTTACATTCACCAGCACCTGGCTCTTCTCTTTGTCTCCCAAGCTATAGAAGTCTTAGCACTGAGGGCTGGGCACAGTGGCTGACACCTGTAATCCCAGCACTTTGGGAGGCTGAGGCGGGTGGATCACGAGGTCAGGAGATCGAGACCATCCTGTGGACACAGTGAAACCCCATCTCTACTAAAAATACAAAAAAAGAAAAATTAGCAGGGCATGGTGGCGGGCGCCTGTAGTCCCAGATACTGGGGAGGCTGAGGCAGGAGAATGGCGTGAACCCAGGAGGTGGAGCTTGCAGTGAGCTGAGATTGCACCACTGCACTCCAGCCTGGGCGACAGAGCGAGACACTCCGTCTCAAAAAAAAAAAAAAAAGTCTTAGTACTGAGAGTAAACAAAGATGATTCTGCCTCAAAACATCCCTGTCGACTATGACATCCTGCCAGTCACTTCTCCACAGAGTGGAAAGAATTGCTTTTCGAAGTGTGGTCCACAAACCTGAAGTACTGGAATCACCTGGGAACAGAATTTGGGGCCGTTTCCCAGATCTGTTGAATCATAATCTGCATTTTGCCCAGATCCCAAAGTAATTTATGGGCACATTAAAATTCAAGAATTACTAATTTAAAGGAAATAGTATTTATCGAACCACACCTTTCCCTGTCACTTTATTTCACCTAGACTACAACATAGATACACAACTTATGGGATAAGAAAATCTCAGAATGCCATTACCACAACTTTCTTAACTGTAATTGTCTTTCGCAGTTCATCACCCCACTTTTACTGCCTCATGCAGCTGGTAACCCAACTTCTCTCCTTAGGAGGTTTTCCTTTTGGCTATTGCTTCTGTCTTCCGAAGCATAACAAGTGCTTCAGGCATAAGCAGGATGTTCATGATGGTCTTATCTGTTTCTTCGATATGGTAGGAAGTTTGTATTAACATGGGTGAATGTAATTCCCACTATTACAGATCAGATTTCTCAACACTCAGCCTTAGTCCAGCTGGTTCCCTTTACTCGTCACCTGTCATGAAGACAAATATTGATTTTTTCCATTAATAACATAGTTCAATTCTATATTAAATAAATGTGTTTTTTTCATCTTTTACATTCTTATTAGCTGCTCCCCCTAGAAATGATAGTATTGCCCAATCACATCTCTCCTCAATTTTGGTACTGAGAAGCTGTTGGCTCTTTATCACCCCCCATTGAGAATTGTCTGATTGTGCATGAGAAATGATAGCAGCCATCAACATTCCTTCTATTTTTGTCTTAGGAGCAATGGCTCCATCTTCAATACCTCTGTTTCAATGTGTTCTCTTGATTCAGTCTTTTCTCTTATACATAGTGGATTTGTCATTCTTATCTCTTCATACTTATTAAAGAAAATGACCAGTTACACCCATAATCATTAAAAGTGGCCACACTATTATGTAAAATAAATAATTTCTTTGGGCCATGGTTTCTGTGGTTAAGAGCATGGGCTCTGTTTTGAAAGAGTTTCTCTCATTTTGAGTTTGATTGTCAAGGAAGAGGTCTGCTTTAATCAAGTATTCATTTTGAGAATCTGTAAGCTGGCTTCATTATTTTGTTCCCCCAAATTAATATCTTGACTAGCTTTATATGAGTAAAATAAAATGCAAAAAATTATTTTGCTCAATTTTCTATTTTCTAAAAGAGGAATTTGTAAGGCTTGTCCTTCAAAAACAAGCTTAAAATCCCAAACAAAATAAATATAAGTACCAAAGTCTTGAAACTTTGTAAAAGGGCTCTTCAACTAATCTCCTTATTATCTCATCCTTTCTCCATTCTCACTGACTTATCAACTTGCTGTCAATTATCTCAAAGCTCCTTTGGTTACAAGTAACAGAAACCTGTTCCTACTACCTCACATATGAATACTTTAGTATTTATTGTTTTAGTTAAGATTTCAGAATTATCTCCCAGAAACCAAAGGCAGGAGATGCTTTACAATGAATCAGCAGAGGGAAAGCCATCAGCCAGCAGGGTGACCACTCTTACTCTCTCTTTCTATGGAAACTTGTAAACTCACTTCTTTACTTTTTGTTGTATACATCTGCCTCATTCTTTTCTCTTTCACTCATTTTGTGATGCTCTGTGAACATAATTTTAAAAGACCATACCTACAGCTCCCAAGTTTAAATATCCTTTAAGTTCAAATACTGAAAGAACCTTTTAAATTTTTTGAAAAATGAATTCCAAACTCTGAGAAGAGAATGTAATGAGTCCAGATTGCTCAGCTTTTTCTCCTGGCCCAGATAAAGTTATTCAGAGAGGCACTTCCAGCAACTGACAGAGAGAATGGGGTTGAATTTTTGCCCATAAGGTGGCTATTATGACACACTATGGCTGTTTCTCACCTTACCTTTCTTTTTCAAAAGTGTCCCACACTTTTCTTCTCTAAGCAATTCAAAAACTAATTCCATCAGTCTCAACTTTTGCAAGCACAGAAAGAATCAGTGCTTCAGCCAAGGAAAGTGGGGAGATGGGAAAGAGCCTGTGGCAGTGTTTTGGGGCAATCCAAAAGCCTGCAGATTCTGATGAGGCTTGCACACAGGGCAATTGAACAAGGTCTGTTATCCCTTGGAATTATTGATGGACAGAAAACCAGTTCTGTTTGCTTCTGTAGCCCAGCAGTTCACACGTTAAAGTCACTGCTATTAGTCTCTCTCAGAGCAGTGTCCAAATAATGTAATAACATTTCACAGTTATTAGCCTTTTCTAAGTTATTGCACTTTGCTCATTCCTGGCAAGAAACCCATGTCCTGGAGCAGAACTCAACTTTTAAACACTGGAGTGATTGTCCTGTTTTAAATAATGCATTTGCCAATGGATACAAAGAAACTTTATGATCCTTAAAGAATCATTCACTTATCTATTTTAAATATTTAGAGTTTAACGCTCTTGGCTGATTAAATCAAACCCAGGACAATGATTTCTCTACAGGTGTCCAAAGAGATAGTAAAACCGCATTTCTGCCTTTTCAATTCACCGTCTACGGGGTTCCAGTAACCCTAAAGGAATATTTTCAGCATCAGAGAAGGTTATAGCTATGATAGTTACCTGGTAGGGTATATTTGTAAAGCACAGAGAGTGCATGTGCTGTACAGTAAAAGGATAATGTGTATTATCCTAAATGTCTTATCATGGCCTGTAATGACATTAGATCTCTTCTCAGTGACATAATTATATCCAAGTATGCCTGACTAATATTGGGAAAAGTGACTTATCTTTTCTTACTCTTTATTTCTGGTATATCAAAGGATCATTTTAATGTAGAAAGATACTACATGTAAAACATTTTGGGTTTATCGTAAGACATATAATGTGCCCACCTAGAGAAGAGATGATAACACCCTCTTCCAATGCCCTCTTCCTCAGCCCCACTTCTCTCTTGTAACAAATGTCCTATTGTAGCCTAGAAAAGATGAACTTAATCTCAGCCCCAGAACCTGTCTCTCTGATTGAAGACAGAGGCATATACCTGAACTAACCTGAGCCTTTCACATGCTCTCCTTTAGGAATTTAGAATTGAAACACAGAATCTGATGCAAGGCTGACAAAATGAAGGATCATGTAGACTACAGGGGTTTCCATTGTCGCAAGAAATGGCCATATGCACGTAGATAAATGGGCAGGGAAGCTGATCTTAAAAAGAAAAAGATTAAACCAATGTCTACAAGATACCAATGTCAAAAGAAAAAAGGAAGTGGAAAGAAATTGCTTGAGTTCTTGGCAGTTGTCTTCATGAAGTATGGGGCTCTACTTATCAAGTTTTACAAAATATCCAGGACTCTTAGAATACATCTCACTTTAGTAACTTACCATGAGTCAGTTTCTATTTCTTGCTATTATTAGATTGAGAATTTCCTATTTCTTCATATTGATTAAAACAAATGGATAGTAACTGAAGATTCATTAGAACAGAAGAAGAACAAGAATATACTCGTGGCCAAATCAGGGCACCGTCATTCAAAATAACTACTCACAGAACTGGCAATCATTGCCAAAGGGCTTTCACAGCCACTGTAAAATTTGACTGCCATACCATTCTATAGAAGCAAAACTCATTTTATAGATAAGAATAAGGGGGCATGGAAAGGTTAAACAACCTCTAAAACCACATAAATCATATGTGACAGAAACAGAAATATACTGGAGCCTTCAGACTTCCACACTCCTGCACCTTCCACAGCATATTCTGTAAGGTGAAGAAGATAAGCCCTGTGACCAAACCCCAGTTTCATAAAAGAAGTTCCTGGTTTATTATTAATTAGAATTGTTAACTGAGCCCTCCAACAATGCCCTAATTGTTCCCAGCTTCACCAGTCACTACCATATATGAATCTGTATTTCAGTCTCCATTTGTAAAACGCATGCAGAGTGGAGGTAGAGATTAGAGATGATGAATGAAAAGAACCCAGCACAGTGTCTGGCATCCAGCAAAGTTGTACCCGATACACTCCCATTACAATATAATACTGCACTTTCTAGGCAAACAAAGCCACAGAGAGATCGATTCAATAGTATCCTCCTCCTACTCTGCTTCCCTTAACTTTCACGGGTTACAGATTGACTGGCGGAACAGTACAGTGGTTAAGGTCTTCAGAAAGGGCAGCCTCTCTGCCTACTGAGTGGGCTTTGTGGGTTTTATACCTCCAATCTCCAGAATTGATTGTCTTACCTTTAGGATTTTATCTTCTATGTTTCTGCTCACAGCTCCTCCTTTATTGAGTCTTGGCTTGGTAAACAACAGAAATTCTTGGTTTTTGCATTTGCTTGTTACACATGGCCTGACTTTGGTGCCATTTTGTGTGTCCCAGATAAATTTCCATCCAAAAGGACAAAGTGGGGACTCCACTCCTCACCCACACAAACCTTTCACTACCTTTTCACCAACTCTATTCTTTAATAAAGTCACTTTTACAAACATATTTTTATTTCTACTAAATTATTACATTTATTTATTTATTTATTTATTTATTTATTTATTTATTTATTTATTTATGTTGAGACAGGTTATCACTCCACCGCCCAGCCTGGAAAGCAGTGGTGCAATCACTGCTCACTGCAATCTTGACCTCCTGGGCTCAAGCAATCTTCCCATCTCAACCTTCTAAGCAGGGAGACTGCAGGTGCATGCCACCACACACAGCTAATTTTTTTCTGATTTTTAGTTGAGACAAGGTCTCACTATGTTGACCAGGCTGATCTCAAACTCTTAGGCTCAAGCCATCTTCACTCCTCAGCCTCCTACTACCTTTCTCATGGCACCTTCTACTCTTTATTTTATTTTGTGGTGTTATATTCTGATCACCTTCAAGCCTACCTAAACCACATAGTTATTGCAAGTATTTTGTCTTACATTTTTGGATATTTTCCTCTTTCTATCCCCTAAATATTATACAAACAAAGTTCACATTAGGAAAGCATTCCAAACTTGCTCATTATTTACAGTTGAGTTTTCTCTCCCTCTTTGTAAATTGCTTTGCCATTTTTATTCTGTTTCCCCAGCAATAACTCCTCCCAATTTGTCAAACACCTTCCTCTTACTTCTTATCTTTCTCATTGTAAAACATTTGAAACCCTTTGTGTAAGAGATAACAGATAAAAATAAGTTGAATGGCATCTACATGAATGGCACAGTGACATTTAGCTCATGGTACTTATGTGGGAAAGTTGAAGTGCTAGCCTCTTCAGATCTCTCTATTTTTTTCCTCAAATCCTTATGAAGAAACTAATGAATGTCAAGAAAGGGTAATTGAGGTGCTTATCTAAAATATACTAATAACTTCTTATTATGGATGCATTATTCTTTCCCAAAAAGAAAGGGACAAAGATGTGGTATTACACTATTTTTCAGGAAAATAAATCTGAGACTCCCAAGTTTTGTTCTGAAAGGGATAGAAAGATCTCTTCAGTCCTGGTCTGAATGCTGCCCACTATCGGTGCCATAGATTTGGAAAAAGCTTCCCACAGGCTGAGTCTGGACCAGGAAGGAATGCCAGTGACATTGACCTTGAGCCCAACCTAAGAAATGGATCTTAGAATGAAGCCTTAAGTAGAGAAATCAAATGCCAAGTTTTATTAAGTACTTTGTGTGATTTCATAGAGTCTTAAACTTGATGTTAAGAGTCACATTTCTCTTGTTTTGGGAAAAATACACCACTGAAAACATCTCAGTTTTGCAAAGTCAAGCTGAGTGCCTATACTGGAATGAAGGGGTACAGATATGGGGAGCTGAACGTCTTGTCTTCATCAGTGGCAGAGTACGACTCCACACGGATTACTATGATTTTTAATTTTGCTTCCTGTGTCCACAGGGAAGCCTTGGCAGGGGCAAGGGTCAGAAGAGGGCAGTACATACATATCTGCAAAAGTGTGGTAGGTCAGGGCAGAGGAGAAAGAAGGGAAGATAGTCCTCGGGATCCCCCAAGAATAGCTGAAATCATGGTCCCTGGGGACAGTGGTATTTGATAGCCAGTTCTAGAGGTGGAAGTGTACTATTTCTGCATTTAAATTTCTATATGTTACACTTAAGCCTTTAGTTCAGCTTGGTTAAGCAGCATCACCTGGTGTCAGCCATGGTTGGTGGGGGGGATGACGTATGTTTGGTTCACGTGTGGGGTGAAGTAGGCTGGAAGGGTGTCCATAGGAGGAAAAGATAATCAGAGGAATAGTAAAGAGAGTAAGAGAAAGCAAGAAGCAGCTAGAATGAATCTTCACAATATGTTGCCATTCCCAGAGGATTTCCACAATGACTTGCAAGGGTAAAGGAGAGAAACTGACAGATTTCCTGCAGCTGTGGAGGATGGGAACTCAGATTGTGTTCGTTGACTTAAAAAATGACACAGTGTTGGAGAAGTGACGACATTCAAATTGTACACACAAAATCTTTTGTTTGTAAGGCAGTGGGTTCCTTTCTCCGATCTTTACTCTTAGAGATTTGACATTTGGAGATATATTGCTCTTCTGACAACCCTTAATATCTGCTTTACTGTCTCACAGTCTCAACTCCAAGCAGAATTTTTATCTGTTTCTGTGTTTCTATAATACATGTTTGGATTCAAAATACAGTCACATCCCTCAGGGACAAATTCAAAGGAGAAAAGGGGAAGCGGGAGGGGAGGGAGAAAATAAAGAAAACTAAAGTCAGAGAGAGAAGACCACGGGGAGTTGGAGAAAAGTGTGGTACGTTGAACTACTGCTTAGGCTAAGCTATGCAGCACTGATTTTCTTAGCATCTTCTGGAGTTAAGCCATTGCTGACATCTAATCTAACCCATTGCCACCACCTGCCACAGGACAGTGATGTGATCCTGAGAGATAACCTTTGTATTAGGCAGCATCATTATCCAGAAACCAGAGGGGACTGATTTAAAATGTCACTCCCAAAAAAGAGCCACTGTCAAGCAAAGTAGGACAGTCACAAACGGGCACAGGGAAGCATGCCTTCTCTTTACACATCTAAGCATACTCACCAATTTACATACAGGAAATGGTCTAGATCTTTCCATCTCTAATAGTTTTAGCTAATATTTACTGAGCACTTACTAAGTGCCCAGTCTTGAGGACTTACCTACATCATCTCATCCTCCACTGATGACCACTGAGGGAAGTCAGTACTATTATTATCCACATTTTAAATGAGCAAACTGAGGTCCAAGGAGGTTCAGAAACTTGTTCAAGGTCACAAATCATATGGTAAAGAACAGAGATTTGTACACAGGCTACACTACTGACAGCCATGCCTTCACACTATGTCCTCTCATGCTTTCTTTTTCTACCTGTGATTTTTCTCGTACTTTGCTGCCCCTCTTACTCTCCTAGCATGAGCCTTACTCATCTCAGAAGACTGCAGTTTTTAAATATCCTAGCCTACCCCAAATGGCTGAGGCAGAGGACAATACTCCTTATTATCTACATCTGAATGTACTCTATCCTGCTGCAACTTTCCCTCTGCAGGGCTTCTGGGTGACACTCAGCCACCTTCTGATCATCTTCCATCTTTAGCCAGTGTGATGTGCTCAGGGTATGAAAATCCATTTTAGTAGATCTTAAATTTGAAAAGCTAAAGACATTGTTTGAATTCTTTCTCAAACAATCATTCTCTAGATAAGCCAATTTATTTAAGTGCTTTTGATCTCTATTTTCTCACCTGCTAAATGGAACCAGTATGCCTACTACATAAAGCTGTCATATGGAACAAAAGAAATGAAGCAAGAAAAGTGCACAGACATATCCAATGTAAATTATCATATCTAAATAAGCTTTAGATATGATTATTATCATCATAACTTATTAGGGAAGGTTTTTAATCCTCATTTAGTAGAGGAAGAAATTGAGAAGCAGAAGGGAGGTTTTGCCTCAAATTATACAACTAGTGCATGGCAGAGGTCAAAGCAAAGCAGACACTTCTTTGTACAAGCATTACCTGAACATTTACTATGTTCCAGGTTCTGCAGTACATGCCATGGACACATAGATGAATTTGCACAATGCAACCTTTTATTAAAATGCATAATTCTGGTATGGCATATTTCTCGAAATATTCATGAATATTCCAAAAGAAAAAAATGCTAAAGATCCTAGAGAGATGAATTGTCATCTTAAGGTCAAATGATAGATGATATAGACAGTGTCTACAAAATAATAACTCAAACACTCTGACACCTAAGCTGTTACCCATTCCTTTCCACTATGCTGCCTTCAGCTGAATGTAATTAGAAAAGTATATCTCTAGAAAACTAACACTCATTATACAATGTATTCTAGCATCAACCATAACTTATTTTCTTCATCAGCGCAGGAAATTGGGTGTTGACTGTGTTTAAGTTAGAAAAAACAAAGAGTTGATTCAAATTCTACATAATAATATCTTTTAGAGATTGAGGCCTTGGTAAAAAGAGCCACAGACTAAGATTTTATAAAACGTGATTCTAGTCCAGCCAGCTCTTCACTATGCTGCTTCCTCCTATGTTGAATGGCCACAGTTTCACTTCTGGTGCAAAGAGAGTGTATGTATAGGTGGGGAGGGGTGGGTCAGACAGCTGGCAGTGGAAAGGTGGCCAGGAGGTTTATATGTTCCTTTCCTGCAGGCACTGTCTTTATAATAATTTTATTTTACTTTTTTTATTCTTAGTTCCTGGAGGAGTTGCCACTTAATAGATTGTGTTTATACACAAAGAATGAAAAGGATGAAAGAGGACTCATCCACATCCACTGGAAGATATTGTTCTCAGGATTCCTGGGCTGAGGCTCAGATTTCCAGAAAAGGAGCAGAAAAAGTGGAAGGTGGCTGGAACCATCACAGCTCCACAAGTAAACCAACAGAAGGCCTTTCTTTCCTATTACCATTTCCAGTTCTGGCCCTGCAGATCTGGGTTTGAACAGGTAGGAGTGAGGTAGCAAGCAGAGATAAAGTGGAAACAAGTTGACCCCAGACTACATACGACAAAGCAGAGGATAAAAAATCAAAATGTGACAGAGATTGGTATCTTGGGAGTGAGAGATCATTATTAATAATAATAGTAACTTCCATTTCCAGTGTCTTGCCATGTGCCAAGCATTGTTCATAAGTTGTTCTAATACTTATATCAAGTTAAATACTACATCTGCGTTTTAGAGATGAGAAAGTAGAGACTCAGAGAGGTTAAGTAAATTATCCAAGGGTAAACAGTAAACATCCGAGCTGAGAGATAAACTCATGTTTATCTATCTTTAAAATCTATGCACTTTTCACATGCTATGCTGGGGTATGGCTATGGAAGGATATAGAAAGCTGAAAATATTTACATCAGCTAATGCCTATATTCAAAACTCAAATTACTCAGTTTCCTCCTCTGTAAAACAAAGAGATTTTAGTCACATTTGGAAGCATGATTTTGGTCAAATAGAAACTTAACATCTTCTAAAATCTGCTTTGACAAAGCACACATCATAAGAACTCAAAAGCAACCTCATTTAATTCTCAGTGAATTAAACCCCCCTTTAATAAACAGGATAAATAAGATAAGCCCAATAGCCTTGATAAGATTCTGCAATTGGAGATAAATAATTGTAAGTATAAAAAAAATTTTAGTTTCTCGAGAGTTATGAAGCTTAAGAGCTAAAATGCAGTTCGATCTTTATGTGGAGTGGACCGACAATAAATTATTGAAGGGAATAGCTGGGAAGAATTTTTTAAGGTCATTTTTTTCTCGTGCATCTACTTCACCTTCTTGCCCTCAAGTAATCTTCCAGGCTCTGCTTAAATGTGTTCAGAAATGAGGAACTCATCATTTTTGGAAACTTCTTGCATTGAGCTCAACTCTGTAAATCATAGAGAATATAATGCCTAATTTTTTTATTTGAGAAATTCTATTCATTTGGTACTGTCTCTGGGCTCCTGACAAGCTGAAATAAAGGGGAGAAAAGACTCAAACATTTTGGTGGAGTATTTTCAACATAACATATAATCAGAATAATTAATGCAAGTGCAAATGTGATATTAGTTTCTGGAAACGTTTACCTTATGAAATGAATCATAATTTAAATGGTGAGGTTTGGCATTAAAAGAAAAGGATAAAAAGTCTTTCTTTCTTCCATTCTTTCTTTCTTCTTTGTTTCTTTCTTTGTTTCTTTCTTTCTGACAGGATCTAACTAACTCACTTGGCATTGGATATATCATGACATTTATCAAAGGTATTCTTTTTAGACTCTAGCTTTTAAAAAATTGGTTGTTTGGACAAATTGATTTGATGGACAGGAGGCATTAAATGTAGTCAAATGGCTGGCCTTGTAAACAAAGAAATACTTGGAGGATGTAGAAGAAATGAATGTCCTGTGTACATTGTTGGATCATAGGGTACACATCTCCCCATATCATTACAATATACTCTATGATGCCCCACCTCCAATTCACCTCTATAACCTCATATCTTATCACCCTCCAGCCACATTATTCTTGAATTTTCAATCGGCCTGGATTATTTTTAGTTCCCGTACTTCATACTCTTGCCTTCCCCACTCCTGACCACTGATCTATTCTCCACAGCAGTCAGTGTAATCTTTTAAAATGAAATGCAGTCACATCACTTCTCTGTCTAACCCTCAGTGGAAACGTATTAGGCTTAAGTTTGAGCCAAGGTCTTTAACCTTTTTCACTGGCGTCCCTGTGAAGAGCCCACTTAAACAGGCTTTGTGTGAGCAACAAGGCTGTTTATTTCACCTGGGTGCAGGCGGGCTGAGTCCGAAAAGAGAGTCAGCAAAGGGAGATGGGGTGGGGCCATTTTATAAGATTTGGGTATGTAAAGTAAAATTACAGTCAAAGGGGGGTTGTTCTCTGACGGGCAGGAGTGGGGGTCACTAGGTATTCAGTGGGGGAGGTTTTGAGCCAAGATGAGCCAGGAGAAGGAATTTCACAAGACAATGTCATCAGTTAAGGCAGGAACAGGCCATTTTCACTTCTTTTGTGGTGGAATGTCATCAGTCAAGGCAGGAACCAGCCATCTGGATGTGTACCTGCAGGTCACAGGGGATATGATGGCTTAGCTTGGGCTCAGAGGCCTGACATTCCTGTCTTCTTACATTAATAAGAAAAATAAAATGAAATAGTGGTAAAGTGTTGGGATGGCAAAAATTTTGGGGGGTGGTATGGAGAGATAATGGGTGATGTTTCCCAGGGCTGCTTCGAGGGGGATTAGGGGCAGCGTGGGAACCTAGAGTGGGAGAGATTAAGCCGAAGGAAGATTTTGTGGTAAGGGGTGATATTGTGGGACTGTTAGAAGAAACATTTGTCATTTAGAATTATTGGTGATGGCCTGGCTATGGTTTTGTATGAATTGAAAAACTAAACGGAATAAGAGAAGGAGAAAAACAGGTATTAAAGGTCTAAGAACTGGGAGGACCCAGGACATCTGATTAGAGAGTGCCTAAGGAGATTCAGCATAGTCCTGCCAGCAAAGATTATTTATTTACTTCAAGAGTTAAGAGTGGCAGTTTGGGGATAGCACCAGGAGATATCAGCTGTGATGGCTTGGAGAAACAGTGTAAACCGGCAGTGTAAACAAAAGCAGGGCATGTATGAGTAGTTGAGAATGGTGAATAGGAGTATGACTAGACAGAAGATAGTAGGGATGACAAGTTTTTTGGGGCACAGTCTAAGTTGGTCTGGTGTCTGGAATGAGACTGGCGCTTAATAAAAAGGAGCATCTATACAGGAGCTCAAATGGGCTGTGCCCTGTAGCATTCCGAGGACAGGCCTGAATTCTGAGAAAAGAAAGAGGTAAAAGTATCGTCCAGTCCTTTTTAAGTTGGTGGCTGAGCTTGGTGAGGTGTGTTTTTAAAGACTATTAGTCCGTTCTACCTTTCCTGAAGACTGAGGACTGTAAGGGATATAAAGGTTTCACTGAATACCAAGAGCCTGAAAAACTGCTTGGCTGATTTGACTAATAAAGGCCGGTCCACTATCGGACTGCGTAGAGGTGGGAAGTCCAAACTGAGTAATTATGTCTGACAGAAGGGAAGAAATGACTGCAGTGGCCTTCTCAGACCCTGTAGGAAAGGCCTCTACCCATCCAGTGAAAGTGTCTACTTAGACTAAGAGGTATTTTAGTTTTCTGACTTGGGGCATGTGAGTAAAGTCAATTTGCCAGTCTTGGGCAGGGACAAATCCTTGAACTTGATGTGTAGGAAAGAGAGGGGGCCTGAGCAATCCCTGAGGGGTAGTAGAAGAGCAGATGGAACACTAAGAAGTGACCTCCTTGAGGATAGATTTCCATGATGGAAAGGAAATGAGAGGTTCTAAGAGACGGGCTAGTGGCTTGTAACTTACATGGAAAAGGTTATGAAATGACAACAGAATAGAATGGGCCTGTGAGGCTGGGAAGGAGATATTTTCCTTGGTTTAAGAACTATTTGCCTTGTGTGGGAAGAAATTGATAGGTGGAAGTTTCAGTAGGGGATTAGGTGGGAGTGGCCAGATGTGAAGGAGAAAAACTGAAAGTGAGGGACAGAAGTCAGAGAGCCAGCTACTTGTCTAGCCACCTTATCAGCATAAGCTTTGCTGTGAGAGACAGAAGTTGGAAAGCTAGCTGCTTGTCTAGCCACCTTATCAGCATAAGCGTTGCCTAGAGCAATGGGCTCTGAGGCCTTTTGATGCCTTTTGCAGTGAATGACCTTAGCTTCCTTTGGAAGTAAAGCGGCCTTGAGCAGAGTTTTTATTAAAGAGGCATTAATGATAGAGGACCTTTGTGTAGTGAGGAAACCTCTTGCATGGTGGTGCAGGATATGGAAGGCATACTTAGAGTCAGTATAAATATTGACATTTAGTCTTTTTGCAAGAGTGAGGGCTTGACTTAAGGCAATGAGTTTAGCTTGCTGAGAGGTAGTGGAGGGGGACAGAGCAGTAGCCTCAATGATAGATGTGGGAGATAGTATAGCATAGCCTGCCTTGGCTGGTGAGTGGCGATTAGGCCTGGTGGAACTGCCATCAATAAACTAAGTGTGTTCAGGGTGAGGAACATGAAAGAATATGGGGAAATGGAGTGAATGTCAGGTGGATCAGAGAGATAAAGTCATGGTGGTCAGGTGTGGTATCAGGAATAATGTGGGAGGCAGGATTGAAGTCTGGGCCAGGAACAATGGTAATTGTGGGAGACTTAACAAAGAGTGAGTACAGCTGAAGGAGCTGGGAAGCAGACAGTATATGTGCCAGGTGTGAGGAAGAAAACAGATTTTGGAAGTTATGAGAACTGTAGAGAGTGAGCTGAGCATAGTTTGTGATTTTAAGGGCCTTTAAAAGTATTAGGGCAGTGGCAGCCACCACATGCAGACTTGAGGGCTAGGCAAAACAGTAAGGTCAAGTTGTTTGGATAAAAAGGCTACAGGGTGCAGTCCTGGTCCTTGTGTAAGAATTCTGACTGCACAGCCTTGCACTTCGGCTCTGGGTAATGAAAAGGGATGGGATGAGTCAGGGAGAGCTAGTGTGGGGGCAATCTCTAAAGCTGTCTTCAAGCAATGCAAAGAGGAGTGGGGAAAGGATTTAGGATCTATGGGGTCAGCTAGGTTTCTTTTTGTGAGTTTATATAATGGTTTTGTTAGGATGGCAAAACTAGATATCTAAAGTCGAAAATATCTAACCATGCCTAGGAAGGAAAGGAGTTGTTGTTTTGTAGAAGGGATTGAGGTTTGGGAGATTAGTTGGACATGATCAGCAGGGAGAGCACGTGTGTTTTTATGAGAATTATGCCGAGATAGGTAACAGATGAGGATGAAATTTGGGCTTGACTGAAGTAATGGGGGCTATCTGTGAAGCCTTGTGGTAGTACAGCCTAGGTAATTTGCTGAGCCTGATGGGTGTCAGGGTCAGTCTAAGTGAAAGCGAAGAGAGGCTGGGATGAAGGGTGCAAAGGAATAGTAAAGAAAGCATGTTTGAGATCCAGAACAGAATAATGTATTGTGGAGGGAGGTATTGAGGATAGGAGAGTATATGGGTTTGGCACCATGGGGTAGATAGGCAAAACAATTTGGTTAATAAGGCTCAGATCCTGAACTAACTTGTAAGGCTTGTCTGGTTCTAGGACAAGTAAAATGGGGGAATTGTAAGGAGAGTTTATATGCTTTAAAAGGCCATGCTATAGCAGGTGAGTGATAATAGGCTTTAATCTTTTTAAAGGGCACTGAGGGATGGGATATTGGCGTTGAGTGGGGTAAGGGTGATTAGGTTTTAATGAGATGGTAAGGGGTGCATGATCAGTCACCAAGGAGGGAGTAGAGGTATATTATACTTGTGGGTTAAGGTGGGGGGATACAAGAGGAGGAGGCAAAGGAGGCTTTGGATTGGGAAGAAGGGCAGCAAGGAGATGTGGCTGTAGTCCAGGAATAGTCAGGGAAGCAGATAATTTAGTTAAAGTGTCTCAGCCTAATAAGGGAACTGGGCAGGTGGGGATAACTAAAAAGGAGTGCTTAAAAAAGTATCGTCTAAGTTGACATCAGAGTTGGGGCGTTTTAAGATGTTTAGAAGCCTGGCCATCAATACCCACAACAGTTTTGGAGGCAAGGGAAACAGGCCCTTGAAAAGAAGGTAATGTGGAGTGGGTAGCCTCCGTATTGATTAAGAAGGGAACAGACTTACCTTCCACTGTGAGAGTTACCCAAAGCTTGGCGTCCGTGATGGTCTAGGGGGCTTCCGAGGCAATCAGGCAGCGTCAGTCTTCAGCTGCTAAGCCGAGAAGATCTGGGAAGGAGTCAGTCAGAGAGCTTTGGGCCAGGGTTCCAGGGGCTCTGGGAGTGGCTGCCAGGTGAGTTGAACAGTCTGGTTTTCAGTGGGGTCCCACACAGAAGGGATGTGGCTTAGGAGGAATCCTGGGCTGTGGGCATTCCTTGGCCTGGTGGCCAGCTTTCTGGCACTTGTAGCAAGCTCCTGGGGGAGGCGGGCCTGGAGGAACACCTGGCCACTGCGGTTTAGGCATTTGGAAGTTCTCATGTGCTGGAGATGTGGCTGGGGTTTGTCTCACAGTGGAGGCAAAGAATTGCAGCTCAGAAATATGTTGCTACTTGGCTGCCTCCACTTTATTATTGTACACCTTGAAGGTGAGGTTAATTAAGTCCTGTGTGGGGTTTGAGAGCTGGAATTTAATTTTTGGAGTTTTATTTAATATCAGGAGCAGATAGGGTAATAAAATGTATATTGAGACTAAGACGGCCTTTTGACCTTTTAGGGTCTAGGGCTGTAAAGCATCTCAGGGTTGCTGCCAAACGAGCCATGAACTGGGCTAGGTTTTTATATTTGATGAAAAAGAGCCTAAATACTCTCTGATTTGGGATAAAGAAAAAGGAGCATTAACCTTGACTATGCCTTTAGCTCTAGCCACCTTTTTAAGAGGAAATTGCTGGGCAGATGGGGGAGGGCTAATCACAGAACGAAACTGCAAGCCGGACTGGGTGTGAGGACGGGAGGTGATAAAAGGATTATAGGGTGGTGGAGCAGAGGCTGAGGAAGAATTAGGACCTAGCTCGGCCTGGCCAGGAGGGGAGAGGTCAGATGGCTCTGTAGAAAAGGAAGATTAGAAAGACTCAGGGATGCTTGGGGTTGGGACTGAGGGCCTTGGAGTTGGGACTGAGGGGACAGGCGGCAGTGAAAGAAGGAAGATTTGGGACGAGTTGCATTGGGAACAGAGACTAGGGAGGGACTGATGTGTAAAAGAATGCCTGGACGTCAGGCACCTCAGACTGTTTGCCTGTTTTACGACAAGAATTATTTAGATCTTGTAGGATGGAAAAATTGAAAGTGCCATTTTCTGGCTATTTGCAAACACTGTCCAGTTTGTATTGGGGTCAAGTGGCATTGCAGAAGAAAATAAGGCATTTAGGTTTTAGGTCAGGTGTCAGTTGAAGAGGTTTTAGGTTTTTAAGAACACAGGCTAAGGGAGAAGAAGGGGGAATGTAGGACAGAAGCTTGTCTATATTGAACGAGGCAAGCCTAGAAAAAAGAGAGTAGAGACATGGAGGGAGGGGGTTCAGGTGTTCTTACCCCCCAGAAAAGTGGGAAAGGAATCAGGGCGCAGAAATGGGTTGGGGCACAGAGATAAGAGGTCAGGCCATGGAAATAAGGGGTTGGGGTACAGATATAAGAGGTCAGGGTGCAGAAATAAGGGATTGGGGTGCAGAAACAAGGGATCGGGGTGCAGAGATAAGAGGTCAGGGCATGGAAATAAGGGATCCAGGTGCAGAGATAAGAGGTCGGGGCATGGAAATAAGGGATCGGAACACAGAGATAAGGGGTTGGGGCATGGAAATAAGGGATGGGGGGTTCTTGCCCCCCAGAAAAGCAGAGAAGGGGTAGAGACAGGGAGAGAAGGGGTCTGGGTTCCTGCCCCTCCCCCAGAAAAGCGGGACTTGCTGCTAAGGGTGAAGGACCAAGGCAGACATTCCTGTGTGGTCAGACACCCCTGAAACGTGGGTGAAGAATCAGAGAGGTGTCCCTGCAATGATTAAACACCAAGGGAAGACTGTCTTCCCGAGTCTGTGACTGGCGCCGGAGTTTTGGGTCCATGGATAAAACGTGTCTCCTTTGCCTCTACCAGAAAATGAAAGGAATCGAAATTAAGAGAAGGGAGAGATTGAAGGGTGGTGCCAAGATTGAAAGGAGAAAGTGGTTGCGGGATAGTGAGAGAGGTTGGAGAAGAGAGTAAGAAGAGGCCACTTACCCGATTTAAAATTGGTGAGATGTTCCTTGGGCTGGTGGGTCTGAGGACCTGAGGTCGTAGGTGGATCTTTTTCATGGAGCAAAGAGCAGGAGGACAGGGGATTGATCTCCCAAGGGAGGTCCCCCGATCTGAGTCATGGCACCAAATTTCACTCATGTCCATGTGAAGAGACCACTAAACAGGCTTTGTGTGATCAACAAGGCTGTTTGTTTCACCTGGGTGCAGGCGGGCTGAGTCTGAAAAGAGAGTCAGTGAAGGGAGATGGGGTGGGCCCATTTTATAAGATTTGGGTAGGTAAAGTAAAATTACAATCAAAGGGGGGTTGTTCTCTGATGGGCAGAGGTTGGGGGGTCACAAGGTATTCAGTGGGGGAGCTTTTGAACCAGGATGAGCCAGAAGGAATTTCAGAAGACAATGTCATCAGTTAAGGCAGGAACAGGCCATTTTCACTTCTTTTGTGGTGGAATGTCATCAGTTAAGGCAGGAACTGGCCATTTTCACTTCTTTTGTGGTGGAATGTCATCAGTTAAGGCAGGAACTGGCCATCTGGATGCGTTCGTGCAGGTCACAGGGGATATGATGACTTAGCTTGGGCTCAGGGGCCTGAAAATCTTTGATTCATAGGGCTCTGCACAATTGGGTTTTACCTTCATTTCCACTTCATCTTGCACCATGTTTCCTGGAGTTCACTCCTCCACCCACACTGGCCTCTTGAGTGTCTCTCGTTCCTCCCTCAAACTCCCTTCAGGTCTTATCTCAGAAAGCATTCTTTCAAAGCACTCTGTCCTTCACCCATCTTAAAACTCTTGTTCTGCATGTTGATAACCTGTATGCTCAACTCTCCCTCCTACTAAACTGAAATCCCTCTAAAGGTATGGATCATGGTTGTGCACTCCTGTATCATCAGGCTGAGCTGAGTTCATCTGGCACTAGCAGAGCCTCAGAAATTATTTAGACACAAATGATTGGGCTATAGAGTACAGTGCCGTCCAGTCATTTTGAACTGGGATGCCAGCTGTTTTTAAAAAGTATCTAAGGCTGGGCACGGTGGCTCAAGCCTGTAGTCCCAGCACTTGGGGAGGCTGAGGCAGGCAGATCACCCGAGGTCAGGAGTTCGAGACCAACCTGACCAACATGGTGAAATCCTGTCTCTACTAAAAATACAAAAATTAGCCAGGCATGGTGGTGGGTGGCTGTAATCTCAGCTACTCAGGAGGCTGAGGAAGGAGAATCGCTTGAAGCCGGGAGGCGGAGGTTGCAGTGAGCAGAGATCGCACCACTGCACTACAGCCTGGGTGACAGAGCAAGACTCCATCTCAAAAAAAAAAAAAAAAATTAAGTTTTACTTCTTAAAAAATGCATCTGCGCATGTGGCAGTAAGCATGTTTGTATTTGTGTTCAGAAGAAATCTCATATTGACTGGAACGTGTGCTCAACATTTTCCATGGGATCAGCACCAATGTCTACTACAAAGCAAAAGCAGGGAAGAGGCTGCTCAGCATGTTTACAGGAAGATAATCTGTGTGGTTCTGTTTCAACCAAATTGATCCATTTGTTGGGCATCAACAAGCTGCACAGGATGTCTCCCAGAGATTAGCTGTGGTGTCTTCATTTGCTTTTGAATATGTGAATAGCTTTGGAAGTGCTTGGCAGGAGGTATCCTTTTCACATTCTCCCTGAAGTAATAAAAACAGAAAAATCTTTTTACCAAATAATGTGGATCAGAAATGATGTTTTCAAGATGGAAACTTGTTCTCAGTCCATACCACACTCTCTGAAGATTGTGTGTTCTATCCTGAGAATGGGGGTGGGGGGTGGGCAAGTGGAGGCTGGTGCTGATGTGGCATTTGTGTTACATAAATCATCTGTCCCAGAAAGAAGCAGTTAGACTGATTCCAGTGGATTAATGCTAATTCCTCTCCCAGGAGTTTGGAATTTGCATTTCAAAATGCTGGTCATTTTTTCATTTTGTTTGAGTTAAGGAGATATAAGTTGAGGGGTTACAGGGCAACCATTTGACATCATGGGCAGGGAAAGAAGGGAAAGCCAGTCAGCCAAGGGGAAAGAGTGAGGCAAAAGAGAGCAGCAGTGATGAAAGACGATATGGTTCCAGGGAGGCAGCGGCAGGTCCACAGATGAGGATGGGCCCTGGCTGCCTCAAAGCACGTAATCTGTTTTCTTATTTCCATCCTTTTTAAGACTAGACTGCTCGTGCTTCTGCGATAGATTCCTGCTTCCTTCTAAGGTGCTTTCTTGACTTAATTCAGTTTGAGCAGATTTTCCTTACTTGAAAGCAAAAGTACTTACCTAGGCAAGGATTCTGTAGTAACACTGAGTCTCAGGGTGTTGAAAAGTGACTTTGAAAAATGTTAAAGAAAAAAAACAGAACAGAGATCTATAGGAATGTAAAGGACAGGAGACATTGGGCTGGCAGGAGGTGATCTTTTGTTCAGCAAAACTGACATAGGAACCTTCTATTCTTCTCTAGCTGAGAAAGACAACTGATGTGCACAAACTAGCCAGGCACAGTGGCTTGCACCTGTAGTCTTAGCTACTCTGGGGGACACTGAGGTGGGAGGATTGCTTGAGCCCAGAGTTTCAATGTAGCCTGTACTAAGACCTTCATCTCTCTAAAATAATTAAAAAGTAAAGTGCACAGACTGCCTGACTTCCTATTTGTTTCTCCAAGTTGTCATAGAGATGTCAGCAGGTAACTTGAAAAAAATGCTTCCAATTGTGTAGAAAAATCAAATTATTTATTCTTTATTTATATGTTAAATTACTAAGAGAATTACTTGTCTCTCAGGCCCAAATTTTCACTCACGTCTGTGTGAAGAGACCACCAAACAGACTTTGTGTGAGCAATAAAGCTTTAAATCACCTGGGTGCAGGCGGCTGAATCCAAAAAGAGAGTCAGCTAAGGGAGATAGGGGTGGGACCGTTTTATAGGATTTGGGTAGGTAAAAGGAAAAGGGGAGTTCTCTGGCTGGCAGGAATGGGTGTCACAAGATGGTCAGTAGGGGAGCTTTTGAGCCAGGATGAGCCAGAAGAAGGAATTTCACAAGATAACATCATCAATTAAGGCAGGAACGTGCCATTTTCATTTCTTTTGTGGTGGAATGTCATCAGTTAAGGCAGGAACTGGCCATCTGGATGTGTACCTGCAGGTCACAGGGGATATGATGGCTTGGCTTGGGCTCAGAGGCCTGACATTCCTGTCTTCTTATGTTAATAAGAAAAATAAAATAGTGGTAAAGTGTTGAGATGGCGAAAATTTTGGGGGATGGTATGGAGAGATAATGGGCGATGTTTCCCAGGGCTGCTTCGAGCAGGATTGGGGTGGCGTGGGAACCTAGAGTGGGAGAGATTAAGCCGAAGGAAGATTTTGTGGTAAGGGGTGATATTGTGGGACTGTTAGAAGAAACATTTGTCATTTAGAATTATTGGTGATGGCCTGGATATGGTTTTGTATGAATTGAAAAACTAAACGGAATAAGAGAAGGAGAAAAACAGGTATTAAAGGTCTAAGAATTGGGAGGACCCAGGACATCTGATTAGAGAGTGCCTAAGGAGATTCAGCATAGTCCTGCCAGCAAAGATTATTTATTTACTTCGAGAGTTAAGAGTGGCAGTTTGGGGATAGCACCAGGAGATGTCAGCTGTGATGGCTTGGAGAAACAGTGTAAACCAGCAGTGTAAACAACAGCAGGGCATGTATGAGTAGTTGAGAATGGTGAATAGGAGTATGACTAGACAGAAGACAGTAGGGATGACAAGTTTTTTGGGGCACAGTCTAAGTTGGTCTGGTGTCTGGAATGAGACTGGCGCTTAATAAAAAGGAGCATCTATACAGGAGCTCAAATGGGCTGTACCCTGTAGCATTCCGAGGACAGGCCTGAATTCTGAGAAAAGAAAGAGGTAAAAGTATCGTCCAGTCCTTTTTAAGTTGGTGGCTGAGCTTGGTGAGGTGTGTTTTTAAAAGACTATTAGTCCGTTCTACTTTTTCTGAAGACTGAGGACTGTAAGGGATATAAAGGTTTCACTGAATACCAAGAGCCTGAAAAACTGCTTGGCTGATTTGACTAATAAAGGCCAGTCCACTATCGGACTGCGTAGAGGTGGGAAGGCCAAACCGAGGAATTATGTCTGACAGAAGGGAAGAAATGACCACGGTGGCCTTCTCAGACCCTGTAGGAAAGGCCTCTACCCATCCAGTGAAAATATCTACCCAGACTAAGAGGTATTTTAGTTTTCTGACTCGGGGCATGTGAGTAAAGTCAATTTGCCAGTCCTGGGTAGGGGCAAATCCTTGAACTTGATGTGTAGGAAAGAGAGGGGGCCTGAGCAATCCCTGAGGGGTAGTAGAAGAGCAGATGGAACACTGAGAAGTGATTTCCTTGAGGATAGATTTCCATGATGGAAAGGAAATGAGAGGTTCTAAGAGACGGGCTAGAGGCTTGTAACCTACATGGAAGAGGTTATGAAATGACGACAGAATAGAATGGGCCTGTGAGGCTGGGAAGGAGATATTTTCCTTGGTCTAAGAACTATTTGCCTTGTGTGGGAAGAGATTGATAGGTGGAAGTTTCAGCAGGGGAGTAGGTGGGAGTGGCCAGATGAGAAGGAGAAAAACTGAAAGTGAGGGATATAAGTTGGAATGCTAGCTGCTTTTTTAGCTATCTTATCAGCATAAACATTGTCCTGAGCGATGGGATCTGACGCCCGTTGCAGTGAATGACTCTAGCTTCCTTTGGAAGTAAAGCAGCTTTGAGAAGTGTTTTTATTAAAGAGGCATTAATGATAGAGGACCCTTGTATAGTGAGGAAACCTCTTGCATGGTGGTGCAGGATATGGAAGGCATATTTAGAGTCAGTATAAATATTGACGTTTAGTCCTTTTGCAAGAGTGAGGGCTTGACTTAAGGCAATGAGTTTGGCTTGCTGAGAGGTAGTGGAGGGGGACAGAGCAGTAGCCTCAGTGATAGATGTGGAAGATACTATAGCATAGCCTGCCTTTGCTGGTGAGTGGCGATTAGGCCTGGTGGAGCTGCCATCAATAAACTAAATGTGATCAGGGTGAGGAACAGGAAAAAAGGAAATATGGGGAAATGGGAGGAATGTCAGGTGGATCAGAGAGATACAGTGATGAGGGTCAGGTGTGGTATCCAGAATAATGTGGGAGGCCAGATTGAAGTCCGTGCCAGGAACAATGGTAATTGTGGGAGACTCAACAAAGCGTGAGTATAGCTGAAGGAGCCGGGAAGCAGAAAGTATATGTGTCAGGTATGAGGAAGAAAGTAGATTTTGGAAGTTATGAGAACTGTAGAGAGTGAGTGGAGCATAGTTTGTGATTTTTAGGGCCTCTAAAAGTATTAAAGCAGCGGCAGCCACTGCACGCAGACATGAGAGCTAGGCTAAAAAAGTAAGGTCAAGTTGTTTGGACAGAAAGGCTGCAGGGTGCAGTCTTGGCTTTTGTGTAAGAATTCTGACTGCACTAACCATGCCTAGGAAGGAAAGGAGTTGTTTTGTAGAAGGGATTGAGGTTTGGGAAATTAGCTGAACACGATCAGCAGGGAGAACACGTGTGTTTTTATGAGAACTTTGCCGAGATAGGTAACAGATGAGGATGAAATTTGGGCTTGACTGAAGTAATGGAGGCTGTCTGTGAAGCCTTGCCACAGTACAGCCTATGTAATTTGCTAAGCCTAATGGGTGTCAGGGTCAATCTAAGTGACAGCGAAGAGAGGCTGGAATGAAGGGTGCAAAGGAATAGTAAAGAAAGCATGTTAGAGATCCAGAACAGAATAATGGGTTGTAGAGGGAGGTATTGAGGATAGGAGAGTATATGGGTTTGGCACCACAGGGTGGATAAGCAAAACAATTTGGTTAATAAGGCTCAGATCCTGAACTAACTTGTAAGGCTTGTCTGGTTTTAGGACAGGTAAAATAGGGGAATTGTAAGAAGAGTTTATAGGCTTTAAAAGGCCATGCTGTAGCAGGCGAGTGATAATAGGCTTTAATCTTTTTAAAGTGCACTGAGGGATGGGATATTGGCATTGAGCAGAGTAAGGGTGATTAGGTTTTAATGAGATGGTAAGGGGTGCATGATCAGTCACCAAGGAGGGAGTAGAGGTATGCTATACTTGTAGCTTAAAGTGGGGGGATACAAGAGGAGGAGGCAAAGGAGGCTTTGGATTGGGAAGAAGGGCGGCAATGAGATGTGGCTGTAGTCCAGGAATAGTCAGGGAAGCAGATAATTTAGTTAAAGTGTCTCAGCCTAATAAGGGAACTGGGCAGGTGGGGATAACCAAAAAGGAGTGTTTAAAAAGTATTGTCTAAGTTGACATCAGAGTTGGGGCATTTTAAGATGTTTAGAAGCCTGGCCGTCAATACCCACAACAGTTTTGGAGGCAAGGGAAATAGGCCTTTGAAAAGAAGGTAAAGTAGAGTGGGTAGCCTCCGTATTGAATAAGAAGCAGACGGACTTACCCTCCACTGTGAGAGTTACCCGAAGCTCGGCATCTGTGATGGTCTAGGGGGCTTCTGAGGCAATCAGGCAGTGTCAGTCTTCTGCCACTAAGCCGAGAAGATCTGGGAAGGAGTCAGTCAGAGAGCCTTGGGCCAGAGTCTCAGGGGCTCTGGGAGTGGCTGCCGGGTGAGTTGAACAGTCTGATTTTCAGTGGGGTCCCACACAGATGAGATGTGGCTTAGGAAGAATCCCAGGCTGCGGGCATTTCTTGGACTGGTGGCCAGATTTCTGGCACTTGTAGCAAGCTCCTGGGGGAAGTGGGCCTGGAGGAACACCTGGCCACTGCAGTTTAGGCATTTGGAAGTTCTTATGTGCTGGAGATGTGGCTGGGGTTTGTCTCTCAGTGGAGGTTAAAGAATTGCAGCTCAGAAATATGTTGCTACTTGGCTGCCTCTACTCTATTATTGTACACCTTGAAGGTAAGGTTAATTAAGTCCTGTTGTGGGTTTTAAGGGCTGGAATTTAACTTCTAGAGTTTTATTTAATGTCGGGAGCAGATTGGGTAATAAAATATATTGAGACTAAGACGGCCTTTTGACCTTTTAGGGTCTAGGGCTGTAAAGCATCTCAGGGTTGCTGCCAAATGAGCCATGAACTGGGCTGAGTTTTTATATTTGATGAAATAGAGCCTAAATGGTATCTGATTTGGGATAAAGAAAAACGAGCATTAACCTTGACTATGCCTTTAGCTCTAGCCACCTTTTTAAGAAGAAATTGCTGGGCAGGTTGGAGAGAGCTAGTTACAGAAGGAAACTGTAAGCCGGACCACGTGTGAGGAGGGGAGATGATAAAAGGATTATAGGATGGAGGAACAGAGGCTGAGGAAGAATTGGGACCTAGCTCAGCCTGGCAAGGAGGGGAGAGGTCAGATGGGTCTGTAGAAAAGGAAGATTAGAAGGACTCAGTGACGCTTGGGGTTGGGACTGAGAGGACAGGTGGGAGGGAATGAAGGAAGCTTTGGGACGACTTGCATTGGGAACAGAGACTAGGGAGGGACTGATTTGTAAAAGAATGCCTGGACATCAGGCACCTCAAACCGTTTGCCCATTTTACGACAAGAATTATTTAGATCTTGTAGGATGGAAAAATTGAAAGTGCCATTTTCTGCTATTTGGAATCACTGTTGAGTTTGTATTGGGGTCAAGTGGCATTGTAGAAGAAAATAAGGCATTTAGGTTTTAGGTCAGGTGTGAGTTGAAGAGGTTTTAGGTTTTTAAGAACACAGGCTAAGGGAGAAGAAGGGGGAATGGAGGGCAGAATCTTGCCCATAGGGAAGGAGGCAAGCCTAGATAAAAGAGAGAGTAGAGACACGGGGAGAAGGGGTGGGGGGTTCTTGCCCTCCAGAAAAGTTGGAAAGGGGTCGGGGCATGGAAATAAAGGGTTCGGGGCTCAGAGATAAAAGTTCAGGGCATGGAAATATGGGATTGGGGCACAGAGATAAGAGGTTGGGGTGCAGAAATAAGGAGTTGGGGTGCAGAGAGAAGAGGACGGGGCATGGAAATAGGGATCGGGGCTCAGAGATAAGAGGGTGGGGCATGAAAATAAGGGATCAGGGGGTTCTTGCCCCCCAGAAAAGCAGAGAAGGGGTAGATACAGGGAGAGAAGGGGTCAGGGTTCTTGCCCCTCCCCCAGAAAATTGGGACTTGCTGCTAAGGGTGAAGGACCAAGGCAGGCGTCCCTGTGTGGTCAGACACCTCTGAAACATGGGTGAATAATCAGAGAGGTATCCCTGCAATTATTAAACACCAAGGGAAGGCTGCCTTCCCAAGTCCGTGACCAGCACCAGAGTTTTGGGTCCGCGGATAAAACTTGTCTCCTTTGTCTCTACCAGAAAATGAAAGGAATTGAAATTAAGAGAAGGGAGAGATTGAAGGGTGGTGCCAAGATTGAAAGGAGAAAGTAGTTGAGGGATAGTGAGAGAGGTTGGAGAAGACAGTAAGAAGAGGCCACTTACCCGATTTAAAATTGGTGAGATGTTCCTTGGGCTGGTGGGTCTGAGGACCCGAGGTCGTAGGTGGATCTTTTTCATGGAGCAAAGAGCAGGAGGACAGGGGATTGATCTCCCAAGGGAGGTTCCCCGATCTGAGTCACGGCACCAAATTTCACTTCTTTTGTGGTGGGATGCCATCAGTTAAGGCAGGAAGCAGCCATCTGGATGTGTACGTGCAAGTCACAGAGGATATGATGGCTTAGCTTGGGTTCAGAGGCCTGACACAAATACTTCATTTTCCTGGCTAATCTTCACTATTTTTCATTCACAAAGGATTTTTGTTTTAGGCTCTAAAGTCAGTTAAGGACAAAAAAGGTTTGCAGTAAATGAGGTGTGAAGATACTTGTACCCTCAGAAATAAACCCTAATGTCTTGTGGATCTAAAAGGTGTAATGGTAAAGTGGTAAATCTGTGTGCTTCACTTGGTATAGTGGTTGGTTCTGTGGTCTGGTCTCAGTGCTGTGTTCTAACATTTTGAGTGAATAGCAGCATAATTGGTGTAAGTGTAAAACTAGGGTAACTATTTCTTAAAAAGAGTTATACTTAAAATGTATCCATGCGGTAAATTTAATGAAGATGTAATGTACTTGCAATACTTCATAGTTAACTTTGTAATGCAGGCATTTCCCTATGAGGTTCTGTTAGCCCCACTTGTAAGTAGTTAACGCTGGTAATGGCATCAATAGTGACTGCCGTTAGTGGAGAGTATACTGTGTGCTAGGCTATGTGCAAAGGGCTTCGTAGTTAGCTCACACAAACCTTTCAGCAACCTTTGAAGGTGTTAAAAATATAAGATTAAAAAAAAGTGTATAGATAAGAGAGGTGAGCATTCATTATGCAGATCTGAACCAGCCTTAATTCTTAAGAAACCACTACAATATGTAAAATGGGTACAAGACCAGAAGTTAAGATAGCACTCGATCCATTTAAACAGGTTTTGGTTAGCTACTCTGAAGACAATTCTTGCAGGAATTGTCAGAAAAAATGGAGATTTCAAGGCCTAAAACTTCACTTCCAGGTAACAAAACTAGTGAGTTTTCAGGGTCTCCTAGAGTTTCAGTCTCCTTTTTGAAAACGTCTACTATTGAGTATTTTGTGGAGTTCTTCAAAACTGATTTTATTTTTATTCCAATTACATAAAAAAGGAAGGGAAATTTTGCGATTGAAGGAGTTCCTCAGAGTCATAACTTTATTTACTTTGGTAATAAGCAAAAACATAGTATGTATTTATAAAGTACCTATAACGTTTATCTCTCTCAGTGTTTACAACGGTGCCCACTTGTGTGTGTGTGTGTGTGTGTGTGTGTGTGTGTGTGTGTGTGTGTGTGTGTGTGTATGTGGGTTCTAAATGGAAAAAGATACCTAAATTGTAGTCTTGCTGATATGGTTTAGCTCTGTGTCCCCACCCAAATCTCATCTCAAATTATAATCCCCAGGTGTCAAGGGAGGGACCTGTAATCTCACGTGCCAAAGGAAGGAGGTGATTTGCTCATGAAAGCAGTTTCCCCCATGCTGTTCTCCTGATAGTGATTGAGTTCTCACAAGATCTGATGGTTTTATAAGTGTTTGACAGTTTCTCCTTCACACACTCTCTCTCTCTCCTGCTGCCTTGTGAAGAAGGTGTCTGATTTCCCTTCCCCCATGATTGTATATTTCCTGAGGCCTCCCCAGCCATGAGGAACTGTAAATCAATTAAACCTCCTTTGTTTGTAAATTACCCAGTCTTGGACAGTATCTTTATAGCAGTGTGAAAACCGAGTAATACACTTGCATTTGGCTTTAATTTAGTAGGTATACCTGAACAATCACATTACTTCTATTTCCCCATTTCTCTCAGTTGCAAACTTGAAATTTGAACATGAATGGTCTTGTTTTAAGAATCAAAATGCAAAGTAACAATATTATATGCTTAATCTTGATATTTTTTCCCCACATGGAGTGACAATCATTCACAAACCACTGGAATTTTCCATTGAGAAGATTTCCAAAGTGTTTGTTTTCCTCCGCCACCTCCCCCCATCCAACTTGCCACCCTTGCCTCAGACCTTTAGAAAGCATTATTTGATAGGGAAACTGCACTTTCTTTAGAGGGTTAATGGAAACTTTTGTAATATAAATTGTACTAATGTGATTGAAATAAATGGAGCATTTAAATCAATAACAACAAATCATTAGAACAGCTGGTAATTAACCTTTCATCTCTGCAAAGAATTATTTAGACAGCAAGGCAGAGCAGCATCTTGTATACAAGTGTGTGTTAGTAGAAAACCTGCTGGTCCAAACACTGTTTTAATCATGAGTTAGAAATATGAAATGGAGCATAATTTAATTTTGAAACTGATGCTTTTCAGATGCAAAACTTCCAAAGGTGACTGGAGATAACAATGCAGCATCTTCTGTTTACATAGCTATGCTCTTCTCTAGATTACAATGGTTTTTATAAACATAATTTATTTTGCTCTGATTGACTTGGACAAGAAGAAATAGCTTTTGAGAAATGTGAAATATGTCTTTTTAAATGTAAAAAGACATAAGTACTCTTCCAAGGAAGGCACAGGGGAAGGAGTTACCATTTTTCTCAGATAAAATAACCACCAAACCATTAGATAGGTCTTGGTGGTTTTCTGTTTTGTTTTTATTTGTTTTGTTTGCAGAGACAGGGTCTCACTCCTTTGCCCATGCTGGAGTGCAGGGGTGTGATCATAGCTCACTGCACCATGTCTGGCTAACTAAACAACAAAAAAATTTGTAGAGATGGGGGTTTCACTACATTGCCCAGGTTGGTCTCAAACTCCTGGGTTTAAGTGAACCTCTTGCCTTTGCATCCTAAAGCACTGGGATTACAGATTTGAGCCACTGTACCTGGCCAGTTCTTGGTGTTTTCCATTATTTATCTGCCACCTCTAGGGAGATCTCAGCAGAGTTCAAGTTATTTGAAATAAGCTAGACTTTAACAAAGGCAATAGATATTTAGCATAAATCTAATAGCATAGCCTCACCAATATATAAAAACTGGTATAACCCTTCTAAGGGAAATGATAGGACAGATAACATTCTTCGGTCATTTGTTCACTCAATAAAATTGTTGAAGACCTAATATGTGTGTAGCACTTTATAAGATACTAGAAGAACACAATAACAAGTTATCTATTTTCTAAACTCAAAGAACATAAAAGCTAATAAAAGATACAGGCAATTCATAACTGCCATAATAGATAATCACTGTATCAAAGTAGGATCATATAAGAAAGAACATGCCATTCAGTCTTACAACATCAGGAATAGCTATTTGTAAAGAATATCAGTTAAGCCAAGACCTAAGGGGTGAGTAGGAGTTGCCAGAGCAAGAAGGGAGGCATGACTTTGTGCTTAAAAGAATATAAAATGCAATAAAAGTAAGAGAAAAATGTGGAGCTGAAAGTACTTCCATCTAGCAAGAGCTGAGTTCAATAAAGGGAGAGCACAAAGATAGGGCAGAAGAGATGAGTAGCAGCCATATCATAAAGCACTTCATGTGCCCTGTGAAGATATTTAAGATTAGGCTCACCTACTTTATTCTATACGCTCGAGTCTCTGCCCCTTAGTCCCTTTCTGGGTAATTTTAGCTGTGTCTTTATGTGGCAGATATATTTTACAAAGCCATCCTCATATCTTGCCTACAGCCATGCTATCAAATTCTCCTTGCCACGCGTTTGACTTAGCATCTCTGTATCCTACTGTTGGCACCCAACTGTTTCAAGCGTGCCAAAGTGGTTTTATTTCCAGTGTTATCCATTCTTGATCCATTAGGGTAACCAAGTCTTTCTTGGTTGTGTCATAGTCATTTTAGGTTGGTAAAATATCACTAGTTCATGAATGTATCAATGTCACTAAAGATTTTTCCCAAAGGCTGGTGGAAATCATTCATAAAAACAAGCCAAGAATGGGTGCTTTTCTGATATAAGCCAAAATAAAATGTCTCATAAAGAAAATGCAGCAGATTCAGTAACCATCATGGTACAAAATTCTGCCCTTGTGGAGAAGAACAATCATACCTCTTTATGATTCATAAACCAGTTTCAACTGGTAGCCTTTGAAAACTTTCATTTGCATTAAAAACATGATATTGTAAGATGGTTTTAGACCAATCAAAATTCTTATAAAATTTTGTGTATGAAGATATTACCTGAAGGACTCAATTAATTAGACTAGGTCTAACTATCATTTTAGTTTTCTTGAGATCAGCAATTAGGAAGGTGAATTCTTTATATTTTATCCAAAGGATGGGAACCAAGTTAAAAGAAAAGAAAGAAGTTCTGATAAAAGCATTATGATTTTTGCTAAATGGCATCTTCACAATTCCCGTCGTAAGTAGGTGATGGAAAATTTCAACAAAATTATTCAAGCCTTCTTCATTCTTACAATTATAGAAAGAGTGTACTACTTTAGCCAGTCTTAAAAGTCTTCCCCTCTGCTGCATTTGATTTGAATATGCATAAATTCTGTGTCCTTTGTCACTTTACCATTTTCATGTTTCTTGATTTTCTTGAACACAGCTAGGGTAGGGGTGGAAGAGTCATTTATTGTAACAATACATTTTGAATTGTGCATAAATGTTTAACATTCAATAGCCAAAAATAGGGATTAATAAAGCCTTTATCAACATAGAGGAAATGTTCAGTGAAATGTTATTATTAGTTACAATAGCCATGCTGCTATTTGGAGAACACTGTGATAAACTCCTCACAACAATCCAGTGGGCAGAGGCATTTTAACTCCACTTATGAATGAGGAAATTGTGTCAAGAGATTGAGTATTTCGCAGGTCACACAGCATGTCAGAGCTTGGTTACTTCATAACCCAATCTATTCTGTCTTCTTTCTGGAAAAACACTCAGAGGAGATTTCTCAGCTTTCCTTTTCAGTTGATTGTGGCCATGTTACTGAGTTCTAACCAAAAGTACTCTTGAGGATTGAGGAGTCCTACTTCTAGGCTTAACTCATAATAATATTCCAATGGACAATTCTCTATGCTTCTTCCTCCGTCTACCATAAACTTTGGAAGTTGTGTTTGAGAATGGCAAAACCATAAGGCAGACGGAGCCTGAGTTCTTGAAGTACCACTAACCAATCAGAGTACTTATTCAGGTCTTTTCATAAAAGAACCAGAGATACCTATTTTGTGAAACCACTGAGATTTAGGGGTTTATTTATTACAGCAGCTAGGGCCATCCTAACCAATACATAGAGCTAGTAACTACAAGAGACAGAATTTGAATTAAGGTATGCCTTCCCAAAGCATACACTCTTAGCCACTTCTCAGCTATCAGATGATATAATACCTCCAATATGCTGCTTCTGGGGTTGTTATAAATAGACATTATGCTAGAAACTGATTCCTTGAAGCATTTGCAAAATATTTCCCAGGCCTCAGGCTCAGTACAAGTTCCATCCAGAAGGATTTTTTTTTTTTTAATTCTCTCTCTCTCTAGGTGCTATGGTTTGAATGTGGTTTGTCCCCAACAAAACTCAGGTTGAAATTTAATTACCAGAGTAATGCTGTTGAGAGGCAGAGCCTTTAAGATGTGATTAGGTTGATTAGATGGATTAATGTGTTGCTTGTGAGACTAGATTAGTTCCTGCTAGACTAGGTTAGTTTTTGTCAGAATGGGTTGTTAGAAACATTGTGCCTTCTCTTTTGTCCCTTTCACATGCCTGCTCCTGCTTCTGCTTCCCTGCCATGTTATGACACAGCATGAGATCCTCACCAGAGGCCACCAGATGCAACTGCCCAATCTTGAACTCCCCAGCCTACAGAACCATGTGCTCAATTAACCTTTCTTCTTTATAAATCATCCAGTCTTCGGTATTCTGTCACATGCTTAATGCATTACAAAATGGGGTAATGATAATTACCTAATGGCTGCTTGCTTGTTTATGAAAATGTGCTTGCTGATTTAGTGATTTAATTGATTAAGATCATTTTTAATAACTGCCACCTAAAAATATAAATTATCTGGGCATCGCTGACTGAACACAACCAATTATTTATCATCTAGCACTATGGAACTTAGGAAATTAAATGTGCATTGGAATTCGACAAAATAAAGGGGAAATAAATTTCTGTCTGTGGATGCATTCATGATTATTGAAGATGATAAAAATTATCAAAATGAAATGATCAACCTGATTTTTTCTAACACAAGACTTTGTGGATGTCCATTTTGTAAGTATCACCAAAATGAGTTGTGGTTGGTGGAATTGATGTATTCTAATATCACAGTAAGTCCGTTTCAGCCGCTCAATCCCCCTGAACTCTGAATAAAGACATTTGCCAAAGGGGTTCAGGAATAAAAGCTGTATTTACAAGGCCATTGAAAAGCCATTTTGTTAGGGTTAAAGCTATGTATTAAATGAGAAGAAAATACCTTGTCACTCTAACGTAATGTGTTGTTTTAAACAGCAATATGAAAATTCTTTCATTATTTCAACAAAACTAAAACTAGGTAAATAGTCTCTAAATTTTGTTTAAATATAGTGGGAAGTAAAAAGATCCTTCTAGCTAAGAAAATCTTCTCCATCTGCTTTTTGGTGCTTGAAGTTGTTCAATAAGCTATAACGTCAAAATCTCAAGACATAAAAACCCCCTTTGGGTGGGAAATACAGGAACTAAAATTTAAAATATTTGAAAATGATCTATATCCTAGATTTTCTCTAGAGCAGATTGTGATCAGCAAAAAGAAAGGTGATAGCTCACTGTCACAAAAAGAGCAAAAAGTTCATAAAGAGGAAGTGGGGAGTTCCCCCAAAATTAATTTTCTCCCATTTCAATCTGCTGTGGGCCAGTTTGGTAATCAAATTTTTTCTCCATGAATATATGCATAAAGCAGAAGGAAAATTCAATAGCATCTTTTGGTCATGGCTGTGTTCCACAAACATATTTTCACATCCCTAATATACCTCTTAGAGCCAAAGAACCTAACTATAAAAGCTTTTAAAAAGCTGCAAATTGGTAGGAATAATTCATTTACAAACTTATCTGGTGGTAACTGTCTCCTTTAAATCTCATTTTCATGGTATATGTGTAGGTCTTTTTTCTAATATGCAAAGTACTTTGAATTAAATTTCACTGTGCTTATTAATCAGATGGAATATTAGGAATGGAGCCTCAAAATACCAGTGCCTCCCAGAGAGTGGCTTTTTCACAGCTTCCCAGAGTACATTAATTATTAAAATATAGCATGATAAATTACTCCTTCATGTTCACCTACGTAATAGATTTCAAAATTGGTATCTTATTGGCTGACATATTTTGCACTAGCTGTGTTCTTATCAACCTAATTCCTTTTTCACTGGAAAAAGAAGTGACTGAAAACAAGATAATGAAAATAAATTAGGGTGCATTTATCTTAGGTCATGTAAGTGTTTCATATTCCTTATTTGTGAAGGACTACAGTGAAGGCAATAGCAGAGGTGGGGAGAGGGACTGGGAAGAAACTTTTTTTCTCTTCAGGGGAAGTCTTTCTCACACCTATCCTTTATAAACCAAGAAGAGAAGAGAATTGGTCAGAATCTGGAACATTCGTTGCACATGGTTCCCTAGGACATAGGGTCACTATGTCAGAAAAGCAGTAGGCAGATCAGTTACCTTCTTCTCCTTTCCTCTCTCTGATCTCTTCTGTTATGACAATAGGAGGCAGAAAGCTAGAGGCTGAAGATGAATGTTTGGGATTAGGAAAAAGGAGTGCCCCCTTGTGCCTGTACTGTAAGGCAAGGTTATGGTTAAATGGAAAGTTCTACTTCTAAAGTTTAAGCCCATCTTAAAGGGATACTTGAATTTTTTTTTTTTCCAGCTTGTAGTTTTACTGGAAAACACACAGAGAGGAAGGAAGGCCGTAACTTGGGTCAGATATATTTTATTCCAGGATCTCTTCACTAAAATACCATCTAATAGCTACCTCTTACCCCACAACAACCCATAGACACATTCAAGTCTTACAGTTTATATAAATAAATGAAAGTAGTACTAGTTACACTGATAAGATTCAAATTTGACAAAGCAACAGATAAAGGAGGTATTATACTTTTAGCAGGTTTGAAAGTTCAACACATAAATAATAAATTCTGCATATAGATTGTTGCATTGGATTTCTATCAGCTGGATTTCTAGAAAGCAATCATACTCCCAAGTTCATTGTTATCACAGAGAAAATCAGTAGCCTTTGCAGATTTCATTTAGTCCCATTTTTTAACCAAATAATACTCCCAAATCTCTTAGCTATAAGATTGAAGAGAATAAACATGGTTTAGGTAATTAGAAAAGGTTTATTTTTCTCCTTTTCCACTGGACAGGTATGAATTTACCTAGATTTGTCATTATTGCATTAATTTATTTTGGTGTTTGGCAAAGCAGTAAAGAACAAGGTACCAGTATAGCAGGTTACTGATGTCAGTCTTTAAGAATGGGAATTTGAAAATTGTGCCATTTCCTGCCAAATCATTGCCACTCAAAACTAAAGGGACTGAAAAATTTTTAAGATAATACAACGTCCCCTATGTTTATCCTGCATCTCAAACAATAAAATCTATTACATAAAGTATTTAAGTGGTACGGGGAAAAATTAAAGAAATTAAATTAAATAGCCCTTTTCTTTAATGTTCTACGTTGTTTAATGAAGAGCATAGAAAAGGAAATAGCCACAAGAAGAGACATGAGAAAGATACAGATTAATGGAAGAAGAGATTCCAAATAAGATAACCAGGAGAAACATGACTCTCACAAGAAACCACAAAGATAGTGAGGAAGACACTGAATTTTTCACCATATAATACTTGGGACTCCAGCTATATGTCAAAAGCCAAGGATCAAGATAACTTCAGCAGGCTGAAAGGCCCTGCTCCTCCAGGTGCCTGACACTGGGGTTATAGGTACACAGTGCCAACAACATCCCTTTGAGGTGCTTGGTTAAAGATGCTGCATAATGGAACATTGATTTTCATGTCAAACCTTAAAAGTAGTTGTCAGGAACATCTGGCTACCAAGGACAGGATCTAAAATCAAGCAGGTAACATTGACAAGAAGGTGAAAAAGTAGTCCGAGGCCTGGTTAGAAGCTTGGCTTCCCATCATATAGTTACGTAGCTGCAAGCAGATCATCTACCATCACTGTGCTTCACTTTCCTCTCAAATGGGATAACAGCATTACCTACCAAAGGGTTGTGGTAAAGGCTAAATGAGATAATGCATAAGGAACACTTACGGAGTTACTTACACAGAGCTGGAACTCAATGACCAAGTCCCCACTCTGCCCTGATCACTGTGATATTAAGGACATAGGGAGGTTTTCTAATCAAATCACTTCCCCTTGTAAAGATGGAAAAACTGAGATGTAGAAATAATGGAGGCTATTATAAGTAAGGTAGAGATTAAACAAGGCTATCTGTTCGAACCTTACATCACAAAGAAGTCACATGAGCTACGTAGCAGAGTTGTGTGTAGTGGCAGTAAGGAATTCAGAAGCCCAGCCTTCGGACCTGTGCCTGAAACGTCCACCATAAGATCTGTGCCTGAAACTACTGACACCTTTTTCTTTTCCCCCCTCATAAAAACCAAAGGGTAGGAGTTTCTGCTGGAGCTAGCAGGCCACGGGGGAAAGACCTGTTTCAAAGGTAAAGCAGAAGGTTTCTTCAAGCTGCTTGGTAAATCCCCAGGCTCTTCCCAAAGTGGAGAGCTGAGAAGTCCTCCTATTTGATGCTCCAATTCTTAGGTGAAAGAAAAAAATATCTCCCAGCTTCGTCATTGCTCAAGGTGAGTTGAAATAGGACGCCTCACAGGCAGCTGTATTTACTCTCCTGTGCTGTTCCCAGCTGCACGGGGTCATGTGGTACAGTCTTACTGCCAGCAGCCCAGAGAATGCTCAATGAAGTTCCTACTGATTGTTAAAGCTTTTTTAGTGTGGCAGGCAGTAATTACCACTGTGAGGCATAAGGCTATCTCTCTCTTTTTCTTAATACAAGGGAAACGAGTAGTGTCTTTTTCATCCTGATCATCTTCTGGCTTTGACACTGAGAATGGAGGCTCTAGGGACAATGAAACATGTCTTTGTACTCTCAGTCTGTGTCTTTAAGAAAAAAAAATGATAATAGAAACATACTAGGTTGGTGCAAAAGTTATTGTGGTTTTTGCCATTAAAAGTAACCATCAAAAACTGCAATTACTTTTGCACCGACTGAATAATTCAATGTGTCTGAATCTATTAGGCTATGTCCTGGCATCAGAACAGGTTTCAGAACTTGTAACTCTCAAACTCACACCTGAAATTCAGTATATTTAGGGCTTTAGGGAGCTGTCCCTGAGTCTCCTGAAATTGATGTAAAATTATGTTTTATCTACATGTTGTAAGAGAAAGACTTCAACATTTTTTCATATTTTAATAAGGTTCCCTGTCATGAAAATGTTAAAAACTGATAATCTTAGCTTGCCTCACAGAATACTAAATCTGAGATCCCACTCCAGACCTACAGCTGCAATACAGCTGGTCTCTAGTTTGCAAGTGCCTAAACCCAGTTCAAACTGACTTAGGAATTAAATGGGATGTGTTATTTCTTGTTATTAAAAAACAGTCCAGGAATATCTTGTTTCAGAAATGGCTACGCACAAGCTTTTAAACAAGGTCACCAAAACTACGTTTTTTTCCTCTTTCTCCATCTCTGGACTATACTCTTTTAGTTTTAGGAAAGGCCTTGCCACATAGTGAAAAGAAATCCATTGTAGTTCCAATGTTATGATCCCTTGGCTGAGCAAACCCAGCAGAAACAGTGCATCTCCTATACAGTAATTGTAATAATTGACTCTAGTTGGATCGACTTGAGTTACATCCTGCATCCCAGAGTCAAGCACTGTTGTCCAGGGATCTCAACTGGGAGCAATTTCACACGTGTGGCAATGCCTGGAGACAGTTTTGGTTTTCACAACTTGGGTGTGTTACCAATATCTAGTAGGTTAGAGGATAGGGTTTCTGCTCAACATTCTACAGTGCACAGGTTAGCCCCTCACAACAAAGAATTACTCAGCTCCAAATTCAATAGTGCTGAAGTTGGGAAAACTTGCTATAGCCAATGTACAGGAAGGATGTGTTTGGTCATACCTGGAACTAATGCCTATACCTGGAATGAGAGAATAGTAACCAAGGATGAGAAGTACAGAAGAAATGTTTCCAAAGGAAAATAAAAATGCCGCAGCCTGAGGAAGAAAAAATTCATTCCAGGCAAGCAAAATCAAAAGAGATGTCTGCTACAGACATCATAAACAGATATCCCTGTTTAAGCACTCCCTGTCAGTGAAGACTTCCAATGTGTCAGGTAGTGCACTTAATTTATTCTGTACTTATTATTTAATCCTCACAAATGAATGAAGCAATTGTCATTATACTCATCATATGGATTTAGCATGCAAGGCTCACCCAGCAAATAAGAGGCAAAAATGCCTATCAAACTCATGATTTCTTATTCTTTGTCTCATAAGATTCGGTTTGGATCATAGAAAAATAAAACCTTTGACTACTCAAAAAAATAAGAAGAAATTAAAAGATCTTCTCAAGTGATTACTCAGATTTCTCATGACTTCAATGAAAAGTAGTGTTTGTCTTGCAAAGGCATTGCATAGGTTTTACATATTCTGTATATACATGCATGTGTTGCCTTTCACTTGTATATTTTAGGTCATTGAACAGTTCCTTTTGCATTTTGCTTGCATGATTCAGGTTTGTTTTGGAAAATATGAAAGTCTTTGAGGGCATATATGTTCTGACTTTTTGCCTATTCTTTATCACCAAATGTCAGACTTCAAACTGATTGCCAAAGGCAGTTGTGATTTAGTCTCCTCCTCAACTTCTGTGAATTGATAAAATTATAAGGCAAAATCTCCAAAAAGGAACATATAACTCTGTATTTGCAAATGTGTGTATGTGTATATATGTTTCAAGGGTTGGACATAAGGATTAATGGCTTCATTAGCAAAGTGTTAAAGGCTGATTTTACATCTGTCTCAGCCATCAAGATTTGTTTGTAAATCTTATATTTTTTAACTTTGACCATTTAACACATGTTTATTTTAGAAGTTTCTAAATATATCCCAAATAGAACATAAAGATCACCCCCATCTCCTAATTACCCAACTTCAATAGCCATCAATATTTTTGCTTTATTATCTCAACTAATTCTCTGAGGTTTTTTTCTGGAATATTTTATAGCAAATTTCAGGTGTAGCATCATGTAACTTCAAGGTATTTTAATTCGCATCTCAAAAATGACATTTTCTTATATAATCTTAATGCCTTATCACACAAAACAAAATCAACATAAATTTGTTAATGCCATCTAATACCAAATCTAAACTCAAATATCCTTAATTGTCTAAAAAATGTCTTTTTATATTCAGTCTGTTCAAATTAGCATTTAAGCAGGGCTCACTAAACTGTATTCAGTGGTTAGGACCCGTAAGTTTCTTTTAAGATAGAACAGTTCTTCCTCTTCTACTTTTGATGCTACTGATTTGTTGAAGCATTCAAATATGAAGTGCTACTCCACATTCTGGATTTTTCAGATTGTGTCCTTATTGTATACTTGAACTTATTTATTATAACTGTATTTTCTGTACAATGAAATGCAGAATTTGAATTTTTCAAAATTCATTGTGGTATCATATCTTTTCTATTGCATCATATGACAAGATACATGTCTCACTTTTAGTGGTACTAAGATTGATCAATAATTATGGATGGAGACAACCTGATTCTTTCATTATAAAGTACCTTATTAATCTTTCACTTAATGGCTCACCATTATTTGATGACCATTTACTTGAATCATCTGTGTTATCATGGATTGTAAAGCGATGTATTTTTTCTAATTCTATCATTGCTTTTGCATTTATTACCTGGATTTTCATTTCTTTTCTTTCTTTCTTTTTTTTTTTTTTTTTTTCATTAGCCAGGCACCATGGCTCATGCCTGTAATCCCAGCACTTTGAGAGGCCAAGGCAGGAGGATTACTAGAACCCAGAAGTTTGAGACTGGAATTCTTTATAAAAAGAAATGTCCCTCATTCACTTCGGCTATTTAATCCCCTGAGGTTTAAGGTCAAAGGCAAAAGCATGATAAATACTTATTTATTTCCCTTTAATTACCAGTGTTATACCGAATGGTTGAAATCCTAGCAATCTTCTGTGGTTCTCAGTGACATATATTTTGTTCCTGTATCTCCTTATTTTGGTGAGTAGGAGATATGTCTTATGAATTTGTAGCTTTTAAAGTATAACTAATGCCTTCTACCGAATTGCAGTAATTATTCTTTTTTTCTTTTTTGTAACTGTTAATATTGAAAACTGCAAATGTATATAATTATTGAAAGAATAGTAAATCATAAATCCATGTGTTTATCTCCCAGCTTAAGCAATTTATAATTTATAGCAATTATATTTTTCCTATAGGTCCACATTCTACATCCCCCAAACCACATGATTTACAAGCAAATTCATGTTTTATATCTTTCTGTAGTATTTGTATGTATAGCTTATAAAAAATACACCCATTTAAAAATAAAATCACACTACCATTATGGCAACTAATCAAAGTTAAAAATAATTTTTCAAAATCATCAGATAACGTCAGTTTTCTATTTCACTAATTCTCCTATAAATGTAGGTATGCATGTTTACATTTTGTTTGAATTGGGATCCAAATAAGGCCAATGCACTTTAAATGGTTATGTCTCCTAATTATCTTTTAATTTTTAGGTAACTCCATCTTTTTTCTTTTTTCACTATTTTCTATTGCATAAACTAACTTTTAAGTCTTGTATATTTTTCCATAGCATGGGGCCTGCTGACACGATAACTGTTATATAGTTACTAAAAAGAATTTCCACCCTCATTCTTTTTAATGCTCAAGTTATCCCACTTTTAGCCAGGAGACGAAAGAAGTAGTTATTAATTCATTATGCCTTGTAGTAGAAAACTATAGAAAGTATTAAAATTAAAGAGAAACCAAAGGAATGAAGACAATAAAAATTCAAATTATCCAATTAAAATTGTTTTTTCAAAAGGAAAATAGACCTCAGTAAAAGACTTTAAGTAAATCATAAAAAAAAATCAGAAACAAGAACAGATATTATGCCATGCCAATACACTTAATGGAGTCCCCTTATCTGAATAAAAATATTTTCAAATTTACTAACAAAGCAAAATACAATTTGATGTTGGGTATATGATGCATAACTTTAACAAAGGGAATCTCAAGACATATAAGTAAAAAGACAGCAAAGATATACTAGAGAAATTGATATGCAAAGAAATCAAGTGTCATTGTCTTTCTATCAAACAAGAAAAACATCAGGCCAAAAATAAAATCAAGCAGAGAAGAATATTTTATAGAAATGAAAACCACAGTCCACAAAGAACATATAATGATTATTAGTATCTATGTACCAAAATACTACAGCTGCAAGTTTCAGGGAGAAGAAACCACAGGTATTGCCAATAGAAATAGGAAAAACATGGACACAGGAAGCAGAAAAACACACACTGGGGCCTGTCGGGGAAGCGTGGGGATGCGGGGAGAGCATTAGAGAAAAGAGCTAATGCATGCTGGGCTTAATACCTAGGTGATGGGTTGACAGGTGAAACAAACCACCATGGCACACATTTACCTATGTAACAAATCTGCACACCATGCAGATGTACCCCAGAACTTAAAACAAATTTAAAAAAAGAAATAGGAAAAACAGACTAATAATAGTTTACTTGAACATACCCATCAATCCAAGACAGTTCAAGTGATGAAACCATCATTAAAAATACAGAGGACCTTGTCTTAGTCACCCCAGGTTACCAACCAAAAAAAGCCCATAATAGGTGGATTCACACCCAATTGTAGCATACTGAATGGCTAAAACTGGAAGCATTCCCCTTGAGAAATGGAATAAGACAAAGATTCTGAAGCCCATCACTCCTGTTCCTTTTTATGGCTGTGTAGTATTTCATGGTGTATATGTATCACATTAAAAAAAAATCCACAAGGCGGGCAGATTACCAGAGGTTAGGAGTTCATGACCAGCCTGGCCAACATGGCAAAACCCCATCTCTACTAAAAATACAAAAAATTAGCTGGCTGTGGTAGCACACACCTATAATCCCAGCTGCTCAAGAGGCTGAGGCAGGGGAATCACTTGAACCTGGGAGGCAGAGGTTGCAGTGAGCCAAGATTGCCCTACTTCACTCCTCCAGTCTGGGAGACAGAGACAGATTCCATAAAAAAAAAAAAATCCAGTCCACTGTTGATGGGCATCTAGGTTGATTCCATGTCTTTGCTATTGTGAATAGCATGTGTCTTTTTGGTACAACTATTTATAGGAAAATAAATATTTTATATATATGCATAACATATATATAAAATTATTATATATATACATTACTATATATATAGTAATGGGATTGCTGGATCAAATGGTAGTTCTATTTTTAGTTCTTTCAGAAATCTCCTATCTGCTTTCCATAGGGGCTAAATTAATTTGCATTTCCACCAATACTGTATGTGTTCCCTTTTCTTCCGCAACCCCGCCCAAATCAGTTATTTTTTGACTTTTTAGTAATAGCCATTCTGACTGCTGTGAGATAGTATCTCAGCGTGGTATTGATTAGCATTTCTCTGATGGTTAGTGACGTTAAATATTTTTTCATTTGTTGGTTGCTTGTATGTCTTATTTTGAGAAGTGTCTGTTCAAGTCCTGTGCCCACTTTTTAATGGGGTTGTTTGATTTTTTTTATTAATTTAAGTTCCTTATAGATTCTGTATATTAATCTTTTGTCGGATGCATAGTTTGAGAACATTTTCTCTCATTCCGCAGATTGTCTCTTTACTCTGTTGAGAGTTTCTTTTGCTATGCAGACACTCTTTAGTTTAATTAAGTCCCATTTGTCTATTTTTTATTTTGTTGCATTCGCTTTTCAGGTCTTCATTATAAATTATTTGCGTAGGCCAGTGTCTAGAAGAGTATTTCCTAGATTTTTTTTCTAGAAATTTTATAGTTTGAGGCATTACATTAAAGTGTTTAAGTCATCTTGAGGTAATTTTTGTATATAATGAGAGGTAGGAGTCCAGGTTCATTCTTCTGCATATGGTTAGTCAATTTTTCTGGCACCATTTATTGACTAGGATATCTTTTCCCCATTGTTTATTTTTGTCAGTTGTTGAAGATGAATTGGTTGTAGGTTTGTGGCTCTATTTCTGTGTTCTCCTTTCTGTTCCATTAGTCTACGTGTCTATTTCTTTATTAGTACCATGCTGTTTTGGTTCCTGTATCCCTGTATCATAGTTTGAATTCAGGTAATGGGATGTTTTCAGTTTTTTTTTTTTCCTTAGGATTTTCTCTGCTATTTGGGCTTCTTTTTTTGTTGTTCAATGTGAGCTTTAGAATAGTTTTTTTCTAATACTGTGACAAATGATATCCGTAGTTTGACAGGAATGACGCTGAATCTGTAGATTGCTTTGGACAGTATGAACATCAATTCTTCCAACACATGAGCATGGAATGCTTTTCCATTTGTTTGTGTCATCTGTGATTTCTTTCAGCAGTGTTTTGTAGCTCTCCTTGTAGAGATCTTTCACCTTCTTGTGTAGGTGTATTTCTAGGTATTTTTTTGTGTGGCTATTGTAAATGGGATTGTGTTGTTGATTTGGCTCTTAGCTTTAGCATTATTGATTTATAGAGATGTTACTGATTTTCATACATTGGTTTTGTATGCTGAGACTTTGCTAAAGTCGTTTATCAGTTAGAAAAGTCTTTTGGCAAAATCTTTAGAGATTTCTAGATATAGAATCATCTCCTAAGTGAAGATAAGTAATTTGATTTTCTCTTGTTCTGTTTGGATGCTTATTTCTTTCTCTTGCCTGATTGCTCTGCCTAGGACTTCCAGTACTATATTGAATAGCAATGGTGAGAGTGGACATCATAGATGACTCTTGTTATTTTGAGGTATGTTCCTTTTATGCCTATTTCATTGAGGATTTTTATCATAAAGGATTTTGGATATATTGAATGCTTTTTCTGCATCTATTGAGATGATTCTATGGTTTTGTTTTTAATTCTGTTCATGTGGTGAATCACATTTATTGATTTGCATGTGTTGAACTATCTTTCCATCCCAAGAGTAAAGCCCACTTGATTGTGGTGAAGTAACTTTTTGATGAGCTGCTGGATTTGGTTTACTGGTATTGTGTTGAAGACTTTTGTTTTTATGTTCATCAGGGATATTGGCCTGTAGTTTTCTTTTTTTGTTGTGTTTTTGCAAGACTTTGGTATCAGAATGAAACTGGTTTAATAGAATGAGTTAGGAAGAGGTAACTCCTTCCTTATTTTTTGGAAGAGTTTCAGTGTGATTGGTACCAGCTCTTCATTATATGTCTGATAGAATTCAGCTGTAAATTCATCTGGTCTAGGACTTTTTATTTGATTGGTAGGTTTTTTAAATTATAGATTCAATTTTGTTATTCATTATTGATCTGTTTGGGATTTTACTTCCTCTCCTATCTTGAAGGATATGTAGTCTTTCACTGTATATATATATACATATATATGTATATATATAGTGTATAGTGTTGTCTCTAAAGATTTGCATGTATTTTTAACTTATTAAACTCTAACATTAATAACTATTTATCATCTTAAAGACCTCAGAATGTTTTTATTTGGTGTACCTTGTTCTTAATTTATATAATTTTAACATATTTCAATTCTAGATGTATTTTAAACTCAACAAAATATTATTAACATTATGTTGCACTATCAATGTTTATTTATAATTGCCCACATTTTTTACCTTTTCACTGCTCTTTATTTTTTTTTTGTCTTTGACCATTCTTATGAGATCCTTTTCCTTCTGCACAAAGAACATCTTTTTGTATTTATGTTAGTACAGACCTGATAGTGACTAATTCCTTTGACGTTTTTATGTCTGACAAGTGTCTTAATTCTGCTTTTATTCTTGAATAATACTTTTTGCTGATTATAGAATTGAGGGTCCACAATTTTAAAAGGTCATTTGCTTCTATTGACTTTGATCTTACAGTATATTTGTTGAAATGTCAGCTGTCAGTTCTTTTGTTGCTGCTTTAAAGGTTTTTTTCTGGCTACTTTTATATTTTTTCTTGGTTGGGAACATTTTTACTATAATGTGTGTAGAGATAGGTTTCTTACTGTTTATCTTGCTCGAAGTGTGTAAAACTGTATATCCTGCCCTGTGACCGAATGTCTATACTTTTTGAACATTTTCAGCCAGTATCTTTGCAAATATTGTTCTTATATTTCTCCTCTCCTGGAATATTTATTACACATGTACATGACCATTGACCACCTCTTATTCTTTTAAATTTTACCAATTTTTGTCTTTCTGTGTTTCATTCTGGCTATTTTATTTATTTATTTTTACCTACCTTCTGGTATATCAATTTTTTTTCTGTTTTTTTACTTTTGCTTTTATCCTTTCAGTCTTTTATTTCACATTATTTATTCTCTGGTGTTTGATTTTTTTTTCAGTTTCCAGTTCTCAGTCAAAACTGTCCATTTTTAATCTTTTTTGCATCAATTTCTTTAAATGTAAATGTTATTTAAATGTATTTCAAGACACTTATGACTGAAGACTCTGTCTGTTTATGTTGTCCAATGTCATCAATGTTGCATAGTCTGCTATGTACCTTGTTATTTTATAATGTGTGCTAGGCATTTTGTCTGAAAAAATATTTTATAAATGATTTGAACTCCAGGAAGATGTTATCTTTCTTTAGGAAAGACTTACATTTGGCCTATGAGGACTAATACTATAGAATGCCTTGAAGCATTGGCACTCTGTGATCACCTCAATCTAATTTCAGGGATTGGGAGTATTCTATTCTGAGCTGAAATATCTATAAAGGCTGTACAATTCTGCATTCATCTGGGAACACTACCCAAAGAGAGAGGTTACACCAGACTTATCCACAACTGGGAGTCTTTGGACTCCAAATCATTTTCTCCTTGCCCATTAGACTGTCAAAAGGCATTTCTCAGCCTCTCAGTGGCACCTCTGGAATCAGGAAAGCAAACAAAACAAAACAACATAACACAAACAAGAAAATCCAGAAAATAATGACCCCAAACACCAGACTGATTAACAAGGGAAACATGGAAGCAGCAAAGAGTGCAACCTGATTGAAATAACTTTACCATTTTAAAATCACTTAAACCATAGACACGTGGGACTTGCAGGGTATTTTTTTACAGGATATATTTTTAGGAAAAGTCTTTTTCTTTTCAGACAAGTAAGATATTGTAGAATATCACATTTTTAAAACTGAGTGATGTACTACAGTGGATGCCACTCACTCAGAAACTAGGAGGTCTCCAGAGTCACTCCTGAATGGTAATGATGAGTAACACAGTGCATATTGCTCTCGTGGGAGTTGAAAACTGAAGGCCTGGCAACCAAAAAGGAGTGCTTACATGTTGGGATCCAGAGAAGAATTCTGTAGAATTTACCCAAAACTTTAAATTATTATTCTAGGTTATACTACAGCAGTATCAGGTATATATTGATCATTTCACTTTTTAAATAATGGATTTAAAATGATTTATTATGAATATTAGCTATAAAACAAATGTGTGCTACTTGGTCTATTGTTCCTGCATCCTGTCAAAGGATAATGCTCTTATGAAAGTGATGATTTATACGAAGAAGGCCTGTCTATACCATCTTCTACCACAAGAAAACAGTAGGGTTCACAGGGCATCCAAAAGGCTCTCTGCTAATATTTACAACATGGTCCCGAGAAAAGCAGAAAGCAAAAAGCATCAGCTATGTGGTGACAAAAGCAAGAGCAAGCAAAGTTCAGACAAGTGGCTCATTTCTGTTGCCATTCAGGGCAATCTCTAAATATCATGAAGGTATGTCATCTTCACTATTTATAATCCTCAAAATTTTAGTGGATTTTTTTTTCTGGCTTCCCAGAATTAGAAGTTTTTTCCTGTGTTGAATAACACTTATCTTATGAACTCCTAAGGGAGAAACAAGGTCTAAATGAGGATTTTTTTTATACCTCTAAGAGGTTAGACACAAACATATGACCTAGGTTTTGCTTATCGAAAGCAATAACCCGGAACTTTCAGATGGAAACTAGTGACTCAGAGAAAGAGGGACAAGCAAGGAGTAGCAAACAGATTTCCAGTGGTATTGATGGCAAAATTGGTACTATCTCTGCTTTGTTCCTTTAGTGGCTGCAGCACAAAGCATGACGTCACATGTTCATTGCTGTACTCATCATCTGGTTCTGTAGTGACTTTGCCTGTGATGTGGGTAACCTAGGTCCTAGTTGTTCTCGCCTGTTTTCAGGACCCAATTTTCTAGTCTTTCACCCTGTGCTTTTTGAGCTGCCAACATTGCTTCTATTTCTCTCACCTTAAATCAGCCAGAAGTGTTTTCTTTTGATTACAGTTATGGCTCATGAGTAGTATAATCATCATCATAATTATCATCTTCATCACCCTTAATAGCTAAAATTTACTGAATATTTAAGGTGTGCTAGACACTCTGTTAAACACTTCATGGACATTCAAAAATGTCTTTAGCAAAAAAATGGTCTCTCCCCAATTCTGACAAGTAGTTGTCATAATTATCCTTATTTTACTTTTGAAAAACTGAGGCTTGAAAAATTAAGGAATTTGACCAAAGTTAATCTCAGCACAAAAGCTAGGATTTAAACCCAAGTACATTTAATCCCCATATTGAACTGTTTCCCTCATTAGCAGAATCATTGATGTTATTATTGAACTTCGTTTAACAAACTTTATTATTTCTAATCATCTTATCTTAGGTTATCCTATTAGTATAATAATATTTCATCAGCCTTCTTTTGCAAATTAGAAAACAGAAAATAACTACATTGCTCAAGGTTGAAGCTAGTAGATATTAAAGACTGAGTTTAAACCCCAATATTTTGACTCTAAGTATGATTAGAATTTTATTACACTAGTAAAATTCTAAAATAATTGTACTCCAATTTCAAGTACAGAGACTACTTCAATAACATGTCAATGCATGACATTGAAAAATCAAAGCCTATGTTGTGTTTCAGTTAAGTTTGTATTCCTCCCAAATCTCCAGTTTTAATAGGTTTTTATTAAATATTTGGTGGGGTGATAAATGGAATCATGTGATACATCCCTTAACCTTGAAGATAGCATACTGTTGATAATTGTAGTTTTCTCCCATTTTCAACATGTGAAAGTCTGACTTCTCTGAAAATCACCCCATTCATTTTGTCCTCATTGAAAAGTAATACATGAGGCTAAAATGCAAACCCTTCCAAAAGAAAAAAATGGAATATTAAATTGTGAATAGGAAAAAAATTTTTTTTTTATTATACTTTAAGTTTTAGGGTACATGTGCACATTGTGCAGGTTAGTTACATATGTATACATGTGCCATGCTGGTGCGCTGCACCCACTAACTCGTCATCTAGCATTAGGTATATCTCCCAATGCTATCCCTCCCCCCTCCCCCCACCCCACCACAGTCCCCAGAGTGCGATATTCCCCTTCCTGTGTCCATGTGATCTCATTGTTCAATTCCCACCTATGAATGAGAATATGCGGTGTTTGGTTTTTTGTTCTTGCGATAGTTTACTGAGAATGATGATTTCCAATTTCATCCATGTCCCTACAAAGGACATGAACTCATCATTTTTTATGGCTGCATAGTATTCCATGGTGTATATGTGCCACATTTTCTTAATCCAGTCTATCATCGTTGGACATTTGGGTTGGTTCCAAGTCTTTGCTATTGTGAATAATGCCGCAATAAACATACGTGTGCATGTGTCTTTATAGCAGCATGACTTATAATCCTTTGGGTTATAACCCAGTAATGGGATCGCTGGGTCAAATGGTATTTCTAGTTCTAGATCCTTGAGGAATTGCCACACTGTCTTCCATAATGGTTGAACTAGTTTATGTCCCACCAACAGTGTAAAAGTATTCCTATTTCTCCACATCCTCTCCAGCACCTGTTGTTTCCTGACTTTTTAATGATTGCCATTCTAACTGGTGTGAGATGGTATCTCATAGTGGTTTTGATTTGCATTTCTCTGATGGCCAGTGATGATGAGCATTTTTTCATGTGTTTTTTGGCTGCATAAATGTCTTCTTTTGAGAGTGTCTGTTCATGTCCTTCGCCCACTTTTTGATGGGGTTGCTTGTTTTTTTCTTGTAAATTTGTTTGAGTTCATTGTAGATTCTGGATATTAGCCCTTTGTCAGATGAGTAGGTTGCAAAAATTTTCTCCCATTTTGTAGGTTGCCTGTTCACTCTGATGGTAGTTTCTTTTGCTGTGCAGAAGCTCTTTAGTTTAATTATATCTACAGGGTTACATTCATGGCAGCACTATTTTATACTAGTGCAAAAATGCAAATAACTTAAAATTTCTACATGAACCAGAATAATCTCACTTCAAATCATTTTATTTATTATCATTATGCATTTTCTATTATTTATTAAATATATCACCTTATTTAAATATTATTTGATAGTCTTGCATTCAAATCCTTGTAGTAGTAACAAGCTCAGATCCCTGGAGTCAGCTTGACTCCTCTCCCTGGTGCCTCTCCTACTTTGGTTCCTGTAACTTTCCACCTAGTTTGCCCCATTTCAGCCACACTGGCTTTCTCAATGTTCCTTGAATATGTCAAGCAGGCTTCTGCCACAGGGCCTTTGCACTTTCTCTCTCCTCTGCCTTCAATAATATTCCCCCTGATATTCATATAGTTGGTTCCCTCACCTCACTGATGTCTCTATGCAAATATCATAGCTGTAGTGGGTATATCATTGATTCCATATAAATTAGCACTATTCCACCCTCATTCAGTTCTCCTCATCACCATGATTTATGCTTCTTCATTGCCCTTATAATTGACATAGTATGTGTATATGTGTGTGTGTGTGTTTATGTATGTATATGTGTGTGTGTGTATATATAAATATATATATATTTAAATGTTTAATTATTGTTTGATCCTCTCACTTAAAATGCTAAAAATACAAGCTTCAAAAACATACCCTGTTCTGATTTGGTCACTACTGATTTTCCAATGATTAAATAAGTGCTGAACACATAGTTATTGGTCAGTAAACATGTATCGAGTAAAATAAGTTAGTTTGGGCTCATGTAAGCCCACTGTTGAACACCTAGCTGAGTTGTTCATTCTTGTCTTTTTGAGAAATCACCCTCTTTTCTGTGAATAGAAGGGTTCAGCCCTATTGGTCATTTTTAGTCTTTTTACTGTTCCATACTGGGCACTCATTCTATTCCTTATCATGTTATGTTTGAATTCAGTTATTCTTTCTTGTGCTCTTTGACATTGTGCTGGGATTTTGGCCTTCCCCATATATCACTTTGAATTTTAGCAAATACAATGCCTTATATTTTAAAAATTGCTTTTAAGAACCATATTTAGACCTAAGTAGATAGACTTCTCTTTAAAAAAAAAAAGAAAAAAAATACCCTTGGGTCATTCAGCCTAGCAGAAAGAGAAAAACAGTTATACCTGTTAACTTGTTTTCATTCTTGTACTAGCAAGAAAGAATGAGAGTAAGATTGGTGCCCCTTCCAAACTTCTTCCCTAGAGATGATTTTCTGGGGGGCCCTATTGAAGAACTGAAAAAGTCTGAAAGCTGAACCAGAAGTGATGCAAAATTAGCCTTGAATAAGTCTTATACTTAAGCCCACCTATTATTGAAAATACGAAACTTAAAGCAAAATATTAAAATACAAATTAATTTCAAAATTTCAAATTAATTGTATTCAGTTCCTTAGTCTAAAACCAACATAAAACCATAATTACATATTAATGAGGTGAATGGATTTTAAACTACAACAAAGAATATTAGATTTACAAGCAGACAAACCTATTTGAGATGAAGCCATCTTATACAGGTTGGGTGACCTTAGGCAAGATTCCTGGCCTTTCTGAACCTCAGTTCTCATAAACATTGAATTACAAGAGAGAAACACGAAATTGCTACTGAAGAAAGAGGTTATGTCATTTATTGCCACATGATGCATAATATATGGTCCAAAGCATCTTCTCAGTCATTTGACCTTTGTGTTTATGAATCTTCTACCTCAGGAACAGAGGGCTTATGTAGCACCATTTATTTTTCAGCTTGTCCCACAAATAGGCCCATTATAAATTGCCTTTGTGACATAAACATCAATTATCTTCAGTCTTTTAAAAGCACTCTCTGGCTTGGTGTGCTGGCTCATGCCTGTAATTCCAGCACTTTGGGAGGCCAAGGCAGGCAAATCGCTTGAGACTAGGCATTCAAGATCAGCCTAGGCAACATGGTGAAATGCTGTCTCTACAAAAAATAGAAAAATTAGCTGGGCATGGTGATGCAGACTTTTAGTTCCATTTTCTTGGGAGGCTGAGGTGGGAGAATTGCTTGAGTTCAGGAGATGGAGGTTGCAGTGAGCCTAGATAGTATGACTTTCAGCCTGAGCAACAGCGTGAGACTCTGTCTAAAAAAAAGAAAAAAAAAAAAAAACAGCACTTGCCCAGTGGATTAAAAAAATAAAAAGAATCTCCTACGTTCTTTATAATATTTAGTTTAGGTTTTTGTTTCTTTGTTTTCAATGTCTGTAGAATCTGTAGTGAGGACCCTCTTTTCATTGTGTGTGTGTGTGTGTGTGTGTGTGTCTGTATGTGAGAATGGGTCTCACCTAAAGGCTTACCAACTTCATAGTCTTTGCAAGGAAACAACTTTTGACTTTGTTGATTCTTCTGTTGCATGGTTTGTTTTCCATTTAATTTCTTCTCATATCTTTAGACTGTTCTTCTTACCATGTTCTTTAGGCTTAATTTGGTGTTATTTTTCTAAATTCCTAAAATGAATACTTAGCTTATCAATTATAATCCTTTCTTCTTCTGCTCTATAGGAACTTAAAACTTCAAATTTCCTTTTAAGGATAGCGTTAGCTGTATTCCGTATCCCACATGTTTTGCCCTGTAGTATATCAAATAAATATATATCATTTGATATAGTATATATAAACATGAATATGAGGATATATGAATGATTATAATATATAATATATATAATATATCCCACACGTTTGAATACATATTATATATTTATGTATATAATATATATTTTGAACAATCATATAAAACTGAGTAATAATAGATAAGATTTGAACACCAACACGATTTATTCTTTCTACATAAATATAGATATAGAGTTAAGTAGACCTCATATATCTTATACATATGTAAATATCTATATCTATATAAAAATATTGCATCTAATATGCAAAATATATATTCTTTTCAAGCATTCATGTGACATTTACAAAATTAACCCTGTATGGGAAATATAATAAGTTACAACACATTTTAAAAGGTTAAAATCATTGTGATGATTACAATGAACCATGCTGGATAACTATAAAGTATTACTTGAAAATATATATATACATATATTTGGCATTCAAGAAACACATATCTAAAGAACCTATGAGTCAAATACAAAATTTTAATGTAAATTACCAAGTGGCTTAAATGAATGACTATTATATATAGTATATATAATTTAAACCACTTAGTAATTTATATTAAATTATAAATTATAATTATAAATTATAATTATAAATTATAGATAACTATTATAATTATAAATTATATATAATCATTATAATTATATTATAAATTATATTAAAATTTTGTATTTGACGCATAGGTTTTTTTAGATATGTGTTTCTTGAATTCCAAATATATGTATATATATTCTTTCAAGTAATATTCTATAGTTATCCAGCATAATTTATTGTATTCATCACAATGATTTTAACCTTTTAAAAAGTAACATATTATATTTACCACTGCGGGGTTAATTTTTTTAAATGTCCCATGAGTGCTTGAAAAGAATGTATATTTTGCATATTAGATACATTGTTTTTATATAGATATAGATATTTACATATGCATAAGATATATGAGGTCTACTTAACTATATCTATATTTATGTAGAAAGAAAGAATAAATCAATTGTGATGTTCAAATCATATATTATTACTCAGTTTTGTATGATTGTTCAACCAAATTCTGACTATTTATTCAAATAAATACTTAATGAATCTTAATAAGTATTAGGCAATGTTAAACTATTCCGTGGATCATCTGATTCAATACACACAACAATTCTACTAGGTTGGTGCAAATGTAATTGTGATTTTTGCATTGCTGGATCTTGCCATTTGATATTGGAATACATTCTTAAATAAATGTGGTTATGTTATGCATCATTTTAATGGGCATTTCTTGCTTTATGATTTTTTGCTAACGACTTATTACTTTCTGCTTATGTTTATTTTAGACTATGGAAATGATGTTAGACAAAAAGTAAATTTGAACTATTTTCTTATTTGAGTTTGAAATGGGTCGTAAAGCAGGGGAGACAACTCACAACATCAACAATGCATTTGGCCCTGGAGCTGCTACTGAACGTACATTGCAGTGGTGGTTCAAGAAGTTTTGCAAAGGAGACAGAGCCCTGAAGATGAGGAGCTTAGTGGCAGGCCATCGGAAGTTGACAACGATCAATTGAGACCAGTCATCAAAGCTGATCTCTTACAACTACACAAGAAGAACTCAAGGTCAACCATTCTAGGTCATTTGGCATTTGAAGCAAATTGGAAAGGAGAAAAGGCTCGATAAGTGAGTGCCTCATGAGCTGAGCGAAAATCAAAAAAAATCATCAGTTTGAAGTGTCATCTCCTCTTATTCTATGCAACAACAAATCACTTCTTGATCGGATTGTGACGTGTGAGAAAAAGTGGATTTTATACAGCAATGACCAGCTCAGTGGTTAGGCAGAGAAGAAGCTCCAAAGCACTTCCCAAAGTCAAACTTGCACCAAAAAAAAAGGTCATGGTCACAGTTTGGTGGTCTGCTGCTGGTCTGACACACTACAGCTTTCTGACTCACGGTGAAACCATTACATCTGAGAAATACGCTCAGCGAATCGATGAGATGCACTGAAAACTGCAATGCCTGCAGCTGGCATTGGTCAACAGAAAGGGCCCAATTCTTCTCCACGACAATGCTCTAGCACACATTCCACAACCAACACCTCAAAAATTGAACAAATTGGGCTACCAAGTTTTGCCTTATCCACCATATTCACCGGACCTCTCGCCAACCAGCTACCACTTCTTCAAGCATCTCGACAACTTTTTGCAGGGAAAACACTTCCATAACCAGCAGGATGCAGAAAATGCTTTTCAAGAGTTCACCAAATCCCAAAGCTGGGATTTTTACACCACAGGAATAAACAAACTTATTTATCATTGGCAAAAATGTGTTGATTCTAATGGTTCCTGTTTTGATTAATAAAGATGTGTTTGAGCCTAGTTACAATGATTTAACATTCATGGTCTGAAAGTGCAATCACTTCTGCACTGACCTAATATAAAATTAGAGGAAGGAAATCAAGTCTCTAAAATATTAAGTAATTGCCCATTGTCCCACAGCTGGTAGTGGGATGAAAGCAATGGGTGAGATGGGATGGGGTGCATGATCCATATCCAGTACTACAATCCAATTCTATGTTACTCCAACCTCATGCATTCATGACATTACTCAAAATTACTTTAGGTAACAGTCTCTGTCATGTATACAGGAAGGAGAGATTCTTTGTTTTTCTCCATCCTTCTATTCTCCAGTGTCTCTCAGCGTTAATTTCTCCTTACCCAGGAATGACTTTCCTTGGTGATGTTGCAGCTTTGTCCTGCAGATTTGAACTGGTATCTGTGTTGTGATTCTCATAGAAAAGGCTAAATTCTGCTATTTATTGGAGACAAAGTAACATCTAATTGGGAACGTGAGCTGAAGAGAGATCCCTATTTGTCTTGGAAGGATGAATAGATAGATGTATACATAGATAGTTATTAAAAATAATATATTCTGTAACACTCTCCAAAGTTGTTTCCAAAGGTAAAAATATCTAAGCAGTCTTATTCTCCATTATACTGGTCACGTCTTGACAGGGACTGTATCTGATGCGTTCATTGCTGTATCTCTAGCACTTAGGACAATGTAGGCTCTTAGTAAATCTTTGCTAAATGAATTAATGAATATATGCTATAAAACTATACCAGCAAAGGAATTACTGACTTTTAAAAATTTAAATCATATGAAGTTATATACAGTAGATAAAACCTAGGTCCACTCCTAAATGGACTTTTCTTGCTTTGTTTCAAAAGTATTTTCAATCTCTGTTTCAATATCTCAGTGAATTAGCTGATGGTATAGTACAACAACAAGGCAACCTCACTGCAAACTGAAATTTCCAGCTGGGAACTCTTCTGCAGGGTGTCATTTGTAACTTCAGTCCACAAATCACTTAAGTTATCCCAGGTATTATGGACTTTAAATGGTCTCCAGAGAAAACTATCCTGATAGCCTTCTTTTATTGTTAGTACAACTGTAAAGAATTATGGTCATCCCCTTATTGAAAAATGCATGAGACAAGATAATAAAAAGTGAGAATTATATAATAAATCATTTTGACCAGGTATGGAAGTAATAAACATAGATCATATAAAGGCTAGCACATTGACTAATGGCAATATCATGGCTATTTCTATAGGGAGCGACCAGTTCATCTTTTTGCTGAATGAGTGCCATAGCAGAAAACAGAATCATTCTGGCTTATTTTTATTGTTGTTGCCTTATTATTATTGTTTTTTAAATCACAGCAGTTTAACACTGACATGGTAATATGAGAAACCCAAATCTGAAATACATATAAATACAAACATTGTTCAGTGACACTGCAATAACTTCTTTCCATTATTTTAATGACATTTGTCATGTGCCAATCATTTAAATAATAGCAAATTAGAAATTAATAGGCATTGGGCAAAATTTAACGTTGAAAATCTGGGGTTTGAATTTAAATTGGGAAAGAACTTTGAATAGACATGAAGACTGAAAATGGAGTTGTATAAATATATTTGACAACATTTAAATCCCTGCCGTTTTTTACTCCTCGTTTCAGTTGAAAAAAAGAAAAGTCATTCAACTAAATAAGAAAAAATTCTAAGAGGATCTGACTGTACTTGTAGGGAGCTGCTGCTTTATTGGATTCTGTAGGCAGCAGATAACAAGATGTCACGAACATTCTGAGCTCTTCTATGCCCTTTAGCATCTGTCCTAATGCTGATTTAAACGTTTTATGACAATCAAATAACAGAGTTAGAATCATTCAAACTTTGTAATACCTGGAAGGTTAAAATTGATCTTTAAAAAAAGAAACAGTTTTACAGAGATATAATTGTCATACAATACACTACACAAATTTAAAGTGTGCAATTTGATAAATTTTGACGTATCTATACACCCGTGAAACCATCATCTCAATCAAAATAATGAACACATCCATCACCCACAGAAGTTTCATCCTGGTCTTCTACAACCATTTATTTCCACCATTCCTGTACTGCTCCCCCAGGCAATCACTAATGTGTTTCCTGTCACCATTTATTGGTTTGCATATCCAAAATGTTTACATAAATAGAAAAATGCAATGCATATTCTTTTTTGCCTGTCTTATTGAATATAACTATTTTGAGATTCTTTCATGTGGTTGCGTGTATTAATGTTTCATTCCCTTTTTTGCTTAGTAGAATTCATCATATGGATATTCCTCAATTTGTCTATCAATGCATCTATTAATGAATGGGAGTTCCCAATTTTTGGTTATGACAAGCTGCTAGGAGCATTACTGTACAACTTTGTAGGATGTATGTTTTCATTTTGGTGGGGTATATACTTACAAATGGAATGGCTAGATCACATATTAGTAGTACGTTTAACTTTGTAAGAAATTGCAAACTGTTTTCCAAAGTGATTGTATCATTTTACAATCTCAACAGTACAGTATGAGTTCCAGATCTTCACATCCTTACCAACATTGGTAGGGTTGATCTTTTAAATCTTAGCCATTCTAACAGGTGTGTAGTTGTTACCCATTGTGATTTTAATTTGCATTTCCCTAATGACTACTGACGTGAGACTCTTTTCATGTGTTTGTTGATTAAGATTTTCTGACCATTAAAAAAATTGGATTGTTTGTTTTCTTCTGGAATTATTAAGAAGTCTACATATATTCTGGATACAAGTCTTTATAATATATAGATAGATAGAGATATAAACAAATACTTTATCCCAGTTGCTTTTGTTGTCATTCTTTTAACAAACTTCTCTGAAGAGCAAAAGATTTTAATTTTGATGCTTACATTTTAAAATTTGGTCTCTTATGGATTGTGCTTCTGAGGTTATGTCTAAAAAATCTTTGCATAATTGAAGGTTACAAAAGTTTTCTCCCATATAGTCTTCTAAACTTTTAACATGTTAGGTTTTACATTTAGTTCTGTGTTTCCTTTTTAGTTAAGTTTCTTTATGTGGTACAAAACAAAGTTGATGTTTTGTATATGAATATTCAATTGTTCAAGTACAATTTGTCAAAAACTATTATTTTTCTCCTGAATTTCTTTTGCACCACTGTCAAAATTTAGTTGTTCCTTAATGTGTAGGTTTACTTTTGGAGTCTTTATTTTGTTATGTTGATCTATTTGTCTATATTTGTGCCAAAATCACATCATCTCAATTACTGTAGCTTTATATGAAGTCTTGAAATCAGGTAGTATCAGTTCTCCAATATTCAGCTTTTTTTAATTTTTAAAGTTGCTTTGTCTAGCCTAGGTCCATTTTATTTCCATAATAATTTTAAAATCAGTTTTTCAATTTCTGGGAAAACCTTTGATGCTATTGGGATTGTGCTGAATCTATAGATCAATCTGGGGAGAAATGATACCTGAACAGTATTTAGTCTTTTGATAACTCCCTGTTTTTTCAAATCTTTAACTCCTGCCATAAATTGTTACAGTTTTCAGTATCGTAGGGCTTTCATGTCATTAGTAAAGTGCATCTCTGAGTATTTAACATTCTTTTTTGTTTGTTTTTCTTTTTATTATTATTATTATTATTATTATTATTATACTTTAAGTTTTAGGGTACATGTGCACAATGTGCCGGTTAGTTACATATGTATACATGTGCCATGCTGGTGTGCTGCACCCATTAACTCGTCATTTAGCATTAGGTATATCTCCTAATGCTATCCCTCCCACCTCCCCCCACCCGAGTATTTAACATTCTTATGATATTATAAATAGTTATGCTTTCTTAATTTCAATTTCTGATTGTTCATTGATTACATACAGAAGTACAATTGATCTTTGTGTGTCAAACTTTATATTACACACTTGCTAGATTCATTTATTAGTTCTAGTAGCTTTTTTTGTAAATTTCATCTAATAGCATCAGCTGACTCTCATTTCCAGTGTAGTTTTATTTCACTTTTCCAATCTGAATGTCTCTTTATTTTTTTCTTCCTTCCTTTTTTCTTCTCTCCCCCCTCTCTCCCTTCCTCTCTTCTCCTTCTCTCTCTCCTTTCTTCCCTTCCTACCTCCCTTTTTTCCATCCTCCCTCCCGTATTTCCTCCCTTCCTTCCTTCTTTTCCTTCCTTGTTTACTTCATTTCTCCCTTACTTCCTCCCTCCTTTTCTCTCTTTTTCTTTCCCTGACTGCACTAGGTAGAATCCTTAGCACCATGTCTAATATGTGCGATGGCCAGGCACCGTGGCTAATGCCTATAATCCAAGCACTTTGGAAAGACTGGGCTGGGAGGATCATTTGCAGCCAGGATCTTGAGACAAGCCTAGGAAACAAAGTAAGATCCCTGTTTTACTAAAAGTAAATAAATAAAAATTATCCAGGCATGGTGGGGCGTACCTGTGGTTCTAGCTACTTGGGAGGCTGAGGAAGGAGGATAGCTTGAGCCCAGGAGTTCCAGGCTGCAGTGAGCCATGATCATGCCACTGCACTCCAGCCTGGGTGACACAGCGAGATTGTCTCAAAAATGAACAAACAAGTGGTAGGAGCAAGTTCTTTTTCTATTCCTACTTTTTTTAAAAAAACTTTTAGGTTCAAGGGTACATGTGCAAGTTTGTTATATTGATAAATTACATGTCACAGGGGTTTGATGTAAAGATTATTTCATAGCCCAGGTAATAAGCATAGTACCTAGTATAAACTGATGTTTTTTTTATCCTCACCTTTCTCCTACCCTCCACCCTCAAGTAGGCCCCAGTGTGTGTGGTTCCCTTCTTTGTGTGCATGTGTGCTCAATATTTTGCTCCCACTTATAAATGAGAACATGTGCTATTTGGTTTTCTGTCCCTGTATTCTCCTAAGTAGCTAGAATCACAGGTGTGTACCACCATGACTGGCTAATTTTTGTTTATTTATTTTTGGGAGAGGTGGGGGTCTCACTTTGTTTCCTAGGCTTGTCTCAAGCTTCTGGCTGCAAGTGATACTCCCACTTCAGTCTTCCCAAAGTGCTTGGATTATAGGCATTAGCCATTGCACTTGGTCACTACATGTATTAGACATCGTACTGAAGATTCTATCCAGTGCAGTCATGGAAAGAAAAAGAGAGTGTACTTGGGATAATAGCCTACAGCTCCACCCATGTTGTTGCAAAGGACGTGGTCTCGTTCTTTTTTATGAATGCATAGTATTCCGTGGTGTATATGTACCACATTTTCTTTATCCAGTCTACACTGATGGACATTTAGGTTGATTTCATGTCTTTGCTATTGTGAAAGGTACTGCATGTGTCTTCGTGGTAGAACAATTCGTATTCCTTTGGGAATATATCCAGTAATTGGATTGCTGGGTCGAATGGTAGTTCTGTTTTGAGTTCTTTGAGAAACTTCCAAACTGCTTTCCACAATGGCTGAACTAACCATTGTGGAAAAAAGTATAAAAGCATTCCCTTCTCTCCTCAACCTTGCCAGCATTTGTAATTTCTTTACTTTTTAATAATAGCCACTCTGACTGCCGTGAGATGATACCTCATTGTGATTTTCATTTGCATTTCTCTGATGACTAGTGATGTTGAACTTCTTTTCATTTGTTTGTTGCCTGCATGGATGTCTTCTTTTGAGAAGCATCTGTTCATGTCGTTTGCCCACTTTTTAATAAGGTTGCTTATCTTTTGCTTGTTAATTTGTTTAAGTTCCTTGTAGATACTGAATATTAGACCTTTGTCAGATGCATAGCTTGCAAATATTTTCTTCCATTCTGTAGATTGTCTGTTTACTCTGTTAATAGTTTCTTTTGCTGTGCAGAAATTCTTTAGTTTAATTGGTCCCATTTGTCAATTTTTTATTTTATTGCAATTGCTTTTGGCATCTTTGTCATGAAATCTTTTCCAGAGCCTATGTCTAGAATGCTATTTCCTAGGTTATCTTCCAGGGTTTTTGTAGTTTTTGGTTTTACGTTTAAGTCTTTAATCCATCTTGAGTTGATTTTGATATTTAAGAAATGGGTCCAGTTTCAATCCTTTGCATATGACTAGTCAGTTACCCTAGCACCATGTGTTGAATAGGGAGTCTTTTCCCCATTGGTCATTCTTGTGGACTTTGTTGAAGAGCAGATGGTTGTAGGTGTGCAACTTTATTTCTGGTCTCTCTATTCTGTTCCATTGGGCCTCTACTTTTGCTGAGAGTTTCTATCAGGAATAAACACTGGATTATGTTAAATGCTTTTTCTCTGTCTATTGAGATGACTATTCTTTTTTTGGTAGGCAATATATTGAAAATATTGATTAATTTCTGTATGTTTAACAAAACTTGCATTCCTGAAATAAATCCCAATTAGTCACAATGTATTGTACTTTCCCAATATTCAATTTGCTAAAATGTTGTTTGGAATGTTTGCATGCATGTATATGAGTGTTATTGGTCTGTAGATTTCTTTAGTTGTAAGGTCTTTGGTTTTGGTAGCTGTCTCGTAGAATGAGTTCAAAACTATTCCCTTTTCTTCAATTTTCTAGATAATTTTGTGTAGAATTGATATTACTTTCCCCTTAAATACTTGGTAGAAGTTACCAGTGAAGTCATCTTAGGTTGGTGTTTTCTTTATGGAAAAAATTTTAACTACAATTTTAACTCCTTTAGTAGATACAAGGCTAATGTTGTCTCTTTCTTTATAGTTTATGTATTTTAGAAACTTTATAGAAAAAAGTCATTTATAGTATTTTCTTGTTATCCTACTAATATCTGTAGAATCTGTAGTGATATCACTTTTCTTATTGCTAATATTGGCAATTTGTATATTCTATTTTTTTATTAGTGTGGCTAGAGGTTGATAATTTTATTTATCTCAAAAAGACCACTTGACTTCCTTGATTTTTTTCAGTTGATTTTCTGCATTCTATTTCATTTATTTTGGGTTTAATTTTGATTCTGGCCTTTCTTCTGCTTACATTTGATTTAATTGCCCCCTTTTCTCTAGTTTCATAGGGTAGACATTGAGGTCATTGATTTGAAATATTTTCAGTGTTCTAATATTGGCAACATAATATTTGCATGTAAGATGGACAGTTTTGTTTGGGAGACTGACAGTTGCCCGTATTCAAGTGATGAGAACAAATATGAGAAAACAACTAGGCCACAAGAATCTCTTCAGCACTATACTCTCACCTCATTTGTGGGAAACTTGAGTGGAGAAACAAGCGAAAAACCAAGAGATGTGTACTAAAGAAAATGAAAGGAAAGAGTCGATGCTTAGGCTAGGTTTCAATGCAAAAGAACAGTGCTGACTAGACGCAGGGCTGATTGAGTTGCCCAGTTCCTCAGCTCTGATAAACGGAGATTCCAAGAAGTCTTTAGCATGCTCTGGACTCATCCAAGATGCTCACATTGAGTAGCAAAGACAGTCCCAATCCTAGTCATGCTGGAAAACTCTGTAGAAGAATAACATAGCCCTTATTTGTGAAGGCTAGTCATGAGCAGAGATCAATCCATGACCATGTGATGTCTTTCCATTTATTTAGGATTTCTTTAATTCCTTTTAACAATATTTTGCAGTTTTCAGTGCACAAGCCTTGAATATTTTTAGGTAAAACTATTTCTCAGTATTTTATTCTTTCTAATTCAATTATAAATTGATTTTAATATTTTATTTTCAGAATTTTTGTTGTTAGCATTATACAATTGATTATTATATATTGATTTTCTATTCTGTAAACTTGCTGAATTTGTTTATTGACTCCAATAGTTTTTTATGTGTATTCGTTAGAATTTTATATGTATAAAGTCATGTGCAAATGGAGATTACTTCTTTGTTTCCAATCTGAAAGCTTTTTCTTTCTTTTTTTTTTTTTTTTTTTTTTGCTTAATTATCCTGGCTAGAACCTCCAGTACAATGTCAAGTAGAAGAGGCAAGGGTAAGCATGCTTATCTTGTTTCTGATCTCAGGGGGAAAGCATTCAGTCTTAGATCATTAAGCATGACATTAGCTATGGGTTTTTTTTTTAATAGATGCTCTTTATCAGGTTAAGGGAGCTCACTTGTATTCCTAGTTTGCTTAATGTTTTTAAAATGAAAGGGGGCTGGCCTTTTTTTTTCTAATGCTTTTTCTGCATCAAATGAGATGATCACGGGGATTTTGTCTCTAATTCTACTAATATGGTATATTGACATTTACTGATTTTCATATGTTGAAGCAATCTTACATTTCTGGGATACATCAAAATTGGTGGTGGTGTGATTATTTTTCATGTTAATAAATTATGTTTTCTACTATTTGTTAAGGAGCTATGAGTCTACACGAATAATGGATGCTGATCTATAGTTTTCCTATGATGTCTTTGTCTGCTTTTTGGATGAGGGTAGTATTGTCCTCATAGAATAAGGTAGGAAGTATTCTCCATCTTCTATTTTACTGGAAGTTTCTGAAAAACTGGTGTTAGTTCTTTCAGTTTTTATTAGAATTTATCAGTAAAGCCATTTGGTCATGGGCTTTTCTTTGGGGAAGATTTCTTGGTTACTGATTCAATATATTCTGTTTCTGATCTATTCAGATTTTCATTTTCTTCTTGAGTTTGTTTCAGTAGTTTGAATCTTTCTAAACATTTGTCTTTCTCTAGGTTATATAATTTGTTGACATACAGTCGTTCACAGTATTCCCTTTTAATCCTTTTTATTTCACTTATTCAAAAGATAGTTTTGCTGGGTATAGATTTCTCAGCTGACATATTTTACTTTCAGTACTTTAATGATGTCTTCTCACACATGATTTCATTGTTTCTGGTGAAAAATTTACTGTTATTCTTAACTTCGCTAATTTATGCATAATATTCTTTATTACTGGTTTTGAGCAATTTGATTACAATATGTCTTGCATAGCTTTTAAAATTATAATTCTTAAGATTAAAATTTTATGTTTCTTGCATCTGTGGGTTTATAGTTTCCATCAAATCTTGGAAGTTTTTGGCCAATGTTTCTTGATAATTTTTTATGGATCTGGACTCCTCCTCTCTTTGGTAGATGCTACTGTCAACATATACTAGGCTGCTGGAAGTGGTCCCTGGGCACACTGATGTTCTTTTCATTGATTTTTCTCTTCTTTATTTTTACTGTGTTTCATTTTGAATATGTTCTATTGATCTATCTTCAAATTCCCTAATCTATACTGAAATATATAATCAATGCCTAATCTGCCTTTAAGTCAATCCAGTGTATTTTTCTTCTTAGATATTGTTGTTTTCATGTCTAGGAGTTCAAATTGATTGGTTTATTGCATCTTTCATGTCTCTACTTAATTTTTGAATGTATAATTGCCACTTTATTTTTCATTATTATTATTTTGAGATAGAGTCTCACTCTGTCAACTAGGCTGGAGTGCAATGGCATGATCTCAGCTCGCTGCAACCTCCGCCTCCCAGGTTCAAGCAATTCTCCTGCCTCAGCCTCCTAAGTAGCTGGGATTTCAGGCATCTGCCACCATGTCTGGCTAATTTTTCTATTTTTAGTAGAGATTGGGTTTCGCCATGTTGGCCAGGCTAGTCTCAAACTCCTGATCTCAGGTGATCTGCCTGCCTCAGCCTCCCAAAGTGCTGGGATTAACAGACGTGAGGCACCACACCCGGCTATAATTACCACTTTAAAGTATTCTTCTGCTAATTCTAATATCTGTGTCACTTCTGTGTCACTGTTTCTTGCCCTGTGTGAATGCCAAGCACTTAAGTCTTTAATGCTTTTGGATGGTTCTGTCTCTCATTTTAGGGAATTTTCTAACATTCATGCACTGATCAGTACTCTGCTGTATACTCTGTGAAGACCCTCTGTGGCTATTTCTCTGAGTTCTCTCCTTTCCAGTACTGTGTCCTGTTAACTTTAATTACTTCAAATGTCCCATGGGCTTAGGGTCTCCATATATCAGAAACTTGATACAAACTAACATATTTTATTCCTACAGTTTTCTTGGCTTTTATATATTTGTGCATTCATCCATGTATTATTTAACAAGTATATGAGTGTCTATTATTGTGAAGCCTTTTGCTAGTCATTTTGAATATAATCTGGGGGCAAAACCAAGTAAATTTCCTGCTTTAATAGAGTTCCTTGCCTAGTTAAAGAAAAATGTATTCCCAAGTTCTAAGATAAGTACTCTGGAGGAAAAAAAAAAAAAGAATATGATCTTAGGAGCCTATTTTTAAAAATGAACTCAACTGTGATGACTTTATAATGTGTCATCTTGATTAGGTTGACTACATTTTCCAGTATTTGTTTTGTGTATCTCTCCAGTTAGGGTGTGCTGAGGGAAGATCCTTGGAAAATTTGGAGAAAGAAAGGGAAGCAGCAGCCATTATTTAGCTCACATACATATTTCCGGATCGGATGACACAGTTTTAGTAAAGCAGAAGACAGATCTGAAACTGCTGTACTTTATTCTGGATCATTTTTTTAGCTTCTTTAACTTCTGGGCAAAGTCTATGTGTTTAGTTTCCAGCTGAAGGACCCTGGCTTCTACAGGGCACCTTTGTCACCAAAGTCAGAGACAAGAAAACCTGGTAGGGTTTCAGCCAGTCTTGTGGGGCTCAAGCTTACTCCTGTTCTCCCCACTTTATATCCATCTTCTCTACCCACAAGGCACAAAGAAAACAGCTCACAGAGATGGCTTAACTGGCTTTCACAAATGTTTCAGGCCAATTCCTTGTTCAAAATTTTTTTATCAATCTATCTTTCTATCTCTATTTCTCTATCTCTTGCTAATCTCTCCTAGCAATTGATGAGTTTGTACATAAAAAAATTTAGGGCCTTTTGCCCTCAACTTTGGGCCTTAATTTCAGAATAACAGGAAAAATCCGTCTCTTGATACTGTTAAAGTTTATCCTCATGGCAATAAGACACCATGGAAGGATCTTAGGACGGGGAATGATGTAGTATTTGCATTTTAGAAAAATAGCTCTGCCTCCTGTATGAAAAACGAGGAGACAAAAGGGAGGATGTTTAGTTAACATGCTGCTGTAGCAGTTTAGAGGAAAAATGATAAAGGCATGAAAAAACGGCACGAAAAATTAAGAGGCTGTGGTATAGATATTAGGAAGTAAACACAACAGAATTTGGTGAGCTTTGATGTTTTTCAGCTCATAAAGTATTTGCATTTTGAACTAGAAATTGAGACAGGAAAACACGGGAGGAAATAACTTACTGGGAACATTCCAGATACAAAGACTTCTAAGTAGGAAAATATTTAGGGACAAAAGTATCTTTCTAATATCCCTCAACAGCTCTGCATCACTCTACTTCTACAGTAGTTTGTTTAGCTTCTTGTAAATTGTGGCTTGTGGACCAGTGCCTCCTGCATCTCTAAAAGTTTATTGGAAATACATCATGTCAAGCCTTATCAGTAACTCCTGAGGCAGAATCTGTATCTTAACAAGCTTTCCAGATGAATCACCTGCATGTTAAAGTTGGAAAAGCTGTGCAAAGATTCTGCAGGTTGGTCTAAATCCCATTTTGCTCTCCCAACCTATTAAGATATTCCAGATCAAAGAAGAAATAACTGGGTATAGAAATGTTTGAAATTTCCCCTCCCCATTCTCCCAGAATCAAGAAAAAGCTTCATGTTCTTCTTCACACTTATTACCTTCAAAGTACTATTTTAGACTCTTCCAACTCATTGGAGCAGGTGGGACTCCTGACATCTTATCACCACTTGTAATTTTCAAACATCACAACAGCCGTGGCTGTCAGTGGGATTTTTCCAAGGCATTTGGCATACAGCAGACTTAGCACAACTTTGGCGATGCTGATAATAAAAGGCCTCCGTTTGGGATGCTGCAGAAGCAGATATAAAACATTATCTAGTTATAACTAGATTAAAGAAGTTTCTTCTGATGAAGGCATTTTCCCCTTTTGTAATTTCCTCTTACCAATAATGAGCAGAGAATACATGAGGCTATTTATACCTCTGAATGCTTTTAATGAGACCGAGGGTGAGCACTGGACTTGAGAGGGAAAGCATCATATTCTTAGACAAGCACCCTTATCAATAGATGTCAACAATCCATTTCAGCAATATTCAGCTGAGATCTATTTATTTCAACTTGCCATGAAGCAGTGCCTAGCACTATGCCCAATCAGTAATTATTAATTGACTGATATCCAGATAAATGAGGAGCTATGACATACCTGGTTAATTTTCAATCTTCCCCAACCAAACAAACGCTTTACAATGTCCTAGAAGGCTTTGCATAATCAGCCCACTTCTCCAAGCTCATCTCAGGCCATTCTGCTCTCTTTATTCCAGCCATGTGACTTTCTTTCATTTCCTTTAACATTCCTGGGTGATTTCTTCCTTAGGTCCTTCAAACGTGTCTCCTCTGCCTGCATCCTCCTGCTTCTTGACTATGTCATTCTCTTGCTCTAGATCTAAGCCCAACTTCTATCTTCTCAGAAAGGTTTCAAGACTACTTGTCTCCTGCCTACCACCTAAAGTAGGTCTCCTAAGATAATTTTCTCATACCACCCTGATCTTTTCTGTAACAGCACTTATCATAATTTGTAATTATTGATCTCTTTACTTCTCATTCCCCTCTTCTAAATAAAGAGACCAATTCTTTCCTACCCACCCAGGGCCTAATGTCTAATCATTGCTTATAAACAAATATTAGTTGGCCAAATATTAATGCTACCCTACCTCCAAAAATGAGCTCTTGTACCTATGAATTTTCATGGCTCCTTTTATGTGCTGTACAGTTATGCACTTAACCCTAGTTTTTTATTTTTTATTTTTTACTATGTTTTGTGCTCATTTAGAATGTTTGATTAGATTATCAACTCTTGGAGGAAAGTCATGTGTTTGTTTTGTATAGCCTATTCCCTGTCCATGACAGGTCTCAAATAAAGTTAGCTTAAATGATGAGTGAATGAATCCTCTGCCCTGTGATTAGTTCCTATTGTACAGGAGAGCATTTAACTATTTTAAAGCTCAAAGTTGGTTAGTAAGGGAAGCCAAGCATTTGCAAAATTTCAAATGAGGTTAGTGATTTCCTTTTCTTCTTTAGGCTTTTTCCCCCCCAGAACTGGGGAATCAATCCACCTTTCCTCTTCGCTATGAGATTTGGGAAGGAAAATGAAGGAGAAATGCTTACAGTCATATAGACTTGAGTTAAATAATTCTAGAAGGTGCTTCTTACATCTTGAGGGGTATCCTTCACTGAGAAAGTAAATATAAAAGGGAAGCATGATTTGAAGGAAGAAGGCCTTTGGAAGAATTTAGCTTTTGATATTTTTAAGTGAATTATCACTAAGACATCAGACAAAGTTACCCTGTATGGACAAAGAAATATTGATCTATGGCTTCTGAGTCTCTGAAAAAATCATATTTCTGTTTTTTTTTTCCAAAAGTTCATTCACAAATTGAATGTCTATGTGTGCCAGGCACTGTTCTAGGCTTCAAAGCCATAGTGACCAAGGAAAACAAAGTCACTGCCTGCACAGTCATCATCTGAGAAAAGAGATAGGAAATGGGATACACAAACAAGAACAATAGTATTCCATGGAATACGTGGCACAAAGGAGGTAAAACAGGGGGGTGGTGACTAAAGAGTGCTGTTTTGTCTTGGGTGGTCAGGAAAGGCTTTTACAAGGAAGGGGGCATTTGAGTGGAGACTAAGGAAAGATGTTTGAGTGGAGACTCAAAGATAAGAAGGAGCCACTGTGCTTTTCTTTTCTCTTCCCCCACCTTTCCTCCTCTCCTCTTCCCTTCACTTCACCCCAAGTTCCTATGAACAAGACTGAACAAGACTATGGGCTCCCCAAAAGGACATGTCCACTTCCAATCCAAGAGTGTTACATGACTATCAGGGAAGCCTGCTTAAATGAAGGAGTAGTTAAGAAAATCTTTGTAGCTGGCAGAGAACCCAACTGTTGTTTGGAAAACTGCTGGTGGTGTTTTCCTACCCACAACCTGGTGATCCTTTGGAAGGGAGAAAAGAGTAAAAGATTAGGGTGCAAGAGAGCAAGTGTGTGAGGGAGATTTGTTCTTGCTTAGAAGCAAGGGGACGGAAGTCAGGACTCCACAAGACTTGTAACTCAAGTTTCTTATTTAAAACCCAGCATGGTGAATGTAGTATCCAAATGCACATCCTGTAATTTAAACAATCCAATTTCAAGGAAACATTCTTTTCACTGATGCTGAGTGTGGCTTCCTAATGATTCACCACTGTAGAGTGACATAATGTAATTGTTGCTCTAGTGTTGATGTATTGGTGCAATATACTTTCTCTTATTATGTAGACACTTAAATGTATGCCTTTCTATATATTCTTCCAGGAAGTGAGGATAGTTAAATGTTTTTAAACAACTTAACCCATGTTCCCTCCCCTTCCTGTGTTTTCCATTTAACACCAAGACCTGCAGGGTAATAGCATTGACTTATGATCTGTAATTTTACAATGGGCTTGTATTGTCTTTCCTTGTATTATCTCTACTAAGGGGGAAACATTCCTTATCTTCTTACTCTTTGACTTCCGTGGAATCTCATTTCATAAAGAGGAATCAACGAGAATTTTTCAGTGCTGACAGAAAGAGGAATAATGTGTATATAATTTCTACTATTAATGTTTCCTTCATAAGAACCTGAAAAATTGATGAACCAGTAAAGATCTCCACTAATTAACAAGTTAGGAGAACTTCTGGATTTGGTTTTCTTCCGTGAAGTCACTCACTTACTAAATATCTAAGTGTACAGTAACAGTTTATATGTAAGAAAAGAGTACACCAAACACAATACTGGGTGCTGAGAATGAGTCAAAGGAATATGGAGTGTGCTAAAAGGGTATTTTCAGCCCTCTTGGTTTTAAAATTATTTTTAGTAATAAAAGAATCGTAAGAATAACACAATCATAAGAATGACAATGGCCTACAACATTTAGTGAGGATATGTCACTTGCCAAGCATCGTGCTAAGTGCTTGATATAAATTTTTCACGTTTGAATCTCACAAAAAACCCACAAGTGATGACTCTTTTCCCCAGAGTAGAGGTGGACAGTTCCAGGAGGAAACTGTAGTATGCCTAATCACCACACTTGATGTAACAGACATGCCTTTGGTGGAGCATCACTGAGAATCACAGCCCCCAGGTTAAAAACGGCCACATATCGTTGGTTGTTTATGGGATTAAGTAATATTCCCCATAAATCTGAAACTGGCATTAGGTACTCTAGCCTGTATAGTATGCCAATACTCTATTATAAATATGAAAAAAACTTTATGTTGCCTTCAAAAAAAGAGATTAATAGCTATCTCCAATTAGGCAACAAATTGCTAAATTTAGCAAGTACCTAACTTTTTCCAGAACTCAATCCTCAGTTCCAGAGCTCTTTCACTGTTAAAAGAAAATGATCACTTTTCCAATTAAAAAAAGTTTTACTGAATAAATGCCTTTAAGCCAGTTAATTTAAAGCTAAGTTAATATTATTTCTTAGTTTTATTGCCATTATTCAGAGACATCTGAAGCCACAAGTCACTAGGGAGACGAAGGGTCAGAGATTTAGTTTATTTATTATTATAATGAATCTTGACAAGTGTTTGTTATTTTTAATCATATCCTCAAGGCTGAGAACCATTTCCAGAGATTCTGATTTATTTGGTCTGGGGTATAGCCTGGGTATTAGAAAAATATTTAAGTGTTCAGCAGATTCTACCTTGTAGCTTTAGAAGTTGAGAACCACTGCCTTATAATGTCTTGTTGAGAGGAAATAAAGAACAGACCGTCACAGAGGATCATTTGCTTCAATTTCTTTATGTAGTAAAATGAGGCCTTTTAAATAATATTTTGCAATTATCTTTTCAGGAACAGAGTCCTTTGCATGAAAAAAAAATCCAAGAAGTAAAATTTAACCAGAACCTTCACTTGTTAAAGCTGATAAGTTTATAGCTGCTCTGATCCTCAGGTTGCAGATGGGATAGGGCAGCAGGTGGAAAGAAAGGAGGATGTCTTCAGTCCCAAACCATTCTACTCACCCACAGTCTCCCACTTCAAACTGAGCCAAGGTTAAGGCACTCTTTTCACTTCCGGCACACATAGGAACTGATAATGTTTGTGTAGCTCACCTAGGCAGATGGATGGGCTGATGGCAGGACTGGGTGAAAGTGAATGACTTGGGGGTTTAGCTTAGACTTGGCGGGGGGTCTAAGGTCACTTCAAAGCTGAGGGAATGATGAATTGGGTACACCTAGGTCAATCTGTGGCATGCTAGTTGGAAATCAGCTCTTCCTTAAGACACAAACATAGAACAAAAGACTCCTAAGAGCAGTTCAAAAACCACTAGTTGGTCCCTGAGGCCTCTTTGGGCTCAGAGAATGGCCAAGTAAACAACAAATGGGTTGATTGATTCATTCACTCAATAAATATGCTTTGGTGATCTACAGAAATTTCCTAGAATAAGAAAGGTATTATTCTAGGTGCTGAAGATACAGCAATAAACAAAACAAGCCTAGTATTTGCTGTCAAGAAATTTTCAGTCTAAAAGAGGAGGCACAACATTGAATAATACACACAGATAAAATACTACACATTATGATAAATATTAGGGAAAGAGTGTGAAGAATAACCATGCAAGGTGACTTCAGTCAAGGAGGCTAAAGATATTAACTCTGTGAAGGGGACATTTATGTGAAGGTGGAAAGACTGGAAATAACCAGCCATATCCTTGTGGATGTATGAGTGGTGTTGGGAGAACATGAATTTCAAGAGAAGGAACAGCATTTGCAAAGACAGTGAGATGGAAAAGAGCTTCCTGAGCTGAAAAAAGCAGAAGTCATGGCCAGGTGCAGTGGCACACGCCTGTAATCCCAGTACTTCGGGAGGCCGAGGCAGGTGGATCACTGGAGATCAGGAGTTCGAGACCAGCCTGACTAACATGGTGAAACCCATCTCTACTAAAAATACAAAATTAGCTGGGCATGGTGGTGCACACCTGTAGTCTCAGCTACTTGGGAGGCTGAGGCAGGAGAATTGCTTGAACTCGGGAGGCAGAGGTTTCAGTGAGCTGAGATCACGCCATTGCACTCTGGCCTGGGCAACAAGAGTGAAACTCCATCTCAAAAAAAAAAAAAAATAGAAAGCAAAAGTCAGCCAATGTGTCTCCTACTTGATGATCAAGAGGGAGAGCGGCCTGAGATAAAGGCCAGGTTGCCCTGGGCCTCCAAGATCACAATGATAATTTGTAACTCTGTCCCATAAGCATGGGAAGCCATTGGAGGATGGAGACATGATGTGACCAAACTTTAAGGTGGTCTCTGTGACTGCAGCATGGTGTATGGATTAGAGGGAAACGAGTGAAAACAAAGTCCATTTAGATGGGTACTGTAGGACTCCAAGAGAACAGTGGCTTGGTCCAGGGTTCTGACCTAGGTGAAGAAAAGTGGATGGATTTGAAATTCTTTTCAAAGTACAATCCAAAATACTTACTCACAAGGAAGGGGAAAGATATGGACAAGTGAATCCAGTCAACCACAATTTCTAATTTGAAGAGGTATTGAAAAAAAGCCCTGTCATCTTGTGGTATCATCCAATTTCATTACTAAGCAATGACTGCCATGGACAGAGAACCAGATGGGCCTACATTTTAATTTCCTGATCTGTCCGTAAAGTAGGTATATGGTCTACCCTGATTAATAGGATTATTGTGAGGAGGAAAGAGAATCTTCTTTGGGAGCCTTTATGAAAATACCAAATGCAATAGAAATGCAAGGTGCCAACTATAGCATTGTCCTAGTATTTGACATCACTGACATGGATTTCAAAAGTTGTCGAGGGTAAATGGACAGATAATATTATACCTTGTTTCAATATTTAGACTATTTACTTCTTAATAAAAATTGATGTGTTGAGCCTGGCTCAGTGATTTATTAACTTAGTAACCTCGAAAAAGCCAAAAAAAAATCATGAACTATGTGCCAGACATTGTGCTATGTAAGCACCTTACACACTTTGCCTCATGTACTCCTCATAGAAGTTGGATATGTATTATTTGTCCTAATTTAGAAGATAAAGAAGCTATAGCTCAATGAGATTATGTTACTTGACTTAATAGCTACAAAGGGTTTCTGGCAGAGCCAAAACTCAAACAAGGTTCTCAATACCATCATCAGCTTTCCATGTTTCAATTTCCACATTTTGATGCAGATGTAGTCCTGCCAGCTTTATAAGTTGGTTGAGAAGATGAAATTAAATAGCATATATAGGTCGGGCATGGTGGCTCATGCCTGTAATCGCAGCACTTTGGGTGGCCGAGGCAAGTGGATCGCTTTGAGCTCAGGAGTTCAAGACCAGCCTGGGCAACATGGCAAAACCCCATGTCTACAAAAAATACAAAAAACAAGTGGCTGAGCGTGGTGGTGCATGCCTGCGGTCCCAGCTACTTAAGAGGCTGAGGCTTGAGAATTGCTTGAACCCTGGAGGCAGAGGTTGCAGTGAGCTGAGATTGAGCCATTACACTCCAGCTTGGGCAACACAGTGAGACTCTGTTTCAAAATAAATAAATAAAAATAAATATAGAGCAAATATAAAAGATACCTGTAAGTTATAGTACATTTCAGCAAACGCATGAGGCTTAAGATAGGTTGTAAGCTCCATGCATTTTATTCTACAAAATGGCCATGGGTTGGATGCTTAGAAATCTGAGTATCCAGTGTCCTTCTGCTGAGACCTGAAGAGGTGCCTTTTTTAATCTTTGTTTCTCCTCCTGGGTCCTGTCCAAAGTGATCTGCTTGGGATAAAATAGTTTCATCTTCCTCTAAGTCTATCATTTCAAAACTGTCATTGATGAAATGACAGCTTTTAAAGATGTTTTAAGATGATGCAATTTGAGATTAAGGTTTGTGCTAGCAGCCAAGAATTACAGCTTCAAAATGTCTTCACAGATACAAAGTCCTAGTTAAAGTCACACCTTATAGACATTTAGGAGGATATCTTTTTCTCGTTTTTGACTATGCTCAAATGACAAAACAATTCAGAGAAAAATCATAATTACCCAGATATACCAGGGCCAAATAACTCTGTACTCATATTGAAAATATTGGAGACAGAATAGACTTATTTAAATGAGGCACACAATTGCAAAGAGTTAACAGATAATCCCTTCCTTTTCAGTGTTAGACAAACAGGTGACATCTCTGAGCACTTCAGACATGATCTTGATTGATTGGAAAGGTTTACAGAAACCCATAAATATTATAATTTATGTTTAGTCCAATCAAGGGCATAGAAACTTTGTAGCACATGAAGATGCAGCATATTTCATCTTAGATTTTTCTCTACATCTGTGTCCCTAGTGGAAGGCTTAGGTTGCTAGTGGCACTTCTTGCAGGGTAAGGTGGTATTGGACTTGGGAAAAATCCAATTTGTGGTGACATATCACCATTCAGGAAGAACTTAAATTAACTCTCTGTGTGCTGTACTTCCATTTAAGATAATATTGACACATTCTAGACTCTTCTGATTTTTGAGCCGTGGTCGGCTGAGCAAGGCCAAATCATCATCAGGGGAAGAAAATAGTATCAATTTCCCTGGACAAATGCTCTGCCTACATACTTTCTCCACTCCAGAAAGTTTAACCACAATCACTTATAAACTGCTTAGGTACTTTAGAAAGCCTTCCAACAAGTGAGCAACTGAACTTTTCATCAAAAATTAAAATCTCAAGTGAATACAACTATTACCATGCAACATTCTCTAACTGGGAATTTTATACTCTGGTTCTGAATTATGTTGACCATGAGGTTCAACACTGTGGAGCTTAAAGAAAGCACAGTGATGCCAAAGAGCAGTATCCTTTGCCAAGAGCCTACTCAGTTGTAATCACCATGTCTGCCAATCAATTCTAGTCACTAGCAAACGGTTAGTATCTAACAATAGCCTCCCCATTGTGTGCAGTAAAGCAAAAAAGAACATGGACTCTGTCCTCAAGATTCTTGAGATCTAGCTGAAGAGAGGACATGTGCACAAAAATATTCAAAATAACATGCAATTGACAAAAAACTGACACATTCTACACAATTTGAGATGATTAATATAAACAGCTACCATTTATTGACTAGCTTAACAATAGCCTTGGTTATGTCATGAGTAAGTTCACTTGGAAGAGAAAACTAGCTTTTCACCAGGGTGGTCAAGATTGTGCTGGTATGATCCTTGTACAGAAACATCAGCTCTTCTTGATTCTCAAGGCTGCTGGCCTCCAGACTGGAACAAAAATGCTGACTCTTCCTCAAATAAGACGGAACTCCTCGTGCTGGACTGCCTTCAAGTTGGAACAAAGGTTGTGGTTGTAATTGTTTTCTGCCCACAAAATCAACCTGAAACTTCAGCTCTTCCTAGGTTTCAAGCCTGCTGGCCTTCAGACTGGAAATACACACACACACACACACACACACACACACACACATCCTACTGCTTCTGTTTCTCTGGAGAACTCTGACTAATATACTACATTAGAGGATTTAATTGAGCTTTAAAGACATAATACACTTGGTATAGTGCCAAGCACATGACTAATGCTCTGTAAATATTAGTAGTTGTTATTGATCCAGGCAGATACACGTGGTTCAGTAACAAGGACTTAAGTCATCAGAGTGGGTGCACAATTATTGCAGATTTGTTTCTTGCCTATGTACCTTACTATGGATTTGTGCAAAAGTCTTAATAGAGGTGAAGATAAAGAACCCCGAATCAGAAGCAGCTAATTCACCAGGAAGCACCATCTCCTTGTTGGAGGCCTTCTGGAGAAGTAAGCAACAAAAAATGGAAAATCAAACCCTCTGTTCTTCCTAAAATAGCATGGCTTTGCCACTTCAAGGGCTCTGGTGTCTAGAAGCACTTAACTACCAATAGTTGTTATGTGGGGACATACCAACTATTAGCAGTTAAGTGCTTCTAGACACCAGAGCACCAGAGCCCCATACCAATGAGGGCAGTAATAGCACATGGCAGTACCCAGAGAAAATAAGTAGTGAATCACATAGAAAGAAACAGCTGTGGTGCCCAAAGATGAATATGCAGAGATATGACATTCCCTAAAAGAGAGCCAGAAAAAGGGGAGAAAACACAGAGCTCTGTTTCTGATTACTGACCAGACTTATTCTCAAGTCACCTCCATGGTTTATGGGAATCTTCAGGAAGGAACAGAACTCTCCAGAGATTGGCAAGCCTGAAAAACATGTAAAAGAAAGAGCCAGAAAACTATACTTGTCTTTATTCCTGCTTAACACTACTGAAGTCTTGGTGGTAAAGTCATTTTCTCTATGCCACTTCCAGACACAATTGCAGGGCAAATAGCATAAACAGTCAAGTAGTGCTGTACATGTCTATTCTGTTTATAAATAAATGTGCTAAGAAGAGATCTACATTTAAATCAATGGCAGATCCTACAGTAAAAATTACCAGATATACTCATATGGATGTGATTAGAGCAACAAATATAAAAGAATGAAAAACAAAAACGATCATATGAATATAGAGGTCAATGCCTGCCCCTAAATGAATATTGAGTACATAGTAAATGTTCAGAATGAATAAGATCAATTGTGGAGAAAAATCAATGTGGTCTGGCTGTATGAGAGTATTAACTTTAATGCTTCTCATTTGTATGTATAAATTCTACTTCAAAAAGAGCAGAACAATAAAACAATGTGGGCTGGTCCTTTATTATTTTCCTTGTAAGGAGGCTGTGTTTCTGTGGTCCAAACTAATTCCTCACCATACAGAAGCAGAGGAGTGACAGTTTCACCTCATGATTCCAAATAACTGGTTTGACTTATGTTTAGAGTGAATTGACCATTTTAACAGCTGGAATATTTGCAGTCACTCTTGGTTTTATTGTTAGGATTAAATTTATTTATTCATCAAATCTTTTTTTTTTTTTTTTTTTTGAGAGGGAGTTTTGCTCTTATTGCCCAGGCTGGAGTGCAATGGCGTGATCTCAGCTCCCTGCAACCACCGCCACCAGGGCTGAAGTGATTCTCCTGCCTCAGCCTCTGTAGTACCTGGGACTACAAGCATGTGCCACCATGCCCAGCTTTTTTTTTTTTTTTCTATTTTTAGTAGAGACGGGATTTCAGTATGTTGGCCAGGCTGGTCTTGAACTCCTGACCGCAGGTGATCCACCCACCTCAGCCTCCAAAGTGCTGGGATTACAGACATGAGCCACCAGGCCTGGCTTATTCATCAAATACTTTTTATTCCTTTTTATGCATCCCGCAAGCACTGTTAGGGGCACTCCATGCATGATACAGAGATGAACAAGGCAGATGAAGTGTCTGCTCCCATGCAGATTATCTTTTTTGACGTGAGATAAACCATAAAGAAGGAAATAAAAAAAAAATCATGATGGCTTCTTAAAGCAATAATTCTATAAGTAGCACAAATGAAGTAATGCACTGAAGAGAGTATATTTGTGGTAAGAAAGTACTCACGCATATGTGCTATAAGAGGTAGAGAGATAAGGGGAAAGCTCTCTGAAGAAGTGAGCTTCTGACATCTGAATAAGGAACCAGCCATGTGGAAAGCTGTGGGAAGAACATTGTAAACCGAATGAACTGCAAGTGAAAAGGCTCTGGGTCAGAAATAAGCTTGGCGAGAATAAGTTCTTGAAGCAGAAAGAAGACCAATGAGCTGGAGCATAATGAAAAAGAGGGGGAGTGGTAAGACATGAGATTAGAGAGAGAGAAAAGTACCAGAACATGGAGCACTTTCTGTACTTTGGAAATGAGATTACATTTTATCTTGAATGCATTGGAAACCATTGGATAATTTTAGTAATCTGTGACATGACTTATTTTGATTCTTTAATAGATTACTTTGGCTATAGCATAGAGAATAGATTGACAATTAATCCCTGACTTGATAACTGCTTGAATAAATAGTAATTTGCAATCCAATAGAGAAATTCAAATGCCACATTTTATTCTCTAAACAAATATTTGTTGATCACTCCCTGCTATGCACTGGAAAAACAGTGGCAAAGAAGATGATGTCTCTGGTAGGATCTTGCAGTCTAGCAAGAAATATAGAAATTAAACAAATAACCAATTACAGTTGTGACTTTACGCAGGGGAAGGCACAGGTGAAGCACAGTTTCCACCCCACTCAGATTTAACACAAACAAGAGGATTGGAATCCATGATTCCCCACTAAACAAGAACATTTTTTGCCAGAGGGCTTGCTAATTAGCAACTTTATATTAGTCAGGCATTCTTCAGTTGCAACAGATAAAAAAAAAATCAAACTAGCTTAAGACAAAAAGAAGTGTATGAGGGATTTATTACTTCATGTAATTGAACACCTCAGGCATGGCCTCACTCTCACTGATTTAGAGAATCAGGCAATGACATTCAGTGCAGGCCGAGAGCCTGGAAAATTAAGGTGGCAATTGTGGAAATGAAGGAACCTCCACCTATCAAGGTCTACAAATACATTCTGCCTAAATTATTTGGCAACTCCTGAGCTGCTCCCGAATCAGGGAGGCTCCAAAATTCTCAGTATAAAGTAATAGATGGAAGATTGAGAGCTGAACAATTGCCTTGCTGCCCACCACAGGGAAGACAGAATTTGGATTTTGAGGCTTATCCTAAATACATTCAAGGACTTAAGGGGAAATATGCATATAATAGAGAAATAATGTGAAAACCTAGCAGAGAAATAGAAACTATAAGAACCAAATAAAGGTTCTCATTCACCTCTGCTTTCTAACCTTAGGATCCACAATTCCATCCCTTGGATCTCAGGCTCGTCTTGACTGAGCTAAGTCACCTGCTGTGCTTTCCTCACCAGAGCAAACTGACTGGTCATCAGGGTTTAGTGGCAACTGACACAGAGTGGGCTGCCACTCCTTCCCTGAGCTACCTGGGAAGGATGAGACAGCAGCGGGCTTCCTAGGCTCTAAAACTCATTCCTCCAAACTAATGCTGTTCAAAAGTTTATAAGTGCCTCCCTGGGATACCTTAACAGCAAAACGAGGCATTATGAATGGCCTATGTTGGCCTGTATTGTGGTGTTCTGAATTCAGGCATATTAGAGAGTATGTGGTAGCGAGGAGTATTTTCGTTTAAAGATTTCCTCTCATTCACCCCAAGTGCAGTCAAAGGTGGCATTTTGCCTGAGTGAGATTGTTCTGGAGCAAAGCAAGGATAGTGCGAGTTAAAAATACCTGACATGAAGGGGCCTTACTTTAGAGGAAAACTTTATATCAAGTAAAGTGGTCACTGGGATGCCTGTTAACACATTTATTTGACTTGAGAAGTGAAGTCAGAATTTTTCCGACAGAAATTAAACCTGATTTTGGTTTAAAAAAAGAATCAAATAAAAATTCTAGAACTATAAAGTATAATATTTGAAAGAACACATTGGCCGGATAAACTGGAAAGCAGATTGGCAAATAAAAGGATACAAAAAATAATTCATTATCATCTGACCTACACTACAAGAAATATTAAACAAGATTCTTTAGGATAGAATGAAACCAAAAACTGTTGGATGGAAACCTGTATCTACAAGAAGAAAGAAAGCACTGAAAAAAATATATATATACATATATATGATTTTTTTCTTCTCTTAATTTCTTTAAAGGACATAAAACTGTTCAAAGAAAAATTATAACATGTTTAATGGAGCTCATTAATATATATCGATGTAATATATAAAGTAACAATAACACAAAGGCCAGAGAGTAATTGAAACTATACTGTTGTAATTCTTTTATTTTACTAGATGTGGTACAAATTAACTATAAGAAAATTATGATAAAGTAAAAATAAATATTGCAATCCTATAGAAGTCACTAAAATAATGCTAAAAGGTTTAGCTAAAAAGACAAGAGAAGTATTAAAAGAAATTTTTTAAAAAGTATTAGCCCTAAGAAAGACAGAAGCAAAAGATTTATTTTAAAAGGCAGAAAGATAGAAAATAAATTACAAAACAGCAGTTAAGTTCATCCATAGCAATGGTTAAATTTCAATTAACTAAACATTTCAATTAAAAGATAGTGATTGTTAGACTGGATTTAATAGAAGACCCAGTTATAAGATAAGCTGTGTACAAGAAATCTGGCCGGGCATGGTGGCTCATGCCTGTAATCCCAGCACTTTGGATGCCGAGGCGGGTGAATCACCTGAGGCCAGGAGTTCGAGACCAGCCTGGCCAACATGGTGAAACCCCATCTCTACTAAAAATACAAAAATTAGCCAGGCCTGGTGGCGGGCATCTGTAATCCCAGCTACTCAGGAGGCTGAGGCAGGAGAATCGCTTGAACCCCAGAGGTGGAGGTTGCCATGAGCCGAGATGGCACCACTGCACTCCAGCCTGGGCGAGAAGAACAAGACTCCATCTCAAAAGAAAAAAAAAAAAGAAATCTACTTTAAGTATAACAACATATATAGGTTAAAACTAAGAGGATAAATGTCATGCAAACAGTAGGCATAAAAAGCTGAAAGGCTATATTAACATCAGAAAAAAATGACTTAAAGACAAAAAGCATTATCAGAGATAAAGAGGAACATTTTATAATAATGGACAGAAAATTCTTCAGAAGAATATAATAACCATAAATGCACATGCCTTAATAGCATAGCTTTAAAATGTATGAAGGAAAAACAAATAAACCTAAATGGAGAAAGAGATAAATTCCCAATCACAGTTGGAGATTTTAAACACCCTGAGCGAATTGACATTTATGAACTTCACTTAACAACCATAGAATGCGCATTCTTTTTAAGTTCACATAGAATGTTCACCAAGATAACCCATATGCCTGGCTAAAAGTAAGTTTTAATAGATTCCAACAAAAGTAAAATCTTACAAAGTACACTGTCTGATGAAATTGAATTAATTTAGAAATTAATAAATTGATGTTTAGAAATCCCAGATATTCATTAAATAAAACAAAGCACACTTGTAAATAATCAATCACTTAAAAAATAAATGACAAAGAATATTAGAAAACATTTTCATCCAAATGGTAAAGAACATACAGCATACTTAGTGAAATGATCAAAGTTAAATAAAAAATAATAATATTTAATGTTATGAATTCCCTGATGTGTTTCACTAAAAAGTACAAAACATTATTTCTGTGGTATTTTTACAAAGAATAAAGCATAATCTTATTCTAATCATGAGAAAGTGCTAGAAACCCAAATTGAAGGACATTCTACACAATAATTGACGAACATTCTTCAAAAATGTTAAGGTTATAAAAGACAAGGAAACACTGAGGAATTGTCCATTTGGAGTAGAACAAGAAGAAACAACAAAACAGGACAAAAATTGGAAAAACTGGTGAAATTCATGCAAAGTCCATAGTTTAGTTAGAAGTATTGTGCCAATATTAATGTATTGGTTTTGGTAGTCATCCCATGGTTATGAAAGGCAGCAAAATTAGGGAAAGCTTGAGGACATGAACACATCAATTCTCTGTAGTCTGTTTTTTAATTTTTTTCCTTAAATCTAAAATTAGTTCAAAGTAAAAAAGTTAAAAATAATTGTAGAAGGCATGCACAGCAGTGCTTAGAGTGAATCTGTAGCATACAACAATCATAACTTCAAGTGTTTATATTAGAAAACAAGAGGGGTTTAAAAACCATTGATCAAAGTTTCTAACTTATGAAGTTAGAAAAAGAACAAATTAAACTCACCGTAAATAGAAGCAAGGAAAACTTAAACACAAGAATAGAAATTAATGAAATAGAATACAGAAAAATGAACAATATAGACAATTAACAGAGAATGTACCAACTGATATGGTTTTCATTTCTGTCCCCATCCAATCTCAGGTCGAATTGTAGTCCCCAGTGTTGGAAGAGGGGCCTGGTGGGAGGTGATTGGATCATGGGGATGAACTTCCTCCTTGCTGTTCTCGTGATAATGATTTCTCACGAGATCTGGTTGTCTAAAAGTGTGTAGCACCTCCCCCTTCACTCTCTCTTCTTTCTTCTTCAACCACGTAAGACGTGCCTGCTTCCCCATCACCTTCTGCCATGATTGTAAGTTTCCTGAGGCCTCTTTCCTAAGGTTTCTCTTTTCTTTATAAATTACCCAGTCTCAGATAGTTCTTTATAGCAACGCAAGAACAGCCTAAGACACCAACTTTCCAAACTCTACTTTTTATCTAACAATGAAAATAAGAGAAGAATGAGATATGAGTGATTTCTTATAATTTTATGTTGACTCAGAATCCATTTTGAATATAAGGTGCACTTTTTCATACCAAAGCAGGGCTTGGTCACCATTGACAGTTTCCATTTATCTGCCTCTTCCAAATTCCTCAATATGGTCGATCTAGATATCTGCCTTACACAACTTACTCCTGGTGACCACCTCCCTATGGGACAGCTAGATACAACAAACTTGATTCACCCCACTGACTCCCAAACCCTGCACGGACTATGCAGATACATTGCAGTGACCACCTCGCAGTTACAGTGTGTCTTTACAGATCTCTTGCCTGCCCTAAACCCCCCAATTAGAACTCCCCACAGAAAACCGGCTTGGGTAATGCCCTGGACTTGAATAAAGGCTTTGGCACACAGGTCTATCTCTCTCTCTTGTTCCCCATCCACTGGCTGAGCATGTGTGTCCCAGATGGCCTCCCTCCTTCCTATTGACCCTGCAAGGATGCTGACTGCCTCTCTCTGAGATCTGTGAGAAATAAACTGCTTCTGTTATTTCACGTGTTTTGTTGAGTTGCCTCCTCTATGTCTCGCCTGACCAGCACACCTGAGCCTAACTTCTGTCCTAGTTAGGGCTCTCCTAGGGTATCTTGGTAGGAGTAAACTAGACACAGGTCAGACAAGAGCCACAGGGGCATCTGTCAGTTTAAACAAATTTCCTATGAGAAGGACACCTGGTCACAAGTCAGCCACTTAGACATTAGTCCATCCACCAAGATAAAGAAGTATCCCATGAAAGGAACACTATGAACATCCACAACCAAAACCCTCTGGAGTCTCACAGGACAGGGCTGGGTTTTATAGCCATTCTTCTTCTTTTTTTTTTTTTTTTTTTTGAGACGGAGTTTTTCTCTTCTGCCCAGGCTACAGTGAAGTGGCATGATCTCGGCTCACTGCAACCTCTGCCTCCCAGGTTCAAGCAAAGCTCCTGCCTCAGCCTCCTGAGTAGCTGGGATTATAGGCACCCGCCACCACGCCTGGGTAATTTTTTATTTTTAGAAGAGATGAGATTTTGCCATGTTGGCCAGGCTGGTCTGGAACTCTAGAACTCTGGTGATCCGCCCCCCTCGGCCTCCCAAAGTGCTAGAATTACAGGCATGAGCCACCACTCCTAGCCTATAGCCATTTTTGAGAGAGACTTTGACACCACATTAGAAAAAATAATAAATAAATAATGATAAAAGTACATATATCAACTTGCTTTTGCCAGGCACCTGGAAGTATTCCGGGACAAATTTAAAATAAATTTACAACTTGAAGCTCTTTGGACTACCTAAGGCACATTAATTTGTGCTTTGAAGCCCCTTCAAGGAGGTCTTATTATTAAACAGTTCAGAGGTTCCTGTACTCTGCTTAGCACCAAGGCAACATTCAATTACAGTCCTTAGGGGTGGGAAGAGCCCTTTATTTCTGATTTGTAACTTACTCTAAAAGCATTGCCCTGTGCTTTCCCAGACTTACACAGTAAAAGTTTCCTATTAAAACTCCTTTTTCAGAAAGGAAAGGCCCTGGGAAACTGAAGCTCAAATTCACCGGTTTCAAAACATCCCTAGGTCAAAAGCATCCTGCTTACCACTCTACTCTAGCCTTCATTTAGAGTAGAAGTCAGCACACACTTTCCATAAAGACTCAGATAGCAAATATTTCAGGCATTGCTTGTGATCCATAGAGCCTCTGTCACAATGTCTGAACCCTGCCATTGTAGCACAAAAGCAACCATGGACAATAAGGAAATGAATAATCAGGCTATGTTCCAATTCAACTTTACTTGTCGAGAGGCAAGTTTGAGTTTCACATAATTTTTATGTGACACTATCTGCTTCAGCTATTAAAAAATTTAAAAACCATTTCTAGCACAAGGATCATACAAAGCAGGTGCCAGGCCAGATTTGTCTCACCGGCTGCAGTTTGCCAACCACTGACTTAGAGGTTTGCCTGATCAATTTGTGCTTCTTTCTTGACATTCCCTTGTTATATGGCTACACACATACATACATACATACACATACGAACACATATATATACACACACAAATACACAGCAGCCTATGGTTAGAAATTTAGCTAAACGTATTAATAAAAATCAAAGTAAATGCAGCAAAACTTACATTCACACGTACTTAGAGATTCCATTCATCTCCCTAGGTTTTTGTCCACATTACTTTTAGATTTCAATTTCTATATATTTAGAGGCATTTCTCCAGTAGAGTTAGAATTGAAAAGAAAGTCCATTGGACAAATTTTGTAAAATACAAATTCAATAGGAATTGATTTGTGCTTAGTATGGATCCTTAAATGGAAAATTATTCATTTTAACTTAACATAATGAAATTCAGTAGAAATAATGTAGTAGCCACAGTATAATCAAGAGGCATCAATTTCAGCATAAAGTTTAAAAACATAATAAAAATACTACATATTAAATATATTCAAAATGTATTCAAAATATTTAATATTCAAAATATTTAAAATATTCAAAATAATATCAATGGCATTTCCTACAGCCTTCTTAATAATTTTTTATAATAGGCTAACATGCATGGTAGGTGTGATAAGGACTTCTTTAACATTTAATAAAATGTTATTTCTTTGTTTTGTGGGTACATAGTAGGTGCATATATTTATGGGGTATATAAGATAGTCTGTTACAGGCATACAACGTTTAATAAACACATCAGAGTAAATGGAGTATCTGTTGCCACAAACATTTATTATTTATTTGTGTTACAAACATTCCAATTATACTTTTAATTGCTTTAAGATGTACAATAAATTATTGTTAACTGTAGTCATCCTCTTGTGCTACTAAATACTAGATTTTGTTCATTCTATCTTACTATATGTTTGTACCCATTAGCCATCCCCTATCCCCACAACCCCTCTTACCCTTCCCAGCCTCTGGTAACCATCCTTCTCCTCTCCATGAGTTCAATTGTTTTCATTTCTAGATCCCACGAATGAGCGCTAATATGCAAAGTTTGTCTTTCTGGGCCTGGCTCATTTCACTTAACATAATGACTTTCAGTTCCATCCATGTTGTTGCAAATGACAGGATCTCATTCTTTTTTTTTGGCTGAGTAGTTCTCCATTGTGTATATGTACCACATTTTGTTTATCCATTCATCTGTCGATGGACACTTAGGGTGCTTCCAAATCTTGGCTATTGTGTATAATGCTGCAATGAACGTGGGAGTGCAGATATCTCTTCAACATATTAATTTCCTTTCTTTTGGATATATACCCAATAGTGGGATTACTGGATCATACAGTAGTTTTATTTTTAGTTTTTTGTGGAAGCTCCATTCTGTTCTCAGTTCTACAGTGGCAGTATTTATTTACATTCCCACCAACAGTGGTGTAAGGGGGCATTCTTATTTTTTTCACATCTTAGAGGAAATACTTATTTTTCCCCCATTTAGTATGGTACTAGCTGTGAATCTGTCATATATAACTTTTCTTGTGTTGAGGTATGTTTCTTCTATACCCAGGTTTTTTAGAGTTTTTGTCATGAAGGGATGCTGAATTTTATCAAATGCTTTTTCAGCACCAATTGAAATGATCATTGTCCTTCATTGCTTTTGTCCTTCATTCTGTGGATATGATGTATCTCATTGAATTATTTGTTTATGTTGAGTGAACCTTGCATCCTGGTATAAATCCCATTTGGTCATAATGAATGATCTATTTAATGTGTTGTTTAACTTTGTTTGCCAATCTGTTGTTGAAGATATTTGCATCAATATTTATCAAGGATATTGACCTGTAGTTTTCTTTTTTTTTTTTTTGGATGCGTACTTTTCTGGTTTTGGTATCACGGCAGTACTGGTGTCGTAGAATAAGTTTGAAATTTTTCCACCTCCTCTATTTTTTGCAATAGTTTGAATAGGATTGGTATTAATTTTTCCTTAAATGTTTGGTTAAATTCAGCAGTGAAGCCATCGGGTTGCAGGTTTTTCTTTGCTTGGGACTTGTTATTATGGCTTTGACCTCATTGCTTATTTGTCTATTCTGGTTTTGGATTTCTTTGTTCTTCAATCTTTGTAGTTATATGTATCTAGGAATTTATCTATTTCTTCTAGGTTTTTCAATTTTTGGCATATAGTTGTGCATAGTAATCTCTAATGATTCTTTGAATTTTTGTGATATCAGTCGTAGTATCTCTTTTATCTCTGATTTTATTTTTTAGAATTTTCTCTCTCAGTCAATCTGGCTAAAGGTTTGTCAAATTTTCTTTATCTTTTTTAAAAAACAACCTTTGTTTCATTGATCCTTTGTATTTTTACTTCAATTTCATTTATTTCTTCTTTGATCTTTACTATTTCTTTTTTTTCTGCCATTCTAGGATAAAAGTTTTTCCTTCAACCCTTTAAATATGTCATGCCATGCTCTCCTGGCATGTAAGATTTCCACTGAGAAGTCTTCTGCCAGACATATTAGAGCTGCTTTGTAAGTTTTTTGTTTCTTTTATCTTGCTGTTTTTAGGATTCTTTCTTTATCCTTGATCTTTAGGAGTTTGATTATTAAATGCCTTGAAGTAGTCTTCTTTGGATTAAACCGGGTTGGTGTTCTATAATCCTCCTGCACATAAATATTGATATCTTTCTGTAGGTTTGGAAAGTCCTCTGCTATTACCCCTTAGAATAAATTCTCTACCCCTATCTCTTTCTCTTCCTCTTCTTTAAGGCCAATAGCTCTAAGATTTGCCCTTTTGAGACTATTTTCTAGATCTCATGGGCATGTTTCATTCTTTTAACTCTTTTTTTCTTGTTTCTCCTCTGTGTATTTTCAAATAGCCTTTCTTCAAGCTCATTGGATATTTTTTCTGTTTGATCAATTCCACTATTGGGAAACTTTGTTGAATTCTTCAGTATGTCAGTTCAATTTTTCAGCTCCAGAATATCTGCTTGATTTTTTAAAAATTATTTCAATCTCTTTGTAATTTATCTGATAGGATTCTTAATTCCTTCTCTGTGTTATCTTGAATTTTGTTGAGCTTTGTCAAAACAGCTATTTTAAATTCTCTGTCTGTAGGTCACACATCTCTGTCACTCTGGGATTGTCAGTGGTTCCTTAGTTCATTTGATGAGGTCATGGTTTCATGGACAATATTGATTTGATGAGGTCATGGTTTCATGGACAATATTGATGCTTGTGAATGTTTTTTGATGTCTGGGTGTTGAAGACTTAGGTAGTTTTTATAGTCTTCAGTCTGGGCTTATTTGCACCCATCCTTCTTAGGAAGGCTTTCCAGGTATCAAAAGAGAATTGATTGCTGTGATCTGAAGCTTTGGTCACATCTGCATTGGGGATCATCTCAAGCCTAATAACACTGTGACACTAGCAAACTCAAAGAGTTACCATGTCAGTGGTCTTGGATAAGATCTGGAAGAATTCTCTAGAATGGAAAGCAGAGACTCTTATTCTCCTCCCTACTTTCCCATTAATAAACAGAGGTTCTCTCTCTTTCCATGCTAAGTTGCATGGAGCTAGGGGAGGGAAGACACAAGCAACCGTGTGGCCACCAACACTGGGACTGTGCTGTATCAGACCCAAATCCAGCACAGGACTGAGTCTCACCCAATGCCCATGGCAGTCACTGCTTGGCTACCACTGATTTTACTCAAGCACCCAGGACTCCTCAGTCAGCAGATGAGGAATCCAACAAGGCTTGTGTCCTACCCTTCAGAGTGGTGAGGTCTCTCCTGGCCCAGGACAGGTCCAGAATGTTGTCTGAGACCCAGGGCCTGAAGTTGGGAACATTATGAATCTACCTGGTGCTCTATCCTACTGCAGCTGAGCTGACATCCAAGCCATAAGACAAAGTCTTTGCTCTTTCCTCTTCTTTCCTCTTGAAGAAGGAATTCCTCTCCATGGATATCACCACCTATAGGCCCATGAGGATTACTGCCTGGTTACTGTAAATGTTCACTCAAGACCCCAGGGCTCTTTATTCAGCTTTTGTGAATGCTTCTAGGCCTGAGTCTCTCCTTTCAGTGTAGTGGGCTCCTCTCTGGCCCAGGGTGGGTCCAGAAATGCTGTCCAGGAGCCAATGCCTGGAATCAGGGGCTCCAGGAAACCACTTTGTGCTCTACCTCACTGTGGCCAGATGGTGCCCAAGCTGCAAGACTAAGTCCCCTTTACTCTTTTCTTTTCCTCTAGCAGAAGGAATCTCTCCCCATGGCCACCATAGCTGGTAATGTTCTGGGTCACACCTGAAGCTAGGATGGCCCTGGGTCTCACCTAAGTGAGAACTGCTTGGATACCACTGATGTTTATTTTCAAGGCCCAAAGGCTCTTTAGTCAGCAGGTGATTAATCCTGCTAGGACTAGGTCTTTCCCTTCAGGGAAATGGCTTCCCTAATGACCTAGAGTGTATTTAGAAATGTCCTCTGGGAGCTAGGGCTTGGAATGCAGGCCTCATGACTCTGTCTGGTGCCCTATCCTACTGTGGCTGAGCTGGTATCCAAGTTGCAAGACAAAGTCTTCTTTACTCTTTCCTCTCCTCTCCTGAAGGGGAAGCTGTGAGCTGCACTGTGTGGGGTTGGGGAAGGGGTGGCACAAGCACTCTGTTGGCTTCTCTGACTTGTGTCTCACTGTGTCATATGTCCCCCAAGTTCACTGACTCTGAACCAAACGCAGCACCAGAACTTGCCCAGCAATTGCAGTCCTTATAGCCTAGACTGTCTTTCAAGTTTGTTTAGGACCCTAAACCATTTTGGCCTGTGGTGGCAGGGCTGCCAAGACTTAGGTTCTGATCTCTGCAATGGGTAACTCCCTTCTGGCCAGGGCTGGTCTAAATGCTACCTCTGCGGGCTCCAGTTGAGTTTTGCCCCATGTTGCTTTCTACTGTGACAGGGCAGGACTCAGTTCCAATGCAAAGTCCCACCATCACTGTGCTCTCCCTCCCCCAACAGCATAGATTCTCTCTCCATACCATGTGGCTGTTTCTGAGGGATGGGTGAGGGGTGATGTCAGCAATTCAAGACTGTCTTTTTTACCCTTTTCAATGCCTCTTTCCTTGACATGATGCTAAAACCACATACTGTGATTGCTCACCTGATTTTTGGCTCTTATGACGGTGCTTTCTTTTGTGAATAGTTGTTCAATTTTGGTGTTTCTGCTGGGGAGACAATTACTAGATGCTTCTATTTGGCCATGTTGCTCTGCCTCACTCCTAACATTTATATTAAACTTAAGAACCAAGATAGCAAGTGTGGACCTGTGCCCATCAATAACTCTGGTCTTTGCAAAAAGCCATAATTCTACAATGAAAGTAATGAAGAGTTGAATAAAAGAACAGCATAGTATATTACAGTAGAGAATATCAATATTTACCCTAACCAGTAAAATGTAAGATTAGACTGATTTTTATAAATAACGTATGCCAATTAAAAACATTTTGTTTCTATTATCCAAGTAAGGTAATGTTTATGGGTATTAAAACATTGGTGAACAAGAATGCATTAGACCCAGACATCAATTGTCAATTGAAGAATCGTCTCTTTAACAAATGGTGCTTTGAGAGCTGAATATCTACATGTAAAAAGATAATGTTAGACCCATACCTCAATTCATATACAAATATCAACTCAAAATGGATCCAAGACCCAAATGTTAGAGTTAAACCTGTAGAACTCTTAGAAGAAACCATAAGGATAATATTAATAACCTTAATTTTGGAAAAGGATATTTATATATTATACCAGAAGCACAATTAACAGAAAAAAATAAATTGGACTTTATCAAAATCAGAAATGCTTCTGCATCAGAGAACAGTATCAAGAAAGTGAAAAAACAACATAAAAATGGGAGAATATAGTTACAAATCATGTATTTGAAAAAGATCTAATATCCAGAATAGATAAAGAACTCTTACAATTCAACAACAAAAAGACACACCATCCAATTATTTTTAAAATGGGCAAAGTAATTGAATTGATATTTCTCCAAAAAAGATACATAAATAACTGGCAAGCACACGCAATGATGCTCTACATCATTAGTTATTAAGAAAATACAATTAAAACCACAATTAGATACAGCTTCACACTCATTAGTCTATAAATTTTTAAAAATACACAAACCATAACATGTTGTAATAACTTGTTTAATAATAAAATAATAACAACAAAGAAAATAACAAGTTTTGGTGAGAATGTTAAAAAACTGGAAGCTTTACCCATTGCTGGTGGGAAAGTAAAATAGTGCAGCAACTGTGAAAAACAGTTTGGTGGGTTGTCAAAATGTTAAACATAGTTACTATATGACTAAGAATTCTACTCCTAAATATATATCCAAAAAAACTGAAAACAGGTATTCAAAAAATCTTGTATGCAAATGTTCATAATAGTACTATTCAGAATAGCCAAAAAGTGGAAACAGATTTTTAAAATGTGATATATGCATACAATGGAATATTATTCAGCCATAAAAAGAAATGCAGTACTGATAATGCCACAATGTGAAAGGTCACATATTGTATAATTCTGTTTATACGAAATACCCCAAATAGGCAAATACCTAGAGAAAGAAAGCCAATTAGTGGCTTCTAGGAGTTGGGAGGTAGGGGTGGAAATGAACAAGAGTGACTGCTTAATGAATATGGCTTTCCTTTTCTGGTGATAAAACTGTTTTGAAACTAGACAGAGTTGATAGTTTGATAACATTGTGAATATACTAAATTTCACTGAATTTTATGCTTTAAAGTGGTTAATTTTATGTTATGAAATTTTGCCTTTTAAAAAAGTGATGCATTGTATTGAGGTGGAAATCCACATGCTGATATGTTTGCAGTGCGGCTTTTCTGGTTTTGTTTTTTTCTTTAGTTCCTAATAAAACAAGTGCAAGCAAGGAAAACATAAGAATATATGAGGCACAATTTGAGTATACAGCCCCATTTTCATGTATTGATTAAATCTACATAAATAAATCCAGAAAAGTCAGATTCTTTCAGTCCTCTTGAAGAATATAAAATCTGAAATCAAAGACATTTTTAGGGTGGCAAGTTGAGTTCTTTGATTCTGTTTTCATGAGATATAAAAGATACTTTTCCCTAAATGGGAAGAGAAGAGATATCATTTTTCAACAAATCCAATTCTCCCATTTTGCTTACATCTCTCCCAGGGGACTTTATTCCACAGGTTTATGTATTCACAACTCAAACTTTGAAACCTAACATCTTTTTAAACTAAATTTTTATGAATTCCAAGATTCTTTAACTTCTTTTCAAAAATAAAAATTCAAAATAAATACAATTTTGCCCTGGGCCTGAATCATATAAAAGCACTCAGATTTATCAAAACTCAAAAGATGATCATATTTGAAAGCTGCCAAAAGTGAATATGCAAGAGCAGGGTCGAAATTTCTAAAAGCACAGCACCGATAGCCAATAAACTTACTATGCCCTGACTGCCAAAACATACTGAATTCTCTAATTACTGTAATGTGTAATTTTTTCAATGCTTTGAATAAGATACAGCCGATGCATGATAGCCTCAATCTACAGAAACTAAAAAAGGCCCAGAATCTTTTGAGACATAACTTTTTCTCAAAATCCTAAATGTAAAACCAAAACATTTACTATTGAACGATGTTGTTTCAAAATAAATGGCTAGAATAATACACTACTGATGGTCAAAAACTTATGGCTTCTGAGAGCCTATCACAAAGGCCTCTATCCTAACTGGAAGGGCCAGAAGGTCTTACCAGGAGAGGATGATATTTGAGCTGAGATCTTAAGGAGGAATGAGAGTCACTGAGAAAAACAAAACAAAACAGGAAACCAGTTGACAGCACAGATGTAATGGTACTAGTAGGGTGGCAGCCAATCTAGAAAGAGGTGACCGGATTCAACAGGTATTTAGGGAGCGAAGTTAACAAAGTAACAAAATCACACATAGTTGAAATATACAGGAAGTGTTTTTAAAACAGCATCTAGTAGTAATGGCAGAGTAAGACCCTAACTGATGACTCCCCAGAAATAATTTTTAAAAACCTATAAAATCTAAACATAATAAAAAGAGCAGCGACCTGAGGTACTGGAGACTGAGCAGAAGGCAGACTTAAGTGGAGAGTGCGCATTCTGAGCAGAAGAGAGGAGTTGAACAAGGAACATCTTATTACCACAGCTTTCAGCCTAGGGCTAAGCGCAGTCGCTATGACTGACATGCAGTGGCAGAGTGCAACTGAAAAAAAAATGCATTTTTTTTTTCTAGCAGAGGGAACTGAGGCTGCTGAAGAGAATGGGAGAATGCCAGAGGGGAAAAAAGGGGATCTCCAAATTCTTTCTACCCACATCTCCAATTAATCCCCGGACCACACATGGGCAGAATCAGAACAGCTCAGCTAAAGAAAAAATCTGCAGATTACAGATATAGGTACACTTATGTGAAGGTAGATGAGCAGACATTATCAAATTTGAAGAAATAAAAATGTTTTAAATAAATAAATAAAATAGAGCCTCAGGGACCTCTTAAATTGTATCAAAGCATCCAACACATATGCAACTGGAAACCCAGAAGGAGAGGGTAAAAATTCTAAAATTATGACAGCAAGTTTTTGAAAATAATGACTCAAAAACCTCTATATTTAATAGAAGAAATTTTCAGATACAAGATAGTTAATGAACATAAAGTAGAAGAAACATGAAGAAGCCTGCACTGAGGTTTATCTCACAGTCAAACTGTTAAAGGCCAAAGATGAAAAGCAAATCTTGAAGGCAGCAAAGAAAAAATGACACATTGCTTACAAAAGAACAACGATCCAACTAACATCTGATTTCCCAGAAACCACAGAGGCCAGAAGAGTAGAACAATATTTTTAAGGTGCTGAAAGAAACAGAAAACAGTTGTACCAAATTCTACATGCAGGAAAAAAAAATTCCTTTCAAGAGTGAAGACAGGTTCAGGCTAAGACAAACTGAGAGACTTTTTTTTTTCTAGCACAGATGCTTAAGGAAATCTTACATACTGAAAAGAAATGATGCCAGATAAAAACTCAGATCCTTAGACAATACTGAAGAGCATTGAAAATGGTAAATATCTGGATAAATTCAAAATGTTATTTTATTCTATTTTATTTTACTCGTACTTTCTTATGAGGAAGATTATATAAATTATACAACAGGTAAAAGAAAAATTTATTATAGTTATGAATTTATAACACATAGAATATGTTTATAACAGTATAACAAAGTTTTGGGTATACATGGATGTAGACTACTGCAAAGTTTCTGTATTTGTGTGAAGAGGCACGACCTTCACTCTAAATGCACTGAATCTTGTTTTCTGTAAGACAACAATTTTTAAAAATGCAATGAAGTATAAAAAGCATTTGAAGAGAATGCAGAATGCTGAAGAATGTTTTAGGAGATTTTGGGGCTAACTGGTTCCATGTGAGAACAGGATCAGATTTCTCATGGGCTGTGACAGCCAGGGAGGTGTGCTACTTGAATCTCCCTTGAAGAAAGAACTTGTCATTCTGTTGCAAGTAGTTGAGCAAGCTGACAGCTTTCAGTTTTTAACACCTTCACAAGACTCTTTAGTTTTCAAGTGGAATCTATGCTCCTCCTGAGCAACTCCAGCTAAAGACTAAGCATGGTGAGGATTCTAGGGCCAGCGTATTTTTCTCCAATCCAAAACTCCTGTAATGGGAAATATTTGCTCCAGAGATCCCCTTTGGGTTGGTCAAGACTTTTTTCATTTCTGCACTGTGGTTGGAAGCTTCTCTGCCCACTATTTTTCTTTTCTTTTTCTCTTTCACACCCGATAAAACTCATACTCCTAACTCCACATAGTCATCTATTTCCCAGAGGACACAATTAACACAGCTTCCATTCCAAAGCTAGGACCGCACCTGCCTGCTTTAACAGCTTCTACGGTTTGAAAGTCCTCTCCAAAACTCATGTTAATATTTAGTTGACATTGTGGTGATGTTATCAAGAAATGAGACCTTTAAGAGGTGATTCAGTCATGAGGGCTATGCCCTTATGAACAGATCAATACCGTTATTTCAGAACTGAGTTCCTGATAAAAGGATGAGTTTGGCCCAACTTTCTCTCTCTGTCTTCAGGTGAAATTCCCCACCATGTGTTGCCTTCTGCCAGGTTATGACACAGCAAGAGGAGCCTTACCAGAAGTGGTCTCTCAGTCTTGGGCTTCCCAGACTCCAGGACTGTGAGCCAAATAAATCTCTTTTCTTTATAAATTTCATCTGGTATTCTGTTATAGCAACACAAAATGGACTAAGATAATAGCTTTCCCCAGATACCGTTGATGCATCTGAAGCAGGAGGAAGACATAATGAAGCATGCTTGAAGATTATAAGAAGGAATATTTTTCGACATTTTTATGCACATGCTGCTTCCACAAGAAGCACAAGAAAATGGCATAGAAGATGGACCTACATGGTGTAATTGCAAAAGAAAATGTCACAACTCCTATCCTGACTTTGCCTGCCCAGTGCAAAGGTGAGATCTGTATTTTAACATTTATAATGAACATTCACAATGGGCATTTGCTGAAATAGACCTGGCACTTGGAATAAATTCAAGCTATTTATATTTATTGTCACAACACATCGTTCATGGTAAAGAAGAGAATTTTATGCTATTTTTTCATTCCTCACTAAAATAGATATGTGACGATTATGCAAGGATAAAAGTGATGTGAATAAAAATGTAAGAATGAAGCAAATCTCTTAGGTGTCACTGGTCTTGAGAGAATACTACAATCAGGAGGCAGCTCTTTTAACAAGAAAGAAAAAGATAATGTTCATAATAGAAACACATACAAAGCAATTTTGCATTTTTTTTCTGAAGGATAATATTGAGCTCCAAAAGAAGTTACTGGTCAGTTTAACACTTCACTGATCAGAAAGTTGAAACTTGGAGGACAGTGGAAATTTGCTCAGTATAAAAAAAAAGAGCACAGGCCCAGGCATGGAACTTGATTGCATTACATATTAATTGTGGTCACTGTCTCTGAACCTAATGTCCTCATCAGCAACTTGAGCAGAATAACACCTGGCAGGAACATTATGCAAATGAAATAAGAGGAAAAGATAAACCAATCTATCATAATTCTTGACTTCTAAAGGACTCACAAATGGTTACGTTATCAATTTTATTGGTAACAAATTGTTTATCCACAGCCCCTCTGCTATTCCTAACCAATAAACTGGAGTTGAATGAAAAAGTAATTGTGATGTATAGAACTTGAACCAAACTGATTGGGGTCGAAGAAATTTAATAAATCATCTGAGGGTAATAGCTGAAACTGCAATGGCAGCAGTGACATTCCTATAAAGAGAAGGGATGTTGAATGTGGTAGTTCATGTTTGAAACAAAAGGAGAGGAAAAATTAGGAAATAAAAAGAGCAAAACATTCTAAGCAAATGTTGAGAGAATGAGAAGACAAGCCACAGACTGAGAGAAAATATTTGCAAAAGACACATCTGATAAAGGACTATTACCTAAAATATACAAAGAACTCTTAACACTCGACAATAAGAAAACAATCTGATTTTAAAACAGGCCAAAGATCTTACCAAATAAGATGTTACAGATGGCAAATAAACATATGAAAACATTCTATATCATGTGTCATCAGAAAAATGCAAAGTAAAATGAGATATCAGTACACAGCTATTAGAGTAACCAAAGCCATTGAATAACAACACCAAATGCACATAAGAATGTGAAGCAACAGAAACTCTCATACATTATTTATGAGAATGCAAAACCATATAGTCACTTGTAACACAGTTTGGCAGTCTCTTACAAAACTAAACATACTGTTACAAGATGACATAGATATCACACTCCTTGGTATTTACCAAAAGAGCTGAGCACCTATGTTCATAGACACACTTGCACATGAATGTTTCAGCAGCTTTATTTATAATTGTCAAAACCTGGAAGCAACCAGGATGTCCTTCAGTAGATGAGTGGACGAATAAACTGTGGTACGTCCAGATAATGAAATATTATTCACCACTGGAAAAGGAGCTATCAAGCCATAAAAAGACCTGTAGGAAACTTAAATTTAAACCTAAGTATTACTCAGTGGAAGAAATCAATCTAAAAAGCCAGCATACTATGATTTCAACTGTATGACATTCTGGAAAAGGTGAAACTATGAAGACAGTGAAAAGATGAGTGGTTGCTAGTCCTTAGGGTGGGAGAGGGATGGATAGCTGGAGTACAGAGGGTTTTTAGGGAAGTAAAAATACTCTGTATGATATTCTAATTATGGATACAGGTCGTTATATATTTGTACAACCCACTGAATGTGTATTTTAAATCACCTTTGTATTCCTGGGATATATCTAACATGATCGTGGTATGGTCTTCATATTTTATAAGTCCTGAGCTGGTCAAAGGAAATTGACATTGTTTCTGACTTTCTTATCTAAGTTCTGCAAAGTCAATAAATGTGACATATCATACCAACTGAATGAAAGACAAAAACCATATTATCATCTTAATAGATGCAGTAAAAGTATTTAATAAAATTCAACATCCCCTTATGATAAAAATTCTCAATGAATTAGGCATGTAAGGAACATACCTCAACATAATAAAAGTCTTATAAGAGAAACCCACAGATAACATCATATTGAATGAGTAAAGGTCAAAAGACTTTCCTCTAAGAACTGGAACAAGACAAGGAAATCTACTTTTTACATTCTTGTTATAGCATAGTATTTGGATGAAAATAGACACATAGACCAATGGAACAGAATAGAGAACCCAGTTATAAATCCACATACTTTCAGCCAACTGATTTTTGAAAATGCACCAAGAACATATTTTGAGAAAAGGACATCCTCTTCAATAAATAGTGTTGGGAAAACTGAATATCCATATGCAGAAGAATCAAACTAGACCCTTATGTCTCACTATATATAAAAATTAACTCAAAATGCATTAAATTTAAATGTAAGACCCAAAACTATGAAACTACTAGAAGAAAACAGAGGACAAACACTTCAGGACATTGGTCTCAGCAAAGATTTTATGACTAAAACTTCAAAAACACAGGCAGCAAAAGAAAAAATATACAAATAGGACTATATTGAGCTGCAAAGCTTCTGCCCAGCAAAGAAAAAAATAAAGAGACAACTTGTAAAATGTGAGAAAATATTTCCAAATTATTCATCATACAAGAGACTAGTATTCGGAATAAACAAGGAATTTCAAACAACTCAACAGCAAATAACAGAATCCAATTAAAAAGTGGGCAAAAGAACTGAATAGACATTTCTCAAAAGAAGACCTACAAATGGCCAAGATACATAAAAAAATGCTCAGCATCACTAATCATCAGAGAAATGCAAAGCAAAGCCACAATGAGATATCATCTTATCCCAATTAGAATGCTTATTATCAAAAAGACAAAAAAAATGCTGGTGAGGATAGGGAGAAAAGGGATTCTTACACACTGTTGCTAGGAGTGTAAATTAGTATAGCCATTATGGAAAACAGTATGGATGTTCCTCAAAAAAACAAAAATAGAACTAACATGCAATTCAGAAATTCTACTACTGGGTATTTATCCAAAGGAAAGGAAATCAGTGTATCAAAGGGATAACCTGCACCCCCATGTTTACTGCAGCTCTATTCACAATAGCCAAGATATGGAATCAACCTAAGTGTCATGAAAGAATTAATGAATAAAGAAAATATTATATATATATATATATATATATATATATATATACACACACAATAGGACTATATTGAGCTGCAAAGCTTCTGCCCAGCAAAGAAAACAATAAAGAGACAACCTGTAAAATGTGAGAAAATATTTCCAAATTATTCATCACACAAGAGGCTAACATTCAGAATAAAAAAGGAATTCAAACAACTCAACAGCAAATAACAGAATCCAATTAGAAAGTGGGCAAAAGAACTGTATATATATATATATATATATATATATATATAATACACAAACACACACACACACACACACAACGGAATAAAATTTAGTATTAAAAAAGAATGAAATCCTGTCATTTGTAGCAACGTGAATGGAACTGGAAGTCATTATGTTACATGAAATAAGCCAGGCACAGAAGGAAAAATACCACATATTCTCACTCATATGTGGGAGCTAAAAAAAAAAAGTTTCAGCTCATGAAAGTTGAGAGTAGAATTGTGGGTATTAGCAGCTGGGAAAGGAAGTAGGTGGGGAGGTTGGGAAGAGGTTGGTTAATAAATACAAAATTATGGCTACATTGGGGGAATTAGTTCTGGTGTTTGCAGCACTATAGGGTAAATATGATTAACTATAATTTTTTGAATATTTTCAAAAAGCTATAAGAGAGGACTTTAAATGCTCACAACACAAAGAAATAATAAATATTTGAGGTGGTGTTTATGCTAATTATCCTTATGCGATCATTTTACATTGTATACGCATAGCAAAATATCACTCTGTATCCTGTAAATATGTACAATTATTACTTATCAACTAAAAATAGAAGGGAGAAAAATTAAAGATGGAGATTAGGAGCCCAGAACACCAAGTGATTAAAAACGCTGATACTGGTATCAGACTTTCTGGGCTTAAGGTTTGGCTCCATCACTGTAACCTTAAGTTATTAACCTCTCTGTTCCTCATTTTTCTCAACTGCAAAAGGCAGGTGATGACAGTACCTAATTAAGAGAGTGGATGATTAAATGAGATATTCTTATGAAATGTTTAGATCACAACTCCAGAGTGAGCTTTAATTTTTTAGCTATTATTAATATCTCATCAATTATTAACCCTATTAGAGTGACTACTGTTTTGGCAGAGAAGAGAGGTGATAAGTGCTTAAAAATTATTATGGATGGGAAAAGCTGAACTTTTCTATAGTTTTCCTCCCACACACAGCAATCTTGATCTTGCTTCCCTAGTGGTTTTTAGAAGTAAACTTAAGAATGGAAGAAAAGCAGGCAGAGCAGTAAGAAGGCAAACGTGGACACGTGCAGTGGCTCACGCCTGTAAGTCTAGCACTTTAGGAGGCCAACGCAGGTGGATCACTTGACGTCAGGAGTTCATGACCACCCTGGCCAACATGGTGAAACCCCGTCTCTACTAAAAATACAAAAAGTAGCTGGGCGTAGTGGCACCCGCCTATAATCCCAGCTACTCAGGAGACTGAGGCAGGAGAGTCGCTTGAACCCGGGAGGCGGAGGTTGCAGTGAGCCAAGATTATGCCACTGCACTCCAGCCTGGGTGACAGAGCAAGACTCCGTCTCTTCTGTCTAGCAGAGTTGAAGCTTATATTGTTATTTTTAAAGATCCTTTCAGTCATGTGTTAAATACAGTAACATCCACTTTACAGATGAGGAAACTGAGCCTCAGAGAGTCTCACAAAAACACCCAAGGCCACAGAGCTGGATGCAGCAGAGTGGGGATTGGATCAGCCTGAGGCCCCAAGCCAGAGCCAAAGGTAAGAGGGGCAGAAGAGAACAGCTCATCATATAAAGCTTTACAATTAACAAGGTGCTTCTTGTATTTGATTTTATTTCAAATACATAGAAGTTTGGTAAGGTAAGTAAATCTGATACATTGGATTTTATAGATGCCAGAAATGAAACTCAGAAAGAAAGGTTACATGATATGCCCAAGGTCACACAAGCAATATGCAGAGGAGCCAGGAGTACAAGGCAGGGGATGCGGTTCCAATCCCACCTTCTTGCTCCATTCTCAATGGACTGGAGGACAGAGAGGAATCGGAAGCAGTGTCTTCAACCATCCCAAAGAAGAGGAGTGTAATCTATGTCTTCTGAAAGTTTGCTTGAAAATTTCCCTTCTCCTAATCCAACCTCAATTATTATAAAACATTGTAAGCTTCATGAGGGCAAGAAAAAAAATATTTTACGTGACTATAGTCCCAGTACCTATCACAATGCCTGCATTGGGTAAGAACTTGACACATATTTGTTGAATAAATCAGTGTATTAAATAGATATAAAGAGAGTGGCAAGCCCTCAAATCCCAGATAAGAATGAATTTGGGCTGGGTGCTGTGGCTCATGCCTTTAATCCCAAAAGTTTGGGAGGCCAAGGTGGGAGAATTGCTTGAGCCCAGGGGTTCAAGACCAGCTTGGGCAACACATTAGGACCCCATCTCTACAAAAAATAAAAATAAAATTAACTGGGCATGGTGGCATCCACCCATAATCCCAGCTATGCGGGAGGCTGAAGAGGGAGAATCACTTGAGCTCCAGAGGTCGAAGTTGCAGTGACCTGTGATCATGCTGCTACACTCCATGTAGCATGTCTTACACTGCATGACAGTGTAAGACCCTGTCTGGGGGAAAAAAAAGAAAAAAGAAAGAAACAAACTTGCCTATGCGAACTTTAACCACCATCAAGTAAGCTCTGGTTATGTGGCATGGATGCATCTTGAATAAATTTTAGTTATATTTTTCAGATTTTGGGGGGGTTTCTCTATACAATAGCATTTTCCCCCTCCGAAATGTAAATATCTAGATTTTCAGTGGTCCCCAAACTTCTGTTTTCTTCCACGAAGAAATAGAATATCTCATCAAGCACATGACCCAATAGCCTTCAGAGTAACCCCAGCCCTGTAGCCTCAGGCCTGCATCCAAGGAACCACTACTAGGAAGCCTGGTACATGTCCTTGGCCTCCTGCCAGGTCATATGACTGAGAATGAGGATTTACTTTTCAGAGTTTAATTACACAAAGAGTTAAGTTATTCACCTTCTGCAGCAATCAACCCAACATGAATTAATGTGACTCTTAAGGCTAGAATAACATAACATGGCACACCATATAAAAGCCAATAAATAGTGGGAAAGGTACATTTTACTTATCAGAAAAAGAATGAATAAGAAAATCTAACTCTTATGGCAGAGCAAACACACTTGCTTTGTTAGCTTGCCAGATGGGGATCTGAGGTCCGAGAGGTAGGGATTGAGCCGTGGGGTGCCTCCTCACACTAATGAGGTTTGCCCTAGAATTCGAGGAGACAGATGGATCTGCAGGTTGGAACCCCTCAGCAATCTCCCTGGGAGCTGGCATGATTACATTGGGCCAATTCCTGCCTCTGATCGCTGCCCCTTTCTCTGCCCTCTCTCCCTCTCCTACCTCCTCTTCAACTTGTTTTTGTGGATTTTGTAATGCTCTGTGCCATGGTAAATATTCTTCCTTGTGTACCTCCATCTGCATCTCACTGACTGTTTTTCTGGCCTCCCAGGATTCTCTCTCCCTTTTTTCCTTTTTGTTCTCCTTTTCCTCCAGTATTTTAGTCTGTAACAGCTCCATCTTGATTTTTTTTTCCTGACCCCATTAAATTCCTGTTTATTCACAACCGTTTCAGAATGGGGCTATATGGCTTAATGAAAAGGAAAAGAACACGCTATTAAAAGCTCTCACTTCTGTGTCTGGTACTTGATTTAAAGGGTTTCCTACTGGAAAAAAAAAAAAGTGAAAGAAAACACTGGCCATTCCGGGAAGTATAGTGGTCTTCCTACCTGCTTCAAGCCTTTAGAATGCTGTATATCTTAGCTAATGAGAATGATCTAATCTCACACTGAGAGGCGACAGCATGCTGGCAGCCCTCGCTCACTCTCCGCGCCTCCTCGGCCTTGGCACCCACTCTGGCCGCGCTTGAGTCCTTCAACCCGCCGCTGCACTGTGGGAGCCCCTTTCTGGGCTGGCCAAGGCCAGAACCAGCGCCCTCAGCTTGCAGGGAGGTGTGGAGGAAGAGGCACGGGCGGGAACCGGGGCTGCGCGCGGGGCTTGCGGGCCAGCGCGAGTTCTGGGTGGGCACGGGCTCGGCGGCCCGCACTCGGAGTCGCCAGCCGGCCCCGCCGGTCCCGGGCAGTGAAGGGCTTAGCACTTGGGCCAGCAGCTGCTGTGCTCAACTTTTCACTGGGCCTTAGCTGCCTCCCCGCAGGGCAGGGCTCGGGCCTGCCATGCCTGAGCCTCCCCCCGCCAGCCGTGGGCTCCTGCACGGCGGGAGCCTCCCTGACGAATGCTGCCCCCTGCTGCACAGCGCCCAGTCCCAGCGACCACCCAAGGGCTGAGGAGTGCAGGCGCATGGTGCCAGACTGGCAGCAGCTCCACCTGCGACCCCTGTGAGGGATCTACTGGGTGAAGACAGCTGAGCTCCTGAATCTGGTGGGGACTTGGAGAACCTTTACCTCCAGCTAAGGGATTGTAAATACACCAATGGCACTCTGTATTTAGCTCAAGGTTTGTAAACACATCAATCAGCACCCTGTGTCTAGCTCAGGGTTTGTGAATGCACCAATTGACACTCTTTATCTAGCTACTCTGGTGGGGACTTGGAGAACCTTTGTGTCCACACTCTGTATCTAGCTAATCTAGTGGGGAAGTGGAGAACTTTTGTGTCTAGCTCAGGGATTGTAAACACACCAATCAGCACCCTGTCAAAGCAGACCAATCAGCTCTCTGTAAAATGGACCAATCGGCTCTCTGTAAAATGGACCAATCAGCAAGATGTGGGTGGGGCCAGATAAGAGAATCAAAGCAGGCTGCCTGAGCCAGTAGTGGCAACCCTCTGGGGTGCCCTTCCACAGTGGATGCTTTGTTCTTTGGCTCTTTGCAATAAATCTTGCTGCTGCTCACTCTTTGGGTCCACACTGCCTTTATGAGCTGTGACACTCACGGGGAAGGTTTGCAGCTTCACTCCTGAAGCCAGCGAGACCACAAACCCACTGGGAGGAATGAACAACTCGAGGCGCGCCACCTTAAGAGCTGTAACATTCACCATGAAGGTCTGCAGCTTCACTCCTGAGCCAGCGAGACCACCAACCCACCAGAAGGAAGAAACTCGGAACACATCCGAACATCAGAAGGAACAAACTCCGGACACGCCGCCTTTAAGAACTGTGACACTCACCACGAGGGTGCGCGGCTTTATTCTTCAAGTCAGTGAGACCAAGAACCCACCAATTCCGGACACAACACTGTGAGACACGAGTGGATTTTCATGCATCGTAACAGATTCACCATAAATACCATAGTCCCCAGGCATCAAATATCATGCCAGAAGCATGTGATACACTGGCGTGGGGAACTGGTTAACTGATCTCTTAAGTGCACAGGATTCTAGAGCCAATCCCTCTAGTGGAGTTTGAATATAACAGTCCTCCTGTGGACTATTTAATCTTCCTCTGAACTTCACCAATAGCAGAAATAGTGCTCTTGCAGAAGTAAAAGTATACTTTTTATGAATACAGGGAGTGATGTGGTATATTCAGACAATGTTCAGTCCTTAAAAAAGGAAATCTTGTCACATGCAACATGGATGAAACTTGAGGACATCATGCTAAGTGACATAAGCCAATCATGAAAGGGTAAATACTAGACGATTCCACTCATATTGGGTATCTAACCTAGTCAAACTCATCAAAGTGGAAAGTAGAATGGGGGTTGCCAGGAGAAAGGGGAGAGGAAAATGGAGAGAAGTGTGAAATGGATATAGAGTTTCAGTTTTGCAACATGATAAAATTATGGAGATCTGTTACCTCCAGGCCTTTAGAGATGCTACTCCATTACCCAGAACACTGTTCTGCTTGCTCATTTATTGGCTAACTGCTACTCTCTGACATTTTGATTGGAACATCCATTCCATCCTCAGAGAAGCATTCAGCATTCTCTTACCTCCAAGATAAAGTTAGTTCTTTTCTACATTCGTGTCAAACATGACCACAGTTATTGCTACTGATATAATTGCTTCTCTCACCTACAGGCAACAAGGACATACCTGTCTGTCTTACCACTTTAACACCTAGCACAATACTGGGAACTTCACAAACAGGAAAGCATGCAACCATGACATAAAAATGATGAGCCTTGGAGGAAAACTCTAACCAACTTCCCTACAAAGACATTCTTGAATGGCCCCCAGGTATTCTGGCTTTCTTGCTATTCTAACAGAACAGGTATATTCCCGACATGTGCTCTACTCTGCCTGTTCCCTTTGCCTAAAATGTGTGTCTTCCTCCTAGTTACTTGTTTAGCTGACTCACTTGTTTCAAGTGCTTCTCAAATATCGCTTTTAATGAGGTCTTAAATGCTATTAATTGAATACTGAACTCCCGTCTGCAATTGGCCCTTTGAATACTCCCTTTTCTATTCTACCTTTTACTTTTTCCCTAGAACTTAACATCTTCTGACACACTTTATGATAGTTTATTATTATGTTTATTATCTACTGGGAATTAGCCCCACTGCATCCCGACTCTCACTAGAATAAATATAAATTCCATAATGCAAGGATGTTTTTTATTGTGGCAAAGAAATGGACATCATAAAATTTGCCATCTTGGCCAGGTGCAGTGGCTCACACCTGTAATCCCAGCACTTTGAGAGGCCAAGGCAGATAGATCACCTGAGGTCGGGAGTTCAAGACCAGCCTGGCAAGCGTGGTGAAACCTTGTCTCTACTAAAAATACAAAAATCCCAGCTACTTAGGAGGCTGAGGCAGGAGAATTGCTTGAACCCGGGAGGCGGGGGTTGCAGTGAGCCGAGATCATGCCACTGCACTCCAGCCTGGGTGACAGAGCGAGATTCTGTCTCAAAAAAAAAAAAAAATTGCCATCTTATCCGTAAGTATACAGTTCAGTAACATTACATATTTTTACATTATTGTGAAAAAGATCTCCAGAATTTTTTCGTCTTGTAAGAAGGAACACGTGCATATTCAGCGATAAAAATTAGAAACAAGGGACTGGGTGTGGGGGCTCACACCTGTAATCCCAGCACTTTGGGAGGTGAAGGCGGGTAGATCACAAGGTCGGGAGATCAAGACCAGCCTGGCCAATATGGTGAAACCCCATCTCTACTAAAAATACAAAAAAAAAAAAAAAAGCCAGGCGTGGTGGTGCACACCTGTAGTCCCAGCTACTCGGGAGGTTGAGGCAGAAGAATCACTTGAACCTGTGAGGCGGAGGTTGCAGTGAGCCAAGATCATGCCACTGCACTCCACCCTGGGCAACAGAGTAAAACTCTGTCTTAAAGAAAATAAATAAATAAATAAATAAAATTAGAAACAAGGTATCTGTAAAAACGCTTTGTGATGTGCTGTTTTATATCACAGAATGGAACCTGTGTTTTGATTCACCAGGTTCCAAACACTCTTTCCGTAGGAACTACAAAGTTTGAAAGTCTACACCCACCAAACAGCAATTCTTTCTCCTGCCATCCCCAATCCTTGGTAACTACCATTCTACCTTATATTTCTTTCTGTTTCTATGGATTGGACTACTTTGGACATCTCATATAAGTGGAATTACATAGTATTTGTTCTTTTGTGACTGATTTATTCCACTTAGCATAACATCCTCTAAGGTTCATTGATGATGCAGCATGAGATAGGATTTCTTCTGTTTTAAGGTTGCACATTATTTCTTTGTATGTTTATATACATTTTGTTTATCCATTCATCTGTAAAAAATAGCCAAAATCTTGGTTATTGGGAGTATGAGGCAGGGATTTCTGTTTGTTTGGCTCATTGATATATCCCAGGCACCTAGAACAGTGCCTGTAACATAGTAGATTCTCAATAAAAATTTATTGGATAAATAAAATATAGGGAGCAAAGTGGGGCTATTTGCTAAAACTAGAACTTTCTGGGCTTTCTCACCCTTTAGACACTATAGTCTACCACTGTCCTGTGTTTAAGGCATCTCTGTGGACTGAACCTTAACAAATCACTGGAATCCTTGAGTAAATGGGGTAGTTAGGGAGCCCATAAGGCCTGATTATCTAGATATTTCTTTCCCGCAGAGCTACCCTAGCATCTGGGTCTTTAGGATGGGTCTTGTCTGTATAAAATCACAAGTACAATGTCATCACTTTATCTGAGGTAATTACATATACTCTGAGATACGTGAACAAATAATTAGATTAGTTGTTGGCCTCCAAAGAGGAAAATACCTAGTGCAGGTATGCTCTAAGGGGAGAACAGGTTTGTTCAGTACAAAGTATTGTGCACAATGGGGTGGTACTCTCTCCAATTTAGGGAGGAGTTAACTGTGGGTGCTAGAGGCTATGTGAATTTTGTCAATTTCCCCCAATCATCTCCAACTTCAGTGAGTGGCTACAGACTGGAATTCTGCTAGTCCCCATGGAAAGCCAGGAAAATGATTCTTTTCTACCCAATGAATGCTACAGTTTAGGAGAGGGGCTTACCCCAACTTGCCATTCTTTCCTTAAAAAGAAAATCTCACCTGGGTGCAGTGGCTCATGCCTGTAATCCCAGCACTTTGGAAGGCCGAGGCGGGCATATCACGAGGTCAGGAGTTCGAGACCAGCCTGACCAATATGGTGAAACCCCGTCTGTACTAAAAATACAAAAAAAAAAAAAAAAAAAAAAAAATTAGCCAGGTGTGGTGGTGCATGCCTGTAATCCCAACTACTCAGGATGGTGAGGCAGGAGAATCGCGTGAACCCGGGTGGCAGTGGTTGCAGTGAGCCAAGATCATGCCATTGTACTTCAGCGTGGACAAGAGAGCAAGACTCAGTCTCAAAAAAAAAAAAAAGAAAGAAAGAAAAAAAGGGAAGAGAAAAAAAGAAAGAAGAAGAGGAAAGAAAGAAAGAAGAAAGAAAATCTCCCAAATGACACGTTTGACACCTCCAGCATCTCCAAGACCAGATTTGAAGGCAACTACAAAACTTCGCATGGCTTAATTTTTTAAATTTCATCATGGAGTTCATAGCTATTGACTTCTGTATCGAATTGGTTTCTTCATGTGTAAATTGTAACATGGTATTGACAGAACAAAGTCTGGCAGCCTCCCCAACAGGGCCTGGTGATGATATTCCTGAGCCTTCACTTATAAATATACTATAGACTCTTGACATTCTGAAAAATATGTCAGCAAACGTTCTGAAATCCCCAATTTGCAAATATTCCCATAGCATATAAATTCCCTTTAAAAAAGAAGTAATATTTGAAAAATGCAGTGTTTTCTTCTTATCCTTGATTCTATATATCAGGAAAAAACTGCTCTTGAATCACAGTTCCCTGGAGAATCATATGTTTCTTATGCTCATCCTCTAGAGAGATCTTTTATAGTAGTTACTGCATATTTTTCACTGAAGAACCACTCATCAGTCTTCCTGCTACACACCACCTTTATAATGCACAAAAATGGACATTTCCACAAAATTAAAATTAATATATCACGGGATGTTAGTTTTCTTATCTATAAAGATAAAGCATCTATGGCATAGCTCAATGCAATAAATCAAGTAATTAAGGACGAAAGCTTTGGAGTGGTTTGAATGTAGATTTGAATTTTGACTTAGCTTAATATTTATGAAATATTGGGCAAATTCTCAACTGGTTCTTCATTTATGAAATACAAGTATACTCAATGCCTCTTTGATGCAGGAGAAATGGCATAAGCAGCACAGTGTCATGCCCATAGTAAGCTGGAGGATGGTAGTAAAGTTTCTGCTTGTCTCCTGCCCCATAGTCCATTCTCCACTTAATAACCAGAAGGATCTTTTGAAAACTTAAATCCATTTATGTCACCTTATGGTGTAAAAGCCCTCTGATGATCTTCTACTGCAGTTAGATGAAACTTCAAAGAGGAGGTGAATCTTCTACCTCTTCTCAAGTTTTCTTCTTTCTCACTCATCATGGTCCAGCCATGCTGACCTTCCTTCTGTTTTTTAAATGCAGAGACCTCATCTCGACACTAAGCCCTTTGCATTTATTGTTTCCTCAGGACTTTCTGAAAAAATGTCCATCCCTTCATCTTTGCTTGGCTGATACTTTCTTATCTGAGCTCAGCATCACCTCTTCAGAGAGGTCTTATCTCAATCCTTTCCTCATGCTGCATACCATTATTTGTTTTTATTAACTCCATAACTCTCATCATGATCAGTAAATATCTTGCTAATTTGTTTTCTTATCTATCATCTATCTCTCCCAACTAGTGTGGAACTAAGCTCTTTTCTACATGGTTCTAAGAATCCCCACTTGACACATAGTAGACATTCAATAAGTGCTGGATGGATTGATGGAGGAATGGATGATGGATGGATAAGAACAATGCCAGCAGTTGTTGCACTGTATATAGTGATGGTATGTTAGAAAAATTACATACAAGCCTATATGACAAAACATCAAAAAAGGTTGATGTACTCTCTCTCCTAAGGCTGCTCAGAAAACACAGGACAAGAGCTGACCATTAAAGAATAAGTAGAACTGAGATAGAAGGAGGAACTTTTAGAAAGTTGTATAACCTCCAAATCTCTGAGGTTTTCTTCTTGTCCCTTGGGGTGGAAACAAACCTTCCCCTCATTTATAGGGATGTTCTGGAGTCAGAGATAATGCATAAAAGCTGCTGAGTGCTAATTAGCTCTATCTGTCAGCACACAAGAGCCAGCAGGTCTGAGTGGCTGATTGCAAGGTCTGTAGCTGAAAATACTTCTTGCCAAACTGCCTGGAGGGTCTGATAAGGGAAATGACTATATTCTGTGAATTAACATATTCTAAGCAGGTCAAAAGTCGTGGATTGTGCAAAATAGTGGTAAAGATGGAAAGAAAGGTAAAACCATCCCCATTTTGGTTACCATGCCTAAGTAATGAAGCTGTGAATTCCTTGACAAGAATCGTTGCCTTGGAGTGAGCAGTGGGTGCCAACTGAGTATAATTTTTAGGAATAACTACAAAATTAAGAAAGAAGTTACTTGTCTTCATTGTACTCACTTACTAGTTCTCTTCCATTTTGCCCTTTCCTACTGAACAAGCAGTTCCACACTGTTATTCTTCCTCTTTTCTTTAACAGGAAAATAGTTCCAGTTCTGCCACCTTATCTGAGTAGCCTTCCCTGGATGATTTCTTAAGCACCAGATTGCCCGAAATATATGATTTAGGAGAAAGAGCACTACACACCAGAAAAGACCAGGATTCTGGTTCTTGTTCCTGTTCTGTGGGTGTATTTATTATGACTGCTTTGGTTGGAAGTTATAGAAACTCAGGTCAAACTAATTTAAGAAGGGGGATGGGAAAAAGAGATTGATTGGTTTACATAATCAAAGTTAGAGGAAAGGAAGGTTTCAGACATGGCTGGATCAAAAGTCTTATCAATTATAACAATGTCTATCTCTTCGCCATCTGTAAGACCTCCTTCTTGTGAGGTAATCTAAACTCTGACCCGTTTTATGTAGACATTCTTCTCATATCGATTCAACGAGGTAGTAAATACAGCCATTGGTAGGCTCAAGCATTTTGCCTTATAACTTGCTACCCAAAGGAGGAAGGGTCTCTCCATCTCTCTGTGTTCTATTTATAAAAATTAAGGAACCAGGTGAAGGTGATCATCTGAGAAGTTAGGCTGGTAACTGAGCGTTGGGAGGGTAATGCGCAAAGTAGCAGCTTGTGAGCATGATGACTGACATCCCCTCCAAGACCACATAGAAGGGGAAAAGAGTCACTCACCAAAGGAAAGCTTGCTCTTCAGAAAGACAACCACTGTTCCTACTATTTCCTCATCTGTGAAATTACTGAGTTCCATAAGATTATGAATGTGGATGTACTTTGAAAACCATAAACACAAGCATAAATGAAAATTGGTGTTGCCAGATAAAAATTTTTCAGTTTCATGATTCTAGAACCTGTGCTGTATGCAAGCTGCCATTGGCTTGTTAGGCCGCTGGGAAGATTAAACAAGACAATATGCACAGAGCTTTTTGCAGAATATTTGGCATGAAGAGAGTGCTCAATGTTAGTATATATCTGTTATATCACATAATGTACAATTTGCCAAATGTTTTACCTGAAGAAGAGAATCTTATGGCTGGAATTAGCCATTGGTTCTGCCAAATGGCAAAGACATTTGGGGATGACTGGGTAAAATTGCCAATATTATTTAACCATTTTTCCTTTCTTTCCATGTTTTTCCCTCTTCTGTCTCTACCTTAATCCCTACACACATTTTTGTGGGTTAGGGGGCAACTGTGCAGAGCTGAATTCATGCATATTAAGTTAAGTATGCATATGTGTATATCTGATTATACTATTTGAGTTCTTTACCATGTTGAAGTGCCTGGCACAAATTAATGTGATTTGTCTGAGTGATGCTGATGACTTTGACATTTATAACAATGATGAGGATAATAGGTGTCAGTTCCATGACACAAAGCCTTTGGCGTAGAGCCTTTCTTGATATGAGCTACAGCCCCACATTCAGAGTGTCTTGCTCTAAGCAGTTCAACTTCACCATGGGAGGGAAAAGTTTACCAGCGTCACTGGGGTATCTGGTATAAGTCTTAACTTGTGTTACATAGTCAGTGGAAAATGAGTTTTCTGTCAGCAGTTTCCAGAGAGAGATCCAGAGGATGAGAGGCCTCTTAGATAGCAGTATCAAGCTTCAGTCTATGAAGGCAGTGAGATGTGGTAGAAAGAATATTAGAAAGAAAACTGGAACGCCTTGGGCTTTCTTGCCAACTTACTTCATGGCCTTGGATAAGGCACTTTTTTATTTTGGAAAAATTACATTTTAATAATTATATAAGATGAGTTCACTGCTTTGTTTTCACTTTAACTTTAGCTTACATTTCTTTGGAAAATTCAAATTAATTTTTTTCTTCCAACTTTTATTTTAGGTCCAGGGGGTACATGTGCAGGTTTGTTACATGGATAAATTGCATGCCATTGAGGTTTGGTGTACAAATGGTTTTGCCACCCAGGTAGTGAGCATAGTACCCAATAGGCAGTTTTTCACTCCTCATTCTCTTCCCATCCTCCACTCTCATGTAGACCCCAGTGTCCATTGTTCCCCTTTTTGTGTCCATGTGTACTCAATATTTAGCTCCCACTTGTAAGTGAGAACATGTGGTATTTTTTTCTCTTTCTCATTAACTTGTTTAGGATAATGGCCTCTAGCTGCACCCACGTTTCTGCAAATAACATTATCTCATTATTTTTTATGGCTGCATAGTATTCCATCATGTGTATGTGCCACATTCTCTCTATTCAGTCTACCATTGATGGTCATCCAGGTTGATTCCAAGTCTTTGCTATTGTGAACAGTGCTGTAATAAACATACTTGTGCATTTGTCTTTATAGTAGGATGATTTATATTTCTTTGGGTATATACCCAGGAATGAGACTGTTGGGTTGAATGGTAGTTCATTTTGACTTCTTTGGAAAGTATCTCAATTGCGTTCCCTAGTGGCTGAACTAATTTACATTCCCACCAGCAGTGTATAAGTATTTCCTTTTCTCCATCACCTTGCTGACATGTTATTTTTGACTTCTTCTTAGTAGCCATTCTGACTGGTGTGAGATAGTATCTTATGGTAATTTGGATGTGCATTTCTCTGATGATTAGTGATACTGAGCATTTTCTCATGTTTCTTGGCCTCATGTATGTCTTCTTCTGAGAAGTATTTGATCATGTCCTTTGATAAGGCACTTTTCTATTCTACACATGACAACCTGATGATGTTGGAGATAATATTTGTGAGTTTTGTGTACCCCAGTGGTTCTGGGGACCAGCCCCTATCAAGAACTAGACTATGGCCCTTTCATAGGTGTTGTTTCCTCTCACCTACTTCCTCCAACCTTCATGCTGAAATATTTGCCACTTTAGTTTCAGAAAAGTTCAACCCTAGTTTAAAGACCATCCTCTCTGCCTCATTCACTCACACACCCACAACCCCCTCCCTAAGCACACCAAAGAGCTCTACCTCAGAGGGGTCACCCACCACTTTAATTGACGTATCAAAACTGAGTGAGGAGAATTTTGAACATGACCATAAACAATGCTGTGTTGACTCCATAAAAGATAATCATGGTAAATCTAAAGAACAGAGACAAAAAGTCCTAAAATGTATTGTATTTATACCCACTAAAATATAAACTTCTCTTTCCAGTTTTTTCCCCTGCTAGATATTTTGTCCATTCTGCATAGATCTACCTACGGACACAAGTTTAATTTCCACCTACAGGTAAAACTGACTTGCTGGAACATCGCTAAGACAAAAGAACATCTTTCGTCTTTCTGTCCACATGCATAAAATCATGTGTTTCTATTCCCTCCCTAGACTATAAGATCTGTGAGAGAAGGTATCCAAGGTATTTTACTTATTGCTGAAACCCTAGCCCCTAGCATACTGTCTGACATAGAAAATCAATCAATAATTAAGTAAATGCACGTATAAGTGAATGAATTAAGTATTGAATGTCCATAAATGGTGTTTTAGTGATATTATTTGCATCAGAAGCATTTCTAAAATGTATGATTTATATGTAGTGTGGGCTCCCATTTGTCCTTTTTCAGTGCTGTCTACTATGAAATTCTCCACTGGTTGCTAGAGAAAATCCTATTCTGAATTATTCAAAATTCAACTTGTTGGGGATAACTACAATTGTTAGATCTTAGCATGCAGCCATACAGAGAAATAATTCTTCATATCCAACAGAATTGTAAGTGTAAAGGACAGGTTTAGACCTTCGAGATAGATGGCTAGAAGAAGAAAAGGAATAAAGAATAAACAGGTCCAACATGACTAGAGAGCTGCAGGTAGCTGACAGCCATCACGGCCTAATTTAGTGGTGAGCAGGATTGCAAAACCAAAAGGAATGTAGCCACCAGAATTTGCTTTTAAACAGCCTGAGAGTTATCATACATGGTATAATTCATCCTATTTTTCATATAGGGGATCCAAAGATCAGGGAGGTTAAGTGCCTTGCCTGTGGTCGTAGAAATAATGTGGGATTCTGATTCCAAATTCAGAGTTAGGTATGTAGGCTTCTGAAGAGAATATAAGTAGTCAGAGGTCATAAGAGAAGGTCATCAGATATGAATGAATGAACAAGCAAGGTTGTCTGAGAATTTTCAGAGATCTTTAATTTTACCTCACTCAATCTAGGCTCTTACCTCTGGGGTTCAGCCAAAGGAGATGCAGCTCCCGCTAATGTCCTTTAAAAGGACATTAAAAGGGTCTTCTGCACCCTTCTCCACTTCCTTACCTTTAGATCATCAGACAAATACAAATCAAAACCACAATGAGATACCATCTCACACCAGTTAGAATGGTGATCATTAAAAAGTCAAGAAACAACAGATGCTGGAGAGGATGTGGAGAAATGGGAACACTTTTACACTGTTGGTGGGACTGTAAACTAGTTCAACCATTGTGGAAGACATTGTGGTGATTCTGAAACTTTTTTTAAGAATCATTCTTATGGAACAGAGTTGGTCTGGGTTAGTTTCCTTAATCTATACTAGATGGAATTTATTTTTGGAATTTTTAAAAAATGAATATTCCTGCCACCAATTCTGACCAAGTAGATCCATGATGAGTACCAGGAGTATGTGTTTTTAAGAACACACCCAAGATATTCTGAGCCAGGTGGTTCACAGAACATACTTAGAAAAGAAATGAACAAGGAGCCAATGATAAAGAGAAAGCACTCAACAAGGTATATAGCAGCAAATTGGCAGTTTGTGATTGACCTATACCACTCAGTGCTAGGTGCTCAACAAATACCTATTAGATTGGTGGATATCAAGGGAGGAGAGATGAAAGGATATTTGGATGGATGGAGGCAAGGAACTTGATTTCTTTTCCTTTGTAGCCCTTCCAAATGGTGATTTTGCTAATTGCCAAAAGGTTCTCCTCAGATGAGGTAAAATGCGTTCATTCTAAAGGGTGAAACCATTAGAATGCACAGTAAGAGGATATTTATGCTCCCAGATTTATTTGTATTACTGTCGTTGCAAGTTGAGTAGAACTGATATCACTTACATATTTATTTTTGAGGCATGATGGGTTAGTACAAAATATCAGACAGTTGTTTTGCTTGACCTGAGTTTTTTTAGTGCCCTGGCTTCTAGATAGCACATTTTGTGTCCATTATTTGCAAACCACTTTAGTACTACAGGTATTGCCCTTTCTGGATGGGATTACCTAAAAAATAATTTGCCATGTAAGGTTGCTAATTAGGAGGCTAAAGCATACCCATTAAAGGCATTTACCTTGTAATCTGTGATGAGAAACTCTCAGTGAAATAAAGCGTGAAATATGATTATTGTGGATGAGAAGACAAGGATCTAAAGCTACTCACTTATTTTAAGACTGGGTGTTAATAACATATTAACTTTAGAAAGGGGACTGCCACAGAGCAAAGCTCTTTCTGACACCTCTTATGCACCAGAAGCAACTTCTTCTCAGGCATCCAGGCATCTTTATCCAGCACCCTAGATTCCTAATCCCATCTCCTTTTTGTTCTCCTCTCTCTTAGACCTCCAGTCTCTCATACTCTGAATTTCTCCCTTTCACTAGATTTATACATTCAAAAAAGCAGTACATTGTAGGAGTGCAGTGTATGGGCTCTGGGGAAAGAATGCCTGCTTTTAAATCTTGGCTCTGCCACTTACTAGTATTAAACCTCTCAGAGCCTCAGTTTTCTCATCTGTAAAACAAATTTAATGATAGTAGTTAACTCACAAGATTGTTGTAAGGATGTAATGAGCTATTAATCAGTTAAGCATGTACAGCTTAAGAGTAAGTTTTTAACAAAATTTGTAACTTTTTTCACCTGTGAAAGCAGTTTAATAACATTACAGGAATCATGAGAAAAAAGACAAGCACACTCATAATCGTAATACTCTAACCCATACCCAGTATTTTTCATCTTAATGCACTAGCTTTGGAAAGCAGAATTTTGTCTTCTGGATCCTTTGCATGCTTTGGATAAACCACAAAGCTGACCATGAGCCTTTTATTATTTTTTCTTGTAGATCAAATTTCTTACACATCTAATTAAAAAGGCCAAAAATTTACTCCCCAATTTGAGAAGATTTCTACAGAAAAATGATGTTCGTTAAGATTCCAGTACATTGTCTAAGAGGAATTAGCTTATTCATGAGTCTGGATTCCTTCATCAGGCTAGTTCTGCATTCTGCAATATATCCACATTGGATATTTGGATGAATTTATTGCATTACAATTATCAGCTTGGGCTTTGAGATCAGCCAGCCCTGGGCTCAAATCTAGAATTGAGACCTATGATCTTGGGCGAACGACTAAACTTCTCAGGTGGCTCCTCTGGAGTGATGAGGTGAATAGCACCTCACAGTGTTGTGAGAATTATAAGAATAAGAAATGATCCTGGTTTTAGCTGTTGGAAAGCAGTGAAGTTTCCCAGAAGTAATGATAGTACAATAACATGAGTTTTCCTGGAAGTGAGAAAGCTAGAGGCAGAGATATTCTTTAGGGACTCTGGGCACTGACTATGCCTTCCTCTCTTGTATGCTCCAGGCTCAGCACAGTGAAGTACATGATTGTGTTGATGCTAGAGAACTAGGAGTGCTGTATGTTTGTAAACATTCCTTAAATTAGAAGACTAATTGATGGAACCCAAGTATAAAAGGGCAGGGATATGGCAAGACTGGAGCTTTCAGATCCAGAAAGATCCCTTATGTATGGACAACGTCATTGTCAGTTTGGGCTCCATCAGAGACTCTGGGGCTGTCTTGGCTGGGGCTGCCATCACAAAATACCACAGACTTGGCAGCTTATGAAAAACAGAAATATATTTCTCACAATTCTGGTGGCTAGGAAGTTCAGTGTGCCAGCTGATTTGATTTCTGATAAGGGCCCACATCCTGGCTTGCGGATGTTCCCATCCACACAGTGGAGAGACAGAGAGAGAGAGAGAACATGCACAGGCTGTCTCTTCTAATAAGGGCACTATAGCATCATGAGGCCCCCACCCTCATGGCTTCATTTAATTTAATTTCCTCTTTATAGGCCCTATCTGCAAATACAGTAATATTTAGTGGTAAGGCTTCAACATGTGAATTTGGTGGGAGACCCAGTTTAGCCAAGAGCAGGGGCCAAGGGAAGCAAAACTCAGTTGTGTTGCATCTCCTCTTCCCAATGAGAGTGGTGTGATGGTCAGATCAAATCAAAACTTAACCTCAGATGAACAGGAATATATGTCCTCTTTCTCCAAACTATAAGCCAGCAGATTTGCTGCAGGTGCCTATTATTGCCCCTCTTTTAGGTGTCTTAGTCTAGAAAGCTCAAATGAACAGTCTCATCTCATTGGAGGTGAGGGCTGAGACTGGGGAATCTGGAAGAGACTGGGGAATCTGGAATGTGGAAAGGGAGATGGCACCCCTAGTTTCTTGCTTTAACCAGAAAGATAATCCCTAAATGTCACACTCAGGAGGCAGAAAATATACCTCCTGCCTTTTTTCTGTTCAATATGCCTCTGAATAAACTGTGATAACTCAGGATATTATAGTTTATTGAGAGATATATTACACATTCAGATTTCAAGAGTTTACAAAATAAGTTTCCTGTCTCCGTCTTGATGACTTGTCTTCTTCAACTTCCCTCTCCGGTAATGTATAACATGAGACTTGGCTTCCTGGAGAGAAGTGATCAAGGAGCACAGGCTCCTTGCTGAGAAACACATTAGCACAATTTCTGAAATATACTCTTTAAACTCACTTAATCTATGATATGTGTTCTCATTTAATAAATATTAGGCTAGCTTAGGTTATGTCTCCATACATTGAAGCATCTGCTGCCATGTTCCTTTAAGCAAGACCAAATAAATACTCTGGTAATTTATTTCAAAGGTTTTTTTTCTTTATGTTGCAAAATAAAGGTGTGTATGAAGAAACTTAAATGACATAATTATAAGTGTGCATTGAGAATTTATTGCTCCTTAAAAATATTAATTAGGCTCTTCTTAATCTCTACAGCAGATCTTATGAGCTTGTTTTTCTTCCAACTGCCTCTTTTGATTATGCATAAATAGGATATAATTACACATAGGTGGAAGGTTACTATATACAAATATGTTCAGAAATTAAGTGAATAAAATACACAATAGGCTTTAGTGTTCTCATAAAATAATATCGAATCAGACTAAAATAAGCAATTTGTGCTTTTTTAATATCCGCCTTGTCTATTTCTTTTTCAGATTAGCACTGTGGAGGATGTCAGGAATAGAAAGAAAATAATAGTCATTATGACTTCTAGCTGAAAGAAAACTTGGTTTTCTTGTGTATTTTCTTAACAGTTGAGTTCACCTTTAGTGCTGCTATTATTGTCTCTATCCCTTTGCTTTGTAATCTCTTCTCTCAGCTCCTCAGCTCAAACTATATGATAAAACTTTAAACAAAAATGCTATTTTTAAGGGAGGAGTGAAATAAAGAATGTTTAGGGGAAAGTTGAAAATATTCTCATTTTTAGTAATGTTTGTCTATACCATAAATATTTTGTTTACCTGGAAGATTCACAATGGGAAGACTTTCCAAAAAATGTAATTTTAAAAACAGTCTGCAGATTGATTTCCTTTTCTTATTCTAACATGCTGTTGCAGCAAGAGGACTCCAGGTTGGAACTGTGTGAGTATGCCTGTGAGCGTGTATGATAAACAGCTAATTACCTGTCAGTCACCATAGCAATGTTTATAGGAAGACTGAGAAGCTCACATAGCTCTGTTAGCCAATTTGAGGGAGGAAAAACCATATAATCTCTTTTTTCAATCCCTAGTGGAGTTACTGGCAGCAATTTTAAGATGCTCTTCACTTGGCAAGTTTTATGTGACCAATTTAGCTTATTTGCTTTGAGCAGAGAATGTTGATTTGAGTGGGGAATGAAGAGAATCAGCTTGCAAGAAACCTTAGGATGCTAAAGTGACAGACTTATGACAACTCTGAAGAGTTCTGTTAACTACAGTACATATAGCACTGTTCCAGCCTGGAGCCTTCTTCAAAGAGCTCTGCCTAGCCCCATGAATTCTCCAAACAAACCTCTATATATTGTCAAGAACACACAGCACTTAATTTTTTCAAGAGTATTTTGGAGCACCTACTGTAGGCCAGTACATACTAGCCTCAGGGGATACCATGGTGAGAGGGGTTCAAGGCAGATGAAGGGCATGTCATAAGGATGTACGCAGGGGTCAAATCATGAAGGGCCTTATAAAAATTGTATTTTCGAAAGATAACTACAACAGTACCTCCCATCCCACATGTTTTTTTGAATATGACCTTCCCAGTTTTCTCCCATCAAATGGTGTAGTCTATACCTCTCCCCTTGAACTGGGGTGATCATTTTGATTCCTCAGATTAGATTATCCAAATGTCAAGCACTTCTGTCTTACTCTCTGATGACATTTGCTTTTGGAACTCAGTCACCTTGCAGTGACAAATCGTTAAACTAGCACATGCAAAAAGATGAGGAAGAGAGATCACATGTAGACATTTAAACAATTGCTGGCTGATATGCAACAGCAGCCAACATCAGCCACCAGACATATGAGTGAATTCTCCTTTAGACAATACCGGCCCTCAGCCATCATGTTACTCCCAGTCTTCAGTTCTTCCCAGATAAGACCCTAGACATTGCGGAAGAGAAACAAGCCATCTTCACTATCTAAAGTCCATGGGGTACTCAGATAAAGTCCCAACCTGGGGTAGTCGGTTATATAGCAATAATAACTAGAACAGTTCTTAGTAAGTTTGTCCCTTTTTTTCTGAGGAGTGGAGAGCTGCTGAAAGGTTTTAAGCGGGTAACAGGGTTGGATTAACATATTAAGGATCATTCTAGCTCCGATATGTGAGAAACTCGTCATCCCTCCCTTAAAATAGGAAGATGAGTTGGAAAAATATCGCACAGATTCAGACAATATAAAAGTGGCCCTGACTAGGGTGATGCTAGGAGATATAAAGAGAGTAATTCAAGAATTATGTAAGAGCTGGCATCTAGAGTGTTTTGTTCTAGATTGGATATGGTGATTGGAGGGTGGGAATATAGGAAACAAAAGACTATATTAAGGTTCCTGTCTTAAAAACAGGGTAGCTGCTAGTTTGTGGCTTTTACTTTGATAGGAAACTTTGCAGGAAGAATCACATACTTAGGTGCAGGGACATCTTGTGGAATCAGGAAGTGAGAGATGTTGAATGAATTATTTGGGTTCTCTATAGATCCTTCAAACTCCACAGCAACAACTGAAGAAGTCTAGAAATGACTGAGTGATTTATGACATTTTCAGATGTCTTCTACCGTTCTCCTAAGTTAAGTAGCAAAAAGTGGAGTATTTCTTTTCAAAATTTCTATAAATTAATTGGAGGTGATAGATTGGCAAACCCATATGTAAAACTTATCTATGTTTAAGGCTTTGCACTAAAAACTTTGGAGGCCACAATGAACTAAAATTTGTTAGAATTCCACCATGAGTTTCAAGTTCAGGAGTCTAATAGAGAAGTAAAACTTGCCATGACAATAAATATAAGAAATGATATATTATTTTAAAAGGGCAATGACACAGTTTTAAAAGACATAAATCCCAGCGAAGGTCAAAGGAAAGAATAGGCATTTGAGCAAAAGAGCACTTAAATACAAAGAAAGTAAAGCAGGCAATGGTATAACCTGGGGATTAACTTGGAAGGGGGCTCTGTATCAGGCTTAAATACTAGGTCTTCTAATCAGTAGCTTGGGAAACTTTTAATCATCTTTTCCCATATGTAGACTGAGGATGATTATAACATTACCCATACCCTAGGTTTGCTGAAAGTATTAAAAATAAATCAAGCATGTAAAGCACTTAGCTCACCGTCTGGAACACAGTAAGCATTTAATGAAATGTAGCTGGCATACTCATCAATAGCATCTTCAATACCATCAGTATTATCATTTTTATTATTACTTAGGAAGACTGTTAATTGAAAAGAATGAGATTACATGGTTCACCAAAACATTTCTCCATTTTGGAAAAGAACATCAATATTTTCTTAGTAAATAATTTTATAAGTAGTTCTGCTTCTATTTAGAATGTATTAATTTGGAAAGAATGTCAATCCCTCCTACACAAACAATGAAAAAGAAAAGCTGGATAAACTGGAAAATCACAATATTTATTATCATTACACCTCAAAGAGGTGGATTGGCAGAGAAACCAAGTAGGCTGAAATCCAAGGAGAAATACCCTACCTCATCCCCAAGGAGAAGTGGGACACTAGACGACCTCATCTGTAAGAGAGGAAAAGAAAAACATGGGGCCACCATAAAAATAGGTTAAAAGGTATCAGTTACATTTGTTATAAATTGCTAAAGCTCAAATGTGGACTAATGTGACAATATGGACCTGCTGGATTCACAGACAAAAATGAGTTTGGACCTACTCACGGGTTATTTTCTGTGAACTTTGACCAATGCCCATGGGAAAGATTAGGGGCACATCAGGTGGCCATAGAAAGACTCTGTTGGCATTGCAAATGTGGACAAAAGATCAGCCCTAGCCTCAAATTGGCTTTTTACTCAAAGTCTTAAGCATCTGAGAGGGGGACAGTACACTCTATAATCCCCAAGAGTCAGGGTTAAGAGGAAATATTACAGAAAATAAATGGAAAACAGCATTAGACCCATAAGGCAGGGGCAAAAAGTAATCCAGAGTACACAATCCTATAGTAATACTATTAGAGGTCTCATACCACTGGGTGCAGGAATATTATTCTCCCACACTATATATATAAGGGAGAGTTTGGCTTCTGGCAATGGAGAAGAAGGACAGGACTTATGAGAAACCCTGGGCACACAAGTTCTGCCTAAAACTGAAACAATAATAGATCACAGAAGACACCTTGACCCTAACCACCAGCCTGGCAAGAACCACGTAAAGCAACAGAATCTACCACTAGTAGTGGGACAAGAGCATGAAGAGGTCCCGCTGGTGCACTGGTATATAGGGAAGCCTGAAAGCTTAGAGTGGAAGAAAAAAAATGTTAAAAACTCTCCGGCAGCTCTAGCCTTACCCTAAGCCCAAGCCATCATTAGGGAAATTAAAAACTGGTAGAACACTGAAAGAAACTAGCAACAACAAACTTCACATGAACTCAATTCCTGGCTAGACTGACTCAACTCTCTATACTTATTGCCTGAGAAGGGGCAATATGACTATTTCCTGATATAAATGTTATTCAGCTCAGTATCCTTTATTTTATACAAGATGACTGGAATTTCATTAATAATAATACATACAAAAAAGCAAGACTAAAGCAACCCATTGTCAAAAGGCAAAGCAAACCAAAGAACAAGGCTCAGAGAGTAACCAGTTATTAGAACTGTTGATCACAGCATTTAAAATAAGTATGGTTAACAGGTTAAATGATACAATGGAAAAGGTGGGAATTGGCATGGGAAAATGGGTAATTAATTATATTATAACTAAAAAATGAATGAAAATGCTAGAAATTAAAACTAGGATGTGGTAGACAAAATAATGGTCCCCCAATGATAACCATATCCTAGTTTGGAAAAACCTGTGAATATGTTACCTTACATGACAGAAGGGACTTTGCAGATGTGACTAAGTTAAAGATCTTAAGATGGGGAGATTATTCTGTATTTTTCAGGTGGGCCCAATGTAATTACAAAGATCCTTAAAATAGGAAGGCAGAAAGGTCAGGTCAGAAAAGGAGATGGGAAGACAGAAGTAGAGATCAAAAAGAAGGAATGGGATTTGAAGATAATGTGCCACTAGCTATGAAGACTGAGAGAGGAGTCACAAGCCAAGTAAGGGAGGCAGCCTCTAGAAGCTGAAAAAGACAAGGAAACATAATCTCCCCTGAATCCTCCAGAAAAAAAATATAGTCCTGCTGACCCATTTTAGACTTCTGACCTCCGTAACTGTAACATAATAAGTTTGTGTTGTTTTTTAGCCACTAAGTTTATAGTGATTTGATACAGCAGCAGTAAAAGACAAATACACAGAATATTGGAGATGAAGAATTTATTTAACAGGCTTAGCAATAGGCTCAACACAGTCAAAGAAATAATTGGTGAATTTGAAGATAGGTCAGTAGAGATCACTCAAACTGAAACACAAAGAGGAAACATGACAGAAAAAATACAGTTTCTAAAGAGTCTGTTGACAATGTAAATGGATCTATCGTACATGTAATTTGAAATTCAAAAAGAAAAAAAAAAAAGAATGGATCCTAAGAAGTATTTGAAGAGAGAGTGGCCAAGAATGCTCCAAAAATATTCAAAGGCATCAAACCATAGGTCCAATAAATGCAGAAATCTTCAAGCAGAGGGAGAAAAAAAATCAAAACTATACAAACTGCTGAAAATTAATTGTAATATAAACAAAAAGTCTTGAAGATATTTATAAAATTATTACACTATTACATATAGAGGAATAAAGATAGAAGTCATTTGACTTCAAGCTAGAATATAATAAAGTTACATATTAAAAATACTAAAAGGAAAAAAAATCAACCCAGAAATTTATACTCGGTAAGAATATCTTTCAAAAATTAAGGTGAAATAAAGGCTTTTCAGACAAAGAAATGTAGAGAAAATGTATTATTGGTGACATGTGGTATAATAAACGTTAAATAAAATTCTTCAAAAGGCTGTGATACCTGACAGAAATTTGGATCTAAACACAAAAAATAAAAAGTTCTAGAAAATATTCAAATGAAGGCAAATATAGAAGACATTTTTTATTATTTTAATCACTCTAAAAGACAATTAATGATATAAAACAAAAATATTTGACCTTTACTTTGTTTAACATATGAAAACATATGTTAGAATAAAATATACATAATATTTTATGTTATATTTAGTTTTCAGTATTTTCTTTTTATATTATATTTAGTTTTGTTTAATATATTTACAACATATGTAAAAATAAAACATAGAAAAACAAAACCATAAAGGACAGGATATTGAAACAGGAAATATACTCATAAAGTTCTTATACAATGTATGAAGTCATGTAATATTATTTGAAGGTAAACAATGATAAATTAAAGATTCACATTGTAAACCTTAAGACAACCACTAAGGAAATTAGAAATAATGGTATAAATAATAAACCAATAGTGGAAATAAAATAGTACAATAAAAAGCACTTAATTCAAAAGAAGGCAAAAAGAAAGAACAAAGGCAAATGAAACAAATGGTAGATTTAAATCCAACAATATAAATAATTAAAATTGTTCTAATACACTAACTAATGATAGGTTAACAAGTTGGATAAAAATGCAAGACCCAACTATATGCTGTCTACAAGAAACATGATTTAAATGTAGAAATGTCTGTATAAACAAAGGATAGAAAAATACGTACCATGCAACCACGAATCAAAACAAATTTGGAATGACTATGTTAATATCAGAAAAAGTAGACTTCAGAAAAAGAAATATTACCAGAAAAAAAGAGGATATTACTTAATGATAAAGGGGTCAATTCTCCAAGAAGTTATGAGTTTTCTAAATGTGAACGCAGCTAACAACAGAGATTTGAAACACATGAAGCAAACCTAATAAAACAGAAAGGAAAAATGGACAAACCTCAATAATAGTTGGAGTACTCAATATTCCTTTCTCAGTAATTGACAGAATAATTAGAAAAATCAACAGTTATAAGAGACCCAAATGACACCATCAACCAATTAGACCTAATTGACATTCATAGCACATTCCACCCAGCAGCAGTAGAATAAACGTTATTTTCAAGTGCACATAGACCATATTTGGGGCCATAAAACAAACCTCAACAAACTTTTAGAAGTTAAAATGGAACAAAGCATGTTCTCTGACAATAATGGAATATTTTTTAGTTTTCTTTTTTTTTAAACTTTTCAGTGGTTCAAGTGCAGGATGTGCAGGTTTGTTACATAGGTAAATGTGTGTCATAGGGGTTTGTAGTACAGATTATTTCATCACCCAGGTATTAAGCCACTTATTTTTCCTGATGCTCTCCCTTTTCCCACCCTCCACCTTCCAGTGTGTTGTTCTTCTCTATGTGTCCATGTGTTCACATAATTTATTATAAGTGAGAACACACAGTATTTGGGTTTTTGTTCCTACGTTAGTTTGCTAAGGATAATGGCCTCCAGCTCCATCCAAGTTCCTGCAAAGGACATGCTCTCATTCTTTTTTATGGCTGCATAGTATTCCATGGTGTATATGTACCAGATTTTCTATATCCAGTCTATCATTGATGGGCATTTAGGTTGATTCCATGTTTTTGCTATTGCAAATAGTGCTGCAATGAACATATGCATTCCCGTGTCTTTATAATAGAACAATTTATATTCCTTTGGGTATATACCCAGTAATATGATTGCTGGGTCAAATGCTAATTCTGTCTTCAGGTCTTTGAGGAATTGCCATACTGTCTTCCACAATAGTTGAACTAGTCTACATTCCCATCAACAGTGTAAAAGCATTCCTTTTTCGGCACAACCTCTCCAGCATCTGTTGTTTCTTGACTTCTTAATATTCACCATTCTGACTGGCGTGAGATGATGTCTCCTTATGGTTTTGATTTTTTGGACTTGCATTTCTCTAATAATCAGTGTATTATTCCATTTTCATGCTGCTGATAAAGACATACATGAGAGTGGGAAGAAAAGGAGGTTTAATGAACTTACAGTTTCATGTGGCTAGGGAGGCCTCAGAATCATGGCAGAAGGTGAAAGTCGCTTCTTACATGGTGGCAGCAAGAGAGAATGAGGAGAAAACAAAAGTGGAAACCCTCAGATCTCGTGAGACATATTCACTACCACAAGAACAATATGGGGGAAACCACCCTCATGATTCAATTATCTCCCACTGGGTCCCTCCCACAACACGTGAGAATTATGGGAGCTACAAGATGAGATTTGGGTGGGGACACAGAGCCAAGCCATATCATTCTGCCCCTGACCTCTCCCAAATCTCATGTCCTCACATTTCAAAACCAATCATGCCTTCCCAAAAGGCCCCCAAAGTCTTAACTCATTTCAGCATTAACCCAAAAGTCCACAGTCCAAGATCTCATCTGAGACAAGGCAAGTCTTTTTCAACTATGAGCCTGTAAAATCAAAAGCAAGTTAGTTACTTCCTAGATAAAATGTGGTACAAGCATTGGGAGAAATTGGCCAAAATAAAGCAGCTATAGGCCCCACGCAAGTCCGAAATCCAGTGAAATCTTAAACCTCCAAAATGATCTCCTTTGACTTCATGCCTCACTTCCAGGTCACACTGATGCTAGAGGTGGGTTCCCATGGTCTTGGGAAGCTCTGCCTCTGTGGCTTTGCAGGGTATAGCCTCCCTCCTGCCTGATAGATATCTATCAGGTCCATTTGATCCAGAACCGAGTTCAGGTCCTGAATATCTTTGTTAATTTTCTGTCTCAATGATCTGTCTAATATTGTCGGTGGGGTATTAATATTTCCCAAAATTATTGTATCAGAATCTAAGTCTGTTTGAAGCTCTCTAAGAACTTGCTTTATGAATCTGAGTGGTCCTGTGTTGGGTGCATATATATTTCAAATAGTTAGCTGTTCTTGTTGAATTAAACTCTTTACTATTATGTAATGCTTTTCTTTGTCTTTTTTGATCTTTGCCAATTTAAAGTATTTTTTGTCAGAAACGAGGATTGCGATGCCTAGTTTTTTATGTTTTCCTTTTGCTTTGTAAATTTTCCTCTCTCCCTTTATTTTGATCCTGTATGTCTTTGCATGTGAGATTGGTGTCTTGAATACAGCATACCAATGGGTCTTTCTTGGTTCTTATCCAGCTTGCTACTCTATGTCTTTTAATTGGGCCATTTAGCTCGTTTACATTTAAAGTTAGTATTGTTATGTGTGGATTTTCTCCTGTCATCATGATGCTAGCTGGTTATTTTGCAGACTTGTGTATGTGGTTGCTTTATAGTGTCCCTGGTCTGTGAACTTCAGTGTTTTTGTAGTAGCTGGTAATGGTTTTTTTTTTTTTTTTTACACTTTGGTAAGTTTTAGGGTACATGTGCACAATGTGCAGGTTAGTTACATATGTATACATGTGCCATGGTTTTTACTCTTCATACTTTCATACTTTGCAAGAGCTCTTGTAAGGCAGGTCTGGTGGTAACAAATTCACTAGGCATGTGTTTATCTGAAAATAATCTTATTTCTCCTTCACTTATGAAGCTTAGTCTGGCCAGATGTAAAATTCTGGGTTGGAATTTCTTTTCTTTAAGAATGTTGAATATTGGCCACCAATCTTTCTGGCCTGTAGAGTTTCCACAGAGAGGTCTGCTGTTAGTCTGATGGGCTTCCCTTTGTAGATGACTTGGCCTCTTTGGCTGCCCTTAACATTTTTTCTTGTATTTCAACCTTGGAGAATCTGATGATTATGTGTCTTGGGGATAAATAATGGAATTAAATGGAAATCAGCACACTTCTATTAATAATAACCAAGGACTGCTTCTTTATTTAGAATTTGTCATCTTGTAATAACAAGGAAACTTGTTCAAAATATAAATCCCTTAAATAATACTATACTTAACCTAGGTCTTCAAAATTTCAGTGCTAGATGGTACTCCAGAATTTAGTGTCAACCCTAACGATTCAAAAGGAAAAAGTGAAGCCAGGAGAGGCCAGGTGACACCTGGGAAGTTCAAGGGCTGGATTCATTATCATGTTTGCCTTCTGCATAAACATCATTCTGTTACTTCCACGTTTCTTGCTGTCTTATCAACCAGCAAGTATTTTTTGAATACCTAACATATGTATGAATTTTTACTAGATGTTGGAGAAAATGAAAAAGACAGATTACTCCTTTGGTTAAAAAAAGCTTTTATATTAGATAATATAGGGAGGAATTTTGACATTACCCCCTTTTATCAGATAAGGAAACTTTTTAGCGAAAAATTTCCTCTTTGTGCTGTCTCACATGCTTTTAGTAGGCTCTTCTGTTAAAATAATAAAAAATTAAAAGGCAAGCATTCTTTCCACAGGAAACAGGATATCTTGAATAACATCAGGAGAGTATTTTACTAAAATTATCCAAAGAAGAGGACAGGGTATAAGAGCACAGAGCCAAGTTGTCAGACTTCTGAAGCAATAGGAACAACTCTGGGGGTGGGAAAAACAACAAATACAGAATACAGTTACATATCTTCTTAAAAGCCTATTAATTACCCAAATCTCTTGCTTCAAATTTACAGGCCACTGGGGGCTTACTCCAGCCAAGTGGGTTAAATCCATTTCCACAAAAAATAATTAGAAAATGTTATCTTTCTACTGAAAGATTCCTGGGTTTGACTTACAGGAGCTTCTATTGCTACCACACAGTGTGATTACTGAAAATTAGTCCACGTAGTATAATTTGCCAGGATTCTGTGCTGCACCATTGTTTCTGCAGTTCCCTGCCTCTGTGTAAGCTCTTTACATTATGCTTACTGGTTCGGCCAGTGTCCCTAAGCTTGTTCTAAGTACTAGCATGCTGGTCGCTGTCCAAACTAGCTTTTTCTTCATAACTGTCTATTTCCTCACCAAATTAGATTTTTCTTTCCTCATGATGAATTCCATTTTGAAGGCCCTTGGTTTTTTTGTTTTAGATAGCAAAACTTTTGTAGTACCATTTTAATTTATCAGATAATTTCTAATAACTTCTCCAAAAAGTAAGAGGTTGGTTTCCATACCTTCCCTCTCAAAAGGCTCATTTGAGCCATAGAAAATAACAGTCTTCCTCCCTAGCCGAGCTTGGAGGCTGTCAAGATTATGTTACACAGTCCCCACAAGTGCTATGGACCTCTGTATCTAGGCTTCACCTCAGAAAAGCCAGTCAGATTCTTCCCAGAACAAAGAAAGCTGCTCTAAGACTCACCATCTTCAAAGAAGCCAGTTGGAAACTTTAAAATGGCAGCTTTTCTCTGAAACAAAATAAACACCATATAACAATGAAGACCAGGAAGACTTCCATGAAGCTTAAGAACAGTGTTTTGAATAAATAAAAAGTAATTCTAGATTTTAAACCAGGAAGTAACTATGTGGAATTTTCTCAAAGCAGAGACTTTAAATAAGTTCAAAACATGTTCTTAGAAGAGAGACTTCAAATAGGGATTGGCTAAACTGGGAAAATGACTTCACATTTTGACAGAAACAGAGATGGAAAATCTATATTCACATCAGGCAAATGATAAGATTCAATGTAATTCAAATTGAGTTAATAATTTTTGAGACTGACTTAGCACAAATTCCATACCAGGCACTCTGCTCAGATAAAGACGATATAAATGCCATGCTATAGAGACTTGTGGAGCCCAAGTAGTATAATTCTAGCTTGTTTATCCTTAGAGAGAGGATTAAGTGAACAAAGCTGTAGAGACTCAACAGAACCTTTCTTAAAGTGTATTCTAGATTGTTGTAGTAACAGCAAAGTAATTTCAGAAACTTTGGATGCAACAGAATTAAACAGGTTATTTTACTGCGAGACTTTATAATGTGCTTTGTAAAGCTCCAAGATGAGTACAGAATATGCAAAGTTCCCTCTATGTGCTACCTGAGAAACTGTCCTGCCTTCTTTGGGGGCAGATTTCAATGCTTGGGAATTGTAGACATTGCTTCTTTTTCCCTAGCTATTATATTTTGGGACAGAAAGAAGACCCTGACCTTACTGCTGATACCAGCAAAGGAGAGAGTACAGCAATTTGTTAATATCCATTAGCTTCTTTGCCTGATTATGCAGTTACTTCAAGGTTTTGATTAATGGAACCATTATTGGAACTAACAGTACTTGGTTCTTTCTCAAGCAAGCAGCACATTACTCCTGAAGGTGGACTCATTAATCTTTCTTACTTTGTTTCCTTTTACCCTGCTTCTTTATAAATATCTACCCATACCATTTTGGGAGGTCTTTCGTTTGGACAAATATGACCACCGGAAAATATCCTTCAACAGAGATAAGAAGTACATATGATTCCCTCATATATAAACACACTCCTAATATACTTCTCCAATTATAAGACCCAATTTGAACAAAGTAAATTCTTTCAAGTCTGTGTGTTAAAGGGATGAATTTACACAGCTGGAAAAGCTAGGATATGAATGTATATAAACTGTTGTTCAGTCAGTTGCCGGGTCAACAGAAAAATGCAAAATAAGTTAAAATGAGAGGGCAAGGAAGAGAATACCCAGCTCTGATTCTGGAAACAAGGAGTTCTCTTTTTGTGAGACAACAGAAACTTGTGAGTGTTGGACTGTGGAGAAGCAGGTGTTGCTGGAAATAAGAGAAGAGAAAAACTGAAAGAAACCTTCAAAATAACCCAAGTTAGTCCACTCACATAAAGAATTAAAAAATATAAGACTTTCTTGGGTGTGGTTAAGGGGAATACTTGGGATCACTTATATAATCAGCAAGAGACCTAGAGCTAAAAATCTGTGCTAATGTGCCATGCATTATTCTTTAGCCTCGACAGCAACTATCTGAAAGGATTTGCTATCCTATTTCTCTGACATGAAAGGCCTAGGTCCTTTTAAAATTGGTTTCACTTTGTTCTTTCTCATCTCAGTAAATGTCATCACTATCAACCTGTGCATATCACCAACCAAGAACTCATTCTTGATTTCTCAGTACTTTCACTCAATTTATCCTCCATTGTTATTGGCTCAGCCTTCAAAATAGATCCTTCAAGGTACAGTCATTTCTACTGATGACACTAAGCTACATATCTGTCTTGGATTGTTTATAATTTGCCTCCCTGCCTACATGCTTCATATTGAGAATCTACACGCCACATAAAAACCAGAGTGATATTTTTTAAATATCTGGCAAATGTTTCAAACTAGTTCTCCATAAGAAAGTAAAGCCCTAGTTTGTAAGTTTGCTGGTTCCCATCGTATAAATAATCCCAATGTACTTGACTTCAAACTAATATAACTGAAAGCGGAGTTGGGAAGAAATGAGAGTATTTTCCATGCTCGTAAACTAATGTGAGTCAGTTCTAGGATATCACTGTCTGTACCAAAATTATTTCAGCTGTAAGTTACAGGAAATTGAACTTATATATAAATCAGAGAGGGTCTTTTCATTCATGTGTTTGAGAATGTGTGGGGAGGGCTGCATTCTGGCATTGCTGGATTTGGGTGCTCAAATGTTGTATCAGAAACTTTGATGCATTCATTCATTCATTTATTCACTGATATTTTCAAAAAAATCTGTTGAATACACATTCCGTGTCAGATGCTATTCTGGTGCTGAGTATATAGTGGTAGGGTAGACATAGCTCTGCCTTCATGAAGTTATGTTCAAGTGGTAGGGGCAATCAGTAAACAAATAAATATATAATATCATAGGGAGTGATAAGTGCTATGAGGAACAATAAAACAAGGTTAAGGAAAAATGAGTTATAGTGAGATTTGAGGCTGGACTAGAACAGATCAGGGAGATGACAATGAGTAGGAGGTGAGCCATAGAAATACCTTCAGGAGAGCAGCCCAAGTGAAGAGAACAGCAGGTGTACAGGTGCCAGGGCTGGAACACACACATAGCATACCTGCATTTGGAGGAGTATCAAGCAGTTCTGCCTGGTTGTAGCCAAATGAGTGAGAGTGAGAGTGGTAGAAAAGAAATTTGGGAGGGAAAAGAAACTAGTACCTGTATGAACTTGTTGCTAGAGTAAGTAGTTTGGGTTTTCCTACAAAACTGATGCCAAACCATTGGAGGTTTTGAGCACTGAAGTACATGACCTGATTTATATTTTAAAATAACTCATCTGCCTGCTGATTAGTATTGTCTGAGGGAAACAAGGCACTCCGAGAACAGGATACTCAGTTAGGGGGCTATGGTTATTATCCAAGTGAGAGATGAACAAAGAAAAAGCTTAAAGATAGAGAGAGCGAGGTTGTCAGATTTGTGACCAACAGTACTTACCAATGGACTAGATGTACAGTGTAAGAGAAAAAGAGGAACGAAGATTGACTATGATATTTTGGAATCTAACCAGAAAAAAATATTCGTGAGTGTATTCTGAGATTCACAGAAATGCATATTAGACCATCTCAGGGGACAAGTCAGGGATGACAGTAAAAACATGGTAATTATTCATGAGTAGCAAGACGATGTTTAAAGTCATGCACATCGAGTGTAAGTGGAGAAGAGAAGAAGAGCTAGGACCAAGTCCTGTTGTAGAAGAGAAAAAGGGTCTAGCCACAAAAATGAAAAAGAAACAGCAAATGACAAGGGAAAAACAGATGTCTTCAAAGTCAACTGAAGTCAATATGTCAAGAGGGCAGGAGTGATTAACTGCCGAATGCTATTGAGACATTGTGGAAAATTAGAACATGACAAGAGTGATTTCAGGGGATGAAGGGATTCTAGTCCTGATTGGTGAGGGTTAAAGAGGAAATGAGAGGAGAGGCTGAGGAAACAGGGAGCGTGGATAATATTACGAAAAATGTTCACTATAGATGACAACAACAAAATAGGGCAGAACTTGAAGAAAGATATGATAGTTAAGGGAAGGCATTTTTTTTGCATATGTGTTTTTAAGTTGAGAAAATCACAAAACGTATAAACTAGTAGCAATACTACAACAGAGAAGAGAACATTGGCAATGAAGGACAACAAGGGGTAAATCCAGGAGCAACCTCTTTGAGTAGTAGGTTCTGCAATTTGAGATCCAATGCACGTAAGAGGGAGTTGTTATTAGATGGGAGAACAGAGAGATCATTGTAATGAAAGAAAGAAAAACATATGGCTAAAGAATCTGGAATGTTGATAGGTTTGCCATTGGAGACAGAGGAAGCTCTTCTGATTGCCTCTATTTTCACAGTGAAATAAAAGGCAGGATCATCAGATGCCAGTGGATGGTGAGGGAATGTATTGGATGCTGGGAAAGGAAGGAAAAAGGAAATGGAAAATGAAGGAAAAAAAGGAAATGGACCTCACAGAAAATGAGAAAGTAGATTGATCAGGACTGTATATAAGAATTGCCAGGCATGGCCAAGTGCTCACTTGAGGTTTTCAGTCACATTTCTGGAGGCTGCCTTCATTCTCTGGCAGGCTCAATCCTGTTTATATCAAGATGACTACCTGCTTCTCTTGGCTTATATCCTACCACCTTACCAAATCCAGTGGAAAGAGAAATCTTCTTTTCCAATAGCTCCAGAAAAAAAATCTGAGTGAGCTCTCATCTGTTGGACTTCAGCCCTTGCTTAGGCTCTGATCTCATTTTTGTGGTCAGGGAATGATGTTGTGGGCCATGCATCTCCCCAGGAGCCTCAGGTTAGGGTGGATTAGGCTCTGCTCAAACACAGAGATATAATGGGGAGGGTAGTCTACCAAAGAAAATCATGGTATATATTACCACATGAAGGAAGATGAGAAGCTGTGCAGGCAAAAGAGCCAAATCCACCACTGTAAAATTATTGGCATATACATTTACTGAAAAACGGAGTCAAGCATCGTTAATGACCTCTAAGAATCCTTTCAGTTCTAATAGTTTTTTGAAAAATTCCCTAGTTTTGAAACTCCCAATTTGGGCACATTTGACTGGGGAAGGGACTAATCTGACAATACCATTATTGATCATTTTCATCAATACTTGAATTATTCAACAGCTATGCCCACTCAGTGCATTTTCAACCTGCTTCTAATATGAAAACTCCTCCTGCAACCCTGTCTTATATTGCTGTACAAGCGCTATTTTCTTCAGGAATTTTTTAAAACGGTCGCATTGCATTGAATTTCCCTTGCAGTTTCTCATATTAAAAATATAAATCAGTCCAGGTGTGGTGGCTCACTCCTGTAATCCCAGCGCTTTGGGGGACAGAGGCAGGCGGATCACCTGAGGTCAGGAGTTCAAGACCAGCCTGACCAACATGAAGAAACCCCATCTCTACTGAAAAAAAATACAAAATTAGCCGGGCATGGTGGCACATGCCTGTAATCCCAGCTACTCGGGAGGCTGAGGCAGGAGAATTGCTTGAACCTGGGAGGCAGAGGCTGCAGTGAGCCAAGATCGTGCCATTGCACTCCAGCCTGGGCTACAAGAGTGAAACTCTAACTCAAGGAAAAAATATATATATATATGTGTGTGTGTGTGTGTGTGTGTGTGTGTGTGTATCAGATTTTTTTTTTTTGAGACGCAGTCACTCTGTTGCCCCGGCTGGAGTGCAGTAGTGTGATCTCAGCTCACTGCAACCTCCGCCTGTCAGGTTTAAGTGATTCTCCTGCCTCAGCCTCTCAAATAGCTGGCATGTGCCACCATGCCTGGCTAATTTTTGTATTTTTTAATCGAGATAGGGTTTCACTATTTTTGGCCAGGCTGGTCTTGAACTCCTGACCTCAAGTCATCCATCTGTCTCGGCCTCTCAAAGTGCTTGGTTTACAGGCGTGAGCCACTGCGCCTGGCCCTGATTCATTTTTAACACTTCTTGTACCATCTTCCCTATAAAACACAATTCTGTTTTTATTTAATGCTAACTGTATATCTTAAAGTTTTTTCTTCCTAATAGTTCAGCTGTGGATTTACATTCTTAGTAACTGCACATTTACATAAGTTGCTATGGTGATATTATAAAATTATTTCAAATCAAAAGGCTTCCCTGAAATCATGTTAGATGTGGAAATAACATTGCTGAAAACCTTGTGTTTCAGGTAAGAAAGTCTGAGTAAGCAGAGATTCTTAACTAGAACACAATATGGTAATATAAACAAACAAGCAACAAAAAACAAAAAAATCTCTACTAAGACTAGAGATGTTGTATAGTGATTAACAGCATTGGTTTTAGAAATCCAAAACTAAATGATTATCATTTGGAACTGAAATATTTATATTTGATGACCTTCTCACACTCCTTGGATTTGGAAAAGGGCATTGTCCTCGTTTCCTGTTTCTTATCCCCAGCTCAGTACAATGAAACGAGGAAGCTCCAGGCTGTCCAGCTTCACAGGACACAGGGGAGAGGAGTCTCCTATACTCCAGCTTTTCTTTTGGAAGCAGAGTTTTGAAGTTGACCTTAAGAGTCTGAGTAGATGGATAGAAGCATTTTTGATCCCAGAGAGGCTCTGCTCGAGTTCTGCATCAAATGCCTTTCTGCTCTCCTTTTTCCTCTTGAACAATACAAGAGATCTAATCAGTCTCCTTGGAAAGCCCTCTTGTAGGAGGTTGTTCATTCCCTCACAGAACACCTCACTTCAGTCTTATCTCTGGTCCTTTCACAGAATGTGGAAATTACTTTCAACTTGAGGATTAAAAGAAAACATTTGGCCTGAAGTTCTGTCTACTGAGACCGCCAAGGCAAGGAGTCCCCCAGCAACCCCCACCCTTCCCTAAAACTTCAAGCCTTTCCTCTGATCACTGGCAGAAATGATGAAAAAACTCCTCATGGGTGGGTTGGGAGCCTCTTGTTGGATTCTAAGCTCGGCAATACTTGAAAAATGAGTTTTAAATATGGGGCATTAGGATGAGGAAGTGAGGAAATATTTTTCTAACCAAAAAAAATCAAGGTTTTACGAACCATTACAAGAGACTCTGATATATTATAGCTTTATACATAACTTCCAGTCAACCAATCCCTTGTTATTTTCAGAAATATGTAGCTAGTTAGAAAAACTGCCTCTGCTTTATTGTTCCTATGCTACGTAGGGATGAATTATTAATATGATTCTGATATACCAGGGAGGCTTTCTTGAGTTCTTTCTATTCACTCTCCATGGGTGTGATGGTTAATTTTATGTGTCAATTTGACTGGGCCACAGGGTGCACAAATAGTTGATTAAACATTGTTCTGCCGAGTCTGTGAGAGTGTTTCTGGATGAGATTAACCTTTGAATCTGAAGATTGAGTACAGCGGATTGCCCTCTCCAATGTGGGTGGGTCTCATCTGATCCATTAAAAACCTGGGTAGGAGATAATTCCCTCATTCTGTCTGTTGGTTTTCAAGCTGGGACTTTGGTCTTTCTCTGCCTTTGGACTCAGACTCAAGCTAGAACTTATACCGTCAGATCTTCTGAGTCTCCATCTTGTTGATTACAGATCCTAGAACGTCTCTCTCCTCCACAACTACATGAGCCAATTTATTATTAGATAGATAGATAGACAGACAGACAGACAGATAGGTAGGTATCGGTTCCATTTCTCCGGAAAACCTAGGGTAATACAATGGGCATTACTCCTAAGATAAGTCTGCATAGTGAAACTTCACTGAATTTGATAACTTCGATTTATTGAGCGTCTACTATCTGTGAGTCTGTAAACAGCCATAGAAAACATGTCCTTGTCCTCAAGGAATGGGGAGACAAAGAATCAATTACAATGCCATGTGTAAAGTTACAGAAGAAAGGTGCTCTGTGAACACAGGGGAAGAGGCCCTAAGCATCTCATTTAGGCTGGTTAGAGACCCGGGATCTGGGCAAAGTCATTGGAGAAAAGGAGAGGTGGACTGCAAAATGTAGATAAGATTTTAATAGGTCAAGAGGGCTTTGGAGAGATTAAGAACCTGAGAAAGCAGCTTAGAGGCAGTAATGAAATGCTTAAAATAGTAGAAAGAAAGTCGTGGTTAGCATAATATTGAATACAAATTGTTGAATAATTGATACATACCAGGTATTAGGCATAGCTCTGTGTACACATGACTTATTTAATCAACATGTAAACTATATCAGTTAGGAATAATGAGGTGGCAAGTACCACAAAATCCAGCTCTAGCAGGCCCAATCACAATAGAGTATTTATGAGCTCATATAATTCAACAGTCCAAAGATGATTTTATGTTTCAATGTGACTGGGCCACAGGGTCCACAGATATTTGATTAAACATTATTCAGTTGAGTCTGTGAGAGTGTTTCTGGATGATTCACTTCGCAAATGATTTAGGAAGAGAGACTTCCATCTAGATTGATAATACTTCACTTTCTCTGTTGTCTTTAAATGCTATGTCTGGTTTCATATCCTGACTTTTCTTCTAGCTGGCTGTGTGACCTTGCAGAAGTTAACTTCCTAACTTAACTTCTCTGTCCTTTGATTTCCTCAGCCTGCAAAATAAAAATGATAATAATAAAACCTACTTTACAGGACAGCCATGAGGGTTACATGAGCTAGTTCATATAAAGCACTTTGAAAAATGTCTGGCACAAAATAAGTGAAAAATAAACATTAGAAGGTCTTTAATCTATTAACTCAGAAGCACTGGCTGCATTTCAAATTAGATACACTTTTTGGTTGTTGTTGACCCAGAGAAAAAATGAAGCTCCCTGTCATCTGACATTCTGAAAATCCAGGAAACTCTGTTAACTGGCACATCTCTCCAAGAAATTATCATGCCTAGCAAGAACTCAGAAAAACCTCAAGAAGTTTGAGGTCTGGAGAATTACTGAGAAAAGATCCTACTATATTCATTGTGATTGTATTATTAACTACATTCTATCAAGTTTTGGTGTTTGTGAACATCAAAAGGCACAATTAGTCACTTCTTAGAGGTGACTTGTGAAACTTGTTTAAGATACTTAGTTGTACCTCAGTTTCTTCATGTACATAGTGAAGGAGCTCAACTAGAAAATGCTGTGAAATCCTTCCCAATGGTAACATCCTATGGCCCTATTAATTGGTGATTTATGTGTACTAGGTATGGGAACTCAAGACTCTGAAATTAAAATTTTCAATAATTCAAATATTTATTGATTTCTTCCCATATGTTAGTCACTGTGATGGGTGCCAAAGATACATTTCAAACAAAAAAGGGATTTTACAGAGCTCGCAGACTAGAGACGTAGGAGTAAATGAGCTGCTGCAATGTATTGTGCATGAAACCAATCAATTACTCTTGACTATAACCTTGACGGAAAGTTCACAGAATGTTAGTAGAATCAGAGAATGTCTAGTATACCTAACATAATTTAGAAACAGAAATCAGAAAACAGTTTTTGGAGAATTCAAATAATGAAAAGATAATAGTGTATTAGAATTGGGGTATTGGGCTAGCTTTCTAAGAGGTGACAAAACTATTCTGATAATAATTCAGTTCTCATTATTCTTTAGGATCAAGGCATTTTTAAAGTTATGTTTCAGTCTTCTGTTTTTTCTTATATATTAGACTTGTCTGGGCCACCTGTCAATAGGCTGCACTCCATTATTATCTTAGAATGCTTTTAACATTACCCTTGTTGATGTGTAAAATCTGTATAATTTTTAGATTCAGATGGATGTTGAAGCTGAACAGAAAGAAGGATCCAAGCTATGATTTAGGCATCATCATGTCTAGGCAAGCCCAATTTTTCAATGCTATCAGCAAGGGCTACAGATCAGAAAATACCAAGGGCAAAATGAAAAACTAGAAAAAGGCACAGAAAATGAATATCCCTGAGTTGGCAAAGATTTCCACCATAATACTATCAAAATCTTACTTTGCTGGGTTCTTATAGTGGTCGAGGTGGTTTTGTTGGTGTGTTGGGAGCTAATTGAAATATGTATGCCACAAAAAAGAAACCATTTAATTCATGCATACATTAAACAAATAGCAGCAGAACACAAGGTTAGGGCCAGGCAATGCATCGTCAGGAGATACACCATAAGATGTAACAGACAAGGTCCCTGCTGTCAGAGAGTCTGCAATCCAGTGAGAATATAGACAACAAATAAGAAAATAGTAAATAAGGTAATTATATATTGTGATTCAAAATTTAGAAGATGGTTACAGGCTTTTGTCATAGAGAATAAACAAAAAAAAAGATCTGCTTAGGTGTCGCAGTCATTTATGATTCAGCTCTGGATTCTGCAGTGCCTGCCTCCTGGATTTTTCTTTAACATCATAAGAAAAATAAACTACTGCTATTCAAGTTGATCTTTCATCACATATTATCTCTGTGGAAGGGGCATCCTAGGATCAGTAATAAAGTTATTTGCACAAGCCCTTTAATGCAAAGAAGAGATGAAAATCCAGACTTCTTTTTTTATTGGTATAACAGCAGTAGGTTGGCCTTTGAAATTAGACTTTGGAATCTGCCTAACCTTCTCTGTCATTTTATGGAAGTGAATTCCTTATAAAAGTGAATTCCTCAGTTGTCTACATTCTAAATAGAATTATCCTAATCTCATGCATTATCCTGCTAATATTAGGAAGGATAATTCCTTGCAGCAAAGACTACCCAACATGTTGAATATGCCAATGGGCATGTGTCTTGATACCTGGTTTTGAAGATTTTATAAACTTTTTGCAGGGACATCGACCCATAAGAGTGCCAGAATAGAATGACTTTTCAAGAGGCAGCCTGCATAACTTTAAGATTGTGGTAATTCAAAGAAAAATCACCCCCTGCATACAAAGTAAAGGGAGTTTGGTAGAGGATTAGCAGAAAGAGGATAATGAGAACCAGGAGGAAGAAGAAGAGAAAGAGAAGTTCAGGAAGATGGAGTGTAAGAAAACAGAGGGAGGAAATGAGGAGAAATAGTCATAATTATTCATTTGTCTGGGCCTCATCACTGCACAATCATGACTAAAGCCAGCCATAGCCCCTACTGCAAGCCTCAGCCATCACCACTGTGGCTTGAGCCCCCATCCCTCCCCAGGCGTGCTCTTCTCTAGACCCAGGGTTACCACTGAAGATTCCAACAGCTCCCACAGTCACCAAGTATCATTTCTTCACCAATTTTGCAAGCAAAGACCATGTAGTTGCTAATGTCATGGACTCCAGCTGCCTGAGCCATCAAACCATCACACTTTATCAGGCCCAGAGTTGGCATCCTGTGCACCACTAGATCCAGTGCCACAGCATGCTTCCAAACATCTCATCCATAGTCCCTGCACACTGCACCTCAAGTGAAGATTTTTCTTTACCAAGGCCAATCTTTGAAGTCTGGAAATGGTAACTGCTTCTTCAAATGTGCATACATTGACACAAGAAACAATGAACATGAAAAATTATGGACACCTCCAAAGTAACACAATAAACTTCTATTTACCAACCTCAAAATGATGGAGAGCCATGAATTACCTGACAAAAAAATCAAAATAATTTTTCTAAAGAAGCTGAGTGAGCTACAAGAGACACAGAAAAACAATTTAACAGTATCATAAAATAATACAAAACAAAATGAGAAGTTCAACAAGGGAATATAAATTATAAATAAGAACTAGGACCTGGCATGGTGGCTCACACCCAAAGTAATCCGAGCACTTTGGAAGGCCAAGGCGGGCAGATCACGAGGTCAGGAGTTCGAGACCAACCTGACCAACATGGTGAAACCCTGTCTCTACTAAAAATGCAAAAATTAGCCAGGCATGGTGTTGCATGCCTGTAATCCCAGCTACTCAGGAGGCTGAGGCAGGATAATTGCTTGAACCCAGGAGGTAGAATTTGCAGTGAGCTGAGATCGTGCCACTGCACTCCAGCCAGGGTGACAGAGCGAGACTCTGTCTCAAAAAAAAAAAAAAAAAAGAAAAAGAAAAAGAAAAAAATTATAAATAAGAACTAAACATAATATCTGGAACTAAAGCATAAAATGAATGAAATTTAAAAATACAACAGAGCTTCAACAGATGATTCTATTAAGCAGAGGAAAAAATCAGCAAACTTGAAGATAGATCATTTGAAACTATCTAGTCAAAGAATAAAATAATAATAATAAGAGTAAAGAATGCATATAATATTTACAGGACACTTTCAAACAAACCAATTTCCACATTATGAGTTCCAGAAAAAAAAAGGGTAAAAGGACCTGATTTAAAGAAATGATAACAGAACTCTTCCCAAATCTGGGAAGGAAAATAGACATCCAGACTCAAATATACTGAACATAAGGAGGTCTATACCAAGACACATTGTGAATAAGTTGTCAAAAGACAACAGCAAAGAGAATTGTGAACGCAGCAGGAGAAAAATCACTCATTACATTCATGTAATGCTTATAAAACTATTAGTGTATTTCTTGACAAAAACTTTGCTGGTCAGGAGAGAACAGGATGATATATTCAAAGTACTAAAAGAAAAAAAATGTCAACCAAGAATACTACACACTGCACAGCTATCATTTTAAAATGAAAGTGAGATCAAATATTTCCAAGACAAATAAAAACCAAGGGAATTTGTCATCACTAGATCTGCCTTATGAGAAATGTTTAAGAGTGTTTTTCAAATAGAGTCAAAACACACTAAGCAGTACCATTAAAGAATTTGTAAGTATAAATCCCACAAGCAAAGGCAGATATATAGTCAAATACAGAACAGTTTAACATTGTGATGGTAATGTGCAGTTTACCCATAACTCTAATACAAAAGATTTTTTAAACACTAAAATACTAAGAATAACAATAACTGCAAAAGTTTGGCAACAGATTCATAACAAGAAAGAAGTAAACTCAGACTTCAAGAACATAAAGTGTGTGTTGTGGGGAGGGTGGTAAAATGTAGTTTTTGTATGCCACTGAACTTAAGTTGTTATCAAATTAAAGCAGATAAATACAATTATAGGAAGATTTATGCAAGCCTCATAGTAACAAAAAAGAAAAAACCTATTGTAGAAGCAGAGAGGAAAATGGTGATTTCCAGGGGATGATGGAAGGAGGAAATAAAATGTTTTAGTCTGTTCTCACACTGCTATAAAGAACTACTTGAGACTGGGTAATTTATTAGGAAAAAGGTTCATTGAGTCACAGTTCCATAGGCTGTACAGGAAGCATGGCTGGGATGCCTCAAGAAACTTACAATCATGGCGAAAGCAAAGGGGAAGCAAGCACATCATACCATGGCAGAGCAGGAGAGAGCAAAGGGGGAAGTGCTACCCACTGTAAAACAACCAAATCTTGTGATATCTCACTCACTATGATGAGAACAGAAAGGGGAATATCTGCCCCCACGATCCAATCACCTTTCAACAGCTCCCTCCCCTAAACTGAAAATTATAATTCAACATGAGATTTGGGTGGGAACACAGAGCCAAACCGTACCATAAGGTGCTGTTGGCCAAAGGACATAAAGTTTCAGATAAAGGTTCTAGAGATCTAAAATACAGCATGGTGATGATAGTTAACAATATTTTATTATATACATGAAATTTGCTAACAGCATAGCTATTAAGCTATTTTACCACACACACACACACACACACACACACACACAAAGAATATATATACCACATCTATATATATGTGATATGTATATATTCTACATCTATATATACGTGTGAGTATATATATACATGTTAGCTAGAATGTGATGATCATTTCACATTATATGTATATCAAAACATCAACTTATGCACCTTAAATATACACAATTTTATGTCAATGATATCTTAATAAAACTGTTTTAAAAAGTAGCATGTGAAACAAAGGTATGTCATCCTATAGAATAAAATAATCTTTGTGCAGGCTGGTTAGACAATGCTGCAATATAACTTTGAAAGGACATTCAGTAATTCTTTTGCCTTGTTTATATGTTTTGCATATTTTTCCTTTGTTTTCCCCCATGCCCTAACAATTTAATAACAGTCTTTCTATAGAATCACTAGCCATGAAAAGTACCAAACTTCTATACATCCTCAATTAGAAACTTAAGATAAATATATTTGGACAATAGGCATCTTTCCTTTGTTTTGTTAGGATTAAAAAATAATTCCTCATAGACCTGAGGATAAAGTTCACAAAATCACATAATCTTTGATATCACTATCACACAAATGCAATGTTTAATGATAATAAAATTTATAATTGTGAATGCTAGTGAGAATGTAATGAAGCTAGCATTCTTATCCATTGCTTAAAGCAATGTAAATATTTTTTATTCATTTATTTTTCAACCTTCATTTTAGTTTCAGGGGTTACGTGTACATGTTCATTACATGGATAAATTTTGTGTTGCTGAAGTTTGGAGTGCGAAAGATTTGGTCACTCAGGTAGTGAGCATAGTACTTGATATATAATTTTTCAAGCTTCCTCCACTTCCCACCCTTCTCCCTTTAGTATTTATCAGTGTCTACTGTTCCCATCTTTATGTTTGTGTATACTCAATATTTAGCTCTTACTTATAAGTGAGAACACAAGGTATTTGGTTTTCTGTTCCGGTGTTAAATCAGGTAGGATAATGGCCTACTACCTCCCTAATGACTTTTGGTTAAACAGTAAAATTAAGGCAGAAATCAAAAAATGATTTGAAATAAATGAAAATACCAAAATATTGAATGAAATAAATGAAGATCATAGCATACCAAAATTTCAGGGATGCAGCTAAAAGTGTTAGGAGAAAGTTAATAGTGCTAAGTGCCTACATAAAGAAGTTAGAAAGCTCTTAAATTCACAATGTAACATCACACATAGAAGGACACATAGAAGATAAGAACAAACTAACCTCAAAACTATTAAAAAAAAAGAAATAACCAAAATCAGAGGATAACTGAATAAAATTGAGACCCCAAAATGCATACAAAGGGTCAACAAAACCAAAAGCTGTTTTTTTAAAGGATAAACAAGATTGCTAGTTAGATCATTAATTAAAGTAATAAAGAAATAAAAGAGAGAAGATCCAAATAAGCGAAATCAGAAAAACAAAGGTGATGCTACAACCAATCCTAGAGAAATACAAAATATCCTCACTTACTATTACGAGCCCCTCTATGCATGTAAGCTAGAAAATCTATAGGAAATGGATAAAATCCTGGAAATATACAAGCTCTCAAGACTGAATCAGGAAGAAATCAAAACTCAAAATAGACCAATATTGAGTTCTGAAATTGAATCAGTAATGAAAATCCTACCAATCAAAGAAAGTCCTGGGCCATATGGATTCACAGCCAAATTCTACCAAACATACTAAGAACTAAGAATGGGTACCAGTCCTACTGACATTATTCTAAAAAATCAAGGAGAGACTCCTTCCTGACTCATTCTACAAAGCCAGCATCACTCTTATACTAGAATCTGGCAAATATACAACAGAAAAAGAAAGTGAGCAATGAAGGGTTGCCTAACATTCTTGAAGAAAACACAGGCTAAAGCAATGCAATGATGGAGAAAGACCCACCTGGCAGGGCATGTAGAATGGATTGAAAATACCATCTGTTTAACTTAAAACATTATTTTCACAAAAAAGAAAACCAAGTGGTTACTCCTATTCTAAACCATAGCAATTGATGAAATAGAACATGCTTCTAGTCTCAAGCCTGTCCACAATTTCAGGCCCTGCAGAAGCAGGTTCTAGGCACAGCCAGATGTAGCTGCACCTCAAGCTGTTGTTGTTATTAAGCTTGCTGGATTTAGTGCTGCAGTTCTAAGAGGCAATTCTTTGATGTGACCACCTGAGTTAGAAACAGATTCATTTCTTGCCATCAGAGCAGAAGTTATTCAGCCAGGATTCATCTTCCTTCATTTCCCCACTTAATATTAACATAGTTTGGCTTTAGGGAATTTTCTGAGACATTTAAAATTATGTGCAAAAATTTGTGAATGTATATTTTTCCTAGCAGAGCTTTTATCAGATTCTCAATGATGTATACAGTCCTCCCAAAATTTAAGCATTCTGGGTCTAGGGAGAGGGGCTGTATCTATTTTGGCCAGCATATAGAGTTCTCTGTGCCATTATCCATCTATCTGAAGGTTGGGGAAGTAAATAGGAGCTTCTTTGAAAACCTTCACTGGTACTAAAGGATAAACCAAAGATGATATCAAAGAGTCTGATTATCTCTCGACTCTTCACGATTTTTTCAGGATTTCCTTGATTTACCACAGGTGGCTATGTACATGGTATGTATATTTGAGCAATGAAATTCTGTCCAAACTCAAGATATCAACTTTTCCCTATATTAATTTCTATTGCTGCCAATAAGAAATTCCCAAAACCTACTTGCTTAAAACAATCCATATGTATTATCTTACAGTTCTGGAGATCAGAATTCCAAAATCAGTCTTACCAGACTGATCGTTGTTAGAGTTAGATCCTTCTGGAGGCTCCAGGTAAAAACCCATTTTCTTGCCCTTTACAGTTTCTGGAGACCACCTGAATCCCTTATCTCTACCCATCCCTCTACCTCACTGTCAGCAGAGGAGCATCTTCATACTTCTCTTTCTTCTGACATCATGTCACCTTCTCTTTGACTGTAATACTACTGCTTCCTCTTTATAAGGACTCTTGTGATTACATTGGGCCAACCCAGATAATCCAGGATAATCCCTCCTTTTAAAAATCCTTAACTTAATCACATCTGTAAAATCCCTTTTGCCATGTAAGTTCACATCATCACAGGTTCCATGGATTAAGATATCAACATCTTAGGGGGTTCATTATTTAGCCTACTACACACTCAAACTGTATATAAAATTATTTGGCTTAAGACTAAAGTATTATCTTCATCCAGATGATCTTGGATAAATAGCATATTGTGCCAATGTTAGTCTTGGGATTCAATTAACTTTTATGATAAGCTCTAAAGTGACTCTGAGGAAATGGGACTCTGGACAGTTAAGATGTTATAAAAAGAATGCTTCTATTTTCATCTAATTATGAAGACCATTCTTCCATATTTTGTAAAGTTACCAAATAATGTAAAAATATAAAGTTTAACATATCTTTCTCATCCAGAGATAGTCACCTTTCATATTCTAGTAAATATTCTTGCAGTCTTTTTTTGATGAATGGGTATGTGAATATACAAATATTCATTTCTATACACATATAAACATATACTTTTTCTCTTACAGATTTGAAATCATAGGATAAATTGTGAATCTTCCTTTATTTCCCCACTTAAGATTATAGCATAAGCGTTTCCCATGGCACCAAATATTTACTGAAAGCAAAGCTTGAATATAATATAATTAATACTCTTCGAGTTACTCCAATGTTCAGCCATTTCATATTTTACATGCTCTTTTTTTAGTGCTAACAGAACTTTATAGAGGTATAATTAAGTACAGTAAATGTAAAAATCTTAATTTATTCACCCAGTAAACGCTCAGACCAAGATGTAGAATATTTTTGTCATGCTAAAAAGTTCCCTTTTGCCTCTGTCCAGTCAATCCCCCTACCAAAGGAAAGAAGTATTCTTTTTTTTTTTTTTTTTGAGATGGAGTCTCGCTCTGTCGCCCGGCTGGAGTGCAGTGGCGCAATCTGGGCTCACTGCAACCTCCGCCTCCTGGGTTCAAGAGATTCTCCTGCCTCAGCCTCCCAAGTAGCTAGGTCTACAGGTGTGCACCACCATGCCTAGCTAATTTTTGTATTTTTGGTAGAGACGGGGTTTCACCATGTTGGTCAGGATGGTCTCGATCTCTTGACCTCGTGATCCGCCTGCCTCAGCCTCCCAAAGTGCTGGGATTACAGATGTGAGCCACCGCACCCTGCCAGAAGAAGTAGTCTTATTTATATTACTGTCAATTAGTTTTGCATGTTCTTGACATTCTTCATTTACATATAAATTATTTAATACCGAATGTAAAATGTGTCCTTTTTTTGGTCTGGCTCTTTTATTCAATATAATGATTTGAAATTCATCCATTTTGTTCTATGAATCATTGTTTGTTTGTTTGTTTTTTAGCTGAAAAATATACTATTTTGTAACTATACCACAATTTTGTTGTTGAACAATATTGATGAACTTGTGGACATTTGGATTCCTTCTCATTTAGGGCTTTTATGAATAAAGCACCTGTGAATATTCTGATAAAAGTTACATTGTGGACACATCCATTTATTTCTCTTGGATGCCTACCTAGAAATAGAATTGCTAGGATTGAGTTGTTACAGTTTATTAAAAACTACCAAATGGGTTTCTAAGTAGTTGATGATTTTATACTCCGAACAGTACATAAGAGTTCCATTGCTCCACATCCTCACCAATATTTGGTCTTTTCGTTTTAACTATTCTAATAGATATAGTAGTATTTTAACGTGCTTTAAACATGCATTTCCTTAATACTATTGATTTTCATGTGCACAGTGATTATTCAAATATCTTTTTTTGTTGGGTGATTTATGTGTTTACTAATGATGTGTAGAAGTTCCTTATGATTCTAGATACAAACTCTTTGTCAGATACATGTATTACAAATATTTCTTTCTAGTCTTTTTACTTTATTAATGTTGTCTTTTGATGATTAGAAGTTTTAAAATTCGATGCAGTCCAATTTGTAATTTTTTTGTTTTATTATTGATGTTGTTTGTATTCTCTTTTAGAAATCTTTGCCTACCTCAAGTTCATAAATATATTCTTCTAAGTGTTCTTCTAGAAAATGTTATGCCTCTAGCTTTCACTTTTAGTCTATGATCTATCTCACAAGAAATATAATTTATTTTTTATTACTATCTAGTTGTTCCAGCATCATATATTGGAAACACATTCCTTTGGCCATTTAACTATATCAGTGCCTTTGTCAAAAGTTAATTGAGCATATTTTAAAATATTACAATTATCTCCAGTTTTAGTCTTCTATAAATTATTTATTCATAAGCACTTTATGGTATCATTTGATTACTAAAATAAATGACCAAAATAAAATTGTTAAATTGAAATATAAATGTTTCTAATGTTATTAGTAGATATTGTCAAATTTCTTTAGGATGGCTTCTCCAGCTAATACTCAAGCCAGAAGTGGGTGAGAGTATTCATTTACCTTACCAGTAGCAATAATACTAGCTTTAAAACATAACTAATATTACAGGCAACAGAGCATATCACTGTGTTAACTAATTTTCTTTGATTGCTAATGAAGCCTTTTACGAACAAAACTCAGAACCAGAATACTTGGATTTGAGACTCCGCTACTTACCAAACTTGTAATATTATTGTGGAAATTAGTTATCTGTACTTTTATTTTTACATCTTAAGAATTAGAACAATACTAGGATCCATCTTAAAAATACTATGAGGCAGTAGAAATGTGATAATTAAATAATTCAAGGATGGTACTTACAACAATGCTTGGCATTTACTGAGCGTTCACCATGTATTAACCATCATTAATATTATTACATAATCACTAGGCTTTTAAATTTCTTTTGGAATGTTTCTGTCTCCTGGAAAAGTAATATATTTTGGCAACTGAGAAATATTTGAGAGATTTTATATCAAAATGGAGAGTGATCCAAGCACCCATAAAAAGAAAGCAAATTAAAGGGCGAAATGAAATAAAAATCAGACTTCAGCTCTTTCAAAAATTTTCCCAGAAGTGTTCTTAGAAATACCTGTAAATTTCATTTGAAGCAATGCTTCCTAACTTAAAATTCTAAGCAAAATTGTCAGTGTCATGCACACACACACATGCATTTTTCTGGGCAGAAGGATCAGCTATTATGGTTTCCTCTTGGGAAGCCCTTAGAGACAGAACATCAGCTCTGGGTGGTCATTTAAAGTTTCTCTACTTTACAGTTTACACAAAGGTAAATTAAGACCCATAGGGAGGAGGTAACTGGCTGAAGTTTATATAACTACGTAAGGGCAGACCCTGGCATTAAAACTCAGAATTTAACTTCCTATTGAGTATAATTTTGTTACATCAGATAAATGTGTCTCCCCATGCCATAACTTCAGCTTCCTCCAGTGCCATGTTTCCCAACATCTGACACATATAAGTGATTATCATTAACACTATATAAAGATAGAAGAGTTTTAGGATGAAGCAAAATGTGGTCTCTGAGAGAAAGAAAAACATGGGCATTGAAAATGTTAAAAACATATAGTTTATTGCTTTGATAAATAATTATTAGCTACCTGAAACCAGAATAAAAAGCAGTATTTCAATAAGAGAGAACAACATGTGTAAAGGACATATGAAGGACAATCATGTTCCTTTTGGAGATCTGAAGGAAGTTCAGTGTGAGTATAGTACGGGAACAGACAGTGGGAGAGATGAACCTAGAGAGGCAGACTGCATCCAGACAATTCCAGGCTTTTGAAGACAGACTGAAGATGTAGCTCAGTTACTGGTGAGAAGACACTGAAGGGTTTGAAACAGGGAAGTGACATGATCACATTTGCACCCCTCAAATGGACAGCTTAAAGATTGGAAATATGAGGCACTGTGGGCACCCCTGTAATCTTTCAAGTTGGAGATGAGTGGTGGCCCCATGAAAGAGAAGTAGACAGATTGCAGGGATGTTTTAGAGTCAGAATGAAAATGATTGGACATTAAATTGGATGTGGGGAAATAAGTGAAAGAGAACAATCGGCGATTCCCTGGTTTCTGTCAAAGGATAAAGGAGGTGCTAGCTGGCAGGTGGGAGTTATATTTAGATAAATGGTGAGAAAGGATATAAAGACATGTTGATATTTATTGTGTAGACTTTGAGCACTCCTGAAACACAGCAATAATCAGAACTCCAAGCTCTGACTTAAAGATATTCCTGGGTAAAAAGAATGAAAGTGATAGGGATTAGCTCTAGATATCTCAGGGTTTTTTGCACAGCCTCTGGAGGGCTGTTGCAGGGTAATATTGCTCAACTGGTGACATTTCTTGATGAATGTCTACTCTGGAAGCCCTCTATAGACAACCAATATCCTCCAGCTCAGACAATCTATCCTTAGATCCTACGCATACTCAGTGATAGCATGAATGACAACATTATTCATTCATTTATTCAACATGCATTTTTTGTGTCTCCTGTAGTCAAGGCCTTGCCCAGAATCTAGACATACAGCTAATCACAGAGCTGAGGTACTTGGGTTTTAATCTATGTGTAGCTTTTGGAGCTGTTTAAACATATCTAGGCTGCAGGAATTGGGATGATAAAGCAATGGTTTGTATCTATGCACCAATTATTAGCGGAATAATCATATAGGCTAGTTTGCCTAGGAGGTCTTTGCATCTCTGCTTTTCTCTTTTTGAAGTGTAGAGATGTTAAAGTCAATAAAACTATCCATGGAATGGATGACAAGTATTCAAAGACTTAATTCTAATTAAAACAAAGTTAAGCAAAGAACTTGTATCTTTAGATTGATAAAATATTCCCTACTGGCTAATTTACGTGTGCCCTGTAAATCAAAGTACAATCTTTCTTGCCTGAGAAAAGCAATCCATCAAACTTATTCAAAGGTTATGTCATTTTCCTTTCAGGCATGCAAAAGTTGAGTAGCTTGAAAATGTGAATAACAAATGCCTTTCACATAACAGTTGGATTATGTCAAGAATCTAGCTCAATAAATACTCACTGAGCATCTTCTCTGTGCAAACCAGTGTATGTGTGAGAGCTATAGAAAAGAGTGACTTTTTCTATATCCCAGGATCTTGTTACCACATTAGCAAAAGCAAAACTATCTAAAATAAGGAAGAGTATAATATACTGCAGTGGGTAGATGGAAAAGATCTTTATTTTATAAGTGGAAGGTGACATCTGCTATACACTCTAGGAGAAAGCAAACTGGAATGAAATAGCTTTAGCCTATCTCTCTATCTTATTATTCATTTATTTCCATAGGAGAAGAAAGACCTTATTCAACTTGTGAGCTCAGAGAAATCTAGGTATATAGGGTGGAAAAGGCTGTGTTTAAAAGGCAATGACAGGCCAGAATAAATTTTCTGGTTTTCTTATTGTACTACAGTTATGTAAGATATCAGTATTACTGGAAACAGAATGAAGGGTATCCAGGGCCTTACTCCTCTTTTCTCGTCATCTTGTGAACCTATAATTAGTTCAAAATAAACTGTTTTTAAAAAGTCAATGGTAGTCTCTATATCTCTCTAAGCTATGCTAATAGAGTAGCCAGTAGGTACATGTGGGCTATTGAGCATTTGAGGTGTCTTGTAAGGGTAAAATATATACCAGATTTAGTATGACGAAAGAAAGAATAAAAAATATATCAATAATAATTTTTGTATTGAGTGCATGCTGAAATTATAATGTTTTGGGTATATTGTGTTAAATAAAGCATATTATTAAAATTAATTTTGTCCTTTGAAATTTTTTTATGTGGCCACTAGAAAATTTAAAATTAGAGCAGCAGCTCGTATTCTATTTCTTTTGAACAGAGCTGTCCTAAGTCATTTTTTTAAATGAGTGTGAAGGAAGCTACAGTTTTGCAATTAGTTGGCTACATAAGCATCTTCTCAGTAGACAACTTCTCCCACTTAGGCTGTAGATTTGGGAAGGGATGGAGGAATAGGGAAGCCCTAAGGTGTAAGCCATGTTTAACAATCCAGGAAGATGTGTCATTTATGAGACTTTAAGCCTTGTTTATTAATTAGTCCTTTTGGCTTATTGTGTCTATTCCAATTTCCAGAACCGGGACAAGAGGATAAGGGTGATTAGGCTCTCTTAAAACTCTAGCATGAGGGGATGGATGAAGTAGCAAGAGAATATAGAGGAGAAAGATAACTTTTAATCTAGGGTATATAAAAAAGACTAATAAAATGACATTTATGTTAAGCTGTGCATATAGAAATATCTAGGAAAAAAAATATTAAAGTTATGAAACCTGAAAATGTAGGAGTGGTGTGCAAGACAGCTAATCACCCTATGGCTGGATATCAGGATATTTGCCTACAGAGTGCCTAGTGTCCTCAGGGTTCCTTGGCATGGATTATAAAAAAAAATCTGAATGCAGCCTATGAGTTTGGGGGTTATTCTGTAGACAATGAGGTGGCATAAAAATAATTTTGAATAATGGCATAGGATGATTGAGACTCTGGTTTGAAATAACTGCTAGTAGTATAAAGAAAATAGTTACATACAGAGAAATTGGAGGCAGAAAGACCAAAGTACTCAAATTACCAGAAGTACTATCCGTAAAACCTGATATAAATGGTTAGGACAGCCAAATTAGTATACAGAATCCTTCCGTTTGAATTCGGTAAATAATTGTTGAGAATATTCTCAAACTCAATGATTACCTGTCCCCATCAAGCATGTACTCACTGGGGACAATAGGCATTGAACAAATATTTAAAAGTGTGTCACTGAGCATTATGAAAGTCAAGTGCACAGTACTTACAGCACAGTTAACAGAGTCCTAACCTAACCTATCCTTGAAACTCAATAAATGGTGTTTCAGCTAAGCCCTGAAAAATAATTTATCAGAAGGGACTCAGTGAATCAGGGAATGGGGAAGTGAATGTCAGGCTATGGAAACAACAAGTGCAAAAAAACATGATGTGAAAAACAACAAAAAAAAGCATGTTGCTTTCAAAGAACTTGGAGTCCAGCATGACTAACATATAAGAGAAAGCATGGGTGAAGGTGAAATCCAGCACAGCCTATGTCATGAAAGAAGCTGTAATCCTTACATCATGGTAGAGACATGACAGAGACTGCATTCTGTATTCATAAAGAAGTGAGAAATCACTGAAGGATTTTATGCAGGAGTAGAAAGTGATTCAATATAAGTTAAATATTGGAATGGGATGGTAAGTGGAGTCCACCCAAACCACATGGCTAAGAGGACAGGAGCAGAGGTGTGCTAGTGTGTATTAAAAATGCTGTGCCCAGTCAGGGAGTGGTGGCTCACGCCTGTAATCCCAGCACATTGGGAGGTTAAGGTGGGAGGATAACCTGGGAGTTTGAGGCCAGCCTGGCCAACATGACGAAACCCCGTCTCTACTACAAATACAAAAATTAGCTGGGTATGATGGCTGGTGCCTGTAATCCCAGCTATTCAGGAAGCTGAGGCAGGAGAATTGCTTGAAGCCAGGAGGCAGAGATTGCAATGAGCGGAGATCACGCCACTGCACTGCAGCCTGGGTGACAACAGTGAAACTCGTTCTCAAACAAACAAACAAAAAAACACTGCCCAGATTTTTTTTTAATTGTTAGGCAGGCTGTTAAAGATATCCATTTGCTGAATAAATGAATGAATAATGAGTTGGAAGGGGGAAGAGAAGGGATAGAGATCTTTTAGGAGGCTGTTATCTACCATAAGAGGAAGATGGTGGTTACTTGAATTTTGGAAGTACCAGTGGGGATGGAAAAAAGCAAACGAATAAACAAAAGAGAGTGGAATTATTTAGGAAAGAACTGGAGGGGACTTGATGATTGATTAAATAAAAGGAGGTGATGGAGAAGGAAGAGCCAAGGACAGTATTCATGTTGCTGACTTGGGAGAATATACCTTCCATACAGACAAAGAATAAGAAAAAGTGTAGAGGGGATTTAAAAACACCATGCATAGTACATCATCAACCACTTTAATCCTGCTGGATTCGATTTTTCAGCCTGTCTTTCTTTCTTTATTTCTTTCTCTTTCAGTCTGTCTTGTCTTTTTTTTCTTTCTTTCTCTTTTGGTCTTTCTTTTTCTTTCTTTCCTTCTTTCTTTTCCTTCTTTCTTTTCTTTCTTTCTTTCTTTCTTTCTTTCCTTCCTTCCTTCCTTCGTTCCTTCCTTCCTTCCTCCTTCCTTCCCTCTCTCCCTCCTTCCCTCCTTCCTTCCCTCCTTCCTTCCTTCCATTTCCCTTCCTTCTTTCCCTCCCTCCCTTCCTTCCTCCCTCTTTCCCTTATTTCCTTCCTTCCTTCCTTCTTTCTTTCCTTCCTTCTTTCCCTCCTTCCCTCCTTCCCCCCTTCCTTCCTTCCTTCCCTCCTTCCCTCCTTCCCTCCTTCCCCTTTCTCTCTTTCTTTCATTTCTTTCTTTTTGGAAAATGGGGTCTTGTTATCTTGCCAAGGCTGGAGTGCAGTGGCTATTCACTATTAACAGACGTGATCGTAGTGCACTGCAGCCTTGAATTCTTGGCCTCAAGAAATCCTCCTGGCTGCTGGGCATGGTGGCTTACGCCTATAATCCCAGCACTTTGGGAGGCTGAGATGGGTGGATCACATGAGGCCAGGAGTTTGAGACCAGCCTGTCCAACATAGTGAAACCCTGTCTCTACTAAAAACACAAAAATTAGCCAGGTGTGGTGGTGGGCACCTGTAGTCCCAGCTATTCAGGATGCTGGGGCAGGAGAATTGTTAGAACTGGGGAGGTGGAGTTTGCAGTGAGCCGAGATCACACCACTGCACTTCAGCCTGGGCGACAGAGTGAGACTCAGTCTCAAAAAGAAAGAAAGAAAGTAATCTTCCTGCCTCAGCCTCCCAAGTAGATGGAATTACAGGCACACGTCATCACTCCCAGTTCTTGTGTCAGGAATTTTGAGATGACTAAGTCCAGCCCCATCATCTTATACATGAGGAATATATTTAAGTGATATTGGTGAGGTCTCATGGCTAATTAGTGATGAAACTGGAACTAAAGCCAGACTTCTTGAATACTATATACCTTAGTTCTTTCTTCTATACTCTTGCTTCTTAAAGTGTGGCCAGTAGGCCCAAATGCATTAGCATCAATGGGGATCTTACCGGAAATGCAGATCTAAGGCCCTCCCTCAGATCTCCTAAGTCTGCATCTGCATTTCAACACAATATCCAGGTGATTTGTACACATTAGGATTTAGTCTTACTGTGCCACATCACACATCCCTCTTTTGTATGTAGAAGTCCAAAGCTAAATCTACAAGAAATCATTCTTTATAGTCACAAGACAAATACATTTATTTTCCTTTTTCTTTATATAACCCAGCACCATAAATCTCAATTTTGTGTTCAACAAAAGGCCCATTCCTGGTCATGCCAGGGAGCTGCCTTTACTCTTGAAAAAGAAAGGTTAAAAAATCTTAGCCATTTTTTATGTGACAGAAGATGTAATTAAATATAGCTATGAGCTGAAAATACAATCAATCTGCTATTTATAATAGTTTAAATTATTCATATGGATAAAAACACAGGATAAAGATAACACAGTTGATTTCTTAGATGTTGATGGTTTTATAACTCACCCTTGACACCAATTGAATTAATTCCAGACAGACATCTTGTTCCCAATTATTTGTTGGAGGAAAGAACATGTTCTGTACTTTTCAAGGCTGTGGGCAATCCCCAAATTCTCAGTTCTGCACAACAAGCCTTCTGGATGTTTAAGTGCTTTTCACAGAAACTGGTTTGATTTGCATTTAGATCAAACGTTGCAGATTTTCAGATGATTTTTTGGTTTGTTGTTTCTCCTAGGCAGGCAGGTGGAACAATGTTTTGTTATCTGTTCCTATATCCGGGCCCCCTGACAAAATATTTCTTCCTTTTCTTTCTTATAATTGTCCTTTTTGAAAATTGAATTCAGACTTTTTTTTCTAGTACTTCAGTCTCTTACTTGCTCAGAGGTCATATTTGCATCACAAAGGAAGCCTCTTAAAAGCATAGGATAGTCTTAACTGTCTTAGTTCTAGAAACTGGCACAATGTTATTTTGACTCTGCAAAGATTCTTGAAAACAAATGACTCAAAAAACCTGAACCAAAAAGACTTAACCAATAAAGAGGGTTTATTAACTCATGGAACTTAAAAGTCCAGAAGATGTTCTGACTTTGGTGAAGACTTAATTCAGTGGTTCAAACCCACCAAGGCCCAGGTGTCTTCTCTTGGCAGCATAATGGGTTTAGTTGTTCCAGGCTCCATATCTTCATATCACACCATCAAGGGAAGAAAGAAAATCTTCTCCTTGCTACCATGGAAGAAAGAGGAAAATCCTATTTCCAGGAGGCTGAATAGCTGCTTCTTAAAGGGCACTGTTAGCATCAGGGGTGGTAGTGAAGCCCATCCATGCCACCTAATTATGTGTGCCAAAGAGAATATGTGTATTAAAGAAAAACTTTGAGTTTTGCCCAGAAGAAGAGCAGCAAACTAAAGATTTCCATTTGGTGAATAAATGAATGAACAAGAAATGTATATTAGCTTTAGAGACCTTAAAACCCAACCAAGTCTTAAACTTCAGTCTAGAAAATAGTAAACATTATTTTTTTGGATAATTTCCAAGAGGAAAGAGTAGTATCAAAAGCTTCTTGTCATTCAAAGAAAAGGTATTGTCATATCCTTAAACCAATTTATCTCCTCTTGGTCTCTGTTTCCCTCTACATGAAGATCTTTTTTCTTCAAGTAGATAGTTAACCCTTTTTCTTCTGTTTTGATCACAATGTGACTGAATCCACATAATGTGACTGAAATTTTGCTGTTATTCTGAGATTTGAAGTTTGTTCAAACTCTCAGCTCCAATCTAACCTTAAATGTCATTTGGGCTGGGGGCGGTGGCTCATGCCTGTAATTCCTGCACTTTGGGAGGCTGAGGCGGTGGATTACTTAAGGTCAGGAGTTGGAGACCAGCCTGGCAAACATGGCGAAACCCTGTCTCTACTAAAAATACAAAAATTAGCTGGGTGTGATGGCCGGCACCTGTAATCCCAGCTACTCCGGAGGCTGAGGCAGGAGAATTCCTTGAACCCAGGGAGGCGAGGTTGCAGTGAGCCGAGATCATGCCATTGCGCTCCAGCCTGGGCAACAGAGAGAGACTCCATTTCAAAAAATAAAAAATTTAAAAAATGTCATTTGTTAGTTTCTCTTCTTCTCCTTCAAAGGTCAAAGGGTAAATCTCAAGAGAGCACTCTGCTTTGTGCTTCATTTGCCTCAGACTCTGTGCCATGGCTGAGTTTAGCATCCAGCTAGAATTCATCATCGGCTCCCATTCTGGTTGCGCATCCCTTTGGTCTGGTGGTGCATCAATTCCACAGAAATGAAAGGCACCATCTGTCAGACATCAATAATAGTGGTTGGTCAGCTTAGATCTGTGGTCCTTCCTCTCTACTACCATCTTTTTTTAAGTCAGAGACTGCTTAAAACATGCTGTCATTTACGGTGTTCAAAACAGCTTCTTGTTTAGTTGGAAAATACATCTTTCTTACCATTCTCATGAACCTGTGTATCACAACTTGTAGATGAAGCTGAGTCTTCTTAAATTATAGAGCAGAACTCAGGCTTGTTTTTTTCTTAAATTTTTTTCCTTCTAATTAGCTGCTGTTTCAGTGACAGATGTCAGTCAACCACAGTAAATATATTCTCAGCATGGATATAAATGACTTAAATATCCATATATGAAGTTTCATGCTCTGCTTCATTCTTGGACCCATCTCAGTGAACTAACTACGAAAATTCAATTTTAAAAATTACTATGGCATAACTAAGACTGTGTTTGACATGACAGCACCAACACATTTTAGATATTTTCAGAGTTGTGGATTTGGTCATTTATTCCAAACCACATTCAATATTATGACAGGGAAAAGAAGATACAATCTACTAAGACAACCACAGTTGTATTTTCTTCACTCCTGGTTTAGCCTCCATATATTGAAATATAATTTTCTATGCTGTGAAAGAAAATTGTTAGCTTTACAAATATACTACAGAGTATTTTGTGGTCCTAAAAGCTTATCTTTGGAGATGAATTTGGGTTTGAATTTTACTTCTGCCACACACATGCTGTGAAGATACAGGCAAGTTGCCTAGTCTCTCTAACCTCAGTTTGCCTCAGAATTAAGTGAGCTAATGCAGGAAGAGCACTTGGTACAAACCTGAGATGTAGTAGGCACTCAATAAATGCTGTTATTAACCGATAGGTTCTCAGACATTTATCTCAATCCCTTCCTAGAGTCAGTGTAGTTCATCTGTATGAGTAGGGGTAAGAAGGCGTAGAAATACTTGGAAAAATATTTGGTTATTGTAAAAGTTTTGAGAAAAGCACCTTTAGAGGAAAAAGTTCAAATTAATAACTTTTAAAATAGATCCACCTGAAAAATATCTGAAGTTATATATCACATCTATACCACTAGCCTAAACCAGCCATATGTATTTGTAAATAAAGACTGACTAGAACACAGCCACATCCATTCCATTCATTTACACTGTTATCCTTGATTACTTTCATGCTACAAAGGTAGAGTTGAGTAGTTGCAATAGAGGCCACCTGACTTGCAAAGCCTAATACAGTTACAATCCGGACAGAAAAAGTATGTCAACTTCTGGGTTAGAGTATCACTTAAGATCATTATAAAGGGGTCTAGAAACATGCAATAGATTGGTGCAAATTACCTTCAAGATCAATTTCAACAATCTTTCGATACAGTAAGAATTCCACAATGTGATTTGTGGGAGATACAACCTAAAAGACAAAATAACATTTCGTCTAGATGTATAGCCATACATTATGATATTCAGAGTTCTCTGAAAGCAGAGCTGGAGACAAGCACTTATTTGAAGGTAGTTTATTTGGGAAGAGATATCAGGAAACAGCAGTGGGGAATTAGAAATAGGGTATGAGGAAAAGGATGTGTTATTGAGCTGATCACTGCTGTGAGCAACTAAGGCTCAATCCTGTAAAGACTCCCTGAAGAGCTGTGTAAAGTGCAACTAGAATGGCCACTGAGGGCTGGAAGAAGGAAGCATTTATCCGCCAGCTTTGATCTTTCATTGGGTAAGCCTCCCTTGGGCTGTTAACTAGGTTAACACTTCTAGGTTTGTACATGCACCAGTGCCAACTGGATTTCCCTACATATCCCTCAACTCAGCCACATAAAGGTCCAGACTCAGAAACCGAGAGACCCAATATAGCGGTGGCGAGGTGAATGAGGTGCTATCAGGCTGCTACAACATGAAGCTAGTTACTAGCAGTGGCTGGAGTAGAAGGCAGGTTGAGAGGACCTGAGGCCGGGCACAGGAGGTGTCCAGTATAGTATCTGATGTTTACTGAGTGCTCTGGATGTGTAAATTCCTGGGTGGGAAATGCTTTTTCTTCCTTATCCAATTAACTCTGATATCAACATAATGAGCTGAACAAGTTTCTTAAACCACATTTGATGGTTTTTGACCACTTATGGTCTTTAACCACATTTGACGGTTAAAGAAATCAGGGGAATTTAAGTTAGAGATACTAAATAACCATAATAGGAGTTGATATTTATTTCTGGAAATTTTATAATATGCTAGCTATATTTGGTAATTGCTTTACTTCAATTGACTCATTAATCCCCACAATAAACATTCCAGGTAGGTAAAATTGTTAACTGTATTATATGGATGAGTAGCCTGAGGGTTAGGAGAGGTTAAGCAACTTGACTAAAGATATATAGCTAGTAAATGGCAGAACATAGTTGAGACCCAGACTCAGGTCTCACTGGCCCCACAGTTCATGCACTTAAACATTTTGTGATATGCTTTTTAAAATTCTCAGAATTTCCTCTTGGCCTAATTACAAATCTATGATTGAATACATTTTCCAGTAGAATTTTTGAGAGCATTTGAATAATTCCTATACCATATCTAAGCTGTACACTCAATCTAGTCCAGTCAATAAAAAGATTGAAAACCCCAACATGTTTATCATTTAATTGGTCATTTTAATCACTTATTATTGATTAGGTGACTAGAGAATAGTGTACATCTGAACTAAATTATAATAAATAAATACGCTGGGGTCTTCAACAACTCCTTGTGGGCTTTCAGGCTTTCATTACTTAGCTTCTAAGTGGTAGAAAAATGATTCATGTCTGTAAATAGTATTTAAAAACACAGTAATACATTGTAAAATGATTTCCATGGCATAGCACACTACGTCTTCACATCTAATGACAGGCGAAAGGCAGTGTTGCAAGGTGAAAAATACATTACATCTCACAGCAGCCTGAGGCAATGAGAATAGTTCTGAAACTAGAGTCAGAAGTCATGAGTTCACAAGGCAAGTCCTTTAACCCCTCAAAGAAAGTTTATTGATTTTCAAAATGAGGTACGGTATACCAGCCAGACCACTGTAAAGGTTCAGATGAGATGATATACGTGAGAACACTCATTAAACTTTACGATATAAATGTAAAGGTTACCTTTGGTATCTTTGAATACAATCAGCAGATTTTTGCTCTCAAAACGAATAATCCTATATTATGTTAAGTGAAATAAGCCAGGCACCGAAAGACAAATATCACATGTTCTCACTCATATGTGGGAGCTAAAAAAGTTGACTAGAATAGAATGACAGATATCAGAGGCAGGGAAGAGTGTGCAGGTAGGGAGTAGATAGTGGTTGGTTAATGAATACAAACATACAGTGAGATAGAAGGAATAAGTTCTAATGTTTTGTAGCAGAGTAGGGTGATTTTTGCCAAAAATCCATACTCCTGCTTTGATGTTGGCACTTCAAAGTTTATGGCAGAATTTTTTTTATGTGTTGTGTATTTCAGAATAGTTAGAAGAGAGGACTTGAAATGTTCTGAATATATAAAAATGACAAATACTCAAGGCGACAGACACCTCAAATACCCTGATTTGATCATTACACACTCGATGCACGTAACAAAATATCACATGTACCCCATAAATATGTACAAATATTTGTATTAATTTTAAAAATAATGCAACTACAGTATACATTTTAGAGCTGAAAAGCATTGAAGTTTGAAAACTGCCGGGAAATCTGTCAAGATTCTGGATAATTGTGGTTACTACTTACAACCACAGTTATAAGTAGTGGGATACTAGTCAATAAACTTGGTACTTCAGAATATTGGCATTTTTTTCTTTTTCTTTTTTATTGTGGTAAAAACAAAACACAAAATCTACCATCTTAACCATTTTTTAGTGTACAGTTCAGTATAATACAAGTACATTCACGCTGTTGTAAATAGATGTCCAAAACACTTTCATCTTGCAAATCTGTATCTCTATACCCGTTAAACAGCAACTTCTTTCCCCTCTCTTTCCAGTCCCTGGTAACCACAATTTTTAATAATTGCTGACCGTTACTCAATGCTTACCATGTGTCAGACATTTAGCTAAGTACTTCCTGTTCTTTCTCATCTTATTGAGAAATCCACCTTCTACTAAATACTCAAAAATGTCGTAAAATAATTTACTTTCTCAGTTTTTTTTTTCTGTACTTACAAAGTCATACGAAGTCGTAGGGATGATATTTTTCCTTCTATTTCTAGGTAAAATGTCCTGCTAAATGATTCTAGAATTTGAATCTTCTTCATTTGGATTTAGATTCATCAGTGGCTGGTGTAAGTAGGAAAGTAAGTCAAAGCATATCTAGATAATTGGAATGCCCCGATCCTGCAAGAGAACCAATTGACAGGTGGGGTTGAAGTTCATTTACTTAAAAAAAAAAAAAAAAAAAAAACTCCTCTGGGAAGCTTAGACTTTCTTTGTCCCCGCCTTTGAAGTTTCAAAGGAAAAGTTTTTCTCTGCCAAAGCTCTAGGACAAATAAGAAATGACCTACCTGTTCTCCATCTCAGAGCACAAAAGCCTGCAGGGAAGTGGCATTGGTTAAAATGAACCCTATGTGATGTTGTTGCAGCAAAGTACATGCTGACTCTGACATTTCTCCTGATTCTTTTGTCAAGCTCTCCTTGTATATTCCTCAGTCTGTGATTTCATCCCTATTTTTTTTTTAATAGGGCCTTTCATAAAGTTCCTGGCCTACTTCATTCTGTATCCTAGTAGGTTTGGAATAGAGGCCTTGGGTGATACGTTCCTCCTGTTCAATCACAGGACTCAGTGCTGGTATGTTTCTAATGTCTTTACACACACACACACAAACACACAATAAGACACAACTAGTGGCATGTAGATAGGCTCTGACTCATAGATGTGTTTTATTATTGTTATTTTGCTAAGAGCACTTAATATGAGATCTACTCTCTTAGCAAATTTTTAAGTGTACAATCCAGTATTGTTAACTATAGAGGCAATTTTTTATAGCAGATCTCCAGGAATTATTTATTTTGTTAACAGAAACCTTAGACTCATGATTAGCAACTCCCCATTTCCCTCCTCCCAGATGCTGGCAAACGAAATTCTACTCTCTGATTCAATGAGTTTAACTATTTTAGATACCTCCCGTAAGTGCAATCAGGCAGTATGTATACTTCTGTTGACTGCCTTGTTTCATTTAGCATGATGTCCTCAAGGTTCATTCATATTGTCACATATTCCTGGATTTCCTTCTTTTAGAACTATCTTATGATCCAGCAGTCCAGCTCCTGGGTATTTATTCCAAAGAACTGACATCAGGATCTCAAAGAGATGTTAGCACTTCAAAGTTTATGGCAGCACTATTCATGATAGTCAAGTGTGAAAACAACCTAAATATCCAACAACAGATGAATAAGTTTTTAAAATGGGACACACACAATGGAATATTAGTCAGCTTTAAAATAGATGTGTATGTGTTTTTTTTAATTGACAGAGTTTTGAGTTTTATTTTTTGTTTTTACTTTGAACTAACCTTACATTATTTAAAAAATTGCATATTTCACACACATAAAAATGAGATTTCTGCCTTCTCTTGGAAGATTGTTAGTTTGACACTACTAGTCTACATTCTAATATTGCCGTAGCCATGAGAGCTGGGAAAATGCTGCTGTTTTAGACTAGGTTGATGCTCTTTAATACACCACCTTCCCCTCTGGTCCATTTTCTGTTACATTTCCTAGCTGGCTTCAGTGATATGAAAGCTTGTATCTTTTAGTTAATAATCCTGATTTTCACCCCCAGAAGGTATATGTCCCTTTGTCTGAGACATCAGTCCCCCAAAAGAAAGGAAATAATATCTGGTTGTCCCTTGCCAGTGGTGAAAGCTTTTTTTACATTACCTAGGCTGACTTTGTTTCTTTTGATTAAATATGAGAAACTAGAATATAAGTTTTATGAGGAGGAGAATTTGTTTGTTTCCTCCTGTATGTGTCATGCCTAAAATAGTGTCTACGTATAGCAGGTCCTCAATACACATTTGTTGAATGACTAAATGAACTGAATTCACATGATATATGTATATAGGTCTTCCAAATTCTTAAGGTAGAAGAGGGTTATGCTACTCAGTTTTATTTGAAAACCATCCTAAATCTTTACTATTATTTTTTAAGGGACAGAGTCTTGCTCTGTTGCCCAGGCTGGAGTGGAGTGCAGAGGCACAGTCATAGCTCACTGTAATCTTGAACTCCTGGGCACAAGTGATTCTCCCACCCCAGCCTCCCAAGGTGCTGGGATTACAGGCACAAAGGACCCAATCTAAATCTTTACTTTCAGCTGTGAATGTGATCCTGTATCTTGGCCAAAGAATACAATCAAAGGTTTAGACCATTTGATTTCTATAGACAGAGAATTGATAGTTAAAGCATTCGGGAGTTAAAATGCTTAAGTTCAAGTTCCAGTTTACCACTTACAGCTCTCTGACCTTGGAGAGGTTCCATATGGTCCCAATATCTCTACCTATAAAATGGTATTTACCTCATGGAGTCATGAGATCATCTATGTAAAGCATTTAGAAGACTATTTAACATATAGTACATGCATGATTAATGCTAAATGTTAATATTGCCATACATGGAAGCTCATTTAAAAATGGCTAAATCATTTTATCTGGAGCAAATAATTCATGTTAGGATGGTTGCTGGGGGAGATAGTGCTAGAGCTAAGTAGAGAGCTCTACTAATTTGGTATACTAGGCATCAATAGTTACACAATGGGCTGAAGCATGGGTTTAATTTCACCCCCATTGCCCACACACATATACGCACTGTGCACTAAAAAGGTTATTCTGGTAGTAGCAGAGGGTGAGCTGAATTAAAGGAAGGCCCTACCTACAGTTTCTTTTATGTACTGACAAATGTATATTCTAGGTTTTCTTTTGCTTGATTTTGTGTCATGCATATGGAAATTATTCTCACTTTCTTTAGTTTGAGAAGTTTGATTTACTTTTAAAAGGTTAATTAGTTCCAAAATTTGTAAATTAGGCAAAGCTAGGGGTTCTAACTCCCCTCCTCTGAGTCAGGACAATCTGCATCAGCACTTCTCAGAATAATGCACCAATCAAGGAAGGAAATTTCACCCACTCCCTTTGCTCTCTCTATGGTACTTAAGCCTTTCAAAATAACAGGCCCTTGTGACCAAGAGGTCATCTGGAAAACTATCTTGGGAGCTCTTCAAAGTCAGCTCTCTCAGCATCTTTCTCTATGACTCAGTAAGCGGAGGAAGCAAAGAAGAACACATTGTTTTGAGGTTATTTTCAATTCCTGTTCCACTTGGACTTTCTTCATCCTTGGATGGAAAATTCAGTAAGGCTCGATTTTTTGGCTATTTCTCTGCAACTAATAAAAAGTATTTCCTAGAATGGAAAATTATTGAACTAAAGGCATCTTAGAGATTTTTTTCCAGCCAAATATCTAAAGGAAGGAAACGACTTAATAAATAGCATCCTGAAGAGTAATCTGCTTTTCTGAAGAAAAATGAGTTGATTCAATTTTATGTTCATATTCATTAGTTATTCATTCATGTATATATTTATTCATTCAACAAACATATACACACAAAATACACACACACACACACACACACACACACAAACACACACCCCTGACCCTACCTATATAGCTAAATATTTATCAAGACAAACAATGCCCCAGTCAACAGGGGACATATATACAGCTCACCTTATATATGTCATATGCCAGCTCATGGCTGATGCATTTTGGAGGCTATAGAGAATAATGAACAGTTTGAATTCTGGAGCCAAACAGACCTGAAATAGAATCTCATACAAGCTATCTTGGGAAAATTACTAAATTTATTTAAGTAGCAACTACTTCATCAGTAAACTGGAAAAAGTAATAGTATTGATCTCATATATTGTAGAAGGATTAAGTGAGAAAATGTATGTGCACGGTGATTACTGTCATGCTGGTGACATAATGAGTGGTCAATAAATGTTAGCTATTATGACAAAAGTGATGCAATTGTAAAGATACACTACTCATCGATTCTCACTTTTTCAGAATAGCTCATTCCAGTAATAGTCTATCCTTGCTCCATTTATCTATAGATCTTTTGAATGTATCTGTCTATGAACAAAAGGAAGAAGGAAAGAGAGAGAGAAAGAAAAAAGAGAGTAGAAAATAATACCCATGCTTTTGGAATAGGTAGAAAAGCAGTAGATACAATTTATAAACTTGAATTCATCAATATTATCAAGACACCATCAAAATGTGAGCTAAAATATTTAAAAGATTGATTGCTCTAAGAGTTTACCATTTTTGGTTTGTGATAGGTGGTGATAATAATCAAATGAAAAAACTACATAACATTTAATCAATTAGGAATTAGTAATCTTTAGAAGGATAAAAATTGTTTGGTTCCAAGTAATTTTTGTCATTCTCAAATTGTTGAGTCAGTGAAATGATTTTATTCTAATTCAAAAACTAAAGAGTCAAGAAGCACCAGTTAGAAAGAATGAATAAGACAGTATTTGATAGCACAACAGGGTGACTATAGTCAATAATAATTTAATTGTACATTTAAAAATAAGTAAAAGGGTATAACTGGATTGTGTGTAACACAAAGAATAAATGCTTGAGAGGATGGGTACCCCATTTTCCATGATGTGATTATTACACATTGCATGCCTGCATCAAAACATCTCATGTACCCCACAAATATATACACCTACTATGTACCCACAAAAATTAAAAATTAATAAAGAAGCAGTAGAGGCTGGGCGCGGTGGCTCACGTCTGTAATCCCAGCACTTTGGGAGGCCACGGTGGGTGGATCACAAGGTCAAGAGATCGAGAACATCCTGGCCAACATGGTGAAACCACATCTCTACTGAAAATACAAAAATTAGCTGAGTGTAGTGGCATGCATCTGTAGTCCCAGCTGCTTGGGAGGCTGAGGCAGGAGAATAGCTTGAACCCAGGAAGTGGAGGTTGCAGCAAGCCAAGACTGCACCACTGCACCCCAGCCTGGTGACAGAGCAAGACTCCGTCTCAAAGAAAAAAAAAAAAGAAGCAGTAGAATAAGAGAATAATTTAGGGACTTAGGGAAAACCTCAACTTACATATCTCTAACTTATCTTTAGGCAACTAATCAGAATTAACGGCATATAAGACTTTTAACTATTATGCTAATAATGTTTCCCTTTTCCCTGAAGATTCATCTTTCTTCCTTTTAATACCAAAGGGAAATGGTTTGCTTAGAGAGAGCTAAAGAAGTCACTACCTATACTGTATGATTTTAGAGGCCAAAGAGGTTCCATATATATTTTTCTCCTGTTTACATGGAATTCCATTCCACTCCTTTTATTACTATCTGAAACTCAAATTCTCATGGGAAAGTTAAGCATTTAAGCTGCTATCAAGTGTTTATTTTTTATGAATAAATTTATTTATGCAGCCTGTTTATATGTGAACATATTTGACCAAAATTCAAACAGTCCTGAGGATTAGAAAAATTGAAAACTTAGCCCTTTTCCCTGAAAAAAAATTCTCAACGTTTCATATACAAACTTATGTACACACACAAACATTTTCACATAAATGTGGCCATATTATAGATATTGTTTTTTCATGTATTTTTTTTACATACAATGTATTTTGATGGTCTTTTTGGGTTTGTGCTTTTAGGGTCTCTCTTTTTTTATGGCTGCATAGTGATGATGATTTATTTAACCACTTTTCTTCATGGTCAACATTCATTTTATTTCAAATTGTTTATCATTACAGAGTACTGAAATCAATGTTCTTGTATACGTGTCTTTGTGTATGTGAGTGAATATTTCTTTAGGATAAATTTACATAATCCAAAATGAAGTTGCAGTGATACAACTTAGTGCATTCATAATTTGATAATTTTGTTCAATTCCCCTCCCAAAACATTTCATCAATTTAGAATCCCATTATGTTTGTTATGAATTTGGCAAGTAACAGAAAGTCCTAATGAAAAATAATCTAAGTAAATTGAAGTTAATTTTTCTCACAAAACAGCGGGTTTGGAGGTACTTGTTCAATGGCATAAAAATATCATAGCTGCATATCTGTGAGTGTCTTGGCCTTTCCCCCATGATGACAAGATGACTGCCATTGCTTGTGGCATCATGTCTACATTCAAAATACAGTAAAGCAGAGAAGGGAGACAGCTACTACAACTCTTTCTTCTTATCTAACTTCTTAGTTTCTCATACATCCCCACAGTATGTTTATTACCCATTGTTTATTAGATCTCCAAGGCATTTTACTTATTATAATGGTGTCATATTACCACCACAGTTGCAAACAAAGCTGGGAAAATGAGTATTTATATTTCTTGTCTCTAAAATTAGGCAGGAACCGGGCGCAGTGGCTCACTCCTGTAATCCCAGCACTTTGGGAGGCTGAAGCAAGCAGATCACTTGATGTCAGGAGTTTGAAACTAGCCTGGCTGACATGGTGAAACCTCATCTCTGCTAAAAATACAAAAATTATCTGGGTGTGGCAGCAGGTGACTGTAATCCCAGCTACTTGGGAGGCTAAGGCAGGAGAATCGCTTGAACAGAGGCAGAGGTTGCAGTGAGCCGAGATGGCTCCACCGCACTCCAGCCTGGGTGAGAGTGAGACTCTGTCTCAAAAAAAAAAGTATATATATATATATATATATATATACACACACACACACACACACACACAAACACACACACACACACACACACACTCACATATATATTTAGAACAAACTTTAATTTAATCTCTGGTATAACTGAATCTCCAGGGAAATTTTCTGGTTTTAATAAATATAATTTTCACTTTATGTATTATCTTGAGGGAAATTCTGAATGATGTCAAAATTCAACAGGAATGTTGAGGGATTTACTGGCCTAATCTGCCAGCAAGTCACAAGCCCAGCTATGTTTAAGAATTGGGAAAACTAGGTCAGGCGCAGTGGCTCATGCCTGTAATCCTAGCACCTGGGGAGGCCGAGGTGGTGGATCACCTTAGGTTAGGAGTTCAAGACCAGCCTTATCAACATGTACTAAAAATACAAAAATTAGCCAGGCACGGTGGTGGGGGCCTGTAATCCCAGCTACTCAGGAGGCTGAGGCAGGAGAATCACTTGAACCCAGGAGGTGGAGGTTGCAGGGAGCTGAGATCATGCCATTGCTCTCCTGCCTGGGCCACAAAGTGAGACTCTGTCTCAAAAAAAAAAAAAAAAAAAAAAAAGAATTGGGGAAACTAGGCTCTACGTCTTGATGGGAATAGCTTCAAAGCCACATTGCAAAGTATGGAAGGAATTGGTGCAGCTATGTTTGAAAAGAATCTCCCTCATGCTGTAATATCACTTATTTTTATAAATGAGTGAAACCAAAAAGAGAAAGTTTGGTTTGGTCTATTCTGTTTTGTATATTACATGACCTTATTTATTTTTGATCCTATAACTTTTCTGTGAAGAGATATTTTAGTTGTAAGTTTATATATATGGAAACTAAGGTATCGGAAAGTTAGTCTATTACCACTCCCCACCACTTAATGGAAAATTCCCTCTCATATATCTGTCCTAAACTGTTGGGCATCATAGTAAAAGAATCTGAATTGTTTAAATGAGAGGTAACCAAAAAAAGTGTTTTGGAGGGATCAGAAAGGAAAAGCAGATGGATAATTAAGAAAACAATCTTCCCATTTCAAGATTTGCCTAGAATCTGCCCTGTTTTTTAGCATAAAGTATTATTGATTGGGAGGAAACAAGGCCTTTACTATAACACAGAGAATAGGCTTTTGCAAACCAAAATTAATGCATCAATGTAGCACAGCCAAATTTACTGAGTAACTTGTCGAATACAAGTGATCAACAAGCAGGTGTCTGCCAGGGTCTTGACTTTGGACGCATAAAATACACAAATAACAGATATTGTTTTATTTATACTGTTTTATATATAAATAAAACAATCTCTCTCTCTCTCTCTCTCTCTCTCTCTCTCTCTCAGAGAAAATCCATATATCCATCTCATCTCTTGGAGACAGAAAGAGAGATGTCAGTTTTAGGTAAGTCAGGTGGGTATGTTTTTAAATATAGGCCTCAATAGTCCAGGAATGTAGACATAAGGACTGGCTTGCCTTGTGTAATTTATCTTCACTGGATGATTTTCACTCCTTCCACCCACCAATCATTTTCCCACCCCACCTCAACCACATATTAACTTTCTTACCTGTGTGTTCACCCTCATGGCCTGACATTATTCAATTTATCAAACCAGAGAAGAACTACATAAGAAAAAGTATCTCTCCTCAAAAAAGACAAAGTAATATATTAGAAACTTGAGTTATAAACCTGTTAGTAACAGCCTCAAAGGTTTGAAGGCTTGGATCTTATAAGGAAATTCAGAAAGAATGTATTTTTGATTATAAAAATTTTATGTCCAAATGAGAATTGGATTTTCTCAGAGCGTGCTCACTCTCGTGGACTCAGATGTTGAAACAAGTCCATCTGGGGAGGTGGGGGTCACAGAGAACTTAGCAGCTTACAAATGATAATGACACATAGTTTCATCAGAAGGTCTTTGCTGTGAAGTCACCTGGATATGTTGCTGAGAAAAATAAGTGGTTTGCTTTCAATTATTAAAATGGCTTGTCAACAATAACAAATGCCATGATTAGGATATAGTTCTCCAGAGTACATGGGCAGGGTAAAATATAAATCTTTTATTTACTATGCCAAAGAGGGAAATTAGTAATAGAAATTTTAGGTCTTGTCAGTAAGGCCAGAGTGATGTCTGAAGGGAAGAGATCATAGAGTTCCCTGCTGTGATAGTGCTGGGGACCAAAATCACATTGAACACATGGACACTTCAATACCACAGGGGCTTAACTATTGTAATTATTAGGCAGTGGAAGCAAATTAATAGAAACTACTCCTTTCCTTAGAAAGGAAAGAGAATTTATTTTTAGACATGGGAACTGTCTAATGTCACTTGGGAATGGAATTACTTAGGGAAACAAATGAAATTGAATATGGTAGCTTTATGATATAAGTTTAATTTATGCCTATAATTTAATTGAGTTGACTGATAGCCAAGCGTATTCAGTCAGTTGGGCACACAACAGATTGAGTGGTAATTGGTCAATTTTTTCACATCACCCTTGTTCAAAACAGGATTCTATTTGGGATCCCTAAGTCTCCCTTTTACAACTCACCAAACTCATTTGGTGCTACATTTTGTGGAGGCAATTAACTAGCATTAGAAAACCCTGATTAAAGCATTATGATTAATTCAGGCATATTCATCTCCACTTCATCAGTTCTGTTCATTGGAATCTGTGCTCGATGCCTCTTTTTAGCTACTGCTTCTTTATTTAAGTTAAAAAAAATCAAAATATCTTTTCTATGCCAGTAGCAAAGAGGGTGAAAACTGGGGTGCTGTAGGGTTGTGTTTTGATCTATTTGCAGTTTCTTCCAGAACTGGTAGCCTATAAATTTATTTATGCTAAGAATATTTTTAGACCTCAGTTTTATATCCAATGTGGATTTCAAAGGAACTTTAAGCAGCACATTTCTCTCTCATTTAAGTATCAAGTATCAAAATGATATTTGATGTCCAAGGAACTTATAAAGCATCTTTTTCGTTTGAGCATAGAAGGTCGTAATTTTCCACTATTAAAAAGGACTTAAAGTCTCAGTTGCTATATTTTCTTCACCAGTGCTCTCTCCTTCACTTTGACTGCTTTCCCCTCTAGCTTCTCCCCTCTTTCTTAATGTTTTTTTTTCGGTTTCCATATTCCTTGGACTTCCTCAGTAAAATCATCCTGTGCCTGCTCACTGCCATCTATCCCTGATGAAGAAGAGGAACTTGTCTACTGAATAAAATGCTGAGGATTTCACTGAAAATGGCTTTAATGAGCTGACTTATAGGCAGATAAAGTAACAGAAAATGAGGTCATTCCCTCATAAATGCATGGGGATAGGGACATTTCAGCCACACATCCTCACATATATTAATGTCTTACAGGTTTTTCTACCTCAGTGTGCCCTGGTGAGCCACATTTAGGTTGGTACTTGTTTGTTCCATTCTTTGAAAATATGGCATTTTTAGAAGCCAGTAACTGACAATGTCATGAACATTATGCTCAGGGCACTTTAAGCATCAAAAAAATTATTCACTCATAATTTATTCCTCCTGATATTACCATTAAATCCCCCCTTCGGTCAGGAAGGCCTCTAATGATTAAGAGAGACAATTACATCAGAGAAATGGCTGACTTGAAAACTGCTTCAGTCATGACGACATGCCCTGGCATGTGTTACTAATCATCTAGAACATTTTTGTAAATAAATAACTATTATGTTATATTGGCATTGTGCAAATTTCTCCTATTCCCAGAAATCCAAACAAAATATGAAAAGAAAACAGGTTGACACTATCGAAACCATAAAACTCAGTGAGATGTACCATCTGAAAGTGATTTCGTCAAGGGAAATTTAGATATATGCTTCAACAAAAGGCACGGATAGTACATGCTTGTATGAGTGTGGGCGTGGGGGCAGGGCTTTTCCGAAGAGTTTAATTATGTAAAGGTCTATTGTCAAACATATTTTCCATAATTCACGCACCAATATTTTTTACCTTTTATTTTAAGTTCAGGGGTACCAGTGTAGGTTTGTTACACAGGTAAACTTGTGTCATGGGGGTTTGTTATAAAGATTATTTCACTACCCAGGTATTAAGCCTAGTACCCATTAGTTATTTTTCCTGATCTTTCTCCTCCTCCCACCCTCCACCCTCTGAAAGGCACCAGTGTGTGTTGTCGCAAATGTCCAGGAGTACTATGCATCCATAAAAAAGAATGAGATCATGCTCTTTGCAGGGACATGGATGCAGCTGGAGGCCTTTATCTTTAGCAAACTAACACAGAAACAGAAAACCAAATACCACATGTTCTCACTTATAAATGGGAGCTAAATACACCAATTTTATTATGCCACTGCATGCTTTCAGTGGGTGATCATCTACATGCTGAAATTTTAAGGTGTCCCAATGGGACTGTTGAATCTCTCAGTAGAAGGCTACCACATCCTACATCACCTGTGTTTAGGCTCTTGAAGAAAAGCAAACATTTTAACTATGTTAAGGCACAACATTATCAAAGAGGTAATATTATTATATAATTTTATTTTATAGTATTATAATGTATAGTATATATCACATATATAAATATATATGTAAAGAATATATTCATCTGATTAACCAATTATTATTCATTCCCATGCAGGAGTGAGTTTGTGGAAGGGAGAACATTGGACTAAAAGATAGACAACTTAGATTTAAGTCCCAACCCCGCCTCTTAACTCTCCAAATGGTCTTGAGTTAACATGATTATCCTTTATGAATATCAACATCCCTATCTGGAAAATAGAGATGCATAAGATAAAATTTGAGTCCCTGTGAAGATTGTTGTGGAGATCTAATGAGATGATGGCTATGGATGAATTTTGTAAAAGTATAAATGGTTTTATCTCACATGAGGGTTACATTAAAAAATCAGAACATGAAATGGAAATCAGTTAATATCAAAAATACCCATGGAAAATTATTTAAATATCCCTTAAACTATAGGATTTAAGGTAGGGTTGTCAAATTTCACAAATCTAAACATACTGAAAAAGTATTTGTTGTTTATCTGCAACTCAAAGTTAACAGGATGTCATCATTTATTTGGGCTACTATAATAAAACACCATACAGTAGGCAGCATATAAACAACAGAAACTTATTTCTCAAAGCACTGGAGGCTAGAAAGTCCAAGATTAAGGCGCCAGTAGATTCGGTGTTTGGTGAGGGCTGTCTTCTGGCTATAGCTTCATATGGTGGAAAAGTGGAAAGCAGCTCCCTGGGTCCTCTTTTATAATGACGTTCGTCCTATTCATGAGGCTTGAGGTCTCATGATCTAATGCTCTTCCAAAAGCTTCATCTAATACCATCACATTGGTAATTAGGTTTTCAACATATAAATTATGAGGGACTCACACATTCTGACTGCAGCACTGGGCACCCTGCATTTTATCCGGCAAATCTACTCCACTCCACTCATGCCACGAGACAGCTAATGTGAGCAGCTCTCAGTAAGTTCAATACAGTCTATTTTTTCTCCAGTCTTGTCACTTGAAAACTGGCATAAGATCCAGATTGTGAAAAAAAAAAAAAATGTGCACCTTCGACCAGCAGACTGACTCACACTCAGTGAGCTGAAGGTTTATACATAGAGAGGCACACAGAACCTGAAAGAAAGAAGAGCAGATTTATTTCTCTCTTCTCCTGCTCACTCTAGTTCATATGCTTAGTGAATGGAGGGGGAGAATGAACTGCAGTCTCTTTTTGCTTTTGTTTTGGCAAATCAGAACAAAGCAACATACCTTAATGCACAACATAAGTGAAACAGGTCAATGGTCACTGGTCTCGTCTAAGGCATTATCCGAGCTTGTTGTCTTATGACCAAGAGAATTAAGGAGCGTGGACACAAAGGGTGAAGTTGGAGCGAAAGTTTAATAAGCAAAAGAAGAACGTTCTCCACAGCAGAGAGGGGAGTCTGAGTGGGTTGCCACTTTTACAGTTGAATCCAAAACTTTTCATGAGAAATTCCTCTCATCTCTGTAGCTGTCTGATTAAACTTTCTTATCTGAAAAGCTCTCTGTACAACGCCTCCTGTATATGCAGGCGGGATGCCACCAGGTAAGCACAAAACACAGCTGCTCTTGTTTGTATAACTGTGGGTTTGTTTTAGGCAAGCCCCATTTCCCTTCCCTGTGCAAGTTCCCATGGATTCCACCATGTACGTGTCTGAAGAATGGAGGAAACTTTCCTGGGAGCCCATTAATCACACAAAGAACAAAAGGCTTCTGTGCTGGACCCTGCCGCTTATCTGTGCAGGTGCAGCGTGAGTTTTCCCCAGGCTGCTCTATTTTTGCCTGTAGCCATGATTTTTCAGGCAGGATGCTTCTCCAAGGATCAGCCTTAACTGTCAACCTAATTGATTTTTCCTTTTCTTCTCCCTCATTAAGGGTTGTATGAAATACATAAAATGTGAGAAAATATCATTATGGTGACTACTAATCAAAACCCTGCATGTAATCTCTGAATGAACAGAGAAACTGCTTCAAAACTTAAGACGCATCTTGGTAATCAGTGGTCAACATTGAAAGCGATATCACATTCAATATTTTCGCTCCAAGGCAGAGTGCAGTGGCTCATGCCTGTAATTCCAGCACTTTGGGAGGCCGAGGTGGGCAGACCGCTTGAGCTCACAAGTTCAAGTGCAGCTGGGCATCATCAGGAAACCCCGTTTCAGAGGCAGAGGTTGCAGTGAACCAAGATTGTGCCATTGCACTGCAGCCTGGGTGATAGACCCAGACTTTGTCTCAAAAAAAAAAAAAAAAAAAGTTTTCACTTTAACAAAGTCACAATTACTGTTTGGAACCTTACTAGCTCTGCACTTCCTGCAGCAGTTTCATGATGTAGAGAATACCCAGCATGAGCATGAAGATCTTCACACAATCTCATTATCATGAATCAGAAACTAAGGGTAGAAAAACATCAATCACATGTATTCATTGCTCTGACAGCCTGTTATAAAAAAATTAACCTTTTAAATAGAATTTTAATATATATATACACACATAAATATATATATATATACACACACATATATATACACATATATATATACACACACACACACACATATATATATATGGAGATTACAAAATGTCTCTTCTTTAAAACCCAAATAGATTATTAGATATAATCTATTATGATCCACAAATAAGGCAAAATAGAATATCTTTCTTTATTTATTTTAAATGGCCAAATAAAAATTATATATAGTTATGGTTTATAGCATGATGTTTTGAAATGTATTCATTGTGAAGTGGCTAAATTTAACTATGAAATATCTTCATAAGAATATTCATTGTTATTGTCACTTGTTTAAAAGAAATCCGTCTTTTGAAACCAAATTATTATAATTAAGAACTCATCAAGTGTAGATAAAGTGCTATTAAAATCATTGATAGAATAGCTCTTGAGGAAGTTGAGCTATCTAATCAGTAATTGTTTTAATCTAATTTATTTTAAATTCAAAATATTCATTATATATTGTTTTTAAAAATCTGCTCATGCAACTTACCAAACTAGAGAGTTAATGTGTATCTATGTCAGATTTGTTTTGTATTTGACTCACTTTAGCACAGTTTATTGTCAAAATATTCACAGTGGCTTCAGTGGTTTCCATGTGGGTGAATTCCCAAAACCTGAAAAGCTATCTTAATCTGAAAAGTTACTTACTATGATTTCCATTCTAAAGTTTGGTTCCTGTGTCATCCCTGACTTGTGAGTAAGATGGCAAATACTTGGAGCTATGCCCTGAGTATTGTGAATGAGGGAGTCACTTCCAGTAGCTGTAGACAGCATACAGTTGTGGCTTGATGCTTCCTGAAACTTAACTAAGTTAAGTGATTTACCCCCTAGTTACTGAGATTCTTTCAGGAACTAAATATACCCAGTAAATTCCCAAATGTCCTTCAAAAGAGTATTTCCTATAGCTGGCCCAGAAGGGGAGCAGGTAAGAACAATGGTGATTTCAAATATTCACATTTTTGTGTGTGTCAAGACTTATCTGCACTACCCAAAGTTATGGTTGTTATGAGATCTTTAGGGTGTCACATTTTGGCCAGAAACCTCTGTGGCCAGTGGCGCCTTTGTTCAAGTTCTTGTCCTGTGTCCAGGAAGAATGAGGTATGCAGACAAGTGGAGGCTGAGCAAGACAAACAGGAGCTTTATTGAGTGTTAGAATAGCTCAGAGGAGACATACAGTAGGCAGCTCCTCTCTGTAGGCAGGTCATCCCATCGAGTGTTTAACTCTCAGCAGAGAGGAGGCCCTGGAGAGGGTTGCTCCTCTCTGCAGTCAGGCTGTCCCATCATCTCCCCAGCTCCTAGCAGAGAGGAGGCCTTGCAGTGGGTTCCTCTCTGCAGCTGGTAGGCCCAACATTTATGCAGGTCTCTGAAGCTCTCAGCAGAGAGGAGGCCCTAAAGTGAATAGCTCCTCTCTGCTGCTGGCCATCCCATCTTCTCCTCAGCTCTGGCTGAGCCCAGGGCTTTTATGGGCCTCAGAGGGGAGGAAGTGCCTGCTGGTCAGTCACAGGGTGGTGATGGGTGGCCAGAAAAGGCACAAGTTCCCACTCCTGTCAGTGGGACTGGCAGCCTGGCCCCCAGCCTGAAGGTGGGGCTTCACCAGGGACCTCTCCCTCCTGACCAGAAATCTGTCTGCCTCCTGCTGCCATTCATGTCACTGGGGCTCAGGACTCCTCTGGACTTTGCTCCAAGATGAGCAGGCACCGACAGCAGGGAGAAGCCAGGCAGTGGGAAGAGATACTTACCAGCCTGATGACAGGGAGGCCTTCCTGGATCCCCAAGGGTGCAGGGATGCCTGAGTCTTAAGCCACAGTTTGGGCAGCTGCAGCTGCACCCTGGAGGGCAGGGGTCCTGCCTGCTCCCTGCCCTCCAGAGCACAGGGAGGCTCCTATCTGCAACTTGGGTTCCTGCAGCCTTGCCTAGGAGGGCGGGGCTTCTGCCTGCTCTTTGGAGTGGGAGGCCTGGGTCCATAGCCAGGAAGTGGTGGGGATCCCACTTGTCTCCTGCTCCCACTGGCTCCAAGGAGCTTGCAGCCCTGGCTGCGCCTCCCTGCTGCAGCCAGCATGATGGCTTGACAGGCCATCTGGAGCACCTGCTGCCATCATGGTGACCACAGAAATGAGTAATAATTTGGTAGATTCAGACTGGGAGCACCACATCAGAGCATCCAATATAAACAAATTTCCCTTGTGCAGACATCAAGGCTGGAAATGTAGGTGTAAGAGGTAAAGAATTTGTTACCAAAATGCCAGGCATTGGATCTAAGTCCTGCTGCTCACTGTATAGACAGCTGATCACTGAAACAACGAGTATTGCCAGGGAAAAAGGCCTTATGCGGGTGCCATAGCAGAGGAGATAGGTCTGAAATCCATCTCCCTGATGGACTAAAATTCAGTGTTTATATAACAGGGAAGAAATGTAACTGTGTGTAGTAAAACAGGAATTAGGGAGGGGTAAAGAAGAGGAGTTGGTCAACAGGAAGCAGGTGGTCAGTTAGGCAGTCATGATGGGTGAGGGGTCTGACGTCTCATTGTCCAGATATGGTGATTTTGTGAGTTTCAGCTCCTTGATACTATCTGGGAGGACTGATGGTTGGTTTCCTGAGAAAGAAACTCAGATAAGACAAATGTAACTTTCTCAAATTTTAGGACTGGGAGGATCAATTTCTATTGAAAAGAAACCAAAAACATTAGTTCTGTGAGACAATTGGGCCAGTTTCATAACCAGGATGGTGCCCATATGGTGTTTTCTCCTTACTTTTCCCCATCACCATGTGGGTACTCAAGTGCTCAGCTCTCAGAAGATGCTGAAGTCTTGAATTGTTTTGATATCCTATTTGTGCCTTGATAAAACTTTTGTGTGTTTAATGGTGGTTGGTAAACAAAACAGAGATTGATCCAGAAATCTTAAGAGTGTACTGCCTTGGACTCACCTCTTCACTTCTCTGGGAAGTGAAGTTTACTTTACATCTGTAAAATGGGAGAGAAGGGGAAGTGTTAGACTATTTCCTAACTAGGATTCCTGTAACATTCTCAAAGAAAGTTGTTAAAGTTGGTCGGTAATCATAAGCTATTTTCTCTGAAATGTTTGAGACTAGATGGTGTCAAGGCTAGACTTAGCAAACATTGTGGCAAATGCAAAAATAGGTCTGTGGATATAATGTCAAAACAGTGCTTTTACTCTGTCACTGTTATGCAAGTGAGAGCAGAATGCTGTGGAAGAATCAGTAAAATTCAATGAAAGTTTCCACAAGCACCTTCTTTTTTCATAGGCCAAATGTTATGGCCATATCATAGACCATAGTGGTTCATGTATATTTTCCTTTCGCAGCAGAATACCATGATAGGCTGTGTGGGGTGGGCGGGGAGGCAGGATTAAAGGTCACTGATGAGTTTTATGTCTTTGTTAATTGATTTTCATCATATCTTAATGAATCCATAGCCTCAAATGACTCGCAGTCTCCATGGTCGGTTTGTTTCTTCCATTGCTCATATTTGTTTTGCATTGCAGCAATCATTTTATGCTCAGTAAAAATACTTACAGTTTTTGCCTTGCAATTGTTGATTAAAAGTGTGTAACCTTGAGAAATTATCTACTACAAAAACCACTCTGTAAGGCTTTCTTGATTGTTAAACTGTATTTTACCCAACACGGTTTCATTCTCCTGGTATTGTGATCCATTTTATGAAGAAAGCAAATTCAGTCTCTAAATTTGTTTACACTAATCAGCCACTTCTGCTGGCTAAGGCAGAAATGATAGGGTGGAAAGTGAGATATTTGATAATATGTTCCTATTTCCTTATACATTTTTCTAAAAGATGTGTATTCGAATACATTTTAAAACTATTTTTTTTGTTGTTGTTTTTGCTTTTTGTTAGAGACAGGGTCTCACTCTGTCACCCAGGCTGGAGTGCAATGGTGTGAACCTAGATCACTGTAGCCTCAAACTCCTGGGCTTGGATGATCCTCCTTCCTCAGCTTCCTGAGTAATTTGAACAATAGGCATGTGCCACCAGGCCTGGCTAATTTTTTTTTTTTTTTTTTTTTTTTTTTTTGTTGGTACAAATGTGCTCTCGCTATGTTGTCTAGGCTGCTCTCAAGCTCCTGGCATCAAGCAGTCCTCCCTCTTCGGCCTCCCAAAATGCTGGGATTACAAGTGTAAGCCACCATGTCCAGCCTAAAACTATTTTTAAATTGCCCCATTGTACTCACCAAAAAGTCAAAAGAAAAATTCAAATGACCATGTCCAGTGGTTAATCAAGGAAGCCTAGAAGCCATGATCAAGTTTCCCATTCCCATTTTGTAGCTTGTTAATACCTGTGCCCTATCTACACATGTCCATCTAGCTTTCTCAATCATATGTGCACCAAAATACTTACACAATCTTGCAACACACAGGGACATTTGGGTCAATGATGGACCACATAGATAATGGAGATCATAATAGAGCTGAATAGATAAATAAGATCAGAATACAGCTGAAAAATTCCTATTGCAGTGGTAATGTCGAAGAGCAATGCAGTGATTCTGTTGGAAACAAAACTACTGTGCTACCAGTCATATAAAAGTGTAGCACATACAATTATGTATAGTGCATGATACTTGATAATGATAATAAATGATTATATTTACTATACTAAACTTTTAGAATGTATTCCTACTTATAAAAAAGTTAACTGTAAAACAGCCTCAGGCAGGTCTTTCTGGAGGTATTCTAAAAGAAGGCATTGTTTATAATTGATTTTCTGGTTAAAGTTTTAAAGAGTAATTTAATTCCCCTTGCTGGCAAGTTCAAGAGTTTAATGTGTGGTTCATTTGTCCATCTTAAAAATAATTACAGCTAATCAGTAGTTTCAATGTGTATAACAACTATCATATGTATTTGGGTATCAGGGAAAACGAATGAGGTAAATGCGATTGTGAAAAGCAAGTCTACAGTTTTCAGCATGACTTTATTCTTCTAACTAATGTTTTACATCCAGAGACTGATGGTAACAATAACATTAATGTTTGAATAAGTTTAGAGGTCAAATGTGCAACATGAGGACTATAGTTAATAAAATTGTGGGATATTTGAGATTTTTGTTAAATATAGTAGATTCTTCACAAAATAGTTTAAAAAAAGAAGAGGCATTGTTATTATAGGAAATGACAGTGTCATGCATGTTATTGCCCCTGAAGACCTTCCAGTGAGACAATAATGAGGAGTGGGAAAGTTGTTGCAGTGGAACACAGTAATATTGATGATTCTGATCCCATGTAGGCCTAGGTTAATGTATGTGTGTGTATCTTACTTTTTAATCAAAAAGTTTAAAAATTAAAATAATAAATAAATAAGGGTCTTAAAACAAGCTATAGAATAAGGGTATAAAGAATAAAATTTTTGTAGAGCTGCACATTGTGTTTGATTTTAAGCTAAATGTTACTATAAAAAAGTCAAAAGATTAAAAAATTAAAGTTTATAAAGTAAAGCAATTACAGTAAGCTAAGGTTAATTTTTTATATAAATTCAACTTTTTTTTAGGTTCAGGGGAATATGTGCAGGTTTGCTACATGGGTATATTGCATAATGCCAAAGTTTGAGGTACAAATGATCTTGTCACCCAGGTAGTGAACATAGTACCCAGTAGATAGTTTTTCAGGCCTTCTCTTCCCCCTTCTCTCCCCTTTCTAGTAGGCCTCAGTGTTTGTTGTTCCCATCTTTATGTCCATGTGTACACAGTGTTTAGCTCCTACTTATAAGTGAGAACATGCAGTATTGGTTTTCTGTTCCTGCACTAATATGCTTAGGATAATGGCCTCCAGCTACATTCATATGGCTGCAAAGTACATGCTTTTGTTCCTTTTCCTTTTTATGGCTGCATAGTATTCCATGGTGTATATGTACTGCATTGTCTTTATCCAGTCCACCATTGATGGGCTCCTAGGTTGATTCTGTTTTTGCTATTGTGAAGAGTGTTGTGATGAACATATGAGCACATGTGTCTTTTTGGCAGAACAATTTATTTTCCTTTGGATATATACCTAGTAATGGGATTGCTGGGTTGAGTGGTAGTTTCAACCTCTTTGAGAAATCTGCAAACTGCTTTCCACAGTGGCTGAACTAACTATTTTATCACAAATTATTTTGCAAATTAACACAAGTCTGGAGTTCATCACTCTGTGTACCTTAGTTCTTTCAAGCTGCTATTAAAACATAGCATAGACTGGGTGACTTATAAACAACAGTACTTTATTTCTCATATTTCTGGAGGCTGGGAAGTCCAAGGTCAAGGTGCCAACAAAATCAGTGTCTGGTAAACGCCCATTACCTTCATAGATGGCACCTTCTCATTGTAACCTTACAAGGCAAAGAGGATAGGGGATCTTTTTCAGACCTCTTTGATACAAACACTAATCCCATTCATAAAGGCATAGGCTATTTCCCTAATCTCCTCCCAAAGGCCCCACTTCTTGATACCATCATCTCAAGAGTTTAGGATTTCAACATATGAATTTGAGGGTTACACAAACATTCACACTATTGCTCTAAGAATACTTAAGAAACCTTTATAAAATGACAAAATTATGCTGGTGTTTATTTTCTTGTTTTAAACAATGGTTAAGGAAAATATTAGGTAGCCTTCCATTCTCCCAAGCAGCTGAGAAAATATATTGTATATTGTGCATATGCTGAAATACCCTCCTAGATTTTTTGTCTGCTCACTCTGTCAGTTACTAAAAATTGAGTACAAGGAGTTCTAGTTGTCATTGGAATTGCTATCATGTTTTCCACTGTTCCACTATTAAGTTTAATGTAGTATCAACATCAATATCTTTTTTGGCAAAAGCATTAGTGATTCAAAATTATTCAGAATTTCTCTCATTGCCTTAGTTTCACTGATTTTAAGCATACACTTAAAATGTCCTATTTTATTTAACAATTTGTGTTTCTTGTTGCAAGTGAAATTATTGCAATTTGAGATAAAAGAAGAAACTAGAAACCTCAATACCCATAAATTTGGGGCTTCTTTTGTTACGTGGGAACTGAATTGAGGATAGTCTCTTGTTTGTGAATAAAACATTTGAATGAATATATAGGAAGTTAAATTGATTTGTGGAAGCCTGTGCTTTTTTGTACAGGTAATCAGTACTGAGGGGGAAACAGGCACCTCCAATTTCCAAGGTAGCAAGTAAACTTTCCAGAAACAGCAGTCTTAAAAAATAACAAATGCTGATGAGGATGCAGAGGAAAGGGGCTCTTATACACTGTTGGTGGGAATGTAAATTAGTAAAGTCATTATAGAAATGATTATGGAGGTTTCTCAGAAAAAAAAGCTGAAGATAAAACTACCATACAATCTAGCAATCCCAGTACTGGGTATGTATCCCAAGGAAAGAAAATCAGTATATCAAAGTTGTACTAACACCCCCATGTTTATTGTAACACTATTCACAATAGCCAAGATATGCAATTAATCTAAATGTCCATCAGTAGATAAATGGACAAAGAAAATGTTAATTTACAATGAATTACTATCCAGTCATAAAAAAGAATGAAGTCTTTTCATTTGCAGCAATATAGATGGAAGTCGAAGTCATTACGTTAAATGAAATAAGCTCTTCACAGAAAGACAAATATTGCATGTTCTCACTCATATGTGAGAGCTAACAATTTTTATCTCATGGAGCTAAAGAGTAGAATGATAGAGGCTGGAAGGGGTAGGGTGAGGAGTAATAAGAGGTGGGTTAATGGGTACTAATATACAGGTGGCTAGAAGGAACAGGTTCTAGTGTTGTAGCACAGTAAGGTGGTGATAGTTAACAATAATATACTGTGTATTTCAAATAGTTAAAAGAGAAGGTTTGAAATGTTTCCAGCAAAAAGAAATGAGAAATGTTTGAGGTGAATGAATATCCATTTTAAATACCCTGATTTAATCGTTACATAATGTATGCATGTATAAAAATATCACATACACCCCATAAATATGCACAAATATTATGTATCTAAACAAACACACATGAATAAATTAAATAAATAAATAATCAGCAGTTTTTGCTCATCTATTGCAGCTGATTAATGATATTAATGTGCTGTTTTATGATCAGAATTATGACCTCCTTCACTTTGATTTAATGCAGGACAAACACCACAATGTGTGTGAAGTCACACAAGTATAAAATCCTCTTGTTACTCAGACACATAAAAGCATTCTGTTCCTTGGGCTTGCATAGAACCTAAGTGTGAAAACATGAAATTGATCAGTAGAAGAGACATTTTCTTAGTTTACTGGTCCATGTATGTGTTGCAAAACGCTATACGAGAGAAAAAAGAAAATGTTCCCTCCAAAAATTCTCCCAATAAAACGTGTAATATTCATCTGCTTCTTGTGTTATGCAGTCTACCACCAAGTGCTTTGTTTCAGATAAGCCCTTCAGTGCAGGAAAAAGAAAATTTTCTAAATGTCACCCAGAACAGAACTCTTTTGCATGATATTGTTTTTAACCCCTCCTAGAAAGTATAGTAGTTCCCCCTTATCCTCTGGGGATAAGTTTCAATACCCCCAGTGGCAGTCTGAAACCTCAGATAATACTAAACCCAATGTATGGTATGTTTATTTGATCTGAAAACTCTGAGATGGTGATGAAGTGACTAATGGGAGAATAGCATATAAAACATGGATTTGCTGAAAAAAGGGATGATTCATGTCGTGGCCAGGATGGAGCAGGATGGTGCAAGACTTAATCATGACACTCAGAATGGCATGCAACTTAAAATTTATGAATGGTTTATTTCTAGAATTTTCTGTTTAATATTTTTAGACCACAGTTTACCAAGGGCAACTGAAACCATGGAAAGCAAAACCATGGATAAAGGGGGAATACTGTAACTGGAATTCCTGATAAAATGTTTGAACAATTATTTGATAGCTTTTAATCACATTAACAACCTCCTAAAAAATGAAATCTACCTCATCCTCTCAATCTGTATTGTCTGGTAGTCATAAACCAGATGTTTAAAGATACAATGCCCTGAAGTCAGCCTGTGAGTTTCTCCTGACAATCTTTGATTGGACATTCATTTCTTTGCATTGTTTTCCTTATGCCTTTATTAAGAGAGAAATATTTGTATTGACTTTCTCTGGAGTCTCTTCCCTTGAGACCAGCTAGATGTAAGAATTTTTTTCCCGTTTGTGATCGATTTATCTGATAAGTTAGCAGGGCTTCTGAAGAGGGGAAAATTACACGCATCTGGACAATTATAAGGCTATCAAGGAAAGGCATTTATAGGCACAACTTTAAAGATTTTACATGCAAAATTGAGAAAGGGCATTCCAAACTGAAGAAAATTGGAAATTAGTATTGTGATTTTTGCAAGACTTTTGCTCACACCACTCCACATTTAAATTAAAATTGAACAATCTAAAAGAGTGCTTGAAATTCCTGCAAAAATTTGTGGGAAAAAACACCAATTTTAAATTATTCAAATCATTCTCACAAGCTAAATAAGTAGTTATTTTAAAGCATATCACTTACCTATTTAAATGCACATATTAATACCCTAATTTGCTGATAGACTATAATTGCTAACTGGCTCAATCAATATTTGGTAATGTACACTAATTACAATGATGAGTTCCCAAATAATTCTGTATTAAATGTTTACTTATTATATTGAAGCTCCAAGTCTTGTTTCAAAAATATAATAAAGTATTATGTTATCTGTTAAGTTTTTTTAAATATTGGTATTATTAGAAAGTATCATTTCAAGATTAAGGCTTAGAAACAGAATAAGTATTTTTACATAGAAAAAAATCCACATGACAGAGGATTAATGAGGACTGTTTTTCAACAAACTTCATATTTAAAAAATCTATATCAGATCTCTAAACACACTCAATTCAGTTTGCATGTTCCCTTTTCAGTAAATGTGAACTCTAGTATTACAGTGAAGAAGTAGGAAAAAGCTGATAACACTGCAATGGTTTGAATATGTTCTCCAAAATCATGTGTTAGAAACATGATCCCCACTGCAGCAGTGTTGAACGATGACGTCTTTGGCGAGTGTTTAGGTCGTGAAAGTGCTGAACTCGTAAGTGGATTAATACAGCTATAAAACAGGATTTCAGGGGTGGGTTCTCTCTCTTCCACTATTCTGCCATGTGAGGACAAAATGTTACTCCTCTCTGGAGGATGCAGCAACAAGGCACCATCTTGGAACCAGAAACTGAACCTGCCAACCCCTTGATCATGGACTTCTCAGCCTCCAGAACTGTGAAAAATAAATTTCTGTTGTTTATAAATTACCCAGTCTATGGTATTCTGTTATAACAGCACAAAAAGGACTAAAGCAAAAAAATACAAATAGCTCACTATTCCCAAGCATACTTTTCTCCCTCTCCTCTGTGGAAAACTTTAAAACAAATTATTATAAGCTTTAAAATAAATTATTATGAAATCTAAGTAGACTGTAATCCTAACAGCTGCTTCTGCTGCCATCGTACAAGTCACATAGGTGAAGAGTTCTAGTTCCAACAACAGAAGTCTTTTAAACCATGAATCTCAAAGCTGTTTTAGTAAAGGAGACATTTTTTCAGGAGTAATGAGCATATTTGGGTTTAAATATTATCCTGGAAGCATTTTCTTGGCACTAAATACACATCTGAACATTGAAACTCAAATATGTTAACAGACGTTTGTAAACAAGAGCGTTTTAATACCAGATTTCACTTGAGTTAGGAACATGTTTTCCACCATTTAAAATAAATAATTTCTATATCTTACAATAGTTTTAGATTTACAGAAAAATTGGGAAGATCATACAAAAGCATCCATATATCCCACACCTGGTTTCCTCAATTATTAATATCAGTTACAAGTTAATATGACACACTGGTTGCCAATAATGATACCCTATGATTAACTAAAGCTTAAATCTTTTTATTATTTTTCACTTAATGTTATTTTTCTGATCTATTTTCTCATCAAAAATATCACATTTCATGGTTATTAGGCTTTTCTTGGCTGTGACAGTTTCCTTATTTTTGATGACCATGGCAGTTTTGAGTAATATTGGTTAGGTGTTTTATAGAACATTCCTCAAGTTTTTTAATGCTTAGACTGGGATTTTGTGTTTGGGGAGAATGACCACAAAAGGAAAGTCCCATTCTTATCATATTAGGGACATAATACTGTCAATATGATTTATCACTGTTGATGTTGACCTTGATTACCTGGCTGAGGTAGTGTTGTCAAGTTTCTCCACAGTGAAGTTTATCTTTTTCCCACTTTTCAGATTGTATTCTTTGAAAAGAAGAGACTGCACAGCCCACATTCAAGAAGTGGAGAGTTATGTTAGATCTCCTTAAGATTCAAGTATCTAAATAAATTATTTGGAATTCTTCTGCCTAGGAGATTTTTCTCTTCTCTCCCATTATTTATTCAAGCACTTGTTTATAGGAGTATGGACTCATGAATATTCATTTTATAATTTGAGATAAATCTAATACTAATTTATTTTATTCCTCATATTGTTCCAGTTTTGGTCATTGGCAACTCTTTAAGTTGGTTTCTGTGCATTGGCAACTCTTTAAGTTGGTTTCTGTGTCCCTGTGACATTGACATACCTTCATAATTGTGGGGTCTTTTAGTCCTTCTTAACCTTCTGGCACTACAAAGTACTCAGGCCCAACTTGTATATTTCTTCTGCTATTGTAATATCAGCCACTTCTCCCAGGAGCTCTGGTTTCTTTTAATGGGGAATGTTGTTACAAGCCAATGTCTATGCATAACCTGTGCTGACTTCCACTGGGATGTCCTTTCTTATAGGCCCTTTCAGCTGACAGAACAAGGAAATATATGTACTAACCCATGTTTATATGCATGTCTATGAATATTTCTATGTGCATATCTATGAATATTTCTATGCGAAACCAGCCATATTTATATAAGCTAAAGATGAGTTAATGCTGGTATCTCCAACTTTAATTTTTTATCCCATGGATCATTCTAGCCCTCTGATGTTGTTTATCCTTAACTTCCCTCTCCAACAGTGAGAAACCTGAATCCCACTGTCCACCCTCCATTTACTTAATTGTTTAATGCCAGTGTACAAGCATAGTGGTATCAGAATTGTTCAACCACACCTTCATGGGAAACAACTGTATCAACCAGGGCATGGTGCTTATGGACAGTTTCTTTTATCTTTAGTCTTACAGACTCTATTTATTTCCAGCATTATTTAGGTCAACACATTTTTCCCCTGCCCAATTAAGTAGTTCACACATTTGTAACACAGTTAAACTATTTTGTCATATTCCACATTCCACCCCAAAATTTTGCAACCTCCTAAATTATTTTCTAAATTTGTTGTGCTGTAAAGTTCTATGTACTTAAACAAATTCAGAGTGTCATGCATCCACTATTATGGTATTATACAGAATAGTGTCACCACCTTAAAAATATCTCCTGTACTTCACCTATTGAACCCCTCCCCCACCACCATTAGGTTTTTTTAATCAAATTATTTTGGCTCATAACCATCTAATTTGAAACCAATTTTATGCATGGAAGGAATTTCTCAAACTACCATAGTTAAGAGAAGACCCTAACAACATGGGTCCCTTTCTCTGAAAAGTCAGGGTCTGGATATGACAAGTCCTAGGACACTGGACAACTATAACAGAAGGAAGAGCAGAAAGAAAGCATGAGAGTATCAGCAATAAATGTCAATCATTTCATAATTTTGTCTTGAATAAGCTGCAAGGTGTAATTGCTTTAATTTGTAAAACAAAACAAAAAAAGGTTTATTCATTCATGCAATAAATATTAACTGAGCACTTGCTATGGGCTAGACATCACCCCATATGACTTATCATAAATTGTTTTTTCTTCATATACAAAGTGACAGCATCCATATCATAGAAATGTTGGAGGGACTCTGCAAGTTGTGTCATGAAGAGTGCCTGGAACATCATGATTCTCCAGTCCTCACTATTTTTAAGTAGAAAAGAGAGAGAAAGGGAAGAAGAATTCTCATTGTTTTTGCTCTTGCTTTTTGTCCCCCAAGTTTGATCATGGAATTGTTAAAGGGTGATGAGATAGCCTTGTGAGATGTGAGTCCCTGTCTAAGCAATCATTTAGGTCACTTATTAAAAACAGTATCCTGATCCCAACCCAGGACCTACTAAATCAGAATTTCTAGATGAGGGAGGGGATTTGGAGGCCCTGATGAACAAGGACAGAAAGTGATTGTTATCATCACAGAAGTTGATAAAACCCTGGCAATGTCTTTCTAGATTGTACTCAGTGCTGAGAGCAGTTATGCCCATGACCTCACAAAAGGAAATGGTAAGAAAGTGTGGCATTGTGGTGAAAATGATAATATAATACTGATGGTGTTTGTGACAATTAACATTCATTGAGTACTCTATGCCTGGCTCTGAGCTGAGCAGTTTACAAGCATTACATGACTGTATCCTCACAATGTCTTTATGAGGTAGATATTATTTCCCCCCCTTTTTTTTACAGATGAATAAATGAGCCTTAGACAAATTAATTAACTCATCCAAAGTCATCACTAGTGCATAGTGAACACTTGTTTTGTCTGACTTCAGAGCCATTTTTCTCAACCACGACACAAAAATAATGACAGGCAAAATGTTGGAGACTTGGGTATCAAGCCAAGCTTTTGTCTCGTCCATAAGCTCCACTAGACTATAGAATTCAAGTATTTGATACAAGAATAATTTTAGACCAGCCATTTTACATGCCCCAGTTTCCCCATGTGAAAAACAAATGGGAGCACCACATGCTCATCTAGTTCTAATATTTTGTGTTTCTCTTTCTTGCCCACTTTCCTCCCATTTGCTGTTTGTTTCAGCCTTGATTTGTGTATTAGTTTTCTATCAGAGAAAAGAAAAATGAATCTGTAAACTTCACTTTGATTTTCACAGTACAGCCTTTCTGATTACATTGTTTAGCTGTTCCATACTAGATAGAATACCAACTCTGAAGGTACACAAAGTTCAATCAAATAAGATGTTATGATTTTGACTATTTCACTAATTATTTTATTTAAACACCCTTAGAAATTGCTGAAACTCCAATTAGGAATTCTGTCTTTGAATTGAGTTTATATATATTTGGCAAAAGAAATATAGAGCTATTTTCCCAGCAGTTTCAGACATCTTTTCCTTACCTCATGTGCCACAATTGAGGCCTATAAACAAAGCCACCATATTAGTCCATTTTGCATTGCTATAAAGCAGTGGTCCCCAACCTTTTTGGCACTAGGGACTGGTTTCATGGAAGACAATATTGCCATGGACCTGGGGGGGTTGGGGCGGGGTGGGTGGTGATGGTTTTAGGATGAAACTGTTCCACTTCAGATCAGGCATTAGAGTCGGGCACAGCGGCTCACACCTGTAATCCCAGCACTTTCGGAGGTCTAGGCGGTTGATCACAAGGTCAAGAGATCGAGGCTGAAGGCTGGGAAGCTGAGATCTATTTCCTTATTAGATAAGATTAACAAATATTATAAAGGAGTTAAAGATCTACTATCACCAAATTCTGAGACTCTCTCATTCAGGTGATCAGAAGGAATTGAAGAGAATACAAGAGAGAATATGCATGTCACTATGCTATTTCATACTACAAGTTCATTGATGGAAAATAATCATGTGTGCACCTAGCATGAAAATACCTGTGTCGGCCGGGCGCAGTGGCTCACGCCTGTAAACCCAGCACTTTGGGAGGCTGAGGTAGGCGGATCACGAGGTCAAGAGATGGAGACAGCCTGGCTAACATGGTGAAACCCCATCTCTACTAAAAATACAAAAAATTAGCCAGGTGTGGTGGCGGACACCTGGAGTCCCAGCTACTTGGGAGGCTGAGGCAGGAGAATGGTGTGAACCCGGGAGGCGGAGCTTGCAGTGAGCTGAGATCGTGCCACTGCCCTCCAGCCTGGGCGACAGAGACTCCATCTCAAAAAAAAAAAAAAAAAAAAAAAGATCAGGCATTAGATTATCATAAGAAGCATGCAACCTAGATCCCTTGCATGTGCAGGTCACAAAAGGATTCCTGCTCCTATGATAATCTAATGCCGCCACTGATCTTACAAGAGGTGGAGCTCAGGCAGTAATGCAGTAATGCTCACTTGCCCTCTGCTCACCTCCTGCTGTGCGACCCGATTCCTAACAGGTCATGAAACAGTCGAAGTCTGTGGCCCTGAGGTTGGGGACCCTTCCTATAAAGGAATATCTGAATATATAAAGGAATATCTGAATTATCATAGGTAATTTAAAAAGAAAAGAGGTTTATTTAGCTCATGGTTGGGCAGACGGTACAAGAATCATGGCACCAGCAACTACTTCAGGTGGAGTCCCAGGAGGCTTCCAATCATGACAGAAGGGGAATGGGGAGCAGGGTGAGCAAGAGAGAGGCCAGGCTGCTTTTAAACAGTCAGATCATAAGGTAATGAATAGAGCAAGAACTCACTCATTACTGCAGGGACGGCACCAAGACATTCATAAGGGATCCACCCCCATGACCCAAACACCAGTCCACATCTCCAACACTGAGGAACAATTTTCAACACAAAATTTGGAAGGGACAAATATCCAAACTATATCACCACCTCCTAAGATGAAATGCATCTACCACATGGTCTCTTTATGGCTCAGATCTTCAGCCACTGCAAAATCTTAGACAAGTCCCACTGCCTCTCTGAATTAGAAGTTCACATCTAGAAAATGATTTAAAACAGTGACAGATTTTCAAGATATATCTTAATACAAAGGTTAACAATTTGAGAAACATAAGGCATTTGGAAAGCATTATCTAGAGGCTTTTTAGCTAGATTTGGGATGTCTTCATAACAAACTCTATTTCTGAAACTTGACTGCACTAACAGAAAATGTTAGTATAATCAGAACGGCTACACATATGAGCTATGGTTTAAAAAAAACTAGATAAGAGACTTACTCAAGGTCAGGAAGTTAATGGGAGAGCAAGCACTAGAACCCAATATTTTTTTACTCTTATTTTAGAACCTGAGTTGCCACTTTGCTTTCCTTTTCCTCCAAATTCTATAATAACCACATTTAGTAAATAGTCAGTGCTTCAGAAAATCTGAGCATACAGCAGTGTACATAGAGGATAACTCTGATTAAGAACTGACTGGAGACAGGGGAGTGAGTTGGGAGGTTGTTACTAAAGTCCCTAAGATTAGTAAGAATGGTACACAGGAAAGCACGGAACGGTGACTGACGGGAAGGTCATAGGTGGGTTATCCAGCTGGCCTACCCAGTAACCACGTGGGACAGAGTCCCAGTTCTGAGAGCTCCTGAGGAAGATAGGCAGTAAGCCTCAGACTCTGTGCTCAGCAATGATGCATCACTGGATTAGGTCTGTGTCTTCACTTCTCCCAATAACCACTGAATAAATAAACATGCCTTTAGCAGAAAGAGGATGAGATTTCAACTCAGCAAACTTGGATTTTAATCTAAGTTCACCCATTTACAGCTATTTGAACTTATTGTGACATTTAACCCCTCTGAGACACAGTTTCCTATTTTACTGGGTTGTTGGGAGGAAGAAAAAGCCAGTGTGTGGCTTATTGCAGGTACTCAAAAGAAGGACTGTTACTATTATTTACTGCAGGTGTTCCTTGGAACAGAAAGAGTGGTAGAGAACTTGGAGGGTAATATCAAAAAGCTTGTCTATGACACAGTTCCATCTTGTCTCCTTTTACCCTCAACTAAAATGGAACTTAAAACAATTTTTCTCTTCTTGCTTACACATATGTAGCATATTTGTCAAATGTCCTGTTGATGAGAAATCAATTTTTTGTACCTTATATCCTTTTCCAAATGAGAGAAGAGTCTCACAGACATTTGGATAAGAGTTAAAATTAAATAAAACGTGCTCTGTTTACTTCAAGGCTTTCTTTACCATGACAACCAGTACTTTCCATTACACATTCAGCACACCTCTTCTAACCTCCATTTGGCATTGTACTTTTTGAAACAAACTTGATAATACAGCACCATGTATTTTTAACAGTTACATATTTGTAGAAAATTAAGCTTCTGAGCTACTGCTTGCCATTTCCAGAAGAAGGAACAACACAAACTGAGAAATCATAAAAATACATAACATTTATTGAACGTTTGCTGTGTGCTCTGAATTTTGCTGAAGTCTTACATGATTATCTCACTTAATCATCAAGAAAACCCTAATAATAAGTAACCAATAAATGTTAGTGGGTAGTAATATTATTGTTGCTACCCTTTGTAGTTTTTAACTATTAACAATAGCTAATTTATTAGGGATTTTTGTTTCCCTGAGCCTCTCCTTTTTCCAAGAATTTTTCTTTCGTTCTTCAGCTCTCCCTCTTCTCTTTGTCTCCCATCCCAAATAATATGGAGGGACCAGGCCAAAACATTTCCTTCTGTATAGACTGAATTACATCTTTTCAAAATGTGTATGTTGAACTTTTAATCCCCAATACCTCAGACTGTGACTGTATTTGGAGACAGAACCTGAGAGAGATGATTAATATTAAATGAGGCAAGAGGGGCAGGCCCCTAACCTGATTGAACCACTGTCCTTATTAAACCAAAAAAAGGAGGGGGGAGAGAGAGCCCAGAGATGCAGGCAAAGACAGGAAATGAATGTGAAGACACAGTGAGAAAGGAGCTATTTGCAAGCCAAGGAGTTCTCTGGAGAAACCAGCCTACACATACCTTGAACCTGGACTTGCAGCCTCCAGAACTGTGAGGAAACAAATTCTGATGTTTAAGGCACCCAGACTGTGATGCTTTGTTATAGAAGCTCTAATAAATTAGTAATACCATCTGAAAACATAATCTTTCAATTTTACTTTTATTTTTAACAATTGTTAACTATAATGGTCTAAGTTACAAAGTAATTTTTTATTTATTTTTTGTATGTCTACATTTTTTTTTTTTGTACTTTAAGTTCTAGGGTACATGTGCACAACGTGCAGGTTTGTTACATAGGTATACATGTGCCATGTTGGTTTGCTGCACCCACTAACTCGTCATTTACATTAGGTATTTCTCCTAATGCTATCCCTCCCCCTACCCCCAACCCCACGACACGCCCCAGGGTGTGATGTTACCCGTCCTGTGTCCAAGTGTTCTCACTGTTCAGTTCCCACCTATGAGTGAGAATATGTGGTGTTTGGTTTTCTGTCCTTGTGATAGTTTGCTCAGAATGATGGTTTCCAGCTGCATCCATGTCCCTGCAAAGGACATGAACTCATCCTTTTTTATGGCTGCATAATATTCCATGCTGTATATGTGCCACATTTTCTTAATGCAGTCTATCATTGATGGCATTTGGGATGGTTCCAAGTCTTTGCCATTGTGAATAGCTCCACAGTAAACATATGTGTGCATGTGTCTTTATAGCAGCATGACTTATAATCCTTTGGGTTATAACCCAGTAATGGGATCGCTGGGTCAAATGGTATTTCTAGTTCTAGATCCTTGAGGAATTGCCACACTGTCTTCCACAATGGTTGAACTAGTTTACAGTCCCACCAACAGTGTAAAAGTGTTCCTATTTCTCCACATCCTCTCCAGCACCTGTTGTTTCCTGACTTTTTAATGATTGCCATTTTAACTGGTGTGAGATGATATCTCATTGTGGTTTTGATTTGTATTTCTCTGATGACCAGTGATGATGAGCATTTTTTCGTGTGTCTGTTGGCTACATAAAATGTCTTCTTTTGAGAAGTGTCTGTTCATATCCTTTGCCCACTTTTTGATGGGGTTGTTTGTTTTTTTCTTGTAAATTAGTTTAAGTTCTTTGTGGATTCTGGATATTACCCCTTTGTCATATGGGCAGATTGCAAAAGTTTTCTCCCATTCTGTAGGTTTCCTGTTCACTCTGATGGTAGTTTCTTTTGCTGTGCAAAAGCTCTTTAGTTTAATTAGATCCCATTTGTCAATTTTGGCTTTTGTTGCCATTGCTCTTGGTGTTTTAGTCATGAAGCCCTTGCCCATGCCTATGTCCTGAATGGTATTGCCTAGGTTTTCTTCTAGGGTTTTCATGGTTTTAGGTCTAACATTTAAGTCTTTAATCCATCTTGAATTAACTTTTGTATAAGGTATAAGGAAGGGATCCAGTTTCAGCTTTCTACATATGGCAGGCCAGTTTTCCCAGCACCGTTTATTAAATAGGGAATCCTTCTCCCATTTCTTGTTTTTGTCAGGTTTGTCAAAGATCAGATGGTTGTAGATGGGTGGTATTATTTCTGAGGCCTACTGTTCTACTCCATTGGTCTATATATACCAGTACCATGCTGCTTTGGTAACTGTAGCCTTGTAGTATAATTCAAAGTCAGGTAGCGTGATGCCTCTAGCTTTGTTCTCTTTGCTTAGGATTGTCTTGGCAATGCAGGCAGTTTTTTCATTCCATATGAACTTTAAAGTAGTTTTTGCCAATTCTTTGAAGAAAGTCATCGGTAGCTTGATGGGGACGGCATTGAATCTATAAATTACCTGGGGCAGTATGGCCATTTTCATGATATTGATTCTTCCTATCCATGAGCATGGAATGTTCTTCCATTTGTTTGTGTCCTCCTTTATTTCGTTGAGCAGTGGTTTATAGTTCTCCTTGAAGAGGTCCTTCACATCCCTTGTAAGTTGGATTCCTAGGTATTTTATTCTCTTTGTAGCAATTGTGAATGGGAGTTCACTCATGATTTGGCTCTCTGCTTGTCTGTTATTGGTGTATTTGAATGCTTGTGATTTTTGCACATTGATTTTGTATCCTGAGACTTTGCTGAAGTTGCTTATCAGATTAAGGAGGTTTTGGGCTGAGACAATGGGGTTTTCTAGATATACAATCATGTCATCTGCAAACAGAGACAATTTGACTTCCTCTTTTCCTAATTGAATACCCTTTATTTCTTTCTCTTGCCTGATTGCCCTGGCCAGAACTTCCAACACTATGTTGAATAGGAGTGCTGAGAGAGAGCATTGTGCCTTGGGCTGTTTTTCAAAGGGAATGCTTCCAGCTTTTGTCCGTTCAGCATGATATAGGCTGTGGGTTTGTCATAGATAGCTCTTATTATTTTGAGATAAGTTCCATCAATACCTAGTTTATTGAGAGTTTTTACCATGAAGGGCTATTGAATTTTGTGGAAGGCCTTTTCTGCATCTATTGAGATAATCATGTGGTTTTGTCATTGGTTCTGTTTATGTGCTGGATTATGTTTATTGATTTGCATATGCTGAACCAGCCTTGCATCCCAGAGATGAAGCTGACTTGATCGTAGTGGATAAGCTTTTTGATGTGCTGCTGGATTCAGTTTTCCAGTATTTTATTGAGGATTTTTGCATCAATATTCATCAAGGATATTGGTCTAAAATTCTCTTTTTTTCTTGTGTCTCTGCCAGGCTTTGGTATCAGGATGATGCTGGCCTCATAAAATGAGTTAGGAAGGATTATCTCTTTTTCCATTGATTGGAATAGTTTCAGAAGGAATGGTACCGGCTCCACTTTGTACCTGTGGTAGAATTTGGCTGTGAATCCGTCTGGTCCTGGACTTTTTGTGGTTGGTAGGCTATTAATTATTCTCTCAATTTCAGAGCCTGTTATTAGCCTATTCAGAGATTCAACTTCTTTCTAGTTTAGTCCTGGGAGGGTGTATGTGTTCAGGAATTTATCCATTTCTTCTAGATTTTCTAGTTTATTTGCATAGAGGTGTTTATAGTATTCTCTGATGGTAGTTTGTATTTCTGTGGGATCAGTGGTGATATCCCGTTTATCATTTTTTATTGTGTCTATTTGATTCTTCTCTCTTTTCTTCTTTATTAGTCTTGCTTGGGGTCTATCAATTTTGTTGATCTTTTCAAAAAACCAGCTCCTAGATTTATTGATTTTTTGAAGGGTTTTTTGTGTCTCTATCTCCTTCAGTTCTGCTCTGATCTTAGTTATTTATTGCCTTCTGCTAGCTTTTGAATGTGTTTGCTCTTGCTTCTCTAGTTCTTTTAATTGTGATGTTAAGGTGTCAATTTTAGATCTTTCCTTATTTCTCTTGTGGGCATTTAGTGCTATAAATTTCCCTCTAAAGGCTGCTTTAAATGTGTCCCAGAGATTCTGGTACATTGTGTCTTTGTTCTCATTGGTTTTGAAGAACATCTTTATTTCTGCCTTCATTTCATTATTTACCCAGTAGTCATTCAGGAGCAACTTGTTCAGTTTCCATGTAGTTATGTGGTTTTGAGTGAGTTTCTTAGTCCTGAGTTCTAGTTTGATTGCACTGTGGTCTGAGAGACAGTTTGTTGTGATTTCTTTTCTTTTACATTTGATGAGGAGTGCTTTACTTCCAAGTATGTGGTCAATTTTGGAATAAGTGCAATGTGGTGCTGAGAAGAATGTATATTCTGTTGATTTGGGGTGGAGAGTTCTGTAGATGTCTATTAGGTCTACTTGGTGCAGAGCTGAGTTCAAGTCCTGGATATCCTTTTTATCCTTCTGTCTCATTGATCTGTCTAATATTGACAGTGGGGTGTTAAAATCTCCCATTATTATTGTGTGGGAGTCTAAGTCTCTTTGTAGGTCTCTAAGGGCTTGCTTTATGAATATGGGTGCTCCTGTATTGGGTGCATATATATTTAGGATAGTTAGCTCTTCTTGTTGAATTGATCCCTTTACCATTATGTAATGGCCTTCTTTGTCTCTTTTGATCTTTGTTGGTTTAAAGTCTGTTTTATCAGAGACTAGGATTGCAACCCCTGCTTTTCTTTTGCTTTCCATTTGCTTGGTAGATCTACCTCCATCCCTTTATTTTGAGCCTATGTGTGTCTCTGCACGTGAGATGGGTTTCCTGAATACAGCACACTGATGGGTCTTGACTCTTTATCCAATTTGCCAATCTGTGTCTTTTAATTGGGGCATTTAGCACATTTACATTTAAGGTTAATATTGTTATGTGTGAATTTGATCCTGTCATTATGATGGTTATTTTGCCTGTTAGTTGACGCAGTTTCTTCCTAGTATCGACGGTTTTTACAATTTGGCATATTTTTGCAGTGGCTGGTCCCGGTTGTTCCTTTCCATGTTTAGTGCCTCCTTCAGGAGCTCTTGTAAGGCAGGCCTGGTGGTGACAAAATCTCTCAGCATTTGCTTGTCTGTAAAGGATTTTATTTCTCCTTCACTTAAGAAGCTTAGTTTGACTGGATGTGAAATTCTGGGTTGAAAATTCTTTTCTTTAAGAATGTTGAATATTGGCCCCCACTCTCTTCTGGCTTGTAGAGTTTCTGCTGAGAGATCCGCTGTTACTCTGATGGGCTTCCCTTTGTGGGTAACTCGACCTTTCTCTCTGGCTGCCCTTAACATTTTTTCCTTCATTTCAACCTTGGTGAATCTGACAATTATGTGTCTTGGGGTTGTGTTTCTCAAGGAGTATCTTTGTGATGTTCTCTGTATTTCCTGAATTTGAATGTTGTTTTGCATTGCTAGGTTGGGGAAGTTCTCCTGAATAATATCCTGAAGAGTGTTTTCCAACTTGGTTCCATTCTTCCTGTCACTTTCAGGTACACCAATCCAATGTAGGTTTGGTCTTTTCACATAGTCCCATATTTCATGGAGGCTTTGTTCATTTCTTTTTACTCTTTTTTCTCTAAACTTCTCTTCTTGCTTTATTTCATTAATTTGATCTTCAATCACTGATAGCGCTTCTTCCACTTGATCGAATTGGGTACCGAACCTTGTGCATGCATCACGTAGTTCTCATGCCATGGTTTTCAGCTCCTTCAGGTCATTTAAGGCCCTCTCTACACTGTTTATTCTAGTTAGCCATTCATCTAATCTTTTTTCAAGGTTTTTAGCTTCCTTGCAATAGGTGCAAACATCCTCCTTTAGCTCAGAGAAGTTTGTTATTACTGATCTTCTGAAGCCTTCTTCTCTCAACTCGTCAAAGTCGTTCTCCATCCTGCTTTGTTCTATTGCTGGCGAGGAGCTACAATCCTTTGAAGGAGAAGAGGTGCTCTGGTTTTTAGAATTTTGAGCTTTTCTGCTCTGGTTTCTCCCCATCTTTGTGGTTTTATCTACCTTTGGTCTTTGATGTTGGTGACCTACAGATAGAGTTTTGGTGTGGATGTCCTTTTTGTTGATGTTGATGCTATTCCTTTCTGTTTGTTAGTTTCTAACAGGTCCCTCATCTGGAGGTCTGTTGGAGTTTGCTGGAGGTCCACTCCAGACCCTGTTTGCCTGGGTATCACCAGCAGAGGCTCCAGAACAACAAAGACTGCAGGACAGCAAATATTGCTGCCTGATCCTACCTCTGGAAGCTTTGTTCCAGAGGACCACCCGCCTGTATGAGGGGTCAGTTGGCCACTACTGGGAGATGTCTCCCAGTCAGGCTACACGGGGGTCAGGGACACACTTGAAGAGGCAGTCTGTCCATTCTCAGAGCTCAAATGCCATGCTGGGAGAACCACTGCTCTTTTCAGAGCTGTCAGAGAGAGATGTTTAAGTCTGCGGAAATTCCTGATGCCTTTTGTTCAGCTATGCCCTGCCTTGAGAGGTAGAGTCTACAGAGTCAGCAGGCCTTGGTGAGCTGCAGCAGGCACCGCCCAGTTCGAGCTTCCCAGGCTGCTTTGTTTACCTACTCAAGCCTCAGCAATGGCGGACGCCCCTCCCCCTGCCAGGCTGCTGCCTCACAGTTGGATCTCAGATTGCTGCGCTAGCAGTTAGCAAGGCTCCATGGGCATGGGACCTGCTGAGCCATGCATGGGATATAAACTCCTGGTGTGCCGTTTGCTAAGACCATTGGAAAAGTGCAGTATTTAGGTGGCAGTGCCCTGTTTTTCCAGGTGCAGTCTGTCACAGCTTCCCTTGGCTAGGAAAGGGAAATTCCGCGACCCCTTGCGCTTCCTAGGTGAGGCGATGCCCTGCCCTGCTTTGGCTCGCCCTCTGTGGGCTGCATCCACTGTCCAACCAGTGCCAGTGAGATGAACCAGGTACCTTAGTGGGAAATGCAGAAATCACCTGTTTTCTGCATCGATCACCCTGGGAGCTGCAGACCAGAGCTGTTCCTATTCGGCCAATATTCAACATTCTTAAAAGAATTTTCGAAGATGGCTGAACAAAATAATTTTAAATGAATTTATGTCATTTTTCCATTTTTGTTCAGTTTCAAAATACTTTCTAATTTTCTTTAAGTTTTTCTTTTTACATTTTAAATATAGGGGATACATGTGCAGGTTTGTTACAAGGGTATATTGTGTCGTGCTGAGGTTTGGGCTTCTATTGATCTTGTCACCCAAATGGTGAGCATAGTACCCAATGGGAAGTTTCTCACTCATTGCCCCCCATCCTCCCTCCCCTCCTTTGGAGTCCCAGTGTCTACTTTTTCCACCTTTATGTCCATTTGTATCCAGAGTTTAGCTCCCACATATGAATAAGAACACGCAATATTTGCTTTTCTATTTGGGTATGAATTCATTTAAGATAATGGCATCCAGCTGCATCCATATTGCTGCAAAGGGCATGATTTTATTCTTTTTTAATTTCTCAACTTTTATTTTAGATTCATTGGGTAGTTGCACAGGTTTGTAACCTGAATATATTGCATGATGCTGAGGTTTGGAGTATAAATGATCCCTTCACCCAGGTACTGAGCATAGTACCCACTAGTTAGCCCATGCTCTCCGGGCCCCAATAGGAAGAGTTGCTGCCACATCTGCAGCAATGCATTGGGGAGGTGGGTTGGGGCGTGATATATGACCCGCTCTTCAAGTCCATTCCAAGGCATTGATGTTGCCTCCTTCAGTGGCTGGCGCTATACACATATTTGCTTTGACCAAGGGGAACTTTGTTGGCTGTGCTCCTCCTCCCATAGGGGCAGTCCACACTGAGTGTCAGATTTCTAGGAAAGTGGGGTCCACCCCCTTACCTGTCCTCTGAGCTGGTAGGGCACCCTCGCACAACTGACCATGGGAGCAGACTGGGGCACCCAGTAATGACACATGCAGACCAGTTTCAAGTTGCAGAGCTGTTCCTGGCTGGAAGTCACACAGCTCAGGAGAAACTTTGCTTTTAGCAACTCTTCTCCTGCTCACATCCTGTGACGAAAGACAGCCTAATTCAATGAGTACTGCTGGGGCGCTCTCCACACTCACCACTGAAGTCTGGCTGTGGGGTCCCTTCCCCCACTCCAGAGCAAGCACTCTAATCTCTGGGCCAAGTCTAAACTGACTGCAGTGGCTGCTGCTGCCAGATCACCAATGACTGACTTTGTATGAACCTGGATTAAAAACGGTGTCCACCTTTAAGTCCTGGATCTGAGAAAATGATTGCAGATTTTCCTGGTGTTTTACACTCTCCATCTCTTAGTCTCTCTCTAAGCTAGTTCCCGGTTTTGGGACAGACAGGATGCTCTCCTTTGGCCTGGGTTGCAAGGGTCACTGGCAGAAAAGTGAGACATGGGTTGGAGGGTGGCGACTGGCTGCTCCTCTTATGTACTGGAGCTTTACTCACATTATTACCTGAATGCTGGCACAGGGGCTGCTTGGCCGCTTTCTTCCCAGGATCTGGGGTATCTTTCACTGTTCCGATGAATTCTCATTTTCCTTCCTGAATTAAACCTCACAGAATTGATTTTTTTTTTTTTTTTGAAACAGAGCCTTGCTCTGACGCCTAGGCTGGAGAGCAGTGACACAATCTCAGCTCACTGCAAACTCCACCTCCTGGGTTCAAGCCATTCTCCTGCCTCAGCCTCCCAAGTAGCTGGGATTACAGGTGCCTGCCCCCATGCCCGGCTAATTTTTATATTTTTAGTATAGATGGGATTTCACCGTGTTAGCCAGGATGGTCTCGATCTCCTGACCTCATGATCTGCTCGCCTCGACCTCCCACAGAATTGGTTTTTATGCACTATTTTGCTATTTCCCACTGGCTGAGGGAAGCTGAAATCCTCTAATCCACCATCTTGGAAAACAAATATTTTTTAACTATTTCTAATTTTCATGGTGACTTCTTTGACCACTGGGCTACTAAGAAGTACGCTACTTAATTTCAGAACATTTGGGAATCGTTTATTATTTTTGCTGTTGATTTCTAAATTCTACTGTGGTAACAGAATTTATACACACTATGATTTCGGTCTTTTGGAATTTGTTGCTTTTGGCTCAGATATGGGTTTATTTTAGTAAACATTCCATATGCATTTAAAAGAAATTTGTATCTGTGCTTGTTGAGTGTTGCCTCATAAACACTAAATCTACATCCTGACTGATTGCTTGTCTGCTTTTTCTACCACTTACTGGGAGCGGTGTGCTAAAATACAAACTAAGGTTGTGTATATTCCCATTTCTCCTTTTGGTTCTGTCTTAGTTTTGCTTTATATATTTTGATGCTATGTTATTAAGTGCATAGAAATATTGGATAGTTATGTCTGCCTGATCTGACTATCTTTTTACTATAATAAAAAGTCACATTTTTTGTCTAGTAATACCTCTAATATTAAAGCTATATTTGTTTAATAATATTGCCACTCAGTTTCTTTTGTTAGTTTTCCTAATATATCTTCATATTTTTATGTCAGGCCCTCTTTTAGCTCATATGTAAAATCTAGTTCTTATAAACACATTTTGTATTTTTAATCAAGTCTGAAAATCTTAGGTTTTTACTTGAATTACTAAGTCTATTTACATACAATGCTATTACTGCTATAATTTGCTTTAAGTTTACCATGTTGGGATTTATTTTATTTCTAGTTGATTTGTTCTTTGTTGATTCCTCCGGTTCTACATTGTTTTCTATTAATCGAGTATTTTGTCATCTCTTCTATTAGCTTTTTGGTTATATCTTTTGCCTTATTTATTTTAATGGTTATTCTAGAGATTTTACTATGTTTTTTGAACTTATATTGTCCACCTTTAATTAGCAGTGCTTCCCAAATAATGCAAGAACTTTATAACATTTTAATGGTTTCACTCATTTCCACCCTTTGAGCTATTGTTTTCCTGTATTCTACCTCTACATGGTAAAAACACCACAACACAGTTATTAGTGTTGCCTAAAATAGTCATTATTTATATAACTCTACATTTTCTAATTCTTTTGATTGTTTTATTGAGTTTTTTATTGTCTCTAGGATAATTCTCCTTCAGCCTGAAGAATTTCCTTGGTGTATTTCTTGTAGTGTCAGTGGGCTGGCCACAAATTCTCTCAGCTCTTGCGTTTTGAAACATCTTTTAATTTGCATTTTATTTTTGAAAGATGTTTTTGAGAAACAAATCATTTATTATTATTCTTAAATTAATATATATTAGAAAACAAAACACCAATGACAAGAAGTCCATTGTGGGCTAGGAGGAGAAAAGGATCCTATGATAGGAAGGAGGCTCATTTCACCTTTAAATAACTGAATAAAATGAAGGTTGGTTTCCTCTATCTTTATTAATAAGGATATCTCAGCACAAATAATTCAAAAATTGGGCTTGCTATGGCTTGGGCTTGTAGGGAAGAGATCTGCTTGGTGAATATGCTTATGTACCAAGACCTTGAAATAAGCTTTCCCTCAGGCCAGCTACTAAAAGTGGGCCTGTGGCATTTCTGTGCTTAGTTCAGCTGGGCAGGCTTTGGGGAAGGTCTGGTGCAATTTTTAACCTGGTCTGAAGATGAATGATGATGAATAGCTCGGTAGAGAGCCTGGGACAGAGCACAGAAAGGAGAAAAGTCCCTGGACTTAGGGTGGGAAGCCTGATACTTTCATACCATGGCTGCCTCTCACAACTCACAATCTTGAGCTAATCTCTTAAACTTTCTGGCCTTTACTTTATCCATCTATACAATGAAAAGTGAGACAAGATGAGTCTGTGGTCCCTTTCAGTTTCAAAGTTCTGGTGTTTTAGGAAAGGAGCTATTGCCAGAAATAGATGGACAGTTTAGAAAGAAACACATAGAGGACTATTCCATGGCCTTCCCTGCTGTAATAATTAACGCCAGGGTCTGATCTTTGGTGTCTGAAGCTATCTTTTAGGTGTCCAAGGAAAGCTTGTGGATAGTTTGTGTCACAAATCAAATGCAACAAAGGGAAGAGAAATGTGAATTATTACATTAAATTCTGCCAGATTCAGAACTGTAGACCAGCAAAGAAATGAGTCTACTTGAGACCACAAAAGAAAAGAATTTGGAGATATGTCTTCTGTCCCCTCTTCACCCCCAATTATACAGCCCCTTCGCTGGCCCTGTGGTGTGTGCTTCCTAGAACAATAGGACATCAAATTATGTAGTGCCAGAGATTTTTTTAAAAGACCAGACAAACAGCACAGCACAATGCAACAGGAAGTTGTGACTTTACCAACAGAACAGGGTGGTTTCTCTAAGCCATTAGTTCACTTGCAGGGCCATGAAAAAAAACATATATTGAGTAGCAGTGTTTCAGTGAAGTTGAATTCCATTACTTTTATTTAGCCTCAGTTGTTCTTAGCTGTAAATGATTTTATTCTGGCCATTTGTGAAGACCCTCTATGTACAATTACAAATGGTAAAAAGCAAAACAATGAACTATGACAAAATGTATGTGAACTCTACAAGCCCGAGGTGAAGTGTAGACCGAAACCTGGCTGAACTGTGTATAACAGGAAGCATCTGTTTGTTGCAGGATGCTGAAGAACATGGAAGATTAGTATGTATTTTATTTTTTTCAACTTTTATTTTAGATTCATGGGGTGCATGTGCAAGGTTTGTTGTAATGTGTGAATCTGAGGTTTGGTCTTCTATTTATTTCATTACCTGAATAGTGATTGTAGTACCCAATAGGGAGTTTTTCAAAACTTGCCCCCTTCCCTCTCTCTCACCGATTAGAGTCCCCAGTTTCTGTTGTTCCCATCATTATGTCCATGTGTACCCAATATTTAGCTCCCTTTTTATAAGTGAGAACATGGTATTTGGTTTTCTGTTCCTGCATTTATTTGCTTAGGATAATGGTCTCCAGCTCCACCCATGTTGCTGCAAAGGACATAATTTCATTCTTTTTATGGCTATGTAGTATTCCATGGTGTATGTGTAACATATTTTCTTTATTCAATCCACCTTTAATGGGCATCAAAGTTGATTCTATGTCTTCACTATTGTGTATAATGCTACAATGAACATATAAGTGCATGTGTGTTTTTGGTAGAATGATTTATTTTTCTTTGGGTATATAGCCAGTAATAGGATTCCTAGGTCAAATGATAGTTCTAGTTTTAGTTCTTTGAGGAATCTCCAAACTGCTTTCCACACTGGCTGAACTACTTTACATTCCCACTAACTGTGTGTAAACATTCCTTTTTCTCTATGACGTTATAAACATCTGTTAATTTTTTATAATAATAGCCATCCTGACTTGTGTGAGATGGTATCTCGTTGTGGTTTGTATCTGCATGCATCTGATGATTAGTGATGTTAAACATTTTTTTCATGTGTTCGTTGGTTGCGTGTATATCTTCTTTTAAAAAATATCTGTTCATGTTCTTTACCCACTTTTTAACGTAGTTTTTTGTTTGTTCATTTGTTTGTTTGTTTTGCTTGCTGAACTTTTAAGTTCCTTATAGATTCTTGATATTAGACCTTTGTTGGATGCATAGTTTGCCAATATTTTCTCCGATTCTGTAGGTTGTCTCTTTATTGATAGTTTCTTTTGTTGTCACCTTTGTCATTTCTGATTGTGCTTATTAGCATCTTCCTTCTTTTTTTCTTTGTTAATCTAGCTAGAGGTCTATTGATTTTTTTTTTAATTATTATACTTTAAGTTTTAGGGTACATGTGCACAATGTGCAGGTTAGTTACATATGTATACGTGTGCCATGCTGGTGTGCTGCACCCATTAACTCGTCATTTAGCATTAGGTATATCTCCTAATGCTATCCCTCCCCCTCCCCCTACCCCACAACAGTCCCCAGAGTGTGATGTTCCCCTTCCTGTGTCCAAGTGTTCTCATTGTTCAATTCCCACCTATGAGTGAGAACATGCGGTGTTTAGATTTTTGTCCTTGTGATAGTTTACTGAGAATGATGATTTACAATTTCATCCATGTCCCTACAAAGGACATGAATTAATCATTTTTTATGGCTGCATAGTATTCCATGGTGTAGATGTGCCACATTTTCTTAATCCAGTCTATAATTGTTGGACATTTGGGTTGATTCCAAGTCTTTGCTATTGTGAATAGTGCTGCAATAAACATACGTGTGCATGTGTCTTTATAGCAGCATGATTTATAGTCCTTTGGGTATATACCCAGTAATGGGATGGCTGGGTCAAATGGTATTTCTAGTTGTAGATCCCTGAGGAATTGCCACACTGACTTCCACAATGGTTGAACTAGTTTACAGTCCCACCAACAGTGTAAAAGTGTTCCTATTTCTCCACATCCTCTCCAGCACCTGTTGTTTCCTGACTTTTTAATGATTGCCATTCTAACTGGTGTGAGATGGTATCTCATTGTGGTTTTGATTTGCATTTCTCTGATGGCCAGTGATGGTGAGCATTTTTTCGTGTGTTTTTTGGCTGCATAAATGTCTTCTTTTGATAAGTGTCTGTTCATGTCTTTCGCCCACTTTTTGATGGGGTTGTTTGTTTTTTTCTCGTAAATTTGTTTGAGTTCATTGTAGATTCTGCATATTAGCCCTTTGTCAGATGAGTAGGTTGCGAAAATTTTCTCCCATTTTGTGGGATGCCTGTTCACTCTGATGGTAGTTTTGTTTGCTGTGCAGAAGCTCTTTAGTTTAATTAGATCCCATTTGTCAATTTTGGCTTTTGTTGCCATTGCTTTGGGTGTTTTAGACATGAAGTCCTTGCCCATGCCTATGTCCTGAATGGTAATGCCTAGGTTTTCTTCTAGGGTTTTTATGGTTTTAGGTCTAACGTTTAAGTCTTTAATCCATCTTGAATTAATTTTTGTGTAAGGAGTAAGGAAGGGATCCAGTTTTAGCTTTCTACATATGGCTAGCCAGTTTTCCCAGCACCATTTATTAAATAGGGAATCCTTTCCCCATTGCTTGTTTTTCTCAGGTTTGTCAAAGATCAGATAGTTGGAGATATGCGGCGTTATTTCTGAGGGCTCTGTTCTGTTCCATTGATCTATATCTCTGTTTTGGTGCCAGTACCATGCTGTTTTGGTTACTGTAGACTTGTAGTATAGTCTGAAGTCAGGTAGCATGATGCCTCCAGCTTTGTTCTTTTGGCTTAGGATTGACTTGGCGATGCGGGCTCTTTTTTGGTTCCATATGAACTTTAAAGTAGTGTTTGCCAATTCTGTGAAGAAAGTCATTGGTAGCTTGATGGGGATGGCATTGAATCTATACATTACCTTGGGCAGTATGGCCATTTTCACGATATTGATTCTTCCTACCCATGAACATGAAATATTCTTCCATTTCTTTGTATCCTGTTTTATTTCATTGAGCAGTGGTTTGTAGTTCTTCTTGAAGAGGTCCTTCACGTCCCTTGTAAGTTGGATTCCTAGGTATTTTATTCTCTCTGAAGCAATTGTGAATGGGAGTTCACTCATGATTTGGCTCTCTGTTTGTCTGTTGTTGGTGTATAAGAATGCTTGTGATTTTTGTAGATTGATTTTCTATCCTGAGACTTTGCTGAAGTTGCTTATCAGCTTAAGGAGATTTTGGGCTGAGACAATGGGGTTTTCTAGATATACAGTCATGTCATCTGCAAACAGGGACAATTTGACTTCCTGTTTTCCTAATTGAATACCCTTTATTTCCTTCTCCTGCCTAATTGCCCTGGCCAGAACTTCCAACACTATGTTGAATAGGAGTTGTGAGAGAGGGCATCCCTGTCTTTTGCCAGTTTTCAAAGGGAATGCTTCCAGCTTTTGCCCATTCAGTATGATATTGGCTGTGGGTTTGTCATAGATAGCTCTTATTATTTTGAGATACGTCCCATCAATACCTAATTTATTGAGAGTTTTTAGCATAAAGTGTTGTTGAATTTTGTCAAGGCCTTTTCTGCATCTATTGAGATAATCATGTGGTTTTTGTCTTTGGTTCTGTTTATATGCTGGATTACATTTATTGATTTGAGTATATGGAACCAGCCTTGCATCCCAGGGATGAAGCCCACTTGATCATGGTGGATAAGCTTTTTGATGTGCTGCTGGATTCGGTTTGCCAGTATTTTATTGAGGATTTTTGCATCAATGTTCATCAAGGATATTGGTCTAAAATTCTCTTTTTTGGTTGTGTCTCTGCCCGGCTTTGGTATCAGGATGATGCTGGCCTCATAAAATGAATCAGGGAGGATTCCCTCTTTTTCTATTGATTGGAATAGTTTCAGAAGGAATGGTACCAGTTCCTCCTTGTACCTCTGGTAGAATTCGGCTGTGAATCCATCTGGTCCTGGACTCTTTTTGGTTGGTAAACTATTGATTATTGCCACAATTTCAGAGCCTGTTATTGGTCTAGTCAGAGATTCAACTTCTTCCTGGTTTAGTCTTGGGAGGGTGTATGTGTCCAGGAATTTATCCATTTCTTCTAGATTTTCTAGTGTATTTGCATAGAGGTGTTTGTAGTATTCTCTGATGGTAGTTTGCATTTCTGTGGGATGGGTGGTGATATCCCCTTTATCATTTTTTATTGCATCTATTTGATTCTTCTCTCTTTTCTTATTAGTCTTGCTAACGGTCTATCAATTTTGTTGATCCTTTCAAAAAACCAGCTCCTGGATTCATTAATTTTTTGAAGGGTTTTTTGTGTCTCTATTTCCTTCAGTTCTGCTCTGATTTAGTTATTTCTTGCCTTCTGCTAGCTTTTGAATATGTTTGCTCTTGCTTTTCTTGTTCTTTTAATTGTGATGTCTGAGTGTCAATTTTGGATCTTTCCTTATTTCTCTTGTGGGCATTTAGTGCTATAAATTTCCCTCTACACACTGTTTTGAATGTGTCCCAGAGATCCTGGCATGTTGTGTCTTTGTTCTCATTGGTTTCAAAGAACATCTTTATTTCTGCCTTCATTTCGTTATGTACCCAGTAGTCATTCAGGAGCAGGTTTTTCAGTTTCCATGTAGTTCAGTGGTTTTGAGTGAATTTCTTAATCCTGTGTTCTAGTTTGATTACACTGTGGTCTGAGAGACAGTTTGTTATAATTTCTGTTCTTTTACATTTGCTGAGGAGAGCTTTACTTCCAACTATGTGGTCAATTTTGGAATAGGTGTGGTGTGGTGCTGAAAAAAATGTATATTCTGTTGATTTGGGGTGGAGAGTTCTGTAGATGTCTATTAGGTCTACTTGGTGCAGAGCTGAGTTCAATTCCTGGGTATCTTTGTTAACTTTCTGTCTCGTTGATCTGTCTAATGTTGATAGTAGGGTGTTAAAGTCTCCTATTATTATTGTGTGGGAGTCTAAGTCTCTTTGTAGGTCACTCAGGACTTGCTTTATGAATCTGGGTGCTCCTGTATTGAGTGCATATATATTTAGGATAGTTAGCTCTTCTTGTTGAATTGATCCCTTTACCATTATGTAATGGCCTTCTTTGTCTCTTTTGATCTTTGTTGGTTTAAAGTCTGTTTTATCAGAGACTAGGATTGCAACCCCTGCTTTTCTTTTGCTTTCCATTTGCTTGGTAGATATAGCTCCATCCCTTTATTTTGAGCCTATGTGTGTCTCTGCACGTGAGATGGGTTTCCTGAATACAGCACACTGATGGGTCTTGACTCTTTATCCAATTTGCCAGTCTGTGTCTTTTAATTGGAGCATTTAGTCCATTTACATTTAAGGTTAATATTGTTATGTGTGAATTCCATCCCGTCATTATGATGTTAGCTGGTTATTTTGCTCATTAGTTGATGCAGTTTCTTCCTAGCCTCGATGGTCTTTACAATCTGGCGTGATTTTGCAGTGGCTGGCACCCGTCTTTCCTTTCCCTGCTTAGTGCTTCCTTCAGGAGCTCTTTTAGGGCAGGCCGGTGGTGACAAAATCTCTCAGCATTTGTTTGTCTGTAAAGGATTTTATTTCTCCTTCATTTATGAAGCTTAGTTTGGCTGGATATGAAATTCTGGGTTGAAAATTCTTTTCTTTAAGAATGTTGAATATTGGCCCCCACTCTCTTCTGGCTTGTAGAGTTTCTGCTGAGAGATCCGCTGTTACTCTGATGGGCTTCCTTTTGTGAGTAACCCGACCTTTCTCTCTGGCTGCCCTTAACATTTTTTCCTTCATTTCAACTTTGGTGAATCTGACAATTGTGTGTCTTAGAGTTGCTCTTCTCGAGGAGTATCTTTGTGGCATTATCTGTATTTTCTGAATCTGAATGTTGCCCTGCCTTGCTAGATTGGGGAAGTTCTCCGGGATAATATCCTGCAGAGTGTTTTCCAACTTGGTCCCATTCTGCCCGTCACTTTCAGGTACACCAATCAGATGTAGATTTGGTCTTTTCACATAGTCCCATATTTCTTGGAGGCTTTGTTTGTTTCTTTTTATTCTTTTTTCTCTAAACTTCCCTTCTCACTTCATTTCATTCATTTCATCTTCCATCATTGATACCCTTTCTTCCAGTTGATTGCATCGGCTTCTGAGGCTTCTGCATTCTTCATGTAGTTCTCGAGCCTTGGCTTTCAGCTCCATCTGCTCCTTTAAGCACTTCTCTATATTGGTTATTCTAGTTATACGTTCGTCTAAATTTTTTTCAAAGTTTTTAACTTCTTTGCCTTTGGTTTGAATTTCCTCCTGTAGCTTGGAGTAGTTTGATCGTCTGAAGCCTTCTTCTCTCAACTTGTCAAAGTCATTCTCTGTCCAGCTTTGTCCCATTGCTGGTGAGGGACTGCGTTCCTTTGGAGGAGGAGAGGCACTCTGCTTTTTAGAGTTTCCAGTTTTTCTGCTCTGTTTTTCCCCCATCTTTGTGGTTTTATCTACTTTTGGTCTTTGATGATGGTGATGTACAGATGGGTTTTTGGTGTGGATGTCCTTTCTGTTTGTTAGTTTTCCTTCTAACAGACAGGACCCTCAGCTGCAGGTCTGTTGGAGTTTGCTAGAGGTCCACTCCAGACCCTGTTTGCCTGGATATCAGCAGTGGTGGCTGCAGAACAGCAGATTTTCGTGAACTGCGAATGCTGCTGTCTGATCGTTCCTCTGGAAGTTTTGTCTCAGAGGAGTACCCAGCTGTGTGATGTGTCAGTCTGCCCCTACTGGGTGGTGCCTTCCAGTTAGGCTGCTTGGGGCTAGGGGTCAGGGACCCACTTGAGGAGGCAGTCTGCCCATTCTCAGATCTCCAGCTGCGTGCTGGGAGAACCACTGCTCTCTTCAAAGCTGTCAGACAGGGACATTTAAGTCTGCAGAGGTTACTGCTGTCTTTTTGTTCGTCTGTGCGCTGCCCCCAGAGGTGGAGCCTACAGAGGCAGGCAGGCCTCCTTGAACTGTGGTGAGCTCCACCCAGTTCGAGCTTCCCGGCTGCTTTGTTTACCTAAGCAAGCCTGGGCAATGGCAGGTGCCCCTCCCCTGGCCTCGCTGCCACCTTGCAGTTTGATCTCAGACTGCTGTGCTAGCAATCAGTGAGACTCTGTGGGCATAGGACCCTCCAAGCCATGTGTGGGATATAATCTCCTGGTGCGCCCTTTTTTAAGCCCTTCGGAAAAGCACAGTATTCAGGTGGGAGTGACCCGATTTTCCAGGTGCCGTCTGTCACCCTTTTCTTTGACTAGGAAAGGGAACTCCCTGATCCCTTGCACTTCCCGAGTGAGGCAATGCCTCGCCCTGCTTTGGCTCACACACAGTGTGCTGCACCCACTGTCCTGCACCCACTGTCTGGCACTCCCCAGTGAGATGAACCCGGTATCTCAGATGGAAATGCAGAAATCACCCATCTTCTGCGTCGCTCACGCTTGGCATTGCAGACTGGAGCTGTTCCTATTCGGCCATCTTGGCTGCCAGCTGAAACTTGACTTTTATGTGAAAAGTCAAATAATTGGCATGAGCAGTAGCATTAGAACTAATATTTTCCTGACTTCATGTAAGTGGAAACACTGGAGTAGTGATGTTACAAAAGGTTATCTCCAGTTCCAGGAAGATGACCCCATACTCATGGGTCACCTACTTCCGCTCCTGTAGCCCATGAAAAAGGGAGTCTCCATGTCTGATAGTGTTTGAATCGATCTTGTTTATCCTTTCAAATAATAAATTTTTAATTTGGTTCATCTTTTGTGTGGATTTTGTGGTCTCAATTTTGTCACTTCTGCTCTGATTTTAGTTACTTCTTTTCTTCTGCTAGGTTGGGTTTAATTCATTCTTGTTTTTCTGGTTCTTTATGTGTGACGTTAGATTGCTAATTTGAGATCTTTCTAAGTTCCTTATATAGGCATTTAGTGCTATAAAGTTTCTTCTTAATGCTGATTTTGCTCCATCCCAGAGATTTTCATATATTATGTGTCTATTTTCATTTATTTCAACTTTTTTAAACTTATGCCTTAATTTGGTTGTTTATCCAAAAGTCATTGAGGAGCAATTTGTTTAATTTCCATATAATTTTGTGGTTTTTGAGAGATCTTGGTATTGATTTCACTGTGGTCTAAGTGTATGCTTGATATCATTTATATACTTTTTAACTTATTGAGACTTGCTTCATGACCAAGTATGTGGTCAATCTTAGAGTATGTTCCACGTACAGATGAGAAGAATATATATTCTGTGATTGTTAGATGGAGTATTCTGTAGATGTCTTGGGTCCAATTGGCTAAAGGTTGAATTTAAGTCTAGAATTTGTTTGTTCATTTTTTTGCCTCAATAATCTGACTAATTTTGTCAGCGAGATGCTAAAGTCCCCTGGTATCATTGTGTGGCTAAGTCTTTTCATAGGTTTAGACTCTAGAAGTACTTGTTTTATGAATTTTGTGCTCAAATGTTGGATGCATATATTTAGTATAGTTAAGTCTTCTTGTTGCATTAAATCCTTTATCATTATGTAATGCCCTATTTTTGAAAGATATTTTTATAGTAAAGCTTTTTGTTCTTTCTGCATCGTAAAATTAATCTATTTTTTCCTGACTTCCATAGTTCTCATAGAAATCTCTCAATATTGTTTAGTTTTGTTTTATTTCTGTTTCTGGCTGCTCATTTTCCTTTGTTCTTGGTTTTAAGCATTTAACTTTGTACCAAGGTGCAATTTATTTTTATCTTGCTTGGGATTTGCTACTTGAATGTGTAGGCTGATGTTTTTAACCAGTCTGGATTTTTCATCATGATTTTTCCTATACCTTTGTTTCTTTACTTGTGTTTCTGGAACTCTGACACGAATGTTTGGACCTGTGTCCCACATGTCTCTTATACTCTGTGCTTGCTTCTTTCACACTTTTTTTTTTCTCAAAGCTTCAGTGATATGTTTTCAATTGGCCTATTTTGAGTTTACTAATTCTGTCTCCTGCTCCTAATGTCTACTGTTTAACTCATTCAATGAGTTCTTAGTTTCAAATGTATCTTTTCATCTTAGAATGTTCATTTCTTTATAGATTAGAAATCTCTGAGGAAAAAATTTCTCCTTCATCTCTATTGTCCATCTATGTTCTTTGACTCATTTATAGTACTTATTTTAAGTTATTTTTCTGCCTTCCCTATCATCTTGCTTGATCTGTGTCTCTGCTTATATTGATAACTTTTTCTCTTATCTGTTACATTTCCTTATCTGTTTCATGTTTCTAGTATTTTTCTGAATACCACTTACTGTGTATTAAAAAGTTGTACAGACTAAGGTTGATGTCATTTTCTCCCAAGGAATGTTTCCCTTTCCTCTGTCAGAAACAGGCTGAAAGGCTGATCACTTCAATCCAAGTGAGCATTGAGCAGGGTCTGAACTGGTCGTAGCTTTGCTTGAATTCAATCTATCTCCACTTTCAACATCTCCAGCCCTCTTTTGTGCTCATTCTAAATACCTCCCATGAGTGGGATTTTTCTATCAAGTACAAAATTCTATTACTTGTTTCCTGCCCAGTACCACAGCCTCCCATATCACTTCAGTCTGCTTCAAAATACCATTCTGGACATAGGCGTGGGCAAGGACCTCATGACTAAAACACCAAAAGCAATGTCAACAAAAGCCAAAATTGACAAATGGGATCTAATTAAACTAAAGAGCTTCTGCACAGCAAAAGAAACTACCATCAGAGTAAACAGGCAACCTACAGAATGGGAGAAAATTTTTGCAATCTTCTCATCTGACAAAGGGCTAATATCCAGAATCTACAAAGAACTCAAACTTACAAGAAAAAAACAAACAACCCCATCAAAAAGTGGGCAAAGGATATGAACAGACACTTCTCAAAAGAAGACATTTTATGCAGCCAACAGACACATGAAAAAATGCTCACCATCACTGGCCATTAGAGAAATGCACATCAAAACCACAATGACATACCATCTCACACCAGTTAGAATGGCAATCATTAAAAAGTCAGGAAACAACAGGTGCTGGAGAGGATGTGGAGAAATAGGAACACTTTTACACTGTTGGTGGGACTGTAAACTAGTTCAACCATTGTGGGAGACAGTGTGGCGATTTCTCAAGGATCTAGAACTAGAAATACCATTTGGCCCAGTGATCCCATTATTGGGTTATACCCCAAAGGATTGTAAATCATGCTGCTATAAAGACACATGCACACGTATGTTTATTGTGGAGCTATTCACAATAGCAAAGACTTGGAACCAACCAAAATGTCCAACAATGATAGACTGGATTAAGAAAATGTGGCACATATACACCATGGAATACTATGCAGCCATAAAAAGGATGACTTCACGTCCTTTGTAGGGACATGGATGAAGCTGGAAACCATCATTCTCAGCAAACTATCACAAGGACAAAAAATCAAACACTGCATGTTCTCACTCATAGGTGGGAATTGAACAATGAGAACACTTGGACACAGGAAGGGGAACATCACACCCCAGGGTCTGTCCTGGGGTGGGGGGCAGGGGGAGGGATAGCATTAGGAGATATACCTAATATAAATGACGAGTTAATGGGTGCAGCACACCAACATGGCACATGTATACATATGTAACAAACAAACCTGTACGTTGTGCACATGTACCCTAAAACTTAAAGTACAATAAAAAAAAATTCTGGTGGAAAAATACAATCATTCAATAGGAAATCTTCTAGGTTTCAGATTGCCATAGCAGGAACCATGATCATAACATGTTTTACAGGTTTCCTTTTCTCCTAGAAATGCCCCCACCCTGGCAATAGCAAACCAGACTAACAGCCTACTTTCAGACTTAGCAAGTGCCTTCGGAAAAAAATAAAAAGGACATATACTTCATGTTACCTGGAAAGGGCTCTTTTCTCTCAGGAATTTAATTCGTCTATCTCTTTTGCTTCCATATGTTTCCAATACATTTTAAAATAAATTTCCAATTATTAATTTAGTTATATCTGGTTATTACATAGAAGCCATGGCTCCTTATTACTTATTTTATGCTACTTGAAAACAGAATATTCATAATGAATTTGAAATGGGAAATTTCTCCATAACCTCCCTCTTCAACTCCTCATCAGGTCTTCCATCTTGAAAAATCACAAATTTATTTACCCATTTATTCAACCGACACTTATTGGTTGCTTATTAAATACCAGGCCCTATGCTAGGTTCAAGGAATACAGTCCTGTTCAACACATTATATGTCTCTTGCCATTACAGAGTTTACAACTGAGTGGGAGAGTAAAATATCTTTTTGAAAAAAAAAATCAGCACACAATTAAAAGTGTTAAATGCCATGAAAGAAAAGCATGAGTTAACAGAGGGCAAGAGGCCACTGATTTAGATTGCAGGGTGAGGCAACTGCTCTCTCAAGTGACAATTTAATGAGACCTGGAAAATAAGGAGAAAATTATTTAAGCAAAGAGTGGAGGTAAGATTATTTCAGGCAGAAAAAATATTGTATGCAATAAGCTGAAGTAGAAAATAGATGGTTTTTATCAAGGATTTGAATACATACAAGCTCGCGTGAGAGGGAGCATGCTGGTAGACGAGGTTAACAAGAGATTTGGGGCCAAGTCATATAAAGCCTTATGATAGCGTTGTGGTTTTATATTTTATATTGGATTGTTCTGAGCAAGGAAGCACCAATTTGCTTTGTAAAAAATGAGTTGAAAGAAAGGAAGAGTTAACACAGGGAGATGTATTAGGAGGCTACTGAATGTGTCTAGGTGAAAAATGGCAATGGCTTGCATTAAGATGGTGGCAGTGGAGGTGAATGTCTGGTTGGATTTGAAATACATTTTTAAAAGTATAATCAATAGGACTTCATGATGGAACAAATAGTGAAATGATAGACAGGAGATATCAAAAGTAGTGGCTTTAAAAAGTACCAAAGTTTCCATCTTTCCATGCCTTGATAGTGCATTTCTTTTTAGTGCTGAAAAGTATTCCATTGTCTGAATATACTGCAGTTACCTACTGATGGACACCTTAGTTGTTTTCAAGTTTCAGCAGTTATGAATGTAGCTGCTATAAAAATCCATGTACAATTTTTTCTGTGTATGTTTTCTGTATGTTTCCACTCCTTTGGGTAAATACCAAGGAAACCTATTGCTGGATCATATAATGAGCATGTTCAGTTTAGATGTGGAGGTACCTTAAAGGCATATTACTAATTGAAAGAAGCCAGTCTGAAAGGCTACATGCTATATGATTCCAGTTATAAGACATTCTAGAAAAGGCAAATCTACGGAGATAGTAAAATAATCAGTGGTTGCCAGGGGTTTGGGACAAGGAGGGATAAATAATTGAGCACATAAGATTTTTATAGCAATAAAACTATTCTCTATAATTTTGTAATGTTAGATAAATGTTATTACACATTTATCCAAATTCATAGAATGTACAACACTAAGGGTGAATTCCAGTGTAAACTATGGACTCTTGGTGATTATGATGTGTCATTGTAGGTTCATTGATTGCAACAAATGTGCCACTCTGGTGAGGGATGCTGCTAATGAAGGAGGCTATGCACATGTGCGGGCAGAGGGTAAATGGGAAATCTTTGTACCATTCAGTTTTGGTGTGAACCTAAAACTGCTCTAAAAAACCCTATTAATAATATACGTAACACATGTATATATATGTATATGTGTGTGTGTGGTGTGTGTGTATATATATAATATATATAGGATTATGTTTTGTTTACACAGATTTTATGAAATATTTTACATGTGTTATCTGGTTTGATTCTCTCAATAGCACAATAAAATCTACATTATTATTCCTTTTACAGGTAAGGAAAAGGAAGCTCAAAAAAGTCAAATGTACTGTCTGTGGTTAATCTAATAATTAATTCACAGCTAAGGTCAGAACCAAATTCTCTAATACTGGTCCAGGGCTCTTTTTCTCTGTATAGCTTTATTTGCTTACAGTGTGTTTGAGAAATACAAGAGAGACTTCTTATGGCAATTGCCAGAGAGTTGATGTTTCTGCCATATCCTCAGTTACTACCAAAGTCTCAGCCGAACTCATCATCAAGTAATTCAAAGCCAATAATCTAGAATAATAATAATAATAATAGCAATATTTGATGAATTTTATTGAAACCTTCACAATATGTCAAACATTTAACATGCATTATCTCATTTAATTGTCATGATAATTGTCTGGAATAGATACTAATATTATAACTACTTATAAAGTAAGGAACCTGAGGTACAGAAAAATTAAATAACATCCTAGGATGACAGAACTAGTAACTGGCAAAACCAAAATATGCCAAAGTCTACACCATGCAGTCTATAAGTTCCAGAGGAAAAATTTTAATAGTAAAATCAAGAACAAGATTATGTGATTGTTAGAAAACTTAACTCAGATTTAAAGGATTGAGATTTCACTCCTGTCTTTGTCACTGATAAATTCTGTAGCCTTTCATGCATTCCTCACATCTCAACCCCTACCTCACTCCTGACCTCAGTTTCTCCTCCTGTAAAATAGAAGGCTTTTATCACATTATTTCTTGGGCTTCTTCTAATTCTGATCTTTTTGGGTTTCATCTGCTTCTAGGTAATTATATTTTTGAGAGTTGGTTAATATAGTTTGTGTTACTGATAGTCAATCCCCTCACTGGTAACCATCACTCATTTTTCTCTTTCTACCTGAAAACCTCCCTTCACCCTAGAGTCCCAGAGTTTGCTAGATAATTCTCAGCTGGTTTAGAGAGTGCTCAAGAAACATCAGCTCAGCTCAGTTGATAGCTTGGCAATGAACTCATCCTGCAGCTCACTCCCTGTGTTCAAGTGCTAAATTGCAGAGGGTGTTTATCATATGTCAGGCTGACAGCCTCCTGCTGTCGGCTTTGATTTGTTAAATATCTGCAAAAGATTTGGTGACTGAAACACCTGGTCTGCAGAACATGCTGCACCATAAAGCTGCAGGCAACATGTCAAGAAATCCCTGCATGTCTTTCTTCAGCTGCTCCCTATCCTCTCCTTTTCAAAGAAAAATAAAGAGAAAGGGACAGCACCTTGAATGAACCAAGATACATCTTAGACTGGACTGAAATTGGTAAGGAAAATGGGAACCTCCACCCTCAGCTCTCTGCCCTGGAAGATGCTATAATAAGTCAATAAGCAATTCTGGAATTCTTATTGCTATGTGCCAGGATCTACACCAATATATCACCTGCATAAACTTCTTTGATCTTTACAATGCCCACAGGGATTTAAATAACTTGTCCATATTCACCCACAGGTAAGGTAGTATGGCAGAATCAGATTTGCCTTGTTCACATCCCAGCTCAGCCTAAGGCAAGCTTGTCTAAGCCCCGCCCCTCAGGCTGCATGTAGCCCAGGACAGCTTTGAATGTGGCTCAACACAAATTCATAAGCTTTCTTAAAATATTATGAGACTTTTGTGTGATTTTTTTTGGCTTATCAGCTGTTGTTATCATTAGTGTTAGTATATTTTATATGGCCCAAGACAATTCTTCTTCTTCCAGTGTGGCCCAGGGAAGCCAAAAGATTGGACACCCCTGCTAAGGATTTGCCATTAGGTTTCCCAGTCTTTCCCTGCTGCCTTGTTCTAGGCAGCATTTCTCCCTGTTCTCCACACCCCAGGCATTGCTATGCTTTTTGGAAGGTAGTAATGAGTTAGCAAGCAAAATACTTTCTGCTGTGTTTTTCTTGTCAGTTATATAATCTCACTGCTCAATACAAGCCCAATTGCCCTTAATTACATTTTGAATAATCAGTATTGTCAATAACTTCTCAACCCCTAGGTTAGACAGGAGAAAGAAGTTAGGTTTCATGTATGGCTAATCATACTGTAATTTTGAGTCTACTCTTTCCTCTATTCATATATAATGCTGACTCTGATTGGGTGCCATCCCAGTCTACTAATTTGGAAGTTGCAAGTCAGTGGTCAATTGGCTCAACTGGACAGTATTTTACTCTTTAAAAAAAATAGAGATCATGAAAACCAGGTATGATTGCTAATATTTATCTGTTGGAGTCAAACGTATCTGAATGAGAATTTTGTTTTTTGCATATGTAAACTATGCCATTTTGGGCAGTTTACTTAATTTCCCTGAGCCTCAGTGTCCTCATCTGTAAGATAAAGATAACAGTACTTACTCAAAAGCTTGTATGAGGATTAAAATGTAAGCTTTACAGAGATGAAGAAGCGTGGTATTGTGAAAATGCATGTGCATTTCAACCTAGTCTTTGGGGCTTCAAGACATTGTGTAAGCCATCCAGTGTCTGTGAGTCCATGTTCTTTGCCTGTAAATGGGAATAATAATACTGTGTTAGGGTTGTGTTAAGAAGTAATTCAGGTAATCTAAGTCAAATACCTAGAACAGTAGTTGGTACAGAATACTTGCTCAGTTGGTGTACTTCCCTCTGTTTACATGCATTTATATTTAATTACTTATTTTCTTATATTCACATATAAACTAGATGACTCTGCCAAGCCAGTAAGGAAGGGAATATTAATTGGGTTGATAAACATGAACATCGCTAGGAAATTTTGTAGATTTAATATATTTGTGAACCAATTAGTTTTTTGGGTTTATTGTGTGTGTGTGTGTGTGTTTTCTTTTCTTTCCTTTTTTGAGATGGAGTCTCTCTCTGTCACCCAGGCTGGAGTGCAGTGACCTGATCTTGGCTCACTGCAACCTCTGCCTCCCAGGTTCAAGCAATTCACATGCCTCAGCCTCCCAAGTAGCTGGGATTACAGGCACGCACCAACATACCCAGCTAATTTTCGTATTTTTGGTGGAGATGGGATTTCACCATGTTGGCCAGGCCGGTCTCGAACTCCTGACCTCAGGTGATCTGCCCACCTCGGCCTCCCAAAGTGCTGGAATTACAGGTGTGAGCCACTGCGCCTGCCCCCAATTAGTTTATTCCAACTTTATAAGCATGAGTTATGGACTCTAACCACAAAAGCACATAGGTCTATCTGCATCCATTTGTGCTGCTATAACAAACTATCACAGTCTAGGTGGTTTATAAACAACATAAATGTATTTCTCACAGCTCCAGAATCTAAGAAGTCTAAGATAAAGGTCTAAGATTTGGTTTCTGGTGAGGTTCCAATTCTTGGTGTATAGATGGTGCCTTCCTGCTGTGACCTCACATGGCAAAAGGGGCAAGGGAGTTTTCTAACATCTCTTTTATAGGGGCACTGTGATGGTTAATTTTAGGTGTCAACTGAATTAAGAAATACCTGGGGAATGGGTAAAGCATGACTACTTAGTGTGTCTGTGAGGGTGTTTCCAGAGGAGGTTGACAGGTGAGTCTGTGGACTGAGAGGGGAAGGTCCACCCTCAGGGTGGGCAAACACCATGCAATCAGCTGGGGGCCCAGATGGAATGAACAAGGAGAGCAAAGGATTTCTTCTCTCTCTTTATTAATGCTGGGACTCTCCTTGTCCTGCCCTTGGATATCAGAACTACAGGCTAAGTAGCCTGGGCACTCCAGGACTTATACCAGCAGGGCCCCTACCTCCCAAGGTCTCCCACATTTGGCCTAGGACTGAGAATTATGCCATCAGCTTCCCTGGTTCTGGGGCTTTAAAACTTGGACCAAGCCATGTTGCTAGTATCCCAGGGTTTTCAGCTTGGAGAAGGCTTGTCAGGGGACCTCTCAGTCCCATGTGTAGGCCAATTCCCCTAACAAATAACTCCTCATCTATATCTATATATATATATATAAGTATCCATATCTATGTATATCTATATATAGCTTGTCATCCTATATAACAGAGAGGAAGATTCTCTAAAATAAAATGATAATTATTCAAGAATGGGCATTGCAATGGGAATACTTGTGCCATAGTAAACTATGTGTGTATTCAGTGAGGAAAGAGAAGACAAATATTTTTGAAGGAAAAATGAATAGTATTACATAATTATTCTGTGATAATTATCCATGGCTACCAGGATCAATAACCAGAATGATGCCAATCTAAGACTGGACAGGCAGTTGCTGGGAAGGTATCCTCACAGAAGTATTTTTTTATATAAGGTTGCAGCAGACTTTGTGCAAGGTTGTATTCTTCGCAGAATTGTTTGTGATCGTTTTTGTTATCAGGCATTTGCGCATGAGAACTCTCCCTTCATAGTCTTCTCTGGCTCTGTTGTTTGTTTTTTCCAAAATATGTGACTGTATTTTGATTCTGACAACTTTCCCAATATATTTCCTGTTGGTTCTCTCTGAACCCTGCCTAATACAAATTTTGGTATGAAGAGTGGTTTTGGAGGAACAGACTTCTAAGGATGTTTCCTTAATTGGTTTTGGAGTTTTGGGAATTAACTGTTTAATCTAACTAGACCTAAAAAGTCTAAGGACTCCACCTGTAACAGTAGAGAGAGCCCTAATCAATAACCCATGGCATGAACTTCTTATAGAAATATGCACAATATCTGCATTTGATAATCCTAGTCAATCATTTATAAGAGGCAAGAAACTTGGTGGCTCTGTGTATGGTACTTTTGAACATTTTTGGAAAACAGACTATGATGACCATTAGTTGGTTGCTTCTAATGTTGCTGGACAAGGATCAATGACCAGGATGGTGCCAATCTAAGATTGGACAGAGAGTTGCAGAGCAAATATCATCACAGAAGGATTTTTCTTTTTTATGTAAGGTTGCAGCAGACTTTTCTTCATCCTGATGAAAGAAAAGGTTGAGGTCAGGGATGCAAATTTTTACCTCCAGCTCCGGTAACAGCCTATGAGCTTCTAAGTGCACCCTGAGCCAGAATCTTCTGTTCTATAGCCACAGGGCTGAAATTGCCAAATCAAATACATGCACTTATCGTGTGATTGGCTGAATTACAATGAAAACTATACTCTTAGCCTCACAGGGTGTCTACTAAGGGCATTGGCTGGGAAATAATGGGATTCTGTAAATTGGGATGGAGAAGTGATGGGAAAACGCTTATGAAGCTGGGGACATTGAGCTTCTAAATTCTGATGAGTCTTGTTTGCCAGCAGAAGTGGCCTCCCTACACCCATCCCAGTGGCAGAAGCATCCCCACCCACAACGTATAGGCCTTTCCACCTCTGTTTCAGGGATTCACTCTGCATTGCCTGAGGAAACAATAATCGCCTCCCTTGAGACAGTTGCCAGGCAAGACACTGCTTATTCTCCTCCGGGCTCACCCCCACCACCCCTTTTTGCTTCTTGACCTATAATTAGATGCAAATCCCAGCAGACCCCTAAAGGTGAGGAATGAGTATGACCCATGAGGAGATGTATTACATTCCAAAAGAACTACTTCAGTATTCTAATTTATGCAAGCAGAAATCTGGGAAATATATGAGAATAAACATTAAGGGTGTGGAATAATGGTGGAAGGAACATAAAGTTAAGTCTGGCTGAATTTATTGCTATGTGTCCACTAAGCAGAGATTCTGCACTTAATGTTACAGTTCAGGGAGTTAAGAAAGGTGCTAACAGTTTGGTTGTCTAAAAATGGGTCCAAATTTGGCCCACACAGCTGAGCATGGTGGCACATGCCTGTAGTTCCAGCTACTTGAGAGGCTGAGGTGAGAGAATCACTTGAGCTTGGGAGGTTGAGACTGCAGTGAGCCATAATTGTGCCAATGCACTCCAGCCTGAGTGCAATAAAAAAAAAAAATTAAAAAAAAAAGATGGGCCACCATGAGCAAGCTAGAGATTCCAGATCTCCCTTGGTTTATTACAGAGGGAGGGATTCAAAGGCTTAGGGAGATTGGAATGCTGGAGTGTATTTGTCACTTAAACCTACTCACCCACACTGGAAGAATCCAGAAGACACACCTCTCATGAACACATTGAGAAACAGATTTGTTAGGGGAGCCCCAGCATCCCTGAAGAGCTCCGTAGTTACTCTTCTGTTTAAGCTGGACTTTACAGTGGGAACCTCAGTCACTCAACTGAAAAAGGTACATGTAATGGAAATAACTGTATTCTGAGGTGGCAAGGGCCAGGTGCTAGCACTTAATCATCAAAGGCAAGGTGAGCACAGTTGCCATAATGGATAATAGAGACAAAGCAACAATTAGAATAGACTGTTTCATGGAGTTCTATGGTGTTGGCTAGTTAACCATGGTGTTCTAGAAGTGAACTAGGTAGGAAACCTACTAAGATCTCATTTGATCTCTATAGCAGAAAATTTTCAGGTAAAAGTCTAATTTGAATTATAAAAACAGAGAATCATGGCCCCTCAATCAATTCCCAGACTTAAGCCAGTTTACAGAAGCAGATTCCCTTTAATGAAGGGAAGGCTGGGTCACCTCCAGGAAGGACCTTGGTACATTACCAAAAATTTATACTGTTAATCTTTTTGCCATCTTTCCCCAAAGAAACTTACAGCCTTTTACCAGGGCAATTATGCACTGAGGAGAGAGAAATAATCAGACCTTTCGGGAACTACTGGACACTGGCTCTGAACTGACAGGGATCCCAGGAGACCCAAAATATTACTGTAGCCCTCTAGTTAGAGTAGGGCCTTATGTAGGTCAGATAATCAATTGAGTTTTAGCTCAGATCCAACTTACAGTAAGCCCAGTGGGTCCCTAAACCCTTTCTGTGGTCATTTTCCAGTTCCAGTTGCATAATTGGAACAGACATTCTCAGCATCTGGCAGAATCCTCACCATGGTTCCCTGACTCATGAAGTGAGAGCCATTGTGGTAGAAAAAGGCAAATGGAAGCCATTAGAGCTGCCTCTACCTAGAAACATAGTAAATCAATTACCTCATCCCCAGAGGTATTTCAGAGATTGCTGCCACCATCAAGGACTTGAAAAATTTTCACCACATCCCCATTCAACTTTCCTATTTGGCCTGTGCAGAAGACAGATGGAGCCTGAGTAATGACAGTGTATTATTGTAAGCTTAACCAAATGATGACTCCAAGTGCAGCTGCTGTACCAGATGTGATTTTATTGCTTGAGCAGATTCACACATCTCCTGGTACCAGCTGTTGTGGTAAATTCCTTTTCCTTCATACCTGTCCTTAAGTTCCACCAAAAGCGGTTTGCTTTCAGTGGGTAAGGCCAGCAATACACCTTTACTGTCCTACTTCAGTAGTATGTCAAACTCTTTAGCTCTAAGCCACAATTTAGCTTACAGGGATCTTAATCATCTTCTTCTTCCACAAGATATTACACGAGTCCATTACAATGGGGCTCATTGAAACTAGTGAGCATGAAGTAGAAACTACTCTGGACTTATTGTTAAGATGTTTGCATGTCAGAGGGTGGGAAATAAATTCAGCTAAAATTCAGGAGCTTTATACCCTGGTGAAATTTCCAGGGGTCCAGTGGTGTGGGACATGTGAATCAGATATCCTTCCTAAAGTGAAGGATAAGTTGCTGCATCTGGCCCTCCTACAACCAAGAAAGAAGCACAATGTCTGGTGGGCCTATTGGGAATTTGGAGGCAACACATTCCTCATTTGGGCATGTTACCCTGATCCGTCTACTGAGTGACTTGAAAGGCTGCTAGTTTTGAGTAGGACCCAGACCAGGAGAAGGCTCTGTAACTCTTCCAGGCAGCCCTGCCTCTTGGACCACAGAATCCAACAGATCTAATGGTACTTAGGGTGACTGACAGATAGGAATGCTGTTTGAAGGCTTTTGCAGTCTCCTATAGGTGAATTGCAGGGGATGCTCTTATGAATTGGAGGCAAGGCCTGCCATCATCTGCAAAGTTAGTTAACTACTCTCCTTTTGAGAGAGCTCTTGGCCTGCTACTGGACCTCAGTAGAAACTGAATGTTTGCCCATGGGCCACAGAGTTACTATGCGACCTGAGCTGCCTATCATTTTTTTTTTTTTTCGATATGGAGTCTCACTCTGTCACCCAGGCTGCAGTGCAGTGGCATGATCTTGGCTCACTGCAACCTCCACCTCCTGGGCTCAAGCAATTCTCGTGCCTTAGCCTCCCAAGCAGCTGGGACTACAGGTGCATGCCACCACACCCAGCTATTTTTTGTATTTTAGTAGAGACGGAGTTTCATGTTGCCCAGGGTGGTCTTGAACTCCTGTGAGCTGCCTGTCATTAAACTTAGTGTTGTCTTACCCACTTGGGTATGTGTTGCAACACTATGTCATCAAATGGAAGTGGTATTTATGTGATCAGGCAAGAGCAGGCCCTGAAGGCACAAATAAGCTACATGAATAAGTGGTGTAATTGCTCTTGGTTTCTACTTCTGCTAACCTACCTTCTCTCTCCCAGCTTGCATCAGTTGACAGAGGCAGAGAAAACTAGGGCCTGGTTTACAGATGGTCAGGAATAATATTCAAGCACCACCCAAAAATGGACAGTTGCAGAACTATAGCTCATTTCTGGGACATCCCTGAAGGATGATGGTGAAGGATAATCTTCTCAATGCATAGAGACTTTGGGCCCTGCACCCAGTTGTGCTTGGAGGGAGAAATGGGCAGATGTGCAACTATATGTTAATTCATGAGCTGTACCCAATGATTTGGTCAGATGCTCAGGGACTTGAAAGGAATATGACTGGAAAATTTCTGACTAAGAAATATGAGGAAGAGACATCTGGATAGAGCTCTCTGAGTGGGAAAAAATATCTGTGTCCCATGTGAATGCTTACCAAAAGGTGACCTCAGGAGAAGAGGACTTTAACAATCAAGTGGAAAGAATGACCCATTCTCTGGATATCAGTCAGCCTCTCTCCCCAGCCACCTCATCATTGTCCAATGTACTCATAAACAAAGTGGCCATAGTGACAGGAATGGAAGTTTACAATGGGCTCAGGAATGTGGACTTCAATTCACCAAAGCTGACCTGGCTATGGCCACTGCCGGGTGCTCAGTCTACCAGCAGCAGAGACCAACACTGAGCCCCTGATATGGAACCATTCTCTAGGGTACTTAGTGGCAGTTTGATTAGATTAAACCACTTCCATCATGGAAGAGGCAGTGTTTTGTTTTTATTGGAACAAATACGTGAATATATATTTGCCTTTCATGCACAAAATGCTCTGACAAAACCAGCATCCGTGGAGTTACAGAATGCCTTATTTACCATCATGTTATTCCATACAGCATTACTTTTAACCAAGGAACTCACTTCACAGCCAAAGAACTACAGCAGCATTCTCACGCTCACAAAATTTGCTGGTCTTACTAAATTCCCCATCATCCTGAATCAGCTGGCTTGATATAATGGAATCACCTTTTTAAGTCACAGTTACAGAGCCAGTTAGGTGATAATACTTTGTAGGGCTTGGACAAGGTCCTCCAGAAGGCTATCTATGCTCTGAATTAGTGTCTGTACACAGTATTGTTTCCCTTACAGCCAGAATTCATGGGTCCAGGAATCAAGGGATGGAAATAAGAGTGGCACCAGTCACCATCACCCCTAGTGGCCCACTAGCAAAATTTTTGCTTCTTGTTCCTCTGACTTAATGCTCTGCTAGCCTAGAGGTCTTAGTTATGAGAGGAATGCTTCCATCAAGAAACACAATAATGACTACATTGAACTGGAAGTTAAGACTGCTACCCAGCCACTTCTGTCTCCTCATGTCTCTGAGTTAGCAGGCTAAGACAGGTGTTACAGTGTTGGCCAGGTTGATTGATTCAGACCACCAAGGGGAAATTGGGCTACTACTCCACAATGGAGGTAAAGAAAAGTATATCTTCTGGAATACAAGTGACCCATTAGAGTGTCACTTAGTATCACCATGCCCTGTGATTAGGTCAATTGAAAATGTAACAACCCAATCCCAGCAGGATTACAAATGTCCCAGACCCTTCAGGAATGAAAGTTTGAGCTACCCCAACAGATATAATGATGACCAGCTGAGTTGCTTGCTGAAGGCAAAGGGAATACAGAATGGGTAGAAGAAGCAGCTAGTTGTTAATACAAGCTATGACCATCTAACCAGTTATAGAAACAGGTCACTAATTGTCATGAGTATTTCCCCCATTTTTTAAAGAATGTTTTTGTGTATGTACACATATATTAAGGCAATATCTTCATTTTCATTCATCTCTTATTTCTTTATCATGTAAAATAAGATATATTAACTTTGTATCAGTATTTAAGTATTATTAACTTTACACCATAGTATTTAATCTATGGGATATCAGAATGATATAGTTTAAATGTTCATCCCCTCCAAATCTCATGTTGAACTGTAATCCCCAATGTTGGAGGTGAGGCCGGGTGGGAGGTGTTTGGATCATGGGGGTGGATCCCTCATTAAATGCTTGGTGCCATCCTCATGGTAATGAGTAGTAATGAGTGAGTTCTTGCTCTGTGAGTTCACATGAGACCTGATTGTCTGAAAGATGCTGGAATCTCCTCTCTTGCTCCCACTCTCCCACGTGACGTGCCTGCTCCCCCTTTGCCTTTTGCCATGGTTGAAAACTTTCTGAGGCCTCAACAGAAGCTGAGCCAATGTCAGTGCCATGCTTCCTATACAGCCTGCAGAACTATCAGCCAATTAAACCTTCTTTCTTTATATGTTACCCAGCCTCAGGTATTCCTTTATAGCAACACAAAATGGACTAACACACAGAAGAAGAGTAAACATCACCCAAGGACTTTACCTCCTCTTCTGGGGAAGAGATTAGTGTGTTTTCAGTTTTGTGCAGAATTACGTTAGGCAAAATTACTCTCTTGTTATGGACTTTATTTGGAGATTATGAAAGGTTTAAGGAGATACATATGGGTGCCAAGTTGACATGAAGTAAACTTATGATGGTTAATTTCAGGTGTCAGCTGAACTGGATTAAGGAATAGCTAGTGAACTGGTAAAGCATTATTTCTGGTCTGTGGGGATGCTTCCAGTGGATATTGGTGTGTGAGTCAGTGGACTGAGTGGAAAAGATCCTCCCTTAACATGAGCAGACACCATCTACTCAGTTGGTGGCCTGAACATAACAGAAAATGAGAGAAAACTATTTTCTCTCTCTTGAAGTTAGGACACTCTCCTCCTCCTATTCTTAGATGCCAGAACTCCAGACTTGGGACTCCAGGATTTACCCCAGCAACTCCTCCAAGTTCTTAGACCTTCAGTCTCAAATTGAAAATTCACCCCAGTTGAGGCGAATATCATAGGTTCCCTGGTTCTGAGTTCTTCTGACTTGTATAAAGCCATGCTACTGGAATCCTGGGGTCTCCAGCTTGCAGCCTGCTGTGAGACTTCTCAGTAATTTTGCGAGCCAAGTCCCCTAATAAATATCCTCTCATATATCATATATCTCTAGCATCTATGTATCTAGTGTTTATCTATCTATCTATCATCTATCTATTATCTATCTATGTATCTATCTTCTCTAGAGAATCCTAATACTGTAGCCCCTTTTATGAGTGTTCTGCCAAATTCCAATTATTAGGGCTCTACTTTCATGATCTAATGACCTCCCAAAGATTCTGACTCCCCAAATCATCACAGTAGGTTTCAGTATATGAATTTTAGAGGGACACAAGCATTCAGTCTATATAGCTTGGTTGAAAGTGGGATAATTGGAATGTGTCAGTCTACAGTCAAAGTGACAACTTAGGAATGCAATAAGTGGATGTCATCACAGCATTCGAAACCTAAGGAAGTGTAATTTCCTCTCAAATTTGTTAAGCTAGAGTAATAAACACGCTGAGGCCAAGTATGTCTCGGGAAGTCAGGACATTTGCTGGGGGCAAGGAGTTCCATACTGCCTCTCCCCTTCCCAGATTAGGACGCTTGTACCAGAATCTCGAGGTCCTACACTTGACAAAATACCTCCCAATGTTTCTCAGTTTTTCCTCACACAAAAATTATCCTTAAGTGTAGAGTTATTTGACTGAATTATTCAGTTGGGAATAGGTAATTATAGCTCTTGGGAAGTATCAAAAAACGTTTCTATAAAGGTTTATATAGAAACATGATTGTAATTATCTTTGAGAGAAGGGGGCTAGAATTTGAAGAACACATATGCAGAATCTTTCTGTAGCCCTCTGTAAGAAACCTATCCTTAGGAGATAAATGAGCAACTATTTCCTCCAGGAGATGTCTGCACATACAAAGGAAGTAAAAGTTGGCAGATTTCTTGCTCTCCAAAGCTAACTTCTAAGCCAAGAAAGGAATGTGGTGACCACAGAGCCCTGGTACAAAAAAAGTCTAGTAGATCAGAAGCCAATCCCAAATTATATAGGTGTGATATACCATTTGGATTTGTGTTCCCACCCAAATCTCATATTGAATTGTAATCCCCAGGGTTGGAGGAGGAGCCCGGTGGGAGGTGATTGGATCATGCAGGTGGACTTCCCCCTCGCTGTTCTCATGATAGTGAGTGAGTTCTCACAAGACCTGGTTGTTTAAAAGTGTGTAGCACCTCCACCTTTGCTCTCTTTCTCCTGCACCAGCCATGTAAAATGGGCCAGCTTCTTTGCCTTCCACCATAATTCTAGTTTTCCCAAGGCCTCCACAGCCATGCTTCTTGTATGTACAGCCTGCCAAACTGTGAGCTAATTAAACCTCTTTTCTTTATAAATTACCAGTCTCAGGTAGTTCTTTATAGCAACACAAGAATGGACTAATACCAGGTGAAATCATGTACGTGTAATGTGAACCACTGAAACACTGTAGCTAAACAAGAATTTGTTGAAAAAGGGACAAATTAGTGAGCTGAAGACAGTACTGGGTTTGGAGTCAGAGAGACCTTGTTTAAACTCCTAGCTGTATGATCCAGAATGAGTTATCCATTCTCTCTCAACATCAACATATTTTCTTTTAAAAAGGAAGAGAGATACCAATGTTCACTTAAGTGGGGTTTTAAGAGGATTACATGAAATAATGTACACAAAATCCCTAGACCAATTTCTGGTGCCAAGCAAGTGCAAATGATTGGCAGCTTCTTCCATTCTCAATTTCTTGTGAGGAAAAGGGGACTCTTTCCAAGCATTGCAAATTTTAAAGCTTGTCCAGACTTTAAATTTCCATGTTTCAAAGGAGCACTCAGTCTTAGGCATTTAGTGATAGAAAGGGCCGTTTGTTGAACATTTACTATATAGATTCATGAAGCCAAGTAATTGATATGTATTCGGACATTAACATGTAATTTTATCATCACTTCCATTTGACAGATGAGAAAACTGAGGCTTTAGCTTGAAGCAGCCCCATCAGTAACCTAGTTAGGAAGTAGTAGAATCAGGATGGACTCCCAGTCTACCAGAATTCAGGGCCAGTATATTTAACTGCTGTACTTTTTAGCCACAATAAATTCTTGGTTGAATGGCCTCATTTATCCCTATGCCCTATTTTTTTTTCTCTCCTGACTTCTTTTAAGTATCTTTCTCTACAGTAAAGTCATAACTCATCTGGGATTTGTGAGCATTTTGATGGTGAACCTGCTGTTACATATTGTTCAGCAAACACTTTCCTGGTATCTACTGTAAATGAATGAGGCTGTACATGTGTTTGAACTACTTAAGGAAGGAAACTGTCCTCAAGTATGCTCAAGAACATTAGAAGTACTCAATTACACACAAGGATGATTAACAATTCTTCTTATTTATTCATTAAATCAAGCTACCTCAACTGGGCAAACATGAATCAGTCTTACTCATTTCCTACTATTTGTGATGCAGAGCTAGAAGTAGCCCTTGAGTTGATCTTTTCCATCTTTCTCATTTTACACCAGTTGACACTGAGGCACAAGAGGTTCATGGTAGCGGTACAGTAGGGGTAGCAGTAGCAGCACAAGAGGTAGCAACAGCCATAATCATAGCAGCTTACTATGAACTACATACAGTGCTATGCACTTTATCTGCATTATTTCACTTATTCTTCACAAACATTTATGAAAAATTGACATTATTTTTATCACCTTTTTTACATGAAGAAACCTTTATCACCTTTTTTACATGAAGGAGGTTACATAATTTGTTTAAAAAAAAAGCAGTGACACTAACATATCTGCACAATAAGTACCAAAGAACTATATAATATCATTATATAATACACAATTGAAATATAAAATATCAAATGCATCTTAAAAGTATTGTCACATTGGAACCCCACATACCAGCCCAGATGAATTTGGTGAGTGAATATTTACTGAAATGTGCAAAACCATATAAGTAATGTTGATATACATTATAAAGTTTAAAAATGCAGAGAAAACTGTGAACTGTCTGTGCAGAATTAGAACAATAATCAGCAAACTGTGACCCATGAGCAACATCCAATCCATTGTCTGTTATTGTAAATAAAGTTTCATTGAAACTCAGTCATACCCATTCATTTATTTATTGTCAGTGGCTGCTTTCATGTGACAATGGCACAGATGAGGTGTTACAACAGAGACCTCGTAGCCTGCAGAACAAAAATATTTACTATCTGGCTTGTCACAGGAAAAAAAAAAGTTGTCGACCCGGAGTAGAACATCACCAGTTCTAATGATGTACCTTCACTCTTCCCAGCTCATATTCCAACCTCTCTGCTGATCTGCAGAGACGACTTCTATTTCAAATTTTGGTTTTACTTTTACCTTGCTCATTTGAAAAAAAAAAGAGTTTCAGCACATATGAATTCATTTACAATATTTTATATGGTTTTGCTTGCTTTGCTATTGAAGTATACACATAAAATGTACAAACCATAAATTTGCAGCATGCTGAACTTTTATAAAATGAAACTAGTGCTAGTAGTGGTGGTCATGGTAGCAAAAGTGTTACCCCATGTAACCACTACCCAGATTCATGTACAGCACAGAATCAGGACCCCATAACTCCCCCATGTTCCTTCCCAGTCACTAGCTGCTCCCCAAAATAACTAATATTCTGACATCTATTACCATAGTTATTTTTGCCTCTTTTTTGATCTGTATAAAGATGAAACCATTGTGTATATTCAAATTTCTGAATCATACTGATTTTTCATATGACTTAAAATTTAAAAAGGTGTATTGAAAACTTCCACTACAATGGTGGATCGATGAATGTGTATATGTATTTCTATCATATACACACCCCATACACATATATAGATACATATATGTATGTGTACATATGAGATATTTTATGAGATATATACAGTTTTATAACTATTATATCTTTTTTGGTAAATTGAACCTACCATCATCATCTAATAATTTTTATATTACTAATCAAGCTCTTTATCTTAAAATACAATTTGTCTCATAACTCAGTTTTCTTTTGTTTAGTTCTAGCCTGATATGCCTGCTTCCATCATTTTTGTTTCAAACTGCCCATGGTCTTATGTTTTAAATGTGTGTTCTTTACACATTATAGAATTTAATATAAAAAATTATTATCTGACTCTCTGTCTTAAAATTGGCAGCATAATCGATTTTAATTGTGATTGCTAACATATTTGAACTGATTTCTACCCTCTTACTTTGTACTTTCTACATTTTAGATCTTTTCATTCTTTTTTATTCTATCTCCTTTACTGTCTTTTTGTTTGATTGAGATATTTGTTTTCCAACTCCATTTTTACTTTTTAGTCTTTTGATAGTTATGTAGTCTATTTCTTTTATTTTACCCTTAACATCTTACTCATACTAAGATTTAAAATTAATCAAAATAAAAAATTTCTCAGCTATAAAACTTCACCCTATTTTAAAAGCAAGTGGGTTATAAATGATGTTCTGTTATTCTATAGTGTAATATTTTAGAGTCCACTTCCAAAGGGAATCCCTATCTTGCTCACTTTCAGGGACCAGTAATAACCAAGATACAGACATTTATATTCCTTCTTTTCTTCATTTTCAAATTCTCAACCATCCTTACAGTTATTGGAACTTAAAAGCATTCAAGGCTGGGCGCAGTAGCTCATGCCTGTAATCCCAGCACTTTGGGAGGCCGAGGCTGAAGATCACCTGAGTTCGGGAGATCAAGACCAGCCTGACCAACATGGACAAACACCATCTCTACTAAAATTAGTGACGCATGGTGGCACATGCCTGTAATCCCAGCTACACGGGAGGCTGAGACAGGAGAATCGTTTGAACCCAGTAGGCAGAGGTTGCGGTGAGCCAAGATCGTGCCATTGTACTCCAGCCTGGGTAACAAGAGTGAAACTCCGTCTCAAAAAAAAAAAAAAAAAAAAAAAAAAAACACTAAAAGGAATGCGTTGAAAATGTGAAAAAAAAAAAAAAGGCTTTTTGCATCCAGACTGTGAGATTTCACAGAATATGAATAAGGCTCAGAGAAGATAAGGTATTATGACCACGTTTGGAGCAAGGCAGACATGAGGCCACACTCTGCAGCCACCAACAACTACATTCTGCCTCCTTTGACTGACATCAGTGATTGGTGCTTCTTTACCAGTGATAACTCTAGGCCCCTGTGATTTTCCTGCCTTCTGGATAAAATGCATTAAGATACCCAGTCACTAAACTACTCCTGTTTTTTGAAGAGCCTCCAATCGAAAAGGAGCCCCTGCTTCCTTAATCTCACCTGTAAATTAACCAGTTCAAATAGAAATCCTATGAGAAGCCTGTACTAACCTTCTACCCTTTTAATAAGATGTTCCCATGGTTGCTGTAAAAGGTGTTCTCCCCTGCTGCAGAAAGCTAAACAAATAACATTTTTGCCTGGTATTTCTAGAGGCTTTTGACCAAGGTGCTTCAATCACCTTGACCTTTTTTTTAAATTTGTAAAATTGTTATTTATTTATGAAAAACATAAGAAAAAAGAATAAGCCCTAGCTTTCCTACCACTTCATAGTCTTTCTCCTCAGAGGAAAGCAACTACTGTTACAACTTTCTTTTCTATATTTTTTCATACAAGCATTAAATATATTTATACACAAACACACACTGCGTGATTTTTAATTACAAAATGTAAAACATTCAGAAATATGCACAAAACAAAATGTACAGCTCAATAATTTACTATCAAGCAAACATTCGTGTAATCACTACCTAGGTCAAGAACTCTGCCAGCTCCCCAGATGATCTTTATTTTTTAGAAGAACGAATATATAAAGTGCATAAGTAATAATGAGATTATATTTGTATTTCTCTTATTCTAATTTAACAAGACTTCTAGAATAGCCTATATAAAAAAACAAGTTGTTTTAATAAAACATGCTTTGGGTGATAGGGTTTAAAAAAGCATGCATGCAATAGACACAGTCTAAGTTTTGAATACAGTAATTTATGCCTTACTAATGAAAGAGGCAATGTGGCAGCATAGAAAAAACATCAGCAGAAGAACAACGTTGGCTAGGCGCGGTGGCTCATGCCTGTAATCCCAGCGCTTTGGGAGGCTGAGGTGGGTGGATCGCCTGAGGTCAGGAGTTTGAGACCAGCCTGGCCAACATGGCGAAACCCCATCTCTACTAAAAATACAAAAATTAGCCAGGCATGGTGGCAGGCGCTTGTAATCCCAGCTACTCGGGAGGCTGAGGCAGGGGAATCGCTTGAACCAGGAAGGCAGAGGTTGCAATGAGCTGAGATCGCACCACTGCACTCCAGCCTGGGCGACAAGAGCAAAACTCCATCTCAAAAATAATAATAATAAAATAAAATAAATAAAAATAAAAAATAAGAGCAACGTTGTAGGGTAAACTTGATCATAATTACCTCTTCTATGTAACTTGTCCTCTCTAAATTTTATTGTGTCCATTTGTAAAATGGGTATATTAATCATCTACCTGCTGATATCACAGTTTTACTGATAAAAGAACATAGGCACATCACTTACAGTTTATTTACAGAGATCTATCCATGTATATCTGTAAATGTAACATATGTGTGACAGTGGTAGTTCTCAAACTCTGCTTCACATAAAAATCATCTGGGGAGGCTGGGCGCAGTGGCTCATGCCTGTAATCCCAGCACTTTGGGAGGCCGAGGTGCACGGATCATGAAGTTAGGAGATCGAGACCATCCTGGCTAACACAGTGAAACCCCATCTCAACTGAAAATACAAAAATATTAGCCGGGCATGGTGGTAGGCGCCTATAGTCCCAGCTACTTGGGAGGCTCAGGCAGGAGAATGGCGTGAACCTGGGAGGCGGAGCTTGCAGTGAACCGAGATCGGGCCACTGCACTCCAGCCTGGGTGACAGAGCGAGACTCCGTCTCAAAAAAAAAAAAAAAAAAAAAAAAACAACAACAACAAAAAATCACCTGGGGAATTTAAAAAAAAAAAAAAAAACTCAATGTCCATGCCAACTTAATCAGAATTCTGACAGTGAAACCTAATATTGATATTTTTGAAAATATCTCAGATGATTCCAGACTGCAGTCAAACTTGAGAACCAGTGGATTAGAATAGTGCTTTCCAAACCTTAATCCTCATACAAATCGCTTTCAATCTTGTTAAAGTGTTGACTCTTATCCAATAGGTCTTGAGTAGGGCCTGGCATTCTAAGTTTCTAACAAGCTCCCAGGTGATGTTGATGCTGCCCATCCGTGGACCATTATGGATTAGGGAATAGAGACTCAAAACAATATATTTAATAGACTGAAAGAGAAATAAAAAGTGTCAACACTTTCATAACTCAGTCAAGTTGATAGCAAAGCTGACATAAATTCTTAGTGTCAGAGATAGTCACTACCAAAGAACCTGGCAAGGAAACAAAAACACTTTATTTGTGTACAAAAGAATGTTTTGTGCTTATAATTTCTTCCACCTACCCCCTCACTTTCCCACTGGACTAGGAGAAAAACAAGCTGGAAAGGTTAAGCATACAACTGAAAAGAAAACAGAAAAAGGCAAAAGATCAAAAAAATTTAATGAACTTGTTTTATAAGGAATTAAGAAGTGTTTAGAAATTATTTTCAATTTATTTGTCAACTTAGAAAAAATATTAATATGTACATTTAAGTGTTGCTATTTTATAGCACACTTATAAATAATGTGCTATTTAAAACAATGAGCCAATATATGTTAATGCATTGTGAAATGTTTCTGAGTTTACTACAAACAGATGCTTCATTAGGAGAATCATAAAAGAAACTGGAAAGGCTCTGAGCGTTAAAGAATCTTCAGCAACCAGTGAGGCTAAGTGAATGTGTATTTTAGGCAGTTCCACAGCTCTAACCAACACTTCCCAGAGACCAATTAATTGGCTTGAATCACTGGCCCAATTATAATCTCCCAAGAGAGATACTCTGCAAATAAAGTTTCAATATTGAGTGTCTGCCATACACTAATGTTAAAAGATACAAGCTAAATAAGGTGTGGCCCTTGCTCTTCACTAACTCAAACATTTGGTAAGAATATTGTAATATCCCTGCTGGAAATTAGACCCTTTTTATTCACTGAGCAGGGAGATTGGTCTTGGGCTTGCCATTTCTTTTCTTTCTACCTCCCAGAGTTTTGCCAACAGCAGGAGACCCTCTTTGATTCCTGCTAACATAATACCCTTTGAGGATAAAGGAGTAAGAAGACTAGAGTAGAAAGTTCTTCAGTTGTCTTGATTTGCCCAGCTTAAGATCTATTTCAGGTACCATAAGCCCATTGTTGATGAGATATTGGCAGATAAACTAATGCAAAGCTTTATGCTTTCCCAGAGATTGTCATGTGGGCTGCAAATTCACAGTGAAAAAAGTTGTGTTTTCCCAAGAAATTAGGGGAATAGTACAGAGCATGGGTGGCACTGAAGATGGAGTTGTATTATTCCTGAGCACTTCATGCTTTGATTTGAGCAGTCAGTTCTCAAAAGTGTGATTAGAAATTTCTGCATAAAGAAGTCAACCTAAATTGGGTGACTGTCTGGGAGTGAGAATGGATAATCTTGGAGCTTGGGGAGAGAGAGACTAGGCATCAACAGCTGGGCCTAATGAACTACTGCTAATTATGTCAGTCTATTTATTAAGAGTTTCCCGTATGCCCTCCCCCAGATGTAATGTCTCTGTCACCATTATCAGAAGTGGGAAATCCTTACCATCTCTCTGGGAAGTCCAATGTGCCTGAAATGCTCACAGCAACTGACATATTCCCTAGCCAAATAGCTCATTCCAGATGTACCCTGCCAGGCTAGAATAACTGTTCTGAACATGGCCAAGTCATGTGGATTTTATCATTAAACTTTTGTATACATGTTATTATTACTCTGTTCTGCAGTCACAGACAGAACACCATCTACAACTGATTGTAGCAAAGACTTGGAACCAACCCAAATGCCCATGAATGATAGACTGGATAAAGAAAATGTGGCACATATACACCATGGAATACTATGCAGCCATAAAAAAGAATGAATTCATGTCCTTTGCAGGGACATGGATGAAGCTGGCAACCATCATTCTCAGCAAACTAACACAGGAAAAGAAAACCAACACCACATGTTCTCACTCGTAAGTGGGAGGTGAACAATAAGAACATGTGGACACAGGTAGGGGAACATCACTCTCTGGGGCCTGTCGGGGTAGGGGGCAAGGGGAGGGAGAGCATTAGAACAAATATCTAATGCATGCGAGGCTTAAAACCTAGATGAAGGGTTGATAGGTGCAGCAAATCACCATGACACATGTATACCGTATGTCTATACATGGCACATGTATCCCAGAACTTAAAAAAAAAAAAAAAAGAACTGCTTTTGTTGAAACTGAGATATGGATCCACTAACACCTGCTGTCCAGGTATGCCTCTGGCCCCAGGGAAGAAGTGACCTACTGGCAGAAATCGGGGAAACCAGTCTTCCAGTCAGGTTCCACCTCATTTCCTCATCTGCTGAAATATTGGAGGAGTATTCTCTCTAACTATAAGATTCCGGTCTTGTCTTTATCAGCCCAGAGATAGCTTACCAAGGTATAACATGGACATCTGAAAGTTCCATAGTCTTTGTGGGTCTCCCTAAAAAAATAATAAAATCTAAAGTCCTGAGATCCATCTTGGCTTTATTTTTAACTAGCAAGTTGTGAAACTCATATCTCAGTTTTCTCACTTATAAAATGAGGATGGGGGAAAATAATACTTTTATCATCATATAAAGTCAGCAGGTGATTTTTGTAAGTGCTTAATAAATGGTAACTATCATTGCTATTCTTATTAGACAGAAAAAAAGTCTAAAGTAGTGATTCTTAACCATCTCTGGTGTTATGGATTGAATTGCGCCCCCCAAAATGGTATGTGGAAGTCCTAATTCTCAATATTGGTGAATGTGACCTCATTTGGAAATAGGGTCTTTATAGAGGTAGTAAAGTCAAGATGAGGTCATACTAGATTATGGACCCTAATCCAGAAACTGGTGTCCTTGGAAGAGGGAAATTTGTACATGGACACACAGGGAGAACAGCACAGGGAAAAGATTGGAGCTCTGTATTCACAAGCCAAGAAACCAAGCACTGCTGACAACCATCAGAAGCTGGGAAGATGCAAGAAAGGATCCTCCCGTAGAGCCTTCAGAGAGAGCACCGCACTGCTGACACCTTGATTTTGAACTTCTAGCCTCTGGAGCTGTGACAGAGTAAATTTGTTTTAAGCCTCCCTGATTGTTGTAATTTGTTGTGGTATCCCTAAGAAACCAATAAATGCAGGTGGATATCAAAATCACCCAGGAAACATTTTGAAAGACTGCATGTTTGGGTCTCATATGAGGAATTTTTTTGCTCATGATATCTAAGAGAAACTAGAAAATCAGCATTTCTTCTCACAACTCTTTGGATAATTCTTTCGAATAACCAGAATTGAAAATTGTTGGCATATAATACCACCGACATTTATATAAAGATGCATATATCCTTATATACAGGTACAAATGTTTGAAATTGACAGTGAAGTGTTTCAGAATGAGTGAAGCATCTTGTTCTCTTTTCCTTACATCCAGTGGCTATGGTATAGCATGCCATGATGGATAGTGCATATTAAAAGTAATACCCATTGAGCTAAAAACTGATTCTCCCCTAAGTGGTTTACATGGGCTATCTCATTTAATCTTAATGACAACCCTCTGAGATAGATTCTGTTTATTCTGTTATTAGTTCTTATTTTAGAACACCATGCTTCAGAGAGAAAAAGTAATTTTCCAAGATCACATAGCCTAGTAAATGGGTAGAGCAGGAATTCAAACCCAGACAGTCTAACTCAAGAAGAGGCTCTCTCTGGAACAGCAAACGTTTCCTAAAATGTAGGATGTGCATGTTAGGTTCATACATGATTATTTTCGATCAATAAACTTGTGGTATGAAATAACATAGTGACATATGTTTTTTTGTTTGTTTATTTTTGTTTTTTGTTTTTTGTTTTTGAGACAGAGTCTCGCTCTGTCGCCAGGCTGGAGTGCAGTGGTGCGATCTTGGCTCACTGAAACCTCTGCCTCCTGTGTTCAAGCTATTCTCCTGCCTCAGCCTCCTGAGTGGCTGGGACTATAGGCACCCACCACCACGCCTGGCTAATTTTTGTATTTTTAGTAGAGATGGGGTTTCACCATGTTGGCCAAGATGGTCTCGATCTCCTGGTGTCATGATCTGCCCGCCTCAGCCTCCCAAAGTGCTGGGATTACAGGCACGAGCCACCGCACCTGGCTGACACAGATATTTTCGTGCTAGGTGCACACATGTTTATCTTCGATCAATGAACCTGTAGTATGAAATAGCATAGTGACACACGTATTCTCTCTTGTATTCTCTTCAATTCCTTCTGATCACCTGAATGAGAGAGTCTCAGAGTTTGGTGATAGTAGATCTTTAACTCCTTTATAATATTTGTTAATCTTATCTAATAAGGAAATATATCTCATCTTCCCAGCCTTCAGCAGGCAATAAAGTCCAACAATAAATGGTATGAATTGTTTTCACTGTGCTTATTTTTACAGTTTCCCTTTATTTATGGCAGATAACATTGAACTTCCATCTGTAGTAGTGATCATTACTTTTTAAATAAACCCATACATGTTTTAAATAGAGGAGTTTGTTTAAAGAAATAAAGTAAATGAGTATTTATAACACATCAAAATGGTCCCCAATCTAAAACTCTTGTGAGGAGAATGTTTAACCAAGGGAAGGAGAGGAAAGATGCTGACCGTGCTTGGTTACCAATTTCCTGTGCTTTTCAAAGAACTCCTGGAAGACACTGACTAATGGAGGCCACTCAAGGGATCAATACTGTGCTAATAAGCATGTGAGACACTCTAGGAAGCTGATACACTCCACAGTCTAGAGGCAGAGTCATTTGAGGATGAGGAAACAAGGAGGGCAGGCCCTTATGTGAAGTGTAGCTGGGTACTTTTTTGAGACCTTCTTCATTCCCTCTTCCTACACATACACAGTTGTGGCTGCTGGAAGCCATATTAATATTATATGACCCTTTCTCCTTGGCTAATGCTTATCAAGCAGAGGTTGAAAACTGGTTCAAGCTGAGCCCAATACAAAATACCTCTCACTGAAATTTAGCATTGAAACAAGAGATACTATTCACTTTTTATCATCTCTTGATCCAAAAGGATATATAAACCAGGGAGCTGTGCTGTGACCAATTCTTGGTATAAGCACAGAAAAATAGAGGAAGTTAGCCCTCAGGGGGAAAGAAAATGACAGAGGCCTGTAAAAAAGAAAGGCAATGGAAGACTCTATAGGCTCACAAAGCCAAACAGAATAGTCTCTGGTTAACAGTCCTTGATTCTAGGAAGATCTGATTACCAATTTGCTGTGCAGCATATTATCTTAAAAATTAGTGCCTTAAACAACAAACATTTTATTGTATCTCATGATTTTGTGGATTAGGAATTAGGGCAGAGCTTGGTTGGGTGGTTCTCTTGCTTCATGTGTTATTGGCTGAGGTTACTCAGTGGTACTTAGCTTGTGGACTGGCTGGTCTGGAGCACCCAAGATGGCTTCACTCTCATGTCTGGTGCCTTGGTGGAGTTGGCAGGAAGATTCAAACGAGAATGTCAGCCTGACCATCTATGTGTGGCCTCTGTATTATGACAGTCTTGGAGTAGCCAGGCTTCTTTCAAAGTTGTTCAGAATTCACCTTGAAAGAATTCTAAAAGAGAGAAAATGGAAGGTGCCAGTCCTGGAAGGTCAGGACTGGAAATGGACTGCATTCTCTTCTGCCACATGACTAATGAAGCAACCCACTAAGTTCAGTTCAGATGCAAGGAAAGGGGAGCTAGGCTTGCCCTCTCAATGAAAAGAGTTGAAAGAAATGTGTAGCCATCCTTAACCCATCACATGGGCCTTCACGATGGTTGGCTGTACTTGGGTTCCCTGAGAATGTTCTGTGCCTCCACAGGAAGTAGCCCATTTCAGGTAAGCTAGATTGAGCTGCCTTTGTTAATTTTTAGTTATCGTATCAATGAATCAATGAATCAGTTACTAGTACAATGCTTTGCATTTAGTTGGCACTCAAAAACCCTTTGGATGAAGTGCACTGAGTGAAAAACTGAGCTTGTAAGAACAAGTTTAGGAGTTTAGAATCTGTTGCTAGATAGACAAAGGTTCAAATGCTGGTCTTACAACTTTCTAGTTTTGTGACCCCAGGTAAGTTACTTTCTCTTAGCTTCAATTTCCTTATCTGCAAAGAGGAAATAATAGCAGTGCCTACTTCATTCAGTCGTGACAAAGACCCAAGTGAGATCACACACATACAATTCTTAACACAGTTTCCAGCATATAGTTAGCACCCAGTGAATGTTGCCATTATTATTTTCATTAATTGTCAGAGCTTCAACTCCTAAGAGAAAGGTTATAAGCTCAGGAATATACAACCTAACTGAAGGAACAGAACATCTCTACCAATAGAAAAATAACATCACAGTCAGCATTACATTAGAGAATGGTAGAGAGTTTATTAAAGGAGAGGACAATATTATATATTAGGCAGTCAGAAAAGGTTCCAAAGTCAAGGCAAGATTTCTGATGAGCTTTGTAAGATAAACAGTGTTTGGCAAGAGTGGAGGCAAAGAAAAGGAATTCCAGGCAGTTGGAATACAAGAAGCAGAGATTGCCATAGGTGAGAATGCTCTTGAGCTGGTCAAGAATTCTTTGTGGAACAGTACAGAGATGAGGGGGGTGAGGTAGAGAAAATGTAGGTACCAATGGAGTGAGCCTTTAATGCTAAGTTAGGGAATTTGAAATTTATATTTCATACTGGGAAATTTCATAAGTTTTAAAATAGTGTTTAGCAACAATACAGAAATCTTTTTTTTTTTTTACTATAGGCTTCAATGGTTTCAGAAATGTCTCTTCATAAATTCTTCAAAAAGAGTCTTTCCCAAAGCATTTTCACAGATAGCTTGTTTCTTTATTTTATTATTATGATACCTTAACTTCTGGGATAAATGTGCAGAATGTACTGATTTGTTACATAGGTATACATGTGCCATAATGGTTTGCTGCACCCATCAACCCATCATCTACATTAGGTATTTCTCCTAATGCTATCCCTCCCCTTGCCCCCTACCCACTGACAGGCCCCCGGTGTGTGATGATCCCCTCCCTGTGTCCATGTGTTCTCATTGTTCAACTCACATTTATGAGTGAGAACATGAGGTGTTTGGTTTTCTGTTCCTGTGTTAGTTTGCTGATAGTAATCTTTTTTTTTTTTTTTTACTATAGGCTTCAATGGGTTCAGAAATGTCTCTTCATAAATTCTTCAAAAAGAGTGGTGTTTCCAACCTCGTGAAACAAAACACAGGTCCCATTCTGTGAGATGAATCCACACATCACAAAGCATTTTCACAGATAGCTTGTTTCTGTATTTTATTATTATGATACCTTAAGTTCTGGGATACATGGGCAGAACGTACAGATTTGTTACATAGGTATACATGTGCCATAATGGTTTGCTCCACCCATAAACCCATCATCTACATTAGATATTTCTCCTAATACTATCCCTCCCCTTGCCCCCTACCCACTGACATACCCCTGGTGTGTGATGATCCCCTCCCTGTGTCCATGTGTTCTTATTGTTCAACTCCCACTTATGAGTGAGAACATGAGGTGTTTGGTTTTCTGTTCCTGTGTTAGTTTGCTGAGGATGATGGTTTCCAGACTTATTCATGTCCCTGCAAAGGGCATGAACTCATTCTTTTCTGTGGCTTCATAGTATTCCATGGTATATATGAGCCACATTTTCTTTATCCAGTCTATCATTGATGGGCATTTGCGTTGGTCCCAAGTTTTTGCTATTGTAAATAGTGCTACAATAAACATACGTGTGCATGTGTCTTTATAGCAGAATGATTTATAATCCTTTGGGTATATACCCACTAATGGGATTGCTGGGTCAAATGGTATTTCTGGTTCTAGATCCTTGAGGAATCGCCACACTGTCTTCCACAGTGGTTGAACTAATTTACACTCCCAACAATGTGAAAGCATTCCTAATTCTCCACATTCTCTCCACTATCTGTTGCTTCTTGACTTTTTTATGGTCTCCATTCTAACTGGCATGAGATGGTATCTCATTGTGGTTTTCATTTGTATTTCTTTAATGACCAGTGATGATGAACTTTTTTCCATATGTTTGTTGGCTTCACAGATGTTTTCTTTTGAGAAGTGTCTGTTCATATCCTTCACCCATTTTTTGATGGGGTTGTTTTTTTTTCTTGTAAATTTGTTTAAGTTTCTTGTAGATTCTTAATATCTACAAGATATTAGCCCTTTGTCAGATGGATAGATTGCAAAAATTTTCTCCCATTCTGTAGGTTTCCTGTTCACTCTAATGATAGTTTCTTTTGCTGTGCAGAAGCTCTTTACTTTAATTAGATCCCATTTGTCAATTTTGGCTTTTGTTGCCATTCCTTTTGGTGTTTTAGTCATGAAGTCTTTGCCCGTGCCTATTTCCTGAATGGTATTTCCTAGGTTTTCTTCTAGTGTTTTTATGGTTTTAGGTCTTATATTTAAGTCTTTAATCCATCTTGAGTTAATTTTTGTATAAGGCATAAGGAAGGGGTCCAGTTTCAGTTTTCTGCATATGGGTAGCCAGTTTCCCCAACACCATTTATTAAATAGGGAATCGTTTCCCCATTGCTTGTTTTTGTCAGGTTTGTCAAAGATCAGATGGTTGTAGATGTGTGTTGTTATTTCTGAGGACTGTGTTCTGTTCCATTGGTCTATATATCTGTTTTGGTACCAGTAACATGCTGTTTTGGTTACTGTAGCCTTTTAGTATGCTTTGAAGTCAGGTAGCATGATGCCTCCAGCTTTGTTCTTTTTGCTTAGGATTGTCTTGGCTATACAGGCTCTGTTTTGGTTTCTTATGACATTTAAAGTACTTTTTTCTAATTCTGTGAAGAAAGTCAGTGGTAGCTTGATGGGAATAGCATTGAATCTATAAATTACTTTAGGCAGTAGGGCCATTTTCACGTTATTGATTCTTCCTATCCATGAGCATGTAATGTTTTTTCATTTGTTTGTGTCCTCTCTTATTTTCTTGACCAATGTTTTGTAGTTCTCCTTGAACAGGTCCTTCACATCCCTTGTAAGTTATACTCTAGATATTTTATTCTTTGTAGCAATTGTGAATGGGAGTTCACTCATGATTTGGCTCTCTGTTTTTCTGTTATTGGTGTATAGGAATGCTTGTGATGTTTGCACATTGATTTTGTATCTTGAGACTTTGCTGAAGTTGCTTATCAGCTTAAGGAGATTTGGGCCTGAGACGATGGGGTTTTCTAAATAGACAATCATGTCATCTGCAAACAGATGTAATTTTACTTCCTCTCTTCCTATCTGAATACCCTGTATTTCTTTCTCTTGCCTGATTTCCTTGGCCAGAACTTCCAATACTATGTTGAATAGAAGTGGTGACAGAGGGCATCCTTGTCTTGTGGTGGTTTTCAAAGGGAATGCTTCCAGCTTTTGCCCATTCAGTATGATATTGGCTGTGGGTTTGTCATAAATAGCTCTTACTATTTTGAGATGTATTCCATCAATACCTAGTTTATTGAGTGTTTTTGGCATGAAGCGGTGTTGAATTTTATCGGAGGCTTTTCTGCATCTATTGAGATAACCATGTGGCTTTTGTCATTAGTTGTGTTTATGTGATGGATTATGTTTATTGATTTGTGTATGTTGAACCAGCCTTGCATCCCAGGGATGAAGCTGACTTGATCATGGGGGATAAGCTTTTTGATGTGCTGCAGGATTCGGTTTGCCAGTGTTTTATTAAGGATTTTCGCATTGATGTTCATCAGGGATATTGGCCTGAAATTTTCTTTTTTTGTCTCTCTGCCAGGTTTTGTTATCAGGATGATACTGGCCTCATAAGATGAGTTAGAAAGGAGTCCTTCTTTTTCTATGGTTTTGAATAGTTTCAGAAGGAATGGTACCAGCTACTCTTTGTATTTCTGGTAGAATTCGCCTATGAATCCATCTGGTCCTGGGCTTTTTTTGATTGGTAGGTTATTAATTACTGCCTCAATTTCAGCACTTATTATTTGTCTATTCAGGGATTCAACCTCTTCCTGCTTTAGTATTGGGAGAGTGTATGTGTCCAGGAATTTATCCATTTCTTCTAGATTTTCTACTTTATTTGTGTAGAGGTGTTTATAGTATTCTCTGGTGGTAGTTTGTATTTCTGTGGGATCAGTGGTGATATCCCCTTTATCATTTGTTTTGTTTTGTTTTGTTTTTGTTTTTGTTTTTGAGACAGAGTCTCTCTCTGTCACCCAGGCTGGAGTGCAGTGGAGCGATCTCGGCTCACTGCAAGCTCTGCCTCCCAGGTTCATGCCATTCTCCTGCCTCAACCTCCCAAGTAGTTGGGACTACAGGAACCTGCCACCACGCCCAGCTAATTTTTTGTATTTTTTAGTAGAGACGGGTTTCACCGCGTTAGCCAGGATGGTCTTGACCTCTTGACCTCGTGATCTGCCCACCTTGGCCTCCCAAAGTGCTGGGATTACAGGCTTGAGCCACTGCACCTGGCCCCCACTTTATCATTTTTTATGCAACAATACACTAATATTATAACAGTATATAAGAGTGAGTGAAAAGAGAAAAAATTTTAAAAAGAGACACTGGACATAATATAGATGTAAGGGGGGATAGCATAGAAACTGGATGGTGACCATGGGAATGAATGAAGGGATGGTAGGCATATGTGAGTTGCCATGCAGGCAACATTGACAGGGAGGACAGGAATTATGAAAGACTAGATATGAGGAAAGAGGGCAGGTAGATGATGTCATCCAGGTATTAATTCTGAATGAAAAGAACCATGATTGCTCCACTGACAGAAATGGCAACATCTGAGAGATGGCTACTTTAAAGCAAGAGCACAGCTGGAGGGCGGAGGAGAGAGAAAAGTCTTGCATGGAAAGACAAAGAGAAAATAAGAGAACAGAGGAAATTAATAAGGTACAAGGCATCACCATTGCTTTAACCTTCGAAAGAGAAAATATATAGCCAATCCCATGAATCATTCAGCCTAGAAACACAGGCATTTGTACACTTGAATTAGAGCTTCTGAAATAATGGGTCATGTGGGAGACAATTTGTAATCCCAAATCCCAGAGATCATCTTTACGATTTTCAAAAGCACTTAACCGTGATCTAGGCATTAAACTCACAAGTTGAGGTATGAAACAAGGGGTTCTTCCCCCAGCCCGCTTTCTGCATTTATTCACATTTATATTTTGAGATCATAAATTCTTTTACTTTTTATGTGTGTTACTAGGTCCCTTCGCATTCTGTGTGCATGTGACATAAATATTCCATGAGGGAGCCATTTAATCTCTCACAGAAGGAGTGTTCTGAGACATAGTGGGCTCAATGTGGTTACCTCAACCCAGGGGCCACTCTTCCAGACACAAGACTGTATGTCTGCCTCTGTGTCTTCAAATGCATTTCATGGTGGGGGCAAACAGAGAGCTACCTGCCTCACTCAGCATCACATACCCCCTACCTGGGTGGGCAGGAGCAGTCACTCTGTAACCCACAGAGCTTGGAAGGAATTACCTGGAGTTCAAGCACACTCAGTGCAATCTGAGGACATTATCTTAAATGACTACTTGTCTCAGAGGTGGCCACTAATGTTCACACCAAGGTAGAGAGAGTTCTTAACTCATCTTCCCATCTCTAGTTTACTCCTATATACTGTTACTGAATTAGTCTTCTCAGAGAAAGGTAGTGCCTTCATCTCTGTCTTGCACAGGTAAGTTATTTTACAGATAAATGGCCTTGCTTCCTTCCAGGTGATTCCGTAGTGTCCCTTCTCCCTCCTAACATTCTCATATTCATTTGGAGAATTCCTCTTCCATTGCATCTTGTCTTGGCATAAGAATTTCCAGTTTCCCCTCTCCCTCTCAACTATGGTATGCATGATATTGCTTCTAACTGCTATCTGGTCCTCTAGGGGCAGTCAGGAGACCCAAGCATGGCCAGTCAGAGGGCTTCTCCCTGGACCTTGAATCTTGAATCTTGAACTACTACCAGCAGCAGAGGCAGCAGCAACAATGGCAGACCTTTCCTGAATAGGCTTTTCTGGCTATTCTTGGTCCTTCAGGACTTCGTTTCTTGTTCTAACAGGTCCAAGGAGATGTGCTTACCCTGAGGCCCCTCATCCTATTCTGGATACTGAGGGCCCTAGAATTATCTGCCCAACTGGTCCCAGCCTACATTCAGTGGGTCACCATATTTATAATCCTGAGGGTAGACCACCCTGCCCTAGGTGTGCAAACTCCTAGGACCTAGGGTTGGCCAAAGTGTGGCTCATTGCAAGCAGGCAGGAGAGTGTGGCTAAAACTTGGTCTGGGGTGTCCATATTTGGTCTGGCTAGGCCCTTCCTGGGGCCCATGAGTGGTGAGAAAATGGGAGGGTAGAAGTTCCTTTGCAAAGTATGAAAGCGTAATGCCAGCAGGGGCTGAGGTGGGGGTCAGGGCACTCTGTGAACAGAGGTTACATAATTTGGACTATGAAGGATAAAGAGAAAGTCTGTGGCTTATGAAATAAGTGCTCAGAATGGGAGGAAAAGGGGTGATTAGTGGGTGAGCAGCTGAACGTAAGAATGAAGAGCCTCCCAGAATACCTCCGAGAGAGAGAAAAATGGGGAGCTTCTTTTATGGATTTCCTGAGCCATCAAGAGACTGAGAAAGGATCCAGTGAGCCAGAGAGAATTCTTCTTTTTCCTCTCTCTTTATTCCTTTGCTGTGTCTGCATAGCCCCAGGGCAAATGTGCATGCTAGTCACAGTTATTTGGAAGTAACTGTTGCTTTGCACATCTTTTTTGTTGTTATGAATACATATTTGGCAAGGGTAAAGGATAGAACATTTTTTATTTAATAGCTTATTAGTTTGATTTATAACTCATAAATATTTAAACTTATAGTATATGAGCCACCCCTTGTACTCTTATCCTGGCCCCACAAATGTTCAATGTGGCCTACTTGTCTTTCTCCAGCCTTATCCTCAGGCTTCTCACCATTCTAGAAGCCCCAAGTATTTTTCCAATAAATCCTTTTGTTTTAGTATGTCAGGGTTGACTTCCAGTGTTTGCAGGGAGCTTGAAACTGAAAGTTTGCCTTGGTAAGTCTAATCAACCTGATGTTTTATTTTTCCTTTTGTCCTAGTGGTTATTGTATGGGAGGGGTGTGTATGTGTGTGTGTGTGTTTGTGTGTGTGTGTTTCAAATACAGAAAATATAAAGAAAAAGGAAAAAAATCACCCAAAACCCAATTAACATCTCTGTGCTACCTTTTTCAATATTTCACTTTTGGTAGAAGTGGTATTATATTTGCATAATTTTATATCTATCCTTTTCACTTAGCATAATCATTTCCTCATCATTAAAAATTCTGTTCCTGAAGAACAGAATCTTGTCTGGATATTTCATTACACACCTAAGAAATACCTGAGATTTTTTATTGGAATAAAGGATGCTGAGATTCAGATCATTGTGCACAAATCCTTTTCTACATTTCTTATTGTTTCTTAAAGAAGAAAATATATGTATTTTAAGTTGATTGATAAATATGAACAGATTATCCTAAGGCATGGCTTTACCAATTTGTCCTTTAACCTGCCACACTTGAGAATGGCTGATTTCCCCACACCTTCACTATCCAGATCTCTTTTCATCAGTTATCCGCTGGGGCTATTGTTGGCAGCACATTCTAACCTCAAGGGAGACCCCCCCCCCCACCCAACACACACACACACACACACACACACACACACACACACACACCCATCACACCTCACTTCTCCTTCAAGGAAGAGGAGATGTTCCTATAAGCTTTAAGAACAAAATGGAAGAAATGGAGAAGATTAAAGAGATTGTAAATTGAACTAAAGGTGGTTCTCTCTCTTTTGATAATGTTTAATTATTTTGGTCTGTGAAGTTAGAGTCCAGAAGTCTACAGGAACTCTTCCTCTCAAGTTGGAAGGCCAAGAAGAAACAGGGTGATGCTGAAGAGAACATTTAGGCCAGTCACCAGTCTAGACAAACAACATGTTAGTGGGTCACATTTGTTCTAGGTCAGTTCAGCAGATGTGTAAAATACAAAGAAATTGGAACTAGAGCCTGGAAATTATTGAGTGAATATTTTCCTGAATTAATTTCTGAGTATCTCTCTCTCTCTGAGGGTGGAGATAAGAACAGAGTTAGCAGGGGCTGTGCTAGACAGACAGTCATGGGTTTGATGATTTTAGATCTTGACATCAGAGACATAATGCTACTACCTTTTATTTTAAATTCACTTCTAACAGACATCTGCTACAATGCAAATTAAATGGATGAGATCTAGTTATCTGGTGAACTAGTAGAAAAGGGAGCTAAATGATGCTTATCATGTGGAACTGAGCAAGGACAAAGGGATGCCAACTAAGTCTTCTGATACAGGTGGAAGCATCCCAGAGGCTGGGGTTGGAGTGAACAAGGTGGTTTTCCAGAATAACCTACTATGGGAAAAAACAGATTTTAAGTGTGTGGTGTATAGGAGAGAGGAGCTGCCTGACAAAACAGAGTCTGCCCAATTCAGGTGGCCAGAAATGGAAGAATATTCTCATGAAGGCTGGGACAAAATGCAAAATGTGAAGGCAGGGGAATTCAAGGGAGTTAAGAGAGAGTTTTCATGGCAATAACCATTGGAATGCTCATTTTTATGGAGAGTGTACTCCCCAGAAAGTGAGTACACTGGCTAGCTTAAAAGCACAGTTTTGTCTCTGTGACAAAGACTATTAATATGTGTTAACATAATGGAGGCATACTATTAAAACAGAGTGAAACAATTTATCTGAATAACAACAAACTTTATAATGCTGCACTCCCCCAGCCCACCCAGGACCCATCTACCACTGGAAATTTGGTACTTGCATGCAGATGGTTCAAAATTCAATCTGTGCATTTTGAGGACATTCCTGTTCATCACTCCTACTCTTTCACCTTTAACTCTTTATGGCTAAAATGGGGACCCCGATTTACTTCTTGTATTAAAAAAATGGACAACCTGGGCTCTTTAACAGCAAAATGCCAATCTTTGTTTCAGAATATCTGAGAATACTTGGAATAATTCCAAAGTGCTATTTACTGTGAATACTAGAAAGATTATGTATGTGTATATAACACACATATATATCATTCTCAAAAACATAAACACTCTGGAAGTGACTCTATGTATATGTATACCAGAAACAATGTATACTCTTTTGAGAAGGGCTGGAGATATCACTTTGCTTTCTCTACTTGAAATTACTTTGTCTTTTCTTATCTTGATACTCCGATAAAGTTATCTTGATACTCCAAGAAAGCCAAAAATTGCTGGAAGAGAATGTCCCAAGCCATAATACAGACCAACTGAAGAAAACTGATTGCACTGAATTAAAGTAAGCTTACCACCAGCCCTGAATTAAAGGTCAGAAGGCATCGGGGTCCCATATTCATTGTCCTAGCAGAGACAGATGGTGGAGGGCCTTCGTGGCCTCAGAGAAGGAAGCAGAAGTGATTCCTACCCTAAGGATGAGTAAATTTGCAGACCCTGAACTCAGGAAATGTATGTCCTATAGTAGAGAAACATACAAAGTACATGTATCCTCCCAGCATTTGTGAATGTTCATTCCAAGTTTCTAAGCTGAGGAGGAAAGGACAGTGGAGACAGTGGAAAAAGTCAGTTATTCCCCTTCAATGCACATCAGATTTGGAAGCTAATCTTTGAAACTGCATTTGCCTTTATTCTTTTTGACTTAGTTAATGGAATGAAAATAGCTTCAGAATACATCATTTCTTTTCCAATTTCACATAGCCACAAACCCTTTATTAAGGAGAACTGACCTTCCACACTCTAGTGAATGTGTTTTATTCTCTTAATTTATCCAGCAAGCAGATAACCAGTCCAATGTCACTTGCCAAGCCTGACATGGGACAGTGAGCATCTAATTTGTCCTGTTAGGTGTAATGTAGACAAGACCATTATCAGAGGGAAAATATTATTCCTTCCCATTTGGCCAAAAGTGTAGACTCAATGGGGATTGTGATTTCATATCTCATGATGGAATGTTTCCAGTATGGGGAGCAATACAAAGGATGTCTGTAGCAGTTTGTTTTGTTTTAGGTTACCTGGAAAGATTATCAATAAAAATGATTAAACAAAAAGAAAGTGAAATTTGGACTCAGACCTAAATTAGGTACTGGTCCCATCAACCAGCTGTAAAGTCTTAGCCATGTCATTTAACACGATGTTATCCAAACCTGGTCACACATCAAAATCACCTGGGAAGCTGACTGAACCCTCATAGGCCCTCCCTCAAAGCTCCTGAAACAGGATTTCTGTTCATCTCAGAATCTCTTCTTAATCCAAGAAGCTGTCTTTAAAATAAGCACCCCAGATGATGCTGGTGGGCAACCAGATTTGGGAGCCTCTCATCTAAATGTTCTGCACCTCGCTGCATCCATCTGTAAGATTTGGTTCGATACCTATCCCCCCATGTGAGTACTAAAGGACAAAAATGACATGAAACATCTATTTCATTGTCCTGCACTCAGTATGTGTTAGACATGCTCTTTCAATTAATACTTTTGAGGTGGTTTCTTCCAGAATATTTCAGTGTGGTTTTAGGACGCAACCTATTGATCATAACTTCCATGTATCTATTAGTTCTTCACCACAGGGAGAGGTTATAGCCGTATTGTGGCTAAAGGAAACCAACGACAAAACCAACACATAACAAGCAAAACATCTTCTGTGAGAGAGGCATAAGGATAAAGTCAGAGAAACATTTTTCTTCTTTTTAACCAAACATTTAACTCTGCAAAATCAGTAAAAATAAAAATCAGGGTAACGTGTCCTTCCCCCATTTTCTTTTCATCTGGAAGCAAATGAAGAAGTAAGAACCACTTTGCAGCAGGTGATCATGCTAATTTTCTGGGCCATTTCCTCAAAGTGTCCTTAAAAGTAGCAATCATCTCCGTTCAAAGCAATTCCTTCCCTTTAGATGCATCAGCTCCCAAGTGTTTGACATCTTCTAATAGCTGATTCTGTTACCTCAAAAAGCATCGTCTGTATGGATTAGCTGTTTTACAGCCTTATCCACTGTGAAAACTGCAGCATTTAAAAAAACTACCACTACTACCACCACCACCACCACCACCACCACCAAATTCCTACCATGACAATTTTTCAGGATAGATTATTAATGATTATGTCCATATATCTATGCAGCTGTTTTGTTTTTTACTTTCAAAACCATTTTATAGTCTTATCACATCAGCTCTCACAACACTGGAGGCAGGTAAAGCAGTTGTCATTGCTGCCTCTTTAAAGGTGAGAAAACTAAGGGATCTGAGATAAATTGAGGTCACAGAGTTGGCTGAGTGACCAGCTGGAGTGAGAAACACCAGATTCATAGTCTGTACACTTCAGGACTCCAACCAAAATGGGCTTAAGGAAAAGAGAAGTTTGTTAGCTCTTAGAGCCAGGAAATCCAATGAACAGATATAGTTTTGGGCTCAGATGGTTCTAGGAATTCTAACGATACCATTAAGAGATGGTGGCATTGAGTCCCTCTGACTCAATGGAGTCTCTCTCCATGTATATCTGTGTGTGTGTGTGTGTATGTGTGTGTCTATATGTGTCAGTGGGTGTTGTGCCTCTGTCTTTCTATGTGTCTGTTTCTGTGTAATCTGTATGCATATGTGCCTAGGGTTTCTCCTCTTTCTCTGCTTGTGGTTCTGTCTTCCTTTTGTCTCTTTCTGCCTTTTTCTGTCTATCACTCTCTTTCTGCCCATCTCTCTGTCTCTCCTTCTCCAGTTGTTTTTCTTCATCTGGTTCTCTCTCTCAGTTATCAACTCTTTCATTCTTTTTAAATTTTATTCTCAGGAAAGTTTGTCCGATTTGGTGGCAAGATGACCTCTTGACATTTCAAGCTTCCATGCTTCAGTCAAAGGTATAATGCAGCTCTCCCACTCTCAAAAGTCAAACTAAACATCCGAAATGGACTCTAGTTGACCTGACATGTGCCCTCCCCCAGACCACACTAGCACACTGATTGGCCACTCTCAGTCACATGCTGGCCCCTGTCAGGGGGCCTTTATGATTCAGCCCCATCAGAATCACGTGGCCTGCAGAATAAGAGTTCCCTCAAGGAAAAACAGGAGATGCTTACCAGAAATGAGAGAAAGGCTGCCCAGTAGGTAAAACCAACACATATCCACATGGCCTTCATTTGACTGCACCATAGATTGCCTCTTGCGAAGGGTATTTTTAGGAAATCCTGTTCTTTTAAAGTTAGGTTAAAAAAAATTCCATATATTACCTGAAATAATGCCATGTAATCATCACTGAGGGTAAAAGCCAGGTAAACAGGCTAAGCTCACTTTTCTTACAGATAAACCCTACCCATAGAAGAACTTTACAAGAAAATCTGGCTACTTGTGGAAAAAGAATATGGCAGAGGGAAGGAATATGTAGGCAAGTCACATCATCCCTAAGCCTCAGTTTCCCTGTTTGTCAAATGATGTAATATAAATTACAGGGACTTTTACAGACCACAGAATCCACTCAGGCTTGTTCAAACAGAAAATGATTTATTATAAGCATACATAATTTCTGGGAAACATACCGGGCTGCCATTTAACCAGGAACAAGTGCACTTAAGAGACATGGCCAGCCATGCCATTGGCTATTCTGTGAACACTCTATGGAAGATGTTTCCCACCACTCAGATCAAAAGTGACAGAAGTAGGGAATAGAAGTTTCATGGAGGCTGCCTCAGAAGAAGCAAACACTTCCACCACTGTGCTTGCCAGGAGACCGAGTCTCAACGTACATAACCCCCTCTTCTTGCTAGTTTCCCACACACAAATACAGAAACCACAACACAAACCTGCTCCTAGATATGACAGAAAGGTCTGAAATTGTGGCTTATCCTTGGCATAGGGTTTCTGATCACTTGCAGAGCAGTAGAGTGTTAAGTTAAAAAGCACAGGCTTTAGATCCAAACCAACCTGGACTCAAAGATGTGTGATATTCCTTTAACCTCTTTCAACCCTTCATTTTGACCCCCTGTTAGAAAGGAACCCCTGTAAATAGAGATCAGGAATGCATAGCATCTGGTACGTAGCATACACGCCATACAAAGCAGCTATTAGCATTTTCTCTATGACACTCAGAAATATATGAAAGTATATAATAGACATGCTTTTGCCTTTTTTTTAATGAGCATCTCCTTGGCCCATTTTCTATACACAACTTCACTGGCTTTATTTCTCTGCAAATGTTTGTTGCCACAGCTTTCCCAGGTGAAATGTCAATAATTGGCAATCTTCATTTCCAGTTTCTAACACACCTCTCTGAGACCTTCCTCTGCAGCCCACAGAGCAGCACAGCCACCTCCTACCACACACATGCTAGGCTCTGCCCCTGGCCCTGGAACAGGAGTCATGAGGCACTCCAGGACAGATTGCTTGAATCTCTACTTCCTGGACACCAGGCCTGTCTCCATGGTACCATTCAGCTGAAAATAGACAAGAGGTTTATTTCAAGATCTAGGGAGGGGAAACAGATAGATGGGAAGATAATTAAAAGGAGAAACTGACAAGTCTTTCTGCAAATTTGAGAACTAACCCCATTCTCCTAAGAGCTTTCAGGCCACCCAGCCTTGTCACTCTCTCTCATTCCTCCTGGCCCATAGCAGTCAACTGTTAACTTGATCCAGGATTTTAATTTCATTTTTGCTATTTCTGTCTCTTATATTTTGTATTCTTCAAGACTGTAAGTTTCTACAAGAAAAGAGTCAAGATTTGTTTTTTGTTCTATATTCCCTCATTTCCTAGGTTAAAAAAAATGTGGCTTTGAAGTAAACAATTTTTTTATTTCTCAACTACTTAATAGCTATGTGGTATTAGGCAAGTCATGCAACTTCCCTTAGTTTTAGTTTTTGGAAAGAGATGTTAGTTTTAAATCATCCAGCATAATAACTGCATAATAAGAGATAGCTATCACCATGAACAGCGCCCGAAAATGTAGGCCTTAAACTCAGACTGTCCAGGTTTTTGTGTAGGTTCCAGCACTTACTGGCAGACTTATGTAACTACTTTGTGAGTAATTTTCACATCTTCAAAGGTGAGTCCAATAATCCTCCAAAATATATAGCCTTGCTATGAGAGTTGAGTGAGACAAGCCATAAGAAGGACTTAGCAATATGCCTGTCCCAGAGTAAACTTCAGCAAAATCTCCCACTGCCTTCTCTTCAGAGGCTAAATGTGGACCAGCTGAAAGAATACATGCCATCTGAATCCTCTCTGTATTTCAGAAACATTCTTTGGCTTTCTTTTTAATCCAATCAACTGAATATTTCTTTATGACCTACTATTCTTTTATCACCATATCCATCCTTTGTCCCTAGATTATCACTTGTACTTCGTGTTTGATATTGTTATAAATTGAACAGTGAGGGTACCTTCTGATAAATTAGTTGTCATGGAGCATCGGGGCTTTTAAGTACAGCGAGTGAGTACAGACTTTTCCACGGATCCTGCCTTTTCGCCTCCAGATGCCAATGGCCAAAGAGCAGAGATGGCCTCTTCAGGCTACATGGCTTGTGGCTCTGTTAAAATGAAAGGAAAAGAAAAATACAAATGTAGGAGCACTCTTTAACTTCCCACACCACAAACTCAGCTACAGTGTTCTGTAGGGTGTGCTTTTCTAAACATGACTCTGGCAGCTGAACACGACACGAGGCTCCAGCCCACAGTCACCTTCCCTTTCTCAGAACTCTTATTACACTTCTTGTCTAACTTGGAATTGCTTAGATTTTGCTTATATTCTAGCTGTGTATCATTCTGTTAAGTTTCCTCAGCCTCCCTGGTAATCACCACTCCTGTCCATATAAGATTTTCCATTTACAAATTACTCTCATATACATAAATATACTCCTGAAAGTGGACCTTGAACTTCACTTCTCTTCCTTCCTACTTTTGTGCCTTCATGGCCCAGAAAACTAAGCAGGATTTCTCCAAGATAAGAACACTGAAAGCAGAGACATTCTAAAAGCATGTTAAATAAAATAAAACATGTATTAAATGCCTACTTTGAGCCCTCGCAAGTGAAGGGCTCACAAGCTGGTGAGGAAGACATCTGAAGAACACATCGCTCTATGACCTCAGAAGTCACATCTGTGTTTGGCCCTGAGAGGAAGAAGCCACTCTATTAATGATTCAGACAAGGTTCAGGAAACTTTGAATTTATTCTTTCACTAGAATGAGCTATATTTTCTGTCTTTTTCCCTTCCCGAACATCCAATCTCTTTCAGTTAGATAACACTCGCCTCTTTCAAGAACTCCTCAAAAGCTGAGGAAGGGGTACATTTCTTTCTTTTTCTTTTTTCTTTTTTTTTTTTTTTTTGAGATGGAGTCTCGCTCTGTCACCCAGGCTGGAGTGCAGTGGTGCAATCTTGGCTCACTGCAAACTTCGCCTCCCCGGTGCAATTCTCCTGCCTCAACCTCCAAGTAGCTGGGATTACAGGAGCACACCGCCACACCTGACTAATTTTTTTGTATTTTAGTAGAGATGGGGTTTCACCTTGTTGCCCAGGCTGGTCTTGAACTGCTGAGCTCAGGCAATCCACCCGCCTCGGCCTCCCAAAGTGATAGGATTACAGGCATGAGCCACCGTGCCCAGCTGGTACATTTCTTTAATTGGAAGCTCTGTACTCCTTTGCAATATTTTCAACTATTGATGTCTTTTTTTTTCTTCCCCATTCACTAGTGTTTGAGTCGTCTTAGCTTAGTATTTTCCTTGGTGACGCTTTTATTGCTTAACTCAAAAGCTGATAGGGTGTTACGGGGCTATACTTTGCTTTGGCTGGAACCGGATTTTTTCATTGATACCCTTGGTTGCTGAGAAGAAAAGGCAAGCTTAAGATCATAGAGTTTTTTGTGTTTTTGTTTGTTTTTAACTCTCAGTCTTTGAAGAAATATCAATTCTTCTTGGTCACAGATTCTTAGAAGAACCAGATCGAAGTGGATAGGATTTCCCAGGTAACAGGATTTTGGTGGCATCAAAATAATACAGCATTATTAGCCTGATATCCAAAATCCAGAAGAACCATGAGCCATCAGCAAATCACAAAATCATTGAATCGACGCTACAGTGGGAGGAAAGTGAAACATGCACTGGGGTTTCTTACACTTTGAATGCTGGGTATAGATAATGAAGGGGAATCTAATGGGTAACTGCGCCTGCAATAGGAAGGAAGAATCCTATAGGAGAATGTTAAGACAGCATCAAACTTCTAATCTGGGAATGAGCCAAATTATAGTTCCAATTCGGTTCTTGCCTTCTGATCTACCAAGTGGCAGGTGTGCAAACAGATTCTAGAGAGCTATTTTCTCTTGTCCTTGTGCATACAAGAAAGGGAAACATATTTAATAGACCGAAATAATGTAAAATCCAGAAGCAACTTTTGAGATCACTGTTACTGCCTACACATGTTTTAAGTAATAAAATCAGATCCCACATAGTTTAATTGACATGCCAGGTGCTACACAGCTATCAATGGTAGAGCTAAGATTTGAACTCAGGACCTTCAACCTTTTGTCCACCAGTCTTTGAAATATGTATGTGTGTGTGTGTGTGTGTGTGTGTGTGTGTGTGTGTGTGTGTATAACTTTTTTGTTTGTTTTGTTTTTGTTTTTGTTTTGTTTTGTTTTGTTTTGTTTTGTTTTTGAGACAGAGTCTCACTCTGTCGCCCAGGCTGGAGTGCAGTGGCATGATCTCAGCTCATTGCAACCTCCACCTCCCAGGTTCAAGCAATTCTCCTGAGTCAGCCTCCTGAGTAGCTGGGATTACAGGCACCCACCACCATGCCTGGCTAATTTTTTTGTACTTTTAGTAGAGACAGAGTTTCACTATGTTGGCTGGTCTCGAACTCTTGACTTCAGGTGATAAGCTTGCCTCGGCCTCCCAAAGCGCTAGGATTACAGGCATGAGCCACCACACCCAGCCAGTCTTTGAAGTCTAAACGCCTCATGTCTTCGAAGGAATACTCATCCTTGGTCCTCATTATTAGAGGAATCCTAACTATTTTCATTCAAAAAAATTGCCACTTTGGTATTATTCGTTCTCCAATATGACAGGAATTTTAAATATTGTTCATCACCCAGGCATGTATTCTAATAACACAGTTTGAGTCAAGGTTACAAAGTCACTAATTGCAGTTAAAGTGTGTGGTGTTTGGCCATGCTAATGTCAGAGAAGCAAGCAAATAGTACATTGAATTTACATGGTAGAAATCAATTCAAGGATGTCATATCTCAACAGGGGACTGGTTTCTCAAGTCAGCTTCCAAAGCAAACAGAACACATAGTTGAAAATCACCTTTCAATGCCCCTCAGAAGGCACTACATTGGATATCATAAAACTAACTCAGAGTATCCAACACAGACTACATTTGCTCCAATTTTGGAACAGATTGCTCTCTCTTCAGTTGAGCACCAGATGAAGTGGTGAGTTGGCTTGCATTCAGGGGCAATGTTGTATGAAAAATATGTATCTTTAAACACTAAACACTCAGCACAGTGAGATGCTCACTCCATGGGAAACACAAGAGAACTTACTACCAACGGAGGAATGGCAGATCGAGGCTTCCATGTTGGGCTGCCTCAGGCCATATGTTTGAGTCGAGGGACTGGTGAGATTGCCTGCATTATTTAAACTCTTCCCGTTCTCTTTCCTTCTCTTAATCTCTGCTGAGCTCCTAGAGTTAAGTTTGCCAAAAATAAATGTATGTTGAGACTTGACTGAACTTATCTATGAAATTTAGTCAGTTTGGTTGTTACAAGTCACTGACTCAGGATAATGAATGACATATATACACATATATACTTACTTCTGCTGACTTCTCTGCACAAGAGCCTCTTTGCTTTCATCTCAACTGCATTTATTATTAATGGTATGATGAAAATTGTTTAAAGGTAATGTAATTGGGACTCAGGAGAATTAGGTTCTAATATTGCTTCTACAATTAACTAGCTGAAAGACTTTGCAAAACGTGTCTAACCACTAAATCTCAGATTCCTCATCTTCAAAGAGGGGGCTCAGAAAAGATTCTAAATTTATATTAAGAGTTTGTACTGCCAGTTAGTGTAAGCACTGGGACTTCAATCCAAAATAGAACACAGACTGCAGATTGGTAGTATGGTGCATCTTGCTCTCTCTCCCCTTTTTCCCTCTCTCTCTACTTCTGTTCCCTCTTCTCTCCTTTCCTAGTCTCTTTCTGATCCCTCCTCTACTTCTGATCCTCCCCTCCTCTTGTCATTCTCATGCCCTCCTTCCTTTCCCCTCTTCCTCCATCCCTCTCACCTTCCCTTTCTACCTTCTTTCTGCCCTCCCTTTCACCCTTCCCTCCTTCCTTCCAAACCATATTTGGGTGTCTATTGTATGCTAGGGACTGCGTAGGCCCTAGGGATACAAAGATAAATTTGAGATTAGACCATACTGTCTCTTGCACTTTGAAAATTATTTTTCATTCACTTATCATAAATGCAGCTGAGCAATCCAGTCTGATACTATTGTCATAGAATAATTCAGTGTGAAGTTTCTTTGGAAAATCACATCATTTATCCAATTTAGATAAGCAAAAATAGTTTTTAAGTTTCAGTAGGAAGTCACAAAAATCATTCTAAAGTATTGAAAAGTTTCCTAAAGCTCTCTATGCTCTATTAATTTAAAAGAGATAAAGACTAAAAGCATCTATCATAGTATCCAGGGCCACGTGAAATCTTTCTCCCACTATACTTCATTTAGCCCTAGGGCCAGGATAGGAAGGTAGTGTGGTTTACTAGTAAGAGCCTAGGTGTGGAATTAGATGGACATGGTTCATATTGTATCTCCACCACTTACCAGCCGGGTCACCTTGGATGCATAACTTCACTTCTCAGAGTAGCTGATTGTGCAATTATAAAATGAAAGTGATAACATTTACTTTGCAGAACTGTGGTGGTGAGGAATGACACAGTGCAGGCAAAGTGTCATTCCTCACCATAGTTCTGCACATATCATAGGTATACACATAATAAGTATGTGAGAGTGCTACACACGCAGTAGATATAGAAGAAAAGATAACAGTGTATAATTATGAACATAATTCTAGAGAAAGGAACTAACACTCACATAGCACCTTTCATGTGTCAAGAGTTGTGTTATTAGGTTGGGACAGGACAGCATCAAATTGATCTCAAAGTGTGTGATGACTCAAACAAAACAGACATTAATTTGTCACTTATCTAACAATGCAAGTGGATGTTCCTGGTTGGCAGCTAGCTTCCATACATGTGGTGATTCTGAGACCCAGGATCCTTCTGTCTTGTGGTTTGGTCACCCTCATCATCATATATATTCCACTGACAAAGAGAGGATGAAGAGGCAACCCTGCTTCTGGGAAATATTGGTCTAAAAGTGACATATAAATCACTTTGTTCTCAGCCCAATAATGAAAACTACTCACTCACATGGGTACAGCTTATTGTAAGGGAGAGCTAGGAAATGTAGTTGAAGCTGAACAGTCACCTCTCAAAAATGACTCTATGTCAAGAAACGACAACAAAATGTTGGTGGGCAGTTAACTGTCCCTGCTACAGTGACTTCAACCATATTACGCCATTTAAACCTATGACGTTGGTATTATATTATTATAGGTAGGTATTATAAAACCCCAACTTATTGATAAGGAAATTGCAAGTCAGTTTGTAAGTAATCTCCAGGTCACACACATCCATATGTCCACTCTAACGCTGACTCCAGCATTCCCAGTCCCACCTCACTGTAGTCCTGTGGAACAGAATTCACAGACTCCTGAGTGCTATGTGGACCATACCCTCATAGCTTTGGCCCAAAGGATATAATTTACAGGCAAAATGTGTAGTTGTAGGCTTTCTTGAAAATAAGAACATCTGGCAACTCTAAGTCCCCAATCCTGCAAGGATGAAATTCCCAGAGATGAGTACTTGCTCCCAGCTTTCAATGCTTTCAATGTGGCACATGTCTTGTGATCCACTCATCACTATCCTCTCCCTTCCCAGTTTATCCCTGCTCAGCACCACCTATTATCATCATCTACCTAGACTCTCTGGCATGTGAGCTGATTACCTCTAATATAAGGTATCGTTTTTGTTTTGTTTTGTTTTTTTTAGTTGGAGTTTCTCTGTAATGCCCAGACTGGAATGCAATGGTGCAATCTCGGCTCACCGCAACCTCCACTTCCCAGGTTCAAGCAATTCTCCTGCCTCAGCCTCCCAAGTAGCTGGGACTAGAGGCACATGCCAGCAAGCCTGGCTAATTTTTGTATTTTTAGTAGAGACGGGTTTGACCCTATTGGCCAGGCTGGTCTCGAACTCCTGACCTCAAGTGATCCACCCGCCTCAGCCTCCCAAAGTGCTAGGATTACAGGTGCGAGCCACAGCACCCAACCCAAGGTATCTTTATTATTTTAGTTCTTGAAAGGGAGCATCAACACTTCATTCTAAAAACTTGTAACAGTGATGAGGAGACAAAAGACATTAAATATGTATTTCTTTTCAAAACTGTCAAAAAGAGATTAATATTCTTTGTGCCTCTTCAAATTTTGTGGATCTCACTCCTATCTTTCATCTCAGATGATAATTTCTTCCTGGTTTGCAAACACATCTAAATAAATTTCCCTGCAACCTGGTCCCTGTAGGTACAGAATGAGCTCTACTACTCTGCAAGATTGGTTTTGCGTCTTTTGTCCTAGTTCCCTCCCTCCCTGTACTTATCTATACTCTTCATTCCGCTCACAACAATAGCCTGCCTTCTATCAGTTCCATCCATCTAATCAATGCATCAGCTATTTGTCAACAGAGCCCAGTAAGTTTTGACTCCATGTTTGCAAGATTAGAGTTCAGTGAAGAAGTTGAAAAGCAGAGGACAAAGGATGGAGAGGGAAGATGGACATTGATTGCAGAGCTGCATGAGCTGCTAATCTACTCCCTCTGAGCCTGAAAATCATCTTCAGCTTTGCAGCCTGAGGCACTGCACCTCAGAGGATGGAGATTCTCCAGACAGGCCAATCTCATCATATTTAATTTCATGCAATTTTAATTCAAAGTCATAACTCTCTGATCCATCAACCGGGCTCCAATATGACAGTATAGTGACTTCTAGCATGAAAGGCATTCATAGAATTCTCAATTTCTAAAATTTGTCATTTGAGCTCCCCAAGAGCATGTTTCTTTTTAAAAGTTGCTTCACCGTATGTACCTTCTATCATCAGGTGGACTATTTATTCAACTCTTTTCATGCTCTATCTCAGAATTGAGTTTTTATCTTAAAACAATTGTCTTAACATTGCTAGAAATACATTTATTATAATTGCCTTTTAGCTGTTTTTTATTTACAGTATTCCCCCTTTATTCATGAGGGATATGCTGTGTGTTAGGCAGGGTTCTCTTAGAGGGACAGAACTAATAGGATATATGTGTATGTGTGTGTGTATATATATATATATACACACACACATATACATGTATATATATACACACATAGGTGTATATATACAAGTGTGTGTATATGTATATGCATGTGTATATATATGTGTGTGTATATATATAGAGAGAGGAGTTTATTGTGTGTATATATATGGATATATATATATAGATATTATATATATGGAGAGAGAGAGAGGAGTTTATTAAGTATTAACTTATACGATCACAAGGTCCCACAATAGTCTGTCTGCAAGCTGAGGAGCAAGGAGAGCCAGTCCAAGTATCAAAACTGAAGAACTTGGAGTCCAATGTTTGAGGTCAGGAAGCATCCAGCGCAGGGGAAAGATGTAGGCTGGGAGGCTAGGCCCATCTCATCGCTTCACATTTTCTGTCTGCTTTGTATTATCTGGCATCTGATTAGATGGTGCCCACCCAATTAAGGGTGGGTCTGCCTTCCCCAGCCCACTGACTCAAATGTTAATCTCCTTTGGCAACACCTTCACAGACACACACCAGGATCAATATTGCAACCTTCAATTCAGTCAAGTTGACACTCAATATTAACCATCACATGCTCCAAGACCTCCAGTGGATGCCTGAAACTACAGATAGTACCAAATCCTATAAATATTATGTTTTTTTCCTATACATGTATACATATAATAAAGTTTAATTTATAAATCATGCATGGTAACAGATTAAAAACAAAAATAGTAAAATAGAACCATTGTAACAGTATACTGTAATAAAAGCTATGCGAATGTGGTCTCTCTCTCTCTCTCTCTCAAAATATCTCATACTGAACTCTACTTAACTTAAACCGCAGAAAGCAAAACCACAGATAAAGGGGGACTGCTGTATTTTATTATTTTTTAATCTACCCACTTAAAAAAATTCTAAATGTACATGTTGTTAACTATAGGCACACTCTTGTATAGCTGATCCCTAGAAATTACTCATCTTGCTTAACTGAAATTGTATACCTCTTTAACAGAAACTCCCCATTTTCCTCCACCCTCAATCCTTGACAACCACCATCCTACTCTCTGATTCTGATTCGGAGTTTGGCTGTCTGATTCTGAGTTTTGGCTATTTTAGATACCTCATATAAGTGAAATCATGCAGTATTTATCCTTTTATGACTGACTTCTTTTCCTTAGCATAATGTCCTCAAGGTTTATCCATATTGTCTCTTGACAGGGTCTTCTTTTTTAAGGATTAATAATATTTCACTGTATATATATATATATATATATATATATAAACATTTTATTTATTTTATTATAAATATTTTTATCTATTTACCTGTCAGTGGACATTTAGCTTGTTTCCATATATTAGCTATTGTGAATAATGCTACAATTAACATGGTAGTACCTATGTATCACTTCGAGATCCTGATTTTCATTCTTTTGGAGATATACTCAGAAATGAGATAGGTGGATCATTGGTAATTCCATTTTTTATTTTTTTGAGGCACCTCATACTGTTTTTATGTAGTTACTGCAACATTTTACATTCCCACCAACAGTGTGCAATTACTCTATTTTCTATACACTTTTGCTAAGACTATCTTTTCTTTGAAAATAACCATTCAAATAGGTGTGAAGGGATGTCTCATTGTGGTTTTGATTAGCAGTTCCTGAGTGATAAGTGACACTGAGCATCTTTTCATGTATCTGTAGCCATTTGTATGTCTTTTTTGGAGAAATGTCTATTTAAGTCCTTTGCTCACTTTTTAATTAGTTTTTGTTTTGCTTTGTTTTCTTGCTGTTGTGAGAGTTACTTCTATATTTTGGATATTAATTCCTCATCAGATAGTTTTCAAATATTTTCTCTCATTCTATAGGTTGCCTTTTCACTCTGCTAATTGCTCTCTTTGCTATGTAGAACCTTTTAGTTTGATAGTCTCATTTGTATAATTTTGTTTTGTTGCTTATGCTGCTGGTGTCATATTCATGAAATCATTGGCATGCTCAATGTCATGAAGCTTTTCCCATATGTCTTCTTTTAGGAGTTTTAAAGTTTCAGATTTTACATTACAATTTTTAATCCATTTTACTCAAGGTGAAAAACTGAAAGCTTTTCCTCTAAGATTAAAAACAAGGCAAGGATGCCCACTCTCATCACTTCTATTCAACATAGTACTGGAAGCCCTACCCAGAGCAATTAGGCAAGAAATACAAAGAAATTCATCTAAATCAGAAAAGAAGGACTAAAACTATTTGTTGATGATATGATTCTATATGTAGAAAATCCTAAAGACTAAGCATACACACACACACACACACACACCTGTTAGAACTAAAAATAATACAATAAAGTTGCAGGATGCAAAATCGACATAAAAATCAGTTGCATTTCTATATACTAACAAAAAATATGAAAAGGAAATTAAGAAGACATTGCAATTACAGTAGTATATTAAAAAATAGTTAGGAATAAACTTAACCAAGGAAGTGAAAGATTTGTTCATTGAGAACTACAAATCATTGATGAAAGAAATGAGACAAAAATAAGTGATAAAACATCTCATATTTATGGATTAGAAGACTCTCTATTGTTAAAATGTCCATACTACCCAAAGCAATCTATACATTCAATGCAATCCTTTTCAAAATCTCAAGGCCATTTTTTACAGAAATAGAGAAAACAATTCTAAAATTCATTTGGAATTACAAAAGACAACGAATAGCCAAAGCTATATAAAGAATGAACAAAGCTGGAGGTTTTACACATCCTTATTTCAAAGTATATTACAAAGCTACAGTAATTAAAACAGTATGGTACTGGCATATAAAAGATGCATAGATCAACGTAATAAAAAGCAGAAAAATAAACCCATGCCTATACAGTCAACTGATCTTTGACAAGGGTTGTTTAAGAATACACAATGGGGAAAGAATACTCTTCCACAAAGAGTGCAAGAATACTCTTCCACAAATGGTGCTAGGAAAACTTGATATCTATATGCAAAAGAATGAATGTGGGCCTTTATCTTATATCATACACAAAAATTCTTCATTTAGCTTCCTAATTGCTCATTCTTCTGCCCTCACTAACTTAATCCTTCTTCAAATCCCTGAAGTAACACTTCTAAGAGAGACCATCAAAACTGTTTCATCATTTCACACAATATGTCCTGAAATGGGTCCTACAGAACACTAGTCCAACAAGAGGAGAGTTGCTCAGGATCCTAAAAAGAGGGTTTCATGCTCATGAAGGTTTGGTGAGTCTGTCTACTGTATAGTTTTTAGCATATACATACAAGTTAACCAATTAAAAGTTCTAAACTTGTCTCAGTTAACAAAACAGAAACCATTTAAGTGTAACTTGGCATTTCCCCATGTTTATTCTACTATAAAATCTTAATCATTCCTTCTTGTATTGTAAAACACCTAGCCATGTCTGCTGGAATTAGTGTCCCATAATAAACATTCTGAGAAACGTTTCTCTACCACGAAAATGTGTTTTATTAGACAGAAATGCTTATTTGTCTCTTTTTTTTTTGCATTTTTCCTCAATCCCATTACATGTGCTACAGTGAATTATTGATTACAATTTTTCATCCCTTCCAGTATCCACAATCGCTGCTATGTAACTTTTCATTTCCTCTTATAAGTGCTGACTTTGACCATGGGACTTGTTTTGCCCAACGGTGTATTATTAACAGACAAAATATGAGCAACAGATTTAAATGGGCATGCATAATTGAGCTTGTTCTCTCATACTTCTGCCATAGTCATGAGAAAAACATGCCTCAACTAACCACCTGTTCCAGAGAAGGATGAGAGACACAAAGCAACCCCAGCCAACTCACAAACCTGCAGCCTGAAGCAGGGCTTCCCCAGCTGAACAGCAGAGCATGATCAAGAAATTAATACTTATTTTTTCTGCCTCTGAAATTTTGAGGTCATTTGGCAGGCAGCTATAGTTTACTAACATAATATGCTAGCTTCTATTCCAGAAAACATCAGGACACAAATTGAAAAACAAAACAGAAAAAAAGGTACTCTTTACCTTCAAAGATTTCATAGTAAGAGAGAGGAGAAATAAACAAGTTATAATTCAAGACAAAATAAAAATAAGGGTGCCAAAAGAAGTACTAATAATATGCTATGGAAACATAAAAGTAAACTGAGGCTATCCAGATGTTCTTGACCATGAAGATAGAATTATGGCTGGTTTTTTTGTTCGTTTGTTTGTTTTTGAGATGGAGTCTCGCTCTGTCGCCCAGGCTGGAGTGCAGTGGCGCGATCCCGGCTCACTGCAAGCTCCACCTCCCGGGTTCACACCATTCTCCTGCCTCAGCCTCCCGAGTAGCTGGGAATGCAGGTGACCACCACCACGCCCGGCTAATTATTTTTTTTTATTTTTAGTAGAGACGGGGTTTCACCGTGTTAGCCAGGATGGTCTCGGCCTCCCAAAGTGCTGGGATTACAGGCGTGAGCCACCGCACCCAGCCAAATTATGGCTGGTTTTTAAAGGATTATACTAGAAGTGGAATCAAGAAGAAAGACATTCCAGGCTAATGGAACAGCATGCATGAAAAGTATAAACTTTTCCCCCTTGAGGGAGTCATAGTTTTCTATTTTCAACTGAGAAAACTAGATAACTTCTGGAGATCACATAACTAGTATATGACAGACCTGAGTTCTAGAGCCTAGGTCTCCTTAGGCTAGAAGGAGTCCTAGAAGAAGGACTCTACTTCTAGACTGTTTCCTGTGTATTTACATAGCCTGGTATAAAATAAAAAAGCAAAAAATGGAAAACTAGCTTGCTGCTGTGCCTGGAAATATCCAAAAGTGTATAGGAGAAAGCAAATGAAGTAAATTTTGTATATCAGGCTGGTAGTAATGATCATCATCATCATCATCATCATCATCATCATCATAACAACAAAAAGAACAACTGCAATAAAAACAAAACATGCAGTAGCCAAATAGGTGATATTTACTGCACACTTAACACGAGCTAGACTCTGTTCTAAGTGCTTTTTACATGTCATCTTACTTGTTCTTCATAACGATAACCCTATGAGGATGGTACTATTATTAGACCCACTAAACAAGGTGAAATAAGTAAGGAACAGATAAGTTATACCACTTTTCCATGGTCACACCATAACTGGGGAAGTTAAAACTATTCCTGTCAGTTCCAGAGGCCTAAGTTCTAATGACGGTGTTCAACTTCAACAAAAAAATTAGAATCTTCTCTGGGGGCTTTTAAAAAACACTCGTGTCCTGGTTCTGCCTATACCAAGAAAACTAGAGGCTCCATTAGTGGGGTTCCAATCATCAAACCATGTTAAAAGCTCACCTTGTGATTCTTTGGCACAGCACGTGTTCAGAGCCACAGTTAAAGCAAGGCTGGACAGAGTCACAGGCAGACAGATGGGCTGGAGTCAGAGTGTTCACAAGAGCAAGAAAGCAAAACAAAAAAACCTATCAGACAGAAGCCAAACAAGGTAAAACTGACCTATGAGTTTGCTCAATTGGGAAAAACTTGGAATTAATTTCCTAATAAGGGCAATCTTCTCAATGGAGAAAGATTTCCAGAATAGCCGACTGGAGCATAATTGACCCACATTATGAGCAATCAAATATAGTAATAATATTAGATAGTATTTGGGCTCTTCAGAGGAAAGGAAGAAAGAAGAGATGACAGATTCTGTCATTTTTCCTGGTCTGAATCTAAATAAAATTGTGAAATGGTTCAGGGTAGAGTGAACCATCATCTCACTTCACTTTCCGGATTCTCTTGTATTCCTTTCCCTACGTGTGAAAGACCTACACATTTTCCTTAGCTCCCCAGTGCAGTGGACATGCTCAGGTCCTCGAGGCAGCTGGGTCTATGATATGCCTGCCCCTAAAATGTATAGTTCCCCTGGGCGATACTTGCTCATGTAAAACTCCTCACTGAGACTGGACGTAGTCTGAGAAGCCTCAGCATTAGGCAGCCCCTGAGAATCAATCAGCACTGGCACATGGGTGTACAAATCAGCCTGCCACCACAGCCTGAGAACCAGATAAGATGGCTTTGAGGCAGTGGGACAACTTCAGCACCAGAAGAGGTCAAGTAATGGCAAGAAAGTGCAGCTGCTAGGTGCAGATGATTCCCTTGCCTCCTCTATTTGATTAATTGTTCCTTGCATATTTCTTTGTCACATACAAAGGAGTTTTTTTGTTTTGTTTTGTTTTGTTTCACTTACCAAACCAGACCTCACATTTACATGTTCCTGGTCCACTCAGTTTTGGTGAAGACCTCACTGGCTATAGGTCCAACAGCACTTGATAGAAGATAAAGTCTCTCACGTGTGTCCTTTGCTTCATAGAAGTCCACATCCGAGGGCAGTGTCACTTTGATCCCCTTCAAAACTCTGTGAGTGATGCAGGGTAACTGGATGACGAAATGGAAGCTCAAAATGTAAAGAGTGGTTTTAGAATATTAGAGATGGAAGGGAATTGTCTCAGCTCATGACATAGTTTATCTTAGGATTGGAATCACATATTCAGCCAAAAAACATCTTCTAAACACCTATCCTGTGCTGGGTATCAGGTTCTATCTGGTAGAAATAGATAAATAAAACAAATTTGATGTCTTGAAGGAGTCTGTAATCTAGAACAGAGTTAAGGAAAAAAAAAAAAACTGTGGACTGTGGGCCAAATTTGACCCAGTACCTATTTTGCTAAATCAAGTTCTACTGGAACACAGCCATGCCCATTTGTTTACATACTATCTATGGCTACTTTTGTGTTACAACAGTAGAGTTGCATAGTTGTGACAAAAACTGTGTGGCTCGCAAAGCCAAAAATATTTACTGAGGCTTTACAGAAAGTTTGCTGATCCCTGATGTAGTAGAAGGAAGATTAAGTGAAATCAAGTGTGGCAGGTGTAACTACAGAATTCTATGTGAGGTATATGGTATGGGCTAAACGAAGCAGGGGGTGAGTTCTCAGAAAAAAAAAAAATTAAATAAAGATGCCTTGAAAGGGATCCAAGCAGAGAGGCGGGATACAGAAATGCCAGGTGGAGGTAACAGGGTCAGGAAAATGATAGAGAGGAAACAGCAGGCTCCTGAGAGAACTATGAGTAGTTCAGCATAGCTGACCACTTATGGAATGGTGAATGAGGCATGGAGAAGGAGGAAGAAGAGTCAGTAGAGAGTCCTCTAGGAAGACTTGGTATAGCAAGCTGGAGCCCCTAACTCTGGTGCCAATAACCCTTGAAACTTGTGTGTGACAAATACAGGCTATACTAAAAATGAAACCCTGTATTTCTCTTCCAGGCGGAGCAATCCTCCAGGGGCATTTAAGTTTCAGCAATCATGATGCCCTGATATGATTATATGAGTTACAATTTTAAAGAATAAATTGAATCTCTGTTAAATGGATTTTAAACTATTTTCTACCTTTATAATAGTTCATAGCAATAGAATAATAACTAATAGCTAAGGAGAGTTACAGGACACTGTGAGAGCAGATTATCAGGAGATCTGGTTTAATCCAGGGGGAATAGAGAAGTTGGTCCCGAGGAACTGACATTGAAGACAGATTCTAGAGGTGAGTAGATATTAACCAGGGAAAGAGTCAAATAATCACATGAGATTTTCTTAACATCTCAAAATCTGCAAAACCAACCTATTCCAAGATGGTACTCTATTCTCTGGGTTAAAATCTCATTGTGTCTATCTGTAAAATGAAAATAATCATGGTACTCATCTTGTAGCATTGCTCTGAAAACAAAATAAAGTGATGCATGAAAGATGCTTCACGTAAGAGCTAGCACACAGTAAGCATGCAAGAAATCTTAGCCATCCATCTTAGTACCTTTCTTTTTCTTCTAGTCTCTAAGAATGCTAAGTCTGTCTTTATTGCCATGTGCCCCTTTCAGAGTCTAGGTGGAAAAAAATTTAGAGCTATAAATCAAAATGCTGATTTTGGAATATCATTTACTACAGTATTTTTGGTGAATCAGTGAATCTCAGAGTCACCAGGAAGCCAGAATCAAAGAAATGCCACCTCCCACTGACTGTGGGACTCCCTTTTCAAAATCTCAAGAAGATGGTTCTTTGAATACCCACTTGGATCATGTCAGTGATGGGGCCACTTGCTCCCTGACTGGGCAGCTCTGATCTCGGGAAAATTTTTCTCCACATGGAGCCCAAATTAACTTTCCTGAGACAGGCACACATTGGCCTAATTCTGTCCACTTCCTCACATAGAAGGTGGCTTCTGTCGATTCCACATGACAACTCTTTAAACTGCCTGACCCCAGCCTTCTCATGCAGAGCCCAGGCCACAGGATGGGATCCCTCCCCTGCACTGTGCCATCTTTTCTCTCTGAAATCAGTGATTTCAAAAGACAGAGGACCTTTACACCATAAAGCTCATATCTTATTCATCTCTGTATCCAAGTCCTCAGCATAGCGTGTCTCACGTAGTAGACACTCAGGAAGTGTCTGTTGATAAATAAAGGAAAGCATGCATACTTTAAAGCATAGAACTTTTTAAAAAGCAGCATAAAACTGAATAAGCTTTTGATCAGTTTTATTCCAAATGCTAATGTGCATCAGAAAACATCATGAAGTTAGTAAAGATGCAGATTTCTGGACTACACCCTCAGAGACTCTGATTCCATCAAGCTGGAGTCCTGGGCACTTGCATTTTTATCAAGCACCTTGGGTATCTTTGAATTGGGTGAGCTACTGAACACACTTGGGTAAATACGCTTTAAGCACTGTAGACATCAATCCAACTTTTACTAAACTTGATGTTGTGAAGTAGCAAACACATTTTAATTACTTTTACTTAGAACAACTTTTCATTTGCTCTCTTATTTTTTTCTCCTTGAAGCATTTTTTCTGGGTTACCCAGGCATAGTTACCCTCCCATGCTGAGTGGTAAGTATGCTCCATCTATTACCTTCTTTGCAGACCTCCTAAGGAGATAATTAGGCACTGCAATTGATTGCAATTTATTAATCAGAGCAGGATGTTATAGAGTGTGTTGGGATGGAGGAAGCACAGTGCTGACGTCTAGTACAAATGCAAGGCAAGTAGACACAGTGACAGGGGAATAAGACAAAAATCACCACCAAATCACAGGATGTTTTAAGCAGATGCCCTATTTTACAATGTGGTTTCCCAATCTATCAAATGGGAGTCTTAAAACCTCCCTGGTCTACTCCCACAGCCAGATGTGAGGTTCATTCTCTGAATATTTACTAAGTGTCTACTATGCAATAGGTACTGCCCTTGGTGCTAAGGACACATCAGAGAACAAGGCCAAATCCTCATTTTATGAAGAGATAGATGATAAACATGTAAACACCTACACTTATACTATACTATATTATACTACACAAAAAATAAGTAGAACTGAATGGAAGGATAGAGAGAGAATATAAGAGTGCTGGTGCAGTCTCCTGTGACATAGGAAGGTCAGAGAAGGACTCTCCAAGGAGGCAATATTTGAGCAGAAATCTAACTGAGAGTGTGTGCCTCATGAAGACTAGAAAGAACCGTTTAGGAAAAGAGAATGTCTAAGTGGGTGTCAGTGGGTGAGGAGTGAATGCCACAAGTAGGAGAAAGAGCAGGAAGGTCTGCATGACTGTTGAGAATGAGTGAGGAGGAAAATGGTGGACCCAAGATTACACAGGTGGAAACATTGTGAAGTGCAGTATATAAAGGGATAGTATTATTTTCACAGAATGTTAAACCAGCAGGAATCTAAGCAGTTACCTAATCCAACCTATTCATTCAACAGGTGGGATTACACAAACCTAAAAAGATTAACAGATCCCTTTTAAGTAGAAGAGAAGAGCCCAGGTCCTATGGTGTGTAATAGGGCTTTTGTTGTCATCATTCTCAGGTTCCTTCTTCCTCTACTTTCATTGTTCTTTTCTTTCATCCAAATTTCTTCCTTTCCCATTCTTAATGTCTCCTTCTCCAAGTTCTATTTCTTCTCTTCCTTTTCTGCTTTTCTTTCTATCCTCCCCTCTCTCTATCCTGCTCCTCTCCCTCTTTTCCTCCTCATAGAATCATCTTTTCTGGTTCCATGGCTTGTATTCAGTGTTATAACAAGTGAACAACATTCATTGCTCTCTGAGAATAGTTCTAACATAAGATGGCTTTAAATCTTGACATTCAAGAACCTAGAAATACCACTCCCCAAGTCCTCTCTCTTTTCCCTTTGAAAACTACTTGTTATTTTGGCTGAAAATCTCTTTTTCTAGTGTCTGATGCACAGCCACATCCAAGATCACAGATGCTGCATATATGTACCCCAATGCTAAGTATTTGGCATAGAAAGTGCAAAGAAAGACCCAACTGCAGCAAAATCCAAACAGAGTATTCAAATAGAATGAGCAGGCATGAAGTACAAGTCACCACCACCAGGGATGAGGGAAGTTAAGAGACTTTAGTCAAACCGCAGGAGATTGACACCTCTTTCAAAGAGGTCTGTTTGTTTATGCGTAGCCCATTTCTGGAAGCAGATATCTTTTTTCAGCCCAGAAGCCTGTGAGAGATGCTAGGGGATGGTGGTGGGCTCTGAGAATTAAAATCAGTGATTCAAACATATTTCTGACTTCTAAACTAGGAGTATAGAAGCAATGCAATGTGAGTTTATCACATCCTTTCTGCAGCATACATCCCTAATTGAGTTCTAATACAAACCCCTGATCATTATATTTCAATTTTGTATTTCTAACTGCATAGCAGGAGAATGCAGAGCTGGTATCTGTAGAAATTGATTTTTCTTTTTCTGTGGAAACAGTCCCTTGCTGTCACAACAAAGCATATTCTTTTCCTTAGAAAGAAAGTAAAAGAAATACTACCAGTACTTTTATCACTCCAAACAGCAAAAATCAGCCTGCCACACAGCCTTTCAACTGCTTCAGCTCTTTCTGCCACTGCTCTAGGGAAAAAAAAAAAATAGCTATGTACACATAAGTGAGTCTCCACAAAGTAGCGCTCTGAAATTTACTCATCTAGCTAATCTACCTGGGACTCACTTTGTTTATCTGTAAAGTGAAAGAGTCAAATAAATGACGTTTAAATCTGTGCAATTCTATACTGTTGAATTCCTGCTAGGTTCTAAATTCCTCACGTTAGAAATATGAGCACTAATTATAAATGTGAACATGTTAGGAATGTGAACACTAATGATAGAATAAAACCTAGACTCCTCTCTCCTCTCTCTCCTTATGGCTGATCAAAGAATGAAATATTTTTAGTTATGTTCTATGTCTTTTAATCTTGATACTAGTAAAATTATATATTTTGTATGACATTTTAGAGGCAGTAAGGAAGAGACTAAAATTTGTTTATGGATTGCTGTGGGGTACTGGACAGTATCTTATGATAGTGTTGGGATTCAGCTATGGAACTTGATTACATTTATAAATAGCGTTCCACAAAATGTCAGAGAAGAGATTTGGCAAATCTTCTCCCCCAAAAGGCAATGATAAACCTGAATAAGATAGTTAAAAACAACCATTCTAGGACTCTGGAAATTGACCAAAGGCATACAATAAACTTGGAAATATTCATTCAAGAAAAACTACTAAATTCCTATAAAGACATGGGAGTCTGCAACTTTTTAGGCTGTTCCCATCCTCTCTTCTAGCTCCATGGCATGGAAGTTGTACTATGATTTGGCACAGTGTGAGAACAAACAGCTCTGCCACCAGAGAGAACTGGCTTGAGTTGGAGCAGAGTGGAGAAAAGCCACATGCCCAAAGGCATTTTAAAAAATAATAGCAATCTCAGTGCCAATCTGGGAGGGCAAATATCAGAGCTGCCTCAGGCTGCAATATTGACTGAGCCAAGCAACAGATTAGCCAGAAATGTAGTAGAAAAATTCAAGGAACAAGGCAGACACAGTGGGTCTCGCTAATATCCCGGGGGTTATTGTTGTTGTTGTTTTGTTTGTTTTGTTTTGTGGTCTGAAATGCTATGTGCCTGTTCAGGAGAGATGAGAGAGGAGTCCTAGCTATCTACTCATCTTAGCTGGAATGAGAGATCTTGCACAGACAGAAAGTAAAAGCTGCAGAATATTTGATAACTGCCTCAACTTTGAAGGCATTCTGCAATTTACACACAGAGCCATAAGCAAAAAATAAAACTTTCCAGGTGTTTAAACACAACTTTTGACCAACTTTTGACTCATCATTAAGCTGTGCTGACGCAAGAGTAAAACAAGCAAACAAACAAAAAGACAATCTTAAAATTTAAAAAAAGAAATAAGAAGAAAAAACCTGAATGAAGACATCAGTGTTTACAAGACACAAGGCAGAAATGTTTGACAGAAATAGTCCAGTCAAGTCACTAAACAAACTAAAGCAATAACAAAAACATCCCCTGGGAATGAAAAATCAGATTTCAGAGTATTATGTTATCTAAAATGTCCATTTATTGACAGTAACATGAAAAATAGAACAAAATTTGAAAATATGGCCAACACACAGAAAAAAAGCTATTAGTAGAAATGATCTATGAGAGGATCCAGATGTTGACTTCAGCAGACAAAGGCTTCAATGTAACTATTATAATAACTATATTGGAAGGAGTAAAGGAAACCATGTTTAAAGAATTAAAGAAAAATATGACAACAATGAGATATGACAACAATGAATAACCAAATAGAGAATATCAGTAAAGGAATAGAAAATATAAAAAAGAACAAAATGGAAGTTCTGGAGATGCAAGTAAAATAACTGAAATAAGAAATATATTAGAGGGATTCAATAAAAAGTTTAAACTGGAAGAAAAAAGAAACAGCAAACACGAATAAATAAATAGAGACAATACAATCTGGAAAACATATTAAAAACGAAGAAAATTAACAGTGCCTCAGAGACCTGTGGGGCAATATCAAGAGTAACAACTTGTGCATGTTGAAAATTCCAGAAAAAGAGAAGAGAGAAAGAAAGGGACAGAAAAAAATATCTAAAGAAATACTGGCTGCAAACTTGCAAAATGTATAAAAGATTAACCTATAGATCCAAAAAGCACAATAAAATTCAAGTATAATAAAGACAAAAATATTAGGCTGGGTGTGGTGGCTCATGCCTGTAATCCCAGCACTTTGGAAGGCTGAAGCAGGTGGATCACTTGAGGTCAGGAGCTTGAGATCAGCTGGGTCAACACGGTGAAACCCTGTCTCTTAGCTGGGTGTGTTGGTGCACATCTGTAGGTCCAGCTACTTGAGAGGGCAAGGCAGGAAAATTGCTTCAACCTGGGAGGCAGAAGTTGCAGAGAGCTGAGATTGCACCACCGCACTCCAGCCTGGGTGACAGAGGAAGACTCAGCCTCAAAAAATAAAAAAATAAAAAATAAATAAACTCCTAAACACTTTATATCCTAACAGTAGAAGCAATAAAAATGGGATAATATATATTCTATATGCTGGAAAACAAAATCAATAAATAATTTTATAACATTCAAAACTACGCTTTAAACCTGTAGGTGAGGGAGGCATCATCTTGATGGCTGACTGGACATTCTCAATATTCTCCTCCTCCACAAGGAAGAACCAAAAAACAAGTAGACAACTGGACATCATATAGCGTGTCTAGGGGAGAACAGCAGAATTCAACAAGAAACTAGTGAAGACCCTCAGAGACAAAGAAGCCTGGGATGGTAGCATAGGAAAAGAAGCAAAGTACCCAACTGTATTAGTCCATTCTTGCATTGCTATAAAGTAATACCTGAGGCTGGGTAATTTATAAGAAAACAGGCTTAATTAGCTCATAATTCTGCAGGCCGTACAGAAAGCATAGTGGCATCTGCTTCTGAGGAGACATCAGGAAACTTACAGTCATGGCAGAAGGCCAACTGGGAGCAGGAACATCTCATGGAGAAAGAAAAAGCAAGAAAGAAGAGAAAGTGTAGGGGGCAAGGTGCCATATACTTTTAAATAACCAGATCTCATGAAACCTCACTCACTATTGCAAAGACAGCACCAAGTTATGAGGGATCCTCCTCCATGATCCAAACATCTCTTACCAGGTCCAGTTTCAGCACTGAGGATTACAATTCAACATGAGATTTGGGTGGGGACAAAATTCCAAATTATATCACTGACTGAGATCTGCTCAGAGCCAAGAGGGACTCCCAGTGCAAGAAAAGGGAAAAGGAGATACCCAGCAGTTCACATTCCCATCACAGATGCCTGCAATCCTAGCTGCAAGAGAGCCCCACAGTCCTCACAGGCCCTAAGCCCATTGTAGGGAACTGCCTGTAATCCACATGACTGTATTATTCAAGAGAAGGCACTCATGCTGGGTCCTCCCCTAAATACCCAGTACCCAGGCTGCTGAAGTATGGCACCATTTTGAGGATGGAACCATTGCCATAGTGCATCCTGCCCTGAAGGTCAATAGCCCCTGCATCTCCACATCCCTGGGGCCTCACTCTCATCCCACCATACCCACACATAGGGCTACAGGCATGACCCTAGCTGGACCCAACAGTGCAGCTATTAAACTGGCACCCAAGCCAATGTAGCATCTGACAGCCTGGGGAACAGGTAGCAAAACACAGCAGGGAGGCAACCTCCAAGACAAAGCTAGCCAATGAGTACACTCCAGAGAGCTGACAGCTGACAGCTTGGGACCTGCCTCTACCAGCAACCCTGACTGTTCAGTAGCAGAGCAACTGTGCACCTTTGTAGGCCTGATGACTAGCCCACCCAGGGCCTTCCATCACTGGTGACCCTATTCATTCTGTGGAACAACCACCGTACATCTGTGAAGCTACCATAGAAGTTCAAAGATTGGTCAGCCTGGTGGTCCTTGACCCCAGCAAAGCCACACCATACCCTCCACAAACACCTGCAGCAGAGGCCACTGAGACACTTATAGACACTGTGAACATTGAATACAGCCATAAAAAAAAATCACATAAAGAGTATACTACTGCACCCACCCGGAACCAAGTCAAAACATCCTACCAAACATACTATGGACACATACACAGGAAAAAGTCTTTTCCTATGAAAGCTACTTCATAAAATTAGAAGCTGTTGGTCCACTAAGTGCATAGATATCAATGTAGAAACAAAAGAAGAAAAAAATAAAAAGAAAACATGGCACTTTCAAAGGAACAGAATAATTCTCCAGTAACAGATCCCAATAAAAAAGAAATCTATGAAATGTCAGAAAATAAATCTGAAATAATGATCTTAAGGAAACTCTGTAGGATATAATACAATACAAAGAAACAATTCAACAAAATCAGAAAAAAAAATCATCATCTGAGTGATATATTCAGCAAAGGGATATTATAAAAAATAACCAAATGGAAATATTTAAACTAAATAATTTAATGAATAAAATAAAAAATGAAATCAAGAGCTTCAATAATAGTGTAGAGCATGCAGAAGAAAGAATTTCTGAACTTGAAAAAGGTGTTTTGAAATAACCCAGTCAGACAAAAAAGAAATAAATTTATTTTAATAAATGAAGAAAGCCTATGAGACTTATGGTACAACATTAAGCAAACACATTTTACATTGTGGAAGTTTCAGAGGGTGAACAGATGAGAAAAGACATTTTTTAAAAACCTATTTAATAAAATTATAGTGAAAAACTTCCCAGGCTTTGAGAAAGATATAGACATCTGGACCCAGGAAACTCAAAGACCTCCAAGTAAATTCAACACAGAAAGGTCCTCTTTAAGGCACATTATAGTCAAACAGTCAAAAGTCAAAGACAATAAAAGAATTCTGAAAACAGCAAGAGAAAAGTATCATGTCACATACAAAGAAATCCCATCAGACTAAGCAGATTTCTCAGTAGAAACTTTACAGGCCAGGAAAGAATAAGATGATATATTCAAAGTGATGAAAGAAAAAGCAAAAAAAAAACAAAAACAAAAACAAAAAAACTCTTAGCCGACATTAATATACTCAGGAAAGCTATCCTTAAGAAATGGAAAATAAATAATGGAGAAATAAAGCTTATCCCAGATAACTAAAAACTAAGGGAATTTATCACCACTTGACTAGTTCTACCAAAAAAAAAAAAAAATGCTTAAGGAAATCCTACATCTGAAGCAAAGGGATGATGACTACCATCATAAAAATACATGAGAGAATTAAAGTCATCAGTAGATCAGATACACAAATAAGAGAAAGAAACCAAACCTTATCACTACAGAAAAACACCCAAATACAAGGATATAGAATAATAGAGGAAGAAAGAAATAAAGATATATGAAACAACCAGAAAACAAAAAAATTGACAGGAGCAATTGACACCTATCTATAATAACTTTGAATTTAAATGGTTTAAATTCTCCAAGTAAAAGATATGGACTGACACATGGTTGGGAAATAAATAAGACTCAGCTATATGCTGCCTGCAAAAAACTCAATGATATAGGGATCAATTCATCAGAGGATACAACAATTTTAAATATGTATGCACCCAACACTTGAGCACACAGATATATAAAACAGATACCATTAGAGCTAAAGGCAAAGATAGACCCCAACATAATAATAGATGGAGATTTCAACATTGCACTCCTAGCAATGGACAGATCACCTAGAGAGACAGTCAACAAAGAAATATCGATCTTAAACTGCTCCATGGGCCAAATGAACCTAAAAGATATTTACAAACCAGTTCATCCAACAGCTGCAGAATACACATTTCTCTTTTTAGCACATGGAGTATTCTCCAGGGTAGACCACATGTTAGACCACAAAACAAGTCTCAACAAATTTTTAAAAATCAAATTCATATCAAGTATCTTTTCTGACCACAGTGGAATAAAACTAGAAAGCAATAACAAGAGGAGTTTTGGAAACTACAAATACATGAAAACTAAACAACAGACTTCTAAACAAACAATAGATCAATGAAGAAATTAAGAAAAATTTTTAAAAATGGAAACAAATGAAAATAAAAACACAACATATCGAAACTTATGGGATACAACAAAAGCAATACTAAGAGGGAAGTTAATAGCAATAAATGCCTGCATCAAAAAGCAGGAAGATTTCAATAAACAATCTAACGTTTCATCTTAAGGAAATAGAAAACGAAGAACAAACCAAACCCAAAAGTAGTAGGTGGAAACTTAATTAGTATCAGCATAAAATTATCAAAAGAGAGACTAAAGAAAAGAAAAGATCAACAGAATACAAGTTGGTTTTTAACAAGGTAAGTGAAATGGAAAATTAGCTAGATGTTTATTTTAAAAAGAGAAAATACTCAAATAAAATCAGAAATAAAAAGATATTACAATTGATACCACAGAAACACAAAGGATCATTAGAGATTACTATGAACAACTAAACATCAACAAGTAGGAAAAACTAGAGGAAATGGATAAATTCCAGGACACATATGACCCACTAAGATTAAACAAAGAAGAAATAGAAAATCTGAATAGTTCAGTAATGAGAAATGCAATTGAATCAGTAGTAACTGGTCTCCTAACAAAGAAAATTCCAGGACCAGATAGCTTCACTAATAACTTTTACAGTTAGAAAACTTCACACCAAACTTTTAAAGAAGAACTGACACCAATTCTCCTCAAACTATTTCAACATATTGAAAACAAAGAAATGCTTTCAAACTCATTCTATGAGGCCAGCATTATCCTGACACTGAAACCAGACAAAGACACACATACACTAAAAACAAAACTACAGGCCAATATCTCTAATGAACATATATGCAAAACATGCTCAACAAAACATTAGCAAATTAAACCTATATATATATTACCTCCTTGGTTAAACCTATATATATATTATAGGTTTATATATAATATATATATATAAATCTATATATATATTATATATATAAACTAAACCTATATATATATTACCTCCTTGGTTTAATTTATTCCTAGCAATTTTTTTGTAGGTATTGTAAATAGGATTGCTTTCTCAATGTCTTTTTCAGTTCATTATTGGTGTATAAAAACACTACCAATTTTTGTACGTTAATTTTGCATTCTGCAAATTTACTGAATTCATTTATCAGTTCTAAGAGTTCTTTGGTGAAGTTTTTAAATGTGTCTGTATACAAGATCATGTCACCTGCAAACCAGGGCAATTTGACTTCTTCTTTTCAAATTTGGATACCTTTTATATCTTTCTCCTCTCTAATTGCTCTGGCTAATACTTTCAGTATTATGTTGAATAAGAGTGGTAAAAGTTGGCAACCTTGTCTTGTCTCAGTTCTTAGAGGAATATAATACATATATATATATATATATATATATATATATATATATATATATATATATGAGTTTATTAAGTATTAACTCACACAATCACAAGGTTCCCCAATAGGGCAGTCCAAGTTCCAAAACTGAAGAACTTGGAGTCCGATGTTCAAGGGCAGGAAGCATCCAGCACAGGAGAAAGATGTAGGCTGGGGAGCTAAACCAGTCTGTCTTTTCACATTTTTCTGCCTGCTTACATTCTAGCCATGCTGGCAGCTGATTAGATTGCACCCACCCAGACTAAGGGTGGGTCTGCCTTCCCCAGCCCACTGACTCAAAGGTTAATCTCCTTTGGCGACACCCTCACAGACACACCCAGGATCAGTACTTTGTATCCTTCAATCCAATCAAGTTGTCACTCAGTATTAACCATCACAAGTCCACCCTTTGTCAACTTGAACCCATACACACCTCCTGAGATCATATATAATCTTCAAATAAAGACAATAATAAGGTCATAATTATGACTAACATAATACAACTATCCTTGGTACAACCAGAAATGCACCAATCCCCAACCCAAATACTACTACATAAAATTAACAATACTTATTCCCAGGCAAGATGGCCAAATAGGAACAGCTCTGGTCTGCAGCTCCTAGAGAGATCAACACAGAAGGCAGGTGATTTCTGCATTTCCAACTGAGGTACCCAGTTCATCTCATTGGGACCAGTTAGACAGTGAGTGCAGCCCATGGAGGGCAAGAAGAAGCAGGGTGAGGCATCACCTCACCTGGGAAGCACAAGGGGTTGGGGAACTCCCTCCCCTTGCCAAGGGAAGCCATGAGGGACCCTGCCATGAGAGAGGGTGCTATTCAGCCCAGATACTATGCTATTCCCACAGTCTTCACAACCCAGTGACCAAGAGATTCCCTCAGGTGCCTACACCAGAAGGGCCCTGGGTTTCAATCACAAAACTGGGTGGCCCTTTGGGCAGAAACTGAGGTAGCTGCAGGAGTATTTTTTTTCCATACCGCAGTGGCGCTTGGAAAGCCAGTGAGACAGAACCCCCGAAGCTGAAGCCAGTGAGCCAAGTGGTCTTGCTTAGCGGATACCAACCCCACAGAGCCCAGCAAGCTAAGATCCACTGGCTTGAAATTCTGGCTGCCAGCACAGTAGTCTGAAGTTGATCTGGGATGATCGAGCTTGGTGGGGGGAGAGGTGTCCACCATAACTGAGACTTGAGTAGGCGGTTTTTCCCCCTCAAAGTATAAACAAAGCCTCCTGGAAGTTTAGACTGGGTGAGGCCCACTGCAGTGCCACAAAGCCACTGTAGTCAGACTGCCTTTCTAGATTCCTCCTCTCTGGGCAGGGCATCTCTGAAAGAAAGGCAGCAACACCTTTTATTAAACAGGGAATCCTTTTCCCATAGCTTGTTTATGTCAGGTTTGTCAAAGATCAGATGGTTGTAGATGTGTGGTGTTATTTCAAAGGCCTCCGTTCTGTTCCATTGGTCTATATTTCTGTTTTGGTACGAGAACCATGCTGTTTTTGTTACTGTAGCCTTGTAGTATAGTTTGAAGTCAGGTAGCATGATGCCTCCAGGTTTGTTCTTTTTGATTAAGATTGTCTTGGCTATACGGACTCGTTCTTGGTTCCATATGAAATTTAAAGTTTTTAATAAGTGGTGTTGGGAAAACTGGCTAGCCATATGCAGAAAACTGAAACTGGACCCCTTCCTTACACCTTATACAAAAATTAACTCACGATGGATTAAAGGCTTAAACCTAAGGCCTAAAACCATAAAAACCCTAGAAGAAAACGTAGGCATTACCATTCAGGACAAAGGTATGGGCGAAGACTTCATTACTAAAACACCAAAAGCAATGACAACAAAAGCCATAATTGACAAATGGGATCTAATTAAACTAAAGAGCTTCTGCACAGCAAAAAGAAACTATCAGAGTAAACAGGAAATCTACAGAATGGGAGAACATTTTTACAATCTACCCATTGGACAAAGGGCTAATATCCAAAATCTACAAGAAACTTAAACACATTTACAAGAAAAAAAAAAAACAACCCCATCAAAAAGTGGGTGAAAGATATGAACAGACACTTCTCAGAAGAAGACAGTTATGCAGCCAACAAACATAGGAAAAAAAGCTCATCATCACTGGTCATTAGAGAAATGCAAACCAAAACCACAATGAGATACCATCTCACGCCAGTTAGAATGGTGATCATTAAAAAGTCAGGAAACAACAGACACTGGAGAGGATGTGGAAAAATAGGAATGCTTTTACACTATTGGTGGGAGTGTAAATTAGTTCAACCATTGTGGAAGACAGTGTGGCGATTCCTCAAGGATCTAGAACTAGAAATACAATTTGACCCAGCAATCCCATGACTGGGTATATACCCAAAGGATTATAAATCATTCTTCTATAAAAACACATGCACACGTATGTTTATTACAGCACTATTCACAATAGCAAAGACTTGGAATCAACCCAAATGCCCATCAATGATAGAATGAGTAAAGAAAACGAGGCACATATACACCATGGAATACTTGCAGCCATAAAAAAGAATGAGTTTTTGTCTTTTTCAGGGACATGGATGAAGCTGGAAACCATAACTTTCAGCAAACTAACACAGGAACACAAAACCAACCACAACATGTTCTCAATCATAAGTGGGAGTTGAACAATGAGAACATATGGGCACAGGGAGGGGAACATCATGCACTGGGGCCTGTCGGGGGGTGGGGACTAGGGGAGGGATAGCATTAGGAAAAATACCTAATGTTGATGACAGGTTGATGGGTGCAGCAAACCACCACGGCACATGTATACCTGTGTAACAAACTGTCACGTTCTGCACATGTATCCCAGAACTTAAAGAATAATAATAAAAAAATTTAACGATATTTAAATGCTGATATGAAGTCAATAAATCTTATGTCACATGGTAAAGCAGAAAGGAAATTAAATGAAGATCTTTTATTAGTCCAAGTATATACATGCACAAACATGTTTTTAACAAAAGAGGAGGAAATACTCATGACAATTTCAATCCTCATTTCTGCAGCTGGTCACATGGTCATAGCTGGTATTGATGACTACCTTCTTCTACTACCCATTCTGTATTCCCTTTACCTTCAGCAAGCACCTCAGCAGGTCATAGATTTTCCTTGGTGGAGTAACACAAACCTTCATTCCTGAAGGGTCTGAGTCATTTGTAGTCCTGCCTGGATTGGACTATTGTAGTTTCCCATTGACCTTAATCACAAAGCATGGTAATACTAAGAGACACCCTAATGGATCTCCTTTATTCCATGCATACTCTTTCTTACCTCTGTTGTGGAGTAATAGACTGATTTCATCTTGACAGTCTGGGTCAATCACCCCAGCCAACACTGTAACTCCTTTCTTGCCTGTTGATTTAAAGGAAGGAAGAACCCAAAGTGTCCAGGTGGCAATCTTAACTTCCAGTTTAATGGAATTGTTGTTGTGTCTTCTGGAGACAGTGTTCCTCCCTCTGGAACTAAGACCTCTAGGCCAGCAGAACATAATGTCTTGGGAACAGGAAACAAAAATGTTGCCAGTGGATCATTAGGGGTGATTGTGAGTGGTGCCACTTTCATTTCCAACCCTTGATTCCTGGACCTGGGAATCCTGGCTACAGGAGAAACAGTACCATATATTGGAAGCTGATTCAGAGTGTACATGGCCTTCTGGAGAACTTTGCCCTAGCCCTGCAAAGGATTGTCACTTAGTTGGTATTGTAGTTGTGACTACAAAAGGCCATTCCGCCTTTCTATAATCCAGCTGCTTCAGGATGATGGAGAACATGGTAAGACCAGTGAATTCCATGAGTATGAGCCCACTGCTGCACTTCTTTAGCTGTAAAGTGAGTTCTTTGGTCAGAGGCAATGCTGTGTGGAATACCATGATGGTAGATAAGGCATTCCATGAGTCCACTGATAGTAGTCTTAGCAGAAGCATTGCATGCAGGATAGACAAACCCATAACCGGAGTAAGTGTCTATTCCAGTGAGGACAAACCTCTGCCCTTTCCATGATGGAAGAGGTCCAATATAGTGAACCTGCCACCAGGTAGCTGGCTGATCATCCCGAGGAATGGTGCCAGATCAAGGGCTCAGTGTTGGTCTCTGCTGCTGGCAAATTGGGCACTCAGCAGTGGCCATAGCCAGGTCAGCCTTGGTGAGTGGAAGTCCATGTTGCTGAGCCCATGAGTAACCTCCATCCCTGCCACCATGGCCACTTTGTTCATGGGCCCATTGGGTGATTACAGGGGTGGCTGGGGAAAGAGGCTGAGTGGTGTCCACAGAAAGGGTCATCCAATCCACTTGATTATTTAAATCCTCCTCTGCTGAGGTCACCTGTTGGTGAGCACTCACATGGGATACAAATATCTTTACAGTTTTTGATCACTCAGATAGGTCCATCCACATACTTCTTCCCCAAATTTCTTTGTCACCAATTTTCCAATCATGCTTCTTCCAAGTCTCTGACCATCCAGCGAAACCATTGGCTACAGGCCATGAACCATTATATAATTGCATATCTGGCCATTTCTCCTTCTATGCAAAGTGCACAACCAGATGCACTGCTCAAAGTTCTGCCCACTGGGAAGCTTTCCCTTCACTGCTGTCCTTTAGGGATGTCCTTGAAAGGGGCTATAGTGCTTCAGCTGTCCACTTTGGGGTGGTGCCTGCATATTGTGCAGTACCATCTGTGAACCAGGCCCAAGTCCTCTCTTCCTCTGTCAAATGATCATAAGGAACTCGCCATGAGGCCATCAGTGCAGGCAGGAGGACAGAAGGCAGGGTGGCAGAAATGGAGACTATGGGCATTTGAGCCACTTTCTTATGTAACTTACTTGTGCCTTCAGGACCTGCTTGAGCCTGATCACGTATATACCACTTTCATTTGATGGAATGCTGCTGTGCATGACCCATTTTATGGCTAGATGGGTCAGAAAGCACCCAGTTCACGATAGGCAATTCAGGTCACATGGTGACTTGATAACTCATAGTCAAATATTCAGTGTCCACCAAAGCCCAATAACAGGCCAAGAGCTGTCTCTCAAAAGGAGAGTAGTTATCTACAGAAGATGGCAGGGCGTTGCTCCAAAATCCTAGAGGCCTCTGCTGTGATTCACCTATGGGAGTCTGCCAAAGACTCCAAACAGCATCCCTATCTGCCACTGACACCTCAAGCACCATTGGATCTGTTGGGTCATATGGCCCAAGTGGCAGAGCAGCTTGCACAGCAGTCTGGACCTGTTGCAGAGCCTTCTCCTGTTCTGGACCCCACCTAAAACTGGCAGCCTTTTGGGTCACTCGATAAATGGGCCAGAGTAACACACCCAAATGAGGAATGTGTTGCCTCCAAAATCCAAATAGGCCCATTGGGTGTTGTGCCTCTTTCTTGGTTGTAGGAGGGAACAATTGCAGCAACTTATCCTTCACCTTAGAAGGAATATGTCGACAGGCCCCACGCCACTTGACCCGTAGAAATTTTACTGAGGTAGAAGGTCTCTGAGTTTTAGTCAGATTTATTTCTCATCCTCTGGTATGCAAATGTCTCACCAATAAGTCCAGTGTGTTTGCTACTTCTTGCTCACTGAATCCAATCAGTATAGTGTCATCAATGTAATGCACTGGTGTGATATCTCATGGAAGCAAAAAGTGATCAAGTTCTCTCCAAATAAGATTATGACCCAAAGCCAGAGTTAATATACCCTTGAGGTAAGACAGTAAAGGTATATTGCTGGCCTTGCCAGCTGAAGGCAAATTGTTTCTGGTGGGTCTTAGGAACAGGAATGGAGAAAAGGGCATTTGTCAAGTCAGTGGCTGCATACTAGGTACCAGAAGATATGTTAATTTGTTCAAACAAATTGGTACATCTGGTACAGGAGCTGCAATTGGAGTCACCACTTGGTTAAGCTTACAATAATCCACCATCATTCTCCAAGATCCATCTGTCTTCTGCACAGGCCCAATGGGAGAATTGAACAGGAATGTGGTGGGAATCACCACCCCTGCGTCTTTCAAGTCCTCAATGGTGGCATTAATCTCCACAGTCCCCCCAGGAATGTGACACTGTTTTGGATTTACTATTTTTCTAGGTAGAGGCAGCCCTAATAGCTTCCATTTGGCCCTTCCCACCATAGTAGCCCTCACCCTACCAGTCAGGGAGCCAATGTGAGTATTCTGCCAGCTGTTAAGTATGTCTATGCCAATATGCATTCTGGCACGGGGAAATGACCACAGGATGAATCCAGGGACCTACTGAACCCACTGTAAGTCAGACCTGAGCTAAAACTCCAATAATTATCTGACTTCCATAAGCCCCTACATTAACTGGAGGACCACAATGACGTTTTGGGTCCCCTAGAATAAACATCAGCTCAGAGCCAGTGTCCAGTAGTCCCCGAAATGTCTGATCATTTCCCTTTCCCTCCTGCTAAAATGCTGGAGGTCTCCTTGGGGAAGGATGGGAGAAAGATTCACTACAATTGTCGGCAATGTAGTGGGGTCCTTCCTCAACGGGACCTGGCCTCCCCTTTATTCAAGGGGTTCTGGGCCAGTAAACTGGCTCAAATCCGGAATCAATTGAGGGGCCGTGATTCTTTGTTTTTATAATTCAAATTAGTCTTTTGTCCATTCAACATAGAAGTATTGTTTGTGTACTATAAGTAGGAATGCAGTAGGCTTCCTATCAATTTCACTTCTAAGAACATCATGATTAATTAGGCAATGCCACGGCTCTACCCGAGTCAGACTAGTGTGATTGCTTCTCTGCCTCTGCTTTCCATTATGGTAGCTATACCCATCTTGCCTTTGACAGTTTAGTGCTACCACTTGGCCCCTGCCCCCAAAGAATCCAATTATTCCCACTGTATTTAAATTTTGTAGTTGAGTGACTGTGTTTCTAGTGTTAGATCTGACATAGAGAGAAGAGCAATTACAGGGCTTTTCAAATATTCAGGTGCTGCCCTCACAGATCTATTTCACAAGCCATTGGTCAAGGGTATATCTTCTGGACCCCCCTAGATGGGATGAGTAAGTCTAAAATGACTAATTCACTCCACCATCCCAGTCTCCTCCACATTAAACCAAGGGAGAACAGGCATTTTCAACTCACTCACAGGGGGGCATCTTTTAATCCATATTTCAGCTAACCAAGCAAATAAACTATTAGAACATTTTTTAACTCCCCGAGCTGCAACATTAAATGCAGAATCCCTACTTAATGAGCCCAAATCAATAAATTGAGCCTGATCCAAATCTGTGTTTCTTCAACCATTATCCCACACCCCTAATATTCATTTCCATGCCTGTTCTCCAGATTTCTGTTTTTATAAATTAGAAAAGTCAAGCAGTTCTTTTCAAGCGTAGCACACCTCCTTATGGGTCACCCTCTCAACTTCACCTTTAGAGGCCCACCAGGACTTTAGTTATAGGTCTAGAAGCAAACAGGGGTGTTGGTGGCTTGTCCTGAGGAGAATCAACATTATCTTGCCTGGCAACTGCCTCACGGGAGGCCATCATTGTTACCTCAGGCAGCTCAGGGTTTATCTCCTCAGGCAAAAGTGGAAAGGCTGATTGCAGCATGAGTCAGGGAGAGGATGTTGCTACTGCTGAGGATGGGGAAGCTGTTTATTCTGGAAAAAATAATAATAATAATAAGGTTCATCAGAGTTTACAAACTCAGTGTTTCCAGCTTCATCAGAGCCCTCCCTTATGTCCCCATTCCAAGTTTCAGGGTCCCATTCTTTTCCAATCAATGCCCTCACTTTAACAGTAGACACCTTGCAAGTCTGTGCATGCACCTTTCATTGCAGGTCAGCCACTCACATGATAAGAGCTTATGTCTGTTTTTCCACGATTTCAGCTCTTTCTCTACAGAAGACTCTCATTCAGAGCAATCTTAGCAGATTTGAGACTCAGTATCTGCTTCTGAAGCCAGGAGATAGAATCTCTGAATTCATCATTTCTTTCATCACTTTGTCCACTGCACTTAGGAGCAACCAATCAACTTCATCATGTTCCTTGGTTCTCCACATATGGTCAAAGGTGTTATGTATAGAGTCACTAAACTCCTTGCCTCTCATGGGCAGTGAATCAGGAGTGTCAAATGCATTTATTTTCATAACTCACTAAACATTTCACGCCAAGGACTATCAATGTTCTCCATACTATTAGAAGTAGAGTCCTTAGCATTTTGGGGTCTAATTATATTAAGCACCCAACTCCAGAAACTTCCAAACCAACAAAAGAGCTCCATCTTTAATATTCTGCTCCTCTAGAAGCACTTCTGATGCCAAAATCTGTATTAGTCAGGGATAGAAGTAATGGAATAGACATATACATATATAAAGCAGAGTTTATTAAGTATTAACTCACATGATCACAAGGTCCCATAATAGGCCATCTGCAGGCTGGAGAGCAAGGAGAGTCAGTCCAAGTTCCAAAACTGAAGAACTTGGAGTCTGATGTTTGAGAGCAGGAAGCATCCAGCACGGGAGAAAGTGTAAGCTGGGAGGCTAGGCCTGTCTCTCTTTTCACATTTTGCTGCCTGCTTATATTCTAGCCATGCTGGCAGCTGATTAGATTGTGCCCACCCAGACTAAGACTGGGTCTGCCTTTCCCAGCCCACTGATTCAAATGTTAATCTCCTTTGGCAACACCTTCACAGACACACCCAGAATCAGTATTTTGTATCCTTCAATCCAATCAAGTTGACACTCAATATTAACCATCAGGATCACTAATCAACAAAGAAATGAAAATCAAAACCACAATGAGATATCATCTCACACCAGTTAGAATAGCTATTATCAAAGAGACCAAAATAATAATAAATGCTGGCAAGGATGTGGAGAAAAAGGGAACTCTTATACACTGTTGGTGAAAATGTAAATTAGTACAGCTATTATGGAAGAAAGTATGGAGGCTCCTCAAAAAACTAAAAACAGAACTTTCATATGATTCAGCAATCCCACTATTGGGTATTTATCAAAAGGAAAGGAAATTAGTATATCAAACAAATATCTGCACTCCTATGTTTATCACAGCACTATTCACAATAGCCAAGATATAGAATCAAGCTAAGTGTCTATCCACAAATGAATGGACAAACAAATGTATATACATGTATCTATACACACACACATATGTACCTATACACACAAACATACACACATGCACAATGGAATACTATTCCACTATAAAAAATAAAATCAAATCCTCTCATTTATAGCAATGTGGATGAGCCTGCAGGATATTATATTAAGTGAAACAAGCACAGAAAGATAAATAGTACATGTTCTCATTCATATGTGGGAGCTAAAATAGTTGAGCTTATGGATATAGAGAATAGAATTGTGTTTACTAAAGCCTGGGAAGAGTAGCCGGAGGAGGAGGCTAGGGAGAGGTTGGTTACTGGGTACAAAATTACAGGCAGATGGAAGGATCAGCTCTAGTGCTCTGTGGCACTGCGGAGTGACAACAGTTAGCAATAATTTATTGTATGTTTTCAAGTAGCTGGAAGAGAGGATTTTTACTTTTCCTAGCACAAAGAAATGATAAAGATTTGAGGTGATATATATGCTAATTACCCTAATTTGATCATTACACATTGTATACATTTATTAAAACATCACTCTGTACCTCATAAATATGTATAATTAGTACATGTCAATTAAAATAAATAACCTGTAAGTCAAAAAAATCACGAAGAAAATTAGCAAATATTTTGAAGTGGATGGAAGTAAAAACATATCAAAATTTATAATGTATCAAAACAGCACTTAGAGGGAAGATGTATAGCTTTAAGTACCTATATTGGGAAAGAATAAATATCATAAGTCAATCATCTAAGCTTCAAACTTAAGAAATTAGAAAAAAAATACCTAAACTCTAAAGCCAAAACAAAATATGGAAGGTAGTAATAAATATTAGAGCAAAAATCAATAAAATAGAAATTTTAAAAAATAAAATCAATTTAACAAAATATTGGCTTGTTGAAAATATCAACAAAATTAACAAAATATTTGCTAATTTTCTTTCATTACTTAGACTGACAAATAGTAAATAAGGTAAAAGATAGAGATTTCTAAAATTAAAAATGAGAGTGGGCAGTATCACCAAATTTATTAAAATAATTTTCAGAAATACTATAATTTCCTATCAGTAAATTATACAACTTTTATGAAAAAGAAAAAATTCATAGTGTGAGTGGGAAAAACAAATTGTTTTTCCTCTGTTTTCACACCTCAACAATCAACACAGAGGAATTTTGTGACCAAATGTGTAGAGATTTCTCCCCATCAACAAGCGAGCAATAAGTTCTGCAATAGACACCAGTTGGGTGTCCTCCAACTCAATTCTGACACTATCCACCTGGAGACAGCTAAAGATCCCACAGGCTAAGTAAGGGCTCAGTCCCACAGGACAGTCCCCTCTTCAGACACCAGTCACAAATCTAGGGCTGCAGAACTTCTAACTGGCTGGCTTCAATTTGGGACTCCCAGGACCCTCTCTCTGGATTCAATTAATTTACTAGAGTGGCTCACAGAACTCAGGGAAGCACTTAGTTATGTTTGCCAGTTGATTATAAAGGATATTACAAAGGATACAGATGAAGCAATGCATAGAGTGAGCTATGGGGAAAAGGACACTAAGCTTCCATGCCCTCCCCAGGGATGACAAGCTCCAGGAACCTCCACGTGTTCAACTATCTCAGAAGCACTTCTAACCTTGTCCTTTTGGGTATTCTGGAAGCTTCATTATACAGGCGTGATTGATTAAACCATTGGCCATTGGTGATCAGCCTAACCCTTCAGCTCCTCTTCCCTCCCTAAATGTCGGGACAAGGCTAAAAATGTGAACCATCTAATCATGTCTTCTTTTGTGACCAGCACCATCCTGAAGCTACCTAGGGGCTGCCATCCACCAGTCAATTCATTAGCATACAAAATGACATCACTTTAAAGAGTCTAAGAATTTTAGAGGTTTATGTCAGGAAACAGCATTGAAGACAAAACATGTATTTCACAATATCACACATAAAAATACACAAATTACCAAAATTAATTCAATAACGAATTAAAAATCTCATTTATCCCATATGAATATGGGATGAAATATTGGAACCGCAGTTGTGATAAGGGATTTTGGCTGGGACAGCACCTAATAGGATTTTCAGTTGATTTACCACATTTCTGGGAGCCTTGTATGATGGATGTAGTGAAGTCAGAGACTCTCAAAGCGGTGGTAAAATTTAGGAGACAGTCATGAATCATTTTATAAAACTTTTTATTTTAAAATAATTTCAGGCCAGGCGTGGTGGCTCATGCCTATAATGCCAGTACTTTGGGAGGCGGATCACCTGAGGTCAGGAGTTCGAGACCAGCTTGGCTAACATCGTGAAACCCCATCTCTACTAAAAATACAAAAATTAGCCAGGCATGGTGGCAAGTGCCTGTAATCCCAGCTACTCAGGAGGCTGAGACAGGAGAATCGCTTGAACCTGGGAGGCAGAGGTTGCAGTGAGCCGAGATCACACTACTGCAATCCGGCCTGGGCAGCAGAGTGGGACTCCATCTCAAAAAAAAAAAAAAAGAAAGAAAGAAAGGAAGAAAAGAATTTCAAACTTACAGAGAAGTTGCATGAATAGCAAAGAGCACACTGTTTACCCAGATTTCCTTATCCTGAACATTTTATTCCGTTTGCTTTCTCTATACATATATTAATACATGACTACGCTTTTTTTCTGAACATTGAAAAGTAAGTTGAATATGTTACCACTTTTTACCCCTTCAGTGAGTATTTCCTTAGGAGAAGGATATTCTCTTCTATCCCCACAGTGCAGGTATCAGCTTCATTGAATTGAAGATTTGTATAGAAACTGCATCTAAGCTGCCAGCTGCATTTCTTGTCTATTTACACAATAATGTCTTTTATTGCACTGTTTTTCCTCCAGTACAAGATCCCATTTAGTATTTAGCTATCATATCTGGACTAACCTTTAATTTTTTCTACCTTTATGGCATGATTATTTTGAATAATAAGGTATTTAGACTATTTTCTATACCATCTTGTATTCCCTGGAAATTCTCTTTCTGCAGTTTATCTCTCTTTACATTTGGAAGCGTGTTTTTCACATTGAGAGTCCTGGAGTTTTTAGGGCCAGTAGGAAACACAACTAGGCCATAAATGACAATTTATGGAGATCCCCGGATGTGCAGAGGAAAATTTCTGAACAGAAAGCCTACCTGGAGAGAAGAAGGAGTAGACCATGGGGAGAGGATATGAAGAATAAGTCCTTTGAGGACAGGGGACTATGGAGACTCAGCTGATGCAAAGAAAGGAATCTGTCAACTCCGCTAAAGACTCATCACCTGTATGGGAAAGGTTTGGTGTCCTGGATCGAGGATGATTACTTAGAATTAGAGCGGAATTGAGGAATTTAAAGCAAGAACTTGATACAGTGCTTGATTTCAGCAGTTTATCATCCTGATAATGAAGCTGTCAATGTAGCAACTGTTATATGCCTGACAAATAGAGGAAGATAAATCTCATAGCTAGCCAGCTAGATAGATAGATGCTCATTAATTAATTTTAAGAATTATTTGAAGGTTAATAGAAATTTTGGTGAAAACTTAGAAAGTAAAAGGCAAATAAAAAGGAATGAGATCATGTCCTTTGCAGGGACATGGATGAAGCTGAAAGCCATAATCCTCAGCAAAATAACACAGGAATAGAAAACCAAATACCACATGTTATCACTCCTAAGTGGGAGTTGAACAATGAGAACACATGGACAGGGAGGGGAACATCACACACCGCAGCCTTTTGGGGTGTGGGAGGGTGAGGGGAGGGAACTTAGAGGGTGGGTAAATAGGTGCAGCAAACCACCATGGCACATGTATACCTATGTAAAAAACCTTCATGTTCTGCACATGTATCCTGAAACTTAGGGCAAAATTTAAAAAGAAAAAAAGAAAGTAAAAGTCAAAAATAAGGAAATTGTCACAGAGAAAAGAACTACAGGTATAAAAGAGAGAGAGAGAAAAGTAAACATATCATTCCATAAAAGAGCCAAGAACTCATAAAATCTTTGATTATGCTAAAGATAATGCTTCACCCACTCTCCAAATTGAAATGGGGTTGAGTTAGCAACTTGGGAGATTTGAACTACTCTGTATAATTGTGGGTGAAATTATGATGAGGATGCTAAGGGGAAGGTAAACTAGAAGACAGAGACCAGCAAAATAGGACACTTGCATGGACTGAGATGGCAGATTTGAGAAGCTTCAGGGCACTAAGTTGCTCAACAGAGACTTGATAGACAAACAATTCCTGCATTCTTGGGTGGGAGTGGGTGTGTGTGTTAAAATACGTGCTATGGGCCCTGATAGCACCTCTCTCCCTCTTTGTCGCTCTTTGTGTCTTTAATAGAGACTACATTACTCACTCATGTTTTTCTGTAGAAGTCAGTTATTTTGGGTAAACTTGAAGGGAGGCTGGATTTTATGTGTCGTTGATGCAAGGCAAGGCCAGATTATGTAGGATGGCTGGCATTGAAAACAAAAGTGATTAAGTGATTTTGAGAGTCTGAAGATTGTGTGTGCACACATGAAATAAAAACATGAAATCTGCAGGCTTGGAGATGACATCTCTTCCCATTTTCATGTAGCACTCAGGTCTGTCTCCAGCCACGGGCTAGAAAGTGGACTCAATGGTTGAAATATGAAAATCAATCTCAGGCTTAGGTTAGGTTTCTTCTCCTACCCCATATGACAAAATAGCCAAACTGAGAAGGAGTTCAGTGGTAGACACATATTATTAAAATAGTGGCATTCTGAAATGTAGAAAATAATAACAGTTTCCAACAGGCACAAAGTCATGTGGGCTTTCTGCATGGGAACGAGGGAGTATATATTTTAGGGTGTTTGTGTGGTGGGCCCTGAGATGATTGCGATAAAGCTGAAAATAAGAATGATTGATTAAGCATCTTAATACTTGGGGTGTTAATCTGTCTAGGAATAAACTTTGAGTTTGACAATGATATCACCCTTCTGGGCAGGCTCCTTGTGGAAGGAAGGCACTCCCAGGAAGACTGCCCAGTGCATGTCTTGTTGACTTCATTATAGGCAGAGATAATTTAGGTCTCAACGATGGCATTTTTACACTGCAGCTACACAGTGCCAAAGGAAAACATGAGACAGGGTGAGAAAAATGTGGGTTAAGTGAGCAAGAAACAAAAAAGAATGAAGAGTATGAAGAATCATTCAGTTGATAGGAAGGAATTGGATGGTCCTCATATTCCCCAGTTGAGTCTCCCACCTTCTGATCTTCATGACCTTGGTAGAGCCATGACAGGTTTCCTCCAAGGATGCCCACAGCTCATGCACCAAAGGTAGATCCCACATTTTTTCCTAAAGGTACAGTGTTTCTAGGGTCACCTTGGACTCCTTATTAGCCCACTGAAGCCAAAGTGGCAAAAGGCACCAAATGTTTTCTCACTGCCATCCACATCAACTGAGATAAAAATATTGAATGGCCACATGTAGGAGTTACTGATGAAGAAGTTTTCAAAGAGGTAGGAGTCATCAAAGAAAGGGACAAGGTTTTGTGGGAGGTCCTTAAGAGTAGCATGATGACAGAAGTCCCTCAGCCACCCGATACACCACTGCTGGTCTTCCTGCCTACAGGAGGAACCAGGCAGAGGCAACGCGGCCCATCCTGGCCCTGTCGTAATGTTGTGGGAAAGGGGTCCTGATCCAGACCCCAAGAGAGGGTTCTTGGATCTCATGCAAGAAAGAATTCATGACAACTCCATAAAGTGAAGGCAAGTTTATTAGGAAAGTAGAAGAATAAATGAATTGCTACTCCATAGACAGAGCAGCCCCAAGGGCTGCTGGTTGTGCATTTTTATGGTTATTTCTTAATGATATGCTAAATGAGGAGTGGATTATTCATGTCTCCCCTTTTTAGACCATATAAGGTAACTTCCTGACTTGCCATGGCATTTGTAAACTGTCATGTTGGTGGTGGGAGTGTAGTAGTGAGGATGACCAGAGGTCACTCTTGTGGTCATCTTGGTTTTGGTGGGTTTTAGCCAGCTTCTTTACTGCAACCTGTTTTATCAGCAAGGTTTGTATGACTTGTATCTTGTGCTGACCTCCTATCTCATTCTGTAACTTAGAATGCCTTAACTGTCTAGTAATGCAGCCCAGTAGATCTCAGCCTCATTTTACCCAGCTCCTATTTAAGATGAAGTTTCTCTGATTCACACACCTCTGACATTTTCCCCCTCCCTTTTAAAAGAGAACCCTTAATCCTAAGGGTTGCAAAGGGATGAAGATCCATTTTCTCTAACTTCTTCAGGCGGAATAGGGGCGATAATATTTCTGCCTAGCTATTAGGGTATCTTGTGTTCAGAGTAGAGAGGAGCTCAGTCAGAAAGCAACAGTATGCCGGGGGCCATTCATGACTCTTGAGTTCTGGAAAGAGGTGACAGCTGAAGAGTTCAATTTAAGAAAACATTGAGTAAGCTTATTCTGTGTTCCTATAAAATGAGTACAGCAACAGTATATTCCACAAGAGTAAAGCAAAATAAGTAAAATTATCCCAAGTAAACTAAATAAGAAGGCTTTCCATGAACTGGGCAACTGCTGGAACCAAGCTGATACGGGATTGCTAGCTGATTGTAATGTGCCCATAATAAGAATATTCATCCAGATATTTACATTACCTATCCCTTTTGTTTCTTCTAAGCAACAGTCGGAGATTACCGGTTGGTTCACAGGAATAAGCAGGGTTAGCTTAAATTGCAGAAACAAACTTAAAAATAACCAATGAGACTAGAATTTAATAACAAGCATACCATAGTTCTTGAAACATAACATTTCTCTCTCCAGTTTCCCATTTTTACTAAAGATAAATAATGGTAAGACTGATTTGTTTTATTACACTTGGCCTGGTTATGTGTATAAAGTGCAGCAAGAATAATTATTTTTCAAATAAGCTCTTTGTAAATTGGCTTTGATGGAACTCTGTTCCACAGAAGGAATCTCAGATAAGACTTCTTTTAAGGCCAAGATCTGCCATGGGTTTGTACCCTCAAATACCTATGAATTGAGTAAATTCCTATTCTCTTGAGGTCCCAAGATAACTTGGGGCTCCTGGACCTGTTGGAAAGTGACATTCTTTACTTACCACAAGTCAGAAATATTATATAGGGACTGTATAGGCAAGGTATGAGGCCAGTTCCCCAAAGGGCTTTTATTGGCTTTATAAGTCAAGTTTTAATTGCTTAAGGAAAGCATGCCATTCCCTTTACAATTTTTGTTAAAGAGCAGATAAGTGCTCCAAGAAAAACCTGTTGTGCTTTTGTTCCAATGTTTAATTTATGGAAAAACTGAAGAATACCCATTTTACTTTAGCCTATATGTTCACACACAGAATCTCTTTTACAATTAATTTTTTACAAACCTTCCATAACTTGTTCAAATCTTTAGCTTTATTCTATCTAACTTAAAACAATGCTTTAACCTTTTAATCTAGGCCAAAAAAAAAAAAATCATATTCCCATGCCTTCTTACAATCTTTACCAAAAGTACATTCTACTTTCCTTAGACACCTTGTATGTAAAACTTCTGTAGTCTCAATTGTATGTTATACTGTTAACTCTTAGCGACTTTTACTTTTGATGAAAACCTTGGTAAGTTTGGGTTTTTAATTGTGTACTAGGTGTGGAGCCTAGCCTAGGACACATCAGGCAGAAGTGCAGATAAAAGCTGACTCTCCAGCATAGCTACGGGGTGTGGCTAACTCCACATGTCCCCAGGAGGTATCTAGAATCTAATGCTCCAAAGTAGGTAAATTGGGCCTGGTGTGGTAGCACATGCCTGTAACACCAGAACTTTGGGAGGCTGAGGCAGGCGGATCACCTGTGGTCAGGAGTTCAAGACCAGCCTGGCTAACATGGCCAAAACTTGTCTCTACTAAAAATACAAAAAAATTAGCCAGGCCTGGTGGCACACACCTGTAGTCCAAGCTAGCCAGTAGGAGACTGAAGTAGGAGAATCGCTTGAACCTGGAAGGCAGAGGTGGCAATGAGCCGAGACACACCACTGCACTGCAGCCTGGGCAACAGAGTGAGACTCCATCTCAAAAAACAAACAAACAAACGAAGTAGGTAAATTGAACAATTTCCAGAAGTCAAAGAAGCAGTTTATGACCTTAAATCATTTAGTGAACTTAATATCTGACCTGTATAATTTAGACAAAATGTCTTTATTTTACCAATAATCTTTAAAACTGTTTTTGTTTCCCAAAGATTACTTAGGTCACATGAACTATAAGGCATTACACTTTTTATTTTTCTAACAAAATATTTGATTTAAGCTTTTATTATTATTAAACCAATTAATTAAAGCTTTTTCATATATAAACATCACACATATAATACATGTAAATACACAGACATACAGAAGATAAAGGATCATCCCCTAAGCCGGAATTGAACCCTGAACCTCAGCCTCCATTGTGAAAAAAGAAAGCACAGCCACATGGTTACAAGTTACATGTCCCAAGGACATGAGTGACCAGTTTGCTGGTTTGTCTTAACAGTGGGCTTTTAGGTTGTCCTAAGCCCACGTTGTATCCTAAAGTACCCCTCATTATGACAGAACAATACAGAAAGACAAATTCATAGCACAGACTACAATAGATTCGCTATAGCTTAAGTATAGCCTCACAAATTCTTTTTCCCATTAATTAAAACTTAACAGGAGATAAACAGTGATCTTTACCATTCAACCAGTTTGCACGCAGAGAGAAAGGAAAGCATTGCCTGAGGCAGGGTGGGGAAAGTGAGGCGCTCAGGGAGGCCAGATAAAGACCCACCCATTGCAGCTACAGTGAAAAGTTCAGCGGCTGCCTGTCTGTCGTGAAGGGATCTTTTCCAGCAATCCCATCCTCTCTCAAGTTTCTCCTTTTAGGGAGGAAAAAGCTCCCCACGTCCCACAATCCTGTACATATGGAACCCTGTCACCCACAGCCATCAGCAAAGGCAATTAATCCAAAGAGAATAACAGTTAACATCCCGTAGTGCCGCATCTGTTCTTAACCGAAAGGGACATTACTGAGAGGGGCCTCCAACCTTCTAAATCTTAGAAGGGACTCTAACCCAATCCCATCCTTTACCCGGGTACCCCACCACTTACCCAAAGTCATCCAATCAGTGTTGTAGTCTATTTCCTTTGGGTCGGGGGATCTGCTCAGTATCATCCCTTTAGGGTTCACCACAAATACGTCACTGGACCTCAACACTTACCCAAAGTTAGCCTTCGGGTCAGGGGTTTTCTCACTATAGTTGCTTCCGTGGTCACCAGAAAGATTTTACAGCACCCCAACACTTACCCAAAGTTAGCCCAAAGTTGGGGGTTTCTGCACTATTGTCCCTTCGTGGTCACCAGAAAGATATTACAGGAAAGGGGTCCTGATCCAGACCCCAAGACAGGGTTCTTGGATCTTGCACCAAGAATTCAGGGTGAGTCCATAGAGTAAAGTGAAAGCAAATTTATTAGGAAAGTAGAGGAATAAATGAATGGCTACCCCACACACAGAGCAGCCCCAAGGGCTGCTGGCTGCGCATAGTTATTTCTTGATGATATGCTAAACAAGGGGTGAATTATTCATGCCTTCCCTTTTTAGACCATATAAGGTAACTTTCTGACATTGCCAGGGTATTTGTAAACTGCCATGGCACTGGTGGGAATGCAGCAGTGAGGATGACCAGAGGTCACTCTTTTGGTCATCTTGGTTTTGATGGGTTTTAGCCGGCTTCTTTACTGCAATCTGTTTCATCAGCAACGTCTTTACTACCTGTATCTTGTGCTGACCGCCTATCTCATTCTGTGACTTAGAATGCCTTGACCATCTGGGAATGCAGCCTAGTAGGCCTCAGCCTCATTTTACCCAGCTCCTGTTTAAGATGGAACTGCTCTTGTTCACATGCCTCTGACACTAATACCTTTACCCTGCCCTATGTGCTGAATCAATGGCTTAGAAAGAAATGTTTTAATATCTGAATTTTCACTTATTTTTTTATCCCCAAATCCCCTTTCTAACTCAGTTTAAGTAATTGAGAGGCTTATCTCCTGAGTTTAAGAACTTCTCTTGGTTCTCTGTCTTGTTTTCCAGATCTTCCAATTCATTTTGCCCATGAAACTGTGAGCTCTGTGAGGACAAGGTTCACATCTCTCTTCTTCTCTGTTGTGTCACCTGCACTGGGGACAGAGAAAGCCTGGTACAAAGTAAACATTTGAAGCTCAGAACCTTTGCCTGAGTTGGTCTGCTTCTTCCACCCTCCCATCTGTGGGTCCGATGAGGGCATCTGGGACGACAAAACCTACTGGCATGCATGCCTGTTTCAGTGAAAATGAGACGGCTAGAGGAGAGTGCTCTGGCTGGGTTATGGATGTGAAATCGATAGCAAGCTTTCATGTTTCAGGGTTTTTTTTTCTATATATAAACACTGCTGCTCTTTGGAGGGTTAGGGGCTTGCATCCTAAAACAGCACCTTAATCTCCCTGGAATTAAATTTCATGACTGCTTTGCAGAAACTGTCATGGGTAGGAATAGGATCCTCCATTTGGAGGGGTTATGGTGTGTAGCTTCTTCAGGTCTCTGAGACTGAAAATCCCCTGGCTCCTTGTATCACCTCCAAGAGCTGTAACTTCATTATGCAGTGATTACTGTCATTTATGGGGAAAGACTGAGTATTTGCAGTGGATAGATCAGAGCTCCCTCCCATTATACACACAGTCACTCAGAAGGATTCTTATTTGTGGCTTTCACTTTTCATTTGGCTTCTTCTGCTCAGGTCAAAGAGATTAAACTTAAGAACCTAGGGGAAGAATAAAAATATTAGTACTTTTTGATTTGTTTGTTTCAGTATTTCTTCTGATCTTTTCTGAGGACAGCTTAGGGTTATAAAGTTTAGACTATAGGCCTGGTTTGTCATTATTCTCTATATGACATTCAGCAAACTGATGTCTCACAGTCACTATTTCTTCAGCTATGAAATAGAAATATCAACTATTCAGATGGGTATCTGTAAATGAAAGGGAAACCCAGTTATTAGTTGTTTTATTATTCTGGGAATCCTTTGTCTCACTAGGCTGTCTCCCTGGTCTCCAGAACCCAGGGATGAGAATCTCAACACCTCCTTAAGTTGCTTTAAAAATCTACTCCTGCCAGGCACATTGGCTTGCACCTATAATCTTAGCACTCTGGCATGCTGAGGTGGGAGGGTTGCTTGAGCATGTGTTTGAGATTAGCGTGGGCAACATAGTGAGACCCTGCCTCTACAAAAATAAAAACAATTACCCTGATATGGTGGCTCTTGCCTATAGTCCCAGCTACTCAGGAAGCTGAGGCAGAAGGATTACTTCAGCCCAGGAGATCAAGGCTGCAGTGAGTCATGATTGCTCCACTGCACTCCAGCCTGAGTGACAGGGCGAGACCCCGTCTCAAAAAAAAAAAAAAAAAAAAAAAAAGATCTACTCCTACAAGTGTCTTCATAAGCAATGTCAATTTTACTGAAGCTTTTATAAGATTAAAGAGGAAATTTATATTACATACATGATTTTTTTTTTAACTTTCATTACTCATTGTTGCTCTCCTAAAGACCTTCAGCTGAGCAGCTTTGGGTATGATGGAGCCAGAAGTGCTTTCTAACTCTTCCTCAGCAGAGGGTCTGGTCTACCTGGACTTTCTCATTCCCTTCCTAGGGAACTTGAATTCCTTACTCTACTATTACTATGCAGAATAGCTTTCTACTCTTTGAAGCCTTGGGGCCTTGAAACCCTAAGGGGACTTCAAAAACAAATCAGGCAGGTATCTTTAATGAAGAAGTTGTCTTTGTTATAAAGAAAACTTTAAAATTTCTATAGCATCAGATGGCCTGGATTAAAATTCTGATTCTACAATTCACTAGCTTATGACCTTAGGCAAATTGATCCCCCTTGTTGAATTTTAGTTTCCCTCTCTGTAAAATAGGAATAAAAGAATTTATATTATAATGTTGTTTTTATGATTAAATGGGACAATCCAAGAAAAGTGCTTAGCACAAACCCAGGAATATAACCCCATAAACATAAAAAATAAATCTGAGAATGATGGTTTCCAATTTCATCCATGTCCCTACAAAGGACATGAACTCATCATTTTTTATGGCTGCATAGTATTCCATGGTGTATATGTGCCACATTTTCTTAATCCAGTCTATCATTGTTGGACATTTGGGTTGGTTCCAAGTCTTTGCTATTGTGAATAATGCCGCAATAAACATACGTGTGCATGTGTCTTTATAGCAGCATGATTTATAGTCCTTTGGGTATATACCCAGTAATGAGATGGCTGGGTCAAATGGTATTTCTAGTTCTAGATCCCTGAGGAATCAATGTGCACATGTACCCTAAAACTTAAAGTATAATAAAAAAAATAAATAAAAAAAAAATAAATAAATAAATAAATAAATCTGTAAAATGCCTACATTGCATACTTTTGACAGGGAGCAATATTGCTATTTCATATGTTTTTACATGAGTCAGATGATATCATGTATGTCAAAATGGTAAAGATTTCAGGTATTGTTAGGAAAATATTTTTACTTGGGTACACGATAAGGCAGGGAGAATTTCTAGAGTCAACAAAGCAGAGTTACCTGTGACAAGAAACAGTTCTGGCTGGATTTTGGAAGTGTGAGAATTTTTTTATGTGTCCAGCACCCTTCTAAATTTCAATGTATTATCTCCCCCATATTCTCAGGCCAAGGTAGCATCACTGTTTTTTCTTACTAGGACAAGTGTGGGTTCATGGAGTGGTCTTTCAGCTTAACCAGAGGTATGGTCAATGGGATTCAATCCCACAAACATTTACCAAACTTCAATCTGATAGGTTTTGATTGGATGGTATCATCTGCTATATGGTGGACAAGGAGATGTGCCACCCAGATTTCCCTTCATGAAAGGACTTTTTGCCCCAGTTGACAGTGGGCAGCTTCTGCTGACAGTTTCTTCAGGCTTTGCCTCAGCAGCAGAAAGACACCCAAGGGCATGCCCTTCTTAGGGACCCTCATATACAATGACTGATCAAGGCAGGGGCCTGAAGATCCAAACAACCAGGTTATTTCGGCCAATAGAAGAACAATTCTGTGGGGTTGGCTGAGGCTTTGTCAGGCCACATCCCAGTTCAAATCTGCATCTGCCTAGCTTTTTCTTCTCCAGCTTTCCCTCCATGTTTGTTGATCTCTAACAAAAATCCTACAAGTCAAACTTTGTCTCAATATCTGCTACCAGAGAAGCCAACATATGACATATTATTTAGGACGTATATCCTTGACGTTTTAGTGAATTCCTAGGACCATGCTAAACATTGTGGGGTTTATAAAGGAAGTGTACATTCTTGTCCCCAAGAAACTTCCTAGGAACACAGAATACACATGCCCACATATACATGCTCACACACATGTACACATAAATACATGTGTACTAAAGTAACTAAATAATAACGGAATATTATTTAGGTGATAATATGCAAATATAAGTGATTGTGTCACAAAATGACAGGCAGAGAGAATGTATACAGAAAATTTAAAAGGCCAGTCTAGTTCAGGGAAAGGAGATGGGCTTGTGTGGACTCTGAGGGTTGGGAAGAATTGGGAAAAGCACCCTAACATGTAATTTAAAATGTTTTCCCTTCTAGCAGAAAATATGCATTCTGGCCTTCTCAATTCATGATAAACAACCAGATTAAATGTAGCTACTAATCCCATGAGCCCTTGCAGTTCATCAGGAAATTGCAAAACGGGAGCCTAGAAATCTGGAGGACTGCAACAGAACCAAGAAGCCACGCTCGTTTAATACAGCTGACCTGGCAGCTTAAAGGTCACTGTGGTGTATTGGGTATGGAATGTGTTGAGCAGCCTTAAGGAGATTCTGGAAGGTTGCAGATAAGAAGGTTTGGCAAACACCATGTCTGTGCTTACTCACTGGGCTCCAAAACTGGCTTCCCACTTGGTTACAAATGTTGGATGACAGGACCCCTGTCAGATCAAATCCTGGGTCCCCTCAATACACACAGAAGGAGGTGAGGTCTAATCAGCATTTGTCCAATGGGCAAATAAATGAACAGGCAGAAGAAAACACTCTTCCAAGTTGCCTTACTCTTTTATTCATTCAAACATTCATTCAACATTATTTATTGAAAGCTTACTATGTGTCAAGGACTGTTCTAAATACTGCACTCAAAGGTCATTAAGGTCTAGCGGGAGTGAGAGATCATAAAATATAAAAAATCAGAAAAACAAATGATTACCATTTTGATAACTGCTATAGCATCAGTAAATAGGGCAAAAATGAGGACAAGCTCCTCAACACAGGCCAGTGGGGAAAGGCTTTCCAAAGGAGGAGACAAGTAGGTAGAAACCATAGAACTGGGTGGGAAGGTAGCAGATGAGGGGAAGGGATTAAATTCTAGGCAGGAAGAAGAGCTTGTGGGAGGAGTCTGAGGAAGAAGGTACTGTAGAACGTTTGAAAAATTATGAAAAAGCCAGGTGGCTAGAAAAGAGTGAAGGAGGGGCAGGTAACTCAAGTGAGGATGGAAAAGAAGCAGGATAGATCACTCAGGGCTGTGTCAGGAGTTTGGATGCAACCCATGGGCAAAGGGAAGCTCATTAAACATGAACAGTAATCCAGTTAAGTTTAAAAGCACATTCCTTCTGCCAGGTGGAGAACTGATCCCAGATGGCTCGACCAAAGACTTTGGAAGGCCAGAGTGATAGCATGTTCTTGGTCTCTGCCTCTTCCACTCTTCTGTTGCTTTGTAGAGGTTTCCAGAATTGAACTGCAGAACTGACCGTGGTGTGTGCATGCTGGTGAAAATGGTGGTCTCCTAAATTGAGTTTGGGGAGATGCATATGAGAAAGGCAGTGGAGCACATCTAGAAATAACTTAGGGGTTGGTGCCAGTTATGTGGCATGTTGAGCTTTGATCATTTCACCTCCCTGGGCCTCGATTTTGTTCATCTTTAAAGAAAATTAAACAGCATCCTCTCTACTTTCCCTGTACGGGGCGGGGGGGTGAGGAGTCATGAGATAACAAATGACTTAGAGGCATAGTACTTTTATAACCTGGAATTAGATGGCAGGAAAACAACAAAAAAAAATAGCATGGTAGTTTTTAGAAAATAGAGCTATTTTCTTCATAAAATACTGGTATTAAATTACCAGTAAGACAGATAGACTACATTGGTGAGAAGTCAGAAGGACAGAATTTGAAAGAAGAGACATAATTTTGCTATTTTCAAGTATATACATTTATAACAAGTAGAGAAAAATTTATTTCTGGTGATAATGCTACAGAATTCCTCTTAAGATGCAAACCATATTTCTTGAACAATGTCCCGAGACACTGTCTTGGGGTCATTGAGCTGCAGTGGGGAATGCATGTCAGCTTACACAGAGCCTTCAGAGAAGGGCAGAACTATCTACCTCCTAATAGCAGGGAAGAAAACTTGTTCCTAAAAGGGAGGGGAAAAAAGGAAAATGGCAAGGAATGAACAGGAGAGGAGGGGAGAGAGACAAGAGTGGCAGAAAACATTGTAGGATACCGTGTTTTCTCTCCCCTTGACCCCTCAAATCTTCAGTAAGGTGATCTAGCTCACAAAATGGGAGTAGCTTTACTTCCCTGAAAACAGGAGAATGGGCCAATGGCACAACTGACTGCAGGAGATAAGGACAGAAGTCATCAAGAGAAAGCAAGGTCCTGGGAACTCCTAAAAATCTTGGAGCTTTGGAATTAGTCATTCAAACCAAGATTGCTTTGTTCGCCAAAAGGCAAGAATGCCACTGCTATAACCTGAGTTATAAGGGAAAGCAAACAAAGGTTATTACAGAGTACACTTAGATACACAGGTATCTCGCAAATGAGCACATTCATTAAAGCTGCCCACTTACTTGAGACTAGTTATTGTTTTGTTTTTTAACGCAGACCTAAGGGTCACCTTTCTCACATCATTGTTTGCTTTGCCAAACTCTTTCTTCCCAAAACATGGAAGCTTAACCAATTCCTTCTCCAAATCATGTAATTCCAGTTCACTTGAACTAGATGCATTTCTGTGCATTTCTTTAAACAGCCATCAGAATACAATGTAGCATGAGCTTATCTGAGAGGTAAGCAGCAAAGAAATCACTGACTTAAGTGGGTGGAGAATAAGGACTTCATGCTTCCTGCTAGGAAATAGCATTCAAGAGAAAAAGACATTTCTTTTTTTTTCTTTTTTATTAACTGTTCTTTTTAAGTTCAGGGATACACGTGCAGATTTGTTACATATGTAAACTTGTGTCATGGGGGTTTCTGGTACAGATTATTTCATCACTCAGGTATTAAGCCTAGTACCCATTAGATATTTTTCCTGATTTTCTTCCTCCTCCCACCCTCCAGTCTCAAGAGGGCCCCTGTGTATATTATTCCCCTCTATGTGTCCATGTGTTCTCATCATTTACGTCCCACTTATAAGAACAGTGGTATTTGGTTTTCTGTTCCTGCATTAGTTTGCTAAGATAATGGCCTCCAGCTCCATCCACGTCCCTGCAAAGGACATGATCTCATTCTTTTTTATGACTGCGTAGTATTACATGGTGTATATGTACCACATTTTCTTTATCCAGTCTATCGTTGAGGGGCATTTAGGTTGATTGCATGTCTTTGTTAGTGTGAATAATGCTGCAGTGAACAGACGTGTGCATGTGTCTTTATAATAGAACAATTTACATTCCTTTGAGTATATACCCAGTAATGGAATTGCTGAGTCAAATGGCATTTCTGTCTTTAGGTCTTTGAAAAATCACCACGTTGTGGAGGACGACATTTCTAATATAGCATTTTCAGATTTGATTTTCATTATGACATTTCTTTAATATTATAAAATGCTTAAGAATATTGGCTCTAGAAACTAATTCCTAAGTTCAAATTCTTATTCTATAACTTGCTATTGTATGACCTTTTGCAAGTCTCTTAACCTCTCTGAGCTTCAGCTCAATCTTCCATAAGATGAGCACAGGATTATGGTAAGTATTAAGAGTAGATGAGTCCTTACCAGAGTGCCTGGTACTGCATAAACACTTAGCAAATACTGTCTTTATTTCTATAATTATCACTATATTTAATATGTGTGCTCTTTATCATTGCTACCTAGAGCTGAAACTGCATACAAAAATCTATTAATAATATAATTTCTCATTTAACTAGTCTAAGCTAACCTTTAAAGAGGTGAGTTTATGCTCAAAGTTATATATTTGACATTTCTAATCTAATGCTTATTTTTATTGGCTCTTCCTGGTTGCAATGGTATCATCAAAACTTACCGGTTCTATTGTCCAATCTTCTGCTAAGGCAAAAGGAAGAATCCTATTCAACTGAACTCATTAATGGCTGATAAGTACATAAGGTATAAAATAACTTAGATGTAATTTTCTTCATTCTTAATTCAAAGGCATGGGTTATCATGGATGGATGGCATGTTCATGGATACCATTCATGGACAGACACTCCAAAAAATTGACCTCTTATCTCGAGTTTTGCTTTGATTTAGTCACATGACCATGAAACAGTCATTTAGCCTTTCTAGGTCTTACTTTGCTCATTAGTAACATAACATCAAGAAATATGTCTAGGTCCATTTTTATTTTAAGGCGTATGAAATTCATATTACATTTTGAAAAATTTTAGAGAATGTTCTAGATCTGGATCTGCAATTAGAATGTATAGAAAAAAAGAATAGGAACAAAACCAAGAGATTCAGGTTCTGAATCCAATTCTCCTATGTGTTTATTATGACTGAATTCTTGATTTTATTCTTGAATAAACTTTGCTTCTTCATTATCTTTAAAATAAAATTATTACATTAAAGCTATACCCGCCAAAGCAATCCATGGATTTGCAAAACAATGGGTTAGGTGTATAGATTTTCTTGCTATAGGAATTCCCAGTGAGTTGAAATGCCAATGTGCACCGTGGCTATTAGAGCAGGGATTACTTTACAGTCTTTCTAAAATTTCTTTTATGAAAGAGCCATTCCTTTTTTCCCACTGTGGCGCTTACTTCATGAAATACCCTTTAAAAAAAAAAATGGAGCCAGGCAACCAGCAAAGTCCTGTGTGATTTTGGCAGCTCTAGCCCTAGTCTTTTGTGAATTTGGGGTGAATATGGCAGCAGGGATGAAGGAGAAACAGATTTCAAACCATAGATTCAGTGCAGCCTCATTCAACATCCACAGCAGAGCAGCAATGCTCTCACAGAGTTAAACTGCCCTCCCTTAAGCCCAAATTCACAGGCCCAGAGGAGCTTGGGATCTAAAGGAGTTATCCTTTTTTTTTTTAATTAAGTCTATTTATCTATCTCTAATAGAAAGATGGGGAAAAATTCTATAACATTATAAAATATTATAAGCCTCTGTTCTGTGGGATTTTTTTTTTTTTATACCTTAAGTTTTAGGGTACATGTGCACATTGTGCAGGTTAGTTACATATGTATACATGTGCCATGCTGGTGCGCTGCACCCACTAACTCGTCATCTAGCATTAGGTATATCTCCCAATGCTATCCCTGCCCCCTCCCCCCACCCCACCACAGTCCCCAGAGTGTGATATTCCCCTTCCTGTGTCCATGTGATCTCATTGTTCAATTCCCACCTATGAGTGAGAATATGTGGTGTTTGGTTTTTTGTTCTTGCGATAGTTTACTGAGAATGATGATTTCCAATTTCATCCATGTCCCTGCAAAGGACATGAACTCATCATTTTTTATGGCTGCATAGTATTCCATGGTGTATATGTGCCACATTTTCTTAATCCAGTCTATCATTGTTGGACATTTGGGTTGGTTCCAAGTCTTTGCTATTGTGAATAATGCCACAATAAACATACATGTGCATGTGTCTTTATAGCAGCACGATTTATAGTCATTTGGGTATATACCCAGTAATGGGATGGCTGGGTCAAATGGTATTTCTAGTTCTAGATCCCTGAGGAATCGCCACACTGACTTCCACAATGGTTGAACTAGTTTACAGTCCCACCAACAGTGTAAAAGTGTTCCTATTTCTCCACATCCTCTCCAGCACCTGTTGTTTCCTGACTTTTTAATGATTGCCATTCTAACTGGTGTGAGATGGTATCTCATTGTGTTTTTGATTTGCATTTCTCTGATGGCCAGTGATGATGAGCATTTTTTCATGTGTTTTTTGGCTGCATAAATGTCTTATTTTGAGAAGTGTCTGTTCATGTCCTTCGCCCACTTTTTGATGGGGTTGTTTGTTTTTTTCTTGTAAATTTGTTTGAGTTCATTGTAGATTCTGGATATTAGCCCTTTGTCAGATGAGTAAGTTGCGAAAATTTTCTCCCATTTTGTAGGTTGCCTGTTCACTCTGATGGTAGTTTCTTTTGCTGTGCAGAAGCTCTTTAGTTTAATTAGATCCCATTTGTCAATTTTGTCTTTTGTTGCCATTGCTTTTGGTGTTTTGGACATGAAGTCCTTGCCCATGCCTATGTCCTGAATGGTAATGCCTAGGTTTTCTTCTAGGGTTTTTATGGTTTTAGGTCTAACGTTTAAATCTTTAATCCATCTTGAATTGATTTTTGTATAAGGTGTAAGGAAGGGATCCAGTTTCAGCTTTCTACATATGGCTAGCCAGTTTTCCCAGCACCATTTATTAAATAGGGAATCCTTTCCCCATTGCTTGTTTTTCTCACGTTTGTCAAAGATCAGATAGTTGTAGGTATGCAGCGTTATTTCTGAGGGCTCTGTTCTGTTCCATTGATCTATATCTCTGTTTTGGTACCAGTACCATGCTGTTTTGGTTACTGTACCCTTGTAGTATAGTTTGAAGTCAGGTAGTGTGATGCCTCCAGCTTTGTTCTTTTGGCTTAGGATTGACTTGGCGATGCGGGCTCTTTTTTGGTTCCATATAAACTTTAAAGTAGTTTTTTCCAATTCTGTGAAGAAAGTCATTGGTAGCTTGATGGGGATGGCATTGAATCTGTAAATTACCTTGGGCAGTATGGCCATTTTCACGATATTGATTCTTCCTACCCATGAGCATGGAATGTTCTTCCATTTGTTTGTATCCTCTTTTATTTCCTTGAGCAGTGGTTTGTAGTTCTCCCTGAAGAGGTCCTTTACATCCCTTGTAAGTTGGATTCCTAGGTATTTTATTCTCTTTGAAGCAATTGTGAATGGGAGTTCACTCATGATTTGGCTCTCTGTTTGTCTGTTGTTGGTGTATAAGAATGCTTGTGATTTTTGTACATTGATTTTGTATCCTGAGACTTTGCTGAAGTTGCTTATCAGCTTAAGGAGATTTTGGGCTGAGACAATGGGGTTTTCTAGATATACAATCATGTCGTCTGCAAACAGGGACAATTTGACTTCCTGTTTTCCTAATTGAATACCCTTTATTTCCTTCTCCTGCCTAATTGCCCTGGCCAGAACTTCCAACACTATGTTGAATAGGAGTGGTGAGAGAGGGCATCCCTGTCTTTTGCCAGTTTTCAAAGGGAATGCTTCCAGTTTTTGCCCATTCAGTATGATATTGGCTGTGGGTTTGTCATAGATAGCTCTTATTATTTTGAAATACGTCCCATCAATACCTAATTTATTGAGAGTTTTTAGCATGAAGGGTTGTTGAATTTTGTCAAAGGCCTTTTCTGCATCTATTGAGATAATCATGTGGTTTTTGTCTTTGGCTCTGTTTATATGCTGGATTACATTTATTGATTTGTGTATATTGAACCAGCCTTGCATTCCAGGGATGAAGCCCACTTGATCATGGTGCATAAGCTTTTTGATGTGCTGCTGGATTCGGTTTGCCAGTATTTTATTGAGGATTTTTGCATCAATGTTCATCAAGGATATTGGTCTAAAATTCTCTTTTTTGGTTGTGTCTCTGCTAGGCTTTGGTATCAGAATGATGCTGGCCTCATAAAATGAGTTAGGGAGGATACCCTCTTTTTCTATTGATTGGAATAGTTTCAGAAGGAATGGTACCAGTTCCTCCTTGTACCTCTGGTAGAATTCAGCTGTGAATCCATCTGGTCCTGGACTCTTCTTGGTTGGTAAACTATTGATTATTGCCACAATTTCAGCTCCTGTTATTGGTCTATTCAGAGATTCAACTTCTTCCTGGTTTAGTCTTGGGAGAGTGTATGTGTTGAGGAATTTATCCATTTCTTCTAGATTTTCTAGTTTATTTGCGTAGAGGTGTGTGTAGTATTCTCTGATGGTAGTTTGTATTTCTGTGGGATCGGTGGTGATATCCCCTTTATCATTTTTTATTGTGTCTATTTGATTCTTCTCTCTTTTTTTCTTTATTAGTCTTGCTAGCGGTCTATCAATTTTGTTGATCCTTTCAAAAAACCAGCTCCTGGATTCATTGATTTTTTGAAGGGTTTTTTGTGTCTCTATTTCCTTCAGTTCTGCTCTGATTTTAGTTATTTCTTGCCTTCTGCTAGCTTTTGAATGTGTTTGCTCTTGCTTTTCTAGTTCTTTTAATTGTGATGTTAGGGTGTCAATTTTGGATCTTTCCTGCTTTCTCTTGTGGGTATTTAGTGCTATAAATTTCCCTCTACACACTGCTTTGAATGCGTCCCAGAGATTCTGGTATGTTGTGTCTTTGTTCTCGTTGGTTTCAAAGAACATCTTTATTTCTGCCTTCATTTCCTTATGTACCCAGTAGTCATTCAGGAGCAGGTTGCTCAGTTTCCATGTAGTTGAGCGGCTTTGAGTGAGATTCTTAATCCTGAGTTCTAGTTTGATTGCACTGTGGTCTGAGAGATAGTTTGTTATAATTTCTGTTCTTTTACATTTGCTGAGGAGAGCTTTACTTCCAACTATGTGGTCAATTTTGGAATAGGTGTGGTGTGGTGCTGAAAAAAAATGTATATTCTGTTGATTTGGGGTGGAGAGTTCTGCAGATGTCTATTAGGTCCGCTTGGTGCAGAGCTGAGTTCAATTCCTGGGTATCCTTGTTGACTTTCTGTCTCGTTGATCTGTCTAATGTTGACAGTGGGGTGTTAAAGTCTCCCATTATTAATGTGTGGGAGTCTAAGTCTCTTTGTAGGTCACTCAGGACTTGCTTTATGAATCTGGGTGCTCCTGTATTGGGTGCATATATATTTAGGATAGTTAGCTCTTCTTGTTGAATTGATCCCTTTACCATTATGTAATGGCCTTCTTTGTCTCTTTTGATCTTTGTTGGTTTAAAGTCTGTTTTATCCGAGACTAGGATTGCAACCCCTGCCTTTGTTTTCCATTTGCTTGGTAGATCTTCCTCCATCCTTTTATTTTGAGCCTATGTGTGTCTCTGCACGTGAGATGGGTTTCCTGAATACAGCACACTGATGGGTCTTGACTCTTTATCCAATTTGCCAATCTGTGTCTTTTAATTGGGGCATTTAGCACATTTACATTTAAGGTTAATATTGTTATGTGTGAATTTGATCCTGTCATTATGATGTTAGCTGGTGATTTTGCTCATTAGTTGATGCAGTTTCTTCCTAGCCTCAATGGTCTTTACAATTTGTCATGTCTTTGCAGTGGCTGTTCCCAGTTTTTCCTTTCCATGTTTAGTGCTTCCTTCAGGAGCTCTTTTAGGGCAGGCCTGGTGGTGACAAAATCTCTCAGCATTTGCTTGTCTGTAAAGTATTTTATTTCTCCTTCACTTATGAAGCTTAGTTTGGCTGGATATGAAATTCTGGGTTGAAAATTCTTTTCTTCAAGAATGTTGAATATTGGCCCCCACTCTCTTCTGGCTTGTAGGGTTTCTGCTGAGAGATCCGCTGTTAGTCTGATGGGCTTCCCTTTGAGGGTAACCCGACCTTTCTCTCTTTCTGCCCTTAACATTTTTTCCTTCATTTCAACTTTGGTGAATCTGACAATTATGTGTCTTGGAGTTGCTCTTCTCGAGCAGTATCTTTGTGGCGTTCTCTGTATTTCCTGAATCTGAATGTTGGCCTGCCTTGCTAGATTAGGGAAGTTCTCCTGGATAATATCCTGCAGAGTGTTTTCCAACTTGGTTCCATTCTCCCCGTCACTTTCAGGTACACCAATCAGACGTAGATTTGGTCTTTTCACATAGTCCCATATTTCTTGGAGGCTTTGCTCATTTCTTTTTATTCTTTTTTCTCTAAACTTCCCTTCTCACTTCATTTCATTCATTTCATCTTCCATCGCTGATACCCTTTCTTCCAGTTGATTGCATCGGCTCCTGAGGCTTCTGCATTCTTCACGTAGTTCTCGAGCCTTGGTTTTCAGCTCCATCAGCTCCTTTAAGCACTTCTCTGTATTGGTTATTCTAGTTATACATTCTTCTAAATTTTTTTCAAAGTTTTCAACTTCTTTGCCTTTGGTTTGAATGTCCTCCTGTAGCTCAGAGTAATTTGATCGTCTGAAGCCTTCTTCTCTCAGCTCGTCAAAGTCATTCTCCATCCAGCTTTGTTCCGTTGCTGGTGAGGAACTGTGTTCCTTTGGAGGAGGAGAGACGCTCTGCGTTTTAGAGTTTCCAGTTTTTCTGTTCTGTTTTTTCCCCATCTTTGTGGTTTTATCTAGTTTTGGTCTTTGATGATGGTGATGTACAGATGGGTTTTCGGTGTGGATGTCCTTTCTGTTTGTTAGTTTTCCTTCTAACAGACAGGACCCTCAGCTGCAGGTCTGTTGGAATACCCTGCCGTGTGAGGTGTCAGTGTGCCCCTGCTGGAGGGTGCCTCCCAGTTAGGCTGCTCGGGAGTCAGGGGTCAGGGACCCACTTGAGGAGGCAGTCTGCCGGTTCTCAGATCTCCAGCTGCGTGCTGGGAGAACCACTGCTCTCTTCAAAGCTGTCAGGCAGGGACATTTAAGTCTGCAGAGGTTACTGCTGTCTTTTTGTTTGTCTGTGCCCTGCCCCCAGAGGTGGAGCCTACAGTGGCAGGCAGGCCTCCTGGAGCTGTGGTGGGCTCCACCCAGTTCGAGCTTCCCAGCTGCTTTGTTTACCTAAGCAAGCCTGGGCAATGGCGGGCGCCCCTCCCCCAGCCTCGCTGCCGCCTTGCAGTTTGATCTCAGACTGCTGTGCTGGCAATCAGCGAGATTCTGTGGGCGTAGGACCCTCCGAGCCAGGTGTGGGATATAGTCTCGTGGTGCGCCGTTTTTTAAGCCGGTCTGAAAAGCGCAATATTCGGGTGGGAGTGACCCGATTTTCCAGGTGCGTCCGTCACCCGTTTCTTTGACTCGGAAAGGGAACTCCCTGACCCCTTGCGCTTCCCGAGTGAGGCAATGCCTCGCCCTGCTTCGGCTCGCGCACGGTGCGTGCACCCACTGGCCTGCGCCCACTGTCTGGCACTCCCTAGTGAGATGAACCCGGTACCTCAGATGGAAATGCAGAAATCACCCATCTTCTGCGTCGCTCACGCTGGGAGCTGTAGACCGGAGCTGTTCCTATTCGGCCATCTTGGCTCCTCCCTCCACTTTGCCCTGTTTGTGTGGGATTTTTATAATTCAAGTAAAAGCAATCTGGAAAATGAAAACTTTAAAGAGGTTTCTTTTGCAGAATGGAACAAAAGAGTTGGGCCTCTTCACCTGGCTAATGCTGATAATTATCTGTGAAGACCTCTCTTGCTCTCTGAGATGAGTTTCTCTAGGTTTCAAAAGGAACTAATTCCCCAACAGCTTGAAAGGATAGAAAAGAGGTTGTCAGATGATTAAGTTGTTTGGCTTGACAAAAGATTCTGAAACTCAATATGAAAAGAAATGCTTCTAACATGACCTCCTCAATGACAAAAATTGGCATGTTTTAAAATTACCACAATGTTTTATACAAAGTTTTTTTATAAACAAACCAATGGTCTAATGTTGTCTTTATTATAAATTTGGTGATGATGGTATTAGAAAACTTGTAATTTAAACACAGTAAGGAATGAAATAGAATTACTAAGTTATTAAGTATTCGAAGTAAAGAACTTAGAGACTAACTTGTTTGTTCTCTTTCATTCAAAGAAGAAGAAATCAGTCCAGAGAGAGAAAGTGACTTACACCAGGTCATGTGGTAGATTAGTGTCAGAGCCTGAGTTAGAAATCTTGTCTCAAACATTATTTTAAAATAAGCTGGATTTGGCAGACATAGATCTGGATATTTTATTTTTTTAATATGCAAGCTTTTGTTTTAAAATCCTCACTATAATCATCCATGAAAATATAGACTTTTCGTATTTTGATGAGCTTAATACTATCCCTTTAAGAATAATAATGTGAGCACTTACTTCTAATAACCACAGTAGCAATACTGCTTTAATAAAATGCCACCTAGTGGAGCTTTGGAAGCAAAACACACTTCCTCCATATATCCCTCTCAGAAAGAAATACCTTCCTTACACTCACACTTTAATCAATATCATTATCTCCCTGAGTGCTACATGATTAAAAATAACACTGAAAATTGTCCTACTTCCAGAACACAGCAGGGAAGATGACACTGCACAAAAATAAGTTGGATCACAAGAAAGAAGGCATATGGGGTCAAATTGAAACACATGGGGCTAAAGGGCCTTAAATCTTTACCCCATTTTACTGTAATAGAAAAAAGAATTAGAAGCAAATTTCTTGTGCTACCATCTTTCCATGGTTTGGGGGATCCAAATTGGCCTGGAAGGTGGTGCATGTAAAGGGTGAACATTATGAACAACTTACCAGAAAAAAAAACTCTCTGGAATCAGAAAACCTCAGGACTACGAAGTACTTAAAATGGTTTCTGGTTCAGCTTTCAGACTGTGGTGAGGTCCTCATTGATTCAATTTAAAGACCCCACCCAGATAGTAACGTGGACAGCATCATGGAAGAATGAATGGGCCAATCTGTAAAGTTACACATGGAAAACTAAAAATAATGCATGAATACTAGATAGGCTTTTTCAACTCAGTAGAAAAAAGAACCCTCAAAATCAAAAGTGTCCAACATGGAATGAAAAGGCTGTCCCTGGAAGGCTGGAGAAGTATAAGTCAAAACTATTACACTGTTAAATTTAAAGAGGCTTAATATTAACCTCATAGAGACCTAATATTTAAAAGAAATTGGAGGGAACTGGGCTTAAGGGGAGAAGATTTAGGAATCTGTCTTTGTCTTAGGTTGGTTCTTCCGGGAAACGGACTCTGAGAGGGAGATTTGAGTTCAGGATGTTGATTGAGAAGTGCTCTTGGTATCAGTACCTGTGGAGGAGTGAGGGAAACAGGGCTGGGCAGAGGGAGGCATTGAGCAGTTATACACAATCAAGAAAGGCTTCAGCAGATTCCATGAGGAGGTCTAAAGCTGGAATGGCCTTTACAGTTGCCCTGTAAAGAGGCAAGGAAGCTAGACTGTTATATGCCTGCTAACCAGTCGTGGCTTTGGGGTTGCCCCAGGGGCAAGGGCGTGATCTTGTATTAACAGCCTTCTTTGAGAATAATTCTCAGAGGGAAATTCAACTGAAAGCAGTCAGCTGTCAATACATGAGTGCCTCAGCTTTAAAGGGGCATGTGGACAGCTCCTGACAGCATCCACTAAAGCTCTCCCTGTCTCTCTAGAAAGTAACCAGGAAGCTACTCTTGTCATACTCCAAAGCTAAATAACCTTTAGCCTGCAGTTGTTCACAAAAGAGTGTTCCTCAAGCCTTTTTGTTTTCTATCTGCATGCTTCGGAATACCTCCCCCACCGCCCCACATACAATCATTTGCATTGGCCCTTTTCTATAATATCTCAGGATACAATAGCCTATGTTATGATAAGATAAAAGTCTAACTCGTCCTTTTCTGACATTTGTCATATAAATTGTGTCCCACTTTGACTCTTAACTTCTCTGCACCTTATTTTTTAATCTACCAAATGGGTATAATCATATCCCCTCTCATTATTATTATGGAGACTAGATAAAATAATGGCTGCAAACTAGCATAATATTTAATCCACAGTAAATAACTTGCTATTCATTATTATAGAAAGAGAGAGAGAGAGAGATTCGTGTATATATGTACTCACACACACAAACACTTTCAGCCCCTAGTCTCCAATGTCTTTGCCTAGACCAATGGTTCTCAGAAGTCCCTAAGACCCTTTTCATTGGCTCAAATTATTTTTGTAGTAATACTACAGTATTAATTGCCTTTTTCACTTTCCTTTTTTTCTTGAGGGTAAAATGAAGTTTTTCAGAGGCTGACATGTATTGATGTCATTTCTTTGATGTCAATATGTAATGAGTTTATTACTGCTATTTTGAAATAAATTTACAAAAATTTAACTTTTTTTTCTAATTTCCCATGTGCTAAATATGGAGAGATGTAATCTATGTAAAGAAAACCTTTCGGGAAGTCCTCAGTAATTGTTATAAGTGCAAAGGTGTCCTGAACCTAAAATGTTTGAGAACCACTGACCTGGACATACCGTTGCCTCCTTCCAAACTTCTCTCCACATTCACCACCCACTTTTACCACCAAACCTGCCTGACGGCCTTCCCTGACTTCTATTTCAAGGCTGCTCTCTCTGCTTTTAATATTAAGATCAACTCAGGATACGTTCTTGGAGATGGAGACATGGGATGAGGTCAGAGAGTACGCAATATGCTTTGCCCCAAGGGACAGTCACATGGAAGCTTCTTGAATATCAGATGAGGTACCAGTGAATCAAACATCGCAGTTAGAACTTGCACAGAAGATGCTGAGTGGCACCAAATGGATCACAGTGACTGACGCCCTGCTGCACAGTTGCTGACTATATTTTAGAACAAGCATGTGCAGAACTACGTGGATCCCATCGTTAAATAAATTATCACGTGAGACTTTCTCTAGTAATTACCATAGAGATGACTCACTCAAGTCAATTCGACAGTGGAACAGAAAGTTGCAACAATGCAGTTTTAAACTGTCAGAATTTAGAAAAGAAGTAACTCTCATGATATTTGCACAGACCTTAGTTTCGTATCTTCTCTCTAGCCCTTGAGGATTGTAAGCTTTCAGTGGAGCAAGGGGTAGGAATAGCAACAGGAACATGGTGTGTCCCTGCAAAAAAGAATTTTATGCAAAAGGTAGAACAAAAAAATGTTAAGAAAGGTACTTGTAATGCTATAGAACTCTGCGTCCTGCAGCAGTTCAGGTGCTGCTCTCATTTTTTCCTCCCAAAAGTCCTGTAAAGTAGAAATGGCCACCCACATTTGACAGATAAGAAACTTGAGCATAGGAGATGTATAAATGACTTGCCTGAGGCCACTCCTCAATTCGGTGATAGAATTGGGTTGCTCACCATGTCTTCCCCCACAAAAAAATCACACTTTGCCTTTTGTGAGCCAGATTGATCCAATTTTGAATTTAATTTAGTGTTTATTAATCACCTAAATAGGCACTGAGCTAGAATCAATAGGGTCTTCAAAGACGAAGCTGTACATACCCACATGGCCTCTGCCCTCAACGGAGCCGTTGTGATAATGAAGTAGACATAGAGTCCTGCAGAAGCCCAGAAGGGGGTGAAAGGGAAGAACTCCCTGAAGAAGGTATAATTTTTGTCCTATTTTATAGACAAGAAAACAAGAGTCTCCAAAGTGATGAAACAATGTGTTCAATGTACACAAGTAGGAAGATCTAGAGTGTGGATTCACATGGCAGCCTGTGTGATTCATAAACCCCAGGACTGTTCTGGGGGGCACACTCCTCAGCATAAGGACCTGGGGAACACCTTGTATGATGAGTGTGTACAGCAGACTAGGATGTCTTTGTCCACCCCTCAATTAGATTTACACCCTCCCTCTAGCCAGTGTGGCCTAATGGCCAGGAAGTCAGCGTTATGAGTAACAGAAGATACTTCAAAAACTAGTAATAAACATCTGCTTGCAGAAGGGTGCTCTGGATGGGGGAGCTGGGGGGATGTGAAAAAGTTTTATCATTTACCTGACAGCTCTTTTGTGCTTTTATCGTACATCATATACAAGTGTTACTTTTTTAATTAAAAGAAAGGTTACTTACAGAGAAAGGGGGGTATAGAGGGAGAGAAGAAGGAAAGAAGGGAAGAAGAGGCCTTTGAGATGGGATTAAAGGGTGTATAGGATTTTGAAAGATAGGCAAAGGGAAAAGACACATCAGGAGACAAAAATTTGAGCAGAGGCTGCAAGATAGCAAAGTACAAAGCTTTTGTGAGGAAGAGCCTGAAGTAGACAGAATGATGAAAGACCAGAAAGGATTATAGGGAGATAAAGTAGAAAAAGACAGATTGGGGCAGATCCTGGAGAGCTGTGCCTGTCATTAAAGAAGATCAAATTTCCAGACCAGCTATGAAGAGTAAGGAAGAAGTAAAATGATTTCTTTTCCATAGTTCTTCACATTTCGGAAATACTTTCACCAGAAAGATTTCTAAAAATTTCTTCCCCCTGACCAATTGTAAAATTATGTTGTCTAACCAAATTTATAATTTTCCACACTAGAATGGATGCCTTTCTTGTCTAATTATTTTATTCCTTTCTTGATACCATCCTCTGCCTTATTTTTGTATCCTAATTTGATTCTAAACCTCAGCTTTCTAAGGATTATGAAACAGCAAAAACATACTGACCTGCAGCTTTGCTGAGCAGAATTATCAGAGGGAAGAGTGATTTCAGAGTGTCTCAACCAGTCCCCTTAGTTCACAATCAACAGAGTGAGGCCCAGAGAGGGACAGGGCTCTCCCAAGTTCACACAGACAAACTCACAGTCCAGTGCCCTCATCAGTTTGCTGTGTCTGGCCCATCACCTGTTTGCCTGCTCAACTCGTTCCAGGGGCTCAGTTTTTGCTGAGGTAAGAGCAGATTCCAAACCAGATCATCATTTTTCTACATAAAGAGAATATCATTCCCCTGCTTTCAGGAGTCAGGAGGGAAAGCACAGAGAGATCAGGGGCTGGCCCATGTCACACACCCAACTTGGCCAGAACTGATGCCATACTCATCTCTCCACAGTCCCATGATATCTCCATTTTCTTCACCCTGCAAGCGATTTTGGCATAAAGTTCTAGATGGGAAAATAGATGCAATCAATATGCCATTACTGTACCCATTTCCAAATTCAAAGGACCAACTTTCATCCAAGAGGCCATGTGTCATAAAATATAAAGGCTTCTGCCACTCTACCTCCTGAAGCACTTCCTATTTGACCATAGAGTAGACACAGTCAGGGGAGAATTGGAGCAGAGTTTGGAAGTTAATCTATACTCTAGTACCCAGCAAATTGCCTTTGAGTTTCTGCTTAAATTTTGAATAACATGCTACTACTACATATCAGGCAGTTTTCCCTATTTTCAGTCACTTGTTTTAAAGTTGTATTGTTATTAAAATTTCTATAATGATTCAATCTCAAAGGACTTCATGCTCAAGAAGTACAGTCCATATGCAACAATAATGAGAAAGGAATTTCATTCTACACTCAAGAGCATGAGAAGGGACCCAAATAAAGGGACTACAACTGTATATAATGAAATCCTCTTTCTTCTTTCATCCTTTTTTCTCAACGTGCAGCTGTTCAACATCAACCTCCCTATCAAAATTCCTCCTCTGCTCCCATTAAGGCAGCCTCTTTTCCCTCTCACTTCAATTGCCCTCTCTTTCCCAACCATTTATTCTACAGTTTGACTTGGCATCTCTCTTAGCAAGAAAGCATCACTCCTTTAGAAGAGAAATTTATCTGGCAATTTTGGGATTCTCTTTTGTGGGCTGTGTCAGTGTATGTAAATGTCCTCATATTAGTTCATTCTTGCTTTGCTATAAAGATATATCTGAGACTGGGTAATTTATAAAGAAAAGGGATTTAATTGGCTCATGATTCTGCAGGCTATACAGGAATCATAGCTGGGGAGGCCTCAGGAAACTTACAACAATGGTGGAGGGCAAAGGGGAAGCAGGCACGTCTTACATGGCCAGAGCAGGAGGAAAGGGGGGCGGGGGGAGGTGCTACACACTTTTAAAACAACCATATCTCTTGAGAACTCTATCATGAGAAGAGCACTAGGGGGATGGTGCTAAACCATTAGAAACCACCTCATGATCCAATCACCTCCTACCAGGCCCCATCTCCAACACTGGGGATTACAATTTGACATAAGATTTGGGCAGAGACACTGACCCAAACCATATCAGTCCCCTAATTTCTTCCCACTGATCCTGTTGACCCTAGAGTCACTCTTTCACAATACAGGACTTTTCATATTTAACAAAATATCTTAAGCCTGTAACTGCCCTCTTTTCTGTTCTCCAAACTAACCATGCCCATTGTGAAGTCTCTGGGCCTTCATATGTAACATATGATGTGAAATTCTTATGCAAAAAGAGGGTGAAAGAACAGACGTTGGTAGTGTTGTTATCAAACATTAATTAAGCACTCAAATCTGAATTAAGCCAAGCATTGTTCTAGGTGCTGGGAGTAAGGTGCTAAACAGAATCCCTACCCTAAGAGAGTTTACCATCAGGTTGGAAGAGACTGAAAATAAATAAACAAATAAATATATAAGATATTATAGTGTGATAAAACTATGAAGAAACTAAAATATAACATGAGATAGAGAGTTGCTGGGAGTTAGGGTAGACTTACATTAGCTACAGTGCTCAGGGAAGACCTCTGGAGGTAGTGACTTTGGGGGTGAGACCTGAATAATCCCAAGGAAGCAATTATGTGACTATTGGAAGTCCAGCACAAAGAACTTAAAATGATAACCACTTGGCATCTTCAAGGAAAAAGAAGAGCATCCCACTGGGTTAGGGTGCAGTGCCTCGGGGAAAGAGTGATGGTCTATCACTTCGTGGTGGAGAGCTTGAGGGAGTATGAGTAGGGAGAGCACATTTCACTCTTAGCAAGATAAAAAGCTATGTGAGGATTTGAATCAGGGAATGCTATGCTGATTTTTGTTTGTTTGTTTTTTATTTTATTTTATTGTTATTATACTTCAAGTTTTAGGGTACATGTTCACAATGTGCAGGTTAGTTACATATGTATACATGTGTCATGCTGGTGTGCTGCACCCATTAACTCGGGGGGAGGGGGGAGGGATAGCATTAGGAGATATACCTAATGTTAAATGATTTTGTTTTTAAAAGTTTTCTTGGTGGCTATGTGGAGAAACAACTGACAGGAGGCAAGAGAGATGGCAGCAATACCAGGCAGGAGTGGTCCAGGCAGAAGATGAAAGGGGTTCCAACTATGTTTGTAAGAGTGGAGATGATGTGGTTCTGTGATATGTTGGGGAGGTAGACCCAATAGGATCTTGGTTTTTCAGTTGTACAGTCCTGCCAACATGCTCACAGAATGTTCCTGAAGTCTTCCTTGTTACAACCTCTGATATCTGTGAGCTACTATTCAAATAAAAAGTACACAATACCTTAGAGCAAGCCACCAATTTTAGTTACATTTAAGTCTAAAGCTGTACTTAGTAAAATTATCACTGAAGTAAAGAGAGTCTGAAGATATGCATTTTTGTGTACAACACAAAAAATGTTTTACATGATTACAGAGGAGTTCAGCTCCTTAAAGCTCCAATAGTTCCAACACTCCACCTCCATTTTTTGGTCCCATTTATACCGTATAACTAACTATGACTTCCCCATGGCCCGTGTTAGAACTCCAGAGTACCAGGACTGTTAGTTTGACTCCAAAGCTTAAGTGGTGTGGAGGTTTATGGATGACTCCACAATATTGATTCTACTCCAGGTAATTAGTCTAGGCCAGGCCAGGTAATTCTGTTTTTTGCAAATGATTGCCTCTGAAATTTACATAAGTCTCACTTAGTTAAGAAAATGTTAGAAGACAGTATTCTGGAGACTTCTATCAAATACATTCATTATCCCTAGAAAAGAAACACAGAAAGAGAGAGCCATTATTCTCTGGATATTATCATGTCTGGAGGTGAGACATGCAAATCCTACAGCCATCATTGGGTTTGTTACCTTCCATAAAATAAAGCCTATGCTGAAGTTGACACAATAAAAGGATGGAAAGAATTTGGGTCCTTGATGACACTATTAAGGCGCCAATCAAAAATGCCTAGAGCCTGCTGTAACTCTAGACTTCAGGTTTTTGTGAGATATATTTTCTTTTTGCCTTAGCTGGTTTGCATTGTAGTTTTCCATTACATTCAGCCAAATTCATTCCACCAGATATGCTGAGGTTCATTTTTATAAAAACATTAACAGGTATTTATTAAGCACCCACTACATGTCATGTACTGTTCTAAGTGCTGGTCATACAGAGTTTAATAAGGCAACACTGCCTATTTTTGTGATACTGAATATTCTCATTTGGAGGCAATAGGAAATAAGCAGAAATAAATCAGTAATCTCACATAACAGTTAATGCTATGAAAACAAAATGAGGTAAGATGCCAGAAAAGTACTGAAGGCCATAAGGAAAGGGGCAAAGTCTTATTAAAAAAATTAGGTCTATGCAGAAGTGCACCAATCACATGGATGCTCATCACAGCAATGTTTGTAAGAGCAAAAGTAATGGTACTTACTGGAAATAACCTAATGAAACACATTTTGAAACATTCATATGGCATTCAAACAGGCAAAATATATTGTCAATAAAAAAGACTGGGTTAGGTCAGGTGTGATGACTCACACCTATAATCTCAGCAGTTTGGGAGGCTGAGGAGGGAGGATTGCTTGAGGCCAGAATTTTGAGACCAGCCTGGGCAACAGAGAGACCCCCATCTCTACCAAAAAAAAAAAAATTTAAAAAGACTGAGTTAAAAGAATATATGGGATTATATGACACTCTCTCTTTGACATATTCTTAATAAAAATAAAAAGCTGGTTGTAGAAGAGTATGTATGATGTTACCCCAATTATAGGAATTATATAAAGGACTGATGGATACAGAAAGGTCAATAAAGATAGAGAGATAGAGATAGAGATAGAAATAGGTAGAGATTTACTTCTCATTGGTATGCAGTAAAGTTTATCAGTGTTGCTTACCTTTCATAAGAGACACAGTAGAAAAGGTAGACAGAAAATAGACTTTTTTTATTTCTTGATTTTCTGTGCAGTTTTCTAATTTATTTTACTATGTGCACTTTTAAATTTATAAAAGAAATACATTTAAAATTTTTAATTACATGTAATTTTTTTTCAGGGAAAAGCAGAGTGAGGAACAATAAATGTAAGTAAAGATTATTGCTTAAGAGAGGCTTTCGACATGCATGACAACAAAGGAGGATCACCTGAATTGAAATAGGAGCCAGGCAGAAAAGGAGGCCATCTGTTCTACCTGGTGTTACCTGGCAAATAGTATCCCCACCATCAGGGGTAAACACTGCAGGAGAAAATTCTACCACCAGAAGCTTTGCAATTCCAAGAGCAGCATTGTATGGGACCGGGTGCCAGGATTATCCACAAAGTAATTTCAAAGCAGAGAGATGTTGGAGGAGGATTTTATAAAAATACTTGAGAATGCCAGAACAGGCCAAAGCACCAACAGATCACAGGAGTACCAGGCAAAGTGCCCCATGGCAAGGGACTTCTGAAGACCTGCACATTGAGGAGAAGGTGTAAGATTATTACTGGGTATATCTATATGACCTTGGAGAGATCCTTCCTCCCAGGTCCTTTTGTCTGAGCCAGGCCAAGAACCTGTGTTGATTTCACTTAAGCTGTGACCCCCCTCTTCACTGAACATGTGTTTTGAAAAACCCTCATCTGCTACACATCAAACCCGTATTTGTGACATGAATAGCAGGTCTCCAAAGGAGGCTGAATCAAAGCCAATCTCAAGAGCACGGCAGATTGAGCAATCTATTCTACAATAATGGAAGAGATTAGGGGAGGAGCGCTTTTCTGGATGCCTGATTTTTTTCTTTTAGTTTTGTCTTCTTGTCTTATCAATAACCATCATATATTTCATAGTTAGAGAGCCAATTTTCTGATAAATAGTTCACATGGTGAGAAATAATAGATCAGGATGAAGAAAATAGGTTTTTGTTCACCCATGGAAGATTCCACACCCTTAAAGCACTGTTCTGTGAGTGCCTGACCTTCAGTGTGTCACACGCAGTTGCTTAATGATAAACCAAAGTTGCTGTCAACTTGGGAAATTTTGCTGTTTCTCATATTAACCGTGCAGCTTCAACCAGATCCTTTCACCCATTCCTCCCTTGCTTTGTTCATTGCTAAAGTAGGATACCAGCCAAGGTAACAATCCAGGGAAAAGAAGGCATATAAAATATGCAGTACTTTGCCTTCTTATTAGTTTGTTAAGCTAATCTTAATTTCTAAAGTTATTCTCTTAGTCTCTAAAAATCTCTAACTCAAAGCAGCCAGGATTGAGACACATGTGGCTTTCTTAAACCCAAAGCCAGCATTGCTAGTCGTTTACAGCACCACTTTCTCCTACTGCTTCGGGATGTGAGACCTCAGAACCTCAGGCAGTTACTTTAGAACTGACAGGTAAAGACAGTCTATTTGCCATTCCTGCAGCTGCTAAGCCAGGCATTTTCTTTGAATCCTAGCCATGGTTTGGGTGCCAAAGGAGTCAATTTCCCTTGCATTTGCGTGGTGCAGTGTTTGTGTAATTTAGTAGATCATGGCATCACTAATGGGTGACTGCTGAGAAGCTTTTAATTTGCATGGAACATATCCCTATGCTGAAAAGAAAGCCAAACTTTGCTTATGAATTGTCATCTGTCATTGAGAGAAAGTCCCGAAATGTGGACTCACTTTCTTCAGGCTTTCTGGAGAGTTTAAAAACAACTCTAGGGCTGGGCACAGTGACTCATGCCTATAATACAAGTGATCCAGGAGGATGGCTTGAGGTCAGGAATTCGAGACCACCCTGGGCAACATAGCAAGACTCTGTCTCCAAATTATTTTGTTTTTAATTAGCCTGGCATGATGGCATGTGCCTGTAGTTCTAGCTATGCTGGAGAGCCCAGGAGCTCGAGGTTACAGTGAGTGATGATCACACCACTGCACTACAACCTGGACAACAGAGCAAGACTCTGACTCTAAAATCAAACAAATGTACAGACATAACTCTGTGTAGGGGAAAGGCATTTTAACCTCTTTTTATCCATCCCCTTCCCAGGTCTCCTTTAAAAGAGAGAGGGGAAAACTGCTGGAATAATTGGTCAGAGATCAAGAATTAATTGCACCATGAATATTAATGGATAGGGCCACTGCATTAAAAGGCCTTAATTCCTCTTCAGCTATTCTCTACGTGCCTACACTACACACAGCTTGGTCAGTAACTCAAATCAGGACTTGCCCTTGGCAGAACTTGTCAGCTGCCTCTCTTGTTCTGAAACTTCAAGAAACACTCACCTAGCTGAGTCAGGGTTTTCCTTGGAGCCCTGCCATCACTCTGCCTGCATGCTAAATCACTCTGGATGTGGCAAGGGGTTAGTGTCTCATTCACTTTCAATTCCTTCTAACAAAAATATTTTGAGCACCCACTATGTGTAGACATCATTGTAGGTGGTATATATCCATCCAACTATATATATATATACATATACATATGTTTGTGTATATATATAATTCTAGTCAATAACTAAGTAAAACCTAGAGTTCATCAAATGGTGGTAAGTGCTTTGGAACAAAATTAGACAGGCAAGTGGACCAGGGAATTCAGGGAGGGAGGGGAGATGTGTTCTGATTTCAAGTCGTATGGTGAGGAAAGCCCTCACTGAGAAAATGACAGTCGAATCATACCTGAAGAAGCCAGGATCTGGTCTTGTGACTATTTGGGGACAAGGACAATCCAGATATGAAAAAGAGCAAAGGCAAACAGGAGGAGGCATTTCTGTGTGTCTGTGAGTAGTAAAGAAGCTGAGTTGCCTGGACAGAGTGAGCAAGAGAAGAGTGACAGGATGGGACATCAGAGTTACCAGGTAGACAGAGGGCAGCAAACTGCATGGGACTTCTGGGTCACTATGATGGCTTTGGGTTTTACTCAGGGAAAGAGAGAATAAACAAAGACATTTCAGGTTGTCTAAGTTTCCTGTTGATGCTATTTCAAATTTGCCATAAATTACCACATGGTTAGCAGTTTAAAATACCACAAATCGACTCTGTTATAGTTCTAAAAGTCAGAAGTCCAAAAGCAGCTTCACTGGGCTGAGATCAAGGTGTAAGCAAGCCTGTTTTTTTTTTTTTTTTCCAGAGGCTATGAGAAGATAATCTGTTTCCTTGCCTTCTTCAGGGTTTAGTGACTACCCATATTCCTTTGCTTTTTGCTCTGCTTCCATCTTCAAAGTGCATCACTCCAATCTCTGCCTTCATCCCAGTACTTTATCCTCTGACTCCTCCAGCATCTCTCTTATTAACATTTTTGTGATTACATCAGATCTACACAGATAATCCAGGCCCATCACCCCATCTCAAGATTCTTAACTTGCTGGCTGGGTACAGTGGCTCAGCACTGTAATCCCAGCACTTTGAGAGGCCAAGGCAGGAGGATTACTTGAGGCCAGGAGTTTGAGACTAGCCTAGGCAACATAGAGAGACCTTGAATCCACAAAAAATAAAAATAAAAAAATTAACTAGGCATGCTGGTGTGTGCCTGCAGTCCCAGCAACTCAAGTGGAGGATCCCTTGAGCCCAGGAGTTGGAGGCCACAATGAGCTATGATCATGCCACTGCACTCCAGCCTGGGTGACAGAGCAAGACCTTGTCACTAAAAAAAAAAAAAAAAAAAAAAAAATTAATTCTTAACTTACTTTTTTCTACAAAGCCTCTTTTTCCATATAAGGTAAAATTCATAGGTTCCAGGGATTAGGACATGGACTTATTTCTATGGCCATTGTTCAGCCTACCAAGGATAATCTGATTGGATTTAGGTTTCCAAAGAATTATCTGGATGCTCTGTTGAAAATGAACTTTTGGACTATACGAGCAGAAACAAAAAAAACCAATTAGGTGGCTCTTGCAATATCTTAGGCAAGAGATGATGATGGTTCAGTCTTAGGCAAGAGATAATGATGGTTCATCAGGGGTATTGAGAAGCCATACCTTGGAAATGTTTTAAAAACAAAACCAACGTATTTTGCTGATATGGGTCATGAGAAAAATAGAAGAGAAACTGATTCCTTTAAGTTTTTAGTTTTAGCAGCTAGAAGGATAGATATTCTTTTTCCTAAATGGGAAAGGTTATTGGTTATTGAAGGAGAAGATCTGGAAGAAAGATAATGAATTTAGTTTTGTATATTAAATTTAAAATTCCTATTGAAGATCCAAGCTGAGATGTCAACATTTGAATTAAATATTAATATGTGAGCCTAAACAGGTGCATCAAACTAGGCTTTACCATAATTGTGCACTGAGAATTATTATACATTGTACTTGAAATACCATTTGGCTATTATTCCTTGGATATAATTCAGACAGAAATATTGTGAGAACAAGGAAACATGGAAGATATGCAATAGCAGGTCAGGATTCATGAGCTACCAAAACTCTAGCTGTAATACCATCAAAATGCCATGCAAGAGACCCAAGATCCCATTTAACACTAACACTGTATGTATCTGCAAACATAGTTGCAATTTCCAAGGCTGACACTGAGATGTACAGAGATCCTGTTTCTTGGCTTATGGTCTATTAATCTGGGAACTTAAACTCTGGTTTGCATCAGAATCAGCAGAGTAGTGTGTTAAAATGCCACTTTCTGGATCCCGTCTCCAGATGACTCAGGAGGTCTAGATGATAGTAGTAGTGGTCTGCAACCCAGATAACATTGAGAAAGAGCAAAGGAAGGACAGATGGGCTGTGGTAAATGAGTATTTGTGGTGGGTGTTTTATTTGGTTTGGTTAGTAGTTAAGAACTCACTGAGCACTTACCATGGGTAGGTATGATCTCACTTTATTCTCACAATACTTTAAGAAGTGGGAGGAAAGTACTATTATTACTCTCATTTTGCAGATGAGAAAACTGAAGGCATAGAAATTAGATGAATTTCCCAGATTACACAGCAGTCAAGGCAGAGTTGATCTTTTCTGCTGAACTTATTTGGCTCTAACTCCTACATCCATGCTGGTACCCAGTGTTCTGTGTTGGGGATGGGAACATGGATCAATTGAGTGGTATGAAAGATGGAAGGGTATGACTCTAAGATACTGCTGATAATGTCTGGATTTCTGTTGGAATTAGTAGAACAAGCTCTGCAGCCAGGCTGCCTGGTTTCAAACCTGTACTCTGCCACTTGACTGCTGTCAAGTGTCTATGCTATTTCACCTGTCTAAGTTTCACTTTTCCCCTCTGCATATAGAGGTATAAATAGCACCTATATCATCAGTTATTGTGTTGGTGAAATAAGATGATACTTTGAAGTCTTATTCTCCATGGCCTCCAAAATCTCTCCATGATCTGCTATCCTGTTCCCTCCTCAACTTTCTATCTGTACTATTTACTTCACCATTGTGCATCTTGCTCAAAGATGCTTGCTTCTTTTTATTCCACAAACAAATCTGGCTCACTGGGGACATTTATCTCAGAATATTCATCTGCCTAGAAAACTCTCCTTTCCCTTCCTCTCCCAGACTGTAATATGGCAATTTTTTTCTTATTGAGGTCTCAGTTCACATGTTTCTCCCATAGATAAGTTATTCCTGTACACTCAACAGAAAGTAGTCCTCTATTTCCTGGTCACAATCATATTACTGTTTTATCTATCTTTTCATAATATGTATCACTATCTGTATTTGTGGTGTTTGTTTACTGGCTTATTATTATCCCTACAACTAAAATTTAAGGTGCATAATGTCACTTGTTCATTACCACAGTCTGAGCTCTTAGAACAGTATCTGACACGTAGAGGGAACTCAATGAAAATTTATAGACAGGAAGAAAAAGAAGGGAGTGAAGGAGTGCTGTGTATGACTAAAAAATTCAGGGAAAGAACCCACAGTGGGAATCACTAGCTCCTAGACCTCATTAAATTCAGGACCCATAACCATATTTTTAATATCTTTAGAAAATCCACATTTAACTGGAAATTGTCCCATGCACACAACTCATTTTCCAAACCCATCGCAGACAGAGGGATCAAACAGATGGACTCTGCATTGCACCTGGGAGTGCAGCCAAATCTAGCTGTGCTGGTTGCATTGGAAAATCTTACAGAAATGGAGTAGAATTTACAAATTTCAAAGAGGAGTGAGGCCCTGCATCCCACTTCCAATTTTGGATCACCCAGGTTATGGCTTTTAAATGGACATTTGTATTGTTTTTCTCTACTTAATGTTTGTTCCTTTTCTATTGGGGATGATGAGACATCATCTGGCATTTCTGCCAATCTCTTCACCACAATTATCTGCCGGGCAGAGGATGGCTGTTTTGGGGAAAAGACTCAGCTTCTCCAGTGAATCAAGTACATGTACCCCCTCTTCTTCAGGGTAGTGGACAATGGTGAGGGAGCAACAGGAAAGGTTTTGTGTGTTGAAAGACATTTTGGGATCCCTCATTTATTTACCAGTTTCAATTAGCAGTTGAGCAAAAACACCTTTTAACTGAGACATAAACAGGGTCAATTCCCAAAGAAGAACTATGGTCTGTGTTAGGAAGAACTTTTGAATCCCCTCTGGGGCATCCATAATGAGATTTTTTTCAAGATGGCAGCACCAGAGGCTTGACATTCTTTGAGAACATCCATCTTACTCAAACTTGGATCTTCTCAGTCTAAATGGCAGGCCTCTTGCTGTCCTCCAAACTTTGACAAAATAAGTGTTGGGATTTGGTCCACTTCAGCAAATACTTACAGAAGAACAACTACCATGTTCCAGGCCCCATGTGTAGGTGTTACCATGGTAAACTAGGCACTTATCTCACGGAGATCACAGTCCAGTGGAAAATAAAGTCAAGGAAATAGATCATTACAGTGCAATGCTAACTAGGCTGTATATATAATAGGGTATATTATACAGTACTTTTTGGAGCACAGAGATATGTACCTAATATAGACTTAGGTGGGAAAAAAAGTCTACCAGACAAAGCAATATCCTAAGCTGAAACCTGAATGATTACATGTACCTGAAAGGATTTTGGACCAGAAGTCAATGGACATGGATTCAGGCCCGATTCTTTGAGTTATTAGCTTTGTACATATAAGTAAGTTATTAATTTTTTTTAAATAGTCTCCTGTCTTGGAATTGGGGATAATGGTTCAGCCATCTCACAGCACTAGGTAAAAACAATAGATGTGCAAATGATTGGTAAATTCTAAAGCCTTTTACAACATTCTAGCTATTACTTGAGGCACCATTTGCTATCAATACTCCAGCACCTCAGCTTGTTTGTGCTTCAGTTGGGGCCAGAAAGTTTAGTTTCATCCTTTCCCAGCATCATTTATCTCTGAAAGTTCTTGAGGTTATTTCGTGACCAAGCTTTACGAATGTAAACCCAAATTTATTGCTAGCTTAACTCTGCAGATATTCAGTCTTATCCTCTGCCACACCTCAAGCTCTGATGCTATAGAGTTTTCTCTACTCTTTATACTTTTCTAGGAAACAAAAGAACATGATCCATGGATATTTATTAATATGATTTGTGGTTTGTCAGCAGATTTGGGAATAAAATGTTAATATTCAAGCACCATAATTGAATCACATTTATATAAAACACAAGATTTTATTGCAAAGCAAATATGAGGAGCAAGCTCTTCTGTGGCAATATAGCAAGATATGACTTCATTCCTTATCTTTTTTTTTTTTCTTTTTGAGACGGTGTCTCACGCTGTCACCCAGGCTGAAATGCAGTGGCACGATCTCTGCTCACTGGAACTTCGCCTCCAGGGTTCAAGCGATTCTCCTGCCTCAGCCTCCTGAGTAGCTGGGATTACAGGCATGTGCCACCACACCTGGCTAATTTTTGTGTTTTTGGTAGAGACGGGGTTTCACCATGTTGGTCAGTCTGGTCTCAAACTCCTGACCTCATGATCCGCCCACCTCGGCCTCTCGAAGTGCTGGGATTACAGGCATGAGCCACCATGCCCAGCTCATTCCTCATCTTTTATAAAGCACAATAGCACTTTTAACTCATGGGGCAGCCCTTTTCACCTACTGCCCTTAGAGGCAAGTTAAAGATCTCCTAAACAGAAATATATTTTTCCACTAATGAATGTAATAGTAGTGTGTTCATCTCCTGTGTGATCTGGGATTACCTATGAGATAGTAAACCAAACTCTAGAAACCCTGAGCCTAATGCCCAAAAAGCCCATGTCAATTTCTTAAATAGATTTGGGGAAAAACACACACACACACACACAAACACCCAAATGAAGAGTGAGTTGGGAGAGCAAAAGACAACCTGAAAGAAAACAAGAGATCCACTGAGGATTAATGTATGGAGATAGCATTTATGTCCTGCCCTACATTATCCTAATTTGAAATAAGCAAGTGCTTTTTTTTAGAAACAGACTTTTCCAGAAAGCCTTGAAGCTGGATGAGATCTCTTCCACATACCAGAGCTCAGAGAGCTAAGATAAAAGATACCTTGCAATGTAACACCACCTCCAGACTTGCATAATTTGGCCAAGGACTCAAATTGATAAAAGAAAGCTAAATCAGTAGGTTGAGACAAGAATTGATAGAAAAATTTTTCTCAGAAGATGTTGTGATTCATTAAAATTTAGCCAAGAACTTCTAGAATTAGATGTTTCCATCTGAAGCTTTTTTTGGGGGAGAAAGAGTAGTAAATGGTTAAAAATCTGAATTCTGAACTCTGGTTATAGTAAATTTAGCCGTGCTATTTGCATTTGGGGTTAATACAGAAAAGCATTCATTTCCCTTCTTACCAAAAGGATGAAATCTAATGAAAGAGTAATCACCTAAGGAAATAAGAAATGGTGGAGATAGCAAATCTTCTTCCAGAGTATCAGCTAAAGCGAGTCACTGATGGGGTAGTATAGAGAGAAGGTGAGTTGAGGATGGCTTCACATTTAAGAAAAAACATGTTTTAGCATAAATGAGACAAATATCTGTTTGTGTTCAATTCAAACTTTACATTTTTTCTAAAGGAAGGATATCTTTCTACCCAAAAGAAAGTAGAATCACAGAGGCAGCACAGAGATGCCTCAAAAACAGAAAGCTGACACTATTAGAATTTACTAATTATTCTCCTTTCTGCCCTCATTCTTAACATGCTTCTTCCTGCCCTCATATTTAAAACTCTGCCCAATTTTGCATCCTTTAGTTAAGTGTTTCCCCCATTTCTGTATTATGAATTCAAACAAGACTGAGACCAAATATTGTATCTCTCTTTGTATTCTTCCCTCGCCTTGCCCACTAAGCGCGTGTATAATAAGCGTCCACAAAGTATTTGGTAAAAAACGAAAATAGATAAGTACAGTTGGATTCTCAAAGAGTCAGCAATTTTTTTCCTATCAAGTCTTGCCTCATCCTTAAAACAAGGAAGAAATATGTTTTAATTAAGTATCTCATTGCTACTCTTTTATTACTTACTATTCCCACCCAAATCTCCTCATTCTGCCTACTTCTTTCCCTCTAGACATGACATATATTGCAAATGTCCATGTGTCAAAACTTACCTGTTTTACTTCTTATTTATGTAAGAAATTATGTTTTCAGATTTTCATGGTAAAAATTGGTTCCCTGATAAACTAATCCATGATCCAATAGCTAATGGCTCATCGTACCTTAGGTGTGCTAGTCCTAACTATTTCATAGGAGACCCCTGGAGACACAATGCCTTTATGAAAAGATTCTATGTCTATTCTAGACTGTTTAATAGGCCAATGGAAAGATAATCTAGAGTGGAGAAGTTTTCCAGTGCCCTTCAAATCTCTTAGCCTGCAACTTGCTTTAAGATCTAGTTAGGAACAAGCATCCACACACAAAAAAACATGAAAAGTCAAGATTAAAGAGAACATCAATCATTCGATTTTCAAAAAGTCACGCCTAGGCAACTGGTGCCAAAAGCCTCATAAATGAACAGCTGCTTGAGATGAGCTTGTATTTTACGTACTTAAATACATTAATCTTAGAAATATGAACAAGAAGTCAGTGAAGCTGTTTCTTTATTCTTTGAAAGCTCAGATCTTCAAGTTGCCCTCCTCCACTTGATTTTCCTGCATCTGTTATTTTTCTGTAGGTTGCCAGAATTCCAAGACGTGAACGATCATTGCAACTTAAATAGGCCATTTTGGCTAAAGAGAAAATCCAGAGGGGAAGTAACAGGCAAAGAAACTCTGCTATGGGCTGACTATAAAAAGAGGTGACTGCAGAGAACATGCTACTAGGTGTGAGAAATTGAAGAAAGATTGCTTAATGTTATAGCTTATCTTTGACTTTTAGAGGAAGAATACTTAGCTGAACACAGAGGAAGAAGAAAGAGTAGTAGAAAGTCTCCAAAGCAGGTCTTTGAGTAAGGACACTTGCTCTGCCACTTATAGGATGCTTTAATCTGGAAGACTGGAAGTCACTTTGCTTTTGGGAGCCCAGGTTGCCCCATATAAAATATAAAAGCTGTTAGACCAAATGGTCTCCAGTGTCCCTTTGGAGAGATGATCTGATGCTTGAGGAGTTCAGAAAACTACTTGGGGTGTTTGGACCTGTCAGCTCTATGATTAAAATTTTCATTCATATTTATTTTCCTCTTGTGCATTCTCAGGGTGCTTGGCAGTAGATTAGGTGTAGCGTTCAGTTCCCAGGCCTTTGGATCTGAAAAATGTAGTGTCGCTTTCTCATCATTGATTCCAATTGCATATTTTGGTTTATGCATCATAAACCATATTGTGAAAAATAAACCCTCCAAGCTGATCTACTGAACCATTAAATGCTGTATCTTGGCCGGGCGCGGTGGCTCACGCCTGTAATCCCAGCACTTTCGGAGGCCGAGGCGGGCGGATCACGAGGTCAGGAGATCGAGACCATCCTGGCTAACACGGTGAAACCCCGTCTCTACTAAAAATACAAAAAATTAGCCGGGCGTGGTAGTGGGCGCCTGTAGTCCCAGCTACTCGGGAGGCTGAGGCAGGAGAATGGCGTGAACCCGGGAGGTGGAGCTTGCAGTGAGCCGAGATCGCGCCACTGCACTCCAGCCTGGGCGACAAAGCAAGACTCCGTCTCAAAAAAAAAAAAAAAAAAAAAAAATGCTGTATCTTATCTACAGGTGAAGTTTTCTAAAAGGATTTATCTACAGATAGACCATGAAGCCAACTACAATGATGTGATGTACTTTGGAGCTTTCAAACAGGCACAGATTTCTGGTTGAGAGGGAGTGCAAACAGACTCTGGCATTCAGAATTGGTGGGAATAATACAAAGCTTGGAAAAACCTAGCAGAGATTGTACTTAATATGGTACTCTGTCTCAGTTATTCATTCAATAAATGTTTATAGAGCACTTATTGTGTACCTGGCACTGTGCTAGGCACTAGGAAGCAGAAGTAGGACAACTTGGTCCTTGCCCCAAGGAAGCTTATGGTTTAAAGAGTGTTATGAGAGTTTCATATGAGACAGCCTTCAGTTGAATGTCAGGAAAGCCCTGTCTCCATAATAGCATTTAACAATTGAAAGGCATCTCTTCTGTCTCTCCTAAAGGAAGAAGAACAGTTCTTTTAGATATTCCTCACATGGGATGTTTTCCATTTTCTATCTCTGGAAACACTACAGTTTATCCCCCTTAAGTGGGACCATCAGAAGTGAACCCCAGATGTATCTAATCCGAGAAGAGAGAAATAGGACTCTCTTATTCTGAGTACACAGTTACATTAATATAGCCAGCAATCCTATTAGCAATATTAATAATAAAATAGTAAAGTGACAATAATGATGATGGTGATAAACAAAAATAATAAGAAAGCCAAGACTTTGAATGCTTGAACTAAAGTTCATATTCCATCTCCATCTTGGTTTGAATTCCCGCAAAAGCAGAGGTAGGTGGGGCAGAGTTACAAGGCCTGGATCACCTGGCTCTCTGCATTCTATTCTCTACATGCTGCTCCTTCTGCTGAGAAACCCCTCCTCTCTTCCCACAGGTCTCTCCTTGCCCACTCTCCAGCTGGTGGTGCCTTTAACAACCTCAGGTACCAGCCTAGATACCACATGCTTCATTCAGAAAGTTTTTCTCAGCTCCCAGGCCTTGGCAGATTGCCCCCTTGAGTTTTCACAGCATCTTGCCTTTGCTTGTCACAGCACTAGTCTTGCTGTGTTCAAATTGCCTGTTGTGTGTTTGGATTCATGTGACTGTGGATTCAAAATGGACATAGAGGGTGAATGAATAAATAAATGAGTGATGTTGCCTACTTTGCTCAAGGCCAACTGAGCATGAGTTCTTCCCCATAACTCTGATTTCAAAGAAAGCACAGATCTGCCTTCAGCACAAATTTTCACTTATTCCCAATGAATATCCTTTCACTGGGCTTACTCTGGTTTCCTCCAGCCCATGAAATATGACTTATTTTGGCTATTGAAACAGAATAAAGAAAACACATGGTTTTTAGGAACTGCTTGGTAGCTGTTAGGAGGGACGATCCCACAATAATGAGGCTTCTCTCAGCCTGTAAGTTCCAGTGAGTCTTTCCAAGCCAGCTCTGTTTGGTATATTCAGGAAACTGCTCAAGTCTCAAGGTTCTGTGGGTCCAAAGATGATGCTATTAATGATGCAAGAAGATGTGAAAACAATGTAGTTTCCCCCTTAAAACTCACTCAGAAAAGGCCTCGTGCAGCCCAGTAAAACAAAATTCAGGACCTGAAGAATCTGCCGAAGAATGGGGAAGAATGCAGGCATTAATGCCTCCGAGATCTTGAATTAAACCTCAGGTCTGCCCCTTATCAGCTGTATTATCTCACATTAGTTTTTTATATTCTATGAGCCTCACTATCCTCTACTGTAAAATGAGGATAACATTACAGCTTGTTAGGTTAAATGATATGATGCATGTTGTGGATCTAATAGGCTTCCAGCTGTTTGCTTTTTTCAAAACCATGCCTGGGATTTAATATACTTTAATCTTAAAAGATGCATGATTATAATAACATACATGCCAAAGAACATCCCATTTGAAGTGGAGACAAAAAGGCAATAGGTTACTACTTTTAAGGAGCAGATACCTCTTCTACAATGGTTCTTTTAAACCAGTGCTTTTCAACCTTGGACATAAACCATGCTCACCTGCAAGGCTTGTTAAAATAAAGATTGATGGGCCCAGCCCCCAGAGTATCTGCTGAAATAAATATGGAATGGGGCTGGCAAGTTTGTATTTCTAACAAGCTCCTAGGTAGTAGAGATGCTTTCAGTCCTTAGGCCACATATTTTGGGTATCTTTAGGACATCAAGACCAATACCCAGCACCTATAACATTTCCCGGTGCAGAGCAAATACTTGGTATGAATAAATATTATTTTGGCATCTACTAAGAAGTGCCCAAGAAAGCAATGGATGGGCTGAACATTTCTGGAGAACAAGCCAGAGACTGTCCTCAGTTGCAGTATACCCATGCTAAATCTTTCAGAGCCTCAGCATTGCCTATTAGCTCATTACTCTCTAAAAGTACATTATTCTCTTTTGAATTAGAAGTTAATTTTTCATATATTTAACTTCAGTTTTGAGAATGTTGTCATCTATTACATTTCTAAGGGTACTCCTTCATTTCCAAAATTTGAGGTACAAAAGGGCATCGAATTAGAATGAGTCAGGGGACAGAAATGAAAACAGAGTCTGCTCAGATATAATTTTACTCAAAAAGTAGGTCCTCTGCCTCTGTTTCCACTGAAAACATAAAGAAGAGAATGGCTAGATCACAGACCTGAAAGAGGAATCAGGGATCTAAATAAAACACTCCCTTACCCTGAAGTTGGCTAGGCATCACAGCAGGGATGAGAAGGATCACAGGATGTGGACCAGGTAACTTCTAAGATCCCTTTTTCACCAGCACCAACAAAGGAAGAGATTGAGAATCAGATTTAACTCCAGATCCCAACCTTTTCTTTCTAACCAAGATGTTCACCCCCACCATTTGAACACTTCTAAGAATAATTGAGGAACTCCTCCTTATAAACGAAAGAGGATGGTCAGGTGTGGTGGCTCACAGCTGTAATCCCAACACTTTGGGAGACCAAGGTGGGAGGGTCACTGGAACCCAGGAGTTCAAGACCAGCCTGGGCAACAGAGTAAGGCCCTGTCTACAAAAAATTTAAAAATTAGCCTCATGGGATAGTGCATGCCTGTAGTTCCAGCTACTCGGGAAGCTGAAGCAGGATCGCTTAAGCCCAGGAGGCTGAGGATGCAGTGAGCCATAATCATTGCCACTACTTCAGCCTGGGCCACAGAGATCCTGTCTAAAACATAAAACAACAACAACAACAAAAAAAAAACCTTGCAGAGTTCCTATCTATCTCAAATATTCCAATGACCCAATTTCTCCTTCTTAAGGAACCATGACCTCTCACTTTTTACCAAGACATTATCAGGTTTAGAGGGGACCCTGTGCACTGAAAATTGAGTTGGCCATAAGGTACCTGATTCATTCACTAATTATTTTAACTAATTACTGGAAACCTATGTGACAAGGATTGTGCTGAGCCCTGGGGATACCAGATCAAATTCGCTTGATCCCTATCTTCACGGACCTAACAATTTAGTTGTAGAGACACTATGTTCTGACACACAGAGTTTTAACAAGACAATATCACATTCAGACTTTCCCAGAATATCCCTAAGCCCTGTATTGGAACATAGAAATGTTCTGAGATGGGTGTTAAAATGCAGCCCCCAAGCTTCACCTTCACAGAGTTCATTACATCTGGGGTCATGCCATGAACCTAAATTTTTCACAAGTTCCAAAACTTTTCTAAGGTAGGTGGTCTTCATATCACACTCTGGAAACACTGCTCTATTAAAGGACACCATTCCTCACTAATGGATTTTTATGCAGTCCTATGTGTATGCCAGATTGTATTTCCTCCAATTTTAATAAAGGAATTACTTCAAATTAAATCTCTGTGCTTCACTCTCTTCCTCTGCTATTACAAAGGTCTTCAGGGAGCTGTTTTAATTAAGTAATTCATGGAGAGAACACCTGTTCAGGTGTGCCTTGGCTTTACTCGGAAAACAATGATTAAAAACCAAAATCTTACTATTCCTGGAAGGAGATGGGCATCTCTTGTTTGAAGACATAGATAATATTTGCAAAAGAGGGGAAGGCAGTGCAAACATATGTTAGGCTGCATGTAGATTCATGTACCAGCTAATATTGATGCACTGAGGTCTGATTTCATGCTGCCATTCTAGGCACTGCAGATGGCTATGCAGTTTTTCTTTTTTTTCAAATAAATTTTATTGTGCCCATTTGGGGCTAACAACATGATTGATGTGATACACGTAGATCATAAAATGAAGCTTTTCAAATAGAATAATCCTAAATCGGAGGTTCCAAGATGGCCAAATAGGAACAGCTCCAGTCCACAGCTCACAGAGTGAGCAACACAGAAGACGGATGATTTCTGCATTTCTAACTGAGGTACTGGGTTGTTCTCACTGGGGCTTGTCGGACAGTGGGCCCAGCCCACGGAGCATAAGCCGAAGCAGGGTGGGGCATCACCTCACCTGGGAAGCACAAGGGGTCGGAGAATTCCCTTTCCTAGCCAAGGGAAGCCATGACAGATGGTACCTGGAAATTCAGGACACTCCCACCCTAATTCTGCACTTTTTCAATGGTGTTAGCAAACGGCACACCAGGAGATTATATCCCGTGCATGGCTTGGAGGGTCCCACACCCACAGAGCCTCACTCACTGCTAGCACAACAGTCTGAGATCGAACTGCAAGGCAGCAGTGAGGCTGGGGGAGGGGCGTCCGCCATTGCTGAGGCTTGAGTAGGTAAAGAAAGCAGCCAGGAAGCTCGAACTGGGTGGAGCCCACCACAGCTCAAGGAGGCCTGCCTAACTCTGTAGACTCCACCTCTGGGGGCAGGGCATAGCTGAACAAAAGGCAGCAGAAACTTCTGCAGACTTAAACATCCCTGACAGCTTTAAAGAGAGCAGTGGTTCTCCCAGCATGGAGTTTGACATCTAAGAATGGACAGACTGCCTCCTCAAGTGGGTCCCTGACCCCTGTATAGCCTAACTGTGAGACACCTCCCAGTAGGGGCTGACTGACACCTCATACAGCCAGGTGCACCTCTGAGATGAAGCTTCCAGAGGAAGGATCAGGCAGTAACATCTGCTGTTCTGCAATATTTGCTGTTCTGCAGCCTCTACTGGTAATACCGAGACAAACAGGGTCTGGAGTGGACCTCCAGCAAACTCCAACAGACCTGCAGCTGAGGGTCCTGACTGTTAGAAGGAAAACTAACAAACAGAAAGGACATCCACACCAAAACCCCATCTGTACATCACCATCATCAAAGACCAAAGGTAGATAAAACCACAAAGATGGAGATAAACCGGAGCAGAAAAGCTGAAAATTCTAAACATCAGAGCACCTCTTCTCCTCCAAAGGAATGCAGCTCCTCACCAGCAATGGAACAAAGCTGGACGGAGAATGAATTTGATGAGTTGAGAGAAGAAGGCTTCAGACAATCGGTAAAAACAAACTTCTCCAAGCTAAAGGAGGATGTTCAAACCCATCAGAAAGAAGCTAAAAACCTTGAAAAAGATTAGACAAAAAGCTAACTAGAATAAACAGCATAAAGAAGACCTTAAATGACCTGATGGAGCTGAAAACCATGGCACGAGAACTATGTGATGCATGCACAAGCTTCAGTAGCCGATTCGATCAAGTGGAAGAAAGGGTGTCAGTGATTGAAGATCAAATGAATGAAATGAAGTGAGAAGAGAAGGTTAGAGAAAAAAGAATAAAAAGAAATGAACAAAGCCTCGAAGAAATATGGGACTATGTGAAAAGACCAAATCTACGTCTGATTGGTGTACCTGAAAGTGACGAGGAGAATGGAAACAAGTTGGAAAACACTCTGCAGGATATTATCCAGGAGAACTTCCCCAATCTAGCAAGGCAGGCCAACATTCAAATTCAGGAAATACAGAGAACACCACAAAGATTCTCCTCGAGAAGAGAAACTACAAGACACGTAATAGTCAGATTCACCAAAGTTGAAATGAAGGAAAAAATGTTAAGGGCAGCCAGAGAGAAAGGTTGGGTTACCCACAAAGGGAAGCCCATCAGACTAACAGTGGATCTCTCAGCAGAAAACCTACACACCAGAAGAGAGTGGGAGCCAATATTCAACATTCTTAAAGAAAAGAATTTTCAACCCAGAATTTCATATCCAGCCAAAGTAAGATTCATAATTGAAAGAGAAATAAAATCCTTTACAGACAAACAAATGCTGAAAGATTTTGTCACCACCAGGCCTGCCTTAAAAGAGCTCCTGAAGGAAGCACTAAACATGGAAAGGAACAATCAGTACCAGCCACTGCAAAAACATGCCGAATTGTAAAGACCATCAATGATAGTAAGAAACTGCATCAACTGACAAGCAAAATAACCAGCTAACATCATAATGACAGATCAAATTCACACATAACAATATTAACCTTAAGTGTAAATGGGCTAAATGCTCCAATTAAAAGACACAGACTGGCAAATTGGATAAAGAGTCAAGACCCATCAGTGTGCTGTATTCAGGAAACCCATCTCATGTGCAGAGACACACATAGGCTCAAAATAAAGGGATGGAGGAAGATATACCAAGCAAATGGAAAACAAAAAAAGGCAGGAGTTGCAATCCTGGTCTTTGATAAAACAGAATTTAAACCAACAAAGATCAAAAGAGACAAAGAAGGCCATTACATAATGGTAAAGGGATCAATTCAACAAGAAGAGCTAACTATCCTAAATATATATGTACCCAATACAGGAACACCCAGATTCATCAAACAAGTCCTTAGAGACCTACAAAGAGACTTAGACTCCCACACAATAATAATGGGAGACTTTAACACCCCACTGTCAATATTAGACAGATCAATGAGACAGAAAGTTACCAAGGATATCCAGGATTGAACTCAGCTCTGCACCAAGTGGACCTAATAGACATCTACAGATCTCTCCACCCCAAATCAACAGAATATACATTCTTCTCAGCACTACATTGCAGTTATTCCAAAATTGACCACATAGTTGGAAGTAAAGCACTCCTCAGCAAATGTAAAAGCACAGAAATTATAGCAAACTGTCTCTCAGACCACAGTGCAATCAAACTAGAACTCAGGAATAAGAAACTCACTCAAAACCACTCAACTACATGGAAAGTGAACAACCTGCTCCTGAATGACTACTGGGTACATAACGAAATGAAGGCAGAAATAAAGAAGGTTTCATTTGAAACCAATGAGAACAAAGACACAACATACCAGAATCTCTGGGACACATTTAAAGCAGTGTGTAGAGGGAAATTTACAGCACTAAATGTCCACAAGAGAAAGCAGCAAACATCTAAAATTGACACCCTAACATCACAATTAAAACAACTAGAGAAGCAAGAGCAAACACATTCAAAAGCTAGCAGAAGGCAAGAAATAATGAAGATGAGAGCAGAACTGAAGGAGATAGAGACACAAAAAACCCTTCAAAAAATCAATGAATCCAGAAGCTGGTTTTCTGAAAAGATCAACAAAATTCATAGACCGCTGGCAAGACTAATAAAGAAGAAAAGAGAGAAGAATCAAATAGATGCAATAAAAAATGATAAAGGGGATATCACCACTGATCCCACAGAAATGCAAGCTACCATCAGAGAATACTATAAATACCTCTATGCAAATAAACTAGAAAATCTAGAAGAAATGGATAAATTCCTGGACACATACACCCTCCCAAGACTAAACCAGGAAGAAGTTGAATCCCTGAATAGACCAATAACAGGCTCTGAAATTGAGGCAATAATTAATAGCCTACCAACCAAAAAAGTCCAGGACCAGACAGATTCACAGCCGAATTCTACTAGAGGTACAAAGAGGAGCTGCTACCATTCCTTCTGAAACTATTCCAATCAATAGAAAAAGAGGGAATCCTCCCTAATTCATTTTATGAGGCCAACATCATCCAGATAACAAAGCCGGGCAGAGACACAACAAAAAAAGAGAATTTTAGACAAATATCCCTGATGAATATTGATGCAGAAATCCTCAATAAAATACTGGCAAACCAAATCCAGCAGCACATCAAAAAGCTTATCCACTGCGATCAAGTTGGCTTCATTCCTGGGATGCAAGGCTGGTTCAACATACGCAAATCAATAAATGTAATCCATCATATAAACAGAACCAAGACAAAAAACAACATGATTATCTCAATAGATGCAGAAAAGGCGTTCAACAAAATTCAACAGCTCTTCATGCTAAAAACTCTCAATAAACTAGGTATTGATGGGACGTATCTAAAAATAATAAGAGCTATTTATGACAAACCCACAGCCAATATCATAATGAATGGGCAAAAACTGGAAGCATTCCCTTTGAAAACTGGCACGAGACGGGATGCCTCTCTCGCCACTCCTATTCAACACAGTGTTGGAAATTCTGGCCAGGGCAATCAGGCAATAGAAAGAAATAAAGGGTATTCAATTAGGAAAGGAGGAAGTCAAATTGTCCCTGTTTGCAGATGACATGATTGTATATCTAGAAAACCCCATCGTCTCAGCCCAAAATCTCCTTAAGCTGATAAGCAACTTCAGCAAAGTCTCAGGATACAAAATCAATGTGCACAAATCACAAGCATTCCTATACACCAATAACAGACAGAGAGTCAAATCATGAGTGAACTCCCATTCACAATTACTTCAAAGAGAATAAAATACCTAGGAACCCAACTTACAAGGGATGTGAAGGACCTCTTCAAGGAGAACTACAAACCACTGTGCAATGAAATAAAAGAGGACACAAACAAATGGAAGAACATTCCATGCTCACGGATAGCAAGAGTCAATATTGTGAGAATGGCCATAGTGCCCAAGGTAATTTATAGATTCAATGCCATCCACATCAAGCTACCAATGACTTTCCTCACAGAATTGGAAAAAACTACTTTAAAGTTCATATGGAACCAAAAAAGAGCCCACATTGCCAAGTCAATCCTAAGCCAAAAGAACAAAGCTGGAGGCATCACGCTACCTGACTTCAAACTATACTACAAGGCTACAGTAACCAAAACAGCATGGTACTGGTACCAAACAGAGATATAGACCAATGGAACAGAATAGAGCCCTCAGAAATAATACCACACATCTACAACTATCTGATCTTTGACAAACCTGACAAAAACAATAAATTAGGAAAACATTCGCTATTTAATAAATGGTGTTTGGAAAACTGGCTAGCCATGTATAGAAAACTGAAACTGGATCACTTCCTTACTCCTTATACAAAATTTAATTCAAGATGGATTAAAGACTTAAATGTTAGACCCAAAACCATAAAACCCTAGAATAAAACCTAGGCAATACCATTCATGCCATAGGCATGGGCAAGGACTTCATGACTAAAACACCAAAAGCAATGGCAACAAAAGCTAAAATTGACAAATGGGACCTAATTAAACTAAAGAGCTTCTGCACAGCAAAAGAAACCACCACAGAGTGAACAGGCAACCTACAGAATGGGAGAAAATTTTTACAATCTACCCATCTGACAAAGGGCTAATATCCAGAATCTACAAAGAACTTAAACAAATTTACAAGAAAAAATCAAACAACCCCATCAAAAAGTAGACAAAAGATATGAACAGACACTTCTCAAAAGAAGACATTTATGCAGCCAACAGACACATGAAAAAATTCTTATCATCACTGGCCATCAGAGAAATGCAAATCAAAACCACAATGAGATACCATCACATACAAGTTAGAATGGCGATCATTAAAATGTCAGGAAACAACAGATGATGGAGAGGACGTGGAGAAATAAGAATGCTTTTACACTGTTAGTGGGACTGTAAACTAGTTCAACCATTATGGAAGACAGTGTGGCGATTCCTCAGGGATCTAGAACTAGAAATACCATTTGACCCAGCCATCCCATTACTGGGCATATACCCAAAGGATTGTAAATCATGCTGCTATAAAGACACATGCACAAGTGTGTTTATTGCAGCGCTATTCACAATAGCAAAGACTTGGAACCAACCCAAATGCCCATCAATGATAGACTGGATTAACAAAATGTGGCACATATACACCATGGAATACTATGTAGCCATAAAAAAGGATGAGTTTATGTCCTTTGTAGGGACATGGATGAAGCTGGAAACCATCATTCTGAGCAAACTATTGCAACGACAGAAAACCAAACACCACATGTTCTCACTCGTAGGTGGGAATTGAACAATGAGAACACTTGGACACAGGGTGGGCAATATCACACACCAGGGCCTGTCGTGGGGTGGGGGGAGCGGGGAGGGATAGCATTAGGATATATACCTAATGTAAATGACGAGTTAATGGGTGCAGCACACCAACATGGCACATGTATACCTCTGTAACAAACCTTCACGTTGTACACATGTACCCTAGAACTTAAAGTATAATTAAAAAAATAAAATAATAAAAAAAGAGTAATCCTAAATTACACTTCTTATCAGTTTAGAAGGCATGACATCATGGGACAAATGCTGGACAGGCTTGAGTCCCAGCTCCTTCAGGACAAGGGAACAAGTGCGTGACCACAGATAAAGAAGGGCCAGTTTTAGAACAATGCCAAGACAAAGACAGAGAGACGTCATCATTTAGCCAGTCTAGCTGAGGCCCCTGAGAGACTTTGAGCACCTAACCCACTACTGCTGAAGGCAAGGCCATGTCAAGGCTGTCCTTTCCTCCACCTTCACCACTGGCACAGCCAAATGCTGTGTTAATGGCCTTTGCAAGTTCTAAGTCTTTTGCCCTTTCCCCATAACATAAGAAAAGGAGACTACAGATGGAATTTACATTGTCAGACTAGCTTGGCAAGACATTAGCACAGCCTATAACCAGAGGAAAAAGGTCCCTCAAATCCTTAATAAAAATTAGCTGGAAACTATGTCACATTTCAAATCGATGTAAGTGCTTTTGTCTCTAAGCCAGAGGGAAAAATAAAAATATCAGAAAGAGATAACGTAATTGGGCTTCTGTTAAATCAAAATGTTCTATGTTGCTAAGCTGTACTGTGAAAGCTTAAAAACTGATGGTGGGCATGGACATAAAGATGGCAACAATAGACACTGGGACTACTAGAATGGGGAGAGAGGAAGGGAGATAAGGGGTAAAAAAAACTATTGGGTACTATGCTCACTCTCAGAGTGACAAGATCATTCATACCCCAAACCTCAGCATCATGGAAAATAGCCATGTAACAAATCTGCACGTGTACCCCCGAATCCATAAAGTTGAAATTATCCAAATATATTGGTGATAGGTACACAATCTAAAAAGAGATCTTGAGCGGCATTCATGATGACTTTGGTCTGCAATATTTTATTAATATATCTGTATACAAGGCTCCACAGTTGAGTCATCCATCAAGTCAAAAATTATCCACTCTTTTGTGCCATGGTGACTTTTCTTATCATTCACTCACAAATATTTATGGACCATAACATGTGCAGAACACAGGGTGAGACACTGTAGAAGGTCACAAAGTTAAATCACAGGAGAGCACCCTCTCCATATGAAGACAATGTGCATGTGAATCATGTCATCTCACCACATTGCGGAACCCACTACCTGTATCTTCACTAGCAGCTTCTACAGTGAGGAGACAATTGGGACAGAGAAAAAAAGAGAAAGAGTCTTGTAGAAAGCCGAAGAAAATATTGCAATGAGTCATAAGGGACAAAGTAGCCATAATTTATTGAAGAGAAATCAGGAGTGCATTCTAGGCAGCAAATCCAAAGGCCCAGATTTTGAATCAGATGAGTCTTTCCCTGATGAAACCATGGGGAACTGTTTTTTTAAAAGTTCTATTTTTAATTAGGAAACAAATGCAAAGTAAAAATAAGACAATATTGTCCACTGATCAAATTTGAAATATGAAATAATTATAATCAGAGCTGGCAAATCATGCTCTGAGGTTGTGTGTGATTGGCTACAACTCTTTTTTAGTGAGAATGGGCAATATATATCTATGGCCTAAAATCTGTCATACCCTCTAAGATAAAAATGCGCCTTCTTAAAAGTTGCATGGATGTTGGTAAATATATGGAACTTCATTGTGGAATTTTTTTAAAATGGAGAAATTACAAAAACCCAGATGTCCAATAGTAGGAAAATAGTTAAACTGTGGTGCATCCATATGGTGACTAAATTATCATAGAGAGAATGTTTAATAAGGTAAAAAATACTCATAACAATGGATGAAGGTGATCCAATTTTCCTTTTTAAAATATTTGCATGAAAAACGTTTAGAGATGTATTCATCACAATTTAAATCAATGATGGTTCTTTGAGTTGTAAAATTAAAGGTAATTTGTATTTTTTTCTTTTTATTCATCTGTCATTTTGAAATTTTTTATAATGAACAGGTATCACTTCAGAGACCAGAAAAACATTAAAAGTATTCAGTTAACCACTAAAGAGAGACTTTAGATGGGTAAAGGTCAGTGGTTTCCCACTGCTCACAGTATCAAGGTCAGATTTGCTCACCTTGGTTGGCCCCCACCTGCCACCCCAATCCCCTCTCTCATTATGCCTCTACCAGCTCTCTCAGCTCTAGCCATGCAGGTCTCCAGGTCTTTTGTTATTTTCCTGCTACCACAGAGCCTTAATATAGTAAATTGTATTATTTTTTTCAGTTGTTCGTTCCCACCTGCGAGGGAAATGGCTGCACTTCCGTCAGGAGTAGGCCAAGGCAGCCTTTTGGTGCAGCATGACTCAGCAGCTTTGGAGTGCGGGCACACAACCCCTCCACACATTATGTAACCATTCCATGTGAGGTGCATTAGGTAATCACCCATGAAAGCTTGTGCTTGGCTTGGAGCCACTATTGTCAGTAAAAAGTATAATTACCCTGCTAATGCTGTATATATGGCTTACGTTCAGGCTCTCCTGTGCCCAGAGAGGAGAATAAAGCCATGTTGAAACTGTTAAGTGTTTTTCCAGCTACCCGCCACTCGCCTGATTCCCCTTGGACCTCAGTTAGAACCTGACATTTGGCGCCATGAACAGATCCTGAGGGGAGTGAGCCTTTGGTCCCCACAGATTCCGGGTCGGCCATGTGGCCACAACACGGGTTGTGGTACCCAGTGGCAGCTATGCTGCTCAGATGAAGCTGGAAGCACACAGCACCAAGAAGGAGCAAGCTTTTGCTGGCAGAGTTAGATGTCATTTTTGACTGTGCTATGAGAAGTACACACCAAGTCCCTGAGGGGTAAAGCACAGGTAAGGGCCCTCTAGGCACAGGTCGGGCACCTGGAGGCCCAGCTACACAGCTCAGAAAAAGAGTTAGAAGCTGCCATGAATGAGAAACTCCAGGAGCAGGCAGGATGCTTGGAGGCTCAGCTACAGAGCTTGGAAAAGGAATTAGAGGCTGCTGTGAATGCAAGCCTGGGTGCATCATGTTAGCCGGAGACCCCCCACTCGGTCTGATACAAAGGAGGAAGAACCCCCATTGCGGGCTCGCCCAGTGGTCCATCAGAAGGTAGATCATGAACAGCCATTGAGGCCACAAGGGCATGCTCAGGGACCCCCCACTGTAATACGAAATACTTTATATACTGCCTGTACCCCAACTGAGTTGCAGGAATTAGGCAAGCAGTGTCTCCAGTATCCAGAGGAACCTCTGTCCACCTGGATGCTTCATTTGCAGGATGAGGGAGCAGATAACATCTCCTGTTCTGCCTCTGAGGTGGAAAAGCTGGCCTCTATCATGACTCACCCCTCCCTCCATCAGCAGTTGCAGGTGAGCAGGCAGTTGGCGCAAGGGCAAGGTGACCACACCCTGATTGAGTGGCTATGGCCAGCCGTACAGACTGTGTGGATCAATGCCGAAGAAATACTCAAAACCATGAGTAAATGGCAGTCGTATGCCAATTTGGTGCAAGTCATCTGGGAGATGGGTATGTGGCAGGCTATGTTTGACCTGAAAACCCAGGGGCCAGATGATGAATGTTTCACTTCCCACATGAGGGATCTCGTGTTGGGTTCTGTGCCCCCAAGTGCCTTTGGCTCCCTGGCTGCAGTCCTCACCCAAACGTAGGGCACCGCATACATGGAGTGACCACTGCTATGGTGGCTCTCAGGGAAGCAGAAGGTTGCCAGTGGGACCAAGAGGTCTGCGCCATACAAAAGGGGAAGATGCCCTGCCTTCTAGGGGCACCCCATGGGAGAAAAGGGGGCTCCAATGAATGACACACTCACATATGTGGGTAGATTTGATTTTGGCCAGGGGTGACCAAGAGAAAATCGATAAGCAGACAATGAAGTTCTCTTAACTTTCTGGAGACAGTTATCTCTGAAGCAGCAATTCCAGAAAATGCCCAAGGGGGATAAGGATATTGCTGCGTGACCAGGTCCCACCCAGGCATTTCAGCTCAAAGACTACTTGCTGCAGCCGGGCAGAAATCTAGAGGCTTTTCTGTTTGACTAGGGAACTGGCAGAGGCACCCAGCTTGGGGGGAAATCAGATGACTGGAGGCTACATATGGAATTAGGGATCCACTAGTCCCCCAACAAAGTGCAGTGGGTGCTGGCACTGCTGGATACTGGTGCAGATTGCAGCCTTGTTTGTGGGAACCTGGATAAGTTTCCCGGCAAACCTGCTTACACTGACAGTTATGGAGGCCGGTCAGTGAAAGTGAAACCTGTATCTCTGTACCTCGGCATTGGCCACTTGGCTCCCCATTTATATACTATGTATGTCTCTCCCATTCCAGAATACATTCTAGGGGTGGACATTTTACATGGCCTGGTGTTACAAACCACGGCCAGGGAATTCAGACACCAAGTGTATGTGGAAGCTGGTGTTGTGCAGACATACACATCACTAGCCTCAGGTCCTGCCACAACCCCAACGAGTTACTTCCACTCATCAATACCATTCGCCAGGTGGGCATACAGAGATAACTGAGACAACCAAAAAGCTGGAGGAGGTGCAGATAGTGCTTGGCACCCACAGCCTCTACAATTCTCCAGTGTGGCCAGTTAGAAAGCCTGATGGAACTTGGCAGATGACAGTGGACTATCGAGAACTGAATAAAGTAACACCCTCTTTGCATGCAGCTGTACCATCAATCATGGATTTGATGGACCAGTTGACAACGGAATTGGGACAGCACCACTATGTAGTGGACTTGGCTAATGCATTTTTCTCCATAGACATCACTCCAGAAACCCAGGAAAAGTTCCCCTTCACGTGGGATAGGCAACAATGGACTTTCAGTGTTGCTGCAGGGCTATGAGCATAGCCCTATCAAATGTCATGGTCTAGTTGCCACAGATTTAGCCACATGGCAATGTCCAGAAAGGGTCCACCTATTCCATTATATTGATGATATTATGTTAACTTCTGATTCTCTTGCAGATTTAGAAGCAGTGGCGCCCTTCTTGTGGCAACATTTGGCTGCATGTGGTTGGGCCATCAACAAATCCAAGGTCCAACGGCCTGGATTATCTGCGAGATTCCTGGGAGTTATCTGGTCAGGTAAGACAAAGGCCATCCCAGAGGCTATCGTTGATAAGATTCAGGCATATTCCCGGCCCACCATGGTGAAGTAGCTGCAAACTTTTGTGGGCCTCCTGGGATATTGGCAGGCATTTGTGCCCCATTTAGCTCAAATGATAAAACTGTTGCATCAGTTAACAAAGAAGGGAGCTACCTAGGACTGGGATGATGCAGCTTAGACTGCCTTCCTGGCATCCATGTGGGCTATTCAGCAGGTACAAGCCCTACAGGTAGTTGACCAGGGGTGCCAATTTGAGCTGGATGTGCATGTGACCACAGATGGTTCCGGTTGGGACCTGTGGGACTGCATGGAGTGCTTGAGAATTCCAGTAGGCTTTTAGTACCAACTGTGGAAGGGAGTTGAGCTCCAGTATTCCTTGATAGAGAAACAGCTAACAGCTGTGTATGCTGCCCTTCATGCTTGTGAAATTATGACAAGATGGGCTGCAGTCATCGTGTGGATAACTTACCCGATAGTGGGATAGGTGCAATCATGGGTAATGACCCCCCAGACTGGGACAGCACAGACATCCACTTTGGCAAAGTGGGGCATCTACTTGGAGCAGCAGAGTACACTGACTACACGTGTCTTAGCGGCAGAGTTGCAAGAGGTCTTGGGGACTGTAGTCCTACTGCAAGATAAGGCCATGGGACCTGAAGCACCCCTAGACCCTGAACCTTCACTGTTTAAGGAAGGGCATTCCCCCATTCCTGATGGGGCGTGGTACACAGATGGATCTAGCCAAGGTGCTATTGCTGCCTGGACCACTGTTGCAGTCCAACATAGTACTGACACCATATGGTTTGAAACCAGGTGTGAACAAAGTAGCCAATGGGCTGAACTCAGAGCAGTGTGGATGGTGATCACCAAGGAGGTGACACCTGTGGTAATCTATACCAATATCTGGGCAGTCTACTGAAGCTTAACCTTGTTGTTAACTACCTGGAAAATAGAGAAGTGGCTAGTCGGCCACTGACCCATTTGGGGCCAAGCCATGTGGCAAGACCTCTGGGAAATGGATCATCAGAAAAAGAACTATTTATCACGTGTCAGGCCATATGCCTTTGGCCACCCCTGGCAATGATGAGGCAGATGCCTTGGCCAAGATCCGATGGTTAGAGTCGGCACCTACATGAGATGTGGCCTTGTGGCTACACTGGAAACTGGGACACATGGGGAGTAAACTGATGCAACAGGTCAATAAGCATTGGGGTCTGTCCCTGTCCACACATTTGGGAGGGTTGTCAGAAATGCCCAGCATGTGCTCAGGCATACCCTAAACAGAGGCAGCTGCCCAGTGTTACACAGGTAATGACAGGGCAAGTGTCCTTGACTACGTGGCAAGCAGACTACATCGGGCCACTGCCAAAGTTGCAAGAGTATACACATGCACTAACAGCTATGGGCATGGCCACAGGCCTGTTGTTTGCCTACCCTTGCAGGATGGCCGACCAACGGAACACCATCTGGGCCCTGCAACACTTATGTGCCCTGTATGGTTGCCCTCTGGCCATTGGGAGTGATAGGGGAACATATTTCACTGGACAACAGGTACAACAATGGGCACAACCAATGGACGTAAAGTGGGGATTCCGTGTGCCATACAACCCGCAAGCTGTGGGTATGATTGAATGATATAATGAGCTCTTGAAGAATAGGTTATGCTTGCATGTCACACCCCCATCTTTTTGGGGCCAGAGTTCAAGGTTGGACCTGGTGCTCCAAACCTTGAATGAAGAGCCACGGAAATGTGGCTGGTCCGGCCCTGGTGAAGGCTTTGTTACACTGGGCTGCCCACCCCCCAACCACCTTCAGTTGCAGATACACACCAAGAATTACCTCCTCCAACCAGGTATGGGGTGAATGGAAACCTGTTGTTGCCCGCCCCTGTTGCCTGCCCCTGTGGCCCCTGAAGGCAGGGAACAGAAAACCTGGCTTTGGCCATGGACCCTCCAAGACCCCACTGCCAGTGGTTGGCCATCATAGCTCTCTGGGGGGAGGGCCTACATCATGACTTGCATGTCACTCCTTGGGTGTTCAATACATGGCCCCTGCAGTTGACCGTTCATAGAGAAATGGCCAGGGAAGGAACCCTTCTCCAGGGGACATATGTACTGTTTGTGTGGCCTATCATGAGCTTCCCTGTGACTTTGGCACAGATACAAGACTCAAAGGAACCATGCGGAGCTGATAAAGTGTGGCACCATCTCCCAGGGCAAAAACTGTTGGCATCTGCATTGTTATCCAGAGATGAAAGGTTAGACTGTATTTTGCCTGAGGGACATGATTTAACTCTGTTAGTACCTGTGCCTGCTCTGTCATTTCGACCGTAGGTTAACATGCTCCAACTGCATTGTGGACTGGGCCCACACCTTCACTGAGGTGACCAGTGTTTCCAACTGTTGGATCTGCACCATCCTTCCAGGAGCAGCTGCAGATGGCTTGCCTTGGCACATACATTCAGCATCTGCAGAGAACTGGACGTGGCTGGAGACTTTGAGTCCCATGGCCAACACCTGGAATGCGACAGAGCAAGCTGCAGACAAAGAATTCCGCAAGACCCATAGCATGCCTGCCCCGTCTTGCCTGTAGCATTTATGATGGGAGGGGCTGGCTAGTGGGGAAATATGTAGTACCCCCAGCTCAGGGACGGCAGTGCATAGAGCAACACTGGGGTAACACCACTGTGGGATGGCTACCCTGCAAGGCCTGTGTAAACATAACACATGTCACCACACCGAAGGTATGGTGGAACATGCGGCCCCACCCAAGGTCAGGCCCTGATGGATTTTATGACCCCTGGGAGTTTATGGGTCATTGAGGACACAGGGTGTCCTCACCTACCAGCAGACTGGCCTGGACGTTGTACCTGAGTTTGGCCTTACGTACCTGGCACTGTTCTCCCTGCTTTGCCCAGATGCCAGAATAACTGGGAGGTGCTATGCTCTCACTTTGTGTGAGTGCAACGAGGCCCCTGGTGGTTCTTCACCTTGGAAGTGACTATCCCTGGAGTGGGTATCATAACTGTAAAAGCAGAAGTTACTGCTTTTGCAGAGCACACCGCTCGGGCTCTGAATCACACCCGAGGGGCCCTCCTCCTGTCAGTGGATGCAGTTGATCAGATCAGGAAGGTGGTGTTGCAAAACCAAATGGCCTTAGACATAGTAACTGCTACCCAAGGAGGCATCTGTACTCTTTTAGGAACACAATGTTGTACCTTTATCCCTGACAGTCAGCAGAACGTAACAGCAACCCTTCAAGGGGTCTCATGGGAGAATAAGTTTCTAGGGAGCCTTACTGATGAACCCCTGCAGAGATGGAGGGGCATCCCTAGGCTCTGGCCTATGCTGGGCCCCAATAGTTATAAATAGCGTAACTGGGATCCTAGTAGCTGTTGCTCTCTGTATTGTTATTGTGGGTTATAGATTCAGGGCTCTGCCGTATGGGCACATGTCTCTGCCCGGAGGACACTCTTGGCCTAGGGAGTGGAGGGTAAGGAAAAGGGCTGCACTTTAGTCAGGAATAAGCTGAGGCAGCCTTCCAAAGCAGCATAACTCAGTGGGTTTGGAGCACAGGTGCACAGCCCTGCACATTATGTAACCACACCATGTGAGGTGCATTAGGTGATCACACACGTGCACTCATGTTTTGCTCAGAACCACTATTGTCTGTAAAAGGTATAATTACCCTACTAAAGCTGTACATATGGCTCGCCCCCAGGCTCATTCATGCCCAGACTCACTCGCACTTAGAGTAAAGCCACGTCAAAACTGTCTACGATTCCTTGAGTGTTTCTCCAACTACCCGCCACTCACCCCACCAACTCCCCTCAGACCCCAGTTAAAACTTGACACCACCCCTTTCCCTGTAAGAGGAGTGCATTCCTGCCCACTGCCGTGCAGCTTTCTATGTCCCCAGTGGGAGGCCCATGCATCCCTGTCCCATCAGCTTTTGGCTTTGACCAAAGGAACAAAAGCAGACATGACAGAGGCCACATCCAAGTAGAAACTCTAAGAGGCAGGACAGGTGTCCACAGTACTCCTGGTCTTTCTTTCTGTTATGGGAATAGCATATCACACTTAGGAAGCTGTTCCTTCAGCTTAAGTCCCTGAATGGGAAACTGTTGCAGCCAAAGAAAGCTTCAATCAATGCATAGTCTCCCTTTAATAAACCTTGTGGTAGAAATTTCTGAGATTTGGAGATCATTTGTTACTGCAACAATACTGACCACTACACAGGGTGCATGGTGTTTCTCTATCTGGAACAATCTGATGCAAACCCCACTCCTTTGCATCGTTAACTCCATCCGAGTTCTAATCTGACTCTTTGACCTGGACAAATCTCTTCACATGCTTTCACAGCCCTGGGTATCTTTCCTCCTTAGCATTTATCCCAACTGTCATTTCACCACTTGCATGTGATTATTCAATCAATATCTGCTGTGGTGTAAACTCCTAGAGTCAGCACTTTACCCAAAACCACACAGCTGAAAGCTGGTGGTGCCAAGGACGTGAATTCCAGCAGTCTGGTACCAAAGTCTGTATTTGTAACCACTAGACTAGGCTGCTATTAATTTCATCTGATGAATGGTACAATCAGAGACCAGGTGATAAGTACTGGGGGGAAAAAAAAAAAATGTTGTGCTCTGCACAGGTGAGTCAAGGAAACAATTCTTTATTGTATACACAAAATCACCTGAGCTTCCGATGAGACAGGGGGTGAGCAGCCTCAAGACAGCATGTCTTCTTGGGTAAATATAGATTTAAGGGTAGATTTCCCTACCGTCATTATTGCCCTCCACCCAATTCACTAGTAAAACAAAGCAAATTATAGTAACAACAACAGCATCAACACCTTGGGTCCTCTTCACACCCCTGGCTGTGCCTAGCAAGATGCCCTGTACGTATCAAGTGCTTAATGTGAATTGAATCAAATGGGTCCTGTAGTCTTTATCTTATGATTAAATGCTTGACATAAGCCAATGGTCATATGAGACCTAATTGCCCATATAATAACTCCACTTGGTGAGGCAGGTGGGATATAAGAATCTCATTCTAAAACTGAGTCTGACTGTAGAAATTAGGAACCTGAACACAGACTGCCTCAGCCATAGAGGAGGGAGAGGATGATTCTGGGGCCCACACACCTGGGTTCTTCTCCAAAAGAAGAGAGCCTGGGAAGGGGCTGGCATAGGGAAATTGGCTTTGGAACAGGTGATCTTGAGGGGCCTGCATATCTCCTGTAGGTGACAAGGTGTGAGACCTGGGCCTCAGGTGGAGAAAGGGCAGGGCTAGAGCTCAGTGTCTGTGCTGGTGCAGTAACAGTTCAATGACATCATTTCTAAGGCCTCTTATAGCTGGAATATCTTTGAGGCCAAGGCTGTCTGCTCTGACAAAGCTCATTTGTGAGTTAAAGGGAGGAGGGAGATGCTGGAGTCAGCTGTAGAATTCCTGAGGGGAGGGTAGAAGAGTGAGTTGGAAACAATGTGAAATAGCTGGTCCCCAACTCAACTCGGGCTGGTAATAAAGAATTTAGATCTATTCTGAGGCAGTATTTCTTCAAGTACAGGTGCAAGACAATCCAAATCAGAATCGCCTCAAAGAATTTTTTTTGAATATGAATTCCTGGGCTCTCTCAGAATTGAGAATTGTGTGCAGAAATCTGTATTTTTCATATTCCAGATAAGACTTATGAATCCTAAAATCTGGCAATTTCTGGAAGAAAGTAATACTAACTTGCCAGGGTAGGGAAATAAAATCCCAAATCCTTAGATTTTGTACCTGAATAAGTGTTCTTTTTCAAGGATATTTAAGTCACCATTAAGATCACCTGTGGATTCAGTGGAACAGTTGTTAATGGGGGTGACTAATTGCTTTTTAATAACAGACACGCCGTACATTGCTAAACTTTCCTTGCTGATTTCCCTAACACTACACAGAGGAAAAAAATGGAATTTCTTTACATCTTGTGAGCAAATTTCAAACTGTTGCTCAAGTTCTCTCTGCTGAGTATAAGGGTAGATGCTGCATCATCCTGAGAAAAGCTTGCGACCTTGAGGTACTGGTGCAATATGGCCAAATCTCTAGCACCACTGACAGAGCCAACTTGGTTTGTATTGAAGCCATTTCATGCAGCAGCTAAGCAGAGACCCCATCTCCTGATACCTGGTCTTCATATTTCTACAGATTTTTAATCAAGCACCAGAAAACAGGTACTCTTCATTTTTTTCATAGCAGGGCCAAAGTCCCAAGTTCTGGCTCTAATTAACCCAGGTGCTCTCTCAAAATCAATTGTGTGGCCACAGCAGGGCTGGAGGAGACATGGGTTAGCCACCCACCAGCTAAGAGCAGCACACAGGCAGCCTCTCGGGTGCCTGAGCTAGTTAGGCCAGTCCTGCCAGAAGCCAAGGGAGGAGGGTGGAGATGCAGGGCTTGGAATAGGAGCCTAGAGTGGATAAGGAGGGTGGGGCTAAGCAGGTTTCTGCAGCAGGCCCAGAGAGGAGGAAATTGGGGTGGAGGAATTGTGTTCAGGTGTGTGACACTGAAGGCTGGGCTTCTGTATGGGTGGGGACCACCTGCTCCAGCCACCCGTGAGAAGGAGGTTCTCTAGCAGTCGCTCCCCTTTGATGGGATATCTGGGGGTGGTAACAGCTCAGTCTTTCTCCCTAGTGTCCCACCAGAAAAAAAACACCCAAGGAGTGCCAACCCTCCCTGTCAGCTGTGGAGTTTACACCAAGGAGGTAGGAGGTAAGTGTCTTGTTAGATCCTAAGGCTGGGGGGTGGTTTTTCTTCTCAGTTATCTCCACCAATTGCCAGCCTGGGGCAGGGATGCTACTTCAGAGGGAGCCTCTGAGGCTGTCCTTCACCTCAGTACTCTGGGTCCTGGGGCTACAAGCTGTTTTCACCCTCAGCCACCAGCAGCAACAGGATCCCAGGGACCCCCAATCCTCTATCTATTTGGGAAGCTCTTTGCCCAGGGCATACAGGTGACTGTGTTATGAGGGCTGTTGTAGATGGTAATGGTGATAGCTCTATGTGGTCGTGGTTCCTTTCACATGCTGATGAGCAGAGCACCCTTGCAAGGAATCTCTACCTTAGCTACTGACTGCTTGGAAATGAGTTGCCTGTCTGGACAGTCTATAGCACATAGTCATTGGGCACTAGTTGTACTATTTCAAGGCCCCTTTCCAAAAGGTTACAAAATCACTGTGCAAGAACTTGAAAGAAATGTGTGTGGGGAAGAGAGGGAGAGAGTTGGGATTTTTATGATGGTGCCTAATAAAAATCATAATGGTGAGAGCTTATTGAAGCCTTATGATTTGCAAAGCATGACTGAGAAGCACTTTATATATTATTACAAGCCCATGAGGCAGGTGTTATCTATCATTACTGATGAGGATGGTGAGACTCCAAGAAGTTAACTGAGCCAATGAGGGTTTACTGATCCGAGAACCCATGTGCTTGACTTCAGTTGATGAGGCCATATTTGACCAAGAGTTTTCCAGTTTCAAAGTATACAGGGCTGGTGAGAAACTATTTGGGTTTGTAAATAGCCTTTCTCCAGGCAGAACAGAGGTGACGGCCCCAATCCCCAGTGACCATGCTCAATAACTAATTCAAAGCTTGGTTTCCTCTTGGACCTCAATGGCCCGCTCTTGTGGGGTTGGAGACTGTTAAGAGTCCCTGTCAAAAAATATGTAACCCATGTGGCCTGTGCCATTAAGAATACAGGGACTGTGCAACTCAGAAGTGAAGCTAATTCTTGAAGCTCTAGAGCAGTCAATAAAAAAAGGGAAGGAAATGTGTTTGAGAAAGGAGAGCTGGACACCGAGCCAGTCTCACCTCCAAAGCATGGTTCACTGGACTCATGACTCTAAACCTGGCCCTCTCCCCACCCTCACCTAATATCAGGTCCACCAACCTGTAGTGAGCCAGCAGCCCTGGCTGTTGCTCTGTTTCCTTCTCAGGACCTCGGCACTCTGTCTTCCCTCTGCCTGGAACACTTATTCCTTGGCTTTTCCCAATATTAGCTTCCTATTTTTAATCAGGTTTCGGCTCAAAGGCCATCTCTTCACAGAGAGCTTCCCAGATCACAGCATCTAAAATACTACCCCCAATTCCTCTCCCTCACTGTGTTATTTTCATAATGCCTATCACAATCTGAAATTCTTGTCTTCCCATTTATTTTTTAACTCTCCAATTAGCACAAAAGTCCCATGAGTGTACAGACCTTTCTTCTACTTCCTAGACACTACTGTGTCTGCTGGGCTTGGCAGAGTCTCTAATAATAGCAGGGGCTTGGCTAATGCTTGCTGAGTCAATGAGTAATCGAAGGGAACAGGAGATATCATGACCACCAGTTTACCCCTTTCTCATTCAACACCTCTGCTCAATCCACCTCAGGAAGATAAACATCTTGGTCTAAGAACGGAAGTAAAGAACACCTGGATTTTTAAGTGCTCAGGGACCAGCTGATTTCATTCTTGGGGTAAGATAAAAAGGCTAAATGGCATCACATGGATTTAGTCCCCTGAGAAACAGCAAGGTATGGTAAGACTGTCTCTGCTGACCAGTCTTCAAAAGCGACAGCATTTCTGACTCACCCCAGCTTGTCCTTCTAGACGCCAGGTATGGTATTGATCTTAACGATGTGGGGGTACTTGTCATGCCAATACAATTTCAGAAAGCTGAAAGTGCACCCTTTTATCCTGCTTTATCAAGCCACCCACTTAAATTTCCAGTGCACTTTGCTCGCATATCTCTTTCTGTTTTGGGTGTCATTCATTTTTAAGATGGGAAGAGACCTACATTTGGAATCAGGGGATCCAAGGTGTTTCTATGAGCTGTACTCCTCTCTGCAATTGTGGGCAAGTCACTTAGTGCCTGCATTTCTTATGTTGTTCCCTCTGTAAAATGGAATAATAACTACTGTCCTCTTTAGCGTGTGAGGTTGTTGTGAGATGGACAGGTAATGTGAGCCCTTTGCAAAGCACTTAGTGTGACAGTGATGTAGAAAACAGCACAATACAGCTCTTGCTCAAAAGCACACAGCTCCACAAGCAATGGGGAGCAGCGAATACACAGGAACGTGTGTTTGATTTGGAGAACTTCACTTGCAGAAAATCCACAGTACCAAAAGAAATCTATCAGAGGAAGTGACTTCTAGGCAGGATTTCTTTTTCCAGGCAAGCTACCTCAAGAATCAACTTACACGCTTTAATTAACACCCAGCCTATTTGCTTTGCAGAGAGAAGTATTTGAATCCAGCCTAGTGATGCTTCCTCCTTGGCAACCACACAGCATTTGGCAGTATTTCACATGCTGGTGGTTTTTATGGGTCCCTTATTGCACTTACGTCTTCTTCATTGTAATGGGTGTTAAGCGTTTCTGGCGTCAGCCCCAGCCCTGTCTCTGTTTGATTTAAGAGACATCTGATTTTATATCTGATCCTCAGGTTGGCTCCTGTGATCCTGTTTTTAAGTCTCTCCTTATCTTGTTCTATTTCCCTGCGCTAGTCTTCATTTGCAGATTTTAGGAAATGCCTTTTTTGAAAGAATAAATTTTGAATTAGAAGCCAACTCAGAGTCCTAACAATTTTCTGGGAAGCTAGGGGCCCATAAGCAATGTTGTATTCTGAAAAGAGAATTACATTAAGTTTCTGAAGACCTGGGCTTGAAAACTGGCGGTAATTACCAGGAATTCTTTTCCAACTTCTTGTGCCACGATGGAGATAATAGCAATATCGGCACTGAACTTTTACTGAGAATTTACTAAGTCCTAAGAGTCTTCCTTGGATAATCTCATGTAGATTATCCAGTGCCTACTATCATGCCTACTATCTGTTTTTGGAAATTGAAAATGTGAGATTTAAAGTTCCAAGGTCACCAGGTGGTAAGCGATAGAACCCAGATTAGAATGCAAACTGGTTTATTCGGAGCACGTGCTCTCATCCACCAGGTGCAATGCCTTCTACTGGGCTATATTACCTGGCAATCCTTATGGATACATCAGTTGACATTACCAGGCATCTGCTTTTCACAGGATGTTATCTGATGAGATGAGGCCTATGAAGGTACTTGGAAACTGTGCACTTTTATTCACCATTGTCCACTTGTCTTGTTTACCAAGATTTAGGAAGAATGTTCCAAAAGGACTCCTATTTTCCTAATTTCATGGCCTTTAAAGAAAATGACAGATATTTTCATAAAGAAGAAAAGAGATGCAACTTACCAAAGGAGAACATGAAATCAATCCTAACTCAGAGTATACATTGTTTACAAGGCTGAAACCAAACTGTTTTAAATTCTTTAACTTTTTAGGAGAATTTGCAGCTACTGTATCCCATGCGAGGAATTAATAACATAAGCATGATAGTCAAAATGTATTTACTACTTCGTATCTGCCACTGATAGAAGCATTTCTCTCATATGCAAGAGGCAATTTATCATAGTGGCTAAGGGGTTGGGTCATGGCTTACAGTGGCTGGCACTGCCAGTTGCTAGCTGTGTGACCTTGGGCAATTTTCCCAACCACTCTGTTTCAGTTTCCCCATCTACAAACGGGGGTGATAATAAACTCATCCCCTAGGGTTATTGTGAGAGTTATACAAATCGATACGTATGACGAGCTTAAATAGTGATAGGTCCATAATGAACTTCAAAAGTTTGCTACTGCTGCTACTTTTCCCTCAACTCTTCTATGAGATAGGTCCTATCATCCCCATCTTGTATAAGTGTAAGGAACTAATGAATAATAGTCAGGCCACATGGCCAGAATCAGGATTAGAACTTTGAACTCTTATAATCCACAGCCTTCCCTCTTCATTGTCATATTTTAGTAAACTTTCAAGGGAACATAAACTCCACTGGGAATTTAGTTTGACAGGAGTTTATACTCAAGATCCAATCTACTTTCTAGGTAATTATCGGTGTCCTGTCATCTTTAGCCTGGTAAGTGAAGTGTCTCGTTGCAAATGACTTAAGTTGTGTCTCTAGGATTTCACCAGATTGACCAGAACTTTCTCCTCTCTTCAGGATTCTCTCTCTGGGCAGGCAACCACACAAGCCTTGAGGTAATAAGTTTGCTTATTAAAAGCAATCAGTGGAGCTACTGTTCCCCAAGACAGAGCTCTGGACCTGGCCATTTCAAGGGCCTCTTTCAGCTCTGTGATAACATTGCCTTATGCTGGCTTAAATCTGTTGATATAAAATCTCTTGAATTAGAATGTTAGGATAAGTGACGAGAAGAAATTGTTTCAAGGGCTGTGCTGGGCTGGTCAAACACAATTACCATTTCCCGTGTCCTTAAGCCATGTAGCCAGTTGGATATTAGAGTTATTTTACTGGATCATTCTCCAGCTAGGTGGGCCCTGGCTTCTGCTGCAATCCCAGCACACGATCACTGCACCATGACCCCGATAAAGCAGTCATCCTTCTGCTGTCTGCACCAAACACGCAAGGCTCTCAGGTGCTTCCCACGTAATAACAGCAGTTAATAATTAATACCTTTTATTGAGTATTTACTATGTGTAAGTTTACTTAATTAATTCATGTAATTCTAACACAGCAACACTCTAAAGTAGATTCCAGTATTATCCTCATTATTTTAAGGAAGAGGAAACTGAAACTTAAGGAGCACACAAAGTTGGCCCAGGGGCACCCAGCTGAAGGTGGCAACACCGAGGCCTAACTCCAACCCTGTGTGATTAAACACATGCCCTTCAACTCTGTTCAGCTGCTCCAAACTCCTATTGCCTGAATGGGGCTCACAGAGGTAGTTTGATAACACATTACAGATTAACCTTGAAAAACCTGTTCTGCTGGCAAGGGATGGGGACAAACCTGCCTCACTTGTTTTCCTGAGTCCTTGCAGCCCTGGCCTAGCTGGTGGAGCCTATTTGTTTTTCTTTTGCCTAATCTTATTCAGACATGGTTGAGCTGCTTAACTACTCAGCCTGGCTTTCCCAGACAACCCTTTCATCAAGGGACTGTCCCAATAGGTAAACATGAGGGCAGAGCGTTGGTCTCTCCAAGGCGCCTCAGCCCCATCCTTTTGAACACCAATCCTGTTGCATTTTTCCAATTTCTCTTTCCTTTCTTGTTCTCTGTTCAGCCTGGCTTAATAGTAAGTGGGACTTGATCACAGATCATAAAGTATAGTTTCAGTGCTATAAGATAATTTCAGTAAAAGGCTTCTTGGCTTGAGGACTAGCTTGTGTATCCTGTCATTTACAAACACAGACAAAACGGTGGTCCCATTGTGGCTGTACGTCAAGAAAATCTTGTTTGTTCCTCATAAGTGGTATTTATGCAAGCTGGCTGTTATCAGGAAGGTGTGTAAAGTCAGAAAAATCTAGTTAAAGCTTGGACATCATCCTCTTTAATGTGTGTGATCACAAATAAATGCATTTTCCACAGTTGCATAATACTGCATTTATTTTGGTCAGCTCTGCACACATTTATGATAACACTTTCACAGCGTCCTGGGCACCGTGCTGATACCTATATGTATACCTTTTCACTTAACCTCCAACCTCATGAGGTAAGTACTGTCATCATCGTTTACAGATTAGAAAACTAAGGTTGGTAAGGTTAAGTGCCTATTAAATGGCGGAGCTGGGATTCAAAACCAGTTATTTAGATGTCAGAATCCATTCTCCAGGCCAATGTCATGTACTGGGAGATGATTTGATGTTAAATTCTTCCTCTTCCACCACAAGATCATTCACAAGTGTTTCTCGTGTGCACAGTCTCCTTTTGAAGCTAATACTGAGGACATGTTTTCAAGCCTTGTCAAGCTGCCCTGCTCTTCCTTGCTTGCCAGCCTTCCGATCGATGGCAGGCACAGCTTCTGTCTCATGCCCTGGCCACAGCTCATTTTCTCTTCTGCTCTGTCTATTCTCCACATCACAGAAAGACACTTCATCGATGAGTGTAAACTTTTTTCTTTACTAATAATTGAAAAGTCTTCCAGACAAATACTTGTGCTTACCTCTGAAAATAAAATCATCCTATTTCCTTCCTCTGCAGGGCAGAAAAGTCAGCAGATACTATTGCATTTCAGGACCCTCAGAGAAAAAGCAGGGGCTATATGTGGGGCCAGCTGAATGGGCCTTGGACCAAGGGCTTGGAGGGGCCCCATTAGGATATAAGCCCGAGAGTGCAAGGATCTTCTCCATCTTGTGTGTCACTGTCCCCAACACCCAGAGCAGCTTCCAAGTACATAGGAGCTGTTCAAACATATATTCACTGAATCAGTATGTCAGCTTCTAAGATAAGTGTGTGTCTATTGGAGATTTGTTTTTCAGATTGGTTTTTGTTTGGTTTGCTTAGGAGTAAAAATAAGGGAGAAGGTTAAGTACTGGGTCATTGGAATTCTTTGTAGACACATTGTCTTCTATTGACATCTCAGTATTTCTCTGCCTACTTAGTCTGGGTAGTCACAGGTGAAAATTTGGCTGGGTGGTGACCATCTCAGTGTCCTCGGACCTGCCTTTTTGCCCACATCCTCCTCCATTCTTTACTTCCTTTTCAGTGAATCATCTGAAACTATAATATTTCTATTTACTGAGCACTAACAATGTGGCAGGCCCAGTGCTAAATACCTCCATATATTACTACATTTAATCTTTATAAGATCTTCATCTCTACATTTTGCACATGAAGAAAACCAGTGCTTGGAGAGGTAAAAGTGACTTGCTACAAGACACTCAACCAGCTGGTGGTAAACCCAGACCTCAGTGCCAGGTCTGTGGACTCCCAATCCTGAGCCCTTTCTCTGGTCTACACAGTGAATCCACCTCTTCCCTTCAGCTGAGTTCTGCTATGAAGATTTTCATATGAGTCAGATGTTGATCCTTCTCTGACTTTTCTCAAGCCAGACACCCACCCACATGAAAAGATGTCATTTTCTAGAAGGGACATTCCTTAATGTCACCTACTGTTAAATGCCTGGGGTTGTGTTCCCCATCTCTATCAGAGGACACAAAATCCTGTAAGAGGCCTAGGCCTTTATTCTTGTTTGCCATTCCATTAAGGATGAGAAAAGAGGAACTGCTTTGTGGTCTGAAAACAACTCTAGCACTTAGAAAAGGCTGCCTGCGGGTATAAGTCATGAGGTCCAAAAGGGAAGCCATCTTTGCTCTCCTGCGAGTGAAGGTAAAGGTCATTTGGGCGCACAGCAGAGGGCCAAGGGAATGTCCTGTGTTTGAGTCCTTCATGTTCAACTTTCACATCTTGTGGCACAGCCAGGTACAGCCTTCACTGATACCTTAAGACATTGTCATTTCAATGGAACTTAGGTTTGTTTAAAAGGAAGACTACTTTAATGGGACAATGAGTATTTCTTATCACAAACAGAGAATGACTATAAAATTAAACACAGAGCAACATGTGTAAACTCTAGCCAGACATTGCGGAAATCTCTGGTTCTGAGATCTGTAAAAGGAGAGTTGAGTATTAACTAGCCCTATTTATTGAGTGCAGAGTTTCAGATTGGGAAGATAGTCATTCTGGAGATAGATGGTAGTGATGGTTGCACAACATTGTGAATGTGTTTAATGTCACAAACTGTACGCTTAAAAATGGTTAAACTGGTAAAATATATATTTTACCACAATAAAAAAGAATGAGGCAGTTCTTTATGTACAATTATGAAACAATCTTTAAGATATATTAAGTAAAAAAAAAAAAAGCAAAGTGCTGAATAGAAAGCTGCTATTTGTGGCTTTTTAAAGGTTATATACACATGTACATTTATGGTTGTATATGCAAGGATCCCTCTGGAAGAATGACAATATTTGATCCTGTAGAGGAAGAATGACAATATTTAATCCTATAGAGGACATGAGCTTCTAGTGTCTGGGACCATAGCAGGGAAGGTGGGGAGCGGGTGTCGTGTCTTTGTTCACTGCTTACTATTTGATTTGTGTTGCATGTATAATTCATTATAATTGATTAATAATAATTTATTAAACCTTTAAAAAGAGAAAAAATACTAGCGCCAAACTGAGACTGTATCCTTAAAACTGTGGTTCTCAAATTTGTCTACGCCCTAGACTCCAACTGCTCAAAGTGAGGCCCCCTGACCAGCATTGACGTCACCCGGAAGCTTGTTATAAATGCAGAATCTCAAGTCCCACCAAGGTTTTTAGAATCAGAATCTCCATTTTTGCCAAGCTCTCCAAAGGGTTTTCATGACATTGAAGTGTAAGAAGCACTGCAGGGGGTACTAACTAAATCAGCATCTCTGAGGTGTGGCTTGAGCCTAGGACTTTATGAAAGCTCACCAGGTGATTGTGAAGGGCAAGTGATGTTGCAAAACACTGACTTATGTATCTGGGAACATTGAAGTGGTTAAACAGGACCCATTTTGTTACTATGTGATTCAATTCTCAATGTAAGTTCCATGTGCTTCTTCAAAGATCTTTGCATGTCCCATGCTTGAGAGCGCTGCCCAGAATGACCATGTCAGAGCTCATGAATGCTGAGAACATGGAACATGCAATATTGAGATTCTTCTAAGCTTGGTGGGAAAGATGCTCTTATTTAATAGCTTTGAGCCCATTTCTTCCTAATGTAAAATAAGTTTCACTCTACACCAAAACATGTATCTATTAAGCCCTTTTTTATCCAGCAATTGAGCAAAACATCAGAGTAATGGCAAAATCAGACTTTGGAGTTAGAAAGATGTCGATTCAAATCCTTCTTTGAGCAGCTTCTACATACCCCGTAGGGCTGTCATGAGATGGTGTCAGAGATGCTCGATCGACTGTAAGTGCTTGACCACTATTCAGTGTCCACTCTCCCTGCCATTGCCACCCACAGGTGTCCTGAGCCCCTCTCACTGCCACCTTCCCTTCACATTTGCTTATTTTGCTTTAAGCATCTCAGGTACAGAGGACAATTTTCACATTGCAGCTGAAGCTCAGGAACTCGAGTTCTACCTCCCCTGTTTCTTGACAAACAGAAAAACTCTGCTGTCTCTTACCAAATTATCTGACACATTTCTAAAATATAACTGAAAGCTCATTACATGGATGAACAGCTTTCCATTGGCTCATTCCTAGCTCTGATATTAATAGAATTGTTGCCAAGACATCGCAGTTGGCCTCAGAGGGAGTCAGGAAGGCGCCGTCGTTAGCGACCCGAGATGGCTGCAAGTGTAAAGAGAGTTAGCGGAAGCTACTGGGGTTTCTGCATGGGTAGATGCCACTGTAGAGTGGATTCCCTGGTTCCCTTCCATTGACATGACAGAGATCAGTCAGCAGAGAGGGGCTGGGTTTCTAATCAGAGAATAGATATCCTCCTTCCACAGCAACCAGAATCATCTTTTCAAAATACAAATCTGAACATGTTTAAAACTCTGCTTAAAATCCTCTAAGAGCTTCTCACTGCTAAGAACATGAGTACCAACATTCTTAATAGGGCCTACAAAGGCTGGCTGCTAGCGACTCCTCCCAGTCATCTCCCCAAATCCCATTTGTTTGATTATTGGGTTGTCCTTCCCACTGGATTGAGTACTTGCTTTGTGTGAGTCCTGGTTCCAAGACTATGGGCCAAGTCTGATTTTGCACAGTATCATAGCCTTAGGGCCTAGTACAAAGCAGATGCCCCAGTAAATATTCATGGAAAGAATAAATGTGTACAGGGATGCCATGCAAGGGTTTCCTGCCTGATCTTCCACTCCCTGCTTTGTACTGTCCCTCATAGTAACACTAAAATGCTGGTAGCTGCCTATACAGGTACTAGGTCATTTTCTACCTCTAAGCTTTCACTTAAGTTGTGCCTCCTTGCTTAAGATTGTCATCTTATGCTTCTCTCCCTTTGCCTAGGAAATCCTCCTCTGAGCAAGGTTTATCTACTCCATAAATTTCCCTTGGCTGGTGGACATTCTGAGATGTTACAGACCTCCCTTTTGTCCCCATGATGATCCAACCCAACCTCTCTCTTCACTTTTCCATTGTTTGTGTCTGCCTCTCCAATATCTTAAAGAAAGGGAAATGAGAAAATGTGAAGTGTGTAGTATGGAAAGTGCTGAGTAAGTAGGATTTATGTGTGTGTGCGTGTATGTGTATGATATATCACTGGTATTTCATGGTGAATATCATGGTGAATATCATGGTCTATCTAGCCTTAAGACTTTTATACTCTCTGTTCTCTCCATTCAGATGCTCTTCCTACCTCTCCTGCTTATTTTAACCCTTCAGAGCTCAGATAAATTCTGTGACTGCCACACGGAAGCCTTCCCTGCCCATGTCCCTAGACTCAATCAAGCCCCCTGTTTATGTGTTCTTCTAGCTCTGTAGTTTATTACCACTTCTTGATATAGTTTATTGCCACTTCTAATTATAACCAGTATACTCATTTGGTCTAAGTTTGCCTCCCCCTTTATGCTGAAAGCTTCATGGGGACCTGCTCTATCTCCACTTTCCCTTAGCACCTAACATAGTGCCTGGCACCCCATAGGTGCTCACTGACAATGACTGCTTGATCATCTGCATCCCTATTAGGGCCCTCAGTGTGAAAAGGGAGAGTAGGGAGAGTAGACAGAATGAGAACACGCAGCTCTCCTTCCTCACTGTGGTCCTATGAGGATGTTCCTCAGCTGACTGTGCAGATAAACCTTGAGCAGCCCTTTAGCATCTCAGGGACTTGCCTGGAAGAGCTGTAGCTGCTGGTCCTCACCCTGCTCCACAGTGTCCCCTTCACTGCTTAAATCAGGTCACAGCTCCCCGAAAGCTTGCTCCTTGGAACACTCAGCCAGCTGCAGCTAACAACTGCTGAGGCAGCAAAGGACCATGACAGCAAACCTGGAAGGGGAGGGTAGGTGGCAGGGACGCCAGCAGAGTTGTGGCTTGTAAATAGGTCTGACATCCCCAGACATGTTCTGTCTGCAAGAATATGTCTCACCTGAATCTGGGGGCCTGGCAGAGTGGAATCTGTTATCTTCTTCCTCTATCCAAGCTGGCCCAATCGAGGCACACAAATGGTGTGATTTGACTTGAGGATTGTAAAGATCTTCTAGGTGATCAATGCCCTCACCCCCATTATAATCCCACCACTTGTAGCTGAATGTTTTTCTGCCATTGACATTGACCAGGATACTGTTACTGACATTGCCAAACCACCCCAAAGCGTTTGTTCCATTCGCCCCATCCTAGAAAGCCTTCTGTTGCCTGTTCCCAGCCTGTTCATGGTTAGAGGTGTTTAAACATCCAGGTAGCCCAGGGAAAGCCTTGGAAGATAAGTAACTGTGTCCTTGTCTGATAACAGTCCCTCACACATGAATGGGTGGTGGCCTGGTTACAGTAATGAGATCATGCACCAAAAAAAAAAAAAAAAAAAAAGTACCCTAGAATCAGGAGCCCTGGCCCCACAATCCAGCTCCACCTCTGATGTGCTGTGTGTCTCCTGCTACCTGTTCTCTGTGCCTCATTTGCCTCTTACAAGACAAATGGACAGGCAGGAGGAGATTAGTGGCTTTCACATGATGTTCTCTGGAGGTATAAGGTAGAAGAGATGCTATAGAGCCACCATGGTGGGCAAAGGGGAAAAATGCTGAGACTTTAATTCCCCACACTCACTCCTATGTCTTAACACACCTTTGCACACACATACACTTGCACGTATACTCAGACACTGCACAGGCACTCCTGATCTCCCTTCTCAGAGAAGCTTTCATCTGTGTTCTATACCAGCATGCTGTAAACCACACGGCACTGTAGATGGAAAGAGAATAGGGTCCAAAGGAATGTGATAAGGCTTAGAAGCCACTGAACTAGATGCTTTCTAAACTGTGCCAGCCCCTTGAGCCTCAGCTGTAATCAGGGGAAGACGGTCCTCCTCAGGCTATTAGAGAGTAACAGAAATGTCATGGTTAAAATGTGGGTTCTGTAGCCCAACTGCCTGGGTTTAAATCTGGCATCTATGACTTACTCTGTTCCCTTAGGAAAGCTTCTTAATCTCTTTTGATTTCCTTAACACTAAAATGGAGATAAAGGCGCCCTTACCTCCTAGAGTCATGAGAATTAAAGGAGTTAAACGTGTGCGATGCTTAGGACAATGCTGAACACCATCAGTACTCACAAGTATTGGCAGTTGTGATTTCATTGCTTAGCATTATTAAATGGGTGCTTAACATTTAGGGGGCACATGGACCCCAATAAATCTGTTAAAGCTATGGGCTCTTACCCTGGGAAGCTATCTACAAAAAAAAAAAAAAAAATCTTCTGCCTTCAATTCAGACAGCATTTGGTCCAAAGCCTTCAGTAGAAAACTGAGGCTCCAAATAAGAAATTTGCCTAAAATTAATAAAGTTCAGCAAAACAAGGGCTGGAGCCCAGGCTTCCTGATTCTCAGCCTTGTGTACTTTTCAGCACGTACATCCCCAAATCCAGACACGATAAGGGTGGTCACATAGACTTGGATTCCATAGCTGCTTTTTCACTTGCTAATTGTGTGACTTGGGCAAATTTCTGAGCCTTAGTTTCCTTATCTGTAGACTAGAGATATACCATAACTCAAGAGTTGTTAAAAGTTCCTACCTCAGTGGGAACATGGAGGGAGGGGATCAACCCCCATCCTACTCCCTGTTTCTATGGTTACAGGAGGGCTGTTCTAGGAAGCGAAGAGTCCCCTCTACACAGATGGTGGGCTGAGGGAATGCAAATAATTCAGTGCTGTGTGATTTTTACAGTATGCTGGTATAAAACACAGTTGAAAGCTCTGAGAAAGAACAGGAGAGCATGTACTCTGAGTATATATGCAAGTGTATGTGTGTGCAAAGGTGTGTGAGATGTAAGGGTGAGTGTGTGGGACGAATGTCTGTTTTGCCTCTTTGCCCACCATGGTGGCTCTAAATCATCTCTTCCAAACCCTACAGCTCCAGAGAACATCATGTGAAAGCCACTAATCTATTCCTGCCTGTCTTTTGTCTTATACGGGGCAAATCTCCAGAAGGTGTGATGGTACTAGAAAATAAGTCAGTGGGGCCGGGCGCTGTGGCTCACACCTGTGATCCCAGCACTTTGGAAGGCCAAGGCAGGTGGGTCGCCTGAGGTCAGGAGTTCAAGACCAGCCTGGCCAACACGGTGAAACCCCATCTCTACTAAAAATACAAAAATTAGGTGGGCGTGGTGGCAGGCGCCTGTTATCCCAGCTACTCAGGAGGCTGAGACAGGAGAATCACTTGAATCCAGGAGGCAGAGGTTGCAGTGAGCCAAGATCACACCACTGCACTCCAGCCTGGGTGACAGAGTGAGACTCCATCTCAAAAAAAAAAAAAAAAAGTCAGTGTGCTTCAGGGAGAGTCCAGGGAGAAAGCGTGGGGAGAATACCTCATTCTGTATTTTTGTGAGTTCTCCTTCCCTAGATATCCAGGGAGGTGACTCCCCTATGGCACAACTTTCAAACAACTTCCCCACCTTCAAATGTTATTTCATCATATTTTTGAAAAACTTTTAAAGGCATAATTTAATATGATTTGAAAAGGGTTTAGTGATTCATTCAAGGAGGGAGTTACTTGTGAGGCTAGCATGAGAACCCAGGACTCCTGCTTCTGAATTCAGGGTACTTCCTTTACTATTGCAGGCACTGTGGTCTTTATAAAATCCCACTTCTAAGCCCCTAAACTAGTCTCCATCTTGTGCTGCTCCAGCCTTAAGTGAACCTTCTTCCAGGCTTTACAAAGTATCTGCCACAAGCCTTGCCCAGAATTATAGTTGTCATGCTGTTCCTCAGGAGAGGCAGGCATCTTCCTAGATCTGAACTCGGAGAGGAATTTTTCTCATGGTCCTTTGAAATGGAGCACTGAGCAACTTCCACAAACTTGTATTAAAATTGCAGAAAGTCTACCTCCTCCATTTCATGTTGGTAACTTCTGTCCCTGAACAGGTGCATAGTTAGTACCTGGGCGTATGATCTTGCCTACCTATAGCCTTCCAGTTTTCATGTCAATCAGCCCTCTACATATGCAGGTTCCACATCCATTAATTAACCAAGCTTGAATTTAAAATATTCAGAAAAAAGGGAAACAATAAAAAATAACAGTACAGCAATACAAATAATACAAAAAAAACCAATAGTGTAAAACAACTATTTAGATAGCATTTGCATCATATAAGGTATTACAAGCAATCTAGAGACGATTTATACAGGAGGATATAGGTAGGTTATATTCAAATGCTATACCATTTTATTTCAGGGACTTGGGCATCCACAGATTTTAGTATCTACAGGGAATCGGGGGGCCTAGAACTAATCTCACATGGATGCTGAGGGATGACTATAGTTGGTTCATGTTTATAAGTACATAACTCCTCAATTAGACTTACACACTTTCTTTAGAATAGGGTAGTGTTTTATGACCTCTTTGACATTGGTTCTAACACAGTTCTCAACATAGAAGAAACCTTAGTTTAACAAATAGTTGTTTACCTATCCAGGCAAAACGTAAAAAAAACCTGTTCAATTTTGTTCCATAAATATACATATATAAACACACACATATGTAGACATATACATTGAAGTGACAACTACTTTGCAATCTACCCTGAAGAATTTTACTTTTTCAACCTAACCTGTCAAACAGTGAACAATTTGGCAATTAACAAATTATGATAAATGATTGTTAATTAAATTTTATGACACATCAAGCAAGGACAATCTACTTTCATATTAGAGAGAACCCAATATTTTTCTTGAATTGCTGCAAATCTCTCAAACAAGATACACATTTATTTAAGCACCTTCCAAAGGGACCAAGTTTCAGGAATTGCAATTTGCTAAGAGATTGGACTGGGTATTTTCACGGCAAATAATTCCATTTACATTACACCCAGGCCCAGTAACACTGCATGCCCTGAATAACTCATTGCTATCAGTGCGAGGTTTTCAACCCCATAAAAAGTGCAAGAGCATAAAGAATACATAAAGGAGACAGAACACTGAGGTTCTTTAAATGCCGTCAGCTTTTTTGCCAGCACTTTCTTCTTAGGGGCCTTGAGTTGGAGGGAAATTAGAGAAATGAGTTGCACAACCAAATTAGGATGGGAGATTTGGGCCAAGTAGATAGAGGTGAAGAAGATAATGGATGGACGGGATAACGAGCTCAGGGAGGACACTTGTAAATGCAAATACTAGGAATATGAATATGATGTTTTATTTTGCCAAAGCTGGTTTTATCAGACTGCAGTCCCATAGTAACTGCTTCTAGTGCCAGTGTGACCTCCATGATCCAACAAAATGCTGAAGGAGGGAAGGAAATAAGAGGAGCCAGAAGAGAATCTCTCTAGCATCCTATTTTCTCCATCAAATCTTAGCTCCTGTGATTTTTAGAAGTAGAAGGGCAACAGGCAGCAGCCAGTCCTACTGAGTTTCACAGTGTGGTTCAGTGTTGCTGAGGGCTGCAGAAAGCACAGAGCTGGGACCAGAATTTGAATCTCTTAATTCCCATTCCAGTTTCCATAAAAGAAGAGGAAAGAGCTCTTTCATCTGTTTAGCTACCTGGAGCCCTATTAGAAAGGGTTCTTGTTGCCTCGTTTAACAAAGTTAAGTATTTTAATCACATTGGAAATGCTGTCAACAATCTGCAGAACGACTATTATATGAGAAACATTGGGACACTACTCTGTAATTGAGTCATGGTCAGCATGTCCTCTTGTCCCACGAGGCCAGTGGCCTCAACACCGTTCTCTCTCCCTTGCAGTACTGTCTTCTTAAATACCTATTTCTCAAAGAAGCAGGGGAACACACCTTCTGAATTACATGAAATCTATTCTTGAGCCTACAGAGAACACAGGAAAGTGTGGCATGCCAGATAGACAGCCCCGCTGAACTATCTACCCGGGGGTAGGAAAAGCACACTTAATTTAACTATCTTTCTTTCTTTCTTTCTTTCTTTCTCTCTCTCTCTCTCTTTTCTTTTCTCTTTTCTCTTTTCTTTTCTCTTTTCTCCTTTTCTTTCCTCTTTTCTTCTCTTTTTCTCTCTTTTCTCTTCTTTTCTTTTCTCTTTTCTTTTCTCTTTTCTTTTTTCTTTTATTTTCTTTTCTCTCTTCTTTTCTTTGACAGTGGCTTACTCTGTTGGCCAGGCTAGAGTGTGGTGGCATGATCTCAGCTCACTGCAACCTCCACCTCCCAGGTTCAAGTGATTGTCGTGTGTCAGCCTCCCAAGTAGCTGGGACTGCAGGTGTGCACCACCATGCCCTGCTAAGTTTTCTCTTTTTTTTTTTTTTTTTTTGGTAGAAACAGGGTTTCACGATATTGGCCAGGCTGGTCTCAAACTCCTGGACTCAAGTGATCCACCCTCTTCAGTCTCCCAAAGTGCTGGGATTATAGGCATGAGCCACTGCCCCAGGCTGAATTATTTAATATATTTCCCAATTACAAATGATCATTTTCACCTCAATGTCTCATACTTCCTTGGGTAACTTATTCTTCATTATTTTATTCCAATTTTCTAATTGGTCTTTATTTAGATCTACTCATGAGAACCCAAGTGTAATAGTTATGCTGAATACAAATTTCTGCCTGTCCCCTTTCCACCCACAGCCACTTCTCACACAGACCCTTTCAACACCTATAGATGTAATCTCTCTCTCTCTACTGGAGTGCAAGCTCCTTAGTAGTGGTTTTGCTTTGTCTTCTTAAGTCTTTACACATAGCAAAGTGTTTATTTAAATATTTGTCAACTTAGAATATAATAATCATGACCTTAACCAAAATATTTTCACACTTACTATTTGCCAGACACCGGTCTAAGATCTCTAGTGCATCATTATGTTTAACAAGCAGGTTGCTGTTGCCTCACGGATGAGGTAGGAGCAATACTATTGTATTTTTTGTATCTAAAATAACCAGGCTGGGTGAGATGGTCCCTGCAGGTTGATTTCATCCGTAAGTGTATAATCCTCTGATGACCCCCCTCCCCTATCAGACCTCCTGAAAAAGAAACTTTATTATCATAAGTCCTTTTGTAGGAAATACATCTTCCATTTCTTAGGACCTAGATATTTAATTTCACAGGCTATCAATGCAGCAGACTCACACATGCTTGGGGTAAAGTTTCAATATGCCTGATCATGTTCACTCTTCTCCCCAACCAAAACCAAAGTCGAGGATTAGAAATGACCTTGAGAGGCATCTAGTCTAGCCTCCTACTTCCAACCAGCTCTGTACTCAAGCACCCTGGCCACATTTGGTGAACGGAAGCGTCTGTCTTCCTTTGTAATTCTATTTGAGTTAATTCTTTTCTCTCACCAAATCCTTTTGGGTCCATTGAAGCTCATGTTTATCCTTTTTAGTTCTCAGTCATTGTCTTAAAACCTAGGGTATGTGGAGGCAGAGATGAGGAAGAATGATGATTTTAGAATTCCAAGAATGTCCAGCGTATAGCAGAGTTAGTTTTGAGTTGTATCTCCTTTGTCCTCTGAGCCATGAAAAGGAAGGTAATGGAGATTATGCTAGTTATGACCAATACACTTGGGATACCAAAGGCACCAGAAGAAACAATAGTTTGAAAGTCAGCCTCTACCACTGGCCAGCTTCAGGCCATTGGAAACATTTCTCCCCAGTTTTTTAAATGGGCATTGTCCTTGTTTGTTTGTGTTGCTATGAAGGAATACCTGAGGGTGGGTCATTTATAAAGAAAAGAGATTTATTTGGTTCTCAGTACTGCAGGATGTACATGAAGCATGGCTCCAGCATTTGCTTCTGGCCAAGGACTCAGGCACTCACAGTAGAAGGTGAAGGAGAACTGGTGTGTGCAGATCACCCGATCAGACAGGAGGTGAGAAAGAGGAGGAAAGACTCTTTTCAACAACTAGTTCTCTCATGGGAACTAAGAGTAAGAACTTACGCGCAGGAAAAAGGCACCAACCTTCATGAGAGATCTTCTCACCCCAGGCCCCACCTCTAACATTGAGGATCAAATTTTATGATGAAACTTGGTGGGGCCATACAAACCATATCCAAATAGCAGGTATTATTCATGAAATTTTCTTGATTCTGAGTCGTGTATGTACTTTTTTAATCATTGATGTTTCTTAATCAGATCCAGCCTTAAAATTTGTCAGTACATTAAATATAATGTTTCTTCCCCTTTTCATAGCCTCAAAAATTACTGAACTGATTATCTTACTAGTAAAATAATTCAGTCTTGGTGATGAAATACAATAATTTTTGCTTAACTTACAGGATAGTGAAGCCTGAATGAGACTAAACTTTGCAGAGTATTTTGAAAATTGCAGACTCATACAAGTACTCATTGTTATTTTTATTATTAAGTTGGCTGTTTGACATTTACTGAGCACATACTACGGGCCAGACTTTGTTCTCGATATAGGGGCTGGAGCATTAAATGAAATTGACAGAGTCTGCTCTCATGGAGCTCTCCTTCTAGTGGAAAGAGATTGAGAATATACATACAAATAGGAGATCTCAGAAAGTGATGAATACTATGAATAATATGAAACAAGTGATTTAGTAGTACCGGGGAGGACTGCTTTAGCTAAGAGAATCAAGGGAAAACCTGTCTGAGCTGAAACCTGAATGTAAAAGGAACCAGTCTCATCTTGAAAAGGGTAGGGGAGCAACTCAGGAAGTAATGAGAGCAAACACAAAGGCCCTGATACAGGCTTCTTAAGAGTCAGGACAGAGCGTGGATGCAGCTTAGTGGACAAGGAGAAGGGAGGGGCGGGATAAGGAGAGAAATGAGCAGAGACCTGATCATATGGGGCTTGATGAGGAGTCTCTATATTTTAATTCACCCAACCCCTGCCTTTAACAAACTCAGGAACTAAAGCTCAAAGGTGAAGTGGCTTCTTCAAGGTCATGGAAACACTCCATGGTTTTGGAAATTAGATCTCTTCACTTCCTGACAGTTGTTGTTCTGCTTTACTGAGCTGCCTACAACCGGCAGCTTCCATGTCGGTCAGCAGAGGCCTTGGAGATGGAAACTAACATTGCCCTGCACTCTCTGCAGTTGTGATTTTTCCCGAGTTCTTTCTCCTAATGTATTATTTCCCTCCTAATTAGAGATAAATATGTTATCGTCACTTAGCTGCTTTATAAACAAGAGAAAAAGCAGAAGTGATTCCACATTATTTAAGTAAACATTAGTTACTGAAATATTGAAATTGTAAAAATAGAAACAAGATCCAGTGGGTGGCTCTGCACATCAGCTCCTCAGCTGTCTCTATTGCTGTTCCATTGGGAAATGCACAGTTACCCTCTATATCTAACAGGATCCTGCTCCTGCATTCAGGAAACTTACCATCTTAAGAAATGGTTCTGCAAAAGCCTCATAGCCCTCCAAAGTGTTCCTCTGCTCATGTGTGTGGTCAGGGACCATACCATGGCATACATGATGGAGAAACCAGGGTGCTATGTGATAAGACCAAAGCTCTAGTATCACATTTCTCTAGCCACAGTATCTGTGTAAAGGAGTCACCAGCAGCTGCATGTCCTGTTTGGGAACCAAGAATTAAAAAAAACACACACACACAGCACTTGGCTGTGTCTTACTTTCCATCACGTTTTGAATTCTTTGCCAGATAAATTGGCTTCTTACAGTGCTGAAAAGAGCACCCTTCCTCATAGTCTGGGCTGAAGTGCCATCTGGGCCTCAGTGCCTGCCCTTCTCTATCAGAGCCTTCATCACACTGCATTGCAATTGCCTTTCTTTGTCTGACCCCCCATAAAATCATAGGCCACTTAAGGTGAGCAGGTGCCATATCTGTTACATCCACCATTCATTCCCCAGAGCCTCGCACAGTACCTGGCACATAGTAGATATTTGATTAATATTTAAGATAGTGAACTAAATTTAGATCACTACCTAAAGCAGAGGGCGGTGGGTAGGAAATAAGGAAGTTAGGGTCAGAACTTGGAGGACATAAAGGCTAGCAGAAGGTTAGATTTGATGAGAGGACAGAAGGAGTGTTGATGGTGAGAATAAGGGAATAATAAGCATCAAACTGTATAGCCTGCTCCCCTCTCAGCAGAGGAATGAAGATGGATGGAATAAAATTAGCAAAATCATTATCATGATGATAACCACAATCCCCTCATGCTGGGAGCTAGGACTTAACCAGGGATGTTCTCTGCTTTCAGCCTCCATGCCTTTCAGATCACCATTGTGTTCCTGCTGAGGGCAGAGTAAGTGATCCTCAAACCTGGCTGACCCCAGGATCCTCTTGGAGATGAGATCTCTGTGGGAGAGAGGGAGGAAGCAAAAAAGTAAGAAATGTCAGTTGATCCTAATCCTTCGGTAGCAGATGAGCAGTTCACTCAGGAAACACAAACATTTGGATTCTGGGTATGAGCTTTGAAATCAGGTCTTTCATAGTTTGAATCCACAGTCTTTCACTCACTAGTTCAATGACTATGGGCCAGTGGACATTCAACAAGTGGCAGAGGAGGTTTTTCTAATATCAATTATTATCTTGCATGCTTATTTCATTATGGCACTAGGAAGATCTCCATAGGCCTGAATCCAAAGCAGGAAAACAAAGGGAAAATTGAGAGAGAACCAGGCGAGGACTTGGGGGCTCAAAAAGGGTCATTTCTTTTTTGTTTTGTAGATGTCATTTCCTCTTTTAGTTCTGTGTTTGTAAAAAGATAGCACATAGTGACATAGTGTAATGAGCTAGAAATTATTTCAAATTCTAGCCCTGCTAATGCATTGGTCAGGATAATTAACACACAACAGACAAACTGAACTCCCAGTGGCTTTATTGGGTAGTGGTTTACTCCTCCCTGTGTCATAGTCCTGTTTAAGTTGGGAGACCATCATCCAACCTGTAGCCAAGTCATCCTCCAAGCTCTCCAAGATCACTGAGGCAGAGTATGAGAGATGGAGGAGGCCCACCAGCTTTTAGCTGCTCAGCCTGGGAGTGGGACATGTCACCATCACTCTTATGTCACAAGGACCAACCTAAATGCAAGGGAGGCTGAAAAATACCAAGTAGCACGTGGGTATTTGGCAAGTACTATCTCTGCCATAGACACTTTTTGCTGCTGACATTGGAGAGATCACTCAACCTCTTTAAGTCTCAGTTTCCTCAACTTTGCAATGGACTTAAGTTTCTGCTGTTTGGAGTTTGTGAGAATTACATGGGGCCCAGTGCAGTGGTGGCTCATGCCTGTAATCCCAATGTTTTGGGAGGCCAGAGCAAGAGGATTTCTTGAGCCCAGGAGTTTGAGATCAGCCTGGGCAACATAGTGAGATCCTGTGTCTACAAAAATATTTAAAGATTAGCTGGGCGCAGTCACACACACCTGTAGTCCCACTCAAGAGCCTGAGGTGGGAGGATTGCTTAAGCCCAGAAACAGAAGCTGCATTTGATCATACCACTGCACTCCAGCCTGGGCAACAGAAGCTATCTCAAAAAATATTGCACAGGATAATGCAGGTAAAGAGTTTAGCGTTTAATACATTGCATTGCCTGGCAGACAGAAACTATTCAATAACAATGTTGTGTAAATTTAAAAAAAAAATCAACTAGGGTTCCTTGGCTACAGGCAACAGAAACAGGCTCTATCTAGAAAATATGAAATTTATTAGAAAGATTTGAGGTAGCTTTTATTGAACCTGCATGAAGACCGAAGAACCAGATTATAAAAGGAAACTAAGGCTCCATGGCAGGAATTACAGAAAACGATTTGATTAATGCCAACCCCTTGGCAAACTGAAGGCTGGGTATTTTGACAGTCTTCCTTCCCCAGGGCTCCACACAGGAAAGAGGTTGTTCTTTTAAAAGAAATCTAGGAGGGAGTGGAGCCTGAGTGGCCACAAATAACAAATACCCATTCACTGTATTAGTTAGGAATAAGTCACATACAGGTCAAACAAGACCCAATTACAGTGGCTTAAAAGGGCAGAGGGAAGCAGCCAGTTGGTACATTGACTCAATGATGCCTTCAGGGACCCATGCTTTCTGTCTTTCCTCTCTGCCACCCTTAGCACATTGGCTTCTCATCCCTGTACCTTATCGTCACAAGATGACAACTCCATGTCGAGCAGGAGGAAGAAGGAGAGGCGGTACTGGGTACCGACAGATCTCTGTTATGTTTCACTGGGCAAAATTGTACCTCGTGGCTACTCCTGGCAGCAAGAGATCCTGGGAAATTCTTTTAGGTTTCTAAATACTCTTTGGTATATTTAAGTAAAGGAGAAGAAGTAGAGATGGGTGTATAGATCTGCTAATCTACAGTGTCTGCCAAATGTCTAGAGTTTAACATTAATGTTAATAAACCAATGTCTTGTGACAGGAAAGAGGTGAGAGGAAACAAAACCAATTGGCCTAAAGACACCTTTCACTGACTCCTCCTTCCAAAGTGTTTAGAAGGATTATAGAAAAAAGTGAAAATTGCTCCTTAGGGTCTGTGGAACCCCTTTTTGGCCCAGGAGAACTTGAGTAGCATAGGGTATGGAGAGTGAACTGGTCGATTGTTTTTTTTTCCCAGAGGCTGCTTCTGAATAGATCCCTGTACTTGAAGCTCCCGCTATAGTGAAATGTCTCAAAGGTCCAAACACAATCTACTTCCATGGTCACACATTAACAAGAAAGGTAGAAGAATATTTTACAACGTTAACATGCCTTGCATAGTACTTGATCCATTGTAAGTTCTTGGAAAATTGAAGCTATTTTCTATTTTCCCTCAGGACCTATCTTTCCCAGCTTTTGATGTTCAAAATCTAAAATCTAAAAGTCAGGTAACTTCTTGGGGCAGATTTCTGTGTATAATAGCAGGAAAATGGAGGGAGTGCAGAGAAAATGGAAGAAGGGCATTGGCAGGTCTCTGGAAATTTGTAAGTCTTTGGGTAAATAAATTGTCCCATTTCTTCCTTAGCTCTCTCCACATTCTTCCTCTTACTCCAGACACATTTTTTTTCAGGCCAGTGAAAGCAGGTAGGTTTGAAAGAGGCTAAGCAATAAATACTTATGCTTTTTAATATTTTACAAAAGAACTCAGTTTATCATGCATTTAATAGCCAGCATTTATTGACTATCTGCAATGTGTTACATGCTACAGTTGGGTTATTTTTTTTAACACATTATAATAGCAATCCTAGCTAACATTTAGGAGGCACTCATTGAGTCCCAGGTCCTTTGTTGAGTGCTTTATATAAATGATCTTTTTTACTTATTACAACAAGCCCACCATGCAAAGGTCTTATTATTTAACCTGTTGCAGATGAGGAAATTGAGGACCCACATAAGTTATAAAATATGTCACATACAGTTTCAGTGGTAGAGCTATAAGTCACAACTAGCTGTCTCAAGCACTAGGCTATGCTTGCTGTTTAATTTTCTCAGCAGCTCTATGGACACAGATTGTCTTATCTTATACCTGAGGAACCCAGGACTTGAGGAGATGAATAACTTGCCCCAGGCCAAAAGCAGAGCTATTAAATGGCAGAGGCTGGATTAAACACAGGCCCATCTGGATCTTAAATGCCAAGCTGGGCTATGCCACAAGGCTGAATATAAATTAAATCTTCCTTACCTACAATTCTACTAGGAAAAGTTGCATACACAATATAATGTAGTAGTCAAGAACACAAACTCTGGTACCAAACTAGCTGTCTGACATTAGGCTGGTTTCTTAAACTCCCTGAGCCTCAGCTTACTTATCTGTAAAATGGGACTAACAATACAGTAGTATGTAAATAGCAGAGTTGTTGTAAGGGCTTGGTATAATACCCAGTCTGGAGTTACTGTTCAATAACTGCTAGCTATAATCTTTCTTCTAGCTTGTTTAAACTTTACACATTTTCTCACTCATTGAATAGCCTTAAAGAATCTCCTCCTCTCTTTGGGCTTCAGTCTCCCCATTTGCAAAATAGCTAGAGTTTGTTTCAATATTCTCCAAATCCCCTTGTCCCCTTCCAGCTGTCATTCTATGCTTCTCACACTTCACAGTCAGGCACCATGTGAAGCCACGCTGTCTTATGCTGGCACCTACGGGAAGCATAAGGTCTCCATGAAAATAAACACATGGTTAATGTTGGCAACAGAAGTGCCACCAGCCCCCACGTTCCTATGATTATAATAGCTGTCATTTGTACAGCTTCGTGCCAACTGCTCTTCAGAACATTATAGATACATTATTGTACATAATTCAAGAATCTGCTCATCCCTTTCCTTCACTCTTGCTGATGTTGGCAAAATATATATTTTGCCTAAAATATGTATTGCAAGTTGGGCAGACAGTCTTGACAAGGTATCACATTATCTGAGATATACATTGTAGGTAATATGAAACATACACATACACACATGCACACCCAGACATACAGGCAAATATATAGCTATAGAGAGATCTTTAGATTAGTAATGTGATACCATGTACCTTGTCAGGGCTGTGCACCTATCTTACATCCATGTGCGGATTGTCAAGACCCAAAATCTATTCCTCACAGTTGCCCTATAATGCAAAGACTATCGATATCTCCATCTCAATACATAGATAAGGATATGAGGCTCAAAGAGATTAAGTAGGTTACCTAGCTAGGAAGTGGAAACCCTGGCAGTCTGACTCTGAGACTTTATGCTATCAACCACTAGACTAACAATGTTCTGAAGTTTTCTGAATGTAAGCCCCCTTTAAAAAGCAGGAAACCATATCCAACTTCCTGATAGTAAAAAAAAAAAAAAAAAAAAAATAGAAACACTAGCCTCTTCCTTGCCTGCTGGGAGCTTTTCCAGGGGAGCAGGGTGGTACAGGTGGTAACCTCATCAGGAAGCCCCCTCAGGTGGGCTTGTTGAAGCTTTTACTGCTGACGCCATCAGTACTCAAGCCTATGGCGAAGAAACTGTGAGATGAGGATGACCCATAGATATCCTGACTTCCCATATATTCTGCCTCTTTATTCACCAGGCAGACACCAACCTAGGCTGCTAGCCAGAGTAACAGACACCTAAAGCTGAGTCTATTCCTTGCTGACCTTGGGTGCAAATAGAGCTTCAGTTTACAGCTGCTCTGCACACCTAACCTCCTCTTTACCGGAGGAAAATACGAGAAGGGCAGGCAAGCAACACTCTGCTCCTGTTCTAATCTTCTGTGTGAGATAACTGAAGGAAGTAGCTGTGCTGCATTTTTGTCAAGCATGTGACAGAGATACCTTAAATGATGAGAGGGTGGCTCTACCATAATCTAAATGGGATGGAAAAATGATAGTAAAACTGTAGGCATGGCTTCTGTAATATTTAATTTGCAATGGACCATCAAATTGTTAGGTATTTGGCATTTTGTGCAACAGGATAAAGCAGATTCATGTTATTGCAAGTTTTCCATTTACAGAGTAAATGCTCTGTGGCTCTGATCCTTTGATGACTCTGTAAAGCTACTCCCAGTGCAGACAAAATGTGTTTGGACCTGTGAGAGCGTGTACACCAAGGCCTGCTGGAAGTGCCTCTTTCTGTGCTCTACGGATGCTGAGCTGGGGACTGCATGGGGGAGGCTTCAAGCTCTGGTATCTGCAACCTGCTCAGTCTCACCACATCGAGAACTGGGAGAGGCTTCTTTGAAGCCCATCTTGGCAACTTAGAAACTTCTAGTCAGCAGACCAGGTTCCAGTCTTGGGTCTGACCTAAGCAAGCTATACATAGCCCTGAGCACGTTTCTGGGCATCAGCTTCTCTGTCTATAAGCTATCATGGTTTGAGTGGATCATCTCTAAGACTCCTTCCTTTTTAGTCTGTCACATGGCTAGTAATAAATAGCCATTCACTGTTGTTGTTAACAGTTAATATTATCATTAGTTTTTAAGGCAAAGCAGTTGCTGACATTTCTCTTCTAAATCCAGTGCTGGCATCCACAGATCCTCCTAGCAGGTTCTCACGTGCACCCGTTCAAACACAGGTAGGCTCATCCTCTGTGCCCATCCTAATTGCTGATTACAAACTTCCAAGGCTTACACAGAGGACCCCTTTAGTCATCTGACTTTGTGATTTTTGTTTTCTCTATCACTTACTAATCAATATGTCCCTTCCAATCTCTCAGAACATTTGAAATTATTAATCAGTCACTTGTTAAGCACCTAATATGTGTTGGACCCTCTGATAGGTCCCATAAGGGAAAAATAGAAAATACTAAGCACTGCTACCAGTGAGTCTATGGATATTTGGAAGAAAAGATGCCCAAACTTTTCTCTATCATGCTCAGTTCTCAGCCTGACATTATTCCTTTTTCCTCTGTCATGAGCTCCATTCCCTTCTCCCAGAACCGACTTCAAGAATGTTTTCAACTATGCCATTCTTTGTTTCATCAAATGCCTGGTATTTCTCCATTTTCAGGAAAGTTTAATCCGTGTAGGTCTCACCTATACATTTGCCAAAATCTCTCATGTTGCTGAGTGTTTGACAGCAAGGGCATAATTAGGGACCCTGAACTTGGCCCCACAGTGTTTAATAAATATTAATTTCATATTTAAAAGGGGGAATAGAACAAGAATAAAAGAGAAAGAAAATGTGCATGAAAAAATGGGAAAAGAAAAAGAAAAGATCAAAGGGGTAGGGATGTCTTGTCCATAACCTGGAGAACTACTCAGTAGTTGGGGGAAGGCTGGGAGATGGAAGGCAGGATCAGGAGAGGTGACTGGGTTGGCTGCACAGGAAGTGGTGGATTTTCTACAGGAGCTAGTGATCTGTGTCTGAGCTCCACACTCTTATGCGGGGAAAAATAACGCAACAACCACAACGACACAACGTCTGCCCAGAGCATTCTTGTCTGGGCTGGAAGGCTTCCCCTGGAGTGGCTGATGGGGGATTCCTTGCCTCTGCTCCACCAGGGAAGGGAGCCCTCTTGAGGGTGGAGCTGAGGAGGGCTGGACGGCAGCTGTCCCACACTCTGGGAAAAGGACCTCAAGAGTGTCCCATTCCAGAATTCCCAGAATCAGTGAGATACATTATATCCACTGACAGGAGCTTAGATCCTGAGCCTCCCAGCCAGAGAAAATCTGTTGCTGTTCATTGTCATCAATTTTTTTTAGTTTTTAACAGCTTACTCAAGGTATAATTGCATATAATAAACTGTTTTTGCTTATTTGTATTTTAAAAAATATTTGTGATGAACATGTATTACTCATGTCACTGAAAAAAGTACAAGAACTCTCTCTGAAAAGTATAAATCCTTTTTGGGGGGAGAGATGCATATAATTGCACGTATTATACTATAATTGCAATTATAATTGCATATAATAAATATTAAAAACATACAATTTGTAACTTGGACATACCCTGTGAAACCATTACCACAATGAAGACCAAAAACACATCCGTCACCCCCAAAGTTTCCTCATACCCCTTTGTATTTCCTCCTATCACCACCCTGTCTCCCAAAAGCCTTCCACGACTACATTTTTCTCCCTTTCCCCACTTTATTTTTAATAAATATTAGAAAATTTGGTATTATGTCCCCATCATTTCATTTTCCTGAGAAGGGGTGCTCACAGTATTTTTCTTCATAACCCGCTAAAAACTGTGACACCCCCCCCACTTTCAATATCAAAGTGGCTTTAAAAGGCAGCAGCATCTCCATATGTGTAAATGGAAATGCTTTTATATTGTCTCTCTTTTTATTATTATACCTTAAGTTCTGGGATATATGTGCAGAATGTGCAGGTTTGTTAAACAGGTATACATGTGCTATGGTGGTTTGATATACCCATCGACCCGTTACCTATATTAGGTATTTCCCCTAATGCTATCCCTCCCCTACCACCCCCACCACCTGACAGGCCCCAGTGTGTGATGTTCCCCTCCCTGTGTCCATGTGTCTCATTGTTCAACTCCCACTTATGAGTAAGAACATGCAGTGTTTGGTTTTCTGTTCCTGTGTTAGTTTGCTCAGAATGATGGTTTCCAACTTCATCCATGTCCCTGCAAAGCACATGAACTCATCCTTTTATATGGCTGCATAGTATTCCATGGTGTATATGTGCCACATTTTCTTTATCTGGTCTGTCATTGGTGGGCATTTGGGTTGGTTCCAAGTCTTTGCTACTGTGAATAGTGCTGCAATAAATATACGTGTGCATGTGTCTTTATAGTAGAATGATTTATAATCCTTTGGGTATATACCCAGTAAAGGGATTGCTGAGTCAAATGGTATTTCTGGTTCTAGATCCTTGAGGAATCATCACACTGTCTTCCACAATGGTCGAACTAATTTACACTCTCACCAACAGTGTAAAAGTGTTCCTATTTCTCCACCTACTTTCCAGCATCTGTTGTTTCCTGACTTTTTAATGATCACCATTCTAACTGATGTGAGATGGTATCTCATTGTGGTTTTGATTTGCATTTCTCTAATGACCAGTGATGATGAGCTTTTTTTCATATGTTTGTTGACTGCATAAATGTCATCTTTTGAGAAGTGTCTGTTCATATCCTTTGCCCACATTTTGATGGGGTTGTTTTTTTCTTGTAAATTTGTTTGTTTCTTGTAAATTCTGGATATTAGTCCTTTGTCAGATGGATAGATTGCAAAAATTTTCTCCCATTCTGTAGGTTTCCTATTCACTCTAATGATAGTTTCTTTTGCTGTGCAGAAGCTCTTTAGTTTAATTAGATCCCATGTTTCAGTTTTGGCTTTTGTTGCCATTGCTTTTGGTTTTGTTGCCAATGCTATTACCCAGGTTATCTTTTAGTTTTTATGGTTTTAGATCTTATGTTAAGTCTTTAATCCATCTTGAGTTAGTTTTTGTATAAGGTGTAAGGAAGAGGTCCAGTTTCAGTTTTCTGCATATGGCTGGACAGTTTGCCCAACACCATTTATTAAATAGGGCATCGTTTCCTCATTGCTTGTTTTTGTCAGGTTTGTCAAAGATCAGATAGTTGTAGATATGTGTTGTTATTTCTGAGGCCTCTGTTCTGTTCCATTGGTCTATATATCTGTTTTGGTACCAGTTCCACGCTGTTCTGGTTACTGTAGCCTTGTAGTATAGTTTGAAGTCAGGTAGTGTGATGCCTCCAGCTTTGTTCTTTTGGCTTAGGATTGTCTTGGCTATATGAGCTCTTTTTTGTTCCATATGAAATTTAGAGTAGTTTCTTTCTAATTCTGTGAAAGAAGTCAGTGGTAGCTTGATGGGAATAGCATTGAATCTATAAACTACTTTGGGCAGTATGGCCATTTGCATGATATTGATTCTTCCTATCCATGAGCATGACATGTTTTTCCACTTGTTTGTGTCCTCTCTTATTTTCTTGAGCAGTGTTTTGTAGTTCTCCTTGAAGATGTCCTTCACATCCCTTGTAAGTTATACTCTAGGTATTTTATTCTTTGTAGCAATTGTGAATGGGAGTTCACTTGTGATTTGGCTCTCTGTTTGTCTGTTATTGGTGTATAGGAATGCTTGTGATTTTTGCACATTGATTTTATATCTTGAGACTTAGCTGAAGTTGCTTATCAGCTTAAGGAATTTGGGGTTGAGACAATGGGGTTTTCTAAATATACAATCATGTCATCTGCAAACAGAGACAATTTGACTTCCTCTCTTCCTATTTGAATATGCTTTATTTCTTTCTCATGCCTGATTGCCCTGGCCAGAACTTCTAATACTATGTTGAATAGGAGTGGTGAGAAAGGGCATTATCATCTTGTACTGTTTTTCAAAGGGAATGCTTCCAGCTTTTTCCCATTCAGTATAATATTGGCTGTGGGTTTGTCATAAATGGCTCTTATTATTTTGAGATACATTCCATCAGTACCTAGTTTATTGAGAGGTTTTAGCAAAAAAGGGTATTGAATTTTATCAAAGGCATTTTCTGCATCTATTGAGATAATCTTGTGGTGTTTGTCATTGGTTCTGTTTATGTGATGGATTACATTTATTGATTTGTGTATGTTGAACCAGCCTTGCATCCCAGGGATGAAGCCAACTTGATCGTGGTGAATAAGCTTTTCCATGTGCTGCTGGATTCAGTTTCCCAGTATTTTACTGAGGATTTTCACATCGATGTTCATCAGGGATATTGGCCTGAAATTTGTTGTTGTTTTGTTGCTGCCAGGTTTTGGTATCAGGATGATACTGGCCTCATAAAATGAGTTAGGGAGGAGTCCCTCTTTTTCTATTGTTTGGATAGTTAGAGAAAAAAAATGGTACCAGCTCCTGTTTGCACCTCTGGTAAAATTCAGCTGTGAATCCATCTGGTCCTGGGCTTTTTTTGATTAATAGGCTAATAATTACTGCCTCAATTTCAGAACTTGTTATTGGCCTATTCAGGGATTTGACTTCTTCCTGGTTTAGTCTTAGGAGGGTGTATATGTCCAGGAATTTATCAATTTCTTCTTGATTTTCCAGTTTATTTGTGTAGAAGTGTTTATAGTATACTCTGATGGTAGTTTGTATTTCTGTGGGATCAGTGGTGACATCCCCATTATCATTTTTTATTGTGTATATTTGATTTTTCTCTCTTAATAATCTGGCTAGTGGTCTATTTTGTTAATCTTTTCAAAAAACAAGTTCCTGGATTCATTGATTTTTTTTTTTGTAGGGTTTTTTTTTGTGTTTCTATCTCCTTCAGTTCTGCTCTGATCTTAGTTATTTCTTGCCTTCTGCTAGCTTTTGAATTTGTTTGCTCTTGCTTCTCTAGTTCTTTTCATTATGATGTTAGGGTGTCAATTTTAGATCTTTCATGCTTTCTCCTGCGGGCATTTAGTGCTATAAATGTCCCTCTACACACTGCTTTAGCTGTGTCCCAGAGACTCCAGTACGTAGTGTCTTTGTTCTCATTGGTTTCAAAGAACTTCTTTATTTCTTCCTTCATTTCATTATTTAACCGGTAGTCATTCAGGAGAAGGTTGTTCAGTTCCATTTGTTGTGTGGTTTTGAGGGAGTTTCTTAATTCTGAGTTCTAATTTGATTCCACTGTGGTCTAAGAGATTGTTTGTTATGATTTCTGTTCTTTTGCATTTGCTGAGGAGTGTTTTACTTCCAATTATGTGGTCAATTTTACAATAAGTGCTATGTGGTGCTGAGAAGAATGTATATTCTGTTGATTTAGAGTGCAGAGTTCCGTAGATGTCTATTAGGTCCACTTGGTGCAGAGCTGAGTTCAAGTCCTAGATTTCCTTGTTAATTTTCTGTCTTATTGATCTGTCTAATATTGACAGTGGGGTGTTAAGTCTCCCACTATTATTGTGTGGGAGTCTAAGTCTCTTTTTAGGTCCCTAAGAACTTGCTGTATGAAGCTTGGTGCTCCTGTATTGGATGCATATATATTTAGGATAGTTAGCTCTTCTTGTTGCATTGATCCCTTTACCATTATGTAATGCCCTTGTCTTTTTTTGTCTTTGTTGGTTTAAAGTCTGTTTTATCAGAGACTGGGATTGCAACCCCTCATTTTTTTGCTTTCCATTTCCTTGAAAAATATTTCTCCACCCCTTTATTTTGAGCCTATGTGTGTCTTTGCAGGTGAGATGGGTCTCCTGAATACAGCACGCTGATGGTTCTTCACTCTTTATCCAATTTGTCAGTCTGAGTCTTTTAATGGGGGCATTTAGCCTGTTTATATTTAAGATTAATATTGTTATGTGTGAATTTGATCCTGTCATTATGATGCTAGCTGCTTATTTTATCCATGAGTTGATGCAGTTTCTTCATAATTTCGATGGCCTTTAAAATTTGGTATATTTTTGTAGTGGCTGGTACCGGTTGTTACTTTCCATGTTTAGTGCCTCCTTCAGGAGCTCTTGTAAGGCAGTCCTGGTAGTGACAAAATCTCTTAGCATTTGCTTGTCTGTAAAGGATTTTATTTCTCCTTCACGTATGAAGCTTAGTTTGACTGGATATGAAATTCTGGGATGACAATTCTTTTCCTTAAGAATGTTGAATATTGGCTCCCGCTTTCTTCTGGCTTGTAGTTTTTCTGCAGAGAGATCCACTGTTAGTCTGATGGGCTTCCCTTTGTGGGTAACCTGGCCTTTCTTTCTGGCTGCCCTTAACATTTTTTTCCTTCATTTCAACCTTGGTGAATCTGGTGATTATGCATCTTGGGGTTGCTCTTCTCAAGGAATATCTTTGTGGTGTTCTCAGTATTTCCTGAATTTGAATGTTGGCCTGTCTTGCTAGGTCAGGGAAGTTCTTCTGGTAATATCCTGAAGAGTGTTTTCCAACGTGGTTCCATTCTCCCCATCACTTTCAGGTGCACCAATCAAACATAGGTTTGGTCTTTTCACATAGTCCCATATTTCTTGGAGGCTTTGTTTGTTCCTTCTCATTCTTTTTTCTCTAACCTTGTCCTCACACTTTATTTCATTAAGTTGATCTTCAGTCTCTGATATCCTTTCTTCTGCTTGATCGATTTGGCTATTGATACTTGTATATGCTTCACAAAGTTCTCGTGCTGTGTTTTACAGCTCCATCAGGTCATTTATATTCTTCTCTAAACTGGTTATTCTAGTTAGCAATTCATGTAACATTTTTTTCAAGGTTCTTAGCTACCTTGCATTGGGCTAGAACATGCTGCTTTAGCTCGGAGGTGTTTGTTATTACCCACCTTCTGAAGCCTGCTTCCAACAGTTCATCAAACTCATTCTCCAACCAGTTTTGTTCCCTTGCTGGTGAGGAGTTGTGATCCTTTGGAGGAGAAGAGGCGCATTCTGGTTTATGCAATTTTCAGCCTTTTTGTGCTGGTTTTTCTTCATCTTTGTGGATTTATCTACCTTTTGTCTTTGATGTTGGTGACCTTCAAATGGGATTTTTGTGTGGATGTCCTTTTTATTGATGTTGATACTATTCCTTTCTGTTTGTTAGGTTTTCTTCTAACAGTCAGCCCCCTCTGCTGCAGGTCTGCTGGAGCTTGCTGGAGGGCCACTCCAGAACCTGTTTGCCTGGGTGTCACCAGTGGAGGCTGCAGAACAGCAAAGATTGCTGCCTGTTCTTCCTCTGGAAACTTCATCCAAGAGGGGCACCCGCCAGATGCCAGCCAGAACTCTCCTGCATGAGGTGTCTGTCGACCGCTGTGCTGGGAGGTGTCTCCCAGTCAGGCACGGGGGTCAGGGACCCACTTGAGGAAGCAGTCTGTCCTGAGCAGAGCTTGAGATCTGTGCTGGGAGATCCACTGCTGTCTTCAGAGCTGGCAGGCAGGAACATTTAAGTCTTCTGAAGCTGCATCTGCAGCTGCCCCTTCCCCCAGGTGCTCTGTCCCAGGGAGATAGGAGTTTTATCTATAAGCTCTTGATTGGGGCTGCTGTCTTTCTTTCAGAGGTGCCCTGCCCAGAGAGGAGGGATCTAGAGAGAAAGTCTGGCTACAGTGGCTATGCATCGCTACAGTGGGTTCTCCCCATTTCAAACTTCCCTGTGGCTTTGCTTACACTGGGAGGGGAAAACCTTCTACTCAAGCCTCAGTAATGGCATACGCCCCTCCCCCCACCAAGCTCAAGCATCCCAGGTGGACTTCAGACTGCTGTGCTGGCAGCAAGAATTTCAAGCCAGTAGATCTTAGCTTGTTTGGCTCTGTGGGGGTGGAATCTGCTGAGCTAGACCACTGGCTCCATGGCTTCAGCCACCTTTTCAGGGGAGTGAATGGTTCTGTCTCACTGGCATTCCAGGTGCCACTTGGGTAAGAAGAAAAAACTCCTGCAGCTAGCTCAGTGTCTGCCCAAACGGCCTCCCAGTTTTGTGCTTGAAACCCAGGGCCCTGGTGGTGTAGACACCCGAGGGAATCTCCTGGTCTGTGGGTTGTGAAGATTGTAGGAAAAGCATAGTATCTGGGCTGGAGTGCACCGTTCATCATGGCACAGTCCCTCACAGCTTCCCTTGATTAGGGGAAGGAGTTCCCCATCTCCTTGCACTTCCCGGGTTACATGACATCTCACCCTGCTTTGGCTTGCCCTCTGTGGGCTGCACCCACTGTCTAACTGGTCCCAGTGAGATGAGTCAGGTACCTCAGTTGGAAATGCAGAAATCACCCACCTTCTGAGTTGATCTTGCTTGGAGCTGCACACTGGATCTGTTCCTATTCATCCATCTTGCCAGCCCTACCTGTATTGTCTCTTATTATCGTTTTTTACTTGCCTGTGGAATTGGAGATAAAGTAACTGGAGACAGTTTGGATACCAGGGATGGAAGACAAATCATGACTTTATTCATTTGACAAAGGGGAGGTTTGTAGAAGGTTCTTTGTGTATAGGAAAAAGCAATACAAGGTTTTTGTGCTTAATGTAGTTCACAGTTTAGAAAGTGGGAACCTACCACAGCCAAGTAAACAAATAATCACTTTTTAAAGGAAAACAAAAATCATGCAGTGACCCAAAAAATTATCTGTTTTAAATGTAAAGCATAAGGAATGGTTTGTCTGAATGGAGGCAATTCATTAAGTTGAAAACAAAAGCCTGGGGACGTTTGGGGGACATAGTTCAAGGCCATTCATCAGCTAATGCTAAGGACCTTAGTGGCAAGAAATTGAGGTCACCAGAACAGCAAGTCAGCATGGCTGGAGCAGGTGAAATTGGGAGAGGCCTGAGAATACAGCTGAAGAAAGAGTCAGGAGCCAGATCACGTGAATCCCAGGAGGCCTTGGAAGGAGCTTGGAGCTTGGGTTTTAGTCTAAATGCGATGAAAAGCCATAGGAAGTTTTAATCACCATCTGATCTGTTGAATATTGCAGCTTCTCACTAAAGAACATATAAAAGAAAAAAATCATTAATTTACTGACTGAAGCAAATAATTATGAATGTAATATTGTTTCTCTGCTATAGCATCTTGGCTTGGAGAAAAATAACAAATAACTGTTTTATATTGAAGCGTGCTACCTGCCAGGCATAATTCTAGACCTCTTACCCATATTTCTCATTCACCTCTACAAAACATGTAGTATTCCTACACTCATATAGATGGGAGCATTGACTCAGATTAAATAATTTCCCCATTTACAAAACTTCAAAAATAGCTCACCTAAGTAAATGAATAGAGTCAGGGAAAATGTCTTTTTCTATCAAAACTTTTCTTGCAACTTTTCACTGCAAGGGGTCATTTAAAACCTGTTTCTGGCTGGGCACAGTGGCTCACACCTGTAATCCCAGCACTTTGGGAGGCTGAGGCGGGTGGATCACTTGAGACCAGGAGTTCAAGATTAGCCTGGCCAACATGGTGAAACCCCATCTCTACTTAAAATACAAAAATTACTCTAGCGTGGTGGCCCAGGCCTATAGTCCCAGCACGAGAATCCCTTGAACCTGGGAGGTGGAGATTGCAGTGAGTTGAGACTGCGCCACTGTACTCCAGCCTGGGTGACACAGCGAGACTCTGTCTCAAGAAAATAAATAAAAAATAAAACCTGTTTCCTCCATGGAGCTTCCTGGTTTTTAGATAAAAAGCAGGTCATGCATTGGAAGGAGAAGGTCAGAGAGAATGAGGAAGGAGGTAAGAGGAAAATCACTGGGGGTGAAGGACACATACTGATGGGATTCTGAGGCAAGGGACCTACGATGTTCTCCCAGAGCATGATTAAACTTACTCTGCGACCTGGCAAAGTAGCATGAGGACAAGTTGTGGAGACCTGGCAGTCTGGTAACACAGAATGTTGGCAAAGAAGCAAACCTCAGCAACTGCAAACATAGGTAGCTGTTACACAAAAGGCCTCAAAAAGTTAAACAGAATTACAGTACAGAAAAAGTTAAACAGAGAACTACAGTACAATTCCACAGTTCCACTCCTTAGTATACATGCAAAAGAATTAAAAACAGTTATTCAAACGCACATACATACACACACACACACACACGCACACACATACACGTAAACAAATGGTCATAGCTGCACCACTCATAGTCATCAAAAAGTAAATGAAAACAGTCCAATTCAGCCTGGTCAACGTAGTGAGACCTGTCTCTACAAAAAATAAAAAACAATTGCCAGGCATGGCAGCATATGCCTGTAGCTCCAGCTACTCAGGAAGCTGGGAAGATCACTTTGTACTCAGGAGTTCGAGCCTGCGGTGAGCTGTGATTGTGCCACTGCACTACAGCCTGGGCAACAGAGCAAGACCCTGGCTCTAAAAGATAAAAGAGAAAAAAAAATGAAAACAACTCAAATGGCCATCAGATGATGAATGGATAAACATAATATGGCATATCAGTACAATGGAATGTTGCTCAGCCATAAAAAGAAATAAAGTTCTGATGCCTGCTACAGAGAAAAGCAATTTCAGAAACATTGTTAAGTGAAAGAAGCCAGACACAAAGAGCCACATGTTATATAATAGCACTTATAAAATATCCAGAATAGTCAAATCCAAAGAGACAGAAAGCAGCTGAGTGGTTGCCAGGGACTGGGCAAGGGGGAATAGGGAGTGACTGCTTAATGGGGAGGGTTTCTTTCTTTGGGATAAAAATGCTAAAACTAGATCAAGGTGATGGTTTCACAACATTGAAAATGTACTAAATGCCATCATTTGTACATGTTAAAATGGTTAATTTTAGGTTATGTGACTTTAGCTTCAATTACAAAAAAAACTCAGCAGGGTCATAAGAAGCACTTAGTCCATAAAGAACATCTTTAGATAATTTCTTTATTAATTCTACATATCTATGAAACTTCTATTAGATTACTTATTAGGATGGGCCAAATAATACATGGTCTCTGCCTTCATGGAGTTTACATTTTAATGGAAGAAACAGACATTAATCAAATAAGAATGCCAATTAAGGATGAGGCAAACACTCTGAAGGAAAAGCACCACATTGCCAGGAGGGAGTCAGGGAAGGCTTTCCCGGTGAAATGGCAAATGAATCTATCAAAGAATTCACTAGGGAAGGGAGGAGGAGAGGGATCAAGATTCTATGTAGAAGGAACAGCTTATGCAAAGGCCTCGGGGCAGGAGGTGTGACAGGAGATGTCAGGTTCTGAAGCAAAGCCTCTGTAGCTGGTTGTAGATATGAGAAGATGTTCAGCATAAGATGAGGCTGCCAGGAAAGGCAGCCCGAGTCCACGTCCTGAAGATCCCTGCAGGCCTATTCAGGATTTTGGTCCTAGTCTTTAAAAGAATAGGAGACACTCCCCAGTTTCCCTCCCCATGTCTCTCCATTCCCTGCCCTGCATTTTCCATTCTCACATGTCTTTATTTACTGTCTCCCACTACTTCTATGTAAGCTCCACGGGATAGATTCTTTGTGCCCACTGATATGTCTTCAGTGCACAGCGTGCACTAGGTGCTCAAAGGCTTGTTGAATGAATTCATGGATTTCCATTTTGAAAATACCACTCAGGCTACAGTCTGAGGAACAAATTAGTTGGGAGTGAGAGAAGCAGCAGGACAGTCAGCTGATCAGTTCTTTGGGGAGTGGGAGGGGAAGAATTAGGTTTTGAGCAACTCCTTTTAATTACTACACATGGTCCACTGCCTGTGGATGGACAACAGCTGGTTCTTTTGCAAGAAGCAGGTCTTACCTTGAAGAGTAAAGACCCTCCTATCAGCTGAGCACTCTAGCCACCTGATTCAGACTGCCCTGGTAGAGGTTAAACCCTCGGATGTCAAAGGGTAAGGGGAACATCTATTCAATGAGGAATGTTGGAAGGCTGCGGTTGGCTGGCAGGTTAGTGTGGCTGTTGAGAGGGCATTGGGACCAATGTCCAAAGACCTGGACCCTACCAAGCCTCTGGTCATTTCACCATGAAACCTTATGGTCTCTCCCTGTATCTAGTTCCCCATCATATTAAGCATGTAAATGATGGGCTTGGTTTAGGTGGCTTATCCCCACCCTATTTTTTCCCCACAGTAGATTTTGTCTAATATTGTGACATTAACAATGTAAGTTTATTTAAGCCATTGTGACAAAAGGTTACTGAGTGTTATGACAAAACAATGTAAATTCAGCAACACTTTTAATGGATTCTTCAATATCCCCAGTAACATCTATATCTCAAAAATAGGTGTATAAATTGTAAAATCTGATATTCAATCTAGGGACAGTGTTCTAGTGTTCATAGATTTTGGAGACCCTTGTTACCCATTTTGTGGCCTCATGAATTGTAGGTCATATGGTTCTTAAACCACCGGAATGGAAAACATAAAAATCAGAATCCTAGGAACAAAGGAAGACAAAGCCAATTGCAGAAGGGAACATGGAATTGCTTCGCAGTCTACATGAATGTTTTGCTGCTTGCCCTGCCTCCTCCCCTCTGCTTCCTGATTCCAGAGAGAAGAACGGTCCTTCTAGATTCAAGAAGCAGATTGTCTTATTTCCTGCCCAGATGAATTACTGTTTCACCAGCGGCAGACCCTGGGTGGCTTCTAGAATAGCTCAGAAAATGAGGAACGTTTAGAGAAGCCACCTAGACATCGAGAGACTTCTGATAGCTGCTTAATAAAGTTTAGGAGAAGCAAAACTTCTGCATCTTTGAAGCAGAGAAGCCTCAGGTCTGAAAATTGGTGCTGCCTTCTCTCTTGGCCTCTGCTGCATTTTCAGGATTTTTTTAAAGAGATTTCTTTGTCAGAGGTGCTGATACTCTTTTCCCAAAGCTCATTAATTTCTCAGCATTATACATTTATTTTATCCTCTAATTAGGCATCACTTCTCACATATTTATGGTAGTGAATGCCCATGGGCCAGGATTACCCCTTCTTGTACAGAGGCCAGTCTACACTTTTGACCTGTGTAACAACTGCATGCGGAGGCAGGGCAAGAGCCACAGACCAAATGAGATTTATGACAGGCTCCTTTGTCCATATGCCTTTTATGCAATACATTAAACAAATATTTGAGCAATTACCATGTTGCACGTGTTGCTCTAGATGCCTGGGATTTTTGCAGTGAACCAAAGACAAAAATCTCTGCCTCCCAACGTAAGCAAACAATATCATAGGTTAGCAGTTGATAAGGGCCTCTTAGGAAAAAGAAGACAGTGGGGTAAGAAACGCTGGGAGTGCCAGAGGGTAGCAATAAGGTGGAGTGTGCTTGTACACAGGGTGTCCGGAAGTTGGCCCTTGACAAGGATCTGTATCAGGAAAAAGCCACACAGGTATCTTGGGGAAGAACAATCCAGACAGCAGGGACAGTGACTGAAAGACCCTCAGGAGGGTTTGTGACCCATGTATCCAAAGAATAGTCAAGAGGTCAGCGTAGCTGGAGAAACATGAGTGAGGGAGACACAGCAAGGTTGAGGTCAGAGAAGTAATGGAGCAAGATTGTGTAAGACTTTGCGGGCCTTTAAGGACTTGGGCTCTTACTGGGAGTGAAATGGGGGCCAATTGTGAGTTCTGATCAGAGGAGTGATGAGGTCTCACTTGTGTGTTAGTCATTATATGCTTATATGGTCGGCCCTCCATATCCATGGGTTCTGAACCTGTGTTTTCATGCAACCGTGGATATAAAATATCAGAAAACAAAATTTGTGTTGAAGAGGTACAGACATTTTTCTTATAGTTATTCCCTAAACAATAATGTATAACAACTATTTATATAACATTTACATTGTATTAGGTATTATAAGTAATATAGAGATGATTTTAATTATATAGCAGGATTTACATTGGTTATACACAAATAGTGTGCCATTTTATATCAAGGACTTGAGCATCTCTGGATTTTGGTATCCAAAGGAGGTCCTAGGACCAATCCTCCACAGATACCGGAGGACAGCTGTATTTCCATTTGCCTCATAGCCTTAACAGCAATTGAAAATTCGTGCCTGGCTCAATTACATTAGAGTTTGCAAAATGCTTTTCATAATTCTGTCACTCATTCTATAGTTAACAGCTGACATTTCCTTGTGAAACAGAGCCTTCTCTCATCAATTTTGGGTATTTGATTACCCAGGAATACATTTCCTGCTGGAGGGTAAAAATAAATGCTTAGGTTTTTCCCTTTAATGGAGCATTTTCAAGGAAAGTATTTCTTTTAATAGTCACCTCACATAGCATCAAATGTGCCTTGTGCTTTAGAGGGACTCTTCCATAGTCTCTATCTTATATGGTTCGTTCTTGTTGCCTGGAATGAAATTCTGGCATGGACCATTGCCCTGAGTTAGCTGTCATCTTTTAGAGGCTCTTTTTGCATTGTGCATTCATGATTTCTAGGAAGGAAAAGGACCACTCTGGAAGAAGGGATGTTAATTCTTCCCTAGACTTGTTGGTCAGATGAGCCAATTCTTGCATCTAGATCCTAAAGGGCAGCCTTGATAGTGTCATCACTCCATGAGCTTCATTATTTAAAGCTAAACCCAAATGACCTTGCCGGGTTTTTAAGGCTCTGTGAAATCGGTGCCCAGATGGGCTTTAACTTCTTGATTATTTCCCTGTTACTTCCCCTCACCACTACAAACATACACATAGCCCCTCTAAGCTATCTAGGGCCTCAAAACACACCCTACTTTATTCCACCTGCAAATGTTGTCTATGGTAAAATTGTCCCCTGGGATGCTTTTCTCCAGTTATCTGTACCTGTTTAGTTTTACCTTTCAAGGCCTCCATCAAATGTTCCTTTCTTGACCTCCACCCTAAATAACCCCAAGGTTGAAATCCAATTCCATTTTCTCTGTGCACCCATGTCATTTTGCCTTATCCACCTCTCACTTTGTTTCTCATGTCCTTGCTTGTATAAAACTTGTGTTTGTGGCAACCACAGCCATGGGTTTACAAATCAGGAGATGTTGCCTTGATTTCTAAAAATTCCCCCGATGGCTAAAAGTAGCATCTGTTTCCTGGTAGGTGCTCAAACATTCATGGAAAAGAATCTGATTCTTCGGTGATTTTCAAATTTCTACTGTCATTTATACATTTAACCAATATATATTGATCACCTATTGTTTCTCAAAAAGTGGTTACTGTGGAGGATACAAAAATGAATCAAGAAGCAGATCCTGACTTCTGGAAGAGTAATTTAGGAGCAAGAGGACGTGTATCTAAGTTACTACAGCACAAAGTAGGAAATGCAAAAAGCTAGAAAATCAAGAACAATGGGTTAAATTCACTCTGGCATTTCTCTTTGCTCTGCCACAGATATTTTCTTCAATAGCTTATGATTTATCCCATCAACTAGGATGAAAACAACTTTCATAAGGCACAAGGGATTTTCTCTTGTCCCTAGAAGAGCTTTCAGTCTCATGCTGATGCCCGTCTTGAGCAGAGAGCAAAGACAGACTCATTCTATGCCATGTTTTTTCTCTCTCATTAATTCAGGCTAAGTTCCCACTCAAAATGGGATTTAATAACTTTCCTTTCCATCAGCAACAAAGACTCCTATTTTCATGATTTCTGTAAGTTAGGAATCAATACATTTGATTCTGGGGTTTTGCCAAGGTGTCTTCCTCTGACTTGCCTGCAAAGTTATTTCTGGGTCCATTGTTTACACGGGCTTATCAGCCATGCAAATACATGTGGGGAGAAGACACTCACTCACTGAGGAACCACTTTTTCTCTAGTTTTCTGCTGGTTCAGCCTTCACATTCCCCATCTGGGCCATGCAGGGTGCTGCCTTCCTTCTTAGAATCACAGTGTGCTCCTTGCATCCTCTTCCCTTACTAAAACAGGAGAGCTGAGAACAATCAGAGCTCTGCAATTCTCCCTCTCAGCTTATCAGTTTTTCTCTGTTTACTTATTCATTCACTTATGTATTCATTTATTCAACAAATACTGATTAATCACCTCCTTTTTTATATACTCTACCTATTCCCAAAAGGATCAGAGGTGGCTTGTGGGATCAAACATAATGCAAAACAGGGTAGCCAGGGATAAAAACAGAAAGGAAGGAGGAGGCCTTGCCACCAGTTCCAAAGGTGATTGGAATTTGGCCCTGGCTCTATTGCAGCAAAAGAGAGATTTGTTGGATTCCTGGGTTTTTCTTTCTGCCCAACCAAAACATGCAAATTTGTGTACAGAATATAACTTTTTCCTGCAACTAAACATCCAGTAGAGTGCTTTGTTCTTGTACTCAAATGCCTTTGGAATAAATGAAAGAATTAATTCACTGTTTCTCAAATTTTAGACATTTGTGTGCCACCTTTCAAATGTTTGCTTAAATGTATGATTGCTATTTATTTTTTACTTTTCTTTAAATTAACTTTTCACTTAAATTTTTTAAAAATATTTTTTCCATAAATGGAATACTTATATCAATTGCCATAATGAAAAAGTAATGATAAAAATAAATATAAATAACATTTCACTCTAAATAAATAATGATGCCTGCCTAAAACTCTGAGCTGTGGTATCTCCCACAGGGAGATTAGGGAGATTAGAGCATGTTATATGTTTAAATCATGCTAGCATCAGACTGAGATAGCCAGTTCTTTTGATTATACCAAAGGAAACTTAAAAAGAAAAATTATCACTATAGACATAAATATGATATTATTTTTAATTATCATCCTACATCATTTCATACTACCTAACATCTTTATACATGTCAGTCCCCTTCTTGGAAAATATTGATCAATTAACTGAAGCTGACTTTTGTGAGATAGAATTTCCTCCTACCTGGAAGATGTGAAAACTCTTTGACTCTTACACACATTGGGTTTATTTCAACAAGTACAACATTAAGCCACCTAATCTACTCCCTTTGTAATTCACAAAGGACTGTTACAAGATGGTTGGCTCCAGAAAAGAGTGTGTGTGTGTCTGTGTGAGGAGGTAACAGTCCCAATGAGATTTTGGCAGGCTTGCTAAAGTAGCAACAGTGAATTATACTTATTTAACAATATTATGTTGCTTATAAACAATATGCTGTAGAAAAAAATGTACAATTCGTTCATTTGAAGAGTGCTAACAATTCAAAACTGTTTTCCTTCACTTATTACATGTCTCAGTTTCAAGATGCTGAGATTTCCTGATAGAGTCTTAAGGGAAAAGAAAAGTAGCACTAATTACTTAAAAGACATTTAGTTCACTGATTGTTGAACTGTACAAACACTAAAATAATGTACGAAAGCAGCGATAACGACTCAAACTCTTAATAACTTAATGTAAAGTCCATGGAATACTTTTGTTAACACTTTTTAAACTCCTTTAATCTATAGTTTCCTTTTCTTTTTGCGTGTGTTTTGATAATTTGGAAGGCTTACACTTCTGCTCTAGCAATAATTTTATTACTCTAGTAATTATCATTTCGCTAATTCTTTAAATAGTATCTATCAACTTTCTGTTATAAACGTGATAAACTAAGGCATGTTCTCTTTTCCCCTTTACTCTACCACCCAAATCAGTTTCCAGTATTACTGCTAATGTTTACTTTGGTTATACTTCTAGTGCCTCTAGTGCTTAATTTACTATTCTCAGCCATAAAAATGTGAAAAAAATCACTACACACCACCTGCCCTTATTTATCTCTCTCCTCCTTCCAACCTTTTTCAAGGTTAATAAAACTCATATTCTTCCCTGAAACCATTATCCATGCATGACATTTAGTCTCAGCCCTGTAGTTAAAGTGATTCTGTCCTCACCACAAGTCTTTTTTGCTATAATTTTTGTAACCATATACAGATGGGCTGAAGTTTTCATTCAATAGATTCTTCAATAAAGACTCTTGGGAACAGTATTTCCTACATTCTTGCATGTTCAAACATATTTCTCTGTTGCCTTTATATGCAAGTGATGTTTGGTTGGGTATGAGATTCTTAAGCGATGTTTTCTATTCCTGAGTACTTAGTAAGTAATGCATTTCCTGAAACTATTTAGCTACTTTATCAGGACTTGAACTGTCATCCCTTAAAACTTGCTTTTCCCATTCCTATATTCGATGTTTACTATATTTATCCTAGTTTTTAGTTTTCTTTCTATGGCTTTTCATTTTATATTTATTTTTGTGTTGGCTTCAGTTTTATATTTCATTTTTTTGGTAGACCAACCAATTCTATTTTTTCTTCTATATTCTTACAAATTTCCCTAGGTTTTAGAATTCTGACTTGATATCTGGTTGTATGGTGATTGCTTCATTTGGTGGCTTAGTTGTGTTGTGTGAACAATGAAACCTTGGTCACAATTTTATCTCCTCCATAGCCATATATTTTTGAGTGTTCATTATTCTTAACTTGTTTTTTCTCTTCCATTCCTCCATACCATTTTTCTTTACAGTATTTACCTGTTAAATTGACAAATTTTATGACATTTCCTTTGTGATTACTCATCTTTGAATAAGACTTCTTGTTTTCAGGAGGGTTTTATAAAGAAGAAATCATGACTTTTTTATGAATTTATTTTTTAACGCCAGGCACAATGGCCACATTTATTATCTCAGCAATTTGGGAGGCTGAGGCAGAAGGATCACTTGAGGCCAGGAGTTTAAGACCAGGCTAGGCAACATGGCCAGACCCCATCTCTATAAAAAAAAAAATAAAATTTTTTAATTTAAAAATAATGTATTCTCTGAGAACAATCTTAAGTTCACAGCAAAGTTGAGAGGAAGATGCAGAGACTTCCTACATATCCCATCCCCTACACATGCCTGGCCTCTCCCATTATCAACATCCCCCACCAGAATGGCATATTTGTTAAAACTGAAGAATCTACACTGACACATCTTAAGTATCCCAACTCTACATTTTACATTAGGATTTGCTCTTGGTATTGTACATTCTTTGTGTTTGGACAAATATATAATGATATGTATCTATCACTATAGTATTACAAAAAACATTTTCACTGTCCTAGAAATTCTCTGTGGCCTGCCTGTTCATTCCTTGCCTCCTCCTCACCCTTCCAATGGCAACCACTGATATTTTATTGTCTCCAGAGTTTTACCTTTTCTGGAATATTATACAGTTTGTAGCCTCTTTAGATTGGCTTCTTTAACTTAGTAATATGCATTTAAGGTTACTCTGTGTATTTTCATGGCCTGATCACTAACTTTTTTAGCATTAAATAATATTTCATCGTGTACATGTACCAGTTTATTTATCCATTCACTTATAGAAGGAAATCTTGGTTGCGTCCAACTTTTGGCAATTATTATTATTGTTTTATTTATTTATTCATTTTAAGATGGAGTCTCGCTCTGTCACCCAGGCTGGAGTGCAGTGGCGCCATCTCCGCTCACTGCAAGCTCCACCTCCCGCTTTCACACCATTCTCCTGCCTCAGCCTCCCGAGTAGCTGGAACTACAGGCGCCCACCCCACACCCGGATAATTTTTTATATTTTTAGTAGAGACGGGGTTTCACCGTGTTAGTCAGGATGGTCTAGATCTCCTGACCTCGTGATCCACCCACCTCGGCCTCCCAAAGTGCTGGGATTACAGGTGTGAGCCACCACGCCCGGCCGAATTTTGGCAATTATTAATAAAGCTACTATAAATATCTGTGTGCCGGTTTTTGTACAGAGATAAAAGTTATAAATCCCTTTGGATAAATACCAAGAAGCACAATTGTTGGATTATATGGTAATAGTATGTTTAGTTTTGTAAGATATCACCAAACTGTCTTCTTAAGCGGCTGTGCCATTTTACATTTCCACCAGTAGTGAAGGAGAGTTTCTCTTACTCCACATTCTTGCCAGCATTTGGTGTTGTCATTCAATGGATTTTGATCATTCTAATAGGTGTGTCGTGGTATCCTGTTGTTGTTTTAGTTTGCATTTTCCTGATGCCATTTAATGTGAAAAAATATTTTTTCATATGCTTATTTTCCCTCTGTACATCTTCTTTGATAAAGTGTATTAAGATCTTTTGTCCACTTGTTAAATGGCTTGCTTGCTTTCTTGTTGATTTTTAAGAATTCTATGTATATTTTGGGTAACAGTCTTTATCATACATTTCTCGTGTAAATATTTCCTCCCAGTCTATGTCTTGTCTTCTCATTCTCTTGATGTTGTCTTTTGGAGAGCAGAAGTTTTTAATTTTAATAAAGTCTAGCTAATCAATTACTTCTTTCATGGAGTGTGCCTTTAGTGTTTCATCTAGAAAGTCATCACCATACCTGGGGTCATCTAGGTTTTCTCCTACATTTTCTAGGATTTTTATAGTTTTGCATTTTATATTTAGGTCTCTAATCCATTTTGAGTTAATCTTTGTGAAAGATGTAAGATCTGTGCCTAGATTTTTTTTGGCATGTGAATGTCCAGTTGTTCCAGCACCATTTCTTGAAAAGACAGTCTTTGTTCCATTGTATTATATTTGCTCATTTGTCAAAGATCAGCTGATTGTATATATACATGGGTCTTATGTGGTTCTATTTCTGGTCTCTCCACTCTGTGCTGTTGATCTATTTCTCAATTATTTTACCAGTACCACATTGTCTTGATTACTGTAGCTTTAAAGTAAGCCTTGAAGTTGCGTGTCAGTTCTCCCACCTTGTTCTTCCATATTCTGTTGTCTATTCTGCATCTGTTTCCTCTCCATGTAAACTTAGTTTGTTGATAGCCACAAAAGAACTTCTCGGAATTTTGAATGGGATGGTATTGAACCTATAGATCAAGTTTGGAAGAACTGATATCTTGACACATTGAGGTTTCCTACCCATGAAATATCTCTTCATTTATTTGATTTTTCCTTTGATTTCTTTTATCATAGTTTCTTTTATATTATATAATTTATATATAATATATAAAAATATTTATATTATATATTTTTATTTATATTTTATATAATATAATCTATTATATAATTTCTTTTACATAATTTCTTTTATAATAGTTTCTCACATAGATGATATATTCTGTTAGATTTATACAGAAGAATTTCATTTTTAGGAGTACTAATATATATATGGTGTTTGCTGTGTTTTGAATTTCAAATTCCACTTGACTATTGCTGGTATATACAAAGCAATTGGCATTTGTATGTTAACTTTGTATCCTGAAACCTTGATATAATCACTTATTAGTTCCAGAAGTTGTCTATTCTTCTTTTGTTTGTTTGTTTTTGGATGGAGTCTCGCTCTGTCGCCCAGGCTGGAGTGCAGTGGCGCCATCTCGGCTCACTGCAAGCTCCACCTCCTGGGTTCACGCCATTCCCCTGCCTCAGCCTCCCAAGTAGCTGGGACTACAGGCTCCCGCTACCACGCCCGGCTAATTTTTTGTATTTTTGGTAGAGACAGGGTTTCACCATGTTGGCCAGGATGGTCTCCATCTCTTGACCTCACCGTCCACCCACCTCGGCCTCCCAAAGTGTGGGATTACAGGTGAGAGCCACCGCGCCTGGACGTGTTTTTGTCTATTCTTAAAGATTTTCTACAGAGACAATCATGTCATCTATGAACAAATACTATTATATTTCTTTCTTCCTAACCTGTGTACCTTTTGTTATGTTGTCTTATTGCATTAACTAGGACTTCTACTATGATATTGAAATGGATTAGTGAAATGGAATAACCTTGCCTTGTTCCTGATGTTAATGAGAAATTTTGAGTTTCACCGTGAATAATGATGTTAACCATAGGTTTTTGTGGATATTCTTCATCAACTTGAGGAAGTTCTCCTCTGTTTCTAATTTACTAAAACAATTCTAAAATTCATATGAAACCAACAGACCGCAGAGAATCAGATCAAGAACTCAAACTCTTTTATAATAGCTGAAAAAAAAAAAAAAACCTTAGCAATATACCTAACCAAAGAGGCAAAAGACCTCTACAAGAAAAACTACAAAACACTGCTGAAAGAAATCATAGATGACACAAACAAATGGAAACACATCCCGTGCTCATGGATGGGTAGAACCAATGTTGTGAAAATGAACGTACCGCCAAAAGCAATTTAGAAATTCAATGCAATCCCCTTCAAAATACCACCGTTGTTCTTCACAGAGTAGAAAAAACAATTCTAAAATTCATATGAAACCAAACAAAAGACCGCATAGTCAAAGCAAGACAAAGCAAAAAACAAATCTGCAGGCATCACACTACCTGATGTCAAACTATATCCTAAGGCCGTAGTCACCAAAACAGCATAATACTGGTATAAAAATAGGCACATAGGCCAATGGAAGAGAATAGAGAACACTGAAATAAACCAAAATACTTACAGCCAACTGATCTTCGACAAAGCAAACAAAAACATAAAATGGGGAAAGGACACCTTTTTCAGCAAATGGTGCTAGGATAATTGGCTAGCCACATGTAGGAGAATAAAACTGGATCCTCAACTCTCACCTCATACAAAAATCAATTCAAGATGTATTAAGGACTCAAATCTAAGACCTGAAACTATAAAAGTTCTAGAAGATAACATTGGAAAAGCCTTTCTAGACACTGGTTTAGGCAAAGATTTCATGATCAAGAACCCAAAAGCAAATACAATAACAGCAAAGTTAAGTAGCTGGTACTTAATTAAACTAAAAAGCTTTTGCTCGGCAAAAGGAATAGTCAGCAGAGTAAACAGACAACCCACAGAGTGGGAGAAAATCTTCACAATCTATACATCTGACAAAAAACTAATATCCAGAATCTACAATGAACTAAAAAACAAATAAATAATCCCATCAGAAAGTGGGCTAAGGACATGAATAGACAGTTCTCAAAAGAAGATATACAAATGGCCAATAGATATATGAAAAAATGCTCAACATTAATAACCAGAGAAATGCAAACCAAAATCACAATGCGATGCCTCCTTACTCCAGAAAAAATGGCCATAATCCAAGAATCAAAATAGTAGATATTGGTGCGGATGTAGAAGTGTAGAACACTTCTACACTGCTGGTGGGAATATAAACTAGTACAGCCACTATGGAAAACAGTGGGGATATTCCTTAAATGACTAAAAGTAGAACTACCGTTTGACCCAGCAATCCCACTGCTGGATGTCTACACAGAGGAAAATAAGTCATTATACCAAAAAAGTCATTATACAAAAAAGTCATTATATAAAAAACACACACACACATTTATGACAGCACAATTCGCAATTGCAAAATTGTGGAACCAACCCAAATGTCCATCAATCAATGAGTGAATAAAGACACTGTGGTGTATGTACATGATGGAATACTACACAGTCATAAAAAGGAACGAATTAACGGCATTTGCAGTGACCTGAATGAGATTGGAGACTATTCTTTTAAGTGAAGTAACTCAGGAATGGAAAACCAAACATCGTATGTTCTCACTGATATGTGGGAGCTAAACTATGAGAATGCAATGGCATAAGAATGATGCAATGGACTTTGGGAACTTGGAGGGAAAAGTGGAAGAGGGAGCAAGGGATAAAAGACTACAAATATGGTGCAGTGTATATATACTGCTCAGGTGATGGGTGCACCAAAATCTCACACATCACCACTAAAGAACTTATGTAACCAAATACCACCTGTACGGCAATAACCTATGGAAAAATAAAAATAACACTATACCTCTTCAAGGGTAATGTGAGTACATTATAACAACTATTGAGTAAAAATTATTAATTCTAATTCCCTCCCTTCTGTTCCTTGTATCATTGTTGTCATTCTTTTCACTTATATATAAGCACATATGTATATATACATATATATGGAATAAAGCATATTGCATCTTTATTTTGAGCAAACTGTTATCTATTTGATCAATTAAAATAAAAGTTTTAGTTTCACTTTTACTTATTCTTTGATGTTCTTCCTTTCTCTATGAAGATTCAAGTTTCTGACCTGTATTTTCCTCCCCTCTAAATAACAACACTTCTTATAAGACAGGTCTACTGGCAATGAATTCCCTCAATTTTTGTTTGAGAAAGTCTTTATTTCTCCTGTATTTTTGAAGAATAATTTCAAATAGTACAGAGTTGTAGGTTGTTGGTTATTTTCTCAACATGTTAAATATTTCACTCTATTATTGTTTACATTTTCTGAGGAAAAGTCAGATGTAATTCTTTGCTTCATTCTGTACCTACAGTATGGTGTTTTTTCCCTTTGACTGCTTTCAGAATTCTTTGTCTTTGATTTTCTGTAGTTTTAAAATAATATGCTTTGCTGTAGGTTTTTGTTTTGTTTTTTGTGTTTTTTTGGCATTTCTCCTGGTTAGTGTTCTCTGAGCTTTCTGGTTTTGTGTCTGACGTTAATTTGGGGAAATTCTCAGCCAGTATTGTTTCAAACATTTATTTCATTCTCTGCTCTTTTTATCCTTCTAGTATTTCCATCATTTGTATGTTACGTCTTTTTTAGTTGTCCCATCCTTGGATATTCTGCTCTGAGTTTTTAGTTTGTCTTTTTCTCTTTTTGTTTTTTGGTTTTGGAGGTTTTTGTTATGTTTTCAAGCTCAGAGATTCTTTTCATCTCATCCAAGACTGGTTCTGCTGCTTGTTCTGTCTCCTCAAATTGTGGGTTTTTTTTTTTATTGTTTGTTCTTGCCTTTTAGTACACCTCGTATTTTTTTTATAATCATCATATCCATTATAGCTGAACATGATGTACCAGTTAAACAGCCACAAATAAGGCTTTGATATTGTACTAGCAAGGTATGGGAAGAGGAGAAACACTCTATAGTCCTGTGATTCAGTCTGTCTTTTAGCGAGCCTATGCCTTTTGACTGTGAACTTCACAAGTGCTTCTCAGGTTACTTTCTTTCCCCTTACATGGGACAGGATGGCTAGGATGAACTGGAATTGGGTATTTTTCTTCTCCCACGTGGAAGGCTGGAGGGAGTCGGAGTTGGGTATTTTCTTTCCCCTAATTCAGTTAGGCTCTGATCATATTCCAACAGTTTAGGCCCTGGTTGGCTAACCTCCTCTGAGGGCAGGCCTTGTTAAAAAGAACAGAGTTGCCTGGTATATTTCAAAATGGCTCATTTTCCCCTCCCCTGACAGAAGCATGTTTGAAGGGGAGGGGTTCATTATTTACTGTGAGCACCTGGCCAGGCTCCTAGAGTTAAAACAAAAATATTGGCCCCTCATGACAGGGTCCTTCTGGAGTTTTAACTCAGATTTGTCCACAGTTAAGTCTCCAGCAGTTTGTTCATTACAGTTCAGCTTTTCCTATCCTTGCCCAGGTTCCCACTGTGATTTCTTCCTGTGAGTCTGTTTTCCAGCAAGCCATGGTTTGCTGTATTCACCTGTCTTTCAATCCTGGGGGCAATGGTTTGCCTTGTGTCCTCACTTTTCTTACAGATACAAGAAGAGTTGATTTTTCAGTCTGTTCAACATTTCACTTGTTGTTAGAATGGTGCATTGAGTTCCAAGATCCTTAGATGCAGAATTGGAAACAAGAAGTGCAGGGTGAATCTAAATAAAGGGTTTTTGTGAGCAAACATTCTAAGACTTTTTTTTCCCCCAACTGAAATAAAAAGGCAGTTATAGGACTATTTTTTTTTTTTGTCTCTGGTATTGTTTCCTAGAAATCAGGCTTTTTAAATAATATTTATGTTTAGCTATACTTAGCTCCTTTTAACCAAATAGGGGTAGGGGTGATATATGACAGTAGCTAAGGAGATGAATTGCATCATCCAGTTCTCATTCTGATGGGAAAAAATGAAAGCAATTAGTTATGGTACCTGAATTTACAGTTGAGTTGAGCAGAGTGTGGTAATAATAGCAACTGCAATTTGAGTATTTATTATACCAGATCATGTTTATGTGTACACACATATGTCAGATATCTAGAGAATTTACATATATTTATATACATAATTTATAATAACTATGTAAAGTAGACATTGTTATGCTTATTTTGCAGATGAAGAAACTAAGGCTGACAGATAAAGTAGCTTTCAAAGGTCAAATAGCCAAAGATGGCAGAAGCAAAATTAGAACCAGGTCTCTCCAAATTAATTCCAATGCATACTTTTCCCCACTGGTTAATACAGAGTCAAGCCTTATATGAATTTCTTGGTTTCCTGTTTCTGTTAGATTAATGCAAGTAAATACTTGTAGATTGCATGTGTAATACTATACCCTGGCTTTGTCCACTACTGAGGACCCCAAATCTTGATTTTCTTAATCTGCATAAGTATAATGAATTCCAGGACCCTCCTATCAAATATTCTTGGAAAGTTAGTCATGTCTAATGTGTAATTCCAATAAATCCTAGTCTTCACCAGTCTGCAAGTCTTAGAGGTCATTTACCTTCCCAGAACTTGGGGTAGCATCATGCTATTGATTTGTCCAGGAAAGAGAGACTTCTCTCTATGAGCTTATTATAATCCAATCTCTGACTTCCAGGTCAGAGAGATATAGTTACATCGTGTGTGTGTGTGTGTGTGTGTGTGTGTGTGTGTGTGTGTGTGTGTGTGTGTGTGTATCTGTTCATATGCCTTAGAAGTTTGGTTCTTGTTAGAAAATATGCAAGGTTTTTCTCTTTTAAAGAAAATTACAAACTTCGTAGCAGTGGCTTCAGCAAGTAAAATGTTCAGTGTATGTGGCATAAACTGCCTAAAGCTCTGTTGTCAACCTTGTGGTGTTTACTGGTCATTAAGTGAGAGAGAAAGAATCAAAGGGATGAAATGAACCACAGGTTTTCTCTGAGATAATAACCAACTGTTTGAGATATTCAAATTAATCAGGAAGCCAGAGAATCCAGGAAAAGAGTAAAAAAGGCATTGACTCTTTTGTGCAAAATTAGCTGCTATGCCACATCATATGTGACAGTAGTCTGGCAGCTTCTCTAGATGCAGAAAGGCTGTTGGTTTTTGTACCGGAGCTTCACATGGCAGACCAGACATAACTGTACAACTCAGGCTTAACACTCCCCTTGCCTTGTGATGCTGTGACACTATGTTGCTCAGGATTTTGTTGGTTTTCAGAGCTTTCGGTGATATTACCCCTTAGTTCTGTTATGTGATTTAGATAGGCACAGGACCTGAATAACGATGCATGTTTGGCTCTGAGAAAAATCCATCCCTTCTATCTGGAAAATCACTTTGAATATTTGCATCAAATGAATAGAAAATAACGTACGAAGACAATTGAGTGATTTACTTAATGCTTTTATTTTTTCCTATATTCTTATAACAGTTTCCAATCAATGATTTCTTCCCAAATCCACGGGTAAAACTTCTAATTCCTTTGAAAAGGGGATTCACATCTATTACACTAAAACACAACCATGCCAACAAGTTCTGAGGCTAGAAATTCTACTTTAAATTAGCAACTATAATTCTGGTGAATGTTCTGTAACATTGGTCATTTATCCTCCCAATCTAAGTCAAAAATATCATACGGATACATGCTTATCTTTATAATAAAGTACGTACAGATTATTGAATTTGTACAATTTTAGAAAAACCTGAGATTTAGTTCCTTGACACTCTGCTATATGGCAAGTTGCTCAGGAGTAGCCCCATTTCTGTGTGTGTTCTAAAATAAAAGTTATGCCTCACATCTAGGCCATAAGCTTACTTGAATTATTTTTAAGTCTTTATTATATATTTAGTATAGACACAAACAAGACCAGTGCTATAGCTAGGTAAGTAAGTTCTCCTAGTCGTCTCCCATTACAACTACCTGTCATCAATTGAATTTACTTTCAGTGGGCCCAGATATTAACAAATGGGTTATTGAGTGGTAATAGCCACCATTTTTAAGCTCTGTAGATACTTTTGTATCCATATATATATAGGCATATATATGAGACTCTCATAAATCCTAGTTGTACACAGACAGATTTATGTGACTGCTACATATTCAATTTTCATAATAACTTTCTGAATGTTTACAGATGTAGAAACTGAGGCTCAAAAAAAGTTAGGTAATTTATCTAAGAACATATAGCTAGTACATGATGGAACTAGGACATAAATCTAGATCTGACTGACCTAAGTTCATATTCCTAGCCACAATACTACACTGCCTCTTGCTTGTAATGAAACACAGCTTTTTGGTCCAGTCTTTCATAAAATGGAAGCGCTTTATTTGTTCACATAAACCTCTTGCTACTTCTATTTTAACAGTTTGGGGGGTACAGGTGGGTATTTTCACATGGATAAGTTCTTTAGTGGTAATTCAAGATTTTGGTGCACCCGCCACCCAAGCAGTGTATACTGTACCCAATATGTAGTCTTTATTCCTCACCCCACTCCCATCCTTCCCCACAAGTACCCAAAGTCTATTATATCATTTATTTTGTTTTTGTTTTGTTTTGTTTCGTTTTTGAGACAGGGTTTTGCTCTTGTTGCCCAGGCTGGAGGGCAATGGTGTGATCTCAGCTCACTGAAACCTCTTAACTCCCAGGTTCAAGCAGTTCTCCTGCCTCAGCCTCCCAAGTAGCTGGGATTACAAGCATGCACCAACAAACATGGCTAATTTTGTATTTGTAGTAGAGATGGGGTTTCACCATGTTGGCCAGGCTGGTCTTGAACTCCTGACTTCAGGTGATCCACCTGCCTCGGCCTCCCAGAATACTGTGATTATAAGCATGAGCCACCACACCCAGCACATTATATCATTCTTATGGCTTTGCATACCATAGCTTAGCTCCCGCTTTTATAAGTGAGAACATATAATATTTTATTTTCTATTCCTGAGTTACTTCACTTAGAATAATGGCCTCCAGCTCCATCTAAGTTGCTGCAAAGGGCATAATTTTGTTCTCTTTGTGGGCTGAGTAGTATTCCATGATGTATATATACCACATTTTCTTCACTTGTTGGTTGATAAGCATTTAGGTTGGTTCCATATTTTTGTAATTGCAAATTGTGCTGCTATAAACATACATGTGCATATGTCATTTTCATATAATGACTTCTTTTCCTCTGGGTAGATACCCAGTAGTGCTATTGTTGGATCAAATGGTAGTTCTACTTTTAGATCTTTAAGGAATCACCATATTGTTATCCATAGTGGTTGTATTAGTTTACCTTCCCACCATCGGTGTAAAAGTGTTCCGTTTTCACCACATCCACGCCAACATCTATTGTTTTTTGACTTTTTAATTATGGCCATTTGTGCAGGAATAAAGTGGTATCACATTGTAGTTTTGATTTTCATTTCCCTGATAATTAGTGATGTTCAGCATTTTTTATGTTTGTTGGCTGTGTATCTTGTTTTGAGAATTGTCTATTCATGTCCTTTGCAATTTTTTGATGGGATTATTTTTTTTCTTGCTGATTTGAGTTCCTTGTAGATTCTGGATATTTGTCCTTTGTCAGATGCATAGTTGTGAATATTTTCTCCCACTCTGTGGGTTCTCTGTTTACTCTGCTGATCATTTTGTTTGCTTTGGAAAAGCTTTTTAGTTTAATTAGGTCCCATTTATTTGTTTTTGTTTTTGTTGCATTTGATTTTGGGTTCTTAGTCATGCATTCTTTGTCTAAGCCAATGTCTAGAAGAGATTTTCCAATGTTATCTTCTAGAATTTGTATGGTTTCAGGTCTTAGATTTAGGTCTTTGATCCATCTTGAGTTGATTTTTGTATAAGGTGAGAGATAAGGATCCAGTTTTATTCTTTTACATGTGGCTTGTCAGTTGTCCCAGTACCATTTATTGAATAGGGTGTCCTTTCCCCCAACCTTGTTTTTGTATGCTTTGTCAAAGACCAGTTTGTTTTAAGTATTTGGGTTTATTTCTGGGTTCTCTATTCTCTTCCATTGGTCTGTATGCCTATTTTCTTACCAGCACCATGTTGTTTTGGTAACTATAGCCTATACTATAGTTGTACTATACTATAGTACTATAATTGTACTATACTATAGTACCATTTGAAGTTGGATAATGTGATGCCTCCAGATTTGTACTTTTTGCCTAGTAGTGCTTTGGCTCTGTGGGCTCTTTTTTGGTTCCATATGAATTCTAGGATTGTCTTTTCTAGTTCTGTGAAGAATGATGGTGATATTTTGATGGGAATTGCATTGAATGTGTAGATTGCTTTTGGCAGTATGTTCAATTTCACAGTATTGATTCTACCCATCCATGAGCATGGGATGTGTTTCCATTTGTGTCACCTATTATTTCTTTCAGCAGTGTTTTGTCATTTTCCTTGCAGAAACCTTTCACCTCCTTGGTTAGGTATATTCCTAAGTATTCTATTTTATTTTATTTTTTTGCAGCTGTTGTAAAAGGGATTGAGTTTTCGATTTGATTCTTAATTTGTGTTGTTGATGTATAGCAGTTACTGATTTGTGTAAATTGATTTTGTGTCCTGAGACTTTATTGAATTCATTTATCAGGTCTGAGCTTTTTGGATAAGTCTTTAAGGTTTTCTAGGTATACAATCATATCAGTAAACAGCAACAGTTTTACTTCCTATTTTCCAATTTGGATACTCTTTATTTTTTTTCTCTTGTCTGATTTCTCTGTCTAGAACTTCTAGTACTATGTCGAATAGAAGTAATGAAAATGGGCATCCTTGTCTTGTTCTAGGGAAAATGCTTTCAACTTTTCCTCATTCAGTATGATGCTGGCTGTGGGTTTGTCATAGATGGCTTTTATTACTTTGAGGTATGTCCCTTCTATGCCAGTTATGTTGAGGGTTTTTTTTATCATAGAGAAATGGTGGATTTTATCAAATGCTTTTTCTGTGTCTATTGAGATGATCACATAATTTTTGTTTTCGATTCTCTTTATGTAATGTATCACATTTATTGACTTGTATATGTTAAACTATCCCTGCATGGCTGGTATGAAACACACTTGATCATGATGTAATATGCTGTTGGATTTGGTTAGCTAGTGTTTTGTTGAGGATTTTTGCGTCTATGTTCATCAGGGATGTTGGTCTGTAGTTTTCCTATTTTTTATGTCCTTTCTTGTTTTGGCATTAGGGTGATACTGATTTTATAGAACAACTTAGGGAGGATTCCCTCTTTATCTTTAATAGTTTCAGTAGGATTGACACCAATTCTTCTTTGAATGCCTGGTATAATTCAGCTGTGAATCCATCTGATTCTGCACTTTTTTGTTGGCAATATGTTTTATTATTGATTTAATCTCTGTGCTTGTTATTGGTCCGTTCAGGGTTTCTATTTCTTCCTAGTTTAATCTAGGAGGGTTGCATATTTCCAGGAACTTATCCATCTCCTCTATATTTTCTAGTTTGTGTGCATAAAGGTGTTAATAGTAGCGTTGAATGATCTTTTGTATTTCTGTGATACCAATTGTAATGTCTCCAGTTTCATTTCTAATTGAGCTTATTCAGATCTTCTCTCTTCTTGGTTAATACTGCTAATGGTCTACCAATTTTATTTATCTTTTCAAAGAAATCTTTTTTGTTTCATTTATCCCTTGTATTTTTTTATTTCAATTTCATTTAGTTCTCTGATCTTTGTTCTTTTCTTCTGCTCGGTTTGGATTTGGTTTGTTCTTGTTTCTCTAGTTTCTTGAGGTGAGAGATTAGGTTGTCTATTTATGCTTTTTCACACTTTTTGGTGTGGGCATTTAACGCTATGAACTTTCCTCTTAATGCAGCTTTTGCTGTATCCCAGAGGTTTTGATAGGTTGTGTCTCTTGTTACTTTTTAACACATGCCCTCTCCTCCAGTTCAGTTTTCATTGTATTATCTTATATTCCATCTTCCATTCTTTGGTTTTGCCATTTCTCCCGACTTTTTTACTTTTTCTCTTCCCTTTCACCTTTCTGTGTTGTAACCATTCTCTAGGACCTCAGACAACCATTCAATTAACAGGCTGTTACCAGGCACCTGCTGATTGGTTATTATCCCTCTCTTCCATAAACTCACTAACGAGTGGGAGCATCAGATATTGGGTAGGAACTCCATCCCATAATGGAAGTAGCTGAAAAAGATTAAAGTGAACCTGTTCCAATGCCTGAGGTTCAAATAAGCACCAGTAGAATTAGATTTCAAATCACTTTATCAAATATCATCTCATATCTTTAGAGGTGAATAATCATATCTATCTATGTTAAATTACAACCTTCTTGAACAGAAAGCACTATGTTTCTTTTGTATCACTATTATTCATATCTTAGAAATAGTTATGTAATCAATATTTGATACATTTTTGGCTAACAAGTATGTATAGGTAAGATATGTTTTCTATCCTATGGTCTGTTTCCAAGGAACTTTTATGTGGCATATGTGTATTAAAAATATGAATATCTATTTCTGCAAGTATGTTTCCAAATATATTAGAAGGTTATTATGGTAAAGAATAAAGATTGATAAAGGATTGAAATAGGAACTGGAAATTTAAGGATCAAGATTAAGAGCTGCTGATGGATTGTACCATTTGGTAAATACCCTCTTTCGGGATAGAAGTAACAATTTCTGCCTTATTGGCTCTACATAATTATTATGTTAAGCCAATTAGGTTAGTGACATGAAAGGCTTTATAAAGATACTGTATACCAGTGATTCTCAAAGTAAGGGCTGAGGACCCCACAGGGTCCCTGTATCAGTCACAGTTTAACCAGAGAAACCTGTAGGAGGTATCAATGAATAAACTTATTGCAAGAAATTGACTTATGTGATTATGGAGACTGGCCAGGTAAGTGTGAAATCCACAGGGTAAACCATCAGGAAGGGCAGGCTGGAATTATCCAGCAGTAGCTAACACTGCTATCCACAGATGAACTTTCTTCTTCACAGAAGGCTTAGCTCTGCTTCTGCAACCTTTTAACCGATTGAATCAGGTCCACTCAGGCTATATAAAATAATCTCTCCTGTTTAAAATCAACTGACTATGGGCTTTAGTCATACCTACAAAACGCCTTCATGGCAACATCTAGATTAGTGTTCAACTAGACAACTGATGACTGTAGCCTAGCTAAGTTGACACAGAAAACTAACCACCATAGTCCCAAAATCCTTTCAAAGAGGCACTAATTCCCCTTTTACCAATTATGTATGAGGCTGGATGTTTCTTCATGTACTTCAACCAAAACAACACAGCACAAAACACTGAATGCATAAGCAGATATGAGAAGCTATTTTCTATTAGTCCAAATATAAAAGAAAAATTCTTCTAATTTTTTGTTTTGGAAAATATAGTTATTTATCATAAAAATATGCCATTTGTTAAGATGTAATAGATATATTGTTATTTTTAAAGAAGTAAATTATTTTAAAATGTCGAAGTTTCTAATACAGTGAATATAGATCCACATAAATAAAAACTCATTTAGGTCCTAAATAATTTTTAAGTGTGTAAAGGAGCCCTGATTCGAAAAGTTATGAGAACCACTTTCCTATACAAATAGAGTGATTATATTACCTTTTTTCTTATCAATAGAAAAACTCAATACTTCTCCTTGTATTCAGCATAAATAATTATGAATTTCTTCTACTGCACAGCATATACGTGTAAAAACTTTTCCATACTTTACTAATATCAAAACTAATCCCTTTCTCATGCATTGATTTGAACAAAAAATTACAAGCTTATTTTGTGACCCCTTTTTGTGACTTGATCTAACGCTATAAAGTATCTATTTAAATTTTTGATATAAACATTTCAACATCAGTATTCAGTTATTTTATTTTAAAACTTAACTTTCTTCAGAATTTAGTACGCTACAAGTTTCCTTCCATAATCGTCAAAATATTTATTTTGGAGAGATTTTTATTCATGTTTTATATGCTAAAAATTAGTAAGCTGATAAAATGAGCAGAAAAGAGAATTATGGTAGGTAGTTCTCTATTCTAGTGTGTAAAATAGGAATATCAATTTCTTCCTCACTATTCAGCCACCTTTTGATTAACTGGAAAAATTAAAGGAAAATAGGTCATGGCAAAGTCAAAATCATGAGTAAAACAAAAATGGCCAAAAGATGGTACAAAATGCACTTGATAAAAATTAAGCAAAATTACATATCAGATTCTGAAACACAGTATTATTATATAGTGTCATCCTAAAGAGCAAAGTAAAGAAGTATGAAAATAATCTTTTAAGATAGAAGTTAAAAACTGAGTTGCTACAGAGGCCAGGCAAATAATATGACTTACTGAAGCAGTTTGGGTGGGGAATGGGGATACTTGTGCCCTGTCCAAAGTGGATGGCCATTATTCAGCAATGGCCAGCACTTGACTTGTGGGAATATGTACCCATCATCAACAGTTTTTTTGACTTGTTTCTTGAAAAATATAGCTTCATTCTCATGAGAAATCTCCCAATGTTTGAATGCTGCCAATGAATCTAAAATTTAAGTATGTGAAGGCTAAACAAAATATCTTTGCAGATTTTTACCATTGTGTGATATCTGGTTTTGGAGCACTGAATATCACATAAAATATTTTATGACAAAGGACCAAAAAGTTATCCACTGAGGCAACCTGCAGTTGCTGATGTTTTTTAGCTGAGTCTCTTCATGCCCCCTTCAACATTGTTTAGTATAAAGTTTCTTCATTGTTGTTTCATCTTTACCTTCTAAAATTCTTTCAGAAATCAAATTAATTGGTGTAGGAGATTTCATACTCCTTCAAACTCATTTCTAAAAATTTGCTTTACATGTATCTAGAGGAAAAACCAAGCCTAAAGTTGGGGAAAGGTAGACAAGACCCATTAAACTTATCTCATTTAGTTAGTGAATCAGTCCTGTAATTATCATAACAGAAACAATGTGACATTTACTAGATATTCTCTAATTCTGTATAGTAGGTATAGGATGAGTTCATGTCCTTTGCAGGGACATGGATGAAGCTGGAAGCCATCATTCTTAGGAAACTAACACAGGAACAGAAAACCAAACACCGCATGTTCTCATAAGTAGGAGGTGAACAATGAGAACACATGGACACAGGGAAGAAACATCACACACTGGGGCCTGTCGGGGGTTGGGGGGCTAGCATTAGGAGAAATGCCAAATGTAGGTGACGGGTTGATGGGTGCAGCAAACCACCATGGCACGTGTATACCTACGTAACCTGCATGTTCTGCACGTGTATCCCAGAACTTTATAATAAAAAATAAAAATTACCACCAATAACACTTGCACAGCTTGTAGAAGATAGTCTTAAGATTACGAAATCTATCCTGGTTGTGTGGTACTGGTGTCGGGGATGGGAGCAAAAGCCTCTGTCTACCATTGCTTCTTTAATTGACTAGTTTGGGCAGCAAGAATATAAAAGCTAGACACGACACACTGTGTAAAAATCAGGAATGAAAAGCATGATGTGGTCAATAAGAAATGCAAATACATACAAAAATGCTAAATTGCTTTAGTGTAGAAAGATTGCCTGCTGGAAATAGGAACTATAAGTAAAACTCTGTGAGTGTGATTTTTAAAATATGATTTATTACAAAATTCCAGCAGCCAAACAAAAGATAGTCCTTCTAATAAAAACTGAACATAGCATTTCTTATCTATTATTTGTTTATTAGGGTTCTAATTAGCCAGACAGTGTCACTTAATTTCAACACATTTTATAAATAATTTGCCATATGTCTGTTAGTATTTACAATTTCCAGGCAGTTTGGAAAATGAACATATTTGAGGACTCTCTATTCATTGGTTAGCATGAAAACCCAAGGGATGCTACAGACACATTTGTTCCTAAATTGCATGTGCCTCTCTCTTTACCAGGAAAGTGATAATGGGAAAGAGCTGGTCTTAGGAGAAAGACCAGTGATGGAAAATATACTAGTCTTAGGAGAAAGACAATGTGGTTTGAAGTCCCATGTTCACCACCAAATTCCTGTGTGGCTTTGAGCAATTGTATTCACTTCTCTGAGCTTCAGCATTCTCCTCCATGGCACAAGGGGGCTTCACTAAATAACCTCCAGTTACCCACTAGTGCAATATTCTGCAATTTAACCGTATCTGTGATTCTAGACCACACTCGTCCCTAGAAGCCAGAGCGCTCTGAGTGAAGGGAAGTAAAGGAACAGGGACTTAAGCATTCTTCTCTTTAGCAGATGGAGAATTTTGAAATGCCAACTCGCTCTTTTAAAAATTCTAGACTGTCTAAAGCATAGGCAAATTTCATGTTCTTAAAAATTCCTAGCTTGTGTCTTACACACACAGCGATGCAGATTTTAGATGGTGTGGGTGTTTCTTCTCTTGTAAAATGTTTCCTATGTCCATGTTTCTTCTTGGTATTCTGATAAGATCTGTAGGTACATACAAAGTTCACAATTACTCTAACAACCAACCAAAATCTTATGTAAAGATTTTCATGAAGTTAGTATGTTCACTTCTTTCCAACACCTTTTATTCCTAAGTTTGGTAATATTTCTTTTTTTACTACCCTTAAAATCAACTTATTGCTCATTCTACCTTCTCTTTTATTTATGGACCCATCAATAATTATCCATCAATACAGCAACTTGCTCATGACATTTATGCCAATTAGTTGAGTTGTAGGTAACTTAATAAAAGGATTATACATGAAAATCTCATTTCAGGGTATGAATCGAAGCTATCAATAAGCCCATTACTAATTCTGATTTTCTGTATGTTTGCACCATTCACATAATCTGCCACTATAATATATTGGTCCCACTTTCCTTATTTTGTATAATCAAACAGTAATCAATAAAAACTATGACTACTGCAAAATGAGACTTCTGAAGCTTTGAGGGCAAATTCATCATCAGCATGCATGTAAAAGTCACTGTAGAGAGTCTTTTCTTTCTTTCTTAAGTGCCCTTGAAACCCAGCAGCTGAATTATATTTCAGGCCCCCCAAAGAGAGCTGCAAAGTTGTAATTGTCTCACACTTAATTACATGCATTACCAAAGGTAGATGGACAAAGTCATTTTGTACCATGCGTAGAGAATAAAAATCACCATGAATTTTGATATTGCTGGCTCGTTGATTCACAGAAAGTAGAAATTTATGCAAGAGCCATGTCTAACAATGTAAATGTTCAGCCAAGTCGAAGAACACTGCCTTCACTGTTCTGGGACTCGGCCTCACATTCACAGACTTGCTATTCTTCTCTTTCACTCTTGGGCCTAGCGAGGCAGCTTATTTTTCCTTTTTCTTTCATTGGTCACAGTTATTTCTTTTCAGTGTGTCATCTTCTCTAAGTTTCTGAGGGAGTGTTAGCTTGAGGCCTTGCCTTGACATAATCAGATATAATCAGAAAAATGAAAAATTCCATAGGAAAGAGAACTATTTTAGCCAAGGTGTGCGAGAGAAATACCGCCACTTTCAAGCACTGTTTTCTTCTACTGGAGTCTGCTCAATAGGGACGTCAGCTTTGCTGGGGTAAGTAAAAGCATCCTGGCCTTAACCTATATAATGGGGGAGTAATTGCCTCTTAGAATCATCAAGTCTAAGTTCTGAATTAGGCCCAGGATATGACTACTTTACACTGCATTTGAAATTTCATTTGGCTTGCTGGGTGCGAGATCCACATTTCTTTTCTAACAGAATGTTTTATTTTTCGTCAATTGATTTCATTATGATAAGCTGATGGCAAATGCTACTTCCTCACTCAACAGGGCTTGCAGTCTGAATGTGCCTGAATACATTTTATGATAAATAATATATCCTGCTATCCTGCATTCATCCAGTGCAGCCTGAGGAAGCAGATGGAGTTACAGCCTTCTTCTCAAAGCAGAAAGAAACTACAGCTTTGAGGAAGAGAATGAGATCATTACATGGCTTCCCAATTTCATCTTGATAAACTCTGAAGCTGCCATATTGCAGTAGTTTTCAACTATAGGTGGGAAGTTTGACTTTCCTTTGAGTTCAAAGGAGAAAACTGTTGCTTAAAGAAAAATGTGTTTTTCCCTAAGCATGAGTTACTCCCTCCAGAAAAAAAATTTAAAAAGCCCCATGTATGCAGGTCTGTGATGAATACATTTAGGACAGTCCTGTGGCCTGCTATTAAGGTTGGAGTGACACTATCCCTAACCCTAAGGTGCAAAGTAATGTTAAAAATAAAAATTATACTGAGCTGCTAGTTACTTTGCCTACAGGAGTGCATGCCTCTGTCTGTTGGAACTTGGTTTTTCTCTGAATTTGCCAGGCAATTTTCTCTGAATTTGCCAGGTAGGCAGAGGAGAATTTGAAAACTGTGGAGAGGAGCTTGACCTCCAAAACCCAGTCTGGCATCTGCTACTTCCTTCTTCCACAGTTTCTTCTCTGTTTCCAGATCTTGCAAATGTACAGTCAAGACTGCTTGGAGTATTATTCCATTAACAGACATACTGTTACATTAAGCCATTAATCAGGCAAATCACAGATGTTGTTTTCTGTCTAGATGTTACTATAATTACTCTTAATAACCTACTGAGTTTGTCATTTCATCCATTGACGACTTTTTTAAAAATTCTTGGAAAATTCATTTCTTACAGTCTAATTATATGGATTTAAGGGTTCAGGATCTCTCCTCAGGTTTTCATCATGTATTTTTTAAAGAGTATAGCAGTACAACATCACATATGAGTGGATTAATAGGCTCTTGAGAAACTGAAGGTTGAAACCCACATGCTGACTTTTTACAATTAAATCATACTCCTCTCGTGCTAAACGATGAGCCTTATCTTTTGAAGCATGCGATACTGATAAGTCCAGTGAAGGAGGCTGCCTTTCAAAGGAACGGAGCTTTGAGGAATGGAATGGAACTTAGTCCAGCTGCCTAGTTTACAGATGATAAAACTAGGACCTAGAGAAATGAAGTCTGAATTACTGAGACAAAAGGACACCAGAGTCCAAGGCTCAGAGCTCTCAATCCAGTGTTAGTTGCTTCTTCTTGTTTATTTTGTTTTGTTTTGAGATGGAGTCTTGTTCTGTCACCCAGGCTGGCATGCAGTGGCGCAATCTCAGCTCAATGCAACCTCTGCCTCCTGGATTCAAGCAATTCTCCCGTCTCAGCCTCCCAAGTAGCTAGGATTACAGGCATGCACCACCACGCCTGGCTAATTTTTGTTTTTGTTTTGTTTTGTTTTGTTTTGTTTTTTGTTTTTCAGTAGAGACGGAGTTTCACCATGTTGGCCAGGCTGGTCTCGAACTCCTGACCTCAGGTGATCCGACCACAGCCTCCCAAAGTGCTGGGATTACAAGCGTAAGCACCGCACCCGGCCCAGTGTTGCTTCTACTACCACTTTCATTCTTCAAACAGCTTCTGCCATGTCAGAAGAGAATGAAAATTTCTTTTGTGACTCAAAAGTAAACTAAAACTCGTTGGATTCCTGAGACTGATTCTACCCATTTACCCACTCTCCTTAAAGTAAAACTTTAAGGAGGCATTCTTAAATTTTGCTTTGAACCTAGGGAGTTCTAGCTTTTCTGCTGATTAAATGTCACTGATTTCTCATTTTCTGGTGACATTGTTTTACAATTCTTTTAACTACAAAGTTTAAGCTTCTGGAGGCTTTTCTTTTCATTTTTTATAAAATACACTTTTATTAAGAGATGAAGTTGGGTAGTCAGAATAGGAGTGGGTATGGTTTAGTAGAAAAAAAAACATGGGCTTTGGAATAAAACTTGCATATGAATTACAGTTCTACTTCCTATAATTGTGTAACCTTGGCAAGTTACTTCGCTTGTCAAATGCTCACATTAAAAGAGAGAGAGAGTGTGTGTGTGTAATTGCCAGTACAATTCAATAATTGGCCCACAGAAGGCACTTAATAATTGCTAGTTACTACTAACAGAACCAGATGAGAAAGAATATTAATGGATATGGCATTTTTTGTTTATTAAGTACTGTCTTAAACGTCTGGAGAAAAGAAGGAGAATCTCATTTTCTGCTTTCGTTATTAGTGATCACTGGCTGCTGTTGCCAATGCAGAGAGCCTTGCAGATAGTTAGCAGCCTGAAAACAACTTGTATTATTTGAGAGGAGGTACTTTTGTCTCTTAGATAAAGTTTTTGCAGGTCGCTCTGGTATGGTAGAGTATCAATCTGAACTCATTAAGTTGAAGAAGTGACACAGGAACACAAGAATACATTGTTTCTTTGCCTCATCTGCTTAATTAAAAATTCCAGATCCCTCCACTCACAAGCAAGATTGATGGTGAAATCTTCACACACATGCTACCGTATGTTCTCTACCTCCTCCTCCCCCAAGTACAACCTAGAGCAGTGGTTCCCAAATATGCTTCCTGGGCCGGCTGTATCAGAATTACTCGGGAACTATTAGAAGGGCAAAACCTCAGGCCCTGCCGCAGACATGCTGAGTCAGAAACTCAGGATCACTCAGAAATCTGTTTTAAATAGGCCTCCACGTGATTCTGATGGAGTTCCAGAACCATGACCTGGAGAACATGCCCAGTTACTATATGTACTGTAGTGTTTCTCAAAGCGAAGAACAGGTACCAAGATAGAACCAAAAATGATCTTAGGTAGGACAAAGATGACTTTGGGTGATACTCACATATTATATCAAATAGCTAGATCACATAGTAAAAGTTTTCCCTCTCAACTCTCTTTCCACCGTTAAGTCTCATTTTGGTGTGACTAGACCTTTAATACCTCTCTACCCATTGCTAATCTCCCATTTCAACAAAGAGATCTGGACGCAATTTTGATGTCTTTAGGTAGCAGCAGGGTCCAGCTAAAACTCAGCAATAGTTGTCTTCTCTTTATGGCATGCTATTTAAATGGTGATAAACTTTTCCTTTATAAATGTTTACATTAATTAATCAAAAAAGTTAAAATACAGTTGGCACAGATTAGCAAAATTATGTCAGTGATATGGCAGTGAATGTATTTAGAGAAATGCTGGTATGCTAGAAAGAACCTAGTTACATCAGTGCTTTAATTTAATTTGTGCCATTTATTAGCTGTGCTATTTTCTTAGCTGTGCTACTTTTGTAAGCCTCAATTTTCTCATCTATCAAATGGGAGTGATACCAACATCATAGAAATGGTATAAGAACTTATGAATGGAATATGCCTCCTGTAACCCTCAGAACATAGTAGGAACTTGCTGCATTCTTATTCTCTCAAATCTCACTTTGAAGTCAGGTTTCTGTGTGGCCTTCTCAATAGCATTTCTGTTGGGGCTTCAGATTCTTCATTTGTAATGTGACAGTAAAGACTTGAAGATCTGAAAGGTTCCTTCCAGCTCCTAACTAATATGTATTGTGTATTGTATGTGTGTATGTTTACATATAGTGTAAATTCTGCATATAAGTATGACTTAGGCATAAATAGTTATTTTCCCCAGGCATAAACCTGGAGTGTGCAGGGATAATATTGAAAATAGATGGCTGTGTTGGAAAAATAAAAAATCAAATTGTGAGCGATGTGGGCGCTGATGTACATATCAGAGCTCAAAGGTAATTTCATTGTATTTTACCATCATCTGTCGAACTTAAAGCAATACCGACACTAGAAAATAGATTTTTGCAGAGGTTTCTGAGGACAATGGTTTCCATGAGCTGGTGTAAATATATTCAGAGAGACTTGTTCCTAGTTAATAACCCACGTTTTTCCTTCTGAATTGCTGATGCATTCATTTATAGCATTTGAAAGGCAGTTTGTCCTTTGCTGTCAAGTGAACTTGACAGAATAATAAGAAATTCTGAAAAATTCAATCAAATCTTGTTGCTTCTCAAAGGAATTTCTCAACTACTTATTCTGTTTAAGGAGAAAAAGAGAAGACAGTGTTTCTTTGGTCTTGTATAAAACACTAACCAAGTTTAACAGCACAGGTTGTTGTTAGCAGGTGCCACATGGAGTTTTCCCTCTCAGTAATCCAGGGGACAGTTCTAACTGAGGTTTGGGGGTTCTTTGGGAAGTAGCAGCAATACATAAGGGGTCACTGCAAGACTGTACTGTTATAAAATCAGAAGCTGTTATCAGCTTATTTATTGCTTACAATATTCTTGTGAATCTGGAGACTTAAAAACAGAGAAATGGCGAAACTTACTTCTCTTCCTTAGACGATAAAATAGCTTGCATTGTCTTTTACATAACTGACTATTATAGAATCCCAGAAGCTAGATACACTCAAATGTTGGCAATTCTGATGAAATGCCCCAGGAACTATTAGACTTGATTTAACAGGCACTGAACTGAAAATTAGCATGTAAGACAGAGAGAATGTGCTTGCAATCATGCAGACAACAGTTCAAATTACTCTCTTTGAGCTCCAGTCTCCTTATCTATAAACTGAGGATAAAATGTTTCTACCTCACAAGATTGTCCTGAGAATTAATCAAAGAGGTAATATTGGAAGTAGCCAGAACATCGAACATTAACTGAGTACTTACTATCTGCCAGTTGCTATTTCAAGGGCTTCAACCGCATAGGATCATTTAAGCCTCAATAAATCTCTGAGATAGTTACTATTATTAGCTCCATGTTGTGGATGTAGGAACTTATACCAGAGAAAATGTAATTAACTTGCCAGCCACAATGTGGCAGGAAGAGACAGAGCCAACATGGGAACCCAAAAAGTCTGGCTGCAGATGCTCCTTTAAGGCTTAAAAACACTTGACATTGTTATCAGCATTTCATATGAGTTGAAACATGTGAAATTATAAATACTTGACCATTTTTGACATAAAAATAGCAATTTTCTGTGGTGGTACCTACTAAGCGCTGGATATGTATTAGTAGTAGCTACAGTTGCTACTACTGCTAATAGCAGCAATCATAATATTGATTTTATCCCAGACCCGCACTCATTAAGGAATACAGGTGGCATTATAGAGTAAAAACTACTAGCTTGGCGATCAGAAGCTGGGTGAACTCTAGGTCTTAGTTCTCCCATTTGTAAAATAATGGGATTGGTGTTTTCCAGTTTTAATTGTCAATGGCAGAACCTTAAAAACTACCTATGAGGAAGAACCAGATATTTCTGTCCAATCTATATTGGACCAATATCTAGTTCTGTCATGAATGACTAGTATATAGTTCACGTCATATACAACTCACCATGTGAGTTTGACAATACCCAAATTGTACCTAGCCTGCTCAACACGGCAAGTTTACTGAGCACATGCTTGGATATTGTACTAGAATCAAATTTAGGCACTCATTTCTAAATACCTATTTTCAATGCCTGTACTTAACTTGCTACAACCCAACAGTTAACAGTTTGTGGACTGACACTAGTTTATGCACTACCCTTTCAATAGCATTGGAACTCTTTGATATATAAATAAATTTTTAAAGGGAATATGTGTGTGTCTGTGTTCCCTTCTTTTAGAAATGTATTCTCTTTGGAGATTAGAAATGAGTGTCCACAAAGCAAAAGAATATTTTTAAAAGAAAGACCACAGATGGATCATAAAAACAATAGTACCTGGGGCATTCATATAAGATAGAGAAAAGACATCAGCATTTACCAAATTTTGTTAGTACATGTATTTTTTAATGTTTTTTATTTAAATAATAATTAACAGTCTTTCATGTCATCATATTTGAAGCACTAGAGAATTAGAGATAAATGAGACATGGTGACCATCCTCATAGCTCACAGTCTAGCCAGAGACCCCAGAATGTTAGCACATAATTGTAGAATAGTGACTAATGCTCCGAAGGAAGATGTATTTAATTTGGCTTGGGTATCACAGGGGGCTCTACGCTTTCAGGTGTGATTTCTTACATTTTGTTGTTTAGAATGGTTTTACTTAATTTTTTTAAAAAAACTTTTTATTCATTTATGACACATACAATATGAACTAATCTTAAGTGCACAGCTTGATGAACCATAACAAAGTGAACACTTTGTATGTAGCTACCACTTGATCAAGAAATAAAATGCTACCAGCTTTCGAGAAGGTCCTGGTGTGCCTCTTCCCAGTCACCACCCTCTCCCTTTTCACAAATGTAACCACATTCCTAATTTCCAACACCAAGAACTAAGTTTGCCTGTTCTTAAAACCTATGAATGGAATCACACTGATATGTTCCTTGGCGTCTGGCTCTTTTGCTTAATGTCATGTCCACAGTCATGGTTCCCAAACTGCGTGCTAAAGCATCCCAGGGTACCACAATGTGCTCATAAGGAAACAGCAGGATATTTTTTAAATTTTAGAGTCACATAGTGATAATTGACAACTTTCAGACACTGAATGAAATAATAGCCCATAGTAGTTCAGTTTCAACATTAGATTGTGCTACATTTCTTTTGATGTTATATCTTTTAACACCAGATTTTCAAAAGTATCTGTGATTAAAAGCAAGTACACACAAAAGTCAACATGAAACAAATGAGGGTGGCCAAATCCAATCTGATTCCAATATTCAAGAGGCTTTGGTATGCCCAACAGGCATACAAATCCTATTAGTAATTTCTTGTGGTTATTTAAGGATGAAAAATATCAGTTTTTTTCTCTCAATTTATGTGTATTTTTAACATGACCGCTAAGTTATTATAACATAAGTATTGGCCAGGGGCAGTGTCTCATGCCTGTAATCCCAGCACTTTGGGAGGCCAAGGTGGGCAGATCACTTGAGGCCAGGAGTTCAAGACCAGCCTGGTCAAGTAGCAAAATCCCATCTCTACTAAAAATACAAAAATTATCAAGACATGTTGGTGCACGCCTGTAATCCCAACTACTCAGGATGCTGAGGCAGGAGAATCACTTGAACCCGGCAGGTGGACATTACAGTGAGCCCATATGGAGCCACTACACTCCAGCCTAGGCGACAGACCAACACTGTTTCTCAAAAAAAACAAAGTATTTATTAAGTTATTGGGACCTTACTACTTCATAATCAGAACTATTATGTATTTCTTTTGGTGTGGTGTCACCCGTGAAAAAATTCCTGAGACACTGAGGGAGCTAAGAAAGTTTGAGAAATCTCATTATGAGATTCATTTTTGTTGCCTCATGCAATAGTCGTTTGTTAATTTTCATTTGTGTGTGGTTTTCTATCATGTGAGTACACCACAACTTACTTACATGCTGTACTCTTGATGGAAATTTGGATTGTTTCCAGGTTGGGGCAATTATGAAGAATGTTCCTATGAACAGTTTTTGGCGTATCTTTTAGCACATGTATGTGTGTGTGTGTGTATATATATATACATATATATGTATATATGTGTATATATGTGTATATATATGTGTATATGTGTATATATGTGTATATATGTATCTGTGTATATATGTATATGTGTATATATGTGTGTATATGTATATATATGTGTATATGTGTATATATGTGCATGTATATATGTATATATATACATATGTATACGTATATATATGTATACGTATATACATATGTATATGTATGTATACGTATATACATATGTATACGTATGTATACGTATATACATGTGTATACGTATGTATACGTATATACATGTGTATACGTATGTATACGTATATACATGTGTATACGTATATACATATGTATACGTATATACATGTGTATACGTATATACATATGTATACGTATATACATGTGTATACGTATATACATATGTATACGTATATACATGTGTATATGTATGTATATGTATGTATGTATATGTATGTATATGTATATATATATATATATTTCTGTTGGGTATATATTTAGGAGTGAAGTTGCTGAGCTTTAATTGATACTGCTAAACAGTTTTCTGAATTAATTATTCCAATTTACATTCCCACCACGGTTGTTGGAGAGTATCAGTTGTTCTACTCAAAATAACCCTTAATATTTGAAGTTATTTTAATACTAGTAAATGTAGGCATATACAGATTTTTGTACTTTCTAAAGCTTAATTCAATTTTGGGGATTCTACTTAAGAAAATAATACTAAACAAATTTAAGTTTAAAATGAGTAATTATCGAAAATGAGAAAATAAATTACAGAAAAGTATAAAATTTTAAAGCTAAAAAATAACCCCAAATATTACAAAATGAAAAAAAACTTGAGAAAAATAATATGAATTCACTGCCCATCACACCCCTGCATTGTTTTGTTCCTATGTCCTTTTGCTGGACATTCTTGAATTGCCCCTTCAAAACAATTTTGTATTCTCATTTTTTATGGAGAGATAGATTGGTCTTTGTTACAGTATGTTTGATCAAAACTTTTTAAATATAGTTTAGAAAATTTTCGTTAGGTTCACAATTTGTCAAATTTGGGGAAATCTCTATCAGATTTTTTTTAATGAACTGTAGATTTTCAGTTCCTTTTAAGTTGCACAGTAAGCTTAAGTGCTCTTTGAATTGGAACACTCATTAACAGCTTTTTTTTTTTTTGTCAATGCTCTGTTTGTGGTAACTTATGTGTTTGCTTAGATACTCCTCTTTGTTGACGTCTAAATCAACGAGGCAGGCAGTAGGGTATACCTAGAAGCCATTTCCACCTTTGGAAAGCTGGCAATTAGTTACTCAGTAAGTAAGGCAATTAAGTACTCAAGGCTGACCACAAACCACTAAAAATATTTCACTAAACTGAAACTAAACATATCCCCAACTCACTTTAACCCTTACCAGTTCCCACATATACACATAGCTACTTCTATTGAAGTGATTATATGACTTATCTCCTCTTTTTTCTAAACCTCTTTATGTTGAAATATATTAGTTGCTTTTCTAACATGAAGCCAGCCTTGCATTCCTGGAATGTATGCCACCTGGTCATTATGTATTAGCCTTTCTATCAATCTCTGGATTTGTCTGGAAATATTTGGTTTAGGATTGTTGCTTTTATGTTTATAAAAGATTGACCTATAATATACTTTTGGATTTTTCTTTCATTTTATTTAAGGTGTTCATCTGCTTTTGGTATCAATGCTTTGCTGTCCTCATAAAATAAATTGGGAAGTGTTTTCTATTTTTATGTTTTCTGAAACAACTTGTATAAGATTGATGGTACTCCTTAGCTCTTGGAAGAAATTACCAGCCAAGCCACATGGGCCCTGATTTTGTGTGTGTGTGTGGGAATGTTTTAAATAATGAATTCAATTGCTTTAATAAATATAGGATGATTCAGATTTTCTGTTTCTTCTTATAAAAAAAGAGGCTTTATTTTTCTAGGGCTATATCCTAGAAGAATTATTATTAAATAAGTTTTTAAATTTATTGATACAAATGTGCTCATATCTTCCAAGGGTATTATTTTTAAAATATCAGTTGAATTTTTAATATTCCTTAAGTTCCCTTCATTCCATTGGTTATTGGTTATTTGTTTGTTCTCCTTTTCTCTGTTTTATCAGTTAGCTTTTTCATAGTACCAAATTTTGGATTTTTAAAATTCTTTCTGCTATATTTTTTATATTGACCTTCTTCCGTTTACATTTGTTGGGTTCCATTCACTCTTTATTTTTTTATCTTCTTGTAAAATATACTTAAACAATTGGTTTTTAGCCTTTCTTCTTTTCTAATATAGGCATTTAAGGCTATCGTTTCCCCGATCATAGCTTTAGGTGCATCCCATACATTTTGATATGCCGTATATTCATTTTCATGTAATTTAAGATATTTTAGAAACTTCCATTTTGATTTATTCTTTGGTCCATGAGTTATTTAGAAGTTATTGCTTGGTTTTCAAACTTGGGGAAAATGTTTTTTAGTTATCCTTTGGTTACTTATTTCTAGCTTATATCTATTATGGTCTGAAAACATGTCTATCATTTCAAGTCTTTGAAATTTTTTGAGACTTGCTTTATGGCTAGCCTGTGGCCTATTTTAATAAATGTTTCATGAGCCCTTGAAATCCTTGTAGGCCGGGCGCAATGGCTCATGCCTGTAATCCCAGCATTTTGGGAGGCCGAGGTGGGTGGATCACCTGAGGTCAGGAGTTCAAGACCTGCTTGGCCAACATGGTGAAACCCCATCTCTACTAAAAATACAAAAATTAGCTGGGCATGGTGGCACACACCTGTAATCCCAGCTACCTGGGAGGCTGAGGCAGTAGAATCACTTGTGCCCAGGAGGCAGAGGCTGCAGTGAACTGAGAGCTTGCCACTGCACTCCAGCCTAGGTGACAGAACAAGACTTATTTAAAAAAAATAAATAAATAAATAAATAAAAAGAAATCCTATGTAAAACTAGGAGTATACAGTCAAATACCCTGTATTAATTGGGTTAGTTACTTCTTCCTCTCTCCTTTAGTGAGGTTATGTTATTTATTTGAAATATAGCCGAGTTTATTTGTTTTCAGTTTTATTTTTCTCCTTCCCATCTTTGTCAATTTAATTTTTTTGAATATAGAGAACATTAAACTACATCTAAATATCAAAATTATACAAAAACATATGCTCAGAAAAGTGACACTGCCTCCTGTATTTCTTCTGCTTCATTCCCCTACCTCATATGGGAGCCAGTGTTGTTCTTGTCATTGACTTCCTGGGTTTCTCTTTGTAAAGATAAGTAGATGTACACATATTCTCTTACTTCTCCTCCTTTCTTTTATACAAGGTAACATGTAAGCTCCTTTGCAATTTGCTTTTTTTTTCACCTAACAACGTATCCCAGAGGTCATTCTACATCATTTCGTAGAGATCTTCCTCATTCTTTGTTTACAACTGCATTGTATTCCATTGAATGTATGGGGTTATAGTTTAATCAGTGTCCTATGCTCAGACATTTTGGTAGTTTCCTACAGATATTACTTTAATGAGTAGCCTCATGCATATATATGTATCTTCAGGATAAATTCCTAGAACTGGGCTGCTGAGATGAAAGACAGATGCATGTATAGTTTTATTAACTGATGCCAAATCTCCCTCAGTAAGGATTTTGCATTCCAACCAATCTGCATGCCTACCAGTAATTCATGTTTTCCACAGCCCTATGAACGAAATATATCATCAAGCTTTGAATTTTTTGCCCATCTAAGTGAGAAATAGTATCTCAGTGAATTTTAACTTGCATTTATCTTAACATGAATTAACTTAAATAGCTTTTCATATGTTCAAGGCACATGCTTATATTATTTTATAAATTGCCTCTCTTTTTCCTTTGTTCATTTTGCTACAGAATGATTATTTTTCCTTCTTTTCCAGTTTGTCATTTGTCTTTTGACTTTGCTTCTGGTATTTTTGCCATATGTAGTCAGTTTATCAATCTTTTATCACATCTGGACGTTTTAGCATCAGCTAAAAACTTTTTCATAAACCTAGAATATAGGGGAACTCACCAATATTTTCTTGCAGTAAAGTTACATTATTTTACATTTAGAATTCTGATCCATTTATTTTCTTGTATATGATATGAAGAAGGCATCTGTTTTTCTATTTGTGAAAAAATGGTTATCCAGTTGCCCAACATCATTTATTTAAAAGACTATCTTTTCCTTAGTGATTTGAGATAGAACCTTTTTAATATACTAGATTTCTATAGATTTCTATTCCATTAGTCTGTTTGTATCCTCATGAGCCACTACCACACTATTTTAATTATAGTCTTTACAGTGTTAATAGGACTATACCCCCTTCATAGCTCTTCCTAGTCACTGTTTTTCTACCTATTCTTATGCATTTATTTTTCCATGTGAACTTTAGTCCCAATATATCTAACTTGACAAGAAAGCTTGTCAATATGTTCTTGGGTGAATCTATAAATTAACATAATTAACAGATATTAAAATAATGAAAAGTGAGATCTTCATTATGTTGAGACATCCTAAACAAGAACAAGGGCCAACTTTCCACTTTCAAATGTACTTTTGCATCTTTCAGAGGTATTTATAGTTTCTTCATATACATTTGAACATATCTTATTATGCTTGCTCCTAAATATTTTTGTTGCCATTGTAAATAAAATTTTCTTATTATATATTTTACCTTTTATCTGTGTACATGAATGCTATTGAGTTTTGTTATAGCTTCATTCTGAAATATGGTTTTTAGCATTATAAAATATCTTTTGCCTCCTGTTATGCTGTTTTCTACTTTGTCCAATATGTGGATTTCAGTTCCTACTTTCTTATTGTTTTCATTTGCCTGGTAAACAGGCAAATGCTTTTGCCCATTCCTTTATCTTTAGCCTTTTTAAAAACTGCTATATTTTAGATATGTCTCTTATATACAACATAGAGTTGAAATTTGATGGGTCAGTTTGAGAATCTTTTTATTTTAATAGGTGAGTTAAACTCATTTGTGTTTATTGATATAACTGCCAAGCCTCTCATCTTATGTTGTAATTACTATAAGCACTATATTTACTGTGTTTTTTCTATCTGACGTTCCTTTGCTTTTCCTTTTCCCTTTGGCTATTATGAAGTTTTTGTGCTTTTGTTTTGGTGTTTAGTTTTATACCTCTGTGGTACCCTTGACTTTTTTTGGTCTTACTTAAGCTTTTAAAGCTTTCAATGGCTCCCCCTGCTCATAACAAAATCCAATATCTTTGCTGTGGCCCATAAGACTTTTCATAACATAGTTTTTGACTATATATCTAAAGGGTTTTTTTCTACCACTCTGCACTTAATCACTGAATTCCAGCAACTGAACTTTCTTCATCATCCTAAATATATTCTCATCTGAAGTCCTTCACACTTGAGTTTTCTCCTTCAGAATATCCTTCTCCCTTCCCCAAAATTTTTACACAATTCAATATCCCATTTCATTCAGGTTGTATTAGTCAGTTTTTTGCTTTACCATAAAGGAATACCTGAGACTAGGTCATCTATAAAGAAAAGAGGGTTAATTGATGTATGGTTCTGCAGGCTGTACAAGCATGGCACCAACGTTACTCAGCTTCTGATGGGGCCTTAGGAAGCTTACAGTTATGGTGGAAGGCAAAGTAGGAGCTTGCACCTCACATGGCAAGAGTGGGAGCAAGAGAGGGAGAAGGTGGAGGTCCCAGACTCTTTTAAATAACCAGATATCATGTTAACTGAGAACTCAATTATCACCAAGAGGTTGGTGCTAAACCACTCATGAGGGATCCACCCCCATGATCCAATCAGCTTCCACCAGGTCCCACCTCCAACACTGGGAATCACATTTCAATATGTGAATTGGATGGACAAATGTCCAAATGACATCACAGGTCTTGGCCTTCATTTCATTTCATCATCAAAAATGTCCCTAACCCTCTTATTTAAAAGATTACTCCACATCATTCTCTGGTGTCTAGCATAATGGTTGACTTTTTTTCTCAAAGTATGTACATTACTAACCATTATTCATTAAAATCACAGGTAGATTCTGAAGTCCAAAGAAAAATATTTGAATGGGTCCTTTCAGCTAAAGAATATATTTTCCATGGTTTTTAACATAATTAAAATAATGGTCCAGCTAAAATTCTAAAACTTAAAGGTATGGCTTAAGTATTTTGAGGCTCTCAAACAGAGAACAGAAGTGGAATGGGATTTGGCACTCAAGATGCAAGCGGTTGGCCCTGCCTGATAACCAGAAGACAGGCCTGTCTGTGAAAGTTTTTCTCTCGATTCTTTCCACATCACAGTTTGCAAGTTACATCTACACATTTTTCTGATGGTGTATGTGGGCTGTTTTCTTATGCTCCCTGACCTACTTTAACAGGAATCTAGGATAAATGTACATTCTGAACCCATGAGTAAAATTTGTGTGATGTGAGGGACCTACAGAATGGAAGTCTAGCACCAGCTGTCCCATGTAATTTTCCAACTTCGTGCTACATAAAGCAGAGAAGAGAGGCGTCATGAATTGATGAAATATAGTTCAGCAACCTGGGGCTTTCAGATTTTTGCCAGATGAAAAGACAACTGGAGCTGGCTTTTAAGTACCGGCATAATCTTTTAATTCTGGCAAAAGTTCATGAGTAAGAGATTGCCTGATCCTAAATGATGCCAACAATCTGTAACTACATTACAGAATCCTGATGTCAAAGAATTTGCTTCCAATAAATTTGCTCAAACTTCTATGAGACATAAAATACCTTTATGAACAATAATTGTTATTGTGTCTTGGTGAGCTAATAACAAGTACAGGCATATCTCCAGGGCAAGAATGGGGTAGAGGATGGATCATGGGGAAATAACTTTAAAATGTCTCCAGGGCTAAAGCAGATGGTAGTATATTTGAAAAATGCAGGATAATAAATTATAGCTATTTACATTTCTGCTCTGAAGGCAATTCCTGTGTTTTCTGTAGGATGACTTCTTTGCAAAGGATTATTAACTTGAGACAGGAGAACTACAACAAATGATATTTTAATGACTAGTATAGTATTAAAAATGTGTTCCTTTTGTTGTGATTTTACTGAAAAAATCATATTTTGGTAGAGAGATCTTGATTATTTTAGAAGATCTGCTGAGTCTTTCTCATGAAGTAAAATGGGTAACACATTTTAGGAGGAAAAATACTAACATGGGTTTCCCTTTCAGAAATTATTCATTTCAACAAATATTTAACAAGGTCCTGTTATGGTCATGGCATGGCACTACGCCAGGTACTAAGAGGAATTAAATATATCCCTTGACCTCAAGGCATTTATGATTTTGTGAAGAATATTTCAAAAGCTAAATTTTCTGTATGATATAGTAACAATATGTAGGTGACCCACCCCACTCACATTTATAGTAGCTGATTTTGTAATATCTGCTTTTAAGACCTTTCTAGTTGGGAAAAAAAAGCACCATAAACTCTTTCTGATAATAACCAAACAATTTGTAGTGTTGGATAAATGTAATCAGCAATGATGAGAAAACATGATGGACTGACTGATGAGGTGGAAGACTTTGATTGCCTGAATATGTGATAAGATCGTGTATGTATATGCCTAGAAGCCAAAGAATGATTTTCGCAAAGGGTTGTCATAATACAAAACCCTTAAGAAAAGGGAAAGTGAGATATCAGAAAAAAAAATACATTTTTGGCTTGAGCAAGGGAATATTTGATCGCTCTAGGAGGAGAATCTATTGACATAACCTCACAGTTCAGGGAAAAGCTACAAGGAATTGTGACACTGTGGAATATAAGGAAAAAATGGATAGAGACTGGGTATGAAGGGAGGCTCCTTGAAGGAAGTGGTTTTTCATCTCAGCTTTGAAGGTTATGCATGGGTGTAATATGTGGAAAAGAATGATTGAGTCAGACGAACCAGAGGGAACAAATGTATGAAACCCTGAACTTGCTGGGAAACTTGTGGAGGAAAATAATTTCACTGCCTTGTTGGTAAAAGCTAAGGAAGCAAAGATAGTTTGCAAGCAGTTCACAGAGGGTGTTATTCAGTAAGAAATGAAGAGAATGTAGGGTGTGAAGAATAATGCAATGAGACTAGAGTTTTAGAAAGATGACTTTGGAAGGGCAATGTAAATGACAAGGAGAATATGTGTGACAGTCATTCACAGCAGAGAGAACTTTATCTCATTTAGTCCTCTGTAATAACTAGCATATTGATAAGCAGGCATTACACAAATAATTCAGTCAGCACTAGGTTACAGCATGTCTACCACATTCAAGCATCTGTGGAGGTGAAAAAAAATGAAACAACTTAAAATTTTTTCAATGAGTAATGAATTTACAGAGTTTTGGAGGTCATCCAAGGTTTAGTTGCCCAACTGTCATTTTCTGTGTGTAAATTGAAGGAGTACAAGTGCAATTTTGTTATATGGATATATTTCATAGTGATGAAGTCCCAGCTTTTAGTGTATCCAAATAATATACATTGTACTCATTAAATAATCTCTCATCATTTACCTCCCTCCCTCTCTCCCCTCCTCATTCTTTTGAATCTAATGTCTATCATTCCCCACTCTATGTCCATGCGAACACTTTATTTAGCTTCCACCTGTGAGTGAGAACATGTGGTATTTGAGTTTCTGTTTCTGAGTTGTTTCACTTCCTTTTGAAATGGTTTTCATTCCACTCCCAAGGATATCAGCAGTTGGGACCAAGTTTGAAGAATAGGCCATATAAAAGATTACAAATTTTATTAAATAAACAAACTAGGAAGCCAGAACAATTTAATCAAATTGGATGTGACTACCAATCAGAGGGCAGAAAACCCCATGAAGGACCTACTGTTTTTGTATATTTCTAACACATGAAGAAAAATCTTTACCTAGAAGCCAAACATTCTAAGCCATGCCTAACTTGCCTCCTAGACATTATACAAACATGTACAGTATAAGCAACAGCTGCTTGACAGAGATTTTGAAATCAGGAAAAGGAAAAGTCTCTTTGGTTGAAAATGATGTGGTAATATTTATCCTCACAATGCTGTGTGTGCCCCAAGCTTGCCTTTATCCTTAACCCCTGAGGAGAGAGAGAAGCTGAATTCAAGCCAGTGGGTCAAGATCCAAAAGTAGCACATGAGCTTATTCCCAATGCAGGTGGGAGGTCCCAGAGAACAACATGCTCTATAAAACTTTGGGCAGCAGATAGAGATGACCATATGCTCCTCTTTCCATTTCTACTTGTCATTTTCTACTCCCCTCTCCCCTGTAGATGACTGGAAAGCAAAAGCTAAACATTCTTCCGACAACAACAAAACACCACAAGCTATACATCTCAGCTTGTTCTTCAACAAGCACAGTCCATTTCTGAGCCAGTGTTTGGAATTTGAACTGACAACTCAACCCAACAATTTTGCTGCTTTGTCTCTCAATCTCCAGTTATTTTTTTGTCACATCTTAGTCCAGGGTGTGAGAAACAGAGCTCTTACAGATTTTTTTTTTAATCTTGCTGAGGAATTATCTCTGTTTCCGCTCCACAACATTCCTTTTGAACATTCTCCCACTGAGCATGTGTTCAGAGGAACTTCAACCTCATCAGTAATCTATATCTCAGCTGTCACTACTTTTCCAGAAAAACCTGAATTCTCAGTTTCAATGGAATGAACAAAATAAGTTCTCATAAGACTAAGGTGGTATAGATGGCAAATGTTGCAGGCATAAACATCTGGTCAAGGGGTGCTATAGATGCATACAGACTAAGTTCATTCTGGACAGCACCTTAAGGAGAATTGAAGATACCAAGGTCTTACAGATCCTCAGTCCTCAAGGAAAAAGCCTGTCATGTTAATTAGTCCATACTTTGGCTAGAAATCTGTGGGGAAGAAACGTATACCACAAGGAGTGTAACCAAAAATTTCTCAGCCTGATGAGAATTTGTATGTGAGTGTCTGAAAGCACATTGTGAACCAAGAGAAGTATTGTCACTTGAGCCCCTAGTTAAGGTTTTATTTCCTTAAATTTTAAGCATGGTTCTCCCTATTGGCCCATCTGTACGTTTCAGTTTTATCCATATTTATGTCCATCAATAGCATTTCATAAAGAATGTTGCCCTGAAAAAGGCACATCCTTTTGTACAGATCCATTAATGATATATTTAAAATCAACCTTTATTTATATCTGCCTCATGCAGCCCAAGACTGAACTTCATCACCCTAGACAGCATGCTTATTACCCTAGGAGCATAAGAATCAGATGTTATGCCCTATTAGAAGCACTGTTGGTTTGGTCACCATTTTATTTTATTTTATTATTTTATTTTGGGGACAGGGTCTTGCTATGTCTCCCAGGCTGGAGTGCAGTGGCATGATCTCGGCTTATTGCAACCTCCACCTCCCGGGTTCAAGCAATTCTCATGCCTCAGCCTCCCAAGTAGCTAGGATTACAGGCTTACACCACCACACCTGGCTAATTTTTTGTATTTTTAGTAGAGATGGGATTTTGTCATGTTGGCCAAGCTGGTCTCAAACTCCTGGCCTCAAGTGATCCACCCACCTCAGCCTCCCAAAGAACTGGAATTATAGGCATGAGCCACCATGCACAGCCTTTTGGTTATGATTTTAACAACCAGGAGTCTATTAGATGATTCATGTTGTATGACTGCCCACAAGTATGGTAGAACTATTGCCAGGAAACCACAGGGCATATATATATTCATAACAAAGTTTTCCCATAAAGTTGAGGTTTCCCTCTAAAGTATTTAAATTATAACTTAACTATTTTGCATGAAAACATTTGGAAATATGCTTTTAAAGTCATTTTTAAGATTTAAAACGCGTCTTCTCACTGCCAAATGTAATTGATTAAAAAAAATCACACGAAGTAAAAATATGGTTCTGTCTTATAATAAGGTTTCATTTCTCAGCTAAATTTCTCCATCTGTTTATAAATTGTCCAGTTCCTCCACTAGATCCTTTCACATATTGTAATCATAGTTATTTTATAATATTTGTCTTCTAATTCTAACATCTGTACTTCTACAATTGACTATTTTTTCACTTGATTATGAACCAACTTTTCCTGCTCCTTTGTCTGTCTCATAATTTTTGGTTGTATGCTGGACATTGTGTGGGAAAATCAAACAGGATGAAATAAGTATTAACTCCTTGAAAAGAGCATATCCCTTTCTATTCAGACAGCTGAGGTGGAGAGTTGAGTCAATCTAAACCTCTAATCTATAACTGAGCTGAATCTGAGATTTGCTGCGGCTTTATTTAAATTCACTTCACCACTACCATCAAACAATTTGAAGGCAGCATTAGGGCTTTACCTTCATTGGGTCTTAGAACCTAATTATTAGTGATAGTTTCAAGATTCCCCTGTATTCTACAACCCAGCTTTCAGCTGTCCAAGTTGTATGAGATTTCTCTTGCTCTCTCCTCTTATAGCACAACCATAAACTTTTGAGGTAATATATTTTCTCTCTGCTCTCTAGTTCTGTAAACAGTTTTCTATGCCTTGTTAAATCTCTCCATCATACTAGCCAGCCACCAGCCTTCAGTAGACTGATGCTTTATATTTAGTAAAGTTCCCAGGCTCCTCAGAGAAAATCTCTCTCTGATTCCCTGCCCTACTCCAGAGTTTGGCACATTAACACTATGCACTTGGCACACGTGCCATGGAAAGGGTTGGAGAGTGACTGCAGACTTACTTTGGGCTAGATTTGCCCAGGATTCGAATGTGTCATGCCAGCCCATGCCTGACCATAAAAGATTGATAAAAATTGGGCTTGTTTCTCCTCACCCTCATCTATGGCAGGTTTTGTTCTTCTTGTGCGGTGCCCTCTGGGATGATACAGCTGTGGCAGTGTTCTCTAGGAGTAGCTTCTCTCTCTTTGTTTATCATATTTAGGTATTTTTGTGCCATCAGGAAGATGAGGGTTTTTTTAGAGTATAATCGTGTGGCTTATTTAGCTTTATCTCTTTGACAAGTGGGAGCAAAGGTATCTTAAGAGCAGTCTACATTCTAGAAGCACAAGTTATACAGTAAAAATTGAAAGCCTGTCTCCTTGTTCTCCAGATACATCCAAGTGTGTACACATTCACACACCCTTATTCATTCATTTGTTTCAGTGTGGGCATATGTGTGTAAATTTTAAAATAAATACCTTGCTATATACTCTCTCTACAACTTAATACTTTTTATCAACAATGTGTTGAGGGCATTTTTCCCTATTAGTACATATAGAACTACCTTATTCTTTTGAATATTTATATAGCATTTCGTTATATTGGTTGAGCCATCACTTATCCAGGCAATTTCTTACTGATGGACATTGAGTTATTAAATACATAATACTACAAATACTGTAGTCATGAACAATCTTACAAAAGTAGCCAGAGTTTTATGAGTATTTCTAAGGCTGATTTCCTGAAGGTAAAATAGCCAGTTTGAAGGTGTTGGCTTATTTTAAAAGGTGATAATAAACACAATGTGATCTCATACTGCTCTGTGGCATTATTATGATTATTATTGCTATACTGCTTGGATGTTCTGATTACTTGTTGACAAATGCTGGGCTATTTGACCCCTTGAACAAAGGCCTAAGACCAGAGAAGCAAACTGGGTTTTGTGGAACACAACTCCCATTATTGTTCTATAAAAGGATTCTGTGTTCAAGTTAGATTGGGAATTCCACTGTACTTTACTCACCTACTTTCGTTTTTAGAGATAGAGACTCTGGGAAGCCATAAAGAAAAGTGAGAAATTTAACTTTACTCAATCCAGTGTTTTCCACACATCTTGATCAAGGAACTCTTTATTGCCTATTACCTCTTGACATCCTATAGAACTGTAAACAATTTTGTTCTTTTAAAAATAAATTTATATGTTTCTGTTTCTTCAATCTCTTCCCTGGTGATGAGGTATTCAGCACTTTTCACAATGAATTGTCTTTTCTTCTTATCTGCTATTCCAGAAGGGCTTTTTGCTTAGAGATGGGGTAGATTCATGCTTGTTAGAATTGTTTACAAACTAGAAATAAGCAGACTTTAAAAGGAAGCCTGAGGTATTACCTCATAATTAGTAATTACAGCTTTTAGTGCCTGAACACTATTGAACCTACTTGACCTTCCCAAAATTCTTCTCTTGTTTCAAGATTTTCATCTGTATTTTCCCACAAATGAAGTATTATGTACTTGGCAATCTCCTGAAATCCTAACTTAGGAAAGTCTCCTGCTTATTTAAAGTTTAAGTAGGGGTAATGTGTTCTGCCAGAAGAGGAAACTAGGAAAGTTCAGTAATCTTATTCATCATAAGGTATCAGAAGAGATCTGTGCAGTTAAACAAGGAAAATTCTATGCTAGGTAGAGTCACCATTAATTAAGAACTTACTATATGCCAGCCACTGTGCTAAGAAGTTTACCTGAGTCACCTCATTTACTAGGCTCAACAACAAACTAAGAAATACTATTATTTTCTCCATTGAATGAATAAAGAACTTTGGGCTGAGTGAATCTAAAAGAAAAAAAAAAGCTTGTTGCAAGTGACAGAGCAAATATAAAAATAAGTGACAAAGATGAGAGTTAATATAAGCTTGCCCAATTTCAAAGTCTGTCTTTAACCACTACACTATTCTGTCCACTCTGTGTGTGAGTGTGTGTGTGTGTTTGTGTATGTATGAGAGAGAGAGAGAGAGATTGAGAAGAGGCATACAGAAACAGGGATAGAGAGAATGAGAATAAAATTAACCAAAGGTATTGTTTGGAGATGTCAGATTAACTAAAATAAGAGTCCGAAGTTGAAGGCCAGCACAAGCTCAGGTAAAATTTTCACCTGTCAGTGATCCTTCTAGATTCCATTATATTTGCTGTCTTCATTTCTCCTCTAGAGCTTCCAGTGACATAGTTGTCAAATATGCAATAAAAATCTACTCTACAGATAATGGAACTATCAAAATCTCAACTTAAAAAAAAATCCAGAGTTTCATACATAAAAATTTGGCTCAATTTCTAATGAACATAGATTACACGAAATCAACAGTGTTTTCTCTATGGATAGCCAATAAATACAAGTAAAAAGAAAGGCTCAAATCAATCTACAGCTGGGAGCACACTTGAAAAAGGAAAGCATTGGTTTTTAAGGCTCAAAAAAATCTTAAACCTATTTGATCTGGTGTCACGATTACAATTTGCCATATACAGAAAACATGTATTTATTCAGCACACATGTATTGAACATTTCACTTCTAAGGCATAAAGTCAACTGTCACAATGCCTATACAAACACACAGCAATTAAAAAAATTAAGAAGTGAATTGCTCGAGTGCATTTGGGAATATTTTTAAAAATAGAACATTAAAGAAAATATGCAATTTGATTCAACATATATAAATCAATAAATGTGATTCACCACATAAACAGAATTAAAAGCAAAAACCACATAACCTTGATAGATGCAGAAAAGCTTTTGATAAAATCCAACATCCCTTCATGATAAAAGCCCTCAACAGAGTAGGCATAGAAGGAACATACCTCAAGAGCAATCTATAAAATCCACAGCCAACGTCATACTGAACAGGCAAAATCTGGAAACATTCCCCTTTAGAATTGGAACAAGACAAGGATGCCCACTCCCACCACTCCTATAAACAGTGTACTGGAAGTCCTAGTCAGAGCAATCAGCAAGAGAAAGAAATAAAAGGCATCCAGATAGGAAAGGAAGAAGTCAAACTATCTCTATTTGCTGACAATATCATTCTATACTTAGAAAACCCTAAAAACTCCACCAGAAGGCAACTAGAACTGATAAATGAGTTTAACAAGGTTGCAGGATATGAAATCAATATACAAAAATCAGTAGCGTTTCTATACATTAATAACATCTAGGCTAAGAGTCAAATAAAGAATATGATTGCATTTAAAATACCACAAAAAAAGTGAAATACCCAGAAATCCAGCTAACGAATGAGATGAAAGATTGCTAAAAGGAAAACTACAAAGACTACTGGAAGAAATCAGAGATGGCATAAATGAAAAATGTTACGTGCTCATGGATTGGAAGAACTGATATCATTAATATGGCCATACTGCCCAAAGGAATTTAGAGATTCAATGCTATTCCTATCAACCTACCAATGTCACTCTTCACAGAATTAGGAAAAAAGTATTCTAAACTATTCTAAAACGCATATGAAACCAAAAAAGAGTGCAAATAGCAATCCTGAGCAAAAAGAATAAAGCCAGAGGAATCAAACTACCCAATTTCAAGCCATACTATAAGCGTGCAGTAACCAAAACAGCATGGTACTGGCACAAACACAGACATGTAGCTCTGTCAAACAGAACAGAAAAACCAGAAATAAAACCATAAACCTACAACCGTCTAATTTTTGATAAGCCTGACAAAAAAACAATGAATTGCTTTTCTTTTTTTTTATTATTATACTTTAAGTTTTAGGGTACATGTGCACAATGTGCAGGTTACATATGTATACATGTGCCATGCTGGTGTGCTGTACCCATTAACTCATCATTTAGAATTAGGTATATCTCCTAATGCTATCCCTCCCCCCTCCCCCCACCCCAAAACAGTCCCCACAGTGTGATGTTCCCCTTCCTGTGTCCATGTGTTCTCATTGTTCAATTCCCATCTATGAGTGAGAACATGCAGTGTTTGGTTTTTTGTCCTTGCGATAGTTTACTGAGAATGATGATTTCCAATTTCGTCCATGTCCCTATAAAGGACATGAACTCATCATTTTTTATGGCTGCATAGTATTCCATGGTGCATATGTGCCACATTTTCTTTATCCAGTCTATCATTGTTGGGCATTTGGGTTGGTTCCAAGTCTTTGCTATTGTGAATACTGCCGCAATAAACATACGTGTGCATGTGTCTTTATAGCAGCATGATTTATAGTCCTTTGGGTATATACCCAGTAATGGGATGGGTGGGTCAAATGTTATTTCTAGTTCTAGATCCCTGAGGAATCACCACACTGACTTCCACAATGGTTGAACTAGTTTACAGTCCCACCAACAGTGTGAAAGTGTTCCTATTTCTCCACATCCTCTCCAGCACCTGTTGTTTCCTGACTTTTTAATGATTGCCATTCTAACTGGTGTGAGATGGTATCTCATTGTGGTTTTGATTTGCATTTCTCTGATGGCCAGTGATGATGAGCATTTTTTCATGTGTCTTTTGGCTGCATCAATGTCTTCTTTTGAGAAGTGTCTGTTCATATCCTTTGCCCACTTTTTGATAGGGTTGTTTTTTTCTTGTAAATTTGTTTGAGTTCATTGTAGATTCTGGATATTAGCCCTTTGTCAGATGAGTAGGTTGCAAAAGTTTTCTCCCATTTTGTAGGTTGCCTGTTCACTCTGATGGTAGTTTCTTTTGCTTTGCAGGAGTTCTTTAGTTTAATTAGATCCCATTTGTCAATTTTGTCTTTTGTTGCCATTGCTTTTGGTGTTTCAGACATGAAGTCCTTGCCCATGCCTATGTCCTGAATGGTAATGCCTAGGTTTTCTTCTAGGGTTTTTATGGTTTTAGGTCTAACGTTTAAGTCTTTAATCCATCTTGAATTAATTTTTGTATAAGGTGTAAGGAAGGGATCCAGTTTCAGCTTTCTACATATGGCTAGCCAGGGCTACAGTAACCAAAACAGCATGGTTCTTGTACCAAAACAGAGATCTAGATCAATGGAACAGAACAGAGCCCTCAGAAATAACGCTGCATATCTACAACTATCTGATCTTTGACAAACCTGAGAAAAACAAGCAATGGGTAAAGGATTCCCTATTTAATAAATGAATTGCTTTTCAATAAATTGTGCTGGGATAACTGGCTAGCCATATGCAGATGAATGAAACTAGACTCTTACCTTTCACCATATACAAAAATTAAGATGGATTAAAGATTTAAATTTAAGACCTCAAGCTATTAAAATCCTAGAAGAAAACCTAGGAAATGCCCTTCTCAACATTGGCTTTGGCAAAGAATTTTTGGCTAAGTCCCCAAAAGCCATTGCAACAAACCAAAAGTTCAAAACCTACAGAATGGGATAAAATATTTGTAAACTGTGCATCTGACAAAGGTCTAATATCCAGGATTTATATGTAACTTAACAAGCAAGAAACAATCTCATTAAAAACTAGGCAAGTGACATGAACAGACACCTTTTGAAAGAAGCCATACACATGGCCAACAAAGGTAGGAAAAAATGCTCAATATCACTAATCAGAGAAATCCAAATCAAAACCACAATTAGATACCATCTCATACCAGTCAGACTGGTTATAATTAGAAAGTTAAAAAACAGATGCAGGCAAGGTTGAAGAGAAAAGGTATCAGGGGAACCTGCCCCCAATATTTCAACATAGGTTCTTCCTATTTTCTGTAAGTGTTGGCCGGCTGAGAAATAAAGAGTACAAAGAGAGGAATTTTACAGCTGGGCCTCTGGGGGTGACATCACATATTGGTAGGACCATGATGCCCACCTGAGCTGCAAAACCAGCAGGTTTTTATTAAGGATTTCAAAAGGGGAGGGGGTGTAGGAACAGGGAGTAGGTCACAAAGATCACATGCTTCAAATGGCAAAAAGGAAAACAAAGATCACATGCTTCTGAGGAAACAGGACCAGGGCAAAAGGCAGAACTTCTGATAAGGGTCTGTGTTCAGTGGCGCACATATTGTCTTGATAAACATCTTAACAGAAAACAGGGTTCAAGAGCAGAGAACCGGTCTGACCAAAAATTTACCATGCTGGCATTTTCCAATCCTAGTAAGCCAGAGGGTACTGCAGGAGACCAGGGCATATTTCAGTCCTTATCTCAACTGTATCAGACAGACACTCCCAGAGCGGCATTTATAGACTTCCCCACAGGAATGCAATTCCTTTCCCAGGGTCTTAATATTAATATTCCTTGCTAGGAAAAGAATTTAGTGATATCTCTCCTACTTGCATGTCCATTTATAGGCTCTCTGCAAGAAGAAAAATATGGCTCTTTTTGCCCTACCCTGCAGGCAGTCAGACCTTATGGTTGTCTTCCCTTGCTCCCTAAAAATCGCTGTTATTCTGTTCTTTTTCAAGATGCACTGATTTCATATTCAAACACACATTTTACAATCAATTTATACAGTTAGCACAATTATAGTGGTCCGGAGGAGACGTACATCCTCAGCTTATGAAGATAAAAGGATTAAGAGATTAAAGTAAGACAGGCATAAGAAATTATAAAAGTATTAATTTGGGAAGTGATAAATGTCCATGAAATCTTCATGATTTATGTTCCTCTGCCATGGCTCCAGCTGGTCCTTCTGTTTGGGGTCCCTCACTTCCCGCAACAAAAAGGGAACGCTTGTACACTGCTGGTGGGAAGGTAAATTAGTTCAACCACTGTGGAAAGCAGTTTGGAGATTGCTCAAAACTTAAAGCAGAGCTACCATTCAACTCAGGAATACCATTACTGAGTATATACCCAAAGGAAAATAGAGAGTTATACAAAAAAGACACATACACTCATATGTTCATTGCTATGCTATTCACAGTAACAAAAACATGGAACCAACCTAGGTGCCCATCAACAATGAACGGGATAAAGAAAATGTGGTACGGTTATACCATGGAATACTATGCAGCCATAAAGAAGAATAAAATCATTTTCTTTGCAGCAAAATGGATGAAGCTGGAGGCCGTGAGTCTAAGCTAATTAACTCAGGAGCAAAACAACAAATACTGTATGTTCTCACTTATAAATTGGAGCTAAACATTGAGTGCACATGGACATAAACATGGGAACAATAGACACTGCTGACTACTGGTCAGGGGAAGGGCAGAGGTAGGAAGAGGAGTATGTGTTAAAAAACAACCTATTGGGTACTATGCTCACTACCTGGATACAGTATACCATGTAATAAATCTGCACATGTATCCCCGTATCTAAAATGAAAGTCAAATTTTTTTAAAGGATGCTACTAACTACTGACATACAGATAAACCAGCAGGAAATAATTAAACGGCATTGGTGAAATAAATTTTAATTGGAAATCTCATTGTATTAGTCTGTTTTCACACTGCTGATAAAGACATACCCGAGACTGGCAATTTATAAAAGAAATAGTTTTGATGGACTCACAGTTCCACATGCTGGGGAGGCCTCACAATCTTGGTGGAAGGTGAAAGGCATGTCTCACATGGCAGCAGACAAGAGAATAGGAGCCAAGCGAAAGGGTTTCCCCTTATAAAATCATCAGGTCTTGTGAGACTTATTCATTACCATGAGAACAGTATGGGGGAAACTGCCCCCATGATTAAATTATCTCCCACTGGATTTCTCCCACAACATGAAGGAATTATGGGAGCTACAATTCAAGATGAGATTTGGGTGGACACAGCCAAACCATATCACTCATATTCAACAAGTATTTGCTGAGCAACTATTACATGCAAGACATGTGCTAGGTCCTTGGAACACAGGAAATATGTAGGACAGTCTCTGACCTCAAACAGCTCACAGCAGAGTGGGGTAGAGAGACATAAAAAGGATAATAATCACACAATCCATTAAGGGATGTAATAGTGAAATAAAAAGGTGAATTAAAGTCCCAGAGAATGGTTAACTTTAATGCAAAGCATAAAGCTAGTTGACATGCTCTGGAAATGTTAAAAAAAGAGTTTAAGGAACACAGGCCTATTTTACCAAACAGGAAACCAGGAACAGGGAGAGAAGGTGGCTTGCCCAAAGCTAGCAATTGGCAGATTGGGACTAGAAAGATCCTTGACACCCAGGCTAGTGCCTTCTCACATGCAGTTGAAAAACCTTTACGCAGTCATGCATTGCATAACAATGTTTCAGTCAATGAAAGATTGCATATACCACAGTGGTCCCACAATATTACAATATATATTTTTACTCTTCCTGTTTTATGTTTAGATATACAAACACTTAACCATTATGTTACAGTGGCCTACAGTATTCAGCAAAGAAACATGCTGTACTGGTTTGTAGCCTAGGAGCAATAGGCTATATCATATACCCTAGGTGTGTAGTAGGCTACACCATCTAGGTTTGTACAAGTTCACTCCACAATGTACACACAATGATGAAATCACCTAATGACATTTCTCAGATTGTTGGCCCATTGTTAAGCAACAAATGACTGTATTCAAAGAAGACATGACCTTCTCTGGCTTGCTTCTTGCCTGGGAGCAGTTGCAACCACTGACTTCTACTCCTGAGCTTCTTAGGTTGGGATGAATATTTATGATCATGCCCATGTACCTGCTGGAACAACAATTTTATAAAAATGAAAAATGTGGGGTTGGGTGCAGTGGCTCAAGCCTGTAATCCCAGCACTTTGGGAGGCTGAAGTGGGTGGATCATGAGGTCAGGAGATCGAGACCATCCTGGCTAACATGGTGAAACCCTGTCTCTGCTAAAAATACAAAAAATTAGCCAGGGGAGGTGGCGGGCTAGTCCCAGCTGCTCGGGAGGCTGAGGTAGGAGAATGGTGTGAACCCAGGAGGCGGAGCTTGCAGTAAGCCGAGATCACGCCACTGCACTCCAGCCTGGGCGACACAGCCAGACTCAAAAAAAAAAAAAAAAAGAAAAAATGTGTAAACATGGTTATGTCTAATACTGGAACTATGACTGATTTATTCTGTGTACTTATTTGTATTTTCCAAATACCATAAACACTTATTGGGGTTTTGGGGCTTTTCATTTTAATTTTTAATTTTTGTGGGTACATTGTAGGTGTATATATTTACGGGATATATGAAATATGTTTGTTTGTTTTTTGGAGACGGAGTCTCGCTCTGTCGCCCAGGCTGGAGTGCAGTGCCGCGATCTCAGCTCACTGCAAGCTCCGCCCACCGGGTTCATGCCATTCTCCTGCCTCAGCCTCCCAAGTAGCTGGGACTACAGGCGGCTGCCACCACGCCTGGCTAATTTTTTGTATCTTTAGTAGCCAGGATTGTCTCGATCTCCTGACCTCATGATCCGCCCACCTCGGCCTCCCAAAGTGCTGGGATTACAGGCGTAGGCCACAGCGCCTGGCTGAAATATGTTTTCTTAAATTTTAATTTTAAGTTCTGGGTTAACTTAAAATTTAAGCACGTGCAAGTTTGTTATATAGGTAAATGTGTGCCACGGTGGTTTGCCATACCTATCAACCCATCACCTAGGTATTAAGTCTAGCATGCATAAGCTATTTTTTCTAATGTTTGCCCTCACCCCACCCCACCCCACTCCCTGACAGGCCCCAGTGTGTGTTCCCCTCCCTGTGTCCATGTGTTCTCATTGTTTAGCTCCCACTTATAAGTATGAACATGTGGTGTTTGGTTTTCTGTTACTGTGTTAGTTTGCTGAGGATAATGGTTTCCAGCTCCACCCATATTCCTGCAAAGGACATGATTTCGTTCCTTTTTATGGCTGTATAGTATTCCACGGTGTATATGTACCACATTTTATTTATCCAGCCTATCTACATGAAATATTTTGATATAGGCATGCAATGTGTAATAATCACATCAGGGTAAATGGGGGTATCTATCACCTCAGCATTTATCCTTTGTGTTACAATCCAATTACACTCTTTATTTTATATATATATATATATATATATGTAATTTTTTACTATAGTCACCCTTTTGTGTTAATAAGTACTAGGTCTTATTCATTATTTCTATTTTTTGTACCCATTAACCATCTCCACTACCCCTCCAACTACCCTCTACTACCCTTCCCAGCCTCTAGTAACCATCCTTTTACTCTCTATCTCCATGAGTTCATTTGTTATAATTTTTAGCTTCCACAAATAAGTGAGAATATGTGAAGTTTGTCTTTCTATGCCTGGCCTATTTCACTTAACATAAGGACTTTCAGTTTCATCTATATTGGTGCAAATAATAGCATCTCATTGTTTTTATGGCTGAAGAATACTATATTATGTATATGTACCACATTTCCTGTATCCATTCACCTGTTGCTAGATACTTAGGTGGCTTCCCAATCTTACCTATTGTAAATACTGCTGCAACAAACATGGTAGTGTAGATATTTCTTCCATATACTGATTCCATTTCTTTGGGGTATATACCTATGAAAAAGATTGCTGCATCGTATGGTAGCTCTATTTTTAGGTTTTTGAGAAACCTCCAACTGTTCTCCATAGTGGTTTTACTAATTTACATTCCCACTAACAGTGTACAAGGGTTCTCTTTTCTTCATATCCTTGCCAGCATTTCTTATTTTGGCTTTTGGATAAAAGCCATTTTAACTGCGGTGAAATGATATCTTACTGTATTTTTTATTTGCATTTCCCTGATTATCAGTGATGTTGAACACCTTTTCATATACCTGTTTGCCATTGGTATGTCTTCTTTTGAAAAATGTCTATTCAGACATTTTGCCCATTTTTTAATCAGATTATTAGATTTTTTTCCTGTAGAGTTGTTTGAGCTCCTTATATATTCTGGTTATTAATCCCTTGTCAGATGGGTAGTTTGCAAATATTTTCTCCCATTCTGTGCATTGTGTCTTCACTTTGTTGATTGTTTCCTTTGCTGTGCTGAAGATTTTTAACTTGATGTGATCCCATTTGTCCATTTTTGCTTTGGTTGTCTGTCCTTGTGGGGTATTGTTCAAGAAACCTTTGCCCAGTCCAATATCCTGGAGAATTTCCTTAATGTTTGCTTTCAGTAGTTTCATAGTTTAAGGTCTTAGATTTAAGTTTTTAATCCATTTTTATTTGATTTTTGTATATAGCAAGAAATAGGGGGTCTAGTTTCATTCTTTTGCATATGGATATCCAGTTTTCCTAGCACCATTTATTAACGAGACTGTTCTTTCCCCCACTGTATGTTCTTTGCACCTTTTCCCAAAACTTAGTTCACTACAGATGTATGGATTTAACTCTGGGCTCTCTATTCTGCTCTGCTGATCTATGTGTCTGTTTTTATGCCAGTACCATGCTGTTTTGGTTACTATAGCTTAGTAGTATAAAGTCAGGTAATGTGATTCTTCTAATTCTGTTGTTTTTGTTTGGAAAAGCTTTGACTCTTCTAGGTCTTTTATGGTTCCTTATAAATTTTAAGATTTTTTTATATTTCTGTAAAGAATATCATTGTTATTTTGATAGGGGTTCCACTGAATGTGTAGATTGCCTTGGGTAGTATGGGCATTTTAACAGTATTGATTCTTCCAATTCATGAACATGGAATATCTTTCCTTTTTTTGTATCTTATTTAATTTCTTACATCAGGTGTTTTATAGTTTTTACTATGGAGATCTTCCACTTCTTTCATTACATTAATTCCTAGATATTTTATTTTATTTCTAGCTATTATAAATGGAATTACTTTTTACATTTCTTTTTCAGATTGTTCACTGTTGATATATAAAAATGCTACTGATTATTGTACGTTGATTTTGTATCCTGCATCTTTACTGAATAATTTGCTGTGCTGTACTGAATAATTTGCTGTAGTCTTTAGGTATTTCCAAATATAAGATAATATAATCTGCAAACAAAGATAATTTGACTTCTTCCTTTCCAATTTGGATGCGCTTGGTTTCTTTCCCTTGTCTGATTGCTCTAGCTAGGTGAAAGTAGGCATCCTTGTCTTGTTACAGATCTTAGAGTGAAGACTTTCAGTTTCTCTCAATTCAATATGATGCCTGCTATGGGTCAGCCATACATGGCTTTTATTATGTTGAGGTATGTTCCTTCCATGCCCAGCTTTTTTAGGGTTTTTATCATAAAGGGATGTTGAATATTATCAAATGCTTTTTCAGCATCAATTGAAACGGCCATATGGTTTTTCACCTTCATTCTGTTCATCTGATGTATCCCATTGATTGGTTTGCATATGTTGAACCATCCTTGCATCCCAGGGGTAAATCTCACTTGGTCATGATGAATGATCTTTTCAATGTGTTGTTTAATTTGGTTTGCTAATATTTTGTTGAGGATTTTTTCATCAATATTCATCAGAGATATTGGCCTGTAATTTTCTTCTTTTGCTGTGTCTTTGTCTGGTTTTGGTATTAGAGTAAACTGGCCTCACAGAATGAGTTTGGAAGTATTTCTTCCTCCTCTATTTTTCAGAATAGTTTAAGTAGGATTGATACTAGTTCTTCTTTAAATGTTTGGTAGAACTCAGCAGTGAAGCCATGAGGTCCCAGGCTTTTTTTTTTTTTTTCTGGGTAACTTTGCATTAATGCTTAAATCTTGTAATCTTGTTACTTTTTACTAGTCCGTTCAGGTTTTGGATTTCTTCATGGTTGACTCTTGGTAGGTTGTATGTGTCCAGGAATTTGTTCACTTCTTCTTTATTCTCCAATGTATTGGTATATAGTTGCTCTTAGTACCCGCTAATGATACTTTGAATTTCTGTGGTATCAGTTGTAATGTCTACTTTTTCATCTCTGATTTTATTTGAGTCTTCCCTCTTTTTTTTTTCATTAATCTCACTGAAGATTGGTCAATGTTGTTTATTTTTACAAAAAAATCAACTTTTTGTTTTGTTGATTTTTGTACTGTTTTCTTCATTTCGAATTCATTTATTTCTGCTCTGATCCTTATTATTTCTTTTCTTCTACTAATTTTGCATTTGGTTTGCTCCGCTTTTGTTTCTTTGGTCTTTAAGATATATTGTTAGATTGTTTATTTGAAGTCTTTCTTCTTTTTTAATGTAGGAACTTATAGCCATAAAATGAAGGTGATTTTTCTCTGCTAGTATGATTTAATTTCTTGCTTTTTATTTTTTCTGTATCCATTATATGTTTTTTGATTTAGGTTGCCATGAGGCTTGCAAATACTGTCTTATAACCCATTATCTTAAGCTGATAACAACTTAACATTGTTTGCATAAACAAACAAGCAAAAAGAAAACTAATAAAAACTCCACATTTTAACTCCATCCCTCTGCTATTTAACTTTTTGTTTCTATTTATATCTTGTTGTACTGTCCATGTCTTGAAAAGTTGTTGTAGTTATTATTTTTATTGGTTCACTTTTTAGTCTTTCTGCTTAAGATAAGAGTAGTTTACACACCAGAGTGACAGTGTTATAATATGCTGTGTTTTTCTGTGTACTTACCATAACCAGTAACTTTTGGACCTTCAGATGATTTCTTATTGTTCATTAATGTCATTTTCTTCAGATGGGAGTAGTCCCTTTAATACTTCTTGTAGGATAGGTCTGGTGTTGATGAAACCCCTCAGCTTTTGTTTCTCTGAGAAAGACTTTATTTCTCCTTCATGCTTGAAGAATATTTTTGCCAGATATGCTACTCTAGGATAAATTTTTTTCCTTAAGCACTTTAAGTATGTCATGCTATGCTCTCCTGGCCTGTAAGATTTCCACTGTAAAGTCTCCTGCCAGACATATTGGGGCTCCATTGTATGTAATTCGTTTCTTTTATCTTGCTGCTTTTAAGATTCCTTCTTTTTTTTTTTTTTATTATACTTTAAGTTTTAGGGTACATGTGCACAACATGCAGGTTAGTTACATATGTATACATGTGCCATGTTGGTGTGCTGCACCCATTAACTCGTCATTAGCATTAAGTATATCTCCTAATGCTATCCCTCCCCCCTCCCGCCCCCCAACAACAGGCCCTGGTGTGTGATGTTCCCCTTCCTGTGTCCATGTGTTCTGATTGTTCAATTCCCACCTATGAGTGAGAACATGTGGTATTTGGTTTTTTGTCCTTGCAATAGTTTGCTGAGAATGATGGTTTCCAGCTTCATCCATGTCCCTACAAAGGACATGAACTCATCATTTTTTATGGCTGCATAGTATTCCATGGTGTATATGTGCCACATTTTCTTAATCTAGTCTATCATTGTTGGGCATTTGGGTTGGTTCCAAGTCTTTGCTATTGTGAATAGTGCCACAATAAACATATGTCTGCATGTGTCTTTATAGCAGCATGATTTATAATCCTTTGGGTATATACCCAGTAATGGGATGGCTGGATCAAATGGTATTTCTAGTTCTAGATCCCTGAGGAATCGCCACACTGACTTCCACAATGGTTGAACTAGTTTACAGTCCCACCAACAGTGTAAAAGTGTTCCTATTTCTCCACATCCTTTCCAGCACCTGTTGTTTCCTGACTTTTAATGATTGCCATTCTAACTGGTGTGAGATGGTATCTCATTGTGGTTTTGATTTGCATTTCTCTGATGGCCAGTGATAATGAGCATTTTTTTCATGTGTCTTTTGGCTGCATCAATATCTTCTTTTGAGAAGTGTGTGTTCATATCCTTTGCCCACTTTTTGATGGGGTTGTTTGTTTTTTTCTTGTAAATTTGTTTGAGTTCATTGTAGATTCTGCATATTAGCCCTTTGTCAGATGAGTAGGTTGTGAAAATTTTCTCCCATTCTGTAGGTTGACTGTTCACTCTGATGGTAGTTTCTTTTGCTGTGCAGAAGCTCTTTAGTTTAATTAAATCCCATTTGTCAATTTTGGCTTTTGTTGCCATTGCTTTTGGTGTTCTAGACATGAAGTCCTTGCCCATGCCTGTGTCCTGAATGGTATTGCCTAGGTTTTCTTCTAGGGTTTTTATGGTTTTAAGTCTAACATTTAAGTCTTTAATCCATCTTGAATTAATTTTTGTATAAGGTGTAAGGAAGGGATCCAGTTTCAGCTTTCTACATATGGCTAGCCAGTTTTCCCAGCACCATTTATTAAATAGGGAATCCTTTCCCCATTGCTTGTTTTTCTCAGGTTTGTCAAAGATCAGATGGTTGTAGATATGTGGCATTATTTCTGAGGGCTCTGTTCTGTTCCATTGGTCTATATCTCTGTTTTGGTACCAGTACCATGCTGTTTTGGTTACTGTAGCCATGCAGTATAGTTTAAAGTCAGGTAGCATGATGCCTCCAGCTTTGTTCTTTTGGCTTAGGATTGTCTTGGCAATGCGGGCTCTTTTTTGGTTCCATATGAACTTTAAAGTAGTTTTTTCCAATTCTGTGAAGAAAGTCATTGTTAGCTTGATGGGAATGGCATTAAATCTTTAAATTACCTTGGGCAGTATGGCCATTTTCATGATATTGATTCTTCCTACCCATGAACATGGAATGTTCTTCCGTTTGTTTGTATCCTCTTTTATTTCATTGAGCCGTGGTTTGTAGTTATTGAAGAGGTCCTTCACATCCCTTGTAAGTTGGGTTCCTGGGTATTTTATTCTCTTTGAAGCAATTGTGAATGGGAGTTCACTCATGATTTGGCTCTCAGTTTGTCTGTTATTGGTGTATAAGAATGCTTGTGATTTTTGCTCATCGATTTTGTATCCTGAGACTGCTGAAGTTGCCTATCAGCTTAAGGTGATTTTGGGCTGAGACAATGGGGTTTTCTAGATATACAATCATGTCATCTGCAAACAGGGACAATTTGACTTCCTCTTTTCCTAATTGTATACCCTTTATTTCCTTCTCCTGCCTGATTGCCCCGGCCAGAACTTCCAACATTATGTTGAATAGGAGTTGTGAGAGAGGGCATCCCTGTCTTTTGCCAGTTTTCAAAGGGAATGCTTCCAGTTTTTGCCCATTCAGTATGATATTGGCTATGGGTTTGTCATAGATAGCTCTTATTATTTTGATATATGTCCCATTAATACCTAATTTATTGAGAGTTTTTAGCATGAAGTGCTGTTGAATTTTGTCAAAGGCCTTTTGTGCATCTATTGAGATAATTATATGGTTTTTGTCGTTGGTTCTGTTTATATGCTGGATTACATTTATCGATTTGCATATGTTGAACCAATCCTGCATCCCAGGGATGAAGGCCACTGGATCATGGTGGATAAGCTTTTTGATGTGCTGCTGGATTTGGTTTGCCAGTATTTTATTGAGGATTTTTGCATCGACGTTTATCAGGGATGTTGGTCTAAAATTCTCTTTTTTTCTTGTGTCTCTGCCAGGCTTTGGTGTATCAGGATGATGCTGGCCTCATAAAATGAGTTAGGGAGGATTCCCTCTTTTTCTGTTGATTGGAATAGTTTCAGAAAGAATGGTACCAGCCCCTCCTTGTACCTCTGGTAGAATTCGGCTGTGAATCCATGTGGTCCTGGATTTTTTTTGGTTGGTAAGCTATTAATTATTGCCTCAATTTCAGAGCCTGTTATTGGTCTATTCAGAGATTCAACTTCTTCCTGGTTTAGTCGTGGGAGGGTGTATGTGTCCAGGAATTTATCCATTTCTTCTAGATTTTCTAGTGTATTTGCATGGAGATGTTTATAGTATTCTCTGATGGTAGTTTGTATTTCTGTGGGATTGGTGGTGATATCCCCTTTATCATTTTTTATTGTGCCTATTTGATTCTTCTCTCTTTTCTTCTTTGTCTTGCTAGCGGTCTCTCAATTTTGTTGATCTTTTCAAAAAATCAACTCCTGGATTCATTGATTTTTTTGAAGGGATTTTTGTGTCTCCATTTCCTTCAGTTCTGTTCTGATCTTAGTTGTTTCTTGCCTTCTGCTAGCTTTCGAATGTGTTTGTTCTTGCTTCTCTAGTTCTTTTAATTGTGATGTTAGGGTGTCAATTTTAGATCTTTCCTGCTTTCTCTTGTGGGCATTTAGTGCTATAAATTTCCCTCTACATACTGCTTTAAATGTGTCCCAGAGATTCTGGTATGTTGTGTCTTTGTTCTCATTGGTTTCAAATAACATCTTTATTTCTGCCTTCATTTCATTATGTACCCAGTAGTCATTCAGGAGCAGATTGTTCGGTTTCAATGTAGTTGAGTGGTTTTAAGTGAGTTTCTTAATCTTGAGTTCTAGTTTGATTGCACTGTGGTCTGAGAGACAGTTTGTTATAATTTCTGTTCTTTTACATTTGCTGAGGAGTGCTTTACTTCCAACTATGTGGTCAGTTTTGGAATAGGTATTGTGTGGTGCAGAAAAGAATATATTCTGTTGATTTGGGGTGGAGAGTTCTGTAGATGTCTATTAGGTCCACTTGGTGCAGAGCTGAGTTCAATTCCTCCATATCCTTGTTAACTTTCTGTCTCGTTGATCTGTCTGATGTTGTCAGTGGGGTGTTAAAGTCTCTCATTATTATTGTGTGGGAGTCTAAGTCTCTTAATAGGTCTCTAAGGACTAAGTATCTTTGTAGGTTTCTAAGGACTTGCTTTATGAATCTAGGTGCTCCTGTATTGAGTGCATATATATTTAGCATAGTTAGCTCTTCTTGTTGAATTGATCCCTTTACCATTATGTAATGGCCTTCTTTGTCTCTTTTGATCTTTGTTCGTTTAAAGTCTGTTTTATCAGAGACCAGGATTGCAACTGCTGCTTTTTTTTTGTGCTTTCCATTTGCTTGGTAGATCTTTCTCCATCCCTTTATTTTGAGCCTGTGTGTGTCTCTGCACATGAGATGGGTTTCCTGAATACAGCACACTGATGGGTCTTGACTCTTTATCCAATTTGCCAGTCTGTGTCTTTTAATTGGAGCATTTAGCCCATTTACATTTAAGGTTAATATTGTTATGTGTGAATTTGATCCTGTCATTATGATGTTAGCTGGTGATTTTGCTCATTAGTTGATGCAGTTTCTTCCTAGCCTCAATGGTCTTTACAATTTGTCATGTCTTTGCAGTGGCTGTTCCCAGTATTTCCTTTCCATGTTTAGTGCTTCCTTCAGGAGCTCTTTTAGGGCAGGCCTGGTGGTGACAAAATCTCTCAGCATTTGCTTCTCTGTAAAGGATTTTATTTCTCCTTCATTTATGAATCTTACTTTGGCTGGATATGAAATTCTGGGTTGAAAAATCTTTTCTTTAAGAATGTTGAATATTGGCCCCCACTCTCTTCTGGCTTGTAGAGTTTCTGCTGAGAGATCAGCTGTTAGTCTGATGGGCTTTCCTTTGTGGGTAACCTGACCTTTCTCTCTGGCTGCCCTTAATATTTTTTCCTTCATTTCAACTTTGGTGAATCTGACAATTATATGTCTTGGAGTTGCTCTTCTTGTGGAGTATCTTTGTGGTGTTCTCTGTATTTCCTGAATTTGAATGTTGGCCTGCCTTGCTAGATTGGGGAAGTTCTCCTGGATAATATCCTGCAGAGTGTTTTCCAACTTGGGTCCATTCTCCCCGTCATTTTCAGGTACACCAATCAGACGTAGATTTGGTCTTTTCACATAGTCCCATATTTCTTGGAGGCTTTGTTCATTTCTTTTTACTCTTTTTTCCCTAAACTTCTCTTCTCACTTCATTTCATTCATTTGATCTTCCATCACTGATACCCTTTCTTCCAGTTGATCGAATCGGCTACTGAGGCTTGTGTATTCATCACGTAGTTCTCGTGCCATGGTTTTCAGCTCCATCAGGTCCTTTAAGGACTTCTCTGCATTGGTTATTCTAGTTAGCCATTCATCTAATTTTTTTTCAAGGTTTTTAACTTCTTTTCCATGGGTTCGAACTTCCTCCTTTAGCTCGGAGTAGTTTGATCGTCTGAAGACTTCTTCTCTCAACTTGTCAAAGTCATTCTCCTTCCAGCTTTGTTCCGTTGCTGGTGAAGAGCTGCATTCCTTCGAAGGAGGAGAGGTGCTCTGATTTTTAGAGTTTCTGGTTTTTCTGCTCTGTTTTTTACCCACCTTTGTGGTTTTATCTACCTTTTGTCTTTGATGATGGTGACGTACAGATGGGGTTTTGGTGTGGGCGTCCTTTCTGTTTGTTAGTTTTCCTTCTAACAGTCAGGACCCTCAGCTGCAGGTCTGTTGGAGTTTGCTAGAGGTCCACCCCAGACCCTGTTTGCCTGGGTATCAGCAGTGGAGGCTGCAGAACAGCAGAAATTGGTGAACAGCAAATGTTGCTTCCTGATCGTTCCTCCGGAAGTTTTGTCTCAGAGGAGTACCCAGCCGTGTGAGTTGTCAGTCTGCCCCTACTGGGGGGTGCCTCCAAGTTAGGCTACTCAGGGGTCAGGGACCCACTTGAGGCAGTCTGTCCGTTCTCAGATCTCCAGCTGCGTGCTGGGAGAACAACTACTCTCTTCGAAGCTGTCAGACAGGAACATTTAAGTCTGCAGAGGATTCTGCTGCCTTTTGTTTGGCTATGCCCTGCCCCCAGAAGTGGAGTCTATAGAGGCAGGCAGGCCTCCTTGAGCTGCAGTGAGCTCCACCCAGTTTGAGCTTTCCAGCTGCTTTGTTTACCTACTCAAGCCTCAGCAGTGGTGGGTGCCATTCCCCCAGCCTCACTGCCACCCTGCAGTTTGATCTTAGACTGCTGTGCTAGCAATGAGTGAGGTTCCGTGGGTGTAGGACCCTCCGTGCCATGTGCGGGATATAATCTCCTGGTGTGTCGTTTGCTAAGACCATTGGAAAAGCGCAGTATTAGGTTGGGAGTGACCCGATTTTCCAGGTGCCATCTGTCACCCCTTTCTTTGACTAGGAAAGGGAATTCCCTGACCCCTTGCACTTCCCAGGTGCGGCGATGCCTCGCCCTGCTTCGGCTCATGCTCAGTGCACTGCACCCACTGTCCTGCACCCACTTTCTGACACTCCCCAGTGAGATGAACCCAGTACCTCAGTTGGAAATGCAGAAATCACCCATCTTCTGCGTCACTCACACTGGGAGCTGTAGACTGGAGCTGTTCCTCTTTGGCCATCTTGCTATTTCTCTCAAGATTCTTTCTTTATTATTGACTTTCATAAGTTTGATTATTAAATGCCTTGAGGTAGTCTTCTTTGGGTTAAATCTGTTTGGCGTTCTACAACCTTCTTGTGCTTGAATATTAATATGTTTCCTTAGATTTGGGAAGTTCTGTTAGCCCTTTGAAAAAACTATCTACACGTATCTCTTCCTCTATCACTTTTAAGGCCAATATAACTTTTAGATTTTCCCTTTTGAAACCATTTTCTAGATCCTGTAGGTGTGCTTTATTCTTTTTTATTCTTTTTTCTTTTGTCCCCTCTGATGGTGTATTTTCAAATATTCTGTCTTCATGCTCACTAATTCTTTCTTTTGCCTGATCAATTCTATTAAAGACTCTGATGAATCCTTCAGTATGTCAGTTGCATTTTTCAACTCCAGAATTTCTGCTTGATTCCTTTTAATTATTTCAAACTCTTCTTAAAATTTATCTGATAGAATTCTGAATTCCTTCTCTGTGTTATCCTGATTTCTTGGAGTTTCCTCAAAACAGGTATTTTGAATTCCCTGAAATGTCACCTATCTCTGTTTCTCCAGGATTGGTCCCTGGTACCTTATTTAGTCCATTTAGTGAGGTCATGTTTTCCAGTATAGTCCTGAGTCTTCATCTGTCTCTTAATTAAATAGTTAAGTATTTATTATAGCTTCACAGTCTGGGCTTGTTTCTACCCATCCTCCTTGGGAAGGCCTTTCAGGTATTTGGAAGAACTTGACTGTTGCGATCTAACTGTATCTGCATTAAGGGTCATCCAAAGCCCAATAACACTGTGGTTCTTACAGACTTGTAGAGGTACCACCTTGATGGTCTTGAATAAGACCTGGAAGAATTTTCTGGATTACAAGGCAGAAACTCCTGTTGTCTTCCCTTACTTTCTCCCAACAAGAGGAATTTCTTTCTCTCTCTCTCTCTCTCTCTCTCTCTGTCTCTCTGTTCAGAGCTGTCTGGAGCTGGGGGTGGAGTAACACAAGCACCCCTGTGGCCACCGCCACTGAGACTGCACTGGGTCAGACATGAAGCCAGCACAGCAGTGGGTCTCACACAAGCCTACTGTAACTACTACCTGGCTACTGCCTATGTGCACTCAAGGCCCTGGAGCTCTAAAATCAGCAGGTGGCAATGGCAGCCAGGTTTGTATCCTTCCTTTCAGAGTAATGAGTTCCCCCAGGCCCTTGGTGGGTCCAGAGATACTGTCTGGAAGCCAAGGACTGGAGTCAAAAACCTTAGAAATCTACCTGGTGTTCTGCTGTATTGCAGCTGAGCTGGCACTCAAACCATGGGACACAGTACTTCCCACTCTAATTTTCCCTTTCCATAGGCAGGGGTAGGAAGAGGGGGAAATGGCCACACCATGGTCACTACAACTACTGATCCACGGGAAGTATTGCCAGGCTACCACTAGCATTTCCTTAAAGTCCAAGGGCTCTTCAGCAGCTTGTGATGAATGCTGCCTGGTCTGGGAATCACCCTTCCAAGTACTGGGCTCCCCTCTAGCCCAGGGCAGATCCAGAAATGCTGTCCAAGAACCAAGGCCTGGAATCAGGGACCCCAAGAACCCACTTGGTTCTCTACTCCCCTGTAGCTGAGCTGGTACATAAGGTGCAAGATAAAGTCCTATTACTTTCCCCTCTGCTTTTCTCAAGCAGAAGGAACCTCTCCCCATAATCACTCCCAATGAGAATATGCTGAGTCTCACCTGAAGCCAACAAGTTTCAGAGTGTCACCCAAGGTTCATTGCATACTACCTAGATATTGCTACTGGTTATTCATGGCCCAAGGGCTCTTTAGTCAGCAGGTGATGTGTCCTGCCAGGACTGGGACTGGGTCCTTCCCTTCAAGGCAGAGATTCCCTTCTGGCCCAGCGTGTGTCTAGAAATGTCATCTGAGAGCTGGGTCCTGCAAAGCGGGACTCAAAACTCTGACTGGTGCCCTATCCTACTGAACTTTTGATTTTGATATTTGATAATGGCTGAATATTTTTCAAACGTGATGATAACTATAAAATTACAAATCCAACAAGTTGAACAAACCCCAAATAGGATAAAGTTTGTAACTGAAAAAAATGTTGGCATAGCAAGCAAGATCAACATCACATGAGAAAGACACTAAAGCAATATTGTTGCTAGAAATAAAGAGGCTTACAACACTGATAAAAATTATAATCCATCAGGAAATCTAAAATTTTCATGCATCTAAGGACAAAGCCTCATAATAAGTATAAATGAATTTACAGAATTATAAAACCACAATTTCGATGGAAAGTTAGAATTGCTTTCTGATTAATTACAAGGTCAAGCATATGAAAATTTAAGCATCTAAAAAGACATGAATAATATATTTAGCAAGCTTGATGAAATGGAAACACAGAGAACCCACCACCCAAATTAGAGAATAGGTATTCTCTTTAAGCACACACCAAAATTTACAAAATTTTCCATGCACTAGACATAAACAAATCTTCATAAATCTAAATAATTGGTATCACACCAACCAATTTAGTTAGAGTGATTAAATTATTGACGATAAAAAGATAACTTTTTAAAAATCTCATACATTTAGGAATATTTTTAAAACTTTAAATAGGTCAAAAAAGAATAATAGAAACTGAAAATATTTAGCACAAAAAATGAAAATGCTACATATCAAATTGCAAACCATGGTAGAAAAATTAATGCCTGAAATTTCCATATTATGAAAGAAGATGACATAATTAATATACAAAAAACCTAGTACAATAGTTGAAAAATAATAAGAAATTTAAAAAACAAACTAATGAACTAGAGGAAAAAATAAAAGGTAAATAATTCATTTTCTAAAAAGACACAAACCAAACTTACTCCTGGCAAAATTCATCATGTAAAGAAAGATAAGATACTGTAGAGGTTAACAAGAGATCCAGAATATTATGTACAACTTCAGGTCAACAATTTTGAAAGCTTTAGGTTACCTGACCAATGTCTTAAAGACATACAATTTATCACATTTGATTCAAGAAAAAGAAAAGCCAAATGGTCACTAAAGAACTAAAAAGCCTAATATCCAATAAGAGATCTCAGCCATTAAAGAAAATAGAATGAATAGCTAAAAAAATCTCTCTCAGTCCCGATCCCTTCTGCACATACCAATGCAATTTTTCAGATGAGTTCTATGTTTAAGGAACAGATAATATCACTGTTAAACTGTGCTAGAACAGGAAATAACACTTCCAATTCATATTTAAAATTAACATAATCTTGAAGTCAAAACCAGACAAGCACAGTAAGAGAGAAAAACTAAATTACAGCTAGACAGGAGGAATAAGTTTCAATATTCTGTAGCACCGTAAGATGACTATTGTTAACAATAGTATATTACACAGTTTCAAATAGCTAGAAAGAGGATATTGAATGTTCCCAACACATAGAAATGATAAATGTTTGAGATGATGGATATGCTGATTACCCTGATCTCATCACCATACATTATATGTATTGCAACATCACTATGCACACCAGAAATATGTATAATTATTATGTGTCAAGTAGAAAAAAAATTTTTTAAAACTTGGTCATCTATCTTTCTAGTGGCCATAGAGGGATAATATGAAATAAAATGATAACAAATAAAAACCATCAGTTTAGAGCAGGGATCAGCAACTACTACTCCCATGCCCATTTTGGCCATCAGAGTCTGTTTTTAAATGGCCTACAGGCTAAGAATTTTTCTCTTATTTTTAAAGATTTGTTTAGAAGAAGTAAAACAAGCTACAGAGAACAAGTAGTGCCTATAAAGCCTAAAATTTTTACTATGTAGCCTTCACAGTAAAAATTAACCCGAATTAGAGAAAAATTTTAAAATTAATCTAATACACTTGGTGTCCTTGTAAAAATGGGGAATTTGGATACAGAGACAGGAACACACGTAGAACACCATGTAAACATGAAAGCAGATATTGGGGTGATGCTTCCACAAGCCAAGGAATACTAGAGACTGCCAGCAAACCACCAGCAACCAGGGAAGAAGCATGGAACTGATGCTTCCTCACAGCCCCCAGAAGGAACCGATCCTACCATCACCTTGATTTCAGACTTCGAGCCTCCCGAACTGAGACAACAGATGTATTCTCTTTAAGTCACTTGCTTTGGGGCACTTTGTTATGGCAGCCCTAGAAAATGAGCATACATTTCTTTATCAATAAGAAATGAGGCAATGTATTAGAGAACAATGGAGGATCTGCCTAGATAAAATGGTAACAGAAAATCTTCCTGTAAATGGCTAATTTGGGTTGACATGGGAAGGATAAGAAAGATCCAGGCATACCAAGAGTTTGGGGCAGAACATTCCAGGGAGAGAGAATAATGCGGCCAATCCAGTTAAGGTAGGGAAAGGTTTATTTAAAACTGATTAAATGGAACGATAATTAGGAAGTGGAGGAGAGGTGATGATATAGATTCTTCAGCCTTTTGAAGGATAAATGATTAGCAGAAACAGAATACACAAAGTCAAATTTGTCCACAAAAGTTTTGAAGTCACCAAAGCCATGCTCATGGTATAGGATCTTCTGATAACTCTCAGAGACAACTTGCCATGCTCAAAGTATTGTCCTCATAGGGAATATGCTACAATCACCATTTCCGGGGTTATCAGAATAATAAAATCGTAAATTCATTAGAAAGTTTCCAAGCCCCAATCTTTTCTCCAAAGTCTTCTTTTTTTCTTACACAAACACAATTTTATTGTCACACCTTAGAAGATTTACCATAATTCAACGCATTCTAATATTCAGTCCATATTTAAACTTCTCCACTTTTCCAAGTGTGTCTTTTACAGATTTTTTGATGGAATAAAGATCCAGTCGAGGTGTTCATATTGACTTTGAGTATGTTTCTTTAGAACTCTCTCCCGTCTGTTTTTTGACAATGGAGATTATTTTATTCAAGCTATTATAGTAGAGATAGCATTCATTAATGAGAAGCATCTCAAGTAAAAGACCAGGGGACTTGGGGCTTTTTAAAGGCAGGTACAAAATGGAGTCATATTCACTGAGAAAGGTAGAAGTCAGTCATATGTAGGAACATGTGAGAGCAGGGTAGCCCATTGTAGTTAGTCAGTTCTAGAAACTTAGAAGCATAAAGAGATTTCTCTGCTATCGCTGCATTTAGGGAATACAGCATTCAGATTAAATTCAACATTATCACATTTAAAAAGAATTCATTTAGAATATTATATATTGTATGATCAAATAGTTCTCTTTTTATCATATGGATACAGAGAGTGTTCAGTTATCCTAATGCTATTTATCACTATGGAGGTTCATCCTTCCTCCATCAGTTTCTCAATTTTCCATTCCATTTCATTGGACTGTTTGTCTACCCTTGAGTTAATACATTGTGTTTAATTATTATAGCTTTATAAAATCTGTTATACATGTGCTTGAAAAAAGTATCCAATTGTTGAGTGCTGAGTTATCAAAGTATTCTTTACAACATCTCTGATAAGGTATCCTCACTGTCTAAATATTCTCTGTGTGCTCAGCATCTCAAAGCACAGCCCATTCTCTTTCTCAGCTCTAACTTAAAAAGTCCATTTTGAATAGGTAATCTAGGCATATGGCACAACACTTAAAAGCCAAAAAAAATGGTTTACAGTGAAAATTAAGTTTCCCTCCTTCCTTGCCCCTCACCAAATAGTTTCCCTTACCAGAGACAATCACTCTTACCAGCAAAGTTCATGCATTTATAAACATACATGTAAATTTTATTTTTGCAACACAATAGGTGCAACTATAGATACATTTCTGCCCCTTGATTTCTCCCTTGTAATTTTCATATTGGTGGAACAGAACTGTTCATTCCTTTTTAACAGGTATATGTATCATTTTCTACCATGGTTCTAATTTATTGCTAGAGTCTCTCTTTACTGGGTTGAGCTGTGCATCTCTGTACTTTTTCTTCCCCGTTTGTCTTTTCTTTTCTTGAAAATGAGGCTAATTTCATTTGCACTCTGTTGACCTCCTACATGAAGGAAATTTCCCTACAGTAACTGGAGGGTGACAAAGTGCTCTGTTGCCATAAACATCTGTAAAAGATGGTGAATTCTAGAAAGCAGGATGGCATATTGGTCAAGAATACGTATTTCCCAAGATTAAGTCTTTACTCTGCCATTTATAGATAAGTGACTTTGAATAAGTTACTCAGACTCTCTGTGTCCTCTCAATTACCTCAACTATAAAATGGGAATAAAAATAGCACCTGTGTAAATAGGGTTGTTGAGTGGATTAAAAATATATTAGTCAAACGCCTAGCACATGCTAAGAGTTCAGTCCATGTTAATCATTGTTGTTGTTCCTATCATCATTATCCCCCCCTTCCTTAGACAATAAAGATCATCTTCCCAAGACCTCTTCGCCAAAGTTCTGAAAGACAAACAGCGGTAAAAAGAAACCCCACTCTCAGCTTGCATTTTTGTCATCTGAACCTTATTCCCTAGGTTCTGGGGGATAACCTTATGTGTGTGTTTTCTTATGAAGGAAAGATGGCAGGATCTGTCTGCCCTCCAGAACTCAGTTTGCTAGCTTGTTTTTCAGATGTTATGCTGATTGCCTGCTTACCTTGATCTGTGTCAGGAACACAGTTGACCTTTATCTGGGTCAGGGGAGTGTAATTTGACTGGCAACTCTCTTTACATGGAATCCCTCTGTGATGGTTAATTTTATGTATCAATTTGACTAGACTACAGGATGCCCAGGTATCTGGTTAAACATGATTTCTGGGTGTATCTGTGAGAGTGTTTCCAGAAGAGATTAACATTTGAACTGGTGGACAGAGTAAAGCAGATGGCTGCCCCCACTGTGGGTGGGCTTTATACAATCTGCTGAGGACCAAAAGAGAACACAAAAGTGGAGGAAGGGAGAACTCACTCTCTCTGCCTGATTCCTTGAGCTAGGCCATGGGTCTCCTGCCCTTGGACTAGGATGTACATTATTGGTTCCGCTGGTTCTGAGGCCTTAGGGCTTGGAACCACTGGCTTTCCCCCATCTCCAGCTTGCAGATGACAGATTGCAGGACCTCTTGGCCTCCATCATTGTGTGAGCCAATTCCTCATAGTAAATATAAATATGCACACACACACATATCTTATTGGTTCTGTTTCTCTGGAGAACCCTGACTAATACCCTCTCCACCCTAAATCTGGAGCCGGCTGCTCACATACATAAACAGCAGTCAAACACAGACAAGATAACAAGAGCTTCTGGGGCACTAGGGGCCACTGCCCACACTGTGTAAATGCTCTTAAGTGCCTCACATTTCACTGTACCTGGGGCCCTGGCAGGCAAGCGGCAAGACGAGACAGGTTTCTGGCTCTGGAGAATGTGGGTTAGTTTTGGTGGCCCTTCCAGGTGAGTGTGACCCAGTTAGTGTAGCAACCCAGAAATGTCCACATGCGTGTGCCAAACCTGAAATTAACAGCATTCTGGGCAGCTCTGGTTCAATTTCTAAAATGAGCAGACAGCTTAAAACCTCAGTGATGATCTAAATAGCTTCTTTAAGACACACTTAATTCAGATTTAACAAGACAATTAAATTTAACAAGATGTTGTTAAATACAAGTGATTGTTTAATGCGGATACGCTGAGGAGCTGCCATGCAGGAGACACACATTATTATTAATTACTGCTAAATTATTTTAATCATCAGCACATAAATTTCAACATTTCTTATCAGATTAGTATACTTCATGTGCAGAATCCTAAAAACGATATATAAACAATGATATATAGTCTTTAAAGCTCTTCTTTCTCCAACAAGGAGAATAAAAGCAAACACATGTAATATATAGACACATACAATGTGCCAAGCACTATTCTAAACACGCCACAAATTTAGTTGACCCTTGAATAGCACAGGTTTGAGCTGCACAGGTCCATGTATGCACAGCTTTTTTTTGGCCAAATACAAATTGAAAATACAATACTTGAGGGAACCCATGTAACTGGAAGGCCATTTTTTGGTACACATAATTCTGCAATACTGACAGCAGGACTTTGGTATGAATGGATTTTGGTGGTGGGGGGTTACTGAAACCAATCTCTTGCATATATGCAGGGACAGCTGTAATCCAACTAGCCTTCACAATAACATCATGAGGTGCTACTGTTTTTTATGTCTATTTTATTTATAAGGAAAACTGAGTCATAAGATGCACACATATCCCAAGGTCCAACAGCTGTGAAGTAATGGAACCAAGATTTGAACTCAAAATGACTGAATCTGGAGCTCACAGTCCCCACTGTGATCATACTCTCTGCAAGATGATTGCAAATTTGCAAATGTGTAGTTTTCAAACTCCAGTCTAGTTTGATACTAAAGGGACATGGGTCTTTGGATCTATATGAACCTGGGTTAGAATCCTAATTTACCAGCTATATGACTATGGGCTCATAAGCCTGTTTTCTCATCTGGAAAATGTCAGTACTCATCCATTCTCACATGTAAGATAATGCACGTGAAGATCCTAGCACAGGGGCTGACACATAGTATGAACTCAAGTTCATTTATTAGATATTTATAGAACACTCTCTATATTCCACCCCAGAAGTAGACACTGAGGAACAAATGATGAACAAAACAGTACAACATAGTTCATCTATTTATCACATACACACATATGAGTATACAAATGAGACCAGACAACTGCTGAGAAGGAGAAGTGCATACTACAATAAGACTGCAAAAAGGGGACTTTGACAAAGATGAAAAATATTCCCTAAGGAAGTGATGACTACACAACACACAACCCTCATCCCTTATCCCTTATAGAAGTAGCTATTTGGCCAAATAGATCTGCTTATCTCTATGTATGGGTGCAAGGGTAGGACATTTGACTTAGTTTTGTTTTTGTTTTGTATTTTTGCACTGAATCTGCTTTGGAACACAGGAGGACATCAGGGCACAGTAACTCCAGTTCCAGTCAGGAACTGGAGTCAGAAATTTGATTTCTGCCTCCCCATGAATCCTACAGGTGCAACGTTGAAAAAAAAAATCTGTGTTGACCTCCTGTAGCATAGTCTCTGACATCTAAGAGGCACTCAATAAATATCAGTTAAATAAATAACAAATATAAATCATGGGGAAAAGATTCTGAGATTGCATAGCACCTCACATTATCCAGAGCTCTTTCTCGGTATTAATTAAGGAGAGTTTAGTGGCAGGACCACCAGGTTTAAATTATTCTACCAAGTACGAGCTATGTGACCTTGAACAAGTAACCTCTTTTTATTTATTTTATTTTTTTGAGATGGAGTCTTGCTCTGTCACCCAGGCTGGAGTACAGTGGTATGATCTTGGCTCACTGCAACCTCCACCTCCGGGGTTCCAATGATTCTCCTGCCTCAGGCTCCCAAGAAGCTGGGATTACAGGCATGCACCACCACGCCCGGCTAATTTTTGTATTTTTAATAGGGATGGGGTTTCACCATGTTGGCCAAGCTGGTCTTGAACTCCTGACTTTGTGATCTGCCCTCCTCAGCCTCCCAAAGTGCTGGGATTACAGGCGTGAGCCACCGTGCCTGGCCCAAGTAGCCTCTTTCTATGCCTCAGTTGATGCCTCTGAAAAGTAGGTTACAATGAAGCTTAAATCAAATAATGTGTAAAGCATTTAGCACAGTTCCTGGTACATGATAATCTTCAAGGCAATGTTAACTGGGGTAGTGGTCAACAGCAGTGATGGTGTGGTTGCTTAATCCATATAGCACAACCTAAACAGTTGATGACAACATCCTCCTTCAACATAAAGGAAAAAACTGAGGTTTAGAGATCTAAAGTTATACAGCTAGTCAAGCCCAGGTCAGCTGGTTCCAAACCCACCATGCCAAGTGAGCCAACAGAAGCTTTTTGAACAGGAGCATGTCACGGAGAAAGCCCATGATAGCAAAAGTCTGCCCAGGGAGCATGTGCAGGAGAGTGAGGTCAGCTGGAAGTAACTCCTTCCTTCTGAGCAAGCAGCTGACAACCTTATGTTGTCCCCCAGTTATCTCCCCTCCTGCCTTTTTCTGGAATGAGGATGGGGGATGCAGAATTGTGAAACTGAAGAGAAACCTCCCACTTGAGCTCAGCAAGAGAAAGATGAGAAGAAGCCAGACAAAAGCATCCCCACACACACTCTGATACTCTGAATCCTGACACAGCAGCGGTTGCAAGTCTGAAACCAAGCTGCCCCCTAATGTACAGTCTCCACATTCAGGAGGCTGAAGCCATTAGCAACTAACTTTAGGCTGGAAGAAAGGGAAAAGAACTCAAGTGCCTTAAGCAGTAGGTATCAGGCTCTCCATGTGAACTTAGCAGTGTCCCTTACCATGCATTTTGAACTTGTCTAAGTCAGGGTTTCCCCCCCTCAGTCCTACTGATGTTTTGTTGGGGAGATGACGGTTGGGAAATGTTCTGTGCATTGACCATAGATGTTTAACAATATCGCAGGCATTGTCTCATCTAGGTATCGGTAGACTTCCCCAGGTGCGACAACCAAAAATGCCTCTAGACATTGCCAAATGTCCTCTGGGGGACAAAATTGCTTCCAGTTGAGAACCACTGATGTAGGTTGGCTTGAAAACAGGCAATGGTTTTAAGTTAGGCGTGTTCTTGATTTTTTCCTCAGGTAATGTCAGCCTACAAATTCTTTACAAATTGGGACAAATCAGGAAGTCCTTAGCCCATCCCCTTGACTACTATGGAAGAAGGCAGTCATGAGGTGGTCAACTTCCTCAGCTTATGTTAGGCTTTTATGGCCCATCTATATTTTTAGGAAATTGTTTCTCAGCACCTAATGTGAACTGGTATTAACCATTTCCAGAGAGGCAGTCCGAAGGGAAAAGTTGTTTCAGAAATCCCTTCAACGTCTCAACCAACACCTCTACAGACACAGCTGGAAGACTGCAGCAGATCAATGGGAACTCTACCATGCTGGCAAACGTTCATCTTGACCATCATGTTTGCTGCCTGCATCCAATAAATATTTCTTGGGAAGATCTTCTTTGCTAGGCATTATGCTAGATGAGGTGGGAGATGCTAAGATGAAGAAGGCATTGTTCCCACCTCCAGAGCTTCCCAATCTGTTTCAAAGAACCATGTGGGAAGGATCATGTAAACCTCTTTTAACTAAGCTCAAAGCCTGAACTTGGAATCCAGGTTTCAATTTTGTCTCATTAACTGGTGAACTTGGGCTTGGCCTGTATATTGCTAGAGGTCCAGGTGAGTGGTTGAGCTCTTCCTAGGCATTGATTTGAGTTAGAACTCCTGTTGTCTTTACCTGGATACCTGATTTGGGGGAGTATGGGTTCAGAAGAACAAAGTAGTCATGCATTTAATACATTTTTATTAAGCACTGCTATGTTCAAGACTGAGCTACTCTGGATATAGGAATGATAAAGCATATTCAATCCATTCCCTCATGGAGTTTGCCATCTAATGGGAAAGATAGACATTAGATGGAATTTGCACAAAATAAATATGTGATTGTCATTTTGTAGTAAGAGCTGCAAAGGAAAAATCAGACATCTCCCAGTCACTCAGCCTGGCTGTAGTCTGAGGCTGAAGGTGATAGGTGATACAAGGAGAGGCTAATGGAGCTGTTTACCTGGAGGACTTCGTGAGAGATGAGCATAAGTAAAGGCACTGCAGGATCAATAAGGCAGAGTGGAACAATAAGTTGCAGAGAGGGACAGTATCTGCAGTATTTCTATCAAGTAGCATCATTTTAGCCCCAGTAGGGTTTGTGTCTTTGGAAGCTTCATGGACAGAGAATCAGTGTTCACAGAGGACCCTGGCAGCTGGAGTGTGGATGAATACATCGTTAGTGGATTCCTGGGCCACAGATATCAAGAGGGAGGCCAAAGTTGCATCAGTGTATGTGAAACTCCACAAAGAGCTCCTGAAAATAACTCTAGGAGATTCTGAGGGCTGGCAAGGATTCTACAGCATGTCAAAGGGACCAAGAGCCAGCAAACTGTGCATTACAAACCTATTTAATAAGAAGCAAAAGAAAGACCTGGGTGGAAGGGCCCTGCAGGGCTTCAAATGAAAGGGAAATTTCAAAGCTTCCTGGAAGAGTAGGCCTATACCTCAGCCTTGAAGTATGGATGTTTTAAATGTGTTTCTTAAGCTGATGTCATTCTTCCCAAATCACAGCTAGAAAATACTTTCTGCTCAGACTCAGCAAACACCGAGAAGCAAAGGGGAATGGCCTATCTCTGTGGAATCCAGTGAAGAAAGAAACCAATTATATTAGCCAAATCCCATATAAGTGGAGACTATTAAACAAGATCCAAGATTCTCCTCTGGTAAGAATATACTGCCTATAATTTATCAATCTACAAATATTTATTCAGCATGCACTTTGTTCAAAACACTGTAGTTAGAACTCCAGATTATAACCCTAACAATTGCTAACGTTAATGGATCAAATTCCACCTATACCACACTTTAGCTGTTTAACAAAGGACAAGTTTCTGACTTCTCTGCTTTTCAATGGTCACATTTGTAAACTCTTTGCACTTAGTAAATGCTACAGTAATTATTACTATTATCATTATGATTCTTGTAATCATCATTATAAGCCAGACAGTATTACAGGATTTCATTTAATTTTAATAAGATTGACATTTTTATTATTTCCATTTTATAGATGAGGAAACTGAGGCTTAGAGAGATTAAGCAACTAATCGAAGTTATTTAGCTACTAAGTTGCAGAACCAGGATTTAAACCGAGGTGTGGACTCCAAGTTCATATTTTACTACCCTGAAATGACAGAATTATATAAAATAATGTATATGAAGTACCAGCCAAGATTATGACACTCAATAAATGACAGCCTTTCTTGCTGCTGCTTAGCTTCTGGTGATGGCCGGCTACCCTTGGTGTTCCTTAGCTTGCAGACTTGTAACTCCAATGGTGCCCATTTTCCTTCTTAAATGATATGAAGAATATGCGACATTTGGTTCAGTAACTGGCACTGAGTGCTCCAACTCAAAATTCCTTGTTACAACTGGTAAAGACTGAGGTTCAAATTCCTAATCAGGAAACTTTTCATCTTGAATGGATGAGAACTATGAGTGAATCCATCAATTTTAAGGAAGAAGGAAAATTATTTTCTCCAGAACTCTAATACGCTGAGAACTCTAAATGCTGCCAGGCTGCAGAAAGCTGTGCACTCCAGAACCTTCTAGCTTCTACTCTATTTCCCCATTTGGCCATTCTTCCTCCTAAGTTACCTGTTTTTCCCCAAGTGTCAGGTGCTAGCATTCATGAATGGCAAAATTCAGACTGTAATTGTTCATCTGAATCCAGTCATCCATTGATTTTTAGGTTCATACTGAAGTGGTGTTGAGAATTAGAAGAAACATGCTCTCTCGCCCTCAAATAAGCACTTTTCATACCAATGTCAGCAAAGCAAACATCAGCATTAATTAACAGTGACTTTGAACAGTGTAATGTTTTCCATTAGATCTGAAGAGGGCTAGAAGGAGGAGGACAAGGGACAACACATGGTGTCACCAGGTATCTGGGGAAAAGGGAACTAAATTTATAATGCAGAAGTAGACTGCTGCTTGCTTAAAAATAGAAGGGACATGTTTTGAAACCTCAAGTGGTTGATGGTGGAGATGGTTAAATCAGATGACTAATCTCCCAGTGTGCCACGTTGTCCCTGCTCAGAGGGCAGTTACATGGTGGAGGACACTGCAAATGGCACAGACATTGTAGCCTTGGAAAGATGTGGGGAAGTGTTCTGAGTCCGAGGACTTCTTTTTACTCATTTGAGACACATTTTTAAAACACAAACCTGAAAAAAAAATCAGCTTTTGATACAGCCTATCACCCTGTGATGGATTTCCATTTCACTAATGATGAAACAGTCTTTTCATGGCTGGGCGTGGTGGCTTAGGCCTGTAATCCCAGTACTTTGGGAAGCCGGGCAGGTGGATCATCTGAGGTCAGGAGTTCAAGACCAGCCTGGCTAACATGGTGAAACCTCATCTCGAATAAAAGTACAAAAATTAGCTGGGCATGGTAGCACATCCCTGCAATCACAGCTACTTGGGAGGCTGAGGCACAAGAATTGCTTGAACCCAGGAGGCAGAGGTTGCAGTGAGCTGAGATCATACCATTGCACTCCAGCCTGGGTGACAGAGTAAGCCTTTGCCTCAAAAAAAAAAAAAAAAAAAAAAAAATAGAGAAAAAGTCTTTTCCTTGACCCATGTATTAGTTTCCTAGGGCTGCCATGACACATCACCACATTTTGTGGCTGTAAGCAACAGAAATGTATTTGTTCACAATTCTGGCAGTTAGAAGTCTGAAATCAGAGTCAGCTGGGCCATTCTCTCTCCGAAGGGTCTAGGAGAGAGGAGCCTTTCTTGCTGCTGCTTAGCTTCTGGTGATGGCCAGCAACCCTCAGTGTTCCTTAGATTGTGGACTTGTAACTCCAACCTCTACCTCTGTCTTCATGGGGCCTTCTTCCCTGTCTGTCTCTGTCTTTGTCTCTGCATCTGTTTTCTCTTCTTGAAAGGTCACAAGTCATTGGGTTAGGGCCCACTCTACTCCAGTATAATTTCATCTTAACTACATCTGTGAAGACACTATTTCTAAATAAGGTTATATTTGGTCATTCCGGGTGGACTTGAATTTTAGGAGGACGTTTTCCAACCCAATATAACCCCGTTCCCTTCCCCAACTTCACCAGCTGAGCTCTAGCCACAGTGGAGTCCCCTCAGTACTCTGAACATGTCAAACTCTCTTTCCCACCTTAGTCCCTTTGAACTTACAAGTCCTCTCTGTCTAGAAATGCACCCTCACCCTCCCCCACCTCCTCAGCTCTTGGCTTGACTGGATCCTTCTCACCCTTCAAGTCTTGGTTTAAATGTCACCACCTCAAAGAAACCTTCCCTTGCCCACCTTATCTAAGCTCCTTGTTTTCATTATCTCTTCTCCATTTCCACACTTGTTTCTTTTCTCTTTTTTTTTTCTTTTTTTATTTTCTTTTCTTTGCATGACAGGGTCTTGGTATGTTGCCCAGGCTGGTCTCGAACTCCTGGGCTCAAGTGATTCTCCTGCCTCAGTCTCCCAAGTAGCTCAGATGACAGGCATGTGTCACCATGCACAGCTTCTTTTCTTGTATTTAGCATCAAATTTAGTACCATGTTAATGCTTTATCTCTCTTTCTGTGTTTGTGCATTTTCTCAGCTTTCTCATTAAAATGTAGGTTTGAACACCAGCATTTCCACTAGTTTGTTCCCTCCTAGTTTGTTCACACAGCACCTTATACAGTCCCTCTACTAAATGAATAGTTGTTTAGTAAAACAAAAATATTTGAGTATCTATTATATGAAAGGTCAAATGCTAGGCACTTAGGGAACATGGAATATATAAAATATAGCCCCTACTTTCAAAGTACTTAGACTGGAGGCAAGATCGGAGGTGGAAACAAATCATTCTGAGATGTGATGTAAGTTCAAGAAGAGAGAGACTGAAAAAGTGCTGCAGGAGCAACTCACAATAAACAATTTAGCAAAGCTAGTGGTCTCGGGAGTGGAGGAACACAGATGGGGATAAACTTGCAAAGCTGCTTTCAGAGCAAAAGGGAGCTGGTACTGATGCAAAAAGTGAGAGTAATTCGTTGTGCATGCATCCACAGGTAACCTCCAGGGCCCTTGCTGTATCTGTGGGCTGGACACGGTGGAGCCACGTGCAGTGGGTATCTGAGCCCAGCTGTTGTAGCAGGCAAGGCAATCGGGGAAGATGCAGCCAAGGATGCCTTTCCCAGCCAGGGGTTCCTGGGCCCTGGTTCCTCCACAGGCTTTGAAACTAGATGTGATTAGTGAGTTCTGAAACCCCCTGACAACTCAGGGGGAGTTTTTGCTGTCCACCCTTGGGTGCCCCCAAGCAGCTGGGACAGATTGTATGTGGAAGTTTCCTCTAGATTCCTGCCTCCTTCCCTACAGTTCCCACCCTAAGAAGATTGCCGTTTAAGCTCCAGGTTAAAGAAAATCCTGATATTCCTAGGGCAAACTGCACTCAATTTGTTTCTCTAACAGACAGCTGGCTTGGAAGAGCCACCTTTTCTCCCTTTCCTCCCCCTCCTCTGGATTCCCTTCTTGTCCTCCAAGTGCAGGTGGGAGGTACCTGTGTGAGGAGTCCACTCTCAAGATCCTCCCTTCCCATAAGAGTCTATAATAGACAAGACGTCAGAGGGGAAGGGAATCAGTTGTGGTGCAACAGATATTAAAAGGAAACTTTTCTCTGCAATTTGCTGATTAGAATCAAATGCCCTCCTGGAGGAATGAGATCCTTTGGAAGGGCGCGACCAGCTTGTAAATGTGTAGCAAGACAATACTACCTCTGGGGGTCCTAGGGATGTGATGGGCCTTGTACCGTGAATGTATCTGGGAAGGAACTCATTTAGAAGGCACTATTTTTGAAGGTTGAGAGATAGAATACAAAGAAAGTGCTTAGCACAGTGGCTGCTACTTGCACACAACCAGTTACTGTCAGCTACTGTTACCCTTCCTACTACTATTATCAATATTAATGTTTTCACAACGTTCGTAGTAAGTGGAACTCTCCATAGCTTCTTGGACAAGATTGAGCCCTTTTTAAATACTTGCTGATGTATTGGCTAAAGGGACTTGGAGAGGGTGATGGAGACAAAGAAGGAAGATGTGGATAGCTGGAAAAGAGAGTTCTCAGGGAAAGAGGGAGAAGTAGCGGTGGCCATGGAGAATGGAATGTGAATGGTAAATTCTTAAGAATGCTTTGTGGTATGATATACATAAGGGTGTCCTCCATATCTGTTTTTACTCTGAATATACATCAATTGTTAAAGTTCTTAGAGTTGGTGTGGTGAGGTCACTAAATGTGGTGACAGTAAAGCCTGGCCTCAACGTGGGGTCTGAACTCAGGGCAGAATGACCCCCAGTCACACCTGTAGTACAAGTGAGGACTGTGTTTATTTTCTAGGGCTGCCATATAAATTACCACAAACTTGTTGGCTAAAACAACAGAAATGCATTCTCTTACATTTCTGCTTGCCAGAAGTCTAAAATCTCACAGAGCCATGCTTCCTCTGGGGGCTCTAGGGGAGAATCCATTATTTGACTCTTCTAGCTTCTGGTGGCTGCTGGCATTCCTTGACTTGTGACCACATCACATCAGTCTCTGTTTCTGTGGTTGCATTGCCTTTTACTGGATCTCAAATCTCCCTCTGCCTTTCTCTTATAAGGACACTTGTCATTGGATTTAGGACCCACCTGAATAATCTAGGATGATCCTCTCAACTCAAAAGCCCTAAGTTAATCACATCTGCAAAGACCCTTTTCCCAAATTAAAAAAAAAAAAATTCATAGGTTCCAAAGATTGGCACATGGACATATTTCTTTAGGGGCCACTATTCTCACCCCTATTCATTGTGACTATCCTGGAGCTCAGAAATGAGTGAATTGCTGCAAGTCTCAGTGCTAGAAAACAAAGGGGCCAGGTACAGAAACCTTAGGACAGAGATGGGAAATGACTTACCCAAGAGAGTACAGTAGACACCAATCTGAGTCAAGACTTCTCTCTACTCCAGTCTTCAATGGTTTTACCCATATGCATGATAATGTGGGAATTTCCTATAATGTTGGGAAGATATTCTTGTCTAGGTAGCTGTGAAACTTTAAGAAAGATATTTTGCAATTGAGATATCCTGTTTGAGACTCAGCTCAAGATATTCTTTTTCTTTTGATTAAGGATTTTTTTTGAAAAGATGGTTTGTAAAAAGATAAATGAAATAGCTTATGTACCATACCAATGCTGAAATGGAAGGATAATTTCCATTTAACATGGACTTCCAACCTTACAGTCAGTGAGAAGCATTTATCTTTTTACACATTCTTTCACTTATTCATTCAACAAATATTAAGGGTACTCTGCCAGGCAGTGTGCATAGTGCTGGGGAGACAATAAATAAATGAGACAAATGCATTTCTTGCATTTGTGGAATATAATACAATATGGAGGAAACAGACAACAGTAACAATAAAGAGTGCTATTTTGAAATTTGGAAATTGCTATTAATGAAATAAACATTGTGCTATGAGAGAGTATATTGGCAATGATACTACTTTAAGTAGAGGAATAAGAAAAGGTCTGTGAAATTTAGATGAGACTTGAAGGAATCCATTGGGCAAAGAGGCTGGAGAAGGCATTTCATTCCAAACAAAATGCCTTAAGAGGCAAGGAGTTTGATGTTTTTGGAATAGTCAGAAGACCCACGTAGCCAGAACTTACAACTGGGTGGGAAAAGTGAGGCTTCCTCTATTGCAAAAAGGCTTCCTCCATGTGCCAAAATGTACCACCACAGTTTACTCCAGGGTTATCTCATCCCAGCCCAGTGATGACAAATCAAAGAACTTCTATCTTCTCCTGTTTTCTGAATTCTAAATCCCTAAAAAGACTTTGATTGGCTTTGGTTTAAGTCAAGTGACTTCACTTGAAACAATCACTGTGGCCAGAGGAATGCAGTTCTAAGAAAAGCCGGACCTGGATCGCCTACCTTCCTCTGTGGTCAGCAGCCCCATCAGAATCACGTGATTGGAGCAGCAGGAAATCAGTTGTCCAGAGGAAAGAGGGGATGCAGGACAGACAAGGCAGTAGACATTCACCATCCTGCTCAAAATGCAACAATTCATTAACTGCTCCCCGATCCTTACAAGCAGCGACATTGTCTGTCTAATTCATTACTGTGTTCCTCATGCTGAGGACAGTTCCTAGGACATATTAGCTCCTCAAAAACCGTCAGTTATATGTGTGGGATAAATTAAAAGAATGACATTTTATTACCATAAAAAAATTACAGTCACATGTCAATGACAGGGAAACATTCTGAGAAATATGTTTTTAGACAATTTATCCTGTACTAACATCACAGAGTGTACTTACACAAACCTAGATGGTATAGTTTACTAGACACCTAGGCTATATAGTACAGTGTAGTGCTCCTAGGCTACAAGCCTGTACAGCATGTTCCTCTATTGAATACTGTAGGTAATTGTAAGACAATGGTATTTGTGTATCTAAATACAGAAAAAATACAGTGAAAAGATACTATGAAAAAAATTTTTAATGGTTCACTTGCATTAGGGTGCTTACCATGAATGGAGCTTACAAGACTAGAAATTGCTCTGGGTGAGTCAGTGAATGAGTGGTGAGTGAATGTGAAGGCCTAGAACATTACTGTGTACTACTTTTGACTTTATAAATACCATACACTTAGGCTACACTAAGTTTATAAACAAATAAAGTAATTGCAATACAATGTTGTGACAGCCATGATGTCGGCACTAGGTGACAGAAATTTTTCACTCCATTGTAACCTTACAGGACTACCATCGCATACACAATCCATTGTTGATCAAGATGTTATTTAGCGTATGACTGTATTTACAATATAAATGCTTCATAATGGATAGTTAAATTCTGTTACACCACACAATTGTTGAACAGTGTTGGTCTACAGAGTGGAAATACTAATGCTTAAGCTGCATAACTTGCCAGGCTTCTCTGATAATTAAGTGCTATTTGATTGTAAAAGGCTTTGGAACATATTAAAATAAAACTACATACAGACACAAGGCATTTTATTGTTAATAGTCAGCTAGGAAATGAATGCTCAGCAGAATTGTCTAAATAGGCTCCTAAAGGGTATGGCAAAAAAAAAAAAATGGAACTTTGAAGAGAAAGTTTCAAATGGCAAAAAATACTTAGGCAGCAAAAAGACAATTTTCTAAAATGATGGGTTTGAGAAGAATGAATCAGCAATAAATGTTGGTGCAAAACATTATTTAAGAAGTCTGAACATACTCCCGATTAAAAATATTTTCAAGAGTGACTCCAGCAGGAATAACAAAATGCTAGGCACAAACCTGTTGCCTTAGCCCTCCTGGCTAAGCAAGATGCAAGAGCCTGACCCACACCTCCATCAAGTGCTCTGAACTGCTTTGAGAGCATGGCATGTGTGTGTTCAGTTGAGTGTTTTAGGTCATGTCATTTTAGGGTTAACGTCACCCTCCTGGAAAAGGACAGGTAGAAAGGAAGCCAGACTTCGACCCACAGGCCAAGAGTGACCAATTACATTGATCATGTGGATGAATTGAGGCACAGGTAAACTGCTATCCTGGAGACTAAGTAAGCAGCTTAGAAGAGAGAGTGTGTGTATCCTCACATCCAAAGGTGGGTAGGCAATCTAGGGCAAGTAGACAGCTGCAGGTATTCCTGAGTCACAAGCTGGCTGGTTGGCTCTGCCATCCTTGACATGTGGCTTCCATCTCTGGGTCCAAGGTGACTGCTGTACTGTTTTCAGCCGAGAGAAAAGAAGTGGGGGAAAGAGTCCTGGCAAGTAGAATTGTCTTCAGAGAGGTGACTCAGAACCTGCAAATACCATGCCTGCTCATATTCCAGTGGCCCTAACATAGTCACATGGTTCCACGTAACCACAAAAGAGACTTGACTCTGAAGTCTCTAGCTGCACAACCAACGTACCCAGATAACACTTAGATCCAGGAAGGGGTTTTATTTCTAAAATAAAAGGAACAATATGGATACTGGGGAACAAGATCACATTCTCTGATACGTCATGCATATATTGAGTTCATGCTGTGTTTGAGGCATTGTGGGAAATACAACTGTGAATAAAAGGATGGCCTGCATTCCAGAAGGCAGTAAATACGCTCACATACAGTAGCAATACCCACATAAAATGGAGTGTGACAAGGGGTACATAGAACCCAGTTTATGAAAGTTTAGGGAGGGGGGGGGATTTATTTCCTCTGAGTAGAATTTAGGAAAACTTATTGGAGGAGGTAAGATTTGAAATGGGCCCTTAACACTGCATAGGACTAAGGTAGACTGGAAATTGGAGTTAGGAGAAAGGACTGTAAAGAGGGAGAGAAGAGCCTTTGGTCAGTGGGAAGGGAAAAGCTTGCATCCCAGCTAGAGTCATTTTCATAGCTGTGGCCCTTTGAGAACCATCCAGTAATCCCACAAAAATGATCACACGGAGGCTGATACTGTCAGTTTTCTCTCCAAGTCCATTCTCTTATTTCCTTAGTGATAAGAATCCTAACTTTTAGTTGAGCGTATTGTCCTCCTTAGCCTTCTATAGAGCTATATGTGATCCCGTGACCAAGTTTTGGCCAATGAGGTAGAAGTGCAAGTATCATAAACAGCTACTGAGAAGTATTCCTAAGGCAACAGCTTCCTTTGCACTTTCTTCATCCTGCTGCCTGTAATTGAGGTGTGATGGCTAGAGCTCTGATAGCCATTTTGGATCAGAAGAATAAGCACTAACCCTGGAAGTAACAGCAGAAAGTCAGAATCATCCTTCTTTCCTGGTGACATCATAGAACCACCATGGTGGAAGGCCCTGGACTGCCTATCTCCAGACTTGTTTGAAGCAAAAAGGATGACTTTAGGTGTTTAAGTCACTGTCATTTTGGGTTTTCTGCCGTGTTTAATGACACCAATTCCTACTGAGCACAGGCAGGTTTCAAGCCGCACTTGCTCCTAGATCACACTTACCAATGGATAGAGATTCAACCAATAGTCAGCATATTAATTTCCTATTGTTGCCCTAACATATTACCACAAACTTAGAAGCTAAAAACAACACAACTTTATTTATCTTACAGTTCTGTAAGTCAGAAGTCCAGCATGGCTCCTACTAGACTCAAATCAAGATGTTGGCAAAGTTGTGCTCCCTTCTAGAGGTGCTAGGGGAAAATTTGTATTCTTTCTTACTTAGGTTGTTGGATGAATTTTGTTCCTTGCAGTTGTAGGACTGCAGGCCCATATTTCCTTTCTTGCTTTCACCTGAGGTCTATTCCCAGCTTTTAGATGCTGCCCAGGTTCCTTGGCTCATGACCCCCTTCCTCCATCTTCAAACCAACAACAGTGGGTCCAGTCTCTCTCACTTTAGATCTCTCCTACTGCTTCTTTCATCATCGTGTAACTCATCAGCACTTCTGCCTGCCTCTTTCACCTGAAAGGACTCATGTGATTACACTGGGCCAACCCAGATGATCCAGCATCATCCCCGAATCTTAAATTCTGTAACCTTAATTCCACTTGCAAAGTTCCCTTTGCCATGTGATGTAACATATTCCCCAGGTCTGGGGATTAGGACATGGGCATCTTCAGGGAGCCATTATTCTGCCAGAGAATACAAGGTTCCCTTGGAAACCTCATCCTTTTGTCAACTTATGATCTTGTTTCAACTGTCCTCCTCATTTACAGGTGCAATAACACAAAGAGTAATTTCTCCTTGATACTTATATATAGCCCTGACAGTCAGGACTCCTACCCAGTTCTAATTCTCAGGAATAAAGCAGTGTCTTTGAGCGATACCTCACATATCTTGGGAGTTGTGCACCAACTCATAAAAGACACCTAATAGATGTTTCAGGGGTTAGGTTAAAGGCAGAATTTGGTGACTTCTGGGAGTAGTTTTCTCAGGTAGATGTGAACTGGGAACCAGGGTTAAGACGAGGGTTTCTCTCTAACTTTCCTCAAAGCCAGACCTAAAATAGCCTAAGCAACACTGAAAAATTACTTAGGTTTCTTGAGTGGGTTGCAAAGAACAACTTCTTTACAGATTTTTTTCAAGTTGCAATTGAGGATAGGATTGGAAAATACATGTATCATACCCAAGGCAGTAATTTCAGAGAGAAGAGAAAAGATAAAACAAATGTCCTTTAAAGAAAATAAGGTGACAGGGTACCATCCAAATTGTCTGGGTGGAACTAGGCAAAGGTCAGCCAATGAGTAGTCCTCTGGGGGATCAACTTGGAGATTAACTCTGGCCTCATTGTACTTTCTCCTTTGTGCACTGTAGAGGAGGGAAGCGCTTCAGTGTTAGGTCCCTGGGACAGAAGCTCGAAGAGGATAAGGAATTTGCCTATTTTGTTTTCTTTACACCCAATCTTCAGAATACTCAGCAAACATATACAGTATTTGCATGAATGAATGAATACATTGTTGATTGAATGACTGCTTGATTGGTTAACAGATACCTAAGTCCTCCTTTGGTTCCCCATCCCAACCCCCTGCTGGGCTATATTGCCTAGAAGTTAAACCTTGTGCTTTAGAATCAGACATGAACCTAGGTCTCACCTCCACTATCTATTCTGCCAATGTGTTCCCTGGGAACTTCCTTGAGTCTGTTTCCTGTCTGTAATCTGTAGCCAATAATTATGCTTGGCATTGTGAAATTTCATCAAGATAATAGATGCAAAGTGCTTAGCACAGTGCCTAGCAGTACAGTCATGTGCCACAAAATGACATTTCGGTCAACAGCAGACCACAGATACAATAGTGGTCCCATAAGATTTTACTACCATATTTTTATTGTACCTTATCTATGTTTTTATTGTAACTTTTCTATGTTTAGATACACAAATACTTACTATTTTGTTACAATGACCTACAGTATTTAGTAAAGTAACATGCTGTACAGTTTTGTAGCCTAGTAACAGTAGGTTAGACCATACAGCCTAGGCGTAGAGTAGGCTTTACCATCTGGGTTTGTGTAAGTTCACTCTATGGTGTTTACACAATAAAAAAATCACCTAATGATGCATTTCTTAGAACACATCCCTTGTTGCATGGCTGTACTCAAATTTGTTAGCACTTAATGTTAGTTCAAACCCACTTCTACTGCTAAAGGGGTCTCCCGGTGATGGTCAAACTGAATTCCCAGCCTACATGCCTTTACTTGAATCAATTGGCCTGTCTCACCAGCATTTCATCCACATGTATGCGTGCATGTACATGAGGGTGTGTGCACTCATGTATGCATGCACATAAATATCAAGGGGCCAAAGTAAATGTAAATGCTATCTTCTCCATGAAGCCAACTATTGAGGCCCTAGTCAGAATTCATCTCTTCACTTTAGAATTCTTGAATGTTGATTAAGCCATCTTTGTGTGTATCACATACCGATGCCTAGCACAGTGTCTGGCATAATATAGAAATCTAACTGTTTCTATATTCATCTGCTCATTCATTTTGGATGAATGAGTGGATGGATGGATGGCGGATGGATGGAAAGTTAACTTACTTATGTTCTCTGGCAGCTCCACAGGGATTTATTTATCTTTAGGCACACAACTAGTCAGCACAGTGCCTTACCCACTGTAGCTATTCACTACATAGTGGTTGGATGGTGATAAAGGAGAAGAAAAATTAGAAAACCAAGACCAATCCCCACCTGGAATCATTCTCCTTTCAGGGCATTCTATTGAAAGGAGTTATTGAGAAGAGAGGCAGGGAGTTGACAGCCACCCTCTGGACTCTCTCCCAGGGCCTTTTTAGAACAGGAAAGTTAATTATGGAACCAGATTAACAGTTTCTTTTTTGATACAGCCAAAGTAAAACCAGCAGGATGCAATTTAGCTCTTCCCCACTTTCCAGATAGCAGCAAATTTTCATACAAAACAAAGAGACACTTGAATTGCAAATTACTTAGAGACTCAGCTAGCAACCCCAGCAGAAGAATATTTCTACTTTCAAAATCCGCCGTTGCCTTTTTAGGTTTAACCATGTAGTGGGACCTTCACAAAGGCCTGGGCGTCTTGCTATTTCAACTGTTGGCCAAGTGGGGAGGAGGAGCAATTCATTAAGGTTTACTGGAATGTCCCAGGGTGAGCTTTTTGCTCAGAACATTTTCCTCTTCTCCAGACTGTCTGTCTCTAACTCTCAGAGCACCAGCCTCCACTCACAGAATGAGGGCTAAAGGGTTTCTAGACGTCATCTCACTGGAGAGTAGGAAAAGCAAATGCCTATAATGGCAAGGGGAACGTAACAAATTAAACAGGTGGTGAAGGTGAATGTATGACCTCTAGGAAGTAGATGAGGACAGGGGCAAAACTTTACCCCATCTAACCATCACTGGACCATTGGTGATTGTTGCTAGACAGTTCCAAGAAGTCTGTAATCTGGATTGTTAATTGAAACGTTCTTCTTAGCTGTTGGCATCTAATTAATAAGGGGGAATAATACCGTCTGTTAGCTGGATACGGCCTATGGGGCCACCAGTTTATAACTTCTGATCTAGCACACATGGCTTCCTTATTTGATAGACAGGGAAACCAAGGTCAAGAGACAGAAATAAAAGTATAAAAGATCACAGAGTGTCCTAATCTTCTGACACCACCTCCAGTGCCTAGCTGATTCCACCATACAGCCTCCCCAAATTCCTGCCCCCCACGCAGGACACAGAGAAGCTTTATTTTCACAAGAGCATTTATTAACTTATTTTTCTGATTTAAATAAATAATTCCTATTTTCTACAGAGGACTTGGAAGATTTAACAAGGATAAGAGAAAATTAAAAAGTCACACAGCAGTGCCATTTTATTTATGGAGGAACTGGAGGCTAAGATGGAAACCTGGCTGGACCCAGGCTGCTTCCAGACACGGCCACTGGAGGGCAAGGTGGCATCTCAGTTGGCTTAGCCAACAATAACAGGATGTAGGAAGGTTAGGGCAGGGGTTGAAAACACAGCCAGGTATGTGGCAGAAGTGAGTAAAGGAGGACAGATGAGGAAATACGGTGAACAAAGTAAATGTGCCCTGCCTGAACCCTGTAGACACCACTCAGATTCAGCTTGTGTCCTTGTGTGGGAATGCAAATAATGTTGACAGCCTTTTGGAATTTTTTTTATGTGAATCTTGAAATCTAACCTTTTTAGGTAAAAATTTTCAAGGTGTGAATGTAGTTCAAATAATGTGTGTGTGTGTGTGTGTGTTTGTGTGTCTGTGTCAAAACCCTTCAAGGAGCAGGATTTGGGCTATGGACTTTCTCTTTGTGAACTCTGTTTAGTGACACACTGAGAATGAACTGGGCCCTAGGCAGGTCAGTCAGCTGGGTGGAGAGTTTGTTTGTGATTAGTCACAGGCCACCAGAGAGCTGTCATGCAGCTGACCAAAATCAGGAGGACAAGACTGAGGAGGCCGAGGCAGTCCATTGACTTAGTTCAGCTGTCCCCTGGAGAGTGAGGGCTTCAACAAGAACCAGGCTGCATCTTGGACAGACCCTATAGGGAGATCTTCTGCCCAAATCTAAAGCACCTACCATGGCCTTTTATAGAGTATGTGTGTGTGCATATGCGTGTGAATAATCTTTACCTTGCTAAAATAATATAGATTATCTCCCTTGGTAGCCTTGTGGAAGACAACTTCATTGTCTCCAAAGTGGAAATGTTTAAAGTCAGTAAAGTTAGCAATGAGTGTGTCAACTCTTTCCTGTAATGAGTTACTGTAATGAATTACTGAAAGAGTTAGGCAGTAGAATGGAATGGAGGGAGCCATTGAATAGGAGTCTTGAATTTTCCCACCCTGCCCTCTCTCTGAGCTTCTATTTCATACTCTATGAAGTGAAAATTATGATACCTGCCCTGTTTTCTATATTGGTGAGGATTTTTTTAAAAAGAAAAACAGAAAACCCAATGGCTTAACAAAACAACAAAAACTAGCCTAAGCAGAGAAGGGTATGTATAGTTCACACAACTGAAAAGTTCAATCATAGTTAAATCTGGGGGTCCAAATAACATCAAAGCTGGGTACCTCTTGCTCAAAACTGCAGTCTTGATTTCCCATGTTGGCTTCCAGTAGCTCTAGGTCTCCATCTTCATCACTGCAAATACAGTAGAAAGAGACCTTCTACTACATTTTCAACACAAGTTTCAGAACTGACTTTCATTGGTCTGAAATCCCATACCCATTCTGAAACCAGTCAATGTGACAAAAAAGATGAAATGCACTGAGTGGCTGGACCAGCACACATTTCATGGAGCAATTAGGCATTTAGCTGAGGATCTATGGGACCATAATTTGCATTCTATATGGTGGCAGATAAAGTAGCAGACCTGATTCCCTGGTAGAAATAAAATGTTTCTACTGAAACAACTTCCTTGGAATCTATTCCACTTGCTCTATAAAGTGTGTCTAAAGCTAAAGCCATCCAGTTAAAGAAAAAAGGGCAAAATACTTGATTATTGCTGATACTAAAATGAGATTATATATTTTGTATTTCTTTTCTGTCCTGTGTCATGCAGGCTTCCTTTGACAAGAGAATCAGAACCAACTGGTGACATTTGTTTCAGTGAAAGCAACAGTGTGAAGAGTAAGTTGTTTTTCCTATTATTCATCTCACTCAGTGGAGATAATGAACTCCTCTCCACTGCCAAGATGAGAAACTACCATTTCTTACACATGGACACAAAGATGAGAACAATAAACACTGAGAATTCAAAAAGGAGGGAAGGAGAAAGAGGAGCAAGACTTGAAAAACTACCTATCAGGTAGTATCTTTGCTTCTTGGGCAATGGGGTCATTAGAAGCCCAAACCTCAGCATCACTCAGTATACCCATGAAACAAACTTGCACATGTACCCTCTGAGTCTAATTTAAAAAACAAAAAACAAAACAAAAAAAAACACCACCGCTATCTCTTCCTCCAACCCAGTAAAATAAACATCAGCTGATCTGGTATGTCAGATGCCAAGTAAATGGTTTAAACTTTCTCCATTGTATATATTCCCCAGACAACATAGGACCTGTCAAATTATATATCACTTAAGATGTGCTATTAGCTGCAAGTAACAGAAAGTACAGATTCAAGGTGGCTTAAATAACAAGAAAAAAGTTGTCGGCCCTCATAAGAAGTCCCAAGGTAAGAGAGGTCCATAGATTGTCAATGGAGTAAATCAGTAATATTACCAAGACTTGGATTATGACCTCTTCAGTGGGCTGTCTCTTTCATCAGTCTCCAGCAAACTTCCTCTCACATTTATTGGCCAGAAATGTGTTACACACCCTTGCCTAAACCAGTCCTTAGCAAAACAAATGGAACCACCACGATTGGTTTAGACTAACTGTTAGTCCCTTCTTGATGTTAAGAATGGGACTCACATTCCCTGAACTACATGGTTGTGTGGAGAAAAGTGGATATATAAACAAAACTAAAATCTTATTAGAAAGAAAAAAGGAAGAATAGTGATTGTAAAGGCAATCAATAGTATCTACTATAAGATGATACTATGAAAATCTCAGCAGTGTTTCCTCTAAGATGAAAGCTTATAAAGATACTCAAGCTCCAAGACTTCATATACTCCATCATGGCAGAGAAAGCAGGCACCAGCCTTGGCTAACCTCCCCTCTAGTCATGGGTAAAATGAAAGAAATACTTAGACTCTAGATATAAAACCCAAGGCATTATCATTATACCATTTGCAGACTGTTTCTCCAATTTGCATAATTATAAATTCCCCCTCAAAGAGTAAACATCACTGCCAACTTAAAAACAACAACAACAACTACAAATAGCATTAAATATGCATTGCTAATTTGACTTTCTAATTTGTCTGGGCTCTTCACAAAGATGTGCATAACTCCGCAGATACCAAGTGCTTAAGAAAATCCTCCACCTGCCTGAAAAAGCATCAACAGGAAAAGAAAAGCTAAAAATTAGTTTTTTAGATAAGAATTTGAGTTGTTGCCTGAAAATTACCTGCAGGAGTTCATTCTATTAAAAAGGACTCTCAAATTCATTGTCCCAAGCATTGCTTACCACCGTTAAAGTATAGGCAATTGCTTTGTGCAGCCAAAAGAAGATAATTTTGCAAGATCTCACCATTCAGTTTTAAGAGTCTCCTGTGAGCTGTGTATGGCCTTATATTTGGTAATGACCTATAAATTATAGGAAATAATCTAAGAGTTTCAGAAAGACTTTCCTGTCCCAAAATCTGTCTTTTATTGATCTGCCTCAAAGATCCACACCACTTGGGATTCGAAGCTTCGAGCTATAGTATAAATATGCTACCTGGCCAAGGTGGATTAAGCTATTATTATTTTCCTCAATTTCAGTTCCCTGATGAGCCACGATGATAAGTGGGACACAGGATGTGTATATGCATAGAGGCAAGTCCTTCTGCAAGAATGGCCATAATCAAAAAATCAAAAAACAATAAATGTTGGCTTGGAGGTGGTGAACAGGGAACACTTCTACACTGCTTGTGGGAAGGTAAACTAGTACAACCACTATGGAAAACAGTGTGGAGATTCCTTAAAGAACTAAAAGTAGAACCACCATTTGGTCCAGCAATCCCACTACTGGGTATCTACCCACAGGAAAAGAAGTCATTATACGAAAAAGATACTTGCACACACATGTTTATAGCAGCACAATTTGCAATTGCAAAATCATGGAACCAACCCAAATGCCCATCAATCAGTGAGTGGATGAAGAAACTGTGGTGTGTGTGTGTGTGTGTGTGTGTGTGTGTGTGTATGTATCATATATATAGATATATATATCAACCATATATATCACCCATATATATATTGTATATATATGATATATATATCAATCATATATATATATGATGGAATATATATATCATATATATGATGGAATATATATCATATATATGATGGATATATATACCATCATATATATATATATGATGGAATACTACTCAGCTATAAAAAGGAATGAATTAACAGCATTTGCAGTGACCTGGATGACACTGGAGACTTATTCTAAGTGAAGTAACTCAGGAATTGGAAACCAAACATCATATGTTCTCACTGATATGTGGGAGCTAAGCTATGAGGACACGAAGCCATAAGAATGATACAATGGACTTTGGGGACTTGGGGTGAAGAGTGGAAGGGGGACGAGGGATAAAAGACTACAAATATGGTGCAGTGTATACTGCTTGGGTGATGGGTGCACCAAAATCTCACAAATCACCACTAAAGAACTTATGTAACCAAACTGTACCACAATAACTTATGGAAGAAAATAAAAAATTTCCTTTGAATTAAAAAGTCCTCCTGGAGGAGGTATACGACTTACATGTGTATATGTAATTTGTAATATATGTGTATATATACTTCTATATAATGGAAATACCTGTTATGTATAAACACATAACACACATGAATACAATGTTACATAGTGAGATCCTTTTATACAAGCTATTCTCAAACCCACTTTGTGAACTCAATATTATAGACATCTTTCCTTTGTAGTTTGTGTGTGTGTATGTACATGTCATTTTTTGCCATTGATTAGTATTGCACCTCAGGAATTAATGATAATTTCTTTACTCAATCCTCTTTTAAACTATACCTGTCATTCTTAGCTATATCATCACTATTTTTAATTACATCAAAACATTCTTGTGCACAGAGATATTTCTCTGCACATATTGCTGTCTCTTTAGTAAGCTCCTTGAAGAGTATTGCTAGGTCAGGGATGGGAGGGAAGAACCATAGAGGACTAGAATATTGATACTGCATTATCCCTTCTGGGGGCTCAGATATGCCTGTGAGGCTGGGCTCCTAAAGTGTGAGAGTGTGTGTGTGTGTGTGTGTGTGTGTGTGTGTGTATGGAAGAAGAAAATGGGGACAAAGTGCAATAAATGTAAACTTTGCTGATGCCACATTTTTACACCGAGTTGTCACAGAACAATAAGAAATCTGCTGTTATTGCAGACAACCGTTAGATTTGTTTTAGTGTTTACTTCAGCAACGTCTCTCTGTGACTTGTCTAAATTGTAAACTCCCTGTGGGCAGGAGCCAGTTCTGGTGGTTGTTGCTGTTACTGACCAATATATACCAAGTGTTTAATATATTTACATTACTGCGTTTCAACATTTTTTGGTGAAAGAGTGAATAAATTATATAGAAAATATTTCCTGAAAGGAAGAGATTTGCAAGAAACTTCCTAAAGAGTGGCATTTCTAGGGAATCTATTATCTTCCCAATCTCCTTACTCAACCTCCAGTATCTCTTTTGTATATAATACTTTCTATCCCACAACAATTGAAATGTAGAACCATACAATTTTAGGCATTACTCTACTGTTTTAAGGCAAAAAATAATTCTGCCTCAGAAAGTATTGTATAAGGAGCAGGTTGTAGTAAATGGACCATCCTTTCAGTCAAGAGTTTATCTTTAATGTAAACCACTCAACCCTGGCCTCAAGGTCAACCTATTTTTATGGCCAGCATTTGATTTATTTTTATATTTTACTTCCATTTTTAAACAAGATAGGTTGCTGTGCAATTATGAAAATTAAAGTAGGAATAAACTTGGACATGTGACTTTATACTGAATTCTATAGATTGCAAAATGGATGGGTTCTGTTATGTTGTGCCAGTATGAGTTGCTCCAAAACACACTGGAAAATGAAATATTTTTTCTCTTTCCATAAATGATATTTATTTGCCTTTTCTATTTCCAAAGATGTTTTTTATCATATCATTCAGGATCTTACCTAAGTTTCTTGAATTCTGTCATCCTTCCCAGAGCAGCAAGGGTGGTTTTCAATTTCCCTAACTCACTTAATGTCTGTCTGGAGTTCTGTGCCCGCCAAAAGAGCTAACTGAACAAACACCCTGTACCTATCACAAACCGACAACACCACAGGCTCCTGGACGTAGAGCAGCATTGACCTAAAAATCTTTCAAACATCCCCAAGGCAAAAGGGGGATTGCTATTTGGCAATTCAAAGTGAGATCTGCAGACCAGCAGCATCCACAGCACCTACTACCTCCTTAGAAATGCAGAATTCTAGGCCTCACCCAGACCAGCCTACTGAGTCCAAATATACATTTTCTCAAGATCCCCATGTATTCCATATGCATGTTATGGACCTAAAGGACAATTCCTTGTGGTCATTTACCTGGATTTCTTCTTATTTTCGAGAGATCTCTCTGCTTTAACCAACAAAATGAAGCACATAAATACTAAGAGTACATTATTTAAATAGCCCACACTATATTGTACTGGGCAAAGAACACATTTCACTGTAATCCCAGCACTTTGGGAGGCCGAGGCGGGCGGATCACGAGGTCAGGAGATCGAGACCATCCTGGCTAACACGGTGAAACCCCGTCTCTACTAAAAATACAAAAAATTAGCCAGGCGTGGTGGCGGGCGCCTATAGTCCCAGCTACTCGGGAGGCTGAGGCAGGAGAATGGCGTGAACCCGGGAGGTGGAGCTTGCAGTGAGCCGAGATCGCGCCACTGCACTCCAGCCTGGGCGACAAAGCAAGACTCCGTCTCAAAAAAAAAAAAAAAAAAAAAAAGAACACATTTCATACTGAGTTGAAGGATATGTTCCCTATTTCAAAACAACAGTTTACTCCTTTGACAATTTCATCATTTTCATAGCAACTTCCCCTCCATTCCTTCCTTTGTTCAAAATGGCAGCCCTTAAGATATAAACATGCTATTACTTTCATGCATTGAATTTAGATAAATATAACACATGTAACACATTTACTATGAAATCAAAGGAAAAAGCCTCCCTAGTATGTAGTGCAGTAAAATCTGTAGTCACTTTAATGATGCCATCACAATTTATAGACCTGAGTAGATCATGAATTCTAAACAATTGCTGGAATCTAAAAGTATCTATTGAAATTAAGAATAAATTCTCTTGTGGGTGAGTAGGAAAAGTTTCAGGAGTATTCAGTTCGGGAATCCAGTTATTACACAGTACACTGGGGTAAAGGGGGAAAAGTGTTCCTGGAAATAACCCCAATGAGATGCACAGATAGAAGTGAAGTTTTTAGTGTGATTGAAGGAGATTTAATAACTATTTTTAAGTCTGGAAACTATTTTCTAGATGTTTAAGTCTGAACATACTACCTTAGAGTTTTGTATGGTTAATCTCAACTGCCTGCATTTCTGAAACAAATGCATTGTTAGTATTGTGATTAAATGATGCTATTGTGTAAAAAAGGGTAAATTATGTTCTATGAAATCACCAAAAAACATGTATATTTATATGGCAACCCTATAAAAAGGCTAAATCACGGTTTAAAAAGAGAAATAAGGTGAGCTTCCGTGCTCCCAGCTTCTACTTCTAGGCTTATCTCCTCCATTCTCTTAAGGTTTCCAGTACTCTCAGTCTCTCTCACCCTCCTCTAGAGGAAAATCTATTCTTGAAATGAAATGTCAGCCATTTATATTTTGTATACATTCAAAGATTTGTTCTAATAATTAGCAGTACTATCTCTCACCATGAAAGAATTTGTCTCCCATTAAAGGAATATTACATATTAGAGTAAAGAGGTGATAAGTACTGACTAGATTAGAATTGGTTTTGTCTGAACAGTTGATAGCTTCCTGGACTTTAGTGTTAGTATTCTGAGACTGCATCTGGATTCACCAGGAGAAAATATTTTGTAATCAGTGATGCCTACCATGTGTATGAGATAAGGACATAGCCATACATCTGCTATGTAATATTCCATACCATAGCTTTTACTGAGCTTTTATACAGCATCCATTGTTAAGTACTTGCAAGCTACCTTATTTGTCTATCGATGAATATCAAATTATCTCCCCCAAATTCACTGCCTTAAAAGAATAATACACATTATCTTACAGTTTCTAGGGTCAGGAATCTTTGAGCAGCTTACCTGAGTTCTCTGTCTCAGGGGTTTCCTACAAGGACACAGTCAAGGTATTAGCCAAGACTGCAGGCCCACCTGAAGGCTCAACTGGGGAAGGATCCACTTCCAAGCTCACTGACATGGTGATTAGTCACACTCAGTTCCTCCAAGGCTGTTGCACAGAGGGTCTCATTTCCTCACTGGCCACTGTCCAGAGACTCCCCTCAGTTTCTTGCCAGCTTGCCCTCTCCTTTAGGGCATATACACAAGAAGAGTAAGAGAGACGGTTAGCAAGAGGAAACTCACAGTCTTTTGTAACCTAGTTATCGAAGAGACATCCCATCACTTTTGCCTAATATGTTCACTGATGTAAGTCACTATATCTACTCAAGGCCAGGGGAAGACACAAGGGTGTAAATCTTAGGGGGTAGGAATCAGTGGGAGCCATTCTGAATATTTAGGTTGATTTAAATCTTTTCCTTTTATATACAATGCTGCAATAAGTATATCCTCTAGAGAATTGTTTTGAAAAGTACTTGGCTTTCACTACTGGTGTTTAGTAGCCTTTTTCTGATTATATAAAAACCACAAAGTCACTTCTAGGGCCAGGTTGGGGATAGTGACATTAATAACAGGAACACATAACCAGCTTCTGCACACCTCCTATGTAATTCTCTGATCATTCTCCCTTTGCTTCAATGCTGCACAGACTTTATTCCATTCCCTCTTCACCATGGTCACTCTTAAGACGCCTACTACTATTATCCCATTTTTACAAGTGATGAACTAGACACAGAGAAGCAGAATCACTCACTCAGGGTAGCACAGCTAATAAGGAACAGAGCTTGGATTTAGACACAAATCCACCTGACTTTAACACTGGTGTTACTGCCACTGTGCCTTTTGCCTCTCTGGAATTAGTCGATAAAGTGGTCTCCTAAATATTTTGACAATGTACCCCTATTAGCAATAACTTTTCAGAATATGCCCTTGCTATGTGTGTATGCATTTATAACATATCTGTAATTTTCTAAAAGTAAATATTTTTGGATAAAAGTGATTATGAATAGAAGTTATTTTATTCACACCACAGTGGATTGTCTTGCCCAGAGCCGATGCTCCCTGGATGTGACATCCTCTGGTCCATGACTTCCTAGATGACAATCAAGTGGGCTTATGGGATAGAGTTGGATGCTTCTGCTGCCCAGATACTTAAAAAAGAGGGGGAAAACTGACTTTCAGCCTCTTCTTTGCTCTATTATGAGTTTTTGAAGAAATACTGAATGAGTAGGAGTTTGGACAACTTCTTCCTTTCACTTTGTGTCATCAAATCTCTTAAGGAAGGATATTGTAGGATTGGAGCAGTCTTTCTTCCACCCTTGCAGCTGTGGTCTCCACTGTGGGAGAAAGTAAAATGCTTTTAAATGCTGCCACCTCACTGGGATTGAGTGAAGGAGGAAGGTTCAGATGCTGTTTCCAAGTGAAGTTTTATACTTTATGAAGAACTATTTATTATGGCTTTAAAATTATTTATGTGTTTACTTTAGATAATACGTGGACATGGTAAAAAGCATGTTTAATGCATTATGAATATTTACTGAAAATTAAGCTTTCTGTAGAGCCTGTCTACAGCCTCTCTACTTTTCTCCCCTAAAGCAACCACTTTGTATGTGTGTATCCTTCCAGTGAGAGTCTATATCCATACAAATTCCCATGTGGATGCCCCTTATTTTTTTATAACCTAAGTGATACATCCAGTCTCTGTAGGTGGTTTTTTTCACCTGTTACTTCTTAGAGATTGTGTTATATTAGTATACACAACCATTACTTATTCTTCTTAATGGCCACATAATATTGTATAGTAGAAATGTACCAAAATTTATGTAACAGCTCCTTATAGATGAATATTTAGGTTGATTTAAATCTTTTCCTTTTATATACAATGCTGCAATAAGTATATCCTCTAGAGAATTGTTTCGAAAAATACTTGGCTTTCACTGGTGGTGTTTAGAAGCTTTTTGCTGATTATATAAAAACCACATAGTCACTGCTGGAGCCAGGTTGGGGATAGTGACATTAATAACAGGAACATATAGCCAGCTTCTGTACACATCCAGTGTAATTCTCTGATTATTCTCACTTTGCTTCAATAATTGGTATCTTAGCTGAACAAGCCCTACAAAGCTACCATGAGAGAAAGGTACTTGTATTATGTGACTTTGCTGGAAGACTAGAGAAATTAATGCTCCATATTCCATCTTTGGATTTCCCAATGCAGCTGTGGGAAGCAAGTGTAGGAACTCTTCCATGGACTGGCTAGCAGGATTTATCTATTAATAGGAGGGTAGGGCAGCCTTGAGCAGTGATAGCACAGTGTAGTAAGGACAGCATCAGCTTCAGGTCAACATATTTAACTTGTGTGGGCAGTTCCCCAAACCAAGATACTGTCACCAGAAAATGGAGCAGTGGATGCTGGCCTGGCACAAGCCATGGATGCCCACTTTAGGGGTTGTTCATGCAGACCCTTCATCAGAGACCCTTCATTGCCATCCCTTCCATAGCTCTGAATATCCTTGTTACTCTGGTCGTCTTTCCTCACTGGGATTAGATGACCTCAAAGATCCTATCCCTCTCAAACTTTCCCCCAACTTTATAATTTGCCATCACATCAGGGAGGCAGGGTCTGGCTCAGGCACCTGCCTTTACGTTGTTTTATCCCCATTTGCCAGATCACTCAGAGCTCCCCGAAAGTGTCAACCTACTCTTTCCCTTGCCTTCCTGGTTGGCTGCCTGTGGAAATTACTAGCAAGTGTCCGACTAAAATCATTCTGAAGATGTGTGTTTGCTTCAATTTTCAAATCAGTATGCTGGCCAGGGTGTCAAAAACACAGAGAGAAATCTCAGCCTCTGAGTTCTGACTGGGCTTTTTCAAGTATGGACATATTGTTATAAGCATGGAGATGACTAGGCTGACTGAACCTTTCCCTTGGGCCAAGTGTCACAGGAAAAACTTACTAATAACAAAAGCAGTAGCAGAGGCTACATTTTGAGTTCCTGCTTTATCCCAGAGTCTGTATGAGGCATAGAGTATCCACAGAGTATGGGACCAGTCTAACTGGTTGGAAACCTCATCTCCATCACTCAGTAGCTGTGTCAATCTGGTACATTTCTTGCCCTCTGTAAATATCAGTTACACCAGCTACAAAACAGAGCAGTAATTGCACCTACCTCACAGGGCTGCTGTGAAAAATCAGACAATGTAGCCCCTGGGACATACCTAGCCAGTGCCTGGCATATAGTAAGCACACAGTACCAGCTGACTAATTTTATAGCTGTTCCTGAAAGATTGTTTCTCCTCATTTCATAAATGTACAAACTCAGAATCCAAGAAGGTAAATAACTTGCCCAAGACCAAAAGTAGCAGAACTGGGACTTGAACTTAGGTCATCTGCCTCATTAGTTCTTCAAATATTTATGGGTGCCTCCTATGTTCCAAGCACTGAGGACAGGGAAATAAGTGAGCAAGGGACAGTCCTGGCCCCCATGGAGTTTACAGCCTGATTTGATACCATCAGATCCCTTGACATGCCTGCCATCCATTTCCTTCATAAAGCTGCCCCAGGACACCTAGTTAAAATGTCCCTGAATACTCTTGACAGTAACCACAATAGCTAATATTTATAGGATACTAGAGGGTGCTCATTTAATCTCTCCAAAAGCCCTGTGAGGCAGCTACAATGATTATCTCCTTTTTACTGGTTAAAAATCTGAAGCTTAGGCAGAGGCAGGTGGATCATGAGGTCAGGAGATCAAGACCATCCTGGCTAACACGGTGAAACCCCGTCTCTACTAAAAATACAAAAAATTAGCCGGGCATGGTGGCGGGTGCCTGTAGTCCCAGCTACTCGGGAGGTTGAGGCAGAAGAATGGCGTGAACCCAGGAGGCAGAGCTTGCAGCGAGCCGAGATCGCGCCACTGCACTCCAGCCTGGGCAACAGAGCGAGACTCCATCTCAAAAAAAAAAAAAAAAAAATCTGAAACTTGCAGAAAGCAGAATGAGTTCTTGAACCCATGTAGCTAGTAAGTGGTGGAGCTTGGATTTGAACCCAGGCAACATACAAGAATAGTTCACTACGTTATTTAAAGGAGTCAAGCTGACTTGAAACTGGGATTGGAGCTAGAACAAAAAGTTATGTCAGTGCTGTAGTCCATATTCAATCACATATAAGGTGCATCTTATTTTTCTGTGCCCTATGCTCCTATAGTAATCCTCAGAGGTTAAAAAACATATATACTAGGAAGGACTTTCAGCTGTGAAAACAAAACAAAGAAAGCAGGCACTATCAAATTAAAATCAGGCAGTGGGACTTTGACTAAATCTGCCTTCCTGCACTCTGCTTAGTTGCATTTTCAAAGACCTCTGTCCTCGAGGGGCAAGCTTTGTTAGGATGGCCAGTGGCAGATACAGGTCTACTTCAGCCCCTGGAAATAGAGTTTGACATGGCTGCGTGCAGACAGGCATGGCCTAGGGAGACATAGGCCAGGGCAAAGCCTAGGGGTCTGACTGATAAACACAGCCACGGCTAGTGACTTCTGCAGAGCTGCTACAGATCACGAACAGAGTTGTTTTCAAAGGAGTCAAACAAACTTCAGTTCTGCCTCCCTGATTCAGAAGATTCATGTGAATCTCCATAGGAGCCTGGTGGGTCCACGGAGGCAGTGATGCTGGCATAAGTAAAATGCTATCAGCATGATTTTTCCCCATTTGCTGGCTTTATTCATGGCTCATAGTTACACTCCCTCCAGTGAGGGAGACTCTGTGCAACCCTAAGACACTGTGAGATTGTTAACTGGGAGTAAAAACAAGGCAGAAAAGAGAGGCCCCCTGCAGAAAACAAAGAGGCCTTGCCCTTCACAAACAGACAAAGCCAGACGCAGCTGGAGCCTAAGTTTGTGTCTCTGTTACTTGCAAAACATAACACCCAGCAAAATACAGAGACTAGATTTGTATTTTTGTTCCCAACCTGAAATTAAGAAATCTAAAGCAATAAGTCCTTCATGGACCAGGCTTCCACCTGCCTCCCAACACATAAGTCACCTCAGGAAAATATAAAGAATGGTCCCAGACTGTGCCAAAGAAGTGGGGCACAGTTAATAGAGCCAAATCTGGCAAAGCACATAATTCTTTGCCAACAGCTTGCAGATATGATGTCTCCTTAAGCCTCAAGTCACCAACAGAGGGTGTTTTTAACTCATTTTACCCATGTACAAATTCTGAATATCAAGAAAGATTGAGGGATTTGCCTAAAGTCATGCAACAATTTGATGAAAGAGAATCAGAACCCTGGATATCCCTGGTTCTTAGGCACACTTAGATTTCAGCTGCTTCTCCGGGGGAAATGTGATAATGCCTGGAGGCTGCTTTGCACAGCCAGTACAACCTGTGGAGAACTCCGTCCTCATTAGCTGTCATTAAGTTGCCGGGACCTCCAGTTGCTCTTCCTATGGGGCAGAACTGAAGACCAATGTCATTTACTTTGTATGTCCACCTCCTGGGGTTACACTGGAAACACTTCTAATGAACCACAGCAGAAGAAAACATCATCCTCAATTAGAGCCCTTAGGAGAAACTGCTGCATTTTCCTACCTGCAGGGGAAAACACTAAATCGGGAGTCTGTATATGAATAAACAGAGGAGAAGAAAATTTAGAAGTGTGATGGCTCCACAAAAGCTTCCCTGAGTCTTTACAACGACAAATGACCCATGAGCTTTCAGAGCCACTGTATTAGTTTTTTGTAAAGTAGTTTTTGTTGTTGTTAATGAAAACACGATCCTTTTACTTAGATTCTGTGATCAAAGGAGCTAGGAGGTCAGGGTGCGCACAATAAGACTGTCTGCCAGGCATAGGAATATCCACATACCATGTAACTGCTCGGTGGAACAGAGGTGGGATGTTTCTGGTGCCCTAAAACTCTTTCACCCAGAACTTGCCACTACACTGCTGAAGAATAAATGGTAGCAGAGTGGTTAAGAGTCAAGTCGAATGGAGTTTAAGGCCTAGATCTGCCACTTGCTTGCTGTGTGATGTTGGAAAAATATTAACTGCTCCAAATCTATAACTCTTCAGCTCTTAGCCACTCTGAAGCTGCTAATATACCTAACAAATAGCATATAAATTATTTAGCTGAATAAATGGGCAATCTTCTTAGGAGTGTTAGTATCATTCCAACACAGCTGGAAATTACCCCAGAAACCACCTCGCCAAGACAGTCCCAATTCCGACTGAACATCAGCATCACCCAAGGTGCCTTTAAAATATGCAGGTGGCTGGTACCCAGACTTCCTACCCATCCAGCCTGTTTTCAGGCTCTCAGCTTCATGTACCTCCCTATTCCTTTGATAAGCCATTGCAAAGCCTGTCCAAAACAAAGCTATTTGCTTCCATTAGCTAAGACTACAGCTATTTTTCAACATGTCTGAGGAACGAGACCAGGCTTCTCTACTTTTCAAAACTCCTCAGGTGATTCTTAGCAACCAGATTAGCATCAGTCCTTAGAACAATCTCAGGCACCCACTAACACTTGCCCTAGAGAGTCTAAGTAACGCGAAGGTTACAGAACCACAGAGTTAATTAACAAATAACGACAACAAATACACCCTTGGTGTTCCTGATTTCCGTCGAATAGCCTTCTTACTGAGTCAGCACAACAAAATTCTAAAAATTAGCAGAATAGTTTTCATGGTTGGTTAAGTGTGGTCCATACAGTCCTGGTTTTTCCATGTGTCAGCAACTGTTTAGAGCTACCAACAGATTTCTCCCTAAAGACTTACACTGTGGGTTTCAGTTAGAATTGCAAACCCAGAGATATCTGGGAATCTGAGTTAAGCATCGCTGACTTGCCCCAGGGAAGACTGGCTTTTTAGGACAGGGGTTCCCCAACCCCCAGGCCATGGATCAGTAGGAAATGGGCAGCATAGTAGGAGGTGAGAAGCAGGCGAGCATTACTGCCTGAGCTCCACCCCCTGTCAGATCACTGGCAGCATTAGATTCTCATAGGAGCACAAACCCTATTGTGAACTGTGCATGCCAGGGATCTAGGTTGCTCACTCCTTACAAGAATCTAATGCCTGATGATCTGAGGTGGAACAGTTTCATCCCGAAACCATCCTCATGCCCCCACATCCCTGGAAGAATTGTCTTCCACAGAACTGGTACCTGATGCCAAAAGGTTGGGAACTGCTGTTAGAGGACACAAGACCACAGTCCAGGCATCACAGCCACATCCCATAGACACCACCTTCTGCTGGCTTCCTGGATGACAGGCACAGTGTTCAGGAGGAAAGGAGCAGATCAGAAAAGTCAACCTGGCACATAAACCCACAAGGGATGATACACTTTGCAGGCATCATCTGAGGGTAGTATTAAGAAGAGCTTGTGGAGAAAAGGGAAACCTTGCACATACACTATTATTAGAAATGTCGATTAGTGGTGACTGTGGAAAACTGTATGGAGGTTCCTCAAAAACTAAAAACAATTACCATATGATCCAGCAATTTCACTTCTGGGTATTTACCCAAAAGATTTGAAATCAGTATGTCGAAGAGAAATCTCTGCTCTCACGTTCACTGCAGCGCTACTCATAGCCAAGTTATGGAAGCAACTTAAATATTCACCTGTCACACTTCAAATCTCTCTTGCAGGAAGAGCCCTTGGAAGGGCTTCTCCAATTAGTTGGCCTTATCCAGGCTAACCTCTGTCTTAAGGTAAACTGCTTTGGGACCTTAAATACATCTGCCATACCCCTTCCCAGCAGTACCTAGAATAGTATGGAACTGAATAAGTGGGAGACAGTATGTGTGAAACAGGAGCCAGGAATCTTGGGGACCATCTTAGAATCCTTCCTACCACAGATACATTTTTCTTACCAACTCTGGCTTGGATCAAAGCAAGATGGGACAGAGAGCTAAGGTACAACATGAGCATAATAGTTAATAATATTGTATTCTATACTAGAAATTTGGTAAGAGAGTAGATTTAGGTATTCTTACCACAAAAAGTGGGGAGAGACTATGTGAGATTATGAATATGTTAATTAGCTTGACTATATGAAGCATCTCACTGTACCTATGTACATCAAAATATCATGTTGAGTTTCTTAAATACACACAATCAAATTTTTTAAGGACATATACCTTTTATAAAAGGGACAATAAATTTATGAGAAATCTACCTTTTATTAGCAGCTCATGAAGTAATTCTTTAAAGATTATTCTCATTATTTTATAATCATACCCTATATGTGGGACACCCAAGACTCTTCAGCCAGCACTTAGAAGAAATGGAAGTTAAAGATGCTAATGATGCTGTATTATTAGACAGCATTTAGGAATAATCCCAAATACTCCTCAGCATGAGGTGTAAGCCACTTAACCATTTTATGCCTATTTTATCACCCCTAAAAGAAAGAGATGAATGTTTACCTTGTAAGGCTGATATGAGAGTTTAAGGATACATTTTACCTAAATGATTATGCCAGTGAGCATCCATCATTTCTTACAAACTCACCACCTACAGGCACTGTGCATACTTCTGAGGGTATTGCGATATAATCGAAGGTGTGTGACTTTATAACTGAGGCCAAAGCCTTGACTCAACCCCAGTTCCATCCCTTTCAGCAAATGTATTCACCACTCAGAGCCTCAGTCACTTTTGAGGGTGGTGAGAAAAAGGATAGAAAATAATGTGTAGACCTAGTGTATGGTGTCCACCCAATATATGCTGAGTATGTAAGTACCTACGCTATAGAAATTGTTACACCGTCATTCAAGTAACACCTTCATTATTTTTGCCAGAATTGCATACCATCTATTCAGTAGTTTACTTAATACTATTTAGATCAACTATTTTACCATCTGTTCAGTGGTTTACGTAATACTATTTAGATCAACTATTTCACATCCATGAAAACATGGTTTTGATGTGCTTATTTCATTTTTTTCTAAGACCGTGTTAAAATAAGTGCTTTGCTATTAAAATAAAAGTACACTAACCAAAATTACCATGTGTACTACCAAAGATAAAAATACCTTGCATTGGGAAATGTGAAAAGCCACTTTTAAATGAAAAAGAGTGTTCCTTAGGGTTCCTGAATAAATAAATTGGGAGCTACCCATATTTCAAATAACTTAATTTTGTTTTTTGAGAGTACCATGGAATTCAATTCATCTGATTTTTAAATTAAGCCTAAGGAAAAGGAAAAAAAAAAATGTGTTCAGCTAAAACAAAATGAAAATATACCAGGGCCAGAACTCATGCTCAGATATTTGCAATTCCAAGGCCCGTGTTTTTCATAACATAACAAAATAAATGGAGGAAATGAGAAGGAGGCAGATGAGGAGGTGGGGTGGGGAAGAGAGTAGAGAAGGAAAGACAAAATTGCAGAGGAAGGGCAACTAGCCAGTGGGCATCCAGAAGGACAGAAGCAGAGCCAGAGAAAGCAAGAAAGGCAGAGAGAGAGAGAAGAGAGAGGATAGAGAGGGACAAAGAGAGATGGAGGCAGAAAAAGAGAGACAGACACAGAGAGAAAGAGACAGAAACAAAGAATACATTAGGAGGAAAGGGGGTAGGATTTGGTAGATTCTTAAGTGATTATAAACTTTTATTATCACCCCAAACACTGGCTCTCATGGGCTTTAAAAGACAGTTACCTCCTACCACTTCTCTTTGTACATTATTTAGTTGATCAATAGCTCTTCAGTTGTTCTCTTAAGCCTTTAGAATCCAGGTGACATGGCATCCCCTTCGGGCAAAATTATGAACTGTACGACTTGTTTATCATTAGGGCATGTCTGACTTTTTCTGATTTCAGGATCTGAATAAATCAAGCTGGGATCCTTAACTCTAAGTCTCTGCTTTTGGTCTGATTGTGCTATGGCAATGGTACTAATTGTACTATGGCAACCGACTGAAAATGATGTCGAACAAGAGAATGAGATGGTTTCCTTTTGACTTTCCTTTTACTGCTAAGTGGTTCTCAGGAGGTGAATTTCTTGCAGACATTTGCTTCTACAACTAGAATTAAATTTTATGCCTTTACCATTTCCTGTCCCAAGAAGCACCACAGTGCTGCCTGCTTAGTACCTAGGGAAGAGCACTTTCATTCTGTATTTTAATTAGGCCCTGACATCTGGTATGGACTGTGAGTGCTTATTTGCACACCTGCAGGCTGTTGGCTGTAAAGGCGCCCAGCCTATGTGGAGATTACCAGTGCAGATGGAGATTGCAGTCATTTAATTTAATAGAGCAATTGTGTGGGCCTTGTAGAATGTACCGCAATTGTGAAATGTAGGCCCCGTCCCAATTCCAGGTACCCTGTGCTGTTCCTTATGTAACACGCACTTCACTCTCCTGTCAATCTTTATAATAAACACAGAAGACAGGATTGGCAACAAAGCTGTCTTTGAAACCTTTCAGGTGAGAAGGAAGAGAGCTGGGTCTCTAGAAAAGAATTAAATTTGTAAAGACAATGGAATTTGCCAAGGATTTAAAAAATCACTACCCTCCTCTGTTAAACAGATACCCCATATGGCTCCAACTCATCTATGGAAACTCTGTCTTTCAGTGTGCATCAAATGGTATACATGGGGCACTGAGAAGGAAGCAGATGTAACAGGAGATGGTCAGCATGGCCTTGTGTGTACTTGTGTTTCCATGCCATGGGGAAGACCCCTTACTTGCTCAGTACTGAAAAATGCCAACTCCAGACTGAGGCTCCTGTTTTCAGAGTTCACCTGTCACACTGTTTCATTCACCCCTGTGTTCTGCATCCCCAGTACCTCTCCCAGTGTCCAACATACTGTGTGTTCTCAGCATGTGTGGAAAGAAAAGAGAAACAGTAGGCCAACTGTGCCAAATCCCTGATGCCCATCAGCTTCCTGAATGCATCTTTCTGGATGTTCTTAAAGCTTTGGGCCCACCCTGGGTAACTTGCTGGGAAACCCACCTATCAATATATTCTCTGGCTATAAACCTGAGATGCTGTTAATTGGCTTATGTTGTCTCCTACTTATTTCTTGCATGTCTGTGTCCCAGTTCTTTTAGGTTTTAGCTGAGTAGGCAGGGCACTTATAACATAGTGGCAAATGATATAAACAGAACAATGCCTAATGCCATGGTACTGATTAAAATTTGAGAGGATAGGAATTCTCTATGGCCCTGGAAAGTGAGGATGACCTTGCTTTAGATCATGATGTATGGGCAGTCCAAGAAATTGTGGAAGTGTTCAAGAAGAAAGGCAATATAAAGTAGTTAACAACATGGATTTTGGACAGGTCTAGCTTACACACCCAGCTTCACCATTTTTCAGCCATATGAATTTAGGTACATGGCATAATCTGTCTAAATCATAGTTTCTTTTTTAAAAAGAGCATAATTGTGAGGATGCCATGTGACTTCTAGAAATAATAAAGATTAAAAGAAGCAATAGGCGTAAAGGATTTAGCAAAATTCCAGACATACAGTAAATTAATGCTTTAAAATTCATGATGACGATGGGAAGACATAAGAGGAAGATGACAATGATGGTAATGACCAAGACCCCAGGGTAGGTTGGCCTGACTGGAGGAAAGGAAGAGACTGTCTACCTGGGGAAGGAGTTGGGAGTGAAGGAAGTATAGCATCAGGTAGGGTAGAGGAACAGATTGAAGAAAACCTGAAAGACTGAGAAATACTGAGAGACAGAAATGTTCGGGAGAGAAAGAGAAAAAAGTTTACTTCCAATAAATGCAAGGGAGTCAGACTTCAGAACAAACACAAAACACACATCTTTAAGGGAATATATGGAAAAATTACCAAGGATACCAAGTTTACATTTGTCTACTCATAGTGGAAAAACAGCTTTCTCATGCAACTACCATATTCAGAAGGATCAAGACATAGCCGCAGTCACCAGCATAGCAAGAACCCAGGATTAAACTGCTTTTGTTAGGGAGCCAAGGTTTATGTGAAATAATTAAAGTTCAAATAATTTGAGGACCAGAACCAGTCAGAGTAACCTGTTATTTTGGGGGGGGGGTTCTGCACACATGACCCTCACACCATATTGGAAGCAAAGTGTCATTTTCTTGCTTCTACCAAAGTAATAGTTATAATACATTCTATGGCAACAGATAATTCCAATATGAGGACTTTGGATTCAGAGAGACTTTGATTCAAATCCCAGAATTACCATTAAATGGCACTGTGAGCTCAGAAAATACGCTTAATGTCTCTGAAGCACAGTCGCTTCATTTGGAGAAAGGGGATGAAAATATCTCTCCTTTCTTTTAATGGATTAAAATATAGGTAATCATTAAGCATAGTGCCTGACACACTGGGAGTATTCAGTCAAAGACAGCTGCTTTTCTCAGGTTGCCCAAAGCGTGACTTCCTCTGATTGCTCAAGTGACATGGGGAAAATACAAATTCAAAGAAGAGAATATTGACCTATATCAAGCTTATCCAACCCGTGGCCCAGAGCAGCTTAGAATGCAGCCCAACACAAATGTATTAACTTTCTTAAAACACTATGGGATTTTTTTTACTTTTTTTTTTTTTTTTTTTTTTTTAGCTCATCAGCTATCTGTTACTGTTAAAGTATTTTGTGTGTGGCCCAAGACAATTCTTTTTTTTTCCATTGTGGCCCGGCGAAGCCAAAAGATTTGACATCCCTGACCTAGATGATCCTGGGAGCCTGGAACTTCTCCACCAAGCTTGAAAAATCCCCCAAAGACTGAGTAGGAGCAGGTGTCAAACTGCAGCTGCCTTGACCATGATCTGGGTGAAGCTGTGTGTGTGAAATAGCACCATTGTGCCCACAGTCAAATGTAGCAAAATGAGAAAAATAAAGAAAACGTAATATTTTTTCTAAAGCTAATTTTTTTAACTTAAGGGATGATTATTTATTCTAAGATCATGTCCTTCTAACTTTTTAAAATTATTATTCTATCGTTTTGGGGGAACAGGTGGTATTTGGTTAAGTGTTTAAGTTCTTTAGTGGTGATTTCTGATATTTTGGTGCACCCATCACCCGAGCAGTGTACACTGCACCCAATATGTAGTCTTTATCCCTCATCTCCCTCCCACCCTTCACCCCAAGTCCTCTGAGTCCAATGTATCATTCTTATGCCTTTGCATCCTCATAGCTTAGTTCCCACTTATAAGTGAGAACATACAACATTTGATTTTCCATTACCGAGTTACTTTACTTAGAATAATGTTCTCCAACTCCATTCAGATTGCTGTGAATGCCTTTGCTTCATTCCTTTTTATGGCTGAGTAGTATTCCATGGTGGGTGTCTGTGTGTGTGTGTGTGTGTGTGTGTGTTTTCTTTATCCACTCATTGGTTGGTGGACATTTAGGCTGGTTCCATATTTTTGCAATTGCAAATTGTGCTGCTATAAACATGGATGTGCAAGTCCCTTTTTCATAATATGACTTTTCTTTTCCTCTGGGCACATACCCAGTAGTGGGATTGCTGAATCAAATGGTAGTTCTACTTTTAGTTCTTTAAGGAATCTCCATACTGTTTTCCACAGCGGTTATACTAGTTTACATTCTCACCAGCAGTGTAAAAGTGTTCCCTTTTCACCACATCCACGCCAACATCTATTTTTTTTATTTTTTAATTATGGCTATTCTTTCCGGGGTAATGAGGTATCACATCGTGGTTTTGATTTGCATTTTCCTGATAATTAGTGATGTTGAGCATTTTTTCATGTATTTCTTGGCCATTTGTGTATCTTCTCTTGAGAATTTTCTATTCATGCCCTTAGTCCACTTTTTGATGGGATTATTTGGTTTTTTCTTGCTGATTTGTTCAGATTTCTTGTAGATTCTGGATATTAGGTTTTTGTCAGATGCATAGTTTGTGAATATTTTCTCCCACTCTGTGTGTTGTCTGCTTACTGATAATTTCATTTGCTGAGCAGAAGCTTTTTAGTTTAAGTTCCATCTATTTATCTTTGTTTTTGTTGCATTTACTTTTAGATTCTTGGTCATGAAGTTTTTGCCTAAGCCAATGACTAGAAGAGTTTTTCTGATGTTATCTTCTAGAATTTTTATGGTTTCAAGTCTTAGATTTAAGTATTTGATCCAACTTGAGTTGATTTTTGTATAAGATAAGAGATAAGGATCCAGTTTTATTCTTCTATATGTGGCTTGCATTATCCCACTACCATTTGTTGAATAGGGTGTCCTTTCCCCCACTTTATGTTTTTGTTTGCTTTGTCGAAGATCCGTTGGCTATAAGTATTTGGCATTATTTCTGAGTTCTCTATTCTGTTCCATTGGTGTTTTTATACCAGTACCATATTGTTTTGGTAACTATATCCTTGTAATATAGATTGAAGTTGATTAATGTGATGTCTCCAGATTTGTTCTTTTTTGCTTACTCTTGCCTTGACTATGTGGGCCTGTTTTTGTTCCATATGAATTTTAGAAATGTTTTTTCTAGTTCTGTGAGGAATAATGGTGGCATTTTTATGGGAATTGCATTGAATCTGTAGATTGCTTTTGGCAGGATGGTCATTTTCACAGTATTGATTCTACCCATTCATGAATATGGGATGTTTTTACATCTGTTTGTGTCATCTATGATTTCTTTCAGCAGTGTTTTGTAGTTTTCCTTGTAGAAATCTTTCACCTCCTTGGTTAGATATATTCCTAAGTATTTTTACTTTATTTTTTATTTTTTGCAGCTATCGTAAAAGGGGTTGAGTTCTTGATTTAATTCTCAGGTCATTCACTGTTGGTATATAGCAGTGCTACTGATTTGTGTACATTAATTTTGTATCCTGAAATTTTACTGAATTCATTTATCAGATCTAGGAACTTTTTGGATGAGTCTTTAGGGTTTTCTAGGTATGTGATTATATCAGCAAACAGCAACAGCTTGACTTCCTCTTTGTCAATGTGGATGCCCTTTATCTCTTTCTTTTGTCTGATTGCTCTGGCTAGGACTTCCAGTACTATGCTGAATAGAAGTGGCAAAAGTGGGTATTCTTGTCTTGTTCCAGTTCTTAGGGAGAATGCTTTCAGCTTTTTTCCATTTAGTATAATGTTGGCTGTGGGTTTGTCATAGATAGCTTTTATTACCTTAAGGTATGTCCCTTCTATGCTGATGTTGCTGAGGGTTTTAATCATAAAGAGATGCTGGATTTTTTCAGGTGCTTTTTTCTGCATCTATTGAGATGATCATGTGATTTTTATTTTTACTTCTGTTTATGTGGTGTATCACATTTATTGACTTGCATATAGTTAAACCAGCCCTGCGTCCCTGGTATGAAACCCACTTGATGGTAGTGTATTATCTTTTTGATATGCTGTTGAATTCAGTTAGCTGGTATTTTGTTGAGGATTTTTGCGTCTATGTTCATCAGGGATATTGGTCTGTAGTTTTGTTGTTGTTGTTATGTCCTTTCCTAGTTTTGGGATTAGGGTAATACTGGCTTCATAGAATGATTTGGGGATAATTCCCTATTTCTCTATCTTTTGGGATAATTTCAGTAGGATTGGTACCAATTCTTCTTTGAATGTCTGATAGAATTCAGCTGTGAATTTGTCTGGTCCTGAAGTTTATTTTCTTGGCAATTTTTAAATTACTGTTTCAATCATGCTACTTGTTATTGGTCTGTTCAGAGTTTCTATTTCTTCCTGGTTTAATCTAAGAGGGTTGTATATTTCCAGGAATTTATCCATCTCCTCTAGGCTTTCCAGTTTAGGCACATAAAGATGTTCATAGCAGCCTTGAATGATCTTTTGTATTTCTGTGGTAACAGTTGTAACGTCCCCCATCTTGTTTCTAATTGAGCTTATTTGGATCTTCTCTCTTCTTTTTTTGGTTAAATTCCCTAATGGTCTATTGATTTTGTTTATCTTTTGTAAGAACCAGCTTTTTGTATCACTTACCTTTTGCATATTTTTTGTTTCAATTTCATTTAGTTCTGCTCTGATCTTTGTTATTTCTATTCTGATGGGTTTGGGTTTGGTTTGTTCTTGTTTCTCTGGTTCCCTGAGGTGTAACCCTAGATTATCTATTTATGCTCTTTCAGACTTTTTGAAGTAGGCATTTAATGTTATGAACTTTCCTTTTAGCACTGCTTTTGCTGTATCACAGAGGTTTTGATAGGTTGTGTCACTATTATTGTTCAGTTCAAATAATTTTTTAATTTCCATCTTGATTTCGTTGTTGACCCAAGGATCATTCAGGAGCAGATTTTTAATTTCCATGTATTTGTATAGTTTTGAAGGTTCGTCTTGGAGTTAATTTTCAATTTTATTTCACTGTGGTCTGAGAGAGTACTTTATATTATTTCGAGTTGCTTAAATTTATTGAGACTTGTTTTGTGGCCTATCATATGGTCTATCTTGGAGAATGTTCTATATGCTGATGAGAAGAATGTATATTCTGCAGTTGCTGGGTAGAATGTTCTTAAATATCTATTAAGTCCATTTGTTCTAGGGTATAGTTTAAATCCATCATTTCTTTGTTGACTTTGTCTTGATGACCTGTCTAGTGCTGTCAGTCGAGTACCGAAGCCCTCTACTATTATTATGTTGCCGTCTATCTCATTTCTTAGGTCTAGTAGTAGTTGTTTTATAAATTTGGGTGCTCCAGTATTAGGTGCATATATATTTAGGATTGTGATATTTTCCTGTTGGACTAATCCTTTTATCATTATATAATGTCCCTCTTTGCCTTTTTTAGCTGTTGTTTCTTTGATGTCTGTTTTATCTGATATAAGAATAGCTATTCCTACTTGCTTTTGGTGTCCATTTGCATGGAATATCTTTTTCCATTCCTTTATCTTAAGTTTATGTGAGTCTTCATGTGCCAGATAAGTCTCTTGAAGACAGCAGATACTTGGTGAATTTTAATCCATTCTGCCATTCTGTATCTTTTAAGTGGAGCATTTAGGCCATTTACATTCAACATTAGTATTGAGATGTGAGGTACTGTTCTGTTCATTATGCTAGTTGTTGTCTGAATACTTTGTGGGTTTTTTTTTTCATTGTGTCATTGTTTTATTAATCCTGTGAGACTTATGCTTTAAGGAGGTTCATTTTGGTGTATTTTGAGGTTTTCTTTCAAGGTTTAGAACTCCTTTTGCCATTTCTTGTAGTGCTGGCTTGGTAGTGGCAAATTCTCTCAGCATTTGTTTATTTTAAAAAGGTCTTATCTCTCCTTCATTTATAAAGCTTAGTTTTGCTGGATACAAAATTCTTGGCTGATAATTATTTGTTAAGGAGGCTAACGATAGGACTCCAATCCCTTCTGGCTTGTACGGTTTCTGCTGAGAAATCCATTAATCTGATAGGTTCTTTTTTATAGGTTTCCTGGTGCTTTTGTCTCACAGCTGTTAAGATTCTTTCCTTCATCCTGACTTTAGATAACCTGATGACTATGGACCTAGGTAATGATCTCTGCGATGAATTCCACAAGTGTTCATTGAGCTTCTTGTATTTGGATGTCTAGATCTCCAGCAAGACCAGGGAAGTTTTCCTCAATTATTCCCTCAAATAAGTTTTTCAAACGTTTAGATTTCTTTTCTTCCTCAAGAAAACCAATTATTCTTATGTTTGGTTGTTTAACATAATCCCAAATTTCTTGGAAGCTTTGTTCATTTTTTAAATTCTTTTTTCTTTGTCTTTGTGGGGTTAGGTTAATTCAAAAGCCTTGTCTTCAAGCTCTGAAGTTTTTTCTTCTACTTGTTTAATTCTGTTGTTAAACTTTCAGTGTGTTTTGCATTTCTCTAAGTGTATCTTTTATTTCCAGAAGTTGTGATTGTCTTTGTGATATCTATTTCTCTGGAGACTTTTCCATCCATATCCTGCATTTTTTTTTAATTTTTTAAAGTTGGACTTCACCTTCCTCTGATACCTCCTTTAGTAGCTTAATAATCATCCTTCTGGATTCTTTATCTGGCAATTCAGAGATTTCTTCTTGGTTTGGATTCATTGCTGGAGGGCTAGTGTGATCTTTTAGGAGTGTTACGGAAACTTGTTTTGTCATATTACCAGAATTACTTTTCTGGTCCCTTCTCATTTGGGTAGACCATTTCAGTGGGAAGGTCTAAAATTTAAAAGCTGTTGTTCAGATTCTTTTGTCCCACAGGGCAATCCCTTGATGTGGTGCTCTCCTGCTTTCTCTAGGGATGGGGCTTACTAAGAGCCAGACTGCAGTGATTGTTATTGCACTTCTGGGTCTAGCCACCCAGCAAGGCTACTGTGCCCCGGTGCTGGGGAATGTAGGCTGGTGCTGGGGAATGTCTGCAAAGAGTCCTGTGATGTGATCCATCTTCAGGTCTTCCAGCCATGGATACCAGCACCTGCTCTAGTGGAGGTGGCAGGGGAGCGAAGTGGACTGTGTGAGAGTCCTTGGTTGTAGTTTTCTTTAGTGCACTGGTTTTCTTGAATGCTGATTATGCTAGCAGTGAAGTTGTCATGTGGACATACTCAGGACCTCTGGTTAGCCATGGTGTTGCAGGCAGTGGAATTAGCTGTCGTTTTTTCCTTCTTTGGAGGAGGGTGGTTCTGTTCTGAGTTGCTGTCATGGCTTGAGTACTCCAAAAGTACTTTTAAGAGTGTACCAGCTGCAGTAGTAGAAGGGGGATATAATCTTACCCTACACTGGCCAGGATGAGTACTTGGGTTTCTGAGGTGATGGGTGGGGCTATTGAGCTGCCAAGAGAGTATCTCTTTTATCTTCAACTACTAGGGCAGGTAGAGAAAAACCATCAGTTTCGGGCAGGGTTAGGTGGGTCTGAGCTCACACTCTCCTTGGGCAGGGCCTACTGTGGCCACTGTGGGGGATAAGGGTGTGGTTCTCAGGCCAATGGAGTTATGTTCCCAAGGAAATTATGGCTGCCTCTGCTGCATCATACAGGTCTCCAGGGAAGTGGGGGAAAGCCGGCAGTGACAGGCCTCACCCAGCTCCCATGCAGCCAGCAAGGCCAGGCTCACTCCAGCTGTGTTCCACCAATAGCACCAAGTTTGTATCCAAGCAGCTGGCAAGCAGGCTTTCTAACATTTTTAACAAAACCATGGTGAGGGTGAAAGTAGTTGATTGGTTTTATTTTTTATTTTGTTTTTCTTTTAATGACCTTAATTGGAAAAGTAAAAAATTTGGCAATCCTAATTCAGCTGCCAAAATTTCTTAGAAAATTTTACTGTAGCATATAATCCAAAAGAATGGAGAACCTTGGTTTAGAAAGCAGAAATCCCTTGTTTTGCCAACTGGGACATTAGGAGCAATCGCAGTGCCTTTTATTCATGAGTATTGTGTATGCAGAGTATACAGGAAGCAAGGTCTTAAGGAAAAAAGAATTCTAGCCTGCTTGGTTATTGCTTATTTCAAAATGCAAGCACACAATTTAAAATCCGGTCACACCTCCTTTTACTGAGCTACAAGCCTGCTATTACAAGTGTTTGTAAAGTGCCTGTTAGCAGTTAATAAGTAAAGGTGTTGGCTTATATTCTGAGGGTATCAAGGTGCTCAGACAGTCTAATTTGCCTATTATAGGATGAAATTTGATCCCTCTCTTGATGTTCAGATTTGAGGAGCCATATTCCAAAACTCTTGGTACTTTCCTCCATTGCGTAAAGATACAATTCTAAGAACATTTGTGAAATGTGAAAGACAGGGTCCAAGACCCTGTAAGCATGGCCTACACGTTGCCTCTGCAGTAATGGCTGTGGTGGAAGTGCTGGGTCTTGGAATTACTCCTCTATTCCTATTGACAAGCAAATTCTGGAGCACAGCCAGAGTGGAAATGAAGGATGAGTTACTATATTGAAACAGGAAATAGAATTTAAGAAAATAGGTACAAAATTCAGATTTTCTCTCTGGAGGAAGATGTTTCTGAAAAGAAAATAATTAGCCTTTGGCGAGGTTGGAATGTAAGGAATGAAAAGTTTGCATGAGGAAGGTGAAAAGGCATGCTTGGAGGGAGCACAGAAAAGAGCAGACCTATGGATATTCCTTGGGGTATAGACATATTGACAGTTCCTATACAGCCTATTGCCATAGGTGTCTATAAAACATGAAGCTCTGATATGTGGAAAGACCAGATTTAGAAAGGCCTCAGCTATTCACTCATACCTTACTGAGTTCAGTAAAACACATGGAGAAATAACAATCTTAAAAAAAATTGTTCATTTATTTTCTTTTTGTGCATTCAGTGTATGGTAATTATAGACACATCATTTATGAGTGACAAAACTATTCTCTGATTATCTGGGTTAAAGCCTTGGAATAAGTTATCATGTTTACCTGTGTTTCCTTCATGATACAAACTAAGGACTAAATTGTTATTCAAAATGTCAATTGTCATTCCAGAAGAGGCTTTGAAAAAATTATAATCTAGATAGATCCACCAGACAGATACCAGCCAGGACTTTTCTTATGAAGCATACAAAATATTTAATGGTGTCTGTGCCTAGAATTGGATTCAAGTCAGATAATAAGGCAAATTCAGAGAAAATGATTAGAATCTTAAAGGGCCCAGAAAGACAAATCTAACTTCTTTTCCAGATTCTTAAATCATAATTTTTTATGACTCACAAAAAGCTCTAATGATGATATAATAATTTTTTGTGGATTGTGTTTCTGAGTTTATTATTATTTTGAAGTTACTGAGTCTGAGACCCTAAAAAGCCCAAATCCAGCTCTGCTAATCATCCTACTGCATTGTGGGTTTCCCAAGAAAATCATGTACCATGGCAGACCGTGAAGAAGGATGGACAGTGTTACATTATTGATAGCTGCGAAAATGCCTCAAAGCTCTGATAAAAAGGTCGGGTTGATTCACAAGGTTTACTGAGACCTAAATTATTCTTCTTACCTGCCCTGTCTCTCTTTCCCTATTCTCCATCTAAATCTTGACTCCCATGTTCCAAAACATGATGCTGCAGGACAGGAGGAATAACCAGGCCCCAAAAGGGACCCAAGTCTACTCACCCATCTGTGGGCATGGAGTCAGAAAAGAGAGAGGCTAGCAGTCTCTCCAAGTGGCCTGGCTGCCTACATCTGTTTATCACAGAGACTGGAAGACAGAGTACGGGAAAGAGGCTGGAGCTTTTCAGGATACAATGATCTTGACCCCTAGTTCCCTCCATGTCAATGTTTTGATCAGTCAGATAAGCATCTTCTCTTCTCCTGTAAAGGAACCAAGAGGACAGTGAACAGAGATGAAAGCCTTCTGAGATAGGGATCTATTTCTGAAGTGCATGTTTCTGCCTCTATAATAACAATATCTGCCATGTATCAAGTATGTAGTATGTGCTATATGCTGTTCAGAGGGCTTTATGTGTGTTACCTCATTTCATCTTCACAGGAACCTGTAGTGTTGGCATTGTTACATACTCAAGTTACAGATTAAAAAAAAACAACAACACAAGCTCAGAAAGGTCAAGTTTCACCTCCTTCAGCTATCTACCCAGTGTTTAAATACCCGCTGTGATGGATAGTCACATTGGCTACTGTTGGCTTCTAAAAATAGAAAATTCACTTTCACCACTACTCCCACCCTAGATAGCTTAATTCTACTAGTGGTAATTCTGATCATGATTAATTTCCCCCTGCTATTAAAAATGTTGACTCCCTATAGCCTATTACACTGACTACTATTTGTATCTTCTATAATGGTGGTTCTCAACCAGGGTGATTTTACCCTAGTAGACATTTGACAATGTCTGGAGACATTTTTGGTTGCCACACTTGGGAGTCGGGGTGCTACTGGCATCTCATGGGTAGAGGCCAGAATGCTGCTAACCACCCTACAATGCACAGGACAGTTCCCTGCAACAAAGGCTTATCCAGCCTAAAATGCCAATAGTTCTAAGATTGGGAAATCCTGTTCTGCAGCCACACAAGACAAATTGGATTACATTCTGCATTAGCCCTTAGATGTCTCAAGAAAACAATAATGATACATCTAACACCTCCACCATATATATCCCCCCATCCATACCACACTGACTCTCCAGTCTTCCTATGCTTATCTGTTTAAAATTCCATTTTAAAAAAAGGCTCAGAAGACTAAGTGAACTACCCAAGTGAAAAACAAAGCCAGCCCTAGATCTGAGATTACTTAGCTCCAATTTCAATTATCTTCTAACTATATCACGTCTAATCTTTCAATCTATTCATTGGGAATAAAAGTGAATAATATAGACAATGTCTCTATTCTCACAAAGTTTATACTCCAGTGAACATCAACTTAACATTTTCCCTACCCATGTATGAATTATCTTCTCCACTGTCATTTGAGTTGCTCATATCAACTTTTAAAGCCAATAAAAAAAATTCCCATAGTCAGGGCCCTCAAAGGAAAGCATAACTACTTTCATGGCAAATGAAATCTGTGCATATAGATCAATAGAACAGAAGAGTACGGAAGTGAACCCATACAAATGATTTTGACAAAGGTACCACAGCAGTTCAACGGGAAAAGGATACTCTTTTTGATAAGTAATGTTCAAACAATTGAATAGTCATATGTAAAAAGATTAATCTTGAACCCTATTTCATACCATAAACAAAAATTAAATCAAAATGGATCATAGACCTGAATGCAAGATCTAAAATTACAAAATGTATTTTAAGAAAGAAAAAAAATGTTAGTGACCTTGAGCTCGGTGAAGATTCCTTTAAAATAACAAGAAAGTGTGAACTGTTTAAAAAAATCAATAATTTGTATTTCATAAAATCAAAACTTTGCAATTAAAAAAGACTTACAAAAATAAAGCAAGCTATATACTAGGAAAAAATATTCGCATGACATGTATTTAACAAAAGACCTATGTCTAAAATATGTAAAGAACTCTTATAACTTATTAAGACAACCCATTAAAAAATAGGGAAGAATGATGTGATTATTATGCAGTGCATGCCTGTATCAAAACATCCTAGATACCCCATAAATATATATACCTACTATGTACCCACAACCATTAAAAATTTTAAAAAGAGATTTGAACAGACACATCAAAAAAATTACAGATGGCAAATAAACACATGAAAAGTGCAACATTGTTAGTCTATAAGGAAATGAAAATTGGAACCACAATGAAATATCACTACAACCCACTAGAATGACTAAAAATTAAAAACACTATACCAAGTATTGACAAGGATGTGGAGCCACTGGAATGCTCATACACTGCTGCTGGGAATGCAACATGGTGAAATCACTTTGTAAACAATCTGGCCACTTCTTAAAAAGCTGACCATATACCTACTATTCAACCAAGCCATTGCCCTCCTAAGTATTTATCCAAGAGAAAAGAAAAACATACCCTCACAAAGACCTATAGACAAACGTTCAGAGTAGCTTTATTTATACAGCCAAAAACTATCAAAACCCAATATCAATAAGTAACTAAACAATTTGTGGTATATCTGTACAATAAGAAGGAAAGAATTACATATGCAACAATATGAATCAAACTCAAAATAATTAAGATTCAAAAAAGGTAGACCTTCCCCATGCCAAAAATAAAAAAAAAATACATAATGCAAATAATTTATAGAACAGAAATTAACCAGTGATTGCCTGGATAACAGGGGTGGGGAGTTGTGGGGACTTATAAAAGGGAAAATAGAAGCTTCTGGGTTGATGGATATGTTCATTATCTTGATTGCAATGATAATTTCATGAATGTATACATATGTCAGAACTCATCAGATTGTTCACTTTAGATGCAGTCATCCACCTCCTAATGACATTTTGGTACATGACAGACCACATATATGACAGTAGTTCCATAAAATTATAATATATATTTTACATGTTTATATTATACAATATAATATCATATTTTACATATTTATATTATACAATATAGCCTAGGTGTGTAATAGGCTATACTATCTAGATTTGTGTGAATGCACTCTGAGATGTTCACACAACAATGTGACGCTGATATTGTTTGGATTTGTGTCCTGCCCAAATCTCATGCCGAATTGGAGGGGCCTGGTGGAAGGGGATTGGATCATGGGGCGGATATTTCCCTTGCTGTTCTTGTAAAAGTGAGTGAGTTCTCAGGAGATCTGATCATTTAAAAGTGTGTGGCACCTCTCCCTTCACTGTCTCTTCTGCCACCATGTGAAGAAGGTACTTGCTTCCCCTTCGCCTTCTGCCATGATTGTAAGTTTCTTGAGGCCTCCCGGTCATGCTTCCTGTTAAGCCTGCAGAACTGTGAGTCAATTAAACCTCTTTGCTTCATAAATTACCCAGTCTCAGGTAGTTCTTTATAGCAATATGAAAACAGACTAATACAGATATAGCAGTGTGAAAATGTACTATTACAGCATTTCTCAGAATGTATTCCCTTTGCTGGGTGAAGCATGACTATGTGTGTAGTGTATTATACCTTAAATATACCTCAATAAAATTGTAGAAAAATGAAATAAATAAATAAAAGGTGACACGTTGGTGATCTTTGGCTGCCTTTTTCCCATTTGAGGGGCTGTGGCATCTGTGTCTATCCTGTAGTGCTAACTACAGTGGCCGCATGAGTGCCTTCTTTTAGTGCCAGCCCCTGAGACCTCCAAAGCCCTGTCATCACTAGGAGGGTTCTGCTGGTATAGTCATTTGGTGATTAGCCTGCCCATCCACAAAGAACTAAAAAGGCAATAATTGCTTAGATATTGCACATTGGTGACATTGGTGGCCTTGTCTTGGGTAATCTTCATCATTAAGTATGGATTGAGTTACACCAATCATTTTAGAGTCAAAGGCATAGCTTGGAGGTCACCTGAGTCCCAGTCTGCCAAATGACAGTGTCTGAGCACATCTTTCATTTCCACAGACCCTTGCCATACCTCATCCTTGAGTCTCATTTCACATCTTTATTTATACCCCTGATTTCGTGTCCTGAAAGCTTATTTGTTTTGACTTTTCAGTGTCTCTTTCCTGACCCACGATCAGTGAAATCCTGAGCCACATAAAGACCACAATTCACCAAGACAGATTTATTTCCCAGAAAGTCTCTTCTTGAGTATAGGTTAAGCATGGGTTTGAGAGTTAAGAATTTATATGGACAGTGTTTGGGAAGATGACAATGATGTTTCTTGACAGATTTTTATTATATTTTAACATCAGCTTTCTCTATGTCTGTATATATTAAAGAAAACGGTATAATTTATATTATACCTGAGAGGCTGCGTGCTATAGTAGAAATTACCACAAACTTTATACCCAAATCTGGACTCAAAGCCCAGTTGTGTAGTTTCCAGCTATATGAAGTTTAGCTTGGGCAAGTTTCTTTTGTGAAACTCAGTTTTCTCTTTTGTAATATAGGATACTTGTTGTAAGGGTTTAATAGGCTATTTTCTTTGAAGAACCTTGGACAATAAGAAGTCATAGTAAAGTGGTTCAAATCATGGGATCAGAAGCCAGACAGAGTTTCAGTCTTGACCTCATCACTGATTTTGTAACACTCTGTGCCTCAGTTTTCTCGTCTACAAAATAAGGATAACAGCATTCAGCTTCTAAGGGTAGTATATGGGTAAATTAGTTAATGCATGTAAAACATTTACAGCAGTACCAGGAAAAAGATGGGGACTCAATAAATGTTAGCTACCATCATTATTATTGTTGCAGTTATTTGTTATAATGTCTGCCACATAATAGCTGTTGGGAAAATAGAAGGCATTGTTCATTTAAAACCCTCTCTTGTTTTAAACAACTTCTCTCTCCTGCAGCCCCTTAAGTATTTCCAAGGAACCCCAATGTTCTTCAGATCACAGTAGGAATGACACATTCTACATGTGTGTTGCTCAGCAAAGCAAATAGAATAATAACTAATGTGAGATTTTAATTATGTATATCAGTGATGTTGCTTTGTAAATCAAAGCTAATTGATTCTGAGTACTTGCTACTTCTTTAACCCTCCTGCCAGCTCAGGAGCAAGCATGCAATTTTCCATGTAAACAGCAAGGGTGCTTATAGAAAAGGTATTCAAAACGAGCAGAGTGCCATCTACACTAGAGCAACATCGAGACTAGGGATTTAAACTTATCATACTGAGTACCACCCATGGTATGTACGTATCTTAGAAGGAGGAACGATGTTTCCTCACTGTAAACTTAGATAAGCACGGCTTCACCCTCTGGCAGCCATCCTTTGACTTTTCCTTCAGAAAATGGTCCAAACTTTTTGAATCAATGATTCTGTCTTAACCATCCCCTGGCACACTCCTAAATCTAATGGGTTCAGTAATTTAACTGGCTGTTATATGAATCAGTATTTTCATTTTTCTAAATGCCTGATTTTCAAATTTATGTTTACTCACACTAAATTTGGCATGCAAATGTAATTCCTAAAGCAGAAAGTAAGAGGAACTGATGGGCGTAGGTTAAAAAATGAAGCTAGTGAAGTTTGGCTGCCCAACCAAACCCCACACACCCCATGATCCCTACAGCTGTCCCCGAAGTATTTCTTAGAAACCCCAAATGTTCTTTGACTAACACTTTAAAAACTTCTTCCCTAAAGTTACTTTCTTCACTGAAGCCTCTGTATTGTTGTATTTGCATATCTCATGAAAAGCCCACATCCCCGCGTTGACTTCACTGGTTTGTGCTTTGATACATTTCATCATGTTGAATTTAAGCTGTCTACTTTCCAAAGTGAAAAATCCAAATTTTTCAGTACTTCAAAAAATCCTTCTTTCTACCCAACGATCCATTTCTCTATTCATTTAATGATTAAGAAAAAAAGACCGAAATTTTCAAGATTCTTTAACCCAAAAAGATAAAATGGTGTCTGTCCGTAGAATTAGATTCAAAGTCAGATAATAAGGCAAACTCAGAGAAAATAAGGAGAGTTTGAAAGGACCCTGAAAGGCAAATCCTTGAGAGGGAGTCCTTGTATGCTAAGTGGAATAGTCATTGGATTACAAATTTGCAGACCTAGGTCCTCATTAAGCCTGTCACAAGCTGCTTCTGTAACCTTTCACAGGTCAGTTAGCCTCTCTGGACTTTAGGGTAATCCACTATGCTCACCTCATAGCATTGATGACCCCAGTGAGAAGCTACAAAGGGAAATGGAAAGATTCTACAAATGGAAGAAATCATATAGTTTTCGTTTTTCCTGAAAAAAAAAAAAAAGTAGGGGGACTTGCCTCCTGGGGTTTGAATTGGCTGTGGTTTGTCTTTATTTTCTTGCATGCACAAATGCCTTTTTATGTGAAGATGCTTTTTTCTTTAAGAATTGGAATTGTGGTTGCCCTACTTAGAGTCAAAAATGCCTATGAGCAGCCGCAGCCGTCTTTAACTCCTACACATATAGCCAATTAGGGGGATGTACGCTCATCCTGGGCCTTAGAGAATCTTCTTCTGATCCTTACAGTTAGAACTTCATGTTCAGAGAGCTGCTTAGTTATTATATCTAATGACCTAGTTCAGCCAGGACAAAAATGTGAAATATACTTTTTCTTTCTCCTGTCCCCCACCACAAACACACACACATCCATGTGCATGATGTACATTCCTTAAGTACACTGTGCACACACACATTTCTTTTCTCCAGACCCTTTGTGTCAAACATTTTACAATTCCTCCTGCCAAGCTTTCATGAAGTTCCGGAGTGGACAAGGAAATGGCCCCAGTGACACACATCAGTTCTGATGGATCATTCTGACCAGCAGCCAAGAGTCTCCGGAAGAGCATGAAAGCACTAGGTCACTGAGAACCAGTCCTTTGGGTGATTAGGTATTTTGCAGACAGTAGGATAAATCCTCATCTTTTGCTAGTTATAGGAAGAGATATGCTTTCTCCCAACAGCGAAAGTGAAAGGACTAGCCCGCTATCAGTTTCCATGGCAACGCAGATCCACTACCTGCTTAGTTCATCCTGTCACTGTGGAAGACTTGAGGGAAAAACAACATTAAGCTTCTCTCTGTTTTTTGTCAAATATTTTGAAGGGACATTTCATAGCATGAGTCTGAAACACCTTTTTAGGAGTGAAAAGGAGAACATGAGAGAGAGAAAAAGGGGGAGCAATGAGCCTGGGGATGCTGGGGACATATTTGAGGGGAAGAGACTGTGGCTGATGTGGTCAGTGCCAATAAAACAGAGAGAGGAGGAAAGGAAAGCAATAAATATGTATTGAGTGTCCACTTCAGGCCTGGTGCTGTGCTTAATAATGCACATGCTGTGGCCTCTCAGAGCCCTCTGTCTGGAAGAGAAAGGCAGGTAAACAGGCTACGACTGCATGAGCAAAGCTGCCAGGACATCTGCACAGGGCACACTGCAGGCAGGGGCAGGAGGCGCTGACACTGGTGTTTGGAGGGATGGGCGGAAGGCAGATTTCTCATAGGAAATGTCTATGCTAGAATCTAAAGAAAGTGTAGGGGAGAGCAGGTGAAAAAGTCCTGGGGCATTTCTGCTTAGAGAGTGAACCATGCAGAGGCCCTGAGAAGTGAGACACCTCGGCTTGGAAGACTTCTGGAAGTTCCTTCTGGCTGGAGTGGAGCTTGAGACGGCTTAGGGCAAAAAATGAGCGTGGCTGGAGAAGTTAGCAGGTTCTGAATTATGACATCACTTATTATAAGTCATGTTTAAGGGGCTGCAATTTATCTGGACCGTAATAAGGAGCCATTAAAGTATGTGAAGCAGGTTTGTGAAAACATCATACCTGCAGCAGAGTGGAGGATGGTTCTGTAGCCAAACAGTGATGGTGGAGGAAAAGAGGGGACATTCTAAAGTGAAAGAGTGTGGGTCATGGATGAGACAAGAATGGCAGCAGTGGGGATTAAGCAATGTGTATGGGTTCTGGAAATTTTATGACTTAGAACCAACAATAGTTATTATGGGTGAAAGAGAAGTGAAAAATGAAGTCCATGTTGCTGGATGACTGAGTGAACAATAGTGCCACTCACTAAACAGGAGTCAGTGATGGAGGAGCGGGCTGGGGCTATTTGCTTGATTACCAAGAAGCCAGGTTGGGCCAGGTTGGTCAGGCCAGGTTAAGCCTTTAGAATAGCACTTGTCAAGCTTTTGTGTGAGCTTGTGCATGGGTATGTCCAGAGTCTGAAACAAGTGTCATGGAATACTATGAGAAGATGACATGTTTAGCTTAGGACATGGCATGGGTGATTCTATTATAGAATGAGATTTCATGTAGACCCCGATATGGGGTATGTAAGAGCAACCACAACAAAACAGTTCAGAACATCTTTTTCTTCTCCGTCTTTAATCAAAACCTGCATACCTTCTACACCTTTCATTACTGCTACCTGCCCATGAAAGTTTGGAGGTGAGCCGTAGCCATAAAAGGAGGAAATTTAATTTCACTGTTGGTAATTGCACCAGGAACTTAGCTGTTGTGGAGTTCAACATTCTCATTCGGGCTCAGAGAAATTCACAGCAAGAATGCTAAAGGTGGCACATGGTAGAGTGCCATGAGGATAGGGTGTGGCCTATATGAGTAGTTCCTGGTGGTGGCCGACCAGCTGGCAAAAGGATCCCTCCTGTGATCCACGCACATGCTTACTTACCCCTGTTCTTTCTTCCAGGAAGTCCAGTGTTAAACTCTTCATCATCTTCTAGTGGTCCACAGCTTTTCTTCAAAGGCTGACTCATTTTTACATACAGTCACATGAGATCTTGGTTTCTGCCATTTTAAATGCCAGGTATGAGACCCAGCCCCACAACTAGGTGATGTGTTCATCTTAAGCAAGTTGCTTAAATTCTCATTTTCCTTCTATGTATTGGAGGGATGATAGTGACAGTCGTGAGCCCCACCCCACCAGGTGGCAATGAGGGATAAATAAGACAAGGCCTGAGAAGGAGAGGTGGAAACTGGAACAGGTGTTGGGTTTCCTATCACAGTATGAGGAGGGCAGCTGGGTTGTGGAAAGAAGAGGCATGAACCCCCCAGCTCCTTCTTCCTGTGACCCTGCCATGCGTGTCTAGCTCTCTCTGGGAAGCATTTGCTCAGAGTAATCTTGAACCATCTGTAGGAGGGTAACAAGTTCTGAGAAGATAGAATTCCTTATGTGTAACAGAGCTGTCACTCCCAGGCATTTCTTCTGCCACATGAATGAGACAATGAATGAATCTCTCCCTGCACCCTCACTGTGTGTTAACTGTCTAAGGTATAACTTTGAGCACAGTTCCCAAATATAGTACTTTATGTTCTCTCCGGTAATACTAATAACTCACTTCTGGAGTCGCAGAAAGAACATGGATTTGGATTCAGGCTACCTCAATGCACCTCTGACATTTACTAGGTTGTGGTGTTGGATAAATCATTTAACTTCTGAGGGTGTCTATTTCCTTGTCTGCACAAAAGAGATCATTCCTCCCAAACATTACTATGAAGATTAGAGGTCATTTATGCAGGGGGCCAAGTGCAGGGCCTAGCCCAGAGTAGGCACTCAAGCAGTAGCTACATTACTTTATTCCTAATAATTTATAATAATAAAAAATAAGATGTTATGCTCTCCCCAGGTCCTTAGCCCACCCTCCCTCAAACTTGCATGAATTACTATGGCTGCATAATAATCTCCCTCAGTCCTGAAGGAAGCATCTAAATTAGTAGTTATGAAACCAATTAACATCACAGAGGATTGGAAAAAAATCCTGCCTGTGACTCTAGCCCTGTGACTACTCAGAAATCTCAGCCAGCATCACTTCAGCTGGCATCTGGAAGTTACTCCTGCACCTTGAAGCACCCCTGCAGGAGCCAGGTCTACTGAGAGTGGGCAGCCCTCTCTGCAGGCCGAGAGAGCAGGAGGCAGGAGAACTAGAGAGAGATGTCTAGCTGGGCCTGTGCTCCCCAGCACTCTTTTGTACCCAGTGGCTGTGTGAAGGGTGGATGAAGGGTATTTGGTTTTAATTGGGAAATGCTATCAATTGTCCTGGGCTCATTTAAAAATCCATTAGTATCAGGAAGTGGATAGATTAAGCAATGAGGAAGGGAAAAGAAGAAAGCTGTCAGCGCCCTGCTTTGTAGGGAGCATACCGCCTGTCTAAGCTTCACTAGCAAGGGCTGTGCTGAATGTTAAGAAGCCTGTTAAAGTCAGTTTCAAGATGCTGGGGAGGGAGAGGAGGTGTCTGGGCCAATTCACACGAAGTCCTGGGCAAGCTTATTGTTCTCGCAGCTTCCAAAAGCGGTACTGCAGTAATCTACACCGCATGTTTCAGATTCCTGCAGCTGTTTCTGGAGGCCTGGCAACTGTGCCACCCAGCTGTAAGCCACATCAACACCTGCAAATAGCGAAACCCCTCTGCGCTCCCGCCCCAACCCTGGCCGCTTTTTTTTTTTTTTTTTTTCTCTGAATGCTCAGCTGGACCCAGATACCTCTTCATCCTGGGAGCCATCAGTCCGGCTAAGGGTCTATGGTGGACTTGAGGCAAACAGGGAGAAGGATGACAGAAATGTGCCAGAAGATGAATTAGAAGAGAAAGCAAAGGGAGGACAAAGATAAAAGCAAGCTATGAGAACAAAAAATGAAAGACAGCTATGACAGGGCTGTGTATTAGCTTCCTAGGGCTTCTGTAACAAAATACCACAAACCAGATGGCTTAAAACAGCAGAAATGTACCCTTACAGTTTTGGAGGCTAGAAATCTGAAATCAAGGTGTTGGCAGGACCATGCCCCCTCTGAAGCCTCTAAGTGGGGATCCTTCCATGCTTCTTCCAGCTTCTGGTAGCCTCAGGTGTTCCTTGGCTTGTGGTAGCCTCTCTCCAGTCTATCCTCTGTCTTCCCCTGGCCACCTTTCTGCTGTGTCTGTGTCTTCTAATAAGGACATATTATTTTAGATTAGAGTCTACCTAATCCAGTAAGACATCATTTTAATTTGACTACATCTACAAAGTCTCTATCTCTGAACAAGGTCACATTCACAAATATTGAGGATTACAACTTCAACATATTTTTTGGTGGGACAGGATTCAACCCACGCCAGGCTGTTTAGAGGACTGCTATCTGGTTAATTCAGTACATCACTGTAGAAGGCCCTGGGAAGCTTGAAAAAGTACTAGTAAGGAATCCAGGGTCACAAACTGAAATACCTGCAGAGGCCAGGCAGGTAACATAATAGGTTCTAGAATAAGAAAACAGTGACTGTCCTTTAGCCTGGAATCATTGGGACAACAATGAACTGGAGTACATGCCCTGGATAAGAGCAAAAACTACTCAGCCCCAGCTGTTGTCACCTTGTAGGACTGAGGCTCGGGGATGCCAGATCAAATGAGAAGCCAAGAATCAAGATTTCTATGTGAAATGTCTCAGTTTTGTTTAAAACCTAGGCAGCTATTTTTTCCCCAAATATGGTGCACAACAAACTAAGACCATCGGCAAATAAGGCAGAGCCATGGGCAGTCAATTTGCCACCACTGCTATAAAGCCATTGGTTCAAATCCCAGTCTTGCCACTTGCTGTGTGACCTCGGGCAATTTACCTCCCATCTCTGGGCCACAATTTCCTATTGAGGAATGAGATGGTCTTAATCATCCAATAGAGTATGGTAATAAATGGTAGTGAATATTCAGAGGTATAGGATGCCAGGCCCACACTAATATGCTTACATATTAGTTTAAGCAACAAAACTTACACGTTGGAAAATTGAAAGACCAGGCACAGTGGCTCATACCTGTAATCCCAGCATTTTGGGAGGCTGAGGCGGGTGGATCATTTAAGGTCAGGAGTTCGAGACCAGCCTGGCCAACACGGTGAAATCCAGTCTTTACTAAAAATACCAAAATTAGCTGGGCATGGTGGCAGGTGCCTGTAATCCCAGCTACCTGGGAGGCTGAGGTATGAGAATCGCTTGAACCTGGGAGGCAGAGATTGCAGTGAGCCAAGATCACACCACTATACTCCAGCCTGGGCAATAGAGCAAGACTCAGTCTCAAAAAAAAAAAAAAGGAAAGAAAGAAAATTAAGAGACCTCAGCCACTTGTCCTGAACATTATGTAGGTGGATCAATTCAAAGCCACTGGAAAGTACCTGCCCCAGCCTAACGCTGAATAATTCTCCTCATATATAACCCCCACCAGGGCTCCACTCTGAGTGAGGCTGTGTAGCATGTGGTTAAAAGCATGGCTTCTGTATGCAGAGATGTGAGAGAGATAGCATCTAGTGGGTAAGAAAGACAGCAGTAGAGTGGAGACAAAAATCCTGGAATCCTGGCTTGAATGCTACTGACAACATCAGCTAATCAATAATGCATATTCTACATGTGAGGTACTGTCCTAAGAGCTTTCATGAATTATTCACAATTAGTCCTCATTCCAATACTGGAAGGTAGATATAATTACCCTTGTTTCATTAACAAGGATACAGAGAAGAGCTGGATTCTAGAGTTTTAAGTAAAATCTCCCAATTCATTTAAATTATGGCAATGGAATCAAGTATTTTTCAAAACACTGTGATGTCTAAACTAAGTCCATCTGCAAACTGGGCCCAGCCCATGGGCAGCTATTTCACAACCTTTGGTCATGAGCCGTGGGTTCCAGACCAAGCTTTGCCAGTTTTCTGTGTGAACCTGGGTGAGTAACATCTACTCTCTGAACCATGGTTGAGATACTCCATAGCTTGCCAAGCAAGGTCACAGAGCTTGTATGTGTCAAAGCCCAGCATCTGAACCCAGGCAGTCCAGGGTCACTAAGTTTATTGGTGGCATAGTCTTCTATAAGTGTTTCTGATGCTTTTCTGAGACCTTTCTATCAATCAAGCTGCAGATCCAGATAGGACACATGATGCTGACTCACCTGCAATGGCTGATATTCTTAACAAATTTTAATGAGCGACAGTGAGGATGAATGCAAATGCCTGGAGGATTACATAGATTTCTGTAAATATGAAAGGTAAAGAAGAGATAGGACGGTCCCTCCTGAATACTGCGTCAGTTGGCCTAAAATTGCATCATGGAGTTTTGTTTTCCTCAGTCATGTAACAATTTTGATTCATGCCTTAAAATAAGAGGAATCTGGCTTTAATACTGAATGTCATTTAGTCTTAAAATCTCCATGTGAAAATAAAGCTGCCCAGTGGTTTTTCATATTTATTTTTAGCAGAAAACCTTTTAAAAAAAAAGTGAAATCCTACATAGAATGCCAGCATAGAAAATAGAATGGGCTGGTGTTCATCATGTTTTGCTAAGGCATAACAATAATGACAATGGTAATAATAGCAGCAGCAAATCCTTGCCTTGGGCCAGCCACTACTTATTCTGAGACCTTACCTGTGGTAACTCATCTAAGCCTTACAACAACCCTTTGAGGAAACTGAGGCAGAGTGATGTTAAGTAATTTGTTCAGGGCTACAGAGCTCAGTGTGGGAGTCAGGCAGGCTGCCCCCAGGGCCTGCAATCTTCCCTGCCCTGCTGCTCAGCTCCTCACCCTGGTACACCACAGGGGTGCCCACATGAGAAACAGCTGATTCCAAATGGGAGCTGACAGCAGAATTCATGTTTCACAGCCTGTAATTTGTAGTCAACTTTGAAATCGTTTGCATTTACTATCTACGGAGACTTAACATATGTAAATTGTCTGTCTCAATAGACAGTTACAAAGACCTGTCATTGTACTTCAGTCTCAGCTAATCTGTCATTGAAATGCTTCATAGGGTCTTTCAAATAGAAATTCATGTCTGCCTCAAAGCCTAAATTATAACTGAGAATATCCCAAGTGTTACTCTACAAATTTGGTGAAAACCTGTCCAGTTGTTAGTTGTGGTTAGGAACAAACAGACCCAAATTTTCTTGTATTTGTATAGACAAAAGTAAAGCCTCATTGACTGAGGGAGATGGGAATCTGGGGCCCGCTGCCTGCAATCTTCCTCTCAGCAACCCATGAGGCAACTCCGGAGAACCCTGGGCTCTGGGAACTCAGTCAGAGAGCCACAGTCCCCAGCCAGATAGAAACAACCTTGTCTGCTGTCTCCGGGAAAGGGAGAGAGTTGTTCCAACCTGGGGTCTGGGAGAAATGACAGCATTCAGAAGTAGGGTCGGCTTAAGGAAGTATGGAGATGCAAGGGACACAGCAATCCTGGGCCTCTGAGTCTCAGGCCAGAGGGTGTTTCCAGCACCTTCTGAGAATTTGGTAATGGCTCATCTCAGATTTGCAGAGGCACTGCTGGTACCTGGTTTGTCTGGAACCAGGCATAGGTATTTAATTCGTATGATGAGGCTGAGGCTGACAGTGTAAATAATAAATTAAACCTCTCTTGAGCTTTGTTTTTTTAATACTTAACTGATAAAATATGACTTTTAAATAAAATTTGGAACTTAAATACCAAGCTTCTAGAGAGTTGAACTAGAACAGATTTCTCAATCTTGGTATTATTAACATTTTGGACTGGTTAATTCTTTGTTGTGGGAGCTTGCCCTGGGCATTATAGGATGATTAGAAGCATTGCTGGCTTCTGCCCACTACAGGCCACTAGCGTGCTCTCCCTCCCCCACTTTCGGCAATCAAAACTGTCTCTGGACATTGCCAAATATCCCCTGAGGTGAAGGGGACAAAATAAATCCCAGCTGAGAATTTTGAATTTGATTATTTCAGAGGTAATATTTAGCTATAGTCTTATAATCCCTTATAGTCAAAGATAACTTTGAAATTAAAAGTTTAACTCAATGTATTTTTGTACTGCTGAGCACATCCTTTGTCTAGACGCCCTGGTTCAGAGACTGAGACCAAGATCATAGTGGTTTGTTGTCATTCCACTTGCTCTTGGCCACTTGACGTCAAGTCAGTTGCTAAAAAAAAATTAGCTTAATAATCCTGCATTGATTGACCTCTCTAACAGTCTCCTATTGCCTCCAACTCCCTTCTTTCATCAGATTTTTCTTCCCACAATTATAAAACTGGAAGAAAAATAAATGTCCAGTGTCTTGGCTGAGACAGTGTAGCTCACCCAGACAGGTTTTCTCTTCTCAAGAGGCATGATTTATTTTTTACTTTATATTTTTAAATTGTCGTTTTCCTGTCAACTTGCTCCAATAATTCCTGCTTAATTTCCGAAGGGCTTAAGACACACACCCTGTGTAAGCATGTGGGTTAAGAGTTGAAACTGCATAATCAGACCACAGCCTATATTTGAATCCTGGCTCATCCATCCATGAACTAGTTTCAGGATTGTGGGCAAGTTCCTGAAACTCTCTGCTTCAGTTTTATTATTTACAAAATGGGGCAGCGATAGTGCCAGTCCCATAGGGTTGTGGTGAAGATTTAATAAAATACTGTGTATAAAGTGTTTAGTAAAGTACTATGCATATAGTAAGCATTAAATACACACTATTACCTCTATCATCTTTGCGATTATAATGATTTTTAATTATCACTTCATTCCCTTTCCTCCTATTTCTGCTGAAAGTATCTGAGGTAATGCCTTCATGCAGTCGAGGGATTGCCTTAGGAACTTTTGTTGAAATAAATAATTTCAAAAAGCAATTAAAACTTTTTTCATCATACCTTTCAATCACTCTAAGATCACCAGCCAAGATGATCTCAGAACTCAGCCAGAACCAGAAACTAGGAAGTCCCAAAAAATCCCCAAATCCTCCCCCCAAATTCCCTAAACAACTCTTCCCTTCTTTTCTTTCCTTGTGCACCTACATAGGGTCTCCCCTGCTCTATTCAGCTTTCCTTTTCCAGAAGTAGACACTGCCATCATCTGAAGTGGCTGCACTTGAGTTCAGAATGACAGAGGAGAAAAGAACATGTTTCTTTGACAATACCTATTTGCTCAGCAAGTGAAAAGCAAAGACCTGTATGGAAGAGGTAAATCTTAGGTATAGCCAAAAATAGCTATTGCCTCGTTATCACCAACCAGAGTGAACTCCTTGCTGCCTATGTGCCCAGTATGAGGATAAAAGCCCTGGTACTGAAGAAGGGTTCAGAGGACTTGCTAGCCTTTTTTTTTTTTCAAGTGGCAAAAATTTAAGTTTTTATTATGGACTCCTGTGTCTTCTGTGCAGACAACCAGCAGTGAAGGATGTGAGTAACAGCATTAGGGGGATGTCATTAGCATGCAATATAGCACTATGTCTACAGCTGTGCACAGGCTTGGATCTGCCATTTACTAACCATGAAAAAAAGATTGTCATTTGTCACCTCACATATTTCAAGATACTCTCCTATCCATTAGCACAGATGGTCCCATGCTAGCTAGCCCTTGCAGTACCAGAAGTAGAAATCATTTACCCCAATAGACTAAGAGTCAGAGAGGTTGTCAGTTGCTCAAAATTACAAATCAGTTCATTATAGATCTGAGAGTGACAACTCAAGCAAGTTATTTGACCTGTTGGATCCTCAGTTTTCCATAGCTGTATTTCTTCCTCATAGGGTTTCTAATGATTCAGTATAGAAATAATGTTTGCAAAACATGTAGCCCAAAGTCTGGCACTTACTAAGTGCTCCATAAATATTTCTGAAGATAGTGATTATTTGGAGGATGATAATGATGATATATGCAGAACAGTATATGAAAAGACCCTGCACAGCAATTAGACCTGACAAGTCTTAGTCTCCAGATCTGTCCCTAATTATTAAGTTATCTTGAATTACTGTCTCAAATTCTGCAGCAGAATTTTCTACTGGGCTCATATGGAGTTAGTATCATCTGCCTCTAATTGCTTATAAAGACACTAAGAGGCTCAACTGGGTAAAAAGGACCTTTGAAAAATGTAACGTACAAAACAGATTTACCTAATAAATGATTTTCTCATTCTTTGCATGCCATTGTTGTTGCTGTTACATTTCATCCTGGCAATGGTAGTTGACAGGCTGTTTACCCTATAAGCTCTTGTAGCCCATTCCTAGAAAAGAAAGAACTGCTTGAAACCATCACTGAAGGCAACTCAAGGCAGAGTCAAGATTAGGACACAAGTCACTGACCGCCAGTCTAGATTATTTCTCACTCCCAGAAGGGAAGAACTCCTGCAGAGACTGATCCCATCCTCCTTTTGGACTTCATAGAGAGACTAGATATGTTGACTAATTGCATTAACAAAATGAGAGGCATCAGAGGATTCTGTGTAGCCATTCTGTTTGCTAAATTTACTGAAGCATTTCTTCAGAACTATTTGTCTTTCCTTCTTTTTCTAGCACTTCAGGGTAAAAGAGTGTTCAGAAGCTGACAGCCAGTGATGTGCTTACTCTATGCACAGTTCATAAAGCATGACTGCTTCCAGGAGACCTGTTTGTACAAGCCTGGGAGAGGACTCAGTCCACTAACAGAGACAGCAGAGATTGCTTGCAGAATAAATATGCAACTTATTAAAGATTATTCTTGTATACTGAATAGCTCCCTGATGGAGGCTGAAGCAAGGGGAGTAAGGATTGGGGAGGCCATTTCTCTTCCATGAGGTTACAAAGTCCCATTGAGATGGGAGCCAAGTTAATTAGAGAGCTGTCAAGGGATAGCGTATCTTCCAAAGCAGATTGACAATAGGTTGGGGATGGAGGTCAGTCAAAGATCCAAAGAATTCCGCCACTGCTACTGTTTGCAATGCCCAAGTGAAGAAACATAACTAGTGCAGGAACTCTTGATATTTCAGGCTTCTTGTACTTTGCAATCGCTGAAGAAACCTGAGGAAATGTGGTGCCAATGTACCATTACCTAATTCAGCATTTGCTTTGGGTTGAGACCACAGGCCATTGCTGATCTGATTATAGAAAAGAAGAAAAAAATGAATCTAGTACTGGGATTGTTTAGTCCTAGAAATAAAAGACCAGATGTGAACCCAATAGCCCTTCAGGTATTTGAAGAACTCTCAGGCGAAAGGTGATAATATTTCAACATGGCTCCTCAGTGGAGAGCCAGGGCCGATAAGCAGAGGTTATAGCAAGCTAACCCCACATTTGGAGAGTTGACAATTTCAGTGGTCCAAAATGGAATGGAATGCTTTGTGAGGTAGTAAGTTCCCTACTAGACGTCTCTAAGCACAAAATGCTTTACAAACTGTTCTGTGAGTTCTCCTGAAGTTCAATGAAGTTATAGTATATGCAAAAATTAGCTTTGACAGTGGACCCTAAATGAAAATTATTGTTGGTCAAAATTAATTTTGAAAATCCTTTAAATTATCTATTAAATACAATATATACGTGATTTTATTTTTCACAACCCCAGATAGTTAAAACTGGATTGCCTCTGGGGACAATGCTGTTAAAAGTGGATATCCTACCTGTATATATGTTCCCACTTTAGCATTTATTAATGGGTCTTGTCTGCAACAGTTATTACTATGGTGACTACGGTGTTTGCTTAGTGATGATTTCCATTAGCTCCCCTTCTTCCTCACTTATTTATTCAGTATTTATTTTTTTAAAAAGGAAAAGAATGTTGGGCACAATGGCCTGGGCCTGTAGACCCAGCTACTTAGAAGACTGAGGCAGTAGGATCACCTGAGCCCAGGAGCTGGAATCTAGCCTGGGCAACATAGCCTGGGCAAGACTCTGTCTCTAAAAATAAAAAAATAAAATACAATTTTAAAAACAAAAACAAAAAACAGGAAATGAATATAAAATGTTTATGGATATAAATGCTTATGGATATAAAATGAATATCCATAAACACCAGAATCCCTTTCAGTGGGGCTAGATTCTTGGGGATTGAAGGAATCATAGCCATTCATATCTCTCACCTATGTTCCCTCCAGGGCACGGTCTCTGTGAGTGGATGGAATGGCAGGATTGTTTTCATGTTGTCAGTGCACAGACCTTGCACATGTTTATTACATTTGTTCTTTAGTAATTTTATGGAGTTTTAATGAGTTATTTCAATTTTATTTTTTGATTGCCCATTGCTCATATATAGAAATGCAATTGACTTTTATATACTGACTTTGTATTCTGCAACCTTTTTATCTCACTTATTCTATCTTTTAGGATTTTCTAGCATATATTATCATGTTGTATGCAAGTAAAGATAATTTTACATCTTTTAATTCTATATGGCTATTGTCTGTTTGTCTGCCTTATTGCACTGCCTGGCTACCCTAATCTAATGTTGAATAAAAATTCCGAGAGTAGACATCCTTGCCTTGTTCCTGACCTTAAAGAAAAACATCCAGCCTCTCACCATCGAATATAGATATAAAGTTCTGTGTAGGTATCCTTATCGGGTTGTGGAAAATCCTATCCATTCTTAGTTTCGTGAAGATTTTACCATAAATGGAAGTTGAATTTCATAGAATATTTTTTCTGCGTCCACTGAAATGATATCATGGAGTTTCTCCTTTGCTTTATTAATATGATGAGTTAAATTCATTGATTTTTGTGTGTTAAATCCAACCTTGATTTCCTGGAATACATCCTACTAGATTTGATTTGCCAATATTTTGTTAAGAATTCTTAACCTACATTCATAAGGTACATTGCTACAGAGTTTCCTTTTCCTGTGATGTGTTTGTCTGGTAATACCGGGCTTATAACATTATTTGAAAATGATTCCCTTCTCTTTTATTTCCTAAAGGAGTTTATGTTAAATTCATCTTATTTTACCTTAAATGTTACATGAAATTCACCAGTGAAGCCATCTGTGTGCCTGGTTCTTCTTTGAAAGGTCTCTGTTTTCAATTCAAATTTTTAATTGACAAAGGATTATTTGGGATTTTTGTTGTTGTTTCTTCTCCAGTCTGTTTTGATCATTTATATTTTTCAAAGGATTTGTTCATTTTCAGTTGTCAAATTTATTGCATAAAGTTGTTCATAATGTTCCTTTATTATCCTTTCATGATTGTAGAATAGATAGTGCTTGGCGATATCAGTATTTTATTTCTTCTACCTTTTTGAGAAATTAAATAGTGGTGTATCAATTTTAAAACAAGATTTTGATTTTATTGATCATTTTCTGTTTTATCTCCATTTCTTATTCCTCGATTTTTAAACATATTTATTGTCTTTTTCCTTTTAATATGTTGGGTTTAATTTGATGTTTTTCTAATTCATAAGAGGGAAAGCTAGATCCTTGAGTTTTCACACCTTTTTCTATTTCCAGGATAAGCATAAAAGCTATAATTATTTCTCAAACACTCATTTAGCTGAATCTCACAAATTTTGATGTTTATTTTAATTATCATTCACTTCAAAATGTTTTTTCCTATTTCTTCTTTCATCCAAAATTATTTAGAAGTAGATTGTTTAATTTTCAAATACTTAAGACTTTTATGGATACCTTATTGCTATTAATTTTTAACCTAATTCTATGTTGTCAGAAAGCATACTCTGCATGATTTCAGGCTCTTTAGATTTATTGATTTTTTTGTCCTAACATATCCTGATAAGCATGTATCCTTGAAAAAACTGTGCCTGCTGGAGTTGTTAGGTTGTATGTCTACAAATGTCAATAAGATAAAGGTTGATAGTAACGTTCAAATCTTCTACATCTTTACTAATTTTTTGTCTATTTCTACCAATTGCTGAAAGGTATTAAATATCCAACTCTAATTCTGGGATTGTCTTTCTCCCCATTAATTTTTTAATTGTTTGCTTTACATATTTTTAAGGTCTCTTATTAGATACATATACATTTACGATTGTTATGTCTTCCTAATGATTGATCCTTTTAATATTATAAAATGCCTCTTCTTTTTTCTCATATTTCTCATATAGCCAACCTACCTCTTTGGTTAATTCCTAGATATTTCATTTTATTTGTGGCTATTATAAATAGGATTTTTTATTTCTTTTTCAGATTGTTCAGTTTTGTCATATAGAAACGCTACTGATTTTTTTATGTTGATTTTTGTATCCCGCAACTTTACTGAATTTGTTTATCAGTTCTAAGAGTTTTTTGTGGAGTCTTTAGGTTTTTCCAAATATAAGATCATATCTTCAAACAAAGTAATTTAGCTTCTTCCATTCCAGTTTGGATGTCTTTTATTGCTTTTTCTGGTCTGATTGCTCTAGCTAGGACTTCCAGGACTGTGTTGAATAACAGTCTTGAAAGTGAGCATCCTTGTCATGTTCCAGATCTTGGAGAAAAGGCTTTCAGTTTTTACCTACTCAATATGACACCAGTTGAGGGTCTGTCATATATGGCTTTTATTATGTTGAGGTATGTTCCCTCTATACACAATTTCTAGGGCTTTTGTCATAAATGGATGTTGAATTTTGTCAAATACTTTTCAGCACCAAATAACATGATTATGTCATTTTTATACTTCATTCTGTTGGTATGATGTATCACATCGATTGATTTGTGTTGTTGACCCATCCTTGCATCCCAGGGATAAATCCCACTTGGTCATGATGAATTATCTTTTTAATGTATTGTTGAATTTGGTTTGCTGGTACTTTGTCAAGGATTTTTGCATCAATATTCATCAGAGATATTGGCCTGTAGTTTCTTCTTTCGATATGTCTTTGTCTGGTTTTTGTATCAGCATAATATTGGCCTCATAGAATGAGTTAGGAGGTATTCCCATCTCTATTTGCAGAACAATGTGAGCAGGATCGGTATTAGTTCTTCTTTAAATGTTTGGTAAAATTCAGCAGTGAAGCCATCAGGTCCCAGGCTTTTCTTTACTAGTAGACTTTTTTTTCTTTTGAGATGGGATCTCACTCTGTCACCCAGGCTGGAGTGCAGTGGCACTATCTCAGCTCACTGCAACCTCTGCCCCCCAGGTTCAAGCAATTCTTCTGCCTCAGCCTCCCAGGTAGTTGGGACTACAGGCGTACACCACCACACCTGGCTAATTTTTGTATTTTTAGTAGAGACGGGGTTTCACCATATTGGTCAGGCTGGTCTCGAACTCCTGACCTCATGATCCTCCTGCCTTGGCCTCCCAAAGTGCTGGGATTACAGGCGTGAGCCACCATGCCTGGCCTACTAGTAGACTTTTTATTATGGCTTTGATCTTATTACCTGTTGTTTGTCTGTTCAGATTTTACATTTCTTTCTGGTTCAATCTTGGTAGGTTGTATGTGCCTAGAAATTTGCTCATTTCCTCTAGATTTTCCCATTTATCATCATACCTTTACTCATAGCAGCCACTAACAATCCTTTGAATTTCTGTAACAGTTGTAATGTCTCCTTTTTCGTTTATTATTTTATTTGGATCTTCTCTTTTTTTCTTAATCTGTCTAAAGTTTTTTCCATTTTGTTTAACTTTTCAAAAAACCAACTTTTTGTTTCATTGCCTTTTGTATTCTTTCTAACTCATTTATTTCTGCTCTGATCTTTATTTCTATTCTTCGACTAATTTTGGGTTTGGTTTGCTCTTGCTTTTCTAGTGCTTTAAGATGCATCATTAGATTGTTTACTTGAAGTTTTTCCTCTTCATAGGCACTTATAGTTATAAACTTCCCTCTTAGTAATGCTTTTGCTATATCCCATAGGTTTTGGTATGTTGTGTTTCTATTATCATTTGTTTCAAGAATTTTTTTTAATTTCCTTAATTTCTTTATTTACCCACTGGTCATTCAGGAGCACATTGTTTAATTTCCCTGTGTTTACATAGTTTCCAAAATTTCTCTTTATGTTGATTTCTAGTTTTATTCCATTGTGGTCAGACAAGATGCTTGATATTATTTCAATTTTTGCATATTTTAAGACTTGTTTTGTGACCTAACATATGGTCTACCCTTGAGAATGATCCATGTGCTAAGGAAAATAATATATATTCGGTAGTTATTGGATGAAATGTTCTGTGATTATCTAGTAGATCCGTTTGGTCTATAATGCAAATTAAGTCTGATTTTTTTTTGTTGATTTTCTGTCTGGAAGATCTGTCCAATGCTAAAAGTGAAGTATTGAAGTCTCCAGATATTATTGTATTGGGGTCTATCTCTCTCTTTAGCTCTAATAATATTTTCTTTATATATCTGTGTGCTCCAGTGTTGGGTGCATATAGATTTACAATTGTTATATCCTCCTGCTAAATTGACCCCTTTATCATTATATAGTGACCTTCATTGTCTCTTATAGTTTTTGTCTTGAAATCTATTTTGTCTGACATAAGTATAGATATCTTGCTCTTTTTTAGTTTCCATTGGCATGAAACATCTTTTTTCATCTCTTTATTTTCAATCTGTATGTATCTTTATAAGTGAAGCATGTTTCTTGTAGGCAACAGATTTTTTTTTTTTTTAGTCCATTCAGGCACTGTATGTTTTTTGATTAGAGATTTTAGTCCATTTACATTCAGTGCTATTCTTGATAAGTAAGGACTTACCCCTACCATTTTGTTATTTGTTTTCCGGTGTTTTTTTTTTTTTTAATCTTCTCTTCCTACTTTCTTTCTTTCCTGTCTTCCTTTAGTAAAGATGATTTTCTCTGGTGATATTATTTAGTTTCTTGCTTTTCATTTTTTGTGTATCCATTGTATCTTTTTTAATTTGAGGTTACTATGAGGCTTACAAATACCATCTTATAACCTATTATTTTAACCTGATAACAACACTGTTTGCATAAATAGACAAGCAGCTGAACTCTTCTACTATATTCTTACTTATTTTTAATTCATTAATTTTTATACATTCTGACAATTTCTGCTCTTTAACTGAAGTGTTTACTTCCTCAATAGTTAACGTAATTCTAATATAGTTACATCTTAGTCTACTATTTTGTTATTTACTTTCAACTTGACCCTTCTGTTTCAATGTGTTCTTTTGTTGTGTTGTTACTGAGTAGTTGTTGTTCCTCTTTTCCTAAAATTTTTGGATCATGTTAATAATATTTAAAGTTTTGTTTTAATTTTTATCTTGACTTTTTAAGCTACACTTTTCACATTTTTTTCAGTGGTTGTACTAGGTTATGAATCTTATAAATTAACATAAACTCTTAACTTTTAATAGTCTACTTAGAGTTCATATGTACCACTTTACATAAAGCTTTGCAATCGTATAAATTTATTTATTCTCTTCTATACTTTTTTCTGTTGTTACATGTATTACATTTACTTACATAAAAACCCCCAGAAGGTAATGTTTTAAATAGGCACATGTACTATAAACTAATTTTTTAATACACACAAAAAAAGTCTCTTTTACATTTATATAGATATTTACCACTTCTGGTGCTCTTTATTCCTTTCTGGGAATAAAGAGTTTCCATCTGGTATCACTTCTGCTATAGCCTGAAGAAGATTCCTTAGCATTTCTTGTAGTGCAGGTCTGATGCACTACAGTATAGGTAACAAATTCCGTAGTTTTTTTTAATGTAACATATATTTTGCCTTCATTCCTTTTTTTTTTTTTTTTTTTTTTTGAGATGGAGTCTCACTCTGTCACCAACCTGGAGTGCAGTGACATGATCTCGGCTCACTGCAACCTCCACCTCCTGGGTTCAAGTGATTCTCCTGCCTCAGCCTCCTGAGTAGCTGGGACTACAGGCATGCACCACCAGTGGTGCCCATCTAATTTTTGTATTTTTAGTAGAGGTGGGGTTTCACCATGTTGTCCAGGATGGTCTCGATCTCTTGATCTCATGATCTTACCTCCTTGGCCTTCAAAAGTGCTGGGATTACAGGCATGAGCCACCGTGCCTGGCCTTCATTCTTAAATAATTATTTTTGTTGCTTATACAATTCTGAGTTGATTTTTTTTCTTTGGCTCTTTAAACATGTTGTTCTAATCATTTCTGGCCCTTATTCAAATCACTGTTACATATATATATATGTGTGTGTGTGTGTGTGTGTGTGTGTGTATATATATATAACGTTACATATATGTGTAATATATGTGTGACATATATGTAATGTATATATGTAACTATATATGTAACATATATATATGTGTCATTTTTCTCTGACCCCTCTCATTTGCTTTTTTCCTTAACTTTTTATGGTCATTAGCACATCTATGTGCCTATGGCCATTTTTATATTTATTCTGCTTGTGATTTATTGAACATCTTGAATCTGTAATTTGTATCTTTTGTCAAATTTGGGAAGTTTTGTGTCATTATTTCTTTACTTTTTTTTAGACTCCTTTCATTTATTTCATTCTGAAACTTCAATAACACATATATTAGACTATTTTATATTATCTAACAGGTTCCTGTGGCATTGCTTATTCACTCTCTATTCTTCACATCATACATTGGTAACAAACCAACTGAAAAGGAAATCAAGAAAGCAATCTCATTTGCAATAACTACACAATAAAAAAGACATAGAAATTAATTTAACCAAGCAGGTGAAAATCTCTACAATGAAAACTACAAAACACAGTTGAAAGAAATTTCAGAAGATACAAAAACATGAAAGGATAGTCCCTGTTCATGGATCAAAAGAAGTAATATTGTTAAAATATCCATAATACCCAAAGCAATCTACATATTTAATACAATACCTATCAAAATACCAATGATGCTCACATCTGTAATTTAAGAACTTTGGGAGGCTGAGGTAGGAGGATCACTTGAGCCTCAGGAGTTCAAGGATGCAGTGAGTTATGATTGTGCCACTGCACCGTAGCACGGGCAACAGAGCAAGACCCTGTCTCTGAAAACAGAACAAAAACAATGACATTCTTCATAGAAATAGAAAGAAAAATCCAAAAATTCTTATGAAACCACAGAAGGCCCCAAGTAGCCAAAGAAATTCTGAGCAAAATGAATACAGCTAGAGGCATCCCACTACCTGACTTCAAAATATACTACAAAGCTATGGTAACTGAAACAGCAGGTATTGGTATAAAAACAGCCACATAGACCAATGGAACAAAATAGAGAACCCAGAAATAAATCAGCATATTTACAACCAACTGACTTGACAACGTTGCCAAGAACTTACACTGGGAAAACATAGCCTCTTCAATAAATCAAGCCTGGGAAACTGCATATCCATATGCAGAAGAATGAAACTAGACTCTCATCTCTTACCATATTCAAAAAATCTACTTAAAACAGATTAAAGACTTAAATGTAAGACCTGAAACTATAAAACTACTAGAAGAAAACATAGGAAAAGCACTTCAGGACATTGGTCAAGGCAACAATTTTATGGTTAAGATTTCAAAAGCACAACCAACAAAAGCACAAATAGATAATCTTATTGCTGTATCTTCAGATTTACTAACTCTTTCCTCTGTCATTTCCATTCTCCTGTTAAATCTGTCCAGTGAATTTTTAAATTTCAGATATTTTATTTGGGGCTCCAAGGTTAATCTGGTTCTTTTTCATTTTTCCCCATCTCGCTGATATTTTTAATCTTTTCATTCATTGTAAGTAAGCACATTATCCTTTACATCATTGAGGGTATTTATAATATTTCCTTTAAATTTCATGTCGTTAATTCCAACATCTAGGTCACTTTTTTGTATTGGCCTGAGTTAATGGTCTTTTCCTTTGAGAATTGGTCACATTTTGGGGGGTCTTACCTGTTCAACATCCTCGATATAACGAAGGTTAAATATGGAGACGCTGGATCCTGACATTTTCCTATAAAGACTGTAGGATTTTTTCTTTTAGCAGGCACTTAACTTGATTAGAACTGAACTGTTTTTGGGTGGGCAGTGGCTCCCATCTTAGTTCAAATATTTGTTTGTTTTTAGTTCATCTTTGAGCCTCCTCCATGCATAGACAATTCAGGGTCAAGCAAAGATGAGGGCCGACAGAACTTGGAGTAAACTTTCTGGATCTTCCCCCTTCTTTCTATAGTGAGTATGGTCCCCAGACTTAGTTCCCTTGTTATTCATATCATAAAGACAGACATTTTTCCACCAGTACTCCTACTCTTAACCAACTGCACTGGCACCCAGGCCAAAACCAGCAAAAACAGAGAACTCACTCCATGAAACTCCCATTCTCCATACAACTCCCATTCTCCACACAACTCACTGACTACTTGACCAGATTCTACATCTAGATATTAGGGGTTCAAATTCAGAAAGCCATTGCCTCATGCCCGTGAAAGACTGTCTTAATGTAACCTTACTCCCAGTCAAACACTTGCAAAGCCATTAGGAGCAGGTACCTGTTCACTTGCCAGAGAGTATCCCCCATGCAGAACCAAATTCACCAGCAGAGGATTAGCCTAGGTACAGCATGGCTGATCATTATGACAGAAGATTGGGTCAGGACCACATGGTAGCTCTGAACTTAAACACATTAGAAGCATTTTAATTCCCCATCTTTACTCACAAACTGCAAACAAGGCTGACTCATCTTGGTAGCTTTCCTGGGTTTAAGACTTTTAATATTTAAAATAAACTGAAAATCATAATGAGAGAAACTACTGTTCAATAAAAAAGCAGTTTCTACATCTTCCCCATAGATTCTGTAATCAAAACTATTTTCTTGGTTAAATGGTTTATGTATCCAACTAGAGAAAAGGGGGTAGGAAGACATTATGGGAAGGTTAATGGGGTCTTACAGAGAACCCAGAGAATGGCTGAACCAGGTCTCAGAAAGGACAGGGGCCAGGACAACTCCAGCGGCCTCAGCAGCAGAGGCTCAAGGTCCTTTTCCCAAGTGTTCTGCCAGTAAAGTGACTTCCCACCAACTCTGGGTCTGGAGAGAATTCAATTGTCTTATCTGATTTGAGGATGCATTAAAATTTAACCATGTCCACAGGGGCGGGTCATATATGGAAACATGGTGCTGGGGCTGGAAAGGTGCAGTTTTCAGAAGAGGGGTACTAACTGGACAGACACCCTGGAGAGTGTCTAGAATATACAAGGGGGCCAGAGGGGCTACTAGAAGAGCAGCAGGACAATTTCAAAGAAGCTACTTTGTGGGCAGTGTGCACATGCAAAAGAAAAACGCTTTTTGTACTCAGTCATCTAGTCCAACAACAGAAAAATATTGATTTTTCCCAGCATCTCATTCAGCCCTAAGCATATACAGCAGCTGTACTTGCTGTGTCTAGTATGCATCGTTAACAACTCCCATCAAGTGGGGTGGTGGGGAAGCACATTAGGAGGCCAATGAATTACTGGTTGTGTAGCCTCGGACTTATGACTTAATCTTTATTTGCCTCAGGTTCCTCATCTGAAGAAGAGAAATATCGTTCCATTCAGGGTAACAACGAAATGAGACAGCAAGTAGCAGGTATGAAAGTTGAGGACACAGACTTGAATCTCATCAGCAAGGCAGAGCCCTGGTCCTGATGCCCATGGCTGTGGGGCCCTGCAGATGCCTTACCTTCTTTGAGCTGCACTCTCCACATCTGTAGAACAAGAATAGGTAAACTCACTGTGGGGTTTGTCAGCATTATATGATTTATATAAATCATCGTGCATAGTGCCTAACAGCTAGCTTAAATCTGTGGTTAAAAACTGTTTTTAAGTGATGGTGCTTGGAAGAAGAATTTACAGTTGCACACTATGGGCTTTTATATTATTGCTGTTAGCACGACTGTTATCATCAGTGATTCAAGGAACCCCAGGTTCCAAGAAACAAGAATGAAGAAAGTATAGCTTCATAGACATCCTTCCTTCTTCAAAAATCTCTTCATTGCTATCAAGTAAGATTAAAATGCCTTGACTTGACAGACAAGGCTGTCCGGGCTCTGATTACTTTCTTCAGCCTTACTTCTCACTCTCTCTCCTGTTTCCACCATCTCCCCACCTCACTCTACAACCCACCTGCTCACTATGGGCCATTCCCCAAACACTCTTTATAGTTCAAATCTCTGTGTCTTTCTTCTTTCCATTTTCTCCTCTTGGAAAGACCTTTTGACCTATCTCTACCTGTTGAAATTCATGTTTCGAGTCCAATAAAACCTCCTTGTAGGCCGTTGCTACTGCCACTACCGTTGTCACCTCCTGAATTCATTTACTCCTTCAATCTTTGCTTGTACCGCTACTCTGATTTAGTTAGCCTTTGTTTTGTTTAGTCTATTTAGCTGCTTCCATGACTCAATTCCCTACCCCATTACAAGCCCCTTTAGGGCAGAGGGGCAGGCATCTGTCATAATCATCTTTGTAATCCTTGTTAGCTAGCGCAGCAGCTGACACAAAGGTGGAACACAGTAGTCATTGGAAAGGAAAAAAGAAAGAAAGGCAGAAGGACAGAAGAAATTGTGTCATGAACTGCCCTCTGTGGAGCTCAGATATGTGCTAGCAATAAGCATTAGTGCTATGCTCTGATCAACCAAGTGGCACAGCCCACCGAGAATACCCAGAAATGGAAAAATACACTTCTCCCTTTCATTATAAGCTTCCAGAGAGTTTTTAATCATTCCATGCTGTCAGATTATGAAATCCCAGAAAATCTGAAGCCCTAAGGGGCCTAACAATAATGTATCTTCATATTGCAGATGTACAAACTGAGGCCCAGAGAGATTTAGCCTCTGTTCCCCAAAGTTATTCAGCAAATCAGCAGCAGAGCTGAGACAAGGATCAGGGAGCTCTGTGGCTGCCATGTCCAGACCCTCCCCTCGTTAGCAACAAACCACCATTCCCAGGCCTTGCTTGATTTTCATTTTCCTGGGCTTGACCCACATACCCAATTTCCTGCTGGCCCAGCCCAGTGAGGTGGTGGCTCATTCCAGGGGCTTGTTACTCAAACAAAAAGAGAAGAAAACAACACATGCTGAGAGAATAAAGCAGCCAGCAAAAGGGTTCCGTGAAACAGTGAAATTAGAGGGAGCCCAGTCCATAAGATCCCCCTAAGGTCTGACAACAATTGCAAGTCTTGGGGTTCCCCAAGACCAAAGGTGTGAAAAATTCACTATCAGGACTCACAGAACTCACTGAAAGCTGTTATTCTCATGGTTAGGTCTTATTACATGGAAAGGGCACCAATTAAAATCAGCCAAGAGAAGAGACACATTATTAGGCAGAAGCCAGGGAAGGCCCAAATGCAGAGTTCCCACTTTCCTCTTCCCATGGAGCTATGGGTAGTGTTATTTCCCTGGCATCAGTGTGAGACAACATACATAGTGTTGCCATCCGGAGAAGCACCCCTGAGCCATGGTATCCAGAGTTTGTATTGGGGCTCTATCACATACGTATAGTTAGATAATTGAAATAAGTAACTAAAGCAAAGATCTCAATCAATAGAGGTTTGTTAAGCCAGCTTCAGAGTGTATCTGGGAAAAACTCAAGCCACACACACGTCTGTGGCTATTTTTCCAAATAGGTTTTCAGGCAGTTTAGTATTTACACATTTCCTTAAAGAGAGGAAGGCATCCAAGAAGAAGAGAGAAGAAGAGACGGTAGGCAGTAAGGTGAATGGTTACATTCTTGTGAGACTTGAGTTAGTGCCCAGTAAATCTACATTTTACATAAGATAAGGTGAATGTTTGAAAAGAAAAAAAAAAAAGTAAAGGAAGAATCAATTACATAGACTTCTCTGGGTAGGTAGAGAGCTGACTGATCTCTTGTCTTTCTTCTACACCTGGGAAGATAAGCTTGTAATGACATTATCAGTGTGAAACCAAACAGATTTTAGTTTTAGGAGCAAGACTTAGATTGTAGACCTAAAGTTACAATTGGTATGTCCTTGTTCACAAGAGGCCAAAAAATAATTTACCTATGAATGATCTGTGGAGGCAGTCACACTCGGAGATGCCTGAGGCCTTTTACCTTTCCTGGTGGTCTGGCTAATGCATAATGCTAGTAACAGCTACTCATTTGGAAGAGGGTGTTGCATGACTCAGGCTGTAGGTTTAACCTTCCCTTTGGCATAAGGACTTTGGGATCCTGAGATTTTTTAAATTTTCCTTTATGGGTTGTATGACCACATAGCTGATTTCAGTCTCCAACACCCCTGGAAGTTGAGCTGATATCGTGGGACCCAAAGTTCCCACCCTAAAAAAACATTGTTAAACTATTTGGCAGGACCCAACATGCCAGGCAAATAAAAATGAAAACACCCTCAGGAATAACATTCCAAGGGCTTAGAGATGACCAGAAGCCAGGGACAAAGGCCAGACCTCCCTTGGGCAAGGTTAACTTCTTTACCACACTGAACCCTGAATCTATATTCTTCCTGACCTTCTTTACCTTTGTTTTCGCAAAGCATATCGGGAAATGCGTGTGCTTTGGAATCAGGCAGGCCTGTGTAGGCTCTACCACTTATACCTGTGTGGCCTCAGCCATTCACTTATGCCTCTAAGCCTCAGTTTTCTCCTGTGGAAAACGATGATAGAGGTGCCTATCCCTTGTGGTGTTTGTAGGGATCGGCGTTCATGCTTTCAGTGTACAATGTCCAATATAATACTAATATGTAGCAGGTACCGTAAACTCAGAAAATCTAAGACAAGTCTCAGTTAATCTGGAAAGTTTATTTTGCCAAGGTTGAGGACCCACCCGTGACACAGCCTCAGAAAGTCCTGATGACATGTGCCCAAGGTGGTCAGGGCACAGCTTGGTTTTATACATTTTTGGGAGACCTGAGACATCAATCAATGTATGTAAGAAGTACATTAGTTCGTTCCAGAAAGGTGAGGACAATTCAAACCAAGTCCACCACCCCACCCCCGGGGGCTTCCAGGTCACAGGTAGGTGAGAGACAAATGGTTGCACTCTTTTGAGTTTCTGATAAGTCTTTCCAAAGGAGGCAATCAGAATATGGATCTATCTCTGTGAGCAGAGGGATGAGTTTGATAGAATGGGAGGCAGATTTGCCCTGAGCAGTTTCCAGCTTGAAAGGGCCCAAGATATTTTCCTTTCATAGTACCCAATAAATGAGAGCTCACACTTGCAGCCTTCTCTTCTTCATCTCTCCTCCTCCTCCTCCCCCCCCCACTCCTTCCTCATCCCCTTCTTCCCCCACCCCCTTGCTCTCTCTTTATTTCCTTTTTCAACTCTCTTATCTTTTCTCAAGACAGGAAGATGTCACTTCAGTGTGCTGTGAATAAGGAAATGCCAAATTTAAGGGAACCAGATTCTTGCAGCAGTCTTGGGATATCCTGCCTCCCAGAGACAGCACCTGATGGCATCTGTTTAACAAAGCTAGCTGTCTAGGGCTGGGATGAACAGGACTAACACTTTGTAATGACTTAGCTCCACTCCAAGTCTGGTGTAAATTGAAGATGAAAATGTGTTTTCCAAAAATACTCAGGCTGTTGCTGATGCCTGGGCCTGTTTCACCTTGGTTATACAATAGTCTTGTCTGTGCTTCTCTTCTGGGCCTACGTGGCTGGGCTTGCATGCCAGGGAACTTTCCTAAGAAAAACCCTGCACTTATCCCTGGTGTGAGCAAACAATAAACTCACCATGCAGAGAAAAGGTCTAAAGCACCCCAGAGTGACATTAACCATGTTATGAAGCAACGTCTTAGTGAGGCCATGGAACTTGCACCACCCTGACTTAGGCTTGCGCGTCTCTCAGTGGCTCTCCTGATGCTTCCTAGAATTGTTCTGTGGTTTGGGAAAAGGCACACCTTCCCCAGACTCTCATTCCATGATTGAGATTAGCCTTCCATGTTTATTCTCTCCAAAAATGCCTTCTCCAACTCCCATACTCCTCCCTGACTACATGTCCTTCTCCCTGCAGAACTATAATCAAGAAGAAAAAAACAAAAAAATTTTGGTTCAGGGCCTCGGTTTCCAGATTATTAAAAAATCTGAGTCACAGATTTTGCCATTTCCTTCACTCCATTTCTTCCCACCAATGTAGCATTCAGAATAATCAATGGCAACAGGCTAGTGCATCTTCTACCTAAGAATCCCATAGTAGGCCGGGCGTGGTGGCTCACGCCTATAATCCCAGCACTTTGGGAGGCCGAGGCGGGCAGATCACGAGGTCAGGAGATCGAGACCATCCTGGCTAACACGGTGAAACCCCGTCTCTACTAAAAATACAAAAATTAGCCGGGCGTGGTGGCGGGTGCCTGTAGTCCCAGCTACTTGGGAGGCTGAGGCAGGAGAATGGCATGAACCCGGGAGGCGGAGCTTTCAGTGAGCTGAGATCGCGCCACTGCACTCCAGTCTTGGCGACAGAGCAACTAAAAAAAAAAAAAAAATCCCATCATAAGCCTGTGATGTATCCAGAAAATTAGATCTGGGTAAGACGATGAAACATTCATTCACTGCCCTTATTTTACTGCAAGATCTAGAGTGAAGAAGGTAGTTTTCCCCAAGTCACAGACATTCTTAGTGAGTAAAGCAGGGTAATCAGTGAAGACAGAACTTAAGTGAACTCAACCAAAGATTTTGCTTTCCGTATGTTCAGGTTATTTTTATGACTGCCATCTCTTCAAATTGTTCTTCCCCTGTAAGTATATCCTCCTTTCTTCATCTATTTTGCAGTCATTCTTTCTCCTGTTTCTTTCCTAAATCAGACATCATTATCTTTTTTAATCTTAAACTTTTTTATTAAGTCAGAGGAATAGGTCTTCTTCCGTAGTTCATTAATTCAACAGATACTTATTTAGCGTTTCCTACATACAAGGAACTATTCTAGGCTTTCTGGAAAAAGCAATGAACAAAACAGACAAAAGTCCCTGTTTTCATATAGTTTACATGCTAGTAGTGGAAAGCAATGGCAATAAGCAAACAAAAAATGTAAAAATATATATTACATCAGATGATAAATGCTTTGAATAAAAAAATGCAAGGAAGGAGGACAAAGGCTTTCAGAGTGGAGGGAACTTACAGTTTTAAATAGGATGGTCAAGGAAGTTCTCATTAAAAAGAGCAAGAAACAGAGGAGGTGCTCAAGGGAGGTTTGCAGGTATCAAGACAGAGGTAATCACAGGTTTGAAGTCTTTGAGGTGGCGCATGACCTGTGTGCCCTAACAACAACTGGGAGGCCATTATAGCTGGAGCAGACTGAACAAGAGAGAAGGGGAACTTAGAAAGAGGATCAGAGAAGGGAGGAGGGGCCAGAATGTATAGGGTTGTCAGTATTAACTGCAGAGTAACTAAGGGATACAAATACAAAGGAATTATAGTTAGAATTATAGTTATGGTACTTTACTTTTACTCCAAACATATAGGAAGCCAATGGAGAGTTTTGAGTGCAGTTGAGAAATAACTTGACATATTTTTAAGGATGTGGCCAGGTACACTGGCCCCTTCCTGTAATTCCAGCACTTTGGGGGACTGAGGTGGGATGATCACTTGAGGCCTGTAGTTCAAAGTGAGCTATGATTACATCACTGCATTTCAGCCTGGGTGACAGAGTAAGACTCTGTCTCTAAAAAAAAAAAAAAGGAATTATAGCTTCTCAGGTAAACTTGTGTCATGGGGGTTCATGGTACAGATTATTTCATTACCCATGTACTAAGCCTAATACCCATTATTTTTCCTGATCCTCTCCCTCCTCCCATCCTCCACCCTCCGATAGGCCCCAGTGTATGTTCTTACCCTCTCTGTACCCTTGTGTTCTCATCATTTAGTTCCCACTTACAAATGAGAACATGGAGTGATTTGGTTTTCTGTTCCTGTATTACTTTGCCAAGGATAATGGCTCCATCCATGTCCCCGCAAAGGACATAATATTATTCTTTTTTGTGGCTGCACGGTATTCCATGGTGTATATGTACCATATTTTCTTTATCCAGTCTATCATTGATGGGCATTTAAGTTGATTCCATGTCTTTTCTATTGCGACTCATGCTACAGTGAACATACGTGTGCTTTTTTAATAACAGACTCAGGAGGCAAAATAAAAGTGCAATCAGGTAGGAGATATAATGGTGACTTGGATCAGGGTAGTATTAGTGGAGGCAACAAGAAATAGACTGTTTATAGATTAGTGTAAATAACATGGTATTTCTTGATTAATTTTATATGGCTAGATACAGGAAAAGAGAGCAAGAGAGAGAATGAAGGGGAGAGAGAGAAATAAGAATGACACAAAAAATTTTGACCAACAACTGAAAGGATGAAGTTGCCATGGCCATTTGGGGACAAATTATGCTTACTCTCTCTGCCTCAATTTTCTTATCTGCCAAGTGGGGGAAAATAACCAAAATGATATGGTGATTATGACAGATAAATGAGTTAATACAAGCAAAATGCTTAGAATTGTGCCTGGTGCATAACAGTTAGCTACTGTTACATCCTCCTCCTCTTCTTCCTGTGTATTCCTTCAGAGAACTAAACACAGTCTGATATGATCTTATTTATTTTTTCTTTATATATCTCCTCCACCAAAATGTAAGCTTCATGAAGGCAATGGTCTCACCTGTCAAGTTCATGCCATATCACCAGCTTCTGCAACAGCATTTCAACCTTAGTATATGCTTGATGAATATTTAATGCATAGAAGTATGAAAAGGTAAAATAGTCAGTCAGCCCAGATTTTCCAAGACATCTCTCTTGACATAGGCACTGTTCATCTCACACACACATACTTGTCCATTTGTGACTTAGAAAATGTGGTCACTGCCGTTAAGATGAACCACAGATAGGTTAGATGGTTCATGCAGGAAGATTTCTGTGTATGCTATGCCTTGGTGAAAGGAAAATTCTATCTAAACACAGCCGTCAGTGAAAGGTCTGAGATTCCATGGACAGTAATCTCAGTATGCTCTGTATGAAGCTGAAATCAATGCACCTGGTTGTTCTGTAATTAGCAGAGCTGCTGCCCTGCCTCCACTCTCTGCTTCCACTGTCAAGGTGTCGCTCATCTCTGGGCTGGCTTTCCATCCCAAGATGGTTTGGCTTGCTGTGCATGGCTGGAGGGAAGCAGGAGAGGGCAAGGACCCAATTAGATTGAAATGGAATCGAGTCTTTGGAGGCCCCTTGTCAGGGTGAAGAGTGTTGGATGTTCCCAGTGATGGCAGATGCTTCTTTATTTGGGCTGATCTCAGAGGTTAGAGATCATTTGTAAATAAGATTTGCTCCATTTGGTATGGCGAGTCCTGTTTTCTGTGCCTTATTATTATTTTTTTTAATCCCTGAATCTTTTTCCCTGTGTTTTGACATGCTTGCTGCCAGCAGAAAGGCTGTTTGGTCTGGAATGAATATTTCAAATTCTTGGGAGCAGCTAAGGTAGCAACCAAGTCCCTAAGGGAATGGATGATCTGTTCACGTGGTGCTGAAACAACCCAGTGGGAAGAATATAGGCAGAACACATGACAGTATGAATGAATACAAAGTGAAGCCTCAATAATAATTTCCCCTGATTTTAGATGGGAGAAGGGGAAATGAGTTAAATTCATTATTTCGTCTTTAATTTGTGGTTCTAAGTCTTTGTATAGATGATATTCCAGGGAATGTAATCTTCAAAGAAATAATATCCCATTCTGAGTATAAACACAAATTTCAATCCAAACTATGAGATTTTTAACCCAGATTAATAGACTCATAAGAACCCATGGGCTATCTGAAATGTGTTTGTTTGCTTGGATATATTTAGTTAACAGCCACTTATGACAAATACTTCCTACGAAGCACTCGTTCTGATGTTTTAAAAATATTATTTCATGGAATCCTCACAGCCCAAGAGGTATCTATTATTATTATCCCCACACAAAGAAGGTAATTGAGATCCTGAGAGGTTGAGACTCACAGCTAGAAAGAAGCAGAGCTAGTATTTGCATCCAGGTAGTCTGGATCCAATTGTTTGCAAAACAGCATAATGGCTCCAAGACAGGGCCAGCTTTGGAGTTGTTTCTTAATTTTGTCTTATTAAGGGAGGGCATATTGAAAGGAATCAGGAGCATCTCATAGAATCCAAGAGCCAAGAGAGCAGTCAGCCCTGTATGGATTGTAATCGGGGAATATAAAGTCAAAAGAAGTCTTTTTAGCCATCTGTCCTGTCTTTTAGCTCTTCTTCATGTTTTCTTTGCAAGACTGGCCTAGGAACCCACTCATCAGCTTGAATGTGGCCCATCTTAGCTGACCAGCACAGTAGCCCCATCCTCTTAGCCTTTTCTACCTGCCTCTCACATTTTCCTCTCATCAGTCTCCCAGTCATCTGCAACTTTAAAGATAATAATGACTGGCCTAAATGACAGAGATTTAAAAGTTTAATTTTCAGAAGCTTCACTGGAAATCTTGAGGGGCACTGCAGCAGCCTGTTCAGAACTCTTTATGTCACACTTCTTCCTTTATGCAGTGACACTTGTGACAATGGCCTGGGGCCTAAATGAGGCAAAAGTGAGAGCATTAGCCCTGATGTGGCAGTATTAGATATCTAGCAGAATCTATTTTGTACCTCAAAACCTTATTTTCTTTTTGACAAAAATCAATATTATAAATCAAGTGAGCATCATCATGATTTCCCATGGATATTCATTGTTCAGGATGTATTAACAGTCCATACGGACAGAGCACCATGGTCCATGAACCCCGAGGTGTTCTGACATCCTGCCCTGTGATTCAGAAAAAGCAAGATGTGTGCACAGTCTCCAACCTATGAAGGCCCAGATGGCAACTTTCCATGTTTGAACTGTTTTTTATTATAAATATTTACACACACACACATATGCACATACTTCATGACAACACCAACTTGTATTTACAACAGGCTTACTTACTGCAACCAACTCTTATGCCAATTATTCACTGAGGGAATTGAAATCAGTCCAGTGTAATCAACAATAGTAAGAAAAAGCAATAGGCTTAGTTGTGGGAGGGAATAATTTTTTATTGCAAACCTTTGTAAGCAGCATGCAAATTATATGCTTCTCTACCAAAGCTACAGTGCTGACCAAGGCAACATTTCTCTTTCAAAAACTAAGAACCCATGTGGTAAAACATCCAGGAAGGAATTTTCAACATGAGGAAAGGATGGTTTGAGCTTATCAGGAAGAGAGGGCTATAAACTCAAGGAAAAGCTGCAAATGCAGAAAAGAAGAAAAAGAAGAATCTTCCAGAAAACTGTGCTGAAATTGTTGAAATAAGAAGCTAGTAATCGCAAAGAATATTTTATATCACACAACAAGGATCAAGATTTCTTGGCCAACGCCTGATTGAAGAAGCTTTCAGGCATACTGACTCATAAGAAAAGTTGTAAGAGAGCTGACTTTAATTTTACTTCAGTCCAGAGGACCCTGGAGCAAAGAAGAGTGCTTAAGAAGCTTGCTAAGAGACATATTTCCCAGGAAAGAAAGCCAGTGTTTTCATTTTAAACTCCATTGCACTTAGTTTTTAAAGCCTCTTTAAAAAGAAAGAAAATAAATTATGCTATAGCCTTTACATTCAGTGTTTCATTTTTGCTTTCTAATAAATGTTGCAAAAGCACATATTTTGGGGGTTATTTTCCCCTTCAGTTATTTTCATGATTAGTGTTGGTATTTTTACGGTATACAAAGAGTTGCCATAGGCATAATACCAATTCATAGCATCACACCAAGGGGAAATAAGGGCTTATATTACGTTCACTAGATTTGCCAGCAGAAAACAATTAGGTTAGCAGTTGCAATTCAAGTAAATTCAGAGTAGCCATAAAATCACCAATGCCTTGGGAGGAGTTACAGGACATTTCAGAATCTTTACTGAAGGAAGAAATGCAACTTCTTTCCTGCCATTTGTTGATGCTGCAATTCCATTTGTGAAAGGAAAAAAGTCTAACCACCATAATAGCTCTGTTAGTTTTCCTTGGGATGGCAGAATCATACGCCTGAGAGACCTGCATATAAATCCTGCCTAGGTCTTTTATAATCTGAGCTTCAGGAAGCTGCTTAACCTTCTGGGACTGAGTTTCTTCATTGGAAAAGGGTAATAATCACACTTCCCTTGCAAAGTGATGGTAAGTATTAGAGATAATCTACTCAACAGCACCTGGCACATGGAATGGACCAAATAATGGCCATATTATTTTACTTTTCCTAATGAGGACAATAATATTTATAGTAGAGTTTTGAGATTATATTCAAACAAGTCACTGGCTCTTTACATACGGATCTCTTGAATGTCCTATGCCATTCTAGTCCATTGTTATAAATCTCTGTTTTTATTTAATAACTCATCTCCATCCAACTCAGCAACCATTCAGCAAGCACTACTATGGACACAGTGCTAGGCAAGGCAAGGCATACCGACACAAATCATGCATTGGCCTTTGCCCTCCAGGAACTATTGGGTTGTTGTAAAAGTAGTTGCGGTTATTGCCATTACTTTTTTTGAGACGGAGTCTCCCTCTGTTGCCCAGGCCGGAGTGCAATGGCGCGATCTCGGCTTACTGCAAGCTCCGCCTCCCGGGTTCACGCCATTCTCCTGCCTCAGCCTCCCGAGTAGCTGGGACTACAGGCGCCCAGCAACACGCCTGGCTAATTTTTTGTATTTTTAGTAGAGACAGGGTTTCACCATGTTAGCCAGGATGGTCTCGATCTCCTGACCTCGTGATCCGCCCGTCTCAGCCTCCCAAAGTGCTGGGATTACAGGCGTGAGCCACCGTGCCCGGCCGCCATTACTTTCAATGGTAAAAACCCCGATTACTTTTGCACCAACCTAATACAGTTTTTTTATTTATTGGCTAATTGTTCCGTCCCAGTCCAAAGAACTCTGATGAACTTCAATCCTGTTGAGTTTACTTATTCCTTTGTTTATTCATCTGTTTATTCTACATCCAAGTTTGTGCTATGTGCCGGGACAGTGGCGGATCTTGAACCAGACGTAGTCCCTGTTCACGAGGAGCACTCTAGAGGGTTACTAGGGTTTGGTTTGTCCCTACCAAAACTCATGTTGAAATTTGATCCCCAGCGTGACAGTATGGGAGGTGGGGTCTGATGAAAGGTGTTTGGGCCATGGGGTCGGATCCCTCTTGGGTGGCTTGGTGCCATTCCCAAGGTAGTGAGTGAGTTCTTGCTATGATGATACTGGATTAGTTCTCACAAAAATGGATTCGTTCCCATGAGAGTGGGTTCTTATAAAGCCAGGACACCCCTGGGGTTTTGTCTCTTTGTGTGTGTACTCTTCCCCTATGTCTTCTTCACCATGTTAGCATGCAGCACAAAAGCTCTCACCAAAAAGCAGAGCTATGCCCTTGAACTTCACAGTCTATAAAACTATAAGCTAAATAAACTTCTTTTCTTTATGAATTACCCAGTCTCTGATATTCTGAGACCATGGTATTGTTAGAGCAACACAAAATGGACTAAGACAAGGAGAATGCAGAGTGATTAATGTTCCAGTTTGGAATCCATACTTGTCTGACTTCAGAACTGGGGCCCAAATCTGCCATGCTGTACTGAGACACTTAATGAGCTTTATTAAAGTCCAGTCACACACCCTGCTTCATCTCCTAGTAGACTTCTAGGAAGGGCTTTCTGGTATGTACCCAAAACTAGTCACCTAGTTTAGATTTGGGCAAGAAATGGCACTAGGGACGTCAGTGTATGTATCCGATTTCTGGCCAAAGTTTCTACCTCAAGTACGTTGCTGCTTTCTGCCCTGCAGAGCAAGACCATGAATAACAAAATGCTTAAGCAGCCCTCCTATTTCTTTAGTTTCTAGACCAAATTCTCTCTCTGAGCAATTAGCCCCTTGCTTGCTTTCTCCTTAATCTCAGCCTGGCTGGCCCTCTGTGGCCCCCCATCTGAGATCCCACCAAGTACAGGGTAAATCCAACCTATGTTTTCATTCCAGATTCAGCACCCCGCCTTATCCCTTGTGACTAGTTTTGGGTACATACCAGAGAGCCTTCCTAGAAGTCTACTAGGAGATGGAGCAGGGTGTGTGACTGGACTTTAATAAAGCTCATTAAGTGTCTCAGTACAGCATGGCAGATTTGGGCCCCAGTTCTGAAGTCAGACAAGTATGGATTCCAACCTGGAACATGCTCCCATGAATTGTAGGGTTTTAGGGAGGATATTGAACTTTACTGAGCCCTAGTTTCCTCTTCTGTAATATGGGAATAACAATAGTTTTAGCACCAGGGATCTTGTGAGGATTAAATAAATTCATATTGGTCAAAGGCTTAGCTTAGTGTGTGATATTTGATAAGCTCTCAACCAATATATCACCGTTAAAGCAGGTGCTCTCCAAAACTGCTTCACTTTGGAATAAACTGTCCCAAGTTCACTGAGGGCTTGAACTTTTAGCAGGGAAGGCAGTTCTCAGGGATTCAGACCTTTTTCTACAGGAAGAGAGAAAACTGAGACAGAAAAAGAGAACTGAACAACAGAAGAGAATTGGAGATATACATATGCTCCCCAAAGACACACCAGGCTTTGCCCTCTATCCAACTAATCAAATTTGAACATTATATCATTTTTGTTTTAGATTTTCTTTGAAAAAAGTTAGAGATATAGTTGAAGTTTATTGTGTATTCTCCTCCAATTCCTCTCCTTCTCCAAGCATTACTGTTGTCCTAAACTTGGTATTATTTCCACACATGTTTTTCTACTATCATAAGTATATGTAAAATTCAAAACAATATAGTTTCACATAAAGAATATGTAGCATTGTTTTAAACCTTATATAAATAGCATTTATAACTGAACTGTTAGTTGCCTACTCAATATTTTCTTTTCTTGCTTACAGAACTTGCAATTTATTCTGATCAACAATTTGTCCAGCTAAAGTACTACATCTGCCCCCTCTTCTTGTGGCTGTAGGGGCACAGCAAAGGTCACTGGGCTAACCTCCTTAAAGGGACTCCGCTAACAGGTATATCTTTTGCGTTGCTTCCCCGTTTCTTTCCTCTTCCTATGTGGAACATGACTGAGGTGGATGTAGCTCCAATAGTCCTTTGGTTCATGACACCACCTTGATGATGGAAACCAGAGCTAAGGATGATGGAACAGAAAAAACGGGGTTCCGCAGGACCTTGGTGCCTCCATATCAGCCTTGGACTACCTACCTCTAGATTTGTTTTACATCACAAAGAAACCTCTACCTCGTTTAAGCCACTTATAACTGTTGTTTTTGTAGTTGTTAAATGTGGCTGAACCTAACCCTAGAAAATGGAGACTCCTATGTATCGTCTTCCCAGTGGAACTTTTTGCTCAACTTTACATTTTGTTTCCTAGCGTTCTGTTTGTTTTATGAGGCAAGTATAGTGTTAAAGCACCAATTCTGGAGTAGATGGGCTGGTTGACAGCCCAACTCTGCCACCGACAGCTATGAGACCTTTAAATACTTAAACTTCTCTGCTTCTTACTTTCTTCATCTGTAAAACGGGGATGCTAATAGTACCCCCATCACAGGGTTGTTATGAGAGTTATATGAATTAATATTGACATGCAAAGTGCTTATAGTAGTACTTACAGCAAAATAATAGTTAACCCTTAATAAGACATTATTATATGCTATGTATTCATGAGATATAGTACAATTTTAACTGCCATAAGATATTGTATTTTATAAATATGTTACAATTTTTTTATTCTACTCTTTGATGGACATTTAAGTTGTTTCCATTTTTGACATTTACTGAATGATGATGTAATTAATATTTCTGAAGATCTCCTTGTGCACGTGTGCAAATTGCTTCAAGGTATGTATATAGATGTGAAAATGCTAGGTCTAAGAACATGTGCACTTTCAACACGGCTTAATAAAGCTAAATTCTGGCCGGGTATGGTGGCTCACGCCTGTAATCCCAGCACTTTGGGAGGCCCAGGAGAGTGGATCACGAGGTCAGGAGTTCAAGACCAGCCTGGCCAAGATGGTGAAACCCCATCTCAACTAAAACTACAAAAATTAGCCAGGCATGGTGGCAGGCACCTATAATCCTAGCTACTCAGGAGGCTGAGTCAGAGAATTGCTTGAACCCAGGAGGCAGAGGTTGCAGTGAGCCGAAACCACACCACTGCACTCCAGCCTGGGCCACAGAGTGAGACACTGTCTCAAAAATAAATAAATAAATAAATAAATAAATAAATAAATAAATAAATAAAGCAAGCTAAATTCTTCTCAAAATGGTCACAAAAAATTGTTTATGAAAGTATCCATTGCATCTCATCTTTGCCAAATCTCAACTTTAATTAGACTTCTCATTTTTCACCAGTCTGATGATGGTATAGCAAGGTAATTTCATTGCTGTTTTAATTTACATGTCCCTGATTACTAGTTAAGCTGAAAAGAACTGTATGATTTGGAGATATTTGGATTTCTTTTCTGTGAATAACCTGTTCGTGTCATTTTTTATTTTTCTATTGAGTTATCTTTTCCTTTTCAAATCTGTGTATCTAATAATGTTACAAACATCTCCTCCCAATCTGTGGTTTACCTTTGCATGTTGTTTAGGGCACAGAAAGTTTAATGTAGTGAGATTTATCAGTTTTTCATTATTGATACCTGTGCCCTAAGAGTTTCCTCCCTACCTCAAGACCATAAGGATATGCTCTTGTATTTTGTTTTAATCCTCACCCTATCCCTCAATGAGGCAGGTCTTTAATGCACTTAGAATTTATTTTTTGTGTTGAAGTAGAAACAAGTTTTTGTTGTCATTGGTATATGAGTTATTGATGGTCTCAACACTATTTTCCAAGGGGTCTGTCTGTCTGTACTGATTTGCAAGGCCATATCTGTCACATAACTAGCTCGCATATCTACACAGGTCTGTTGCCTGGCTCTCCGGTGTGTATCATTTGTCTGCTTGCTATCATGGTGCCAATATACACTGTCTGAATCTCAGTCTCTAAGGGGTCTTTAATCCATGAGATAATTCAAGAACCTTGCATTGTTGTCATTGTGCAGATAAATCAGAGTCAGGATGGATTTTTCCCTAGACAGACAGCTCTTCCATCATGACGTAGGACAAGTCTCAGTGCCACAGGAACATAGCAGAAGGGCAGAATAGATTTAACTCAAACTTGCCTTTTACTTCTCTTCTCAATTTATACCCTGTGATATTACAGATTCCAAACCTGTACATGCCTTCTGCCACCATCAGAGGCTTCTCTACATGATTCTGTACTCAACAGAGCCCCACCCCACACTGCTGGACAGCAAAGCCATTTGTCTTACTAATGGTCCAAAGGAAAGGAAAGCTGCCTAGATGTCATATCTACAGCCTGGACAATTAAGAAGCACTTGTGATAGAGAACATTATATTGGAGATGTAAAAAGTCACCAAATCCTCACGTGTACAACTCTAAAAAGATTGAGAAAATTGAAATTAATTATCCACTCACTAGATGGGGTGTTATCTCATTGGCTGTCTCATGAAATGACAGAATAAAGTTATTAGAGATTGGAAGGGGGCGGGGGTTGAGGATAGCTACCTGCACGTGTTAATTTGCTTTTATCTCAATTTCATATATCAGAATAATAAGCCAAAATACCCTCAGAAAGAATGCTAGTTTTGTTTTAAAAATCAGACAACAAAACGTCAACGACACCCTAAAAATGTTGCGGTGGTTGTCAACCTCCCTGGACACCAGGGAACGTCAGTGGATCTGCCTCAGTGGCCTCAATCAGACGGGCATATAAAAAGCAATGCCCAGTGGTTTTTCTAAACATCCATGGTCTCTTGCCAACAATTGAGGTTTAATGAAGAGGGGAAAATTAGACCTCAGAGACTAAGTCTTCTGAAGGTGGATATTTCCTGGAGGCATGTGCAACTCCCAACCCCCATCAGGCATTCCAGCCAGGGGACAGCACTCTATCATTCTTCTTCAAGCTTGTAGTGTCTGATTGATTTATCGATGTGCTGCTTCTCCGAGTCTCCACGGGCATTTTGCCATTCAAGCCACAGGAGTACTTAAATGCCAAAGCCTGTGTCTCTACTTTCTTCCCAATTCTTTTTTGTCTCTTCTCTTTCTTCTCCTGTTTCTGCTTCTGTGGGTTTGTGCTCTTGTCGTAGGAGATTCTTAGTCATTTTGACTTTATAGATTCTCTTCCACTCATCTGATATTAATAGGCTTTTCTTTAAGAAAAAAACAGATTAACAACTGTGGTCTATTATTCTTCAGAAAGATGTACTTGGATTTGTGTGCCCCTATTCAGAACATAACATGCGCATATTACAATTTAAAAAAAGTATGTGATATTGTCTCATGGCTGTAGAAAGTCTGTATCGAGAAATTTATTGGCTTGCAATTTAATGAGTTTTATAATAACCAGAGAGTCCCTTCAGCATCTCAAATGGAGCAAGAAAGTTGTGATTGGCTGTCATGAAGAGCCCAGGGTTCCTACTTTAAAAAGCCAGATCACTGTCCAGCAATACCAGCTCAGGGGGTCCTAGATTTGGGGGATCCCACTGTAGTGGAAGAGTCAGAAGAAGTGTGACTCACGTTAGAAAGTTGCTCAGTATTGTTTCAGATGAGAATAAAGAGGGCTGGGCACGGTGGCTCATGCCTGTAATCCCTGCACTGTGGGAGGCTGAGGCGGGCAGATCACCTGAGGTCAGGAGTTTGAGACCAGCCTGGCCAACATAGTGAAACCCCATCTCTACTAAAAATACAAAAATTAGCAAGGCGTGGCAGTCGCCTGTAATCCCAGCTACTAGGGAGGCTGAGGTGGGAGAATTGCTTGAACCTGGGGGGCGGAGATTGCAGTGAGCTGACTCAGAGCCACTGCACTCCAGCCTGGGCGACAAAGCGAGACTCTGTCATAAATAAATAAATATAAAATAAAATAAAGAAATATTAAAACAAACCAACAGTCCACAAATCTTTGACCCATTGAGTCTTTTGGTGCCCTGAGGCCTATGTGTCACTATGACACTAAGGCCAGTCTCTACTTTTCTCTAATTTGAAATGCTTTCTAATTTAAGAAGTGAAAAAATCACCCAGGTGAAATCTGAATAGTCTGTTGTTTAGTTCATTGTCCTGTATCGATATTAATTTCTTAGTTTTTGACCATTGTATCTTGGCTATGTGAGATTAGGAGAATCTCAGGTAAAGGAACTCTCTGTATTATCTTTGCAATTTTTCTGTAAACCTGAAATTACTTCAAAATAATAAAGGTTATTTTTAAACAAACTAACCAGGGCAATCACAGATGACTCAGGCTACGGAGGTAAACCTAAGTGGAATTCTGGCTCACATTGAGTTAGAAAAATCAAGAGCCAAGGTGTCTGGGATGCACAGTGGGGACCTCATTTTAACTCTACTACTGACTATTCTTGCAACCTTAAGCCACTTAACGTCTCTTCATTTTTATTGTTTATTATTACAAATTACATCCATATTAATTATATAATAACACAGGCAAGCCTCGTTTCATTGCTCTTCACTTCATTGAACTTCCTTTATTGCACTTCACAGATACTGTGTTTTTTACAAATTGAAGGTTTGCAGCAACCCTGCATCAAGCAAGAACACCACCACGATTTTTCCAACAGCATGTGCTGGCTTTGTGTCTCTGGGTAACATTCTGGGTATTCTCACAATATTTTAAACCTTGTCATTTATTACACCTGGTATAGTGGTTTGTGATCAGTGATCTTTGATGTTACTATTGTAATCATTTTGGGGCACCGCCAACCACACTCATGTAAGGTGGCAAACTTAATCTCTAAATGTGTGTGTCCTGACTACTCTACCATCCAGCTGTTCCCCCATCTCTCTCCCTCTTCATGGGCCTCCCTATTCCCTGAGACATAGAAACATTGAAAGTAGGCCAGTAAATAACCCTACAATGGCCTCTAAGTGTTCAAGTAAAAGGAAGAGTTGAATGTCCCTCACTTTAAATCAAAAGCTAGAAAATGATTCACCTTCGTGAGGAATGCATGTTGAAAGCCAAGACAGGCTGAAATCTAGGCCTCTTGCACCAAATAGTTGACCAAGTTGTGAATGCAAAGAAAAAGTTCTTGAAGAAAATTAAAAGTGCTATTCCAGTGAATACACAAATGGTAAGAAAGCAAAACAGCCTTATTGCTGATATGAAGAAAGTTTTATAGAGCTGGATAGAAGGTCTAACCAGCCACAACACTCCCTTAAGCCAAAGCCTAATCCAGAGCAAGCCCCTAACTTTCTTCAATTTTATAAAGACTGAGAGAGGTGAGAAAGCTGCAGAAGAAAAGTTGGGGTTGGGCATGGTGGCTCACACCTGTAATCCCAAAGTGTTGGCAGATTGTAATCCCAATTGTAATCACACTTGTAATCCCAAGGTGGGCAGATTGCTTTAGCCCAGGAGTTCAAGACCAGCCTGAGCAAAATGGTGAGACCCCCATCTCTACAAAAAAAATACAAAAGAAAATAGCCAGGCATGGCGGCCTGCACCTGTAGTCCCAGCAACTTGGGATGCTGAGGTAGGAGGATTGCTTGAGCCTGAGATGTTGAGGCCACAATAAGCTGAGATGGTACCAGTGTACTCCTGGACGTGCCTGGACAACAGAGCAAAACCCTGTCTTAGAAAACAAAGGATAAGGTTGGGCACTGTGGCTCACGCCTGTAATCCCAGCACTTTGGGAGTCCGAGGCTGGCAGATCACAAGGTCAGGAGATCGAGACCATCCTGGCTAACATGGTGAAACCCCGTCTCTACTAAAAACACAAAAAATTAGCTGGATGTGGTGGTGGGCACCTGTAGTCCCAGCTACTTGGGAGGCTGAGGCAGGAGAATGGCGTGAACCCAGAAGGTGGAACTTTCAGTGAGCTGAGATCATGCCACTGCACTCCAACCTGGGTGACAGAGCAAGACTGTCTCAAAAAAAAAAAAAAAAAGATGAAAGAAGTGTTGGAAGCTAGCAGAGATTATTTCATAAGGTTTAAGGGAAAACAACCACCTCCATAATATAATACTGCGAGACTGCAAGGTGACGCAGCAAGTGCTGATGTAGAAGCTGTGGCAAGTTATCAAAAGATCTAGCTAAGGTAATTGGTAAAAGTGGCTGCGCTAAACAATGATTTTTAGTGTAGATGAGTTTTTAATGTAGACAAACAACCTTATATTGGAAGAAGATGCCATCTATGACTTTCATAGCTGGAGAGAACTCAATGCCTGGCTTCAAAATATCAAAGAACAGGCTGACTCTCCAGTTAGAGAATAATGCAGCTAGTGACTCTAACTTGAAGCCAATGCTCATTTACCATTCCTAAAATCCTAGGGTCTTTAAAATTATGCTAAATCTACTCTGCTTGTGTTCTGTAAATTAGGACAACAAAGCCTAGAGGATAGCACATCTGTTTATGGCATGGTTTACTGAATATTTTAGGCCTGCTGTTGAGACCTACTACTCAGAAAAAGAAAATAAAAAATTTTTTTCAAAAGATTACTATTTGGCCTGGCACAGTGTTTCATGCCTATAATCCCAACTTTTTGGGAGGCTGAGGCAGAAGGATCACTTGAGGTCAGGAGTTCAAGATCAGCCTAGGCAACATAGGCAACTGTCTCTACGAACAAAAAAAAAAAAAAAAAAAAAAAATAGCCACGCATGGTAGTTCACATCTGTAGTCCCAGTTACTAAAGAGGCTGAGGTGAGAGGATTGCCCAGGAGTTTAAGACTGCAGTGAGCTGTGATCATGGCACTGAACTCCAGTCTGGGTGACAAAGCAAGATCCTGTCTCTCAACAACAATAACAAAGGTTACTACTCCTTAACACTGCCCTTGGTGACCTAAGAGCTCTGATGAACATGTACAAGGAGATTAATGTTGTTTTCATGAGTGCTAACATAACATTCATTCTGTAGTTTATGGATGAAGGAGTAATCTCAACTTTCAAGTCTTATTACTTAAGAAATACATTTCATAAGGCTGCAGTCACCACCCCCCTTATCAGTTAACAGCCATAACATCAAGACAAGCCAGGCGCGGTGACTCACACCTGTAATCCCAGCACTATGGGAGGCCAAGGCTGATGGATCACCTGAGGTCAGGCGTTCAAGACCAACCTGGCCAACATGGTGAAACCTCATTTTTACTAAAAATTCAAAAATTACCTGGGTGTGGTGGCGGGTGCCTGTAGCCCCAGCTACCCAGAAGGCTGAGGCAGGAAAATGGCTTGAATCCAGGAGGCGGAGGTTGCAGTGAGCCAAGATCGCACCATGCACTCCAGCCTGAGTGACAAGAGTGAGACTCCATCTAAAAAAAAAAAAAAACAAATATCATCAAGACAAAACTCTCCAACAGCAAAAAGATTGTGACTCTTTTTATAAGCTCAGATGATGGCTGACATTTATTAGCAATAAAGTATTTTTTAATTAAGCTATGTATTTTTTAGACATAATGCTATTGCACACAATAGACTACAGTATAATATAAACATATCTTTTCTATGCAGTGGGGAACTAAAAAATGTATGTGACTCACTTCATTGCAACATTCACTTTATTGTCGTATTCTGGAACCAAACCCACAGTCTCCAAGTTACGCCTATATGTAATTATATACATTATAAATTATTATAAATATTTCAGAAGAAAGGGCAATCAGATTCATCTCTAATATATGGAAAATTGAATAATTACCCACAGTCACATCCTACAAACCACAATTTCATCACATATGAAAATCCAGTATGAACAAATTTGCTTCTGCAGATCTTCTAGTTGACCCAGACAGTTTCAGTTCCAGTATATATTCAGTTCTAGCATATGCAAATATCAAGTCATTTTTAAGAAAAGAGGAAACTAAAGGGTTAGGTAAGAATAAAAATGGTATATAGAAAATAGAGATGGCATAAACTACTATTAAAAGATAAAGAATATTGAAAGCAGGTGAATTGTGTTCTTAGAAGTGTACCTTGGTTCTGTTGGGAAAGCCTTTCCTGAGACAGAGCATCCTGTTACAAGTATCTTGGCCAGAAATTCTCCTGAACAGAGTTAAGAACTTGTAATCTTGTGTAATGGGAAAGGAGTTTCAAAACACTTCCCCAATAATTCACCAATCTCAAAAATTCAGTTTTTCATAATTCCCTCAGATCAAAGGAGACAAAAGTCAAAAGCCCTGAGTCATAAAATCAAAATAATTTTTGTTTAATATTTCATAACAGATGTTAGCTACAAACAAAATTAATTTCAAGTTTCTTGTGTCAGGAGAGGCAAGCATTAAAAAGTTCTGAGGAGGAGATCCCAAGTGAAATTGCATTATACACATTGTTAATTACATGAATAAGTGTCATTTATATTGACGTTATTTCGCATGCTACCTTGGTTGTTTTGCTTAAAATGTTTTTTGTTAAACTCCCAAAATTTGGTCCAAAAACAGGGAACTTCTATTATGATTTCTCAAGTTCCTTAACCACAGTTACTTCTAACTGGAGATTTTGAGGAATTTAATGCCTACGGCTGAAAAGAACCATTACAATACAAGCCCAATTTACCTCATAGGATTATTTGGGGAATAAAATTAGATAATAGAAATAAGTTTCTTTGAAATATTTTTAAATAATTTTAAATTACAAATTATTGTTTTTTGTTTATCAAATAAGTGAAGTATTTCTTAGTGTCTGTCAGTCATTGTACCTACGAAGGATGTGTAAAGTGATGACTGTCCTCACAAGGCAATAGGGTAGAGGGGTAAGTGCTCCCAGGAGCACTGGGGGATAGAGTGGCAACTGACTTCATAAAGTACTGGGGTAGAGGGGTTACTGTTCCCAGGAGGCACTGAGGTAGAGTAGTGACTGCTCCCAAGAGGCCCTCGGGAGAGGGGTGATTGCTCCCAGGAGGCATTGGAATAGAATGATGACTGCTCCCAGGAGGCACTGGGGCAGAGGGGTAACTGCTCCCAGGAGGCATTAGAATAAAAGGGTTACTGCTCCCAGGAGGCACTGGGGCAGAGGGGTGACTGTTCCCAGAAGGCATTGGGTAGAGGTGTGACTATTCCCAGGAGGCACTGGGATAGATGAGTAACTGCTCCCAGGAGACATTAGGAGGGGGTGACTACTTCCAGCAGGCACTGTAGAGGGTAGAGTAGTGACTGCTCTCAGGCAGCTCTAGGGTAGAAGGGTGATTGCCTTGTAGAATCCCTCAATCCAGACTTGTACAGAGGTTCACTACCCAGAACTAAGGGCTAAAATGGGATAAGGAAGAGTACTGTGGAGCACACACATAGCCCCTCAATCATAAATTAGCTAGGCTTTTTGAGCATGGGAAGTGGGTTACAGCATGCTGGTAATGATGGTGTGTCAGTGGGAGAGAAAGATGGACACACAATAATTTCCTTATGACTAGAATGTGAAAGAGAGGATAACAAAAGACAGGGCTGGGAAGAAAGTCTGCGTCTAGTTTATGAGGGGAAGGAGTTGTAAATTATGTTTAAGTTTTGTTCCTTGTGCTGTCTGAGGGAAACTAAAATCAGAGAGGATTTTAAGCAAGGAGATGGCATGAATCGATCTAGAGTTTGGCGAAGTATTTCTGATTTCACTGTGGAAAAGAGACTAGAGGGGGCAAAACTGGCAGCAGAGGGACAAATCACGAGGCCAAGTAAGCACAGCTAGAGATGAGAGTGGCCTGGATGGGTGTGTGGCAATGGGTCCAGAGGAGAGTGAAGCAAACAGACACACATGTAATGGCTTACAACCAACAGGACTTGATAATTGATTGGATATGAGAGGTGAGAGAGGAATCAAAGTCTTGGGCAACTGAAAGCGTAGGGTTGCCATTCCATGAGAGAGGTAATAGGGGGCAAGTGCAGATGTAGGGGTAAAGATACTGAGGCTGTTTGGAGGCAAACTGAGATTGACGTTCTCAGGAGACATCCAAGGGGCAATGTTCAATAGACAGTTGGATCTTTCTTGAAATTCCTCCCTACTTTGGGACTAGAAGTTTGAAACACGGAGACCTTTTGAGAACTCTGTTATTATTAATCTAATAAAAGAGGAAAAATAATAAAGTTGAGAGGGTTCTGCTATTTTTTGGAAGTGTGAGAATGTCCAGCCCAAAGCACGTATGAAAAAGTAACTCAGACAAAACAGAGGAATGAAAAGTTCTCCATTTCTGAAAAAAGAAGCAGCTACTTAGCAATTATGTGCTGTGAGATCACTTACCTTTCATGGAGAGTCCAGGCTGCCGTTTGGGGAAGAAATAGTCTGCCCTCTGGAAATGTCCCTTAACATGGTCATGCATCCCCCGGACTTGACATAAGTCAAGGTGAGAATTAAACTTGAGATGAAAGTGCTAGAGATGTATATGGGCCTTAAGGATTACTTAGTCCAATTCTCCCATTTTACAGAGGAAGAAACTAGGGCCCAGGGAGAATGACTTGCCCATGGCCACACAGCTGGTTAGTGGGATATAGAAGCCAGATATCTTGGCTTGTCTTACCTTGTCCTTTAACGCTTCGATGAAATCACTTGAATCCCCAACCCAGATCCTAAGGAACATCCAGCCACTTCCCCCACAACTTCTAAAATTCCTCTGGGACTTACGTTTTTCCCAGTCATCCCTGGTTCTGATTTCCAGAATTTTCTGTATTTCTCATTCTCCACTCTTTCCTGTGGCTTTTCTTTAATCATTTCCCTTTGGCCTGAAACCAAAGAAGGGGACAGCCCCTTCTTCATGACTTCTAGACCCCCAATCAAATGATATCTTTCCTAGTTGACAATTCTATTTTGCGAAGTTTCACTAACAATTTTAAAGTAACATGGAAGGACATTATATTATATTATAATATTTTACGTATTTCTAAGTGAATATTGACTTTTTAAAAAATCTCTCTGCCCTTTTCTGCCAACACAGACACCAAACCTGCTACCATCTTATCTCTATTTCTCATGCTTTTGCCAGCTAATTTGCCCTCCCTTTCCCTCCCCCTTTTCCTTTTCTCCTTAATTCTTGTCCCTTTGCCTTTTACCCCAAATGCTGATTAAAAGTATATTCCTTCCCTAGGAAAACTCTGAAGGCAGCCACTGTCATATCAGTTTTTCTCACTCCATTTCACAAATCTGTTGCCACATTCTCTGTGCTAAGCCAGATGCCTAGTCCATTAAGGAAGCTGCTCCAAAATTTCCCAGGTCTTGCTCCACGCCTGCCCCCACCTCAGTTCTTCCGGGGTGTACTAATTGGTATGTAACTCACAGACCATGCATATGTTTGAAGTGAACTGAGCCAGTCAATGTGTACTATTGTCTTTTAATTGCTTTCAGCTTCATGAACTTTGAACAACTTTTATCACCTCTCAGCTCAGCACTGATTCATCCAGCTTCTGTGAGGGATTTATTTACTTTTAGTTAGATCCAACTTAATTATTTTGTCAGTAAAACATACCAAAAGAATCTATAAAACAATTTTTAAGTGAAATCACATTTCTGCCTAGAGGGATGTTAAAAATGAAATTATGCATCTCATTTTACCTGTCTCTCACAAAGGAAATATTGCCTGCACTGTCTTTTTATTTCCCAAGATATTTTGCCTTTCATTAGGAAGATACCTGGGAGATCAGGCTTAGAATAAAGGGAAGAAAATGGGAAAAGGTAGTTCGAGTTTTCAAGGGAGAACACATAGGTGAGCATAAAAGGCAGTGTCTCTCCGGATTTGCTATTTGGTAACCCCTACATTAGAATGACCTGGGAGCTGGTGAAGAGTGCAGATTTTCCACCCCCATCCCCAGAACTTCTGATTCAGGGGGTCTGACATGGGGATGAGAAGTGAAGCTTCTCATTTGCCTATTCTTGTGCTTTCTGGATTCATGCCTGCCTCTGGCTACTCAACTCTCTAATTCACTAATTGGCTATTTCTACTTCCCCAAGATACTTGCCTTGTCCTTCTCAGTCAACTGTGTTTTCTTACATCTCTAACAACTTCTGGTCCTTACTGTCTGCCATTCGTTCAATTTCCCATTGGTAGCCTATTCAGTACCTTTCCATGTATATATATATCTCATCTCCCAACCATTTTATTATGTCAGGGACTCTGCATCACTGATTTTCCTCTCTGCACTTCACCTTGTACCCTGCTTTCAGTTCTGGGCTCCCTTTACAATACCAATGTGTCCAAATGTCTTTAGCACACCAGCGTGTGAAAGATCTCTTCTGTCATCAAAGAATTTATAACTTCTGCCTGACAGTAGCTATAATTCTGTTATTAATTAATTGAGAAAATATGTAATTGCAAATCCTACCATAAAATTAATAATGCCTTTGAATAAAATTATAATATATTAATCTCAACAGTATCTGCTACACTTAAAAATAGTGGCTTGGCCAGGCGCAGTGGTTAAGAAGAAAATGGATTTGAAAAATATTTAAAGGGCAAAAATGGATAAAACTTAAAAGTAGATTGGCTGTAGTAAATGAAAGAGAGGTCAAAGGTTACTCTTAAGTCATTAAGGTAAACAGAGATGCTATTCACGGAAATGGGTACTACGGGAACTAAAGTGAATTTTGGAGAGAATCCAAGAGTTTTAGAATTGTTAAAGTTGAAATACCTAGAAAACAAGTAGAAATGGCACATAAGCAGTAGGATATTATGATGTAAAGTTCGAGAGAGAAATCCGAGCTCCAAATACACCAAATTGGAGACTAGCTTGCAAGATAATATGTGATACTCTAAACTCTAATGAACTTGGCAGGTGATGAAGTGTAATGTGGCAGACGAGAAATATTTTCTTGTCTGTTAAAAAAATATTCATCTTTGGAAATCTGTTGGAGTAAAGCTCTTATGAGTTGGGGAGCTAGGAGAAAACCAATCAGGGGTTAAAAGCTTTAGTTGACTCAAGGACTAGTGGTGAGGGTTGAGTGTGGCATGCTGAAGATGCTTGAGTTATGGAACAGACTCTCCTTCCATCTTTCCTTTCCCACAAAGGCCCATTCTATAGGATTACATTTGTCATGTATTTTAATTATCTTCTACAGAATTGCATCCTTTCATTAATTTTATTTTAGGTGGTTGCTATTTCTTTCTCACTCTCTCTTTTCCACTAGTCCCCACTTTTACCAACCAAAGACAACAATCCCCACCCCACCCCACCCCACCCTGCATACATTTCTTCTTAATGTTTCTTTCTCTCTAGAGGAAGTCAGCTTCTGGCATCCTAATTATAGGACATGTTTTGTAGCCTGTGAATAAGGCACAATCACAGCTCTTGTTCTTCCCATTGGGAAGGACAGAGCACTTTTTTGTGCTCGTAAGAACTGATTCCATACAAGCAGCTATATGTAGATGCCTGTAGCTGAGTACAATGCAAATGGGAATGCTAAAGTTCAGCCTTCCCCAAGTCTTCTAGCCTATCCAAACTCCACTGCAGAATAAGGTCTCCGCTTAGACTATTCCTTTCCCACGAAGGCCTCACTGAATTTTCCTGGGCAGGTCCACACTACAAAACTTATGGAGGGTCTTTCAAATGGCAATTTCTGTTTTCTGGCATATTTGTCTGCAACTAGATATCTTTTTTAAATCTAAAATGTCATCAATTTAATAATACTTTGTGAGTGTAAGTAAATAAACACTAACATAGCAATTGTGTGAAACAATCTAGTTTCAAAAATTTATTAAAATGTGGAAAAAGGACATTTTGTATTCTAATAAATATAGCTTTTACTGAAATGGATTAGGAAGAAATGACAAGTTCTACAGAGAAATCACTCTATTCCCCTTATCTTTGTTTCTTCCTCTGTAAACGGGTTTTGGTAAAATCAGTAAAAGACTAAGTGATGGTCATTCCTCAAGCAAATCCAATCAAAATAAGTAGAAAAAGCAAAATGGATAAGAAATTTATGATGAGATTGTTTTACTGCAAATCCTTCCTTGATCTACTACAATGCTTGGGGGCATGGATAGGAATCTGGCTCACTGAGTTTTTTTATTGAATTCAGGGTTGATGAAAAACCTCTTGTTTGTTGTTGTTATTGTTTTGACTTTGTGTTGAGGGGAAGAAACTTGCAAACCATGTTAGCAGCCTTTCCTGCATTAGTAGGTAAGCCACAAATAATGGAAATGACTGATCCTTTCTGGGTGAGTGGTGATGTTTCTGAACCTGGTTCCCAGAACAGCAAATAGAGACATAGAGGTGTAGGCCAATGTTGTCATAAGGGATCAAGAGTTTTTATTTTAATAAAAGTAGTTCCTGTCAGTGCCTATTAAAAAAACATATCAATACTGTCAAACCACTTCATTTTGGTATTAAGGTTTAGCTCAAAGCCAAAGTTAATATTGAAGCTTTTGGCCAGGCGTGGTGGCTCATGCCTGTAATCCCAGCACTTTGGGAGGCTGAGGTGGGTGGATCACCTGAGGTCAGGAGTTCAGGACCAGCCTGGCCAAAATGGGAAACCCTGTCTCTACAAAAAAATACAAAAAATTTGCCAGGCATGATGGCGGGTGCCTGTAATCCCAGCTACTCAGGAGGCTAAGGCAGGAGAATCACTTGAACCTGGGAGGCAGAGGTTGCAGTGAGCCAAGATCATGCCATTGCACTCCAGCCTGGGCGACAGAGTGAGACTCTATCTCAATAAAAAAAAAAAAAAATTGAAGCTTTTGAGAAGTGAGTTCACCTAAAGTAAAATATATTGCATTTAATAAAAATGCTATTTGGGTGTGGTAAAAATTGAGAAGATGATTCAAGTATGATTGTAATTTGTGAAAAACTGATATAATTATTGATTTGAAGATCTGCTAACTCCAGACTATTTCTTCTACAGTGGTTATTGTTTGTTAACTAGATATCTAATAGGAAATCTTTTCTTTTTTTTCCCTGTGATTTACGCATTTTGTCCTCAGGGTAGAGTGCTTTAAAAATTCCTGTAGTTAACTGAAGGCCAAACTTTTTAAAATTCTAATTCATTCTAGTATCAGGGTTTTATATTTATATTATTTTATCAATAATCTAAGTATAGATTAAACTTAATTTTATAGATTTTTCTCCCATAGTCCTAACCCACTGATATGCTTTTTAGAGAATTGGGCATGGAGGAAAAATAATTCTCTAGTAAAGACTTGTTACTGCTTTTTAGCCTACTTGGGTCTTCTATCCATTCTTGAAGTCAACATGTTTGCTGTAGCCACAGAAGACTTGCAACTATGGCTTTGTCTTCCTAGGATGCTTACTTACAGAAACACAGCATGCACACACACACACACACACACATATACACACAGTAGTACTCCATCCAGCCACCTCTCACTCATTCCCTGATCTCAGTTCAAGCCCCACCTCTTGGGAGACAAGGTGCCATCCCTCTGTAATGTGCTCACTGCACCCTGCTCTCTTTTGTGGTATTAAATAAAAATTACAGGAGGCCATTGTTTTGGACAAAGCTAGGCCCCAACAGACTAGACTAAAAATTAAAGTGGAGTCATTTTCACTAAACTAAAACTAAATTGTTATCAACCTTCAGAGAAATCAAGAGAGAGACATAATTTCCCAAATAGGTCAGTTTCAATTGGTATGAAAAGGAAGTTGCCCCTGCCTTTAATCCTTACAAAAAAAGTAACCTGATGTTACCCAGTCAGTTATTTTTCTATTGTTCTGTTTCCTGTTCCTCCCTTAAAAGGAAACTAATTTTGAAATGACGAATTCATTTTTGTTTTGTGTTTCTCCTTTCTTCAGCCCTTTCTATAAAGCCAATCTCCTCTGCTCAGCTCATTGGAACGCTGATTATATTTTATGAAATGAAGTGCTGCCCAATTTTAGAACCAAAAATAAAGTTAATTAAGATCTTTAAACCTGTTGTGATTTTGTCTTTTGACAGTGGCACTTTTCCTGGTTGGTGAATATATATTTATTTCTAAAAGTGTATGTTTAAAATCTCCCAGACACCTAATGTAAGCTCAGGCAGAAAGGGATGCATGGGTAGGTTTTACTCACCTGGTATATAAACGAGGATTCAATAAGTATTTGTTGATTGAATGAATGACTAGTTGATTTATCCCGTAACAGTGAAAATGGAACTTGCTAGAGATGGGGTTTATTTGGGCTCATTAAAATGAAACAGAAAGGAACTGGAGTCAATTGGAAATGTTAGCCAGGTAAGGTGGAGAAAGTCTGGAAGAGAGAAAAGGAATTCCTCAAAAAACTGAAGTTAGCCCAGCTTGTTAGGCTAAAGGTCCCCCATACAGGATTGTCTTCTTATCATCTAGAGGACATTGTACCTAGAAGAGAATAAGGCTGGTGCTTGAGAGGATTATCACTTCAAGCCTGAGGTGATCTGAGTATAAATTAGCAAAATTAGGTAATCCTCAAGTTATTTCTAGTGGGAGGTGCCATTTCAAAAATCTAGAATGAGACAAAGGCTTTACAACTGGAAGGAACTTAGGGAGTTCTTCAGGTGTGCCCCACCCTAAACGTTCTGCAAGCAGCAATAAACCACACCTCAGATAATGGGATTATGCAATCCCTCTTTGTTTCCTGTTCCACTCTCAGGAAGAAGTACTTTATTTGGAGGGGAGAGGGGCAGTGGGTCAAAGAGCTGCCTCTGCCCCCAGTGTCGGTCCCTCCAGCCCACCCTTATGTGCTTCGGCCAGAATGATGCTTGGAATCCGCACTCACAATGTGTCATTTCCCTGGCACTCTTCAGACTCTCTCTTGCCCTCAGCATAACAGCCTCAGCAGGCCATCTGACCCTGGGCTGTCTCTCCAGCCTCAGCTTCTGCCACTCTTTGTCTCCCGTTCCATGTACTCTACACCAGGAGTCCCCAGTCCCTGGGCCATGGGCCCATAGCAGTCCATGGCCTGTTGGGAACCATGCCGCACAGCAGGAGGTAAGTGGCAGGTGAGCATTGCCTGCTGTCAGATCAGTGGAGACATTAAATTCTCATAGGAACGCAATGCTATTGTGAATTGTGCATGCGTGGGATCTAGGTCACGCCCTCCTTATGAGAATCTAATGAATGCCTGATAATCTGAGGTGGAACAGTTTCATCCCAAAACTATCCCCCAACCACTGTCCATGGAAAAATTGTCTTCCATGAAACCAGTCCCTGGTGCCAAAAAGGTTGAAGACCACTGCTCTATGCAACACCTCAGGAACTTCTTCCTGTTTCTGGAACTCGTTCTTCTACCTGGAGCTCTCTTCCCCAACCTCTCTACCTAGCTAACTCCTACGTTTCTTCAGGTAACTTTAAATAAGTGTTCCTTTTCCCATGAGCCCTTCCCTGACTATACCACTGTGTGTGTGTGTGTGTGTGTGTGTGTGTGTGTGTGTGTGTGTGTGTGTGTGTGTGTGTGTGTGTGTGTGTGTGTTCTGACCCACGGAAACATCTTGCCCTTTACCTCTAAATACTTTGGGGTGGATTTCCTAAAACCAAGAGTGTTTTTATGTATAACCATAATATAATCATCAAAATCAGAAAATTTGAGATTGTTAAAATGCTATTACCTAACTGTAGTTTATATTCAGATTTTGCCCATTGTCCAATAATGCCCTTTATACCTATTTTATCTTCCTCTAGTATAGGATTCGACCAAGAATTATGCATTACGTTTAGTTTTTATTTTTAGTTTATTTTAATCATAAACAGTTATTTTGCCCCTTTTTTGACCATTTACACTTGAAAAACACAGGCCAGTTGTTTTATAGAATAGCCCCCCAATTTGAGGTTTTTTAGTGTTTCTACCAGAGAGGTAACTCATGTTCTCAATACATCATATCAGGAGGCAAAAGATGTCATTTTATCCCAATATTTGTGATACTATAGCCATAATAGGTCCAGCGCCCAATATGTGCAGCAAATCAATATGCCAAGATGTCAAGTTGCAGGAGAAAGAGATTGAATTGGAGGGCTGCCGAATAAAGAGATGGGAGGAAACCTCAAATCCATCTCCGTGAGGAGTTTGGGGCTAAAGTTTATAAGAGTTTTAGAACAGGCAGAAGTGTGAAGATTGTTGATTGGTCAAAGAGTGCAGGGTGAAATCATAGGACAGACAGATGAAGAAGCTGTCCTCATGCTGATTCTGTTCCTATGTGGGGTCTTCAGACTGGTTGGCGTCAGCTGTTTCACTGGACTTCAGAATCTGAAAAACATCTTCAGCAATTCTTAAACAAAAGCCTTATGATTCTAACATCAGAAACTCAATCTTAAACAAAACCCTTATGACTCTAATGTCAGAAATCCTATCTTTAGGAGCAATGGGGAAGCAAATGGTCAGAATCTAGTGACTTTCAGTTACAAGGAAGTAGGTCAAAGTGCAGCCTGATTAATGCTTAGTTATAACTCTATTTCTGTCCAGAATTCTTGTTAACCCTGTGAGGACAGCTTCAATACTTGCTTTGATCTCTGTCGTAAGGTGGTGTCTGCCACATTTCTCCACTAAAAAGTGATTCTTTTTATCATTATAATGAATAATATTGGGGGAGGATACTTTGAAACTATATAAATATTTAGTTCCTCATCAAACTTTCATTCACTAATTTGGCATCCAAGTTATATCTGCTTTACTTTTAAGGAAGCTCATCTTACATGGTTAAAAAAAGTAAAGACTATTCTTATGATAAATGGATTTTAATCCTACTCCACCGAAAATAACTACATTTCCCACATCAATCCAATCTCTTCATTTAAGAAGATCTTACCACCTAATAGTGACAGAAGTCTGATATGGATGGCATTAACTAAGGCAAGACTTCTCATTCGCATTTTCAACGCTATTCATAAATTATCTTTTCATTTCCTTTTCCTTTGCAGTAAAAAAGAAATCCATGAAGGTGCATTTTTTATAATAACAAAGAAGATACACAATATTATTTCCAGCTTGCTAAATGTTATAATATTGCTTTTGGTCACATTATGATAGGCATCCGTAATTACATTTACCTTTTCAGGCTTGCTACAAGGGCTTACTTAGTCTCTGAAGAGCTTCCTGCAGGCTTGGGGTCTGTGGACTGAAAATCAGTTGGATTGATGAAAGCTATGAGAAGAATTATGATGAGGGTCAGATCATATGGGCATCAGGAAAGTAAAATATTACCATTTAAACTAGAAATAAAACTTTTTTTCCTAAGTGATCATATTTACCATGACAAGCTGGGTAATTCATTGTAAGATTAATAGTACTTGACATTCACTCATCCACTTATTCAAAAGAAAATTATCCTATAAGCCTACTACATGAGAAGGACCATTATATACAACTTCTAACTTTATAAAATGTATCTTTGAATAATATCCTTCTGGGTCTTTAAGAAAAATTTGGCCAAAAAGAACCTTGAGAGTTTGCTTGTAGGCTTTATTTAAGAGTTCAGAAACTGGAAACTCTTAGGTAAAGCAGCATTTTTTAAATCATTATTGTACTTTAAGTTCCGGGATATATGTGCAGAATGTGCAGGTTTGTTACATAAGTATACTTGTGCCATGGTAGTTTTCTGCACCCATCAACCCGTCATCTATATTAGGTATTTCTTCTAATGCTATCCCTCCCCTAGCCCCTAACCCTACAACAGGCCCTGGTGTGTGATATTCCCCTCCCTGTGTCCATGTGTTCTCATAGTGCAACTCCCAATTATGAGTGAGAACATGTGGTGATTGGTTTTCTGTTCCTGTGTTAGTTTGCTGAGAATGATGGTTTCCAGCTTCATCCATGTCCTTACAAAGTACACGAACTCATCCTTTTTTATGGCTGCCTAATATGCCATGCTACGTATGTGCCACATTTTCTTTATCCAGTCTATCATTAATGGGCATTTGGGTTGGTTCCAAGTCTTTGCTATTGTGAAGAGTGCTGCAATAAAGATACGTGTGCATGTGTCTTTGTAGAAGAATGATTTATAATCCTTTGGGTATATCCCCAGTAATGGGATTGCTGGGTCAAATGGTTCTTCTGGTTCTAGATCCTTGAGAAATCACCACACTCTCTTCCACAATGATTGAACTAATTTACACTCCCACCAATAGTGTAAAAGCATTCTTATTAAGCCATATCCTCTCCAGTATCTGTTGTTTCCTGACTTTTTAATGATCACCATTCTAACTGGCTTGAGATGGTATCTCATTGTGGTTTTGATTTGCATTTCTCTAACGACTAGTGATGATGACCTTTTTTAATATGTTTGTTGGCCACATAAATGTCGTCTTTTGAGAAGTGTCTGTTCATATCCTTTGCCCACTTTTTGATGGGATTGTTGGTTTTTTCTTGGAAATTTGTTTAAATTCTTTGTAGATTCTGGATATTAGCCCTTTGTCAGATGCATAGATTGCAAAAATTTTCTCCCATTCTGTAGGTTTCCTGTTCACCCTGATGATAGTTTCTTTTGCTGTGCAGAAGCTCTTTAGTTTAGTTAGATCCCATTTGTCAATTTTGGCTTTTGTTGCCATTGCTTTTGGTGTTTTAGTCATGAAGTCTTTGCCCATGCCTATGTCCTGAATGGTTTTGCCTAGGTTTTCTTCTAGGGTTTTTATGTTTTGGGTCTTACCTTTAAATCTTTAATACATCTTGAGTTAATTTTTGTATAAGGTGTAAGGAAGGTGTCCAGTTTCAGTTTCTGCATATGGCTAGTCAGCTTTCCCAGCACCATTTATTAAATAAGGAATCCTTTCCCCATTGCTTGTTTTTGTCGGGTTTGTCAAAGATCAGATGGTTGTAGATGTGTGGCATTATTTCTGAGTCCTCTGTTCTGTTCCATTGGTCTATATCTCTGTTTTGGTACCAGTATCATGCTGTTTTGGTTACTGTAGCCTTGTAGTATAGTTTGAAGTCAGGTAGCATGATGCCTCCAGCTTTGCTTTTTTTGCTTAGGATTGCCTTGGCTATATGGGCTCTTTTTTGGTTCCATATGAAATTTAAAGTGGTTTTTTCAAATTCTGTGAAGAAAGTCAATGGTAGCTTGATGGGTATAGCATTGAATCTACAAATTACTTTGGGCAGTATGGCCATTTTCACGATATTGATTTTTCCTATCCATGAGCATGGAATGTTTTTCCATTTGTGTGACCAGTTGTTTGTAGTTCTCTTTGAAGTGGTCCCTCACATCCCTTGTAAGTTGTATTCCTAGGTATTTTATTCTCTTTGTAGCATTTGTGAAGGGAAGTTCACTCATGATTTGGCTCTCTGTTTGTCTATTATTGCTATGTAGGAATGCTTGTGATTTTTGCACATTGATTTTGTATCCTGAGATTTTGCTGAAGTTGCTTATCAGCTTAGGGAGATTTGGGGCTGAGAATATGGGGTTTTCTAAATATACAATCATGTCATCTGCAAACATAGACCATTTGACTTTCTCTCTTCCTATTCGAATACCCTTTATTTCTTTCTCTTGCCTGATTGCCCTGGACAGAATTTCCAACACTGTGTTGAATAGGAGTGCTAAGAGAGGGCATCCTTGTCTTGTGCTGGTTTCCAAAGGGAATGCTTCCAGCTTTTTCCATTCAGTATGATATTGGCTGTGGGTTTGTAATAAATGGCTCTTATTATTTCGAGATACTTTCCATCAGTACCTAGTTTATTGAGAGTTTTTAGCATGAAGGGGTGTTGAATTTTATCAAAGGCCTTTTCTGCATCTATTGAGGTAATCATATGGTTTTTGTCATGGTGTCTGTTTATGTGATGAATTACGTTTATTGACTTGTGTATGTTGAACCAGCCTTGCATCCCAGGGATGAAGCTGACTTGATGGTGGTGGACAAGCTTTTTGATGTGCTGTAAAGCAGCATTTCTTTGCCACCTGGGCAGACCATCTGCTTAATCAAGTACTTAGTTTCAGAAACCACCAAATGGAGTGGAGAAAAAGAAAGGGATCCCCTATCCCCACCTCCAGCCATCTAGATTAAGAAAAGCCAGCTGACTGGACAGTAGCACAGCCCAGTCACCTCATGGACAAATTTCCTAGGAAAGAACCTGTCCCGTCTATTCTACTTATCACTCTCCTTTGAGGTTCCGGCCACAGGTGAGTTTCTGGAAAATGTCATCAGAATCAGAAAATGTTAGCGCCAAAGAAAACCTAAAGAATAGGTACCTTTTCCTTTGTTTTAAGATGTGTCCCAATATATTTTTCTGTACTATCCAATTTGTTCCTCACAAAAATCTTGTGAAATAAGTATAGAAAGAATAGTGTTCCTGATTTCACAGTGAGGAAGCTGGAGATCAGCTGAAGGTGAAGGAATAGCTCCCCACTAGGACTGAACCAGAGCTAGACTTCTGACCTGCAGGGTCATAGCCCAGCAAGCCACACTTTAGCTATCCCTGACAGCCCCAATTAGGCCAAAAGCACGTCCCACCCACTTCAATGCTCCCACGGCATGTATTCCAGTGTTACGAGCATGTTATTTATGTGATTATTTGTTTAGTGTGTCACCCTAGAACATAGGGATTCTAACATCAGACACTCAATCTTAAACAAAATCCTTATGACTCTAATGTCAGAAATCCTATCTTTAGAACAACAGGGAAGCAAATGGTCAGGATCTAGTGACCTTTAGTTACAAGGAAGTAGGTCAAAGTGTGGGTTAAGACTACTTTCAGTTCTACCCTGCATGGATGGGGGAGAAATGAACAGGCCAACATGCTGCACGTTTCTCCTAAACATAGCTCCTCCTGTGTCTGTTTTCAGATCTTCGCCTGCTGCTGGAAATGGCCCTCTCAGTGGACTCATGGTGGCATCGGTGGCAGTGGAGAGTCAGAGATGGCTTCCCCCATTGTCCATCAGAAACCACACCGCTGCTCTCTCCAGAGAAAGGGAGACAGAGCTACAACTTGACACAGCAGCGGGTCGTGTTCCCCAACAATAGCATATTCCATCAAGATTGGGAAGAGGTCTCCAGGAGATACCCTGGCAACAGAACCTGCACAACCAAATACACCCTCTTCACCTTCCTGCCCCGGAATCTCTTTGAGCAATTTCATAGGTAGAGATCCACTTGTCTGAACAATACTCTTTTTAGAGAAAGAGTCTCATTCTGTTCCCCAGGTTGGAGTGTAGTCGTGCAATCTCGGCTCACTGCAACCTTCACCTCCTGGGTTCAAGGGAATCTCCCACCTCAGCCTCCCAAATAGCTGGGACCACAGGCGTGCACCACCATGCCCGGCAAATTTTTGTACTTTTATGTAGATATGGGGTTTTGCCACGTTGCCCAAGCTGGTCTCTAACTCCTGGGCTCCAGTGATCCGCCTGCCTCAACCTCCCAAAGAGATGGGATTACAGGAGTGAGCCACCACACCCGGCCACCAATACATACTTTAAACAAGTATTTACCACTTAGATAAACTCAGAGATGCTACCCTCTGGGGGCCACCTTTCCTTTAATATCCAAATGCATTTGTCTTAAGAAGTTTTTGTCATTCATTCTTTCATTCAACAAATATTTGTCAGGTTCTGTGCTGTCTCAGGCCATAAGCTGGGAGCTAGAGATACATTAAAAAAATAGAGAGGCAGAGAGATACTGTCCTTATTGAATATATTGTCTAGTAAAAGAGACAGACATTAGTTTTTTAATTATATAAATTGATATAAAGTTGTAACTACAATAGATACTTCTAAGGAGAGGTATATGGTGCTATTATAGTGAATAATAAGGAAATCTTGGCCTAGTTAAGGAAGTCAGGGAATTGAAGTACAACATGAAAGAGAGACTGCATTATCTGAGTGAAAAGGGATGGACAGAAGTCAGCAGAATGTTCCTGCAGACAGACCTGCACATGCAAAGGCACTGTGGCAAGAGAGAGCAAGATGCACGTGGAAAACTTGAAAACATCAGCAACTCTTTTGAGATAATGTATGAGATCATTTTAAATTAAAAGTTAAAATATGTGCTTATATATCACCCTCAATATTGTAATTATTATTATAAGTGACCATTTACTGAGCACCTGCTATGCTCCAGAGCCCTCTACTGTGTATCATGCAAATATTATAAATCATGTAATATTTATGGGACCCCTTTAAAGTCCATAATACTATCCCCATTTTGTGCAAGAGGAAATAAGCTCAAAAAAATCACACAACGAGTAAATAACAGGAACAGAATTTAAATCTAGATGGTTTTCCATTCCTGAGAATAATCATCTCCAGTCTCATCCATAAGCATGACAAAACAAACTTTGGGGACTTAGGGGGAAAGGGTGAGAAGGGGAGAGGAATAAAAGACTACAAATTGGGTGCAGAGTATACTGCTCGGGTGATGGGTGCACCAAAATCTCACAAATCACCACTAAAGAACTTACTCATGTAACCAAACACCACCTGTTCCCCAATAATCTATGGAAATAATAAATACATCTAGATGGGTTTGGCTTCAAAGCCATTACCATAATGTTTGAGGTGATACTGAAAGAGAAGGTTTAATTGATCAAGGCCAAACAGTAGGGAAGAAATGGGGGAGAAAGTACATTTTTCTTCTCCATAGTGTTTATTCACACTTCGCTTGCCCCTCCAGATGGGCTAACCTCTATTTCCTGTTCCTGGTGATTTTGAACTGGATGCCCTCCATGGAAGTCTTCCACAGAGAAATCACCATGTTACCATTGGCCATTGTCCTGTTCGTCATCATGATCAAGGATGGCATAGAGGACTTCAAGAGACACCGCTTTGACAAAGCAATAAACTGCTCCAACATTCGAATTTATGAAAGGTAAGAAAAACCATCCCTGTGTTCTCTCTTGCAAATGGGTTATGCAAACTCATCAGCATAGCCTCAGGATGAGTCTCTTTTCTTCGATTTTACTTTCCTAAATTATTTAATTCACTGATTCTCAAGTGGGGGTGATTTTGACCCCTAGTGGGCATTTAGTAATGTCTGAAGACAGTTTTGGTTGTCATACTGGGAGTAGGGGGTACTACTGACATCTAGTGGGTAAAATCCGGGGGTTCTGCTAAATAGCCTACGATACACAGGACACCACCAGGGAACAATTATTAACCAGTCAAAATGTCAATAGTGCTGAGGCTGAGAAAACTTGTTTAAGTTGTATAAGCACTCATATTATTAAGCACACAGATGCAGTATTATTAAAGGTGAGTTGAAAGCTTAAGAATTAAACTCTAGGATGGCTGGATTATCTTGGGAGACTAAGTTCAGGAGAAACTCTTTGGAGGATGTCAGGCAGTGTCTCCCAAACCAAGAAAATGTCTGCCATTTTAAAGCCTCAGTTGCTTGGGTGGAAAATTCTTGCTTTTAGAACCAGGTAGGTTTTAGGACCCAGAGTTGGTACACCTGTTCTTGGCTGCCCAGGGTGGAAAAGGAAGACACCTGTAGGTGACGTCTACATTCCAACAGGTGGAGTCTCAAACAAGTAGAAGGAAGTGGCCCGGTGGATACACACCTGTTCTCTGCAGGCTCTTTCCTTGTCATGTTTCTCCCCTGGGGTTTGCAGCCTGGCTTTTCATTTTTAGTATCCTTCTGAAAGAAGAGAGAAAAATTTTCAGCAAAGAAGGCAAGTAAAAGATGAAAATTAAATTATGAGAATTAAAAAGACAACATTGAGCAGAGATGAAAAAGGAAGGGAGGAAAAGGTGGAAAAGAAAAGAAGACAAGAAGCGAGTAGTGGTCTCTAACCTGCTCTTTGAAGGATGGTCTCACAAAGAGAACCCCAACAGACATCATCGTGGGAATCAAATCAAGACCAGCAAGTACACCGTGTTGTCCTTCGTCCCCAAAAACATTTTTGAGCAGCTACACCGGTTTGCCAATCTCTATTTTGTGGGCATTGCGGTTCTGAATTTTATCCCTGTGGTCAATGCTTTCCAGCCTGAGGTGAGCATGATACCAATCTGTGTTATCCTGGCAGTCACTGCCATCAAGGACGCTTGGGAAGACCTCCGGAGGTACAAATCGGATAAAGTCATCAATAACCGAGAGTGCCTCATCTACAGCAGGTAAAGCAAAAAACTCTGGGGAAGTCTTGGGCCCAGCCTGATCTTTTTGTGGCTGCTATCACTGCAGTTACTGTTTGTAGAAGGGATGGAGTAGGGAGATATCATTATTTTATTTCAGGGAAGCTGTTCAGTTCTCTACAGTGAGCTTTATAGTCTACAATCCAGAAAAAAGGAGAATTGAGTCAGTCTTTTAAAATTAGGAGGTCTTTATTATGTAGCATTTTCTTCACTATTTCAAATGTGTCTAACATTTAACAGTTTTGCATATATTCTCATCTCCTCTTAACCCAGTGTGGCCATGAGCACATTTAAGGCTGGTTGAGGACACTGGGAGGGAAGAGGCATCACTGTATTTGGGGGAGCAATGGAGTATTGTGTTAGGAGAAGCACAACAGGAGACACACTGCCTGAGTTGAACAGCCTCCAGTAGTTACTAACTGCCTGACTTTAGACAAGCAATATAACCTCTGAAATTCATTTTGTAATTCATAAAATTTGAACAGTTCCTGAGGTGGTTGTGAGAGTTGCAGGAGATAATTCTTAGAAAATACTTAGCACAGTATATGACATACAACAAATGCTCAGTAAATGCAAGCTGAAATTGCATTATTTTTAGAATGTCAAACCCAACGTTTCCTTCATCACTAACTCTGTTTTTGGGAGTTCTCCCTGATGCTGTCTTAACCAAAGCAAAGACTGCACACCACCTGTCCTGAAGCTGAGAAACCTTGTTTTAACTTGTGTAAGTGCTCATATTATTAAGCACAGAGATGCAATATTTTTTAGGGTGAGTTGAAATCTGAAGAATTAAACTCTAGGATGACTGGACTATCTGATGTCATTAGACATTTATTTAATGTCATTTTATACATGTCATTGTTCTACAAAGGTTTCATTGAGCAAATGACTAAACTAGGTTGTCAGGATAGGACATGCTCTCACTTGGCAAGGAAAGAAGACAGAGTTAGAGTGTGTCTCAACTTTGTGATAACCCACATAGCCCTAAAAGAAGCAAGGGAGTTGAGTCTGGGCTCACAGAGAGACTAGAGGGACAAAGCACCTTCAGAGCTAGCAGTTGGCAGCCTAAGATGATGGAGTCTCTAGCAGGTAAGAGCTTGACTTCTTGCTGAAGAAGGAAAACATCCATGTCTCACAAGCAGCACCCTAGGCCATCTCATTCCTTTTGACTCTCCACCCCAGTTCAGCAAACATTCCGCACTGGCTCTGGTCCTTGTTAGAATGAAAGAGACTTGCTTCGAGGTATGTACTCCAGCCATTTAGGCACTGCTTACTTCTAAGGAGGGGTTCTCTTCTCCAGGGGAGTGAAAGGTGGCCAGCTTGGAGCTGGCTGCTGAAAGGATTTATGAGTCAAACTCCACTTGGAAAATTGTAGCCAGGGGAAACCTCCAAGATGAGTATCTAATACAATGACTTTAGATGGTATTTACCAATATCATCCAAGAACCCCTGCAAGAAACTCCATGTTCATCCCTCAGCAGCAAATGAGCTTCTTGTCTCTTTGCTTGAAGGGACACAGTTGCACGTTTAGAAAAATTAATCTGAAGGATAATTTTTTTTTCCAGCTAGATCCAATTGTCTTGAATGTTATGAGCACACTGGACAGCCAGAGTTAACATTTAGTCGTTCCTCGCCTTTGAATATGAAAATTATAAAGAGAGGATGAAATCACTGCTGGGGTGTGATGCCTTCCTTTGAAAAAGCGGTGTTTGAGAAAGCATTGTTTTTCTTTTTTTTCTTTTCTTTTTCTTTTCTTTTCTTTTTTTTTTTTTTTTTTTTTTTTTTTTTTTGAGACAGAGTCTTGGTCTGTCGCCCAGGCTGGAGTGCAGTGGCGCCATCACAGCTCACTGCAAGCTCCACCTCCCGGGTTCACACCATTCTCCTGCCTCAGCCTCCCGAGTAGCTGGGACTACAGGTGCCCGCCATCACGCCTGGCTAATTTTTTGTGTTTTTAGTAGAGACGGGGTTTCACCGTGTGAGCCAGGATGGTCTCAATCTCCTGACTTCGTGATCCGCCCGCCTCGGCCTTCCAAAGTGCTGGGATTACAGGCGTGAGCCACCGCGCCCGGCCGAGAAAGCATTGTTTTTCTTTTGGCACCAATCCACCGTCACTTTTTGTTTTCCACCTTACTCTCTTGTTTTTTTCCATGGAATATACACAGTGGCAAGCCAGGAAGCTGGTGCCTCAGGGAGGAATGCACGTGGGCTGCAGTGAGCCTGGTCCTGTTCTCCTCGCTCTGCCAGAATATCGCAGAATCATGGCCTGGTTCTTGGGAATAATCTCAGTGTGGATTAGACCACAGACTCACTTCTGCTGGGAGCTGGCAGGACCTAGGCCAGGCTGCTGTTGTTGTTTCCAAAATAGCTTCCAGGGAACATCGGAAAACCAAGATGATAACAATCTAGAAAAAAGAAACATTAGTCCACCAGCTCACTGGCAGGGAGGAGCATGGAGTTTTCATAGCAGTATTTCCCAAAGCGTATTCAGTGGAATAACAGTGACAAAGAAATAGTCTCCGAAAAAATACGTGCATGGCCAAATTATATATGCTGGCCCTCCTCCAATGGACCCATAGCCCATGAAGGACTAAGAAAAGACACAGCAAAGAAACCTGTTCGTCTTTGATTAACTCAGTGTTGCTTTACATTTACTGGGCTTTGGAAATATTTTTTAATATCTAAGTTTGGGAATTTTTACTTTTTCAAGTATACAAAAATAATTGGCTACAGGGACCAGATAGGTAATTAAATGGACCGAATAGTTTATAAAAAGCAGTATTACTCATGGACTGATAAATGGCCAATGACAGTTGGCATCAGTGTTAGGAGGCAATAGGGAATGGTGGTGACTATGGCAAAGTGGGGAGGCCATGCATTTATCCTAGGAGGCAGAGCTGGTCACTCAGCTTCTGCTAATTGTTATTATGTAGAAGTACAGGCCTAGTGTTGTTGCCAGATTGTCTGAGCTTTATTAGGGCAGCTAAAAATTAATATTTTTATTTGAAATAACCTGACTTTTAACTGATTTTATATTATTTTGTAACTGATGTAATTTTTTCAAACACTTCAGACCTATTTTTTTGAAACCTAAAGTTCTATTTTGCTTATGAGCCCAAAAACTTGCAAACTTTGCTTCAAAATATTCTAGAAATCTGGAGTCTCTGCAAAAGAATAATAAGTTTCTTTTTTTGTTGATGCTTTTTTGAGATGGGCAGTGGGGGCAGGGGTCTTGGTACGTTGCCCAGGCTGGTCTAGAACTTGGCTTGAGCTGTCCTCTTGCTTCAAACTCCCAAGTAGGTGGGATTGCAGGCATGCCATCACTTCTGGCCCTAGGTTCTTCTTTTGAAGTTCATCCTCAAGGGACAGAAAGAGGGTATGACCTTGAGGTAAGAATGCAGGCCTGGGAGGCAGAGGCCTGTAGTCTAGGCCCAGATCTCAGACTAACTATTAATAGCTTAGGAAAGTCATTTAAACATATAGACCTCAGTTTCCACTTTTGTGAAATTTGGGAGTCAGACTAGATCTTGTCCTGTGAGATGGACTGAGAAAGAACAGAACCCATAGCCAAATAAATTTACACATTAATAGAATAAAGGTTCTAGGATGACCCTCAGTAAGTAGTCTATCAGCTTTGTTTAACCCAGCTGTCAGTTGAGATGTTCTTTGCCACAAGTAGGAGAAACTTCCATTTTAACAGGTTTAAACAATGAAGAGACTTCCTTGGCTTAAGTCATTACAAGTGTCCTGAGGTAGGAGGGTGATCAGCATGGTTCAATCAGCGTCCTAGATCCAGCTCTCACCAATCCTTTTCATTCAGCCCTCCTCAGTGTCATCTTAACTCTCAGGGAGACTTCTCTCATGGCAATGAAATGGCTGCAGCAGCTCCAGCCCTCACATCTACATGTGATCATGTATGAAAAGAGAAAGAAAGACACTTCTGGTAGCCATCTTGGAAGGTCAAGGAAGCTTACTACTCCCTAGAGCCTCCTCACATCTCAGTGGCCTCACTTGTTCATCCCTAAACCAATCCCTAGGGGCAAGAGATGGGATTGTACTAACTAGGTTATACCTGAGCCACAGTCCCCACCCACAGAGCCCAGCATGAAGTCAGCTTCCCTGAAAGCCTATGGGCCATTCCAGGAAGATGTAAAAGCCAAAGTTTTTTTAAAAATAAGATAGTTTCCAGCAGAATGAGGAACAGATGTTGGAGAAGCCACCTCAATGTCCTCAGCACTATCACTTTAAAATATTTTTGAGACTTGACTCTTTGTAAATTGCTTTCCACGTATTAGCAGGAATATACACATCTTGGGACATTCTATACTATATGTCCCTACAGTTTTTCCACCTCTGAAGTGGATTGATTCTATGAAAGACCCCAGCAGAGGAAGCTAAGACATGCTATTAAATAGATAAGTGTTAGTTATTATCTTAACTGATGGATGCTAAAAGACATATCCTTTTGCCATATCAAGGACACATGACAGATGTCAGGAAAAGAATACAAGATTTAAGAGGACAATTTTTTTTTTTCTGGAAAGCAACATAAGAAATTACATCTCATGCCCTAGCCCTATCCATTTTATTTATTTCACCTCAAATTTACACATTTGAGCAACTGATGCTTTTTTTTTTCATTTTTGTGCAATTGAATACTAGAGCCGTTGGAATTTTGCTCATGACCTAAGCCCATGCATCATCCACCCTAGACTTGTTTATACTGTGAGGAAATGTCCTTTTGCAAACAGCAGAAGCCTTGTTAACAGAATTACAATCCCGTTAGAGCATTTTCTTTTAATATAGCAACCGTGTTTGTGGTCTAAAGGTGACCCATTAATTAGATTTATGGAATGACTTCGAGGAGAGATTAGCTTCAGAATTGTATTAGTTTAGCTTCTCCCAGGGCTCAGTTTAATGAATCTAGAAACCATACCAGCAAGAGATTTGTATTTTTCCATCCAGCTTAGTAAATTTTTATTTGTATTCAGAAAACATGTAGTACAGAGCAGGGAATGGGAACTGAGGGAATCCAGGGTGGTTCCTTATTGTAATGAAACCTAAGCCCTCCACAGTTTCAGCAGCTGGTCACTCACTTATTCATCTATTCAGCAAATTTTAATTCAAGACTTAGTGTGTGCATTGCCATGGCAAACCTTATGTGCCCTCAAAGGACTCTCAGTCTAGGGGTCACGAGGAACTTACAAATAGCTACAATGTCCCACGTGCTTCAGTAGCCTACCTGCAAAGGGACACAGAAGTGCAGAGGATGTGGTGACCCACCCACCTGCAGAAACGTCAAGGCCAAGGGAAGTTTTCAGTAAAAGAAGTAAAATTTCAGGAGAGCCTGAAGGAGGAGCAACATTTAGCCAGGCAGAGGGAACATATTTCACCTCACAGCCTGTTCCTGTGTCAATGAAATGTTGTATGTGTGGCTTATGCTGGTATTAGAAAGACCAGGACCAAGAAATGATGGAAACTTAGTGGAAGAATAATACAGATTATATATTTTTTTAATCTGACTTTTTACTGAGACTTGGAGCATCTGTCTTCTGTAAGTCAGGCGGCTGCTAAAATAAACAGCTTTCTGACAGCGTAGCACTGAGGGCCTAGCCTGGCCTGGCCTGCAACCTGTTTTCTTTTGTCTGTGAGTTTGCACCTGTGTCCTCAGGGAAACCTACAAGGGAGGAAGCCAGAGGTCCTGATCCTGGTTATGTCACTAATTAACTACATGACCTAAATGAAGCCACTTAAGCAGTTGGGGCCCCATGTGTTTCATCTTTAAATAGTGATCATAATATCTCTCTGGCATATTTTGTGAAAAGGTGTTCAGATGACATATAAGAGGGCTTGAAAATAATGAAGCTATAGAAATAAACTTCAGGATGCAATGCCACAGGGTGAGTAAAGTAATGACCTTACTGGATGCTTGGCATGGAGGGCTTTGACATGGGACCTGGGCTTTTCTCAGAGCTGCCATTTACCAAATATGTGGCCTATGCAGATACTTGATCACTTGAGCCTCCATTTCAACCTATATAAAATGGGGCCGATACTAGCCCCTGACTCCCAGGGTCATGTGGATCCAATGAGATTATCTTTATAAATTGTTTAGCTCAGTGCCTGCACCATAAGTAGTACTTAGCAATTTTTTTGTTTTTTTGTTTGTTTGTTTGTTTGTTTTTGAGCCCAGGCTGGAGTGCAGTGGCGCAGTCTTGACTCACTGCAACCTCTGCCTCCTGGGCTGGGGATTCTCCTGCCTCAGCCTCCCGAGTAGCTGGGATTACAGGCATGCACCATCATGCCCGGGTAATTTTTGTATTTTTCATAGAGACGGGGTTTCACTATATTGACCAAGCTGATCTCAAACTCCTGACCTCAAGTGGTCCTCCCAGTTCGGTCTCCCAAAGTGTTGGTATTATGGCGTGAGCCACCACGCCCAACCAGTAATTTTTTTTTTTTTAATTTCCAATCATCTCAAGCTTAACTTTTTCAATGCCAACCCCAGCCTGAGGCTTTATCTTTTTTGCTGTGTGTCCTACACATACAAGGGTGGAATTGCTAGTTTTATAGTTTCAGTGGGAAAAGCCAAGGACATTCACTGAGCCACAGATACCAGTGGACAGGGTTATAATGATTTAAAAGCAAAATCTATGCTTTGCGCTGTCATTTTTCCTGCTAGTCTATGTGGCAGAATTTTAAAATCTGAATTCAGCAAAACTCTCTAGAGGTTAGCCCTCTTTCTTTTATTTCTGTCCACAGCACACTTGAACATACCCACACCAAGATTTAGATTCAGAAAAGGGATGTAGGTGGCCTCATCTGGCTCATAGCCTCAGCCACTTGGTCCAACTCAACTTCTTAACATAGACTCTATGTTAGAATATCATATTTGTACAGCTGTTAATAAAGCTGCGATTTGGTACTAATATTTCCTCTGAATAACAGCCCTCAAGGAAACCCCCAAAAGAAGATGAACTGATTGACCAGGCAGAATTTAAGCTTTGCCAGGGCTATCTGAACATCAAAATACAGTCATAAGCCTGTCTTCGCCCTAAAAGTATATTCTAGGGTTGCTGCCTGCAGGTATTAAAAAAGTTACTGCATGTAAAATGTTAGCTTTGTGTCTGTGGCACTCATAAAATGTTAGCTTAAATATTGCTAAGGAGAGTTCGGTAGCCTTGATAGGCAGAAGTCATCATGAGCTTAACCCAAGGGGAGTAAGAAAGAATGACCACAGGCTCGAGTTTGGAACTGCATGAAAGAAGACAAAAAAAAAAAAAAAATCTTTAACCATAGAACTTGACTCCAAGCTCTAATAATATAACAAAATGGGCCTCGGGGAGGACTCTGAAAAATGCAGACAACAGAAAAACATCCATTATCATTCCTGGCTATGAAAAGTGCAGTTGGCTGGACTTACAGACCAGCAGACCATTGCATTCCAGCCTTCAGGCCTTTGCTCTACACTTGGCACCAACAAACCAGGCTCCTTTCTGAAGCATCCATTTTGCAGGTGCCCACGCTACTCCCACTGCCTCACCCTGTGCTCACAGAAGGCCATAAACCATTTGGGCAAATTCAGCTTGTCATTTCAGGAGAGAATGCTTTAGGTCCTCCCCAAAACTCACTGGGTGGGAGAGTCATAAAACAAGAATTCAGGTGTCCCTGATGCTCCGCACTCTTGTCATCAGGCATGATTTGTATGTCCACAGGTAAGGATTTATGGCCTCTGTTTTGCCATTAAGGAGATCGGAATTCCAAAAGGTGAGGCTCCTGTTCTCAACCCAACCTCTGCTAGGTTTATGTCACCTTCTTCTGAGGCTCAATCAGCTTCGTGCCTCACTCCAAAACAGAGCCACGAGACCATGCTGAGCCATGTCGCTCCCACCACCATCACTCATCTGTCCTTGTAGACACACCTGTGTGACCTTATGCACGTTAGATAACTTTCTGAGCCTGTTTCATCATCTATGAAATAGGGATAATGATAAAAATAAAAGCTATCTCATTATTAGACAGCTAACCTGTAATGGAGGTTAAATGCTGGGTTCGTTATAGGTAGTCAATACATGTAAGCTAATAATTTAAAATATCATTGTTAGAAGTCTCCACTAGGGTATCTATAACAAAGATGTTAAAATGGCCAAAGGTTAGGAAAAACTGCCTTCCTACTACCTGTATTCAAGAAAAATATACAAGGAATCAATTGATATTTACTAAACACTCCCCATGTGCTAAACACTATTCCCAACCCTATGTGCATATAGAAATATAAGACCCAGGATCATCGCAGCTCTTAGCAAGCTTCTTACGTACTTTAAAATAGAAGATGCACATGACAATTAGGAAATAGGATGGTAATATACAGGGAAGTGTGGCAACAAGATGTGCACCGTCATGTCCAGTGCCCAGGAGTGAAAAGAGAAAGGCAGCATTTGGATCTGCAGAGGTTAAAGGATGAGCATTTGGGAGGCAATTCATATCCTTGAATACCCCCGGGCTGAAGAATCGTAACCCATGGCTATGATCTTGCTGGATGGCACCTGTGACTTCCATGTCCTCTGAAGCACTGTGTTTCCATGGCCATCACTGCTTAGTGACATTCTATGTGCAGTTCTGCTTTCTTTACTGCCACCACATGGTCAAAAAGGTCAGGAGTGGGTTATCCCCAGACCTGGGGCTTCAAACATCCTCCCAGTATAAAGAACTTTATACTGTATTAATGTAACCCAAATGTTCCAGCCCTCACTAGCTTCTGGGTATGAATGAGCTCCCATTAACAAAAACGTCCCAGTGACCATGCCATTCAGCTCCAATCTGCTGACTTAGAACCTCAGTCCTCCCACCCTAATCCTCAGCTCTCCACAGATATATCTAGGCATCCTCAGATTGGTAAATATCACATGTGTCCTCCACTATTTCCAGCCCAGCCAGGGGTCCTGGTCGCCCCCCCACCCCCACCCCCCTGCTTCTCTGGCCTCAGCTGTTTCTTTCTGGTGCTTCCCTGAGCCCTGCAAGTCTCATCCACCTCCCCAACCCCATTGTGATCTGTAGGTCACACAAGCTGTAAGCAGGGAAGCCAGGATTCAAAGCCTCTCTCAATCCCTATGCTGCAGTCACTCTGTCGGGCATTCCTCTCTCACCCTGGGTTAGTGACATGGCACTGAGCATTCTGGGCCTGGCATTCGAGCTTCCTGAAGGACAGCCAGGCCAGCTCATCATCCTATGTGGAATGGGAAGTTCCGCAAGATAACTAATCCTTCTGAAAAATCCCCTCTACTCTAGTTGCCTGAAACTCTTTTAATAAAATCCAGATGCTTGAGAAATGGAGCCTTCAGCATCCTCTCCTCCCTCTATTTCGCCTTTCACCTGCTCCCCCATGGCATCCAGTTGGCTACAAACCTCTCTTGCTGTTTATTTACCTCTTAATAATCCCTGTCTCCTCTCAGAAAGCCATTTAGCACTGCACCACTTAATTTTCCTTGTGGCAGAATCTGCCAGGTGGAGCCTTCATCCCGAGCCATGTTGATTTGTCTTATTTTTAAACAGCAGTGAACATGGCATAAAACTATAATAGCAGTCAGTTCCCAGGTGTGGACCCCCCAGTAGGGGGACAATCCAGGGTGCGTGGATGTTTCCACCTGGGGCAGCTGTTCGAAACAGGCTGGATTAATGAGAGAATGACTTCTGCAGGCGGCTCCTGGCCAGCTGCTGGTCTCCCCTGGGCTTCACTCCATGCAAGAGCATGCTGCTTTTCTGCATCAGCAGGATTCGGCCAGTCATCACCTCCCCTGACTGAATCCCCTTGGGCTGTGTGCATCCCTGACTTTTCCACAGACATGGTCCTGACAGTGGAGGAGACAAAGTAGATGCTAGAGAATCAGCATAAAGTGGCCCAGGGCAAGAAGGAAATATCCCTGATCTCATTTTTTAATCCCTAAAATTCCTACAAAATGTGTCTCTGATTCTATAACATAACTAAGTTTAGTTACTATAGATAAAATTTTTCAAATTTTGTACCGGCCAAACTACTGAACTATGTTTCCCCTAAACTTTTTTTTTTTAATGAATGCCCCCAAAGTCATATGGATCTCATAGCTTTATTATTCCTAGATGCCTACCAGGGTATCCTGGAGGTATGTGTGCTTCTGTTTGAGAAGCTCAACCCTGGAACTGGGCTATCTCTGTCTTGGGGACGGCAAACCCACAACAGTCACTGAGAATATTTCTTCACCACTGCATGCGATCCTAAGGAAGAGAGGATTATGTCTAAAGAAAAGACAGGCAATTATAACCAGTACAGCAGTGACCTCCTTGGGATCCAGCAAGTAACGTAAAGAAGAGAGAGACTAGTCTGACTTACCACTTGTGGGTGGCTCCTTTGATACTTAGATCGTGACAGGACTTGACAGGACAATACTCCAGCCCAGCTTACAGAAGTGACAGCTCAGAAAAACACATACGCCACAAGCTCCTCTCCATAGCACTCCATCTTCCAGCACCTTTATAACCCGCATTCTAGAATAAGCAGTGCAGTCCTTTATTACAAAGGGGAAGAATGAGATTCAGTGTTCATGGGTGGAGGTGCATTGGCTTTGCCTTTGATATGCCTCTGTATGCAGATACTGGCCAACTAGTTTTATCAAAACCAGTTTGCTCTGGGAGGGTTGGCGATCAGGATTTGCTCAGAGTGGAAGGTGTTCTCCCTGACTCCAATCTCAAATACTGGGTAGAATGCTGAGATTATAGCAGTCAACTGATACCCCACATCCCCAAAGGCATTATCCAGTAGGACACAGAAGCCAAAGGAGGGGGAAAAAAAAGGAAGACAAGACAGAATGAATAATACATTCTTTGTTCCTTGGGACAGTTTTGCTATAATATTTAAGAACACTTTAAAGCACTCTCTCAAAAAGAAAAAAGAAAACCAGTCTCTCCTTCACATTCTGAGATTCTTTTCTCACAGAGAGTATTTTCTCACAGACCATTCAAATGCCTGTAAGTAGCCTTATACTTGGATATTTAACAGGTTTTCCCAGGGCTACTTTGAAGAAGGAAAAATATTATCCCCTGAGTCAGCAGAATTTCTCTGACTGTTTGACTGTTACAATGCACTCTTAGTGAAGGAGTTCCCACCCTAAATATATAAATAAACAACAAAATGTTTAAATAATCAAATGTATTTCCAAAATGGCACAGGGAAACAAATCTGGGGTGACTGCCCCTATTATTCATAGAAAATAAAAGTGAGGGTTGGGGGGAGATGGGGATGGTTAATGGGTACCAGAAAAAAAACAAAACAAAACAAAATAGAAAGAATGATTAAGACCTAGTATGTGATAGCACAACGGTGACTATAGTCAATAATAATTCAATTATATATTTTTAAATAACTAAATGAGTACGTTGGATTGTTTGTAACACAAAGGATAAATGCTTGAAGGGATGGATATCCTGTTTTCCATGATGTGATTATTACACATTGCATGCCTGTACGAAAGCATCCCATGTACCCCATAAATATATATACCTACTATGCACCCGCAAAAATTTAAAGGAAAAGAAAAGGGATGTGGGTGGAGTGGAAGCACAGAATGAGCTCATTAACTGAAAGGTGGTTGGAAACCTGTTATGTGCTTTCACATGTAAGGAGGAATTATTACTAAAATGCTACAGACGCATCACCCCCAGAATCCTCAGAAGGGGTCTCAATAGTCATTTGGATGACATTTAACCGTGTCTGCTGCACTGAGCTCCCAGAGCTGCAGAGCACTTCCACAGAACCCTGTGGTTCTTTCGAGTTCTAAAGTTGCTCCCCAATTCCAATGTCCCTGTTTATTTTATAGACTTGGCCTTCCAGATGGAAGCACCTTTATTTCAGGCGGCTGGGGAAGTCTTCTGAGAAGATCTTTTATAACCAGGAAGATTGGTTCTTAGGAAGATTTGTCTGAGGTTCTCCAGAGGGCCTCCAGGAGGGGAGGAAGACACCAAAACCCTCTTCCTCCTCAGGGACTTTTGTGATGTCAAAGGAGAAAACTGGAATTCTATTCACAACTCTTTCTCTGTGGAAGAGTAGACATGTCATGCCCAGTGCAGCTCAGATTCCAGCAGAAACAGAAACAAGAACATGCCCAGAGGGGCTCAGCATCAGTGAAGAAGCCCAGCAAAGGAAAGCTTGCTTCTCCCGGTCTGGCTGCCTTCAGAGGCACCCAGCTTCAAGCCAGCTGGGCTCAGTTAGAAAGACCACATGTGGGATATTAGTTTGGTTTCAAATCCCACACTTAAAGCGGGACATTTCCAAATGCAGACAGATGAGCCCACACCTCCGGAACAGATCTTGAAACTGTGTCACATGAGGAATAATTGAGGGCACCTGGAAAGTTAAATTTGGCTTGGCATACCCAAAAGTCTTCATGGGACACCTGATGAATGCCTTAAAATATTTAAAGAATGGTAGAAGACGGATAGACCGTATTACCTGGAAGAGCAGAACTGTTTAAATATTTGGTTAGGCAGAAGGAAGACTTTCTGAAATGAGAGTTCTTTGAAAATACAATGCAGCCAGGAGCAGTGGCTCATGCCTGTAATCCCAGCACTTTGGGAGGCCGAGACAGGAGGATCACTTGAGGTCAGGAGTTTGAGACCAGCCTGGCCAATATGGTGAAACCCCATCTCTACTAAAAATACAAAAATTAGCTGGACATGGTGGCAGGCGCCTGTAATCCCAGCTACTCAGGAGGCTGAGGCAGGAGGATCACTTGACCCCGGGAGACAGAGGTTGCAGTGAGCCAAGATCTTACGACTGCACTCCAGCCTGGGCAACAGAGCAAGACTCTGTCTCAAAAAAAAAGGATGCATTGCCTTGAGAAGTGGGGAGTTCCTTAGCTGGAGGTGGGAAGGCTGAGGCTGCAGGGAGGTAGTATACCCAAGCAGCAAAAACTGTGGGTTTTGGTGTCGGGCTGGACCCAGGTTCAGGTTCCAGCTATGTTTTTGTGAGACTTTGAAAAATTTCTTTTGACCCCCAATTACCTCACTTGTGAAATGGGTATAATAATATCTGCTCCTGTGGGTTATTATGCAAAGTAAATGAAATGTTAATGAACACAAGCGCTTGGCAGGTAAGAAATGCTAAATTTGTCATTGTTCCTGTCACTATTATCTCAGCTTGATAAATTGGATAGGAAGATAAAATAATTTCCTCAGATTTCTTCGGCCCTCTAATTCCACAGTTACTGTGAGGTCTCATTTCATCAAAACTCCTGGTAGCATCCTCCTAATTCCTGGACCACCCAGAGTGTTCTGTTTCAGTGTGGCTCCGGATCTTCCTAGACAGTGGCAGAGATCCTCGCCTTTCCTATCATCACTCTCCTTATAATCAGAAACAATCTTTCCCATATCCCAGTTCCCTGAAACTCTATTTTCCTTGGTAATAACTGGCTATTCTGGTAAATAGTGGATATTAACAGTAGAACCATATTAATATGACAATACAGTTACCTTCTCCTTTAAAATTTTTATCTTGTAAGGAAGCAAGGGCTGAACACAGAACTTGGTCAAGAACTGGCAGGCAAGAAAAATTCTAAATGTTCATAAGAACAGATTTTGTTTTGGTTTGGGTTTTTTTTTTTTTTTTTTTTTTGAGACAGAGTCTTGCTTTGTCACCCAGGTTGGAGTGCAGTGGCACAATCTCGGCTCGCTGCAACCTCCGCCTCCCAGGTTCAAGCGATTCTCCTGCCTCAGCCTCCCGAGCAGCTGGGACTACAGGCACGCACCACCACACCCAGCTAATTTTTGTATTTTTAGTACAGACAGGGTTTCACCATATTGGCCAGGCTGGTCTTGAACTCCTGACCTCATGATCCACCCACCTCGGCCTCCCAAAGTGCTGGGATTACAAGTGTGAGCCACCACACCCGGCCAAAGACAGATCTTTACTAATGAGAATCTGTAGATTATGCCTAGCTATTCTAGAGAGATTATGAGGTGGTCATTCAGGGGTAAGGTAGAATACAAGGCAATCTCATGACAGGCTGACTTGGTGGATAGTTAGGTGCTGGTGGGACCTTCCTCTATTCTTTCATTAGTGTTCTGAGGAAACTTAAAGCTCACTCACACCCTGTCTTTCTCTCACCCAAGAAAAGAGCAGACCTATGTGCAGAAGTGCTGGAAGGATGTGCGCGTGGGAGACTTCATCCAAATGAAATGCAATGAGATTGTCCCAGCAGACATACTCCTCCTTTTTTCCTCGGACCCCAATGGCATATGCCATCTGGAAACTGCCAGCTTGGATGGAGAGACAAACCTCAAGCAAAGACGTGTCGTGAAGGGCTTCTCACAGCAGGTAGGGCTCTTTCTAAGATCTTCAATGGTAAAGTCATAGAGAGGATGCAAGCCTACCCTACTGGAAAATTGAACTAAACCTACTGGGTAGAGGAGAAAGTAGTAGATGCCTCCTTTTCCCTAGCACTTTAGATGTACTAAATCCTACCAGCAGCCCTCTGAGATGGATATTATCTGCATATCACAGATGAGGAAACTGAGGCTTAGTAAAGTTAAATAACTTGCTGAAGGCCTCAGAGTTTCTAAATGGGGATCCACTCTGTTCAACTGAGGAAACTATACTCTCTGCTCTGAACTGAGGAGTCTAATGTCTGTTCCATCATCACTAGGACCAACTCCTTCTGTGCTCATCCAATCCCAACTCACTCTGCCCAGCTCAGCCCTAGCAATCTCTCCTGCCACGAATCCTAATATTCCTTCTGCCCCTCCTAAACTGCAGCAAGGTATCATTAACTATGTTCCCATTTGCGTATTCCTTAACTTCTCAACAGTGCTTAAGCCTCCTTGAGGGCAGAGAGAGATCATTGATACCTTTTTTTTTTTTTTTTTTTTTTTAAAGAGACTGGGTCTCCACTGGGTGCGATGGCTCAAGCTTGTAATCCCGGCACTTTGGCAGGCCGAGAGGCAGGAAGATCACTTGAGGCCAGGAGTTCCAGACCATCCTGGCCAACATGGTGAAACCCTGTCTCTATTAAAAATTTAAAAAATAGCCAGGCGTGATGGCAGGCATCTGTAGTCCCAGCTACTCAGGAGACTGAGGCGGTAGAATCACTTGAACCCAGGAGGCAGAGGTTGCAGTGAGCCAAGATCACAGCCTGGGCAATAAAGTGAGACTCCGTCTCAAAAAAAAAAAAAAAAAAAAGACTGGTTCTCAGTCTGTCACCCAGACTGGAGTGCAGTGGCATTGACACTTTTGTTTAATCCCCACCCTTTCATAAATGGTACCTCAGACATCATGGAGAAATCGTTATTGTTTGGTGGGTAAAAGCTCAGGCTCTGGGGTCTGACTGAGATGGGTTCAAAGCCCAGGTCTCACCACTCATCAGCCATCTCACCTTGGGCAAGTTACTGTCCTCTCACACCTTGGTTCCCTCATCTGGAAAATGGGGACAAAAATAGTTCCCTTTCCATAGGGTAGTTTTGAAGACTAAATGGTAGGTACATGACTTACTTAGCATGAAGACAGGCATATAGTAAAAGACCAGGGAACAGTTGGTATTAATATCAATGCTTTCATAGGCAATATGTGTTGACTGACTGAAGCTGGGTGTGATATCCCAATTTGCAATTAAAATTCTCCTTGTGGGAGTTGATTTCCAATATGGTCCCTTTCTTTAACCAGGGAAAAGAGTACAATTTTATCACTTTTCTTCATTCTGCCAGCCTTTGGCTGGGGAGAAATGGAATGAGTCAGAGGATTTGGGAGAAGGAAAGCAAATGATTTATTCCTCAGAGATTCTCATGAGCTCAAGTGCAGTTTTCCAGACTCAAACTTCTCAAAATAAGTTTTTAAGTTCTAGGAGCAAGGGCCATTGTACCTTGCCTTGCCTCTCTCTAAGCACCTGATAAACAGCTCTCATAAAACCCTTTTTGTGTGATTGATTTGGTCCTCAGAAGCCTGTTCTCTCATGCATATCATGGGAATAATAATAGCTATCCCATGGTTTTGCTGTGAAATTCAAATGGTATAAGGAAAGTAAAGAACAGAATAAAGAGTTTGCTACCCAAGAGACTCACAATAAATGGGAACCATTGCTGCTACTGAGGCTGCAGTTGCCACCACTGGAAATGGAAACCACCACCACTCACTGTAGATCAGCATGTCCACTGGTCTCCAGGCTCTGAGTCAATCACTGAGCAAGGGGCCTGTCTCTGGGTTTTCTCACCCTTTGCTTATTACAGCCGCATTTGCTAAATCACCCTAGTGTTTGCAAAAAGGCAGGGTGAGATCTGGTCTAAGTTCACAGAGTCATTCTAGACAAGCAATAACAGTCTGTTTCTGGGCTCAGAACTCTGTAGCCTGCCCTTCGACCAGAGGCTTTCAAGTCTTTTCAACAGTAACAATAAGAAATGTATAAAATATTACACATAGACACACACTCACACATGCTGACACACATACACGTGTGTATATGCACGTGAATGAGTATGTAAGAATGACACCTTAGCCTCACCACATGCAAGGCACTCTGAGACTTTCTATGCTATTCTACCTTTTTTTTTTTTTTTTTTTTTTTGGACACAGTCTCGCTCCGTTACCCAAGCTAGAGTACGGTGGCACAATCTGCTTAGTGCAATCTATGCCTACTGGGTTCAAGCGATTCTCCTACCTCAGCCTCCCAAGTAGCTGGAATTACAGGCGTGCACTACCACACCCAGCTAATTTTTTGTATTTTTAGTAGAGACGGTTTTTGCCATGTTGGCCAGGCTGGTCTCGAACTCCTGACCTGAAGTGATCCACCTGCCTTGGCTTCCCAAATTGTGGGGATTACAGATGTGAGCCCCGGTGCCTAGCCTGTTCTACCATTTTTGGTTTTTTTTTTAAAGTTCTAGGAGCAGTAAAACTTATAAATCTCCCCTTTAGCCTCCCTACCCCAACATTCTGAATGTTTCTTACTCTCTCTGGCAGTTATTTCAGTGTTGTTTCAGTTCAACCAGTGACTTCTTTTTGTCTTTGGCAGCAGTTCCCAAACTATGTTTTGCATATTAATTAGTCAGATAGTTTGGGATTTAGCTGGAATGAAGAGTCAGGTAAAAGGGTCATTCACACTCCGGTGCTATAGACCAGCCAATTTAATAAGTCTCTGCAACCCTAACCCTCAGTTCTCACAGAGCACTTGCTGAGATGATTTACAAAAAGAAAAACAAAAAAGAGAAAGAGGTAAATTCCTATGTGAAAGGAAGATTATTTGAACTTGAAGCTTTCCAGGGTTCTCTATTCTGTGTCAGTTCTTGATTCTCCCCCTCACTTTGCTCAAGAGCGTTTTTTTCATTTTAGTAATAATAATAGACTTTTATTGATTCCATACTAAGAGCTTTGCATGATTATCTCGTCTATCCTCAAAACAACCCAATGAGATGCGCACTATTATTGTCTCCATTTTATACAAAACGAAACTGGGGCATACGGAGGTCCTGTAACTTGCCCAAGGTCACTGAGCCGGGAAGTGTTGGAGCAGGATTCAAAGCCAGGTTTGTCCAGAGCCTCAGTTTTTTGTTTTGTTTTGTTTTGTTTTGTTTTTTGTTTTTGTTTTGAGACAGAGTCTTGCTCTGTCGCCCAGGCTGGAGTGCAGTGGCGCGATCTCGGCTCACTGCTAGCTCCGCCTCCCGGGTTCATGCCATTCTCCTGCCTCAGCCTCCCGAGTAGCTGGGACTACAGGTGCCCGCCACCACGCCCGGCTAATTTTTTGTATTTTTAGTAGAGACGAGGTTTCACCGTGATAGCCAGGATGGTCTCGATTTCCTGACCTCATGATCCGCCTGCCTCAGCCTCCCAAAATGCTGGAATTACAGGCGTGAGCCACTGTGCCCGGCCCCAGAGCCTCAGTTTTTAAGGCTCAGTAGTTCATCTCCCTGGCCCTTTAACTGTTACCTTGAGTTCACACAGAGATGCTTACTTGAAAGTACACATTTATTGTTGCCAGGATTCTTTCCACATAGAGATAGAAGGTGGCAGGGATAATGAAAGTGGGCTCAGCCTGCTCCCTGGGGGGAGACATCTTGGCTGCTCTTTGCGACCTTGCTTCTCCCTTATACTTTTAGGGCAGAAAGATTTCTGAGTATGGATAGAACTCGCTTCTGGCTAACTCTGTACCATAGGATTTCCCTAACGTATTGAACAAACATGTTGATGAGAGTTGCAAGAAAAAATAAATGTTGCAAGGCCAAGTAATATGAGAAGACAATAGATTACAAGCTTTCAAATATGTGTTCTGCAGAATTTCTCTGATACTTTAATAAGCCCCAAGGAGAAGGACAGGTGCTATTATGTAGTATTTCTAAACATTTAAGCACGAGAAACTTTTATCCCAAGAAACGCATCTCAAAACTACTGTAGGAGGGTTGGGCTACCACTAAGGGATTTGCTGCAAGTATATTACAGGTGTTGAAGGTGTGTCATAATCATCACAGGGGAAGTTTTTAACAATATATATGCATCCTTCTGTATCACCGCCAGTAAATTACGACTCACTAGGACTGAGTAGGGACTTGAGTGTGCATATTTTTAAAAATTTTCTCCCAGACAATCTTGATATAAACCTACCACCACCTCCTTGAAAACCTGTACAACCAAGGAGAGGCGCCATCTCCAGTGCTTCCAGAAACACTTATCCTAATAATGGGAAGAAAACTACCATCTAGGTACTTTTTACTATATACTAGTTCTTTTACATGCATTGCCTATTTTAAGCCTAAGACCACCATGGGAGGTGGGCATTACTATCCCTATTTTACACATGAAACCTCTGAGGCACTGAAAGAGCAAATCTCACTAATCATCTCAGAGATTTTGGACACCTACAAATATGGTTTGTTTGGAAATTTAATGTCTTACATAACAAGTATTAATGGCTCTTGATAGTTTATTCTCCCTCTAAGTCCCTACTGTCTTTGAGACCTTCACCTTGCCAAAAGGGTTTTTACTAACCACAGAGATTACTAGGAACATCTAACCCCACATGTATACCCACACTCATTTTTACCATCTTCTGGATGATGAGAATTACTATATTCGGGTAATTCAAAGTCAGTAAGACATACTTTGTCCCAGCTCCCATAGATCAGCATTTCTCACAGTCTGCTAAGCACTTGTCCCAAGAGACAGTTCTTGAAAAACTCATGGTCCGTGGTCAAGTCAGATTACAGTTTACAAGTCAAATTAAGAAGCTTTTGTCCTGTGAACCCCTCTTGCAGGTTCCAATGTTCATTAACATATTAACGTCTCTAAGAAAGCCTGGAGTCAATAGGCCTGTTAAACTTTCTTTAGCCCTGAGCTCTCCAAATTTATTTAACCTAAGAATTATTTTTCAGCACAAATATTATTAACATTCCTATGGAACTTTTCAGAAAATATTAGCCTGAATTGTGGTACAGACATGGTCACAACAGGTGAAGGGTAACAAAGAAGTTGACGATCCTCATGGCTTAAGCAGTTCATTCTTCCTTTTCCTGTTTAGGTTCAAATGAAATTATAAACATTAAAGAACTTCTTAAAAGGGTCTTTCTCCCATGACATTGCAGATTATCCTCAAGGCTGCCAAAGAGTTAGTTTCAAATCCTTTCCTCAGAATTCTTCTTGGACTAAATCTCCTTTTTTTTTTTTTCATTGGAACTTTTATCCCAATGGGCCATCTTTGAATTTATAAAATTATTGACCTATTTTTGAGAGATTCACTTCCCATTGTTAAAAAAAGAGGGGAAAGGGAAGGAATTAGGATTTGCTAAAAACCTGTCCAGCTGGCAAGAGGACTTTATTAGAGAATTCAAATGTACAGTTTTCTCTTTGGTGACATTCTGATACCTGAAACCTCTTCTGTAAAAGAGTTTTAACCTAGGAATTTAACACCTGGAAAGTATATAGCATTCATTTTGATAAATGTAACAGTTATCTAAGCCAGAAAATCAGAAATGAATGCTTCCAGTTAGTGTTTCAGATCAAACATGTCCCTGGCTATCTATTTTCCAAATCACTGAAGCCTAAGTCCCACTGAAGCATGGGTCAGATCATTCCCCAGGGCCAAGTGGGAACTTGCTATGCCAAGTATGATCTGCGGACTAGCCACTTCAGTAAGCATCACTGAAAGCTTGTCAGAAATGCAGAATCTCAGGCCCCATCCCAGACTGAACCAGAATCTGCATTTTAACAGGATCCTCACGTGATTCATTTGTACATGAAAGTTTGAAAGACACTGGCCTAGAGCATCATTAATCAATGTAATAATCATATGTATCTGTTTGTTGCTCAGGTTAAAAATTCTCCATTGAGTCTCCCTTTTGACTAGCTTGCGTGCCACCAATGGTTAGTGCTTTTAAGCCGTTTGCTCAATTATGAATAGCTGCTGTAGCTTGGATCCTCTGCAGTGAAAGTATGTATTGATTTTAAGGTACTTAGAGGAGCATTTTGCCAACAAAGAGTTGAGATCCAGTAGGGAGAAATTTATTACCATCCCAGTTCAGTGATGTCAAACCTCAGTTAAAGCAAAAGGTAGCTGCCTATCTTCTAACCTTGCCTGCTCTTGAGAACCAGAGAAAGTTCCTCTTTCCTGCTAGATTTGTATTGGGACCTGTCCCTGACAGGCTTTTCCAAATTTCATTTAAGAATGAAACTTAGTGCTTTCTACCTGTTGATCAGTGCTTAAATGTTGAGCACAGATCACATTTTCTAGGATTCTTTTAAAATATGACTTCATAATAGTATAAAATATCAAGAAGAGATTACAACAGATAACTGGATTAAACAGCTATGTGCCATAGGCAGTTTTCTAAGTGTTCTATGTCTATTATTTCTTCCTACTACTCAAAAATAACCCTATAAAATAGGTGCTTTTATTATTCTATTTAACAAATGAGGCAAGAACAGTTAAGAAACCCTGTTCTCTAGGTTAACTGAACTCAGATTCAAACTCAGGCACAGTTCTTTGGTTGGTTTGTTTGCTTTTTGTAATGGAAATTTTTTTTATTACACTTCAAGTTTTAGGGTACATGTGCATAACGTGCAGGTTTGTTACATATGTATTCATGTGCCATGTTGGTGTGCTGTACCCATTAACTCGTCATTTAGCATTAGGTATATCTCCTAATGCTATCCCTCCCCACTCTCCCCACCCCACAACAGGCCCCAGTGTGTGATGGTCCCCTTCCTGTGTCCATGTGTTCTCAATGTTCAATTCCCATCTATGAGTGAGAACATGTGGTGTTTGGTTTTTTGTCCTTGCAATAGTTTCCTGAGAATGATGGTTTGCAGCTTCATCCATGTCCCTACAAAGGACATGAACTCATCATTTTTTATGGCTGCATAGTATTCCATGGTGTATATGTGCCACATTTTCTTAATCCAGTCTATCATTGTTGGACATTTGGGTTGGTTCCAAGTCTTTGCTATTGTAAATAGTGCTGTAATAAACATACATGTGCATGTGTCTTTATAGCAGCATGATTTATAATCCTTTGGGTATATTTCCAGTAAGGGGATGGCTGGGTCAAATGGTATTTCTAGTTCTAGATCCCTGAGGAATCGCCACACTGACTTCCACAATGGTTGAACTAGTTTACAGTCCCACCAACAGTGTGAAAGTGTTCCTATTTCTCCACATCCTCTCCAGCACCTGTTGTTTCCTGACTTTTTAATGATTGCCATTCTAACTGGTGTGAGATGGTATCTCATTGTGGTTTTGATTTGCATTTCTCTGATGGCCACTGATGATGAGCATTTTTTCATGTGTCTTTTGGCTGCATCAATGTCTTCTTTTGAGAAGTGTCTGTTCATATCCTTCGCTCACTTGTTGATGGGGTTGTTTCTTGTAAATTTGTTTGAGTTCATTGTAGATTCTGGATACTAGCCCTTTGTCAGATGGGTAGATTGCAAAAATTTTCTCCCATTCTGTAGGTTGCCTGTTCACTCTGATGGTACCTTCTTTTGCTGTGCAGAAGCTCTTTAGTTTAATTAAATCCCATTTGTCAATTTTGGCTTTTGTTGCCATTGCTTTTGGTGTTTTGGACATGAAGTCCTTGCCCATGCCTATGTCCTGAATGGTAATGCTTAGGTTTTCTTCTAGGGTTTTTATGGTTTTAGATCTAACATTTAAGTCTTTAATCCATCTTGAATTAATTTTTGTATAAGGTGTAAGGAAGGGATCCAGTTTCAGCTTTCTACATATGGCTAGCCAGTTTTCCCAGCACCATTTATTAAATAGGGAATCCTTTCCCCATTGCTTGTTTTTTTCAGGTTTGTCAAAGATCAGATAGTTGTAGATATGTGGCATTATTTCTGAGGGCTCTGTTCTGTTCCATTGGTCTATATCTCTGTTTTGGTACCAGTACCATGCTGTTTTTGTTACTGTAGCCTTGTAGTATAGTTTGAAGTCAAGTAGCATGATGCCTCCAGCTTTGTTCTCTTGGCTTAGGATTGACTTGGCACGGGCTCTTTTTTGGTTCCATATGAACTTTAAAGTAGTTTTTTCCAATTCTGTGAAGAAAGTCATTGGTAGCTTGATGGGGATGGCATTGAATCTATAAATTACCTTGGGCACTATGGCCATTTTCATGATATTGATTCTTCCTACCCATGAGCATGGAATGTCTTTCCATTTGTTTGTATCCTCTTTTATTTCATTGAGCAGTGGTTTGTAGTTCTCCTTGAAGAGGTCCTTCACATCCCTTGTAATTTGGATTCCTAGGTATTTTATTCCTTTTTGAAGTAATTATGAATGGGAGTTCACTCATGATTTGGCTGTTTGTCTGTTATTGGTGTATAAGAATGCTTGTGATTTTTGTACATTGATTTTGTATCCTGAGACTTTGCTGAAGTTGCCTATCAGCTTAAGGAGATTTTGAGCTGAGACGATGGGGCTTTCTAGATACACAATCATGTCATCTGCAAACAGGGACAATTTGACTTCCTCTTTTCCTAATTGTATACCCTTTATTTCCTTCTCCTGCCTGATTGCCCTGGCCAGAACTTCCAAAACTATATTGAATAGGAGTGGTGAGAGAGGGCATCCCTGTCTTGTGCCAGTTTTCAAAGGGAATGCTTCCAGTTTTTGCCCATTCAGTATGATATTGGCTGTGGGTTTGTCATAGATAGCTCTTATTATTAGTATATACAAAACTGGAGAGAATAATATGATACATTTCTATGGACCCATCACCTGATTTCAACAATCAGTTTATAACCAGTCTTGTTTTATCTGTCTCCCCACCCTCTACTCTCTGCAAATTATTTTGAAGCAGATCTTCAATATTTCATTTCACCATAAATATTTTACTATCTCTGAAGGATAGGATTTTTAAAATATATGATTATACTATCATACCTAAAAATTAGCAACAATTCTTTGATATCAGCTTTCAAATCAGTTTTCAATATTTTCCATTTGTTTGAATCAGGATCCAAATAAGAACAAGTATTGAAATAATTTCTTTAATCTCTTTTATTCTGTAAGTTCCCCATTTAGCTCTCTTTTTAATGCATAGTTTTTGTTGCTTAATAAACCAGGTTGTTTGTCCTGTATGATTTCTCTTGTTGTTGTAGTTGTTGTTGTTTTGTTTTGTGTTTTTTTTTTTTGAGATGGAGTTTCACTCTTGTTGCCCAGGCTGGAGTGCAATGGTGTGATCTCAGCTCACCACAACTTCTGCCTCCTAGGTTCAAGCGATTCTCCTGCCTCAGCCTCCAGAGTAGCTGGGATTACAGGCATGTGCCACCATGCCCAGCTAATTTTGTATTTTTAGTAGAGATGGGGTTTCTCCATGTTGGTCAGGCTGGTCTTAAACTCCCAACCTCAGTTGATCTGCCCACCTCGGCCTCCCAAAGTGTTGGGATTACAGGCATGAGCCACTGCACCCGGCCCCTGTACGATTTCTTATAGTCTGTGCGTTTTCTTCCTGTGGAACCATTTAACATGTTTTTCTGACCACTATATTTTTACAACATGGTAGTAGGATCTAGTGCCTAAGTCGGACTGGGGTTAGATTTGGCATTTGTGCATGCGCATGTCAATGCTATGTCATAGGAACTGCAGTGTGCTACCATCTCAAGGCACAAAACATCTATCTTTTTTCACTGTTAATAGTCATTGATGATGATTGTTTAGATCCGTGACTTCAATGGAATTTGAAAAACTAGTGATATTCTAATTGGTTTATAAAGAAAAATTTCCCTTCGTGAAGTATTGGGTCACTCCTAAGTGTCCTCTGTAGAGAAAACGGATGTTTTTGAGTCTTTCCTCTCATTTACATTTTCAAAATAATGAGTTGGTTGCCTAGGATCCTCCAAAGGTGTTCAGTGGGTTTTTCTTTTTTAGCACCAATGTGAACTCATGGTTTTAAAAATATCTGACATATGTCAAATCAATGCATTTATTGTCTTTCATTATTGCCCCATCTCTAGCCAGTGGGGCTTCTTAAAAAAGAGAAGTGGCGCCGGGCGCGGTGGCTCACGCCTGTAATCCCAGCACTTTGGGAGGCCGAGGTGGGTGGATCATGAGGTCAGGAGATCGAGACCATCCTGGCTAACACGGTGAAACCCCGTCTCTACTAAAAATACTAAAAATTAGCCGGGCGTGGTGGCGGGCGCCTGTAGTCCCAGCTACTCGGGAGGCTGAGGCAGGAGAATGGCGTGAACCCAGGAGGCGGAGCTTGCAGTGAGCCGAGATCGCGCCACTGCACTCCAGCCTGGGCGACAGAGCGAGACTCCGCCTCAAAAAAAAAAAAAAAAAAAAAAAATGAGAAGTGGCTCCTGAGTCCTTTTCACATAACGTTAGCGGTCTTTGGTAGATCTGGTTCCTTTTAATAGAAACCACAATAAGTACATGCTAGAGGAGTTTATTACTATTGGGTTGATTATTATTTCTATGCCATTTAAATGAACAGAACTAGGACATTTTTAAGATTAAATACATCTGGATTCATGCTGACCCTTCAAATTCAAGAATAGAGGTTTTTCAGTCCACCTCATCCGTATTAAATACGTAATCTTTCTCCCACATCAGGCAAATTCCCTATCCACTGCATTACACCACCCCCTTTTGATATTTAACACTCACAGAAATTCTATGAGGTTGAAATTGTAGGAACTAGCAACATATTAGAGATGAGAAAATAACTTCAGAGAGATCGAATTTGTCAAAGATTATCCAGGTAATATAGTGTTGAGACCAAATTAGAACTCAGTTCTGACGTACCTCATTATTTATCCCATTGCGGGAAATATTCTTAACTTTCTTTAGATGTATTTTTATTTCTCAAATTAATATAATTTTCATATGTATGAAAATTCTAAAGCTCTATAAATGTTAGGTTTAATTATTTATAATAATAATAACTTGATGGTGATGGGGCAACCCTATGAAAAACTGTTACTTTTATTTTCTATAGACTTCTGGCCTCCTTATGGTGATCTCCAGTCTTCTACTTGCATGTGGGTACACAGTTTCCTCACACACCCATACAACGTCCCCTCTTCCCAATGTCTAGCATTATTTTCACATTTCTATTAAAAGGTCTTTTGCTTTAGAGCCTTACGAGGAAACTCTGCTAGGTTTGTGAAAGATGACATTTTGTTTGTTTGTTTGTTTTTGTTTTTGTTTTTGTTTTTGAGATGGAGCCTTGCACTGTTGCCTGGGCTGGAGTGCAATGGCGCGATCTCAGCTCACTGCAACCTCCGCCTCCTGGGTTCAAGCGATTCTCCTGCCTCAGTCTCCCAGGTAGCTGGGATTACAGGTGCCCGCTACCATGCCTGGCTAATTTTTTGTATTTTTAGTAGAGACGGAGTTTCACTATGTTGGCCAGGCTGGTCTCAAACTCCTGACCTCGTGATCCACCCTCCTTGGCCTCCCAAACTGCTGGGATTACAGGCGTGGGCCACCGCACCCGGCCCGAAAGGTGAAATATTAATGGATAATATCTTAAAGTTATGGATGATAACCTAAGGTATTAATGAATTATATCTTAAAGTTTTCTCCTTCCCACCACCTCCAATACCCAAGACAACGTATTTATATTTTAGTATTGGCCTTCACTGTCTTAACCAATTGTGGGTATTTAAGGTCAATGTGGGAAATATTTGATATCTCAAATGAAAACCATACCAATCTAATATGGTATATGGATTAGTTAAGACTCTTGGTTACATGTGACAGAACTGTAATTCAAAATAGTGTGGACGAAAAATTAAATTTATTAGAAAAATATGGGGTGGGTTGGACCTCAGGTTCATGTGGAATGAGGGCTTCAGAATCCATCAGTATGATGTCCATCTCTTATCTATGTTTCTTGCGATATGTTTGGTATGAATCTTTCAAACCAACTTCCTTCATGTGGAATGAAACGTGGTACCAGTAGTATTTGTGCTTTATAGCTTAACCCCCAGAGAGGGTCTAGCAACCTTCCCTGATGTCTAGATTGAAAAGCATCCTGGGGAAATGTACTGCCTGGCCTGGCTGGTATCATGTACCCATTCCTAGACAAATTAACTCTGGCCAGAAACAAAGGACTCTGTGATTGGCATCCTGCACTTGAACCTCATGTTTGAAATTGGTCTGTGGGGTGTGAGAGTTCTGAACAGCACAGCAATAAATATCCATTATATCTATGACTCATCAGAAATATATAAACCTAACTTATGTGTGACCATGGTCGTTCATCCTTAAGGAAGGGGGCTTAATACCCTCTGTCTCTCTCCTATAGTCCCTAGTGTTATTCCTTTTCCCAAAAAGCCCTTCCCTTCTGACCTCTCTCTGCCTAGGCAACACTCTGACCGGTGTCCCACAGGTAATCACTCCTTCCTCTGTGCTCCCATGGACTTTGCTCTTGCCACTCTCAACTATTATAGTCCGTTCAATAAATTTATTTACTCAACCAACATCTGATGAGGTCCTCCTGTTGCCAGACACTGTACTAGGATCTTTGTTTTGTGGTTTATCAGCAGAGGTGACACATTGTGATCATATCTCTCATGAACAACTTAATATAGTTTCTTGAACTGAAACTCATGCTTTCTTCTTTGTGAATTTTTTTGCCAAAACATAAGGTACAAAGTGTTGGATCTCATATTATCTTCTTGTGTTTCAGTTATCCACAGCAAGAAAGAATTTGTACAGAAAAGTTTGTCTGTGTAATACTCCCTTAAGATGCCACTGGCCACCTGATGGCACCTGCCCATATTTCAGGCATCAGACCACTCACACATTCATTCATCAAGTATTTATTAAAAGCCTTCTATGTGCCGGATGTTGTAGCATGCTCTGGGGACCCAGAAGTAAACAAGAGATACAGGGTGCGACTGCATGCCCTTACAGGGAATTACACAGACAATTGTTAACAATTCTGCCAACAATTAGTTCCTTTTAGAAATGACAGAAGAAATCATCCTATTTCCAGTATTTGCTTGGCATGCCAAGCCCATGCCCTGTATGTTCGGGAAATGCCATAGCAAGATCTCAAGATTACTTTTAGTCAGCCCAACTGGGAAACAGAATATTTGTCCACTTGACAAAAGGGAACTCAAACTGTAAAAAATCCTTAAGATAGTCTCCCTCAGAGCCCTCCAGCCCAATCTGCCTGCTTTTGTGGGAGAATCACTAGGGCAGGCGGGGACCTCTAGAGTGATTGAATATGCAAATGATTTCCTCATCCAGAGCCAGAGGAAAGTAACTGCCAGTCACTCTGTTGTGTGTTATCTTGAAAAGAACCTTCACCTACCAGGAAGCAGAAAGGTTATCAAATGCTGGTAACTGTCATTAGTTTTCAGAGAGGATTCTCAGAAATCAGAGGGTTGCTTAATTTGTATACCAGGAAGAAAACCTCAATCACCTAGCTCAGCAGCTGGGGCGTGAAGAACATTTGCTTTCACCATTTAGACAACTGATAAAATGAAAAAAAAAAAACTTTAGTGTTCTTCCAAGGTTGCAGCATACCTCCTGTGTAGCTTCGTTGGTTGGCATGGTTTGCCTACCCTGTAACCCCTATTCCTTGGCACAGTCAGCTGAGCAGCCCACACAGGACGGTCAGTGCCGCCATTTTGCTATCCTTATCCCCAGGTTGTGGTGGCTCTCCTTGGTATTCCTTTAGCCTGGGAATCATGTAGAAACAGACACCAAGAGTTTCACAGAAGCATGGCAGTCACTAATCCAACTCGTCTTTTTGGTAAACATTCTTGACTCTTGGTAAAAGCTAAATACATAAATGATTTCTATGTTTGAGGAAAGAGTTTTGTTGGTTTCCCTTTCTTCAATCGACAGAATCTTTCGTGAATGATATTTCCTAATGGACACGGAGGGATTTCAAAGTGGTCTAAGATGTTCTTCTAACCCTGTAAGAACTTTATGCCTATGGGTTCCATTTAAAAAAAAAAAGACCCTTTGTGACTATAAAAAAAAAGAGGTTGTCCTTTCAATGTCCATTATTTAAGAATATATATTAAAACCAAAAGCTACAGTGAATCTAGTGAAGTGGTAAATGAAATTTTAATTTATTAATCTCAATAATTCCTTTGGAAATCTGAAAGATAGTGGTACATGCATGTGTGAGACTTATTTTTACTCTTCTACAGACAGCATTTGGGAGCATATAGGGGATTTGTAGACAAGATGCAGTAGCTTAATCTACCAATCAGGAACCACTGGCTTACAGAAACAGCTTGGTAGCAGGAATTACTTAACAGTCTCCTTCTTTCTTTTCCTCCCTTGAGTCATTCCACTCAAGTCAAAGCCCCACAGTGGGAGTGTTTAATGGGCAGGGCATCACGACTTAAATTCCTATCACAATTATAAACCAGAAAGGAAAGGCAGTTTCCCACAAGAAAGCCAGAAGTTTACAGAAAAAGGATGAAACAGAAGATGGGTAGCCAGAAAACAGCTATCCATTACAAACAATTTCAAAAGATCATTCATATATTTATTTAATCATGTGTATTGATCAATTCGATCATTAATTGTAAAGACTTACAGGAAATAAGCCTAGAAAAGTAAAACTTGAGGCAAGCGCAAGGGAAATGGCCTATTCTAGCTAATGGAATATATTCCAGCCTGAGATGGCAGGCTTGCTGTACCTGGGACACAGGTGAGTGAGGAGGACCTCAACCCCGGGGAGTGATTACGCCCTGGCACCAGGCCCACTTTCCTTCGCTCTCAAAGATACCGCTATTGACACATCTGAGCCGGACTGGGAACTTTGAGTTGTCTTATGGCTGCAATCACTGATTTGTTTTAATCACCCCTTTCTTCCCTTGATTCTCACTTACTGTACCACATGACTCCTCTATCATAGATAGTAAATAAAAGCTTGAATGCACGCATGAATGAACGGAAGACTAGACTGTCCCAAGGTGGGATCTAGGACTGTGACTACATTTTTTATTTGTTGAGCCAAAGAAGTCCCATAAAAGAAGGGGTCTTACTCCCATCAATCAAAGTTAAGACTGTACCTGGGGCTTTTTCTATGGCACGGGTCAGCCTTTACAGTGAGGTCTGCTTTGTATCTCCTCACCCATCACCTTTCAACATATACACTTCTAATATCACCCTCTCCATTACTAACCTTACCTCAACACATCTTTATGGTGTGCCTGCAAAAACAAGGTATTACAGGAGATGCCCCAGAGGAAGATGACAGTCTACCAGAGGATGCACAGATCTAGGCGAGATGTTCAATGGAAACAGCAGCAGTGGTGGCAGCACATGAAAAGGAGCAATTCTGATTGGCGGGGGTGGAACCTTCTATGGGGATTAGAGTGAGCTTCATAGAGGGAGTGGCCAAAAAAAAAAATTTAAATGCTTAAAAATAAAAATTATCAAAAAAATGTCTTCTAGGCCAATTAATGCCTTAACTTTAACCCTTACCCTTTGTAGGTACTTTAAGATGCAAATGTGCTTGGAAGAGGTAACACGTTGCATTGCTTATTCATTATAATTTTTGTATATTTTCTACTATAAATTAGAGAATGTATTCATTCATTAGGTCCTTCAGAGGAATTGAGTAATGAACATAGAAAAGAAATAGGGCCAAGAGGAGAGCTTATAAATACTCATCTTTCCTCTGTGCATCCAAATAACACTGTGGTTAAGGAGCAGACTCTTAGGGAGTGAGCGATGCTAAGGTTAAAGCCTGTTGTCTGGCTTTGCTGTCTGGATGGCACTGGGAAAATCACAGATTCTCCCTAAGCCTCAATTCCTTTATCTGTGAAATCGGGATAATAATGGTACCTACCTGATAGAATAATTGTCAGAATCAAAGAAGATGGCATGTATAAAATACTTAGTTGATTCTTAGTACACAACAAGCATTCAATAAGTGCTGCAGAATAATAATAACAGGACAGGAGGAATAAAAGGTGATGATGATGATGACGACAACGATGACGACAATGACTTTGGAATCTGACGATGTGAATGGCAATCCTGACTCTGTTACTTACCAACCATGAGACACTTTAGTCTCCATCTGCACGTCTGTCCAAACCTCTTAAGGTTTTTGTGAGAACTTTATGACAGGTGTCTGGCACATAGTAAGTGCTCCAGATACGTAGGTCTGACCTAAAGAGCTGCAGAGACACACACTCTTCTCTGGAAAGGATTGGTCTTTTCCTGTGTCTTAATGGCTCCCTAGGCCTTTTGCTGGAAAGCAAGACTTTCATCAAAGGGCAGTGCCTTAGATAAAAAGCAGGGTCAAGAAGAAGTGTCCAGTTAGGCGAGCTTCTTCCATAATCTAAGAAAAACTACAGGGTAGTGAGAGGACATTACACCGTCTCAGAAGGGAATCAGAAACTCCTGAACAAGGTTAAAATAAGAACCCTGGCCAGGCACGATGGCTTACACCTGTAATCCCAGCACTGTGGGAGGTTGAGGCGGGAGGCTCGCTTGAGCTCAGGAGTTTGAGACCAACCTAGGCACCAGAGTAAGACCCCCATCTCTATAACATATACATACACATACACACACACATATTTATATATGTATATACGTATATATAATATATATTTATATATGTATATACATATATAATATATATATATTATATATGTATATACATATATAATATATAATATATGTATATACGTATATATAATATATGTTTATATATGTATATACATATATACATGTTTATATATGTATATACGTATATATAATATATATTTATATGTATATACGTATATATAACATATTTATATGTATATACGTATATATAACATATTTATATATGTATATACGTATATATAACATATATTTATATATGTATATACGTATATATAACATATATTTATATGTATATACGTATATATAACATATATTTATATGTATATACGTATATATAATATATATTTATATATGTATATACGTATATATAATATATATTTATGTATATACGTATATATATTTATATACGTATATACGTATATATATTTATATACGCATATACGTATATATATTTATATATGCATATACGTATATATAATATATATTTATATATGCATATACATATATAATATATATTCATATATGCATATACGTATATATAATATATATTTATATATGTATATACGTATAATATATATTTATATATGTATATACGTATAATATATATTTATATATGTATATACGTATATATAATATATATTTATATATGTATATGTATATTAATATATATTTATATATGTATATATTATATATAATATATGTATATAATATATATTTATATGTATATATAATATATATGTATATATAATATATATTTATATGTATATATAATATATATGTATATATAATATATATTTATATGTATATATAATATATATGTATATATAATATATATTTATATGTATATATAATATATATGTATATGTATATATGATATATTTATATGTATATATGATATATATTGTATATAATATATTGTATATATAATATATATTATGTATTTATAATATATATTTATGTATACATAATATATGCATGTATATGTTATATATACACGTGTATATATAATATATACATTATATATACATAAATATATACATAATTATATACATAAATATAAATAAATATATATAATATAAATGTATATAATATATAAATATAAATATGTATGTATATATATTATATATACATGTATGTATAATATATACACATGTATATATTATACAATATATTATATATTATATAATTATATATTAAATATATTATTATATATAATATATAATCTTTATATACTATATAATATATATTATATAATTATATTATATAATATATATTATATATTATATATTATATAATTAAATATAATAGATATATTATATATAATATATATAAATTATATATATAATATATATAATTTATATATATAAAATATATATAATTTATATATTAGATATAATTATATATATATTATATATTATATATAATTTATATATAATTATATATTATATATATATAATTATATATATAATTATATATTATATATATATAATTATATATATAATTATATATTATATATATATAATTATATATAATTTATATATAATTATATATTATATATATATAATTATATATATAATTATATATTATATATATATAATTATATATTATATTATATATTATATATATAATTATATATATAATTATATATTATATATATATAATTATATATTATATTATATATTACATAATTATATATATAATTATATATTATATATATATAATTATATATTATATTATATATTATATAATTATATATATAATATATATTATATAATTATATATTATATATAATTATATAATATATATATTATATATTATATATATATTATATAATTATATATTATATATAATTATATAATTATATATAATATATAATATATATATAATTAAATATAATATATAATATATAATATATAATATATATATAATTAAATATAATATATAATATATAATATATAATATATATATAATTAAATATAATATATAATATATAATATATTATATAATTAAATATAATATATAATATATATTATATAATATATTATATAATTAAATATAATATATAATATATATTATATAATATATTATATAATTAAATATAATATATAATATATATTATATAATATATATTAAATATAATATATAATATATATTATATAATATATTATATAATTAAATATAATATATAATATATATTATATAATATATTATATAATTAAATATAATATATAAATATATTATATAATATATTATATAATTAAATATAATATATAAATATATTATATAATATATTATATAATTAAATATAATATATAAATATATTATATAATATATTATATAATTATATATTATATAATTAAATATAATTATAATTAAATATAATATATTAATATTATATTATATAATTAATATATAATATATAATTATATAATATATAATATATAATTATGTAATATATAATTATGTAATATATAATATAATTATATATAATATATAATATAATATATATTTTTATATATATTTATATTTATATAATATATACATGTATAGTATATAAATATATATGTATATATTATATATACATGGGTATTTATATATGTATATATAATATATACATATATAATTTTATTTTATAAAATATAAAATTCATCAGGTCTGGTGGTGCACGCCTGTAGTCCCAGCTACTCAGGAGGCTGAGGTGGGAAGATTGTTTGAACCCGGGAAGTCGAGGCTACAGTGAGCTGTGATCGCACCACTGCACTCCAGCCTGGGTGACAGAGTGAGACCCTGTCTCGAATGAATAAATAAATAAATAAATAAATAAGAACCCTGACAGGTTTGTAAGGCTCAGCAGTTCTCTGTGTCTTGAGCTGGCCCAGCAGCTGCCCTGGAGAGAAATACAGCAAATTCTTAAAAGCAAGCAGGGCCTCAGTGGTTGTCTTTGCAGCCAGCAGGACCCATATGCCCCTCTCCACAGCCCCTCTTCCTCCAGCTGAAGAAGAGAGCCCAGGGGACAAGTAGCTAGAAAGACCAAGGTCACCTTTTCATGAAAAGAGGAAGACAGGGACAAAAGTCCTGTGCTCAGCAGGAAAGGAGAACACAGCAGGAGGAAGGGACATTTCAGGAGGGAGGTGGCTAGGAAGCCCCAACAGAGGAACAAGAGTCAAACTTCACCATTGCTGGGGCCCGGCAGGTGTGATTAAACAGGCAGCAGGGACTCCGAGGCATTACAGAAGGATCATTAGTGCTCAGACCCCACTGCCAGTCATATCTGAAATGAGTTTGGATTTAGAGACCCAGCACTGAGCTGAGTGGTGTGGATCAGGAGTGAAGCACACGACTTAATCAGGGGCATGAAAGCAGCTGACAAATTACAGCATGATTTGTCATCATCTTGGAGCTCAGCAAGTGTTTGTCCCTGAAAGAATCAATACCTGGAGGGAAAAGGGCCATATTTTTAGAAACTCCTGGATGGGTAATTTATTTCAAGTGAGTAGAGAGTTTATTTATGTTGGCAGCCCCTCAAATCCAATGGACAGTATATTTACACGAAGCCAGAAAATGCTATCATTGCTTTGAATCAATTTGCCCCTTTGAACAGCTGTACCTTGAAGCTTTCAGTGATAAACTCACGCCCCTTGCTAAAAGCTCTACCCAAGAAACCATTTCCAATCCCACCTTTACCACTGCTGCCTTCTGTTTGGGTGGAATGTTACATGTTTCAACACTTTTCCACATAGATTCTGTTTTCTGAGGCACAATTAAGATGGGCAGGGCAGGTGATGTTATCCCCATTCTACAGATGAAGAAACGAAGGCTCATGAGTTGAACGTAGGATTAGTCAATGTAGAGGAGAGTCAGAAAGCAAGATCTCCCCACCTCAAGTTGTGTTTCATCCCCATTGGACTAAAAGAGTTTGTACAACAGAAATGCCTTTAAAAAAAATACTTAGCTACAAGACTGTTCACCAGGAAGCAATGTGCTGTGTAAGTAAAGAGTAGAGGGTCTGCAGTTGAACTTGAATTAAAATCCCAGCCCATGAGATTTAAATAGGTTTGACCATGGGGAGCCTTCTTTACCTGTCAGTCACAGATTTCCCATCTCTAAAGAAAGGCAAATTAAAGTTCCTACTTCATAGAATGACGGTAAGCTTGAAAATAAATAATAAAGTTCTTATTACAGTGTCTGGCAGAAATAAGGGTCCAGTAAATGCTATTTATTTTTCTCTATTAGCTACTATTTTCATAGCATTTTTATAACAGCAAAACAAATTGAAACACTATACCTATTAAATGGTGAAATGATTAAAGGAAATATGGTCAATTTTGTTCCTGGACCAAACTGAGGGTTGGGCTGCTATTTCTCGTGGCCCAATAATAAGATGCAGATGAACTGGGGAGGAAGAGAGTTTTTATTTCTCTAACCAGTTACAGGGAGAAGGCCTGGAAGTTATTGCCAGACCAACTCAAAGTTACAAAGTTTTCCAGAGTTTATATACCTTCTAAGCTATATGCCTACGTGTAAGTGTGCATTCATCTGAAGACATAAGTGATTAACTTCTTTTAATCTATAACTAAGGTCTGGGTCCTGAAGACCTACTTCTGGAGCCTCAGTAAGTTTAATTAATCTAAATGAGTCTAGGTGCTGAGGTGATTACTTTATCTTGTCTCCTGACAAATCATAAGGATTTGGGGAGTTCCTTTAGACACCATTAAACTTGTCTGTGGAGGCCTGGGGAGTTTCTTCAGACCCCCAATTAAACTTGTTTCATCCCAAAAAGGGTCCTGATAAGAATTCCTTCATTATTCTCTCATGCTTCAAGTCCCAGGAAAAGCCTAGGCAACCTTGGTGAGATCTTTGTTACGTTCCAGCCTTTGTATAAGGACACTGGCTCAATCAGCTTTTAATGTTTAATCTAGCTATTCAGTGCGGAGACAGTTGTAATGGAGGCCTGTGTTAGTGAGACCTGGCCTGCCGCATATTCATACAATAGGTTTTTGTGCAGATGTTAATAAAAATGTAGACAAATTTAATAACATGTAAAAATGTTCAAGATCTATGAACACTAAATCTCGTTGTTAAAATGTGTAAATACACATGTATATACCTACACAAATATATGTGGGTGTGGAGATATATATATGTGTGTATATATACATATGTGTGTATGTGTGTGTGTGTGTACATGTGTATATATATATATAAATTTTTTTTTTTGAGACAGAGTCTTGCTTTGCCAGGCTGGAGTGCAGTGGCGCGATCTCGGCTCACTGCAACCTCCACCTCCCAGGTTCAAGTGATTTTCGTGCCTCAGCCTCCCGAGTAGCTGAGATTAGAGGCACACACCACCATGCCTGGCTAATTTTTGTATTTTTAGTAGAGACGGGGTTTCACCAGGCTGGTCTCGAACTCCTGACCTCAGGTGATCTGCCTGCCTCAGCCTCCCAAAGTGCTGGGATTACAGGTGTGAGCCACCATGCCCGGCTAATGGATATATATATTTAAAACCCTGGAAATATTACATGCGCAAGCAATTTAGCTGTGGATATCTCTATGTGGTGTGATTTATAATGCCTTCTTTTTAATTATCTATTTCTGTGGTATCCAATGTGATAACCACTAGCCACATGTAGCTATTTAAGCTTAATTAAAATCAAATTAAATTTTTTAAGAAAACAATTCCTTAGTCAAACTACCACACTTCAAATGCTCAATAGCCACATGTGATTAGTGGCTTCCATACTGCACAATGCAGACTCAGAACATTCCATCATTGCAGTAAGTTCTATTAGATCTGGGCTAGAGCCCCAGACGCAGGCAGGTCAGAGAAATGCAATCAGGGTAATCACCTCCCTCTGCCCTGCATCAAACTTTTCATTGGCATTTGCTTTCTCTTCCTTAATGAGGACTTAACTTTTTTTCTGACACATTACAACTATCAAAGTGTGAGAAAGCAGGGATTACCTTATTTGCAATGGTTCTAACAGTGATTAGCTCTCCCAATGATCCTATTAAAACTAGATCCCTCTGAATTAATAAACTCACAGAGTCCTCTCTCTCACAGGAGGTACAGTTCGAACCAGAGCTTTTCCACAATACCATCGTGTGTGAGAAACCCAACAACCACCTCAACAAATTTAAGGGTTATATGTAAGTATCTCATGTCCCATGCTGCTAGTAAATATCTCCGCTGCAGCTAGAAAATATATTGTCTAGAAATGACCAAACAAATAAGCATCTTCATCCTGAGGAATTTTATTTGTGTGTGTGTGATAAAGAGGGACTAGAGAAATTTAAATTGGGAAACTTTTTCTATTATTTTTTTTTTTTTTTGCTGAGTGATAGTTATTTATGTTGCAGGGTTAAATTCACCAATATTGTTAAAAAAAAAAAAAAACCTTAGTAAAATAGCATCAAAATCAAGATTGTGCTCTGATTCAGGAAGGTGAATATGATTTAATTAAGATCAATTTTTAAGTGCCTATATTGCATTGTAGGTAAGAACAGGGACTTTGGAATTGGACAGATCTGGGTTTGAATCAGGGTTCTGCAAATTACAAGCTGTATGACCTTGGGTAAATTAATTCACCTCTCTGAGCCTGTTTCCACATCCATAAAATAAAATTATAATATCTATATCAAAGGGTTTTTCTTTTCTAAGATTGTCAGCATACACAAAGCCCTTAGCACAGCAACTGGCAGAGAGGAAATATTCAATTAACAGTGGCTCCTGCTATTAGGATAATTGTTATTCTTATTCCTCAACTTTGGTTCAGCCTAAGAATTTTACTGCAATTCTGCTCCCTTATCAGACCACTAGTCTTCTCACAAAATAAGAGCCATAGTAACAGATGTGAGTAAATGCCCTTACACGATGCTTTTCTACAGGGGTGTCCAAACTTCTGGCTTCCCTGGGCCACATTGGAAGAATTGTCTTGGGCCACACATAAAATACACTAACCCTAACAATAGCTGATGAGCTAAGTAGTAATAATAATAATAATCTCATAATGTTTTAAGAAAGTTTACGAATTTGTGTTGGGCCATGTTCAAAGCCACCCTGGGCCACATGTGGGCCATGGGTTGGACAAGCTTGCTATAACAGTTTTCAGAGGACTTCTAGAGAACATTATCATGCGTAATCTTCACAATAACCCCAGAAAGCGAATATCGTGATGTGGATTATGATGATCTGAGACTTTATAGATGCAAAGATTCTCCCTAACTCACAGCAAGTACAAGACAAAGCCAGGACTTATATGGGGGTCTTTTGACTCCAACCCCAGTGTGCTTTCCATAGCCGTACATTGCAGAGCTCAGCCATGTTACACCAATTTCTCCACCAACACGGCCTGCAGCTCCCTGAAATACAGTTGTCTTTGCTTTCTTCCACCCACATGTCTTCAGGCCATGAGGGATATAATGAGGAGAAATAGAAAGGAGAAACAATAAGAACAATACCAGAGAAACCATAGCTTTTATAGGCAAATTACTTTTAAAATACACAGAGTGAGCAGAAGGAGACAAGCAGAGAAGGGCCTGAGGTCCTGGGGAAAAGGCCTTTGCTGCAAAGGAGGTAAAGCCTGTCACCTGCTCTGAAGAGAAGGGTGCCCCTTGTGCCTTAGGTTTGTGAACTTGATTCATCCCAAATCCCTCATGCCTTGAGTCACTCTCCATATCCTCTTAGAGAACAGCCTCATTGTTAGATTTCTGTTTAGGACCCTTTCTCCCCAGAACAGCTCAGGCTAACAGCCAGCCTTTCTCAGTTTTCAACCTGGGCTCCAGCCTGCCCCTCTCAGACAGATTTCAGGACAGAACTCTCCCAGCTTCACTCAGCCCCCAGCACCTCCTCTTCCTAGTTGCTGCTCTGGGAGACCTGTCCTTCCTCCACATGACTGGGCCTCATGGATGAGTCCTAAAAGTCCAGTTGGACAGTGAAGTAGCTAACCCATGGAATGAAGGAGAATTCCTTGCTGTGCTCCTACATCCTGGCTAGAAGATCAACAGCTTTTAATGATCTGTTTGAAAGTTAGGGGTGTCCAATTTGAAAATGCGACTTTTGAATGAAAGAATCTCTACAGAGCAGTGGTTCTCAACCAGGGACAATCACCAACAACAACAAAACCACCCCTCCAACCAGGAGACATTTGACAATGTCTAGAATCATTTTTCTTGCCACAACTGGGGAGGGGTGCTGTTGGCATCCACTGGGTAGGGGCCAGGGATGCTACAATGCACAGGACAGCCCCCAACCCCAGCAGAGAATTGTGTAGTCCAAAATGTTCATAACACCGAGGTTGAGAAATGCTGGCCTATAAAAAGTATAATAGACCATCCTTGTAAACCAAGAGCGCTAAATAGACAACAGCTGTATGATAGCAAATCCTTTTCTACCATTCTTTGAAAAGGAACATTACAACCGAGAGAAGTAGAGGCCTCTCTCATATGCTATCGCTTCAGAACATCCTAAAATTATTCTTGAAACCACAAGCTACTGACAGTGAGACAAGCAAGGTTCATTAGCCCAGTATTAAATCCCCAGCCAGCCTCCTCCTTAATAAACAGAAGGAGCAATGGTGGGTCCTGAACCTCAGACATTCTTAGACCACCTTTATGATTTTTATTATATTCAGTAAAATCTATTTTATCTACCAGATTTTTAATTACCTTACTTTTTCCCAAATTTATTTGAAGAGGAAAATTTATATCACTGGGCCCTATGGGAAACCAGGATCACTGGCTATACTTAAGAGGTAAAAATTAATACAATGAAATCAAAACAGTTATATTCTAACTATTATTTGCCATAGCATCCTTTGCTTTAAAAAGTAGGATAGACAAACATTAGAATAGGGTCAAGAATATACTAGCAAGAAATGAAACATCCTCCTTGACATATTCAGCAGAAGTGAAAATAGAAATGACTCTGATTTAGTGTGGGTGAGTGGGGTAGTACTTTAGGTACCCTAAGGTAGTGAAAATCTCAGTAGGGTGGGTGTCTGTGACCTAGATTCCCTGGTCTTAGGATGTCTCATGTACTAGTTGTATAGCCTTGGAAAAATCTCAGCCATTCTGAGCTTCTACTTTTTCATAAATAAAAATAATCATCCTACCAACTTCCCAGACCACAAAGAGTCAAACAAAATCATGTAAGTAAATGTAGTTTATAAACACAGTGAGGAATCATTAGCATTAAAAGGCATATTGAGTGGCAGTATAGCACTCTGGGGCCAGACTAGTTTTGAATCCCCATTCTGCCACTTCCTGGCTTTATGAACTTGCCTCAGTTTCCCTATCTGTAAAATGGGTATGATAATAAGCCCTGTCTTATAAGGTTGTCATGAGGCTTGAGTGAAAAAGGCTTATAACTGGACTTAGCGATAAGAAGTATTGAAGAACTACAAGTTTAAAGAAGAGCTCTAAGAGTTCAGATTATTATTTTTTTGTTCTCCCCAATATGTTTGGAAAGTTATATTTAAGCTTGCTGAAAATCTCAAAGGAACGGCATCAGGATAGAGTAAAGGCCAGACCCCAGGTCATAACTAGAGTTGATTGGACTCAGAAGTTTCTAGTGTGAGGTGGAAAACTGCAATGCTCCCTGGACTAGAAGAAAGAAGAAACTATCTCTACTTTTAGGATCTGCGTCCCAATAATTTGGGCAAAGGGCCACTCCTGTGAGGTCTATTTTATGAGCTACTGAGCAGGTGAAAGCTGGTACAGGAAAGAGGCCGAGTGAGTGATGTGGCTCGGAACGAGAGGAACCCACGACCTGCCCTTCCTTACTTTACCATTCTTACCTGTCCCCTGTCCCCTGTATGAAAAGCAAGACTACCTGGAGGCTCCCCTTGGAAGTTCAGCTTCTGCAGTTCAGGTCCCCAGAAGCTGAATGACAATGAGCATGTGAACACTGCCAGTCTTTGTAAGGCCAGAAGCCGGTTCCCTTGCACTTTTGTTTGCTTGTTTTTTAAAGTGACAGGAAGTTTATTAAGAAAGGGATAAAAGAAGGGTTACTCCATAGCAGAATAGCCCCTTGCCCTTTTTTTTTTTTTTTTTTTTTTTTTTTTTTAAGATGGAGTCTTGCCCTGTAGCCCAGGCTGGAGTGCAAAGGAGCAATCTTGGCTCATGGCAACCTCCGCCTCCCAGGTTCAAGCGATTCTCCTGCCTCAGCCTCCCAAGTAACTGGGATTACAGGCACCTGCCACCATGCCTGACTAATTTTTTGTATTTTTAGTAGAGACGGGGTTTCACCATGTTGGCCAGGCTGGTCTCGAACTCCTGACCTCATGATCCACCTGCCTCAGCCTCCCAAAGTGCTGAGATTACAGGCTTGAGCCACTGCACCCGGCCCTACCGGTTGCCCATTTTTATGGGTGTTTCTTGATTATATGCTAAACAAAGGGTGGATTATTCATGAGTTTCCTGGGACAGGCATGGATAATTCCCAGAGCTGAGGGTTTCTCCCCTTTTTAAACCATATAGGGTAACTTCCTGATGTTGCCATGGCATCTGTAAACTGTCATGGCTCTGGTGGGAGTGTAGCAGTGAGGACAACCAGAGGTCGCTCTCATCACCATCTTGGTTTTGGTGGGGTTTGGCTGACTTCTTTGCTGCAACCTGCATAAAAACATTTTGAATATGAGAATTGAAGCCAAGGCTTTTTCACCAGAGTTCTGCCTTTTATGTTGGTAAATGGGACAGTTTTCTCAGGGTGGACAATTCCCCTCTAATGGTCTAGCTCCCACCCAGGCCTCCTAGGAGCAAAAAAGAGATCTGCCCTTGAACATGAAGGAGATTAGATTCTGAGCTACCATCACTCTTCTGAAAAAACAGGGAGGAGAGGGATCATGTTCACTCACCACTTCTAGTTCTGTGACACTACCCAGTGACAGCAAGGAAAGGCCACCAAACCACCCCCTGTCTTTTATTCATCATCCCCAGGGAGCATCCTGACCAGACCAGGACTGGCTTTGGCTGTGAGAGTCTTCTGCTTCGAGGCTGCACCATCAGAAACACCGAGATGGCTGTTGGCATTGTCATCTATGCAGGTCATTGTCTCTGGATAGTTTTTTTTGTCTGAATTTTCCTTTATCCTTCCCCCTCCAAATCCATCTTCAGTCAATGGGAACCAACAGCTGTTCACAGCAACTTCCCATTTACTCATGTAACTTCCCATTTCTCAACTAAGCAAACGGAGGCTGGGAATCACAGCAGTTCACTCACTCTACAGGAGACATAATGAGATTCCGAGTTAATATCACCCATCTGCACAAGACAGGGAAAGGGATTCACACTCAATCATCCCGGTGGTTTTGTGCTACTAACTAAAGCCAGAATTAAGTGTATCTTCTTAAGCCTGTGGAATAACCTCACCAAACTTAACAACTTCCCCTTTGGAGCCTCAATTTCCTCATTTGTACAGTGGGGAGAATATTTGTATCTGCCTCAGAGTGTTTGTAAGGATCAAATTACTCAGCACATGAAAAGCATCCAGCACTGCCTATAGCAAAGAGAGGGCTCAGTGGGTTTTAGTTGTTTTTGCAGTTATGTTTTTACTATTACCTTTATTTATTTTATGGCTCCAGATATGGAGGCCTATCTCTCCTTCCCACTTTGATCCTGCTTTCCAATGAAAAAAGATTATAGCAGCGCTTCTCACAGTGAAATCTAAAGTCTTGGAGGGCAATCTTGGAGCTGCTGTATCTCTAGTACTTAACACCAGTGCTCGTAGGTACGCAACGCACCTGTTGTTACATGAACACCTGAAGACCTCAGCTGCAACAGAGGAAACATGGTCTCTCTGGAGCATCTACCTTTGCTGGAAAACTCCAGAATGTGTTTTCTTCTGAGTCTTCCACTCACTGGGACACTTTGGAATAGTTCGCTTATTGCTTTTTTGTTTGGTTTGGTCTCCATAGAACCCCACTTCTGATGGACATAGAAGAGCATTTAAATATCCATCTACCATAAGATTTACTCTTTGGGATTGTCAAAGAAAAACAGGTCTTTTTAAACATAATGTCACGATTTAGCTAGCTTTCCCTAATTTGGGAGAGGGGGATTATATTTGTCAGTTCAGATGACTTATTTCGAAGATCTTTAGCAATGGAGTTCAACACCATCTGGTAAACCTATTAAAAATGAACTCTCCAGCAATCTCCACTCTACCAAAAAAGAAAATGGTAATCATAATCATATAGATTTAGAGCTTTGCTTCTCTGCCTGAACAGAAATAAAGAAGAAACCTTGAGTAGGTGATGGGAGTGGTATATAAGGTGGCAGATATGGAGTGTTAACCATGGCTCCAGCTAGTCGGGCTGCCTATGGGTAAAATCCATTCATATTCTGCATGTTCCTGAACAAGATGGTTGAACTTTCAGTGCAAGAGGGACTAATAATTTCTACCTTGTAGCTTTATAAGGTTCGAATGAGATTATCTGTGAAAAGGGCCTAATACGACAGTTGGAATACATCAGGCCCGCAAAAATATGAGAAAGAAGATACCAGTTGTTTTTAGCATTATTATCTAGAGCTGGGGTTCTCACCTTTGGCACCATTGACATTTTGGCCCATATTATTCTTTGTGACGGGGGCCGTCCTGTAGAGTATTTAGCAGCATCTCTGGCCTCTACCCACAAGATGCATTAGCACCCCCCACCAAGTGAGGTAACCCCAAATTTCTCAAGACGTTGCCAAATGTCCTCTGGGGAGTAAAATCACTCCTGGTTGAGAGCAATGGTCCAGAATTCTCATTTCACCCTTGACATTATCAATGGGTAAAACAGGGCCTCAGAGTCAAAGGCCCAAAAAGGACAAGGTGAGATTTACAGAAGAAAGAGGTCCAATGTAGAGATGTGTGCTCCTCACAGCAAACACTGAGTCCCAACTTACCAGAAACTAATTTAGTACTTTGTGTGTATTGATTTATTTTCCCACTTCATACACCACAATCATCTCCCATTTTTCAGATGAGGAATTGAAGTACAAAGAGGTTCACTCACCCAAAGTCACATGCCTCCTGAGTTGAACTCTCTGCAACCCAAGGTCAAGTACCCACAGAGCTGAGCTCTGACTCTAGAGCCCACACTCTTATCCACTGCCCCATACTTCCTCCCCTTGAACCCAACTCTTTCCAAAAGAACAGAGGGGTCTCAGAAGGCAAGGATCAGGTGGGTGAAGGGGATAGTCCCAGGATCCCTGAATGGAGTGAGGCTGAGAGGCAGGCAGAAAGTCTACAGGCCCAGGAGTACTGCTGGAACCCCTGCTCACAACTGCAGCAACTTGAGTCTAATTTTAAAAGCCTAGAGTTTTTATGCTACTACTGTTTTGTTGCTACTTTAAATCCACAAGGCAACCAGCTAAACAACATAAAAGCCGTTTGCTTCTGGAGCTGATGTATTGATTTTCTTTAATTTCTCACAGAAAATATGCAACTGATGTGTTTTTCATTTGACTGCTGGGGAGTATGGCACTGTAGTTAACATTCAGCAGCCCCAAAGGAGGGGCTCTGTCTAAAGACAAAGTCTCAGTTTGACTCTTAGCTCTTAGGTGTGTGACCTTGGGTCCCAGGGGTTGGTGAAAGGAGAACTACACTGGCAATCTGAATCTTGGGTTCACAATGTGACTCTGACATTGACTTATTCTTTCACTTTGGGCAGATCCTTTTTACCCTCTAGCCCTCAGCTTCCCCTACTGGAGAAGAAGGTGACTGGGTGAGATTGGTAGTTTTCAAACTTTGTCATCCTTTCTTTAACCAAAATTGTATGCAAAACTTCAACATAGGAGTGGAGCTGCCCAGGGTTAGTGCTGGGGTGGGGACCTTTGGTCCCTACTACTCTTGCTCAGGCAACACCAACAACTTAGGCAGGACCAAAGAAACAAATAGGGAAACTACTGGTCCCAGGCACTGTCCTACCACAGGGCTTTTACATATACAGTTCCCCAGCCTAAAACTCTGCTGCCAACTCTGCTGCCAACTCTGCTTTCCCTTCAGGCCTCCCTTCAATGTCATCTCCTTGGAGCAGCTTTCCCTGAGCGGGCTCTCCAACACCACCTCTTTTCCACCTTGGCCTTTTGTTTACTGTATATTATTTATTTCATAGGACTTATTAATAATGATAATTATCCCTTCTGTCTTCTTGTATATCTTCAATAGAATGTGAACCCTATGTCTTGCTGTTGTATCCCACTGCTAGCCCATAACAGGTGGAACAGAACCTTTGTGCAAATTAGGAAAAGACAGCCCTTCTTTAAGACAGCTTACTATCATTTGCCAGAACTCTGTCCATAATAAACTTATAAATCTTTGGCAACTACAGAATGAGGGCTACGCTCTAGAGTTGTACAGGGCATAGCCTGTGCATGGGAGCTCTCTCAGTGCCCACCACAGTGTCTGGCATGCATGAAGGGGATGCTCACTGAGTACCTGCTGGTAAATTATGTGAGGCCCCTACAGCTGTTCTCAGCAAACTTCTGAGGTGGGGCAAGTTCAGATTAAAGAGTGAAGCCTCTCTTTTATCTTAAGCTCCTGTGAGAAGAGCTGAGGGAATGGTGTAAGACTTAGGCAAACAGGAACTAAGGGACTGATTTCCTCATTTTCTCTCAAAGGCCATGAGACGAAAGCCATGCTGAACAACAGTGGCCCCCGGTACAAACGCAGCAAGATTGAGCGGCGCATGAACATAGACATCTTCTTCTGCAGTGGGATCCTCATCCTCATGTGCCTTATTGGAGCTGTAGGTATGGGATGTTCTGGAAAGAACAAGGACACAGTAATCGATTTATTTGGGCAAGTTTCTTCGGCTTCCTCATTTATAAAGTAGGGCTAATAAAATGTAAAGCCTACCCTGCCTACTTTAATGGGATGCCAATGAAATGAAAATGCAAGAGAAAATCTCCTAAAAGGAGTATGTGCTCTTTAACTATTCAGAATATCATCTGATATTTATTTGGTCAAGAAATATTTACTGAACACAGGCACTCTCGTAGCATGGAATGAAAACAAGATGAATCAGACTGTATTTGTTTCCCATTGCTGCTGTAAAACATGAACACACAGTCATTTAGAACAACACAAATTTATTCTGTTATAGCTCTGGAGATCAGAAGTTCAAAATCAATTTCAGTAGGTTAAGGCAGGAGTCTCAAACCCCTGGGCCAAGGACCAGTACCTCCTGTCAGATCAGTGGTGGCATTAGATTCTCACAGGAGTGCAAAACCTATTGTGAACTGCACATGCAAGGGATCTAGGTTGTGTGCTTCTTATGAGAATCTAATGCTTGATGATCTGTCGCTGTCTCCCATTATCCCTAGATGGGACCATATAGTTGCAAAAAAATAAGCTCAGGGCTCCCACTGATTCCACTATGGCAAGTTGTATAATTATTTCATTATATATTACAATGCAATAATAGAAATAAAGTGCACTGTAAATATAATGCACTTGAATCATCCTGAAACCCCTGAAACCATCTCCCCCTCCCCACTGACTGTGGAAAAATTGTCTTCCACAAAACTGATACCAAAAAGGTTGCAGACCACTGGGTTAAAGTCAGGGCATCAGCAGTTCTGGTTCCTTGTGGAGGCTCTGAAGGAAGGATCTATTCCTTGTCTTTTTCAGTTTCTAGTGGCTGCCTATAGTCCTTAGTCTGTGGTTCCTTCCTCAGTCTTCAGAGTGCACCACCCCAATCTCTGCCTACATTTTCCTCTCCTCATCTGCAGCAGTAGCTCTCCCTGCCTTTTACAAGACACCTGTGATTACATCATTGGGCCCACCTTCATAATCCAGATACTCTTCCCATCTCAAGATCTATGACCTAATCCTATCTGCAAAGCCCTTTGGCCATATAAGATAGTGTATTCATAGGGCCCCAAGGATTAGGATATATCCTGGGGAGAGAGGGGGTATTATTCACCTTACCACAGATATTATGGGAGCAGCAATGAGGAAATTCTTTCTTGAAGAGGTAGTTGCTAGAGCTGATTCTCAAGTGGAGTAGACATTTGCCAGAGGAGGAGGATGGCAGAGCCAAGTGTAGGGGCTGGACGTGGCAGGCAGCTGTGAGCAGAAAGAGAGAGGCCACTCTTAGCCCCAGGAAAATCACAAAGCACAGAGGCAGGAAGGAAAATGGTTTTGTGCAGAGGAGCAGTTGGCTGTTGGATGTGGCAAGAGTAAGGCTAAGAATGGAGACCAAAGCTGAGCCAGTCTGTGGCCCGAGCTGAGTGAGAAGCACCATGAGAGGTGGAGACAGGAGTGATCTGGAGCCCTTTAAGTTGATCCTCAGAGTGTAGATAAAGAGGGGCCAAGACTCCCCACTGTCTATGGCCTTATTCTAAAAATGATTCTCGACCGGGCGCGGTGGCTCACGCCTGTAATCCCAGCACTTTGGGAGGCCGAGGCGGGTGGATCATGAGGTCAGGAGATCGAGACCATCCTGGCTAACAAGGTGAAACCCCGTCTCTACTAAAAATACAAAAAATTAGCCGGGCGCGGTGGTGGGCACCTGTAGTCCCAGCTACTCGGGAGGCTGAGGCAGGAGAATGGCGTGAACCCGGGAAGCGGAGCTTGCAGTGAGCCGAGATTGCGCCACTGCAGTCCGCAGTCCGGCCTGGGCAACAGAGCGAGACTCCGTCTCAAAAAAAAAAAAAAAAAAATGATTCTCAGGATGCTAAAGGAGATCTCAGAAAGAACCAAGGACAATCAAGAGAAAAACTCATGTCCTGAGTCCAGAAATATGCAGACCCGAAACCAATGAGCAGCAGTGGTGTTTGCTGTTTACTTGCATTAGTCAGAAATCGTAGCCATTGCTGTTGTTAGAAAGATGGTGTCTGAAAGGCTGAGAGCTTCATAGGGGCTCAGAGAGTCTTTGTGTGCCACTACAGTGATGATGATGGGATTGAGTCTTGTGGGTGGCCTGGAGTTCCCAGGTATGTCTAATAGCACTCCACTTGAGGCTGGCTCACAGCTGTAAGGAGAGCACCTGGGGGAGGGGAAGCAGGGAAACAAGAAAGCCATTGTCCCCGCTCCCACCCTCTCCCCAGCCCATTTGGCCACCTGTGTCCCCAAGATGCTGCAGGAACTGTTGCTTCTGCTTCAGGACAGGTTTTTCAGGGCATATCAGCGTGAAAAAGACATTTGAGATCATCTCACTGTGTCTCCAGAAAAAGAAAGTTAATGATTAAAAGGTCACAGGACAAGATAAGGCACAGGCAAACCAGAATCTGCTTGGCAGATTCCCCAAAACAATAAAGAAATGAAGAAAGTTCATGAGGAGGGTCAGAATTCTATTCTGAGTTAACAACTCATACACAGGACTCTGTTGATGCCTAATTAAAGCACAGCCCTACAGAAGATGAAAGCTCTCAAATGAGCACCATTCTACAGTTCTTGACCACATGTTTACTTTGATTTTGTAAAGGTGGCGTTTCTTCTTTCCTCACCAGAATACTCTGCCCTGGCTCTCCTGACCATCCAACACCTGCTGGGGCTCCAGGACCCCCTCAAGTCCTCCTCATCCATTCAGCCTTCTCGGGCTTTTCCCATACTCGTCTTATTCCCTTAAAGGCCAGTGGCCCTTACTCTGTACCATGTGTTTTGTCCTTAGTCATCTGCTTTATAACAGTACCTTCACATAAATAGCTTCATGTCTGTAAGTTTCCTTTCTTCTGTTAGGTATGACGGCATTTGGCCCAAACTCCTGGGCAAGGAAGCATCTTTGGGCATTGCAACATCCTCTATGCCTTTTATTCTCTATACTTCTTGGAGCTGAGAGCATTTTAAACATTAGATTATTCTATTTTCACAATAACTCTATAGGGAAGGTATTATTACTATTTAACAGACAAGAACACTGAGATTTAGTGAGCTCTATAACAGGTGCTGGATGCACTTCACCTTACATAATCCTCAGATAATGCGTGTTGTTATCTCCTTTGCAGATAAGGAAACAGAGTTCAGTCTGTACCTGGTGCTGTTGCTATGGGCTGTCACAGCATCCTAGGCTCTGCTATTGCACCTCTCATACTGTATGTGATTTGTCCTTTTATGCCTGGCTCCCTAATTTGGAAGCAAACTCCACAATGACAAGAATTAGTACTAACTTCTTGAATTAATCAGTGTCAGACAGAGGGAGGGATGAATGGGTAAACATAGATGGATGGATGGATGGATGGATGGATGGATGGATGGATGGATGGATGGATGGATGGATGGGTGGATGGGTAAGTAGGTGGGTAGGAGGGTGGATGGATGGATGGATAAATGAGTGAGTATATGGAGTATATAGATGGATGAATAGATGGATGGGTGGGTGGGTAGATGGATGAATAGATGAATGGATAGAAAAATTGATGAATAGAAGGATGAATGGACAGATGGATGGATGGACGGATGGATGGATGGACGGACGGACGGACGGACGGACGGATGGATGGATGGATGGATGGATGGATGGATGGATGGATGGATAGATGGGTGGATGGATGGGTCAATGGATAGAAACATGGATGGATGGATGGATGGATGGATGGATGGATGGATGGATGGATGGATAGATGGATGGATTGATGGATGGGCGGGTGGGTGGGTGGATGGAGGGATTGATGGATGGATAGATGGGTGAGTAGATGGGTGGATGGATGAATGAATAGATGAATCTATAGAAAAATGGATGAATGGAAGGATGGATGGATAAATGCAAGGAAGGAAGGAAGGGTGGGTATATGAGTGGGTGGATGGAAGAATTGATGGATGGGTGGATGGACGGGTGAGTAGATGGGCAGGTGGATGGATGGATGAATGGATAGATAAATGGATAGAAAAATGGATTAATGGCAGGATGGATGGGTAGATGGGCATTAGATGGGATAAGAAGGGGAAGACTAGGGGACAGGTCTTAAGGCTCCCTACCCATGCACAAAAGTGTGCACCACAGAACAAAAAAGAACAAGTATTTCTTTCTCTCTTTCCAGCCCCTGTTTAACAAGACTTAATCAAAACATAAGTAATCCTCATGCCAATCTCCTCTTGTAAAACAAACTTAATGCCTATCAAGGGATTGAAATGTATACGAAGAACTACTTTAGAGCAACATGAACACATGCACATACACAAACACACACACACACAGAGCTACATTGTATGGAAGAAGGAGGGGGTCCTCCAAAGCACACCCATTTCTAGGAATGTGTCAAGGGCTGGTATAATTGACCAACTTTAGGACTTAGTAGAGATTCAGCCTCATTCCTGGTTTTGCCTCTTCTCAGGTCACAGCATCTGGAATGGGACCTTTGAAGAACACCCTCCCTTCGATGTGCCAGATGCCAATGGCAACTTCCTTCCCAGTGCCCTTGGGGGCTTCTACATGTTCCTCACAATGATCATCCTGCTCCAGGTAGGAAGCCCTCCCTAACTAGGGGCCCAATAAGATATGTGGCCAAAACTCCTACAACTTTGTAAAATAAAGAAAAAACAGTGCTGGCCACTAGAAAATACAAACTGGATTGAGATGAGGAGATGGTCATCGCTTTCTTGTGCATCTTTGAAAGTATTCACATTTTGGGTGATTTAAGGACCCAGCCCTGCCTTGTGGATGGGACTCTGCCCCCAGATAATAGCTGGAGGAAAATATTTATTAGCTTTTCTATTTAAGATGACAGCAGTGACCCATATGTGCCTGTCCCTTTGCCAGAACAGATAAAACGTGAATGATCTAGGAACAAAAGAAGATAAAGTAGCACAGTGAGCTACAGAGAACTCTCTGCCCCAACACTGAGAGAGAGAAACCACGAGTTAGTGTTTTAACATTTGATACATTGAGAAGGAAAAGAACAGAACTGGCCCAATATAGGACAGAAGAAAAAAGTGAGACAAATGTGAGACAGTAATTGATGAAGAGATGAATTTTAAAACCTTCGTGTCTCTAAGAAAATACAATCAATGAAAAGATGAGGGAAGTTGTAGTTTTCCTTTTGTGGAGCTCCATCTACCATTTCTTGTAGTATTGGAGGATGTTTCATTGCCCTCTTATTGGTGATTATTTTCCATTCATCTTGCAGAGTAATCTATTTTAAATGCAAATTAAATCATACCCCTCCTATGTACAGAATCCTCTCATGGTTTCATATCCACTCAAAGTGGAATCCAACGTCCTTACTGTGGCTGATGAAGCCCTAAGTGATCTGGACCCTGACTCCCTCCCTGACCTCCCCTCCCAGCCCTCTCCCCCTCCTCACTCACCTGCAAGGCCTGCTCCCTATTACTCCCCAAACGCCACCCCCACTGCCAGGCCTGTGCCTGGCTTTCTCCTCTGCTCGGAACACTCCTCCGCCAGATAACCTCACAACTCACGCCCTGGCTTCCTCATATCTCTGTTCAAAGGTCATGGTTTACAAGCATCCCACCCAGCCATCAGTCTAACCTCTTTACTTTTCTTTATTCTTCCTCATGCGACTTACCACCACTCATATATATTTATTTGTTTGTTCTTTGTCACTGGAAGGCAAGTTCTTCAAAGCCAGGAATTATGTTCTGTTAACTCCCATTTCCAGGACTTAGAACAGCATCAAATGCACAGCAAGCACTTGGTAAATACGAGGTATTGAATCAGTGGAGAGAAATTAACAATAGGTCTGAATACCTATAAAAGCGGGCAGCAGCCCTTGGTGGCACAGAGATCTAAAGGGAGTCAGGGGACTCTAAACAGAGATGCCAAGTCTCTCTCACTCCCTCCCAGCTCAGTCACAGACAACCAGTGGTGACCAGACATCCCTGGTCAAAGAAGACATACCTGTTTTTCAGATTCCCCTAAGAATTCCAAGGGATGCATGAGGTCATTGACCATTAATTTCACAGAGAGAGTCTGTCCTGTGAGCTGACCTCAACTTTCCATTAAATGCCTTTGCTACCTGCTAGTGAGGATCCCAAGGGAGGGAACCTGCCTGGTTTCTGAATGGTAGAAACTCATCTCTTTTCAGGTGCTGATCCCCATCTCTTTGTATGTCTCCATTGAGCTGGTGAAGCTCGGGCAAGTGTTCCTCTTGAGCAATGACCTTGACCTGTATGATGAAGAGACCGATTTATCCATTCAATGTCGAGCCCTCAACATCGCGGAGGACTTGGGCCAGATCCAGTACATCTTCTCCGATAAGACGGGGACCCTGACAGAGAACAAGATGGTGTTCCGACGTTGCACCATCATGGGCAGCGAGTATTCTCACCAAGAAAATGGTACAGGAGCTCCCAAGGGCTCCATCCCTCTTTCTAAAAGGAAATACCCTGCTCTCCTAAGAAACGAGGAGATAAAAGACATTCTCCTGGCTCTCTTAGAGGCTGTGTGGCATTTCCACAGGTTGCTTCCTGTATCCCTGTGGTCTTCCTTGTCACAGATCAGGGCTGTTCAATTACTTGTAAACTTTCATTTGTTTACAAAGGTTAGAAGTTATCCCATATGTGGTTCCCCTTCAGCTGATCTTTGTCTGGTGCCAGACAAAGCACTTTATGAGATGAGTTTTTTATGTCAGCAATGGATTGGAGACATTTCCCAATTGTATGCCAGTCACACAACCAAGGCTTGGGAATTTCTCAGGCCACCTTACCTGACATGTCAGGGCAGGTCTGTGTCTAGGTACATGGTCAGATTTAACACATCCAGAAGATGTCTTCTATTCTAACAGATCTCTTAGCTTGTCACTGAGGCAAAGTTTTGATTTAGGAGATAGGGTTATAAAATGCCTGAACTGTTACCTTGCATGGACTGAATATAACTCATAAAACTGACCTGATTCCTTCAGCCATCATCTGCCCAACTTCGTTCCCCTCCCCGCCCCCCCACAACACACACACACACTTTCTAAGAAAAGAAAAGAAATTCTTTTTTTTCAATACTTTAAGTTCTGGGATACATGTGCAGAATGTGCAGGTTTGTTACATAGGTATACATGTGTCATGGTGGTTTGCAGCACCCACCAACCCATCATCTACCTTAGGTATTTCTCCTAATGCTATCCCTCCCCTAGCCCCCAACCCCCTGATGGGCTCCAGTGTGTGATGTTCCCCTCCATGTCCATGTGTTCTCATTGTTCAATTCCCACTTATGAGTGAGAACATGCAGTATTTGGTTTTCTGTTCTTGTGTTAGTTTGCTGATGGTTTCCTGTTCATCCGTGTCCCTGCAAAGGACATGAACTCATCCTTTTTTATGGCTGCATAGTATTCCATGGTGTATATGTGCCACATTTTCTTTATCCAGTCTATCGTTGATGGGCACTGGGGTTGGTTCCAAGTCTTTGCTATTGTGAACAGTGCTGCAATAAACTTACATGTGCATGTGTCTTTATAGTAGAATGATTTATAATCCTTTGGGTATATACCCAGTAATGGGATTGCTGGTCAAATGGTATTTCTGGTTCTAGATCCTTGAGGAATCTTTGTCTTCCACAATGGTTGAACTAATGTGTACTCCCACCAACAGTGTAAAAGTATTCCTATTTCTCCACATCCTCTTCAGCATCTGTTGTGTCCTGATATTTTAATGATCGCTATTCTCACTGGTGTGAGATGTTATCTCATTGTGGTTTTGATTTGCATTTCTCTAATGACCAGTAATGATGAGCTTTTTTTCATATGTTTGTTGGCTGCATAAATGTCTTCTTTTGAGAAGTGTCTGTTCATATCCTTCACCCACTTTTTGAAGAAAACAAACTCTTAAGAGAGCAGTATTCATTCTTTTGAGTGTGAGGGATGGAGAAAGAGAAAGATGGAGAGAGTATTATAAGCAGCTCTATCTCCTTTGCCATGGTGATAGCAGACCATTCACATGGGAGCTTCTGGTCTCTTTGTAATAATAATAAGAGCCACATTACCAGTACTTAGAGTATGCTAGTTATTTTAACACATTGTATCATTAAATCTTCAAAACATCCCTATGAGTTAGAAACCTAAAAAAAAAAAAAAAAAAAAAAAAACTCTGAGGAAATAAAGTGACAGGTTATGTCAAAGCTCAAAGTCACATAACTAGTAGGTAGTCCACTAGAGTTTGAATCTGTAGGACTTAGTTTTACCCTTCTTTCTCCAGTCTTGGTAGCCCAGATGCCAATTTTTCAGAGTAGCATAGGCCCTTCCCATGCTCTTACCACCCCCCGCACAAAGTCTAGGTTTTCCCCAACATGGTCCAGCCAAGGTACAACTAGTGCAATAACAGGACTCCTTTCTTGCAGCTAAGCGACTGGAGACCCCAAAGGAGCTGGACTCAGATGGTGAAGAGTGGACCCAATACCAATGCCTGTCCTTCCCGGCTAGATGGGCCCAGGATCCAGCAACTATGAGAAGCCAAAAAGGTGCTCAGCCTCTGAGGAGGAGCCAGAGTGCCCGGGTGCCCATCCAGGGCCACTACCGGCAAAGGTCTATGGGGCACCACGAAAGCTCACAGCCTCCTGTGGCCTTCAGCAGCTCCATAGTAAGTCCCTGACTTTCCCCTTTGAACTGTAAGTGTTCTGTGGGAAGAGAGGGAGGGTGCTCTGGAATGTGAAAAAGAAAAAATTGTACAAACCCTGAAGAGCTTTCAGAATGGTGCTCTTGATTTTGTACATAGTCCACACATGTGTTTTGTTGGCATAGACAATTCTTGTTCATTAGAAATGTTCAATGTTTAGAAATCAGAGATTTTATGTAAGCATATAGATTTTTTGGCTTCTCTTTTAAAAATTGAATTATAAAAATTCTCCACACTAAGCCAGCATTTCCTCATGGCAACAATTGGCTTGGGTTGAGAGGTCCCTAACTCTTAGACTGGGCATGCCATCTTCAGCTCATCACAGCCCCCCACCCACCTTCTCTATGTATCCCGTCACTGAGGTGGAGGCAACTGCATACTCATTATGCATGTTTTTAAAATTATACAGTTAGGAGAAATTAGAAATATTTGTTATGCTTATGTTTCTATAAGGGAGAAAAACAACGGATAAGCCTGTAAGGCATATGTGTTTGAAGAAAAATGGAAGAATATACTTTTTGGTGATCAAAAATAAGTTTTAAATAGTTATGAAGCAAATAATATCTATGTCAAGATTACCCAGCCCATTTCATTCCCTTAACTAATTCCCTTTGGCCCTTATGGGCATTGCTGTTTGTGGCTTTGGTCTGGGGCTTTCTGAGTATGGTCCTTTCACATTTGATCCACTAGGACAGCCATCAGCAAATATCCAGGTAGCAAGCAAAGAAAACCAAGTTTCTCCCCAGAGATTACACAGCATTCTTAGAAGTCAAGGCAAGACCAGGGCTTCTGCCCACTGTCCTATTCCTCTTTCCTTTGCACACACTCTTTCTCCAGGGAACAGGCAAAAACACATCATCTGGAATCTGCGCTTGCACAAGAGGCCACAGGGAGCCCCAGCAATCTTGAACAAGAGGTACATACTAACAGATGGGACCTAAAGGGCTACCATCCCTTTATTAGAAAATTAGATTATAAAAATGATCCTTTTGGCCAATTTTTTCCCAGTCTTTTATTTCCCCCATGAATACATACACACAAAACTACATATATTTAACATTTTTTGTAATCATGGTACATATCAATTGTAGATGCTGGGATTTTCTTTAACTTGATATCAAAAACATTTTCCATATTGCTACTTAGTATTCATAACCAAGGACTGTGTTTTCTGACTGTGACAAAGAAGAAACACTGTGAGCCTCTGTTCTGGGTCATTACTCATCTAACTTTGGGAGGACAAAGTTGAGTTCCCTCTCGGGTTATTGTCATGCACAGAAATGCAACATTAGCAAGGATAAGGCAAGAACAGTGTGTTAAGACATATGACCTTCATAAATACACAAGTGAAATGATCCATAGATGTCTTCAGGAAGATTTTTGTGGTTTTTTTGATTTTCCCAAATGAGATAACAACAAGGTGTGTATATTGCTACATCCTTCTTAATTTTGCCCCCATAAATGTAATGCACTTCCTCGAGTTCTTTTCTTAAATATTTGTAAAATGACCTTAGTGAATTCTCATTAGGCACAGATTCTATGTGTCGTTGGCACCTTCCAGTTCTAGATACCACAGGCATCCCACATGCCTGAGTGTGTCTCCCCCAAAAAATGAGGGGGAGAAAAAGGAAGCTTTCCTTTGTGGATCTCAGTTGGGTCACATCAATTCACTGCCCCTTGTTCAGTCTGACAAGTCTCAGCAGCCCAGAAAAACTGCATCCCTGGACCAGGCAGTAAATCTTGGATGCAGGGCTTTTAGCTGATGGTCAGTGAGAGGGACACACTAACCCCAGAGCTATCTCCAGATCCTAGATGTCATCATCCTTCCCTGGCTGGCAGTCCCAAAGGCAAGTTCTGACTAAGTTCATTCAGGAGCAGTAAGGAAGTTGACACGAGTTAAGTTCCAATTCTTGTTGCCTGGTGAAGGGAAGATGGTGATATCTTCTTTTTATGAACAGCTAACTATACTCTTATGTAATAAGGTCACTTAAAAATCTGGGGTTAGTGGAACAATTGTATTTTTGAGTAGTTTTGAGGAAGGGCACTGGGCTAAGAGTTAGGAAATGGAGGTTCTGATTTTAGTTCTGCTACTGGCTTGCTGGGTAACCTTAAGCAACATGTTAAACCTCTTCTATGTCTCTTTCACCACCTGAAAATACTTTACTTACAATTCTCACCAGGCTGTTCTAAAGATCAAATAACATGTTTTGCTGACCTGCAGGCTAACTTCCAGCTATGAATTAGGCACATGTGGAGTCTAATGTGTCAGGTTTTCATCTCAGCTACCCCATGTACTAGCTCTGTGACTTTGGTGGGCTTACTGAAATGGAAGCCTCAACCTACCCATTGTTAAAATGAAGATAATTGTTCTGGCTCATGAGTTTATTTTGAGGATTTAATTCTTAAAATTGTGTGTTCTAGACAGATATCTAATGGAAGTTTTAAATGATCTTTCCAAAGGGAAGCTGTCTGCCTTGAACAAATGTTCACATATCTGATGTCATAAAGAGAAAATGGGGAGTTTCCATAAAATACAATTGTTGAACTCCCTCCCCTGAGATCCTGGTATATTTGGTCTTGGGTGAGTCCTGAGCACTTATATTTTAATTTCTGATGATTCTAAGGAGCAGCCAAGATGGGGACCCTCCATAATAAGCAGGCCATCACCCCACCAGGAAAGAGTCTTCACTTCATTCAAATTGGCACTTTCTACAGCTTGGGAGGCATTTGCTGAAGGGAGTGAAGTATGCAGCCTTTAAGGACTCCTGTGCTAACCCATCAAATACCTCTAGCTGGTGTCAGATCCTTGAAGTCATCCCTAGAGAGCTCCTGTGGCAGCCCCAGGTGGCTGTCTCGGTGCCCACCCCCACCCACTCCTGACAGACTCTCTGCACTTGTCCCCTTCCACCTGCCTTCTGTGCCTTCCTGCACCTGCCCATGTGGCACCCAATCTGTTCTGATCATCTCTTGGAATCACCAGTTCTTTACCTTCCCGTAGTGAACTCAGTCAAAATTTGCCTCTGAAACCTCCAGGGAGCATTCTACCACCTTCTAAAGAAGCCAATTGTTGGCTTCCTTGGCCCTTTGCTCTAAATCAAAAATAACAATCAACAAAAACAGCAATGACAGAAGCTGTTTTTTTTTCTTTTACGACAAAAAAAAACAAGAAACCATCAGTGATTGTCACCTAATTGCCTGCAATAAAATTTGTGGCTTTAAGGTGGGGGTAATATACTTATAAAAATGGTGAGTTGAGTCCCAAGCCAATGTTTAATAGTACTGGCAGATGGAAAACGAAATGGGTTTTTTTTCTCCTTGTCTGTAAGCAGCCAAGATTTCAGCAGAAAGTCTTTGTGTAAAAATGCCACTTGCAGAATGTTTTTCAGCGCCATCAGACCAAAGAATATCTTCCTAATCGTAAAATTTGTATTGGGGCCAGTTAGGCTCCTCCAAACTTTCACACTGCTTTCCTTTGTGGACATCCCCCCCGCCACCCCACCCTTCCGAAGAGAATGCAACAGAGAGGAGCGAAGGAGGTGTCATTGGACCTCTGCCTCCTTTCACTAATCTTGGTCTGCCTTTCTTTCTTTGGAAGAGATTTATGCAGCACTCCCAGTCTTCTCCAAATCGGTGGGACAGCCCACATACACACACTCCCACTGTAAGGTTAGATAAGAGTCCTGATTTAATTAGCCAAGTACACAGAATCTTTCTGGAAGTGATGTGATCACACAGGGCAGGAAGCAGTGAAGCCTATCTGTACTCCCCTTGTTTCCCAGTGTCTCAGATCAGGGTGGGGGGACCCAGCCTCAGTGACACTGTTCACAAGAGGTGGGAACTGACAAGATCTGGAAAACTCCCTTCTTGCTTCACCACTGAGTTTTTTTCTTTGGGCTTACGCCCCATTTGGGAAAAGCTTCCCCTAACAATCCATGTGTTCCTATTTAAGTGAGCATTTACTAACATTGGACTTTCCCAGTTCTTGATTCAAACTAAATGTCATTAAGGCCAGAGCCTTAGACAGGACAAAACCATCACTGCCCTAAACAGTGTTAGCCTCCAGCTCCCCAGCAACCAGGAAAATGTTTCCACAATAGTCATAGCCCACAGGGTTACATAATTGAAAGGAACCAAAGGCTGATGGTGGAAAGTAAGTGTCCCTCCCTCCTCTCTTCCCACCACCTCAGGCACAACAACGATTAGCAGCTTCTGTGTGTCCTTCCCAAAGGTGCACAGAAACAGACAAGTATGGCATATACACAAGCACATCCTTCACAAGTGGAAGCATACCATTCCCACTGTTTAGGGCTGTGCTTTTTTAACCTAATGAATTTTAAAGAATATTTCCTATGTGTAGACAGACAGGTAGACATTCAATAGAGAGCTCCCTCATCTTTTATTTTTTTTTAATGACTGCTAGAATTCGTTGGATGGTTGAGCCATCATCTGTTTATATATGTGTTTGAGTTTCTCTACAGTATTCTTAGAGCATAATTGCTAAATTGGCCAGTATGTGCATTTTTTTATTCTGGTTGATTCTTCCCAAGACGTTGTACCAGTTGAGACACTCACCAACAACAAACAGAAGGGCCTGCTTCTTCCCACCTCTGCCAGTGTCTACATTTCTTTAGAAGAGCCTTTCATTTATTGGGTCAGTCAACAAACATTCAGTAAGCATCTACTCTGTGGCATATACTGTCCTAGAGACTAGGGACATAAAGTCTAATAGAACATTGCTCCTGCTTTCAGGATTTTACAGCTCAATGAAGGGGCAAAAGGAGCACCAGTGACTACGGGACAATGCTCTCTGGGCTGGGATGTGTGGTTGCAGAGGTGCTATAGGAGCTTAGAAGAGGTGCGGCTATATCATACTGGGGCATCAAGGAAGCTTCCTGGAAAGGTTGGCACCTGGGCTGAATTTTGAGACGGGAGTAAATATTAACCGGAGGAATAAGGAGACCACCTAGTGAGGAGTGGATGAGGAGTGCAGGTTGTGAGAGGAGACAATCTGTAGAAGCAAGATGGAGAATTGTAGTTCTTCAGAGTAGCTGGAATGAAAGGTGCAATCCAGGGAGGAGGAGGAGGAAATAGAGACATAAGAGGAACTATGCCATGAAGGATTTTCTTCCAAGCTCAGGAACCAGGGTTCCTGTTTATTTCCTTCTCTGGATTCCTGTAGCAACAAACTGCTATACCTGAATTTGGGCGAGTTATTATTAAAACTGAAAGAAGAATAGCAGAGTAGAGTTTGGCCTACTTTTCCCAGGCTTCATTGTGGGAACACATCCCAGCCAGAAAGGAATGGAAACAGTAGGGTTGCCATGTAACACAGACCCTTGCTACTCAAACTGTGGTCCTCGGAACAGCAGCATGAACACCACCTGAAAGTTTGTCAGAATTGCCAATGCTCAGGCCCCACTCGGAGCTGCTGAATTAGAATCTCCATTTTAATGAGATCCCCAGTTGACATGTGTACATGTTAAAGTTTGAGAAATGTTGGCATAGCGTTAAAGGGTTTAGACTTTGGCATCAGGCAGTACCGAATTTAAGTCCCAGCACATTATCTGCGATTTTATGACCTGGGACAAGTTACTTAACTTCAATGAGCCTCGCTTGTTTCATAATTAGAGTGGAATAATACTAACTATATCAGTGCTCTTAGGATGATTAGATAATGGATGTGAGAGCACTTAGCCCAGTGCCTGACTTTGTTCTGCTATGCATTCTCAATAAGTGTAATCTAATGATAACAGGACCCTTGAGGATGTCGTTTGAGCTCAAAAATCATCTTCCTCAAAGGGGGTTTGTATGCATTTTAGGTGGCCTACAATGGAAAGAAATCCAACTAGTTGAGTGTCTGCCTGCCACAAAGCTCTTACATAAAAAACTGGTGGCCCCACAAATGTATATTTCTTTTTCTTCCGAGAAATAGTCTGGACAATGGTCAGTAATGGGTGAGGACACTGCTTTCTTTCCAAGTGCTCTAAGTGCCAAGTTTCTAAATGTTAATGGACCACATGGGAAACCAGTGGGCTGGAGCAAAAGGAGCCATGAAGAGCCTTGCCCTGTGGCAACAAGTCTGTGGTGACTGGATAAAGGTTAGCTGACATCTGTTCCTGGCACCTGCAGGATGAGCCAGGGCCTTTTACAGCGAAGGCTTTTGTTTTAATGCATTGCTACAAGATTGGATGGAAATATATCAAAGAGTAGTTTTAATGAACAGACAGCAGGAGTTAATCAGTGGTGAGCTATTGTGGTATCCTAGAAAGGAGTCAGTTAACAAATATTTTGAGTGCTTACAATCCACCAGGCATGAGGGACACATCAGAGACAGTCTCTGCCCTCATAGCACTTTATAGACTAGTGGGTAAATGAAAATGGACTAAATAACTTGAAGCATGTTAACTGTGTCAGCATTTGGAAATACATAATGCATAGCTTGGAACAAAGCAGTGTGTTATAAGAGGATGGGAGTCAGGTGGTATGAAAACTGTCCTAGTTCTGACCCTAAATCAATGTGTGATCTCAAGCAGTTTCCTCCTTCTGACACTCAATTTTGGCATCAGGAAAATAGGGGATTTAGCTTTGACATCTCCAAGTTTGTTCCTCAACTTGGGTACCTGTGGCAGTAAGATTTAACAGCATCTCATTTATGTACCCTCCCCCTAAAAAAAATCTATTTTCTGAAAAAAATGAAATTTTCCATAATCCCTTTTATTATTCTCATGGACTATCTGCTGAGCCTTAAGGATTAGATATACAAATGCATCTATTGTGTTTGAGATGCGCAGACACTAAAGACCCTGGGTGGTAGCAAGTCTCAAAGGCCACTTCTTTCACATGCAGGATCTTGCCTGATGTGGGTGTTAAGATTATGAATTCTAGGGTCAGACTAACTGAAATCAACTGAAAGAATTCCTCCCACTTACTGTGTGACCTTGGGCAAGACAATCAACTTCCTTGGGCATCAGTCTCCTCATCTGAAATACAGAGACAATTGGGAGGATGATGGTACTAAATGGATAATGTTACTGCAGGGATATAACGAGGCCATGGATGTACTAGAACATAAGAAACACCACATGAATATGAGCTGTCATTACTCTGTTGAGAAATAGGTTTGGAGTTCCTTGAGTGGTGTTGGTGACTTGATGACGAACACTGGATGGTCCCTGGAATCTGGTTTTAGAAGTTTGCAGAGAAATATTAATAAGAGAGCATACTGTGACCACAGAAATGAAAAACCTTAGACTAGCAGTTCAGGAGTCTGAGCTCTGATTCTGACTTTACACTAACTCACTAGGCGACTTTGGTCAAATCAGCCTGTCTCTATGGGTTTTAGTTAAGTCGGGATTCATTTCGTCTCAACTTGGGACTATAAGAATCTGATGAGGTTATATAAATGACATTGCTTGGGAAGGTAAGAAGAGTTTCACAAATGTGAGCTCCTACTAGGAAGACTGGAGTCAAAGGCAGAGAGCATGGATAATATGTGTGTGCCCTTCTCAGGATTTTGGAAATAATGACACCACATGGTACGGATGGTTCACACAATTGTTTTCAGGACAATGGAAGGAAATGCAGGTCTGATTCAGTTTTATTAGCCCTCTTGCTTCTGATAAGCAGACTTTTTTTCTGGAAGTTGTCTTCTTACAATGGTATGAACAAGTTAGGGTGTGACTGTGGACTCTTGAAGAGCACCCAGAATGAAGGCTGGCATTCTTGAAGAGTGTGTGCTCCATTCTTGTGGGGTATGTCTGAGTTTCCTCCCCTCTGGCTCTCCTGTGCCTGCAGCCCTAGGGAGGACAGAATCAGACCTCTGGGAGTCATTGCATTTGGTAGTCAGAAAAGTCTGAGGCCTCTTTTCCCATGGGTTTTTTTTTTTGTTTTTTTGTTTTTTGTTTTAAACTCTCAACTTGGGTAAAGTTCATTGGTCCTCAGTCTTCACCCTGCACAAATTAATCCAGATTCCCTCAGTCAATCATTTTCAGCTATTGACTCTCTTCTAAACTGTGATTTAGCTGTGAACTCCGAACACTGATAGGAATGGTCTTATGTGAAAGCATTGTGCAAAATGGCTTTTGTCATATCTAACCATTGAGAGCTGGCATTTGTTGAGCTTCTGCTTCAAAAAAGCTGTAGTTAGAGCTCTAGGAAATACAGCCTCATGGAAAACTCAACCTCTCTACCTTTGAGGCTCTTACCTTATCTCTAGAGAGATTAAACAAGGACATAAGAAAAGTGAATTTAAAATACAGGCCAAAGCAAGATGCCAGCGGGGAGATAGACAAAGCCAGACACCACCACTGCCATTGCCACCACCACCTCTGCTCTGGTTAAGATCTCACTGCCTGAGAGAAGCTTTTCTGGCATCAGATCCCTGGGGTAAAATAGAGGAGCCAGAGCAAGAGAAAATAAACCAACAAATAACGTATAGGTCAATATGTAGTGAATTCCAAAGGGATAGTTCAAGTGGTAACTTCTACAAAGATGTGAAAATTTGGAAATCCATGGGTCAGATCCAGCCCGTCCTCTTTTTTCTTCCAAAAAAGAATAGGAGGAAAAGAAAAAAAAAAAAAGGTCGTGCATCATCTTTGCTTTATCTTGAAAAATCAAGAGACTTGGCAAACTAGACCAGTATTGGAGCATTACACTCAGCAGAGCAGTAGCTACCCTTTAGATAGTGGTGGGACTTGCTAGGTCTCATAGCTCCCACCACCCCATAATGTCCTCCACTCTACATTGGCCCACCTTCCTCATTCACTTTACATGCCTGACTCCTGTGGACATTCTGAGTTAAGAATCTGCTATTATGGTTCAGGAGAAAGAAAATTCATTGTGAGCTATATAGGATCTCACGGACAAGCGGGACTTCCCATGGTTATTGAAGTCTAGGTAGGATTTTGGTAGGTAGACGAGGATTTTTCAAGCAAGGTGTGATCAGAGGAATACAGGAGTATACACATCCAAGAGGCAGCAAACAGACCACCAGGCTGAGCTGAGGGTCCATGTTGAGAAGCATGGGAATAAAGAGTGAAAATGCAAACTGTGAAAGAATCTAAATGCCAAATAATCGATCACGCTAACAATGGATATCTCCTGAAGGTTTTTTGAAGTCAAGAATGCCAGGAGGAAATGGAGTTTTAAGAAGACTGTGCAGGTGATACATAGGAAGGATTAGAAAAAAAAAAAAGGTGAGGGGCAACAGTATTAGTTTACAGGCTGGTGCAGAAATTCAGGATTGAGAGGTAGAGGGTCTCAGCATGGCTGGAAGCAACACAGATGGTGGGAAGACACTGAGAGTGAAGAACTGTCAGCATCTGGTAATGGATGGACATGTGGCACTGAGAGGCAGGAAGGACTCAAATAAGAATTGGCAATGGCCAGACCTGTGGGAGAGGAAAACATGCTGGATGCAAGACTGCAATGAAGCTGCATCATCCTTTCCTGAGGCATGTGAAGATTCTTCTGGAGTGGGCTTCCTTCCCAGAAAAGACTCTCATTCTGGCCTTTCTCTTCCAGGAAAAAGATGTAACTCCAGATAAAAACCTACTGACCAAGGTTCGAGATGCTGCCCTGTGGTTGGAGACCTTGTCAGACAGCAGACCTGCCAAGGCTTCCCTCTCCACCACCTCCTCCATTGCTGATTTCTTCCTTGCCTTAACCATCTGCAACTCTGTCATGGTGTCCACAACCACCGAGCCCAGGCAGAGGGTAAGGACCAGCGATGGCTGGGGGAGGAGGGTAAAGGAGGTAGAGAAGTAGAAGGCAGGGTAGGGGCGAGGGGAGAAGTTCTGATCAGGGAGACATGAAATTTGGGTCCTAGCAACAGTGTCATTTCATCACAGTGAAACCTAGAATAGGTCTCTTACCCTCCCTGGGTCTGTTTCCTCATTTTTAAATAAAATGGAAAAAGATACATATGAGCTTTCTGTGTAGCTTTCAAACTTTGTCTATGTGTCTGCAGGTAGACATTAAGAGTTAGTGATTACTGAGCACTTGGCTTTATGCCAGGCTCCATACCCAGCACTTTACCTGTATTATCATTTAATCCTCTCAACCCAGCAACTCTATGAGGCAGGACCTTGGATTTAACAAGCGAAGAAATAGTAGCTCAGAAAACTCAAGGTAATGAAGGACATATGGCTCATAAATGGCAGAACCATCTATGCGATTCCATAATGGTTTCTAGTAATACTGTGCTATATTGCTTTCTGTTTTTATATATGGGTTAAAAATAATACTGTGTGTAATGTTCTTCCCATGGAAAAAAATGCAGCTGAATGGTCATGTATGTGAAGTTATACTCTGAAATCTACTGAAGGTGGATTTGCCTTCAATCTTCCACAGACTCTTAGCCAACCACCCCTGTGAGTCACTGAGAGAATAATTAGGTGGTACAACTTGCAACTATGAAACCAAGACAAGAAGTTTCACCCAGGCACTAAACCACAACCTCCCTTCATTATGCCCAGATTCCAAACCACCCTGAAAATCACTTCAGTACTGAAGAGTCAGCATGTTATCAGAAGTCTTCAGGAAGTTTTCGGAGGCAGAAAGCTTTATCTTAAAAATTAACTCATTTTTTAAGAGGGGAAGAAGTACCATTTGGGGAAAGACAGTATGCACCTCCCAATTTTCAAGTTAATGTGGGAGCTTCTGCTGGCAGATAGCTCAAGAGCCCAGCCTCTGGAGTCGAGCAGACCTGGGTTTGAGTTCCAACTCTACTCACTACGCACTGGGTGATCATGGCCAATTTATGTAGACTTTTTGTACCTCAATGTCCTCAGCCATAAGCTGGGTTGATGATAGCATCCCACAGAATTATTGGGAGGATGAAATGAGATACCGCACTCAAAGATAAAGCAGAAGCATTTATGGTGAGAGTTCAGGAAATGTGAACCCTTACTATGAGTTTCTGATTCTCATCTCCTTTTCCTTCCTTTCTCCACGCTCACAGTGGGATGATCAAAAGATAGTGGAAAATGACCATTGTCAATGCTTAGAATCTCAGGGCTGGAGGAAAATATCTGGCTTCACTTATTACAAAAGTACCTTCATATTCCGCATAAGACAACTTGGTATTATTTCCAACATTGAGAGTAATGTTCTACTTTCCTTCTTTGGCCACAAGGTCACCATCAAACCCTCAAGCAAGGCTCTGGGGACGTCCCTGGAGAAGATTCAGCAGCTCTTCCAGAAGTTGAAGCTATCGAGCCTCAGCCAGTCATTCTCATCCACTGCACCCTCTGACACAGACCTCGGGGAGAGCTTAGGGGCCAACGTGGCCACCACAGACTCGGATGAGAGAGATGATGCATCTGTGTGCAGTGGAGGTGACTCCACCGATGACGGTGGCTACAGGAGCAGCATGTGGGACCAGGGCGACATCCTGGAGTCTGGGTCAGGCACTTCCTTGGAGGAGGCATTGGAGGCCCCAGCCACAGACCTGGCCAGGCCTGAGTTCTGTTACGAGGCTGAGAGCCCTGATGAGGCCGCCCTGGTGCACGCTGCCCATGCCTACAGCTTCACGCTAGTGTCCCGGACACCTGAGCAGGTGACTGTGCGCCTGCCCCAGGGCACCTGCCTCACCTTCAGCCTCCTCTGCACCCTGGGCTTTGACTCTGTCAGGAAGAGAATGTCTGTGGTTGTGAGGCACCCACTGACTGGCGAGATTGTCGTCTACACCAAGGGTGCTGACTCGGTCATCATGGACCTGCTGGAAGACCCAGCCTGCGGTAAGTCCTGCCTTACCAGGGTTCCAGGCACAGAGAGTTCTATAGTTTAAGAAGCAGTGTGGAATGGTAATAAGAAGCTCAAGTTGTAGTGTCACCTGGTGTGGCAGGTCCCAACTGGAATACAGACCTACAAGATGCTTTCCTCAAATATCCTTAAAACATGCTGCATTTTACATCTCCTGGACCTAGGGAATCACAGTGTCCATTAGCATATTTAAAGACTGTACAGTCTTGTAGCAGATAAACATCTTTAACTTCATCCCAGTTTTCCAAACTCATTTAAACATGGATTATCCACACAGTCTTTTGCACTAGAACATCCATTATCTTACCATGGAACACACTGTGGTCCTAACTCTTCATTTTGGAGAAAAGCACACTCAACTCAGAAAGAAAAGTGACTTACAAGAGGCAACATGGTTAACTAGTGTTAAATCCCAGACCCAGGTATCCTGAATTCCAGGTCAGAGCTTGTTTCATGCTGCCAGAATTCTGCACTGGGCTTGGTATACTCTGGGAAGCCTCAGGTGTTCCTCTTTATTATCCTTTTCCCCAGCCTCCCCCAGATGGATTTTCATAAACTTGCACTGAGCCAGAAAAATGTTCCAAAGTCCCTACATATCAGTGTCCAATTTTGGAACAGCATGAATTAGTGTGCAGCCGCTTCCTGATTGCTAACAAGGAGAAGACAGTTATGGGGCTATGATTCTCCCAGGATAGTAGATTCCAGCCAAGCTTCAGAATTGCCCAGGCAGCCCTGTGCCTCCTGCATTATCAGCCATGGATCAGGCCCAAGAGGTTTATGGGGATTGATTAGTGTGTAGAATGGGAAGGGAGCTAATTAGTTCTCTTTATCCCCAGACTCTGGCAGACAAGTGAATTCAGTACTTCTGAGTCAAGGGAGCCACGGCACTCTATCCCTCAGCAGCCAGTCATTCAAGCTGCCCTGGAGATGTCTCTTTATTTGCTCCTCACCTGATTGCAAAATGGATTAGAGATGCCTTCAATAGAAGACACACACACAATGTTACTATAAGAATTGAGAAGCAAAACTTTGAAAGGAGGGAGAAAATAACCTCAGGTTTAATAATATTTATGGTGTTTAAATGTTCAATTTGATGCTGAGGTTCCTGGCAGCCTAAGCAAGAAGGTAAACTCCAAGGCTTACAAGTAAAAGACAAACAGGTTTAATCTCAGGAGCTGGTGTCTTTAAAAATAAAATATTGTAAATAGTGCCGAATCAGGCGATGCACAAATGAAGACTATGCTTAAGGCACCAGCAACACCTGAAAAATGAGAAAATAATCTTTGAAACAAGTTTTATATTATATAAAAACAGCCTTGGAGTAGTATCATGGAAAAATCGGAGTTTTGTTGGACTTCATGATACTTTTCTGTTAAGAATTATATTTTTAATTTTGCATTATATACAAGGATGGGTGAGGTATACAAATTCTGTTCAATCTTAGGACCTTTAAAAATCTCAATCCAGCCCTGGTAAAAAATGATTCTGAAGCCTAGCTCAGTTTTACAAGCGACTGATAAATGATGTCTGTGGCAGTTTAGATAAAGGAAGTGGTGATGGCATCAATCCCACCCCACACCAGCCAACCTTGGTGAAAAATTCTTATTATAGAATTAGATAAAGGAACTGGAATTTCAAGAGAAAAAGACAAATTACCTCTGACAGAAACTTATGTACAACTTTACAAAGGGGACTTTGAGCAACACACACATTTTTCATACTACATTCATAGGAAATGCATAAAAGAATGTTTTCTCTAAACGTATTTCTTGCATTGAGAGAAGGCCTAGCTCAGCTAAACAAATGAGATGAGGAACTTAGCTAATGAGATCCAGGCTTGTAGATGTCTTGGGACCTAACTTGATATAAGACCTCAAGTAGAAGATAGAGAAGATGATAAATAGAGAACAGTTTCCAAAGTCAGTTGGCCATCCAGGGATAAACTAAAAACACCTTAGGTAACAATAAAGATTCAAACTTCTAGTCCCCTGATTCAGTTGGGCTTTAACTGGACCTGAGAATCTCAATTATTAAATTCCCAGGCGGTTCTCATGCAAACAGCTGTTTGGGAACAGTACCTTAGACCACCTACCTTCCTTACATAGCGCTTTACTCAGCCAGGCTTTTGATGAAAAGATGTAGAGAGCAGACAACTTAAGGACTCCCTGCATTATCTTCCAGGGCAACCTGACAGCCAGGAGAGCTCCTTCAGGTTTCTAAGGTGGGCTGTAAGGGATTCCTTCTCTAAAGTATTTGTAGTCTACTACAGGAGATTCCAGGGTATTGGGGATGGGGATCCCTGAGCATTTGTATGTGGCCTCATGGGGGAAAATGGCTATTTGACAGTACCTGACATTAATATGGAAAAGAAGCTGAGAAAAATCCGAGCCCGGACCCAAAAGCATCTAGACTTGTATGCAAGAGATGGCCTGCGCACACTATGCATTGCCAAGAAGGTAAGAACAATTCCTCCAAGCGTGCTTTGAATATCATTAAATAGCTGAATGGCCTTGACCCTGCTTCTTTTTCTTTATAAAAGACCCTTAGAGGTGGTTGTTTTAACATTTTCAAGATTAGCTGTTCTGACTTGCCACAAAACCCAAGACACTGACAATTTTGTGGAAGCCAAAATCTGAAGAGCTAGGTCCCATATCAGTGTGGCTTTGCCATGCCCTGCTTTTCATTATATGTGTAATGGGTAACACACAACTCATGACATTTTTTTCAGTTATAATTTTGCTTTCCAGTTATATTTTTTAGGTATGCATTATTTTCCTTTAACTTTGGGGACCTTTTATATGGTCACATAAAAATCTAGATTTCCGGTTTCTTTTAAAAATGTAGAGGATCTGGCCAACTGTGTTTTCATTCTAGAATGGCAGCAATCAGCTACAACCAGGAAGAAGTTGATTCCTGTGATGAGGGATATGTTCAGCTGTGTTCTGTGGTTGGCCACAGTCCCTACCACTCCCTACCTCTCCCTACCTCTCCCTATCACGTTGCACTCAGCCCAGCCATAGTTTTGTAGATTACCTAACTCATGCTTTGCAAGATCTTTGACTTTGCAACTTCTGCAAGGCAGGCAGGCAGTGAGGGCTGCGAATTGCAGAGTGTGGACACCGAATGAGTCACCCAAAAGCAAAGCTAATGGGGTGCTGATGGGCATACATTTCTAGATGGCTAGACATGGGTTCTCTTGCATAAATCCCCAGGACTTTTCATGTCTTTTACAGTTCTTAGGTCAGCATTAGAGATCAGGAGTGCCCACTTTAAAGCCAGAACCACCTGGGTACTAGTCCCAATCTCACTACTTCTAGATGTGTGACCTTGAGCAATTTCTTCACTTCTGAGTTTTATCTGTAAAATGGTGCTAATCAGCCCTCCCTCATGCAGTTGTCATGGAGATTAACTAAAATAACCACATGTGCAGCACCTGGGACAGCAACAAATGCTTACTGCTACTCCGAATCAGAATTACACCCTTACAACCATTTTCTATTGAAGTTATTTGTGCATATTTTGCCTCCCCTAATGGACTATGCATTCCTCAAAAGCAAAAGGCCTACTTGTTCCCTTTGGTTTTCTCTATAGTGCCATGCAGAGGGACTCAGGGAATATTTGATGCTTGAACAAAATAATTTTTCATTGCTATAAGACACCATACGCATGTAATGTCAACAGGAGGGTCTAAAATGGGACTCTGAGGGAAGAAGATGTGGCCACTAGCTGGATTATTCCAGCTACTGGGCACTCCATGTGTATGACACCATGCCTGGTGGAGTGCTGTACAGGCTGCTTTCTTTCCAGCCTCATTTCTGAACTTTCTCCATCTTTCATTCAAGGAACAGAAGGAACGCCAAGTTCATTGCCGTTCCACAGCCTTAACTCTTGCTCTTGCCCATGATTGACCGTCTGTCATTGGATCTCAGCTTGCAGGTCATTTTGTCGAGGAAACCTAAACTTCAAAAGAAGGCAGCCCACTATTCAGTTATTCTTCTATCCCATCACACTTTCTCATATCACTGATTTTCTACCTAGCATTCCCTGAAATAACTATTTTAAATTGTTTATTTGGATAATACCCCTCACCTTCCACCACCATATAAGCCCAGGCATGCAGGGACCTTGTCTGTCCAGATCATCTCCAGTGATCTGAGCACAACAGATTTTTAGTAATAATGGAACACAAGGATAAATCTTCATTAATTTACATATTTTAAAAAAAAATCTTTGAGAAGAAAGCCCCATCTAATTATGTAGGGAAGTTCAAACAGGCCAATAGGAGACCCAGGAGGTGGGAAGAGAGAGGAATTTATCTTGTTGGTCCACCCAAGATTGTTAAGGAGCCTTTTCCCATCCCATAGGTTGTAAGCGAAGAGGACTTCCAGAGATGGGCCAGTTTCCGGCGTGAGGCTGAGGCATCCCTCGACAACCGAGATGAGCTTCTCATGGAAACTGCACAGCATCTGGAGAATCAACTCACCTTACTTGGTAGCTAAAAATAAGTCATCATTATAGGAAAAAAGGAATGCAGCCAGTTGAGAAGGGAGCTCTTGGCCCCGATTCTGACACTACTAATATGTCTCCATTAGCAGCCTTCCCTGGGGTTCCCTTCCAGGTATTTGGCACAAATGGGCCATGCCAATACCCAACCCAGACACCACACACAGCTTCCTGAGGATGCTCTGGGAGCATTCCTGCATCCCCTGCTGGAAGAAGCCTCTGAGTTTGGCTGCTTTTCCAACAGCACACTCTTCCCTTCATTCAAATGTTTGCTAAGCACCTACTATGTGCCAAGTGACATGCTAGGCTTTGGGGCTGCAACAAGGGACAGGAGCCAAAAAGTCTGCCCTCCCAGATCTTGGAGTCTAGTGAGGATACTAGATGATCGAGCAAGCAATTTCAACAGACTGGTGAGAGCTGGGCTAGCAGATGGGCCTGGTGGGATGGAAGCACAAAAAGTAGGAGATGCCAGCCTAGCACAGGGGTGAGGGAGGGTCTAGGAAGGCAGTGAACTGAAAGCAAGAAGAGAAGCTGGTTAGGCAGAGGGGGAGGACCCAATTGAAGGCCTGGAGGTCCCGGGCTGGGGGGAAACAGAGTGGGGAGAAATGATGGAAGGCAGGAAAGGTCAGCAGGACCCAGATTATGAAGGGTCATGTCAATCAGCTGCTAAAAGTTTGGACAGGGCAGAGGGTGAAAGCAGGGACAGATCTGTGCTTTACAAAAACTGCTTGCTGCAGCATGGAAGTTAGATTGCTGTGCTGAGAGAGAGAAGAGAAGCACAGAGACTGATTAAGAGACAGGCTGTGCTTCTGTTGGAGGAAAGGCATTGCCAAGAAGCAAGGGGAGCTTTATTCAAAAGGATTAATGTCCTCACACCTTAGGAGCAAAATCTGGGTAAGCAGTGCCCAAACAGTGTGCACTGGCCATGTGGCAAAAAGCCTTCTTTATTCTCGGTGGACAATGTTGACCTGGGGATGAGGACCGAGTTCTGGACAGAGACACACTCCTCTGAGACTTGGCTTCTCTGGATGAGTCACATGCCTCCGGCTGCCCAGCCAAATAGGAGTTCCAAGGGGAAAGACCCAAGGTCACTGTAAAGTGGTGATGCTGGCAAGTGGGATGGCTGACAAGCCGAGGAGGGAGAATGGGGTTGGGGCATGCATTAGCTCCCCACATCCTTCAGCCTTTGGTTTCCTATGTCTCGGCTGCAGAGGCCTCTGCTTGCTACCTCATAAGGTCCCCTTCAAAGCTGAACACAAGAACTCACTTGAACAGGAACCAGAGGATGGCTGGGCCAGACAACTCTATCTGCCAGATGATGCCACCAGAAAGTCATCCCATTCAGGCACCTGATCCCTTTCTCCCTTCCCAGAGGTTTCTTTTGTTTCATGACAGCACTCTAGGCTCAGTCTGTGAGAGGTGTTCCTCCGGTTCTTCTGGGTGAAGAGAACACACTTGTCAGAACCTGTTGGCTTCCCCTAGCTGGGAAAGGCTTTCACAACCTTCCTGTTTCATTTTCTCTTTCACAGAAATAAATGTGTTTTTCCTCCTCTCTCCTTCACTCTGCCTCACTGTAATAGGTGAGCTTCTTCTCACCTTCCAGACTAACGCTTGTAGGGGAAGATGAGGCTCAAGCCATCACTTTTTATGGGGTTGTTTACCTGTGCATATGGCCCTCAGATGCAAAACAGGCACATTTCACAATAATGGGGTTCTTTGTCTCCCCTCAAGTTGGCTTGGAGAGGACTGGGCTGAGAAGAGAATTCCACTTTCCACCGAGAAATTGGCACACCACTAAAAAGTTGTAATGCCTTCATGCTGTCTCAAAATATGAAATAATCTTTTCAATATGCATCCAACGTAACCACTTTGCCAACCTATTGTCACTCTGGATTATTAAAAGAAACAAAATGCCGTGCTCCTGCCCAGAGTGAAATGGGTAGCCATTAGTCTGTGATCCGAAATGAATCTCAATTGAAAAGCAGATTTATTTTTGCTTAATCACTTAGCAACTATTCAATATTTGGATATCTATTCATCAGGGCTGGTGCAAAGCTTGAGATCCTTCAAAAATTGTGGAATCTGCCTGTTTAATTCACTCCAAGAATATTATCAAAAATGTGAGTCCCTATTAATTCTGCTTTGAGCAGTTGCAGGGCAAAGATTTCAGTCTTTCCACTTCTATTCCTATTGCTGCTAGGCCAGTCCAGGCTACTGTTGCCTCTCCTCTGCAGTCCTGCCTGGCCTCCTAAGTAGCTTTTAGTTCTGAAGCTCATCCTGCTTTTGCAATCTCAAACCTATTCTCTAGAATGATATTCTTAAAAGTCAAAACTGATTCTATCACTCCCCAGCACAACACCCTTGAATAGCTTTCGCTACTACCAAATAAATTGCAAATCCTTTGAGGCCCTGACAAGGCTCTGCCCAATCCAGCACCCCTAAGCTCCTTTTCTGGCCTCATCTCTCACCTTGCTCTGCCTCCATTTCTGCATCTTCCTCTACTGTAATCTCTGGGACTTCACACACACTGATCCCTCTACCTGGAATTTTCCTCCTCTGCCACCTCTTTGCATTATCTCCCAGGTCTCAGTTTAAGTAGCACTTCCTCAGCATAAGCCCACCCTGATTTTCCAGGTGAAGTTCAGGTCTCCTGGTGTATATTCGCTTGGTATCCTGACTTTCTTTCATTATATAGCTCAGTTATAAATTCTTATTCAATGACCATTGAACTCAGAGGTAGAGACCAGCTCCATCTAGTTCACTGTTATATCCTGGGTGCACAGCCTAGCACAGTGATGCTATCCAATAAACATTGCCTGGCTTCACACGGCTTTGGGGGAATTAAGCAACTACTCTTTAACGATAAATGTGAACTCTGTTGTTTTTCATCACTCCAGGAGCCACTGGGATCGAAGACCGGCTGCAGGAAGGAGTTCCAGATACGATTGCCACTCTGCGGGAGGCTGGGATCCAGCTCTGGGTCCTGACTGGAGATAAGCAGGAGACAGCGGTCAACATTGCCCATTCCTGCAGACTGTTAAATCAGACCGACACTGTTTATACCATCAATACAGAGAATCAGGTGAGGTGATTCTCTGTATTGATATCTGCAGATATCAACGTGTAGAGCAACCCCTCGACCAGGAGGACACAGGCTTCTAGGTGGGATTTGGGTACACCAGGGAAACACCCAACCCCCAACAGATCACTGAATCTTGGAGTCTAGAGGACCCTGGAAGTCATCCAGACCAATATCCTTTATCTCATCCCCACACATGGCTAGCTGGTCTCTTTTACATTACTTCTGGCACTGCTTGTTAGAAAGTTTTACCTCTCCCAAATTCTACTATTGGTCTAGTCTCCCCATTTCCCCACAGATAAGGAAACTGAAGACTACTGGGGCTAAGTCACTTGCTCAGGTTTACCCTGCTTATTTCTGATAGGTAGAACTAAGTCTAGAACTGAGCTAGTGCTATTTACATTCTACCACACTGTTTGCTTATGGAAACTCAACTGTCGGTTTTTTGCTATTTAAGACTAACTTATCCATTGAAAAAGTCTCAATTAAATTGAAATTATTCAGAGCTTAAATTTTCAGCATCAATTTATATGTCAAGCTGGTCTGCCACAGAGTAAAAACCTGAAAGGAATAATGCATGAAGCCAATATGTTTTTATGGGATAAGAAAGAGAAAGAATGAAGCAAAGTTCTAAAAATGGCACTTTTCAACTGGAATAGATTACGGGTGGCAGGGAGTGAGGTTTGGAGAGAAGATTGGGAAAGCTGAAGAGGCATATTCAAAGCTATAACACCATTTTGATTTTAGGGGGAAGTATCTGTTTTCACAATTCAAATTGCAGAAGGTAAAGTTCCACCACATCTTCTTGGCTGATGAAGATGGGAAGTGGGCACTGAGATGTGTGCTCCTATCAGAAGGAAGCAGGGGTTGGATTCCATGGAGGATATTAACCAGAAGAGCACTCTACTGCAGGGGTGTGGGCGTAGGGCCTGTAGGGCACCTACACCTAGGACATACCATGGAGAAAAGGAAAGAAGACGGAAAAAGGAAAGGAGGGAGAGAGGACACCAGGCTAAGTTTTGCCTGAGGCTGATGTAGACTACAGTAGAATGTTGGGGAGGTTTATATTTCATTTTTATTCCATGAAGCAACAATATACACCTCTTTTTTTAAAAATAAAACTAGTGCAGATTATGAAAAATGCCAGAGGACCTTTAGATGAATTGGAAAAATCATTTACTTTCCTATCAGGTGCACAGATTATTAGATTAAACCTTAATGAATTTTCAAAATGAAAATAAGCTCAGGGAAAACTTGGGCTTTAATATTATGCTTAGGAAGGAAAGTAATTTTCAGCTTGCTTGAATGCTTGATCCCCGTGCCTGCCTGTCCTGCTTGTAATGGAAATTCGGTTTGCAATGATTCTTTCACTCCAGGTAATTCTAGAAGGAGAACATCTGCAAACCAGTGAGGCAGCCAGCCAGAGGGAGACCGAGTGGGCTTCCATGTATTCTGCTAAATGCCACACACTCCTGCTCTTTGGTTAAACAGCCAAAGCTCCTAAGGAACAGTCAGCCATACTCCACCTTTAATTCAGTCAATGATGAATCTTTCTGCAGGGGTGTGGATGAATCTTTCTCTCCAGTATCCTCCAGGATAGTGCCTGAATCCTCAGCCATGCCTACACCCTTGGGCTCACTAAACCTGTAAGATTAGTCTTTTCATCTCTTTACCTGGGATGAAAAATAATATGTTAAGCCAGAAACTGGGGAAATACATTCTAAGTCTTAGACTTATTTAAACCCTAGTTTAATGTAGTTACATATTCCGTGGATATTTCCTCCAAGGTTTTTAATTTGCCTAATTCACTATAAATTGATTTAGGATTATTATCTCTTTGCTAGGTGTATTAAAGCAATAATCAAGTTATGGGATCTACCTAGACCTCAGAATTCTCATCCCAAAGATGAGAGAATTACTAACTAATCATTGAAGTGTTCATCAGTCGAGGAATTTTAAAAGGAACTAAAGTATTAGATAGGAACTAATATTAAAGCCACTATTATTGCTATTGCAATATTGTTAATAATTAACAACCTATATTGAAGTTTTGATATGGCTCAAACACCATTCTTCTTGAACTTCATCTGTAAAACAGATAAAAAATATTAACTTCACAGATTACTGGTAGGATTACATAAGATCATAGAAGAAAACTACTTACTTAGTACATTACCTATGTTAATTATCTATTGCTACATAACAAATTACTCCAAACCTTAGGAGCTGAAACAACAGACATTTATTATCTTATGGTTTCTGTGGATTACGAGTTCAGGAGCATCTTAGCTGGGCACCCCTAGCTCAAGGTCTCTCTTGAGATTGCACTCAAGCTGTTGGTCAGGGCTGTGGGCTCATCTGACGGCTCAACAGGTGGGTGGTTTTGGCATGGGAAGGAGTTCTGCTTCCAAATTCACCTACGTGACTGTTAGCAGGCCTCAGTTTCTCACTCTGTGGGCCTCTCCACAGGACTGCTATACAACATGGCAGCTGGTTTTCCTCAGGGCTAATCATCCAAGAGAAAGTGAGAAAGAGCACCAAATTGGAAGCCACTGTCTTTTTATAACCTAATATGGGAGGTGACATCCCATCACTTTTTGCAGAATTCCCTTCATTAGAAAGGAGCCTCTAGGTCTAGACCACAGTCAATAAAAGGAGATTACACAAGGGCATGAATACCAGGAAGTGGAGATCACTGGGAACCACCATATTAGAGGTTCCTACCACAGTATAGGAGGTATACTAAATGTTCAGTGAATGGTGATTATTGTATACTTTAAAAGCTGGAAATAAGTAAATTCAGAGATGATTTAATTTTAAAGCTTATGTCTCCAATGACTTGCTTTCGTCATATATTGGAGGAATTTATATAATTGGTGCCAGTCCCAGCTTCCAAAGGACTACTTTGATCTCTTTCCAGGTAAGTGCCTCTGGTATAAGCATACACTCCTAGAACTGCTTCCTGTGGCCTGTCTGGGCTCTATGCATATTCTAGTGCCTGCAACACTCAATTTAGCATCTTAAAAGGTAGACACAGGAATAATAAACTATGTCTTTATTCTTTCCAAAATAAGTTATGCCAGGGCAGGGTGCGGTGACTCACGCCTGTAATCCCAGCACTTTGGAGGCCAAGGCACTTGGATCACTTGAGGTCAGGAGTTCAAGACCAGCCTGGCCAAAATGGTGAAACCCTGTCTTTACTAAAAATATAAAAATTAGCCAGGTGTGGTGGCGCATGCTGGTAATCCCAGTTACTTGGGAGGCTGAGGCATGAAAATCACTTGAACCCAGGAGGCAGAGGTTGCAGTGAGCTGAGATTATCCCACTGCACTCCAGCCTGGGTGACAGAGTGAGACTCTGCCTCAAAAAAAAAAAAAAAAAAAAAAAAAAAAGTTATGGCAGACATTTTCCCCCAGACAGAAATCTCTAAATCTCTAGATCAATGTTCCCCAACCCTGGCCCTTCAGAACTGCTTTCACAATTTTTTCCAAAATCTGTATATGACTTGTACTGTTTTTTTACTTAATAATTTGACTCACTTTGAATATTATTTTTAGAAGAAACTTTTAGCACTTCAATAAATGTAAAATCATCCTCCCTTGCCATGGATGAAGAAACACTGTAAAATGAAGACCTATGTGAAGAAAACAATGCTACTAAAATTGATAAAATTAGTTCAAGATGGATTAAAGACTTAAATGTTAGACCTAAAACCATAAAAACCCTAGAAGAAAACCTAGACAATGCTATTCAGGACAAAGGCGTGGGCAAAGACTTCATGACTAAAACACCAAAGGCAATGGCAACAAAAGCCAAAATTAACAAATAGGATCTAATTAAATTAAAGAGCTCCTGAACAGCAAAAGAAACTACCATCAGAGTGAACAGGCAACCTACAGAATGGGAGAAAATTTTTGCAATCTACCCATTTGACAAAGGGCTAATATCCAGAACCTACAAAGAACTTAAAGAAATTTACAGGAAAAATATCAAACAACCCCATCAAAAAGTGGGCAAAGGATATGAACAGACACTTCTCACAAGAAGACATTTATGCAGCCAACAGACACATGAAAAAATGCTCATCATCACTGGCCATCAGAGAAATGCAAATCAAAACCACAATGAGATACCATCTTACACCAGCTGGAATGGAGATCATTAAAAAGTCAGGAAACAACAGGTGCTAGAGAGGATCTGGAGAATTTGGAATGCTTTTACACTATCGGTGGGAGTGTAAACTAGTTCAACCATTGTGGAAGACAGTGTGGCGATTCCTCAAGGATCTAGAACTAGAAATACCATTTGACCCAGCCATGCCATTACTGGGTATATGCCCAAAGGATTATAAATCATGCGACTATAAAGACACATGCATATGTATGTTTATTGCAGCACTATTCACAATAACAGAGACCTGGAACCAACCCAAATGTCCATCAATGATAGACTGGATTAAGAAAATGTAGCACATATACACCATGGAATACTATGCAGCCATAAAAACGGATGAGTTCACGTCCTTTGTAGCGACATGGATGAAGCTGGAAACCATCATTCTCAGCAAACTATCACAAGGACAGAAAACCAAACACCACATGTTCTCACTCATAGGTGGGAATTGAACAATGAAAACACTTGGACACAGGGTGGGGGAACATCAGACACCGGGGCCTGTCGTGGGGTGGGGGGATGGAGGAGGGATAGCATTAGGAGAAATACCTAATGTAAATGACGAGTTAATGGGTGTAGCCAACCAACATGGCACACGTATACATATGTAACAAACCTGCACGTTGTGCACATGTACCCTAGAACTTGAAGTATAATAAAAATAAATTGATAATGCTGTTTTCTGCCATGACTTTATTAAAAAGTGATGTTCAGAGAAGTTGATATCAAGAATAAATTTGAATCAAAATATGACTATTTTTTATATAATCAAAAATAATGGAAGAAAAAATTGAAAAAGGAAATACTTTCTCACTATATTTCAAGGCAAACACCAGAAAAAAAATTAATAAGTTTATTTCCATCAATAAGACTTTTATAACCGTAGTCCGTTCAAACCAATGTGATCGATGCTTCATGCCACAGTTCTTAGCACCCTTCATGGAATACAACAATTGATAAACACAGGTACAATGTATTTTTTTTCAGTTAGGAAGCCACAGTTCAAGTAGTAATGATCCTTACTCCACTACTAAGTTTGGATGATCTTGGGTGAGTTGTTAAAGATCTCATTTCAGTCTCCTCATCTCTAAGATCGGGAATACACACCCTATCTACCACACAGGAATGTTCTGAGGAACAAAGGGGAACTTAAATGACCTGTGAGAAATAGAAAGCACCATACCAGCATGACATATTGTCATTATCTACCATTATATTAGTATTATTTATTATCTTATGCCATCCTTGTATCTATCTCCATCTTGCTGAGCTATTTTCACTCCCATTCACAAGCAGTGTCTTCTATTTTGGCTGTTAATTTGGTTCCAAATTAATATTCCTTTGATGTTATGTCAAATATTACAGAGAAATATAAAAATTGGAGAATAGCTTGTAAATAATCTCTATGGTAGTAGAGTTTTATGACTCTCTTACTAAAGAATAAACTGAAATTGTTAACATGCATTTCCAAGGTTGCTTACAAATACTGTATTATTATGCTTCTTTATAGGAGACCTGTGAATCCATCCTCAATTGTGCATTGGAAGAGCTAAAGCAATTTCGTGAACTACAGAAGCCAGACCGCAAGCTCTTTGGGTTCCGCTTACCTTCCAAGACACCATCCATCACCTCAGAAGCTGTGGTTCCAGAAGCTGGATTGGTCATCGATGGGAAGACATTGAATGCCATCTTCCAGGGAAAGCTAGAGAAGAAGTTTCTGGAATTGACCCAGTATTGTCGGTCCGTCCTGTGCTGCCGCTCCACGCCACTCCAGAAGAGTATGATAGTCAAGCTGGTGCGAGACAAGTTGCGCGTCATGACCCTTTCCATAGGTACCCATCATACTGAGATGCGGGTGGCACTTTGGCAGGGATGATTTGATGAAAGGCTGGACCGGAGGTGGGAGGTCAGGTCTCAAAGTCAGAATGCTTAGGCTGTGAGTCATTGTCTTAGAGGGAGAGAGTTCAAAATGACAATCAAGATGCAGCAGCTAGGGGATGAAGTGGGACAGTGCATCAAAGTTCTTGGGACTAGCAAGTCAGCTAAAGATAAATCAGGGTTTAGATGGAGGTCAAAACCAACAGGGGCCTTGAATTCAGTGAATCCAGGTAGCTCAAGAAATGTTGCCAGTAATTATATTCAGATCATCTTAATTCTGGGATACAGATCATTTTCCCTTTAATACTTTATGCATGCCACAACTTCAGGTGTTTAGGGATTTGATATTCTGAGTGTTGATGGCTTGTGGGGAGATTTTAAAGATTGGTACTGTCTCATGTTTAATTTGTGTGTTTATTTCTAAATACGAGGCCAGCACAAAGCAATCACCAATAGATGCTAGCATTGGTTGATAAAGAATTTTTCAGAGGGGGCTAAACTTTAATTATGTTGGGACAGAGAAATGAAAACTGCACTTACTTAACACCTTTCAGGAACAACCAAACCTGGTTTAAAAGAATCTTCGTGATCTTCTGTTACCCTCAGCCATGTGTCTTATTGTGGCCACCTTTCTTTCTCCAACATTTGCCTTTCCATGTTCCAACAAATGAAACTGTTTACCATTCTCCATGGGCCTTGTCCTCTCTCACTTCTGGGCCTTTGCACAAGTTATTTCCTCTGTAAAACACTTCTTCCAATCCCACCTAACTTTGCTTTCCCCTGGGGGCTCCCACAGCACCCAGTACTCATAGCTCAAAGCACTGTCATACCTTCTGTGATGGCCTCCTCAGTAGACCATGAGTTCCTCGAGTAGAAAGATGTCAGCCTTATTCACTTTTGGATCCCCTGCCCAGCACATACCAAGCATGTAGTAAATATTGCCTTCTCTTAGGGATATTCTTACAGATGGTGCCAGCCTCTCCTCCTCCTACACAGGCATGGGATAAGATTTTCTTTCCTAACATTTCAAATAGAAACCCTATTAAACATGATGGTTTTGTTCCTGGTTTTCAGGTAAGAACAGTAGAGAATAACAAGAGTGGGGCTGAAAGAAAGCAGAGAACAAATTTAGCAATGACATCCTACTTTTATGCCTGGAATTGTCCTCTTCAGAAATTCAGACACACACAAGGCAATAGCCCAAGAATGATTTTGTCTGAGGTCAGATATTGGCTTCACTCCCATAGCAACAGAAACAAAACCAGTGTGGCGAAAAATAGCATGGTTTCACACCTCTACTTCTCCTGGCTCACTAACAGAAGAGATTAAAGGTTGGATTTGTTTTGCATGGGGAAGATCAAAATTATGCATTGCTATGCAATCAAGAAAAAAATATTTTAGAATAAAGGCTACTCATGGCAAAACAATTTAAGACCAATAAATGTGTCATCAGATAACTAGAAGGATCATTCTCTCCCTCCCATTTTATATTCTATATCATAATAATATAAATTTAATTGTGGCTTATTCTGAGAAACTGCTAGAAAACATGTAGGGCCGGGAAAAGAATGAAGGCAGCATAGTCTACAACAACAAGGGTTGGCAAACTATGGCCTGCAGGCTGAATCCAACCCATGGCACGTTTTTGTATGGATACTAAGAATTATTTTTCCATTTTTCAATGTAAAATTTATAAAGGATTAATAGCCTTTCAGCAAGAATAACTGTTCAATTTTGCTTCTTGGCTCACAAAGCCTAAAATATTTACCACGTGACCCTTTACAGAAAAAGCACTGGGGAGAGTTCGGCTTCTGGGGAAGGCCTCACTGTATAGAGCTATCTGTGGCTACTTAAATTTAAATTGAATTTCACCAGCAAAATTTCCATAGACACATGTGGCTACTGGTTTCTATATTGGACAGTGCAGATATAGAACATTTCCCTCATCATGGAAAGATCTTGAACAGTCTTGGTATAGAAGGAGACCGTGTGTGTGTGTTTGTGTGTGTGTGTGTCTATGCCTTACCTCCAGTTTCCTGAAACAACGCAGTTCATTGAATGGAAACTCAGTGTGACTAAATATATTTCAAAAACATGAATCAATCTCATTTCTCTACACTGAGAAACAAAATATCATCCCTCTCCTTGGAAACCATTGACAATTTCTGATGATTTCACTCTCCAAACTGTCCAGTTGTCTTGATATGGTATTTCAAGTTTGACCGAGGGAAGTGTGTTGGCCCTGGAATCTGAAAGATCTGAGTTCCATTTCTCCTGGGTCCTTTCTCTAGTGGAATTACCCTTGCCAAGTCTCTAAGTTGCTCAAATTCTCCATTTGCTCATCAGTAAAGTTCATTGTAACATTTGTGAAGGCATTTTTTTGAAAACTGCCTAAGTCTCTTGATTACCATTATATCCCCAATACCTAACACTGTGCCTAGAAAAAAAGACACTTGGTAAGTCCTATATTTGTTGAATGGTAAAGAAAATGGTAGGACTTATTGTCCAAAGAAGAAATGACATCTCTCAAGCTAAGCACTATAGCAATGACTTTCTATAGCACTAGAGTAATGTTAAAAGGATTCAATTGTACATAACTGGGGACACTTTAGAGCTACCTCATTGTCACTGAGCAGTTGGACCAAAAATAAAGACACCTCATGACCTCTCTTTCAGGTGATGGAGCAAATGATGTAAGCATGATTCAAGCTGCTGATATTGGAATTGGAATATCTGGACAGGAAGGCATGCAGGTATTGTTCTCTGCAACTATTCTTCTTTCTTTGGTCCTTAGTTGAGATATAAGGAAATATCCAGAGTGTTGGAGAAACTTCTCCCTGAGAACTTCCACCCACATCCAAAGTTGCAATGCCCTCCATAAGCAATGACAGACATAAGGACATTTGAAATCATTTTGCAAATGTACACTTTCGTAGTGTCAAAATTCAGCTTGGAAGAAGCAAACTAACTTGACTGCTAAATTTTCCCATTTAAACAGACATTTTGTGGGTTTTGAGCCATTAACAATTGTATTTCCACCACCAGTGTAAACATTTGGCACTGCTTAAATTTGTTGATGAGGATAGAGAGCATTGACTGGGAAGCTGCAGAATAGTTCTGAAATGTTAACCTTTGCGTATCTCCTATATGCCAGCAATCTGTTAGACCAGGGGTATCCAATCTTTTGGCTTCCCTGGGCCACACTGGAAGAAGAATTGTATTGGGCTACACATAAAACACACTAACTATAGCTGATGAGCTTTAAAAAAATTGCAAAAAAAAGTCTCATAATTTTGGGCCACATTCAAAGCCATCCTGGGCCACATGCGACATGCAGGTTGGACAAGCTTGTGTTAGACACTTCACATTTAGGATCTCATTGAATTTTAATAATCATCACACCCTGTAAGGGATTGCTATTCCATTTTTTAGATGGGGAAACTGAGGCACAGGGAATTAGACCAAAGTTTATGCCAGGACTTATAAACAGGCATGTTCAGTGTTCATGTTTTTAAAAGAGTACTATAAACTGTGTCTTGTTCTGAGTAATCCCAGGGGCAGAAGACATATTTCAGCTCCGGGTAAAGGAAGAGCTGTCACTTAGCTCCATCTGTGAATGGAGCCAATGGCCTGACTCAGGGGGTGGTGAAAGGTGTTCAGAGGATTGAAAATTGCTTGAATGGAAGCCCCTTCTCTCTGGTTAACCATCACATCCCTAGCACGGTGCCTGACACTTACTGGGCCACAGTCAATGCTTGCTGGATAAACGGATGAAGAGCCAGCCTAGACCACTGATCCCTTCTGATCTGCCCTCCTTGGATTCTAGAGAGGTTTGGATTTCCCAGAAGGGAGGGTGGGGTGTCAGAATCCAAAAAGCTACCCAAGAGTGACCACAAGGGGTCTTTAGGACTCTGCTGGCTGCAGGCCTAGACCAAAGCAACGCCCTTGAGAGAGTCCCTCTGGGGCACTGGCAGCCATGGATGGAAGCTGATGTGTCTGCTCTCACCTCTCAGGCTGTCATGTCCAGCGACTTTGCCATCACCCGCTTTAAGCATCTCAAGAAGTTGCTGCTCGTGCATGGCCACTGGTGTTACTCGCGCCTGGCCAGGATGGTGGCGTACTACCTCTACAAGAACGTGGTAAGTAGCCTATGGCGTCCTCTCACCCAGGGCTTGGCAGGCCTTGCCACGGGGCCAGATCTCCCCCTAGCAGTGGGCAAAGCACCTCAGCATAAAGGAAGCAGTCAGGCTGGCATAGTGTTAGATCTTGAAACTGTTCCTTAATAGCTCTGTGACCTTGAGCTAGACTCTTCACTTTCTATTTTTGTGAAGTTATTGTGAGAATTGGCAATGCTGTATGAAAAAGCACCTGGCACACAGAGGGCAGCATGAATAGCTGCAAGTGTAGACTCTGGAGTCAGACACGTTGGGTATAAATCCAGATTCCCATATGTGATAATGTCCCCAAATCTCAGTTTCGCCGTCTGTAAAATGGGTGGTAATAGTACCTTTCTCATATTTGCTATGAGGACTAAGTGAGAATTTGTATATAAAGTGATTAGCATATCGTAATCGTTTATAAAGTTAGCCATTTTTTTATTATTGTTGCTGTCATTACTCTTGGAGTTAAGTCTCATAAATGAGATTTTCTTATTGTAACAAAGAAGGATTTGAAGAGCTAGTCTGAACTGTATCTTAGATTTTCTCTCTATATAGAGCCAGCTCAGTGCAAGAGCTATACCCCATGCCTTGGGAGAGTGAAGGTGAAAAGTACCTCACAGAATATAAGCCTGGAGCCCATGGCTTCAACTTGGGACTTGCATATCACTTCAGTGCCCCTGGGCTTTCTTTCAGGGATTTGCTGGAGGGCAGGATACTAAATAAAATATCTACTTGGCAAAGATGTTTGAGGTGCAGAGATTGTCTGGGTAGTCTTACCTGACTCCAGCATGCTGTATGACCTTGAAGAAACTGAAGCTCACAGAGATTAATTTATCTTTTCATCAATAATATGGGGAAACTATAATTCTGTGTCAAGAGGCCTTAGTGTCAGAGCTCTGAAAAACATATAGCCCTATAAAAATACAAACAGTAAGTTGTGTCTTCTAAAACTATGTTGGTTTCTGTCTTATTGATGAGGGCCCAAAGCAAACACATACCAACTGAGGTATTAAAACGGTCAGAAGACTCTTCTTTGAAAAGCCCTTTATTAACAATGGGAATAGGAAGAAGTCAGAACAGTGCTATACTAATGGAGGGAACAAAAGACAGAGTTTTTCATTATCTACTTCAAAGGCTTTTAATAAACCCCAAGATTTCCAAACAATTTGACTCCTCTTTACATAAGTAAAAGGGGAGGATTAAGACCAAGGTGATGGAAGAGAAACATTAGCCAGGTAGTAGCTACAAAATTGCAATTTTTCCTCTTGCTCCAGTCTTTCTTTCAGACTCTGACACAGTCACCTTTGCTCAGGAATGACTTTCTGTGCAAAGTTCAATGTATATGTAGATAAACAGCATGACAAAAAGTAATGTAAATTCAATCAACTTGATGGTAATATTATCTCAGCAAGTCTACGCAAACAAGTCACTCCATCTGACTTGAAACTCACTTTGAGAGTGAAAGACTGTTTATTTAGAATTCAAAATGCTCTTGTTTAATTTTTTTTGGCAGCTCAAGGAATAATTCTTTTGAATAAGCACAGCCTCTTCTCTGCATTAAATTTGTGAAATAGGAAAGAAAACGTTTCCAAGCAGCCACGCTTTCAAAGCTTAAATGATATTTATTTCCAGCCCAATGCCATGCTCAAAATTGTGATACTAATGCCGCATTATCTCCCTGTTGCAATTAGAAGGTGGAGAACTATGACTTCCACATCCGAAACCAATTTCAGAGGGGATTAAAACCTGGCCTGCTCTGAAATTTGAACAATGAATTAATTACTGCACTGTAGCTTCTTGAGAGAAAGAGCAGGCATCCAATCTCAGCAATGCTGCCATGGGGTTCAATGCACTCCCTGCAAGGTACAAAGATTCCAGTTAGGCAGAAGTGAAAAACAAGCAAGATCTTACCAGGGCCTCAGGAGGAAAGAAGCACTCTGTAACGTTGAAACTCCAGGATGGGTGTTAGCATAGAGCTAAGATTAACTACATTGATTCAAATAACAATTGAATGTCTGCTGTGTGTCGGGAACAGGGCTGAGCAATGGGTATAGAGCAGGAATCAAGCCAATCATGGCCCGCGTGAGGCTGTCTACATCAGGTCTCAGGAAGCTTTTTCTTCAAAGAGCTAGATAATAATAAATATTTTCAGCTTTGCAGGCTGTATGTGTCTAGAAAAGTCTAATCGTATAAGCCAAAGATAGGACTGAGAAAGTTTAGAGGTAGTTAAAAAGAGAAAGAACTTTGAAAATTCAGATGCTGATTGTACCACTCTCTAGCTCTGAATTTGGGCAGGGGGCAACAGTATGTCAGAACCTTGGATTCTTCATCTGTAGAGTGGGCCTAATAATGTTAATATTATTGTTAATATCAACGTGTGATATATCAGTACAATAACGTAGTACTACTATAGCAATATTAACCTTGCAAGTTTGTTAGGACAATCCATAGTGTGTATTGCACATCCAATGATGTACTATATGCTGATATACTGATGTATATCTCACTCCTGGCACATATAGAAGGTCAAATTTTATAACTGATGTTACTACTAGTGGCAATATGTTAAAATAGCCCCTCCAAAATAACATTGACCCAGCAGTTCAGAAATAGGAGTTGCAGCTTGAACACAAACCTGCTGAATGATTTCTTGCAAGACCCTTCACATCTCTGTGCCTCAGCCCCACATAACTGAGAAGTTCTAGTTCTAACTCCAGGACCAGCTGCTTATATGTATGACCTTGGTCAAATCACCAAACCATATCGCAATATGGTAGACAATAACGGTGACCCAGCCCACCCACAAGAGAGGAGATCTTGAGTGAGAAAGAGCTTTAGAAAAAAATGAACAACATTTAGGCAGATTTTCTCATTCACCCTTCTGAGCTGCATGACCATTAGGAAAGTACAGTGAAGTCAACCTTCTCACGAGGTCACCGTCCTACCAGGTGTCCTGCTCATGGTTCAATCTTTCTATTACCCCTTTGTCAGTGACATCCCTTTCTATTACCACTCCACTGCCATTCATATTTCGCATGCCATTGGTCTAAGTACTACTATTCCCAGTTGACAGATGATAAAATGCTATTCAGAAAGGTTAAGTAGTTTGTCCAAGGTCACACAGCTAGTAAGTGACAGAACTGGGGATTCAAAACCAGGCCTCTCTGCCTCCAAAATCTGTACTTTTAACCATCATAGTACACCAAGTCCTCACTTAATGTCATCAATAGGTTCCTAGAAAATGTGATGTCGAATTAAGCAGTGTTATTCCGGGGCTTGCCATACATCATTTTGCTTTAAGTTGCAGTTTCTAAGAACCTATTGGCAATGTTAAGTGAAGACTTACTGTCCACTCCCCTTTAAACAAGTTAGTGGAATTCCCTTCAGGTCCTGAAGAATGTTAGTAGCAATAGTAGTAGTAGTAACAGCGGTAGCTACTGCTCCGAGGATTAGAATTCTCTCTCATCCTTACATAACCCTGTGGGTTATAAATGAGGAAACTGCCACTCCAGCAGCTCCCAGAGGTCCGAAGCAGGAGCTGGTGACCGGCTGCACATGGAGCCCCACTCACAAGGCCATGCTCTCTGCCTGCAGTGCTACGTCAACCTGCTCTTCTGGTATCAGTTCTTCTGTGGTTTCTCCAGCTCCACCATGATTGATTACTGGCAGATGATATTCTTCAATCTCTTCTTTACCTCCTTGCCTCCTCTCGTCTTTGGAGTCCTTGACAAAGACATCTCTGCAGAAACACTCCTGGCTTTGCCTGAGCTATACAAGAGTGGCCAGAACTCTGAGGTAAGGAGATCGAGCAGCCAAAGGGAGGTGACTTCAGCTTCTTACTGACCTCTACCTCCCCTCTGGAGGCATCAGAGAAAGAGCTGTATGCTGGGGTCAGAAGCCTGCATTCTGACCACTGTTCCATCATTTACTTTGAGTAACTCCTCTCTCCTTTCCTGACCCGTTTCTTATTTGCTATTGAGGGTGTTGGGCTAGGCTAGTGGGTATTTTTAATTTTTTTTATTGTTATTATACTTTAAGTTTTAGGGTACATGTGCACAATGTGCAGGTTAATTACATATGTATACATGTGCCATGCTGGTGTGCTGCACCCATTAACTCATCATTTAGCATTAGGTATATCTCCTAATGCTATCCCTCCCCCCTCCCCCCACCCCACAACAGGCCCCAGTGTGTGATGTTCCCCTTCCTGTGTCCATGTGTTCTCATTGTTCAATTCCCACCTATGAGTGAGAACATGCAGTATTTGGTTTTTTGTCCTTGCAATAGTTTACTGAGAATGATGATTTCCAATTTCATCCATGTCCCTACAAAGGACATGAACTCATCATTTTTTATGGCTGCATAGTATTCCATGGTGTATATGTGCCACATTTTCTTAATCCAGTCTATCATTGTTGGACATTTGGGTTGGTTCCAAGTCTTTGCTATTGTGAATAGTGCCGCAATAACATACGTGTGCATGTGTCTTTATACCAGCATGATTTATAGTCCTTTGGGTATATACCCAGTAATGGGATGGGTGGGTCAGATGGTATTTCTAGTTCTATATCCCTGAGGAATCGTGACACTGACTTCCACAATGGTTGAACTAGTTTACAGTCCCACCAACAGTGTAAAGTGTTCCTATTTCTCCACATCCTCTCCAGCATCTGTTGTTTCCTGACTTTTTAATGATTGCCATTCTAACTGGTGTGAGATGGTATCTCATTGTGGTTTTGATTTGCATTTCTCTGATGGCCAGTGATGGTGAGCATTTTTTCATGTGTTTTTTGGCTGCATAAATGTCTTCTTTTTAGAAGTATCTGTTCGTGTCCTTTGCCCACTTTTTGATGGCGTTGTTTATTTTTTTCTTGTAAATTTGTTTGAGTTCATTGTAGATTCTGAATATTAGCCCTTTGTCAGATGAGTAGGTTGTGAAAATTTTTTCCCATTTTGTAGGTTGCCTGTTCACTCTGATGGTAGTTTCTTTTGCTGTGCAGAAGCTCTTTAATTAGATCCCATTTGTCAATTTTGGCTTTTGTTGCTATTGCTTTTGGTGTTTTAGACATGAAGTCCTTGCCCATGCCTATGTCCTGAATGGTAATGCCTAGGTTTTCTTCTAGGGTTTCTATGGTTTTAGGTCTAACGTTTAAATCTTTAATCCATCTTGAATTAATTTTTGTATAAGGTGTAAGGAAGGGATCCAGTTTCAGCTTTCTATATATGGCTAGCCAGTTTTCCCAGCACCATTTATTAAAAAGGGAATCCTTTCCCCATTGCTTGTTTTTGTCAGGTTTGTCAAAGATCAGATAGTTGTAGATATGCAGCATTATTTCTGAGGGCTCTGTTCTGTTCCATTGGTCTATATCTCTGTTTTGGTACCAGTACCATGCTGTTTTGGTTACTGTAGCCTTGTAGTATAGTTTGAGGTCAGGTAGTGTGGTGCCTCCAGCTTTGTTCTTTTGGCTTAGGATTGACTTGGCAATGTGGGCTCTTTTTTGGTTCCATATGAACTTTAAAGTAGTTTTTTCCAATTCTGTGAAGAAAGTCATTGTTAGCTTGATGGGGATGGCATTGAATCTATAAATTACCTTGGGCACTATGGCCATTTTCATGATATTGATTCTTCCTACCCATGAGCATGGAATGTTCTTCCACTTCTTTGTATCCTCTTTTATTTCATTGAGCCGTGGTTTGTAGTTCTCTTTGAAGAGGTCCTTCACATCCCTCGTAAGTTGGATTCCTAGGTATTTTATTCTCTTTGAAGCAATTGTGAATGGGAGTTCACTCATGATTTGGCTCTCTGTCTCTTATTGGTGTATAAGAATGCTTGTGATTTTTGTACATTGATTTTGTATCCTGAGACTTTGCTGAAGTTGCTTATCAGCTTAAGGAGATTTTGGGCTGAGACAATGGGGTTTTCTAGATATACAATCATGTCATCTGCAAACAGGGACAATTTGACTCCCTCTTTTCCTAATTGAATACCCTTTATTTCCTTCTCCTACCTAATTGCCCTGGCCAGAACTTCCAACACTATGTTGAATAGGAGTGGTGAGAGAGGGCATCCCTGTCTTGTGCCAGTTTTCAAAGGGAATGCTTCCAGTTTTTGCCCATTCAGTAGGATATTGGCTGTGGGTTTGTCATAGATAGCTCTTATTATTTTGAGATACGTCCCATCAATACCTAATTTATTGAGAGTTTTTAGCATGAAGGGTTGTTGAATTTTGTCAAAGGCCTTTTCTGCATCTGTTGGGATAATCACGTGGTTTTTGTCTTTGGTTCTGTTTATATGCTGGATTACATTTATTGATTTGTGTATATTAAACCAGACTTGCATCCCAGGGATGAGGCCAACTTGATCATGGTGGATAAGTTTTTTGATGTGCTGCTGGATTCAGTTTGCCAGTATTTTATTGAGGATTTTTGCATCAATATTCATCAAGGATATTGGTCTAAAATTCTCTTTTTTGGTTGTGTCTCTGCCCAGCTTTGGTATCAGGATGATGCTGGCCTCATAAAATGAGTTAGGGAGGATTCCCTTTTTCTCTTGATTGGAATAGTTTTAGAAGGAATGGTACCAGTTCCATCTTGTACCTCTGGTAGAATTCAGCTGTGAATCCTTCTGGTCCTGGACTCTTTTTGGTTGGTAAGCTATTGATTATTGCCACAATTTCAGAGCCTGTTATTGGTCTATTCAGAGATTCAACTTCTTCCTGGTTTAGTCTTGGGAGGGTGTATGTGTCAAGGAATTTATCCATTTCTTCTAGATTTTCTAGTGTATTTGCATAGAGGTGTTTGTTGTATTGTCTGATGGTAGTCTGTATTTCTGTGGGATCAGTGGTGATATCCCCTTTATCATTTTTTATTGCATCTATTTGATTCTTCTCTCTTTTCTTCTTTATTAATCTTGCTAGCAGTCTCTCAATTTTGTTGATCTTTTCAAAAAACAAGCTCCTGGATTCATTGATTTTTTGAAGGGTTTTTTGTGTCTCTCTTTCCTTCAGTTCTGCTCTGATCTTAGTTATTTCTTGCCTTCTGCTAGCTTTTGAATGTGTTTGCTCTTGCTTCTCTAGTTCTTTTAATTGTGATGTTAGGGTGTCAATTTTAGATCTTTCCTGCTTTCTCTTGTGGGCATTTAGTGCTATAAATTTCCCTCTACACACTGCTTTAAATGTGTCCCAGAGATTCTGGTATGTTGTGTCTTTGTTCTCATTGGTTTCAAAGAACATCTTTATTTCTGCCTTCATTTCGTTATGTACCCAGTAGTCATTCAGGAGCAGGTTGTTCAGTTTCCATGCAGTTCAGTGGTTTTGAGTGAGTTTCTTAATCCTGAGTTCTAGTTTGATTGCACTGTGGTCTGAGAGACAGTTTGCTATAATTTCTGTTCTTTTACATTTGCTGAGGAGTGCTTTACTTCCAACTATGTGGTCAGTTTTGAAATAAGTGTGGTGTGGTGCTAAAAAGAATGTATATTCTGTTGATTTGGGGTGGAGAGTTCTGTAGTTGTCTATTAGGTCTGCTTGGTGCAGAGCCGAGTTCAATTCCTGGATATCCTTGTTAACTTTCTGTCTCATTGATCTGTCTAATGTTGACAGTAGGGTGTTAAAGTCTCCCATTATCATTGTGTGGGAGTCTAAGTAAGTCTCTTTGTAGGTCACTCAGGACTTGCTTTATGAATCTGGATGCTCCTGTATTGGGTGCATATATATTTAGGATAGTTAGCTCTTCTTGTTGAATTGATCCCTTTACCATTATGTAATGGACTTCTTTGTCTCTTTTGATCTTTGTTGGTTTAAAGTCTGTTTTATCTGAGACTAGGATTGCAACCCCTGCTGCCTTTTTTTGTTTTCCATTTGCTTGGTAGATCTTCCTCCATCATTTTATTTTGAGCCTATGTGTGTCTCTGCACATGAGATGCATTTCCTGAATACAGCACACTGATGGGTCTTGACTCTTTATCCAATTTGCAAGTCTGTGTCTTTTAATTGGAGCATTTAGTCCATTGACATTTAAAGTTAATATTGTTATATGTGAATTTGATCCTGTCATTATGATGTTAGCTGGTTATTTTGCTCATTAGTTGATGCAGTTTCTTCCTAGCATTGATGGTCTTTACAATTTGGCGTGATTTTGCAGTGCCTGTTACTGGTTGTTCCTTTCCATGTTTAGTGCTTCCTTCAGGAGCTCTTGTAGGGCAGGCCTGGTGGTGACAAAATCTCTCAGCATTTGTTTGTCTGTAAAGGATTTTATTCCTCCTTCACTTATGAAGCTTAGTTTGGCTGGATATGAAATTCTGAGTTGAAAATTATTTTCTTTAAGAATGTTGAATATTGGCCCCCACTCTTCTGGCTTGTGGAGTTTCTGCTGAGAGATCAGCTGTTAGTCTGGAGAGATCAGCTGTTAGTCTGATGGGCTTCCCTTTGTGGGTAACCCGCCCTTTCTCTCTGGCTGCCCTTAACATTTTTTCCTTCATTTCAACTTTGGTGAATCTGACAATTATGTGTCTTGGAGTTGCTCTTCTCGAGGAGTATCTTTGTGGCATTCTCTGTATTTCCTGAAACTGAATGTTGGCCTGCCTTGCTAGATTGGGGAAGTTCTCCTGGATAATATCCTGCAGAGTGTTTTCCAGCTTGGTTCCATTCTCCTCGTCACTTTCACGTACACCAATCAGACGTAGATTTGGTCTATTCACATAGTCCCATATTTCTTGGAGGCTTTGTTCATTTCTTCTTATTCTTTTTTCCCTAAACTTCCCTTCTCACTTCATTTCATTCATTTCATCTTCCATCACTGATACCCTTTCTTCCAGTTGATTGCATCGGCTCCTGAGGCTTCTGCATTCTTCACGTAGTTCTCGAGCCTTGGCTTTCAGCTCCATCAGCTCCTTTAAGCACTTCTCTGTATCAGTTATTCTAGTTCTACATTCATCTAAATTTTTTTCAAAGTTTTTAACTTCTTTGCCTTTGGTTTGAATTTCCTCCTGTAGCTCGGAGTAGTTTGATTAAAGCCTTCCCCTCAACTCGTCAAAGTCATTCTCTGTCCAGCTTTGTTCCATTGCTGGTGAGGAACTGCGTTCCTTTGGAGGAGGAGAGGCACTCTGCTTTTTAGAGTTTCCAGTTTTTCTGCTTTGTTTTTTCCCCATCTTTGTGGTTTTATCTACTTTTGGTCTTTGATGATGGTGATGTACAGATGGGTTTTTGGTGTGGATGTCCTTTCTGTTTGTTAGTTTTCCTTCTAACAGACAGGACCCTCAGCTGCAGGTCTGTTGGAGTTTGCTAGAGGTCCACTCCAGACCCTGTTTGCCTGGGTAACAGCAGTGGTGGCTGCAGAACAGCGGATTTTTGTGAACTGCGAATGCTGCTGTCTGATTGTTCCTCTGGAAGTTTTGTCTCAGAGAAGTACCCGGCCATGTGAGGTGTCAGTCTGCGTCTACTGGGGGGGTGCCTCCCAGTTAGGCTGCTCAGGGGTCAGGGACCCACTTGAGGAGGCAGTCTGCCCATTCTCAGATCTCCAGCTGCGTGCTGGGAGAACCACTGCTCTCTTCAAAGCTGTCAGACAGGGACATTTAAGTCTGCAGAGGTTACTGCTGTCTTTTTGTTCATCTGTGCCCTGCCCCCAGAGGTGGAGCCTACAGAGGTAGGCAGGCCTCCTTGAGCTGTGGTGGGCTCCACCCAGTTCGAGCTTCCCGGCTGCTTTATTTACCTAAGCAAGCCTGGGCAATGGCAGGCGCCCCTCTCCCAGCCTCACTGCCGCCTTGCAGTTTGATCTCAGACTGCTGTGCTAGCAATCAGCGAGACTCCATGGGCATAGGACCCTCCAAGCCATGTGTGGGATATAATCTCCTGGTGTGCCGTTTTTTAAGCCTGTCAGAAAAGCACAGTATTAGGGTGGGAGTGACCCAATTTTCCAGGTGCCATCTGTCACCCCTTTCTTTGACTAGGAAGGGGAACTCCCTGACCCCTTGTGCTTCCCGAATGAGGCAATGCCTTGCCCTGCTTTGGCTCGTGCATGGTGCACTGCACCCACTGTCCTGCACCTACTGTCTGGCACTCCCTAGTGAGATGAACCCGGTACCTCAGATGGAAATGCAGAAATCACCTGTCTTCTGTGTCGCTCACGCTGGGAGCTGTAGACCAGAGCTGTTCCTATTCGGCCATCTTGGCTGCCCCAATTATTTCTTAATTATATCACACATTAATATGGGACTGCCCTAGTCGAAGGGGAAGAGCCATGCAGAAGGATCCTATGCCTTTCAGCGGTCCCCTCCAGGCTCTGAGATGCATCTATAGAACCCCCGAAGCCCAGTTTGAGAACCCTTGGGATTTATATCTACTTTGCTTTTCATTGGGTAAGGTATACAATGGTTCTATTTCATATTAGGGAAGGCAAAACTTGTAATTTTGAGTTCTATGTGCTTTAGAATTTGCTGGTATCAAATAGACTAGGGCAGGCCTGAGAAGCCATCAGGTGGCATCCTAGGAGGCCCAGAGAGGCCACACTGCAGCCCTGAATGATTTGGAGAAGTCAGACAGCATGCACTCCCAGCACCAGCAAGAAGCTGGATCAAGGGACCCTGGATGCCTCAAAGAGGGAGCTCTGGGAAGAGGGACTTTGCAATGCCAGAGAGTGTCTTGCACCTGGAGGAAAGAAGGGCAAAGCCAGGTGTGGTATTTGAGATCTGGCAATTATTTATAGACTAACAGCAAGCCCAGTCGTTACCCCAAAGCCAAGAGGAGAGAGCAACACAGAAGCCCAAGCAGTCCAGACAAAGGGGGCATGGTGAGAGTGCATGTTCACCTTGGGCTCTTCTAAGTTTACCCTTCCTATCAAAGTGCTGACTGCATAGCAAATTCCTTGAGTATCTAAAAGAAGTTAATAAAGCAAGACCCAAAAACTGTAAAGGTTTCACTTTTCCTGGGGAAGGCACAAAGATTGATGCCTGAGAAGCCTTGTTTCTGGAGCCGTTGAACTTCAGAAACTTGGGAACCTGTGATTCGGGCTATGATTGAGATCTCTCAGATGCCACTTAGAAACTTTAGAATCTTTACACTTGCCAAGTTTGTAGCAACAGTAGCAAAAGAACTAATGAGTGTTAACAATGAATAACTGAGTACTTGGCTAGGCACTGAGTACTTACTAGGTACTAAGGCACAATTGCATTTAGTCCTCTTGAACCCCAAGGAGATAGGCTGTGTTATTTTTGCCCACATTTCATGGAAGAAGAAACTAGTTCTCCGCACTGTTTAGTAATTTTCACAAGGTCACACAGTTGAACTGAAGTCTGTCACCCCCAAGTCTATGCTCCTAATTACTCCATTCTACTACCACAAATACAAGAGGCATTGTATGCGTCTGGTTGTCTGTCACAGCCACATGCAAAAAAGTTGCTTGCAAAGAATAGAGGCTTGCTATAAGGGTGATAATTATTGGTGTGTTCTCTCCTGGCAGTGCTATAACCTGTCGACTTTCTGGATTTCTATGATGGATGCATTCTACCAGAGCCTCATCTGTTTCTTTATCCCTTACCTGGTAAGTCATGTAGTCCCATTCTAACCACATAAATTGCAGAGAAGAACTGGTCCTTTTTATATAAAGTTCCAGACCAGTAGTGTCCTTCTGGACACTTTAGAGCAGAGGCTCAAACAGGTAGCCTGCAGGTTACATCCAACCCAAGGTGTTTGAAAAGTCAGAACACTACCCAAACATTTTGATTTCTGCTGGCTCTTGAAAAACTGAAAGCTATATTTATACTGGGTCATTTTTCCCCTCATAGCAAAAATCTGGACTTGACTTTGCAGCTGGGCTCACCTTGTGAGCATGTTCTCCAGTTTGCCTTAGTCTCCACCACTCCCCCTTTGTCTTACATCTGGCTATCTTTATTCATTAACTGTTTCCTACTTGAACACTGAAGGTATTTGAATTTACTACCCTTGATTTTTATATACACTTGTGCTTTGAAGGTCAAGGAAGCTAGCCTTCAGAGGCAGCAAGTTCCGATAATGAGATAGTACATTATCTGAAAAAAGTAGCAAGAATGCGGATAGCAAGGGATACCAGCCCGATATCAGTTTGATTCCTCAGTTTAAATAGTGAGAATTTAGGTAGCAAACAATATATGTCTTCTTCCTGGACACACGGAACAGGATGGGAAGCAATTTCCACCAGGTAAACACTGTTGCTTATCCAACCTCTGGGCTCATATTCTTTCATAATTAGCAAGATGATGGAGTTAGGGGAGGCAGGGATCTTGTGCTTTGCTTGAATTTCCTGGCTTACAATACCCTCCCTGGCCAGGCCTTTGCTTGGCTTTCCTGCTGTATCTTTTGCCCTTGAATATGCTCAACAGACCTACAATGTAGGACTCTGGAGTTCTACAAACCATCTGTGTTCACCCTCCGTTCTGACCTTTGCTGGAACTGCATTTACCCTCTCTTTCCAAGTGATTAACTCCTCTTATTCTGGTCTCAGCTAATATATCCTCTCTTCTGTGTTCCCAGCATACCTTGTACTTGCCTCTATTATAGCACTTACTTCCTTAAATTGTACCACATCTGCACTGCCTAATAGACTAAACTCATTGTAGGCAAACACAGAAGTATCCTCAGCTGTTAGCATTGTGTCTGATGGGCTCTCAATGAATTCTTTCTTCATTCATTCCACAATGGTTTCACAATCCCCATATTGGCTTACTCCTGCAAACACCATTTCTAAATTAGTCCTATCAATTCCTTTCTTACCTTGACTTGTTCCTCGGATCAGTACCACACAGATGGCAGCTGGGTACCTCCTTCTCCATTGACAACTGCCTTCATTGATGCTTTATAATCACTGTGTCAAAGCCAAAGTTTTAAGTCCACAGACATACCTGACAATGCCTGTCTGTGCCTCCTCTGCAGACCTATAAGGGCTCTGATATAGATGTCTTTACCTTTGGGACACCAATCAACACCATCTCCCTCACCACAATCCTTTTGCACCAGGCAATGGAAATGAAGACATGGGTAAGTGTCCCAGAGCCCCTTTGGCTTCAAAACTGTGCTCCTGTCCATTGACTATACTCAAATTTCTGAATTGTTTCATTCTGTGTTATCAATCCCCTCAATAAATACACACTAAGCTCCTACCCTATGTCCTACCTGTACAGGGATGAAAGGGGTGAAAAAGATAAAATTCTGGCATCAACTTGCTTTTCATCTAGCCAGGATGTTAAAACTAACATAAATAAAACAATGAGATAATTAGTTGCAAAAACAGATAATTGATAAAAAGTTCAGGGGTATGGCCAGGCATGGTGGCTCACACCTGTAATCCCAGCACTTTGGGAGGCCGAGGTGGACAGATCACCTGAGGTCAGGAATTTGAGACCAGCCTGGCCAACATGGTGAAACCCTGTCTCTACTAAAAATAAAAAAATTAGTTGGGTGTGGTAGCAGGCGCCTGTGGTCACAGCTACTCGGGAGGCTGAGGCAGGAAAATTGCTTGAACATGGGAGGTGGAGGTTGCAGTGAGCCAAGATCATGCCACCACACTCCAGCCTGGGTGACAGAGTGAGACTCCATCTCAAAAAACAAAAACAGTTCAGGGGTGTTTCAGAGACAAGGAAAACACTGACCATACATACCTGAGGCTGTGTTAAGGAGGAATTCTCCCCATTTAATTTTAGGGTGAATGATTAGAAACATGCCTCCAGGTAACCATGCCTCAAGCATATCCAAATATCACATTTTGATATCTAAGAAGGCAATGTCACCTTTCTGATTAGATTATTCTAGTCACAGTAATAACTATAAAAACTAATAGCTTACAATTCTGTCTATACCAAGTGTCTCTCTACATGATTAGCATGTATTATTTAACCTCTAGAGCCCTTTGTGTTAGGTGTTTCTATATTCCCATTTTACAGATTTAGAAATATGGTAGATGCAATAAGGTTTAACTTGCCCCCAAGCAGTTTAAGATAGAAGCAAGTTTTGAACCCTGGCAGTTTAATGTGAGCCTTTAACATCCATGCTAATAGTGTAAGTAGATAAGATTGAATGGTACACAGGGAACACTTAACAGAAAGATGTGTCCTTAGCCAAGTTCAGATGGCTTTCTGGAAGTACAAGCATTAAAAATTTGGAAAATAGCCCCAAGTAGGCTCAGCATGTTCCTACATTCTGCAATGGAACTCTCCACCCCAACCTCCCACCACCACTATCACAAGCTAAAGGAGGCCATAACCAGCTGGGCAGTGGCTGATAAGAGCCACTCAAAGGTAGTTTTGGATCATGGAGTTCTCATTTTGAAAACCCCCTCTCCTATTCAACATAGTATTGAAGTTCTGGCCAGGGCAATCAAGCATGAGAAAGAAATAAAGGGTATTCAAATAGAAAGAGAGAAAGTAAAATTGTCTGCTTACAGATGACATGATTGTATATTTAGAAAACCCCATTGTCAGGGCAGGCGCGGCGGCTCACACCTGTAATCCCAGTGCTTTGGGAGGCCGATCACAAGGTGAGAAGTTCAAGACCAGCCTGGCCAACATGGTGAAACCTTATCTCTACTAAAAATACAAAAATTAGCTAGGCATGATGGCATGTGCCCGTAATCCCAGCTACTCAGGAGCTCAGGAGGCTGAAGCAGAATTGCTTAAACTGAGACCTGGGAGACAGAGGTTGCAGTGAGCTGAGATCATGCCACTGCACTCCAGCCTGGGTTATGGAGCAAGACTCCATCTCAAAAGAAAAAAAAAAAGATTATCTAAGCCCAAAAACTGCTTAAGCTGATGAGCAACTTCAGCAAAGTCTTAGGATAGAAAATCAATGTACAAAAATCATAAGCATTCCTATACACCAACAATAGACAAACAGAGCACCAAATCATGAATGAACTTCCAATCACAATTGCTACAAAGAGAATAAAATACCTAGGAATACAGCTAACAATGGAAGTGAAGGACCTCTTCAAGGAGGACTACAAACCACTGGTCAAGGAAACAAAAGAGGACACAAACAAATGGAAAAACATTCCATGCTCATGGATAGGAAGAATCAAATATTGTGAAAATGGCCATACTGCCCAAAGTAATTTATAGAATCAATGCTATTCCCAAACTACCATCAATATTATTCACAGAATTAGAAAAATCTACTTTAAATTTCATATGAAACCAAAAAGGAGCTCGTATACCCAAGAAAATCCTAAGTAAAAAGAACAAAACTGGAGGCATCATGCTACCTGACTTCAAACTATACTACAAGGCTACAATAACCAAAACAGACATATACACCAATGGAACAGAGCAGAGACCTCAAATAACACCACACATCTACAACCATCTGATCTTCAACAAACCAGACAAAAACTAGCAATGGGGAAAAGATTCCCTATTTAATAAATGGTACTGGGAAAACTGATTAGCCATATGCAGGACCCCTTCCTTACACCTTATACAAAAGTTAACTCAAGATGGATTAAAGACTTAAACATAGAACCCAAAACTATAAAAGCCCTAGAAGAAAACCTAGGCAATACCATTCAGGACATAGGCATAGGCAAAGATTTCATGACGAAAACACCAAAAGCAATTGCAACAAAAATGAAAATTTACTAAAGAGCTTCTGCACATCAAAAGAAACTATCATCAGAGTGAAAAGGCAATCTACAGAATGGGAGAAAATTTTTGTAATCTAACCATCTGACAAAGGGCTAATATCTAGAATCTACAAGGAACTTACTTACACAAATTTACAAGAAAAAAAAACCATCAAAAAGTGGGCAAAGGATATGAACACATACTTCTCAAAAGATGACATTTATGTGGCCAACAAACATGAAAAAAAGCTCAACATCACTGATCAGTAGAGAAATGCAAATCAAAACCATAATGAGATACCATCTCACACCAGTCAGAATGGCGATTATTAAAAAGTGAAGAAACAGTAGATGGTGAGGCAGTGGAGAAATAGGAATGCTTTTACACTGTTGGTGGGAATGTAAATCAGTTCAACCATTGTGGAAGACAGTGTGGTGATTCCTCAAGGATCTAGAACCAGAAATACCATTTGACCCAGCAATCCCATTACTGGGGATATACCCAAAGCATTATAATTCATTCTACTATAAAGACACATGCATACGAACGTTTATTGCAGCACTATTTACAATAGCAAAGACATGGAACCAACTCAAATGCCCTATGACAGATTGGATAAAGAAAATGTGGTACACACACACACCATAGAATACTATGCAGCCATAAAAAAGAATGAGATCATGTCTTTTGCAGGGACATAGATGAAGCTGGAAGCCATTATCCTCAGCAAACTAACACAGGAACAGAAAACCAAACATCAGTGAGAACCTGTGGTAAGTGGGAGTTCAACAATGAGAACACATGGACACAGGGAGGAGAACAACACACACTGGGGACTGTCAGGAGGTGGGGAACAAGCGGAGGGAGAGCATTAGGACAAACACCTAATGCATGCAGGGCTTAAAACCTAGATGACAGGTTGATAGATGCAGCAAACCACCATGGCACATGTATACCTATGTAACAAACTTGCACGTTCTGTACGTGTATCCTGGAACTTAAAGTAAAATAAAATTTTTTTTAAAATCCTGCTCCAATGTGTACCAATGACAGAACAAAGTGATAAGACAAAAAAAGGCATAGCCAGGCTTAAGTACAGGACAAATTTCTTCATGGGCCAGAAACACCAGAAGAGGCTGCAATACAATGAGGAAGGGAAGAAGAAGAGAAGGCACTGGGAAGGCTCAAACTGCAGACTTTCTGGGAACTGGGACAGGACACAGATCATGGCAATGGAAACTCTGGCTCCTGCGGAGCAGGGCAGACTGGAACCCCATCTACTGCTGGGTCTAAATTCTCCTACTCAAGAAAGAAATCTAAAGAAAAGATAACAATGGCAAGCTGTTTGGAGGTATAGTTTTTGGTTTTTTGTTTGTTTTTTGGAGATGAAGTCTCGCTCTGTCATCCAGGCCAGAGTGCAGTGGCGCCATCTTGGCTCATTGCACCTCCGCCTCCTGGGTTCAAAAGATTCTTCTGCCTCAGCCTCCTCAGTAGCTGGGACTATGGCGCATGCCACCATGCCCAGCTAATTTTTTGTAATTTTAGTAGAGACAGGGTTTCAATGTGTTAGCCAAGATGGTCTCAATCTCCTGACCTCGTGATCCACCTGTCTCAGCCTCCCAAGAAGGTATAGTTTTATCAGAAGCTGTTTGATACTAGAAACCACCAAGCTAATGAAACATTTAGGATTCTTGAAAATAAAATACTGTCATTGAAATTAAAACTACAATTTGTAGGATCCGCTCTAGATCAGACACTGGCAAAAAATAAACTGCCAAATTGAAATGTAGTTTTGGGAGCTTATCCAGAATGATACACAAATATGAAAAATAAGAGGAAATGGTGGCTAGAACAAATGGCTTCAGCCTCTCTAAATAGGAATCTCAGGAGGAAAAAAGAATGATGGAGAAGCAATATTTGAAGAAATTGTCAAATTGTCATTGAGAATGAAAATTTGTCAAAAATCTGGATGTATTGCCTGGATATATCATAATTAAATTGTATAATATAAAAGATACAGAGGCAGCCCTTAAGTCTGCCAGAGACTATAGACAAATTACTTGAAAAGGAACAGCTATGCTGGTGACCAAACAATAAAAGCCAGGAGACAATGGAGTAATTGTCTTCAAAAAACCTGAAGGAGAAAATAAAACTAGAAAAGCTACACTATTAAGAGTAAGGCGAGATAAATCCTATTTTCAAATAAACTGTATAAGGTTAACTACCCATAGGCCCTCACAAAAAAAGGAACATACTTCTGCAAGAATGTAAACAAAAGCTAAAACTATAAGACACAACATAAAGAAGGGCTATTCAATAGGTAGGTAATTTACGCTAAAGCCTTCATAGTGGATAGAAGAATAAAAATACACATTTAACTATACATTTTTCCATAAGAGTTCGCTTTTTTTAGTATCTTAAGATTAATCACTAAAAGGGAAAAAGAAAAAAATCTAGAAAACTGTCAATTCTGCAGATGTAGGAAAGATGAAAAAATGAGAGCAGGGGTGGCTGGCGAGATGGCCAAATAGGAACAGCTCCAGCCTGCAGTTCCCAGCAAGATCAATGCAGAAGGTGGGTGATTTCCGCATTTCCAACTGAGGTACCCAGCTCATCTCACTGGGAGTGCTTAGACAGTGGTTGCAGCCCATGGAGAGCGAGCCAAAGTAGGGTGGGGCATTGCCTCACCCGGAAAGCACAAGGGGTTGGGGAACTCCCTGCCCTAGCCAAGGCAAGCCATGAGGAGCCATGAGGAACAGTCTACTCCGGCCCAGATACTACACTTTTCCCACAGTCTTCCCAACCCACAGAACAGGAGATTCTCTCGGGTGCCTACACCACCAGGGCCCTAGGTTTCAATCACAAAGCTGGGTGGCTGTTTGGGCAGACATGGAGATAGCTGCAGGAGTGTTTTTTTCTTTTTTCCATACCCCAGTGGTGCCTGGAATCCCAGAGAGATAGAACTGTTCACTCCCCCAGAAAGGGGGCTGAAGCCAGGGAGCCAAGTGGTCTAGTTCAGCAGATCCCACCCCCATGGAGCCCAGTAAGCTAAGATCCACTGGCTTGAAATTCTCACTGCGAGCACAGCAGTCTGAAGTTGACCTGGTACACTCCAGCTTGGTTGGGAGAGGGGTGTCCACCATTACTGAGGCTTCAGTAGGCGGTTTTCCCCTCACAGTGTAAACAAAGCCACCAGGAAATTCAAACTGGACAGAGCCCACTGCAGCACCTTAAAGCTTCTGTAGCCAGACTGCCTCTCTAGATTCCTCCTCTCTGGGTGGGGCATCCCTGCAAGAAAAGCAGCAACTCCAGTCAGAGGCTTATAGATAAAACTCCCCTCTACCTGGGACAGAGCACCTGGGGGTAGGTGTGGCTGTAGGCACAGCTTCAGCAGACTTAAACATTCCTGACTGCCAGCTCTGAAGCACAGCGCTCGAGCTCTGCTAAGGGACAGACTGCCTCCTCCAGTGGGTCCCTGACCCCTGTGCTTCCTGATTGGGAGACACCTCATACAGGAAAGCCCTGGCTGGCATCTGGTGGGTGCCCCTCTGGGATGAAGCTTCCAGAAGAAGGAACAGGCAGCAATCTTTGCTGTTCTGCAGCCTCTGCTGGTGATACCCAGGCAAACAGGGTCTGGAGTGGACCTCCAGCAAACTCCAGCAGACAGGCCTGACTATTAGAAGGAAACTAACAAACAGAAAGGAATAGCATCAACATCAACAAAAAAAAGTCCACACAGAAACCCCATCTGAAGTTCACTAACATCAAAGACCCAAAGGTAGATAAATCCATGAAGATGAGAAAAAAACAGCACAAAAAGGCTGAAAATTCCAAAAACCAGAATGCCACTTCTCCAAAAGATCACAACTCCTCACCAGCAAGGGAACAAAACTGGATGGAGAATGAGTTTGATGAATTGACAGAAGTAGGCTTCAGAAGGTGGGTAATAACAAACACCTCCAAGCTAAAGGAGCATGTTCTAATGCAATGCAAGGAAGCTAAGAACCTTGAAAAAAGATTAGAGGAATGGCTAACTAAAACAACCAGTTTAGAGAAGAACATAAATGACCTAATGGAGCTGACAAACACAGTATGGGAACTTTGTGAAGCATACACAAGTATCAATAGCTGAATCGATCAAGTGGAAGAAAAGATATCAGAGATTGAAGATAAATTTAATGAAAAAGCGTGAAGACAAGATTAGAGAAAAAAGAATGGAAAGGAATGAACAAAGCCTCCAAGAAATATGGAACTACGTGAAAAGACCAAACCTATATTTGATTGGTGTACCTGAAAGTGATGGGGAGAATGGAACCAACTTGGAAAACACTCTTCAGGATGTTATCCAGGAGAACTTCTCCAACCTAGCAAGACAGGCCAAGACACATAATTGTCAGATTCACCAAGGTTGAAATGAAGGAAAAAATATTAAGGGCAACCAGAGAGAAAGGTCGGGTTACCCACAAAGAGAAGTCCATCAGACTAACAGCAGATCTCTCTGCAAAAATCCTACAAGCCAGAAGAGACTGAGGACCAATATTCAACATTCTTGAAGAATTTTCAACCCAGAATTTCATATCCAGCCAAACTAAGCTTCATAAACAAAGGAGAAATAAAATCCTTTACAGACAAGCAAATGATGAGAGATTTTGTCACCACCAGGCCTACCTTACAAGAGCTCCTGAAGGAAGCACTAAGTATGGAAAGGAAAAATCAGTAGCAGCCACTGGAAAAACATACCAAATTATAAAGACCATTGACACTATGAAGAAACTGCATCAACTAGTGGGCAAAATAACCAGTTAACATCATGACAGGACCAAATTCACACATAACAATATTAACCTTAAATGTAAATGGGCTAAATGCTCCAATTAAAAGACACAGACTGGCAAATTGGATAAAGAGTCAAGACCCATTGGTGTGCTGTATTCAGGACACCCATGTCACATATGCAAAGACACACATAGGCTCAAAATAAAGGGATAGAGGAATACTTACCAAGCAAATGGAAAACAAAAGCAGGGTTGCAATCCTAGTCTCTGATAAAACAGACTTTAAACCAACAAAGATCAAAAAAGACGAAGAAGGGCATTACATAATGGTAAAGGGATCAATTCAACAAGAAGGGCTAACTATCCTAAATATATATGCACTCAATACAGGGCACCCAGATTCACAAATCAAGTTCTTAGAGACCTACAAAGAGACTTAGACTCCCACACAATAATAATGGGAGGCTTTAATACCCCACTGTCGATAGTAGACAGATCAACAAGACAGAAAATCAACAAGGATATTCAGGACTTGAACTCAGCTCTGGACTAAGCAGACCTAATAGACATCTACAGAACTCTACACCCTGAATCAACAGAATATACATTCTTCTCAGCACCACATCACACTTATTCTAAAATTGACCACATAATTGGAAGTAAAACACTCATCAGCAAATACAAAAGAACGGAAATGATAAACAGTCTCTCAGACCACAGCACAATCAAATTAGAACTCAGCATTAAGAAACCCACTTGAAACTGAACAACTACATGGAAACTGAACAACCTGCTCCTGAATGACCACTGGGTAAATAATGAAATTAAGGCAGAAATAAAGAAGTTCTTTGAAACCAATGAGAACGAAGACACAACGTACCAGAATCTCTGGACACAGCTAAAGCAGTGTTTAGAGGGACATTTATAGCACTAAATGCCCAGAGGAGAAAGTGGGAAAGATCTAAAATCAACACCCTAACATCACAATTAAAAGAACTAGAGAAGCAAGAGCAAACAAATTCAAAAGCTAGCAGAAGACAAGAAATAACTAAGATCAGAGCAGAACTGAAGGAGATAGAAACACAAAAATCCCTTCAAAAAAAAAAATCAATGAATCCAGGAACTAGTGTTTTGAAAAGATTAACAAAATAGACCACTAGCCAGACTAATAAGAGAAAAATCAAGTAGAATAAAAAATGATAAGGAGGATATCACCACTGATCCCACAGAAATACAAAGTACCATCAGAGAATACTATAAACACCTCTACACAAATGTACTGGAAAATCAAGAAGAAATGGATAAATTCCTGGACACATACACTCTCCCAAGACTAAACCAGGAAGAAGTCAAATCCCTGAACAGACCAATAACTAGTTCTGAAATTGAGGCAGTAATTAATAGCCTACCAACCAAAGAAAGCCCAGGACCAGACGGATTCACAGCCGAATTCTACCAGAGGTACAAAGAGGAGCTGATATCATTTCTTCTGAAACTATTCCAAACAATAAAAAAAGAGGGACTCCTCCCTAACTCATTTTATGAGGCCAGCATCATCCTGATACAAAAACCTGGCAAAGACACAACAAAAGAAAATTTCAGGCCAATATCCCTGTTAAACATTAATGCAAAAATCCTAAATAAAATACTGGCAAACCAAATCAAGCAGCACATCAAAAAGCTTATCCACCCACAATCAAGTCAGCTTCATCCCTGGGATGCAAGCCTGGTTCAACATATGTAAACAATAAATGTAATCCATCACATAAACAGAACCAATGACAAACACCACACAATTACCTCAATAGATGCAGAAAAGGCCTTCAATAAAATTCACCCCTTAATGCTAAAAACTCTCAATAAATTAGGTATTGATGGAACGTATCTCAAAATAATAAGAGCTATTTATGACAAACCCACAGCCAATATCATACTGAATGGGCAAAAGCTGGAAACATTCCCTTTGAAAACCGACACAAAACAAGGATGCCACCCTCTCTCACCACTCGTATTCAACATAGTATCGGAAGTTCTGGCCAGGGCAATCAGGCAAGAGAAACAAATAAAAGGTATTCAAATAGGAGAAGAGGAAGTCAAATTGTCTCTGTTTGCAGATAACATGATTGTATATCTAGAAAACCCCATTGTCTCAGCCCCAAATCTTAAGCTGATAAGCAACTTCAGCAAAGTCTTGGGATACAAAATCAATGTACAAAAATCACAAGCATTCCTATACACCAATAATAGACAAACAGCCAAATCATGAGTGAACTCTCCCATTCACAATTGCTACAAAGACAATAAAATACCTAGGAATACAGCTAACAAGGGAAGTGAAGGACATCTTCAAGGAGAACTAGAAACCACTGGTCAAAGAAATAAGAGAGGACACAAACAAATGCAAAAACATTCCATGCTCATGGATAGGAAGAATCAATATTGTGAAAATGGCCATACTGCTCAAATTAATTTGTAGATTCAATGCTATCCCCATCAAGCTACCACTGACTTTCTCCACAGAACTGGAAAAATCTACTTTAAATTTCATATGGAACCAAAACAACCCATATAGACAAGACAATGCTAAGCAAAAAACACAAAGCTGGAGGCATCATGCTACTTGACTTCAAACTATGCTACAAGGCTACAGTAACCAAAACAGCATGGTACTGGTACCAAAACAGATATATAAACCAACAGAAAACAACAGAGGCCTCAGAAATCACACCACACATCTACAACCATCTGATCTTTGACAACTCTGTTGCTTGACAGAAACAAGCAATGGGGAAAGGATTCCCTATTTAATAAATGGTGTTGGGAAAACTGGCTAGCCATATGCAGAAAACAAACTGGACCCCTTCCTTACACCTTAAACAAAAATTCACTCAAGATGGATTAATGACTTAAATGTAAGACCTAAAACCATAAAAACCCTAGAAGAAAACCTAGGCAATACCATTCAGGACATAGGCATGGGCGAAGACTTCATGACTAAAACACCAAAAGCAATGGCAACAAAAGCCAAAATTGAAAAATGGGATCTAATTAAAGAGCTTCTGCACAGCAAAAGAAACTATTATCAGAATGAACAGGCAACCTACAGGATGGCAGAAAATTTTTGCAATCTATCCATCTGACAAAGGGCTAATATCCACAATCTACAAGGAACTTAAATTTACAAGAAAAAACAATCCCATCAAAAAGTACACAAAGGACATGAACAGACACTTCTCAAAAGAAGACATTTATGTGGCCAACAAACATATGAAAAAAGCTCATCATCACTGGTCATTAGAGAAATGCAAATCAAAACCACAATGAAATACCATCTCACTCCAGTTAGAATGGCGATCATTAAAAAGTCAGGAAACAACAGATGCTGGAGAGGATGTGGAGAAAATTTTTACACTGTTGGTGGGAGTGTAAATTAGTTCAACCATCGTGGAAGACAGTGTGGCGATTCCTCAAGGATCTAGAACCAGAAATACCATTTGACCCAGCCATCCCATTACTGGGTATATACCCAAAGCATTATAAATCATTCTACTATAAAGACACATGCACACATGTTTATTGCAGCTCTGTTCACAATAGCAAAGACTTGGAACCAACCCAAATGCCCACCAATGATAGACTGGATAAAGAAAATGTGGCATATATATATACTATGGAATACTATGCAACCATAAAAAAGGATGAGTTGTCCTTTGAAGGGACATGGATGAAGCTGGAAACCATCATTCTCAGGAAACTAACACAGGAACAGAAAACCAAAAATACTTCATGTTCTCACTCATAAGTGAGAGTTGAACAATGAGAACACATGGACATGGACACAGTGAGGGCAACATCACACACTTGGGCCTGTCAGGTGGTGCTAGGGGAGGGATAGCATTAGGAGAAATACCTCATGTAGATGGTTTGATGGGTGCAGCAAACCACCATGGCACATGTATGCCTATGTAACAAACCTGTACATTCTACACATGTAGCCCAGAACTTAAAGTATAATGAAAAAATGCATTTTAATTTTAAAAATAAAATGAGAGCAAAGAAAATGATGGCAAACAAAAAATGCAAAATGAGATGTTTAACTAAATTGAAATATATCAGTACTCATAGTTGATGTAAGTAGATTAAATTCTTCCTTTAAAAAAATTACAGATTGGATTTTTTTCATCCAGCAAAAAGAAGAAATGGACAAATTCACAATCATAGTTTGATATTTTCATACAACTCCATAAGAAACTGGTATAGATCAAATAGATGAAAAAATAGAAGGAGTATAGAAACTTTTAATAAATTGTTTGATCTAATATATAAAACTTTGCTCAAAACAGATAACATTTTTTCAAACATACACAAACCATTTACCAGAGAGACAATTCTAAATCACAAAGGAATTTGAAAGAAAAAAAAATCATAAAGTTTATGTTCTCTGACAAGTTATTTAAATTAGAAACCAGCAATAAACAGGTAGTCACATAAAACCTAACAAGCTTAGAAATTTCAAAATGTACTTCTAAACAACTTATGAAATAAAGAGTAAGTCATGATGGAAATTCTAAATACCTCTTGCTGAATGTCTATAAAAATACTAGTACTTTTAATGGCAAAATCCACGATTACTTATGTACCAACCTAAGGATTAGAAATCCCCTAGGATGCGGTGCTCTCCAGCCCCAGAAAATCAATAATGATCTGTCTTAAGTAGGAGCAGTAATTCCTTTCCCTTCAGCAGTGATTGGTCCAGGGTGGGCACATGATCCAGCTCTTAGCCAATGAGAGGTCAAGGGAAACCTGTTTTTTTAATTATTATTATCAATAAGATAAAGTCATGAGGTAAAAGCCTTTTGTCCCACCTTCTCCTTCCTGCTTTTGTCAGTGACCCTGTGACCAAGTGATGTGTGGCACTGCAGCCACTGTTTTGGGCAATGAGTTTAAGGACAAAGCCAACTACTGCTAGAGATCCCAGAACAGAAAGATGAAAAGAGCCTGGATTCTTGGACACACTGAGCCTCTGGCTGCCAACCTTATGATGTTTTGCTATAAAAGATGACATTTCTTCTTTGCTTAAGCCGCTGTCAGGCACACTGTCACTTGCAGTTGAAAATGTAACGAATGCCATCACATTCCCAATGCCGTATTCCTCAGATTACCTTCAGAGAAGGAAGCTAAAGCTAGCAAACACTTGAAGGTACAGGGATCAGCATTCCAGCTGAGGTGTTTGGACTTTTCCTGGGAGGGAAATGTGTTCAGAAGATCCTCCTATCTCCAATGTGCCAACATCTACCTATGATACTTACCTCTCCTTTGCTTCACATCCTACCATGGTTCCCCATTGCTCTTAGGACAGAGTCCAAACTCCTCACTTACGAACCTGTAATATCTGGGTCCTGCTGGCCCCCTGGCATCACCAGTGATGCTTCCTACTTCATACTTAGACCCCAGCCAGACCAAGCTACTTTTAGTTCTCAAATACCCTATTCTTGCTTCTAGGCCTCTGCATTTGCTAATTTCTCTCCCATTTCCTCTGGCTCTCTCCTCATCCTTCAGGCCTCATCTCAAATGTTGTCTCCTCCAAGAGGCCTTCCTTGGTGTCTAGGCTGGATTCTGTAACCCCTTGGGGCTCCCACTGTGCCTTGTGATTTCTCTTATTAAACACTTACTAAACTGGATTGTGATTGTTTTCATAACTGCTCTGCACTATGCTGCTTCCAACTCCCTTTCCTAACTTCTGACCCTGATTACCAAATGTGAGCTTAGGCTCATGGCCAGATTCTTGGCTGTAGACTCAAAGACAACTGCTTCCCATAGACCCCTCCATCACTTTTTTGCAGTCACGTCTGCCGTTGGATGTGCTTGGTTTCTCAATTTGGTGACTTTTATCCTTTAAGTCCTCTTCTGGGCTTCACTTTCTCACTCCTCTCACAATTATGGGAGGTCTAGTCCCTGTAGTAAATCTCTTATCCTAGACATTCACAGTTACTCTTCTCCCCTGACTGATACACAATCCAGAGCAGACACTGTCTCCTGGTTTTGGAGATGGAGACATGACCCAGAACCCCATCCAAACAATTCTACCTGACCCCATTCACAGTGATTGGTTCAGGCATGTACATATGACCCAGTCCTGGCCAATGAGATCCTGCCTTAGGATTTTTGTTGGAAAGCAGGAGCAGTCTTTCCGCTGTGGTTGCTGAGCCAGTTGTTTGGAAGCCTGGAGCAACTGGCAATTTCTTGCCGTAATGTAGAAAGGACTACTGGAGAATGAGACCAACAGAGAGGAAAGCAGGATGAAGAAAGGGAGAGGTGCAGATTCCATGGGACATTGCTGAGTGCCTGCATCCAGCTTTGCCTGAAGCTAATCCTACCTCTAGGCTTATTATAGCTCAATTCAGTCATAGTTGGTTTTTTGTACCATCTAGTCAAAAGAGCCTGGCCAATGTGTGAACAATAACTATCTGTTAAATAAATGAATCTCAAATTGACTGTGGCTATTTAGGGGTTTTTTTTATTTGTTTAATCCATTGTTTTCTTTTTAGAAGAAAAAAAAGAATTTAGTAGGTTGTTGTTATATGAAAAATGAATCCTGGATAGAATCCTAGGAAGGGATTTTAATCATCATTTAATCCAATGCTTTTTTTAATTACAGATAGGGAAATTGAGGCTCAAAGACGGTCTCTAAACTGCAAGGATCACATGGCCAGGTAGAGAATGTATAATCTGAATATGCTCATAAGGAAACATCAGACAAATACAAAATGAGCATTATTCTTTCTTTAAACAAAAAGGTGGTAGGTAGGGTGAGAGTATTCCAGTATTTTTCAAAAATGTCACTGCCATAAAAAACCAAAGGCTATGAAATAGTCCAGATTAAAGGAGACTAAGGAGACATGAAAACTAAATGTAATATTTGACCCTAAACTGGATTCTGTGCTGAAGGGAAAAAAAACACACCATTAGGACATTATTGGATCAATTAACAAAATATGAATGTAAAAAAATTTTAGCTATGTTAAATTAATTTTAGCAATGTTAAGTTTGGTAAAATTTACCAAAATCCAGTCAAGATCACTCAGCAAGCCTGAATAAGCCAAATCCTATCCCCAAAAACATTAGACCCAAAGGATTTAAAGTTTGATCAAACTTCTAAAGAACAGGTAATCTCTATTATATCAACTTTTTCATGGAATAAAAAAATAGAAAAAGACAAGTGTCTTAGTTTATGCTATTGCAACAGAACACCTGAGACTGGGTAATTTACAAAGAATAGAAATATATTTCTCATAGCTCTAGGGGCTGATAAGTCTAAGACCAAAGCACCGGCAGGTTCAGAGTCTGGTGAGCACTGCTGCCTGCTTCAAGTGGTGTCCTCTTGCTGCATCTTTGGGAAGGGCACAAAAAAAAAAAAGATGAATGCTGTGTCCTCACAAGGCAAAAAGAGATGAAACAAACACTGTGTCCTCACATGGTAGAAGGGCAAAAAAAGCACTAGGATGCTTCCATCATCCTCTTTTATAAGGGCATCTAATTCATTCATGAAGGAAGATCTTTCATGACTTAATCACTTCCAAAAGGCCCCTCCTCTTAATACTATCACAGTGGGTATTAGGTTCCAACATATGAGTTTAGAGGGGGCATGTACATTTAAACCATAGCAATAAGCAATTTGTTTTTCATGGCTATAATAACTGATATCAAAATGGGCATGGGCAGTTCAAGGAAAGAAAATTACAGACCAATCTCACTAACATTAGATGTAGAAAAAAAAAATTTTTTTGAGATGGAATCTCACTCTTGTCACCCAGGCTTCAGTGCAGTGGCGCAATCTGGGCTTACTGCAACCTCCACCTCCGGGTTCAAGTGATTCTCCTGCCTCACCCTCCCAAGCAGCTGGGATTATAGGCACACACCACCAAGCCCAGCTAATATTTTGTATTTGTAGTAGAGACAAGGTTTCATAATGTTTCCCAGGCTTGTCTTGAACTCCTGACCTCAAGTGATCCACCCACCATGGCCTCCCAAAGTGCTGGGATTACAGGCGTGAGCCACCACACCCAGCCAGATGTAGAAAATTCTAAATAAAATAGTGACAAGTCATTTTGGGAGTGTGTTAAAGATGTTAAAGCATAGCCAAGGAACTTCCCTATCCTGTTAGTAGATCATAAACTCTGAAGAGTTATTTGAAAACAGCTAGAGGAATTTAAAGTACTCATATTTTTTGGCACAATTCTAAGTACATACCTCAGAAACACTCTCGCACACATATATATGGAGACATGTACAGGAATGTTACACCGTTCTTAATAGCCAAAAGGGGGGCCTAAATATTCATCGATGAGAAAAATAAGTTGCGGCATGTTCATACCATGTAATAGTTAAAATGAACCCACTAGAGCTATGTCTTTCAATATAGATAAAATTTTAAAGCAGTGGTCCCCAACCTTTTTGGCACCAGGGACCAGTTTCACAGAAGACAGTTTTTCCATAGAATTGAGGGGTGGAGGTGGTTTGGAATGAAATGTTCCACCTCAGATCATCAGGCATTTGAGTCTCATAAGGAGCATGCAACCTAGATCCCTCACATCCACAGTTCACAATAGCGTTCTCGTGCTCCTATGAGAATCTAATGTCACCACTAATCTGACAGGAGTTGGAGCTCAGGCAGTAATGCTCACTCACCAGCCACTCATCTCCTGCTGTGCAGCCCAGTTCCTAATGGGCTATGGACTGGTACTAGTCCATGGCCCAGGAGCTGGGGACCCCTCTTCTTTAAAGTATAAAATCAAGTGAAAAAAGCTGCAGAATTGTCTATGTCTTCTCAGGCTGTCATAACAAATACCATAGACTGGGTGGCTTAAATAACAGATTTATTTCTCATGGTTCTGGAAGCTGGAAGCCCAAGATCAGTGCAGCAGCTGATTCAGCATCTGGTTCAGGCCCTCTTCCTTCCTGGACAGCTGCCTTCCAGCTATATTATCACTCACATGGCTGAATGAAAGAGAGAAGGATCAAATCTCTCATGTCTTTTCTTATAAGGGCACTAATCCCATTCGTGGGGGCTCCCCCTAATCACCTTCAAAAGGCCCCACATCAAAATGCTATCACATTGGAGATTAGGGTTTAAACATTACTAACTTGGGAGTAGGAGGACATAAACATTCAGCCCATACTAGAAGGATGCATATATGATAAAGCAAAAAAGCATCCATAAACATGGGTAAACATGTACATGTGTATGAAATGTGTCAGACTGATACACACTGAATTTGTGTTCAAGATTAAAGAGGTCATTTGCAAGAGATATACACTTGCTTTAATTGTATCTGTAAGACTTAATCTTTCCATAAAATCTGAAGTAAATATAAGGTTAAAACCGATGAAGCTGAACGTTGGGTGTATGAGGTTTATTGTCTATAAGCATGAAATATTTCACAGCAATTTAATTACACTTTTAAAAGCTAGTCCAAGATATTTTTAAAAGGAATTCTCCTCTTTATGACTCTCTTAATCATTAGATTTTTTAAAACCATTCAAAAGATTTAATGTCCTGAAAGATTTTTAATCAGACCTCAACATTATATTAAATGAGTGGTGAGACTAAAGATTCGGTATTCTGACTGAACACTCAGTCCTCTTTCTCAAAGCACTGAAGCCATCTGCTTTAAAAGAGAAAAAGTACTCTTTTAGCACTATTAACCCACCTAATCTGTCTTCAGACTAGGTACCCTCAGTAGTTACTGGTGATTTCTGGTGATTTGGGGAAAGCAGTCAGCTACTAAAATAATTATGAAAAATAATGCTTCCCTTTTGAAAGTACTTGAAGCAGGAAGAGAATCTATTTCTTCCCTGGGTAGAAATATAACAAGAATTTTAAGAGCTTTGACAGTTTCAGTCCCCATTAAAGCAATTGAAAAAGTTAGCTAATTGCTTTCTTCTCCAGGAAACGGTGCTAGGTTATTTAGATCACATCCCTCACTGAGAACAACAAAAAATACTGGATAACTTTAAAAAAGGGAAAAAAAAACTCTTTAAAAGCATGAGCAAGCTGACAAGAAAGCAATGACCAAACCTCAGGGAAAGGGAGATGCTAGAGAAACAAATTGAGCCAATGCCTTTCTTAAGGGTATTGGCCACTCTCCCAAAAATGAACTTTTGTTTTGGCAGACTTGATTGAGCAAAAGTTTCAGAAATCAATACCTAGGCTCCTAAGTTGGGAGTCTAAGAGACAACATTAAAATAGGATCCCAAAGGCTATGACTTCAGGGTAAGGATATACTCAGAAGTACACCCAATTATACCCCCTCCCCAGCTGGGACTGCAAAGATTTTTTTCCTCTGTGCTGAAGAGAGCAGAAAGAAATCAGCATCAATTTGCCCTGGGGAAATTGTGACCACAGACTGGCCTCGGGTACATATGTAGCCCAGGTTCATGTTACCTGGGTGAGCCAAACTTTCACCTATGAATTCAGCTTAAAGTGCCTCAAGATTAGCAGTGCCCAACGATTGCAAAATACACACACACACATGCATATGCAGATGTACACAATTCTTTTCTAGAGAAAGTTTTTATTCTAAGCCTCAAGTTGTGTCTAACTTTGGGCACAATAAGCACATTCAAAAATAATGAACCTCATAAAAGAATGAGTCCATGAGTGAAAAACCAAATATCAGAAACAAATATTTTAGAAACTGGAATTATCAAATATAAATAAAAGGAAAATTTATGTTTACTATGTCTAAAGAAACAAAGAATAAGCTTTAAAATATCTGCAGGGATTGGTAAACTGTATAAAGCAACCTAGCAGATTTGAAAAATCAATAGAAAATTTAGAAATAAAGACTACAATAAGTTTCAATGGTTGGCTTAATAGAAAATTAGATATAGCTAAGGGAAGAATTATTGAATTGGTCAAAAGAAGTATTCAGACTATAAAACAGGAAAAGTAATGAAAATTATAGAAGCAATATTAAGAAAATAGAATGATATTTTAAGTGGTCTGACAAACATTTAATCAGAGTCTCAGAAAGAAATGAGAGAGGGAATGAAATATAGGCAATCTTTGAAAAGACTGTGATGAGAATTTTGCAGAAGTGATGAAAGATTCCAGCTCAGCAAAACCCAAGCAAGATAAATAAAAAGAAATTCATACTTACTCTGTCATAGGAAACTATAGATCAAAAAAGACAAAAAAAAAGTTATAAAAGCAAGCAGACTTTAAGAGATAAAGATTTCCTTCTAAGGAAGAACAAGTGGAGATTAATAACTTCTTAATAGCAATAATGGAAGCCAGAAGACAGTGGAATGCCATATTAAACACATTGAAAGAAAATAGCTGCCTAACAAGAATTCCATATTCATCAAAAGACAAATTTCAAGAACAATGAAATAAAGCATCAGAGAGCATATCACTATCAGACTCCCAAAAAGGACATTTTACAGGATGTACTTAAAAAGATACCTCAGGTGGAGGGTCCAAGGAATGAAGGCATGAGAAGTGATAAGCATGTGAGTAGATCTTAATGAATACTGACCATACAAACAATAATGCCAGTGAGTTGAGTGATTTTAAAAGATGACAGAATTAAAACAGCAGCAAAACATATTAGCCAGGAGGGATGTAAAGAGAGTTAAAGTGCTCTAAATCTCGTGTGTAATTCAGGAGGATGGAAAACTAGTTGTAAGCTTTAGACTGCAGTAAGTTTGCTTGTTTAGACTGCAGTACATTTGCTTGTTTAGACTGCAGTACGTTTGCTTGTTTAGACTTATTGAGTAATCACTAAAAGAATAGTCCCAAAATTATACAAAATAGTCAATATGTTTAAAAGAACAATAGAATGACTATAGTTAACATTAGCCGATTGTGTATTTCAAAATAGCTAGAAGAGAATCATTTGAATATTCCTAGAATAAAGAAAATATTTAAAGTCATGGATGTCATGATTACCCTAATTATATATGAATATACCAAATTATCACATGTACCCTGAAAATATATACATCTAGTATCAATTTTTAAAATTAAATAAAAATAAAAGACAACAAGGATGGGAAAAGAAAAGCACAAAACAGGCAGGACAAAATACGATCAAAAAACAGAATACTGTGCTGCTTTGAAAATGAATAAACTACTGCCATGTGGAAAAAATGGGCTCATCACACAAACATAATATTGAGGGGAAAAAAACAAAAAGTCATACGAAACATGATTCTATTTATCCATTTAAAAACAGGCTATGTAGGAAAACCTAGATAGGTGGTAAACCTACAAAGGATAGCATAGAAATTATCACCAAAAGCAGAGGTGAGACAGAATAGGGTCTTCTGGGGTATGTGTGTTCAATTCTACATGGCAGCAATCTGGTGTTTGCTTTATAATGACAGATTAAGCTGCACACTTTTTTGAATTTTATGTGTTTTGCATTTCAAAAATAGTTTGAAACAAAGTTAATCAAGTAGTTTGATCACCCTGCCTCCTAATCTCAGCTATACCTTCAACAGTGTTTGCTTATTTCCCTCCACAGACCATTTTCCACGGAGTCGTGCTCCTCAGCAGCTTCCTGATGTACTTTCTGGTATCCCTCCTGTACAATGGCACCTGCATCATCTGCAACAGCCCCACCAATCCCTATTGGGTGATGGAAGGCCAGCTCTCAAACCCCACTTTCTACCTCGTCTGCTTTCTCACACCAGTTGTTGCTCTTCTCCCAAGGTTTGAGCACTAGGGCTGTGTTTCTTTCCTAAAATTACCAATCTCCCTTTAATAAGCCATTTTTATAACCCAAGATTAAGGAGTTTGACTTCTGCTGGCATCCTTGAGGCTACTGTTTCAGAAACAGAGAGATGGGACAGAAAGAACAATGAACGACAAAGGAGGCAAATAACATGGACTGTGGTCCCAGGTTAGCCACAAAGTAGCAAAGTCACAAAATCAGTGTGACCTCAGTTGTGACATCTATAAAATGGGAGTATCAATTCCTACCCTCCTGCCTTACAAATTTTTTGTGTAGTAAGGAATTATTTTGAGAAGCTCTATAGTCCTTTTTTGTATTAGTCCGGGAATCTTATACTCAAATGCCTACAGGGACAGGCCAGCAAGTTCAGCAAGCCAGATGGAGTACAGATATTGGAAGAAAGAGCTTCTCAGCTTCCATCATGGCCACAAGGAAAGATCAAGTCAAACATTCCAGAGCTTCAGCATTTTCCCAGAAATTCAAATTGTGCATGAAATTGCCAATGTTTAAATACTATTCAAATTTGTTTAAACACACACCTTCCATACAAGACCTGCATTAGACAAATAATCCATGCCCAGGGACTATGTCAGCTATTTCCAGGTTAAACCCTCTGCAGTAAATGTGCCTTTTCCAGAAAAATAGCAACAGCAACTATAAATGCCTTGCCTTGCCTTGGAGCTCACTCTTGACATAGGCTCTCCCATCTAGCCTCTCATTTTGTTTTTGCCATGAGCTAAGTGTTGGGCAGAGCTATGGTTCTAGTACCCCACTCATGGGACAGCTGAAGTACCAAGAGGGACCAGAATGTGTTCACAGGCCTACCACAGATCGTAGTCGGAGCTAGGTTCTCCCAACTCAAAGGCCAGTGTTCTATTCTGCAGCCCACTCTCTCTAGTCAGAGCAGTGAACTTGATGATGATGTTCCCATAGGAAAGACTTAGCCTCTCTCCATCTCACCACTCTGAACATCGCAATCAAGCCATTTTATCATTTTAAGCGATAGCAAATAGACAATTATACAAAACTTTTTTTATCCCAGAATTAGAGACCCATCAACAGGCCTTACTTCCTTTAATAAGTTTGGTGGTTTGCTTAACCTAGTTTCTCTTGTCCCTAGGTTCTCTTCTAACTTTATGTTCTCTCCATAAAAAGCAATCACTGTCATGGATTTAAAAATTTTTAGCAGATGACTCTTCACCATAAATTCCCCCCAGACCTCTCTTATGAATTCCAGACACATCTTTCTAGCTACCTATTCATCACCTCTACTGGGCATATTAAGTCTGAGGAAACTGGGAGACATTTCTAATTGAATTCGTGATTCCACCCTCTATCACCGGCACCACCCCAGAAATCTGGGTATCTCGAGTTTCTTTCAGCAAATGCTACCCACTTAGGACAAAGGCAGGCCCCAGGGAATTAATCTTGACATCACCTGCTAACTTATGCCTGTATCTAGCCTTTCACCAAGTACTGACAGTTCTATCCACTACGTATTTCTCAAACCCATCTACTATTTCCATTTCTACAGCCACTACTACCAATAGACTATTACCCTTTCACCCCAAATTATTTCGGTAGTCTCCTATTGGATCTTACTCTAGTCCGTTATCATTGGCTCAAAGTGTGATGTCACCTATTTATAACCCTCCAAGGGCTTCCCAAGACCTCTGCAATAAAGCACAAAAACCATAAACCTGGCCCACAATTCCTCCCTGCTCTGTTTGTGCCAACTCCTCCTAGGACATATTCCCCTACTCTTATCACTCCCCAAGCTTCAGCCATCGTGCCTAGGTTTTGATTCTCATCCCCTTGGCATGGCTACCTCCTATGCATCCTGCAGTTTTCAGCTTTAAAAGGTTACTGTGTGTAAACCTTTCCCCCAAGCCACCACCTTCCTCCTCATTTATTCAACAAATACTTTTCAAATCCCCACAATGGGCCAGGCCCCCAAAGGATTAAGCCATGAACACAAGAGACAAGGTTTTTGCTGTCATTTAACATGTGACTATAGTTATAAATGGAGGGGGCATTTCCTCAAGGAAGAAACATTTAAGGGCATGGATTTGAGAAATACATAGCCGGTGGAACTGTCAGCACTTCCTTCCTTGAGGAAGAAATATTTAATTTCAGTGATCAGGTGTTTGATGTTTGACACTCTCATTGCCTTCTCTATTTATAACTATATTCACATGTTACTTGACAGCAAGGACCTTGTCTTTCCTATTCATGGCTTAATCCCTTGGGGGCCTGGCCCATTGTGGGAACTTGAAAAGCATTTGTTGAATAAACGAATAGAGGAGGAAGGCAGTGGCTTGAGGAAAAGGTTTATACTAAGGAAATTCCAGTTTTGAAGCAAAAAGTCAAATGTTTCCTGGGACACATACATGGCCCCTACTACCTCACTGGGTGAGATGTGAGAGAACAAAAAAAGTTTATCTGGTTCCATGAGATCTACTGTAATTTTCAGAAATCTCTTGCCCACTGGCAGGGGTTGGCCAGGGGTAGAGGGGTCACCTTGCAGCTTTTAGACATAGTGGAAGAATAGGAGCCTTCCTGCTTATAAGACTTCAAACATAAAAAATATTTAAAGACTATCTTTGGTAATGACCTTAGATGTCCTCCAGGTCAGATAGATTACTTTTTTACTTTTTAGATAAGGCAACAGACATCTGAAAAGTGGATGTGAGTTGCCCACTGCCACGGCGTGTGTATATTTTCTCCATACACCGCATAGTTATATTCACATTCTCACCCCTTTCCTTGCCTACACTTTGAACAGAGAGAAGATTCTAGACACAGATAAAGACTTCCAATTCCAGAGTCTACTACAGACTGCATGCAGCTTGGCAGGGGGATAAAATCCTTGAGTCAGTCAACAGGGAGATCTGTTAACGTCTCAGGAGACCTTGGGAATCTCACATCACCTCTTGGGGCCCCTATTTCTTTATCTGGCAAATCATAGTAATATGATGACACTGTCAAGTACAGCAAGGCCCACAGATTCAAGAAAAGAATGTGGATTCTAAAAGTACTTTAAAATCATCCAGTTTCACAAAGGCTTAACATGACAGAGCAATTAAATTTGCCTAAATTGGAGTAGCCCAGAAATAGAATGGACTGCTTTGTGCATGGCAAAAAAGAGACAAGTCTTTGGATTCAGAGTGTGTGGTTCTGACCATAGCTCAACCACTGTGTGGCTGTGGACAAATCATAAATCTCTCAGTCCCTCAGTTTCCTCATGTGTACTCAGAGGCAAACAAAAGTAATAACCACATGAGATTGTTGGGAAAAGAAAATGAGTTAATAATACATAAAGCACTTAGAATAGTCCTGGTGTATAATAAATGTTAGCTGTTATGTTTTGTTGTTATTTTTGTTGTTGAGCTACCCAAGACTAGAGGTGCCCAGACATGGATTTAATAGCAGTAAAGAGGATCTTGCTCCAGGAAGGGAGTTGGATTCTAAAGACTACCTTTTAATGCTGAAGTTTATGAAGTCAGTGGAAATCAGAAATATCTTTATTCTGTTATTTCCCACCAGATACTTTTTCCTGTCTCTGCAAGGAACCTGTGGGAAGTCTCTAATCTCAAAAGCTCAGAAAATTGACAAACTCCCCCCAGACAAAAGAAACCTGGAAATCCAGAGTTGGAGAAGCAGACAGAGGCCTGCCCCTGTCCCCGAAGTGGCTCGACCCACCCACCACCCAGTGTCATCTATCACAGGACGGGACTTCAGTGCCAGCACCCCAAAGAGCTCTAACCCTCCCAAGAGGAAGCATGTGGAAGAGTCAGTGCTCCACGAACAGAGATGTGGCACGGAGTGCATGAGGGATGACTCATGCTCAGGGGACTCGTCAGCTCAACTCTCATCCGGGGAGCACCTGCTGGGGCCTAACAGGATAATGGCCTACTCAAGAGGACAGACTGATATGTCCCGGTGCTCAAAGAGGAGCAGCCATCGCCGATCCCAGAGTTCACTGACCATATGAGGAGCTGCAGAAATCTGTACAAACTCAACAGAGGCCACCCAGTCACTGGTCCACATAACCCTTGACCCCTTCCTCTTCATAGAGGAAACAATGTGCCAGTCTTATTCTTTTCTTCAACAACCTTGACTTCCATGGAGGAAGTGCTGGCCCCAAGGGGTCTGACACAAAGAAGGGAAACCCAGTCGGCCTCTAGTTTTCTGCTGCTCTCAGGCAGCACATCTTGCAAACAGTTTGGAGAAGGAGGCTGTTTTTGTTGAATCGAGTTCTCAAATCGGTTTAGACCAAAGCCATTCTTCTGACCCTCTAGATAAGCGTAGCCTACAACCCAGTGCAACTGGGCCGTAAGTTTCCAAGATTCAAGAAGTGTATCAACCCAGGCAATATCTCAGGATATGGAAGTTTCTGGGTTTATTTACCCCTCAGTGCCCAGAGTTAAAGTTTCAGAAGAGACTTGTGCACATAAGGGCTTCATCTCAAGTGTATTGCAGTAATGGCTGAATCGGGGTTAACATCCCTTCCAGGCACAGCGAGTTGGTTCTGCTTTTTGCCTGTAAGCCAAAGAAAAGCCACATCTAAAAAGCTACTACTAAAAGCCAGAAAGAAAAGTGGATTTGAACTCAGTGTCACAGACTCTTCTGAGTGTTTTAGGGTCACAGCTAGTGTAAGAGGCATGAAGAATAGACATGCAAAAGGGAACGGGTGCACCAGAGACCCCTGTTTTGGCTGACAGACCATATGTCCCACCATCTGGGGAATCTGACAAGAGGACATAGGTGGCACTCTTTTTTTAAAGCTATTTATTGTATTTATTTTTAAATAAAATTGCCCATCCTCATTCAGCGCTTAGAACAAAAGAAAAAAACCCTGTAAATCAGGAGATATAAGCACATCTGCACCCAGAATAGGCCCATATGATAGGGCAACCCTGAGCTTAAACAATGACATCTTCAAGGGTAGAACTAATATGAAACCCCATTCAGCCTATTCCAGAATACCACCCTCTGGAAGACACTGGCCTGCATTAGAGTCAGAGTAAGTGTCACTTCACATGGAAAAGAAGGATTATATAGACTTCCTATCCCTAGAGTTTATAAATGTCAACTATATAAAAGAGCTCAAAACAGTGTTAAAGGAATGAACAGTAGAATTTTAATAGGCTGTCCAAAGAAGCCAGGTCTGCTGTGGGCAAGTATAGCCTAACCCTAGTCTTGTAAAATAAGCCAGAAAGGGTTACTGAGCCACCTTAAGCTAGTACCTATATAGTAGGCAAAAAGTACAGAAATAGATGCAATAAGTGTGATGAGTCTTTGAGCCTACGAGTCATGCCACCAACCATAAGTTGACCTATCACTTGAGAACCTCCTCAGCAAAGATGCCAGAAAACATTCAATCGAGTTGGCAAATGACACAGGGAGCTGGCCCTCTGACCATCTTCCTGGCAAACCTGGACTGGAAGGGCCATTTGCAGCACCATCCTGGAGCTAATACACTGTTTCACTGCCTCTGCCACATAATGATGCCAGCAGTAGCCAGCTGGTGGGTATTTGGAGGAATCCTGCATGAGGATTGCCCAAGAAGGGGCAGGTACACATACCTGGCAAAGTGGTGATGATGTGAATTGTTTCCAGTGAGGGGATTGAGTCAAAACTTGGATCTCAGGCACCCCAATTTTTCCCCCAATTTCTGGCTACTACTAAAAGCCAGAAAGAACATAACAGTGGCCTCAGGAGATCTGAGTTTGAATCCTTGCTCTCTAGGATGCAGGTGACTTGAAGCAGAATGCCACACCTGCAAGTTGATTAGAACTCCCTTTCTTACCAGGCTTGACATAGGTATTAAGTCAAAAATACATGAAACCCAGTGGTAAAAAAGCCTCTGAAAGCTGTAACACCCTTAGTAATAACAAAAGGGATTTTTATTTCACAGCTAAAGGGAAAATAGGTGGAGAAGTTAAAAAATAATGTCTGATCCTGTTCCTAAGTTCCAAACTATAGCCAACACTCTGATGCTGCTCTTTTTCTTGTAGGACCAACCGTCCCAGTTTGCCTGGGACTTTCTCATTTTTACAGAGTCCCAAATCCTAGGAAACTGGAGCAACTGGTACAGCTGGTCACCTACTCTTGCCCCTCTGTAAATCAAGCCAACTGTGACCATCCAATGTGCCATCTTACAGGGAAAAGTTATAACCACTATTCCCCTATAACATAATGCTAATGATTGTACTTAGTACATTTTTATACTTTTATGATATTTTACTGATTGGAAATGTCATCCTTTATTAAAAATAAACATGGTTTTCCATAGTTGCCTGCCAACCTAAGTTCACATTATTCTTCTTTTATATCATTATCGCTAGTTCTGAGGACTTTCTCATCCACCCATCCTCTTTTGCATTCATTCATTTATTCATTCATTCATTTATCTATCCAATAAATTTCTGTTAAGCCCCTGCTAGATGCCTGACAATTTGCGAGGTGCTGTGAGGAGCTCAATCTGTCTTTGAGAAGCTCACATATTTGTTGAGCATCCAATGCTGCCAACCCCCACTGAGCGTATAGAGTATCAGGAACATATTCGGCTATTTGACCCAACATGGAAGTATGACACAAACCAAAAGGGCTGTAAGAATTAGAAGCAGCACGTGCAGTCTGGAACTCTAACCTAGCTACTCCTCTCCTTCTGGAAGCCCAGCACCAACCTCGAATCAAGACTGATTTGGTCCAGCACCAACCTCAAATCGAGACTGATTTTTTTTTATTCAATCAGTATCAACTAAGTGCCTGTTAGACATAGCACTGTGATAGGCAGCAAGGATAAAATAGGGAATAAAAACAGGGCCAGTTCCTGCCCTTAAAAAAATTCCCAATCTAGAAAGGGAGACAGATAATACTAAGGAAGTCAATCAATGTAATATTACACATTATGAGAGGAAGCGAGAATGGAGATGAAAAGAGAGTAAGGTTCCCAGGATCATCAGAGGCTTCTCCAAGAAGGAGACATTTCAGCTGAGACCTTAATCATGAGAACAAGACAGCAAAGAAGGGCCCTTTCAGAGAATTAAGTACAAAAGCCCCAAAGAAGAAGAGTTTATCATATTTAAGGAAAAGGAAGGAGGTTGGTGTGGCTAGAAGCCAATAAGACAGAGGAGGTGCCACAGGATCACGTTACTAGTAACAACTGTATTTGCTCGCTGTGTGCTAGGTGATGGTTTAAGCACACATCATCATGGAAACCTCACAGCAGCTTTATAAGGTAAGGGTAGTTACCCTCCCCTATTTCAGTTAGCTTCTGCTGCATAACCACCCCAAAACTTGGTAAATTAATGCAACAATTATGTCTGTGCCCATGATGCTGTGTGTAGGCAACTTGGGCTAGACTCCACCAGGACATCTCACCTCTGCTCCACACAGAATCAGCTGAACTTGCTTCTGTCTGGGGGCTTTGGCTGGTATGACTGGGATCTCTCTCCACGTAACGTCTCATCCTCAAGGTGGCCGGCCTGGCCTTGTCACATAGCAGCAACACTCTGGGAGTGAGAACAGAAGCTGCAAAGCCTTTGAGATCTAAGCTCAAACTCACACATCATCACTACCCACCACATTCTATGGAAGCGAGTCCCAAGGCCAGCCCAGTTTCAAGGGTATAGGAAAATACATTCCACTTTTAATGAGAAGAGCTGTAAATAAACTTGAGGCCATTTGAAATCTACCACATCCACATTCTCACAGAGAAGCTGAAGCTGATGTGTTATAAACATATCACAGTCATATAATTAACAAGCAGCGAGGTGGCATTCTAATCTGTGGAGTCTGAAACCAGAGGCTGTACTCTTTTGTTATCGAGTTGGAGTTTCACTCTTTCACCCAGGCTAGAGTACAGTGGCATGATCTCAGCTCACTGAAACCTCTGCCTCCTGGGTTCAAGCGATTCTCTTGCCTCAGCCTCCCAAGTAGCTGGGATTACAGGTGCCTGCCACTACACCCAGCTAATTTTTTTTTTTAGTAGAGACGAGGTTTCGCCACATTGACCAGGCTGATCTCAAACTCCTGACCTCAGATGATCCACCTGCCTTGGCCTCCCAAAGTGCTGGGATTATAGGCATGAGCCACCGCACCTGGCTGAGGCTGTACTTTTGATCACAGGGCTACACAACTGCAAGATGAGGCTGGAGGGCAGGTGGTGACCAGGTAACACAGGGTCCTGTCATGTCATATCAACATTCTCCAGAGGCAAGGTGGTGCAGTGCAGGCTTGAAAATTAGCAAGCCTGAATTTCATCCAACTGTCATAGACCTACAGCATGACCTAGGAAAGGACCACAACACAACGTGTCCAGCCGGGTTGCTGCCAAGACAAAAGCTTCAGTAAGTAAGGAAGATACTAGCACCTAGGAAGAACCAGAATTCATGCCTGTATTGCCCTAACATATCTTGCCCTGAGTTGGTCACCCAGCCAGACCCTCCCATGGGTGTGGAGAGCCCCCAGGAGAAGGCAGTCACAAAGGAGTGAATCCTCCCAGGTACCCCAAAAAGAGAAGCCCTAAGGGAACCTGGGACCCAGGCAGGACTCCACTGATAAAGGAGGTGGGGCCTATAAACTGGGGGCAATGCCCTGAGCAGGCAGGCCTTTTGAGGGCACTACCAGAGGAGCGCTGCCCAGCCAAAACTTCAGGACACCCACAATGAGATTGTGGGCATTTTCAGACAGGAGGCAAGTCCAGGAGTCTTTTTGTTGGAAGGTGTTCTGGTGCCACCTAGCATCGGTGGAGGAGGTACCTCACTGGGGGTTCTTCCTGTATCAGGGGCAGGGGAAACAGGACTGAGGGTGGCAGGTTATGTGAAGAGAGTGTGGGGTGATGAAGCCAGAAGTCAGAGGCCAGGTTTCAAGTTTGGGTCTGCCAGCAGTTTCCATGAGGCCTCTGGACAAATCCTTTCACCAGGTTTCATCCTGTTTCCTCAAACTCTCGAGGTGGGAACCAGACTGGTTCCAACATGCTGTGATTCTTCAAGCTATTTGGGGAGGCTGATTACAGGCTGGGAATGACCTCTAGTATATTCAAGGCCTTGTGATTTACTATTTTGCAGCTATCTCTCTGCCTCCCTCCCCTCCCCCCCCCCAACACACACACACACACACACACCAGTGGAAAATCCCATGAGGGAGGGACCCTGGACTCATTCCCTGCTGTGTTCCCAGTGCTTGGCACATGGCAGTGCCCAGGAATACTGTGATTGTTGCTACCGAAGAAAATCATAAGTGAGGGCTGCTGTCAGACAGAGGTAAAGGGGAGATAATGGGTTGGACCCCTATGCCTTTTTGAGGTCCTGGGTTGCCTTTTTCAGATTAGTGGCTATTAAGAAGCTGCAAATAACTGATGAGGGTCCAGGGCATCTACCATCCCCAACTGTCAGGAGGCAAACCCAAGCCAGAACACCTCTTTTCCTCATGCAGGCTCTAAGGTATGCTAAGGAGTGGGGAAGAGGAGCTTTCACCTCCTATAACCTCCATCAACACCTGCGCTCACACACCCCCAACAAAACATAATTGCTTACTAGGTAATTAAAACACCAAGACAAGTCTCTAGTGCCCCTGTCCAAGCACTGCCCTGCCTGGAAGCCCCTCCTCTGAGGATATGCAGACTGCCACGGTGTCTCCCCTGACTCTTAGTAGGTCTGTGAGAGGGGCCAACTCCTCACAGGTCAGGCCTATGGAAAAGCAAGCCCAGGTGCTGCAGGGACCAAGACCACCTGGGATACAGTAGGATCCTCAGAGCCTGGGGAAAGCAAATGTGTGCTTCTCTTCTGGTCTGAAGACCCCAGAACAGCAAAGGGAGGCTGACTGAGCAGGTACTTGACTTTGGGGAAAATGTTTTTCTCCAATGTCAAGAGCTCTTCCTATCCCAGCTAACCTATGTGCCCACAAGACGAGGGGAAAGAGATTCCTGCATGTAAAATGTCACTATTTCATGCAGGTAATGAAACTCAAGTAAGAGATAGGCAGATGTGACTGGGGTCACCCAGCAATTTGGAGGCAAAGCTGGGACTAGAATTGAGGTCTCCTGACACCCCTCAACAAGGGCTCTTCAACAATCTCATCAGACATGAACAGGCAATTCTTTCCAAGGTTGTTTGAATGTTTAAAAATACAAAGATTTGCCCAAAAGGGTAAAATAATAAAGTATTAGGCTACATGGCAGGGGACTCAGTAGATCTGTTTGACAAGAAGATCTTTCCAGAACTCCTCATATCACCTTGTTTGCAGAGGGCAGCCTGGAATTGAAGGGTGGCCTACGCTAGTAAGAAGGCACCTCTCAGTGTTTTCTTTTCTCATCTGCAGAGGCAGAAATGAATTCCAAAGCACCACCAACTGTTGCTTCTGAGCCCTTAAAATGACCTTACCTTCTTCCTACAGGAAAAAGAAATGTATATTTATAAGCATTTGTTCTTTTTACTGGATGCACAAGACAAATGTGTAAAGAGAAGCACACATTTGCTTTCCCCAGTTATAGCAGACTGGTATGTCGGATAGTGAGGGTTTCCTTTTAAGAAGGAAATCCAAGACCTGCTTAACATCTTAACATCTGCTAGGCTTCTAGACAAGCCCTCCTCTTAAAGAGCAAGGAATAGAGGTCGAGAAAGATGTGAACTTACCAGAGGCTGAGAGTCACCTCTTTTACTCTTAGTTACCCCCATGAGCCTGCCTGATGGCCAGAAGAGAGTGATTTAGAAGGTCTGTTTCATGTGGAAATGGAACTTCTGGGATACCACTCAATGGGGGCTTTTACCAAATGGACCCATTGATGCTTTCCCAAGTAGGAAGTGCCCAGGAATACTGTGATTGTTGCTACTGAAGAAAATCATAAGTGAGGGCTGCTCTCAGAGACAGAGGTAAAGGGGAGATAATGGGTTGGAACCCTATAGCTTTTTGAGGTTCTGGGTTGCCTTTTTCAGATTTGTGGCTATTAAGAAGCTGCAAATACCCAATAAGGGTCCAGGGCATCATCCTCCTGGCCCCACCATCAGTCAACTGGCTCAAGATAATCAGAGGACATCATTCAGACCATGGTTTTAATGAACATCATGACCTAATGTGAGATTCTGTCTTGGTAACTCATCTATTTTATCAGCTGTTTAGAGTACTTCATCCTGAAGAGGGAGCAGGAGTGAGAGGTCTCAGGGCAGGGTAGCAGGCCATGGTGGGGAGATAATCACCTTTGGCCAAAAGACCCCATGGAAGTGACTGCCTACACATGAGACTGCTGCTGATACAACAGGATAAACAGGGAATATACCTCCTTTCCTTGTTCCCTGCAAATGCTAATGTGTTTTTCCATTTGACTTCCTTGTTCCATTTTATAGATGAGCAACCTGAGGCTTGATACCATTCCCAAAGTCAGCAGACAAGTATGTGGCTGAGAGCCAAGATTCAAGCTCAAGTTGCCCAACTTCAGGGTCCAAAATATCACCCAATAGGCAGCCCTCCTTCTATAGCATAGTGAAAAAAACTCTAGCTGAATTTACAGTCAAGAGATCTGGGCTCCTAGATCTGCAAATTTCTTGTGAGACTTTTCTCCTCCTCTCCTTCTCCTCCTTTAAAATGAGGAGGTTAGCCTAGAGGATTTCTCAGGGTTCCAAATTTTTCTGAATTAATGGTTCTCATATTCAGTTTACACCTCAATGCCCTTGAAGCTTTCACTCAAGCTATCAATAAGAAATTTTTTTTTTTTTTAAGTAGACATGTTAGAAGCCAGACTGATCCAGCTCCTGGAAAGGATAATTAAAGCCACCAGTAAGTCAACTGAAAACGTGCTGACTGGCTAAGCATTAGCAAATCACAAATATAGATTTTGGATGGGAGAGGCAGACGGGGTACGCAGGTGGTAAGAAAGGAACCTGAAGGATATTAAGATAACTCCCAAAGTAAATAAGTTAAAAATCACGAATTCATGCCCCAATTCCCGAACCAGGTGCTCCCTCAGCCACCATCACCTGACTTTGACCCACCTCACCAAGCCCAGAGCCCATGCTCATGGGAACCTTACAGGGACCCTTACACACTGTTGGCATTCTGAACACATGTTGTACTTTGCAACCTCGTGCTTTTGCTCTAGCCATTTTCTTTCCCTAGAATGTCTGCTCAAAGCCCAAATCTCAAATTCAAACCTCTAAGGACCACTCCCTCTATAAAGCTATCCCTACTCACTGAACTTCCAAAGTTCTTTGTACGTCACTGTGGAACCTAATATAGACAGGCTTCTAGTTACTCATGTCTATGTTGGGTTTTTTAGTCATTCCTGCTAGAATGTCAGAGCCTGAAGTCACAGGTCATGAATGATTCAAGCTTAGGTCTTCCCAAGGCTAGCACCAGGCCTTGGCCAATGATAGTAGTGGACTAGCTCATAAAAATGTTCTCTCATCTAGTCCTTACCACAAAACCAGGAGGCAGAGATGTGGAGAGACCTTTCCCCTACCCCGGCTTTCCCCACCATACCAGGTGGTCTCTATCTCGGCCTCCCCTTCTTTTCCCCATAAGCAAAGACCAGATGATGATCTAATTGTCAAAATTCTGGGAAAATTGATGGTTCTGGTCTATGAGGCATGGCCCAGGCAGTTGCTCAAACTTCCCAGCTCCTTCCTTCCCAGTTTCTGCACAGGCACACAGTCGACAAACACTGACACAGAGCCGAGAAAAGGATTGGCGCCCTAGAAGACATGTTAATGTTGGCCCAGTTCTAATTACAACTCTAACAGCCAGAGCCATGCCTGGTAGAAAAACCAAACCAAACCAGAGGCACATTAATTTCTGCCCCAGCTGGCTCCTATCATGGGCTGGCTCACATCAGCGTGTTCGAAGGGGCCCTGCCTGAACCTCTGATGCCGAAGGAATGCACCAGCTCAGACTCTCTCATTTTTAATTAGAAGTTCCCATTAAAACCACTACAGCAATGAGACACACACCAGGCAGCATACTTCAGGACAATTAGCACACTCCTCAGGTGGCTAAAATGGCCTGGCCCTGGCCTGGGGCCGACATAATTGCACCAGAACATACAGCCTACCAGGAGGTTCCCATTTTAAGTGGAAAGAAACAATTAGTCACACAATCTATTGGGCAGTTTGATCTGTAGGAAATTATTCAGTATACATAACTTAAAAGTTTGCCACAGTTTGAGACAGACAGAAATCATCCCTTCCCTATGGCTAACTAGGACCATAAGCAAATTTCTTTCCCTGTCCCCCGCCCCCATCCCATTAATGCTTCATGTGTTTGTGTGCAGGCCCGCACTGCGCAAAGCAGACTTACTGTAATTATGTGTCTGGATCACTAGAGACATGAGCATCTCATTCCTGGAATGCAGAAAGTAATTAGTGGGGCAAAGAGGGTCTGGAACCCTCATCTACCTTGCTGCTCCATACTGAATCCCCAGGCCACTAATTAAAACATGCCCCTAAGATAGCTCCTGGCTGAGTCTTCCTGGTGATACTGAGCAGTAAATAAGAGCAAATTAGAAGGCCAGAAAGACCTCTCTGAGCACCAGGAGGGCTGCAGAAAGCAACCCCAAGGCTCCCTTGGCTCCATTTGAAACCACACTCTCAGCTTCCACATGTGCAAGTATGTTTTCCACACTTGATCACCCCTCTCCAGTTCTCGTTGCTAAACCACTGCATCTTCTGCAGGCCAGCGGTACCATTATGATTAATATTCAACTGGCATTTCCACTGTGCACTCAAAGCCTGTTCTTTCAGCCTTTTCAAATCCAATTCAGACCAAAGTAATGTTTGCCCTTTCATTTTGGTTCGGCAGCAGCGATTGATAGGATTGCAGATTATGGTTTATTAGCATTTATTGAGCAGCAAAGGAGAGTGCACGATAGTGGTTGTCACTAGGTCTCTGACTCCCAAACTAAAATTAACAAGCCAGAAGGACACAAATATTTGGCAGAAAAGAGGCCAGTTCAGGGAGAAGTTTTATTTATGATTTTCCATTCAAGACTCTAGATGGAGTGGAGGGTTATAAGGCTTTGAAGAAAGGGGCAGCCTGGCTAAGAGGAGGCATCCACTGTTGGGCCATTCACTTTCCAGTCTCCAGTCACCCTTCAGATTTCTCTATCTGTGGATCTAGGGGTAGTGGCAAAGGGTAAGGAAGTCTCATTTCAAGTCCTGGACTAATCCAGTGCGTGACCTTGAGCCAATTACTTTCCCTGTTGGGGACTCAGCTCATTTTCAAAATGAGAGTTCATGGGACCAGTTGTATTCAGTTGTATTAAACCTAGCTCTGCAAAACGCCTGGGGAGATGTGAGCAACTGTGAGTGACTGCAGTGGGGAAGGCACCAGGTTTGAGAGGCTGCAGACAGACCCAGAGCCAGAAAACAAGACGTGGAGTTTGACTGAGGGCTTAAATACAGAGAGAGAGTCCAGTGGCAGTGAGATGAACAGGAGAACTACCTTACATACAGTCCAGAAGCAGCAAAATGGACAGGAGAACCGCCTTACATACAGTCCAGTGGCAGCGAGATGGACAGGAAAACCACCTTACATAGAGTCCAGTGCTGGTAGGCTGGGCAGAAGGACCACAGCCACTTGCAAAATGCATGCAGTTTCTATAGCATTTTCACTTAACACTCCCCCTAACAATCTCCACCTAGCAAACTTCATTCAACCCAAAATTTGGAGACTCAATCCCCTGTATGGCCTGTATTCCTATAGGATGAGCCAGTGGCTCAGATGTTCCTCATAGACAAGGAACGAAGTCTCCGGGTTGGCCACTCCCAGACTCAAACTCAGAAGACACATTCAGGTGTGTCTCCCTTTCAGGGTCATTCTCAGGGCATGCTTAAGTTATTGCTTTCAGATGTGTTTCCCATTCATACAGTGCAGAAGGTCAGGCCTCCTTCCCTACATCACTAAAGCTGCTTTCATCCTACCTGTTTCACATTCCAGGCATTCCCCTATGATTTTGTATAAAGAAAATTCTTCATTTTAATCTGTAGGACACAAGTTTGAAGCCACCAGATGATCTCTAAAATCCTCCAAACCTCTAGAGTCTATAAAGTAGTAAGGACTGAAAAGATGTAAGGAACCCACCATGCTAGTACAGAAGCAGCTGTATATTTTGAAAGGCCACAGAGATATGAGAGGGAGACAGAAGAAGGAAAAAGATGAACATGAAATCCCAGTAAAGTCCCCTGGTGCAGGCAGATAGATCCAGATCGATAAGATTTTCTGCCCCCTCTCTTGAAGGGATGCGTTGCTCACCTGCATAAGCTTTGATAATAAGGAAGGTATCCCCCACCTTCAGAGAAAATTTTATACAGGCAAACTCCAAAACCTAAAAGACATCTCCTTGGATCCTCCAAGATGAAATCAGTTATTTGTGTTTCTGCCATCAGTAAGTCTTGGCTGAGAATTTCTCACTGTTTTTGGTTGGGTTTGGGGTGTTTTTGTTGCAGCCGTTTGTTTTTTAAGACAGACTCTTGCTCTGTGACCGAAGCTGGAGTATAGTGGCACGACCACAGCTCACTGCAGCCTCAACCTCCCAAGCTCAAGCCATCCTCCTGCCTCAGCCTCCTAAGTAGCTGGGACTACAGGCATGTGCCACTACATCCAGCCTTTTTTGTTTTAGTAGAAATGGAGTCTATGTCGCCCAGCCTGGTCTTAAACTCCTAAGCTCAAGCAATCCTCCTACCTCGGCCTCCTAAAGTTCTGGGATTACAAGAGTGAGCCACTATGCCCAGCCCAGGAGTTCTCACTTTAGAATGGCCAAAATGGAACCACCTGCCAATAAGCACTAAAAAAATACCAATGTCTTTATGTGAATTATATTTTTATTCTTTGTGGCCTTCTGAAAAGTTCTACTTCCTCCCTTGCATTTTAAATTATAAATGTGCATGTGATTTATATATTGTCATCCTAAATGGGAACGCTTTGACTCTGTATCCCTGAGACATGGCTATAGGGAAAGAAGCTTGCTTAAGCATAGCAACTTCTCCAGAAGTCCTTCAGAGAAAGGAGGTGGCATTGAACACAGTGCTAAATCACATCAGGATGCACAGTTTACCAATTAGAGCCCAGGCCACCAAGCCCGTCTAACCCTGACAACTATCCAGCACTCAGAAAGTTTGGGATTGAGAAGGATAATAAGAGTGCCCACCATGATAACTACCGTTTCTTAAGCATTTACAGTATTTTAGGTCCTGTACTGATGCTCTGCCTACAACTCTTATCTTGGATATCCATAAAAGGTATCGCCATTTCTGTTTTAGAGAGGAAACTAAAGCTCAGAGACATTAAGTTATTTACAAATGGCCACGTGGCTAGTATGAGGCAAAGCTGGATTTTAACTTTAGTTCCTCCAATCCCAAAACCTGTGTTCCTACCCACCAAAGTCTGGATTGTTCTGGATCAGTCTTAAGCTTCTATCATGACAGGAGACATCGCTTACCTGCTTAGAAAGTTTCAGTAGCACCTTACTGCCAACAACTGGTTCTCAAATCCAGTATTAGATGTCAGCCAAATGCAACAACTCACCATTGCCCAGGTCCTACTCCCTGGGTTCTCTTTTAACTCTGCCTTGATGGGGCCCTGGCTTAAGTAGTTTTAAAACATCCCCAGATGATTCTAATTTGTAACCATGGTTGATAACAACCGCTCTGGTCTACTCAACAGAATTGTTTTGTTTTGTTTTGTTTTTTCTATGTCATCATGTTTTTTCATAGATCACTGACTCCTGGTAAATTTATAATGCACTTTTAAAAATCCAACTCAGTTTCCCAACTCTCCATCAAGTATAACAGGTGGACAAAAATATATCCCATGTTTACAGCACTTACTTCTTTCCAAAGCATTCTCAGGTGCCTTCATCTCACTTGAGCCTCATGACAGCCCTGTGAGGCAGACAGATGGAACAAATGTTATTATTCCTCTTTAAGATGATAAAACTGAGGCTCAGGAAAGAGACGTTCCCAAGTTCACAAAGCAACTGCATGGCAGAGCTGGGACTAGAATCCAGGTCTCCATAGGGCAGTGTCTCTCCAACTTTAAAGTCACTAAGATACACTGGGATGTTTGTCCTAATGCAGTGTCCTTGGCTTCAAACCCAGAGGTCCTGATTCCGTAAGTCTTCAGAGAAGCACAAGTACCTTCATTATCACCAGTGTGATTCTGATGCATATGACTCCAAAATCTCCATTAGTGAAACACTGCCATTGAGGAATTCTTCAGTCAATTACTTTGAATATTACCCTGCCCAGAAGAAAGGGAAAGGACCAGCTGATCTAATTCAAGATCCTTTCCAAATCCCTGGTATTTCGTTTGCTTTCCCCTTTACTCTCTCTTATTGCCTGCTAATATCTTTCCAGAGAAATAATAATCAAAGACAAACTCTAGATCAGTGATGGTCAATGAGTTTCAGTTCAGCATTCCACCTCAGATCAACCAGCAGTGTCTTCTTAGAGCCTTGGATTAAGAAGCAATGAGGCTAAAAAAGAACAAGATTATGTCCTTTGCAGGGACATGGATGTAGCTGGAGGCCATTATCCTTAGCAAACTAACGCAGGAGCAGAACAGCAAATACTGCATGTTCTCACTTGTAAGTGGGAGCTAAATAATGAGAACACATAGACACATAGAGGGGAACAACACACAATGGGACCTATTGGAGGGTGGGAGGAAGGAGAGGATCAGGAAAAATAACTAATGGATATTAGGTGTAATACCTGAAATAATCTGTACAACAAACCCCCATGACACAAGTTTACCTATGTAACAAACCTGCACAGATACCTCTGAAGTTAAAATAAAACTTTAAAAAAAAAAAAAAAGAAGAAGCAATGAGGCTGCTCCCAGGCATGGCAGGAAAATAAACTATGACCAGTTAGTCCTATCTGTCATGGGCACAGTGAGGATTCTGGCAGCCTTGCACTTTCATTGTTCTAGAGAGTGCTTCATCTCCAGTTCTGTTCTTATTTTTCTAGTTAGAGAATATTTCTACAAAGAGAGATCTAGTTTCTGACTATAGATAGTAAGAAATGAATTTTATAAATTGCTTCTATGCTGCCCATAAACTATGGGTTCTGCTTGGGACATTCTGGATGCCATGATTCAGATGTAAATATCCCCTGAAATCTATCAATGTCTGGGTAGCTGATTAAGCACCATGGACTATAACAGTGTTCCCTTCTCTAATCTTCAGGCATTTTTGATTTTTGTGAGCTGATGTATTACCACGGTGAGGGGACTTTCTCACACATTCTGCTCATGATAACAGATGAGGTGTGAAATTGATTCTGAGCACCTAGGAGGGTTATGATTTATCATCACATATTAAGCCTCGTGGAGCTTTACTGGATGAATCCCAACTACACTCAGAATCCAACCACACTTCTAGAAAGAGAACATGGAGTGACTCATACAAGGTACGTTAAAATCAGATGTTTCACCGTTGACACCCATAAGGGACTCCGTTTCATTCATTCAATCAACAAATATTTACTGAACACCTAGCATGTGCCAGGAAATGTTCTAGGAGCTGCAGATATTGCACTGGACAAGAAAGACAAGGTCTCCTCAGACCCACTTATCCCTAGCACTGGCTCCCCTCACTGATTGTAACTGGCACTCACCATTGAGTGAACACACCAACAGCCTGGTGCCTGGGGATCAGTCCTCAAGGTGGCCTGAACTGGACATCATTCCACACTTCTCTGGACTCCAGAAGCTTGAAGGAGTCAACTTGATGATGGCTAATGCCTTTATCATGACTCCATGCTGATCCTTCAATGCAAAGGACGTGCCCACAGAGATCTCTACTGAGGGTGTGTATTCCATGTGAGCCTCCCAGGAAGTCCCTCAGTGGAGGATCAGGTTTGGGCAAAAGACTTACCCAACTGAAAGTATGTAGACAGGAAAGAAATCTCCTTTCTGCTAAACAGTGCCTTAAAATATATTCTTAGCACAAGGTGGGGCAAGGGAAATGGCAGGCAGGGCTTCAGAATCTCATAACAAGGTTTATTTTTAAATAAACACTCCTAAGTCTCTGTTCCCTCGCCTCTGAGTTCTGCCTCTGAAGACTTGGGTTGGGTCTAAGTCATATCTATTTTGAAAAAGTCCCCATAGGTGATTCTGATGAATCTAGAAAACATGGTATTCAAGTTTCACTTAGATATAGACCAAGCCTCTGTCAAAACAAAAGGTACAGCCAGGCATGGTGGCACCTGAGGTGGGAGGATTGCTTGAACCCATGAGTTCAAGTTTATAGTGAACTATGATCACACCACTGTACTCCAGCCTGGGCTACAGAGTGAGACCCTGTCTCAAGAAAACAAACAAAAAAAAAGTTACAAGATACAAATATTGTCAAAGTTGGGGGGAATATAAACCCACTGGGCTGGGAGCCACGAAGCTTGAGTTCTCAACAGCTGTGTGGCCTCAGACTATCTGCTTTAGTTTCTGGGCTCCAGTTTCATTATATGCACAATGAGGGGAAAGGGGTCAACGATTTTTTTTTTTTTTTTTTTTGAGACGGAGTCTTACTCTGTCGCCAGGCTAGAGTGCAGTGGCACAATCTTGGCTTACTGCAACTTCTGCCTCCTGGGTTCTAGCGATTCACCTGCCTCAGCCTCTCGAGTAGCTGGGACTACAGGCGTGTGCCACCACAGCCAGCTAATTTTTGTATTTTTAGTAGAGACAGGGTTTCACCATGTTGGCCAGGATGGTCTTGATCTCTTGACTTCATGATACACCCGCCTTGGCCTCCCAGAGTGCTGAGATTACAGGCATGAGCCCCTGCGCCCGGCCCAGTGATTTCTAAAGTGTCTTAAAGAGCTAAGATTATGTGGCTATGTTTTTCACATTTGCAAGCCAATTTTAAACAGCAATTGACCAGGGTAAATCACTGATAAATAGTTCTTATAGGAAAGTAATGCATATTTTCAACACATTAGCCTTCCAGATCAGTCCATTGTGTGTTTAAATGTCAACAGGATCCATAATTAAGCATCTGAGGTGTTCAGTGTGGAATTTTTATAAACTACCCAGTAGCAAACGTCATTGTGCTATTTGTTCCCCTCTCTTCTGCCTTCCTGCCCCTTACCCCATCCTGTGGGTGTCCACACAAGTGGAGTAGTTTGTAATCAGCTCTAAATGGCAGCTACTGGATTTCTCTAATAATATGCCTATAAATCTTTTTCTCATTAAAGAATCTAGAGTTGTGTCTTCTGACAGACTTTTAGCAGACTGACTTTTTGCTTAATCATTTCCATGTGATTCACATCCTTGAAGTTTTTCATTCTGATTGTCCATCCCTCTACACCCCACTCACGTACACATGCATGTGAATATTCTCTGTCCTAATAGCTAAGACAGTTCACCAAATAGCACATCAGCTGGCAAACATCAGATTTTTATATCTATTCTTTCTCCATAGAGATAATCTCTTTCAAGATAATGATGTGATTAAAATCTGACTTTCTTGCCCTTTCAAATGAGTTATCTAATCACAACTCTACCCGTAGCCAAGCCACAGTGCGAAATCAACAAGAGTAATTCCCTGGGATTCCTTCACCAGTTCACAGTTGACTCAGCCAGTGTTCCTCTATAGAATGGGGCTTACATTTTACTACTGCCCTGGAATCATAGCATATTAGAGCAATGGGTCTTCAAACTTTGCAATGATAAGAATCCCACAGCTTCTGTACTCTGCTCTATACTGCCAGCCCTGGAAGCCTACATGCTGCACTTCCCAGATTCCCTTGCCAGGGCTGTTGGTTAGGTTCAGCCAATGTGACTCATTGGCAGCAAGAAAGAAGTCATCCTGGGTGACAGAGCCAGACTCCGTCTCAAAAAAAAAAAAAAAAAAGTCATCCTGATTCTAGCACTGGCAGAGTTTGCTGTCTCTTCAGCAATTCTAGCAGCAACAGCATGACACATGTCCCTCTGAGGCCCCAGCACTGCCCATGAAAGCTCCAGACCAGCAGCATCCTTACCAAGAGGCCTCCTTCTTCTTTTTAATCCTTAGCATACTCCTTCCTTCTATTCCTCCAGCCCTCTTAACACCTTTATAACTATGGTAGATGATTGGCAGAAAGTGGTCTCAATTAATCCCTTCCCTCTCTCCACAATGCTTTGCAATGTGACTTTAAAGCTTCTCCTATCAAAATATTAATTCCATTTCTCCACCTCTTGAGTCTGGGCTGGTCTTTTCTCTACCTCTTAAATCTGGGCTGGCCTTATGAATTTCTTTGGCCAATAAATTGCAGCCAAAGCATTATGGTATCAGTTCTGATTCTAAATCTAAAGAGATTTTGCGTGCTTCCACTGTTACTTTGGGAATCCTGCTGTGCTGCCATATGAACAAGCCCAGGCTAGCCTGCTAGAAGATGAGAGACCTCACGGAGTAGAAGCAAGTGGCCCCAGCCAATAACCATCTGATATGGTTTTGCTGTGTCCCCTCCCAAATCTCATCTTGAATTGTAGCTCCCATAATTCCCACATGTTGTGGGAGGGAGCCAGTGGGAGATAATTGAATCACGGGTGCAGTTTCCCCCATACTGTTCTCATAGTGGCGAATAAGTCTCACAAGATCTGATGGTTTTATAAGGGGAAACCCCTTCCACTTGGCCCTCTGATTCTCTCTTGTCTGTCGCCATGTAAGACATGCCTTTTGCTTTCCACCATGACTGTTAGGCCTCCCTAGCCACATGGAACTGTGAGTCCATTAAACCTCTTTTTCTTTATGAATTACCCAGTCTTGGGTATGTCTTTATCAGCAACATGAAAACAGACTAATACACCATCCAGACCCTAGAATCAGAGCCACCCCACTGGCCAGACACTCACCTCAGGCATACAAGGGAACCCAGTACAATTCCAATTACCAGTAGACTTATGAGCAGTAATAAATGATTGTTCTGTGTAGGATATAATAAATTTCTCTTCAAAGGTTTTAGCCTGTAAATTGTTAAGTGCAATGAGTTCTGAGATAAAAAACCAATGTATCAGTATATTCAGCTCCCCTGTTCTGTGTTCCTCATTTTAAATTTTAACTCCCTTGTTCTTTACTTCTTCTTGCCCCCAGTTTCAGTAAACAACACTCTCCCAGCCTCTATCACCTGCTCTGACCTTAGTCACCCTTGGTCACTTGCTCTGACCTTAGTCATCCTTGGTCACCTGCTCTGACCTTAGTCATCCTTGGTCACCTGCTCTGTTCCTAGTCATCCTGAGTCACCTGTTCTGTAACCATCCTTCCCGCCTAACTACTCACCCCGCCACTCTGGCTTGTACCCCTGCTCTCTTTAAAATAGCCAATTGTAATTAGCTTACACTGTGTGGTCCAACCCTAGCCAATAGGGGAAAGACACAGCAGTAGGGACCAGCTGCGTTAGGATAAGAACCCCTTCTCCTCCCTTGTCCGGTGTGCTTTCACCATTGCTCCATTGGTGAGATGCACCCTTCTATAGAAGTAAATTGCCTTGCTGAAAAAATTTATGCTCAAGTGCTATTTCTTTTGCAGCACCGAAAGTTTATTTCTAACATTCTGTTTTAAGCTACTGGTATTAGTATGTTTTGTTACCCTAAAATAAATAACTGATACAGTAACTGATTCCTTGCATTAAATCTCTCTCCATTGCTGTTTTTCTGACTGGACCATGATTGATAAAGGAAACTTGTAAAAAATGTAAATCTCCAGTTCAAGCACCCCAGGCAATTTTGATATACATGGTCTCAGACCATTCTTTGCCAAACACAGCTTTCAAGGGGCTGAAGACATCATCTTGTCTATGCTTTCCCCTCTCAGGCAGTTAATAGATAAGATCACCCTTAAGGAAAAGCTCAGCCTGTTTAAATACTTGGCAACCAATTCCAATATCCAATGAATGTCTCATCATTGTCAAGGATTCTTTTTTGCTTAATTACTACCCTCATCCCCTCAAGTGGCAGTTTTTGTCCCTTCTTATTTCTTGCTCAGAAAGAAAAAATAGAGGCTTGTAGATATCCCCCCATGTTTATTGAGTTATAATTGACAAAAATGTAGATATTTAATGTGTACAATGTGATGTTTTGATATACATATACACTGTGAAGCAATTACCACAGTCAAGCTAATTAACACATTCATACCTCCTATACAGGTATGTGCCAAATCACAACATTTCAGTGGATGGGTGGCATATGCAACAGTGGTCTCATAGGATTATACTGCATTTTTACTTTACCTTTTCTATGTTTAGATACACAAACACCATTGTTTTACAATTGCCTACAGTATTTAGCACATGCTGTACAGGTTTGTAGCCTAAGAACAATAGGCTAGACCATACAGCCTGGGTGTGTAGTAGGCTCTGCCATCTAGGTTTGTGTAAGCACACTCTATGATGTTCACACCAAGATGAAATCACCTAATGACACACTGCTCAGAATACATCCCTGTCATTAAATCACTCATGACTAGCTACTTTTGTGCCTGTGTGTGTGCGTGCGTGCATGCATGTGGACAGAATGCTTAAGATCTAAGATCTACTCTCTTAGCAAATATCAAGCATACAATACATTATTATCAACTATACTCATCATGCTGTACATTTTATCTCCAGAACTTATTATCTTGTAACTGAAAATTTTTACCCTTTGATCAAAATCCTCCCAGTTCCCCCACCCCCAGTCTCTGGCAACCACTTTTCTACTCTGTGTTTCTATAAGTTCAGTCTCTTTATATTCCACATATAAGTGAGCACATGCAGTGTTTGTCTTTCTGCTTTACCTAACATAATATCCTCTCTGAGTTTATTCATGTTGTCACAAGTGGCAGGATTTCCTTCTTTTGAAGGATATTTTCTATAAGTAAAACACTTTTCCCACCCCTAAGTTAACTAACTCCAGCTAGATTCTTTAAGTGTTCATCTCTGGTCCATTGGAATTATTAAAAACAAACAAGCTCACTTTGGTATCAGACTGATCTTAGATAATCCCTGCTCTACTATGTAACTTTCTGTACATCATCAAGCTCTCTATACCTCAGTTTTCTCAGCTGCAAAATAAGGTCTGATGTGAAAAATAAATGAAACAAACTTTGTAGGAACTTAATGTGTCAGGTTTTGTCTTTCTTTTCCCCAAGTCTGTTCTCCAAGATAGATAGAAAATGAAATACTATGAATATGGTATGGATCCAAAACCCCAGATTACAAACTTTTATCGGAGCATCATGAACAGACTCTCCCATAATGATGACCAAAAAGGCCCCCACGCCTATGGCTACTGCTGTGAAGGACCAGTGCTGAAGCCAGCCACATGCCCTGCTCCATGAGGAAGGAACACCCCAGAAAAACCTGCCTCAAGGGAAGATCCAGAAGAGGCTGATCAGTCCCTCTGTGTTCACCCAAGCAGTGAAAAGGTTTTAATTGGGCAACGAAGGAAAAAAAAAGGGAAAGAAGGCAAATTCCTATTGCCCAACAACTGTCAACACTTTAAGTACATCTTCCACACTCACTGAAAGAAGCAGAGAACAACAGGTGAGACTGAAGATCTCAGAGGAAACATGGAGAAGGGGGTTCACGTCACATGCCCCATAGTAACCACTTCTCATTTGCCTCATTAGGTCTCTGTTCTCTAAGGCCCTCCTAGGCTTTGCTTGGGGAAAAGGCAGGGAGGGGTCAAGAAGAAAGAGTAGAAGGGAGGCCAGGAAAGAATATCGAGTTTCTCTCTTCTTCCCACACAATGTCCAGCCTTGTTGGATCCTGCCTCCCTCCAAAACACCTGCTTTACTATTTGAACAATTAAGCAGCATTTTTTAATACTTAAGATTCACCCTACCCTAAGCAAAGTCTTTTTTTAAGACAAAGTGTGCTCCCCAAGAAACAGCCTAATGAATGGAGTTGTCTCCACTGATGTGTATATGTCTGTGTGTGTCTATACACAGTATTCTGTAATCAAAATCCCATATATACACACAATGAATACTGAGAATATATGGTCCTTAATCTCAATTTTATTGAAACATACTTATACATATTTATGTGGTACAGGTGATATTTTGATACATGCATACAATGTGTAATCAGGGTATTTAGGCTATCCAGAACCTCAAACATTTGTCATTTCTTTGTGTTAGGAACATCTCAAATGTTCTCTTCCAGCCATTTTGAAATATACAATAAATTATTGTTAACTATAGTCTCCCTACTATACCAGCCAATACTAGAATTTATTCCTTCTATCTAAATGTATTTTTATACCTATTAACCAACCTCCATTCATCTTCACCTCCACCCTTCCCAGCCACTGGTAACCATCATTCTACTCTCTACCTTCATGAGATTAACTTTTTTAGCTCCCACTTAAGAGTGAGAACATGCAAAGTTTGTCTATCTGTGCCTGGCTTATTCCACTTAATATAATGATCTCCAGTTCCATCAATATTTCTGCAAATGACAGGATTTCATTCTTTTTTATGGATGAATAGTATTCTATTGCATATATATACCACCTTTTCTTTATCCATTCATCTATTGATTGACACTTAGGTTGATTCCACATCTTGGCTATTGTGAATGGCACTGCAATAAACATGGGGGTGCAATTGTCCTTTTGATGTACTGATCTCCTTTCCTTTGGATAAACACCCAATGGTGGGTACTGCCAGACCATCTCGCAGTTATTTCTATTTTTAATTATTTGATAAACCTTCATACTGTTTTCCATAAAGCCTGTACTAACTTACATTTCTACCAACAGTGTATACACCAACAGTGTATAATTTTCCCCAAAGCCTTACTGACATTTGTTATTTTTTTGTCTTTCTGACAATAGCCGTTCTGACTGGGGTGAGATGATATATCATTGTGGTTCAGATTTGCATTTTTCTGATGATGAGTGATGTTGAGCTAGAAGAGAAGTTCAATGACCTTGGCCAACCCATCTCCTTCTCTAGACCTCTGCCCACACCAGGTAAATTATGTAGAAATTAGACCAGATAATGTCTAAAATCCCTTCCAGCCCTGAATATTCATATGGTAAATTCTTCCCCAACATTTTGTTATATTCTGAGTTTTATTCTCTTCCTTACGAAGACAACTAAAGAGCATTAGGGGAGAAAAAGGAAAAGCAAATGCTATAGAAGTGTGTTTATTAACCAACATAGAGAAATGAAAAGGCAACAGAGGGGATTCTATTTATATCTCCCTCAAGGATTATGCCATAATCTGTATTATTTGATTTTTTAATGCATTCATTCAGAGCTGGAGCCCTGTAGGGTGCTCTTTAAGCCTGACACTGAATGAAATAATTCTATTAAAATAAGCTTGAAGCTTTTTCAAGGCATTAAACTCCCTGAAGAGAAGATTTAGGACTGGCTCGAGTTGGTTTTAGCATCAGCATTGGTGAGACCATAGGAAAGCATCGGAAGGGTTTGGCAATGAGTGATTCTGGAGGCATTAGAAGATGTGAGTTCCAGGCTGCTTGGAAAGGGACTATCAATATTGGAACTGTGCTTCAGGGAAAACAGACTCTTCCCCAAAGCTTCTAAACAATTCACTGGAGTCTGACATTCATTTTATCATATACTCCAGATAAAACCTATTCTTCCATATAAGAAAAGGAAGTTTAATAACTATTGATAATGAATGCCATTCATTGAGTGTTCTTTATATCCTAGATTTCATCATGTTCCATGCATTATTTTATACAGTCTTCACAACTGTCTGAAGTTAAAAATTATCAAGCCCATTTTATAGATGAGGAAACTGAGGCTGCCAAGAAGTGCCTTGATTTGCCCAAGATTACACAGCTAAGAAACTGCAGATTCAAACCCCCAAGTCCATGGTGCCAAAGCTAGTGCTCTTCAGCACTATACTACTTAAAATGCAAGCAACATGTTATTGCAGGAAATGGAACTGGGAAGAGGGCTAGGAGAGAAGCGTGTCCATACAAAGAAATAGAGACACAGTCCCTTCCCCCAGGGGCACACTGTCTGGCTTGCAAACATGATTCATCCTCAGAATAGCTTGAACTAAATTAAAAATGACTAAGGTTAGAGCCATACCTGAGAGCAAGTTTTCACGTGGGCAGGGCAGAAAGAAGGGGATTAAGGGAGAGAAAGGTATGATATGGACAAGCTAAGGACCTAAGTCACCCTTCGCAAGTCTGCCCAAGACCAGAGCAGCTACCTAGGTTTTTTTGTTTGTTTGTGTTTACACTAGGCATTCCATGGCACTAGGAATTCTGTCTTCCTCATCCAGCTGCATATCATCAGTACCTGGCACCTATATTTTGTTTGGAGTGGGGCATGGTCAGGGGATTTGAGATATATATCAGGTCAGGTATAAGAGATGCTAAAGGCTAAACTGACCACTCTGAATTTCTAGCCCTAGTTTGGTGGTTTTAAAACTTAAGTGTATGTTAGAATCACCTTGGGAGCTTGTTAAAACACAGATTGTTGACCCCTAATCCCAGAATTTCTGATTCAGTAGATGGGAGAAGTTTTATATTTCTTACTAGTTCCCAGGCAATGCTAATGCTGCTCCTTCAGAGTCTAGCCCTTTGAGAATCAGCAGCAACCTCCATTGTGCGTGAGAATCACATTGGGGAGCTATGAAAACGTTTAGGCCATCCTCCTGATAAATTACATCAGAATCCCCGTGGGTGGGGCCAACGTATGCACGTTTTTAAAAACTGGGTATTCCGTGTGCAGCCATACCACAAAGTAAGTAATGTAGAAGATATGTGGGCCTGAAATTAGTGCACCATAAAAGTAACTAATATTTACTGAGCACTTAGCATGTGACAGTCACTCTACTAAATACATTACCACATGATCTCACTTAATCCACACACGAACTTTTCAAGTAGGGACTATTATTCCCATTTTACTTATAAGGAGGGTCAGAGAAAGTAAGATATTTGTCCTAGGGTATAAATTGTTAAGTGACAACGTGGGAATCAAATTCAGATCTCTGTGTCCGCAAAGCCTCCTACCACTCAGGGTCTTTAGCTCGCTTCACCAAGCCACTTAGTGCTCTGGCCTCTGCCTTAAATCTTCAGTTTTTTGATTGAGTCCAGATGCCAAAATAATCTAAGATGGAGCAATTTCAATCAACCTCATATTTGGCATCACATAAATCAACATATATATGTGTGCATTCATAGATACATATGTGAATGAACAAATGAAAATCACAGAATGGTTGTTTTATTTAATTCAACATTCTTTTTTATAAACCCAGTTACTGTCTGGCTTATCCTCTTTTGATGGCTCATTACCATTTCCAAGAAAAGTTCAAACTCAAAATGTGGCATTCAAGGCCCTTCATGATGAGGTCTCTGTCTCTGACTCTCCAGCCCCTCGGCCGTCCTCCTCTATTCTCACCAATCTATTTCCAATTCCCCAAATCCAACCATGCCATCATGCCTTTGCTCATGTTTTGCTTTCTCCTTCTTTTCTCCTTAATTCCTTCTTCCTTCCTCCCTATCCAACTGGAGAACTTTAAGCCATCCTTTAAGACTCAGGTCAACTACTAAATATCGCTTTCTTTTCCGTCATTCTCCTTCATATTCTTTCCTCCTCTGAGCAATCATAGCAACATGTGTATTCATATCTCATTTTATTGTTCTGTTTTTTTTTTTTGAGACAGGATCTTGCTCTGTCACCCAAGCTGGAGTGCAGTGGTGCAATTGCGGCTCACTGCAGCCCCAACCTCCACAGCTCAGGTGATTCTCCCACCTCAGCCTCCTGAGTAGCTGTGACTACAGGTGCACACCACCACATTTGACTAATATTCTGTATTTTTTTGTAGAGACAGTGTTTCACCATATTGCTCAGGCTGGTCTTGAACACCTGGGCTCAAGCAATTCTCCCACCTCAGCCTCCCAAAGTTCTGGGATTACAAGCATGAGCCACAGCACCCAGCCTCATTTTATTATTCTTTTGTATGACTGCTTATACACTTAACCTGTTCACTGAATTTTCCAAAAGACCACATTAGCAGAATCCCAGCTCTCCCTAAAAAGTGCAATGTTCCCTGAAGATTTCTCAAGTGAGAACTGTGCTCTCTCCCATCCAGTAGGCCTGGAGATGAAGTAGTATCCATCTTCCTCTCTTCTAGACCACTCTCCTTCCTTCCTCTGTAACATCCTGCAGCTTTGAATCCATATCGTCACATTATACCACCCACCACCCCTCCTTGCTACAGTCCTGCTTTCAGGGTTACACCCTCTGTTCCTTAGCTACTTTGCTCCTGCCTCACTGACACTCTCTCCAATACCACTCCTGTCTTATTGGTGATTTCAGTTTCTACATTGTTGATCCTTCGTATATCCTGCTCACTCAGTTCCCTCATTTTGTCACCTTCGATGAGCTTCTCCTCCATCCCACTTCAGCCACTCACTCCCAGGGTCTCACCCTAGACCCTAGACCTTGTCTTTAGCAATCACTAAAGCCCCTCTGAAATCTCAGTTTCAAGCATCCCACTCTCTAAGCACCACTGTCATACCTCCTATAAACACCCCCTTTAATATCCTGATTCCTGTGATCCTTAACCCCCCAGGAACCTATGATCCATGGATTCTACCCCTGTTCACTGTGTCTCACCTCCCTGACACCAAGTCCTCACTGGCTTTCTGTCCTGACATGGCTCAGATTCCTTGGTTCACTGTTACTATCTCTCACTCTTGCCCAACCCGCTGGCCTCTTCTCACTTTGTCAAAGTCACTTGGCTAAAGTACTCCTTTCTTGGTTAAAACCAAGTCTCTGTCTGCTCTGCACCTGCACCCTGAGCTGAAAGTGTCTGGAAAAAAAGCACAACCATGCCCACTGAGTCATTGCAAAGTCATAACCATGACCCTCAAGTAGCTCCTTCTGCTAGCTTATTCATCCTCCCACCCTACTATGGCAATGACTCTTTCATGCCTTTTCCTCTCTTTTCAAACCTCAAGCCCCCACCCCCATTTTCAGCCACTGACTTGGCTTCTCTAAATCATTAAGAAAATAAGGCAGTCAGATACGCACTTCCACAAGTCCCCATCTTTACTTTACTCTTCTACATTTGCACCCACATTCTCTGCCACCCTGCCTATGGCTGTGATATAGGACTCCAGAGGCCATCCCTCTGGCCACCCAGGGATTCCAGCTCTTGTGGCATCATTAAGCCAATAATCTGCCCTCTTTGTGCCAATTCCTCTAGGTAACCTGATGATTGCATGATACCACTTGGACAGAACAAGAGCCATGTTGGGGGTGTGGATCTCTTTTCTTTCATTATATCAGTGATTTAAATTATTCTTTTGTGCTCTGTACCCAAGTAGAGGATAAGGCCTTTGATATGCTATTGTTTCATCTCTGTATTGTTCCTCCAGTAAATAGGCAGCGGATGCCTATTTATCTGGCTTCTGCTGATTACAAGTACTATAGTGACCCAGAGAAGAAAAATAAAATAGGATTTGAAGTCCTTCATGTATCATGTGTTTATTTGGATTAACATGAGCAGTCGTTTGGTTGAATCTGTAAAAACTAAACTTTATTCAGCCTTTTTCCTTTGTTATCATTGGACGATCTCAAAAAGTAAATAATGTATGGAGTGAGGAGTCATGTGTGGGAATGAGTGGGAAAGGGGTAAAATGCCACATTTTGTCAATTGTTTCAAAAAGTCTTCACTTTTCCCAATTTTTGAAAAGAGTGGTATCTATTATTTTTCTTCCCAGCCCAAATTGTCAACAATTCCAATTCTCACTTTCCATATTATGTTAGTTAAGGGTACAGGAAAGAGTCTTCTAGGATATTTGCATTTTAACTCACATTGAGCACTTTCCATCCGCCCTGCTATTACACATGCATTTTATGTCTGTTATGTCAATCTTGTGCTCAGAGGGGAGGTAGTATATTAGCATCATCTCCATATGCAGATTTAGAAACTGAGGCTTAGGTAAATGAGATCAACCCAAAGTTTGTAGCTACTAAATGAGGGTGCTGAGAATCAAACCTAGGCAGCCTGACTCCTGAGCGTGTATACAAGGGATGCTATGGCACCTATCATTTCCCTCTCAGAGATTCACTTCTTTGTGTCTTAAAGTCCGATGAGTATGTAGAAGGAAAATGGGATGAATGGGGTCAAGTTTCACTGAGACAATAAAGATGAGTTAGGTCTTACAGAAGGGTCCTCAAGAACGGACCCTTTGGAGGAGCTAAGTGCAAATTCTGTACTTAGAGAGGTTCCATTTTAAGTTTGTCTGCTAACACATTGGCAAGGACTGGGTGAACCCCGTCTCTAAGTGACTAAAGGAGGCTTAAGGCTTAAGGCAGTGATTTCTGGAGTGAAACTGCCAAGGTGTGAAGCCAGGCTCTTCTCCTTATTAACTGTGTAATCTTGAGCAAGTTACTTAACCTTTCTGACCCTTGGGTTCTTCCTGGGTAAAAAATAGATGACTGGCTGGGCGCAGTGGCTCACACCTGTAATCCCAGCACTGTGGGAGGCCAAGGCGGGCGGATCACCTGAGGTCAGGAGTTCAAGACCAGCCTGGCCAACATGGTGAAACCCCATCTCCACTAAAAATGCAAAAATTAGCCGGGCATCGTGGCGTACACCTGTAATCCCAGCCACTCTGGAGGATGAGACAGCAGAATTGCTTGAACCCGGTAGGCCGTGGTTGCAGTGAGCCGAGATTGTGCCATTGCACTCCAGCCTGGGCAACAGAGTGAGACTCCGTCTCAAAAAAAAAAGAGAGATGACTATAATAGCAGCTACTTCAAAATCATCTTGGTATCAGTGTTTGCCAAAGGGGTACCATTAAACTTCAATGCAGCATGAGAGACTAAGCATACGATGACCAGACCATCTATAAAACTACAAACTCTAACCCACAATCTGCCACCAGCCCTGAAAAGCAACCCATTATCTTCAGTAACCAGCCAAGACAGACTTGTAGGAAGTCAGACCACTAGATCTTTGTTTGCCAGAGAACAAACAAGCCAAGAAGCCAAATAATAACCCCTGTAACAATTAGCCTAAAACAGGCAGGACTTAATTATTCACTGACAGCTTCACTAAATCTTCCTCCTCCTTTCAACTTAGAACCAACTTAGAAAGCCAAATATGCACCCTTAAGCAATCACATAGGATGCCCTGCTCCTAGTCAGCCTGCCTCCAGCTTCCCCATGACAACAGCCTTCAATCAGGCCTTCCCTTTTTTCCCCTATAAAGCTCTTCCACTCCTCTGCCTAGCTTTGAGTCTCTGCCAAAATACAAATGGTGGTAGCTGATTCCCTTGCTGTAGCAAGCTCTGAGTAGAAAGCCTTTCCCTGTCCTCATTGGATGGGTCTTAGTTTATTTCCAAAGCATTAACTGAACTCATCTGGGTAACAAATGATGGAGACTTAGATCAAGGTCTTAACGGTGAAGATGGCAAGAAGTGATCAGATTCAGGATATACTTTTAAGGTAGAACTGTTACTGGAAAGGGGTCCTGATCCAGACCCCAAGAAACGGTTCTTGGATCTCACGCAAGAAAGAATTTGGGGTGAGACCACGGACTAAAGTGAAAGCAAGCTTATTAAGAAAGTAAAGTAATAAAAGGGTGCCTACTCTGTAGAGAGAGCAGGGCATTCAAAGCAAGAGGAGGAACACTTCCACCTTAGGTACAGTACTTGTTTATCTATAAGACAATAAAGCAAAAATCATGGAGAGGTGTGCTCTACTACGAGGGCTCATTACAAAGGATTGTTAATCTTTTTTAACCACTCTCTTCCGCAAGAATCTATGTTATTATCGTTAAAATGAAATTTATTCTTCAACTAAGAATGCTTTTGTTCTCAAGATATCTAAGACAGAAGGACATCCCTTGGGTCTCTTAAGTCCTGGATCTGCTAAGTCCTGGGTCTGTTTAGTAAATATTGAACCTGTTCCCTTAACTGTAAACATCCTGTGACTAAGAATATCTAACCTCCTGAGAAGGCAGCCCAGCAGGTCTCAGCCTCATTTTACCCAGCCCTTATTCAAGATGGAGTCGCTCTGGTTTGCATGCCTCTGACAGAACCTTCAGAATGTAAAAGGCAAGGCAAAGTAGTTTGCATCACCAGGTGGGCAGTGGTGCCATGCGCAAAGTTGGGGAAGGCTAGAGTACATTCTCAAACTGGAAAGGCAATGCCTTAGATTCACCTGCTGCCTGCATACGCAGCAAAACAAAACATAACAAAATAAACCTTCTCTCTCTAAGGTACCGTCTCTGCTAGCCCAACCCGGGGCCAGAGAATCATTTCTCTGGATAGAATCATTTCTCTGGAACTACCTCCAGGGTGTTAGTTCATGGGCATCTGTACACTCCCAATACTCACTCCCATTCCCATTTACTTCCTCCCCGCTCCCCCTACCCAAAAGAATCTCTTCAACCCCCTATGTGAAATTTCACCCTTAGAGCTAGCTTCAATCACAATTAAAATGTTAATGGAACAGCATAGTCTTGAATTTTTAAAGTATGTGTATATCTGAAAACAAATACAGCAAAATATTAACATCATTTATTATCTCTGAATAGTAGTATCATAGGTGATTTAAATTTGTTTCTTAATACATTTCTGTATTTTCTAAGCCTTTAATAATAAAACTTTTCTTATGAAAAAATATATTTCTTAAAAATTGAATTTCTGGGATGGTTCGCAAATTATAATCTGCCAGTCATTTATTCCTTGGCATGAATGAATGGAGTGTGTCTCACCCATTTCTGATGGAATGTGCAGAAGATACAAGACCCAGGGTGGGGGCTGCCTGGGATCAAAGGCACAGGAAGGAACGTATTCCCCAAACATTCACAACATGACCAAAGGCAGCCTTGCTAAAAGCTAAGGGTTAATTTATGGCACTCTCTGTCCTAACATCTCTGCAGGTATGTGAGAGAGAACAGAATGAGTTCAGCTCGGGAATACAAGCTGTGAGAGATACAAATAAACTAGGTATTTCCAAACTGTTTCAGTGGGATCACTGCCAGTCCAAGGACAAGGATCAGCCTATTTCTTAATCAAATAATTAAAGTGTTTGAAATGCAAACAGAGGCAAATTCAGAAATAGGTGGTCCAAAGAGAACCTTGACTGGGGCTGATTCAGCACTGACCAGACCTAATGGTCAAGGCCTAAATTTGGAGACAAGGCGCATGACTGTATTTTGACACCGAGGTGAGAAAAGAAAGGAAGTGAAATGATTGCAGGCACTGCTACCCTCCCTGCAAAACACAAGAGGACAACTGCCACTGCCCAATCCACAATTCAACAGGCCTTCTGCTCCAAAAACTTTAAGTCATTGACTTATTTCAACACATTCTCAGCTGAACTCACAAGGATCTATTTCTTTGCTTCAAGCAAAGAATAGGCTCCTCCTGGGCCTGGGATTTCAAATACTTAGCATATTGGCTGATTAGTATTAAGAGGATGGAAAGAAAGAGATTCTTTCCTTTCAAGGCCACCTTTCTCCTGCAATGTGTACATAGGAGAAATGTAGATGGATGGACTCTGGAAGAATCAAGTGCCTACAAAAGTCCAGGAACACATTGTCCTGCTAAATTGTAACATTTGAGGAATACTTTAGACAGATTTTTTTCATCATCTCCTCTAGTTCTTATTAAGAAAAATTATCTATTAATAAAACTTGGAAATAAAATAAGATGATCAATGCATACCCCTTCAATGTTATTAACAGGCTCACCAGAGGATGAGGATTATTTAATTATCTGTGACTTTATTTGATTTTACCATTCACTACTTGACCAGAAAACAGACATTGGGGGAAATAATGTTAACTTGTAAATTTCTCTCCCAAAGACTACAATTTCATTGCCCTATAAAACATTGACCAACTTTTTATCTTTTAGCAAATCCATTTCCCCATTCCTTTGACTGATTTACTATATAAATATCTGTTCCCCAAATTCTCTTATTGAACCACCTCCACTTGCTTACTGAATCATTCATTCATTCATGAGCTGAATAAAATCTTTGACATATCTTCATCATCTTTTCTATGAATCATGTTTTAAATTTTTTCTTGAAAGGTATTCCCCACTTTGCAGATGAGAAATGTAAGTCTGGAGGAAAACAGAAGAGCCGCACGCTATCAGGAACACAGCCAGACCTTGAAGCCAGTGTTGACACTGAAGTTCTTTCCACACAGCCAAACTAAATAGCTGTGGCCTTAGCCCCATCACTTTCCCTCTCTGGGCTCAGCTTCCTCATATGTAAATTGGGGCAAGTGGAACAGATCATCTATACAGCTCCATCCAGACCTAGTATTATTTGGTAAGGTTAACAAAATGATTTAACAAAATGATTTAAAAAACAAAACAAAACAAAACAGACCAGACTGATCTCCAAGTCCTCTTCCCATGTCCCCATCAACACTGACCTCTCCTGCTTCCAATCCATCAGTGAAATTTTCAAAGGAAAAATCCGTTTATGTTATAGATTACAAAGTCATCAAGGCTGAGGGCAAAAGCTACTGAGAAATGAAGGCCTCACACACATACCCTCCTTAAAGGTGTATCTGTATTTACCTCCCAGGAATGACAAAATCGCTACTAAAGAGAGTGGTGAATCCAAGGCAATATGACAGGCAAGTGGGATGGTTTTATGAGAGCAGAAGAACTTTGACACCCCTACATCAAATGTATCTGGAGGGCTGGTGTTCGGTCAACATGGACCAGAGCTGTGTACAAGCCAGCCCCAGTGTCCATGCCACACCAGCTGTTATACATTTTGAACATCATCCTTGTTTCTTTGCCTTGGTTCATAGAGTCACATACAACAGAGACAAAACCTCTGCATCTGTTAACTAGTCATTCATTTTCTCAAACTCAAAAATGTAACATTAGCACTTGAACACTTCCATTGATTATGATAGACTTGATTCTCATTATTCCTCATTAAACAGAAAATAGACTTATGTATTTTTCTTTTCCCCTATTAATATGTCCTAATGGTTTAACACTGAACTTCAATACATATTTCTTCAATGCTAGAATTTAAATAATGAAAACAACAAACCCTGAGACTCTATTAAAGATAAGGAATGAGCTTCCAACCTGATCCCCTCAATAAAGCTTGTCTTTTTAATGTTCTTTTTTCTCATCTTCCTGGCAATTAAAAGACAAGCACCTTTGCCAGAGAAGGGTATGTGTGTGTGCGTGTCTTAGAGAAAAAGAAACTAATGGGACATTTTCTGAGGCTGCTAATGATCTTACAACATAGTATGTCTTGACTTGTGGAAGGGTCACTTTTTAAAAAGACAATGATAAGTCTTCTCAGTTAGCTTCAGATCTCAAGGCAATGTCCCAGAGTAGACAAGATGCAGCACAAGTGGCCAAAGATGCATGTAGAACAGTGGTCCTCAAACCTGGCTGCACATTCAAATCACCTGAGAATCTTTTAAAAAAATATATTCATGCATACCTACAGAATGGGAGAAAATTTTTGCAGTCTACTCATCTGACAAAGGGCTACTATCCAGAATCTACAAAGAACTTAAATAAATTTACAAGAAAAAATTAAACAACCCATCAAAAACTGGGCAAAGGATATGAACACTTTTCAAAAGAAGACATTTATGCAGCCAACAGACACATGAAAAAATGCTCATCATCACTGGTCATCAGAGAAATGCAAATCAAAACCACAATCAGATACCAGCTCACACCAGTTAGAATGGCGATCATTAAAAAGTCAGGAAACAACAGATGCTGGAGAGGATGTGGAGAAACAGGAACACTTTTACACTGTTGGTGGGACTGTAAACTAGTTCAACTAGTTGTGGAAGACAATATGGCGATTCCTCAAGGATCTAGAACTAGAAATACCATTTGACCCAGCCATCCCATTACTGGGTATATACCCAAAGGATTATAAATCATGCGACTATAAAGACACATGCACACATATGTTTATTGCGGCACTATTCACAATAGCAAAGACTTGGAACCAACCCAAATGTCCATCAATGATAGACTGGATTAAGAAAATGTGGCACATATACACCATGGAATACTATGCAGCCATAAAAAAGGATGAGTTCATGTCCCTTGTAGCAACACGGATGAAGCTGGAAACCGTCATTCTGAGCAAACTATCACAAAGATAGAAAACCAAACACCGCATGTTCTCACTCATAGGTGGGAATTGAACAATGAGAACACTTGGACACAGGGTGGGGAACATCACACACTGGGGCCTGTCGTGGGGTGGGAGGATGGGGGAGGGATAGCATTAGGAGAAATACCTAAGGTAAATGATGAGTTATTGGGTGCAGCAAACCAACACAGAACATGTATACATATGTAACAAACCTGCCCGTTGTGCACATGTACCCTAGAACTTAAAGTATAATAATAAAAAAACAGTGCCATGAAAAAGCTGCCAAGAATTCCTGAAAAAAAACATATTCATACCTGCAGCACTCAGACCAATAAAATCAGAGACTCTGGCAGTGAGGTCCAAGTATAGTAATGGTAATTCTAACAAGCAGCTAGAAGTATGAACCCCAGGGGTAGAGGGATGTTCAAAAAAGCTCTGCTTATAGAAGGAAAACCATGTAAATAATATGGTTTACTGATTGGAAGTGATTAATGAAATTCCTATGGTGCATTCACACAAGGGGATACTATCCAGTCTTTTTTCTTTTTAATGCAAATCTATAGATGTTGTGCAAGGCCATTTTCTCCATCAATACTTTGGGCACAGTGATTAAGTTTGAGAGGGTACCTATAAAACCATTTGAGACCTGAAGAAATTGATTACAAAATATAAAACTAAAACTGCAAAATTGTAACTGATAAATGTTTGTCTATAAAGCATAACATGCCAACTTCAGCAATTATTAGGCTTAGTATTCATAACATTTTCATTACTTTTGAAAACAGTTGTTAAGTTATATTCTCACCTCAAGAATTCCCAAGTATTCTCAATGTCAATGGTTCTTAAGATATGCCCCCAAGAAGAGCAACATCAGCATCACCCAAGAACATATTAGAAATGAAAACTTTTGGGCCATACCTCAGATCTACTGAATCAGAAACTATAGGGATGGACAATTATCTAATTATCTGTTTGAACAAGCCCTGCAAGGGATTCTGATACATGCTTAAATATGAGAACCACTCTGCTAGATGATTACCAAAATAAAAACATAAGAATCTTATAAAATTGAAATTAAAATAAGCAATCATAAATTAAGTAATATGAAGTAACCGAGTAATTTATAAGGCCCAATTTGAAATCCTATCAAATATTTCTACTGACATATATACATTTCATATATATATATAAAATACAATATATACACACAGACACACATATCCTCAAAAAGTTAAACATAAAATTGCCATATTTCAACTGAGCTTCAACAAGGGTGCTAAGAATATACAATGGGGGAAAGGGCAATCTCTTCAATGAATGGTGTTGGGAGAACTGGATATCCACATGCCAAAGAAAGAAATAGACACTTATCTTATGCCATACACAAAAATCAACTCAAAATGGATTAAAGGTTTAAACATAAGACCTGAAACTGTAAAACTCCTAGAAGAAAACATTGAGGGAAATCTTCGTGACACTGATCTTGGCAATAATGTCTTCGATATGACATCAAAAGCACAAGCAATGAAAGCAAAACAACTGGGACTACAAGCAACTTCTGCACAGCCAAAGACGGAATCAATGGAGTGAAAAGGGAATCTACAGAATGGGAGGAAATATTTGCAAACCATATATCTGCTAAGGCATTAATATCTGAAATATATCAGGAACTCCTAAAACTCAACAGCAGAAAAACAAATAACCTAATTTTAAACTGGGCAAAAGACTTTAATAGGCATTTCCCCAAAGAAGATGTACAAATGGCCTACAGATATATAAAAAATTGCCCAACATCACTCATCATCAAGAAACTACAAACCAAAACCACAATGAGATATCACCTGACATATGTTAGGATGTCTATTATCAAAAAAACAAAAGATCAGTGTTGGCAAGGATATGGAGAGAAGGGAGCTCTTGTATATGGCTGCTGGGAATGTAAATTAGCACAACCATTACGGAAAATTATGTGGATGTTCCTCAAAAAATTAAAAATAGAACTACCACATGATCCAGCAATACCATTTCGGGGTATACAAACAAAAGAACTGAAATTAGGGTTTCTAAGAGATATTTGCATTCCGTGTTTATTTTAGCACTATTCACAATAGCCAGAATGTGGGAACATCTGAATGCCCATCAACAGATGAATGGATAAAGAGAATTTGGTATATATATGAATATTATTCAGCCTTTAACAAAAAGAAGGAAATCCTGGCATATGTGACAATATGATAAACCTTGAGGACATACATTATGCTAAGTGAAATAGGCCAGTCATAGAAGAAAAAATACTGCATGATTGTGTTTACAGGAGATACCAAAAATGGTCAAACTCACAGAAGCAGAGAATAGAATAGCGGTTGCCAGGGGCAGGAGGGAGGGGAGAATGGGGAGTTGCTGTTCAGTTTCAGTTATGCAAAATGAATTAGTTCTAGGGACCTGCTGTACAACATTGCATGTATAGTTAACAATACTGTATTGCACACTTAGAAATTTGTTAAGAGGGTAGGTCTCACATCATCTTCTTACCACTATTTAAAAAAAGAACAAGAAAAAAAGAATTACCATAAGACGTAGCAATTCCACTCCAAATGTATACCCCAAAGAATTAAAAGAAGAGACTCAGATTCTTGTACACCATTGTTCATAGCAGCATTACCCACAATAACCAAAAGGTGAATCTAAGTGTTTATCAACAGATTAATCAATTTTAAAATATGGTATATAAATACAATGGAATATTATTCAGCCATAAAAAGGAATCAGATTCTGATATATGCTAAAACATGAATGAACTTCAAAAACAAGATGCTAACTGAAGTAAGCCAAACATGAAAGAACAAATATTGCAGGATTCCATTTATATGATATACCTAGAATAGGCAAATTCACAGAGAGAAAATAGAATAGAGGTAATCAAGGACTGGGAGAAGGGGAAAATAAGGAGTTACTGTTTAATGGGAACAGTGTTTCTCTTTGGGGTGATGAAAAAGTTCTGGAAATGGATAGTGGTCATGGTTGCACAATATTGTGACAGTATTTCTTGCTACTGAATTGTACACTTAAAAATGTTTAAAATGAGGCTGGGCACAGTGGCTCATGCCTGTAATCCCAGCACTTTGGGAGGCTGAGGCAGGTGGATCACCTGAGGTCAGAAGTTTGAGACCAGCCTGGCCAACATGGTGAAACCCCATATCTACTAAAAATAAAAAAATTAGCCAGGCATGGTGGTGGATGCCTGTAATCCCAGCTACTAGGGGGGCTGAGGCAGGAAAGTCACTTGAACCTGAGAGGCAGAGGTTGCAGGGAGCTGAGATCGCACCACTGCACTCCAGCCTGGGCAACAGAGCAAAACTCTGTCTCAAAAAAAAAATGGTGCATTTTATGTTTTATATATATATTACTACAATAAAAAGTACATATATGTCATATATATATATATATATAAAACTCTAATTTGTTTGATATGATTGAGGTGGACCTTCAGAGATTTTCCTAGGGTTAAGGGTCTTTCAATGTCCATAGTAATCACTTAAAAATAAGTTAATATGAAAAAAGTCAAGTTGCTTTGTCGCAAGTGCTTCTTCTTGGCGCTCAGCTCAGAAATCACTTCCTCCAAGCCTCCCATGACACCCCCAGGTTCGTTGCTTCTCCTCTGTCCTCCCTCAGTACCTCCACCTCTACAATATTGCCCAACACCACATACTAGACTGGTTTGTTTACCTATTTACCCCAGTAAACTAAAGCTACTGAGGGCAGGGACCATTGTTCATGAGTCTCCAACATCTAACAAACCTGGACCTCAGCATTTAATAACAAATGAGTGAATAAGTGAATGAGCCAGTGAATAGATAAATGAGTTCATAAATAAACAAATGATTTTCACATCAGCCATCAGGTGTCCACTGAGATTATGTGCAAAATTTTGTACATACATAAGTTTTCAGGAGAGAAGGTCCGTACCTTGCATTGGATTCTTAATGGGATGCATGACCCCAACGTGCCTAAAACCACTGAAGTAAAGAGGGGACAGGATGGGGATGGACTAGAAGATTTCCCATGGATGGCCATTGGCAAGGATTTCAAACAGATCAAATAAGAGTGAGCAGCAGATAACATATTACACTGTGGACAAAAGCAAGGGAGGAATCAGATACTTTACTTCATGGGTCCTGCTGCATCAGCCAACTATTCCTCTTTGATTTCCTGAGGTTCACCAGTTCTTTGATTTTAGAAAAACAAATGAATACTCTGGTCACTATCACTGTGTCATTCTGGCAGACTTTAGCTAGACACAGCTGCTTCCAACTTTTAAAATTGTCAAGGACCGTGTTTTTGGAACAGCTGAATACTCTACTGAGGAAAGGGCCCGTCATTGATCTAAATTACATGCAATTCAACAAGATATTTAATAAGGTTCTACTGGGTAATAGAGGCTAGGGATGCACAGATGATTATGCCATGGTTTGAGGGGCACTTACAGTTTCATGGAAGAAAATCCTCTGCTCAACCCACCTAGTAATCAAAGAAATGAAAATTAAAATGACAGCAAGAAACCTCTTTGGACCCATCAGACTTTTTGTAAGGATATGGGGAAATGGGACCTTCCCGGGGATGGAAACAAAAGGTCATTCTGGAGGGTGCTTTCTTGGTGCCTACCATGTATCCTACCTTACCTTGCCCTAGGGTAAGTGGTAGCTTACCCTACTACTCAGCAATCCTACTCCGGGCATATACCCCCAAGAAATTATCTCACTGATTCATAAGAGGATTTATGCAAAGTTGTTTTCTAAATCTCCTAGAAATCCCAGAGACTATTGTTTTTCCTTCTCCCACTTACACAGGGCATGGTGGAAACTTTAGTTAATAATGCTCTGCCACAGGGGAAGAACTCAGATGTATTGCCCTTGACCTACCCTCATCACCTAGCTCTGTAATTCCCATCTCAAACCATCTTGGACCTGTAATTTATCTCTGTTTCCAGTAGCAGGTAGTTATAACAGGGTAAATGTTCCCTGGTGTCAGGTCCACAACTATGCCAAATGTCACACTTAGGGTCAGGTTCCAGCCCCAGCTGAGGTCCGAGGGGAGTGGGTGGATGGGCGAATAGCTGAAAGAACATTTGGGGGACCATAGGCAGGTGAATATGGTTTTATTCAGCAGCTCTCTCAGCAGCAGCTTACTCACACTAGCTCTCTCACACCGTTCATTTTCGGCTGCTTGCTCCGGCCACTCCCACGCACAGCTGCACGGCTGGCTCTCCCTTGCCTTCAGGATCAGCAGCTTAACTCTTTCTCTCTCTGGGCACAAGCTGGTTTCTGGCTTCCCCCTGTCCATCTGCCAGATGGTAACTCTCCCGTACAGGGGCCAGTAGCTTCACTCTCTCTCTCTGGGTGCCAGCGCTTGCACAGGAGCCACGTCGAGCCCTAGCCTCCCTCTATCTGCAAGAAGGACAGCTCTGGTACTCTCTCTCTCTCTCTCTCTCTCTCTCTCTCTCTCTCTCTCTCTCTCTCAGCACAAGAGCAAGAGCCTGTACAGCATCAGCAGGGCAGCTATACCTTCTACAGACAATAGTGGCTCAAAGCCAAGTATGAACTTACACAAACAGGTCATACAACAAGTGGAGTATGCACCTGCGACCCAAACTCACTGAGTCACTTTGGCCCGGATGTCTGCCTCAGCCTATTGTTGACCCTTTGGGTTTCAGTCTCTCCATTGAACTTTCTGTTCTTAGTAACTCATCTTTTGTGTGGAAACTGATCATTTGTGTGCTCAGTGAGTTGCATACCAATTTTTCATTGAATATTTTTATTAATGTGTTCATTTGTTATGACTCTATACGCTAAATAAAATATAAATAAAAATATGATGACATTATGATTTAGAAAAATAGTTTAGGATAAACCATCATTACATAATTTAGAAATATATAGAAAGAACTCAGGAAGCAAGTATTAAGCCTGCTTTCCAATATCTCTACTCTGTGCTTTGAATGATAAAACCTATATCACTTTATGTAGCAGTGAAGCTTTATTTTTTTAGCTTATTAAGAAATGTTTCAAATATAAAAATAAGCTCTACTTGCTCCATCTGATGTCTGATTCTGAGCAGGGCAGCTAGCTGATTTGATAAAATGCAATATTTCCCCAAGGCCAGGACTGTGGATAAAATGATTTTGAATATTAAATATCTTCATAACTTCCTACTAAAGCAGGAACAACCAAAGGAAACTGTAATGTATTCAGTACTCCATCCCATTAGCAGGTGTTGGTGGTTCCAAACTTTAGCACCGTCTACATCCTCTCTCTGAGTATCTCTATGCTGCATTAGCTTTTCTTAGAAAAACCCTTGAACATCCTAGTCTATGTTTTGAATTCTACTTAAAAGGTCTCAAATGGAAACAGAGATGGGCTTCAACCAGAGTGCAGGGCAAATAAAATGGAGGTTCATTCTCCCCTCCATTTGCAGCTCCTCTTCCCATCACCCCTGGAGAAATGAAGGGCTCTTGCCCAAAGTATACATTCAACACAAAGGAAGATGAAGGCCTGGACCCTGATGGCAAGGTTTATAGTCTAGTGGTTAAAAAATTAAAACCCGTAGGCATTGAGAAGGAACAAACATTTCAGGGGAAGAAGTTTGATGCCAAGTGAGTTGAATAAATTGTAAATGCCATGGGAACTTAGACCACAGACAAATCATTCCTAGTACTTAGAAAAGACTCAGTGAAACCAACAGACCATGATCTAAGCCTTGGAGAATGGCAAAAATTGGGTAGGTGGAGAGGAGGGAGGGTGTTCCAGGTGGGGGAAGCTGAGTGAGCAGAGGACCTAAAAATGGAAAAAGACAAGACATATGGAAGCAAATGGAAAGGCTTGTCTGAGCAGACATAAGCTGTTTGATTAGAAATAGAAACTGAAGCCAAACCATGAAGGGTCATAAATACCAGACTGCAGAGTACACACCTGACCTTTTCCCCTCTATTCTCTGGTGACACTAATCTGATGAACTAAGTCACAAAGGGGTTAATGGTAGATGTCTTGCTTCCTAATTTTCAGATACCCCAGGGATAGCAAATACCTTTCCTGTTCCACACAAGATCCCATCTATTGGTAGAAGCTGTGTGGAAAACTGTTTCTGAAGAAGATTCTAAGGTCACATCTGAGGAGATTGTGAGTGCTGTGACTTCTTATTGGCATTTGTCAAGGATAAAACAGAGAGGAATTGCAGTAAGAATAGCAGTGAAGATGCTTTGTATTTACCAACTGTGATTCCAAAAGGGATGACGACAATGCTAAGAAATCCAGGCATCAAGGTTTTTTGATGGGGAAAGTGAATGTGCTGACAGCTGGCCTCAGCAGTAGAGAGCACTGTAGTTGATTAGTAATGTCTGTCATGGGCTCAGAAGGAAGAAGTAATGCTACACATGCTACATACTTACTGAACCTACCTTTACACTAAAAGTACTTCAGGCATCAGAACTAACCCATGCAGAAAGTTAGGTGTTCTAGTTTTGTTTGGTTTCATTTGGTTGAGTTTGGGATTGGAAAAGATATAGTTTTCAATTTGTATAACCAAATTAGCAGATATTCATTCTACGTAAAAGACCAGCCCAAAATGGACATGGTGCCTCAGAATAAACTCAAGGCAGGACCAGAGAGCCCATTCATCACAGAGTTCAGAAATTTTAAAGACTTTAATCACAGCAGTTTTGTTCATCATAACCTGTTTATTTGGTGAGACCTACCCAGTGTTCATGAACTTGCTGCCCATGCCTGACAATCCTTCCTGGTGTGAATTAGCCTTCACAGGCAGCTTTTCACCCTGATCTCTGATCTCACTGCCTCTAATTTTTCCTCCTGTTGGAAGCCCTTCATCTCCTTCCCTTCCACACTCCTGGGGAAGAAGGAGTTTGTCAGCACAGAGAGCAATTTTCTCATCTTCTTTTTATTCTTCCTGTAAATACAAACAAGCAACCAGAACTACAAGAACTTTCATATTTGCAAACACCCCAGGGTGTTTCACAAAAATCAATCTGACCAAAAACCATAAAATATAAATTTACCTGATACAAGCACAGGATGACTGTGGAGATTTCTCCCCGTACGTCCGCATTACACAATGTCCATACAAATGACTCTGGAAACTGCACCAATTACCAGAGCCACTGGATACATCTCAAGGTCAAGAGAATTTGCAAGAAAAAGAAAGCAAATGAAATGCATCTTTAAAGAGGTTTATTTGCCTAAGAGAGACAGGGCTGGAGCACATTCAAACAAAAGCAGATGATTTGGGCAAGAAATTTTCTACCTTCTCTTTGTGGTTTTACGGCTATCTGAGAATCGCAGCCCCCATCATCCATTCCAGAGGCATTTCCTAATCTGAAGTCTGTGTGATGTTCTTCTGTTACTGTGCAAGAAATGAGAATTGTGCTGGGCATAGGGGAAGGCAGACAGGAGGGGCATAGATGCTGCATATTTAAACATATAAAATGTTTACTTTTTTCTAATTATTAAAAAAAATCTTACTTAGAGTAGAAATTTACAAAACATAAGGAATAAAAAAAAATTAAAGTCACTACTAATCCTTCTCCAATCAGCAATAACCATATATTGGTTATTGCATATATTCACCAGTGCAGTCTCAAAAGGCCTGCAGCAGAACCCTCTGGTGCATGTACGACATGAAGACTCCCGGACCTACGCCCACAACTGCAGAATCCAGACTTCTAAGGGTGGGTCCACACGTCTGCATTTTTAAAAGACACCCCCAGCAATTTTTTTTCAATAACATATTGTTTTAATTAAAGAGGTCATTTACAGTTGAGAAAATACCTTCTCTGGTAGTCCTTTCTTTGGTGGCTCATGAAAAAGGAGTTCTTCGTGCACTTCATCTTTGAAACATAACCTTTTCCAGATACAGTAATAATACTTGTAGTTTCATCCAATTGTGTGGCAAACTTCCCACTGAATAATTCGTTCTAATGATTGTCTGTTCACATCTTCACTCATGTTTTCCAGGCATTTTCCAACATCATTTGTTGACCAAAAAAATGTATCTTGGTTTGCTGCCATCTTGTTTTCCAGTCTGTAATCCATTTAAGCATTTGCCTACTGGTATTACCTCTTAGATTTTCTCTATTGAAAAAAAACATCCACCTCAGGGCTGGGTGTGGTGGCTCATGCCTGTAATCCCAGCACACTGGGAGGCCAAGATAGGAGCATTGCTTGAGCCCAGGAGTTCAAGACCAGCCTGGGCAACATGGCAAGACCTTGTCTCTACAGAAAATTAAAAATTAGCTAGCTGGGCATAGTGACCCCCAGCAATTTTTATGAGAACTTCTTCTCTGCACTATAAGCCCTCCAAATGTATAGATTTGTGCTTCTTTTGTTCACCGTTGTGTCACAGAGCCTGGCACATAGGGGGTACTCAATAAGTTTGTATATAGCTGGGCATGGTAACATGCACCTGGAGTCTCAGCTACTCAGGATACTAAGGCAGGAGGACCACCTGCACCCAGGAATTCAAGACCAGCCTGGGCAACATAGTGAAATGCTGCCTCTTAAAAAAAAAAAAAAAAATATATATATATATATATATATAGAGAGAGAGAGAGAGAGAGAGAGAGAGAGAGAGAGAGAGAGAGAGAGAATAAACAAATAAATGTTCTTAATATTTTTATCTTTTTTTCTCTCACTTATAAATTTTTCTTTTCTTTTTTTTTCTTTTTTTGGAAATGTGTCCTCATAGTTTCACTTAATGGCAGACAAGGCACTTACCATGTGCCAAACCCATGAAGTAACCATTATCTGTAAACCCTATTTTTCAGATGAAAAATCTTGGACACAGAGAGGTTATGTAATTCATTCCAACATCACACAGCTAGGAAGCAGTAGAAGCACGTTTCAACCCCAGTAGTATTACTAGAAATCCGGAGTCTTCATGAATCATGTCTGCATTTGTCTTGAACCTCTTTTCAAGTTTTCAATATTGTTTCACATTTTGTAATGGTAACATGGTATTCCACTGTACCGATTCACTAGAATTTATTTAAGAAATTATTGGACAATTTCTCTCTAATTTTCAGTGCTGTGTAAAAACCATGTTAATTAAATTTTCCCATATCCAGATTTATATTTTCTTAGAATCATTTCCTGAAAATAGAATCGCTAAATCAAAGGATAGGATCATTTTTAGGGCTCTTGATTCAGATGGTCAAATCAAACCCCTGTTTTATTAAGATACACATTCACCATCAGCAGAGATACCTATTTCCCCCATAGAAAATACAAAAACTTTGAATATCATGTAAAATATTTATTAGTACTGCTATATTTAGGGGGGGTGTTTTAGTTCTTTTTAAATAGGGCACAGGGTAGGATCTTGGCAGTGCCAATGGATAAAGAATTAGGTAAGGAAGGCTGGGCGTGGTAGCTCATGCCTGTAATCCTAGCACCTTGGGAGGCCGAGGCAGGAGGATCCCTTGAGCCCAAGAGTTCAGGACCAGCCTGGGCAACATAGAGAGACTCTGTCTCTATTTTTAAAAGTTAAGTTAATTTTTTAAAAACAAAATTAGGCAAAGAGACAGAACTGAGTTCTTCCCCACACCTCCTGGGAGCATTCTAGGTACCCCTTTCCAACATATCTTGGGTTTTGTTTGTGTTTTTATGTTGTTTTGTGTTGTTTCTGTACTTGATATGGTTTGGCTGTGTCCCCACCCAAATCTCATCTTGAACTGGAGTTCCCATAATCCCCACATGTCATAGGAAGGACTTGGTCGGAGGTAATTGAATCATGGGGGCAATTACCCCCATGCTGCTGTTCTGGTGATAGTGAGTGAGCTCTCATGAGTTCTAATGGTTTTATAAAGGACTTTTCCATCTTGGCTCAGCGCCTCTCCTTCCTGTCATCATGTGAAGTATGTGTTTGCTTCCCCTTCTGCCTTGATTGTAAGTTTCCCGAGGCCTTCAAAGCCACTGGGAACTGTGAGTCAATTAACCCTCTTTCCTTTATAAATTACCCAGTCTCAGGCAGTTCTTTATAGCAACATGAGAACAGACTAATACAGTACCTTTATTTATGTTACACTCCCAGCTGTTTGGATATTTTCATTTCTATGCATTCCACAAATTCACTTCCTCACTGTTCCACTCCTTTGTGATTACACTTCCCAGAAGATTTACAAAAGACCTATTAAGAGTCAACAGAAGCCTTATCTACTGTGATTATCCACAGAGCACAAATAAAGGAATAGAGGCTCAGCCAGGCTGAGTAACTTGCCCAAGGTCACACAGCATGCAAAAGGGAAGAGCCTGGATTCTCAGAGCTGGAGCTCTTAACTATACCCTCCACAGCCTCTCTGTTGGCAAAACTTCCCGCCCCTGAGAGAAAACCTGAGCTGTGAATCAACCATTCCCCAGGCTGACTGACCTAGCAACCTTACAGCCAAACAGAGAAATTACTTCTCCCCTTGCAGCAGAAGAGGGAAGGAAAGAGTCTCTACCCTTTGCCCAAGCATTCCTAATGGATCCATCACCCCTCCCAGAGTCACTGGCTTCAAACACTTAGCCTGCGGTGTAACTGAAATCATTATCGATCCAGACTGTTCTCTAAATGAGCTCACAATCTACCATGCCGCAGACCATCCAGGCCCCGAGGAGCAGCTGCCTCCTTGATCCACTCTTCCTGGCTCATATTTACACTAGGAAATTAGAAGTTAAAGTAAAAGCAGATAGAGATGGAATTGAATTATATCAAGCAAAGACACAGTGTGCAAAGAAGGCAAAAGTGAATGAGCAAGTTTGTGGCAGGCATTGCCTGAGTTGGCAACTCAGTGCCCTTCCCAACATCTCCGGTATTCATTGATGTGTGAACTTAATGGGGGCAGGGGCTGTGCCTGTATCACTCACATCATATCACTGTGTGAATGTATCACCATCCTGCTGTCAGGAGAACTTGGAAATGACAGATGAAGAGATTGGCTTAAACCAGTCTGCGCTTGTTCTTTTCTAAGTGAGAAGCCCAGAGGAAAGGCAACCTCAGGGTTGGTCTGGGAGTGCAACCAAGCCATCAGGATCCAGGCTTTTCCTGCATTTCTGCTCTGCCATCCTCTTGTCATCTCCTCCTACTCAGGCTTGATGCTCTGGGCCCTCAAGCTCCAAACATCAACTCCCCATTCAAAGCAGGAAAAGAGGAAAGAGGGCAGTGCCACCCAGGCCCCCTTCCCTGTCTGCACTTTTTATCAAAAGCACCCAGCCTCCTCTCACATCTCATCCAGTTCAGGATCTCAAGCCTACTAGATGGGGTGGTGGGGGTGATGAGGGAGTGGTATTATCCTGATCCGTTTAGAACAATCATAAATGACTCTTCACTGAGGTCTGACAAATTCTTGCCCCAAACAAAACTGATGTTCTATCAAAAAGAGAAAAAGAGGAATATTGGCAACTAACAATGACTGTTTCAACTGTACCCTAAGCACACAGCAGAAGGCCTGGCAAGTAGCAGGTGCTCAGTGAACAAATTTGATGAATCAACAAATGCCTTTGTTCTGTAAGGATGGAGGGAGGAGTGTGGATTGGGGAAAAGGGTCAAAGAGGAGAACAGAGGAGAGTGGAAGATACGGGGTTGCATCTGCTTCCCATCTATTCCTGGGATAGGTTTGAGCTCCTGTGGTTGAAGGAGTAAAGGCCAGAAACTGATGGTCATGAGCATCCTGGTGATATTCTAGGTGAGGGGTAAAGGCCAGAAGCTCAGGGCACTGATTGGCACCACATAACCCAGCAATGCTCTGCCCATAAGAAACTGAAAGCATTAGCGGTGTCCAGAGAGAGTCCTTTGGCATGGGAAGCCAGCAGTATTCTTGGGGTGGGCCTCAGGGCGGCTTCAGCAGATGGCCTGCCAGGCTGTGGACTCTGTCAGGTGGGAGCCAGAAGAGAGGAAGGAGGAGGCCACGTAGAGGCCACAGCTGACAGACTGGCCATGGGTGCTCCTGCAACAAGCCTTGGAAATCCAAAGAACACTGTGAGGGGGTCAGTGCTGTCAATCAAGAAGGTGGAGGCTTGTGCCAATACAATTTGTATTTCACAGGCTGGTGTCATTTAAGTTGCAAGTGGACAAGACAGAGTTGGCTATGGTTTGCCCACAAGAGGAATGCTGGCCTAACTAGATTCTCAGAGCTGGTGACACCCATGGTAAGAAGCCTGCCCAGGAAGCCGGAGTTAGATTTCAGGGTCAGGATTTGAGGATTGTGCAGACAGAGCTGGAATTGGGGAACTGCTAGCAGCCATGCCTCCCTCATCCCTGAGCCGTGCCTAGAATAAGAGTCACTACTCTCTCTCTGGTTTAGATGGTCCATCCTCATCCCTGGACCTCAGTTTTCTCACTTATAAAATGAAGGGATCACATTATAGTCCCTAAAAATCTCTTAACACTGGTATTCTGTTTTATTAGCTAAGGAATATACAAACAAAAAGAGCATTAAAATAAAATCAGAGCAACTGAAGACATGAATAAAGATATGGCCCAACCAAGAGGCAGTGATGAAGCAGTTGAAATTCAGGCTCTGGACTGGGCCGGACCTGAGCTTAGGGTCAAGATCTATTACATCTTATATTTCTAAGTCTGAGACATGTTTTCATTGTCTATAAAATGGAAATAATAATACCAATCTCATGAAGTAGTGTTGAGAATTAAATAATAGACCCATTGCCTAGGAAAGTGCCAGGTATCCACTAGGTGCTTCATAAATGTCACTTTAAAGTAACCAAAAAAAAAATAAATCCTCAAGTGATGATCTGCTACTAGGACTTCAGAACCTCAATCTCCTGTTTTAGTTTCCAAATCCTTGTTCCAAAAAACTATCCATTTTCTGCCTGCCAACTTCATGTCTAAGGAGGCAGCCAGAACCATCACACCTTCCTGAAAGTTTAATGACTGCATGTTTTATTTAGGGGATTGCCAGGGTTCATCCTGGACTCAGAGAGGTGTGGGGAGGCCCTCTATTCTCAAAGGGCCCAAACTTGTTCCTTTCATAGGCCTTGTCTTGTTGGATAGCCAAATAAAAGACTTTGCCCACTCAAATTCAAAAATCTATTCATTAATGGGATGCAATTCACATTATATGCCACTAATTACCCTAGGAAGGCATTTAAAATTAATAAGGAACTACAGTTTAATTGTTCCATAATGACAGGGAGTTCCAAAGTGCCCTCTTGAGTAATAAAATTAACATTTAAACTAGTTCAGTCAAAGAACCTTCCCTTAACTATAACTCTTCACTATTAGCATGGCTTATTTATTTATTTATTTTTCTCTTTGGGCAGTTCTAAAATACCACAAATTTAACTTTAAGAATCTGCCGAATGTTCCAGACAGCGACTGCATCGTGTGCAGTATTTCAGGTGAACTATGGATGGCAGGAGGAACCCTGGCCCCCACCACACACACACACACACACACATACACACATACAGGTTAAAGTTAGATTGCCCTACATTTATTTAAGCAAGGGTAGAGAATCTTTTCAGAGGACAATGCATCTCCCTAAAGGGAGGTGGGAGGCCAGAGCCAGCTGGCAAAACGCTGTCCAGGGTAGAGTCATCCAAGATCTCAGATGAGACATTTTTGCTCTGAAACCATTGTTTCTTTCACATTTGAACTGCTATCACTATTCCAAGATCCTCTCTGTGCTTTTGTTTAAAGGAATGTGGCATATTTAAAACATGCCTGTAAAAGGTGGATTCTAATTTCCTCTCCCTTTGAATATGGGGAGGATTTGGTGATTCCTTTCTAACAAATAAAACAGGGCAAAAGGGAGGCTGCGTGTCTTCCAGAACTAGGTTCTAAAAAGGACATGGCTTTCACTTGGCTCTGCCTTGAGATGCTTGTCCTTGGGATCCAACCACCATGTTGTGAGGAAGCCCAGGCACACGCAGAAGCTGCACTTAGGTGTTCTGGCCAACAGGCCATTGAGGACCCCAGCCAGCAACAGCATTGACCGCCAGATCCATCAGTGATGAAGCCTGAAGAGGATTCCAAGCACCCAGCATTCAAGCCACAGAGGCCCCAGGCACTGTGGGACAGAGACAAGTCCTGCCCCCGGCACTCTGAATTCCTGACCTGCAGAAACTGTAAGAGCTATTAAATGATGATTTTAAGCACCTAAATTTTGGAATAAGCTGTTACACAGCATTAGATGACTAACACAGGAATGTTTACAGACACTGTGCATCCTGGTTCTTAAACAAAGCCTTAAGGCCAGTAAGGCCTTATCCATTCAAGATAGAGGAGAATGAGAGGGAGGCCAGCCATGCCTGACCACTGTCCCAGCTACCAGCCTTCCAGCATGCGGGTCACCCTGCAGAGCAACATATTCCAAAAGAGGCTCTTTGGCCCCGAGCAATTTTAAGGTTGAAGGATTTTCCTATTATTCAAAGAGATAGGACTAAGCACAGCTTATCAACCTTGGATGTTTGCTTTCCCTAAAGAGCTAAGGACTGGCATTGCTAATCCCTTGAAAGTGTCCTTTCAGAGGCTCCCGTCATGTTGCGGCTCAGTTCACACATGCTTGGGAGAGACGAAAAGTCAATGGAGAGGGAATGGCTGTGTTCTGGGACTTGTCGTACCCCATTCTCCATGCCTGGCCCTAGCCACACCCCATATCCACTGTCTCTCACACCAGTACTGCTAACTCCCTCAGGCCAGGCCAGCTGTCTCCTCATTCACTCATTCAATATGCATCAAGTACTTACTGCATCAGGGGAGATAGACATTAAATCAATCATACAAATAAATAATTATACTTGTTCTAAGCACTGTGAGGGAGAAGTACAGGGTTCTCTAGGGAGCTAGGGATATTTAAACTAAGACATGGAAAACTAGAGAATTATAGAGACAAACAAGGGCAGAGTGGGGGCATAAAGAGAACATTCCAAACAAACAAATAACATGTACAAAGGCCACAAGATAGGAAGAAAATGTGTGGTACCTGGAGTCCTAAAGAAAGACCAATCAGGCTGGGTGTGGTGGCTCACGCCTGTAATCTCAGCACTTTGGGAGGCCGAGGCGGTTGGATCACGAGGTTAAGAGATCGAGACCATCCTGGCCAACATGGTGAAACCTCATCTTTACTAAAAATACAAAAATTAGCCAGGCTTGGTTGCATGCACCTGTAATCCCAGCTACTCAGGAGGCTGAGACAGGAGAATCATTTGAACCCGGGAGGCAGAGGTTGCAGTGAGCCGAGATCACACTGCTGCACTCCAGGCTGGCGACAGAGCCAGACTCCGTCTAAAAAAAAAAAGACCAATCAATCAGTACCATAAGACAGGATGAGAAAAAATAATAATAGTAATTTTTAAAATAAAAAAATTTAAAAAGAAGGACCAATTAGGACAGTGGGAGCAGAGAAAGCTGTAGAAGAGCCTGATGAAAGAAGCATCTCTGGGGGAGGGTGGGGGTGATGTGCAGGCCTCATGAAAAGATTGGGTCTGTATTCCAAAAACAACATGCAGCTGCAAAAGCGTTCCAAGCAGGAGAGTGACAAGGTGAAATTTCTTTTGTTAAATCATTTCTGTTCCCTAACCTTATTGTTTCCCTCCTGTATGTGCACCTTTGTAAAACCCAGATCACATTATATCACAGCTACTTGCTTAGGTAACTTTCTCCCAGACTGATGGCCTCTGAGAGCAGGGACCATGCCTGCACCATACTTGTGACTTCGTCGGGCTCCCGACCACTCCTCCTGCAGCCTGCAAGGTCTGGCACCATCATTCCCTTGTCCACCTCTCCAGGATCATCTCGAGTTTTTTTTTTTTTCTTTTTTAAAAAATTTTATTTTATTTTATTTTATTTTATTCTAGGTTCCGTGATATATGTGCAGGATGTGCAGGTTTGTTACATAGGTAAACATGTGCCATGGTGTTTTACCGCACCTAACAACCTATCACCTAGGTATTAAGCCCCACATGCTTAGCTATTTATCCCGATGCTCTCCCTCCTCCCACCCGACCATCCAGTCTTTTTTCTCTGGTCACTCACCATGGACGAGGCACACTGACAGATTGTCACTTCAGGGGCCCTTCCAAGATGCCCTGGCTAAGATAAGACCCCCGCTAAATGATCTCAGAGCAACCAATGCTTCCCCACTGGAGCACCTACCAGGATTTATATCACTACTTATATACATTATTGATTTAATATCTGTCTCCCCTCCTAGACTGTCATTTTCATGAAGGCAAAGAACCTGTCTCTCTTGGTCATCATCATATCCCCTGTACCTCGCACTGCAACACACATTGCTGGCATTCCAAAAAGAGTTGTTGAATGCCAGAATGAATGAGTATGTGTGAACTGGCAAATGAATGGGTGAATTAATGCATGATCCCAGTGGCCACCCGGGCCAGTTCAACCGTGGATGTTGGGCACCTCTTTGTGATCACCCTTCAGTACTTTTAATGGCACAACCTCTTTGTTGGCCTCACTGACACACTAATGGAAGGAATCCATCTTAATGCAGCCTTTATAGGATAAATCGAAAGTGGGCACAGGTAGAGGCAGGGAAGGTATTTTTGGCAATCTCTGAGTAGTTATCTTAATCCTTCCACCAAGTAAAAGGGTGAAAACTGGCAAACACCCATGCTCAGTGAATGATTCCCTGTGAATGCATTCCTAAGCTCCCCAAGTCAAGGGCATTTCAAAGTCTTTCACAGGAACCAAACACAGTCCTATACGTCAGTGCTTTCCAAGCTACCGCTGGTCAAGGGCTGAGTTTTATTTTTGTTTTCAACCCATCACAGAAAAATACTTTATAAAATACCAAAATTATATGCTTGGATGTAACAGCAATGTCAAATTGCTATAAATGTTTCTAAATACTTATTTTTCATTTCTGTACTCATTTCATCATGGGTAACACATATTTTGCACACTTAAACCCATCTGCAGACCACACTTTGAGTAGCACTGTTCCAGATCAGTACTCGCACTCCCACTGTGTCACTCCTCAGCCATGACAGACATTATTAATCAATTATCACACAGTTTCCCACTAAGACCACATTTGGCTTTCACATCTTTCTGTTCCTAGTATTCAAGACACTGAGCAAACAATCAGAGATACCATGGGAAATAAACCTTATTTATCATCTCTGCTCTACATGGTCCATAGATTGGCCATTTATCATATTCATGTCTGTGATAAGGAAATGTCTGTATTTTTGTTTATAGCCTAATGAAAAGTTCACAGAGAAAGGCCAACTCATCAAAAAGAATCCTTCTTGTTCATTCAGTTCAGTAGCAATCTTCTGCCGCTTGAAGAGTCTTTAATTCATACATACTAACAAAAGATGCAGCAATCTATATTAGATACAGAAACTTCTGGTCTGTTCTCAGATGTCAGCTGTACAGATCATATTTGGGAATCTGGAATTACTGGTTGTTCATTGCTTTGATTCTTTCTTCCTTCAAATTCTTCATTCCTATGGCTTACCTGCTTTTATTTCAAGTTGTCACAAGGGTTCATTCACAGTGGATCGTTTTCAGTACTCATTATCCACTGTGTCAAAACACTGAGGGTTTCCATTCCTCCCAAGTTCAGTCTTTTCCCCAGCAAGACTAAAACCCCTCAGTCCTTCTCCTGTAACCATCAAGCTCTGACCCAAACTCCATTCACAGTCATGGAGAGTCCAAAGTAGAAGAAGCCACAAGACAGAGAGAATTGATCTGTTGTCCCTGCATTTCAGATCCAAAGCTCAGTCTGAAGAAAGATGAATTTGACTTTGAACCTTTTCTCTCCACCTCACCTGTAAAGTTCCCTTTGAAATGTTTTTGCAGCTTCCCAGTGGACCCTGCAAACCACAGAATCACAGACTGTGAGTGCTAGAAGGGACACTGAAGAGCATCTATGTAATCAAAAATCTTCTTTTTAGCAAGGAAAAACAAATGAGATTAGTTTGAAGAGTCAGAAGAATCAGGCTGTCTCACTAATCACCTGGATGACCTTAGAAGTGCTAATTCACCTCTCAGCCACCGTTTTCAAGGAAAACAGATAAGATCCTTAAAATGTGATGACAGTGACTCACTCACAGGCTAGTTGAGAACTAAATGAGATCACAAAAAGCAAAAGTGCTATGAAAGTGGGAGCACCACGTGAATGTCAGGGTTTTAGCTGTCCTGAAGTACAGGTTGAGCATCCCAAATGGGAAAATGCAAAATGCTTTGAAATCTGAAAGTTGTTGCGTGGCAACATGACACTCAAAGGAAATGCTCATTGGAGCATTTCAGATTTTAGATTTTGGGATTAGGTATGTTCAACCAGGTAAGTATATAATGCAAATATTCCAAAATCCAAAAAATGCGAAATATTAAACACCTCTTGTCTCAAGCATTGTGGATAAAGGATACTCAACCTGTACCACAGGAAACTAGAAGCAAGTGTCAGAGTGGAGACACAGGGGTGAGGGAGAGAGATAATTCAATCTACCTTTTGACAAAGACCTTGGGAGCTGGAATGAATTTAAGAAAAAGAATTAGGAAGTTTGGACCCATTTGTAGTCCAGGCAAGAAGTGATAGTAGCTTGAACTAGGATAGTGATTGTGAAAGGAAAAAGTGGACAGATTCAAAAATAAATATGAAGTAAAATCCTCAAGGCTAGATGATGGATTAGACATGGAAACAGACAGAGAGGTATTCAGGTGAGATTTCTGGCTTATTTAAGTGAATGGCGGCGGCGTCCTCTGAGTCTGGAAACACTAGAAGAGATTCAGGTAGGTGAGGCACAGGTGGAAGATCACAGACTCATTTTCCAACAGGGTGAGTTAGAGACATCCAAGTCAAGGTGGCAGAGAGACCACTGGAGCTAAGAGGTATGCATGGCTCAAGATATAAAAGAAGTATATGCATGTGGGTGGGAATGGAAGCAATGGGCTGGAAGAGATCGCCTAGAGAAAGAATACTGGGTGGAAGAAGAAGTGGGCCTGGGGCCAAGCATGAAGGAATCCTGATATTTAATGGCAGAGGAGGATGGAACCTCTAGAGAAACAAAGGAGAGACAAGAGAGACAGAAGAAAAGGCAGAATCACATCTCAACCAATGGAGGGAAGAACTGGCCAGTAGCATCAAGTGCTGATAAGGATTTATTTAGGATAAATATTGAAAAGTATCCATTTGATGAGCAATGGACATCATCAGTGCCCTTTCATGATAGAAATCAAACTCCAGGTCCTTTCTAAGTACAGGTTGTTCCCTGTTCCTTGTCCCCACTACCATCCAAGATTCATAGTAGACCTCCAGTCTCTGGGAAAAAACAGTCCTCCTTGAGGGACAGCTTTGGGCTTCAGTTAAGCCTGGAGCTTCGTGGAGACCCAGCTCCACCCTACCCTCTATGAAATCCTACGTACTGATACTGGTTTTGTCTAAAACACAGATGAAATATAGAGCACGCCTGTTACACCAGACCTGGGTCCACATCAGACATCACTAATGGATCAGAATTGCCACCTGCAAACGTGTGTCTCTGGGGGTGACTGTCTCCGTATCTCCAGTTCTGGTTTGCCCGCACAGCCCAGAACCCTGGATGCCCCTGCCCACCACATGGTCCATTTCTCCCTTAGGGAGGCAGAGACAGCGGAGATGAAGCACATTCCAGTGCCAGCACCTCTTTGTTCCTGGTTCCACATCCCTGGCTGCTTGGCTGCACACAGCTGGTCGGCCAGACTGTTGCATCTGTTCCCAATATTGATGTGATTCTCAGTGATTTGCTTTGGAAATCAAAACCTGGGGATTGTCGGCTTTATCTAAAAGCAGGCCCTGCTCCACTGGGGAAGAGGAATGACTCGGCTCACAGCAGAGTTGCGTTTGTTTGGTTTTTCCTGTCGGACACAAACACCCACCCAACGGGTCCTGCCCAGCATGGACGATGCGCGAGCCTCCTCTGGAGTTTGATTTGGGAGGATAATAAGCTAAACAAAGGAGCAGATGATCCCGGAGGCTTATTTGCAGTCTGCACAGTTATATTTAGCCATCTTGTGACTGGGTTGCTGCCTCTGTGTGGCAATTGCCCTTGGGAAATTTAATCCCTGGGGAATGCAGAGAGGGGACAGAACTGGGAAAGGGTATGGAGGGGTTTTAAATGCTGCTTTGGGGCACAGGAAGGAGGGTCAGACCAAATGTGTCCAACAGGCAATCAGCGGGGGACAGTATTTTGGACACTTACTGGTAGAAGCATGGAAGAGAATACAAAAATGTGTAAGGGGACATTTGTGTTCATTGTCTGTAAATTGTCTAGCACATAGGATTGTGAGGTCCCTTTGTCTTTCCTTTATGCCTACACTCAATAAGCCTGGCAGAGTGAAAAGGGCAGCGGGTGGGAAATCCAAAAACCTGGATTCTAGTCCTAGTCTGCCATCAGCTCAAAGCCATCTCCCTTCTATGTAAAACGAAAAGCCTGTCCAGAGAGGATGATCCCTAAGATCTTGTGATTTTACCCATGACAAGATGCAGAGAGGCCACGCAGCATCAGTGGGGAGCAGACGGTTAAGGAAATCGTGGAGCTGTCACAATGGAACACTCTGCAATCATTACAAATGGTGGTGCTGCTGGGCGCGGTGGCTCACGCCTGTAGTCCCAGCACTTTGGAAGGCCAAAGTGGGTGGACCACCTGAGGTCAGGAGGTCGAGATCAGCCTGGCCAACATGGTGAAACTCCGTCTCTACTAAAAATACACAAATTAGCTGGGCGTGGTGGCACTGGCCTATAATCCCAGCTACGGCTGAGGCAGGAGAATCGCTTGAACCCAGGAGGTGGAGGTTGCAGTGAGCTGAGATCGCACCATTGCATTCCAGCCTGGGCAACAAGAGTGAGACTCTGTCTCAAAAAGAACAACAAAAAAAAATGGTGGTGCTGATGCCACCCGACAAAACAATGAACTTCCATTAAAATAATCTGTAGAGGGGGGAAAATGGTGCTAATCTATATTAATTGAGACTGAAGGCATTTATAATCTCTTGCTAAGTGAGAATGGCAGCAGCAGCATGGAGCAGCCCTTCACCATCAATCAGGCAGCCGTGGAACGGGAGAGAAAGACCACAGAGAGCTGGAGGGTCGTCCACAAAGGTCTGGAGAGGAAGGGGAATCCAAGCAGAGCCTCATTTCACTCCTGCTGACCTCTCTCCCTCTGTCTTTTGGGACTAACTTCTCTGGGAATGTGAACCCCAGAAACTGGGACTGCCAGAGAAAGGAGGTTTTTATATAGGATTTGTGTTGTGGCTTGTTTTGCTTTGTTTTGGTTTCTTGTCTTCATGATGTTTCATGCCCAAATACATGGAGGTAGAGCCCAAACCACCATCTTTCCCCAGCTTGAGGCAGCAAGAGGAGTACCAAGGGGAGCTTAGGTCCTTAGAGACCCAGTCACCTGGGGGGACACTCTTCGAAAAAGATGGTGGCTTTAGGCAGAAGCTCCACCTCTTGTTGGGGCCTAGCCTCCTAGAGATAGTCCATCATTCTAGAATGATGCGGCAGGAAAAACATTATATATCATCCCTCATTCCCAGAACAGTCCTGTTTCCACCCTACTTATTCTCAAGCTGACAGGCTCATGAGCTAGTACAATAAGGCTCTGGATTCCAGGATAATGGAGGGTTTAATCTGAGTTTCAGGGAGACACGTAACTCTCACAGATATTCACCAAGTCTCCCATATCAGTCTCATCCTCATCAAAGGCAAAGAGAATACTGACTGTCATGGTGCGATTTGAAAGAACCAACAGTACCTCCTTCACCACCTGCCAAAATTCCACCCTTAGCTCTTCATTCCTTTCTGTTAAAGTATACTCAACTGCTGAAATGAAAAAAAAAAAAAATGTATGAGTCAGGAAAATAAAGCTCCCTCAGTATGAAGAGCCCCCAGAATTAGAAATCACACAAATCACAAATAGGCATCTAAGTGGGCAGTTCTCCAGTCTCAATCATCTTTACCACTTCTCTTCTTTGAATCAGAAGAGTCTTTTCACATCACCATGTTATCCTTTTACAAAGGGGCAATTTAGGCCCAGAGGAGTTTCATTTCTTAAGCAAGGTCACACAGCACATTAAGAACCAACACTGGGGTCCTCTGACTCCTGGGAACATTTTAAAGGACTCTTTAAGGTGAAATTCAACACATTATTTCGTTGTTTTATAAACAGCAGGAACCTCCACCAAAAGTCCTTTTTTATTCTTTCTTTGCTGGCACCAGCATCTATAGTGATTACAGTATGCAGAATGAAATCATCTGAGTGTGTAGACGATGTATCTGAATTCAGACACGCAGAGTTTGGGCTTGGAATTTGACACGTCCCACACCAGTGCAAACCCTATCGGGTTATCTGGGTGTGCCTGCAGACTTCATAGCCCTGGTCTCACGCTTCTCGGTCCTTTGCCTTGGTGTTCCTGCCCTCTAGTGGCAATAAACTTTACTACAGTCACATTCACCAGCAGACAACAAATCAAACGGAAGTTAGATTCGAGAAGTTATAGCACTTTTCAGGAAGGATAAAGGCAACCCACATCTTTCTCTTTAAAAGCAGACCTCGTTATCATGGGAATGATGTTTAGTCTCACACACAAAAACGCTACTATCTAGTTTTTAGCCCGAAACAGATCTTAACTTAGGCATCCAAGGTCCTGGGTTGGAAAATAGATTATATAACTAACTTACGGAGTCATGGGAATAAGGGGGCTCAGAGAATCTATAGGGCAGGAACAGAAAGACTTAAAGTGGCAAAAGAGAAGGACATTGGCAGATGGTGCCCCCTGCCAACACTGGCATGAATTAATTCAAAGTCCTGCCTTCCCCTTTTCCCAGCTTTGAAGGCTCAGTCCCTTAGTCCCCAACCTCACCTCCCTTTGCTCACCTAACTCCTGCTCCTTCTGCCCATCTCAGCCCAAGGCTCCTTCCAGCTCTGAAAATGAGATGGGCCCTCGTCTTATGCTCTCATGGTATGGGGAAATTTCCAAGCATAAGACTTTTTCACAGTCCTTAGTTTTATGTATCTCTGGTTATTTTCATGTCCACAGTAAATTATATAAGCTCCATGAGCTTAGGCACTGAGCCTCCCTTTATTGACCATTGGATCTGTGCCCCCAAAACAGTGATTAGCACATAGGAGGCCCTCAATTAATGCTGTTCAATTAAATTAATAAAATTGTAAGTGTTGGTTGAATGTGTGACATTTGTTTGCAGACTGAACAAACAGATCTTGTCTCAATGAAGAAAACAGGCAAAGTGTACCTAGGGTCTGTCCACAGGGCTATGCAGAGCCAACTGTGAGCACTTTCCTTGTACAAGCCAAGGGTGGACACTTTCCTTGGACATCACCCCAAATGCTCACCCTCACCCTGGGATGAGTAGTTGAGCAAGGGTCTTTACCGTAATTACACTTTTTGATCATGAGCATCCATAGGCTCAGCTTTTGTTCCTGCAAAGGTAACAGAATCTGCCTGAAAACAGAGGACCGAAGGACAGCAGATTGAAAGGCTTTGAGGACACCAGGAGACCTGACCTTCAGAGCTGCCTCTCTGTGTGACCTTGGATGCTACCTCCCTGCACTGGGTCTCCATGCTTTCATTTGTAAAAGAAGGAGCTTGGGGTATGTAACATCAAAGTCGTGGTGTTCTGGTGTCAGAAACCCCAGCTGAAGCTGGCTTAAAGTAAAAAAATGGAATATATTGCTCATGAAACTGCAAAGCCATGGATTCAGGGTTGCCTCGATCTAAGATATCAAGCAACGTCATCCAAGCCTGGTTTCTCTTCTCCATCCATCAGCTCAGCTTCCCTTTGTGTTCACTCCACTTGTAGGCAAGTTCCTTCTCTGTGAGGGTCTCTGGCAGCTCCAGGCTTTCATCCCCTCAGCAGAAAAATAAAGAGGCTCTCTCTCAGACCCAGAACTGCAGCTCAGCCATACCTTTTGGGCCGTATACTCATTCATGAGCCAGTCACAGTGGTTACGGGAAATTCTTGGCTCCACATGAATCACAGATACACCACCCAGAGGCCAAGCTCCATGACAGTAATGAGGAAGCACTCTCAGAATGCTGGGGAAGAGGTACTACACACACTGAAACAAAAATGGCACCCCAGAGTCAGTGATCTTTAAAGACTCTTCTAGCTTTTTTTACCTTGTCGTGACTCTGAGATTTGATACCAGGGAAAGGGAAGGGAGAATAAAGCCATAAACACTCTCTAAACTTAGTCCAACCCCAAATCTTTCAAAAAGCCTAAATGCGGAATAACACTCATCATCCGTTCTGAAGGGGGAAACGGGGTGACAGCGGCAGCCCTAGAAAGCAAGTGATGACTTTGACCCTCCAGAAGCTACGGGGCCTGAAAACGAATGACATTTTGATAATGCCACTAAAATGAAACATTTCTATTTCACAAAAAGATGGACAGTCAGTGAGATTCATAAAAAAAGAAAAAAAAAGAAAACATTATTAAACTTTCCCTTTCACTGCTTCTTTGTATCTCTGGTTGAAATGGAGCAAGATGCAGGTTGCCATGGTGACGGCTGAATTTTAAATAACAGGGCTCAGGCGCACTGGCTGCTGGCTGTACCGCCCCAGGCAGGAAACGGTTGTGGGGAGAGAGACAGAGGCTGAGTGAGAAAGGAAAGAAAGCTGCTGGGCTCATCCCAGGACACTGTCACTTCTCCAACTTGTTTTCCTTGCACTGAGGGAAAGGTCCAAGAATGACGGACTCTCCAGCTTCTTCATAGAATGAGGGAAGGTGGAAGTCCAGATGCATAAGAACAGAACCTGAGAAGTCACCTTGTCCCTCTCCTACCTGATTCTCTCTTGTGACAAATGGATTTCCCCTACACTTACACCCCTTCCCACGAACAATGGGCCCAGCTCACCCAAGTGTTAGACGGGACACTGGAAGCCTGTCCCTAAGAAAAACGTCCCAAGAGCTAGAGAAACAAAGGGCAAGAGCCCAAAGGATTTTTAAGTGAAAGAGGAATTTGCGGTTCAAAGCCCAGAAGCTGTCAATTCACATAGCTGTAGCCACATATTCCAGTTCTGCTCCTCTCTCTAGAACCATCCAAGACTGCAATGGAGAGATTCAGGAAGTGGTGAGTTCTCCATGACTGACATGTTCAAGCCAACATCAGCCAGTGAGGAGCTGCCCGACAGGGGGCTGTTCAAATCGTTTCAGGCTTCAGAGAGTCACAGTCCTGCTGGGGCAGCTCAGAGAATCCATGCGGTAGAAGACCAAGTCTTTCACCCTGCACCCTTCTACGTTCCCAGGCCAGGGAAGAGGGAAACCAGAGGTGGAAGCTGGAGGAACCAGCAGCCGGGGAGCCCAGAACTCTGCTGTGATGCGTACATGCTTGTGAGGACTGGCTCTGACAGGAGGTGGTCTCTTCTCCACTGCCTTCACTGCTGGTGTGTGTGTGTGTGTGTGTGTGTGTGTGTGTGTGTGTGTGTGTGTGTGTGTGTGTGTGTGTGTGTGTTGGGGGAGTATGTATGGCAGGCCCAGGCCAGCGCTGTTTCCCTGCTTTCTTAGATCCTTTTCTCAGAACTTTGGAGTTCCTGACTCTGTGTGAGAAGGCACAGGCAGGTGGCCTGGTGGTGTTAACACTGGGCCACTGTCCCTTCTCTTCCCCTGGCTTCACCACACACCAAGCAGACCCCAAAAAGGACTTGTGTTCTCAGCCTGCCCTGTCCCTTATCTCCTGGCCAAGGTAGCAGGCAGCCAAGGCCACTCTTCGTTTGTCAGGGAAAAGCTTCTAGATGTTAAATAGTAGTAGTAACAATAATAATAATAAGCACATAGATTTTTCCTCATGGCTGGGAAAGTGGCAGGATTACTGAAGCTGAACACATCTGACATTTCCCCAGAAGCCAGGTGAGCAGAGGCCCCAGGAGAGAAGGGAAGAGCCAAAGAGACAGGGTCCCTGGGCCTGTGACCTGCACCCCTGGGACCTGTCCTGTGCTCCAGGCCTGACAGTCGGCAGTTTGGGACCTGGGATTCCCCATCAGTATTCCCCAGGAAGGTCAGGACCGCCGGGAAAATGACAGCATCTTAAGAAGGAGATAAAAGCCAGGGGAAGAAAAGGGACAGTGGCCCAGTGTTCACACCACCAGGCCACCTGCCTATGCCTTCTCACACAGTCAGGAACTCCAAGGTTCTGAGAAAAGGGTCTAAGAAAGCAGGGAAACAGCACTGGATTGGGCCTGCCATACATACCCCCCCCACACACACACACATACACATACATATACCCCACACACCCCACACACACACCCATACATACCCGACACACACACCCCACACACACCCCACACACACACACCCCACACACACACATCCCACACACGTACACCATACACACACATGCGTGCACACACACCCCTCACACCCCACACACACCCCACACACACATAAACCACACACACACCACATGCACACATACACATACACCCCTCAAACCTCATACACAAATACACCACACACACCCCGCATACAACCCTCACACCCCACACATACAGACACCACACACAGACACCACACACACATACACACACCCCTCACACACATACACCACACACACATCCATCACACCCCACACATACATACACCACACACACATACACCTAACACACACACCCTTCACACCCCACACACAGACATACACCACACACACATACACCACACACACACACCCCTCACACCCCACACACACCACACACACAAATACACGTCTCACACACACCCTACATACCACACACATACACCCCTCACACACACATACACCCCTCACACCTCACACACACATACGCAAACTGCACACGCACACCTCTCACACCCCACACACACACAGACTCCACACACATACACACACACCCCACACACACCCCACACACACCCCTTACACCCCACATACACATACACCACACACACACACCTTACACCCTACACACACGTACACCATACACACACATGTGCACACACACACCTCACACCCCACACACACCCTCACACCCCACACACACATACACACACAGGCTCCACACACACACCCCCCCACACACACAACCCTTACATCCCACACACATACACCACACACACACCTTACACCCCACACACGTACACCATACACACACATGCGGACAGACACACCCCTCACACCCCACACACATATACACCACACACACACACCTGGATCAGGGACAGGAGCAGGAAGGGGCCTTTTGTAGAAACAGTCCCCTGGGATACACACACACACACACACACACACACACACACACTAGGCTTGTGTATGCATGAAACAGCTCCTGAAAGATGCACAGGATCTGTCAACAGAAAGGGACCAAAGAACTGGAGATGAGGGGGATAGGAAGGAGGTTTATTTTTCACTGCACGCCTTCTTGTAGAATTTTACTTATGTGCTTATATTGCCTTTTCAAAAAATAAATTCTGTCCCCCTTTCTAGAACACACGTACAGAACCTGTCCCTTGTCCAGTCCACGTGAAGTTAGGAAAACTAAGTCCTAGTTTTATCCTGCCAGCAATAGTGAAGCAGTATGATGTCATACTGAGTCTTAAATATCCTTTGCTTCAGTTTCTGAGGCTGTAAAATGGGGTTAATAATACCTATTCTATCCTCCTTAGAGGCACTTTAGAAGTTCATTGAGATAAAACAACAATAGCAATGATAATAGTTTAAATATATTGAATGCTTAACATGTACTGGGCACAGTGCTATTGTCTCAATCCGAAAACAATCCGCTAAGGTAGCAACTAATGTGAGTCTCATCTTAAGAGACAAGGAAAATAAGGCAGAGAAAAGCAACTTGCTCAAGGTCATGCAACTATATATCATAAACTAAAAGTAAAATTCAAAGCCCCCCCCCCCCCCCCACCAACTGACTGAACGGACCATCTCTTGGCCAAGGGGATCCCAGAGTAAACTTGAAGACTGAGTTCTCAGCCATGACAGGATAGGAGACTCAGATGCACATCATTATACCCCCTCCCTCATTAACCATCATTAGCCTTTCTTCCCTAAGGGCTTAACAGAAAGTAGCCCTTTCAGACTTCATGACCAAGGACCCAAAAGCAAATGCAACAAAAACAAAAATAAATAGATAGGACTTAATTAAACTAAAGAGCTTCTGCAAATCAAAAGAAATAATCAGCAGAGCTAACAGAGTGCGAGAAAATCTTCGCAATCTATACATCCGACAAAGGACTAATATCCAGAATCTACAAAGAACTCTGATATGGTTTGGCTGTATCCCCACCCAAATCTCAACTTGAATTGTATCTCCCAGAATTCCCCCGCGTTGTGGGAGCGACCCAGGGAAAGGTAATTGAATCATGGGGGCCAGTCTTTCCCACGCTATTCTCATGATAGTGAATAAGTCTCATGAGATCTGATGGGTTTATCAGGGGTTTCCACTTTTGCTTCTTCCTCATTTTTCTCTTGCTGCCACCATGTAAGAAGTGCCTTTCACCTCCTGCCATGATTCTGAGGCCTCCCCAGCCATGTGGAACTGTAAGATCAATTAAACCTCTTTCCTCCCAGTCTCGGGTATGTCTTTATCAGCAGTGTGAAAACAGACTGATACAAACTCAAACAAATTAACAAGAAAAAAACAAACGATCCCATTAAAAAGTGGGCTAAGGACATGAATAGACAATTCTCAAAAAAAGATATACAAATGGCCAAGAAGCATATGGAAAAATGCTCAACATCACTAATGATCAGGGCAATGCAAATCAAAACCACAGTGAGATACCACCTCACTCTTGCAAGAATGGCCATAATCAAAAAATCAGAAAAATAATAGATGTTAGTGTGGATGCGGTGAAAAGGGAACATTTTTACACTGTTGGTGGGAATGTAAACTATGTACAACCACTATGGAAAATAGTATGGAGATTCCTTAAAGAACCAAAAGTAGAACTACCATCTGATCCAGCAATCTCACTACTGGGTATCTACCCAGAGGAAAAGAAGTCATTATATGAAAAAGATACTTGCACACACATGTTTATAGCAGCACAATTTGCAATTGCAAAAATATGGAACCAGCCCAAATGCCCATCAACAAACAAGAAATGGACAAAGCAAATATGGTGTGTGTGTATATATATATATACACACACACACAAACAGCCACACACACACACACCATGGAATACAACTCAGCCATAAAAGGGAATGAAATAATGGCACTTGCAGCAACCTGGATGAAGTGAAGTAACTCAGGAATGGAAAACCAAACATTGTCGTTCCCACTCATATATGGGAGCTAAGCTATGAGAACAACAAAAGGCATAAGAATGATACATTGGACTTTGGGGACTCGGGGAAAGGGTGGGGTGGCGAGGGATAAAAGGCTACACATTGGGTACAGGGTACACTGCTTGGTGATGGGTGCACCAAAATCTCACAAATCACCACTAAAGAACTCATTCACGTAACCAAACACCACCTGTTCCCCAAAAACCTATTGAAAATAAAAAAATAAATTTAAAAATATTTTAAAAAGAAAGCAGCCCTTTCAAAAGACTCCACCACTGGTATCAGCCTATCGCCTAATGCTGCCTCTCCTTTTTTGCCCAATAAGAGACCACCGACCACAGGGTGGTTCTGGCCAATCTACAAAGAATGCACAGTAAGGGTTTTCCTGTCTGCTTCACCTTTTGATGTCAAAGGGCCAAAAACTCCACCCTTAGATCATGCTAACACCGTCATTTTTTGTACATGGGACACATGCAGGGGGATGAAGCTCAATTGCATGTGTGCATATTTCTCCTTCATAAATATTCATGATTCCTCTGATAGCTTATTGAATATGTATATTCGACCACTCTGCTCAGCATAAATTTCTATTCCATTTGCCCCACCCTCAGAGTATCTGTTTTGGGCTTCTGACCAGAGGCTATGCTTCCCACCCTGTCAGAATGGCAACCCTGCAGGCTGCAATCCTTTATGAGAAATAAAGCTCTCCTTTCCAAATTTATGAACCTCCTCATTCTTCAGTTGATGATATCCAGCCTTCTGTTTCTACCGCTCACACTTTTACCCACCAAATGCAATATGTAGGTTTGAAATTAGTATTCATTACTCTAGATGCAGCTTCCTGTCCTGAGATGTTTGGGTTGATCATCAGATTTCCTCCACCTGTTTCCCCATATTGGAATTTCTACCCTACTCAAGAGAGTCTAATGAGGAGCTAGAATCTAGAGATAGGAATATAAGCAATTTCAAAATAGGATCCTGGTCCCAGGAGTTAGGATTTGTTGCATGGCAGAGACCAGGATCCTGGAATCACCTTTAACTCAAGAAAGTGCCCAGAAACAAGCCCCAGCTGAGGTTTATAAACACAATTAGCTTGTTACCACCCCCACCCCCACTGTTACCATAGCGATGAGAGAGCTCTTGGATGCCAGTCCTCAATTGCTGTTCCTAATTTGCAGAGCCTTCCTAATGCACGCTTCCTCTTTCAGTGTCCTCTTCTCCTGTGTACTTCACAGACCTCTGCAATATCTACCAACTGTTGGTCATGCAATCCTTTCTTAAACTCCCCCAGAAACAAGCAGCTCACTACCCACCAGGCACAAATCTTTCTCAAACCAGCCTTAACTGTTTGTGAAGTCTTCTTTCTATTGTTCTAAAATCTGTCTCCCATTTTTTCCAGCCAAAGTTCTGGTGCTGCCCTCTAGGATATCATATCACACCTCATCCTCCTGACTCCTTCAATTAACTGGAGATCATCCTCATAATCTGCCTGGGTCTTCTCTTCTCTAGACCAGTGGCTCTCAAACTTAAGCATGCATCAGACATGGAGGTCTTGCTAAACCACGTAGTCCAAGGCCTTACCCCCACAATTTCTGTAGATCCGGGGTGGGACCAGAAATTTACATCTCTAAGATGCCACTGCTGCTGCTTGGTGATTACACTCTAAGGGTCACTGTTCTTGGTAAGTACTCCTCATCCCTTTGAAAACTCTTTCTGTGTGAGAGATCCCTGGCCTCTTTACCCTTCTAATCTCTCTCCTGGGGACCTGCTCCAGTTCACCAATATGACACCCAAAACTAGACAAGGAACCTTGAGTAGACATGTTTGACGACAAGGAACAAAGATTTTCCTCAGGCTACCTCAAGCAATAGGAGGTGGTTATAGTGGATGTAAGAAAAAAAGAATCTCAAATTCATAGCCAGATTGATTGGACCCCAGGCAAATGAGGCCTCTAGGGAGGAGTAGAGATAGCAGTACACCTGGATCTCTACACAGAGGACAAGAGCTCTTGTTAGTCCCTTAGCAGCGGGGCTCTGTTCATCTTCAGCTCTCTCCGCCTCATCTGCTATTTCTGCTGCCACCAACCAATTCCATATCCCCTCTCCATTTGTAGATTTTCTCTACCTCATAGCTTCTGCTTCCTCATTCTTGTTTCTGTTTTCTGATTTCCTTCTGCTCCCTTTTGGCCTCTACGACAGCATGGTCTCCATTAAGAGTTCAGCTTCGAGGCCTGCCACCAACCTTCTGATTTGCCTTCTTTTCCCAAGTTCAAACTCCCCAAAGAGGGAATCAGAGTGAGGTATTCATTTTAAATAAAGCTCTTCAAAGTAGCCTGTAGACTGACAACCCTTGGGTCCTATTCAATCTTTTGTGGCTGGTAAAAGGTTGGAATACATGATATAAGCACTAGCTGCCCCCTTGGAAGGAGATGATAAGAATAGCCTACAGTCCATTGGTTACCTGTAGGTTTCATCTTGCATGCCAACTTCATTCAAAAACTATTGGCTGCCTTAAAGACTGTGTTGATAGAGGTTCAGAGGCTACATCTAAACCCAGTGGAATATGGTTAATTAGTGGTATCTGTCATGGGCATTCGAGCAGCAATCCTCAGCCCACATGCCAGTTACTTGCCATCCCCATTGTTAGATCATGTGGTCTAACAAAAGCAAACTAAGTGGAGTCATTATCTTCCTCGTTTTGAGTTTCTTACTTGTCTTTATGAGGACAAAGATTATATTTGCTTCTTTAGACAGCTGGATCACACTATGGCTTCACACTGAACTTCAGCCACCTAAAACTCTTAAGCCTTTTTTATACTTGCTATTAAGTGACATTTCTCCCATTCTGCATCATGCAAAAAAAGAAACATAACTAAACAGATAAATTTTACATTTTTCCTTAAAATAGTTCACCTTGTTTAATTTGACCCATCATTCCAGCCTATTGAGATCTTCTTACCATGAATAATGTCTATTTCTGGCCTATTTAATAAATTGCTCAAACTCTGCAGTCCATGAAATGGGGATTAAATGTTTATCTTCTTTACAGGATTCACAAAGATGAATTTAGATGATTAGTTTCCATGTACTACCTTGCACCATTTAGGGAACAATTGCTGAGTAATTTCAAGAAATTATGTTTGCTGGGCACACTGGTTTGTGCCTGTAATCCCAGCTATTCTGGAAGCTGGAACTGGAGGATCACTTGAGCCTGGGCATTCGAGACCAGCCTGGGTGCCTGGGCAATATAGTCAACTGTCTTTAAAAAAAAGAAGAAAAAAAGTAATCATCTTAGACTAACAAGTACACATGCATATTTGTCCACTGTGTTCATGGTGAGAAGAACCAAAGATAGTTAAACTATTTCACTAGCTTAACTAGTTGATAGTTAAACTATTTCACTAGCTTAACTAGTTGATAGTTAAACTATTTCACTAGCTTAACTAGTTGATAGTTAAACTATTTCGCTAGCTTAGTTGATAGTTAAACTATTTCGCTAGCTTAGTTGATAGTTAAACTATTTCGCTAGCTTAGTTGATAGTTAAACTATTTCGCTAGCTTAGTTGATAAACTATTTCGCTAGCTTAGTTGATAGTTAAACTATTTCGCTAGCTTAGTTGATAGTTAAACTATTTCGCTAGCTTAGTTGATAGTTAAACTATTTCGCTAGCTTAGTTGATAGTTAAACTATTTCGCTAGCTTAGTTGATAGTTAAACTATTTCGCTAGCTTAGTTGATAGTTAAACTATTTCGCTAGCTTAGTTGATAGTTAAACTATTTCGCTAGCTTAGTTGATAGTTAAACTATTTCGCTAGCTTAGTTGATAGTTAAACTATTTCGCTAGCTTAGTTGATAGTTAAACTATTTCGCTAGCTTAGTTGATAGTTAAACTATTTCGCTAGCTTAGTTGATAGTTAAACTATTTCGCTAGCTTAGTTGATAGTTAAACTATTTCGCTAGCTTAGTTGATAGTTAAACTATTTCGCTAGCTTAGTTGATAGTTAAACTATTTCGCTAGCTTAGTTGATAGTTAAACTATTTCGCTAGCTTAGTTGATAGTTAAACTATTTCGCTAGCTTAGTTGATAGTTAAACTATTTCGCTAGCTTAGTTGATAGTTAAACTATTTCGCTAGCTTAGTTGATAGTTAAACTATTTCGCTAGCTTAGTTGATAGTTAAACTATTTCGCTAGCTTAACTAGTTGATAGTTAAACTATTTCGCTAGCTTAACTAGTTGATAGTTAAACTATTTCGCTAGCTTAACTAGTTGATAGTTAAACTATTTCGCTAGCTTAACTAGTTGATAGTTAAACTATTTCGCTAGCTTAACTAGTTGATAGTTAAACTATTTCGCTAGCTTAACTAGTTGATAGTTAAACTATTTCGCTAGCTTAACTAGTTGATAGTTAAACTATTTCGCTAGCTTAACTAGTTGATAGTTAAACTATTTCGCTAGCTTAACTAGTTGATAGTTAAACTATTTCGCTAGTTTAACTAGTTGATAGTTAAACTATTTCATGAAGGCAGCTCCTTTCCTAAAACAATAGCTGTTGTTCATTGAATAACTTTTCTGGGTAAAGGATACTTTAATATGTTATTTCTAACTCTTACAACAATATTAAGAGGTAGGTTTTATTATCTTTTTTTAGGGATGAGACAACTGAGACATAAGGGGTTTAATCACTTTCCAAGATAACACAGCTAGTATGTGGGAGTATGAATCCCAGCCCCAATCTGCCTGACCCCAAATCCCGTGTCCCATCCACTGTGCAACATAGCTGCTCCCTGAGCATGGTTCTCTGAATGACATTGAGACTTGCTGAAAATAACTGAGGGCAGAGATTGAGGGCTCATGAACATATTTACCCAAGGATCACAGTGTTTGTTTGTTTGTTTGTTTTGAGACGGAGTCTCATTCTGTTGCCCAGGTTGGAGTGCAGTAGCGTGACTACAGCTTACTACAGACCCCACCTCCAGGGCTCATGTTTCCCAAGTAGCTGGGACTATAGGCTTGCCCTACCATGCCCAGTTAATTTTTTTTTAATTTTTTGTAGATATAGGGTTTCGCTCTGCTGCCCAGGCTGGTCTTGAACTCCTGACCTCAAGTGATCCTCCAGCCTCAGCCCCCCCAAATGCTGAGATTACAGGCATTAGCCACCACACCGATCTGGATGAACGTTTTTAAAAGTACCACCTGTATTAGATTGAAAAAATTATGGTATATCTATACTTTGGAATATTATAGATATTATTTAAAAGAATGGGGTAGACTGACATGTATTTGTACAAAGAACTGAGCTTTACTGTTAGCTATGTCTACTCTGATCCTATTTTTTTAACATTACATTCATATGTAGGTAGGAGGTGGAGAATTATAGACTTCAGTTCCCATTCTTAACACTTCCATCTTGATTGAATTTTCACATTTGTATATTTTTAATCAAAAAAATAGAAAAACAATCTGTTAAAATTATTAGTTACCCTTCTCCTTCCCCTCTGACTCCTGAATTTCATGACTCTGTATGGCACATCAGGATCCAGGCCCCTGTGTCTACTGGCTCCAGCAATAAAAAACCTATTGTCTCACATTAGAAAACCTGAGGGAGGATAGACCTTGGGTTGGTGAACTCAGTGGTTCATGGGTGTCATACGGCATCTTTGCACTCTCCCATTTTCAACAGGAGATCTGGTTCCCTGTCCATCATTTCCTAGTTGCCACAGTTCAAAATACCACAAGCTGCTACGATAATGTCCAGCAGAAAAAGAGGCAACTATTTCTTCCGATGCGACTCTTTCTAGCAGCAAGAAAAATCTATACAATGATCTCCCCTCATCCACAGTTTTGCTTTCCTCAGTTTCAGTTACCCATGGTCACCCAGGGCCCAAAAATACTAAATGAAAAATTCCAGACATAAACAATTTATAAGTTTTCAATCACGCATTGTTCTGAGTAGCATGATGAAACCTTGCACTGTCCCACATCATCCCACCTAGGATGCGAATCATCCCTTTATCCAGCATGTCCACGCTGTCTATGCTAACCACCCGCTAATCACTTAGTCAGATCTTGTTATCAGATCTACTGTCACAGTATCAGTATCCCAGTGCTTGGGTTCAAGTAACCCTTATTTTACTTAATAATGGCCCCAAAGTGCAAAAGGAGTAGTGGTGGCAATTTAAATATGCCAGGGAAGCCTAAAATGCTTCTTTTATGTGAAAAGGTGAAAGTTCTCAATAAGCAATGAAATCGTTTGCTGATGCTGCTAATATCTACAGTATGAATGAATCTTCTATCCATGAAATTGTGAGGAAGGAAAAAGAAATTCATGCTAGTTTTACTGTCACACCTCAGACTGCAAAAGTTACAGACACAGTGTGTGATAAGTGCTTAGTTAAGATGGAAAAGGCGTTACATGTGTGGAAGGAAGACGTTAACAGAAACGTGTTCTGACTGATGGCAGTCAGTTTCAGTACTATTCTCGGTTTCAGGCATCCAGTGGGAGTCTTGGAATGTCTCTCCCGTGGGTAAGGGGGAACCACTGTGCTAGAGACAGTCCCAGAAGACTCCTCATAGCCTACTGGTCAGAACTGCATCACATGTCCTGCGAATGCAAGCATTGGTGGAGACTGAGGGCACCAAACCTGGATGGGACAAACAATTTGATCTCTGGGGCTGCGAAGCTCAGCTTCCTTTGAGGCACATGGCTTGCCTACTCTCTGAACAATATTGGGGTTCCATTATCTAGGAAAAAGAACTGGTGCCAGGTGCAGTGGCTCACACCTGTAATCCCAGCACTTTGGGAGGCCAAAGCGGATGGATAACTAGAGGTCAGGAGTATGAGACCAGCCTGGCCAACAGGGTGAAACGCTGTCTCTACGAAAAATACAAAAAATTAGCCGGGCATGGTGGTGCACACCTGTAGTCCCAGCTACTTGGGAGGCTGAGGCACGAGAATCACTTGAACCCAGGAGGCAGAGGTTGCAGTGAGCCGAGATCATGCCACTGCACTCCAGCTTGGGAGACAGAGCAAGACTCCATTCCAGAAAAAAAAAAAAAAAAGAAAGAAAAGCAAAAGAATGGGAAACGCTCATGGAGACATAAATAATGGTGTCACAACTAATTCCTAAATTAACTATGATACCAGGCTCTTGTGAATGTTCTCATTCAACAATGCTATGTGCCTCTGTCCTCTCACCCCATGTATTCTCAGAAGCACACTGTTTCTGAACCAGGTAGACTAGGTTTCTAGACTATTTGAATTGTTAAAGTGTTAACTAAAGTGCTCCTGAATTTGTTACTGTTACTTATGCTGACAGTGATATTCATATCACTGTCTCTGGGGTGGGCTGTGGGAAATGTCACTGTAAAGATGATTGAAATTCACTGATGAAAACCTACTTCCCTAAAGATCTAAAGCCATGGTCCTGTTGATTTCAGAAATGGCAAATTCTGAAAGTAAGCAAGCAAATGGTTTTTGGTGGTGGGTAATACATAGCTCCGTTTAGCAGGATATATGGTATTTGACAAGGATTGAGCTGAATCGATTTTAGAGAACTTGAAAAACAGGCAGACCTGTCTTGGAGGTTTTACAATGTCACTTTCTGAACGTAGAATTTAATGCCCTCTACCATTCCCTGAAAAAACTGGAAGACACCAGCCTGCATAGTTCAGCCATCTGTCCATCTGAAAAGTCATCAAAACAGAGGTATCAAGTCCTTTGTTGCAAACTTGAGGAATCTCTGATGCGGAATCAATCATTTTTCTAGTAGACAAGGTGGCCTCACAGGACTGAGAGTAAGAAAGAGTGAGAAGGAAAAGGAGATGCTTTCCCAGCCCCATCAAAGCTGGACTCATCCTTATCTTTATTTCTTCCCCTACTCATCATCACTGCTGTAAAAGGGGGGATGTTTCCTCTACCTTTGAAGGCTGAGTGTCTGCACCTGCAAAGTAAACTGTCAAAAGACAGATTAACAGGAGGTAGGAGGAGCACACAAACTTTGTGTGATTTTATAAGTTTATGTGGCCCGTGGAGGTGGTTCATAAATTAGAGAAAACACGCCCAAAAAAGTGGCAAGGCTTGGAGGCTTTTAAATCACTTCAACAAAGGATGATACATTTGTAGAGATGTGACAAGACACGGGAAAGGGGGTTTGGGTTTTAGGCTTCCCAAAACTGTACAAGGTAAATATAGGGGGAAACTCAAGGAAGATAAGAGCTATCTTTGCAAAGTTTGTTTATGCCAGTCCATTTCGGTGCAGCCTTCCATCTCCTTCAAGGCCATAAAACTTCCCCAGGAAAAGGGATTTACGGCAGTCTTCATTTCTCAGAAGTTTCTGCTTTTAGTCAGATAAGGGATGCTTAGGGAAACCTTCTTTCTGCATCTGTTGAATCTCAAATGCCTTCAGCTCAAAATAATCCTTCTGCTACAGAACATATTTTGAGGTGGTATATTCTGATTCCCCACTCTCCCTTGTCCCCTAGCATGCTCTTCTTGACTTTGACTTGCGCCTTGTGCTGGGTGTTCAGTTTGTCTCCTGGGCCATTCTCCACTCTTCTCTGCCCTACTTTGTGCTCCCAGAGGCTGACCTGTAGGAAGGCACCAAAGGTTCATTGCCCTCTGACTTCCAATTGGGTTTGGCACTGACAGGAAAAGAAAGGGAAGGAGTAGAGACAACTTGGAACACGAGCTTGGGGTATTTATTCTCCAAGTTCCCTCCCTGTGGAGTCCCCAAGTGTTGGCTGCATTTCATTGCAAAAGATGTTAGCTCAAATAAGGCAGTCCTCCCCACAGTTCTGTCTCCCCAGTTTCAGTAACCCACCCCCTCATCTGCCCCTAAAGGCTTAGGAGTGGTAATGGAGCCCTACTATTACTAATCTAGGGTTCTGCACTATGCCTTGCAGTTTCCCTACACTCTGCCCACGACTTTGTAAATAGTTTCTTTATGAAACTCTGCTTGAGTTATCCTAATTTGAGGATGCCATCTGTTTCCTGCTGATACACTGCTCTAATTTGATCTTATATGGGTTGAATGTTTTTGCTTAGTGATATTTTTGTGTTCCTGTCTCCTGAATTACCACTCTGCATAGTGGCAAAGACTTCAGCCTCTGAAGTTGCATAGGAGTGGGTTCATATCACACTCCATCTTCTACAGTTAGAAAACCTTGGCCAGTCACTTCACCTCTTTGACCCTCAGTTTCTTTCTCTGCAAGTGGCAGTAATAATGATAATAATAGTGTTATGTACTCCATTGAGATTCCATGTGGATCAAATGAGACAATAGGAGTGATGAGGAGTGTGACAAATGACAGTTCTCATACCCCATCTAAAAGTAGCTCCACCAGCCAAGTGTGGTGGCTCACACCTGTAATCCCAGCACTTTGGGAGGCCAAGATGGGCTGATCACCTGAGGTCGGGAGTTTAAGACCGCCCTGGCCAACATGGGTTGGTGGTGGTCTACCAACCATCTCTACTAAAAATACAAAAATTAGCTGGGCACGATGGTGCACGCCTATGATCCCAGCTACTCAGGAGGCTAAGGCAGGAGAATCACTTGAACCAGGGAAGCGGAGGTTGCAGGGAGCCGAGATCATGCCACTGCACTCCAGCCTGGGCAACAGAGCAAGAATCCATCTCAATAAATAAATAAATACATAAATAAATACATAAATAAAGTGGCTCCCTGGATCCAGGTGATAGTTGTCATGAAAAAAAAGGCAGCCCAGAGTTGTCAGTTCTTTTGGTACTTCCGACAGCCAGAAATCTAGTTTTATATATGAAATATCCTCTTTACTAGAACGTCAATTCCATGAAGACAGTAATGACTATTTTATTCATTAATGTATTCCCACTGATTAGAATTGCCATTTTGAATTTCTGATTTAAAAATAATCACAACTGAAAATCACTAATAAATAATGGATCCTTTCAGAACCCCCTGTAACTAAAAGAAAGTGGGTTACAGCCAATCATTTTCAGAACGTCCACTGTGTAGCCCCTAGTTCAGATCACGTGCAACCAGGCACTTAATAAATGTGTTCTGGGCTGGTGGAAGAGATACAGCAACTACTTTCAGCCCAAACAGTTCATGGAGCCTCCTCGTCCCTGTCACAGCCTGAAGATAGGAATCCAGTGAGCTGCAGATTTGTTACCAAGTTTATAAATGCCAAGGAGACAGCTCTCCAGCAAAAGAATGACTCAGTAGACACGCTGCAGATAAATAATGGATGAAACCACTTCTATTTTAATGGCACTTTGTGGTGACAGTAATATTGATGAAAACGTTGGCATGTATTAGATGGTGTTATATTCAGTGAGAGATGAGGTTTGACAGGCACCGGGCCACTTCCAACCATAATCCAAGCCAGAGATGTGATATACACCAATTCTTAGCCAATGGTTGGCCCCTGTATGAAATTGGCTGCTAGGAAAGATAAGACCAACACTTGACCAGCGCTGATATCTTGTGGTGGCTATTTGTCTTGGTGAGCTTGTACCACCATAACAAAATACCATAGAATGGGTGGCTTAAAAGACAAATTTGTTTTCTCACAGTTTGGAAGGTAGAAGTCTGAGATTAGGATGCCAACATGGTCAAGTTTGGGGGCTTCTCACTGTGTCGCCATGGGGGGTGGGGGTGGCGACGGGGTAGGAGAGAGAGAGAGAGATTGAATCTTCCTCTTCCTAAAGACCATAGTCCTGTGGGTCTTAGGGCCCCACCGTTATGACCTCATTTTACCATAATGACCTCCTAGACCCTATCTCTAGATACAGTCACACTGGGGGGTTATGGCTTCCACATATGAATTCTGGGGGACATAATTTAATCCATAGCAAAAGTCATTCCCAGGCCAGGTGCAGTGGCTCAAGCCTGTAATCCCAGTACTTTGGGAGGCAGAGGCAGGTGGATCACTTGATGTCAAGAGTCAAGACCAGCCTGACCAGCATGGTGAAATCCTGCCTCTACTAAAAATACAAAAATTAGCCAGCCATGGTGACACATGCCTGTATTCCCAGCTACTTGGGAGGCTGAGGCATGAGAGTCACTTGAACCCAGGAGGTGAAGGCTGCAGTGAGTTGAGATCATGCCACTGCACTCTAGCCTGGGTGACAGAGTGAGACTCTGTCTCAAAAAAAAAAAAGAAAAAAGTCATTGCCAAACCTCTCTTCCACTCCAGAGGCTGAAAAAGTTAAACATTCATTTTCCCAATCTCTTCTGGAGTTGACAGTGGTCATGAAAAACACAATAATGCATGAGTGGAATTCTGCTGGGGAGATGAAGGGGGTTCTGGAAAGAAAATGTGCTTTCTTGATAAAAGGAGCGGACGTGACCAGTCCACACCATCTGTTTCTCTCTCTTCCTCCCCTGAATCAGGATGTGATATCTATGGCTTTTGCAGCCATTTTAAAACCAAGAGGCACAGGAGAAAATTTCTGCAGTGACAACAGCCTTGATGTCACTGAGCCTCTAACCCAAATGCTAGTAGTAGTTGCTCATATTCAGACTGGCTAAGAACAAATAAATGCCTATTTGTATATGGCTCTGTAAGCTGATGTTTTGCTAGACACAAATGAATGTGCTGTGATACTTACCCTCCGTGTGTGTTTGTGATATCATCTATATAATGGGAATAATAACTATCTACTGTTGTTGTGGGAGATGGGGGCTTTAATGAGAAGCTCTTCAAAGTATTGAAATAGAGATTGGCACATAGTAAATCCTCAACACTAGCACTGTTATGTAGTAATACAAGGCACATTTATTTATACTGTTTTTTACACTCCTAAAATCATCACAAATAATTCTCAAATAAATGCAAACAAGAAGCTAAAGGAAATAGAGACAGATATGTGGGGACAAAAAATAGCATCAGATTTAGAGTCAGGAGACCCAGGTTCAGAATGTCTGATAATAAGGAAATGATCATGTAAACAAAGGCGCATCCACCTCATGAACTGCATATGCAGCCATTTAAAATGCATACAAAGACCATGCAAGGACATGAAGAAAAGCACACCATAAAATGTTGAACAACAGAACACGGAACACAGATACACAAATTAAAAGATAATCCCAATCGTGTAAAAGAAAAAAAAGTGAAAATGAAAAGAAATAACCCAAAATGGTAATCTATAAGTGTATAGATAACTTTTTCTATGATTTTCTGAATTCTCCAAATTTCCAGTAAACAAAATCATAATTTCACAGTTTAAAAATTTGAATAATTTCAAATTTTCTCTTTTATACTTTCCCATATTTTCAAACTTATTTGCCATAAATTCATATTACATATATAAGAAGAAAAATAAGTTTTAAAATAAGGAAATATGGCCAGGTGTGGTGGCTCACACCTGTAATCCCAGCACTTTGGGAGGCTGAGGCAGGTGGATCACTTGAGGTCAAGAGTTCCAGACCAGCCTGGCCAACAAGGCAAAACCCCATCTCCACTAAAAATACAAAAACTAGTCAGGCATGGTGGTGCATGCCTGTAATTCTAGCTACTCAGGAGGCTGAGGCAGGAGAATTGCTTGAACTCGGGAGGCAGAGGTTGCAGTGAGCCGAGATTGCACCGTTACACTCCAGCCTGGGTAACAGAGTGAGACTGTCTCAGAAATAAAATAAATAAATAAATAAATAAATAAATAAATAAATAAATAAACAAACAAACAAACAAACACGTGCTGACCAGAGACAGTGGAATCTGACCAGTCTTAGGAGCATTGCAGGACCCAAAGAAAAAGCACATATGGCTTCTTAATTGTCACATATTTTAAAGTATAACTGTGTCCTGGGGGTGGAATTGGTCATGGACAGGGGCTCACTCCTGCTGACCAAAGGCACAGGTGGAGGAATAAGTCGGAGTGGGCCTCAATGCATGCTCTTCTGTTTTCAGTCACACTGCAGAAACTGAGGCAAAGATTTTTTTTCATTCCTTCCAAGTTTATGTATATTTGTATACATTTTTTAGGTAAAAATGATCTTTTTGCTATAGGGATTTTGGTTTTGAGGCTCCACATCACCAGTTACCAGCTATATGGCATGGGGCACAGATACGTTGCAAAATCTTCTGAAAATTCCACTTTCCTATCTCTAAAATTAGGATTATAAGAAGAGCTATGGCCAGGCACAGTGGCTCACACCTGTAATCCCAGGACTTTGGGAGGCTAAGGCAGCCAGATCACTTGAGGTCAGGAGTTCGAGACGAGCCTGGCCAACATGGCGAAACCCTGTCTAGTAAAAAATACAAAAATTAGTCAGGCGTGGTGGTGGGCACCTGTAATCTCAGCTACTCGGGAGGCTGAGGCAGGGAGAATTGCTTGAACCCAGGAGGCGGAGGTTGCAGTGAGCTGAGACCACATCACTGCACTCCAGCCTGGGTGACAGAGCAAGACTCTGTCTCAAAGAGAAAAAAAAAAAGAAGAGCTATTTCACTGAAGAATGTGGTGTTCAGCAAATATACTAATGTGTGTTAAAGTGCTTTACAAATTGTAAATCCTAACACAGTACAAACTTTAGTGAAAGGAACATAGGCTCTCACTGTGCAGTCCTGATTAACATCCTAGCTGTGACACTTAACATGCTGTGTGTGAAATTTAAGCAAATTATGTAACCTCCCTGAGCCTCAGTTTTCAGATATAGAAAATAGAGAAATCTTTCATTATTACAAGATACCTGGAGCAGTGTAAATATCCAATAAAGTTGTAATTATATTTTCTGCACTTTCCCAGGAATAATCAAAATTAACTCTTCTACTTGGAAGGGCTTCCGCAGGAGATAGGAGCAGAACATCCTTAAAAAACTGTTGTGAAATCACCTTAGTGCTAAGAAGAGCAAAGAGGAACTAGACAAGATGGCTTGTACCCTGGTTTCCTGCCCCCAGAGCATTTTTCCAGACTCTCTGACCACCTGGACACCCAAACTGGGAGCTGCCTCTCTGAAATATTATTAGAAAAGAGGGCAAGAGTCTAGATGTGAGAAAATATGAAAAAAAGAAATTTCCCTTTTAACTAACAAAGGTTTGACTGCTGGCAGGACTTAGGAAACCACTGTGTCCCTAAATCACTGAATCCCAGCAACCTAGCACAAGGGAAAGGCAGACTGTGAGGTAGTGTGTCCAACTTTCCACCTCATCCCATTAATGTGAGCTGATAAATCATGACCTTCCTTTGTTATCGGAGGATGGCAAATCAATACTTCCATTATCATTATTATTACTCCCAAGGCACCTCTCTAGCAGCGTGTGAGCTATTCTCTCCCAAGCACAGAGCCGAAAGGATGGCTAATCTGCTTCTGAGACCCCATCAATCACAACAGGAAGAGAAAGGATGAATTGGGAAGAAGAAACATAACAGTACGGAGGGGGAAAACAGCATTTGAAAAAGCCTGGAATAGTTGCTCTAAGTGTCGTCCTAGGACCTCCTTGATGACATTCAGTGAGTGATGGTTAAAATGACAGATCCTTGGAAATGCTTAGTCTGTGGGTCAGGGGTATGACCTGCCTTAATTGACAACTTCTTCAAGCGGTTTTATGCACCTAAAGTTTGCACATTAAAAACCTAGAAATCTACTATTCACTGGTGGAAATATCACTTGTAACCATCTTGAAGTTTTGGGGTCCTGCTGTTCATCTCTCAGAAATAAGTTTTGCGGAATACTTGCATGCATACTTGTAGGAGTGGGCCAGCATCTTTCATGTCAATGTCAGCTATATTTCAGTTCCAGGGGAATGCAAATGTCCCTTGATTGACCCTATCAGTACTAAAATTTTAGTGTGCATAAAAGTCAGCCAAAGGGTTGGTAAAACAGAAATTGCTGGGCCCTACCCCTAGAGTTTTCTATTCAGGAGGTCTTGAGTGGGGCCTGAAAATTTACATTTCTAAAAAGTTCACAGGTTGGTTGGCTAATCCAAAAGTCATTCCCAGGCCAAGCGTGGTGGCTCATGCCTGTAATCCCAACACTTTGGGAGGCCGAGGTGGGCGAATCACCTGCAGTAAGGAGTTTAAGACCAGCTTGGCCAACATGGTGAAATCCCGTCTCTACTAAAAATATAAAAATTACCCGGGCATGGTAGCAGGTGCCTATAATCCCAGCTACTTGGGAGGCTGAGGCAAGAGAATTGCTTGAACCCAGGAGGCGGAGGTTGCAGCGAGCCAAGATCATGCCACTGCACTCCAGCCTGGGTGACAGAGTGACTCAAAAAAAAAAAAAAAGTCACAGGTGATACTGATGCTGCTGGTCCAAGAAACACATTTAAAAACCACTGGCACACATGGATGGATTTTTGGAGAGTGTTCTTTTTTTATTTAGGCAGAAAAGCATGATTAAGGGAGAGGGGAAAAAAATCACTTGCAATCTTAACACCCACTACCCACTGGATATCCATACACTTACACGGATACACACACTTCTCCTCGTGCAAAAAAAAAAAAAAAAAGAATCACACTACATATTACCCTGTGCCTATCTTCTCCATGGGACAACAAATCAGGGCTCTCTCTCCACTCCTCCATGACCCACCTCTACGGCATACTGTCTAATAAATGCACAGCATGAGTACTGTCTGAACTCATCACAATTGGGTGTTATATTGTCTTCAATAACTTTATTGTTGTAACCAAACATGTTCTGTGTTAAGTCAAACAATAGAGAAAAATACAACCAAAAAGAAAAACACATCTCAAATCCCACCACGTCAGAGATAACCATTGTTAACAAATTGATGTACATCTTTCAACACACGTATTCCTACATACATTTATTATTTTACATAAACTAAATCATAGACACCAAGTTATTTTGCAACATGCTTTTTCCACTTACATAAACCAAGTTTTGATAAAGCAAATACAACCTCAAAAATCTTTGAGAAATGTACTATCTAATGGAATCTTAACAGAAATTCTCTATGAAATGAAGCATTCTTTTATACAGTGAATTTCTGCCTACTCCTCACAGATACACTAGGTTAATTTTTTAATGTGTGTGTGTATCTGTGAATTCCATATTTCATTTATTAGGTTTGCTTTAGGAAGAGTGCCCCTGAAATAAAAATGAGCCTTTTGTACTAAATCGGAGTTCTGAGCCAAAGTCAGTGTCCACAGCACAGAGGAGCTGAAACCCAGAGCATTTGGAGCTTCTAGTATATATTCTGGATTTTCTCCATCAGTCTAGGACTGAAGACACCAATCTCTGGTGTCAGTTGAGATTTCACCAAGGTTCTGGTTCTGGAATGAGTCACTGGCTAAAGGTCTGATAAGCAAAGGGCGGAAGTGGGCAGAGTGTGAGAAGGGTGGGGGAGGTCCTTGATCTGATCAGTACAACCCAGAGAACACACCCATGTCCCACACGCTTGCGAGGGGGCCTTCATAATAACCAAGCACCCCTTTGCATCTGTAGAACATGGTTACGTGTTTTTCAATTTGCCATCCTGTTGTTAATTTGCCCCCATTTTCCAGATGAGGCTTGGTGAGATTCACTGCGATCATGCATACAAAGAAAGCCCTGAGCACAGTGCTTGGCACATAGTGGGCACTCAGTAAACCTCGGTGTCACTGAGAAGACAGAATGTGAATGAGCATGCTGTGGAGTCTTTCACCTGCCTCTCCTCTGGGACAGGTTACTCTCTCATTCTGTAGACTGTAATGACATGGAAATTCCAAGATACCAAGAGACAATGATGAATCAAAGATGAGTTCCCAAAAGACAAATCACATCCATTATTCCCCATCAAATCTAAAGCCTAATAAAGTCCATATAGCACTCATGAGGCCTCTAACCTTCTGCCTAAAAGTGGTCATAATTACAGCAAACCTGAGCCTCAGAATGGACCTAGCTTACTTGGTGACAGAGGAGGGCAACAGAAGGACTTGGCCCATGGCACCCAGCTGACCATGTCAGCAAATAGAGAGGCCTTCAAAGCCTTTGCATTCCTGTTCCCTGGAGAAACTGAGGATTGCAGTAAAGTGTAATTACAACCTCTTTTTGCCTTGTTTGAAATACAAAGGGACAATGTAGCCCTAATATATTTATAGAAGGAAGTAGAGATTCAAATAAAGGAAGAGGGGGACCAAAAGAAGGGCATATCCATGTTTCTCATCTTCTTTCACTGCAGATCTTAAAAAGGAACCAGAAGCTTCACCAGTCCCTGCTAAAGAATCATTGTCACATTCTATTAGTTCCCTCTGATCCCGTGAAGAGGGGGGAAAAATCATTGCGTGGCAATGCCATGTGTCTCAAGCTTCATTAAAGTGATTTCTCCCAAGAGTCTCGTATAACAGCATGTAAAGCACTTACAACAGTACCTGAATCATCATCGTAAGTAATCAATAAATGTAAACGAGTAGCAGCAGCAGCAAGAGAGACTTGCTGAGATCATTCATTTAGCTACTTAGAACCCTGCTTAGCATAGAATTCAAGTCTTTTCACAATCAAATGAGTGTTTCTCACAGGAACTCACACTCCTTATACCTTCAGAGCCTGAGACTCTGCCTTCTGTCTCCAGTCTTCCAAGCTCTTCAGCAGACTGAAAAAGTTCTTCAGGATCTACTCTCTCCAGGTCCTCAAGCGCACGATGACAGAGATATCCCAGCTGAAGAACTGAATTTCACAGGTCTGACACTGACACAACCCATGGAATTCAGTTCTCAAAGCTGAGGATACACATCGGCTTTTCAGAGATGGTGCAAAGACCCCTCCTTGCAGTCCAGGCCTGTCCCAGCCCTGTAAAATACAAGAGTGAAAAGCCTGGTAAATCCAATGCAGCTGCTTCCTAGTACCAGGTCTAGTCCTGGCACTCAGGAGTTATAAATATCTGGAGGAGACCAGGCCAGCAGTCTGGAAGGCTGATGTGGGTGGATCTCTTGAGCCCAGGAGTTCAGGACTAGCCTGGGCAACATGGAGAATTTGTCTCTACTAAAAATAAAAAATGAGCCACGCATGGTGGCTTGTGGTGGGAGGATCGCTTGAGCCTGGGAATTGGAGGTTGCAGTGAGCTATGACTGCACCACTGCACTCCATCTGGGCCACAGAGAGAGACCCTGTCAAAACAAAAAAAAAACCTGTAGGGGATGTGTATGGTAGACACACACACCATTAAGCATCATTAAACATGGTAGCTGGCCTTTCCTGCCTCATGACCCTTCCATATGCCATCCCCCTGGCCTGGAAAACTCGTTCCTCTCTTTAACATCAACTTATTCTGAGGTTCTTGCTTTCAATGTCACTTCCTCAGAGAGGCCATCTATGGCAGAGATTGCTGATTGTTTGCCCAATATATATTCTCTCCTCCTTCTATACTAATAGAACCCTTAAGTGGTATCTGAACACATGGACATCTGACTTTGTTTCCTCACCTGGTGTGACAAAGTGCTGGATATGAGCAGGAGTGGAGAGTTTTTTACTGTTTCCCTCCCTCTTCTCAGGCTTGGACTGTAGACGTGGTGGAGAGCCACTGTGGACCATGCAAATGAGTGCAGCCCCCCAGGGAACAGCAGAGCAGCATGCCAGAAGAGCCCCAAAATTGTGAGGCTTCCTTATACACCCTAGACTGCTTACACCTGCACTGATAGATCAGCAAGAATGGAACATCTACCTTATTTAAGCCACTGTTACTTGGGGATCTCTGTGAGAGCACTTGAATGTTTACCTACCACCCCCTCACCATCAGCCTCCAGCTAGTCTCTTTCATAATATGGGATTCTTTCCTTCACCGTAATTTGTAATTGTTAGATAATTTTGTATAATTATTTGATTAAAATTATCTCTCCAACAAGACTGTTTTCCATTAGCATAGAGAACATGCTAGTGTTTTTTAAATATGTATATAGGCCAGATGTGGTGACTCACACCTGTAATCTCGGAACTTTGGGAGGCTGAGGCAGGCAGATCACCTGAGGTCAGGAGTTCAAGTTTCACCTGGCTAACATGGTGAAACCCCATCTCTAATAAAAATACAAAAATTCGCCGGGCGTGGTGGCACACACCTGTAGTCCCAGCTACTTGGGAGGCTGAGGCAGAAGAATCACTTGAACCCAGGAGGCAGAGGTTGCAGAGAGCTAAGATTGCACAACTGCACTCCAGGCTGGGTGACAAAGCGAGACTCTGTCTCTAAAAAATAATAATAAAATAAAATAAATATATAATAGCCTTATTGAGCTATAGCTATATAGCTCACACACCAGAAAATTTACCTATTTAAAGTAAAAAGTGCATTGGTTTTAGTATTTTGCAGAGTTGTACAACCATCATAATCAATTCCAGAACATTTTCATCATCCCCAAAATAGATCCCATAACCATTAGCAGTCAATCTCCATTCCCCTCCCTCACCCCTGGGGAATCACTGATCTACATTCTGTCTATATATATGCTGGACATCTTATATAAATGAAATCATATAATCAGTGGCCTTTTGTGACTGGCTTCTTTCACTTAGCTTTCAGGATATATCCATGTTTTAATGCATATCAGTACATCCTTCCTATGGATGAATAATATTCCATCGTTAGGATCTACCACATTTTATTTATCCATTCATCAGCTGATGGGCATTTGGGTTGTTGCTACCTTTTGCCTATTTGATGCTTCTATGAATGAATACCCATGTACAAGTTTTGTATGGACATATGTTTGCATTTCTCATGGATGTGTGAACCCAAAAGTATCTGAGACAGACCTGAATCCATTTAGGAAGTTTATTTTGCCAGGGTTAAGAACACGCCTGTCACACAGCCTCAGAAGGTCCTGACAACATTGTGCCCAAGGTGGTCGGGGCACAGCTTGGTTTTATACATTATAGGGAAACATGAGACATCAATCAATATATGTAAGATGTACATTGGTTCAGTCTGGAGAGCTGGGACAACTAGAAGCAGGGGTGGGGGCTTCCAGATCATAGGTAGATACAAGACAAACTGTTGCATTTTTTTGTCTCTGGTTAGCCTTTTACTGAATACACAATTTACATGTAAGAGGAGGGTAGAGGAACAGTCACTTACTCCTTAGTCTGGCTTAGTGAAATAATAGGGCAGAAGAAGCAATTACACATGCATTGGTCTCACATGAGCAAAAGAATGACTGAATTCTGTCTGTCCTTTGTCCACAAGGAATTTCCTTGTGGGCAAATTGTGAGGGAGGTATGTAGCTTTTTTATCTTTGTAGCTAGCTTATGTAGGAATAAAATGGGAGGCAGGCTTGCCTCACACAGTTCCCAGTTTGACTTCCCTTTGGCTTAGTGATTTTGGGAGTCCTGAGATCTATTTTCCTTTCACAGACGTATACCTAAGTGTGGAATTTCTGTGTCATATGTTAACTCTATGGCTATCAGTTGATGAATGGCCAGACTGTTTTCCAAAGCGGCCACACTATTTTACAATTCCACCAGCAGTGTATGAGGGTTCCAGTTTCTCCACATCTTGCCAATACTTGTTAATGTCTATCTTTTGAGTATAGTTATCCTAGTAGGTGTGAAGTGGTATCTCACTACGGTTTTGATTTGCATTTCCCTGATGGCTAATGATGAGTATCTCTTCATGTGCTTACTGGCCATTTATATAGCTTCTTTGGAGAAATGTCTATTCAGATTTTTTTGTCAATTTTGTAATTGAGTTGTTTGTGTTTTTATTATTGAGTTGTAAGGGTTCTCTATATATTCTAGATACAAGTCCCACATGTATAATTTGCAAATATTTTCTCCCATTCTTTGAGTGGCTTTTTAACTTTCTTAATGGGGTGTGTGCATGTGTTTTGTGTAACATTATTTCCAGCTTCTAGCATGATGTCTTGATCATAGTAGGCACTCCAGTGATGGATGGATGGAAGGATGGAAGGAAGGAAGAAAGGGAGGGAGGGAGGTGGGGAGGGGAGGAAGGGAAGGAGGCTAGGTCTCAGTTATGCAGGCTTGCATCACAACTGTCCGAGCACTGACTGACAGCTAGGTGAAACTAAAAGCTGATTGAGCCAGTGCCGTTATACAAAGGCTGGAATGCAACAAAAGCCCACCAAGAGTTTTGCCTGGACACTAAAGCATGACCAAATAACGAAGGAATTCTTAACAGGACCCATTTAGGATTAAACAAGTTTTAATGGGGGTCTGAAGAAACTCCCCAGGCCTCCACAAACAGGTTTATCGGGGGTCTAAAGGAACTCCCCAAACCTCCATGATTTAGCAGGGGACAAGATAAGTAATCACCCCAGCACCTGGACACATTTAGATTAAGTAAATTTACTGAGGCTCTAGAGGAAGGTCTTCAGGACTCAGACCTTAGTTATAGATTAAAAGAAATTAATCGCTAATGTCTTTAGATGAACGCACACTTACATGTAGACATATAGCTTAGAAAACTTTGTAATTTTGAGTTGGTCTAGTGATAATTTCCGGGCCTTCTCCCTGTAACTGGTTACAGAAATTAAAAACTCTCTTCCTTCCCAGTTCATCTGCATCTCATTATTGGGCTGTGAGAAATAGCAGCCTGACCCTCAGTTTGGTCCAGGAACAGGAGGGAGGGAGAAAAGGAAGGGAGGGAGGGAGAGAGGGAAGGGAGGGAGGGAGAGAAGGGAAGGGAGGGAGGGAACTTACTTTTACAAACCACACAGTTTAATTTCCTTATTTTAAAGATGGGGAAACTGAAAAGTTAAAAACATTAAGATGACAACATGATGAGATAATAAAAACAAGGTGATAGGCTGGGCACGGTGGCTCATGCCTGTAATCCCAGCACTTTGGGTGGCAGAGGTGAGGGGATCATAAGGTCAGGAGTTTGAGACCAGCCTGGCCAACATGGTGAAACCCCATCTCTACTAAAAATACAAAAATTAGCTGAGCATGATGGCACGCACTTGTAGTCCCAGCTACTCAGGAGGCTGAGGCAGGAGGAATGCTTGAACCTGGGAGGTGGAGGTTGCAGTGAGCTGAGATCGTGCCACTGCACTCCAGCCTGGGTGACAAAGTGAGACTGTCTCAAAAAAAAAAAAAAAGGTGATAGAAGTTAAAACTGGGTTTTAGCCCTAGCTTGTCTCCTACTAGCTATGGGAACTAGGCAGGTCATATAACCTCTCTACACATCAGAGACCTCCTCAGAAATGGTCCTCTCTCACCAATCAGGTATTGGAAGGAGCAAAGTAAACTAATGTATGAGAAACCACTGCTTGAACATGAGTTATAATTGAGGCCGAAGGTCAAATAGCTAAATCAGCCTGGTCAGAAAATGATGGCAGGTGGCCCAATTTCTGGTCCAGGGTGAAGCATAGGGTGCCATATTTTATTTTTCAGATTGTTGCTGATTTTCTTCACCAATTAGAAGATTTTCTGGTTCAATGCAGAAAATGGGACCACTAAATTTGTGGCAAATCACACAAATCCTGGGTCCTCACCACTGACAGTCCTAAACAAGAAGTGTTGCTTCCACTAACTGTAGCCCCAAGCCGTGATTGTTTTATTCACGACTGGATCCCTGGCACCTAACTGTGCCTGACACATGGCAGATGCAGAAAAGTAGTTTTTAATTCGTGGACAAATGAATGAGTGGGTGAACAAATGAATGGCACTGTAAAATAAACCTGAACCCCACAATCTTAATGAAGCCAGGGGGAATTAATCTGCAGATAGAAGGATTCTGGGGTAACATTTGGGTATATCTGGAGAAAGCAAAGTGTAATGCTTAGACAACAGGCTCTAGAGTTTGGTTGCCAGTGTTCTAATTCCAGCTCTGAGCCTGCCGTGAGTGCAGAGGGAAAAAGCGGCAGCCACGCATTTTCATCTCTGCTTAAACTTGCATCTATTTATGTCTATCGCTGTGCTACATCCATGCCTTTCATTCCTTCTGTTCTGTGCCAGGCTTCATGCTCCCGTTCAGCCATGGCCCTAAGCCAAAGCTCAGGCATTTTTTTATTCTGGTTGGATCTACACAATTTGGTGATTACTATATAAACGTTTTGTATTGCTCATGCTGCAGCACCAAATCCGTTTACTCATAATGATTCACTAGAGACACTCACTTCCCTCAAGTGACATGTAATGGCTTCTCCATCACCCTCAATGTGGCCTTTTACCACTTAGAATACAATGTAAATTATTTGAGAGTTTCCACTTTTTTAAGTAAGCGTTGCCTTCCCTTTCACATGAAGGAAAACCAGACATGGAAGGGGAAAAGTGCTCCAACTTAGGTGGTTTTGCTCTGTTGCCCAGGCTGGTCTCAAATTCCTGGACTCAAGCAATCCACCCACCTCGGCCTCCCAAAGTGCTGGTATTACAGGCGTGAGACACCACAACCAGCCAACAAGGCACTTTCACGCAAATCTCACTTCACTCTCAAAAGCCATAAAAAAATGCCATTGCCATCCTCACTCGATTAAAAGAGATGAGGAGAAGCAAAAAGAAGAGAAGGAGGAGGAAGAGCAGTAGCTAAGCAGTTAAAACATCCACCTAGCACATACAACTAACACTTTTGACCATTCGGCCCCACTGTCTGGCTCTTGGAGACATAAACAAAAATGGTTTCTTCCCTAAAGGAATTCAAAGACTAGATAAGGTGGCAAGGTATACAGATGAAAAATAAGTAACTGCAGAATGCTAGATAAACATGTACTCAGCCTGGCCTTCACAAGAGAGGCCAGCAGCTGGTAGAAAGGAGAACTTTCATTCGATCCCTCTGTAGGTCCTGCAAGCTCTGCCTTCACAGTAGACGTAGAATCTAACTGTTTACCCTCACCCAAGCCACCATCAGCTCCCACCTAGGAGACCTGCAACAGTGAGGTCTCCTGATTCCACTCCTGCCTCTGCAGTCCACCCTCCAAACAGCAGTCAGAGGGATCTTATTAAAAGATAACTCACAAGTAGGAGTTGAACAATGAGAACACATGGACACAGGGAGGGGAACATCACATACTGGGGCCTGTCAGAGGGTGCGGGAAAGGGGAGGGAGAGCATTAGGACAAATACCTCATGCATGTGAGGCTTAAAACCTAGACGACAGATTACTGGGTGCAGCAAACCACCATGGCACATGCATACCTATGTAACAAACCTGCACCATCTGTACATGTATCCCAGAACTTAAAGTATTAAAAAAAAAAAAAAAAAAAAAAAAAGAGGCCAGGCACAGTGGCTCATGCCTATAATCCCAGCACTCTGGGAAACCCAGTCAGGCAGATCATCTGAAGTCAGGAGTTCAAGACCACCCTGGCCAACATGGTGAAACCCTGTCTCTACAAAAATACAAAAATTAGCTGGGCATGATGGTGGGTGCCTGTAATCCCAGCTACTCAGGAGGCTGAGGCAGGAAGAATTGCTTGATCCTGGGAGGCGGAGGTTGCAGTGAGCCGAGATCATGCCATTGCACTCCAGCCTGGGAGACAGAGCAAGACTCCGTCTCAAAAAAAAAAAGGAGAGATAAATCAAATCATGTCACTCCCCTGCATAAAGCTCTCCAGCAACTTTCCATCACACAGAGAACAAAACCCAAACCCCTCCGCATGGCCTACAAGGCCCATGTCATCTGGCCCCTGCCTCTACCTCCAATCGCATTTTCTACCATCCTTCCCTCATCCATCCATTCCTGCCCACCTGGCCTCCTTACTGTTCTTAATTGCACCAAGCTGTTACCTCTTCCTGGAATGCTCTTTCCCAAAATATTGCCACTGTTCACCTGTCACTTCTTCCAGACTCTTCTCAAACCTCACCTCATCAGAGTCCATCCCTCACCCACTCTACCTAAAGGAAACACAGACATGCCCCACCCATCCCCCAAACGGTCCAGCCCCTTGCCTGCTTTTCTGCCTCATACAATTTATTATTAGTTTATAGTTACTTATTTGTTTACTGTCTTTCTGCCTGGTAAGAGTGAAAGCTTCATGGGAGTAGGCCCTTTAACCAGAAGAATGCCTGGCACAGAGTAGGTCAGTTTCTCAATCTTTTTTTCATTATCATCCTTCTAAGGAACCTTTTCAGACTTTTTTTTTCTAATCCCCCCTACTATGAAATGTTAACACTACAGATATACTATATGTCTATATATACTGTATGTATATTTGTGCTTTACACATAGAGTTTTTTTTCACCTCCTAAGGGCCAATTTCCATGCTCTTCGAGGGGAGGCATATCTTCCCCATGGAATAGGTGCTTGATAAAAATGTGTTGAATGGATAAAACTCCTGAGGAGAGCAGCAAGCTCTGAAAGATGGACATTGTTCAAGGTATAAAGTTCAGCTGGGGAAATTCCAAGCCTCCCCCCACTCAACCCTCCCATCTTTGTAGCATGAGTACATCCTGTCATGCTGTGTCTGGTGACTATCCGGTATTTTTCTAATGCAGATTTTCAGCTTTAAAACAAAACAAAACCCTACTCTTGTTTTGCATCCTGGCTCCCATTGCTATTTTGGATCCTTGAATTCACTTTTTCTCCACCTTCCTCCCCAGGCAAGCTTTAAAACCCAGATAAGGCCCGCTCCATTCGTACACAGTTTATTCTTTCCTTCATCCTACAACCTGCACTGAGTTCCTATGTGAACCAGATGAAAAGATGATGATGATTCAATCCCTGCCCTCTGGAAGCTTATGAGGATGTGAGGGTAGACAAACAGGATGCTAAGTTCAACACACCAAGGGCTCCAGGAGGAGCAACAAAGTGCTTTGAAAGGACAACTGCACTGACCCAGTGGAACCTCTCCTTGCTCATCCATTCACCCATCAATGACTTACAGAGCACCTGCTGCGTGTGTCGGGCCTGTGCTAGATCCTGGGGTTGCAGCACAGACAAGACCAGCATGGCCCATGGAGATCACCAAACAGGAGAGACTGAAATCTCACTGATAATCACACAAATAAGTGAGCCCAAATGTGATAAATGCGACCAATGGAAAAGCTCAAGATTCTATGAAGCACCTGGTAGTTGGAAAGAAATGACATTTAAGGAGAAACCCTGAAGAATAAGTAGAGCATGGTCTGGCAAAGACCAGGTAAAAGGGAGTTCCAGGCACAGGGAACAGATTGTCCAAATGGTCACAAATAGGATGTGACCAGGCACACTTGTGAGGACGGAGAGAGACTCCTCTACTGAGGTCAATAACGAGACTAGGGATGGCATGAGGAGAGGAAGGTCCAGAAAGGCAAGAGCCGATTCATGTTGGCCTTGCTGAGAAATATGGAGTTGACCTTAACTAAAGACAGAGGAAACACGGAAGGAATGTGATCCAGGTTGTATTTTTTAGATATTTTGGTTGGGTGTGGAAAACAGCTGGGAGGAGGGTAAAAAATCATCCCACACATCTGTCATCCAATCACGCAATTTAACATGTGATCCTGCAGGGTCTTGCACCCATAGGTGCAAGTCCTGTGAGACTGTGAAATTCTCAAAGGCAGATATCACATTTTCCGCCTCTTTTAACCACGTCCCACAACAGCAGTGCATGGTACATGGTAGACAATTAGAAAACACTTCTTGAGTAATTATTTTATAATAACAAATTCTATGTTTTTATTATGATTAACCACTCCTTCTCTCTGCCCTCTGAAAGTTCCCCTCCCGTCCTCAGTCATCTTCCCATCCTCTGCCTGACTGACATATTCTGTTTCGGAAGACCACAGTATCTTTCAGATGACCTCCCACAAGCTCCCAGTCACTGCATTGCATGGAAAGCTGGACATCAGGGTGGTGACGATCTGAATGGTAAGCCATTGGTCCCCTTGCTGCCCCCAGCCCCCACCTGTCCCTGGTCACCCAGACCCTCAAACCTCCAGTTCTTTGGAATCTACATCTCCAGTGAGGCACTAGTTTGTTCCTGTGCCGCCAAAGCAGCCAGGTCAAAATAAACTTAAACTGCACAGTCGGAGCCATTCCCTGGCCAGAATGGGGAACAGAACAGAGCAACACAGCAAAGTAATTGCCTCCTATTTACCAGGACGTACTTTGCACTATGAGCCATTTTGTCAACTTCATGAGATTTGCAGTCAGAAAACACGGAAACAAAAGAGCAATATGAAGGTCTTTTAACCACTGACCATTTACATTTGTCAGCATGACTGCTCCATCCATTATTATCATGTCCCCAGCGCACAGCCCAGGAAAACTATAGTTGCATTAGATCAATAAAAAATTGAATTCTCTTTTAAGACAGAGTCCTATTGTGTAACTATGTTGGGCAAATGTATAACTTGTCCTATGAAAAGAAATCCCATACCTCATTTGGTCATAGTGCATTGTGACAGAGAAACTATTTGCTTCCATTTGTAAGAATCCACCCCCTTTCCTTTTATCTATTTTTCCCACCATATGAGAGAAATTTATAAAGGAACCCAAAAGTTGTTATAAATATACTTTGCCAGCTCTCACCCCAAAAAATACTACTGTGGCACTTTGCTCTTGCTATACAGAGTTAGAATAAAGGAATGGGTTTTCAATACGCGTGGCTTTTAAGAGAGACTTACCTAGTATAACTTTACAAATTCGATATCCTTTCAAAGCTAAATTAATCCTGGTCTTTCAGTTCATTCTCAAAAGGTGTAAAGGAGATACATCCAAATTCCTTTATATGCTAGCTATAAAAAAAAATTAGGTAGTACCTAATGTAGCACTTTATTTTTAAAAAAAAAATTTTCAAATAGTCTGCATAATTATCTCATTTAGATCTCCGCACCGCCTTAGGAGGAAAGCTGGAGCTAGCATGGAAACATTTTTGGGCCAACAAATGTTTACCAAGAAGAAGCTGTAAGGTGATCCTCCAGTATTGAACTTTGCTAGCCCTTTCTGTAAAAAAAATTCCCCTTATAACCATGAGGTGAGTTCCTGCAAGGTGAAAAGAAACGTTACTAAACACAAATAGCCAAACAAATAATTGCAACCCATACACCTTGTCCTGGGCACCTCTAGGCTCTGGGCCTAGAAGATTAGGCTCTGAAGATTCAGCAGCCTTTCTGAAGGTTCGGAAAGGCCTTTCTGAAGATTCAGCAGCCTTTCTGAAGGTTCAAAAAGGCCTTTCTGAAGATTCAGCAGCCTTTCCGAAGGTTCAGAAAGGCCACACAGCTGGCAAGTTAAGAAACTAGGTTTTCAACTTAATCATGCTGCCTCCAGAACCCAGGCTTCCAACCACTCTGCTGTATTGACTAAGTGAATTAAGTGAGCATCACCAAGGTCATCAAACCAATGAGCCTGACTACAGTCCCCAACGCTCAGTCCAAGGCACTTCCTTCTCTTCATCAAACCAAGCCCTGGTTTCACTGGAAGAAGGAATTGAGCCTTTAGGACAAAGGCAGAGACAGCCCACACCTGCCATCCTCAACCAGCTCTTACGCATAGCAATAATCATCCCCGGGAGAAAGGCTCTCAGGCAAGGTTAATAACAAACGTAATGGTTTTACAATATCTGCTGCTACAAAAAGCAAAACAAAAAAAAATTTCTGGGTGACTAAGTAACATGAATTGCTAGAAAACGAGTCTTCATTCATCCCCCTTTGAATTGCAAGATGATGGTGTGTTTTAACGGTAAATGAACACGGCATTCCCAAAGCCATCAAGTGAATGAGTCAAGTAAATCCTCAGTCTTCTCCTTATCCAGATTTTTATCTTCCCCATTGTCATTACCATCTTGCTCAGAAAATCATTTCTGGGCCTTTCTCCTGCTCCAAAGAGCTGGATTGTCACTTAAAGGCCTGTTAACTAACGAATTGCTGTTCTGCAGCTGCAAATAAAATTCACACACAGCTCAGATGACTTTATCATGGGAGTTGATTAATTAGCAGTTACGGGGCCCTGAAAATAGAGTTCCATTTCATTAACATAGACTTGTAATGTTTTGGTGCATATTGTTGTGATTTAAACATTTTGCTCCACGGCGGAGAAGATATGGAGGTGTAGGGAAAATGGGAAGTCTATGGGATAATCAGGAGTGAGGTCAAATGTAAAGGATTTTTTTTAATAATGTAATGGTTAACACTGAGCGCAGGTCTTTCCTACCGGAGTCTGTTCTGAGCATTTCCTGTGATTAATTAGCTCATTTGGCCTTTGTGACCATGCTAGGAGATAGGCAATATTATTGTTAGCATTTTACACAGGAGGAAATTGTAAACCAAAAACAAAATTTGAAGCACCCCCCACCCCAACCATCTGAATGGACTTCCTCCTCAGCCAAGGCTCTTTTAAAATGTAACCTGAGAGACTATTTCGGGCCATGATGGGAAGTGGGGTTCGAACATGCCTCATTATACCTCTCCGGCATTAACATCAACACAGACTATAAGTCTGATAAGAAATATCTTATGGGCCAGACACCATGGCTCATGCCTGTAATCCCAGCACTTTTGGAGGCTGAGGCGGGCGGATCATCTAAGGTCAGGATTTCGAGACCAGCCTGGCCAACATGGTGAAACTCTGTCTCTACTAAAAATACAATAATGAGCCATGCATGGTGGTGCCCGCCAGCTACTCGGTGGTGTCCCAGCTACTCGGGAGGCTGAGGCAGGAGAATTGCTTAAACCTGGGAGGTGGAGGTTGCAGTGAGCCGAGGTTGTGCCACTGCATTCCAGCCTGGGCAGCAGAGCGAGACTCTGTCTTAAAGAGAGGAGAGGGAGAGGTAGAGGGAGGGGGAGGGGGAGGGGAAGAGGGAGAGGGAGAGGGAGAGGAGAAGAGAAAAGAGAAAATTTTACAACCTATTCTCTGTAAAGCCTAGTACTTAAAGGCTTCCTCTGCAAATAAGAACTTGGGTTCCACAATCCTTCATCTTAACCCAGCCATTACTTTCTGTTGATCGCAGGTCTTTAGACAAACTCAACCGTCAACCAGAAAATGTTTAAATTTACCTATAGCCTGGAAGCCCCTGCTCTGAGTTATCCCACCTTTCTGGACCAAACTAATGTATTTTTAAAATATATTTGATTGATGTCTCATGCCTCTCTAAAATGTATAAAACCAATATGCACCTGGGCCACCTTGGGCCCATGTTCTCAGGACCTCCTGAGGGCTGTGTCATGGGCCATGGTCACTCAAATTTGGCTCAGAATAAATGTCTTCAAATACTTTACAGAATTTGGCTATTTTTCATTGACAAAGTGAAGGCACACAGTTACTAAACAGTAGAGCCAAGATTAACACTCAGGCTGGCTCCAGAGCAGTGGTTCTCAACTGGAGGGGCAGGGGGAGTGGAAGGGGAGACTTAACCTTCCTAGGAATATTTGCAGTGTCCGAAAATATTTTTGATTGCCATGAGTTGGTTGTCATTTCAAGGTGTCATGAGTTGGGGGGCATCTAGTGGGTTGAGGCCAGAGATGCTGATAAACACCTTACAATGCACAGGTCAGCACCCCCCAATAGTAAAGAACTTTCAGTCCTAAAATGTTAATAGCGCTAAGGTGAAGAAACTCTGCTCCAAAGCCTGGTCCTTGCTATTGTGTCCAAGACTTGTGCCCAGAGAAAAGGGCGGGTGACCAGTGATCATCTCCCTTCCCTATGTAGCAGCTGTGTTACTTCCTGGCAGGTTACCTCAGCAGCAACAACTTACAGGGTTGATATTATTTCACTTGCCTGAAGGCTGAATTTGACTTCTTAAAAGCCCTGTGAGATCTCAGGTTTCCTAGCAAAAGCTATGAAATCTCTAGAAATAATAATTAAACATGTGACATTGGAGCAGAAATAGCAAATCACCAATAGAATAAAAATGAGATTCTAGAAAGATATCTGTGTACATGCTGTAATTTAGGACCAGGTAAAAATATCCTTTCAAAGCAGAGGAAGAAATCAAAAAGCAGAAGAGCGGAGTGTACGAGAACTCTGTGTACTGTCTATGCAATGCTTCTATAAGTCTAAAACGATCCTAATGCTAAAATTTTAGTTTTTAAAAAAAGTAGAGGAAAAACTAGTACCTAAAGAGGAAAACATTAACATCAGATCTGTCTTATATCATACACAAAAATATACTTCAGATGGATGACAGAACTAAATGCAAATGAACAATGTGATAGCAACAAAAACTATAGAAGTTTCAAAGATAAATATAAAAATAAATCTTTACAATCTTCACTTGAGGAAGTCCTTTCTCAATGAGACACAAAAACAATTGCAAAAAAGACTGACAGGTTTGAGACTATCTGTGTGGCAATATAATTGCACACTGGAGCAGCAAAGAGGATCAGTTTAGTAAAGAAGTAACCAGAGTTGTTTTTGCAGCTTTCTTCTGGGAGATAATCCAGAGCCAAAACTTTGAATCTCGGGTTACAGAAGTCAAAGGGAAAGGCCCTTGTGGGGAACACCCATTTGCTTTAGATTTAACAGGGAAATTTATCTTCCTTCTCTCTGTTCCTGGTGTCCCCGGTTGAAGGAAGTCTCTGGCAAGCTGATGGATGTTATTGGTACATAGTTGCGACCTTAAGCCTAATTCTGGGTTTGGCTAGAACAACTGGCTCTTTTCTTACTATTTTAATGTCTGAACTGATATGGGTGACATTTCCTCCAGCAGTGGGGGCAGCTGATAATGACGACTGTAGTCCAGATGAGTGCTGATTGCTACACACCAAGATTACCCCAAAATGGAGGCAGTGCATGACTCCCTCCAGTACCCCAAGAGACAAACCTAGAGAAAATACTCAGCTCCACATCCAAAACTCTGAAATTAACTTCCCCTGAGATGTGCAGAGTTTTATGCTCAAACTTCCAAAAAATATTAAAAATTCAAGATAGTCATTTTTCTCAGCATGAACTTGTGCACTCTTCTTCTTTTGTATATATACACCATGATTCAGCAATGAACTTGTGTTCTTATCTCCAACAAGGAATGTATCTAAATAGTCATATCTTTAAGGATATAAGTTTTTAGCGGAGTCAGGAACCTAGGAAAGAACTATACAAAGAGGTAGACAGCCCTCAGCCACCCCTTTGATGGTGTATCCACGCATTTGCATTGTCCTATTATCTTTTCTTAGAGAATCAAAAGACCTTTCTAAGATCTTGGAGAAAGAGTAACAAATAGTATGTAAGATATTATATCAGAGTCAGTCTGGAATGGGAAAAATCAGATGTGAGTCCCTACTAGAAAGTGGAGCCTTAAATCAATCACTTGATCTCTTTGAGTTTCAATTTCCTTAGCAGTCAAATGGATTTAATTCATTCATTGAACAAATATTTAATAAGTTCCCATTATGTGCTAATTCTACTGTTTCTACCAACCTTACAAATTTTATGAAAGAATTACATGAAATGACAAAAATGCTTTACAAAGTGTAAGTCATAAAAATAATTCATGTTATTGTTAAAAATAGAAGATTTTCTCTTGTTATTAAATAAGACTAAAGCCCAGAACAAAATAAGAAATGTTTGCCAGATTGTAGAACAACCAGAAGGAGGAATCCCCATTGCGGTTCAAAAATTGCCCAAAAGCTGGCTTTTAGGGACCACACCCAAGAGTATAGATTGCTGACAGCCACAGAAAACAAATATTTACTACAAGTTGAGCCCAAAGGCCTCCACTGAGAACCTAAAACTACACAGAACTGAAGCAGTGCATGCGTCTGATTCCCGCAGGGCCTTTGGAGAAAGTGGGACTCTAGGAATTCAGAGATGAGAAGAGGGCCCAGGAATGCATCACCAGGGGCCATCCAGTCAGCTCCTCCCCGCATCCCAGGCCTGGCCTCACGGAATCCTGAAGATGAAACATCACCCACTCCACAAGCTAACAGTCTAACAACTCCAAACTACCGGCACGACCCCCAGAGTCCACCTTCTCTCTCTCAAAGAGCTTCTTGTATGGCTGCTTATCTGTTCCAAGGAGTACCATGCATAAGGACAGCAGTATGATTTTAAAAACAACAAATAAAGAGAAGCCAGTTCTGTCCAAAAACCCATCGTTAATAACGGGGATAAAGTGTCAGCAAAGCGCTACACTCAGAAGGGTTTGGGGCAAAATCAAAGCAGAACCAGGGCACACAAATGAAATAAAGGACACTGCACTTTGGGAGGCCGAAGCGGGCGGATCACCTGAGGTCAGGAGTTCAAGACCAGCCTGGCCAACATGGCAAAACCCTGTCTCTACTAAAAATACAAAAATTAGCCAGGCATGGTGGCGCGCATCTGTAATCCCAGCTACTCTCGAGGCTGAGGCACAAGAATTGCTTGGACCCAGGAGGCGGAGGTTGCAGTGAGCCGAGATCTTACCACTGCCCTCCAGCCCGGGCGACAGGCCGGGAGCAAGACTCCATCTCAAAAAGAAAAAGAAAAAAAAGAAAGAAAGGACACTGAATGTGAAGGTCTCAAATGACAAGAAAATACCGTAATACAATAATTAAACCCATTGAGGCATCAAGAAAGAAAAGTGACACTGTTTGCCAATTAGTATACAAGTCAGGTTCAGTATGTAAAAGATTCTTTTTAAAAAAATAGAAAATTTAAAAAAAATTCTTAATATCCAAAGACAAGATTGAAATTGAGAATAGGAACACAATAAACAAAAAGTAATAGCCATAGTCCTCCAACCCTGAAACCTCCTAAGAGCACCATATTTACTGTCCAATATTTTCATGCTGTTGTCACTGCAAGGAAGTTTATGACTTGCTAAATAGAGACCACAGTCTACAACTCCAGGTTTAAAGCATATTATTTTATCATCCATAGAGATTCTAAACCACTTCCTGACCCCACTCTATCCCACCCCACCCTGAAAATAACAAAAAGTTAAAAATATGTCCCTTTTGGAAATGGAGCCACATCTTTACTAAAGCAATGGAAATATCTCCAAGTCACTGACATTTTTATATTTCTAGACCATGACAAAAGTCTCACCTACTTTAATTCTAATGTCATTTCAATATGCCTTAAACATCTTGATTATATCTTTAATGTGCCATTTACTCTGCAATGATCCACTGTACAAAAGCCTGCTGCCTCTCAAACAGAAGATAAGTACATAATAAATCAGCTTGCAATGATTATTTTTTCCCAGCTCATACTCACAGCGAGCTCCTAAAATTTCATTTTATTTTATCATTTCCAATTCAGCCGCCGTTCTCCCCCTCCTCGTTGTGCTACTGTCTCCTGTCCATCCTGTCCACCCTTTGGCGTGCCTTCCGGCCCAGGGTTTACCACTCCAATCGGCCCTGCTGGTGCCATCCAGGGAAGGAAGAGCGGTCAAGCGTCTTAGAGAAAGAGCATCTTTCTGGAGAAAGACTCTTATTTGCTGGGGTAGAGGAAGGCAGCTAAGGCCTATTTGCATATGCTTTTATTCCATTTCCACACCCTGCACGCTAACCCTCTCTGGAAAGTCCCTTCTAGATCCCTCCTCGGCACAGCGAGGGAGGAAGAGGCTGGGCCGGAATGGAAGGTTCCAGCCTGGCAGTGTCAGCTTCTCTCCGCGGAGCTGAGGGGGAAGCCTCCACCTTCCCCCCTCATGCGTGCAGGGTCTGGACGCCCGGGTCGGGGACCCTCTTGCAGCACGTGTCAGGAGCAGCCTGGTGCTTTGGCCTGCGCGCTCTAGAGCGTTCTGTGCAGGATGCGCCTGCTCCCCTGCAGCCTCCCCCGAGGAAGTTCTGGTCAGGCGCTGGGTCCCCAGGCTTCCTGTCTGTACTCTCCGCAGCCCCGCGGGGAAATCCCGAGAGCTTTATCGGCTGCCCAATGAGCCTGTTGGCTTTTCAAGTGCGCGCAGGCTGAGTTTCAGCCAAAACCTCAATTTAAACGTTAACCAAAAATAAATAAATAACATGTGTGCAGGCATTTAAAAAGAGAGACTGCCTTTGGGGTGAAGATCAGGCAGAAACCTCCCTTGTTTCATTGATGCAGATACACGAGGCCTGGATTTGCTCACCCTTTGAACAAAGGGATTCTTTGAACTGTAAACTGACCTGGCAGGCGGAACACTGAGAAATCTTCCTGAGCACCTTTCTCTGGAAATGTGAACATTCAAGGCAGTCTTGTGTGTCAGCTAAAGAGAACAGTCATAGCTAAATTTTAATGGGCACCTACTAGGCACCAGGCACTCTGCTAAATGTATCACGTGCATCATCTTCCCTAATCCCACAGCAATCATAGCAGGTAGCCCGAATTATTATCTCCATTTTATGATCCCCTTTTACTCATAAGGGAATTTTATCTTTGGTGAGGTTAGGGGGACTTGCCTAAGGTCACACAATTAGTAAGTGTTTCCATGGGCGCCCTTAGCTGCTCCTTTTCCCAAACTGCAAAGAACGTACAAGGCCTTTGGAATGTGCAACTGCAAATTCAAATTCCCAGTCGAGAAAAATATAGCTTCCTTTCCTTGGTCACGTGCTCATGGACGGAAAAAGACCACCTCAAAGGATTTTGCTTCCAGGCAGATGTAGTCACTTTCCTGACCTCCCCTGAAGGTTTTTGTTGCTTATCTTGCTGAGCTCCCAAAAGGTTTGTTTGAACGTCTACTATAGATAACGTTTTTAAAAGCAAATATTTATTGAGCAATTGTTATACACCAGACACTGTTCATACAAACATGTTCTTATTTAATACTCCTAAGAACCCTAAAAAGCAGATACTATTCTTAGATTAGAAATGAGGAAACCGAGGTTCCAAGAGAGTCGAAACTTGCCAGAGTTCACATAGCTAGAAAATATCAGAGCCAGGATTTGAATTGAGGTTTCCTGTCCCCAAATCTCTGAACCTGGTACACTGCATTACTCTGCCTCTCAAGGGGTCCACATCAAAACTATTTCCTTGTGTGAGATTCTCTCCCATTAGAAGGGAGCTCCTTGGGGGTTTGGGGTGGACCCAGGTATCTGAGTGGGCTCTGAGCATACCTTCAAGCACTCCAGCATCTGCTGAAACGGGGTGGATGGATGGAAGGGAGGAAGGGTGACCAGAAGAGTTAAGGGCACTCTTAACACATCCCACGTTGTATTAAGGAGTAAGCAACCTATTTGTGAAGTTTTTATAAAAGGTTAAAAGCTGCCTAATTCAGTTAGCGACAATTCTGTTTAAAGAAATCCAAAATTATTTGGGTCCATGAACTGGGGGCTAGACTCAAATGGAATAAACAGAAGGAACTCAGCCCTTGCTGGTTTCTGCTAACAAGTACATTATCCCGTTCGAGTCAGTTAACTCGACTTCGGCATTCCTAAGGGCGCCTTTGTGACACCTGGGGGTCATTAGTATAGTTTTCCAGAAACAAGAAAGTGGATGCTTGGAGCCAGAATTTAAGTAGCTATATGCTATCAGCTGCAAGCACCTCCATCTGCTGCCTTTTGCCTCGGGAGGAATAAACTCTAAAATCTTGAGGCAGGTTTTCAGGAATGATATATGAATTCAGCCTCATCCTTTTACAACCAAAATACGTGTCATTTTTGTTTCATTTTGTTGGGGGGTAGGGTGGAGGAGAGCTTAAACATCATTTATATAACTTATATTACATGCCAGGTAAAGTGCTATGCACTTTACCACCATTATCTCACTTAATGCTAATAAGATGGGTATTCGTCTCCATTTCACAGACAAAAATCCAGAAGACAGACACTCACAGAAATTAAATAAATTCCTAGAGTTAAAAGTCAGTAAAGAAGCCCTGGCACGGTGGCTCACGCCTGTAATCCCAGCACTTTGGGAGGCCAAGGCAGGCGGATCACCTGAGGTCAGGAGTTTGAGACCAGCCTGGCCAATATGGTGAAATCTCGTCTCTACTAAAATTATAAAAATTAGCCGGGTGTGGTGGTGGGTGCCTGTAATCCCAGCTACTCAGGAGGCTGAGGCAGGAGAATCGCTTGAACCTGGGAGGGGGAGGTTGCAGTGAGCCGAGACAGCACCACTGTACTCCAGCCTGGGTGACCACAGCGAGACTCCATCTCAAAAAAAAAAAAGATACTGGAAAGAGAGGAATTGTGTGGAAGGAATGTGAATCTTCTTTGCTGACAAGAGCACTGTCTTATCTGGTTTGGAGTCCCAGTCCAACTAAGTGTTATGCTACATTTCTCATAGGTACTCATACATGCAAAAGTTAACTGAATTACTGGGTTGGAGCTGTTGTCTACTCTCAGGAAGCAATCTTCAATGTTGTTATGAAGACTTTTTGAGGCCTGCATTGTTTTTACTTTAATTCCAAGCAGCATCACTCTTCCTTTTGAATACCTCACTCCCTCCCCGTCTCCACCATTGAATTAGATATTTCAAAATGCACCCATATAGGCTGTCCTCAATTCTGCACAGCACAGTACTACACCATTTATATAAGGGACTCGAGCATCCATAAACTTTGGTATCCATGAGAGGGTCCTGCAACAATCCTCCTTGGATACCAAGGGATTACTGTACTGTGTTAACTGAGACATGCGTATATCAGAACCATGTCCTCAATTTGCATAATTCCGTGGTGATGTTGATATATGAGCTAAAGCTGATAAATCAATTCAGTGTTATGATGTTATCTTGAGGAACCATTAAATTAAACATTTACTCACTTTAATTTTGTGTTTTCCTTTTGAATTTTGGAGCCACTTTTTTTTCATGAGCCCTGGAAAAGCACAGACACACAGTGTCTAGAGTCCCTTATGTTTTATCTGGTCCCATGTGTAAGGGATGCTTTTGCTCCATGTTTTATGTTGCATATACAGGGGACTTGAGAATCTCGCTGTTGTTCACCTTAAATGTCACAGTGTGGGCTCAAAAGTACAAAAATATAGACTGGAAAGATGACCCTCAAGTATGCCCTGAGTACTGTGGGGAAGTCTCCACCTGAATTCTTTGGCCCTCAGACTCTTTGATCTGGTAGCAGGAAATTGTGACATATACAATTATAAAAAAAATACCCCCAAGTGTCACGACAACGTTTGTGTTTCCAGCCCACTCGGTAGCTCAGATGCTTGGGGTTCTTAAACTCAGGAAATTCCCCAAATAGACAGGTGCTGTTGGGGTAAGGATTAGAGCTGGTACTTGATCAGCTGGCTTCCAGTTTAGATGGGGCTCAGACTCGGGATGCAGCTCTCCCTTGTCCCTGCAGGTTCAAGTGAACCTGCTGGACTTCCTGTATCCAAAGAAAACTCTCATGTAACCAAATGCCCTTTGGCCCACGAAAGTGCTGCATATCAAGCATAATAATCATTAGACACCCTCCTGCCTGCCACAGCCCACACTTTCTCCCTCCTTTCATCAGAGCACAAGCCTGTCTGGCAGAGATACCTTATACCATGTTTTTGAATTTTCATTTGTGCAGAACTTTTCTCTCTGACCAGTTTAAATACCTGTAAAGGCAACAAGAAATCGTCGAAAAGCTGGGCTTTAGACTCTTGCTGAGAAAAACTAACTTGAATTCTCTAAGCCATTCTTTAATAAAATCAGAAGTAACAAATACCTGACAGGTTGCATTAAAGATTACATTTATTTTAAAAGCCAGTAAAGTGCCAAACATAATACATGATCCATAGCAGCCCCAGGAAATGACAGAGCAAAGAGATCACCTACTAAATATCTTTGTTGTGTGTCTCATGTGGCCTTTTCCCAAGCTGGACATCCAGAGCGCTATCTAAAGCATTGCGCGAGGGAAAAGGATCACATTACGCTGCCACTATCAATATGCAGAAAAACAATAATGATACCAGCTGTGTTCCTGCATCCTGAGAGTCTGCTCCTGGAACTGAAAATGTGTAAATGGGAAATCTCTGCATAGCTAGATGTGGAAACAAAGGAACTGGGCCTATAAGAGAAGCACAGCATCCTCTCCTTCAGAAGTCCACAGGGGCTGGAGTACTGATGATGGCACACAAGGGCACCATGAGTTTCTGTGCATACTAACATTGCAGACTGCCATACCTGGAAGGTGAACAGAGGAAAGGCAGGCATGACTTACCAAAGGGAACACATCCTTGCCCAGCAAACTAAGGAAGTCACTGATAACGTGGGCAAGGATTTAGCCAAAAAATGTTCATGAGTAAAGCTGTTTTAACATCAAAATATTAGCAACAAATTTAATTGTCCCAAACTGGGAATTGGTTAAATTATGGCACATCTGCAACATAAGCACATTTACTCTATTTTAAATGATGATGCTAAAGAATACTTAACTTTTTTAAACCTTCTAGCTGTCTTTTGAAAGGGAAAATAATGCTATAAAATGCTTGTTGTTGTCATCTAGTATCTGTGCAAAAAGCAAAACAGCACACCAAAAAGATAAGAGGAAGATGGGACTATGTGAAATCTTTCTTACCTTTTCTCATCTGTGCTTTCTACATTAAAAAAAAAAAAAAATTAAAGCCAGCCACGGTGGCTCACACCTGTAATCCCAGCACTTTGGAAGGCCGAGGTGGGCAGATCACTCAAAGTCAGGAGTTCAAGACCAGCCTGGCCAACATGGCAAAACCACATCTCTACTAAAAATGCAAAAATTAGCTGGGCATGGTGGCACACGCCTGTAATCCCAGCTACTCAGGAGGTTGAGGCAGGAGAATCACTTGAACCCAGGAGGCAGAGGTTGTAGTGAGCCAAGATCATGCCACGGCACCCCAGCCTGGGCAACAGAGCAAGACTCCATCTCAAAAAAAAAAAAAATTAACCATATTAGACTTTTATAAAAAGGGGGAATTTGTTAGTTTGAAAGATAGATAAAGGAAGAAAGAGAGGCAGGAGGAAATATAAGGGAAGGAAAGGGGATCAGAAAGCAGGGATTCATAGACATCTTCCCCCCAACCTGCTTCCCCCTCTACAAACTCTGCCTCTTCAAAACCTCTGGGTGAAGAAAAACAACACTAGCCATGCTGCTAGTAAAACATTACAGACACAAGACTAGAAACATAGATCCAATGCACCAACAGATAGTAAATATTTATAGAGCAGAGATAAGTGCCATTTAAGGGTAATTTGAGGCAAAAAGTGGTGGTCTTTCTCATGCATTCTAAAAGCATGAAAGTATTAAAAAACTACCCAAAAGTTTTCAACCAAGTAGAATGATCTAGGGCAATATGGGAACATCATCTTCTTTCAAAAGCATCTCAAGGGAAAATACAGTTTACAGCAAATAGTATTAGGGAAATGATTACGTAGAGCAGAACTTCTTGTGGTTCCCAGCCTGAGTCTGGTAAAAACCATGGCACAGTGTTGTGATCAGAGGGTTGGAGGATGCAGACTGCTTGGCTGCCATCCCTTCACTTCCGCTTGCCAAATGAGCCACCTACTTGGTCTCTGTCTGCCTCTGTCGCCTCAACCTGGGGACAGAAAAAATATTGGAGGCTGGGGACAGTGGCTCATGCCTGTAATCCCAGCACTTTGGGAGGCCAAGGCGGTTGGATCACTTGAGGTCAGAAGTTCAAGACTAGCCTGGCCAACATGGTGAAACCCCATCTCTACTAAAAATACAAAAATTAGCTGGGCATGGTGACAGATGCCTGTAATCCCAGCTACTCGGGAAGCTGAGGCAGGAGAATCACTTGAACCCAGGAGGCAGAGGTTGTAGTGAGCCAAGATCACACCACTGCACTCCAGCCTGGGCAACAGAGTAAGGCTCCATCACAAAAAAAGAAAAGAAAAAAAGAAAAAGAAAAAAGAAAAAAATATTCGTACCTCACAGGGCTTTTATTAGGATTAAAAGAGTTGCTGCATGTAAAATGTTTAGCGCCATTCTGACGTGTAGGAGGTAGTCCATAAATAAACAGTTGATTATTCTGGTGGACAGTTATTATGTACTGGCTGCCTAGCATCCATTTCCCTTCCTAATACTATTCCAGATTCAACCCCTAGGCCACAGACCAGTATGGGTCTATAGCCTGTTAGGAACCAGGTCGCACAGGAGGAAGTGAGCAGAGAGCAAGTGAGCCAAGTTTTACCTGTATTTACAACCGCTCCCCATTGCTCCTATTACCGCCTGAGTGCCACCTCCTGTCAGATCAGTAGCTGCATTAGATTCTCATAGAAGCACGAACCCTATTGTGAACTGCACATGCAGGAGATCTAGGTTGCGCCCTCCTTATGAGAATCTAATGCCCGATGATCTGTCATTGTCTTCCATCACCCCCAGATGGGACTGTCTGGTTGCAGGAAAACAAGCTCAGGGCTCCCACTGATTCTACATTATGGTGAGATGCATAATTATTTCACTATATATTACAATGTAATAATAATAGAAATAAAGTACACAATAAATGTAATGCACTTGAATCACCCAGAAACCATCCCCCTGCCCTGGTCCATGGGAAAATTGTCTTCCACAAAACTAGTCCCTTCTGCCAAAAAGGTTAAGGACCACTGGCTTAAACCATTCTTCCAAACAGTGATGACTGTTTCAGAAAAGGACCCAAGACCGAATTCAGGCCAATAAGACAGAAACAATCAGAGGCTTGTGAAGAGTCTCCAGAAGAAACCCTCTCTCTTCCCCTCGATAGTGTTGAATATGAAGATGGGGCCTCGCCAGGATTAAGCCTGTAATCTGAGCATCTCGTGGGCTGAGGCAGGAGGGTTGCCTGAGCCCAGGGGTTTGAGTCCTTCATGGGCAACATAGCAAGACCTTGTCTCTAAATAAATAATTTTTTTAAAAAAGAAGAATATAGAGCCTGCAGCTACCATAGCCTTTTGGCTACCATAAGGGGGAGTCTGGAGCTGCCAGAGGGCTCCAGATAAGAGTTGAAAATAAAGCCAATACTAAAGAAATCTCTTGTTGATATCACCGGAGTCCCTAATTCTGGCCTCACCTGAGGTCAAATCTCCTGCTAAACATCTCAGCTATATAAAACAATAATCTGCTATTTAAGCCAATTAAGTTTGGTCTTTTGTAATTTGCACATAAGAATCCCTAATTGATCCACTTGTCTCAGACGAATAATCCTTTGCATTTCTTTCTTTGGACACTGACTACATTGCAGGCATTCTCTGAGTCAATAGAATTTTATGAAACCTTGAGTCTCACACTCCCTTTGATTTTCTCTGAAGAAAATGGAAGCAAATAAAGCTTCAGCTGCCCTCACTGTTTCCTACTTCAACTATTTCAAACCCCCACCCCAATTTCTAAGGTACCCTCCAAAACCAACCACATGGCATGGAAAATGGTCCAAGCATCTGAAATAAGAAAAACATAGAAACTAAGTCAAATGCATAAAACTCTGTGGAGTGTGTGTGTGTGTGTGTGTGTGTGTGTGTGTGTGTGTGTGTGTATTTTAATCCAGTAACTACCCAGGAGGGGAAGGCAAGAAATATGATTTGCAACAATATACTTACCTATTTTGATGAAACTCCACTACAAAATAAATGTTTCTGGAACTTTGTGATGAGCTACCAGAAGGATGGGGCACATTAATCACACAGCTTTCTATATATATATATATTTTATTATACTTTAAGTTCTAGGGTACATGTGCACAACGTGCAGGTTTGTTACATAGGTATACATGTGCCATGTTGGTGTGCTGCACCCATTAACTCATCATTTACATTAGGTATATCTCCTAATCCTATCCCTCTCCCCTCCTCCCACCCCACAACAGGCCCCAGTGTGTGATGTTCCCCTTCCTGTGTCCAAGTGTTCTCATTGTTCAGTTCCCACCTATAAGTGAGAACATGCGGTGTTTGGGTTTTTGTCCTCGTGATACTCACAATAGCAAAGACTTGGAACCAACCCAAATGTCCAACAATGATAGACTGGATTAAAAAAACGTGGCACATATACACCATGGAATACTATGCAGCCGTAAAAATGATGAGTTCATGTCCTTTGTGGGGACATGGATGAAGCTGGAAACCATCATTCTCAATCACACAGCTTTCAATCACCCCAAGACTTCCGCCAGTGTCTCACATCTGATAGATACCAATATGCACTTGTCGAATTGCCCATCATTTGTGCTATGCCTGCTCAACCACAGCTGCAACTATTTACTGAGCACGCACTATCCACCAGGCACTTTGCTGGGCAGTTCACATCTATTCTCTTAGATAATTTACCTCAAAGCACATCTGCATGATAAGTACTGAACTTCCATTCCTATTTATAGATTAAGAAACAGTGTCAGGCAACTTGCTCAAGGCCAGACAGGTAGTAAATGGTGGCGCTATGATTAGAGTCCTGGCCTAATATGTAAAAGACACATTGACAGTGAATCACACATCACATGAGTATCAGTAGATGAGCAAAAAAGACCATGTGGTTACGAGATGCAAATGTCAAGAGCAAAGATATTTAAGAGGTGGGAGGCAGTGTGATAGAGAGGGAAAAAACAGGAGCTCACACAGATCTGCTGTGACCGACCTACATGACCTTAAACGAGACAAAGAATTCATTCATGCGTTTGTTCAACAAATATTCATTAAGGGTCTACTATGTGATTCATACTCAGGAAACAGCATTGAACAAAATAATAGAACTCTTCTCATGGAACTTGCAGTCCCATGAAGATCGTAGAAATGGAAAGACCCTTTGGGATCACCCCGTCCAATTCTCCCACTGACAGATAGAAAGACAGAGACCCACACAGAGGAAGCGATTTGCCCAAAGTTACATACACAACAAGTTGGTTAGTGGCAAAGCTGGACTAAAGCCCAGCTCTTCATATGACCCACTACAACATTTCACAAATGGGAAGAAGGTTAACTGCCTGCCCCTAGCTCCATAGGACTCCCATGATAACTGAGGCGGAGTCTTGGAGAGCAGTAGGGAAGACCTACTATTAATATTATGAATAAAGATGTTCATGGCAGCACCATCAGAAAGAATGTGCACTTGCACACACACACACACACACACACACACACACACATTGGAAACAACCCTAAATGTGCTCTAAGTGAAGGGCTGTTAAGTAAACTATGATACATCAATATAGTGGATGATTTTGCTACTAAAAAATAATAATAATAACAAATGTTAGACTCACTAGCTTGGCCTGTAGAATGGCCACGGTGTTCTGTTAAGCTTGAGAGAAAGCAAGTTGTAGACCAATGAATATAACATAATCCTATTTCTTGTTTGTTTCTTAGTTTTAAGAATAAAATGTAGATGTGTTTGTTTCATATACTCATTTTTGAACATAGAGAAAGGTATGAAAAGACACACAACATTGGTTTTCTCAAGGAATGGGATTAGAAAATCAAAGGTCAATTATTAACTTGTTTATGTACAAATTATATCCCAGCACTTTGGGAGGCCAAGGTGGGTGGGTCACCTAAGATCAGGAGTTTGAGACCAGCCTGGCCAACATGGTGAAACCCCGTCTCTACTAAAAATACTAAAATTAGCTAGGCTTGGTGGCGGGCACCTATAATCCCAGCTACTTGGGAGGCTGAGGCAGGAGAATCGCTTGATCCCAGAAGGCGGAGGTTGCATTAATCTGAGATTGCACCACTGCACTGCAGCCTGGGCAACAGAGTGGAACTCCATCTCAAAAAATAATAATTTTTAAAAATTAAATTAAATTAATTCTATTGCTGGGAGCACTGGCTCATGCCTGTAATCCCAGCACTTTGGGCAGCTAAGGCAGAAAGATTTGAACCCAGGAGTCTGAGACCAGGCTGGGCAACATGGAGAGACCTCTTCTCTACAAAAAAACCTTTTTTTAATTAGCCAAGCGTGGTGGCGAGCACCTGTAGTCCCAGCTACTCAGAAGGTTGAGGCAGAAGAGATCGCTTGAACTGGGGAGATCGAGGCTGCAGTAAACCATGATCAGACCACTGCACTCCAGCATGGGTGACAGAGCAATGCCCTGTCTAAAAAATAAATATAAGAATAATTCTTTTTAAGTGATTTGTCCAAGGTCACACTGGGAAGTGGAAGAATCCACAGCATGGATAAAGCACAGGCAGCCTAATACCAGAGCCATGCTCCCAGCAATCAAACTGTAACTCAAGTTCCACCCAGTCCGGGGGACTTTCTAAAGCAAGTAAAATCCTAGAAAGCCACTATATTGAATACAGTCAAGATTATTCACTTTTATTTTCACATGAACATGCGCGGAGCATGGAGAGAATCAGGAGCCTGCCCCAGGCTAATGATGCATTGAGATTTAAGTAACTCACTCCAGGTCACACCGCAGTGTGTCATGAGCCAAGATTTGAATCCAGATTTTCCTCCTTCCTGAGCTTACCCTCAAGCACATACCACACCACCTGCACTTCAATCAGAATGAAGGAAAAATAAATAGGAGGCTCATATGCATATAAAGACCATGAAACTTCCAGGAGTTTCTTTTTTTTTTTCTGTTTTTAAATTTTACTTTAAGTTCTGGGATACAAGTGCAGAACGTGTAGATACAAGTGCAGAACGTGTTACATAGGTATACGTGTGCCATGATGGTTTGCTGCACCTGTCAACCCATCATCTAGTTTTTAAGCCCCGCGTGCATTAGCTATTTGTCCTAATGCTCTCTCTCCCCTCACCCCCAACCCCCCAGTTGGCCCCGGTATATGATGGTCCCCTCCCTGTGTCCATGTGTTTCTCATTGTTCAACTCCCACTTATGAGTGAGAACATGTGGTGTTTACTTTTCTGTTCTGACTTCCAGGAGTTTCATTTTCCCTAAGGACACAACAGCCACCAAGGCTGCTACCTCTTCTGGAAAGTCTTGATTTAAAGGTTCTTTCAACAGGAAGTGTTGCCAGCTCAGATAGTACCTTGATCAGTGCAGTGGCTGGAAGCTTTTGCAGCCATGTCAAGAGGACACAAGTAATATCATTGTCAGGCTTGAAATATTATCTAAGAGGCACCTGATGGTCATCCTCCAGGCTACTAATGTGGCCATCGGAGTGCGTGAGTGATGAACAGTGTCAGCCTACATTAGGCCCCCGAGACCCATTTACTGTTACTCTCCACATATCCTATTAGAACATTGTAAATCGTAGTTCCATCTCTAGTGATGTATCCTTCTGTAGCAGGGCGCGGCTGACATTTAACATGCTATTGACCTAGAGCAGGCTTCTAAGTCTCTTGGCGCTGCCTGTTTGCACTTGTGAAATGAAAGTGAAGAATTAAGGCTACATGGCAGGCACGGTGGCTCATACCTGTAATCCCAGCACTCTGGGAGGCCAAGGTGGGAGGATTGCTTGAGCCCAGGAGTTCGAGACCAACCTCGGCAACATAGGGAGATGCTGTCTCTACAAAAAAATTAAAAATTAGCCAGGCTTAATGGTGTGCACCTGTAGTCTCAGCTACTAGGGAGACTGAGGCGGGGGGATCACCTGAGCCCAGGAGGTCCAGGCTGCAGTGAGCCATGATCGCACCACTGCACTCCAGACTGGGTGATGGAATGAGACTCTGTCTCAGAAAAAAAAAAAAAAGGCTACATGTATTTATGGGTTGTTGCCCAGGTTTGGGAAACGTGTGTTGAGACTGCATTAGTTTCTGACAGTTGCATGACATCTCTGTGGGTCTCAATAGAGTTGGCATTTGGGACAAGGGCTGTGTGAATTCATACTCAGTTCCTTTCCGAGCACTAATCCTGGCTAGTTCTGGAGCCTGGGACCCACTGATCTTTGCACTGCTTCATTTCTCCCTTCCATCCAGTGCAGGAGACAGGGTAAGCCTGTGCTGAGGCTCCCAGAAAAGCAGGGATGCCAAAAAGCAATGTTTCAAAAGCAATAGGACTTCAACAAAAATACCAAGGTGGTTTCCTGTGGGGAAACAACCAATGTTTTAAAATTTCCTTATACTAAATTTATGGGTTTTGCTTATGGGAGAAAGCACCATAATCTTTCCATATTTATAACCTCCCAATCTGACCCTGTTCTGAAAATGTGCAAGATTTTGACATCCTCCCTCCAACACTTTGTTCGAAAAAAATTCTAAAAACCTCCATGAGCAGTTGCCTGGAGCTACCTCACAAGAGTCCACATTTACACGCAAGAGGTACAGATCACTTACCATGAGAGCAAAGAAGTATATGCAAGAGTGCTAATACTCCAGCATTTTCATAAGTTCAAAATAGGAGAAATAATCTAAATGTCCATCAACACAGTTGTCATTAAATCAATCACAGCATATCCATTCTGTACAATACTAAAGTGAATGTGGCAGATCTGTATGCACAAAAATGAAACACTCTCCAGAAATCATTTCTTAATGAAAAAAAGCAAGATTCAGAGCAATGTATAGTAGGCTTTCATTTGGGTTTTTTTCAAAGTAATCTATATTCACGTATGCTGATTTATACATGAAATTTTTCTGGAAGGATAAACAAGAAACTCTTTCCAGCAGTTGCCCCTGGGGCTTAGATTAGGTGGCTTGACTAAAAGGGAATGAAACTTTCTTTTCATTCTATACACTCTTGTACTGTTTAATTTTTCTCATCATTCATGTGTAGAATTTCTATTTAAATAAACAAAAGGGCCACATTTATGTACCATATTGTTATCAATATTAATAATAGAAGATAATGAAAGATGATACTCTGTCAATACCATTTAGAAAGTATGCATTTATTTAAAACACCAATGGAGCATTTATTATGTGCAAAATGACATGCTACATACACTAGCCATGCCAGAGACCTGGCTCCTTCCTTTAGGAGGGCACAGAAGTTACCATCTCCAACTCTGGAGGGAAGCAGAGTAGATTTAAGGTGTACCAAGGATCCACCACTTCCTTACAGGGTGACTGTGGGAAAATCAGATCACCTGTTTTTTTGTTGTTGTTGTTGTTTGTTTTGTTTTTTCCTTATTTTTTTTTTTTTTTTGAGACAGTTTCGCTCTTGTTGCCCAGGCTGAAGTGCAATGGCACGATCTCGGCTCATCCTCTTCCTCCAGGGTTCAAGCAATTCTCCTGCCTCAGCCTCCCGAGTAGCTGGGATTACAGGCGTCTGATACTACGCCCAGCTAATTTGGTATTTTCAGTAGAAACGGGGTCTCTCCATATTGGTCAGGCTGGTCTCGAACTGCTGACTTCAATCCACCTGCCTTGGCCTTCCAAAGTGCTGCTCATGAGCCACCATGCCCAGCACCTCTGTTTCTTTATCCTCAGAATAAGGGTATTCAAAGAGCCTCCTCTTCCCACCCCCATAGAGCTATTATGAAGAATGAAAGAGATAAAGCAGGTGAAATGCTCATCCCTGGTTCTTAGTAAATGGGAACAAGTATGACAAGTGTGAGCCAATGTTATGACAGGTATTGTCCTCTATTTGAACTCTACTTGCTTTCTCAAAATCAGGAACCTCTTCGTTTTTGATAACTCACCATTCCTCCCTATCTAAACATGCTATCTGAACACAGGAACAAATTAGATTCAGAGAATGAAAATGCTTAGAAGAGGAGTCTGAGCTAAGCCTTGAAAGATAAATAGAACTTCAATAGGCAGGGGGAGCAGGAGGGCGGAAAGAAGGGAAAACAGGACTTCCTTGCTAAGGAAGCAACATGAATTAAGAGAATGCAGCAGTAAATATGTCAAAGGAATGGCCAAGAACCCAGAATGGGTACCTCCATGATGGGAGACCAGTGGGGTAATCTTGGTAAAGTTTTAAATCCTGTGATGAGGAGCTTTTAGAACAAAGTAGATGCTGAAGGTTGAGGAACAATGGAATTTCTTGACCCAACAAGGAAGTGAGGAGGGCAACAAAAGTGAGAATGGAAATGAGAAAGAACCTAAGTTACCCTAAGATGTGGACTATCTAGGGTTTGGTGACCAGTTGGATGTTTAGCTAGAGAAGGTAAGGAATAAGTTAAAGACCAACTCCAGACTTCTAGTTAATGCAATAAATCCGAGTTTTCCCTGACAGGTGGAGGTGGAAATGGGGGTACAAGTGGGTTTGTGTCATGTTACCAAACACAGTTTACTCTTTTATTTTTAATTTGCAACCTGTCAGAAGCCCTGAGCCTGCTTCTCTTTCATTCATTCAATAAATATTTATTGAGCACCTATTGTGTATCAACTGCTGTGTTATAAGCCAGAGATACAGCAGTGAAGAAAACACAGTCCTTGATCTCACAGACCATAAAATCGACTTGCGAGTCCAGGCAGGCGAATGGACAATCACAGTCATGCTCAGACAGGAGAATTCATGGGATACTGGGATTTCAAGTAGGAGCACCTACCCCAAGTTTGGGTTTCCTTGGAAACATAGGAAGTTATTTCAAAGCTGAGCACAGAAACGGAAGTAGGATTTAAGAAGGCAAAGACCGGAAAGAACGTTTTTTCAAGCAGAGAAAACAGCAAGTATGATGGCCCTTGAGAGGTGGAGGAGCTACAGAGGTAGAATGTGGCTGAATGGAGGAAGGGAGATGAGAAGTGGGCTGAAGTGGGACCAGATCACCACATAAGGTGTTTGAATTTCATGCCAAGGAGTCACTCTCTGGATATTTCTCAGTGCCAATGTGAGGTAGCAGCCACCCTTGCCCTTACAGCTCCAGTGTGCACACTTAGAAGGATGGCCTCTAGGCACATGTGCCTGGAAGCCTCCCCCAAAAGCCTGTGCAGAAGCACGAGGCAAGCCAATGAAGCAGAGCCAAGTTTTGATTTGAAAACGATGACTTTGCTTTTGTGTCAGATTTCTAAATCGGGGTTTTTTATTTCAGCCCCACCAATGTCATGTGCACTGAGTTCCTTCTTTCACCCCCTCTTAAAAAAAGAAAAAAAAGAAACCCTTGTGCAAATATCCATATGAAAGTAGATATACGTGTATGACAAAGTGGGTCATTCTTAAGTACAGAACCTTATCTGTAGACTTTTCCCATCCTTCCATTTGCCAATCATAATAGCTCCCAAGTTTCAGTTCTTAAAACCATTGTCTCACCCTTAGGACACAGTAAGAGCCAGTTTAACTTTGATGTTGGTTCTGATGCTTGTAAATGTTATGTAACTTGTCCAAGGTCATCTAGCAATTTCTAGGTTTATAAGGGCAAAGTAGCTTGGTTTGCTGTTTCACTACTTATTTATCCCACTCTCTTCCTCTCCATTTATTTTCTCTTTCCTTTCCTACTCTCAGTTGCAAATAATAAAGACTTGTGTGCTTGCCTTAAGCAATGGAGATGGGGGAGAATGTGCTATGGAAGTAATAAGGCAGATATATAGGGGAACCCAAGACCCTCAGTGGGGCATCAGTAGGAACAGAAACATCCCAGAGGTCAGTCTTGGAGATGCTGGCTCTCAATCCAAGGAGGCCCCAGGGATAAGTAGCAGGAGGTCCTTGCCCTTGAGTGTCTGCCTTGAGTCTCTGTGATTCAGCTGTTTTCAGGGAGTTTCAGTCTCCCTCCTCTCTAGATAGGGCCCTGGGCTATCTAAAGGACATTATCAGGGTAACTGGTGATATCAGACTGAAGATTAGACAATAGTATTGTTAAATTTCCTGAATTTCATCACCATATTTTGATTGTGTAAGAGAATAGCCTTAGCCTTATCCTCAGGAAATATATACTAGAGGATTTAGGAATAAAGGGGCTTGATATGTGCAAACTACTTTCAGATAGTTTAGAAAAATGTATATGGGGTGTGTGTGTGTGTGTGTGTGTGTGTGTGTAATGAGACAGAGAGAAGCAAATGTGGCAAAATGTTTACAGTTGGTGAATCTGGTTTAAAAGTATTCAGAAGTTCTTATTCTTGCATCTCTCTCTCTCTCTCTCTCTCTCTCTCCCCCCTGCCCCCACCCACCCCCACATATATATACAAGAGAGTGTCTCACTATGTTGCCCAGGCTTGGGTGCAGTAGCCTGATCCTAGCTCACTGCAGCTTCAAATTCCTGGGCAAGCAATCCTCCCACCTCACCTTCCCAAGTAGCTGGGACTACAGGCATGCAGCACCACGCTAATTTTTTCTATTTTTTTGTAGAGATGGGATCTTGCTATGTTGCCCAGGCTGGTCTTGAACTCCTGGCCTCAAGCGATCCTCCTGCCTCAGACTCCCAAAGTGCTAAGGTTATAGGCATGAGCCAGTGTGCTCAGCCTTGAAAATAAGTTAACAAATGAGATTATAGGAAACAACATTAATTTTTTTTTAAAGGCCAAAAATGTAGTCTTGGACCAGATGCATAAGAATGACTCAGGGACTGGTTGAAAACACTGTACCAGTGCCTGAGCCCCATGCCAGAACAATGGAATCTGCATCTCTGGGGCTGAGTTCTAGGAATTGGCTTGTTAAATAAGCATCTCGAGTGACTTCTATGTGCACTAACAAGCACAACTTTCACCTATTGTGTCAAGACCACTCCAGATTTCTCACAACTTCAGCCCTCTGAGGTATTTCTTAAATAAAAATTATCAGTAAAGAGAGGCTCCAATAGCCCAGCCTATCTTAGATGCCAGGCCCCTTCTCAGGCTGCTACAAATCCATTTGTTGGCTGCCTTGGGGGTCAAGTGGCAGGTCCAACATCATTGGCTCAGAACCAGGGTCCCTTGGTCCTCTTGGATATGCCTCTTCTGGCTGGACTAGATTCACCAAAAGAGTGATAAGAAGAAACACTCTGCCACTGATTCATCTAATTTAATAATTTAATAAAGATTTCCATAGCAAAACCTTTTTCAGCAAACACCAGGTGTTTTCTTCCATAATAAGAATATTGACCTCTGAAAATTGGAGGTAATGGGGAAAGTTTTGCATAATTCAGACACAGTCTTTGAAAAGCAGAAACTTGGAAAGTCTCTAGGCGACTTGAAAGTAAAGGTTTTCCCCAAGGACCAATGGTTTTATTATGTAGTCATACACTGTGTAATGATTTGAGCGCGTGAGGCATAAAGTGGCTGAACTATTTATCAAGGCTTTATGAACATCCAGCTTTCCAATAAGGAGATATTATCTGAATGATGTGATTTAGCTTTAAGAAGCACATTCTTGAAATACCATATTGCTGGGTATTTTTAAGTCAAGACCTAAGAGGTAAACAGGAAGGTGAGGTATGAAAGTGTTGATTTCTCATTTCTCTCAAACCAAGCCTTACTCCCACTCCTGCCCAACTCTTCCAACAGCCAGTCTTATAAATGTATTTCTTTAATAGAATGAATTTTATCCACACCCCCAAAAATTCTAGGTTGAAGCCCTAGCCCCAGTGTGATGGTATTTGGAGGCAGGACCTTTGGGAGATGATTAGGTTTGCATGAGGTCAAGAGTGTAGGGCGGTCATGATGGGATTGGTGCCATTTTAAGAAGAGACATGAGAAAACTCTCTTTTCCATGTGAGGATACAGCAAGAACGCAGTCATCTGCAAACCAGAAACAGGATCCTCACCAGGAACTGAATCATCTGGCACTTTCCTCTTGGACTTCTTAGGTTCCAGAACTGTGAGAAATAAATTTTTGTTATTTAAGCCACCCAGTCTGTGGCATTTTGTTATAGCAGGCCAAGCCAACTGATACAATTTCCAAAATACATCCCCAATGCATCTACTTTTCTCTAACTCCACTGTCACTAGCCAATTCCTAGTGTCCATCCTCTCTCCATGGACCATTGGCCTCCTGTTTCTGTTCTTTCCTTATACACAGCAACCAGAATTAATTTTAAACTTTTTACTTTCAATAATGTCAAGCCTATAGAAGAATATGTACTTCTGGCCAAGATGGAGTAATAGTAGATTTACCCTCTCACCTGAATCAACTGAAAAACCGAACAAAATATATGAAACAAAGGTTTTCATGACACTAAACAGTGATACCTGAGAAATAGAAACAAAGCAGGCAAGCCCTCGATTGCCCCCACTTTATTGCATTATGAGACCTTCCAGGCCTGGGCACAGGGCGGGGCAACCCACGCAGAATCCAGCAAACTCTTTGAGTTGAGAATGCAGAGTGAAGAGTCGTTGAAATCCACAGGGGCTAGAATTCATAAGAGAGACTACCAAAGAGAAGAAGATACAGAAAAAGAACCCCAGAGCCCTGTGAAAGTCTCCCTTGAGTATTCAGGAGAGTAATGAATGCATTCATTGCGTGTATGTAAAAAAAAAAAAAAAAACTACCCAACACTGGTGTTAGTCTGTTTGTATTGCTATAAAGGAATACCTGAAACTGGGTAATTTATAAAGAAAAGAGGGTTATTTTTGCTCATAGTTCTGCATGCTGTACAAGCACGTCACCAACATCTGCTTAGTCTCTGGTTAGGCTTCAGGAAGCTTACAATCATGGTGGATGGTAAAGGGGTACCTGGCATACCACATGGTGAGAAAGATAGCAAGAAAGATGCCAGACTCTTTTAAATGACCAGCTTTCATATGAACTAAGAGCAAGAACTCATTCATCACCAAGGTGATGGCACTAAGCTATTCATGAGGTATCCACCCCCGTGAACCAACAAACCAACACCTTCCACTCAGCCCCACCTCCAGCATTTAGGATCACATTTCAACATGAGATTTGGAGGGGATAAAACATCCAAACCATACCAGCTGGGAAAGAACAACCTGAAAGGATTACAAGGAAAAGTACCTGTCATTCACTCTGGGCCAGAAATAGAGCCTGTTCCCTCCAACCAGACTGGAAAACCTCATCGTCCATGGGGCATTGGCTAAAGTAGTAAGAAGGGTTGTGCCCTGGTAGAGGGAAATAATTAGCCCTAGACTAGGTGCTGCTCTGATCCTGCTAAACAAATCTTAAAAGGATTAAACTAATCTGAAAAGATTAAACTATTTCCAAGTAACTTAACTGCATCCTAGAGAGGGAAGCTCAAGAATATTGAAGTATAACAAATATCAAAAATATTTCAAGAAAACAAAACTACCCAGCACCCAAAAAGCAAAAATTTACAATGTCTGGCATCTACTAAAAAATATACACATGCAAACATAGAAGCAGAAAAACAAGATTCATAATGAGGAAAAAGATTAATTGAAACTGGCCCATAACTAACACAGATGTCAGAATTAGCAGACAAAGACATTAAAACAGGCCAAGCGTGGTGGCTTACACCTGTAATTGCAGCACTTTGGGAGGCTGAGGTGGGCAGATCACAAGGTCAGGAGATTGAGATCATCCTGGCTAACACAGTGAAACCCCGTCTCTACTAAAAATACAAAAAAAAAAAAAAAAAATTAGCCAGGCATGGTGGTGGGCACCCATAGTCCCAGCTACTTGGGAGGCTGAGGCAGGAGAATTGCTTGAACCCGGGAGGCAGAGGTTGTAGTGAGCCGAGATTGTGCCACTCCACTCCAGCATAAGTGACAGAGCAAGACTTTGTCTCCAAAAAAAAAAAAAAAGACATTAAAACAGTCCTTATAATTGTATTCTGTATATTCAAAGAATATACAGACCCAAATCGAAATTCTAGAATTGAAAATTACAATATCTAAAACAAAAAGTACACTGGATGGGATTAAGAGTAGATTATCTGTTCACATGACAAGGTGCTTAAAAAACAAAAAAGAACAATTAGAAACTGTGGAAGAAAACCTTAGTGAAATTGAAGACACAATAGAAACAAAACAAAATGGAAATACTGAAAGTAAAAGGCTGGAAAAAATACACAGAGCATCAGTGAGCTATGGGACAATTTCAAGAGGCCTTTTATACATAAAAACGAAGTCCCCAAAAGAAGAGAGGTAGTCAGAAAAAAACTACTTGAAGAAATATTGAATGAAAACGTTTCAAAATCTGATGAAAACTATAAACCCAGAGATCCAACAAGCTCAGCAAACTCCAAACACAGAAAAAAAAATAAAGAAAACTACACTAAGGCACATCATACTCATTCAAAATCTGTGCTACTGGGTATTTGGGGGAAGGAGAATATCTAGAGGAAAAAAGCAACCAAACATGCCAGGGACAGAGAGGCAAGGATAAGAAATGCAAGTGAAAAGACAATAGAGCAGAATCTTTAAAGTATCTAAAGGGAGGCTGGGCTCGGTGGCTCACACCTGTAAACCCAGCACTTTGGGAGGTTGAGGTGGGTGGATCACTCGAGGTCAGGAGTTCAAGACCAGCCTGACCAACATGGTGAAACCCTGTCTCTACTAAAAATACAAAAATTAGCCAGGCATGGTGGTGTACGCCTGTAATCCCAGCTACTTGGGAGGCTGAGACAGGAGAATTGCTTGAACCCGGGAGGCAGAGTTTGCAGTGAGCCAAGATCATGCCATTGCTTTCCAGGCTGGGTGAAGGAAAGAAAACAAGGGTGGGAAGAAGGGAGGGAGGGAGGGAGGGAGGGAGGAAGAGAAGAAGGGAGGGAGGGAGGGAGGAAGAAAGACAGAGAAGGCAGTAACCTAAAAGGGAAAAACACTCTGAACCTAGAATTCCACATTAAAGACTTTTCCACCATCATTACAATAAATGTTGAGGCCAGGCGTGGTGGCTCACGCCTGTAATCCCAGCACTTTGGGAGGCTGAGGTGGGCGAATCACGAGGTCAGTAGCTCGAGACCAGCCTGACCAACATGGTGAAACCCCATCTCTACTAAAAATACAAAAATTAGCCAGGCTTGGTGGCGGGCGCCTGTAATCCCAGCTACTCAGAAGGCTGAGGCTGGAGAATTGCTTGAGCCTGGGAGGCAGAGGTTGCAGTGAGCCAAGATCACACCACTGCACTCCAGCCTGGGTGACAGAGTGAGACTCTGTCTCAAAAATAAATTTAAAAAAATAAAATAAATGTTGGAGGAAGTTCTTCAGACAGAGGGAGAAAGATACCAAAAAGAAATCTGGACATACGCAAAGGAATAAAGAGTATACCAAAAAATATAGAAGAGGTTGTCTTATTATTCAAATCTCTTTAAAAGATGATTAACCATTGAAACAAAAATAATGACAATATAATATAGGATTTATAACATATTAAAAAGTAAAAATGTATGACAATAATAGCTCAAAGACTAGGAAGGGAGAAATGGAAGCATATTGTTGCAAGATTCCTATACTATAAATAAAGCGACATAATAACACTTAAAAGTATACTATGATAAGTTAAAGATGTATACCATAAACTCAAAAGCAACCACTAAAAAAAGTTCTAACTGATCAGTCAACAAAGAGATCATTTTCAAAATATTTAACCCAAAAGAAGACAGCAAAAGAGGAAAAAGAGAGCAAAGAACAGATGGACAGGCCAGGTGTCATGGCTCATGCCTGTAATCTCAGCACTTTGGGAGGCCACGGCAGGCAGATCACCTGAGGTCAGGGGTTCGAGACCAGCCTGGCCAACATGGTGAAAACCCATCTCTACTAAAAATACAAAATTTAGCCTGGCTTTGTGGTAGATGTCTGTACTCCCAGCTATTCAGGAGGCTGAGGCAGGAGAATCCCTTGAACTCGGGAGGTGGAGGTTGCAGTGAGCCAAGATTGTGCCACTGTACTCCTGCCTGGGTGACAGAGTGAGACTCTGTCTAAAAAAAAAAGGAAAAAAGAACAGATGGGCAAATAGAAAACAAATAGCAAGATTAAATAGACTTAAACCCAGCCACATCAAGAATCAAAGCCAGGGAAAAGTTGCAAGAATAGTACAAAGAACTCAACTATGGTTTTCATGGAGATTCACCAAATTTTACTGTTATTCCACATTTGCTATTGCTTGCCCTATGCATACATTTTTTTCATAATTTGAAAGTATGTTGCAGACATCATGCCCTTTTACCCCTATACATTTTCACATGTATTTCCTAAGAAAAAAGACATTCTCTTGCATAACCTTCAAGTTATCAAATTCAGGAAGTTTAACAATGATACAATCCTCTTTTCAAAAGCCAGTCTATTCTTAATTTTCATCATTTCCCCCAATAATGTTCTTTACCAACGTATTTCTCAGTCCCAGATTCATCCCACAATTGCACACTGCATTTAATTGCCATGTCTCTTTAATGTAGAACTATTCCTCAGCTCTTCCTTGTCTTTCATGGCCTTGACTTCTTTTTCCTTTTACTTTCAGTTGATACATAATAACTATACATATTTATGCGGTAAGAAGTGATATTTTGAAGCATGTATACAAGGTGTAATGATCAAATTAGGGTTATTAACATATCCATCACCTCAAATAGTAATCATTTCTTTATTTTGTGAACACTCAAAACCCCCTTTTCTGGTTTTTTGAAAATATACACTAAATTATTGCTAACCATATTCACCCTACTGTGCTGCAGGACACTAGTATTTATTTCTCTTTTTTAGGTGTAACTTTGTATTCATTAACCAATCTCTCCCTATCCTCCCCTCCCACACCCTTACCAGCTTTTAATAACCACAATTCTACTCTCTGCCTCTATGAGCTCATTTTTTTAGCTCCCACACGAATGAGAATATGTGGTATTTATCTTTCTGTGTCTAACCTAGTTCACTTAAAACAATGTCCTACAGGTTCACCCATGTTGCTGCAAACTACAGGATTTCATTCTTTTTTATGGCTGAATAGTATTCTATTGTGTACATATACCATATTTTCTCTACGCATTCATCTGTTAATGGGCATTCAGGTTGATTCCTTCACTATTATGAATAGACCTGCAATAAACATGGGGATGTAGGTATCTATGTCTTTGATAAATTAATTTCCTTTCCTTTGGATAAATACCTAGTAGTGGGATTGCAGGATCATATGGTACTTCTACTTTTAGTTTTTTGAGAAACCTCCCTACTCTTTCCCATAATGGTTATACTAATTTACATTGACATCAAAAGTTGAGTTCACTTTTCTCTGCATCCTGACCAGTATTTGTTAATTTTTTGTCTTTTTGATAATAGCCATCCTAATAGGTGTGAAGTAATATCTCATTGTGGTTTTGATTTTCATTTTCCAAATGATTAGTAATGTTGAGCATTTTTTCATATGCCTGTTGGCCATTTGAATGTCTTCTTTTGAGATATGTATATTCAAACATAAGGGGATCACTTCAGGACATTGGTCTAGGCAAAGATTTTCCAGGTAAGACTTCAAAAGAACAGACAATAAGAATGAAAGCAAACAAATGGGACTACATCAAACTAAAACTATATCTGCACAGCAAAGGAAACAATCAACAGAGTGAAGAGACAACCTGTTGAATGGGAGAAAATATTTGCAAACTATACATATGACAAGGGACTAATATCCAGAATACACAAAGAACTCAAACAACTCAACAGAAAAAAAAATTCTATTTAAAAATGAGCAAAGGACCTGAATGATCTTGATATTTTTGAAGAGTGCCAGCCAGTTGGGTTATTGTCACTGTTGTTTGGTTTGATTATAGGATGCCTCTCAATTTGGAATTGTCTGATAAAAATCATTTTTTAATGTAAATCTGATCATGACACTTTCCTACTTAAATCACTCTTTTCTCTTTACACTTAATCACACCATTACAAAGCTACTCCTAAGCTGACCTCTGCCTTCCTCTCCCATCACTCTCTGCCCCATCGTGTTCCAGGTTTTCTGTTGCTAATAAGCTCCAGGTGTTCTCACTTCAAGGCTGTTGCATTTGCTGTTCCCTCTTTCCTCAGCTCTCATCTTTCAGATTTCAGTTCCCAATCGCCTACTCAGAGGCATCTTCCCTGAACCCGCTGTCAAAAGTAGCCCACCCTCAGAGCCAAACCTTTTCACTTCTCTTCTTATTTCCTTCAGAGCACTATAACCATCAGAAATAATCTTGTTTGTGTATTTTATTTCCATTGAAATAAAAGCCCTAGGAGGGCAGGAATCTTGTCTGTCTGTTCACAGATGAGTCTCCAGCATCGACAATATTACCAGGCACACAGAAGGCCTTCAGTATATATTTTTGGAAAGGACAAATAAATAGTGGAGAAAGAGAGCCAAGAGAACAAAAGAGAAAAAAGGAAAGGAATGTGCTTTGAATTAAAAGAAATCTGAATGACATAACTAAAGTCTACTGAGAGCTTTCTACATGCTAAGCACCATGTTCCAACCCATTCATGGGACAGTCAGAATCTCGAGTAAGTCACTTAATTTCTTAGGCCTCAGACTGTGCATCTGTAAAACGAAGGCCTAACATTCTAGGAATATATGAGCCTCTACCTGCAGCCTCAGAGAGATACGAAGAGGGATATTCAGGCTATGTAAAGGGACCTCAGCAGAGAGTGGAGTATCAAACAGCAGACACCCAAGCTGAGTGACCAGAATGAAGGTGTGAAGGGGGCTGGAAGCCACCCCGTAGTGAATGCCTGCCTCGCTTTTCTAGGAGGTGTCCTTTGAGCCATGGGAGGAAGCCTTTCCAAAGACCACCTGATCCCATCTCCTGGACCGAGGGAATGAAGTGTCATAATGCAGAGAGAAAGAAGTGAAGAAGGAGCACAGAGAAGCAGAGGTGAGAGTTGGGAAAAGAGTTCTTTGACTTTCAAGTACTTGGCTCCAGGCCCTCCCAAAGACCTGGCTTCCCTCCTATTCGTTGTTTCATGAAACACCCAATAGCCTGAAAGAGTCTTTTATACTAAAGCTAGCTCAAGCTGGTTTCTGTTCCTGCTGCCTATTAGTTGACTTTGGAGGGCTGCCTTCAGTTGTTGGAGGAATTCCCCCACTTAAGAGTCTTGGTGGGAAGCAGGGAGCACCTCCCACCATAGAAGTTGAAAGTGTCAGGGATGGTTGAGGACATGACCCAGGTTCAACCAATTAGATATGCATATGCCATGAACCCATCGTAATAGTGGCGGCAATAGCAGCAGCATCCTGTGTCACCTGTGCTGGCTGTGTAAGCTAGGGTTTTCAGTGTCAGTGGCATCCATGCCAGGTTGGCGCTGTGTCATCACCCAGACTGCTACCCTGGCCGATGCCTGACCTTCCTTGTTACCTCCCTTTATCTGGTGCCTCTTCTATCATTTTCCTGGCATTTCTCTGAACCACTTGACATGCTCTCAATTGATTCCTTTTCTGCTTAAATCAGCCAGGACTGGTTTCTGCTGTCTGCAACTAAGAACTCCAGTGGCAATTAAGAAACTCCAGTTTCTTTCCATAAAAAAGTCCCAACTAGTTCAAGGAGCTCAGCCTTGCCTGAGCCTTCTTTGAGTGTGTTTTCTAGCCTATCGACCCCTCTTCCTAACCACTGCTTCACAGAGAGAACCAGATGCAGGTCAAGTCTTTAGATGGAGAATCTCCCGCTGGACCTTATATTTGGTGCCCACGTATATGTTGCAAAAGCTGCTGGTGGCCCAGGCCCACCTATGTGTTAATTAGGAAAAGGCCTGATTAAGCAGCGGAGGGTGCCCTGTGCAGGGAATACCTGCACTTTCATACACAATGGCCTTGGTAGCACATTTTTTCCAAGGCCCTGTTGGGCTGAGTTGGTATTTTAGGGAGAATATACTAAACACAAGTTTACAAATAAATAGAATCTACATTTGGTTTGGGTTGAGCAGGAAAGCCAAATTGGAAGCCATGCGCTTCACAGAGGCTTATAAGCTGAATGAGGCATAGAACCACTGTTTGTATTCTGGAATCTATGGATGGGTTTGGGGGATGGGAAGTCTTTTAAAACCCTGGAATTACATATAAAATGTAATGGGGACCTATGCTTTTCTGGAGACAGGGTCTATAACTCTCATTAGCTCTTCAAAAGGCTTTGTGATCTATCAACCACACACACACACATACACACACACACACACACACACATGCTCACTCACAACCACTGGTATGGTACTCTTTCATTTTACAGATAAGGAAAGAAAGAACCGGGGTGTTCAGTATCTTTCCCAAGGTCACAGAGCTGATGAGTGGTCATGTCAGGATGAAAATCTAGGTCCACAGCTCAAATACCAAAACTCTCCATGCTTTAGGTAGCATTCATATTATCATCCCAATGAAATATCTCCATCAGGAGAATTCTATCCGGTCAGGAATGTCCCAGAACTGGCAGCAAAGACCTCACAGGAAGGAGTTTCCCAGCATGAGCAATGCAGCTTTTCTAAACATCAGGATTCCACTGCCCCAGCCACCTCACCCAGCCCTGGCCAGGTTAGAACAGGCCTGCAGTGGTGATGGAGCCAATCAAGGGCCACCAGGGGTAAACCCTACCCCTCTACTTTTCCCCCACACTTCCCTGTCCCCACAACTTGTAAGCACCTGCACATAGGGACCAAGCAGAGACTCAGGAAGCCTGTGGGCTGGAAAGCCACAAGTTGCTCAACTAGTACTTTAAAATAAAAAAAAAGTTTAATAGTTTGTAAAGTCCCACATAAATAACACTGGTGTCTCACACCACACCCAAGGCCACATGGGAGTAGGCAGCCTTGTACATTCACACTCACCTTTCTCAAACAAGGCTTCCCTTTCTTGGGTGCTTATGATATTCATTTCATCTCATGGGTTTAAAATATTGGGGGCAGGGCCACCAAATAACTTCCCCAGTGGCTTACTTCCAGGAAATTTGTTTCATTTTTGAAGAACCTTAGGAATTACCATAATTAACAGCTAAGTTATGGTCCAGACACTATGGTAAGCAATTACCATGCATATAATAATTTGATCTTCAAAATAAGGATAAATAGCATTATTGTTCCTAATTTATAGACAAGGGAGCTGAAGCCAAAGAGGTTCAGTGATCTGCTGAAAGTTACAAAACTAGTAGAAGGCAGAGCAACGATTTAAATCCAGGTCTCTTGGACTCCAGGGTCTAAGCTGCTAGCTCTTCCTGGAGGTTGAATTGCCTCTCAAGAGACGGGGGTGTCAGCTGGGATTTTGGAGAATCTGCAGCTTTCCCTGCCCCTTCAAAGGCTGTAGGCACACAAAAAAGAGGATGTCCTGCTAAGTACTGTATCTCCTTCCAATAAGAATCAGTACTTCAGAGAGTCTTAGACCATTAGATCCCAAAGAATTACAGCGATTATCTCCTCCAACCTCTTCATTTTATAGATGAGGACAGCAAGGCTCAGGGAGGGCAAGCAACCAGTGCAGAACACACAGCTAGCAAGCAGTCCCTCGACTCCAGCCCAGGAAGCCATCCACTGTCTCCACAGGGGGAGACACTGTGTCCACTGGTATATAGGAGATGATTTTACTAGTACACAGATAAAACTTTAAATAGTGTTGATCTTAAAAGTGGATCTGCTATTCGATCCAGCAATCCCACTACTGGGTATCCACCCAAAGGAACAGAAGTCATTACATGAAAATGACACACGCACAATCATGTTTATAGCATCACAATTCACAATTACAAAAATATGGAACCAACCTAAATGCCCACCAACCAACGAGTGGATAAAGAAAACGTAGTATATATACCCCATGGAATACTACTCAGCCACAAAAAGGAATGAAATCATGGCATTCGCGGCAAACCGGATGGAGTTGGAAACTATTATTCTAAGTGAAGTAACTCAGGAATGGAAAACCAAATATCGTATGTTCTCACTTTTAAGTGGGAGCTAAGCTGTGAGGATGCAAAGGCATAAGAATGCTATAATGGACTTTAGGGACTCCGGGGGAAAGGGTGAGAGAGGTGAGGGACAAAAGACGGGACATTGGGTACAGTGTACACTGCTCCGGTGATGGGCGCACCGAAATCTCAGAAATCACCACTAAAGAGCTTATCCATGTAACCAAATACCACCTGTTCCCCAAAAACTATTGAAATTAAAAAATAAAAATAAAATAATGTTGGTCGACATCATGAGAAAACTATTCCCTTTTTACTTCTCTTTTAGTCTCTCTGATTAAGGATAATCTCAATTCAGTGCTAATATATCTTTAACAGCTTTCCTTAAATATTTCTTTAAGAAACTCTTTTAAGAGAGAAAATGGATCCTTGGTGGGAAACCGCATCAGTATCAGCAAGAACTTAGTACCATTGCTTTTTTTCTTTTCGTCTTGTTTGCCCTCCGATTATGTCAAATGATGCAAGTTTTCCATTGACACATATTAAAGTTTCCGTTTAAATATATGTATTCATGTTAAAGAAGAATTGATTTAAAGAAAAATATTAAACGAATACTGCTCACTGACTATAATATAAAAAATTTTTAAAGCAGTATCAATGAAAATAAACATATTACTTCCTAATCACTTTGTAAGCAAATCACTCAGTAAGGAAACTAAAATTTTAAAGCATCTGACCGTACTCATGGTGGGTACACGTGACTAGAAATCTATCACACTAACATGAGGGTCAGCTCCACGCTCTGTGACTTCTTCGCCTCACTCTCCACCACAACCCCCTGTACCACTCCGGGGACCTCAGGAAGAGTCTAACGGGGCAATTCCAGTTGAAGGGGAAACAGCCAAAGCCACCACGGAGGGGGACTGTCTGTGCGAGCAGATCGCGTCAGGGAAAGTGGTATGCCGCCCCCTGGTGGGCAGTTTGGAAATTAGCCCGGCACCTTTGTCCTCTGGTGTAGATAGACAAGCCTAATACTTGTAAGACATACTTTCCTAAAAGGAGAAGGTTTCCTTTGCATTGTTATGTAAGCGAACATGTAAGCATAGGCACACACTGCCTGTGGATATCACTTCAGGATAGTACAGGAGGTGTTACGAAATGTTTCATACAGAAAGGGGCTTTTATGTCTGATAAGGCTGAGAACTACTGTCCTGGAGTAGCAAGACCCGCCGCTCCCTGCTTGACTTAACAGCCAGGTGAGGCCAGCTTCTATGGAGACCGCTTCGTGGTACCAAGTGTGCCTTCTAGCTGGATGTTGCAGAAGTTACTTAACCAATCAGAGCCCAAGTTTCCAACCGTCAATAATGAATGCTCACGCATACCCACACCCCATGGCGTTTCTCTGAGAGTCCAAAGGACGATGCGTGTGAGGCACTTAGCACTGATCTGGCAGCAAGTAAGTACTTATCAATGTCAGGTGGCGGTGGTAACAGCGCTCTCCCTTCCACCAACCTCTCCACCCCAGTTTTATTAAAAGAGGTCTGATGTAAAAGAAAAAAACAAGAAAAAAGGAAAAAGCAAAAAACAATCAGGATTTTCGGACAAAACTTACCACATCCATCAAGCTGAGGAAATCCTAAAGACACCGAATCTCAACGTACCACCCATCTCAGCTGAAAGATCATTTCCAAATTAGAGGAAGCTGCGACTGACTGACTGAGAAGGCAGGAGGTGCCCTCTAGTGGCATGGTTACATTAGCTTGGGAGGAAAGGTAGTGCAGTTCATTTTCAAAGGGAAGGACAAAACCAATTGTTAAACTGAGGCAGGAGGCAGTGATGCTTCAAAGATGCAAGTGGGAATTTACTGTCTACTCTGTGGACCATCGAAGATGCCTTCAGGATCTGGCCTTAGCCAACGGCAAGTGGCATGCTGAAAGTCAGATCAGCTGGTCAAGGGTGGAACTGGGAATTGAACCCAAAGGTGCTAAATACAAATCCAGAAATCTCGCCCTTGACAGCAAACCTCTTGCTAGTGGGAGCTGTGGCTTGTGTCATTTTACATCCTTCAAAGCAGCAACCACAGGGTTTTGTATACATAGATACAGTATTCAATAAATTACTTGATGAAATATTTATGAAATGATCGTTTATGAAATAATGAATAATGCATTATTTCATTTGTTGCTCACAATAACTGTGAGATAGCCTAGTTTACTGATAAGGAAATTAAGTCTCTGGTCAAGTAACTTGCCTAAGATCACAAAGCCAGGATTCAAACCAAGCATACTAACTCCAGAGCCTGGGTGCTTATCCACTAGACATGCAGTTCTCAAACTGTTTGGTCTCAGGATTCCTTTACAGTCTGGGTTTTGTTGTTGTTGTTTGTGGAGATGGTGTTTTACTATGCTCAAGCAATCCTCCCACTTCAGCCTCCCAAAGCACTGGGATTATAGATGCAAGCCACCTTGCCTGGCTTCCTTTATACTCTTAAAGAAATTATTAAGGATGAAAAAGAGTTTTTGTTTATAAGTATTATACCTATCAATATTTACAGTTTTAGAAATTAAAGCTGAGGAATTTAAAATATATTTATTTAAACATTATCACAATAAAGCAATTGATTATAACATAATTAACATATTTTTATAAAAAGTAACTATTTTCCTAAACCAAAAAACACCCACATTTAGAAAATTAACATGACATTGTTTTACATTTCTGAAAATCTCTACTATCTGGCTTAAGACAGCTGATTTCTCACATCTACTTCTTCATTTGCTCTGCTATGATACCATACTTGGAGTAGCTTCTGGAAAACTCCACTGTACACTTGTGAAAGAATGGAAATTTAAAAGGCAAATAACATCTTGGCACTATTATTAAAATATATTTGATGTCATGTACCCCTAAAAGGTCTTGGGGACCCCTGGTATGTCTAGGCACCCTTTTAGAAGCGCTGATGTACAATATGCTGTCCATAGGGCAAGTGAACAAAGGGCTCTGCCCTCCTGAGAATCACATCTCCAGGGAGTTCATTCCACCTGTAATGTTCTTAGTGACTTCATAAACTCATTTCAACCTCTTTATTTTTTACATTCTTGCTCTTTTCCTGGAAATTGCATGTCCTTGAAGGCAACTCTTTCTTCCTCTGTGTTCCGGATGCAGCCAGCCATCAGGGCAATGATGAGTCCCAAAACAGAATCCTTCAAGCAATAAAGAGGGTCTCTGCTTTAATCCTAGATGCCTCTATATAAAGACCAAGGAGCATAAACTATTTGTATTAGTCTGTTCTCACACCGCTATGAAGAAATACCCAAGACTGGTTAATGTATAAAGGAAAGAGGTTTAATTGACTCACAGTTCTGCAGGGCTGGGGAGACCTCAGGAAATTTACAATCATGAAGGAAGGGGAAGCAAACACATCCTTCTTCACGTGGTGGCAGCAAGGAGAAGTGCAGAGCGAAGGTGGGGAAAAGCCCCTTATAAAACCATCAGATCTTGTGAGAACTCACTATCATGACAACAGCATGGAGGTAACCACCCCCAAGATTCAATTACCTCCCACCGGGCCCCTCCTACCATACGTGGGGATTATGGGAACTACAATTCAAGATGAGATTCTGGTAGGGACACAGCCAAACCATATCACTATTCATTCCTATTATTCCATTTCTAGGGAAAAGAACTTTTTAAAAATTCTCACTCAATTTCACCTAGACTAAGAAGCCCAGTGTCAAGAAGTGATACTCCCAATTGTGTTTTATTAAAATATGTAAATGAGTCATGAATAGTAGTATCCTAAAAGACATCATATTTCACATCTAGAGGGGGGCTCCCCTGGCTGCCATCCCTCCCTGGTCACCAACCCTCATGTGGCCTTCCCATCAGCATCAGTGAAGAGGAGACCCCTGTTCCACCCCATTCCCCAGTACGACAGTAGGGGGATGGGATAGTGTCCTCTTGGATCCTCACTGTTGCCTCCAGACCACTCTTTCCCTCTACCCTCAAACTGCAGCTTGGAATCTTATATCATCAAATACGCCCATCCGTTGCTTATCTCATTGCAAACACCTGTGTCATTCCCTTCTCCCCACCCCCCCTTAAAGATTTTGTCCGTAGCTCACTGCCATTCTTTTTACTACTGCTCCTTTGTTCTGTCTATGCCTTCCAAGATGCTGTCCTCTGAATTCCTTGGCAATTCTCCAATGAGCTTGTCTTCCGTCTACCTCAACCACCCAGTCCCATGGTCATCTCCTAGACATTGTCACTAAGAAAAACTTCAAACACTCCATAACTGATTATCTGATCTTCAAGCACCCCACTCTCCATCTTCCCAGCTCAACATTACTCTGCCTCCTTCTTTTGGTCTTTCAGGGACATACACTTAAAATCCAAACTCATTTTCACAGCCCCTAAGATCCCCCATGATACAACCTCTGCCTACTTCTCTGGCCCTGTCTCCTAACCCTCTCCCTATCACTCACTACCCTCCAGCCCTGCTGACCTTTTTGCAATTCCTCAAACATACTAAATCCATTCCTACATCAGTGCCTTTGCAAATGTTCTCTGGCTTCCTTGATAGATACAGCCCTGGATGTCCTCTGGGTATCTCTCTCACTTCCTTCAAATCTCTGTTCAAAAGTACCTTCTCAATGAGGCCCTCCAAAACTTCTCTATTTAACATTGCAATTCCTCCACCTACCCATTCACCCACAGGACATACCCCCTTCCCACTTTATTTTTTTCCACTACACCTATCACTTTCTAGCATACCATGTAATTGACTATTTTGTAGATAGTCTGTTTCTTCTGGCTACAATGTAAGTTTCATAAGGAGGGCAGAGATTTTTGTCTGTTTTGTTCAGTGCAGTATCCTCAGTACCTAGAAGAGTGCCTGGCTCATAGTGGCCATTCAATTGATTTTTTTTTCTTTTTGCATGAGGAAAATTGGATTATGCAGATCTGAACAATAAAAAGGATCACTAAATCTCACTTCCACATAAAATTTTAAATCTATCATTTTAGAATTTATCAAGAATCATCTAATTTCACTTTTATTGGGTTTTAAATTAATGTTTATACTTTTGCCATATAACTTTGCTTCTGTAACAGAAACACTTGATACCTGTTATAAACTGTGTCCCTCCCCACCACCTCAAAATTCATATGCCGAAGTCCTCACCCCCAGCACCTCAGAATATGACTGTATTTGGAGATGGGGCCAGTAAAGAGTTAATCAAGTTAAAACAGGGTCATTTGGGTGGGCCCTAATCCAATCTAACTGACGCCCTTAGGAGAACGGGAGATTAGGACACAGGCAACAGAGAGGAAAGACCGTGAGAGGACACAGTGAGAAGCCAGGGACATGACTACAATAGAAAAAGAAAGCCCTCAGAAGGAACCAACCCTGCCACACCTCGGTCATGGACTTCCAGCTTCCAGAATTGTAAGAAAATAAATGTCCATTGTTTCAGCTCCCTCAGTCTATGGTATTCTGTTATGGCAGCCCTAGCACACAAATATAACATCCATGTCAGGATTAGTCTTAAATTACATTAATTTATGGTAATTATACAAGGTCTTCAGGAACACAACACAACCCTCGCATAAAACTCAACAGCCCTGTGTCTGAGTACCCGGTAGGCACCAAGCACCGTGTAGTTTTGTGTCTGCTGCTTTCTTAGTTCCCCCTTCATTCTCTGTCTCTTTTTCAAGGTATGAATCCATGCCTGCCTTTCCCTCTCTCCCCTGTGGCATCTCACATACCACCCTCTGCCTCCAACTACAAGACTGAAATACGATGTGTTGTACGGCTCTAGTCACATGCCCAATTTTCAAACTGGTAATACAGAACATCATACTCAACTAACTTTTCATCTTTCCAGTAAGATGAAGATGCTTCTTAGTCATGTGACCTGCCCCTGACTTATACCTCTGGGCTAGCGTCCCTACAGTGCTGTCGTTTCTGGTGTCCCTTCCTGCAAGACTTCAGGAAGCCAGGAGCCAGCCTGGCTTGGGCTCTGAGCAGCATACCAAAGGCAGGCAGCTCTCACCTCTGCAGCAGGGCTGCAAAGCGGAGGTGAGCGCTGGTGCGTGCCATTGCCATGGAAACCCACTCCCACTGCTCGGGCAGCAGAGGAAGGTGGGGCCTGCGGTCTGTTCCACTATGTGATCTGAAAAGAGAAATGGCTCATCAGTCCCAGCCTCCTCTTGTAGGAAAAAGAGGCCTCTTCAGAAGGGAGTGTAGGCACAAATCCTCCCAGGAGCCTGTGCACACAGAGCCAAAGGGAGCCTCTTTGCACTCATTCTTCCTGCCGTGATTCAGTTCCACAAACTGATCATTCGTCTACTCCAGGCAAGACACTGGACTTGGAGACTGCAAGGATAAACAAGACCCATGTCCAAGTTCACTCTGGCTGGAAAGGAGAGACAGATCTGCTGTTTGATTGTTCCTATTGCTTGAAAACATGCAGCTAAGGTCCCCAAAAGCCGCTGAGTGTAGCATATTCTGAAGTTAGCTCTGGGCTTGCCAAGAGATGCCAGTCCTAGGAGCATCAACCATCAGGAGCAGAAAGAGGCCTGATAGATGAGGTGGCCCGCTTTGGGGATGTCTGCAGAGAAAAGCTGTGTCCATGGTGGGAGAGGTGTTCCTCTCCTACCTGCAGTCATGAAAAGCTTTAAATGAACACATAAAGATAGGAATCTTCAGGAAGGGGAGAATGGCCTCTCACCCCCAGACACACACCTGCTGAGTTGCAGGAGAAATAGGTAAGCCTATGCTGGTGCTACCAACAGAACCAAGACTGGTGTGAGAGAGGGCTCTTGAGAGAGCATTCTGGGAGTATTTATTGTCCTTTTCAGCCTTCTCACTGCACTGCGGGGAGAAGGAGAGGATCATCGGCATGTAGAGACTCACTGCAACTTAAAGATTGGCACCTGCTCCTGGTCCAGAGATTTCTCACGATGGGAGACCTGCTGGAGTACCCAGGCCTGCAGGGAAACCTTCACCCCATCCTGGTTCTGCAGCCCTCAAAGGGGATGGAAAAGACCCCAGTGGTTAATAATGGAAGGGCAGAGGCCTTGGACAGCCCCTGGACCAAGGAGTAGAAGGGCCCACCTCAGAAAGGCGTGGGAAGAGAGGCAGGCTGCCATTCTCAGGAGGGACAGGGTTTTCAGCCGTGGAGGAGAGGGTGATTCTCTACACAAGGACCTCCCCATGAGCAGAGGCCACCAGCATCGTGCAGAGCACAACAGCCAGAACGAAGCCAGCACACTCCCCATAACCAACAAGTGGCCTGTCACACGAGCAGACTCTTTTCTCCCTCCAGCTGTCCTCCCAGGCTTGGGGCTGGACTAAGCCCCTACGAGGGTCATAACACCAGAAGGGGAGAAGGGACATGTGTGGCGAGCAGAGCATACACATGGGCTTTTGCCAAGCCCTTGCCTGTACTAAGGGAGAGGGAGAAGAGCCTGAAATAGGTATGAACCTCAAGTTTTAAAATAAGCAAAGTTTAATTTTAACCAAAAGTAACTGGAAAGCTATGAAATCTGTCTGAATGCTGCTCAGCATCACCCACCACCCAGAAAGGTGAATAGATCAACAAAACATGGTTGGTGGCAATTAAAAAAGAAAGAAACTCAGTTTATGTTTCCCCCGCAGAGCTGGAGCTTCTCAGTAAACAGGTTATACCTGGGCTTGGTGGGGCACAGACAAACAGGTGACCAGGAACTGTCTAGGGTAGGAGAAGCTGACCTCCTAGACTTGTGCCTGCCCCCACCACTCTCTCCCTGGAAACCCTGAAGTCAGGCTCCCTGGCCCTGATACTGTGTGATGCTAACAGTGGGTACAGTGCAGTCACTGGGTCTCTAGAAACCTGGATCCCCAGAGACTGATGACATCTTTACTCATTTCAGCAAGTCCCTGAGCACCTGCCACATGCCAGGCAGAGAATACACCAGTGCACAGGACACACCTCATCCAGCTCCCAGTAGAGCGGAGGAGAAGACCAGACACAGCTGAGCATGGTAAGTGCAAGGAAAAAGCCAAGGTCAGGGACTAATTGAGCAAATTGGGGGACACATAGTCTGATCTTGGGGAATCAGAAAAGGCTTCTGGTAAGAAAAGCATCTCATTGGAGTACTAGAGATGGACAGGTTTGGCCAGGTGAATCAGGACAGGAAATTACACCCCCAAGGAGCCACCACAAGGCCGTGTGAGCCACACTGAGCAACTCAGACTTCATCCTGGTGGCAGAGGGACATCATTCCAAAGTAAATGAAGTGGGGAATGAGTGCTTGATGAGCATGGGTTTATTTCTGGGGGTGATGAAAGTGTTCTGAAATTAGACAGTGGTGATAGTTGCATATACTCTGAACTAAAAGCCACTGAATTGTATTTTTAAATGAATTTTCTTATGTGAATGTTACCTCAAAAAAAAAAAAAAAAAAAGGCCGGGCATGGTGGCTCATGCCTGTAATCCAAGCACTTTGGGAGGCCAAGGCCGGCGGATCATGAGGTCAGGAGATCGAGACCATCCTGGCGAACACAGTGAAACCCTGTCTCTACTAAAAATACAAAAAAAAAAAAAAAAAAAAATTAGCTGGGCATGGTCGTGGGCGCCTGTAGTCCCAGCTACTCGAGAGGCTGAGGCAGGAGAACGGCGTGAACCCGGGAGGTGGAGTTTGCAGTGAGCCAAGATTGCGCCACTGCACTCCAGCCTGGGCGACAGAGCGAGACTCCGTCTCAAAAAAGAAAAAAAATGAAAGGAATACCTAGAAGGAACTTTCAATTCCAATCAAGATGGAGTAACAGGGACCAGATTTACTCTCCTGCCTGAAACTAAAAAACAAGACAAAATATATGAAATGAGGGCTGCCCAAAGAGTGAACATCAGGCGACAGAGAACAGCGATGCCTGAGGAATGTGAAATAAGTGAGGTGAGGCCGATGACTGTCCTTACTGGCTACTTTTGAGTTTCCAGGCCTCAGAGTAGGGAAGAAAGGGAGGCAGGCAGAGCCCAGTGAATTTCCTGAGTTGAAGAGACAGAGCAGAGTCAGGCCAAGGCAGGCCAAGTTTGCAGAGCAGAGCACTGGAGAGGAGAGAGCTGCACAGAGAGAACCCTGGAAATTTGCAGAGGGTCTCCCTGTAATATTCAGAAGAGCACTGATTCATACATGCGTATGAGAAAACTAGCTGAAAAGATCAGAGGGAAGAATTCCTGAAGCCCACACAGGGCTGGGAATAGTGTCTGCTCCCACCAGCTAGACAAGAAAACCTCATAATTCAGGGGGCAGCAGAGTCCTAAGCGTCTCACACTTCAGTAGTAGGGGGAAATTAGCCCTGGGCTAAATGCTGCTCTGGTGATGCCTAACATTAAAGGCAAGTCTCAAATGAATCAAATTGCTTCTAGGTACCTTACCCATACTCCAGAACAAAGGTTAAGAATATTAATAGAAATGTAAAAACACCCAGCATGAAAAAAGGTAAAATCCATGGCTGGCATGCAAAGTAGAAAAATACAACTTGTAATAAGAAAGAAGAAATGGTAACAAGATAATGGCATTCCTGACTGTTAGCTCCTACTCTAAGAAGGTACAGTATCCTGAGAGGCAGGCTCAGAGGTGGTGTAGAGAAATGCAGAAGGTTTACAGAGTTGTAAAGGTATGAATAAAGTCTGTCTTATTTCAAAAAGTGTCGGAACAAAATAGCAACAACCCCCACAAGATGCAAATTATCTGTATTAATGGAGGAGCATCTGCTTAAAGTTCTCAGTCTCAGCACACATTATGCACATTGCAATCTGATTAACAGCAGATGAAAAGATCAGATCCCTCTATACTCAGTTCTGACCCAGAGGACAGCAATTAATTCGTAAGGGACTGACTAGTCCCCTTGCTCCCAGCCCTTGGTTCCCTCTACCACAAAAGACAGTTTTCCAAAGCTTCAGTTTGTGTTGCAGAGTATGAAAGCCATTCAGAACTACACTTTGCTTTTTTTGTTGTTTTTGTTTTTGAGACAGCGTCTCACTCTACCACCCAGGCTACTCTACCACCCACTTTACCACCCAGTGGCATGATTATAGCCACTCAAGTTGTAAGCTTGAACTCCTGGGCTCAAGCAATCCTCCTGCCTCAACCTCCTGAAACTAGGACTACAGGCATGCGCCACCACACCCGGCTAATTATTTTTAATTTTTTAGAGACAAGGGTCTCACTACATGGCCCAGGTTGAACCCGAGCTCCTGGGATCAAGCAGTCCTCCCGCCTCAAACTCTCAAGTGCTGGGATTACTGGTGTGAGCCACTGTGTCCAACCTATACTTTGGTTTTCTTAGCAGCCCTATTTTACCTGAGGATGCTAAACCTAATACTCTCCCCTAAAGCCAAGTGCCCTAGTAGTCTTATGGTATTATCTTCTCCTAGAAGTCTGCCTTTCCACTAATTCCAGAAAGTCACACTGATTCAGTTGTATTTAGAAGGTAAAAAGTTTTAAAGTCAGGATAAGCGGTTGTAGGTGTTCTTAGTATTTCATGCCTAATATCCTTCAGCTTCTTCCAATAACAATGGCAAAGTGTTCACATTCTAACTTGACCATAGAAGCTACTGATATATCAAGGGAAAGACTTCTTATATAACTTAGCATCAAGCAAGGGTCAAATTCAGGTTACTACATGGCCCAAGCGAGTAAAGTGAGTTAAGTAGGCTAGGTCTCAGAAGAGACACGAAAGGTAAAAGGATCACTTCAGTTCTCACTGAGGCCATTTAAGGCAGGGTTTGTGGGATAGAAAGCCTACACTCCACCTAAAAGGCAGCAGCCAGCAATCCACCTCCAGCCCCAGCAAGTGTTGGAAACAGGGTCTACTATGGACACATCTCTTTTCAAGAGAATCTCCAAAGCCAGATTGGTGAAACACTGGAATTTTAAATAGTGGAAATGATTAAGATTTTTAAAATATCCAGCCCCTCCCTCAAAAAGAAAACCTATGAGCAACCATTTGCCATCTCTATTTTGACTCCAACCTCAGAACTGAGATCAAAATACCAGCTCTAATAATTTTCTAGCTCTTCACATCTTTGACAAATCAATGAACTTCTGCGCTTCATTGTCTTACCCGGAAAAGTGTCAAACATTAAACATAATAATGCTTCTCAAATACTCATGTCCAACACAAGGTAAACAACTAAATACAGTTTCCTATAGGTGGAGTGTAGACCTTACTATCAGTAAATTATCTCCAGTGATCTTTAAGGAACCTAATTGAAGATCCCAAGGAGGCTGAATTCTCAGATTTAGAGCCTTTCAATACTGAGTATTAAAGTCATTAGAAACTAAGTAGAACCAGCAATAAAGAATGCCCAGCAATAGACACTTAATGAGTTGGAAGTAGCTCTTCTAATTAAGAGATCTAATAACTGTCACTAGTTACTGGCCACAAAAAGTCAATAAAGTACACATTGAGGGGTATACTTTTCAGGAAAAACAGTGGCAGCTTCTAAAATAAGCTGTTAAACCAAAAAGATTTAAGTTTTTAGAAATCAGACAAATCTCTATTGTCACATTATAGACTCTTTGTTAAACACCTCAGCTAGCTTTCATGTTGTTTTAAGTAACCTCCATGGAAAAGCAACCACAATACTAGGAAGAATCTGTTAAAGAATCTTTATTAATACAAATACACACAAACTCTGAAGCACTAAGAAATTTAAATATCTATGTCACAGCAAACAGGTGGCAATTCAACATCCAGGGTCGACAGAATGCTTGAAGGAGACTGCAACAGATCTAGAAAACAGGAATCTCTTATTAAAATTTCTGCAAATCCTTGAGTCATTGTCCATATCAACAAAGACATTAGCTGTCAATCAAAAATTCATGTTTTTCCTTTTGTCAAATCAATCACCTCCATCCCCTCCTGACACATTTTTTGGAATGTGTCTGTGGCCCCAGAATTGACTTTCATTAGGAAGTAAGTCTTAGAAGTATCTGAATCTCTATTGTTCCTAGAGACCAAAGTAAGAGTTAACAGTCTCACTAATGTAACTTATTAGGACAAATTATCCCACATCAGAACAAACAGAAAACATAATGTTGGCTTTGACTATCAGTTCAAACGAAGACCTCAAACCTTCTGCAGTAAGAAGTTATTGTCAGTCTATGCTACAGCACAGGTGTTTTGATCTTATATTAGCTTTGGATATAACATGGAATCATCATTCCAAGCAAGTTTATTATATATTCTTCAACTTATAGCCTAAGAAGATGTAAGTGAGAATTAATCTTTTGGCTGTAGTAAGACTATCCAGTTTCCAGAATAACAATTTTACTGGGGCATTTGGGACTGAAAAGCAGTATTAATCGAGAATAGTTTATTTTTCTGAAAACTAATCCTTGTCATTTGAAGGATAGAAATTACTCACAGGCTCACCTCCCGCACAACTCTGTTCCCATGGTAATGGAAGTGTTATGAAACAAATTGTTTGCAGCCCTTCTAGAAGAGCACTTGCTCACTTACTGGATTCCCATGGTGGAGAGGGCATCCTCACAGGTGAAGGGGGGCCCAGCTGAAACAGCTTTTCAAGCTCTCTCTCCTCGTCAAGGATCATGAGAGGCACTCCACTCAAGGGGAGGTGCGCAATCTGGTGCTCTTCAGGCAGGTCAAAACTCTCAAAGTCTGTTACAGAGAGAAAGCGTTTTTTTCAGGGCAGCAGTTCTTAGTGTGGGCTGTAGACCCCTTGTGGTCTGAGACCCTTTCAGGGGGTCCATGAGGTCAAAACTATTTTCATGACAATATTCACACCTTTTTCCACTGGGTTGACATTTGTAATGATGGTACCAAGGCAGTGGTGGAGAAAGCTGCTGGTGCCTCAACACAAATCAAGGCAGTGACAGTAAACCATATTAGCAGTCTCTCTGTTCTGCATCCTTCTTCACCTGTAGTTTAAAAATGCCAGTTTCACTTACTGTCACTTCACCATATGCAGTAGAAAGTATTAATTTTATTAGCTCTCCATCCTTGAGATGTCTTTTTAATGTTCTGTGTGATAAAATGAGAAGTATGCCATAAAGCACTTCCACTGTACACCAAAATATGATTAAAAGGATTTGTGCAACTATCTGAGTTGCAAGCTAAAACTAGAGAACATTTTCCCGGAATACTGTTTTTACTTGAATTAACAACTGCAAGAAATCCCACAGTCACTCAGACCTGGGTGCTTGTCACACTTTTTCTTAAAGGAATGAAAGAAGTCTATCACCTCAAGGAAAACTGACAGCCTTTGTTGCCAATGGCAGAATATAAAACGTTAAAATTTTGTCAAAAATTAAAAAATGAATTTTTTTTTTTTTTGAGACAGAGTCTCACTCTTTCACCTAGGCTGCAGTGCAGTGGCACGATCTCCGTTCACTGCAACCTCTGCCTCCTGGGTTCAAGCGATTCTCCTGCCTCAGTCTCCCAAGTAGCTGGGATTACAGGTGTGCCCACCACACCCGGATAATTTTTGTATTTTTAGTACAGACGGGGTTTCACCATGTTGGCCAGGCTGGTCTTGAACTCATGACCTCAGGTGATCCGCCCGCCTTGCCTCCCAAAGTGCTGGGATTACAGGCGTGAGCCACTGCATCTGGCCAAAAAAAGGAATTTTGGAAAACTTATCTGCAGTCATTAGCTTGACAGGTGCCTTAAACTTTTCTGATGAGATCAGTTGTGGTATTAATGTGCTTTTGATATTGTATAATAAAGCATCTCAACATGTGGGTATCTACATATCTCAGTGAACCAGTATTTCTGAATGATCAATGCAAGATAGATGCAAGAATATAAGATACATTCCAAGAGCAAAATAGACCAATGGATTTTACTGTCAAGATACAAAATGCTCATTGATACGGTTTCAGATTCCACATTGCAATTTTATATTCAGAAACAGCCACTTGTGGGTTTTAGTGTAGTGGCAAAAAAACCTATCCACACTTATCTGAAAAGACTATTAAAAACGTATCTGTGTGAGGCCAGGTTTTCTTCGTATATTTTAACAGATGTAAGAGTGAATATAGAATTTGATAAGAATCCAGTTGTCTTGTATTAAGCCAAATAAAGCAAATTTTCAAAAATATAAACCATGCCATTCTTCTCCAAACTTTTCCAGAACAAAAAATATTTTATGTTTAAAAAAATTTACATTAATGTAATGTGATTACTTAGTGAATAAATATCTTAAGTTTCTCAGTTTTAATTTCTAATACAGAAAAGAGCAGATCACACAAGCAAAAGTGGTCTTCAATAATTTCTAAGAGTGTAAAAGGGTCTTTAAAACAAAACAAAAAAAAAATGGAGAACCACTGTGTTAGGTAACATTCATTCTTAAAATCCAAGTACCTTACTTCTTAGCAATTATTTTTAAAAAGTGATTTTTCTGTACAGTAACAAAAGTAGGATTTAATACTGAATTTTCTTCAAGGAGCTGTTTTCTCAAAAGATTAGAAAATCATGGTTTTCCTTATCTTTGTCCGTAGGTGTGAAAGTTCTCTAAAGCCTATGTACTCAAGAATTAGTCTGCTCTTTTACAAGCCTGGTAAAACCCAGAAGTCAAAAAGGAATTGAATGATATGTGACTATTTAACTTAAAACCACTGAATTGTAAAGGAAACCATAAACAGACAGAAGACTCCAGAGGAAAGAAGTTTGCAATATAAGGGGAGCTAATTTTATCTACAAAGAGCTCTTTAATCAAAGAAAAACACAAACCGGAAGTTAATAAAAAAAGAAAAACTGTAAGTGGCCAATAATCAAATATGTTCACCATACACACAACAAATTTAAAACAATGAAATATTTCTTTTCTGATAAAGATTAGAGTTTTAAAACATTGATAGTGAACATGGAGGAAGCAGACATCTTCATCCACTGTAGATGGATTTAACAATTTACACTATTTTGAAGGGCCACTTAGCAATATCTCTTTCCTGTAACACAGGATATTGTGGTCTTCATTCTTCATCAATATGCATAAATCTACCTTATTTTCCTCAATGGCTGAACGGTAATTATTAGCACGGATGCACCACATTTTATAATTTTAAAACTTAATCACACAAGCCCTTGAACTCAGCAATCCTTCTCAAAGTTTCCCTCCAGATGTACTCACAAACTTACAACAAGATCATTTCAAGAATACTAATCGTAGAAATGTTTGTAGTTTCTAAAAGCCAGAACAATCTGAATGCAAATTAGTAAAATAACTACATGACCTCTTTGGCTAAATAAAAGGGTAAAAGATCCAGCTCAGAAATCTGTAAGGCCCTCCCTGATCTGATCCCACACCTCACCTGTATCCTCCTTTACTCTGTCTGTATTTTTCCTAGAACCACTTTAGTCTCTTTTCCTACCTCACGATCTTTGCACCACTTTGACCTACAATGCTGTTTTTTCTGGCTCACTCACAGTGAGATGACTTGTCCAGCATCTGACTTTCCCTTCAAATTATGGGCTCCCATAGGCAGGGCCCATCTTGTTAAACAGTGTGTCCAGGACCTAATGATGCCTGACACACAGTAGCTTCTCCTCAAATGGTTGAGTAAATTAAAGCTTGAAAAGCTGTTTCCAAAACAGAAAATACTTCAGATACATGTAGCAGGTTGAAGAAATTTGAAAAACACGTCTTCACTGTCTTATGTAGATTTTTCAAACCAAAGAAATAATCCTACCAAATTACTCTCAGGCATTGCTCAACTTGACATAAAGCTCACTTCTAAAAGCCTTGTGAGAAAGACTGTCCACAATGGGACTTATTCAACGTTCATGAATACATCTTACCTCCTCTAGGTGATAAGCTTTTACAGACAGGAACAATGTCTTCTACATCTTTGTTCCTATTCCCCTCCTGACCTAAGATGATACCTTGCAAATAATTCCATCAACAAGTACACTTGTCCAAAGCAACCCAGATTCAGACAGTCTCATCATAGTTTTTGGTCATATATTATATTCATAACAAGTTACAGCTGAGCTGAATACTAAGAAACTAAAGGCCAAAAGCACTTTTCGCAATTGCAAAAGATACTACCTAGAGGATTGAAGGGAAAGAATTTTTCTATTTCTGGATAGGCATCATCTGAGGCAGGAACAGAGCTTTTTGCTTTAACAGTCTTCTCAGTCATCTAGAACAGCCAAAGAAAATATGGGTTAGTGAGAGTGGAAGTCTTATTAGCTGATTAGTTTTTAAATTTGTCAATTTCATGCTGCCTTCTAAGAAGCCATAATCCTTAGTTTTCATAATTGCACCTAAATATACTTCAAATAATATGATTCAAATGTAATTCGAGTAGCATGACTCAAAAGTTAAAATCTGAAATTTAAGTACCAGCACCTGTCAGCATAAGTGATCAAGAATGCAGTTAATTCAGAGCTAATCAATGCAATTATTCAACCTAACAGAGGAGAAAATGGGCATGAATCACCCAGGATAGTAGCTAATCATCAAAGCCATTTTTGGCTTATAGGAGTGCGATTTTTTCCACAAGTGTTACCTTAAATTATTTGCTTGGCTAATATTAAAAACAAGTTTGTGTTCCTCAAATACACACACTGAGTAAGAGGCAGCAAGACACCGTCAAGGACTTTAGAATAAACACCATGGGCAATCTTCTAGTCTGGAGTTGACAAGTCTACTACAGTCTACTACAGAAGGGTGCTACAATGGAAGCCGGCATGTTCCTGCTTTATCTCACCTCACATATGCATGCCTAGAATTCCCTATGGGGTTCTCACACTTCGGTTCTGTGTCTCATTGTTTTTGCCATGTCTTTGCAATTCCTGTATTTAATATTTTTCTTTAAGTTAATTCACTTTTTAAAGAAGACATCCTTGTCCTAAGTTGCACTATATGTAACTCACTAGTTGTTTCCTAATGCAAATTAAACAAAACAGTTATTCAAATAAAGTGTTAATCCACATGCTAATGTCATCTTTCACAGCAAAGTCCTCTCATCTGGGATACACAGACCTGTAACTTGTGACTCACACTCACACAAAGATCAACATGCTAGCAAATTGTCACCTAACAAGCTGCTGCTTGCCCTGGAAGGCTAGGAGAATGGCAGCACCTGTGCTATTAAAGCAGCAACAGAACCTCTTAAGGCACCCTCTCTCTCAGTATGTATCTGTAAGTAGACACCACCAACCAGTTTCAAGACACTAGTTAAGGACAGGTGAGGCAAAAATATGCATTAGCTGCATCTGAGATTTCCAATCTCAAGGTACCAAGAAGTCCACAAGGACAATCTGAGTCTCCTCCACTACTCTGCTTGCTAACCTCTATTTCCCTCCTACTCAGAGGGAAGAAAGCGAGGTAGGATGATGCCAATAGTCATTTTAAGAGTCAAAAGTGCTTAAGTGTTTAAACAGTGTCTTTATAGCCAACACTTACCTTTTTGGCAGAAAAGCTTGGCTGTTTTTGTTTGAGGGGTCCCTTGGTCTTTACAGACTTTTCTGTAGCTCTGTTGACGGTTCCCAAAGCCTTTCTGGTAGCTTTAGGTAAGGCTGGTGGGGCATCGAACGTTTTGCCAAAACGTGGTGTTGAAACTTGAGATCTCCCATCTAAGGCTTTGATTGCTGAAGAAAAAGTCTTACCATAAGAATATTCCAGCAGCAAAATACCTGTACAACTTAAATACTGTGTATATAAACTTGACCTCTCACCCCCAAACCCACCCCCCGCTTTTGGTAGTGGCATGGCTATGATAGGCCTAATAGCAGAGATTCAGTAACTTCCTTAAATCATCTCATTAAGATATTAAAAATGAAAAAGGACCAATAACAAACGACTCCAATTGCCCAAAAAGTACACTAAATGTCTCGTCCAGCTCCAGGCCACGTCCACAATACCAGTGTATCCGACTGCAGCCTTGTATACTTACAAGGTGCAGACCCCAGCTTCAGCCCATCCTTAGCAGCCACACGGGTGCCTGGTTCTCCATTTTCCTTATCAACATAGATCAGAGTAGCCATTCTGGATTATTCTAAGAATGATAAATACATATTAGATATTGGGGAAGGTAGGAGAAGCAAAGGTATAGCAACATACCAAACTTTCTAACCCAGGAGTGTCCACACAAAAACAACAGCTAAACAGCGGAACAGTCACGGGCGTGAGCCAACAAGTACTTAATCCAGCTCTCAAATCTTCCAGCCTGAGTCAGAGGCTCTAAGGTCCCGAGCAGCGCGCGGTTTGGGGCTGGCACTCATCAGACAGTTGCCGTTGGTCCAGTTAGCAGTCCGAGACCACGCTCAAACGGGCTCGGAGCCATCTAAGCCCCGGGCAGTCCCCCAACCCCAGCCCCAGCTTCAACCCCAGCTTCAGCCCCAGCTTCAGCCGCAGCCGCAGCCCGCCTCCTTCCCCGCCGGAGCCGGCTCAACTAACCACCCGCGACCCTTCCATTCACTCACGCAGGTCTTAACAGCCGCATTCATCTGAGGCCGCGGTGAACGGACGCGGCGCACTCCCGGTTTAAACCACAACTCGCGGCCCAATTGGCTCTTCCGCCCAGGAGGCGGGGCCGTGGGCGTGGTCACCAAGTAGAACCAATGGAAAGGACCTAAGCAGCCAGGGCTCCGCCCCAAAAGCTCTTTCTTGCAAACTTTGTGGCACGTTTTCTGGGAAGAAAAAACTAGGATCGTGCAATATTAAAAAATAAATCGAGAGGCTTTTTTTTTGCTCTCCATATTATTAAGCTGCATGGACTGAGGTACTGACTCAATAACAATGTTTTATTGCTTTAAGATATTTTTATTTAGATGACCCTGTAAAAAGGATGGAAAATAAATAGAAATATTGTAGAAATGGGGGAAACAACCAATGTTGGATCTAAAGAATACTAGCAGAGAAGAATTTAAAATTAAGAAGAAATGTAAGTACAGGTAGATCAAACAGCAGCGTTTGAGTCATTCTCTTATGCTTATGATTAAGAACGAACTGATCATTCCCTAATCTTAGGACTATCCTCAATACTTCAGGCTAAGACGCTGTTTCTATTATACCATCACGAATCTGTCTTAGGAACAAAATTATGATTCTAATGAATACATAATTTAGTCTTCCCTTAAAATTCTATCCTTTGATAGTGATTTATTTAAACCTCTAACATCTCAATAATATATTAACCAAAGTTGCCTGGAAGGGCTTGGCCAGGGAGCAAGAGAATATCAGAGAGATAATAAAGATATAAAAAAGGAATTCCAATTTCCCAGATATGAAAAGAAATTTTGTTTGAAAAAGTTGACGACCTTTTCCTGTTTCTATAGTAAAATGGAATACATTGAACAACTACAAGATGAAGATATAAATTCAAAAGATAAGGCTGACCTGTGTCATTCAAACTCCGCTTCCCACAGGTCACCATATATGCATTTTAACCTGCAGATCAGCTGAGAGAGAGGAGTTGATTCCATGTTACTCTTTCACAAAAGGCTTAACACTATACCTGACATAGACATGGTTCTCAATATATGCCAGTTCATGCATCTCTTTTTCCCTGGCATTTCAGGACCAATATTGATTGAATGATTCATTCATTCACAAATACTTATTGAATACCTATTAAATGCTGGACATTATACTAGGTTATAAGAAAAGAGCCTAAATTAAGGTGAAGAAAAGAGGAAAGACAGAAAAATATGCATACCTTTATTGTCCCTTCACTGTTCTTTTTCCTTTATCCCCATCCCTTATTTCCTCCTGTATCTCCTAAATTTTACATCATCATATTATATTATCAGCACTCAAAGTGTTAATTTTTAAGACTAAATCTGCACAACACCTATAGCTTCCAAGTGGGGATTCTCTATCTACAGAGGTTTTCAGGTGCAAGGTTTATCTTAGGATGTCTTCTTTTTTTCACCAACAGAAAGCATTGTTTCTCCTAAGGTCATGCAGCAGCTGTAAACCATAACCACCCTCTCTGAATAACCACTGTTTTCTTACTAATGATGCCCTCAGACCAGCTTTGCTATTCCTATTACTGGAAATACTCAATTGCTAAACCACCCTCACTCATAACAGCACTTAGTCCCTAATCAGTTTCTCCCAATCCTTCTTTACAAACAGCAACCCATCCAGAACCAATCCCGGCTTTCCTAGACCTTCCTCAGAATCCTCCAGAGGGACCTCAAGTCTTAGAAAAGATTCAACTGTCTTGTCCTGCGCTTTGATTCCCTTCGAGATGCGCTCTCCTGGTGGTTTTGGCTAATTAGGCCTTAACACTCCTAAGCAAATTTCAGGAATATTTTTAAGTGGAAAAAAACAAAGCCTGAGTGATTCATAGACTCTATTCACTTTCACGCTAGTCTCTGACACTGTTTCTTCATCTACTGCCCTGTAAAAGCAAAATTAATATTTATGTTCCTCAACTCCAGTTATTGCAAATTCTTAATACGAAAAAAATAGATTATATTATGTTGGGCTATTTTATTGAGGCAGGAATGGTAGCTACTTTTACTTTTAGATTCAAAAAGGATACACATTATGGGGGGGAGGGGGAGAACAACCAGAATAGAAAGCACAAAGAAAAAAAAAATCACAAGAAATTCTACCACGAAAATTAGTTTATTTTCCAGTGTTTTATTTCACATGTATACTTTTAAAGAAGGGATGGGATAGCATAGATACTGTTTCTCCAAAATGGAAATTGTCGTATTTTTTTCTAATGATAACGTGCCTTATGTTCTCACAGCACCTGGTATTCTTTTCATAGCAACTTTTTACAGCTGCTAAATCTGAATAGTTGTTTCGGTGTCTTTCGCACTCTGATGTAAATCTGAGGGAAGACACTGTTCACCAAATCCCCAACATGTTACACAGCCTGGCTACTAATTAGTGCCAAGTTTAACTGCTTTTTTTTTTTTTAAGCTGATACGTCACCAACTTCCCCATTCATTTCATAGTCCCCTGGTGAGGCTTAAGCTCTTGTCTGTTCTGGTCTTTTTTTTTTTTTAACTTCCTAAAATTCTCCGATTCTAAAACAAAGCTCCTAAATAGAAGCCAAAAAGAAGCTGCCCAACTTGAAACTCCCCACAAGCCGGGTAAACAGCGCGATACGCACAGCTAGAGTGCTCGCGTTTCCCACAGCGCAGGAGCACTGGAGGGCCCCCCTCCGCCCCCGGCCCCGCCAGGAAATTAGTGCGCATGTGCCGGTCATCCGGAAGTTACCGCAGTGGCCGCCGGAATTAGGCGAAAAGCCGGAAGTAAACATTACGAGATTGGCTTGGATTCTGTCGGATGGACTTGGGGCTAGCTGCGGCGGGGCTGGGTAAGAAAATATTGTTAGAACTTGCGGGCGACGGGGAGTTGGGGAACCTGAGAAAATGAGTCGAAGGCTCCTAATTATTGGATATATCTTCACGGGGGTGATGAGCCCTCAGGTATTGAGGGAGCGAGGACGGGGGACCGAAAAGGAAGCCACTGTCCTGAGGCCCATTCCTGGCACTCGTGCCCTGCCAGGCCAGGCCTGCGTCTTCAGGGAAACAGTCGGGATAACTATGAGAGTGTCGCCTTTGTGGCGGTGCCTCGAAGACCTTAAGCAATCCCCGGACTGCGAGCAGGGAAAGCTGCTTCCAGTACCCAAATTGACAGACTGTATTTCCTCGCCAGAAAAATTTACTTGAGCTTCAGTTTTTCCTGTTAAGTCGAGATGATCCGACTTCAGTGGGGTATCATGCGGGTATAAATGAAAACATCTATGTAAGTAAAGCGCTAAACAGTGTCTTACGTAAGCCCTCAGTAAGTGGGAGCTATTACTGTTTTTAGTTGGAGAAAATAGGTCCCTCCACAGCGACGGAAACTAGTGCGTACAACTTGGTGACTATAATACTTTATTCAGTTTTAGTTTTTAATATTTCAGGCCCAGAAGCCAATGTTCTGTGGACAAGTATAACATACTGGTTTAGAGAACTGACTTTGGAGTCAGAGTTGTGTTTGAAGTCCTTATTTCTTACTACAGTGTGTTCTTGGCTGAGGATCTTACCTCTCAGAACCTGTTTCTTCACTGTAAAATGGTGTTCATCAGACCTATCTACTGGGCTTATTGTGAAGATTAGATGAGGTGATACACGGTAGGCTCGAGAAATGGTAGCTGTTTTAATAAAGATTAAATTTACCGTTGTTGTGCTTCTCTTCGCAGTATATTTAGGCCATCAGTTTATATGTTACACAAATATATGTGGAGGTTTTCTATAGGTCAGACATAGAAGAGAACACCTTTGAGAAGCATCGTGGACCCCCAGGCATTGAGCACTTTCCACTGGGAAAGAGCTTGTGTAAAGGCCCAGTGTCTACAGGGAGCACGGCGTGTTAGAGGAACTAGAGGAACTACAAGAAGGTCTATGTAGTTAGTAGAGAAGGAAGCGGGGATAGTTGTAATGGTGAGGCTGGAAGGTAGGCAGGTGCCAGACCATGGTGGACCATGTAGGTGTGTTAAAAAGATGTCAGTTTTTAGAGTACAAATGATAAAATCCTTTGGAGCGTCATTTTTTTTTTTTTTTTTTTGAGACTTAGTCTAGCTCTGTCGCCCAGGCTGGAGTGCAGTGACGCAATATCAGCTCACTGCAATATCGGCCTCCTGGGTTCAGGTGATTCTCCTGTCTCAGCCTCCCGAGTAGCTAGGATTACAGGTGCACGCCACCACGCCCGGCTGATTTTTTTGTATGTTTAGTAGCGACGGGGTTTCGCCAGGTTGGCCAGGCTGGTCTCAAACTCCTTACCTCAGGTGATCCGCCCGCCTCGGCCTCCCAAAGTCCTGAGATTACAGGTGTGAGCCATCGCACCCAGCTGTCACTATTCGTTATGATAGTTATTAGCCACTTGTGGTTATTGAGACTGGAAATGTGATTAGTTTAAATAAGTGTAAAACCCATATCAACTTTTAAAGACAGAGTTGTTTTTTTCTAATTCAAATTTGCAATTATAATATGTTGGATATATTACATTAAATAAAATCTTGTAAAAGTAATTTTACCTGTTTATTTTTACTTTTTTAATGTGACTACTGGAAAACATAAAATTACATATGGGACTAGCATTGTATTTCTCTTAGATGGTGCTGTATTGAATTTTTGGACGGTACTGCATTGGAGGATTTTAAGCTTGGGCAGTAGGACATTGTATTAGTCTGTTTTCACATTGCCAATGAAGACATACCCCAGACCGGGCAATTTACAAAAGAAGTAAGTTTGTTGGACTTAACAGTTCCACGTGGCTGGGGAGGCCTCACAAACATGCTGAAAGGTACCTCTCACATGGCGGCAACAATAGAGAATGAGAGCCAAGCAAAACGGGTTTCCCTTTATCAAACCATGAGATCTCGTGAAACTTGTTCATTACCAGGAGAACAGTATGGGAGAAGCTGCCGCCATGATTCAGTGATCTCTCACCCGGTCTCTCCCACAACACTTGGGAATTACAGGAGTACAATTCAAGATGAGATTTGGCTGGGGACACAGAGCCAAACCATGTCAGACATGATATGATCAGATTTGTGTTTTGAAAAATTAACACTGCAATGTGGAGAATTGATTGGAGGGAATCAGAAGAGTCCAGTAAGTAGGAAAAAGTAATAACTTACACTAGGGTGGTAGCAGTAAGAATGGAAAGAAGTAGATGCATTTGAATGATACTCAAAAGGTGAAAATAACGGTTCTTAGTGACGAGATAGATGTAGGGATAAGCTGAAGCACTTAATGTAAAGGGACGGATGGTGTTGTCTTTCATTAAGATAGGGAACAGTAGGAGATTAGATTTCAGAGGGAAGATCATGAGATTGAATTAAGACGTATTGAGTTTAAATGCCTCTGGCCTCTAAGTGGAGATGTCAAGTAAGCAATTGGATATATGTATCTGAAGCTCAGATAAAAAGTCTTGAATAGAAAAATACATTGTTCCTTTATTATTTTTTGTTTTATAGAAAAATAAGTTGGAGAGCCAGCAGTGTTGTATTGTGACCATTGAAGCCTTGGAAGTAAATGAGCTTATCCATTAGTGGGAGTTTAGAGTGGCTTAAAAGGTGCTGACTGAGCCTTGAGGAATCCAACATTAAATAACTGGGCAAAATTTGATGACAAGAGAGGTACAAGAAAAACCAAGAGGGCCAGGCACAGTGGCTCACGCCTGTAATCCCAGCACTTTGGGAGGCCAAGGTGGGCAGATGGCCTGAGGTCAGGAGTTTGAGAGCAGCCTGGCCAGTGTGGTGAAATCCTGTCACTACAAAAAATACGAAAAAATTAGCTGGGCATGGTGGCAGGCACCAGTAATCGAGCTACTCAGGAGACTGAGGCAGGAGAATCGCTTGAACCTGGGAGGTGGAGGTTGCAGTGAGCTGAGATCGTGCCACTGCACTCCAGCCTGGGCAACAGAGCGAGACTCTGTCTCTAAAAAAGAAAAAGAAAAACCAAGAGAATGTAGTGTCAGGGAAGTCAAGACATAGTATATAAAAAGGGAAGGAACCGAGCTGGAAAAATGTCCATTGGATTTAGCACAATGGTCCTTGATGACTTAATGATGTAACTCTTTTCTTTAGAATGGTAGGGAATGGAGGGCTAAGTTTGAGTGAGGATGAAAATAGAAGGTGAGGAAATGGAGGCAGTGAATATAGATAACTCTTGAGATGTTCATTCTTGAAGGGGTACAGAGATAGGACCCTCTTTTCTCTCATTAAGAGTTACTGTGTTAGAAAAGTTTGAGACACATACACAGAAAGAGGGATTAAGGATGTATATGAGAAAAGAGTCCTGTGAAGTTTTAAATACACGTGTGTGTCTCTCTCCATTTGTAAATTGGAGTTGAGAGAGAAACAGTGCTAACAGTATATGGAGACATTGAGGAGGGGGAAGAGACCCTTCCTTACACATACTATAGGAGAAAAAAAAACATATGAAACAGTTTATATTATTAGGATGTATTTTTGGTAGTTTGAGTGAATTCATGAAGGCCTACTTTTTACTGTAAATTTAACTTCTTTTCCTAGAGGAGACCAGATAACCATGTCAGCCACAGTTGTAGATGCAGTTAATGCTGCACCCCTATCGGGGTCCAAAGAAATGAGTTTGGAAGAACCAAAGAAGATGACCAGAGAGGACTGGAGAAAGAAGAAGGAGCTAGAAGAACAGCGAAAATTGGGCAATGCTCCTGCAGAAGTTGATGAAGAAGGAAAGTAAGTACTTAATTTTTTGTATGATCCATTCATTCAGAATTCAAATTCATGTCTACTTAGTTTATTAATTTTTCATCCTTTGAGAGGAACCTCTCTTCATTTATGTCATTTTTGTTTTTTATTTTATCAAACTCATATGCATATGGTTTAGTAATGAAATTATGTTGAAGGGCTTATAATGAATAGCAACAGTCCTTTTTTACCCTTCCCACCCCTGGCCTGCTCTACAGAAGTGACTGCTGTTAAATCTTTCTATTTTGAGTTTTTCTGGTTGTTACCGTCACATCTCTAGATAATAATACCTACACAATTATTTTAATTAATTGACTATAGACATTATTTGAACCAAAACTTCTTGTGATAGAAGATTTAGATTACTAACACACATCTCTATTTTCCTTCCTCTCTTGTCCCCCTTCAGTTATATCACTATTCTTAGTTTCTTAGTTGGAAATATTTTCACTCTAAAATAAATTACTTCTTTATTTTTAATTATTCTTTATTATAGTATAGAGATAGCAACCTTGTTCTCTTCCCCCTACCACTGCAATATTTCTGTTCTTAGATTTTGTATAAGCTACCTTTGTAACTGTAATACTGATTATTTTCCAATTTTATCCTTAAATTTTTTTTTTTTTACTTTAATTACAGAGACATCAACCCCCATATTCCTCAGTATATTTCTTCAGTGCCATGGTATATTGATCCTTCAAAAAGACCTACTTTAAAACACCAGAGACCACAACCAGAAAAACAAAAGCAGTTCAGCTCATCTGGAGAATGGTACAAGAGGGGTGTAAAAGAGGTATGTAGGCAACCTGTATACATCTTCATGGATATGGAGAGTTTAAGAACTTAATGTAAGAATTTTTAATGCAATACTATTTAAAGTAGAAACAGATAATAAAACCCTTTATCTGGTATTGAAATTCACAGTGCATTACTATTTTATCTTTGTGTTTCTTATATAAATTTTACACTCCTGAACTCTTTAAAGTTTCACATTTATGAATGTGTGGAGACTCTAACTCATTTTCCTTTTAACAAAGAAATCATTTCACTAGACAAAATAGTAATGAGAGTCAAAGTTATTTCTAACTTACGTGGTTAAGACATTTTCTTTGTTTTTCTTTATATATATTTATAGAATTCCATAATTACTAAGTACCGCAAAGGAGCATGTGAAAATTGTGGGGCCATGACACACAAAAAGAAAGACTGCTTTGAGGTAAGTTCACCTTTGAAAATTTTGAAAACCGTTGTCAGAGTCTTTCTTTTTTCTTTGTCAGAGAGCTAACTTCTCTTTTTCTGAAATCACCTATATTTAGGTACAAGTTAAATAAAAATTAGTTTCAGTGGAATTGGTTCAACACCAACAAAATTTTCTACTGTAAGACTAACTGAAAATTGAATAGATCGTAAAGTGCCCACTCTGTAAAAGTTGTATGAAGTTTTCCTTTGGGCCATAAGCACTTAGGAAAAGATTAAATCTTACTCTGTTTTTAGAGACCTAGGCGAGTTGGAGCCAAATTTACAGGTACTAATATAGCTCCAGATGAACATGTCCAGCCTCAACTGATGTTTGACTATGATGGGAAGAGGGATCGGTGGAATGGCTACAATCCAGAAGAACACATGAAAATTGTTGAAGAGTATGCCAAAGTTGATTTGGTGAGCAAAATTCCCTGCTTTCCTGGGGTTTTTAAAGAATCGTCCTTTTGCTGTATCTCTAGCAGCTCTACTTTTCAAATCTTGAAGCACTTTAAAAATGATAGCATTTTTATAATAGTAGTAGTACTACTGTATAGGCTACCTTTATAATTGTAATATTGAGTAAAGGAAATAGTGTGCTAGCCATACTTGCCAGCAGTTTCTTCTTATTTGATTCTTATATTGTCCTTTACTCCCTGACTTAGGTAGCAAAAGATATTGGAAGCATGAAGACAGATTAGTGTCCAAAGCTTTCGGTTTTGTGAGGTTAGAAATGTATGGCCCCAAGCTATAGCTTGCCCATGAACCTATTTTATAGTTGCCTCCCATAGCATTTGGGAGTAGTAGAAAGGGAATGGATAATTTGTTTCAGAAAATTTTATTTTATTTTAACCCAACTTCAGTTTTTACTGTTATGATTTGACCTATTCACCCTTATTCCTTTGAAGTCATAGTCACACTGCCTTTTTTTTTTAATTAGAGGTATCATTTTAAAATTATAAGATTTCATATAAAAATCTGGATTTCATCTTTTCTTGAATATTGTAATATATGGTAACCCCACGCCTGCCTGGTAAGAGTCAGTCATCTAGAGTTCTGTGGCAACTGCTTGTTTTTGTCAGGGCTTGCTGCCTGCAATTTACTACTGACGCCATTTGGCTCAGTTTACATTAACGCCTGGTTCAAACACTGTGTAACTCCTGCTCTTTATAGAGTAATAGGTCTAGGGCTACAAGGAATCCCAAAGAAATAGGTTTGTTCAGTGACCTTTTCTGAAATAAATTAATTTAAAGTTATTCATTTTAAATATATAAAAATTTAGGTGGTGACTTGAATGTTGTAAGTAAAATTTAAATGTTTACTTTTTCTTTCTTTCTTTTTTTTTTTTTTTAAAGGCAAAACGAACATTGAAAGCCCAGAAACTCCAAGAGGAATTAGCCTCAGGAAAATTAGTGGAACAGGCTGTAAGTAATGAAAATGATCAATAAAAAGGTTTTGTTTCTTTTAAACAAAGAAATGAAAATTGAAACAAGAATTCATTTTATAGCTCTTCAGTTAGGAAGAGAGAAATGCTATTGGGGGAAAAATAAAACTGATACTTTGTATACAGTTCATAGTAATATAAATTGATGCAGTCAGTTTGGGAACAATATTGCCACTATTTATATTTAGACATACACAAACATTTATTTTTTCAAGTTAAATTATTAGAGCTGTCCATCCTAAAGAATTTTCTAGAGTTCAGAAAAATCATGATGCGTAAAGATAGTACAGCATTTTTCACAATAGTAAAGAAATTGAAATAGCTTAAATGTCCAGGAACAGGGAATTGCTTAAGTGCATCTGCATGGTGTAATGCTGCGTAGTTCTTAAAATGGCATTTCTCAAGACTTCATTAACAACACTGGTTAACACTTGTATTTGAATAATACATGAAAAGATAGTATAATATTATCACACAGAAAAAAAGACCAGAACACTAGTTTTTATTTAATGTAGAATTTATGAATTTTTCTTTCTATCCTCTTTCTTCAGTATTTTCTGCATTTTCCACAATGAATATGTATTAGTTATATAACTGGGCAAAATATTTTTTATATGAATGAAAGGTCTATTGCAGCCAGTTTTTTTTTCTTTTTTTAAAATCCTTGTCAGTAGAGTAAATATATTATGCATATTAGAGTTGTCAAGTTTCTTTTTAACAAATCTAGGCACAAATAAATAGTAAACATTTATAGTTTTTTAGTTTAAATTTCTAAAAGGGACTCTAAACCATGTATAAGTAACAAAGCAAACAGAACTTGAAATAATTACCAAGTAAGCAGTTACCGAGTTACTAAGGTAACCTATCAGGCAAGTTAACATCGTAAGTTACCAGATAGGTGTTTAAAATCCATCTCTGGCCGAGCGCGATGGCTCACACCTGTAATCCCAGCACTTTGGGAGGCCGAGGCGGGTGGATCATCTGAGGTCAGGAGTTCGAGACTAGCCTGGCTAACATGGTGAAACCTCATCTTTACTAAAAATACAAAAATTAGCTGGGTGTGGTGGTTAGCACCTGTAGTCCCAGCTACTCGGGAGAATCGCTTGAACCCAGGAGGCAGAGGTTGCAGTGAGCTGAGATCACGTCACTGTACTCTAGCTTGGATGACAGAGCGAGACTCTATCTCAATCAATCAGTCAATCAGTCAATCAATAACAAAATCCGTCTCTGCTCCATGAGACATACATGCTCTTAGAAAAGTGAATTTGCCGGCCGGGCGCTGTGGCTCACGCCTATAATCCGAGCACTTTGGGAGGCCAAGGCGGGTGGATCCCAAGGTCAGGAGATCGAGACCATCCTGGCTAACACGGTGAAACCCCATCTCTACTAAAAAATACAAAAAATTAGCCAGTCGCGGTGGCGGGCGCCTGTAGTCCCAGCTACTCGGGAGGCTGAGGCAGGAGAATGGGTGAACCCAGGAGGCAGAGCTTGCGGTGAGCCGAGATCATGCCGCTGCACTCCAGCCTGGGCGACAGAGTGAGACTCCGTCTCAAAAAAAAAAAGTGAATTTGCCTCTCTGAGCTGCAGTTTAGTATGTCTGAAATAGAAATGATAATACCTACCCCCAGGAAGCTTATATACATATCACATAGTAAACACTGGGTAATTAGTAGCTATTATTGTTGTGATTATTTTTATTTATTACTAACTTTGGGAAAAGAAAAAGGGCCTGTTTCTTTTGTTCTAATGTATTCTCTGTTGTTTGTTGTAAACGTAGTGTAATTTATTTCCCCAGTAAGGATACTTAATGTATGTAAGGGGCTAATGATTTTTGCCCACTTGGATGCTCGGATTATTTTTTTTTTCATACTTTAAGTTTTAGGGTACATGTGCACAACATGCAGGTTTGTTACGTATGTATACATGTGCCATGTTGGTGTGCTGCACCCATGAACTCGTCATTTAGCATTAGGTATATCTCCTAATGCTATCCCTCCCCGCTCCCAGGATGCTTGGATATTAAGATGAACCACATACAGTAGATTTAGAGACTTAGCTGTCACTATAGAAATGTATGTAAATGTCTTTGGTGAACTAGCAAATGGTGGGAACTCAAAAAAATTATTTTTTACAAAATATTTATATTTCTGATTTTGAAAGTAACACATATTAAGTGGAAAAAAATTAGAACATAATATAAAAAAGAAAATATCCCTGTGTTAATTGTGAACATTTTGAAGTAGGCCTTTCCAGGTCTCTCTTGTCCACATATACCTGTTCATGTGTGCTAGAATACAAAATGTTTCTTAGATGAATCCATCTTTATATATTAATTTATTACCTTCTTTTTTAATTTAACAACATAGAGTACAGTGGGAACATGTTTTCTGTCTATATTTATAGACCTATAGCATCATTTATTTTTGTATGAATTCACATGGCTCAAAAATTAAAACAATTTAAGAAGATGCACAGCGAAGTCTCTCCACCCCTGTTTCTATCCACCCTAACACTAAACTTCCCCTCGCCCCAGCTCTTTTGTGTATGTGTGTGGCTCCTTTCAGACTGTCTTGAATAAATACAAATACAAATATATACCCTTATCCTACCTGTCTCTCCCCTCCCTTTTTTTTAATCCAAAAAGTTAGGAAACGATACATACTTTTCTGCCCCTTGGATAGAATCACTTTTAATGGCCGTTCAGTGTTCCATGGAGTGCAATACATTATATAACCAGTGATCTATTAATTTGATTTTTTCCCAATGTTTTGAAAAAACATTGCACGTATACAACACTGCACATCACATTCTTATACATCTTTATATAATTGACATGATACTAGGATAACCTTCTAGAAGTGTATTTCAGTGAGTTTTTATTTCTAAAATTTTTATGACATATCACTTAGCCATCATTCAGAAAAGCTATGCAGATTTATGCTTCCATCTATATAGTATATATACATACACGTGTTTCTGCATCTCCTCACTAATGCTATAATGTATTCTTTTTTTTTTAAGTATTTTTAATCTTTGAAGCCTTTATGAAGGGACATGATGAAATACTGACCACGTTAGTGTAGGCATTCTGTGGAGTTAGAAAGTATTCTGACCAATTGCTAGCGAAGAAAAGTGTATCCTTGTGACAAGGAGTTTGGCCTCTCCTTAAATTACAATACTGTGTCACTTGTAGATTTTTTTCATTGCCCAAACTTCACTTTGGCTGTGAAGACATGAACCTAGTAATATTTTGTTTTTTGGACTTACTAGGAAACTAGTAACGTTTAATGAATACAGTATGTCTGAAGACTAACACATTTAGAAATTAATATTTATTGGGTACTTTGGTCATCTTAATCTTTCTGTTACCATTTTGTGGTTATAATCTTAATTAAAATTCTCTTGAAATTTGCTGGCTTTATAGACAGTGTAATAAAATTATTTACAATGGCACTCTTGTATTCAGAATTTTTGCGCTCATTACAACTGAGAAGTGTGAGAGTTTGTTCAGTTAGAATTAAGTTTTATTATCTTAATACTTATTATTTATAATAAGTTACATATATATTTTATTATATAATAAATATTTATTATATAATAAAATATAAGATAATAATACTTTATTATCTTAATAATAAAGTTAATTGGATTAAGTGGAATGAAATTATGAATGATTTTTCTTCTTTCATGATGCAGAATTCTCCAAAACACCAGTGGGGAGAAGAGGAACCAAATTCTCAGACGGTAATACATATTTGCTGTCTCTGAGTATATGTTAAATTTTTAAATTTCTGATGGCTAATAATAAATAACACTAATAATAGCTTTTAAAGAACACAAGTAAATAAGGGTTTGGTTAAAGGGAAAGGGAAAAAAAAAGAACTGCATGCTGCTTTCTTTTCTTCTTACTTTTTTTTCCTTCCTCTCCCTCTTTTAGGAAAAAGATCATAATAGTGAAGATGAGGATGAAGATAAATATGCAGATGATATTGACATGCCTGGACAGAATTTTGACTCCAAGAGACGAATTACTGTCCGGAATCTCAGGATTCGAGAAGATATTGCAAAAGTAAGTCTTGTCAGCTTAACATACATATTTGAAAAATACTTGTCTTCCCAGCATAAATTTTATCGACTCTGGGTAGCATATGGTTAATATAGTCAGAGTCATTCTAAGATAAGGTTTCATTCTGTTTTTTCTCTTCACCTGTACCCCAGAAATGTATACACACATTTATTTAATTGATCATGTTTAACTCCTCCAACTAGTCTGCTGAAATCTTTTTGCTGTGAGTAAACATTAATTTATTTTTTAAATTTTTTTTCTTCTAGTATTTGAGGAATTTAGATCCAAATTCTGCCTACTATGATCCAAAAACTAGAGCAATGAGAGAGAATCCTTATGCCAATGCAGGAAAGAATCCAGATGAGTAAGTATCAAGTTAAATGTACAGATTTCAAGATGAGGGAAAGTTAATTGTTTTCTGACCTGACCATAGATGGTGTTCATTTTAATTCAGATTCAGTTTTACGAATTAATTTTCCTTAAATCAATCTCTGAAACATTTTCTTTATTTGTATTTACAGAGTGAGTTATGCTGGAGATAACTTTGTTAGGTACACAGGAGATACCATTTCAATGGCTCAGACACAGTGTAAGTGTTTCCTCTATGTCAAGGCATTTTATATCAGCTCATAAGACGTTTGGGATTGTTTAAAGCTTGTTTTCAAGAAGCATACAGTAATGCAGCTGCCAACTCACTAAGATGTTTTGAATTACTCTAGTGTTTGCATGGGAAGCCTATGACAAGGGATCTGAAGTGCATCTACAGGCAGATCCTACAAAGCTAGAGCTGTTGTATAAGTCCTTCAAAGTCAAAAAAGAAGATTTCAAAGAACAGCAGAAAGAAAGCATCCTGGAAAAGGTAATTTTGACCAAAATGCTAAAGAAGAACTTCTGTTAAAGAGAAGTTACTAGTTAATAAGCATTAGTTTTACATTTGGAAAATAATGCAAAGAGAGCCCTCTTAATCCATGAAGAATAGTCCTTTTCTTCCTTTCTCTTAGTCAGATGGTATACAATTTTGTATGAGCTTTTGCAGCAAAACAAGCTACCTCAAATCTTAATCGCTTAAAATAAACATTTATTGTTTCTCACAGTTGGCCAAGTCTCCTGGTCTGGGCTTGCTCAGCTGAGGTTAGATGATGAACTAAGATGGCCTCACTCTTGTGTTTAGCAGTTAACAGGCTAATTGTCCTAAGGGGACCTCTTCTGGGACAGCTCATCTCCATCCCATGTGATCTTTCATCCTCTAGTAGGGTAGCGCAGCTTTTTAAAATGGCATTCTCAGAGTTCTAGAGAGTGGCAGCAAAAAGTGTGCTGTGGTACATAAGTGCCTTTGCTTGCATCACATTTGCCAACTTCCATTGGTCAAAGCAAATAACATGGCCAGGCCCAGATTCAAGGGATAGAGAAAGACTTCGTCTCTTGATGGGAAGAAAAGCAAAGCCCTGTGGCAAAAGGGCATGTATACAAGGTAAGAGGAATTTATGGCCATCTTGTAACTTACTGTATTCAACAGATGAATAGCAACTGAGACATCTTCTGTTTGCCTCAGAAAAAATTTGTGGCTTTTTTTTTCCTACTGTGCTTTCTATAACAAAACTCAGTAAAGAATGTTCCCTTTCTTTCTGATTAGAAATAAATGTTTTCTGGAAATTTAAATGCAAATCAGGTGTAAAATGTATTGAATAATGTCCAATGTCGTTTTAGTATGGTGGCCAAGAACATTTGGATGCCCCTCCAGCTGAATTGCTTTTAGCCCAGACTGAAGACTATGTGGAGTACTCAAGACATGGGACAGTCATCAAAGGACAGGAGCGGGCCGTTGCCTGCTCTAAGTATGAGGAGGATGTGAAGATCCACAATCACACAGTATGTGCTAAACTGGAACAATTTTGTGTCCTTGTTGGTTTTGCTCTGTATTGCATTTTTCCACTACGACTTTATTAGCTAACCATTTGTATGCTCTATGCTTTAAAAAAAAATTTTTTTTTTAACTGTTTCATGGAATTTTTTCAAAAATAGAAAAATTTTGAAGGAATACTATGTTCATCTATATACCCATCATCTAAATTCTGAAATTTTTAACATATTGCCTTATATGCTTTGTCTAGTTGTATGTGTGCATATGCACAGTTTTACATATATATGTAAAATACACATATATACACACATATAGTTTATGTATACATTTATTTGAAACATTTGGAAATTATGTATATCATGACATTTTATCCATAAACGCTGTATCACATATCTCCTTAAAATGAGGATTTTCTTCTATATAACCACATCGACATTATTGCACTTTAGAAAATTAATATTAATTCTATATCACCTAATATCTAGTCATTAATCACATTTTCCAAAATATACAGAAAAATGCCTTTAACACCTATTTTTTGTTTTAGTCAAAATTCGTTTCAAATTTCTTTTGATCATTATGCGGTTATTATGCCTCTTTTCTAGAGTGTATCTCTTCATTTTCATGACGGTGACCATTTAACAGATTAGGCCAATTAGTTTGTAAATTGTCTCATATTCTGTATTGACTGGTTCCTAGTAGTGTTATATAACTTATTTCTCTATCCCTGTATGTTTTATAAATAGGAATTCAGGTCTAACGGCTTGATTGGATATAAGTTAAATATTTTGACAAGAATATTTAATAAGTAATGTAGTATATTCATATTGCATTGTAAACATCATAAAGCATATATTGTCCTTTGCTGTTCTCTTGAAGTAACCAAACTACAATTGTCTCTCTTAGTTGAGGGTCAAAAACCTAACTCCCTATAGAAGCCAGACCAGTGATCATACATGAGTGAAGTGAGCCAGGCAAATTGTACAAACTGGAGAACACAAGCCCTATCTAATGGGGCATCCACTGTTCAGCAACAGCTGATTATTGCCAAGTGGTTATATAGGCCCAGAATTTCCCACTCCTACGTTTTTCAAGAGAAGTCAGATATCCTAAATTTTTTAATAGGCTTTTGGGAATAGAATGTAAGAGTTTTGTAACTACAGGTCCTGCTTCTCACACTTCAGGTCAGACTACCTTCTCCCTGTTAGCCAACCTTGAATCCCCATAATTTTTCTCCCAAATTACCTTTAATGGGCTGTATTATTTTATACTCCTATCAACAGTATACAGAAGTTTCTAATTTCAGCTTCCTTTTTAAGCTTTTTAATTTCTCTCTCTGCAGCATATCTGGGGATCGTACTGGAAAGAAGGCCGATGGGGATACAAATGCTGTCACTCTTTTTTCAAGTATTCCTATTGTACTGGAGAAGCTGGGAAGGAGATTGTTGTAAGTAATTGTCTTTGGTTCTTAAAGGTATAAAAGAACCAAAGCTCCTAAGTCAAACTAAAACATGCTGTCTCATGTTTCAAATTTTAACTTGTTCTTAGATGATTAGTAACTATGACACTCAACTCAGATTACATGTATTTCCCACAGAACTCTGAGGAATGTATTATAAATGAGATAACTGGGGAAGAATCTGTGAAGAAACCTCAAACCCTCATGGAGGTAAGTTGATAATCATTTGTCCTGAATTTTTAAGTCCTGGAGGGAGGGCTTTAAAACCTGGACCTGAGTGTTTTTTTTTCTTTTGAAACAGAATCTCATTCTGTTGCCCAGGCTCGAGTGCAGTGCACGGTCTGGGCCCACTGCAACTTCCGCCTCCTGGGTTCAAGTGATTCTTGTGCCTCAGCCGCCCAAGTAGTGCACCTGAGCTTTGTTTTCACATTAATAACACTGCATTTCAATCCTCCCTTTCAGCTGCATCAAGAAAAACTGAAAGAGGAAAAGAAGAAGAAGAAAAAGAAGAAGAAGAAGCATCGAAAGAGCAGTTCAGATAGTGATGATGAAGAAAAGAAGCATGAAAAATTGAAAAAGGTAATTTGTGAAGTCTAAATAGTAAAAGTGACAAGTAACAGTATTCTTTGTTTTTTGGGTTGTTTTTATTTTTTTGAGACAGGGTCTTGCTCTGTTGCCTAGGCTGGAGTGCAGTGGCGTGACCTCAGCTCACTGCAACCTCCACCTCATAGGCTCAAGCAGTTCTTCTGCCTCAGTATCCCAAGTAGCCGGTATTACAGGCACATGCCCCCATGTGCAGCTAATTTCTGTATTTTTTTATAGAGCCAGGATTTCACCATGTTGCCCAGTCTGGTCTCAAACTTCTGAGCTCAGGTGAACTGCCCACCTCATCCTCCCAAAGTGCTGGGATTGCAGGCATGAGCCACCGTTCTTGGCCAGTATTATTTGTAAAGGCCTTTATTTGTAATGGCCTGTGATCTAGTCCTGTCTCCAAATGCATTTTTACAATGATGAAACAAGCCTAGAGTCTGAGTGATTTGCTCAAGTTATATTAATGGAGATATTGTGAGGTGTAGGTATTGCCTTCTTGGAGTATTTAGTAATTATGACTAATGGACAGAAGAAATGTGCATTATAAAGCATTTTGGAGTTATTGGCATGTTGACCAGAAAGAATTGCCTTCTAGCTCCATAATTTGTAAGTTTTGGCAAGTCCTTGAGAAAAGTCAGAATTGTAGTCTCTACCAGAAGCATCATTTGTGAGCTTGTATAAGTAAAGTGAACCTCATTTAATTTTTGTTATTAAATAAAATTTCTTCAACATTGATTTAAAATGTTATAGAATGTTTTGTGCTCTATAAAAATATCATATAAGCCAAATAGTGATTAGTTGTAGCTTGACAGTAGAAGGGCTGACTCCAAAGCTCTTTCAGGCAATCTGCGTTTTTGATAGAGCAGTTCATATTCAGTGGGGTCTGTTGGTACTCTGCCACTTTTGAAGAAAAGACATCTGATGTAGAGCTGTGATACACATTTTATTCCTCTCACTATAGGCACTGAACGCAGAGGAGGCCCGCCTTCTTCATGTCAAGGAGACCATGCAGATTGATGAGAGGAAGCGGCCTTACAATAGCATGTATGAAACTCGAGAACCTACTGAAGAGGAAATGGAGGCATATAGAATGAAACGTCAGAGGCCAGATGACCCCATGGCCTCTTTCCTTGGACAGTAGTAACTAGTCAGAAGACCATCCAAGATAGATGCAGCTGATACATTCTTTTCGGCTTCTTATTGATGATCGTAGATAGAAAAATCCTTGTTTATTCTTCTTGCTGCCTGGCTTTAATAAATATTTCAGATCCCTCACAGTAAGATCACTCCTTTCCATACTGAGGAAACAAGAAAAGAAGAAGAGGCACATGAAGTGTGCTTTTGGGAATAGAATTTAAAATTAGATTAAGATTTTATTTCCAATTTTTTTTATTTATTTATTTTTTTTTTTGAGACGCAGTCTTGCTCTGTTGCCCAGGCTGGAGTGCGGTGGCGCGATCTCGGCTCACTGCAAGCTCCACCTCCCAGGTTCACGCCATTCTCCTGCCTCAGCCTCCCTAGTAGTTGGGACTACAGGCGCCCGCCACCATGCCCAGCTAATTTTTTGTATTTTTAGTAGAAACGGGGTTTCATCGTGTTAGCCAGGATGGTCTCGATCTCCTGACCTCGTGATCCACCCGCCTCAGCCTCCCAAAGTGCTGAGATTACAGGTGTGAGCCACTGCGCCTGGCCTATTTCCAGTTTTATGTGAGTCATGTAAAAAAGCCTTGGCTCTCTACCTATTAAGAATGTCTCTTTCTCTACATTTATTAAGCTTCAAACTTTATTGCTTCGATTTTTGTGGCCCTATATTTAGTATTAGCACACCTTGGTTTTGAGAAAAAAACAGGGCTTTGTTTTTTTAAATAATTACTAGCAACTCTGTGACTACATTTATTTTTATTTTTTTATTTTTTTTTAGAGACAGGATCTTGCTATGTTGCCCAGGCTAGAGAGCAGTGGCTTTTCACAGACACAGTCATAATGCCCTGCAGTCTTGGGCACAAGTGATTCTCTCTCCTTGGCCTCTGGAGTAGACTAAATGTGTTAGTCTTTGAATGGAAAACAACTATTTTCTCATCATTGGGTCAATATTGACTGATCAGTAGTAGGTCTTTTACCATTCTGGACATAAGTCTCGGTGTAGAAATCCTTTCCTTTATCATAGAGGATATGGTTTACGTTACCATTTGTTTTCATTGTGATTGCCCCTATGTAACAATCATGAATATTAGATTTTTTAAATTGTAGAATATCCTAATATTTATAGCCAGCAGCTGTTACTTTGTTTGTAAAATTTGCAAAAAAACAAAACCTGAAGTTGGTTTATTGAAAGAATTATAAGGATAGCTTGTAGGGATATTAGTAATAGATTGCCATGATCCTGAAGCCTCTTCTCAGAACACTGTGAAGATAATACTGACAGAGTGGAATCAGTGAAAACAGCCTAACAAAACCTCTGACATCAGTATATCAACTTTTAACAGCCCACTGGCTTTTCTAAACTACCAAAAACCACCTGTAGGGTACTGCATTAAGTCAGCATCTCAGAAACAGTGGTGTGAGTAACTGAGTCAAATTGTCAAGTACTTTGGATATACAGTGTCTAGCTTTAGATTGGTATGAAATTAAACAGCAATGCAAATAGATTTAATTCCTATTTAAGAATGAAAAACAATGTTCATTTTCCTACCCAAACAGGGTGGTTCAACATAAAGGCTGATGTTGTGTCTGTTTTGTATTTTATCTTTTGTTAAAGATACATAAATGACAATACTTAACTGTGAGTGGTTTGTAGCATTATTTCTAATATTTGGCAGAAAAGTTGTTTATGGGACAGGGAGGGGAACCTGGATTAGCTTCTGTGAGTTTAAGAAAATTTCAGCATCTTGTCACCTAACCTTTCTGGACCTCTTTCCCTCCCGGGAGGTAGAGGTTACAGTGAGCCGAGATTGCGCCACTGCACTCCAGCCTGGGCAACAGAATGAGACCCTGTCTCAAAAAAAAAGAAAAAAAAAACATAATGCCAGGACATTACTCAGATTGAGCTTTGATTTTATTATCTCAATAATAGCTGCCTTTTCAATGCGAGAATTATGTACTGTAATTGTCATAATGTTATCTCCTTCCTCAAAAGAACTTCATGGGGTAATGGATGATATATAAATTTTACAAAAAGCACATGGAATTAACTCCAAGTAATCTGCACAAATCCTAACAGTTGGAGTCAGGACATGAAGCTAGCTGTGGGATTCTGAAGCCTACCCCTTTCTCTAGTATTGAAGGCCCTAGTTTCTTGACCAACAAGGCTGGTCTTTAGCAGTTTCTTCCATCCACAAAAAACTTCAGCAGCCCGTCAATATTTACCAGGCTCACCCTTAACACCTGAAAATGATGTATCTGGCCCACATTCGTTGACGCCCCACCACTCCTCACACACACTAGTCTTATGGAATGCTTCTAACAAGATTGTACAAAAATGAGTAAACTCATTAAGTTTATAAGAATTCTGGAAAGACCCCCAAACAGGAAAGGGCTATATTCCGGTTTCTTTCAACAACGTTTCCTAGTTTCTACTTGGGATTTTTCTCTAAAACCTCTCTAATATGGGTTTATTTATTTGAAATCATGTTGTTGAAAGAATTTTAAATAAAAATCTTTCAGATAGATGATGATGACATGGAAATTCATCCCTATGCTCCCACTTACGGAAAGTGGGGGGATCACCTTGCATGGGCAACAGTACACAAGCTATGGAAGCTCATCCTCCACTGCTGAAATGTCTAATCTGAAATTACAATGAGCCTCCTTCTCTTTTTCTCTCATTTATTCCACATGGAACATGGCAATTATCAAGCGTTTTATCTCCAAGCTCAAACCCCGACACAATATAAAAGTTTCAGTGCTCTGCATGTTAAAAAGAACTATGTGGAGTTTACAGCCCCTTCCATTCCTGAAATTGTACAGTTCATCCTCTCTGGCAGACACAATAAACAAACAATTTCTTGTTCCACGTACACAATCTAAAAAAAAAAAAAAAATTGGGGAGGGCTAGCGCGCATGCTCAATACTCAAGCCAGCCAACCCATCCCACAGCCCTTTGCTACTGCGCCTGCGTGTGGGAGACGCCTCTCCCAGTTTGCGGGCGGGAAACACCCTGGAGAACCCGGATGGAACCCGGGCCTGGCTGAGGCGGAGGTTGTTGCGGATGCTTCTCTCTCCAGGCGCACCGCAGATTCCTGCTCAGGGGTCGGACCCGAGGAACCGCCGTCTCTACTGGTTCCGACGGCCAGAGGCTGGGCCCTAGGCTGAGCGGAGAGTGGGACTGGAGCCTGAAACGGGCGCCTAAAAGAAGCCCGAGCATCCCATAGGCCTGCGCCTCAGGCTTGGAGACGGGCGGGCGGAGACCGCGCAGAGTCTTTTTTTTTTCCTAGCAGCTGGCGTTCTTATCTCACCCGGGAGGCTGTAAAAATCTCCGTCCTTAACAGTAACACCATCAGGTCCTATCAGTTAAGAGCTGCTTGTTATTTGCATGCATTCTTATAATTAAATCTCCTAACAACCCTGTAAGGTAGGTACTGTTATCCCCTCTGGAGGAACTGAGGCTTGGAAAGGTCCCATCCTGTAAGTGACAAAGCCACGATCGCAGGCGTTTGCCCCTGGAGCGTCTGCCCAGCCACCAAGTTCCTGCCCCCATTCTCCTGGCTATTGATTTTAACTGTAAAATGTAATGGTTAAATGCTCTGCCTCCCCAGACACCTGCGCCTATCATGATCTTGCATACGCAGTGGCTAGAAAGAAGTTGAATTGTATTTGGTTTGGAGTTTTAGGTTTACAGCTGCACTTTGGTGTTTTCACTGCTGGAATATATATATATTAGCATTCCCTAAATATTTGTTTTGTGAGTGTTCACTTTTAACTGATTTTTCTCATTTGTAATACTTTTTCATATCTACCCTTCATAAACTTGCAAAAACATTTTACTTTGTTAGATCTTTCATTAAGCATCTGAAGATAATGTCTCAAAAGAATCATTCTTAAAATGAGTGATATCTATCTTAAGATAATGCTTTTTATCTTTTTATTATGGAAAGTTTCCAAAATACATTAAAATAGAACGGTGTAATGATGTGTACCCATCATCCAGCTTCAAGAGTTACCAACTTAAGGCCAGTCATTTCTTTTATCTCCACCCCGCTTTGTGCATGTTTGTGAGTGTGCTGAAGTACAGTATTTCAAAGGAATCCCAGACATCTTATTTCACTTGTAAATAATCGTCTGTATCTAACAAATGAGGACTTTTTAAAAACACAACCACAATACCATTATCATGCCTGTTTAACAGTATCTCCTTATCATGATGCTTTTTAATGTTTACGTTTTTTAGGATATTGTAATTCCTGAATACCACAAAAGCGCAAGTGCAAATTGTGAGGTTCTAAAACACAAGCCTCTTGGGCAGTAAGTTCATCTTTGAGGCCCTTGAAAATTCTTGCCACCTGTTCTCCCTTTTTGAGGGGGATGGAGAAGAATACTTTAAATTGATTTTCCTAAAACTGTTCAAAACAGATACATTTTAAATTAAAATATACTTGAGAGACATAGTCAAGGTGGATAGGAATGGACTCTTAACAGATCTTGTAATGATTTCCAGTTTGTTTTGTTTTTGAGACAGAGTCTCACTCTGTCACCCAGTCTGGAGAGTGCAGTGGCATCATCTCGGCTCACTGCAACCTCTGCCTCCCAGATCAAGCGATTCTCCTGCATCAACCTCTCCAGTAGCTGGGATCACCATGCACAGCTAATTTTTGTATTTTTAGTAGAGACGAGGTTTCGCCTCGTTTGAGTTGGCGGGGCCAGTCTCAAACTCCTGACCTCAGGTGATCCGCCTTCCTCGGCCTCCCAAAGTGCTGGGATTATGGACATGAGCCACCGTGCCCGGCCTTTTTTTGAGACAGAGTCTGGCTCTCTCACCCAGGCTGGAGTGCAGTGGCGTGATCTCAGCTCACTGCAACCTCTGCCCCCTGGGTTCAAGCGATTCTCCTGCCTCAGCCTCCCGAGTAGATGGGACTACAGGCATGCGCCACCACACCCAGCTAATTTTTGTATTTTTAGTAGAGACAGAGTTTCACTATGTTGGCCAGGCTGGTCTGGAACTCCTGGCTTCAAGTGATCTGCCTGCCTTGGCTTCCCAAAGTGCTGGGGTAACAGGCGTGAGCCACCGTTCAGGGCCCGTCTTGTAATGATTTCTAATGTGACTAAAAACATTTTCCTTTATTCCCTCTTCCTCCCCAAATGTTACATGATAAATATACATTAATAGAATACAGAAAAATAAGCATTTATGTAATGTCATAATTTTATCGTCATTAATTAGAAGTGGTTCTAAGCAAAAGTGGTCATGTAGTCTCATTACTTGACAAAAGAAGTCTTAAGATCAGCCCTTTACACTTCAGGTTGTCTTTTTTGATTGGCAGACATCCTCCAATTTAACAGGCTCATAACAACCTTGTAACAGCTCAGCTTATTTTATTGGAGTACACTTTACAACTAGTTCATCTTGGTAGATCCACTTGAAAGCTAATGCTTTAAGTGGATATTCTTGGCTTGTGATTTTTCTTTTAATGGCCAAAGTGGGCATTCAGATTTAAATGTGTACCTGTTACTTTATTTCAGCCACATTCTCTGGCACAGAACTTTGGAAACTTTGGGGATCACTTACTTATCTTGGAGATAGAATGTTTTCTAAGGTATATTTGAGCCTACCTGTGGATTATGCCTTTACTCGTTGCTAAAGGGAGAGAAAGAGAAAAGACATGGCTTTCATTTTAGGTTTCAACTTTCATAGGAGGCTGTCATCAACTCAGAAAACGTAGAAAATTTAAATATCTATTAAAGCATTGGGACCATTCACTTAGAAACCTAGAATATTTGTTAGCTAAGGATTGGTTTGAAGGATATGTTTTCATTCCCCTAAGTCTGACTACTTAACCAGGTTGTGTTTCAGGACTGCCTGAACAACATTATTTCATATTCTTTTGTTCTGCTTCTGGAGAAGATATATATTAGTTCTAAGGTAGTGCAGGGACGTGTATATTTTGAAAGGGTTTCCCAGTGATTGTGATGATATGGTATCTCTTGTCACAGATCACTGTTCTAGTTACTATTTATAAGAATTATCTAAAATACTTATTTACAATACAGATTCTAGGCCCCCACTCCATAGCTGGAGAATCAGAATCTCTATGGGTGGGGCCTTCTACATCCTGTCTTTGGGTTAAACCAAACCTTAGGAATGCTGCTTATTTTGTGTATGTGCGTGTGTGTCTTCTTGACTGCTTTCCCTTAGAGGTATGTAGGTGGAAAAGCATCATGAAATTCGTTATTTTACTTAAGAGTGTTCTCCTATGAGAGGGATTTTTCTGAAGTCTCGGTAACAAGAACAGTTGTGTTTCCCCTGAGCAAGTTGTTTTGCTTTTTTTTTTTTTTTTTTTTTTCACAGAGACTTGCTCTGTCGTCCAGGCTGGAGTGTAGTGGCATGATCTTGGCTTAGTAGCTGGGACTACAGGCGTATGCCACCATGCCCAGCTAATTTTTTGTATTTTTAGTAGAGATGGGGTTTCACCATATTGCCCAGGCTGGTCTCGAACTCCTGAGCTCAGGCAGTCCACCCACCTCAGCCTCCTAAAGTGCTGGGATTACAGGCATGAGCTACCACGCCCGGCCATTTTGCTTTTTTATATGGACACTATGAATCATGGACTGATAGTGTGTTACACTTAGCAGCAAGGAAGCTCTGAGCCAATTTGTAGCCTACCTTTGCATCAGGGGTGGCTTAATCAGACTTAAAGACCTATTTGAAATTCTCTGCCTAAGTTGGAGTCAAAACTGCTCAAGGTTCAAATAGTATTACAGACCTGTTTAGTCTTTAACTATTAAAAAGAACTACCATGTTCTCACTCATAAATGGTAGCTAAATAATGTGTACACATGGACGTGGATAATGGAGTGATGGGTAAAGGAGACTTGGAAGGGTGGGGTGGAAGAGTGGGGTGGGAGGGAGTAGATGAGAAATAATGAGTACAATGTATGTTATTTGGGTGACGGATACCCTAAAAACCCTCACTTTGCCACTATGTGGTCTATGCATATAACAAAATTGTGCTTGTACCCCATAAATGTATACAATTATTTTAACCTCCATGTCAGAATCCACCCTTCCTTATTTAGTGAATTGCTCCTTTATTCAGTGATTCTTAACTGAGGGTATGCATACATCTTTGGGTCTGAATGGAAGAAGGTGGTGGTAGTGAGATGCCCTTTCTAGGGATACAAAATGTGCTAGATTTGTTTGTAACATACATTATTGAAAACAAGTTAAGCCATAACTGTAATTCACCAATAAAGGACTTACAGGTGTTCATAACTTGTCTAAGCTCAAATCTCCCATATATAACTTGCTGGCAAATCATTCATTCCAGGGCATTAGCTATGAGTTGCTAGCTTTAAGTTGAACTATATCCTGTCATGGCTTACTTCGAATTGACATGCTGCAGGCTGTATCTTGACATATACAAGATAGCATGTGATGTGGCTTTGTTTTAATTCAGTTAGCCACTGGTTTTTAATGTGTGGGTTATATTTTACTCCCAAAGCAAAATTCTGTGGCATCTCTGGAATACTACCTGAGAATTTTTGTGTGCCATGTCGAAGAAACGCAAATGGGATGATGACTATGTTCGCTACTGGTTCACCTGTACAACGGAAGTAGATGGAACTCAGCGCCCACAGTGTGTGTTGTGTAACTCAGTATTTTCAAATGCTGACCTCAGACCATCAAAACTGTCAGACCATTTTAACAGACAGCATGGTGGTGTGGCTGGGCATGATCTCAATAGCCTGAAGCATATGCCAACACCATCTGATCAGAGTGAAACCTTGAAAGCATTTGGAGTTGCATCTCATGAGGATACTTTATTACAAGCATCGTATCAATTTGCGTATTTATGTGCCAAGGAGAAGAATCCTCATACAGTAGCTGAAAAGTTAGTGAAACCCTGTGCACTGGAAATAGCACAAATAGTTTTGGGACCAGATGCACAAAAGAAGCTTCAGCAGGTACCCTTATCAGATGACGTGATCCATTCTAGAATTGATGAAATGAGCCAGGATATCTTACAGCAAGTTCTAGAAGATATCAAAGCCAGTCCTCTTAAAGTGGGTATTCAGCTTGCTGAGACAACTGACATGGATGACTGCAGTCAGCTAATGGCATTTGTGCGCTATATAAAAGAAAGAGAGATCGTAGAAGAATTTCTCTTCTGTGAACCATTGCAGCTATCCATGAAAGGAATAGATGTGTTCAATCTCTTCAGAGACTTCTTTCTGAAGCATAAGATAGCACTTGATGTATGTGGCTCTGTTTGTACTGATGGTGCCTCCTCTATGCTAGGAGAAAATTCCGAGTTTGTTGCCTACGTGAAAAAAGAGATACCTCATATCGTAGTCACACATTGTTTATTGAATCCTCATGCACTTGTCATAAAGACATTGCCTACAAAACTGAGGGATGCTCTGTTTACTGTGGTGAGGGTAATAAATTTCATCAAAGGGAGAGCTCCAAATCATCGCCTATTTCAGGCTTTCTTTGAAGAAATTGGCATAGAATATAGTGTCCTCCTTTTCCATACTGAAATGAGGTGGCTTTCCCGAGGCCAAATACTTACTCACATTTTTGAAATGTATGAAGAAATAAATCAGTTTCTTCACCACAAAAGCAGTAATTTAGTTGATGGCTTTGAAAATAAAGAGTTTAAAATTCACCTAGCATACCTTGCAGATTTATTCAAACACTTAAATGAACTCAGTGCATCTATGCAGAGGACTGGGATGAACACAGTATCAGCTAGAGAGAAGTTATCTGCTTTTGTTAGGAAGTTTCCATTTTGGCAAAAACGAATTGAGAAAAGAAATTTTACCAATTTTCCTTTTCTTGAAGAAATAATTGTTTCAGATAATGAAGGCATATTCATTGCAGCTGAAATAACACTGCATCTGCAACAATTGAGCAACTTCTTCCATGGATATTTTTCCATTGGAGATCTTAATGAGGCAAGTAAATGGATATTGGATCCATTTCTTTTTAATATCGATTTTGTTGATGATAGTTATTTAATGAAAAATGATCTTGCTGAATTACGAGCTAGTGGCCAAATCCTAATGGAATTTGAGACAATGAAGCTTGAGGATTTCTGGTGTGCCCAATTCACAGCGTTTCCAACCCTGGCAAAGACAGCTCTAGAAATCCTTATGCCATTTGCAACTACATACCTTTGTGAGTTGGGATTTTCATCACTTTTACATTTCAAAACAAAGTCCAGAAGCTGCTTTAATCTGAGTGATGATATCCGTGTGGCTATTTCAAAAAAAGTTCCTCGTTTCTCAGACATCATTGAACAAAAGCTACAGCTACAGCAGAAGTCACTGTAAGCTGATATACTTTTTTAATGAATAATTTCAATCTTAATATCATTGTAAAATTAAGCTGTAATTCTGTCTCTTTCATATTTATGATATACTGAATTCTGTGTCTAAAAAACTTAAGAACTTTAATTTTGAATGAGGCATGTGAAAATATGTTTTGAGAATAAAAACACAAACAGCAGAAAAGATTAAGTACTACTGCCTAGTTACTATCATGAGATTTTCCTAATTCTAAGTATCTGTTTAACCTGTTCGTGTGGTATATGAAAAAGATACCTAAGCACTAGAATATCCAGCTAAATGGTGCAATAGGCTAGGAATTGAGCCAGGAGAAAAGAGAAGATATCCCAGAAGTCAAAAAGGCAAAATGAAAGCTTGAGTTCGCCCATCTTTGTTATGGAGAGGTTAATGAAATCAGAGGAGGATTATGAAATATAATGGGAAAAGGAATGATCTGGCTTATATAAGACTTATTTTTAAATATACTCTTTGGAGTTAGTCTCACAATGTCCATTCCCCTAGCTCCTGTGCTATGAATATCATATTAATAAATAGCCTAATATATTAATCACTGTTTGTCATCTTTAAATTACTTCAGAACTCCAAGTTATCAAGGCTGCTGAAAAGGAGATTCCTGAGCCTTACCCTAGAGATTGTGGTTAGTAGGCCTGTGATGAGGTCAAGGATCCTCATTTGTAACCAGCTTTCCAGACTGTTCTGATGGATTCTTGGATTCTTGGGTCCTCTGGGTTCAATTTTTCCTATACTTATTTTTCCTTTACTCTAATTTTGTCACTTATATTACATCTTATATGTATTTTTCTAAGTTCAAAATGTCAGAGTATAAATCATAAATAAATTGACATGAAATCAATGGAGTAATTCAAGACCATCAAAAAATTCCCCATGGGAATCTAACTTAGCACACTTTTTCTGGATGATAATTTGGCAAAATATTTTTTAATTTAAATAAATTTTCATTTATATTTTTAAACATTAATATTTTATCAAAGTACTACATGCTCAAGGCTGGGAAAAAATGATATAGCGAGTCCTATAAGGAAAAGCCACAATCCCCTTCCTGCCCAATTACCCATTTCTTCTGTAATTTCTTGTGGTTCCACCCACATCTCTTAAGTAGTATGTTCATACCATGACATATAGCAGTTGAATCAGCTTTAAAAGTTATATATTGACTCCCCTAGATAATATGTAAGGATTCAATTTATAAAATATCCATCTCTTCTACTCCTCTCAATTTTTTATTATTATTACACTAATGTTAGTCTCTTTGTTGGTTATTTATAGCCCTTTGATTAAGATTTTTTCCTCTATAAATTTATCATGTGGAAAGAATCAGGAATGTCCAAAAGTTTTACTTATAAGGTGGCTAATCAGAACATTTTTATAATACTGAAAAATAAAAAACCTGAAGGGAAATGGAACCTGGCTACCAAATTTAGATGCCACATTAGTACGCAAATCAAAGTTTATATTTTATCAGTAAGTATAAATACACACCTTTTTTCACTTAAAAATGTAACACAATATAGGTCCTAATTTTCCTATTACAGTCTAACATCAAAGACAGAAAAATTTCCAAAGCTAATATGGAAATCTAGATGTGTAGGCCAGGCGCGGTGGCTCATGCCTGTAATCCCAGCACTTTGGGAGGCCAAGGCGGGCGGATCACTAGGTCAGGAGTTCGAAACCAGCCTGGCTAAAATGGTGAAACCCCACCTCTACTAAAAATACAAAAATTAGCCAGGCATGGTGGCATGCGCCTGTAATCCCAGCTACTCAGGAGGCTGAGACGGAAGAATTGCTTGAACCCAGGAGACACAGGTTGCAGTGAGCTGAGATTGTGCCACTGCACCCCAGCCTAGGTGACAGAGTGAGACTCCATCTCAAAAAAAAAAAAATCTAGATGTGTATATATAAAGTTTAATCTGTATGCAATTCTAAAGTTAGGAAGGAGGTAGGAATAGGGACATGGGCATGTATGAAACCTAGGATTTAATAGTATGATAGAAGGACCAGGATGAAATGACCTTTGATAGCCAGTCTTTCATTAGGTCTTAGACTAAATTAGTTATTGCTGCTCTGAAACAAAAACTCAAGGGACGTTTTTAAGGAAATGGCTAACTAGGATTTTTATTCATTTTCAAATTCTACAACAATTTATTTTCTCCTGATCAAATGAAAGAGCTGCAGTGTTTGCTAAAATGAAGGAATTTCAATTTTTTTTAGTTTAAAAATGTCCCACAATGGTACATATGTTGGAATTTTTAGTCATGTGTTGGTTTCTTTTTTCCCAAAGAAGAGATAATTACTTTTCTTATGTTTTATTTTAGAGTCATTGATACATTTTGAAAAGGAGTAGAAATAGAATAAAAACATAATCTTCATGACCAGCAGATGTCACTCTCTGTATAGGTTTGAATGAGAAAGCAACTTTACTCACATTACAGATTTTGCCAAATAGCTGATTTTAAACATCTCTAGAAAAGGTACTAGTGGCTCAAATTTAAAATTCTTTACCTGAGCCTCTGTGGACTGAAAACTGGCAGGCAGAACTCTGTTGGAGCCAGTAACCACGAGACTGCAAGAAATCACGTGGAAACCCAGGTGGGAAAGAGAAAATATCAATGACTTTTTCTGTAATACAAGCATGTGCATTTTTGACATCCTCACTGTTTTGTCTAAGCCACCAGAAACTGCTGAAAGTTAGTAAATAATAGGTCAGCATTTTCAGTCATGAGCCAATGGGAAGCAAAACCAAATAGACTTACACTTTTTTTTTTTTTTTTTTTTTTTGAAGCAGAGTCTTGCTCTGTCGCCCAGGCTGGAGTTCAGTGGCGCCGTCTCGGCTCGCTGCAAGCTCCGCCTCCTGGGTTCACGCCATTCTCCTGCCTCAGCCTCCTGAGTAGCTGGGACTACAGGCACCCGCCACCACGCCCAGCTAATTTTTTTGTATTTTTAGTAGAGACGGGGTTTCACTATGTTAGCCAGGATGGTCTCGATCTGACCTCGTGATCCACCCGCCTCGACCTCCCAAAGTGCTGGGGTTAGAGGCGTGTGCCCCCGCACCCGGCTAACTTATACTTTTAAAGAGTGAACTTGATGATACTTGAATTATATCTCAATTTTTTTTTTTTTTTTTTTTGAGACGGAGTTTCATTCTGTCACCCAGGCTGGAGTGCAGTGGTGTGATCGTGATCTCGGCTCACTGCAACCTCCACTCCTGGGTTCAAGAGATTCTCCTGTCTCAGCCTCCCAAGTAGCTGGGATTACAGATGCCCACCACTGCGTCCAGCTAATTTTTGTATTTTTAGTAGAGATAGGGTTTCACCATATTGGCCAGGCTGGTCTCGAACTCCTGACCTCAAGTGATCCACCTGCCTTGGCCTCCCAAAGTGCTGGGATTACAAGCATGAGCCACTGCGCCCAGCCTCAATTTTTAAAAATAGGCTCTGCGGCCGGGTGCAGTCGCTCACACCTGTAATCCCAGCACTTTGGGAAGCTGAGGCAGGAGGGCTGTTGAGGCCAGGAGTTCAAGACTAGCGTGAGCAACATATCAAGGTCCCGTCTCTACAAAAAATAAAATTAGCTGGGCATGGTAGCACATGCCTGTAGTCCCAGCTACTCAAGAGACTGAGACAGGAGGTTTCCTTGAGCCCAAAAGGTTGAGGCTGAAGTAGGCCGTGATGGTGCCACTGCACTCCAGCCTGGGTGACAGAGTGAGACCTTGTCTGAAAAAAAAAAAAGGCTGGGCACAGTGGCTCACAGCTGTAATCCTGGCACTTTGGGAGGCCATGAGGGCAGGAGGATCACTTGAGCCCAGGAGCTCAAGACCAGCCTGGCCAACAAAGTGACACACTTTCTCTACAAAAATTAGCCCAGTGTGGTGGCATGCCTTCATAGTCCTAGCTACTTGGGAGGTTGAATTGGGAGGATCGCTTGAGCCCAGGAGGTGGAGGCTGCAGTGAGCTGTGATTATGCCACTGCACTTCAGCCTGGGCAATAGAGAGAGACCCATATAAAAAAAAAAAAAGCTCTGGATAGTATACAGGTTTCTTTTTTTAGCACTAAATTATATCAAATACTATGAGCATGGCTTTAATATCTACCAGGCATTTAGAAACATCGAATTTGAAGCTTTCAAAGTCTACGTTAATTTGAAGGGCAGTATAAGGTTATTGTGTGTTGCGATTTGTGCTTCTATGAATAAAGAGAGACCTTAGATTATTTTACTTTTGTTTTACAAATTTGCTGTAAATCTTATCATACTTCAGCAATGGATTGAGTCCTGTCTCAGCTACTGATTAGTTGTATAAACTTTGTAGTTCTTGGCATATAGGAATCAAGAGATCTGACAGTCTGATCATCTTGTTTTGACCTGCTTAGCATTCATTCATTCACTTGCTTCTTTTAATAATAACACCCTGATTTTTCTTGAGGAACTATTTTCCCCCCACTATCAGTCCATATTACCCCCTACTGGCTAATTAGTTAGCTGTAGTACTTTTGCTGGAATTAATGGGAAAGATGCTATACATTCTAAACTAATAGGATGTGTCTGGACTTCCAGTGGTCGGTTTTGCTACCTGTATTAGGGTTCTCCAGAGGGACAGAATGAATAGGATGTATGTATATGTGAAAGGGATTTTATTAGAAAGAATTGGCTCACATGATGCACAAGGCAAAGTCCCACGATAGGCCATCTGCAAGGTGTGGATGAGAGAAACCAGTAGGGATTCAGTCTGAAAGCCTCAAAACTAGGGAAGCCAACAATACAGCCTTCAGTCTGTGGCTGAAGGCCCTTGAGTCCCTGGCAATCCACTGGTGTAAATCCAAGAGTCCAAAGGCTGAAGAACCTGGAGTCTGATGTCCAAGGGCGGCAGGAGCAGGAAGAAGCATCCAGCATGGGAAAAAGAAGGAAGCCAGGAGACCCAGCAGGCAAAAGCTATTCCACCTTCTGCCACCTTTGTTCTAGCGGAGAACAAATGTAAGCTGTAAATGCTTACATTAAAAAGAAAAGTCAGCCGGGCATGGTGGCTCACGCCTGTAATCCCAACACTTTGGGAGGCTGAGACAGGCGGATTACGAGGTCAGGAGTTTGAGACCGGCCTGGCCAACATGGTGAAAACCCGTCTCTACTAAAAATAAAAAAATTAGCTGGGTGTGGTGGCAGGCACCTGTAATCCAAGCTACTTGGGAGACTGAGGCAGGAGAATCATTTGACCCCAGGAGGCAGAGGTTGCAGTGAGCATAGATCACACCATTGCACTCCAGCCTAGGTGACAGGGCAAGACTCTGTCTAAAAAAAAAAAAGAAAAGAAAAGAAAAGTCAATAACCTAAACTTCCACCTAAAGAAACTAGAGAAATAAGAGCAAACTAAACCCAAAGCAAGCAGAAGGAAGGAAATAATAAAGATTAAAGTGGAAATAAATGAAACTCACCAACAATAGAGAAAATCATAGAAATCAACAGTTAGTCCTTTGAAAATATTAAAAAAATTGACAAACCTTAAGTTAGACCTAGAAAAAACAGGAATGAAAGGGGACATTACTACCAACCTTACAGAATCAAAGAAGGAAATATTATGAACAATTGCATACCAACAAATTAGATAACCTAGATGAAATGGAAAAATTAATAGAAAGGCACAAACTCCCAAAACTGACTCAAGAAAAAATAGGAAACCTGAATAGACCCATAACAAGTAAAAAGATTGAGTCAGTAATCCAAAAAAAATCCAAGGAATCAGAGAAAGGCTCAGGGCCAGATGGATTCACTGTCATCTGATGAATTCTAACAAATATTAAAAGAACACCAATCCTTCACAAATTCTTCCAAAAAAATGAAAAGGGAGGAACACTTACCTCATTCCATGGTATCAAACCAAACAAATAACATCACAAGAAAACTGCAGACCAGTATTCCTTATGAATATGCTTATAAAAATCCTCCATAAAATACTGGCAAACTCAATCCAGCAACGTATGACAAAAATTATACATTGTGACCAAGTGAGATTTATTCCAAGAATGCAAGGTTGGTTCAATGTGAAAGTCAACCAGTAGGATACATCAAACTAACAGAATAAAAGAAACCACATGATCATTTCAACAGACGGGAAAAAAAACACTTGACAAATCCAATATCCTTTAATTAAAAAAAAAAACTAGAAATAGAAGGAAATGTCCTCAACTTGATGAGCATTTATGAAAATATGAAAAACCCATGGCTAACATACTTAGTGGTTAAAAAAAAAAGCCTTCCCTATAAGATCAGGAAAAGTCAAGACTGTCTACTCTCACCACTTGTTTGTTTGGTTTTTTTGAGACAAGGCCTATCTCTGTTGCTCAGGCTAGAGTGCAGTGGCACAGTCATGGCTCACTACAGCCTCCACCTCCCAGGCTCAAACGATCCTCCTGCCTCAGCCTCCTGAGTAGCTGTAACCACAAGCACACACCACCATGGCAGGCTAATTGTTTATATTGTTTGTAGAGATGGGATTTTGCCATGTTGCCCAGGCTGGTCTCAAACTCCTGAGCTTGAGCCTTCTGCCTGCCTTGGCCTCCCAGAGTGCTAGTATTACAGATGTGAGCCACTGCTCCCAGCCACCACTTTTATTTAACATTGTACTTGGAGATTCTAACCAGGGCAATTAGGCAATAAAAAGAAATAAAAAGAATTACTTTTTATTAACATTTGTTATTGGACATGGAAGCTTTAAGAGGTGTATTCAGAGCATCCCCTGGTGTCCCAGACATAGTCTTTTCTTGCTGCCATTGTGTAGCAGCAACCCAATTTCTCCTTAGTAATCATTATTGATTGCCCTAGCCAGTAAAATATTCCCCCTCTTTGCGTATTGGTTCAGTGACATGAGCCCAGTACTAATGGTGATGGACAGAATTCATTTGCCAGATAATAGGACCCAAAATGACAAATCTATAATTTATTACAGGAAAAGAACATAGTATAGTATCAGCATTAAAGTACAGATACGCATCATACCCAAAGGCTGCCTCATAAGAAGAGGTCTGGAGAGGACAATTTTGAGCACTAAGTGTCAGGGCTTGTGGTAGGCAGAAAAATGGTCCTTCAAAGGTGTCTGCATATTTATCCCTGAAACCTGTGCATATGTTACTTTACATGGCAAAAAAAGACTTCGAAAATGTGATTAAGTGAAATATCTTGAGATAGGAAGATTATCCTGGATTATCCAATGGGCCCATTGTGGTCACAAGGGTCCCTCTCATAAGGAGACAGGAGAGTCAAAGAAGATGTGAGGATAAAAGCAAAGGTCAGGGAGTCAGAGCTTTGAAGATGCTACTCTGCCAGCTTTGAAGATGAAAGAAGAGGCCACCAGCCTAGGAATACAGGCAGCCTCTAGAATTTGGAAAAGGTAAGAACAGATTCTCCACTTGAATTTCCAGAAGGAATCAGCCTGTTGACTGACAACTTTACCTTAGTTCATAAGACTGATTTTGGACTTCTGACCTACGGAATGTAAGATAATAAATTTATGTCATTTTAAGCTACTGATTTTGTGGTAAAGTGTTAGAGTGGCAATAGGAAACTAATACAGGGCAGTAGGGACACACTCTCTTGGATCAGGGACCAACAGTATGAGCATGGAACACCTCAGAACCAGAGGGCTCAAAATGGAGCCTCAGCTGGGGTTTCTTACACCCTGCTGTTCACACAGGCGTATTTTTGGCACATAACCAGCCCCAGCAACCAAGTTTTTGTGTCCCTGGAGGAAGGAGAACAGCGGGAGGGGCAGAGGTCTCTAGGTATAAATCATTCATCTGACTATTACAATAAACAGTGTTGACAAACTGGTACAAACTACCCTGAAACTCCTCATACATAAGGTTACAAAACAATATTATTAATCAGGATATATTATGCCTTGACCAGGATTTGGTGTTATGCAAACAGCTGAGGCCAATTTCAGGCCCACTGGAATTCATCCTCATAGCACAACCCCAAAATGATCAGTGACAGTCTCAACTTACAATTCACTAGAACCACTGTTATATCCCCTGGTGGAAGCATTCCTCTCTTGGGAAACAAGACTGCCAAAATAACAGTTCACAGATGCAGCAAAGGGAAGCACAAATTCTGTGAGTGGATTATTAGGTGCAATAGTAAAATGAGCCACTCCCACTTTCACTCCTTGATTTCTGGGCTCATATTTTGACCTTGGAAGTTAGGGTTACATATCTTTGGTTATCAATTCAAAGCACATACTGCATCCTGTGAAATAGAACCTAATCCTTTTAGGTTATTTTCTCTCAGTTGCAAGTAACTGAGTCTTAAGTAAATCATTCTATCATTCTAACAAAGCAGATGCTTCTGGGTGATGAAGTACATGACAAAACCAATAAATTCCATGGGCATCAGTCTATTGCCACAGTCTGTTATGGACTGAATGCTTCCCCCCCAAATTCGTATGTTGAAGGCCTAACCCCCCATCAATATGACAGTACTTGGAGATGGGGCCTTTGGGAGGTCGTTAGGGTTAGGTGAGGTCATGAGGGCAGGACCCTGGTCCCGTGAGATTAGTGCCCTTATAAGAAGAAGAGATACCAAGAGATTTGTGCAAGATGGCAGCTGCCTACAAGGCCAAGAGAAGAGGCCTTAGAATGAAACCTACCTTGCCAGTACCTTGATCTTGGACTTCACACCCTCCACTGTAAGGAATAAATTTCTGTTGTTTAATTCACCTAGTCTGTGGCATTTTACTGTGGCAGCCCAAGCAGACTAATACATACCCCTTTGCTAATCTTTGATAAGAAGCAATGTGATGCATGATACCATGACAGTTAATAAGGCTGGCAGAGATAATAAAGGCAAAGTCATATCCAGAATATGTATCTTTTCTAGTGACAGTAAATAGAAAGTGCCCACTGTAATCAACCTGCCACCAAGTACCTATGTTAGGCGCTCAGTATTGGTCCCTGCTGTTGGCAGGTCAGGCACTCAGCATATCAAACTTGGTGAGGGGAAGTCCATGTTGTTGAGCCTAAATGTAAGTCTCCATCCTTGCCAGCATGGCCTCTCTTGTACATGGACCTATTGGGCAGTCATTGGGAAGGCTGGGGAAAGAGGCCATCTGATATCCGCGGAGTATGTCATCTTTTTTTTTCTTTTCTTAAACTGATATTTGAGAGTTGTACGTATTTGGGGTGTACATGTGACAGTTTTACACATGTATACAATGTGTCGTGATCAAATCGGGGTATTGTAATATCTGTCACCTCAAACATTTTTCTTTGTGTTGGGAGCATTACAATTTTTCTAGCTATTTTGAAGTATACAATAAATTACTGTTAACTATAGGTTCCCTACTGTATCATTGAATGCTATAACATATTCCTTCTTTTTTTTTTTTGAGACATAGTTTTGCTCTTGTTGTCTAGGCTAGGGTGCAATGGTGAGATCTCAGCTCACTGCAACCTCCACCTCCCGGGTCCAAGCAATTCTCCTGCCTCAGCCTCCCGAGTAGCTGGGATTACAGGCGCCTGCCACCACGCCTGGCTAATTTTTGTATTTTTAGTAGAGACGGGGTTTCACCACGTTGGCCAGGCTGGTCTCGAACTTCTGACCTCAAGTGATCCATCTACCTCGGCCTCCCAAAGTGCTGGGATTACAGGTATGAGCCACCATGCCCAGCCCCATATTCCTTCTTTATAACTGTAATTTTTTTTACTTAATTACCAACTTCTCTGCATTCTCCCCCGCCCACCACCACCACCACCACCCTACTCTTTGCAGCCTCTGCTAACTACCATTTTACTCTCTATCTCCATAAGATCAATGTTTTTAGCTCCCACATATGACTGAGAACATGTGATATTTGTCTTTCTAGGCCTGACTTATTTCACTGAACATAATGACCTCCAGTCTCATTCATGTTGCTGCAAATGACAGGATTTCATTCTTTTTTTAAGGCCAAATAATATTCCATTGTGTATATATACCACGTCTTTATCCATTCATCCATTGATGGAGGCTTAGGTTGGTTCCATATGTTTACTGTTGTGAATAGTGCTGCAGTAAACATAAGAGTGCAGATACACTGATTTCCTTTCTTGTGGATACATACTTAGCAGTGGGATTACTGGATCATATAGTGGTTCTATTTTTAGTTTTTTTGAGGAACCTCCACATTGTTCTCCATATTCACTGTACCACTTTACATCCCTACCAACAATGTATGAGCATTCTCCTCTGCATCCTCACTAGCATTTATTATTTTTTGTCTTTTTGGCAATAGCCATTTTAACTGGGGTAGATGATATCTCATTGTGGTTTTGATTTGCATCTCCCTGATGATTAGTGATGTTGAACATTTTGTCATACACCTGTTGGCCATTTTTATGTCTTCTTTTGAGAATTCTCTCTTCAGGACTTTTGCCCATTTTTAATTTGGATTATTTAGTTTTTGCTATTGAGTTGCTTGAGTTCTTTATATATTGTGGCTATTAATCTCTTGTCAAATGGATAGTTTGCAAGTATTTTCTCCCATTCTGTAGGTTGTCTTTTCATTCTGTTGATTGTTTCCTTTACTGTGCAGATGCTTATTCATTTAAGGTAATCCCTTTGTCTGTTTTTCTTTTGTTGCCTGTGCTTTTGAGGTCTTATTCAAAAATTTTTTCCCAGACCAATATCCTGTAGGGTTTTCTCTATGTTTTTGTCTAGTAATTTAATAGTTCTTGGACTTAGGTTTAAGTCTTTAATCCATTTTTAGTTGATTTTTGTATGTTGTAAAAGAGATCTCGTTTCATTCTTCTGTATGTGGATATCCAGTTTTCCCAGCACCACTAATTAAAGAGACCACCCTTTCCTAAGTTTATTTTCTTGGTGCCTTTGTCAAAAATGAGTTGGCTATAAATATGTAGATTTATTTCTGGGTTCTTTTATCTTTTCCATTGGTCTATGTGAAAGAGTGTCGTCTTACTGTTTATTGAGAGCCTCCTCTGCAGTGGATGGATGTCTGTATTAGTTTAGGTTCAGCAAGGCAGTCTGGAAGACCTCAAGTCAAAGTCAGCTGTCACAAGAGACCAATATATTCCAGCAATAGGCGTGGCTAAGTATTCCTGCCACGCTCAGACATTTGCTGGGGAGAGCTCCCAGGAAGTGTGAACCGGCACAGGTACAGTGATGAAATTCTGAGTGCATTAATTTCAGCCTCTGGGGACCCTGGTTAATTATGTTGCCTGTAGTTGACAGCTGCAAAGTGCATTCTCATGGGCACACAACATCCTTTGGTAAGTATTCATCTGGAGCACAGTTATCTTTAATTCTCTGCCTATTCTAAGAGGTCCATTCATATACCTGTCCCCCACACCTTTTTGTCACTTATCTTCTCAATCTGTTTTTTCCAAGTCCCTGATCGTCCATCAAACCATTAGTAACTTCCCTTGACTACTGCAGTTTAGATCCATACTTTTGGATATTGTTCAATTCAGACATAGTAGAGAACCAAATGTACTGCTCAAAATTTTCTCTAGGAACTTTTCCCTTCATTAGGATCTTTCCAAGACATACCTGATCGGGGTTGTAATGCTGCAATAGATTTTGCAGCAACCAGCTTGTACCAGCATATTGGTCAGAATAAATTATAAACCAGTTCTAAATTTCTTCCTGCTAGTCAGCTGGTCATAAAGAACTCCCCATGTAGCCTAAATTATGGATTGAGAAAAAAGAAGGCTTGCAACACAAGTAGGTGTCAATGGTGTTAAGCCACTTACTCAGGCAACTTGCTTGTGCCTTCCAAATCTGCTTAATCTTTGTTTCTTCTGTACTTCTTTCCACTTGAGGATAGATTGCTGCTATGCTCACTCCAATTTATGGCTTGCTGGATCAAATAGCACCCTATCCCATGGTTAGATGCCTAGTATCAAATCAGTGACTATTTCTCAGGAGAAAAATAGTTATCTACAGAAGAGGGTGTGGATTTTCTCTACCACCCCAGAGGTCAATGCTTCAGTTCTCCTATTGGCATTTGCCAAAGCCTCCATAAAGAATTCCTATTTGCCACATTCAAGTGTCATTGGATCTGCTGCCTCTTAAGCTCCAAGTGGCAGAGTAGCTAGCACTACAGCATGGACTTGCTGCAGAGCCTTTTTGGGCTCTGGTCTCCACTCCAAACTGGCAGTCTTATGGATTACTTGGTAAATGGGTCAGAGCAGCATCACTCATTTGTGGTATATGTTGCATCCAGATTTAAAAAGAAGCTCATTAAGCACTGTTCCTCTGCTGTATAGTGGTAGGTCATGCAAGGCACAGCAACTTCTTGTTCACCTTGAAGGGGATATTGCAATATGCTCCAGACTATTAGCACATCAGAAACTTTGCTAAGGTCATGAGTCCCTCTGTTTTTGTGGTGGTTATCTCCCATTCTCTGACCCACATGCATTTTGCTAAGACATCTAAAGTACTTGCTACTACCTTCTTATCAGATCAGTTACTCTGTGGAATGTCAAGATGATCGAAATCTCTGCAGACTATATTATAGCAGTCAGTAAGTTAATATATCCCTAAGGCAAGTCTGTGAAGGTGATCTCTTGGCTCTGTCAGGTAAAGACAAACTTTCTGGTGTTCATTGCAAATTGGTGTAGAGAAAAAAAGTCATTTGCCTTATCACTAAGAATCTCTTAAGACTTTGGATTCTTTTCTCTACATTATGCCAGAAAGTTCTGAGACCTCAAACTGATTATATATAGGTTACTGTTTAGTCCAAGTTTCTGTCATCTAAGTAAGTAAATTCTTAATACAATCTAACACCCAGAATCTCTGATAAGTACTCTCATACCAGTAAATTTGGCCTGTTATATTCCACCTTCTTTGGTCTAACACTCTTAGAATCCCATTCCAATATATATTGACCAGGTTTCAGCCTATAGAAATTAGAAAAATCTTGCAGTTCTTTTGGATTATAAAGTATTTCCTTCGGAATCAGACTTTGTATTTGTTCCCTTGGAATATGCTGGGTTTGACCCTAGTTACGTCCTGGTGGCAACAAGGAATAGTTAGGCTGTGTCTTAGAGAATATAGGCACCTCCTTGAAAGGCTCTTGCCTCAGGTGAGGTTATTACAAGGTCTTCAAGCAAAAGATAGCTAATCTCAGACATGGAAGATTTTCAGCTTCATCCAAGTCCATGAAGATGTCCTCATTCCAAGTCTTGGGGACACTTTCCAAATTCTCACCCTAACTTTCGCTGGGAAATGTGGGCTATGAAATGTATCTAAATCTCATTTAGATACTTTTAGGACTGCCACAGATGCTCTCTAGTTCTCTGACAAAGACTTGAGCTGAGATTTGAAAGAGCTGAGTGTGACATTTTCTTCCTATAAGCACTCCATGCACTCAGAAGCAGGCATCCCACCTCACAATGTTTATAGTGATCTTCATTCTAAGCAGCCACGTGGGCCCCCAAGGCACCTGCCTCAGGGGGTTCTTTATTACAATAAATAATTTGAATATCAGTGTCATTCCATCCCATGGATTACCAGCATCCCATTTCATGACAAAGAGCTCAACATTTCATTCAAGTCTAAAGACAAACCCAAACACCTCAAAAATTCCATCTTTGAGAGTCTGTTTCCTGGGACTCCTGATCCCAATTTCTGAATCAATCAGGGTTCAGTCAGGATACATAAGCTATACCAGTTACTTTCACAGGGAGAATTTAACATAAAGAAGTGTTAACCAGGTATTGGAGAACTGGAGGGGCAAAAGGAATACTATAGTAAATGCACAAAGCAGCTACCAGCCCTACAGCTGGGAGAACATAGAGAGTAATTTAGGATTATTAAAATGCAGAAGCTTTGATGGAGGGCCCCACGGAGCTGGGACTGAGAGAGCATCTGCCATCTGATACTGGTTGTCTGAAGAAGTATAATGAGACTGAGATTGTGGAAAAAAATGCAAACTTGAACCAGCTGCTCCTACGGGAAATAACTGTCATTGCCAGGGTAAGGAACTGTTGCTTAGTGACAATGACAGTAACAGGAACAAAACAGAAAGGACCAAGTTCCTTGCCACTGTTCTTGACTTCCAATCTTCTTCTAGTATTCCCTATTTGCAGGCTGACAGAAAGCCGGCTGGTAAAGAAGAAATGGGATTTGCAAAGTACCAGCCCTGGCATCACATAGCTGAATTTGGAACTGAGACTATAGCTTAATAACCAATACTGTGTGTGTCTGTCTGTGCATGGGTACACTTGCATGTGTGTTCATGTGTGTTTTCCGAACCATTTTAAAGTGAGTTCATCGTGTGCCTTTACCCCTACATACTTCAGCATGCATCTCCTAAAAATAAGGACATCCTTTTTTTTTTTTTTTAAACAGTTTCACTCTTTTTGCTCAAGCTGGAGTGCAATGGCGCGATCTCAGCTCACTGCAACCTCCACCTCCTGGGTTCAAGTGATTCTCATGCCTCAGCCTCCCCAGTAGCTGGGATTACAGGCGCACACCACCACCCCCAGCTAATTTTTGTATTTTTAGTAGAGATGGGGTTTCACCATGTTGGCCAGGCTGGTCTCGAACTTCTGACCTCAGGCAATCACCCACCTCGGCCTCCCAAAGTGCTGGGATTACAGGTGTGAGCCACCATGACCAGCTGACATTATCCTTTCTAAGTACAAAACCATTCTTCACACCTGATAAAAAGTAATAATTCTTTAATATTACCTAATACTCAGACCATATTGAAAGTCCCCCCCCAATATCTTTTATTTCTGATTTTATTATCTTTTATTTCTGAACCACCTTTTTATTTTTTCATGACATTAAAATTTTGAAGAATATCCCACTTACTTGATTGGAGTATCTTCTTGTATGCCATTTAATGAATTATTCTAGGTTTTCTGCTAATCAGAGATTAGGTTGAAAGGCTTTATTCAATTCAGGTTAGTATCATTTGATTCAGTTTAGTAGGTGTAAAATGCCAAATTGTTACATCCTTGGTAATGCTAAATTTACTTAATTGGTTACAGAGTAGCCACCAAATCTATGTTTTTCCCTTTGAGCTTTTTTTAGAATGTCTTATTTTTAATATGTAATACATGCATATGGTAAATTGCAACCGTACAGAGAAAGCTGTGACTCCCGTCCTATCTCCCAGCTCCAGAATTCTCCCCAGAGGCAGCTACTGTTACCAGATTATGGATTTTTAAAGAGATAGTTATTAATAAACGAGTATGTGCATGGGTGCCTGGGTACACTGTGTGTGTGTGTGTCTGTGTGTGTGTGTAACCTTTTTTTCTTCACAAGTAGTAGCACATTACACATTCTTGAATACTTCAAGATTTTTAATTTACTGTCAATAAAGTAAATTTACTGGATGTAAATTAAGTGGATGAGGCATAGTCTTCTGAGTGTTATTTAAAGGGCATCTGTAGAAGTCTTTTGAAATAGAAGATTTAGATAAATTAGTCACCTTCTACTTCAGAACAGCTAACAGTTAAAATACCCCTTTCCAGCCACTAGCAATATCTCATTTATGCAGTTTAATCATGTCTCATTTCCTTAATGTGGGACTCCTACTTTTCTTCCCAGCCAAAAGGCAAAGATGGATCCTTTATTTCTCATATTCCCTCCTAAAATCACGCGGGCGAAATGTGGCAAAGCCTGTTTCTGGACTCATTCGTAGGCTACTTTCCTCAGAGCCTGATTCTACAAAGCAGAAGCCTCTAGAACTTAGCAGGGCATTTTCTCAAATCAAATGTTAGTTCATTTCTGATCCACACACTGAGTGGAGAAACCTCATCAAGAGCTTTTTGCATCAGATTCCAAAATGAAGTCTTTCCAGCTGAGGCCCTTCGAGTTACATCTGGAAACTGATTGGAGCTTTTCTGGGTCAATTCTTGTTGAATGTAAACGATACCTATTTTAGTCTGATTTCTTCTACACTAGGGCTCTGTCTCAGAGCTTTAACTTTTTTTTTTTTTTTTTGGAGATGGAGTTTCACTCTTGTTGCCCCAGCTACTGGAGTGCAATGGCGCCATCTCAGCTCACCGCAACATCTGCCTCCCAGGTTCAAGCGATTCTCCTGCCTCAGCCTCCCGAGCAGCTGGGATTACAGGCATGCGCCACCACGCCCAGCTAATTTTTTTGTATTTTTTTAGTAGAGATGGGGTTTCTCCATGTTGGTCAGGCTGGTCTCGAACTCCCGACCTCAGATGATCCACCTGCCTCGGCCTCCCAAAGTGCTGGGATTACAGGCGTGAGCCACCGTGTCCGGTCAGAGCTTTAACTTTCTTAAAATCTGAAATGGGGCCAGGCGTGATGGCTCATGCCTGTGATCTCAACACTTTGGGAGGCCAAGGCAGATGGATCACCTGAAGTCAGAAGTTCGAGACCAGCCTGACCAACATGGTGAAACCCCGTCTCTGCTAAAAATACAAAAATTAGCCGGGCATGATGGCACATGCCTGTAATCTCAGCTACTCGGAGGCTGAGGCAGGAGAATTGCTTGAACCCAGGAGGCAGAAATTGTGGTGAGCCGAGATCACGCCATTGCACTCCAGCCTGGGCAACAAGAGCAAAACTCCATCTCAAAACAAAACAAAACAAAACAAAAAACAAATAAAACCTAAAGCAAGAAGAGCCTCTGAGAACTCTGGTTCTTCTTTTCCTTCCCATGAAAACTACTCGCTTGTTGACGCCCTCTGCCCAGCTAAATATAGTCTAGTAGAAGGAACTTATGGCTGGGTGCAATATTTTGGTTATCCCAACTCTGACCCTCATTCAATGTGTAACCTTGGGAAGATGACCTGCCTCTGTGCCTCAGTTCCTTCAGGTGTATAATGAGGGAAATACTTGTCCCAAATTTGAAAGATGGAACAAAAAGCTATTTTAAAATTTTTTTAAGAAAGCATATCATTGTAGAGGGATTACTATTATTAACTATCCAAACTCTGGCACATCCCCAGATCCAGCTCATCCATAAGAGCAAAAGAAGAATTTCCAAAAACTACAACACAGCATAGACTTTATTTTTTATTTTCTTGGAGGGAGGGATGTTGAATAAGTAACATATTCCCATGGTTTTAAAAATCAAATCATTCCAAAAGACAAGCAGTGAATAAGCCTCCCTCTCACAACTGTTTTCCAGTTCCCCTCTCCAGAGACAACTTCATGGGTTACAATTTCTATATCCTTCCAGAAATAATTGTTTTTATAGCCATGTGTGTTTGTGTGTTTTCCTTGCCTTTCTTTTATTAATGTGTATAGTAGCGAACTATATACATTGTTCTGCTCCTTATTTTTCTCACTAAACAGTATATCTCAGAGATCATTCCATATAAGACATAGAATTCTGCCTCTGTGTAGATATGTATAGTGATTTATTTAATCAGCTCCCTGTTATTGGGCATTTAGATTGTTTCCAATCCTTTATTAAACAAAGTTGCAGTGAATATCCATATGCACATTCCCGGAATAAGTTCCTGGAAACAGAATGGCTATATCAAAAAATAAATTGTGTATTTTTAATTTTTTTAATAAATCAGCAAGCTTTCATGTGGGTTGATCTTGTTTCATTCTAAGTGACATAATACACAGAGCAGCCAACATTCACTTCAACATCATGGTCTTTTAAACCTGGGCTGTTTTGATCTTTTCCCTCATATGGCATTTCAACAGTGAGTACAGTTCTCCAGGCTTGAGGGCTTAGAAGTCTGTGGAATGGCAGCAAGTCCTCTCTATGAACAGCTGTCTCCCCGGTACTGCCACATTGGTGAGCACCATCTGGAATTATCTCATTCTGGAGAAACTCACAGACCCTTATTAAAAGTAAGCATCTGAGAACTTGGGTCTTGGCCATCAGCTGTTTGGAATGATTCAACAATAGTTTTAAAATATTATTTTATACCAAAATTGGAGAAAATAAAAGGCTGAAAATGGCAAAAAAAAAAAAAAAAAAAAAAGCCTACATTTAAATAATGAGTGTAAGTCAGAAGACTTTCTTCTTGGCTCCACAACCATTAAATCATTGAAGGTCTCTGGACCTCTTTGTCTTCGGGTATAAAATGAAGACCGTGGACCAAATTATTTCTCAGGACCTTTCCTCCTTTGATATTCTGAAGATTCAGATGCAGCATAAGGGGTACTTGTCCTCCCAATCTGACCATTTTCAAAATGCAAGAAGTGTCACAAATCACTACATGATTACTATCCAAATGGGTGATACAGTTGTGAAGGGATTTAGACAGTGATGTGCTGGTGAACAGGCTGGGGGCTGGGGTAGAGGGAACAGTGCTCTCATTTGTAGAATTTGCTGATTTCATGGTGTGATTACTTTCACATTACCAACATGACATCACTAAACTCAGAGTTGGGAAGAGATGCATGGAATTGGCTGCTGGGATCCACCAAACCACCAGTTAAGAATGCAAAGAAGGGATTTTCTTCATACTGTTCTATGCTGAGAGGACTTCATAAAAGAGGAAAGATTTGGACTAGGTATTGAAGGATATTGATTAGGACTTTCCATGGTAACTGACAGAAACAATTCAAACTAGCTTAAATAAAAAGAATATGAGAATGAAACTGTTTTAGCACAAGTATCTGAAAAAAGGGCTTTAATAATGTAGTCATGGCACTTGCTCCACCTTTCAGTTCTTCTTGAATCTACTTCTCTTTGTGTATTCATGTCATTGTCTCCTGCCATAAGCAGGCTGTCTCCAAGTGGCAGGAAAAACATGGCTAGTGGCAGCCCAGGGGCTACCTCTTTGCAGTCAGCAATTCAAAAGAAAAGCAATGCACTCTTATGGAGATCACATGGAAAGACTGATTGGCTCACTTGGATCTCATGCCCACCAATTCAACTCCTAACTGGGCAGAAAAGGAAAGGGTACGTAATTCACATGCCCCTGGCACTGTAGCCAGAGAGCAGACAGAGCACTAGGATAGACCTCTCTTCCCCTACCACCCAAAACACGTGAGAGTCATCCAAACAGACTTCACCAATGGAAAAAGCCATGAATTTCTGGTAGAAATAATGGTAAGGCTTTGTGGAGAGGCAGAAGAAGATATAGTAATTAGAGGGAATGGCATATGTAGGTGCAGAAATGTAAACATTGATGGTGCATTTGGGAGTCAGTGAGAAAACCACCCTGAGCAAAGCAGAGCTTACCTATGAGACAGTGGTTTGCAACAGAGGGCAATTTTGCCCCTCTGGAAAGATTTGGCAAAGTCTGAAGACATTTTTGTTGTCCCAGCTGGGGTCGAGGAGGGCTGCTACTAGTAGGTAGTATCTAGTGGGGAGAGGCCAGAGATCCTGCTAATCCTACAATGCATAGGACAGTCCCCTCAACAAAAAAAGGCTGAGTTTAGGCTTTATCCTCTGTTACACAGGGAAGCATTAGAAAGATACTTAGAAAGACTAAGGTAGCTTGTACATACCCTGCTCCTTCTGCCTGGCACCACTCCTCACCTTGGCCACCTTTGTATGACTAGCCCTTTTTTATCCTTTAGGACTCAGCTTAAATATCACCTACTGAAGAGATCATCTAGACTTTTCAATCAAAGTAGGTTATCTCACAGACTTCATACCGTTATTCTTTCCCATGTTTCCCTCTTATTTTCACCACAATTTTGAATTATATGTTTATTTGGTTGCTGGTTTCACATCTGTCTCACAAGGAGAGACCTTCCTTATTCAGTCATCACTGTGAGCCCAACATCAAGCAGAGTGCCTGGTGCATTGTAGTTGCTGATACTTAATCAATGATTAATCTGAAGGTTGATGGGAGGATTGAAATGGGTTGAGCATAGGAGGTGGATAGAAAGAGGAAAGAAGGCAGTCCTCTAGATTTCTTCTCTGCTTGTTCTGATCCACACTCATCTCCTTTCCCTGACTTTCACAGCACCTATAGTTCATAACATGACATGTCAGTTAGGATTTTAAGCAAACATGAATTTAATAAAAAGAATCAAATAGACTCAGAACCACTGCAGAACAAGTTCTGGCTTGGGCTTGCAGGAATGGGTCCCAAAACCTGCCGTTGTACTAACCCCACCACCCCAAGGGATGTGGCCTTCTGCCACAATCAGGAGGCTGGCGACTGGCCTAGTCTGACTACAAGAACACAAGATCTTTGGTGTAATCTGGGGATCAGGAACTGGCAGAACTCTAGAGTCACACTGCACCTTCCAGGTCACCACCAGCAAAGTGGATTCCTCCCAGGCTGCTTGCTGCCTCCTCTTCACATAACTGTTTTTGTTTTTTGTTTTTTGTTTTTCTGAACACAATTTTGAATTCAGGTCTTTCCCAGGTGCACAGGACTGGCTAAGCCTAAATTATAATGGGAGCCCCAACAGCAAGGAGTCTAGGAAATGGATTTTTAGCTTTCTAGTTTCTGTTGTATAGGAAAGCACACCAAGAAAAGTTTGGACAATTGTGGAACAAGCCAATCTGCCACATCTGCCTCATGGCTGCCCCGCTCTGTGGCCATCAATGTCATAATACCATTCATCTTCTCTAGATGGATACTAGCATGTTCTCTAGCTGTGAATGGATGTGAAATGAATTGAATGAAATCGAAGGAGAAAATCCTCCTCTTTCATGTTCACACTTTACACCTTTACTATGGCACTTAATTGTATTTTGCCTCCTGCTGTACTCTGTGTTCTCATTCAGAAGTTCATCTCTTTGTCCCCATACTCATAATAGGTAATAAATGTTTATAGACTGTGGCCGGGTGCAGTGGCTCATGCCTGTAATCCCAGCACTTTGGGAGGCCGAGGCAGGTGGATGACCTGAGGCCAGGATTTCAAGACCAGCCTGGGCAAAACAGTGAAGCCCCATCTCTACTAAAAGTACAAAAATTAGCCTAGTGTGGTGTTGCGCACCTGTGGTCCCAGCTACTCGGCAGGCTGAGACGGGAGAATTGTTTGAACCCGGGAGGTGGAGATTGCAGTGAGCTGAGATTGTGCCACTGCACTCCAGCCTAGGCAACAGAGCGAGACTCCATCTCAATCAAACAAACAAACAAATGTTCGTAGACTGAATTCAAGCAGAAAGTAAAGACAGAGAGAGGCTAGGGAGAGGAAGTTCTAAGCCCCATTCTAGCTTGACACAGTTCCTGCAGCTCGTGGAACTGCCACTTGACAAGTATTTTGGATTGCATGCTACATGAAGCCATCACCACTGCAAGGAACCATAGGACAGGGACCCAGGAACTCTGCTAGGCTTCAGGAAACCTAGGTTCCAGGTATCCTTCAAAAGTTGGGAAAACATGTGCCCCCATTCATTCAATCAGTAGTGTTTATTAAATGTTTCACACTACCAGGTATAGCAGCACTGCCTTTCTTAACTTTTCATTTACCTTTTTTTTTTTTTAACCAATGAGAGCATGCCAGTGATTTCAACCTCTGTCATAATGGAGCCACATGGATAACACACAGATATTACCACTCTACTCTAGGAGAGGGGCTTTCCTGAGCCCTTTAGATTCTGAATGGCCTCCAGGCATTCTAAGCAGGTTCCTCACCTTTCCAATTGCTGACACATCTGACCCAAGAGGCGGTGGATGGAAGTTTCCTTTCCAGCCATCTGTGTATCAACACCCTAAACTCCACTCCACATGTTATCATTCCTTCATTTTTTGAGCTCACACTTCCCCTACATTCAGACAAGTCTCAGTCATCTCTCAGGGTTCACCTGAAACATCAGTGTCCCAGGCCTTCCCCTGACTGCCCAGTTTATACTTTAAGCTTTTCTTTTCTGTAACACTCATTTCACTTGTAACCACTTGTGTCATCCCCAGCTGGAGGACTCTAAGTTTCATGAGGGTAGGCATCAAGCCTATTTGTTTCCCTCTATGTCCCCAGCACCTTGCTTGGGGACTGACACACAATGGATGCTTATTAAATATTTGTTGAATGAATGTTTGTTGAGCCTACAAACTTTCTTTCTCAAATAGTATTTGTGTAATATTAGTAATAATTCCCTACATAGTTCAATGGCTTACCAAACATCTTTATGAGTTAGTGTCCCAACTTTGGGGTAAAGGCAGTGCAGGTAATATTATTCTCCCAATTTTTTTAGAAAATAAAACACCATCTGTGAGATTATCTGACTTGATTAAGGTGGTGGATACAACATTAGAATTCAAATGCATATCTGTATTAAACTTCTGACTGTAAATTTTGTGTCACTTACCAGCTGTTAACCAGATGCTCTGGCTGTGCGGAGTGAAATATGGGTAGCTAGTGGAAGAGAGCAGTGGAAGGAACAGGAAGAAGCAAAAGCCAGGCCTTGGAGGATTTCCTTTCCTCCAGTACCTGCTTGATTCCCAAATAGGATTGCTTTGCCTATCCTGGGAGCTGAGACCCTCCATAAGTCTCTCAATGACTTGAGGCTGGGCCAGAGAGTGAGTGAGACCAGTGAATCCTCACCTTCTGGGGAGAAGAGAAATGAGAGCTGGGACACAGGGGAACTCACCCACACTAGTGTGTATGTGCACACTCACATCCGGACAAAATCCACACCAAGGCATGCATAGAAATCAACACATAGAATGAACCACTGCACAGTCATACACACATTTAAACATACACCCCACATACAGATGTCAAACCAACACACAGAATGAGCCCCTGCACAATCACACACACATTTAAACATGCACCCCACATACAGATGTCTAGCCACTATCGTGTACATCTAACCACTGACGTGCACTCCAGTTGTACACCAAGCTGCCATCTTGGACATGTGCATGCATGTGTGCATACACCGAACAGCCCTGATGAAAATTTGGATAAACGCACGTACGCACACACACAACTAAACACATCCCTGTGATTTATCATCACACTCAAGTACATGCACACCTTTGCAAACGCGTGGGAAACAATCACTGATCACTCTGGCGCACAAAACCTCCAAATACACTAACAAGCTCTACAAACGCAGAGATGCATCGACACACCCGAGTTGTCATCAGCACTGCAAGTTTTTTCCAAACAGCTGCTAAAAAGAGAATGCTGCGCTGCGGGCCAGCCCACGTGACCGGGAGGAAGGCTCTCCCGCCCATGACGGGATGGGAAAACTATGCCTGGGGCCGGCGCTCGGCCCGGCTGCTGCCGCTAAGGAAAGCCGGGACGCGGAGCCCCGCCGAGAGCTTCTTTGCTGCGGACGCCCCTGGACGTGGCGGGCAGCCGCGAGGGTGAGTGTCCCGCACCGCGGTCAGGCGGGGGCAGCAAGTGCGCGCGGGGAGGAGGAGGAGGAGGACTCGCACTGCTGCGGGCGGGGCGGGATGCGGAAGGTGGGAGAGCTGCCAGCGCGCCTTTATTGCGGGCTGGGCAGCTCCTGCATTCCTGCCTCTCGACTTCTGCCTTCGTATTATAATACAAATTAACATGTTTTGAGTCCTTACTGTGTGCCAGGCTCTGTGCCCAGTGGTTTACCCGTTCCAATAGTAACACCCGTAGCTCTGCCATCTATTGAGCGCCTACTTTGTGCCAAGTCCTGCCAGCACTTTACTTGTGCTCTTTCATTTTCATGACAACAGATTATCCCCGTCTACAAAAGAGGAACTGGGCTTAGAGACATTAATGACTTGGACAGGGTTGCACAGCTAGTAATTGATAAAAAAGGGACTTGAAGTCTGGTAAATCTGAGTCCAATACCCGAGCTAACAATCACAGTTAACATTTACTGAATGCATTATTTCACTTAACCTTCACATTTATTTAAACATATGATACAGACTGGCAAACTGAGCTCAAAAGGTATTGAACGGCAGGCAGAGATTTGTACCCAATGCCTCATGACTCTCTTCACTCTCCTTCCCCACCTAAACTACTTGTCTTAATATGCTTTGTCCTTATTTCTCCATCCCCACTGCTGCTGCCCCATTCTAGGACCTCGCTTTTCAGCTAAACAGTTGCAGTGGGCCCTAATAGTCTCCCAGCCCAGGTCTCTCCTCTGACACCATGAGTCCCTTGCATTACCTCATTGTGATCCTCCTCTGCTCCTTGACCACAAAATTGCCCTGCTTGGAAGCCTGCAGAGGTCCCTTCCTTAGACTGGCCATCTCTCAGAGACCCTGTGTTTCCACCATGCTGAAGTAGCAGTAATAGAAAGACAATGTCTTACATAGGTCAATCCAAGGCTGGTGCTCAGTTAGCACTGTTAAAAATCTGTCCTCTCACATCCTTATTTTTGCCCTCCCTCTGCACCATTCTGTAATTTATTCTGTCATCTGGAGTAATTATATCAATTACTCCTGCTTTCAACTGCCCGATCCTCAAACTCTCCGCACATTTCCAAGCATCACTACAGCTCTTCATTGTAACACATCAGATTCACTGCAGAATTTGTTTCCTCCAAAATGTCTGACTTCTCCCCATCTCCTAGCAGGGATACCACACTTACCTGTCTTCCAATCCTTAAACCTTAGGGTTACCTTTTGTTTTAAATGTTATAAAAGTAACGATGCTCATCACAAGAAATTCGAACAGTTCAAAAAGGTAGAAAGAGAAAAGTAAAAGCCCACACACTCCCTCCCAATTCTGAAAGGTAACCCCTTAACAAGATTGTGTCTTTTCGGAAAGTATTTCCCCAACCCTTCTGTACATATATATACTCTGTATTTGTGCTGTTTTTTTTTTTTTTAAACTCAAAGAGAAGCATACTTTACATTCCATGGTACAACTTGCTTTTTTCACTTAACAGTGTGTCTTCGCCATATTTTCATATCTGCATACACAGGCTTACTTTGTTCTTCTAATGGGCATAGTGTGTCATTGTATGGATGAACTGAGATTATTTTTCACAAGGCTGGAGTCACGTTTGAAGCCACTCTGTCTCCATCGAATATTCAGCAAGTTCTCCAAGGTGTCACTTTTTTCCTCTGCAAATCTCCCTATTCTTCCCCCCGTCTCACTATTCCTTCTCTTATGCTGACCCTGCTGATCAGACAGCCTCTCCTGCTGTCTCAATCACTGATGCTTCCTACTCCTGAATGTTCACTGTGGGGTAACAGAGTCTCTCTCCACACCCACAGCTTCACCCACTCCTTCTTCCTGGTCAAAGGCCTGCCAACCTTAATTTACCTCTGTGAGATGAACTCTTGCATAAATCAAACTTCTGTTAGTTATATTCCATTTTAGCTTCTCTTTTTTTTTTTTTTTTTTTTTTGAGAAGGAGTCTCGCTCTGTTGCCCAGGCTGGATGGAGTACAGTGGCACAATCTCGGCTCACTGCAATCTCCGCCTCCTGGGTTCAAGCAATTCTTCTGCCACAGTCTCCCCAGTAGCTGGGACTACAGGCGCACGCCACCTCACCCAGCTAATTTTTGTATTTTTAGTAGAGACGGGGTTTCACCATATTGGCCAGGCTGGTCTCAAACTCCTGATCTTGTGATCCGCCCACCTCGGCCTCCCAAAGCGCTGGGATTACAGACATGAGCCACCGCGCCCAGCCCATTCTAGCTTTTCTTTTGAAAGGAATTATGTGCCAAATATTTTTTCAAGCAAATAACCTTCCCCTGGATTTGTTCACTTCTGTTAAGCGGCTTACTCCTATAACACACATACACATGCGCATACACATCACTGCCCTGTTAGTAACTCCCCTGTTAGCTGAGGGGCCATGGTAGAGGAGCATGAGCTCTGGGCCCTGAGCCAGCAGGCCTGAGTTCCACCCAAACATTGACCTAGGAAAAGTAATTTTTCCCTTTTCTGAGCTCTGTTTTCTCTTCTGCCAAGTGGAGATGACAGTATCAGCCTCTTAGAAGTGTGGGGATATTTAAAGGAGATATGAACATCAAAACTTTGAAATAAGAACACACAACATACATGGAGAATCATTACTTTTTTCCTCTAGATTAGGGTTTGCAAACCCAGATACTGACAGAGACTGTGCACAATGTGTATAGGAATGGGATGCATGACATTTGGGAGTGGTGAGGACTGTGGACACTCTAGAACACAGGCTCTCTGTCCTAGTCAGTGTGGGGCACCGTGACAACACCACAGACTGGGGAGCTGCAACAATAGACATTTATTTCTCACGATCCCTAGAGGCTGGAAGCCCGTCATCAAGGTATCTGCAGTGTTGGTTTCTTCTGAGTCCTCTCTCTGTGGCTTGCAGGTGGCCATCATCTGCTGTGTCTTCACATGGTTGTCACTCTGTATGTGTCTGTGTCCTGATCTCCTCTTAATGTAATGACACCACTCATACTGGATTAGGGCCTACCCATATGACTCATATTACCTTGGTTACCGTTTTTAAGGTCCTATCTCTAAATACAGTCCCATTCTGATAATCTAAGAGTTAGGACTTCAATGTGTGAATTCTGGGGAGACACAAGTCAGCCTGTAATACCTTGTCTCAAGGGGCAGCTACCTGTTGACCTGCCCAAATGCAGGCTCAGTGCTGCCCAGATCCTTCTGCTGCCCAAGAAAAGCTGCAAACGTCGATGTTAACAGAAAATCTCCCAAGTTTTACATTGGCAACAATTTCAAATTAAAAACCCAAAACAAAAAGTACAGAGTAGTCTGTGATCTGTGTGAGGCCACTGATAAGCCAACTGATCCCTGCTTGTCTAGGCTATAATTTCCTCAGTGGCAGGGGCATGTTCCATAGCTTTTTAATCCTCCTCAGCCAGTCTCTGCACGTTGTTTATTTTTATTTTTATTTTTTTGACAATGTCTTGCTCTGTTGCCCAGAATGAAGTGCAGCGGCACAATCTCTGTTCACTGCAGCCTCTGCCTCCTGGACTCAAGCGATTCTCCCCACTCAGCCCCCCAAGTAATTGGGACTACAGGCATGCACCACCACGCCCGGCTAATTTTTGTAGTTGTTGTAGAGATGAGGTTTTTTCATATTGTCCAGGCTGGTCTCGAACTCCTAGGCTCAGGCACTCCACCTGCTTTGGCCTCCAAAAGTGCTGGGATTACAGGTGTGAGCCGCCACACTCAGCCTGCACATTGTAATATTAACAAAAAGTTAAAAGCTAATCATTGAATGACTAAATTTGAATTTTACAATCTTGTTTAAAGTAGGGCACACCTGTAGAAATCCTGTACCTCTTTGCATTTATGCCCAGCTATACAATTGCATCAGCCATTATAACTGCTTTCATTGCCATTGATGCCAAAGTTTGCAAATGTTCAGCTCCTCACAGGGTCACTGTTATGGCCACTTTACAGATGGGGAAACAGCAGACCCAGGTCTATCCAGGTCTACCCAGGTCTGCTTGTTTACTCTCATGAGTGTGGCAACCTTCTCCCATGACATCATCTCTCTCTTTGTTCTCAGGAATGATTATTGTATCAAAAATCACTACTGTTACTGAGTGCTTACTGTGGGCTGGTTGCTGCATTATCTCATTAAATATTCACAATTACTCTGTAAGGGAGGTGTGAGCAGTCAAATTACTCAAGGGAGGCATTCCTAAAGACCTCAAATAATTCAAAACTGGTGTCATTAAAAGCTCACGGGCTGAATGGAAAACCAAACATCGTACGTTCTCACTCATAAGTGAGAGCTAAGCTATGAGGATGCAAAGGCATAAGAATGACACAATGGACTTTGGGGACTCAAGGGGAAAGGGTGAAAGGGAGTGAGGGATGAAAGACTACAAATAGGGTACAGTGTATACTGCTCGGGTGATGGGTACAACAAAATCTCACAAATCACCACTAAAGAACTTACTCATGTAACCAAACACCACCTGTTCCCCAATAATCTATGGAAATTAAAAATTTTTTTAAAAAGCTCACCTGCTGAAGAATGGTAGATATATCTGATTACCTGTTAGGACAGTGCTGTTATGTGGCTATAGCATAAACACAGTTTACAACTTACAATTCACACTGCCTTACAAGATTCTTGACAACTTTTAACTTGGGAAAATTGGGGTTATTTCAGATTTCACACATCAAGTGAAACAATGAATATTCAAATTCAAATAAGACCATACAGTATTATTTTTCTCATTTTACAGACAAAGAAACTGAGGCCTAGAGAGATTAAATAGCTTGGCCCAAGGTCAAACAGCTGGAAAACGACTTAACCACCAGACCAGCTCGTGCTTCTCTAGGGGTAGACCTGTATCTGATTTTTTTTTTCTTTGTAGAGATGGCGGGGTGAGGTGGGGTGAGGGTCTCACTTTGTTGGCCAGACTGGTCTCGAACTCCTGTCTTCAGGTGATCCCCCCACCTCAGCCTCCCAAAGTGCTAGGATTATAGATGTGAGACATTGTGCCCGGCCCTGTATCAGAAGTTTAGGGTTACTCTGAACGCCCATCAGGGCCTGACCAGAAATGACTCCATGGAAGTTCTTGGGTTCACCCAGAAAAGTCAAGGAAAACTTAGCCTTTTCTCCCCGTCCCCTTCAAAGTTCAGATTTTGTTTCTCTCCCTCAGTTCTTAGATCTTCAAGTGTAGTCCCTTTTATGTCATTCCCAGGGATTGTTGCCTAATCCCAAAATTTCCTTCCCCTACCGCCTGCCTGGTCTTGAATGCTGTTATGTCTAGATGCTGTTAGGTGCCTATTACAAAGGAAAAGGAGAGTGAGGCTTTTCTTTCCTGGTTACACAGGTGTGCCGGCTGGATGCTCAGGTAAGCAGACAGTTATAACCTGCCCAGGTAGTTCTAGGGATCAGAGTGGGCCCTACAGGAGCAGCAACTACATCTTTTCACCTCTAATTCCCCAGTGTCTGGCCTCAAAGGCAGTAATAATAAACCATACTATGTATTGGGTATCCATGTGCCAGGCTACAGTATCATGCACACATGCACACCTCATATCCCATTTGGCCCTGTCGCTTGATGAAATGAGCACCATCCCGCTTCTTCCCTGGTCTTTGTATTATGGAGCACAGACACGCCAGGTGGCTCAAAGTTGTGGAGCCAAGGCAATACCCCATCCTTCCCTCAGAGCAGAAACAGCAAGGCATGAAAAAAGGCCCAGCCTCCCTAGGACTTTTTTTTGGTAGCACCTGACAGAGCCATAACTCAAACTAATAAGTGAAAATGGGAATTTATGAGAAGCTACAGGAGTCTCTACCTGAAATGCATGCAGGACTCAGGGTGGCAGATCAGGACTGGTTTTTGTTAGTTCAACTGCAGTTAGTGGCAATTACAATTTTAAACAAGGTCTTAAAACTCGTATCATTACATTCAACATCCATTATCTTGTTTGATTTTCGGAAGGGCAAGAAATAATAAAATAATAGAAGCTAATGCTTTTATACCTCTTGCCATATGCCAGGCCTTATTCTAGAAACATTAAATCCTCGTAACAACTGTCTAAGGTAGGTTCTATTATTATAGTGTTCATGTTGGAGAGGAGGAGACTGAAGGGGAGAGATTAAGTAACGTGTAAACGTACTACAGCTAGTTCATGGCATCTGAACTCACACAGCTATGCTGGAGCTATTATGGAAGCCACCATGCAGCTATTGGAGACTTGAAATGCTCCAGTCTGAATTGAGATCCGCTGCAAGTGTGAAATACATCACTGGGCTTCAAAGACTTAGTACTAACTTAAGAATGTAAAATGTCTCATTAATAATTTTTATGGTGATTACATGTTGAAATGATGATATTTGGGAAATCAAGGGCTAAATAGCATTGAAATTAATTTCATCTGTTTCTTTTTTACTTTTTTAATGTGACTACAAGACAAACTGACACATGTGACTTGCGTCATTTTCCTATTGGGCTGAGCTGCTCACACCCACTCCCCCACCGCTGTAGTCAGGCACGTGGAGACTGGCCCTGAGGATGCGATATGGGGATGTGAACACCCTCAGCCGCCTTCTCTACCCCTCACATCTCACACAGCTGCTGCATTCTTCTCTCCCATGGCAGTCTTTGGTCTCCACGTGGCAGAAAACAGCTGCTTGATGGCTTTGTCTTCAGCTGCTCCAGAGCCTGACTCTTGCCCTCATTGTGCAGAAGAGGCAGCTGAGGCTCAGACGTGCAGCAGGCCAGGGCCCAGGGGGTGGGCTCCACTGCCCACCACGTTATACACCACGTTTGTCATTTTGTAAAGGCTGGGCTTGTATATATTAGAAGGTATAATTCTTCGGCTTTAACATACGGGCTGATTTCCTGTGTGCTTTCAGGAATTCTTGCTGAGACAAACCCCTGGCTTCTGAGACCTTGTTAGATCATGATGTGTCCTTGGATCTCATTTTCTAGGCTGAACCAGAAATGAGGAGAGAGAAAATAGCAGATCAAATATTTTCTGAGGCATCCTGTCAAGTGGGCCCCAGGACTTTTAAGCCTCTGTATTTAGACTCTGGATTCTGGACAGTTTCCAAAAGGACACTGATCTTGAGATCTGGAGAGAGGGGACATTTCGTGAGTACTGTGAGGAGCGGCAGCCAGCCGCTTTTTCCTCCAAAGGATCTCTTTAGCTTTTCAGAGAAGCTGGAGAGGACTGTTTCCAATTTACTTCCTGGAATTCAGGGAGGGTGTGGAGTGTTTTTTATTATAGTATTCTATTCTCCCATCAAAGTGGATTTTCAGCAAGCTTCATCTGCAAGCAAGCCTTGTCCCTTTTAACACCAAACACAGGGAGAATTGCCCTGCTGGGCGAGATTTGGGTGTCCTCCTCCACCAAGGATGAGGCCTCCCCTGAAACACTCCGGGGGCTCCCAGTGGGAGTTCAGGACTGTGATCCCTTAGTTCAATTGCAACTAGTAACAATTACAATTTTAAATACGACTCTAACTTTTGTATCACGTTTTGTTTTCAAATCCACTATCTTATTTGATTCTCTGAATAACCCTGTAAGGCAGACTGGGCAAATGTTAATATCTCCATTTTACAGGTGAGGAAATGAAGGCCCAGATAAGATGAAATGACTTTTTCACAGTCACACAATCAGTAAGTTACAAAACTAGGACTGGGACCCCAGTCTTCAGAATCCAAGCCCAGTCATTGCACTTGGTTTTCCTCAGTAGCCAAGTGAGGCTTTGTCATCCGCACGTTTATTGAGACCTTGTGATCCCCTTGTTTTATAAATTATACTAATACCGGTGGGCTGGGGAGGTCCTCAAACGCCAGTGGGACCTCGACCCCAGCCAGTGTCCAGGCTCTTGACACCATCTCAAGAAGGAATTCAAGGATGAGTCAGAAAATTGTGAGAGTATGGTGATTTTTTGCAAGGGAAAACAGTACACACTCAGGAAAGGGGGCTGTGGGCATTCTCAAGAGAGAGTTGGGCGGAAGTGTTTGGGGTTTCTATCTTTATGGGTTTCTTTAACCAAGAGGTGGAATATTCATGAAAATTCCTGGAAAAAGGTGGAGATTTCCCAGAACTGTGGTGCCACTCATTTCTACACCAAATATGGGTGTTCTCGGAGCTGTCGTGGCACTGGTGGGTGTGTGATTGAGTACATGAATGAGCGTATAAAGAGGTCCTAGGTGAAACCTAGATCAAATCCATCACCATGTTGGGTCCAGTGGGTCTTAGCCAGCTTGGTCCACACCCTGTTTTTCAGGGTCTTATCGGTCTATATAGCCTCTAATCATGTCAAATTGCTGCCTGGGATTTTTCTCCTATGACCACCCTGGATTATTCCAGTCTCCGTAAGGGTGGCCAGTTCATTCAAGGTTATTCAACAGCTGCGTGTTGAGCACTTACTCTATGCAGTGCTGCGCTAGGCTCCAGCAGCCCAACTGAGAGCAACATGCAGGGCCCATACGTTCCTGGACCTTCCATTCCAGGGAAAGAGCCAGAGAGTTAACAAGTCAAGAAACAAACAAATACATAATCACAAGTTGGGCCAGGTGCCTTGAAAGAACAGGATGGGAGAAGAGCATATGCAGGATGGGTGCAATGCTTTGGATCACGTGATCAGGGCAGGTCCCTCTGAGGAGATGATATGAGACCTGAGATTTGAAGGATGAGGCTGGCAGCTACCTGAGGGCTTCCCAGAGGAGGCTAAGGATTGGGGGCATTTTAGGCACAGTTCTTTCCAACTGTGGAGCGTTTACAGTGTCAAACACTGGGCTAGATAGAATCTTTGAATGCATTCCTTCACTCACTTCTCACACAAACTCCCTGAGGTAGGTATACTATTATTTTCATTGCATAGTTGAGGGAATCAAGTGCTGGGTGTTCCATGGCTCTTAACCACGGAGTTAAATGCCACTCCTATCTGTCAGTATGTCAAAACCTGATAACCAACAGGTCAGATTTATTTGAGCATAATTTACATCTTCCAATCTGCAACGGGAGACTGTTCAGCACCCAGGCCTAGTAGGCTTGCTCAAGACAAGTATTCCTGGAGCTTCTACTACTAGCAGACACATTCAGGAAGGATCAATGAGAGGCCCACATCCCCACTTTTGGCACCTCTCACATCACAGTCTGGGCAGAGGGCCCTTGGGAATAAACCAGAGGGCCATGTCCTGTGGGCCAGGAGGAAGACTTCCCTGACAGTAGACCCAGCCTGTGGCACTTTAGCTCCTAGCGCTTTTCTAGAACATGTGTATTGATGAATCATTAGCTACTTAACAGAGAGATGAGAAGCCCAGGGACTGGGCAGCTGAAAGCCAGACTTAAGAACTCATCCAAGTTCAGCCAGGTACGGTGGCTCACACCTGTAATCCCAGCACTTTGAGGCGAGGCAGGTGGATCACGAGGTCAGGAGTTCGAGACCAGCCTGGCCAGCATGATGAAACCCCGTCTCTACTGAAAATACAAAAAATTAGCTGGGCATGGTGGTGCACACCTGTAGTCCCAGCTACTCAGTGGGCTGAGGCAGGAGAATTGCTTGAACCCAGCAGATGGAGGTTGCAGTGAGCTGAGATTGTGCCACTGCACTCCAGCCTGGCAACAGAGCGAAACTCCATCTCAAAAGAAAAAAAAAAGAACTCATCCAAGTTTAGCAACCCACAATTCCATTTCTGGGGTTTAACCAACTAATATTTTTTATCCCTTTAGTAGGAAGGCTCTAATGAAGGCTTCCATATTCAACTAACACCTTCCCACCCCCAGAAAGGACAATTTAGGAACTCAGATTGTTTTTTCACAGGTGAGAAAGGACTAATACTTACCTCTCTTCCAGTTAATTGGACAGCTCTCTATGGAGCACCTATTCTATGTAAGGCATTCTGCAAGGCTGGCCCCACCCTAGGGGCCAGAGAGGGAACAACCTAGCCCCTATACTGTAAGGGGTCAAAAGCAAGGAGGGATTTGATCTGATTCGGGTTAGAAAAGCAGAGGAAAAAAGAACAGATTTGTATCAAGGGGTGTCAGTGCTCTCTCTTCTGGATTTCAGCCACTGTCTGGTTTTCTCTTCGCTGTGAATTTTCTTGAGGGCAGAGTCTGCGTCTCCAACACTTACTAATTAAGCAAATATTTCTTGAACATTCACTGTGTGTGAGGAAGTTTGAAGCCAGGTGGCCAGCTGGGGTCCTGTACTCATGGAGCTTACATTTTAGTGGAGACACATGGGGGAGGCAACCAAGTAAAGTGAATATGGGTGAGTGGTTTCAAGTGCTGGAAAAGAAACAAAGAGCTGGGAAAAGGGAGCTTGCAGAAAGCGGGCCCTGGCTGAGAGGGCACGTCAGGGAATGCCTGGAGGAAGTGACACTTAAACTGAAATACAGCAGATAAAGAGCCAGCAAACCAAGAGGGTGGAGCCGTGAGGTTACTGGTGGAGTGGCTGGAGCCTTGGGGCTGAATGGAGCTTGGCCTAGAAAAGGTAGGGGGGGTGGGTGCTGGGCCAGAGGAGCCGAGGGAGCCAGGGAGGAGCTGAGGTTGGGGCAGGGGCTAGAGCCAGCTCAACTGGGTCATTGTAAGCCATGGCCTGGGTTCTGATGTTTGCTATTTTAAGCCAGCACCTACTGGAGGGTCTTGGGGAGTGACACCCTGATCTTTTGGTTCAGGCCTTGGAAACTCCCCCATTAACACACCAGAGGGGCTTATGGTGGGGACGCAGGGCCCAGGAGGCTGTCCCCTCCACGCCTCTCATCACCTTGTCTAATCCAAGTGTGGGCCTCTCAAAGGACAGGAGGTTTTGCTCAAGCATTGATTTACTCCAGCACCCCAAGAGAGAGAAAAAGCATCTTGTACATTTTCAAAGTCATGTACTGTGTGTGTAAAAATTGTAAAATAAAATACGGGGCATCAGAGAGATTTCTCTATGGCTGTGTGTGGTTTTGGCATATGCTTCAAGGTCTTTTCTGTAATGTGGAATATTTAGGGGGAAAAATATAAGAAATGCTGACATAATGGAAAGCATTTGGGTACTAGGATCAGCCAAACCCAAGTTCAAATATAACTTCTGCCACTAACTACTTGTGTAAACATAAGTAAATTAGCCTCTCCAAGTTTCAATGTCTTTTATAAAATGGGGGGAAAATAGCAGGGGCAGGAAGCAAGGTGGCATGGATTAAGCATAGTTTTCAGAGGCACACAGACATGGGTTTGGATGCCATCTCCATTAATCCCTGATTGTGTGACTCTGGGTAAATAACTTCACTTCTTGGAGTATCTGTTTTTTCCTCTGAAAAAAAAAAAATGGGACAATAAGGGCTCAGGTAAGCTTCATAGGGCTCTAGTAAGCTTTGTATAAAACAATGCAGCAGGCTGGATGCGGTGGCTCACGCCCGTAATCTCAGCACTTTGGGAGGCTGAAATGGGTAGATCGCTGGACTGGAGTTTGAGACCAGCGGATGACATGGCAAGACCCCATCTCTACAAAAAATACAAAAATTAGCTGGGCATGGTGGCACGCTCCTATAGTCCCAGCTACTCGGGAGGCTGAGGAGGGAGAAACACTTGAGTCCGAGAGGTGGAGGTTGCAGTGAGCCGAGATCACACCACTGCACTCCAGCCTGGGCGACAAAGTGAGACAAAAAAAGCAATGTAGATACAGGGCTTCACACAGTGCCTGGAACATTGTAGGTGCGTAATAAGGTCAGTTTGCTTCTGCCTTGGTTTCCCCATCTGTAACTGAAGAGGTTGGATTAGATGGTTCCTTGAGGCCCTCCCCAAGTTCTTGATTCTAAATGTATTTAAAAGGTGCTAGCTGAGAGTGGTGGCACACTCCTGTAGGTCCACCTACTTGGGACAGAAGGCTGAGGCAGGAGGATCACTTGAGCCCAAGAGTTCAAGGCTGTAGTGAGCTCTTGCACCACGCACTCCAGCCTGGGCAACAGAGCAAGACCCCCATCCCTAAAAAGAAAAAAAAAAAAATTAAAGAAAGGCCCTGGAAGAGTTAATCTGCCTGGATTCCTTGGGGCCTTAGTGCCCCTCTAAGCACCCTGCCCCCCAGGCTTTCTCAACACCCTTGTGTAGAGAGTGGGGTGAGGGTGGGGCAGGGCACAAGCTGGGAGCAGGGCTATTTGGAGCCTTGTTTTTCTTGGAGGTGTTGTGGAGGCAAGGAGACTCTCCTCTCCCTCCCTTCCTCTAGGTTTGGAACTAGAATCTAGTCTCCCCGCCTTTATTTCCAAAACAGTTCCTGGCTCTAGCTCCCAAGACTCCTCTGGGACTCCAGGAGCTTCAGGCTCCAGTTCAGAAAACGCTTCCTCCCTGTGTGTCTCAGACATACACCCTTCCACCCAGGCACTGGGGCCTGCCCCAAACCAGCTTTCGCAGACAGGCATTCCCTCTTTGTCCAGAGAAGCTGGTGCAAGGCCATTGTGGGCAAGAGAGCAAATCCGCCTTCCTCTTGTGGAGCCTGTGTGGCTGGGCATGGAGGTCAGAAGAGAGAGGGAAGTTGTCAGCTGTGACAGATGGTTCCCTTTCTCTCCCTCTCTCTCATCCGGCTGGCTCTCTTTTCTGCCTATCTCTCTCCCTCTCTCTCGTCCGGCTGGCTCTCTTTTCTGCCTGTCTTCAGCTAGCTGTTTGCAGGATTCTCATCTGCCTCGAAGACTCGCTTCTACTTCCTCCCTCCCTCTCTCCCTACTGCAAAATGGTTGTAGACTGCAACTTTCCAAATCATTTCGAACCTGCTTTAAAAATTCAGTTTCTATTCTGGGGGTCCCAGATGTGCTGCAGCTCACAAATAAGGCCAACCAGTTTTCCAAGACTCTCCTAACGTAGACAAGGGAAAGAAATGGTGATTCGCAGGGCCTGGGGAGTGTCTAGGCCGTAGTTTTCCAAAGCACCTGTCATTCATGTAACATTTCCATGATGTTTGCCGTACCTGCCTACCATCTCTACTATTATTTATCCAACCTAGGTTGAGCAAGTGTGACATCAGAAATACAATCAAACTGCGTCCTTATTTTTGCCTACCCCTCCCTACTTATAATTTAGTCAGTGAGGGGAGCTCCTCCTCCCCCTGGTTGAAGTCTCCACTCCCAGGCAACCCACACCTCAATTTCCATTCGAAGGTGAGATTTCTTCCTGCTCCCCCAGTGAAGGTGTGAAACGGGCAAGGCCATCTGCTCTCCTTGTCAGCTCACCTCTTTCCAAGTTGAAGGGAGGGGAGGTACAGGGACAGGAGGAGGATTTCTAGATGTTTCACGACTGGGGCGGGCCTAGACTGCTCTGTGTCTCTGTGCCTGGCAGACATTTAAAGCTGTCTTTTCCATGGGGGCCTTTTGCAGGCTCTTTGGGAGTAACCATTTTGGGCCCTGTGATTGTCACACTGCTGGGATGTGGGCAATGAACATTTTCCTTTCTCTGCAAGTCTAGGCCTTCCCCTCAGCATCTGTTTCCAGGGTTAAAGATCCTGGAGGGGGCAGGAGGAGAGGTATGGTCAGCCTCTTTCTGAGGGGAACAGCCAGAGGCAGCCAAAAAGCCTGGACAGGCTTCAAGAGCCAGGGGCCAAGCAGAGTCTGAAGGGAAAGGGGATTGAAAGCCCAGAAGGAAAAATGAGTTCCAAAGGTCAATGCCTGAGTAATGCCCCTGCTGTGCAACCAGGACCACAGCTGCCGAGGATCCCCCTAATACTTAAACGCTCTGATTGGATAGCCACAGGCTGAGTGAGGACTACAAAGCCCACAGTGCTTTGTATCTGGAAAGAGAACAGATTGAAGTCTGAAAGCCTCACCATTGGAGCTAGAAGAGACCCTAGAGACCATCTACTCTAGTGGTTCCCAAAACAAGGTCTCTGGACCACCATCAGCAGCATCCCTTGGAAACTTATTAGAAATGCAAATGGTCCAGCTTCACCCCAGAACTAATGAATCAGAAACTTTGGGGATAAAGCCCAACAACCTGTGTGTTAACAAGCCCTCGAGGTGAGTGTGATGTGCACTGAAGTTTAGGAACCACTGCTCTAGCCCAGCCCCTGTTGTTCAGGTGAGGAAACTGAGGCCCAGAGAGGGAAAAGGGTTTGCCTAAGGTCACAAAGCAAGTTGCCATTTTATAGTTAATCGCATGGCAGGAAGTCATGCCTGGGATGTTCCCCCTCCTGGTTTCATTCTTGAGAGAGAGGCTGTTAATTACAAAGCAAAGGAACTGATTTGTTGAGAGATCTTGGGCAAGTTGCTTATTTCTGCTCTGGGTCTCAGTTTCTGCGTATGCATAGTGAGGGCAGGGAGTAGATACCTCCAGGTGCATAGCACACTGATCTCCAGTGGGATCATGCTATTGTTGCCATCAGCCTTAAGGACACGGTCTAGCCTGGGACAGGAGGGCACAGGCTCTGGATCTGGACGGCCTGGTTCAAACCTTAGCCCTGCCATCTACTCATCGCATGATGTAGACCAGGAGTGTCCAATCTTTTGGCTTCCCTGTGCCACATTGGAAGAAGAATTGTCTTGGGCCACACATAAAATACACTAACGATAGGTGATGAGCTTAAAAAAAATCGCAAAAAATATCTCACGATGTTTTAAGAAAGTTTACAAAACTTGTGTTGGGCTGCATTCAAAGCCATCCTGGGGTGCATGCGGCCCACAGGCCCTGGGTTGGAAAAGCGTGATGTAGACACATTGCTCAACTTCTCTGAGCCTCCGCTTCTTCTCCTGTATCTATTCTATAAGGGTATTGTGAAGATCAAGTAATGAATGGAAAGCTCTTAGCACATGCCTGGTGCACAGGAAGCGCTTGGGGGAGGAGCTGCTACCACGGCCTGCCAGGGTCACTCAGGTGATGGTTGACCTCCACTCAGTAACTGAATCCTCAGCCCTCCTCATGTGCAACCCTGAGTCTCCCATGAGAAGCAGACTAGTTGCAAAGTCACCTACAATTCAAACATTATCCTTGTAGAACTGTAACTTTCTATTCATGCCACAGATTTGGATGAAACCATGGATCATTTCTCTCCATTCACAGCTCCTCCCAGTCATCAGTCTCTGGGTCATAAGTTCTGCATCCATTTCAGCCACTCTGGAAGATGATGGTCTGATGATGAGGCCTCACCCCCGAGACCCCTTCAAAGTGTATTCTGGGTAATGACTCCACTCACCCAAATACGTCCTCAAGATATGACAACTCTGTCCACATCACATCTACTTGTATGTGATGCAGGAAAGAGCAAGAGACAGAAATCCAACTGAGAGTATCCCAGCTGCCTCCTCCTGTGCATCCCCTCTGACCAGCCCCAGGTCAGCTTGGTGGCCACACTCACCTGTCACAGCTCTCTTGCCTCCCACAGGTAACCACCATGATCCCCTGGGTGCTCCTGGCCTGTGCCCTCCCCTGTGCTGCTGACCCACTGCTTGGCGCCTTTGATCGCAGGGACTTCCGGAAAGGCTCCCCTCAACTGATCTGCAGCCTGCCTGGCCCCCAGGGCCCACCCGGCCCCCCAGGAGCCCCAGGGCCCTCAGGAATGATGGGACGAATGGGCTTTCCTGGCAAAGACGGCCAAGATGGACACGACGGCGACCGGGGGGACAGCGGAGAGGAAGGTAAGAGGCCTATACCTGCCACTCTCGTTCCCACCTGGCTGACAGCATCCAGCATGTGGGGGGCGTCATGAAGTTAATAAAACTAGTATTAATCCTCTTCATTATAAATCAAATTACTATTTACTTATAAATCTATCTATCTATATCTATATCTATATATATTTTTTCCCCCTTGAGACAGAGGCTTGCTCTGTCGCCCAGGCTGGTGTGCAGTGGTGTGATCTCAGCTAACTGCAACCTCTGCCTCCTGGGATCAAGCAATTCTCCTGCCTCAGCCTCCTGAGTAGCTGGAATTACAGATGCATGCCACCATACCTGGCTAATTTTTGTATTTTTTAGTAGAGAGGGGGTTTCACCATGTTGGCCAGGCTGGTCTCAAACTCCTGACCTCAAGTGATCCATCTACCTCGCCCTTCCAAAGTGCTGGGATTACAGGCATGGGCCACTGTGCCCGGCCTCAGAGCAGTTTATTCTGAAAGGAACATGGGTATTGAATTTTGTGTTCCTGCCCCTGGTGCACCTTTGGGTTGCTAAGTGACTTTGGAAAAGTCTCCCAAAATATTACTGAGAACTCTTGATAATTGCAAGTGACAGAAACTCAATTTATAGTCCCAAATGGAATGTATTAGCCCATAAAACTGAGACATCAGGCCAGGCGCGGTGGCTCACACCTGTAATCTCAGCACTTGGGAGGCCGAGGCGGACAGATCACTTGAGGCCAGGAGTTCAAGACTAGCCAGGCCAACATGGCAAAACCCCATCTCTACTAAAAATACAAAAAATTAGCCAGGTCTTGTGGTGTATGCCTGTAATCCCAGCTACTCTGGAGGCTGAGGTAGGAGAATTGCTTGAACCCAGGAGGCAGAGGTTGGAGTGAGTTGAGATCGTGCCACTGCACTCCAGGCTGTGAAACAGAGCAGGACCCTGTCTCAAAAAAAAAAAAAAAAAAAAAAAAAAAAAAGCCTGAGAAGTCCAAGAGCCAAGCTCCAGGAATAGCTGAGTCCAGGAGCTCAAATATCATTGTCAGGGCTCTGCTTCTCTCTGTGTTTGTTGTATCCTCACAAAGGCTGGAAGTTCTGAAATAGCACTGCTGGGCTCCAGCCCACATCTTCCTGGCTTCATCCACAGAGCAAATCTCAGAACAGCCAATTCTCCTTGGCCACATGTGTATCCTGGACCAATTCCCTTGACCAAGGAGGTGAGGTGCCTCCATTTGCAGGGCAGGCTCATGGACCCACCCCTGCGTGTGTGTGAGTGGGTGGTGGGGGCAGTCAGTCATTGTGACTGACAGCCCCGCTAGGACCGTATGAAATGAAATGGTGAAGGGCAACTCCCCAAAGGAAGGAATGCCAGGCAGACGGCGAGCAGAATGGATATACTCTACAGACCTTTCCGTTGTGACATTCCTTATATCTCCAAACTTTCACCCCAGCAACCAAGCACTTTTCAGTGTCAGCGGCATCCCTAAGCCTACATTTTAAGCAGTAGAGAAATATAATAATTTTTATTTGTATGGCATTTTAATATTGACAAAGCACTTTTGAACATGTTGCCCATCTGACCATCCATATTGTATGCCAGAGGGATTTTTATTTTCCCCATGTTACAGATGAGGATACTGAGAGTCAGAGTGATTCAGTTGATAGCAAAATGTCATCCTTGCAAGAACGTGAACTTTGGAAACAAACCTGGACACTGATTTTGACAAACTACTTCTCTCCAAACCATGGTTTCCTCATCTCTAAAATATGGATAATAATAGCACCTGTCTCACAAGGTTGTGGTAAAGATGAAATAAAACAATGTATGAAGCACCAGTCTCAGCATAGACATACAATAAATGTTAGGCACCCTGTAATTGACTTATTGAGCTCACATAACATGCAGATAGCTGACTCCAAATCCAGGTCTTTTCCTACCACACCAAACTAATTCCTTCAAAGGTACCTCCTCCCCAGGAGATTAGTATAAAAGTAACCATCGTAGCTTTAACTGGGGTGGGTCTTCCAGCGTGCTGGGCACTGGTGTCATGATATCCAATTTCCTGACCACGGCGGCAGACTCAGGTCTGGACATGTGCTCCAAGCAGGCCAGCTAGAGTTTTCCCTGAGATTTGCCTATGGATCCTGAGGGACAGAGTCTCTGCTGTTGACTTTTTCCCCAAATAGATAAAGCTTACCAGGAAGTTCTACCATGTACTGGGGCTGCCTTTGGCCATCTGTTCTGCTATGTGTTGAGTCTCTGCAGAGAAGGAAGCCACCACACCAAGGAAGGCAGTGTTGGGAGAGTCCCAGCGCATGTAACTCAAACAAAGCTTGTCACCCTGGGGCCAATTCAGGATAACATCCAACCACCCGCCATCACCACACATACAAATTCACCTCCAGAAAAGTCTTTCAAGAGTAAAGTCAGCTTTTCCCAAAGTCTCTCAAAAAAGGTAAAGAAGAGGGAAGCACATTATATAATACATGGTAGGACCTCCTGGTAAGCTTTTTAATCTATTTGTCTCCCGCCAAAATCCCCAAGTCAAAATGACTTGGAGGCTGCGTGGTGGCTCATGCCTGTAATTTCAGCAGTTTGGGAGGCCAAGGCAAGAGTATTGGGAGGCCAGGAGTTTGAGACCAGCCTGGGCAACATAGGGAGACACCATTTCTACAAAAAATTTTAAAATTAACTAAGTGTGGTGGCGTGTGCCTGAAGTCCCAGCTACTCAGGAGGCTGAGGCAGGAAGATTACTCGAGCCCAAGAGTTTGAGGTTACAGTGAGCTATGATCGCGCCACTGCACTCCAGCCTGCATAACAGCGTGAGACTCTATCTTTAAAAAAAAAAAAAAAAAAAAAAAAAAAAAAAAAAGATTCTGTCTCTATTCCTCTTCTCTTGGCCCCTTTTCCCACCTTTTGTTTATTTTCATTTTTTCAAGAAATAGCTTTGTGACTTTTCTGAGTTTTATTTTTTCCCATTCTTTTTGTTTATTTTTAATTATATGAGTAATATACAAATACAGTCTCATTGTAATATATTCAAACAATGCACATAAAGCAAAAGTCCTCCTTACTTACTACCCCTTCTCATCCTTCCCTCACCCTCCAGAGGTAACCACTATTAATTGGTTAGGTATGTATTCCTGGCCTTTTTCTGTGTATTTACATATGTATTTAATAATACCAGGCATTGTCAGGCACTTAACATAAGCACTCTGTTCCTGAAAATCAAGTGTTCAGTAACAAAATGCAATTTGGAAACCTCTTTCCGAATTATGTAAAATAGGAAAAATTCAGATGCATTACAGATTAACTCAAAACTCTAAAACACAGTGAAATGCCTACATACAAATGTATAAGAAACAAAGTAACTTGTTAGGATGTAAAATGCCTAAAACTTTACTTCCTTGATCACCCAGTTCATATGGTTCTAACAACCTTGTGTCGAGTGAACTCAAGTCATTATCCATATAGGTTTTGCTTAAAATGTTGTATTGAGTTGAGGGGACATAAACTAAATTGATTTTATGCAATCAGTAGCCAAAAATGTTGGATTGAGAGAAATGTGCATTTTATGAAACATTAGAGTATGAAACATCAAAAAGCCTTCTAAAGGAAAACACTACTGGGGGAATTGTTCTGCAGGGAATGCCAGCTAGTATTTAGGAACGTTTGCTATAGGCCAAGCACTCTTCTATGCGTTTAAATGGGTGTAGAAATATTTAGCACTGTGGGCCGGGAGCGGTGGCTCACGCCTGTAATCCCAGCACTTTGGGAGGCCGAGGTGGGCAGATCACGAGGTCAGGAGTTTAAGACCATCCTGGCTAACACGGTGAAACCCCATCTCTACTAAATATACAAAAAATTAGCTGGGCGTGGTGGCAGGTGCCTGTAGTCCCAGCTACTCAGGAGGCTGAGGCAGAAGAATGGTGTGAACCTGGGAGGCGGAGCTTGCAGTGAGCGGAGATCGTGCCACTGTGCTCCAGCCTGGGCGACAGAGCAAGATTCCGTCTCAAAAAAAAAAAAAATTAGCATTGTGGATTCCATTCCTTTTGTTTTTCTAATTTTTATTTTTTAGAGACAAGGTCTTACTCTGTTGCCCAGGCTGGAATGCAGTGACACAATCATAGCTCACTGTAACCTGGAACTCGTGGGCTCAAGGGATCCTGTCACCTCAGCCTCCCAAGTAGATGGGGCTACAGGCACATGCCACCATGCCTGACTAATTTTTGTATTTTTTGAGAGACTGTCTGGCTACATTGCCCAGGCTGGTCTCAAACTCCTGGCCTCAAGCAATCCTCCAGTCCCAGCTTCCCAAAGTGCTGGGATTACAGACGCGAGCCACCATGCCCGGCCTGCCTTCCTTTTAACACAAAGGGTCTGGCCACCTGCTCTTTCCTCTTAGTGTATGTTAGAGAAGGTTTCATAGAGCACACGTAACTCTACTTTTTTTTTTAACTTCTGCTAGAAATCCACAGTATAGATGGACCATAATGTTTTTTATCATTTGTCTTTGGATGGGCATTTAGTTGTTCCCATTTTTTGCTATTATAAGCAATGCTGCAATAAAATCCTTGTACACGTGGGCAGGGCTTATATGCACTAGGCAGGGATTTTACTAAGATCAATGTGTTGAAATCAAGAGGCTTTTTCCAGTTCTCTTCTCAACCCATTACCAGCGCAGCCCATGGAAGGATTGAGCTGGCAGACAGACCAGACCCTTCCTTAGAAGGCAGGAAAAGGAAAGGGTGTGAACAGTTACAAGTTATTCTTTTTGCCCTGATCCACAGTGATTCTTGAAGGTAAGTATCATCATTTCCATTTTCCAGAGAGCTAGCATTAGGATTTGCACCCACTTCTATGTGTCTGCAAAGCCTTCTTGTTCTTTCTATTACCCAAGCCCTCCTTCTCCAAGATTGGAAGACCAAGGCGCACCCCTCTGCCTAGGTCTGTGAGGACCCTCCATAACACCAGCTGCTCTGTCTTCCAGGTCCACCTGGCCGGACAGGTAACCGGGGAAAGCCAGGACCAAAGGGCAAAGCCGGGGCCATTGGGCGGGCTGGCCCCCGTGGCCCCAAGGGGGTCAACGGTACCCCCGGGAAGCATGGCACACCAGGCAAGAAGGGGCCCAAGGGCAAGAAGGGGGAGCCAGGCCTCCCAGGCCCCTGCAGCTGTGGCAGTGGCCATACCAAGTCAGCTTTCTCGGTGGCAGTGACCAAGAGCTACCCACGGGAGCGGCTGCCCATCAAGTTCGACAAGATTCTGATGAACGAGGGTGGCCACTACAATGCTTCCAGCGGCAAGTTCGTCTGCGGCGTGCCTGGGATCTACTACTTCACCTACGACATCACGCTGGCCAACAAGCACCTGGCCATCGGCCTGGTGCACAACGGCCAGTACCGCATCCGGACCTTTGATGCCAACACCGGCAACCACGATGTGGCCTCAGGCTCCACCATCCTGGCTCTCAAGCAGGGTGACGAAGTCTGGCTGCAGATCTTCTACTCAGAGCAGAACGGACTCTTCTATGACCCTTACTGGACAGACAGCCTCTTTACGGGCTTCCTAATCTATGCTGACCAGGATGACCCCAACGAGGTATAGACATGCCAGGGTGGTCCTCCAGGCAGGGAACAAGCTTCTGGACTTGGGCTTACAGAGCAAGACCCCGCAACTGTAGGCTGGGGGTGGGGGGTCGAGTGAGCGGTTCTAGCCTCAGGCTCACCTCCTCTGCCTCTTTTTTTCCCCATCATTAAATCCAAACCTTTTTATTCATCCAACCATCTATTTATTCACTTCTTTTTAAAGTATCTACTGTGTAACAGGCACTATGTTATTCTCTGAAAGATGCAGCAGTGGACAAGACAGAGTATCTGTCCTCATGCAGCTTACATTCTAGCAGGAGATACAATTTACAAATATACAAGCAAATAATATAATATTATGCCAGGACAGAAATGAACATGCCATGGTTGACAGTAATAGGAATAACAGGAGACAGGGAAGAGGTGGAAATTTGTTTCTTTTTTTAAATTTGCCTTTTTAGGTTTACTTACATACAGTGACTCTCCAGATTTTAAGTTGACAACTCAGTGAATAATTTTTACTTATTGAAACCTCCATGTAGATCAAAGAACAAGCTATTTCCAACTTCTCACCTCCCTTCGCCAAAAGCTCTCTTAAGACCCCTCTAAGACAGTACCTGGAAAATTTCCATTTTTGAGCTGAGTTCCAAAGAAGGAAATAGAGCAACGCAAAGGCCTCGAAAAGAGGTCTCCAGCAAAAGGCTCTGCAAGTGCAAAGACCTTGACAGGAAAGAGGGAGGGGCCAAGGTAAGAACTGAGAAGGGAGGCATGAGGCGTGAGGCTGGAAGATAATACAGAACGTCCCAGGCCATGGCAGAGCTCGTTCCATTCAGAACGTCCCAGGCCATGGCAGAGGTCGTTCCATTCACGAAGGCTTATCAGAATACAAAGTGACACTGATAGGCGGATCATCTTGAATCTGCTCATTGCATGAGTCAAGTCGGCCACAGACTTGAGCACTTTATTATTAGTTAATCTTTTGCAGGCCCGCTTCTCAATGAATGAGATACACCAGGGTATGCACGTGCACCTGAGAACCGCTGCTCTGAGATGGCAGGAATGGATCCCATGCAAATGAATCGCACCCCAAGCACAGGTGTTGCCAGTATGCAGGGATCTGGGGGCTTAAGAAGCTGCAGTAAAAGTCCAGGTGCTGGCGGGATGTGGTAGCTCATGCCTATAATCCCAGGACTTTGGGAAGCTGAGGTGGACAGATCATTTGAGGTCAGGAGTTCAAGACCAGCCTGGCCAACATGGCAAAACGTCATCTAAAAAAATACAAAAATTAGACAGGCGTGGTGTTGGGCGCCTGTAATCCCAGCTACTGGGGAGGCTGAGGCGGGAGAATCGCTTGAACCCGGGAGGTGGAGGTTGCAGTTAGCTGAGATCCTGCCACTGCACTCCAGCCTGGGCAACAGAGTGAGACTATCTCAAAAAAAAAAAAAAAAAAAAACGCAGGTACTGAGAGCCCCATGAAACGATTTGCTGGAGATAATTTTCAGTTGGAGCTGCAGCTCCCTAGCAGCTTTCTCTGGCTGCCCGCCTAGTGAGATCCTCAGGGACAAGGATAGCTGCACGGGATGGTTCCGGAAGGAGTGGCCATCTCCATAAATAAAATGGGGTTTATTTAAAATAACTCCATTTTCTCTGGGCCATAAACGGTTTGGGGTTGGGGTAGGTCTGAAAAGTTCAGGAAAGGCTTTCCGGCCCAATCAGATTGACGTGTGGGTTGGGGTCCCCTGCAGCACCCCTGTGGGAAGGGGTCAGCTTTGGTCAATGAACAGTTCTTTTTACCTTTTCTTTTTCTTACAAAAATAAATTTTAGGAGAGCCTTTCGCTTCTTCCTCTTCCTTCCCTCAGGGATATAGGCATTTGAAGGCATTTGACTTAACCCTTTGTAGCCCAGGTAATAAATCCAAACTCAGCAAGAATGGGCTGGACCCCAGAGCTCTGTGGTTGCCACTTTTTGGCCCATATTGAACTGATGTCCCCTTGGCATCTACCAGGGACTCCTCAGGGAGAGTGTGGGAATGATGGGGGAAGACTCGTCACTCTTTTGTAGAGCGTGGGGCAGATGATAGCAGAGACCTTCCAGGGCCCAGGGCTGGGGTCTTGTCTTCCTTGGATGTGGTCTAGCGTTGCTGCAGATGGTGAGTTTGTGGCAGGTGGGGCAGAAGCAGATGATGCAGTTGAGGCGGGTCTCTGGTAGCCAGTGATGTCAAGGATGAGGGCTCCTTTATCCCCTGACACTTCTGAGGATGGCTGCCTCCTTGGTGAGCCACTTGGAGGTCTCAGGCTGATCATGCGGGATGGTGGCCCAGATGAGGAAGGGGATCCAAGGCGGTGGCCTTCCCAGATGCACTGGGCCCCAGCCCTTCTTCCTAGCTTCGGCTGATTACTGTGGGCTTCAGCAACCAGGGCCTACCTGTAGGTCTCCACGTTTGTAAGCACCACAGAACCCAGTGCATCTTTGTGCACTCAAATCGCCGTTGATCCAGGGGTATTTTCTCATTCATAACACACTTTGAAAGGCGGCCATTCCCCTTCTGGAGAAAGCCTGGAGAATCTGCAGCTCCCTTACTTACAGTACAAAGAGCACTAGACACACAAGGCCCTCACAGGCCAGCCCAACCCTGGGTGGAGCCTCAGGGTTCAGCTGACAAATGATGAGGGTCGCACTCCCTATGTCTAGGGGGGCTTCGTGGGCTGACTTCTGCATCAGGACTATGATGAGGGTGGGGGAGCGAAATTGAGGCACTCACGTCATGCACAAAATGTAAGAGGGTGACAAAAACCTCAGTAATCAATAGAAATATATATATTTTTGAGACAGGGTCTTGTTCTGTCACTGAGGCTGGAGTGCAGTCGCACGATCACAGCTCACTGCAGCCTCGACCTCCTGGGCTCAAGTGATCCTCCCACCTCAGCCTCCTGAGAAGCTGGAACTATAGACCTGTGCCACCACACACGGCTAATTTTTAAATTATTTGTAGAGACGGAGGTCTTGCTATGTTGCCCAGGCTGGTCTTAAACTCCTGGCCTCAAATGATCCTCCCACCTCAGCCTCCCCAAAGTGCTGGGATTACAGGTATGAGCTAGCACACCTGGCAGAAATAATTTTTTTAAAGATGGAATCTTGCTCTGTCGCCCAGGCTAGAGTGCAGTGGCGCAATCTCAATTTACTGCAACCCCTGCCTCCCTGGTTCAAACGATTCTTCTGCCTCAGCCTCCCGAGTAGCTGAAATTACAGGCGCACACCAACACGGCTGGCTAGTTTTTTATTTTATTTTTTTATTTTTAGTAGAGACGGGGTTTCACCATGTTGGCCAGGCTGGTCTCAAACTCCTGACCTCAAATGATCCACCCACCTCAGCCTTCCAAAGTTTTGGGATTATAGGAGTGAGCCACCACCCCCAGCCAGAAATAATATTTTAATACAATATTTTAATAAATCAAAAATAACCCAAAAACTCTATGATAAACAAAATATCAGAATGTTAAGTAAAGATGAGATCTGACAGGGCCGGGATCAGGGCGAGGTAAGGGAGGGCGAGTCATGCAAGATCAGCTGGATCCTGGTGTCCATCCGCAGCTCTGGAGCCCTTGGCCCCCAGGCCTCACAGGTGAAAAGGCTTTTTTTCCCTCCTGCCTGTCATCTTCACTTAGGCCACTAGGGGGAGAACGTCGACTACACAAACCTCCAGGCCTGCGGCATGGTGGCTGGGAGATCCACCCTGGTCTCAGGCTGTTTTTTAGATTGCCTGCCACAAAGCAGGTTGTTGTTCAGTCCGTTGAAAGTCTCTTTCAATTCAGCAGACGTGTCCTGAGCACTCACTGAGGCAAGGCTGGAGAATGCACCCGGGGTCCCCAAACCAGGTGAGGAGTCAGATCTATCTGGCACCACAACCTCATTCAGCAGCCGAACCTCCTGCGGGCACAGCTTCCATGCGCTTTCATAAAAGCTCCTCAGCCGATTCTAACCCACAGCCAGCTTTGCCAAGCTCTGGGCCGGGCTGAGGGGAAAACTAACACAGGAAAGACTCGAGTTCTGCCCTTCAAGGGAGGACATTTTGTGTGCCTCCCTTGTCCCGGTGTCATTTCCACGGCTGTCCTCAGGCCGGGGTGGCACTGAGAATGGAGCAGAGTGTGGGTTTGAAGGTCACCTCGCAGGCCCAGCTCCTCAACCACAGCATCTGAGGGTGCTCCCGAAGACCTCTGTGGCTTCCCAACACTTTTCTCTCCCTGCTCCAGAGACAGAGACCCAAAAAGAATTTCTCCAAAAGAGGCCGGGCACGGTGGCTCACGCCTGTAATCCCAGCACTTTGGGAGGCCGAGGTGAGTGGATCATTTGAGGTCAGGAGTTCGAGACCAGCCTGGCCAACATGATGAAACCCTGTCTCTACTAAAAATACAAAAAAAAAAAAAAATTAGCCGGGCATGGTGACGGGTGCCTGTAATCCCAGCTACTCGGGAGGCTGAGGCACTAAAATTGTTTGAACCCAGGAGGCGGAGGTTATGGTGAACCAAGATTGTGCCACTGCACTCCAGCCTAGGCAACAGAGTGAGACTCCGTTTCAAAAAAAAAAAAAAAAAAAAGAATTTCTCAGAAAGAGCCCAAAGATGGTGGGGTTTGTTTTTTATTTTTTATTTTTTAAACATTCTCCATCTACTTCATACTTTTGCCTCAGATTGGCCCTGACTTAAAAACAATAATGAAGAGTTCAACCTCATCACAGGTATTTATTTTTGCTGATGCCGTTGCAAACTTCCGACACTCATTTATCTCCACCCCAAGTGGGTTTCAAGCTGATGCTGACAGCGGTCCGAAATGGCTTCCTCGTGTGAAATGTCCATATTCTATTTGGGGCTCTCTTATCCCATAAAACACACTTAATGTGTGAGCTTCAAGACATGGAGATCAAGGGCCTCAGAGGTGAAAGGCTAACGGGGCATTAATCCTCAACCTCATCACAGTTTCCTGTCACTTGGCAGAACTAGATGGACAAATCACTTTTGAAAAGCTCCTCATTCCCTGGTGTTGAGTCTGGTTCTAGGCATCCTACAACCTGAAACCGAGGAGGATGTGGAGGGTCTAGAAGTGCCACCTGCCATAGGAGTGTTGGCTGTTCAACCTTGAGGAGAGAAGACTGGGAGTCCTGGTGAGACTGTCAGGGAGTAGCACCGGTGGAGTAACGGCAGAGCTGAAGGGCAAGTGGGAGTTGGCAAGGGAAGCTGGATGGAGAGGGCTTTCCAGGGAGGGGCATGGCAGGCAAAGGGCCTGTGGTGGGGCAGGGCATGACAGAGGGGAGGAATCAAAGAAGCCCCTCCCCAGGTCATGGGGGCAAAGTGTGCAAGGGGAGAAGATGAGGGGGCAGAGCCCAGACCTTGAAGGCTGATAGGTCAAACTAAAGATGGCTATCTTGACCATGAGAATAACAGGAAACCACAGCATGATTTTAAGGGGGCAAGTGACATAAGCAGACTTGGGTTTTGAGAAGACCACTCTTGCAGCTATAGGAGAAACATTTCAACTTACCCTATAGAAGAGCTTTCATTTTGTTTGTTGGTTGGTTTGTTTGTTTTGAGATAGAGTCTTGTTCTGTCGCCCAGGCTGGAGTGCAGTGGTGCCATCTTGGCTCACTGCAACCTCTGCCTCCAGGGTTCAAGCTATTCTTCTGCCTTAGCCTCCCGAGTAGCTGGAATTACAGGCACCCGCCACTACACCTGGTGAATTTTTGTATTTTTAGTAGAGATGGGGTTTCACCATGTTGGCCAGGCTGGTCTCGAACTCCTGACCTCAGGTAATCCACCCACCTGCACCTCCCACAGTGCTGGGATTACAGGCGTGAGCCACGTCGCTTGGCCCAGAAGAGCTTTCTAATAGAATGCTAGACCTTGGGAAAGTAATAACAATAAAAACTAACATTTACTGAGTTCTTACTAGGAATGAAACACTGTGTGCTTTTCATGGATTAATACGTTTGGCCTTGAGAACAACATGTAAGGTAGGTGTATTACGATGATCCACTTTCCACAGATGAACAAATAGAGGCTAGAAGAGGTTCAGAAAGTTGACTGAGGTTACCCAGTTGGAGAAGTTGCAGAGCAGGAGCTCAAATCCAAGTCCTTCAGACCTCAGAGGTCATGGTCATAATGACTACAGCCCTCTGACATCCAGGCTGCAAGGGACCACAACTCTGGTTCTAACCGTGGTTGCACCTGGGTGGGGTGGTAAGACTTCTAATCCTGTCTCCCACCCACCAAATGACTCTAATGCAATTAGTCTGGAGTACAGCCTGGACATTGGGAATTTTTGGAAACTCCCCAGCTGAGTCTGTGGTGCAGCCAGGTTGAGACCCATAGGCAGATAGCTCGTAAAACACTTGAGAGAGCTGTTGCAGGGAAGAGCCATCTCTCTGGCTGGACTCAGTGATCTCTGAGTTCCCTTCTAGCTTGGATTTTTTTTTTTATTTTATGATTCACCAGTTCTGCTGCCAGAAGGCTTTCTCCAAGGTGACTGAATTTCTGGAACTGACAGATGGAGGCTGAGGGACCTTGGTAATACTGTGTCAGCTCCCGTGGCCAGTCAGGGAGAGCAGAGTCTTCAGGGCTGTATCTCCGTGCCCTGCCCACCATCTTCCCTCTGACGCAGACCAAGCCCGCAGACCAGTGAGAGGAGAAGAAATGAAGTCAGCTGACCCACAGTTGGCACTGCCAGGACTGGATGCTGCTGGCTGTTGGCCAGGATCTGATCCACTCCTTTGAGAGTGTCAGGAGCTGTGGAAGGTATGGGGTGGGGGGCGGGGTTCCTCCCAAGGCAAAGTTCCTGTAGAGGTCAGATGAGACTGAGCTTGAGAACTGAGTTATCAAAAAAACCTCAAGGAACATCCTTCACCTGCCCTCTATGGCTCCTTAGCTTCTTGAGGTTCTGCTGCTCAGAGCCTAATGTGATAAATAACCTCTTTCTCTTTAGCCACCTGGTCTCCTGTCACTTGAAGGGGTGGCAAGCTCATTCCCCACTCCAGGCCTTTGCACCTGCTGGTTGAACAAACTGTGATGCATCCATACCATGATGTACTACTCAGCAACAAAAAGAAACGAACTATTGATACAATGAAACAACCTAGATGAAAAATTATAAAAAGTAGTCATCGCTTTTGGCCCCAAATCCCAACTTGAAGAAGGGAAATGCTGAATACGTAAAAGACTAGTTATTGAAATAAATGCTGTCAAAGGACAAAATTTTGACAAATTTAAAGGTCTTAATTGGCTTTTATTTGCAATTCTAGAATCAGGCAATACCTCATATTCTGTAAAACAGAATGAGTGTTCCTAGAATTGGAGCAGAGAATGTTGGTTTTATAGACCAAAAAGGGCTGAGGAAAGCAGAAACAGAAAGCAAAAAGCGGATGGGTTGCTTCAAAGTTACTTTCCTTGTGAAGGTTAAAGAAGAGGGGACTTCCTTATCATACCAGCTAAAACTAGCTTGTTTAGAAATTTGGCTATTGTCTCTCCTGATTTCTGGGAAGGTCAGATAAACAACTTAGTTTTGGCTGGGTGACATGGAACTTCAGCATGACTGATTCCATTTTGGTTTATTCAGTTGGGCCTAACGCAGGAGTTCAGTCTAAACCAATGGCCTCTTACACATTTTATTTAACAGCACTTACTGAGGACCTTTATATGCCAGGCTCTGTTCTGGGCCCTGGAGATAAAGCAGTGAACAAGACAGAGAAGGATTCCTGCCTTCATGGAACTTACATTCTAATGCAGAGACTGGCAATAAACCAAGTAAACATAAAATAAAATGGGGTTAGATGGTCAAAGTGCTACGGAGAGAAAATAAAGTAGGGGAGAAAATGGGGATGCTGGTTAAGGGTGGATTACAGCTTTATGGGGGTGGTTAGGGAAGCTGTTACTGCAAAGGCAACGTTTGAGTACAGTCCTTTTAGAAAGTGAGATGAGAATATATGAGGGTAGGGGTGGAAGGTAGCAGGGAGCATTTCAGGCAGTGGAAATATCAAATGCAAGAACCTGAAGCAAGAGTAAGCCTGGTGGGTTGAAGGAATAGCCAAGAGGCCACCATGGCTAGAGTCCTTGGTCAGAGAGATCATGGATGGCATTTATGGACCATTGACCTGACGGTGGCCCCTGGAGTTTTGTTGTTGTCTTTTTTTTTTTTTTTAAGATGGAGTCTTGCTCTGTCGCCCAGGCTGGAGTGCAGTGATCTTGGCTCCCTGCAACCTCCACCTCCCGTGTTCAAGTAATTCTCCTGCCTCAGCCTCCTGAGTAGCTGGGATTACAGGCACCCGCCACGATGCCCAGATAATTTTTGTCCTTTTTGTAGAGAAGGGGTTTTGCCATGTTGCCCAGGCTGGTCTCAAACTCCAGACCTCAAGTGATCCACCCGCCTCAGCCTCCCAAAGTGCTGGGATTACAGGGCATGAGCCACCTCGCCCAGCCCCCTGGAGTGTCTTGTACAATAAAACACTCACATGTAAACAGGAAATAAATGTGAACTCAAGATCCCCCTGCAGAGATGCTGATTGTGTGGGTCAGAATCTGACCTTGTCCTGAAGTAGGTTTCATAGTGAGTAACAAGAAAAGGGGGGCAGGGTAGGAAAGAGCTCAAGAGAAATGCATATCTCTGAACAAATTATAAATAAGAAATAATCCCCCAGAGTAGGATGGGGATGCTTTTCCTGGGCTTTTTCTGCTCAGGTTCGGTGAGGTGATGGTGGAGAACTTAGCAACACACAGGAGTAGGAAGTGGAACATCCCCACTCAGGCTGCAGCCCTTCTCACTTTCCCTCATCGGCCCTGGGGTCCAGACACTCCGAAATGCTTTACAAACAACACCACACTTTAACAAATTTAATCCTCACAGCAACCTCATGAGCCAGGTCCTGTCTTCTTTGTTACATTTTAAATCAACACCATGTAAAATAAATGCTTTCGATTTTAAAATTTGTCTGTTAAAAGACCCTTCAAATGGATTAATTTATTAATTAAGACACATTCTCAATAGCAGAAATGCCAAAAAATCAATAATAGGATTGAGGAAATTTCAAATGGACATCCATTTCATAGATAATGAAATTGAGGCCCCTGCAGTTGGAATTAAACCATCAGGGGCTTGAACCTGAAACTGTTCCAGCCCCAACTCCCTCATTTTAATAACTGGCAACTCCATCCACCCAGGTGCTCGGCTCAAAAATGTAGAAATAATTCCCTCCACCACAGTGTTGTCACGGAGGGTTTGTCTTAGTCCTAAATTAGCGGGACCTTGAATTGGCAGATGGCACCTCCTACTATAACTCCCATCTGTTGATTTCTTGATCCATGGCCCAGCTCGTGAATTTTGCTGATATGTTTTAATCTTTCGAATATATGTGATTTTGACATTCTCCTTATTAACATCTCTATTTGTATGAACATAAAAATAAAATGTTTTTCTCAGCCAAATCTTTGAATCGTATTGAAGCTTGAGGAAAATGGGCCGTGGCCTTGAGTACCTGGAACACGCTGATAAAGTTGATCCATTTGGTTGTGTGTTTCCAATTAGTCAACCACAGCTTGCAACTTGGCAGATATGAGTAACAGATGAAAAAACACTTTCTGTGTCAGCACTAATGGATAACTGAAAGCAAGTCGACAAAGATTTAGAAAATGAGGCGTACATCTAAAAGAAAACCACAATATTATGAGGCTGAAATGGTACTGAAATATTACAAACACTTGGAGGAGTAAGTAAATCTTAATGTATTTAAATTGAAGAACGTGTTTGGATGTGTTTTGGGGTTTTGGCTTTTTTTTTGTTTTTTTTTGTTTTGTTTTGCATGTTGCTCATTATATAGAGTTACAAAGTGATAATCACTTTCACTCTGGCAATTATACATTTGATTTGTTTATACCATATATATATTATATATATATGCACATTTCTTAAGTATTATCCATGTCTTGGATTTTATTGCTCTATCTTCAAAGCCATATCTTGTTTATAGAGATTGAGGTTTAATTGCAAGTGCTAGGCTAGAGCATGGCACTGTGGTTAATTTTGCCAGGTCTTTTTGAGGTTTAAGAGTAGTTTTAGGCTGGGTGCGGTGGCTCATGCCTGGAATCCCAACACTTTGGGAGTCCGAGGTGGGTGAATCACAAGGTCAGGAGTTCGAGACCGGCCTGGCCAACAGGGTGAAACCCCATCTCTACTAAATAAAAAAATTCGCTGGGCATGGTGGCAGGTGCCTGTAATCCCAGCTGCTCAGGAGGCTGAGGCAGGAGAATCACTTGGACCCGGAGGTGGAAGTGGCAATGAGCTGAGATCGCGCCACTGCACTCCAGTCTGGGTGACAGAGCCAGACTTAGTCTCAAAAAAAAAGAAGAAGAAGAAGAGTAGTTTTAGTATACATAGGATGAATGCAGTTACTGAGCTTTTAAAATGTGCCAGGCCCTATGGTAAGTGCTTTATACGCATTACCTAAGTCCTTCTTACCCATCTGAGATCTCATGGGCCAAGATTATAATCATTCCCTTATACAAATAGCCCTTACATTCTTGCCCTTTTCTCTCATCATTCTTTCCTAGCAAAACCTTAATCCAGCCAAACCCAATCCTTCTCTTTCTTCATTCTGTGAATGAAAGTTCTCTAAAAAGGAATTTGGAGGAAATAGGCTTTATTTCAGTGAACACTTTACAGACCAAGGGGACACAGCCTTTAGTGTAAAATGAAGATATGTTCCAGAGACAAAGAGAAGGTTTGGCTTTTTTGGGGGGGGTGGGGAAGTTGGGGGGACAGGGTCTCACTCTGTCACCCAGGTCGGAGTGCAGTGGCGTGATCTCAGCTCACTGCAACCTTCTCTGGGCTCAAGATTCTCCCACCTCAGCCTCCCAAATAGCCGAGACTACAGGCCCATGCCACCACACCCGGCTAGTTTTTTTGTGTTTTTTGTAGAGATGGGGTTTCACCATGTTACCCAGGGTGGCCTCCAACTTCTGGGCTCAAATGACCCACCCGCCTTGGCCTCCCAAAGTGCTGGGACTACAGGAGTGAGCCAGGTTTAGCTTTTATAGAAAAAGTTCCTACATAGGTTTCCAATCAAACATGTTTATGCAAATGAAGGATTCAAACTTGCTTAGTTCTGAATTGTTGATACAGCTGAGTTCTGCTTGATTGATACAGCTGAGCCCTGATTGGCTGAAGTAGGTGAGCTCTGGTTGGTTGAGGTGAGCCCTGAAAGTCCCAAAATTAAACAGAGGTGAGGGGTGTTTGCAGAACTCAGAGTATGTGTGTGATCTGTAGTCAGCAAATGGTCATTTGGCTCTATTTTAAATTTAGGCCCAGTTAGCCACTCAGGATCTATCTTGAAGGATTGGTTCTTTCAGGTTCACATTTGTTCACAATTCACTCATTTCCAACTAAATATTGAGAAGAACACGTAACTGTGCTGAGTGGTCCTACTTTCAATTCATGCCTACAAATCCCCAACGGCACAAAATGTAACCTGGCAACATTTTGTTGGAAGGAGCTCTACCAGCTCCTTCCCAACCCCCGACATTCTCAATGCAACGTCCCTGAGGTGGGAGTCAACATGGTTGGCTCAAGGAGCAGAGTAACAGGAAGAGAGTGGCAGGTGATGACCTCAGAAAGGTTACAAGCACCCAGATCATGTAGGGCCCTGCAGAACATGGTAAGCACTTGGCTTTTATGCTGAGTGAGACGTGAAATAATTGGAGGGCTTTGAGCAGATGCGTGATGAAGTCTGGTTTCAATTATAACAGCATTCCTCCAGCTACTATTTGAGAATAGACTGTGAGGGGCAATGACAAAGGAGGGAGACAGGAGATTAGTTTAATAATCCCAGCAGCCAAGTTCGGTGGCTCACACCTGTAATCCCAGCACTTTGGGAAGCGAGGCGAGACGGAAGGATCTTTTCAGCCCAGGAGTTCGAGACCAGCCTGGGCAACATGGTGAAAACCTGTCTCTACACCCTAAAAAAAAAAAAAAAAAAAAATCAAAAATTTGCCGGGCATGGTGGTAGGTGCCTGTAGTCCCAGCTACTCAGAAGGCTGAGGTGGGAGGATTGCTTGAGCCCAGGAGGCAGAGGCTGCAGTAATCCATGATCGTGCCACTGCTCTCCAAGCTGGGCAACAGAGCTAGACCCTGTCAAAAAAAAAAGAAAAAGAAAGAAGGAAGGAAGGGAGGGAGGGAGGGAGGAAAAAAAAAATCCCAGCAAGGGATGATGGGAGCTTGGCCCCAAGTGGTTGCAGGAAAGAGGTAAGAAACGATGTAATTTTGGCCATCTTTGGAGATAGAGCCAACAGGTTTCACTGAGTATTTGGATGTGGGCTGTGATGGAAAGTGAAGGGTCAACACTGACATAAAGGTTTTTGCCTGAGCAACTTTAAGGCTGGAATTGCCCTTCACCAGGATGGGAAACACTGCTCCTGGGAGGAGTGGGAGGAGCAGGCTCTGTGGATGGGAGCAGGAGGTGAGTAAATAGAGTTTGTTTTGAGAAACATTGTGTCAGAGATGTCTATAAAACATCTGTGTAAGTTTCCTAGAGCTGCCATAACAGATTACCACAAACTGTGGCTTAAAACAACAGAAATGGATTCTCCCACAGTTCTGGAACCCAGAGTCTGACATCTACATGTCAGCAGCAGGGCCGCGCTTACTCTGAAGGATCTTGGTTGGACTCTGTTCCTTGCCTCTTCCAGCTTCTGGTGGCCATCAGCATTCCTTGACTTGTGGCTGCATTGCTGCGGTCTCTGCCTCCTTGGTCACACAGCCTTCTCCTCTTCTGAGTGGTTCTCCTCTCTTTGTGTCTTATAAGAACACTTCTATTTGACTTAGGGACCCTCTTAGAGATCTTCTCACCTCAAGATCCTTAATTACATCTGCAAAGACCCTTTTTCCAAATAAGGCCACATTCACAGGTTCCAGACATTTGATGTAGACATATTCTTTTGAGGACTGTCATCAACAACTAAGTTGAGATGGCAAATGGGTAGTTGAATGTATGAGTCTGGAGTTCAGAGAAGAGGTCTGGACTGACAATATAAATTTAGAAGTCCTCAGTCTATAGATGGCTTTTAAGCCATGGTTCTAGAGAGATCACAAGGGTAAGAATTCAAATAAAGAAGGGGAGAGTCTGAAGACTGAGCCCTGGGACACTCTGGTATTTGGATTGTGGACGATGAGGAGGACTGAAAAGTAAGTGGTTGCTACAGAGCTAGAAGAGAATCAAGAGACTGTGATGCTGGAAACCAAAGATACTGTTAAAAAGAGGAAGGGGTCTGGGTGTAGTGGCTCATGCCTGTAATTCTAGCACTTTGGGAAGCTGAAGCGGGAGGATCACTTGAAGCCAGGAATTTGAGAATGGCTTGGACAACAAAGCAAAACATTGTTTCTACAAAAAAAAAAAAAAATTAGACATGATGGCATTTGTCTATAGTCCCAGCTATCTGAGAGGCTGATGCAGGAGGATCTCTTGAGCCCAGGAGTTCAAAGGCTGCAGCGAGCTATGATCACGCCACTGCACTCCAGCTTGGGCAACAGAGACCCCATCTCAAAAAAAAGAGAAAGAAAGAAAGACGAAGGAATGCTCAACCATATCAGATGATGCAGACTAAGTGGTGACCATTGGCTTTAGCAAGATGGAGATCAGAGACCTTGAAAGAGCATTTTGGGTGGAGGAATGGAGGCAAAACATGCCCAGGCAAGAGACAATAGGAAGCTGTACTCTAGCAACTTTCTTGTGGATTCTTTGGGATTTTCTGTATATAAAAATATATAAATTCTATATATCTAGGTATATAAAAATATAGATATATAAATAGATCACAAACTATATAGTCTATATTATATATAAACAGATATATTAAAATGTAATTTGTCTTTTAGATGGAGTCTCGCTCTGTTGCCCGGGCTGGAGTACAGTGGCAGGATCTCTGCTCACTGCAACCTCTGCCTGCCAGGTTCAAGTGATTCTCCTGCCTCAGCCTCCCCAGTAGCTGGGATTACAGGCGCATGCCACCACACCTGACTAATTGCTGTATTTTTAGTAGAGATGGGATTTCACCATGTTGGCCAGGCTGGTCTCGAACTTCTGACCTCAAGTGATCTGCCCACCTTGGCCTCCCAAAGTACTGGGATTAGAGGCGTGAGCCACTGTGCCCGACCAAAATGTATAATCTATATATAAAATATTAGGACACAGTGGTGATGGTTGCACAACAGTGTGAATGTAATTAATGTCACTGAACTGTACAGCAGCACCGCCTGGGCAGTTGTTGGAAAGGCTCATCATCAGCCCACATTTTCTTGTCATGGATTTGGAAGCCCAGAGAATGGGGTCCAGCCACCTGTTCTTAACAAACCCTCCAGGTGGATCTGATGCCAGGTCTCATGTGAGAAGGCTGGCCAAAGGAATTGTGGGAGAAATGCTCAACAACAGCGGTGTGTGAAGTTCATGGATCCCGAGAGGCCAGTGTAGTGGTCCTGAGTATCAATTCTGGGGCTGAATTGCCGGTTCTGTTCTAATTCCTCCACCCAGCTGTGTGATCTTGGACAAGTCTCTTAACCTTTCTGTGCTTCAGTTTTCTCATCTTGAAATGAGGATGATAATAGTAGTATCTCATAAGGTTGTCGTGAGGATTAAATGACTTACTGTATGTCAAGCACCTATAATGGTACCTTGCCCATGGAGAGCACTGTGAGAATAGCTATTGTGATTGATTTAAAGTGAGGCCATCGGCATGGATTTGTATCATTTTATTGTGCCCCCTGGTTGCGCAGGTGCTGAGTAGGTGGAATGTTGCCTTTGATAAGGGCTGGGTTTTTGCTGGGTAAAAATCATGAATCGAGAGTAGGCAGCCTAGTGGAGATTGTGTACAACCAAAGGATTTAATGGTGAGCCATGGAATCTGCACTGTGTGTAGCACAGGCATGACAGCGGTGGGCGAGGCAGTGAAAAGGTGGAGGGATCAATGGATGGAGGACCCAATGGAGTAGGGTGGTTGCTGAAGTCGGGGTGCCTGAGGGGTGAGCTGGCAAGACAGGGTTGTTGGTCACAGCATGCGATTCCTGAAATGGATGGTTTGCAATTATTCGTAACAACACAGTCTGAGTTTTGGCCACAGGGTAAGTGGCTGAGTTAGGGTGGAGAATACGATTGTTGGAGAGGACTTTAAGGAACTGAAAAACCTGGGTCTTGGATGAATCGTCTACCAAGACAGCAAAATCACCAAGAATTCTGATGAAGCAATGTTGGAATTGCAACAGCAAGGCACCGACTCAGCTCTTCTAGGAGTGAGGGGAAAACCCTGGGGGTCCACAGGAGACAGGGGCAAGAGGGACTAGTCTGATGATGTGAATTGCTAAGCTAGGGGGCGTAGAGAAGGGAAGGAGAGTGGCTTGGGTGTGGTGATGGGCAGCAGGGGTCACCACCTTCCGCTTGGGCATCTTGGTACAAGGGGAGAGGGACAGAAAACAACTCCACCTAAGGGAATTATAGTGGAAGCTTGTTCTCTTAGCTAGAGGGAAAATAGAAAGGGAATTTTTTTTTTTTTTTTTTTTTTTTTTTTGGAGACAGGGTCTCACTCTGTTACCCAGGCTGGAGTGCAGTGGCGTGATCATGGGTGACTGCAGCCTTGACCTCCTAGGCTCAAACAATCCTTCTACCTCAGCCTTCTGAGTAGCTGGGACTACAGGTGCACACTGCCATGCCTGGCTACTTTTTAAAAAAATTTTTGGGCCGGGCACGGTGGCTCATGCCTGTAATCCCAGCACTTTGGGAGGCTGAAGTGGGCAGATAACGAGGTCAGGAGATCAAGACCATCCAGGCTAACACGGTGAAACCCCATCTCTACTAAAATATACGAAAAAATTAGCCGGGCATGGTGGCGGGTGCCTGTAGTCCTAGCTACTCAGGAGGCGGAGGGAGGAGAATGGCGTGAACCTGGGAGGCGGAGCTTGCAATGAGCCGAGAGCGTGCCACTGCACTCCAGCCTGGGTGACAGAGCGAGACTCCATCTCAAAAAAAAAAAAAAAAAAAAAAAATTTGTAGAGACTGGGTAGTCATATGTTGGCCAGGCCAGTCTCAAACTCCTGAGCTCAAGCAATCCTGCTGTTTTGGCATCCCAAAGTGCTGGGATTACAGGTGTGAGCCACCATGCCCAGCGGAGGAAGAGAATCATTGATGAGGTTGATGGTCTTAATTCACTGATCCACTTCTATGCCTGGCACTCAGCTGGGCACTGCGATGGAGAAGAAAAGTGTAAGATATTTATGCCATCATGGACTTTATGCTCCACCCAGGAGACAGAGAGTAAACAAGATTTTAAAAGCCAAATATGTAGTCTATTAGATAGTGCTAAGGACTAGGAGAAAAAAAAAAAGCAGAGAAGACATATGGAAGGGTCAGTAGTTGAAACTATAATAGGTGGCTGGGAAAAGCCCCCCTGCTAAGATGACATGGAGTAAAAACTTGAAGGATATTGGAGAGCTGGCTGTACAGATATGTGGGGCTGGGAGGAACGGCAAGTGCAGAGGCCCTGAGGTGGGAGCATGCCCAGAATGTCTGAGGACAAGCAAGAGGCCAGTGTGGTGGGAGCAGGTGGACAGGGTGGGGACCGTGGGAGAAGATGAGGTCAGACAGGGTAACAAAGGTGTAGGCAGATCACACAGGGCCCTGTAGGTATAGGCCTTTACTCTGAGTGAGATGAAGAATCATTGAGGGGTTTTGGGCAAAGGAAGAATGTGAATTGCATTTTGATGGAGTCATTCTGGCTGGGCAAAGTTGGGGAGAGGGGCAAGGGCAGATGTAAGGCGACTGGTTAGGGAGCTTTTGCCACTATCCAGTGGAGAGTTGGTGGCAGCTTGGATCAGGTAAGTCGTGGGGCCTGGTTTTAAGGCCAGATGGCCAGCGTGTCCTCAATAAAAGAAAGCAGGAAGCATGTGTGGGTACAGGTGCAGTAAGAGGAGGCAGAGGTGTGGTGTGGGAGCTTGTGGAAGTTCCTCTGATTTTTCCTATTTTCTTAGTGTATAAGGAAGCTAGCTGAATGTGAGGAGGGGTGAGGAAGTATTAGACGTCAGCAGGGAGAAGAGATGGCATGAAATATTCATCTTGGAGAGAGGGAGGGGAAACAGATTCTAGCAATGGTATATACTGGGGCCCATGCATCAGACTCACCAGAGGCTTGGTTAAAGTAGAGTGCTGGGCCCACCCCCAGAGTATTATGATTGAGTAGGTCTGACATGGGGTCTGAGAATTTGCATTTCTAACAAGTTCCCAGATGATGCTGATGCTGCTGGTTCAGGGACCATCCTTGAGACCCACCAGACAAGAGAAATATAGTAGGCTTGCTCAGCCAAATGGAAAACTATTTGTGCTTAATGATGGTGACTTCACTGGAAGGCCATTAGTATGGCTGTGTTTCTGTCCCATCACGGTCAGTGCACAGGATCTGGTGCAGAACAGGCAGCTGTATTGAACCTGGGTTGAAGGTTGACCGAGTGAATGCTGCAAGTTATGAGAAAGTCAAGAGGGTTAAGGGTAGATGCAAATGATTGATTCCACTGATTGACTTTGGAATGGAATCTGGAAAAGGTGAGAAGAGAGGAGGTGAGACAGCAGAGAGGAGATAAGATCCAGGACTTCGGGCTGGGCACGGTGGCTCACGCCTGTAATCCCAGGACTTTGGGAGGCCGAGGCAGGTGGATCACGAGGTCAGGAGATCAAGACCATCCTGGCTAACACAGTGAAACCCTGTCTCTACTAAAAATACGAAAAAATTAGCCGGGCGTGGTGGCGGGCACCTGTAGTCCCAGCTACTTGGGAGGCTGAGGCAGGAGAATGGTGTGAACCTGGGAGGCGGAGCTTGCAGTGAGCCAAGATCGCGCCACCGCACTCCAGCCTGGGCGACAGAGCAAGACTCCATCTCACAAAAAAAAAAAAAAAAAAAAAAAAGAAAGAAAAGAAAAGATTCAGGGCTTCAAGGATAACTGGGGTCTGGGTCCTAGTGAGGGTGAGCTGGAAAGATGGCAAGTGATAAGTGGTGAGTAGTCGAGGAGTTATTGGACGCTGAGACCATGGATGGTACGAGACCATCACAAGGAACAGCTGAGGTGAGATGGAAGACAGGGGATTAGAGGACAGGGGATCAGAGTCTCAGAAGGTCCATCTATCTGTTTGGATATTGAAAACACTGAGAATTAAGACACGAGCAGTGGGCCGGGCACAGTGGCTCACGCCTATAATCCCAGCACTTTGGGAGGCCAAGGTGGGCAGATCAGAGTTCGAGACTAGCCCGGCCAACATGGTGAAACCCCATTTCTACTAAAAATACAAAAATTAGCCAGGCATGGTGGTGCATGCCTGTAATCCCAGCTACTTGGGAGGCTGAGGCAGGAGAACTGCTTGAACCCAGGAGGAGGAAGTTGCAGTTAGCTGAGACTGCACCACTGCACTCCAGCCTGGGTAACAGAGGGAGACTCTGTCTCAAAAAAAAAAAAGAAAAGACAAGACAGGAGCAGTGTTAGAGAGAGTGATAGTGAGCCAGGAGCTAAAATCCTCAAGCAATCAGGGGTGACCTGGTGGCCAGGAGATGTACTTTGAAGACATGAGGTTTAAAGCCTGAAGGTTTTACAGGAACAATGATGGAGAAGAGAGTGGCAGTGACGAGGGGGAGCCGAGAGGAGAGAGGAGCCCACGACACCTTTAGGCCCATGGTGCGGAGGCGGCAGGGAGTGAACACAGCCACCACTTAAGGCAGCTGAGCTCTCAGGGAGAGCCAGGGTCTGTTCCATCTGTGGTTCTTGACCCAGCCACAAATTAGAAACACCTGGGGAATTTTGAGAACATGCCAATACCTGGATGCCACAATCTGAAATTTTATTTAATTGGTCTGGTGAGGAGCCTGGACTTCAGGATGTTTTTAAGCCCTTGAGGTGATATGAATGTGCAGCCCAGGAATGAGAGTAAGAAGATCAAGGGGACCCTGAGAGATTTGGACCAGGGTCCAGAACAGAGTGGCAGGTTTCAGGAGACAGGGTCAGAATTGGGGACAATGGCAAGGCGGGACATGAGGATTCAAATCTGAAGGAGCAGGGGGAGACCTGAGCTTCTATAGTAACAGACATGAAGAAGGCTCAGGTGCCTCACTGTGGTCTCAAGGCAGGTCATGGTGATGAGTCTGTGTTGGAAAGAGGCAGGGGTGGGGGTCTTGCCAGGAGCAAAGAGAGGGTGGTGGTCTCTCTCCATAACCACAGTGGTGATGTGGAGGACAGCAGAGGGGTGTCCTAACAATACCTGTCTCAAAGAATGAAATGTCAACAAATTGAGTTTCAAAGATTTAATTGGCTTTTCTTAGCAATTCATGAATTGGACAGATCCCATCTGCAAAATAGAAAGGTGTTCCAATGAGCTGAGCAGAGGTGGTGGGCTTTATAGGCAGAAAAAGGCTGAAGAAAGTAGAAACAAGCATCAAAAAGCAGATGGGTCATTTCCAAGTTACTTTCCTTAGAGGGTTAAAGAAGAGGCCGGGCATAGTGGCTCACACCTGTAATCCCAGCACTTTGGGAGGCCAAGGTGGGTGGATCACGAGGTCAGAAGATCGAGATCATCCTGGCTAACACGGTGAAACCCCGTCTCTAATAAAAATACAAAAAATTAGCCGGCGTGGTGGCGGGCGCCTGTAGTGCCAGCTACTCCGGAGGCTGAGGCGGGAGAATGGCGTGAACCCGGGAGGTGGAGCTTGCAGTGAGCCGAGATCATGCCGCTGCACTCCAGCCTGGGCGACAGAGCGAGACTCTGTCTCAAAAAAAAAAAAAAAGAGAAGACTTCCTTATCATACTGGCTCAGGTTGATGAGCCCCTTTGGGTTGGTTGCTGTGAATCTCTTGTTTTTCAAGAAACTCTCCTGTTTCTAAGTTTAGTTTGACTACAAAGCACCTAGCATGAGGGACTCCATTCTGGTTTGATCTGGTCTGCTGGGGCCTAGTATAGAGGCTCAGTCCAAAACAATGTTTTTTTGTCTCATAAATTGTTTTTAACACCTGGACCTCCAGGACTGTGGCTTGGCTCCTAGCTTCCTCCTCCCTTTACCTCCATGTCGGATTCCTCAGCCAAGGCGTGGGTTCTGGTGAGGCAGGGGAGCCTAGTGGTTAGAGTACAGACTGTGGAACCAGATGGTCTTGGTTCAAATCTCTGCCCTGGGTAACCTTGGATAAGTTACTCAATCTTTCTGTGCATATAGTAGGGCCTAGTGTGTTGCCGTTATTCATTTTTTCTTTTTCTTTTTTTTTTTTTTGAGACAGAGTCTCGCTCTGTTGCCCAGGCTGGAGTGCAGTGGCGTGCTCTCGGCTCACTGCAACCTCCGCCTCCTGGGTTCAAGAGATTCTTCTCCCTCAGCCTCCTGAGTAGCTGGGACTACAGGCACATACCACCACGCACAGCTAATTTTTTTTTTTTTTTTTTTTGTATTTTTAATAGAGTCGGGGTTTCACCATATTGGTCAGGCTGGTCTTGAACTCCTGACCTCATGATCCCAAAGAGCTGGGATTACAGGAGTAAGCCAATAAGCCCAGTCTTTTTTTTTTTTTTTAAGAGACAGGCTCTTGCTGTGTTGCCCAGGCTGGTCTTGAACTCCTGAGCTCAAACGATCTTACTGCCTTGACCTCCCAAAGTGCTGGGATTATAGGCTTGAGCCACCATGCCCAGCCCGCCATTATTCTTTACAAAACATATCCCAAATCATCTATTTCTCTTCATCCGCGTTATTCCAACACCAGTCCAAGCCACCGGCATCGGCATCACTTGCCAGGAGTTCTGCAGTAGTCTCCTTAACGGGTGTCCTGTTTCTACTCACCGCCTACTCTAACTCACTCTCATGCTGCAGCCAGGGTGAAATTTTGAAACTGAAGATTAATACCTGTTCCTCCCGTGTTTAAAATCTTCCCATGACTTCTCATCCATGGCATTTAGAATAAAGTCCCAAATCAATATACCTGGGTTACAGGAAAGTCCCTCACAATCTGGCCTTCCTCTTCACCTCATTTCCTCAGCCACTAAATTCCAGGTTCGCTGCCCTTTCTCTTCTTTAACATGCCACGCACACTCCTGCCGTGAGCCACTGTACCAGCTGTTCCCTCTGCAGAGTATTCATCCTCTAGCCGGGGCATGGCTGGATTCCTCCTGTCACTCAGCTCTCAATGGAGGCATTCCATGGCCCCAGTGTCAGGGGGTCTCTGATCACTCACTTTGTTCACACCTGTTTTCATTCTCTGCATGGCACTTACTACTCTTTTGTATTGTTTTTTTGTTTTTGTTTGTTTACAATTTGTTCTACTTTGGATTTCCTCCAAAGCAGACACTGAAACAGGTTTGGATACAGATAGTTTATTTGGATAATGTTGCCAGAAAGCAGGGAAGGTGAGACAGGAAAAGTGCAAAGTCAATGTGAGGGTGTTACTAGCGTCTCTCCTTACTCTGGAGCTTTATCCTGCCAGGACCTCTGACAAGGGTCATACAGAATGCCTCCCAGAGTTGTTCTTCTGAAGGACAGGGGCCATATCCTCTATCGCCAACTCCTGGCCCACCTTGTTGGGGGCTGCCTGTGGGCATTAATTCCTCCCTTCCAGGTTGTGCTTGCCTGAGAGCCAAACTGGTTCCAGCTACATCGCTGCATTGGAGAAGGCTTTGGCAGCCAGAGAAGAGTCAAAACTTTCCCCTATGGCTGTGGCTGAACTCAGTGGTGGCCCAAGTGGCTATGCAACAGGTATCAGTGGTGTCTGCTGCCTGCTCCGTTTCCCCCAACATCTTCCTAAGTTAAGCTCTTCCTAAGTGGAAATGTGGCTGTTTTGCTCACTGATGCTCCCAAGACCCTAGCACAGTGCCTGACACAAAGTAGCTATCACTAAATATTAGTTGAATGGACTCCTTTCATCAGTCCAAGGGTAGGCACTGCTGTTATCCTCGTTATATTCAGACGAGGAAACAAAGACTCACCCAGCTCACATAGGTGGCACAGCTGGAGTATGAGTCCAGGCAATCTGACTTTAGACTTTGAGCTTTTTTTTTTTTTAAATACAAACAATCCCATAGCATTTATTGCCATCTTGTAATAACATAAGGGTAATCAAAACAATACGAATAAATGTTCATATTGGACAAAAGACATCTAAAAACAAACTGTATCCATCTCAACAATTTCTCACTTCACTGATCGTTTCTAGTTGGAGAAACTTCGTAGCAGAGTAATATTATGTCCTTTTAGCATGATCCTACTCAGTCGTATTCATGACTTTGTTTTAGAATGAATCTCTTCTGCATCATCTAATACAAGGTTCATATACTCATCAAAACTAATGATACAGCCTTCTATCCGCATATTCACTTGCTCATAGAGCCACACCTGAATCCGCGATCTATTTTGTAAGTTTATCTGAAGATGAGATTGATGGGCTGCACCATAACCTTCTGCACTTTCTGGCCCTGGCCATGGTATGCCATGGTGGAATTTCACAAAGAGCACACCCACCCGCTGATTTCAAGCTTTTAACTCTAAGAACCTACTTTATCAGTAGCTATAGTTACTGAGGACTATGATTAGAGTTGATCATTTAATTTATATTGGCAGTGTAATCGTTTTGAATATTTATTTTAGAGATTGCCTTGCCTTTATGGCATAATGGCTTTTTTTTTTTCTTTTTTTTTTTTTTTTGGAGACAGAGTCTAGCTCTGTCGCCCAGGCTGGAATGCAGTGGTACAATCTTTGCTCACTGCAACCTTCACCTCCCGGGTCAAGCAATTGTCCTGCCTCAGCCACCCAAGTAGCTAGGGTTACAGATGCGTGCCACCATGCCTGGCTAATTTTTGTATTTTTAGTAGAGACAGGGTTTCACCATATTGGCCAGGCTGGTCTCAAACTCCTGACCTCAGGTGATCCGCCTGCCTCAGCCTCCTAAAGTGTTTGGATTACAGGCTTGTCCTACCACACCCCGCCCGGCATAATGGCTTTCATATTGTGTTAGGATATGATCAAGAGGATTAAGAAGAATGAAAAACTCTAGTATTTCAAAGGCCTTGGAAGACAGGATAAATACTTGCAACTGGCCAGGTCTGATATGGAGTAGGAAGAGGTCCTGGAGTACGTGCACACTCCACAGTTGGTACCTTGTAGCAGGAGTTGGCAAACTTTGTTGTAAAGGGCTGGATAGCAAATAGGCTTTCTAGGCCATAGAGTCTCTGTCTCAACTACTCACCTCTGCCACAGTAAAAGGAAAGCATCCACTGTGAATATATAAACAAATGGGTGGGGCTGTGTTCCAATCAAACTTTATTTCTAAAAACAGAGTCCAGGTCAGATTTGGCCCACAGCCTGTGGCTTGCTGACCTGTCTTTGAGGATGTAAGCTAGATCTTCTGACCTTTCAAGAGAAGATGAAAATCAGGATTTTTATGTTAAAAAAAAGTCCCAATTCTGAAAATACAGTGTGGGCTGCCAGTTTGCTTGCTTATGTTGCCTCAAATATGTGTATACTTTTGTTCAGTAAATAGGACATAAATATCAACAACCATAATACCCATGGCATGTGGAAAATACTGTAGTTCAAAAGAGTGACAAATTCCCCTGGAACAGGCAATAGTCACTAATGGCTTAATGGAGGAGACGGTGCTCAGCTGGGATTTAACAGTTAGGTAAAGTTTTTCCATACGAAATTTAGGATGTGGTAACATTCCCAGCAAAAGCAATAGTATTAGCAAAAATATCTGAGGAACCAGAAATATTCATTTTGCCAGGGAGCAACAAGCGATAAGATTGGACAAGCAGGAAGGGAGACCAATGACTGCTGAGGGGGCTGGAGTCTGGTTTATGGACTGCTAAAAACTGCACTGTAGGGAAGCTGGTGTTAGCAATGCCCATTAACAACTGGGGCATGGAGCAACCAAAAATGGAGAGACTAGTTAACAGACTGCTGTACTAGGCAGTAACTGTTTCTTAAAATGAGCTCTTAACTCAGAGCCAGCATGCCCAATTTCTAGCTCAAGAACTAAAATCATAGGATGCCAGAGCTAGGAGGAAGCTCAGAGGTCTTACCACCTCTGCCCCCCACTGACAGATGGGGAAGCTGTGATCTGAGAGATGTCACTTGCCCACAGCCACAGAGCAAGCTAGGGCAGAGGCAGGCCTGGAACCCAGTTCCCATGAGCACACACACCAAGTACCTTGGAAGCATGTACCAAGGGAGAAAAGGTTTGGCTGCTCGTATTCTATAGTGTAGGTCATAAAAGCCCAACACAAAATTTAAAGACAGCAGGAAAAACATGTGTAACAAATTCAGTTTTAATGCATAACTAATTCTTCCTTTAGCAAAACTCTAAGACACCGACAGAAAGATTGGCAAAGGACAGTTTGTAGAAGAAGAAATACATATGACAGATATTCACATTCAGAAAACACCAGTCTTGCTGGAGAGCAAAGAAATGTGAACTACAATGATATATTCAATTTCATAATCAATTTGAGGAAACTGATTCTAAATATATATTTATGATAGATAGATAGATAGATAGATAGATAGATAGATAGATAGATAGATAGATAGATAGATAGATAGGGTCATTCAGTGTATTGCCTAAAGAGAGTCAGGTTCTCTCCCTCCCCCTCCCCCTCCCCCTCTCCCTCTCCCCACGGTCTCCCTCTCCCTCTCTTTCCACGGCCTCCCTCTGATGCCGAGCGGAAGGTGGACTGTACTGCTGCCATCTCGGCTCACTGCAACCTCCCTGCCTGATTCTCCTGCCTCAGCCTGCTGAGTGCCTGCAATTGCAGGCGCACGCCGCCATGCCTGACTGGTTTTCGTATTTTTTTGGTGGAGACGGGGTTTCGCTGTGTTGGCCGGGCTGGTCTCCAGCTCCTAACCGTGAGTGATCTGCCAGCCTCGGCCTCCCGAGGTGCCGGGATTGCAGACGGAGTCTCGTTCACTCAGTGCTCAATGTTGCCCAGGGTGGAGTGCAGTGGTGTGATATCGGCTAGCTACAACCTCCACCTCCCAGCCGCCTGCCTTGGCCTCCCAAAGTGCTGAGATTGCAGCCTCTGCCTGGCCGCCACCCCATCTGGGAAGTGAGGGGCCTCTCTGCCTGGCCGCCCATCGTCTGGGATGTGAGGAGCCCCTCTGCCCGGCTGCCCATTCTGGGAAGTGAGGAGCGCCTCTTCCTGGCCGCCATCCCGTCTAGGAAGTGAGGAGCGTCTCTGCCCGGCCGCCCATCGTCTGAGATGTGGGGAGTGCCTCTGCCCCGCCACCCCATCTGGGATGTGAGGAGCGCCTCTGCCCAGCCGCCCTGTCTGAGAAGTGAGGAGCCCCTCCACCCGGCAGCCGCCCCATCTGGGAAGTGAGGAGCGTCTCCGCCTGGCAGCCGCCCCGTCCGGGAGGGAGGTGGGGGGCGCTTCTGCCCAGCCGCCCCTTCTGGGAAGTGAGGAGCCCTTCTGCCCGGCCGCCACCCCGTCTGGGAGGTGTACCCAACAGCTCATTGAGAACGGGCCATGATGACGATGGCGGTTTTGTCGAATAGAAAAGGGGGAAATGTGGGGAAAAGATAGAGAAATCAGATTGTTGCTGTGTCTGTGTAGAAAGAAGTAGACATAGGAGACTCCATTTTGTTCTGTACTAAGAAAAATTCTTCTGCCTTGGGATGCTGTTGATCTATGACCTTACCCCCAACCCGGTGCTCTCTGAAACATGTGCTGTGTCCACTCAGGGTTAAATGGATTAAGGGCGGTGCAAGATGTGCTTTGTTAAACAGATGCTTGAAGGCAGCATGCTCGTTAAGAGTCATCACCACTCCCTAATCTCAAGTACCCAGGGACTCAAACACTGCGGTAGGCCGCAGGGTCCTCTGCCTAGGAAAACCAGAGACCTTTGTTCACTTGTTTATCTGCTGACCTTCCCTCCACTACTGTCCTATGACCTGCCAAATCCCCCTCTGCGAGAAACACCCAAGAATGATCAATTAAAAAAAAAAAGATAGATAGATAGATAGACAGACAGATAGTTTTTTGTGTGTGTTTTTGTGTTTTTGCTTTTTGGAGACCGAGTTTTGCTCTTGTTGCCCAGGCTGGAGTACAATGGCACGATTTCAGCTCACTGCAACTTTCACCTCCTGGGTTCAAGGAATTCTCCTGCCTCAGCCTCATGAGTAGCTGGGATTACAGGTGCCCGCCACCACACCTGGCTAATTTTTGTATTTTTAATAGAGACAGGGTTTCACTATGTTGGCCAGGCTGGTCTAGAACTCCTGACCTCAGGTGATCCACCTGCCTCGGCCTCCCAAAGTGCTGGGATTACAGGCATGAGCCACCACACCTGGCCAGATAGATAGATTTAACAATGACTTAGTCTTGGTGAGAATCCACTTTTTAACATTGTTGATGAGGATGTGTTTTAGTATAGCCTTCCTGGAGGTCAATTCATAATCTATTTCAGAAGTCTTAAAACTATTCATACCCTTTGTATAAGTCAAGTTTCTCTAGAGAACCAGAACCAATAGAAGATGAATGGATTGATGGATTATAAGGAATTAATTAATATGTTCATGGAGGCTGACAAGTCCCAAGATCTGTAGTTGGCAAGCTGGAGACCCATGAGGTCTGAGGGTGTAGCTCCAGCCCAAGCCCACAGGCCTGAGCAGCAGAAGAGTCTTGGGGATAGTCCCCATCAGAATGCGGGTGAGCTTGAAACCCAAGAAGAGCCAATGTTTCAATCTGAGTCCAAAGGTGGGAAAAATCAATGTCCCAACTCAAAGACAGACAGAAAAAGAAATTCTCTTTTACTCAGCCTTTTTATTTTATTCAGGTCTTCAACTGACTAGATGAAGCCCACCACACTGGGGAGGGCAGTCAGCTTCCCTCCGTCCACCAATTCAAATATGACTGTAGAAACCCCCACAGACATACCCAGATCAGCGTTTAACTAATTATGTGGGCACCCCCTGGCCCAGTCAAGTGGAGGCACAAAATTAACTGTCACACCCTTCGTCACAACCATTTCACTTCTAGGAGTGTATCCTCAGGATATTGGAGAAGCATAAAGAAAGGATGTTTTTAGGATTTTCATCTCAGTGTTGTTTACAATGCACAGAGAAAAGCCAGAAACAGCATGAGTCGCCAATAGCTCTTAGTCATATTTTAAATACCTAAAATGAAAGACTGGTTAAATAAATGAATTGCCTATATGATAGAATATTATGTAGCTAGTAAAAATATTTTTGAGCCAGGCATGGTGGCTCACACCCATAATTCCAGCTACTTAAGAGGCTGAGGTGGGAGGTTTGCTAGAGGCCAGGAGTTCAAGACCAGCTTGGGCAACATAGTGAGACACTGCTTCGAAACAAACAAACAAACAAATTTTTGAGGGACTTTTTTTTTTTTTGAGATGGAGTCTCGCTCTGTTGCCCAGGCTGGAGTGCAGTGTCACGATCTCAGCTCACTGCAACCTCCGCCTCCCGGGTTCAAGCAATTCTCTTGCCTTGGCCTCCCGAGTACCTGGGACTACAGGCACCTGCCACCACACCCAGCTAATTTTTGTATGTTTTTAGTAAAGACGGGGTTTCATCATATTGGCCAGGCTGGTCTCAAGCTCCTGACCTTGTGATCCACCTGCCTCAGCCTCCCAAAGGGCTGGGATTACAGTCGTGAGCCACCGCACCTGGCCTTGAGGGACATTTTTATTATTATTTTTTTTTTTAATTTTTTTTGAGATGGAGTGTTGCTCTGTCTCCCAGGCTGGAGTACAGTAGCGCAATCTCGGCTCACTGAGCCCTCCCTCTGCCTGCCTGTTTCAAGCGATTCCTCTGCCTCAGCCTCCCAAGTAGCTGGGACTACAGGTGCGCTGCGCAACCATGCCCGGCTAATTTTTGTAGCTTTAGTAGAGATGGGGTTTCACCATATTGGCCAGGCTGGTCTCAAGCTCCTGACCTTGTGATCCACCCACCTCAGCCTCCCAAAGTGCTGGGATTACAGGCATGAGCCACCACGCCCAGCCGAGGGACATTTTTAAAGGTATCTCATGAAAAATGCTCGTGAGATCATTTTGGGCTTAGAAGTAGCAGGCTAGGAAACTATGTATGCATACAATTACAACTTAATGATTACACAGTAATTTTGGCTCACACTTATTCAACACCCTTTATATACCAGGCATCATATCATTTGATCTTCATATAACCCCATAAAGGCAGTACTATTATTATCCCCATTTTGGAAAGAAGGAATCTGGGGTTACCTAACTTGCTTGAGATCATTAACTAGAAAAAAATCAAAGCCAACATTGAAGTCCGGGGCAGTCTTAGAGCCTTAGCTGTAATACTGAGCTGGTGGAAGCAGGCTGGGTTGGGAAAAGAGGGAAGAGGGCAATACATCAAAAATGTCCCTGGAGATGTGATTAAGTTCCACATCTAAGTAAATGGGAACTTCACCCTTTAGGTGCTCAGAGCTAAAAACTGGGGTCATCTGATTTCTTTCTCTTACACCTCACATCTAGTCCATCAGCAGATCCTATAGGCTCCTGTTTCTAACTATGCTCAGGATCTGGCCCCTCCTCACTCCCTTCACCTCTTCCCCCTGCCCAAGCCAGCCCCATCTCTCAGCTGGATTATTACAGTAGGCTCTGACCTGGTCTGCCCTCCCTCACCCCCACTGCCTATGTGCCTGGCCAAAGACCATTCCATCAATATCACAGTGGTTACCTGCTGGTAGGGGGCAGGGTTGGGGGAGGTGTTGTTCAGGATCTTAATAATATATATATTTTTTGACGGAGTCTCACTCTGTCGTCCAGGCTGGAGTGCAGTTGCACCGTCTCGGCTCCACACCCAACTAATTTTTTTGTTGTATTTTTTTAGTAGAGACAGGGTTTCACCATCTTGGCAAGGCTGGTCTTGAACTACTGATCTACCTGCCTCTGCCTCCCAAAGTGCTGGGATTACAGGCATGAGCCACCGCGCCCGGCCAGGATCTTAATAATATTTTAATCGTGCTTTAATAGTGGTACAAGGAGAAAGATACTTGCATAATCAAGAAATTTTTTCATAGATTTCCCAACCCTTCTCCACCCCAAGCCTGAGTCCCCTCAGCTGAGCGGCTGCGACCGTAATCCTTGGCTCTTGAACTTTGGGTCTTTGCAGCCCTGGAAGCTATGGAAGCCCCTCATAGAAGGTGGCTTTGTGGCATCCAGGTGGCCCAAGGAAAGCAGCACCCTGCTGCTGGCAGTGAGTAACTTCTAGGCATGAGGGTCCCCCGGCAGGCTTGTCTGGTCACCTTTCACTGTCCAGTCTCAGTCTCCTTCCTGTTTATTGTCTGTTGGAGGAGCAGGGCTGGCAGGCTCAGGGGGGTTGAAGTTAATGGTGCCTTTTATTTCCTCCTCCTGGAGTCTGGAAAGCTCTTATCCCATTGTTCCCTGCAGAATCCCTGTCAGGCTGGAGGGCTCCTATCACACACCTACGCCAGGGTTCCCAAGCCAGGGCTGATGTGGTGTGTCGCCCACATGGTGGAAAAAAAGAGAGAGAGAGAGAGAGAGAGAGAGAAAGAAAGAAAGAAAGAAAGAAAGAAAGAAAGAAAGAAAGAAAGAGGAAGAAAGAAAGAGAGGGAGGGAGAGAAAGAGAGGAGAGAAGGAGGGAGGGAAGGAAGGAAAGACGGAAGGAAGGGACAGAGGGAGGGAGGGAAGAAAGAAAGAAAAAGAAAGAGAGAGAGAGAGAAAGAGAGGGAGGGAGGGAGAGAAAGAGAGGAGAGAAGGAAGGAAAGAAGGAAGGAAGGAAGGGATGGAGGGAGGGAGGGAGGGAAGAGAGAGAGAGAAAGAAAGAAAGAAAGAAAGAAAGAAAGAAAGAAAGAAAGAAAGAAAGAAAGAAAGAAAAAAGGAAGAAAGAAAAGAAAGAGGCAAAGTCAAGCCAGTATTTTAAAATCAGGAGATATCTCAATTTCCTCTTTCTTTTGAAGTCAAACAATCTGGCAATAGTGGGCACCAATTCCCAAGCTTTCACAATTTGAAGGGATGCAGAAGGGGCTCCCCACCCTGGATGCAGCGCACACCCACTGGTCAACCATAGTCCTCATCGCTCCACACTGCTTCCTGGCACTGTGGCTGGTATGGACATTGACTGTCAAACTCAGGCTGTTTTTTCCTCATAAAGAGGAACACTTCTCTCCCTCCAAGTTTCTTCCAAAGGTTGGGGAGTGGGGGAAGTTAGACCAGGAGGGCTGTAAGTCATCTTCTCATTATGTTTTCTTCCTGACCCTCTTATCCCCCCGGATTGTGTCCTCTGGGATCGAATCCCACCTCCTCCTTTCACAGAAGGAGAAACTGAGGCCCATGGAAGGAAGGCTACTCACTCAAGCCTCACCATGGGTTCACAGAGCTTGCTTCAGGCTCCAAAGAGCAATGTCATCGGAAGGTTCTAGCCTGCTCTGTTGTTATTATGGATGACAAAATAATATTAGAGAGCAATTTATACCTCATGATTCTTCATGTCATACAACAGTCCTTTAAGGAAAGAGTAGTTTTCTCATTTTACTAATATGAACAAGGAGGTCCAAAGAGCATAAGTGGCCCATAGAGGGTCAAACACTTTCTAGATCTCATGTGAAAAATGAGGACAGTAACTCCTGACCAGTCTGAAGTCTGGGCCAGGTGATTCCCATAGGTCTCCTTTAGCTCCGCTATCCATGTTATCCATCGTTTATTTATTTATTTATTTATTTATTTACTGAGACAGGGTCTTGCTCTGTTGCTCAGGCTGGACTACAGTGGAGAGATCAGGGCTTACTGCAGCCATGATCTCCCCACCTCAACCTCCCAAGTAGCTGGCACTAACAGGCTCGCACACCACCACACCTGGCTAAATTAAAAAACAAAAAAAATTGTAGAAACAGTCTCACTATGTTTCCTAGGCTCGTCTTAAGCTACTGGACTCAGGTGATCCTCCCACCTCAGCCTCCCAATGTACTGGGATTCCAGACTTCAGTCACTGTGCCTGACCTGTTGTTTATTATTTCAGTAAACCTATATTGACGACGTCCTTTACTACAGGCACTGGGCTAGATGTTGGGGATACAAATACGGAAAAGATACAGGTCTTGTCTTCGAGGAACCTGAAGTGTGTGGGGTAGATAGATGCAGGTGTGGGAGAACAGAAAGAAAGGCAATGGATAATTATTTGGGAAGTAGGGAAGCCTGCTCTCAGTGATTGCTTGGACATGTGTCACAGTGCTGGCATACGCTAAGCATGCCACAAATGATAAGTTTTCGCATATTTATCCACAAAAATACATTACTAGCAAGGGGAAAACTTTGCCACAAGGATTGCTCACAAAGGGGATGGGTGACTTCAGGTTAAAAACAACATGGGCTGGGCGAGGTGACCCTTGCTTGTAGTCCCAGCTACTCAGAAGACTGAGGCAGGAGGATCCCTTGTTGAACCCAGGCGTTCTAGGCCACAGTGAGCTATGATCATACCCCTGCACTCCAGCCTGGATGACACAGCAAAACTCCATCTCTTAAAACAAAAGAGAAAGAGAGAATATCTTTGGAAGGAAACATAAATGAATTTCTTCTGGGATGGCAGTCAGGCGGGACAGAGTGGGAGCAGTGTGAGATAGTTTTTGGACAGTTTACGGAGCCCTCTCTCAACTTGTTGTGAGTTCTTTTTAAAAATTTTTTATTGAGATATTTTAAAAATATGCTATTTAATGTCATTTTCAGCAAAGAAAAATTCAAAATGTGAAGTATTAGCAAGAGTTTTTATCATTTATATTATGCAATGCCAGTTTTAAATGCAAAAACAAGAACACAGCTCACATGCAAAATCACTGAAATTACACAAATTCTATTTTGTAGCTTGAACATGCATATATATTTCATTCTTTCCGTAATGGTGAAAACACTCCACAAAATTAAGTTAACTATTTTTATTTCATTCTTGATACATGCACATCCAATCAACACTCTTTACCTTACACATAATACCAATGAGTAAGGAAGAGCTGAAGGAAGAGGAACTATGGGTTGCCCCATTTTTCCCTTTCTATTTATGTCATAATACATGGTTGCCTAACACAGGGACGTAACACCCCTAAGAAAGCATATGATAGGGTTCCCCGGTCATTCGTGTTTCCTAGAATACTATCGCCTTCTGTTATGGATTGAATGGTGTACCTCCACAAAAGATAAGTTGAAGTCTTAATCCTCAGTAGCACACAATGTGACCTTATTAGGAAATAGGTTCATTGCAGATGTCATTAGTTCAGATGACATCATATTGAGTAGGGTGGGCCCTTAGTCCAATACGACCGGTGTCCTTGTAAGAAGACATGGCCAGGCGTGGTGGCTCACGCCTGTAATTCCAGCACTTTGGGATGCCAAGGTGGGTAGATCTCCTGAGGTCAGGAGTTCAACACCAGCCTGGTCAACATGGTGAAACCCTGTCTCTACTAAAAATACAAAAATTAACCAGGCATGGTGGTGTGTGCCTGTAATCCCAGCTACTGGGGAGGCTGAGGCAGGAGAATTGCTTGAACCCTGGAGGCAGAGGTTGCAGTGAGCCGAGATTGTGCTACTGCACTCCAGCCTGGCAACAGAGTGAGACTCCATCTCAAAAAAAAAAAAAAAACAAAAAAAGAAGAAGAAAAAGAAGACTACGTGAAGAGAAAGAGAAGAAGCCCGTGTGAAGACACAGGCAGGGTCTGGAGTGCTGTAGCTACAAGCCAAGGAAGAACAAGGGACTCCAGTTGTAATATCTGGCCACCCCCAAAAACCAGGAAGAGGAAAAAAGAATTTTTCCTTAGAGTTTTCAGATGGAGTGTGGCCCTACTGATGCCCTGATTTGGGACCTCTAGTACCCAGAATCGTGAGAGAGGAAAGTTCTCTTGTTTTAAGCCATCCCATTGTTGTACTTTGTTATGGCAGCCCCAGAAACTGATAACACCTTCTTTCCGTGTTCCAAGCAAGTTCTAGTTCAAATAGAAAGCACAGCCTCTCAGGTACTCCCCCCGCCCCATGCCCACTTATACACATGATCCACTGACCTTCTGCTCCCTTTGAATGTCACCAAACTCCATGCATCGCAGGTCCACTGGAATTCTATGCTCATGAGGCATGGGGTATAGTACATGCAAACAGAGAGAACGGAACAGCAGACACTTATCATGTGTCTCCTCTGCTCCCTGCATGCTTCACTGTCCTGAAGGACTTCATTTACAAAACACAGGTTCAACGATAAAATTTTCTATATGGATGGAGCTGGCCCTGGGTGAGAGGGAGGTTTATTTTTCACTTATTCCTTCTGTGCCTTTTTAAATTTAAAAAAGTAATGTGGACCAGCTTTATGAATGTCCTAGGCTTTGAGTTCTGTTTGCAAAATGCTGCTTTTTTATTCTTCCTGCCTTGTTCTCAGACCTAATCTGCCGACTCATATCTCAAGAACTTGTAGTCAAGGATCATAAAGGATTTGGCAAATGTTCTCTTGACTAAGTAGAGCACACTTAAAAATCGTTTAAAGGCATTGGATTGGTTTTTGGTTAAAGATCAAAGTGGTAATAAGGCAGATATCTTCCGTCTGTCTCTATAAACTGAGCCAGGCTTCATGCTTTTGGTCCTGAATGGAGCAGTGCCAACCATTAACACCATGAGGAAACACTATTCAAAGTATATGCCTCAACTTCCCCTGGACAGCTGAGTATTTGAGGAATTTATATGCTTGACCCTGTCAGGATATTCACTGCAGTATGGTTACATGGAAGCAAACATTCACTGCAATGTGGTTATATGGAAGCAGAAGGCTAGAAATGTATGGACATTCCCAGGCTAAATGTCCATACATCATGATGGATCCATACTATGGAACTACGGGATGCCATGCAGTTCTTTGGGCACTGCCATGAAACAACAAAACAGAAAACAGTAAGGCACACAAGGATGTGTAGAGTATGCTACCATTCATGTAAAAGGAGAAAAAGGCATGAATGTCTACGTTGGTGAATGCATAAATCACTTCCGAAGGAAACGTAAGACTCTGGTTATCATTGGGGAGGAGGAGAACAAGGCCTGGGACCAGAGGGAGAACGTGTACATTTTTCCATGTTTGACAGTTTGTATCATATGAAAAGCAAAAGGAAAGTTCAGTGCAAACTGGGCAGTTGATAATATCACAGTGAAAATATTAGACCAATTTGTCCTCTAAGGAAGATTGAAAAGGGCAGATTTTTTTTTTTTTTAGGGATATATAAGAAAGCTGAAGATAAGTAGAATGGACTTGCTCTAAATCTGTTGTTCCCAACCTGTGAGCTTCAGAGGTTGAGGGTGGAGGGATGGTAACTGACTCATGGTAAGCACTTAATGAAAGTTTAGTTTTTGAATGGCTTAATGAATGCTTCTTCTTGGCTTGGTTGGGGGTGGATGGGAGAAGTGATTCCAGTTGCATTGGTACTTCCTGCTGCCCGGCACAGGAAGCCTTCTCTGCTAAGGGCACCTGTGGACAGTGACTCAGCACAAAACCATCTGTTTATTGGTGCAATGTATATTTACTCTTCAGAAATACTGAGAAAATGAGGGACTCTGGAGAATGATACACAAAGGGGTGTGGAATGAGTATGCTTAGAATCCTACTGAAATAGCCCCTGGAGAAAAGCCCAAAGCTTCTGCTTTCCCTCTTAGTTATCCAAACTCCTGATAATTGATAGCTGAAGTTTAGGAAAAGGGCAGTACATATTAGTGAATAATAAAGGCCTATCTTCTTTCAATGTACCCAGCATAGAAAGACTGGGAAATAAATAATACTGCTATGAAAAACAAAACAAAACAACAATGGTGTTCATTGTTGTTGAATGGAAGAACCCTCCAGTACATATTGATATGTCATGTGATTATTTTAAAGTAACATTCACTCTTTTTTTCTGGTTATGAAATAATGCATATTTCTTGTTGAAAATTTAGAAAATACAGAAATAGTAGGAAAAAAGGTAAATTAAAATTTACCGTAATCCTACCACTCTGATTACACAGTTAATATTTTTGCATATGTGTGTGTGCATGAATGTAGTTTAACTGGGATCGTACTCTAATCTTTTTTTGTTTTTATTCATCCCCTTAAAGACAGCTTATTCTTTCTCTTGTTTTTGTTTTTGTTTTCAGAGGCAGTGTCTTGCTCTGTTGCCCAGGCTGGAGTGCAGTGGCACAATCACGGCTCACTGCTGCCTCAACCTTTGGTGCTCAAGTGATTCTTCTATTTCAGCTTTCCGAGCAGCTAAGACTACAGGTGTATACCACCACACCTGGCTTGTGTGTGTGTGTGTGTGTGTGTGTGTGTGTGTAGGTGTGTTGGGGGGCGGGGGCGGGATCTTGCTATGTTGCCCAAGCTTGTCTTGAACTCCTGGTCTCATGCAATTCTCCCACCTCAGCCTCCCAGTGTGCTAGGATTACAGGCATGAGCCACCGTGCCCAGCCCAGTTTATCCTTTTTATTTAATAAATTATAAACATTTTCTCCAATTCATTATGCATCCTTTTAAAAATGCTTTTAAGAGACAAATAATTATTAAACCAGTTCCCTGTTCTAATGGTTCACTATGATGAAAAAGCATTTTTGATGAAACACCTTTGAAATAAATCTGCTTTATTTAAAAGAATAAATTTCTACAGGTGGAAGAGTTGGATCAAATAATACAGTTTAAAATGTTTTGATTTATGTTGTCTTTGAGAAAGATGGTATTAATTTATATTCCCAACAACACTGTGTATTTACCAAAATTCCTTAACAAAAACGTACCCCACTATTTTTTTAAAAAAAGCTTTTAATTTGCATGCTAGGGAGTATGAGCATTTTAAAAATAACATCTATCCATATGAATTCCTTCTCTGACGGCATACCTACTCATGTCTTGCATCCATTTCTGCACGTAGGGTGTTAATGTTTTACATACCGATTTATCAGAGGTCTAGAAAGTAGCATCAACCTTTTGTCACATTTGTTAAAAATATTTTCTCAAATTTGTCGTTTGCCTTTTTGGCAATGATAATTGATGTATCTAGATCCTGCATATTTATTCAAATTTGTCTACTCACCTTGCCTTTGGTTTCTTCCCATGTCTTAGTATCTAGGCCTTCCCCTCCATATAATTCGTGTATGTTTTCTTCTTATCCTCTTGTGATTTGCTTATTTGTAGTTCTCCGAGTTCTTATATTTATTTTGGTGATATTTAAACAAGTCCTTGGTTTTACTTTTTTCCCCCAACCTAATTTATTAAATAATTTAGCCGTTTATACTTGTCCCAACAAAGTGAAATGCCACATTTATCATACAGTGAATTTTTAAATATATTAAATTTTCCTAGACTTTCAGTTATTCCACTGATGCTTAATCCATCCATTCTTGTGTGAACACTACACTGTTTTAACTATAGTGTTGCAATATGCTTTAAGATTTGATAATACAGGTCTGTCCCCCCAGTTTTTTTGTTCGTTTGTTTGTTGAGATGGAGTTTTGCTCTTGTTGCCCAAGCTGGAGTGCAGTGACACGATCTCGGCTCACTGCAACCTCCGCCTCCCAGATGCAAGTGATTCTCCTGCCTCAGCCTACCAAGTAGCTGGGATTACAGGCGTGCACCACCACACTCGGCTAATTTTTTGTATTTTTAGTAGAAACAGGGTTTCACCATGTTAGCCAGTTTGGTCTCAAACTCCTGACCTCAGGTGATCTGCCCGCCCTTGGCCTCCCAAAGTGTTGGGATTACAGGCGTGAGTCACCGCGCCCCGCCATCCCCCCATTTTTAAAATATAAATTTCTTAGCTTTTCTCGCAGATATTCTCCCATTTGAATGTTAGAAAACATGTTAAGTGCCCCCTCCTCCAATCTACCCACAACCATTAAAATTTTATTAAATAGAGTAATTTGGGTTAAGTTGGTGTTTGTGCCTCTATTCCTTCAAGCCTTCTTTATTATGTTTCAACCTTTGTAATGTCTTCATTAAGAGCCTGCACATTTATTCAGTTTATTTTTAGGTATCTTACACTTTTAAAATGGTTCTTTTTGTTTGTTTTACATTAAAACTGCTCTTCAAGGTCCAATTGAAGCTTATCAAAGCTGATTTAATTTTTTTTCCCAGGTGTGTCTTTATGTGCAGGAAAGCAGTCAGAAACTAAAGGCTCTTCAGTCACAGTTGTTTATTGAGTGTTCACTTAATACCTGGTGTAGTGGTTATCCCTTTACACGCATTATCTCCTTTAATTTTCAGCAGGTTGGTTTAACTTTTATTTCCATTTTACACACGAGGCTCTGAGTTTGAGGAACTTGACAAAAATCACCCAGTTGGTAAGTGGATTTGATTCCAAATTTGTGAATCTCCAAAACTATCACAAAAATCAATCAGCCAAGAAGGATAGCCCAATGCTATGCCATCAGATGGGCTGACTCAAAAGAATGACTTTCCAAAAGCAATCAATTGAATTAAAAAGACAATGTTTTCCATCCACCGGACCCGGCAAAAAAGACTGGTTTTCCTCCAATGTGAGGCGTAGAGAAATATTCTGCAGGAGCACAATAATACCAGTGACTTAGGCTCCTTTAGAATTCGGGACTCGTGGGTGAACAAGGGTGGTTTTTCTGCAGCTTTCACTGGAATTGTCCGTTTGGAAATCTACCTCCCCCATGGCAAGGCAGGTTTAAAAGAAGAGGAGAACAAACAAAAAACAAAAACAGGAAAAAAAAAAAAAGAGAGAAAAAGAAAAACAGGTGGAACCGACATAAGGATAGCTAGAGCAGTGCGCGCGGAAGGCAGAACTTTCTGGGGGCGTCCTGCCCGCACGTTTCACGCGTGGTGCGCGCAGGTGGCGCCGCGGTCCCTTTGCTCCCCGCGCAAGCCGGCGGGGTGCCCAGAAGGCTACCACTAGCCTCAGCGAAGGTGAGAGAGAAGCTTTCCGCCGAAGCGAGGGAGGAGGGCGGGCAGGAAGCGGAGCCAGAGCTGGCAAAGAAAGGCTCCAATTCCCAGCCCCCCGCACCGCGGGCCGCGGGGGCGCCGGCAGCGCATGCGCGAGGCCCGGCCCCCAATTCCCCCAGCGAGGGAGGGAGGCCCCCGGCGGCCGGGAGCCTGCGAGCCGCGGCGGGACCCGAGCGCACGCAGGGGCGCGGCGACGGCCGGGGCTAGTCGGGCTGCGGAGGCGGCCGTCGGGAGTGCGGAGCGCCTCGGGCGAGGGTCCAACCGCCGGCAGGCACCAGAGGGCACGGCTGGCTCGGCACTGGGAGGGGCCCGGCGCTCGCAGCCCCCCACGCCCAGAGAGGATGCGTGAGTTTCGCCCCGGCTCGAGGGCAGGATGTGGGAGCAGGACAAAGGCTGGGCGGCGGGGGAGGAGTTGGGGACGGCGAGCCTGTGGCCGCCGCCAGAGCCCCAGCCTCGAGCGAGCTAGCGGAGTTGACAACTTTCTCTGCAACTTTTGCAAAAGGGAAGATAAAAATTCTGCAAGTTGTTGCACAGCTCCATATCGCCCCGTGTCCGGCGAGCAGAGGGGAGGGGGCACCGCAGCCTTCCGCGGACCAGAGGCGACCGCCAGCTCCTCTGAGCGGCGCAGGAGGGGGCACCCGCCGGGGCCCGGGGCCAGGGGCGAGAGAGGATAGGGACACCGGGGGTCGGAGCCCGGGGTACGCTCTGGCCGCTGAAGTTGCCCGTGTCCACGCAGGGTGCGCCCTAAGAGCCGGGTAGCCTCGGATAGCGGCGCTGCGTACGCGATGATGGATGAGCCGTGGTGGGAAGGGCGCGTCGCCTCGGACGTCCACTGCACCCTGCGCGAGAAGGTCAGTCCCTCCCTGCCCTTGTCACTCTCAAGACTGGGTACAGTCTCCTTCGGTCTCGACTTCGCGTTCTCAGGTCGCCTGCGTGGGAACTCAGAACTCCCGGGTGCCTTTTTTTCCTCTTACCCTTTACCTTCTCCCGGAGTGTCTGAGCGGAATTGGGGGGCGGGGGTTAGAGACTGGAGATGGGAGAGATTGAAGTTGGTTTTTCTGATAAGGAGCTCAGAACTCTGGGCCAACTAGTCAGAGACAGCCACTGTACCTCTAAGGCAGTGTTTCCTATAGTATTGCCACCCTAGGTTATTTTAAACCGTACGTGAAGGGGTCTTTAAAAAATATTGTGTATTCATTCTAATGTGTAATTTAAGAATGTGTATATATCTAGCAAGCTCTGCGTTTGCGATTTTCCATTTATTGTAATAATGATGTCGCAGTTTATTTTAAAACAAATTTAAGTAAAAGTAGTGACTCTATATAAAGATAAGTGGTAGTACAGGGAATACATGGTTATGGCCAAATACATGTATATATGTGTATATCTAGAATGGGACCGAATGAAATTTAAGGAACACCTGTATAATTGAAAGAGGCTACAAAACAGGGAGGCTGAGGGAAGAAAACAAAAACTCCCCTGCCGGTTTGCCTCCTGTGGCAGAAGGTGGGTGGGAGCAGCTGAAATGTGATCCCTGCACACCCCTCCCCTCAAGGAGAGAAGGGCTGAGGGGCATTGGGAAGGTGGAAGAGTCCAGGTGGGCTGGAGGCATGGCCTGTGTGTCTTGCCTCCAGTCCCTGGGCTGAGATTGGCAAGGGTTGGCTTGGGGAACAGGTGTGAAGTAGTGAATGGATTGGTTTCCTAGGGCTGCCATTACAAAGGACCACACAAACTGGAGGGCTTAAAGCAACAGAAATTTATTTCAGCTCTGGAAGCTGAAGATCCCAGATCAAGGTGTTAGCAGGGCCATGACTCTCAAAAGGCTCTAGAGAAGGATCTTCCCTTCTTCCTTCTTAAATTTGCTGGTGCTTGGTCATCCTTGGCATTCCTCGGCTTGTAGTACATCATTCCAGTCTCTGCCTCCACTGTCACATGGTTCTGTCTGTCTGTCTGTCTGTTTTCTCTTCTTACAAGGGTACCCGATCATTGGAGTAGAACCCACCCTAATCCAATGTGATGTCATCATAATTTAATTACATCTGAAAAGACTCCATTTCCAAGTAAGGTCACATTCTGAAGTTCCAGATTAACATGACATTTGGGGGGACACTACTGCGCCCAATACAGGGAGGAAAAGGTCTTCCTAGTGCAGTACCTGAGCCCCCACACAGGTTTCACAGTCAGTGCATTTGCTCCGAGTGTCTGGAGATCTCCTTAACTCCTTAAAGGGTCACCAGCTACTCAGTGTTTTTACCTCATTGAGTAGCTGTCTTCCTGTCCAATTAATGCCTTTTTCTTTTCTTTCTGGACCTGCTGACCTGTCTTTGTCCTGCGTTGCTTGGCAAGGCTGTGGCTTTCATCTGTTCCCTTGGTCTTCTTCCCAGAACAGAGTGGCCAACGTGTGGCACATTCTAGGCATCTGGACAAGAAGAAATCCAGGTCTTGTTGGTTCAGTTGAAAAGCAAGGAAAGTGGTAGGGGTATGGTCCTGGCCCTTTTCTGGAGGTGGTGGCTGAATGGAGCTAGTGAGGACTGCCCTGGAAATTGGGCTTCCTTGTTTATCATAGACTCAAGTGGTTGTCATTTCTGCTCATAGCTTAGGAGGAACGACTTCTACCTGATTTGCCCCTTTCTAGAGGGAAGGATGTCTAAGAGCAATAAATGCCATTTGTTTAGTTACCTGAGAATGCCCAACCTTTTATACATAAGGGAGGATGTCCTAAATGTTCCTTCAGCTGCTCAAAGAAGCTAGAAAGGCTCCATGAACTGCTATAGCCATGTCATAGTGCCATATGAGTTTACTATTGGGCTGCCCACCTTGGAGAGACGATGAGTTTGTCCCAGTTTTGCAGGTTAGAAATAGAAAGCTCACCCAAGGACTGATGGCCAAGGTCAACCTTGACTTAAAGCTGGCCTTATTAGGACAAATCCCAAGTTCCTTTGGTTATAATGTCCCACCTCCTCAAAATACTGCTATTGTTCTCCTTTACTTTATTTCCTCTCCCACTTCAAAGAAGAAAATGCTTCTTCAAAAATTTGGCTTCATGGAGTTTGGCAAGAAGAGTGAAGAATAGGGGAACCTAGTAGCCATACTAGCCTCGCCTTTCTTGAGGAATGAGGGCTGGCATTTTGTTTTTCTCAGACAGGGTAATTGTTTTTCTCAAATGTCTACTCTGATAATATGTTTCTAACACTGTAGAACAACTTTACAAGTGCCTGGCACACAGTAGACACTCTTAGTTGAATGTTGCCTGATGAATACAAAGCATGTTTACATATATGCTGTGTAACTGTTTCCATACAACCACAAGCAGTTATCCTCACCTGACCGACACAGGAGACGAAGTTGAGATCACTGAGACGTTGGGAGCCCCACTTTGTCAAATATGAGATTCCAGTCTGGCATCATACTACAGGGTATCAAAAACTCGACACCATGGAAACAAGTCTTGGTACTGCATGCACGCTAGGATGGAAGTGAAACCCTGATCTGCTCATTTAACCTCTCTAAATCTGGCCCCTATCATCCGTTCTTCCCAGAATAGCCAGAATTGAGATTGTGTCATTCTCTGCTTAAAGACCTCCAGTGTCATCTCACTGCACTTAAAATTCCCAGTCCTTACCACTGCGTGGAATACCCAGCATAGCCTGGCTCTGGCCTGCTCTCTGACCTTGTCTCCTACTCCTTCCCTACCCTCCATGCCATTGCTCTTAAGTCACACTGACATCCTTTCTGTTCCTGGAACAAGTCAAGCTTGTTCATGTCTCAGGGCCTTTGCACTGGCTCTTTCCTCTATTTGGATTCTGTGTTTCTCAGACTCTCACATGGTTGCTTGTCTCCCTTAATCTATTGCTGCCTCTCCATGTCACTCTGTTAAATCACCTTGCTTTTTCTTTCTAGCATTTACCAGGATCTGAAGTGTTTTTCTGTTTTTTTTGTTTGGTTGGTTGCTTTCTTTGAGACGGAGTCTCACTCTGTCGCACAGGCTAGAGTGCAGTGGCACTATCAGCTCAGTGCAACCTCCGCCTCCCGGGTTCACACCATTCTCCTGCCTCAGCCTCCTGAGTAGCTGGGATTACAGGCATGTGCTACCACACCCAGCTAATTTTTGTATTTTTAGTAGAGACGGGGTTTCACCTGTTGGTCAGGCTTGTCTCAAACCCCTGACCTCGTTATCCGCCAGCCTCGGCCTCCCAAAGTGCTGGGATTACAGGCGTGAGCCACCGTGCCTGGCCTGAAGTTATTTTTCGTCTGTTTGCTGCCTTTCTTCCCACACTAGAATACATGCTACATGAGAAGAGGCCTGTGTCTGTCTTCTTCCTTGCGGGGGCCTCAGTGCCATGAACACAGCTTCCCAATGTGTATGGAATGACAAGGAGAATGAATAAGTCAGTCTTCGCTTTCCTCTTCTGTAAGCTGGGAGAAATGTTTTACAGCAATGTTAAGATTAAGTGAGATAACTTAAGAACAGTGTGAGGTGCATGGTGGGCACTTGGCAGGCATTGCACCTCTCCACTTAGGGTTATTGCAAGACAATGATGGCCCGTTCACATAGTGCTGCTCAGAGTAAGGCTTCGGGTTTGTGACCACCCTCCAAGGGGTCCACAGATGTGATAGGTAATCCTTGTAAGAAAGGCACTGTTAGCCACTTGGACCATTGGTCCTATGTTGGTGTTGAAGTCAGGAAAGGGACTAGTTCACCAAAAATCATGTATCTACTGAGGGCTGGGACCCAGGAGTGAGACCCCATTGGTAAGACCCTCTAAGCAGCCTGGCATCCCGATGGGTGAAAGTGGGGAGTTGAACCCTCCTCCAGCCCAAATTGCTCTGGAGAAATCTCTCCCTCCCCTTCCTGTAGGCCACCTTTATCCCATGCTCAGCCCTTAAATTCCTCCTTGGATCCTTCTTCCTGTCCCTGCTGCATCTGCAGAAGCCCACCTAGGACCCCGCTCCCTTCAGCTCCTCTCCTCTGACCTTTCTGCTGGGGGTGGGAGTGCCAGCCAGTACAGGGATGTGGGGTTTCTTGCCTGCTACATGTGTGCCCCTTGACCCTCTTCCCTGAACCAAAAGGAGGAGTAGATTGTCACCAGGCTGGCATCACCAGTGAGGAGGCTGCTAGTGATGTTTTTCTGGTAACCAAGTCTGTGCCAGGTCTGTCCAGATTAAAACTCGGAGCCATTTGTTTTTTTCTTGAAAGATACATCCACCTAAGTTTAAAATTAATAGGGTATTGAATCCAAGAACTAACAGATTTTGGTGAGTGCTGGTTACACATGATGGAACGAGAGCATTGGATGGTATGCAGCCTCAGGGCCACGTTCCTTGTCCCTTAAGCCTCTCCTTTGTCATGTGTCCTGGCCCCACCCTCATCCTTGCTTCTTTCACCATCTTTGTCACCCTGCATAGTGACTTGTCCTACCCACTAGACTGTGAGCTCCTTGCAGGTATGAGGTGTGCCTTGTTACCTTGGCATTCCCAGACCAGTGTCTGAGTCAGAGAGGGACCTCAGGGTGTCTCCCACCTCACCTGATGCAGGCACAGGCATTGGGAGTGCACAAAAGAGTGAGACAGCCCCCAATGGACTCTTCTGGGAAATGTTGAATGAATGCTTGTGTGCAGGGATGCTTCCTGGGAATCCTTCATCTCGTCTTCGGCATCGGCCAGGACAGTCTTTGTGTGTGTGGGCACAGCATTGACTGTGGTGCCCAGCACAGGATCTGGTTGATGGAGGATGCCACCCCAGCTTCCTACAGACCTGCATGTTCTCCTGTCAGGTAACATGGGGCAGGAAGTTAGAAAAGCAATTACCTGCAAGGGCAGATTTACTGGCCTGGACCAAAGTACAGCTTAAGGATCTTAGGAAAATAACTGCAGGTTGAGCCCAGATAACAGAAATGTAGATAATTCCTCCCAGACTTCTAACAGGAGGTCCTGTTTTTCTTCCTGAATTTTCTGAGCAGCAAAGTAGATAGAACTTGCACTCGTCTCCTTTTGATTTATGCCCATTTTACACATAGTCTTCACTCTCCAATTAGAAGGAAATAGTTATGTTAGTAAGCAAAGACACACACCACTCTGACTTAAGGCTTCTTGAGTGTGTAGAAGACTTTCTGAATATAGGGATTTCTGGAGTTCTTAGGGGGAAAAAATCTCCCTCCCAAAGCCATGTTGATAAGCTCTGCTTGACATGAGCTGGTAACTTTATCTTCCTGGGCTCCAGGGAGCCAGGGGCTAGGGGCTCCCTCCTTCTCGTCCACTGGGTGTTTACCTTCTCCCAGGATGCGAGTCACGTGATACCTTAGGGGTCTTCTCATCCTGCTCCAGACTTGAGATCTGCAGGGCAACCAGCCACCTAATGCATTTTTTCCCACTTCCTGAAGCTTACTTCATTGCACACTCAGAGGACTTCAGCTCTGTGAAACCGCTTTTTTTTTTGAGACGGAGTCTTGCTCTGTCACCCAAGCTGGAGAGCAGTGGCATGATTTTGGCTTACTGCAACCACTGCCTCCTGGGTTCAAGTGATTCCCCTGCCTCAGCCTCCCGAGTAGCTAGGATTACAGGCGCGCAACACACCCAGCTAACTTTTGTATTTTTAGTAGAGGCGGGCTTTCACCATGTTGGCCAGGCTGGTCTCTAACTCCTGACCTCAGGTGATCCGCCCGCCTTGGTCTCTCAGAGTGCTGGGATCACAGGCGTGAGCCACTGTTCCCGGCCACATTTCTTAAACCAGTGGACAGATAAAAGATGTTTGATTTGCGACTGAATCTATGCAAAGATCTTCCAAAACATGAACAGCAAACGTTTCGTTTAGTGATGATAATGTTAGTAGCTACTGTTTATTGAGCACTTTCTAGATTTCAGGCAGTGTGCCAGCATGCTCCCATATATTATATTATTTACTCCTCACTTTGGCCCTAGTGTTAGGATTAACCCCAGTTTACAGACAAGAAACTGCAAGGCTCAGAGGAATAAGTGTCTGAGATGAAACCGCGGGTTGTATCAAAGCTTGAACGTAAATTCATTTTAAAAATATCCAATTTAACACAAAGTGGAAATACAAAGCAGGGGAAAATTGAGGTTCTGTCATCCATGACACTATAGGCTGTTGTGTTTTAGTTTGTTTTCTGGCGCTCTCCAACGGATGTGCTCTCTCTAAACCATCCTGAGAAGCCAGCCGCTATAGACGTGGGCCTTGCTGTGGGCATTGGAAAGGGCTGATGACTAGGCCAAGGTCGCCTTTATTTGGCCCTGGTGAGTGGCCATGCCTGGGCCTCACCTGTGTGTAGTGCCTCTCCCCTCGAAGTGATTTGGCCTCTGCCATTGCCTGTCCCTAACTTGCGAGGGAAAAGGACACCTCAGGGCCCCCCCGCTTGCCGAACTCTGACAGCTGGATAGTGGTAGAAATTCATCCCAGCTTCATCCTCAGCCCCTGTGTCAAAACTGCATCATTTTTTTAGTGACTTCTGAAGCTTGCACACCCTTTTATTTCTCTCCTTCAACATCAGTTTTTTTTTCTCACTCCTTCCCCTAAATTCCTCAAATTTCCCCACTTCAAGGCTGAACATCTGTCTCCTTATAGAAATCAGTGACCTGGCCAGGCGCGGTGGCTCATGCCTGTAATCCCAGCACTTTGGGAGGCCGAGATGGGCGGATCATGAGGTCAAGAGATCGAGACCATCCTGGCCAACAAAGTGAAACCCCGTCTCTACTAAAAATACAAAAAAATCAGCCGGGCGTGGTGGTGTGCACCTGTAGTCCCAGCTACTCACGAAGCTGAGGCAGGAGCATCGCTTGAACCCGGGAGGCGGACGTTGCAGTGAGCTGAGATTGCGCCACTGCATTCCAGCCCGGCGACAGAGCGAGATTTCCTCTTAAAAAAAAAAAAAAAAGAAAGTAGTGACCAAGGTCCATACTCAACAAAGGGCTCATGGATTTGGGTAGGTCATCCTCCGCTTGGTTTTTCCATTCCCTTCCCCTCCTTTTGGATTTCTGCATCCCTCAAGGGGAAGTTCCCCCCAAATCACAAGATGCCCCCAGATCTACCAAAAGGAAAGTGTTCCAAACTCTGGCAGTGGGATGTGTCTGCCCGGCTTAGTTACAGGAATGTGTCATTCAGGCCTTTCAAGCTCAAATGCTGGCTTTGACAAGCTCTTTCCTCCTCTAATGGCAGGGCTATCTTATGTTTGCGGTCTTCAAGTGAGACCTGAAGCAGTCTGCCCTCATGACCCCCTGGAGATGAAGGTGTGGGGGTTCATAAAATAAGGAGAAATTTCCTGCACTCTTAACCTGCAGAGGTGATTCAAGCTGTCTTAGAAGATGTATACAGAGGATGGAAGATGGACTGGGAAGAATTGAAAACTGCAAATGAGGTTGGGGGACAAGATGGGCTGCCACTCAAGATAGTGTCTAGCTTTGAAACTGACTGCAGTGCTTCACCCGTATTCTCGAGGAATCTGGTGACAAAACTGAACCAGAACTTGGCGTTGTCACTTGAGTCTTTTAGGTCTTAGAATACCAAAATGCTCAGTGTGTGCACGATACCCAGTCAAGACATGGTCTCAGTGCACCTTATCTGTGGCAGAAGCAAATTACCTTTGAAGGCTTCCTTTCCTCTGCAAAATCACGACAGCAATCCCTGCCCCACCTGCCACCCAGGTGTCCCAGGGAGAAAATGGGTGTGGGTGTACCCCATCAATCTCCAGGGCCTCCACATCGTGAGATGGGCAAGGGAATTGCCTGGGCACCCTGGTTGGCTGGGGAAGCCTGTGCTGTCTAAGGGAGGGGAGGACATTTAAGACTTGGAGCTGGCCCTGTGCCCTTATCATTGACTTCTTCTTTGTCTTCCTAAATCACACAGTCCCTCAGGTAAAGGGAGTGCAGCCAGCAGTTCTCTAGTATATCAGCACCTGGCAGAAAGAGGTGACACTGCGACTCTGCTGTTCTCTCTTTTTCTTTTTGAGTTATTACACACACACACACACACACACACACACACACACACACAGACACACAGAGCATTTGTTTAGGAAATGGCAAAAATGAATACAAGCAAACAGAAGAAAGTAAAATTCCCCTCACAATCCTACCACTTGGAAACAGTCTCTGTTGACATTTTTGGTATGTGTCCTTTTCTGTGCGTGTCATCACAATACATTTTTATTTTGGATTTTTTTTTTTTTTTTTTTAGTAAAAATGGAAAATACCTGCCAAGTGCAGTGGCTTACGCCTGTAATCCCAGCACTTTGGGAGGCTGAGGCAGGTGGCTCACTTGAGGTCAGGAGTTTGAGACCAGCCTGGGCAACATGGAGAAACCCTGTCTCTACTAAAACTACAAAAATTAGCTGGGTGTGGTGATGAGTGCCTGTAATCCCAGCTACTGAGGAGGCCGAGGCAGGAGAATCGCTTGAACCCGGGAGACGGAGGTTGCACTGAGCCGAGATTGCACCATTGCGCTCCAGCTTGGGCAACAAGAGCAAAACTCCATCTCAAAAAAATAAATAAATGAAAAGGAAAATACCTTGTCGTAAAACACTTTGTCTATTTCCCATATACATTTTTCCATATCATTCTTCTCCACCCAATTCCTGATTATTGGACACTAGCAAAAAATTAGAAACAATCGTTTGTTTAGAACAGATAACACATGAATGTGATTTTGAAAAACCACGCTATACAAAAGAGTAGATGATGGAAAGGCTTCCTGCCACCGTTGTCCCCAAATTTCCCTCCCCAGAAGATACCACTGACCCCAATTTCTCGTGAATCCTATTCTGTGCATAAGAAAGCATAAATTACATATGCTTTGACAGAGAGGTAGTGTGAATTACACACTTTACAATTTCATTATTTTAATGTTTATTTTATTTTATTAATATTATTATTTTTTTAAATTGAGACAGAGTCTCACTGTGTTACCCAGGCTGAAGTGCAGTGGCATGATCTTGGCTCACTGCAACCTCTGCCTCCTGGGGACAAATGATTCTCCTGCCTCAGCCTCCTGAGTAGCTGGAATTACAGGCATGTGCCATGACGCCCAGGTAATTTTTGTATTTTTAGTAGAGATGGGGTTTCATCACGTTGGCCAGGCTGGTCTCAAACTCCTGACCTCAAGTGATCCGCCCATCTCAGCCTCCCAAAATGCTGGGATTACAGGAGTGAGCCACCATGCCTGGCCTCATTATTTTAATGTTTAGATTTTAATAATCTAAATAACTTTTATGAAACCATGAGTAGAAGGGATTTTTTGTATATTTCGCTAATTGTAGCAATAATGATATATAGTGGGCACTCAGGAAATTTATATTGAACAAATGAATAGAAGATTTCCTTTTGGTCATTTTCTATTCAAGTATATACATTTTATTTTACAAAAATACTATCAAGTATATCACAGTTTCGTAACTTTTTTCCTTAACTGCACATGCTAAATAACCTTCTATGTCATTTTCTATCCTTCTGCAATCCAATGCATAACATTTTATGGATACATCATGATTTCACTAACTCATCTCGTTGTTGGATATTTAGGGGACTGCTTATTCATTTTTTAAAAATTGAACTATAATTTATATACAGTACAATATACAGATGTTAAGTGAATATACCATTTATAGTGTACAGTGAGTTTTGACAAATGTATATACTCATGTAACCACCACCATAATCAAGACATAAGGCCAGGCGCGGTGGCTCATGCCTGTAATCCCAGCACTTTGGGAGGCCGAGGTGGGTGGATCACATGAGGCCAGGAGTTCGAGACCTGCCTGGCCAACATGGTGAAGCCCCATCTCTACTAAAAATACAAAAATTAGCTGGGTGTGGTGGCACATGCCTGTAATCCCAGCACTTTGGGAGGCCGAGGCAAGTGGATCACAAAGGCAGGAGTTCAAGACCATCCTGGCCAACATGGTGAAATCCCATCTCTACTAAAAATAAACAAAAATTAGCTGGGCGTGGTGGCACACGCCTGTAGTCACAGCTATTCAGGAAGCCGAGGCAGAAGAATCGCTTGAACCCGGGAGGCAGAGGTTGCAGTGAGCCAAGACTGTGCCACTGTACTCCAGCCTGGGTGACAGAGTGAGACTCCATCTCAAAAAAAAAAAAGACATAGGACATTGCCGTCAACCTAGAAAGTTCCTCATCAGTCCCATCCTGCCCCCAGCCTTAGGCAATCACTGATCTGCTTTTCGTCCTTGTAAATTAGATTTGTCTTCTAGAGTTTCATATAAATGGAGTTATATATATGTACTCCTTTCTGCCTGCTCCTTTTTACTTAATGTAATGCTTTTGAGATTCATCCGTGTCGTTGTGTCTATCAGGAGTTTATTTCTTTTTATTGCTGATTAGTATTCCGTTTTATGTCTATAAAAATTTGTTCATCCATTTCCCCACTGAATGCCTTTTTGAGTTGCTTCTCGTGCACCATTTGATTTTATATAGCACTGCTGTGGTGATCCTTGATTTATATCTGTAAGTATGCTCAGGAATAAGTTCCTAAAATGGAAGCGCTAATCACAGGGTATGATTTTAAGAACCTTGCATATCACCAGGTAATACATTCCCACAGGATTGCGCTAGTATACTTCCAGTGGTGGTATGGAAGAGTGCCTGCTTCCCAGCAACTTTGCTAACCCTGGATATTACCCTTAAAAAAAAATTAGTACCATTTGGATAGGTTAAAAATGGTGCTGAATGGCTGTGTTTAAAAGGAGCAGGAGCCAGACATGGTGGCGTGCACCTGTAGTCCCACCTACTAGAGAAGTTGAAATGGGAAGATCACTTGGGCCCAGGAGTATGAGGCTTCAGTGTGCTATGATTATGCCAGAGTGAAACCCCTATCTCTTTTTTTTAAAAAAAGAGTGGGAACGTCGAGTGGGAAAATGACTAGAGCAGGGGTGTCCAATCTTTTGGCTTTCTTGGGCCACACTGGAAGAAGAATTGCCTTGGGCCACACATAGAATACACTAACACTAACAATAATTGATGAGCTAAAAAAAAAATCACAACAAAATCTCATAATGTTTTAAGAAAGTTTATGAATTTGTGCTTGCCACATTTACAGTTGTCCTGGGCAGCATGGGGCCCATGGTCTGTGGGTTGGACACACTTGTGCTAGAGGATGGCAAGGTGAGAGGAAGGGAACTCTGAATCCTTTCTAGGCTTCATGGAGCCCCATCTGCAGCACGGAACTGGCCTGAGACCTGCATCAAGGGCTGGATGAGGGCTGTTAAGGTGACCTGGCTGGAAAACTCCTCCAGCTCCCTCTTAGTCCCCGCATTGCAGTGTGTGCTGCCCCTGGTAACCGGATCCTTCGGAGGCAGAATTTGAATCATCCTGAGGCACTCAGTGCCTTGTAGGTCCCTGGAGCAGATGGTTCCAGGCCCTGGGCATTCTTGTGACATTGATACCCACGCCATGCCGCCAGCTGCTAAGTCTGGAAGTGGTCATCAAGTGATTTGGGTGGAAGGGTTGGGGGGACACGAGGAGGAAGGAGAGGATGTCATTCAGAGCAGAAGCATCGGGAATTGGATAGATTCAGTTATTGTAAGGGAAAGTTGGAGAGAACTTCAATGGCATCAGAAGGAAATTGGCCACACTGCGGTCCGTCCATGCATGAAAATATGGTGCAGTCATTAGATGCGACGTGGTAGACAGTGTTGGTGTGCAATGGACTTCTCTGATTATTGTAAAAAAAATAAAATCCAAGCAATTCAGAGCACTTCTGACTCTTTGGAGTGAACCATTGTTTTTTCCTTAACTTTTTATTGTGGAAATTTAAAAAGATAACACAAATGTGGAAAGAACAGTAGAATGAGTCCTCACATACCCACCACCCAGCTTCCTCACCTGTTTCATCTGCTCCCCCAGACAGTGTGTCATTTTACCCATAAATGGCACTACCAGATAAGGGCTTTTTTTTTTTTTTAACATAACAGCTATGCCATTTTCACACCTAAAATAATTACCAATAATTCCTTAATATCTTCTGTTGTCCATTCCTCTGTTGTCTCAGAAATGGTTTTTATAGTTGTTCACATCATAATCCAGATAAAGTCCTTGCATTACATTTTTTTTAAGTGTCTTTTAAGCTGGGCATGGTGGCTCACTTCTATAATCCCAGCACTTTGGGAGGCTGAGGTGGGTGGATCACCTGAGGTCAGGAATTCGAGACCAGCCTGGACAACATAGTGAAACTCTGTCTCTACTAAAAATACAAAAAAATTAGCCGGGCCTGTTGGCAGGCACGTGTACTCCCACCTACTCCGGAGGCTGAGGCAGGAGAATCGCTTAAACCCGGGAGACAGAGGTTGCAGTGAGCCGAGGTCGCGCCATTGTGCTCCAGCCTGGGCAACAAGAGGGAAACTCGTCTCAAAAAAAAAAAAAATTTTTTTAATTAGCTAGGCATGGTGACACACACCTGTAATCCCAACTACTTGGAAGGCTGTGGTGGGGGGATTGCTTGAGCACGGGAGGTCCGGGCTGCAGTGAGCCGTGTTTATGCCACTACACTGTAGCCTGGGTGACAGACCAAGACTCTGTCTCAAAAAATAAATAAATAAATAAGTATAAAATACATAAGTGTTCTCAAGTATTTTACTCTCCAATAGTCCCCTACCCTGCCTGAAAATATTTTTTTCATGCCATTGATTTTCAGAGAAAACAGTTTGATTTGTCCTGATAAATGTCCTATATTCTGGATTTGACCTGCTACCTCCTCATACTGTCATTTAACTTGAATTCATTGTTAACAGATTGGTTTATACACTTCGCTAATGTTGTGGGATTATAATATGCTTTAACCTACCTGTTTTCTAGCTGTAGACTCAAGCATCGCTTCCTCAGAGAAGCCGTCCCTGACTCCCAGACAAGGACAGGCTGGGCCTTTTGTATGTTCTCAGAGCACCCTTGGTGATTCCTTAAGCACTTAGCACAATTTGTAATTATACACCTATTTCTGCAATTATTTGTTGTAGAGCTAGCTCCCTCCCCAGACTGTAGGCCCAGGGGAGCAGGCGCTGGGTCTCTCCAGCTCTCAGCAGAGTGTGTGTTGCATAAGAGTCCCTCCATCAGGATTTGCTCATCACTGACACCTTATCTGACTGAAGTCTGTGCTGTGCAGCCCACAAATTGCCTTCCTGGACTTCACTGTCGAAACTGTCTTTTTTTTTTTTTTAAATAGAGTCTCTCTCTGTTGCCCACGCTGGAGCGCAGTGGCACAACCTTGCCCACTGCAACCTCCACCTCCTGGATTCAAGCGATTCTCATGCCTCAGCCTTCTGAGTAGCTGGGATTACAGGTGCGCACCACCATGCCCGGCCTCAGCATAGTCTTGTGGGGTAGGTAGCACGGCTACCAGTAACTCCACCATATACTAGTAGAAAAATGGCGTCTGAGGGGTTAAGTGTTTGACCAGAGTCCCCCTTTTAAGCAAGGTAGTTAAAGCCTTAATATTTTGCGGATCTGCTGTCCCCGCCTGACCTTAGATAAGGCACACATAGAGCAGAGGACTTGCAATGCAGCCTCCAAGTTGGTGATGGTGTAACATGGACTTCCCCTCAAGCAGAGCTGACACCCTGGGCAGCCACCAAGCTAGGTGAGAAGGCGGGGGTTGGTGGAGCAAAGCTGTTGACTTGGCGTTGGAATTTCTCTTCGGTCTCCTTTTGTGTTAACTTTTGGTTTTGAAATCATTTCAAACTTAGAGAAGAGTTGCAAGCATAATATGCAATTTTGTGAACATTTTAACACATTTGTCCTGTCATTCTTTTTCTCTATTTATATTTCTTTTCTTCAACCAAGTTGCAAAAATAATGCCCTATTATCCCTTAATACTTCAGGGTTTATTTCTCTGGTGTTTTTTTTTTTTTTTTTTTTTTTTGTAAATAGAGACGAGATCTCACTGTGTTGCCAGGTTGGTCTCAAACTCTTAGGCTTAAGCGATCCTCCCACCTTGGCCTCTTAAAGTGTTGGGCTTACAGGCGTGAACCACTGCACCCAGCCATGGTTACTTTTAAGATTGGCTCTGAAGCGGTTTCTGCGGGAATTTTTGTCAGATCACTAGGGACATCTATCTTCCCAGGACCTCCCTGGAGCCATGTTTCAGGAAGAGGGGATTCAGCATTCTAGTTAGGAAGGAAGAAGCCAAGCAGTCACTGGTGGGCTTTGCTGGCTTCAACTGTGGGGAAGGCAGAGCTCTGGCTAATTTTCTGGGGCCATCTTCTTGGCTTGGTTGTCACACAGTGCCCGCGAAAGCAGCCTCTTTATCCAGTGGTCATTTAGTGAGCCTCATGTGTAACCTGCAGGACCTGTGGGAGGCTCTGCCAGGAGAAACCGTGACCCAAAACCTGCCCTGAGGCCCTTAGCATAGCTGAAGATATAGTCATATCAAACCACTTACAGCCATATGTTAATGGCCATAATAGCCATTTAATGTTAGTAATGATAGTCCACTTTTAATGGGTGCTTACCATGTGCTGAGAGCTTGAGATCCCCTTCATTAGCTAAGTCCTCAGGCAACTCCTTCCAGTAGGTCCTATACTTATCCCTATTTTACAGATGGGACATGCAAAGTTTAGAGAGTTACATACTTTACCCAAGCCCTCATAGCTAGTAGGCAACCTGGCTCCAAAGCTTACTCCTACCGCTATACCAAAGACAGGTCCAGTTGCCCAAGGAAGTCTTAAAAAGCTTCAAGGAGGAGGTGCTGTTTGATTTGGGTTTGAAGGATGAGTAGGAGTTTGCCAGGCAGAGACAGGTGTGAAGTTCATCTCTCTGCAGGGTCCAGGGCAGCTAGGGAGAGTCAAGCATTAGTGGCCTGCAAGGGGCAGCCTGGTCAGTTGTGGGGAGGACCAGGAGATGCACCAGGAACACTGGCTTAGAGGATGTGGGTCTTCCTAGATGTTTGAACCTTATCCTGAGAACCCATGGAGGGCAATGGGAAGGGTGGGGAGGAGAGTGCCAGCTCCCTGGAAATGCACCCTGGCCTCAGAGACTAGTTATTACAGTTATTGCAGCCGCCCCAAAGCGATGGCATCTGAACTAGGGGAGGAAGTGAGGATACTTGACAGGTTGTAGACAATAGGATCAAAAGGACCAGCGAACAAAAAGCGTGGAAGATTTCAAGTTTCTTGCTAGTTGGAACAAAGTAACTTTCCTTAGCTGAGCTTGTTCAGCCTTTTTCATAGTGAACATTATTCTTGGAGGGCCCCTTCTGGAAACTGTCAGTTGAAGGACCCCCTCTGCCCCGTAAGTGAAGGGAACTGATGTTCATTGGGCACCTGCAGAGTGCCAGCAACTGTTAAGTGCCTTGTGTATGTTATCTGGCTTGATTATTAAAGTTGCTTCAGAAAGAAAAAGGATGAGTTAAATGTACTGACCAAGGCACTGGTGGTTCTTGAATATCTGTGCATGTTTATTCCTGCATTTAACACACTGTTTTTAGCAGCCAACTGCATGCTACACACTGTGCTAGCCACCGCCTACGGGATGAACAAAAATTGTGTACACAATTGGGGATGAACAAAAATTGTGTCATGGACCTTATAGTTGAGCATCAGGCTCAAGCGGAGAACTTGTAAAGCACAGATAGGTGCCCAGCTTCATCTCCAGGAATTCTGATTTAGTGAGACAGGAAATAGAGGGTGTATTAGGTCCCTAGGGCTACTGTGACAACGCGCCACAAACTTGGGGCTTTATTCTCTCACAGTTGTGGAGACCAGAAGTCTGACATCGGGGTGTCAGCAGACCACGGTTCCCTCTGAAGGCTCTAGGGGAAGGTCCTTCCTTGCTCTTCTATCATTTGGCAGCAGCTGGCATTTTATCCGTGGTCTTCCCTGGCTTGTAGCTGCATCATTCCAGTTTCCGCCTCCATCTTCACAAGGCCTTCTCCTCCTTGTCTGTCCTCACCTTGTCTTCCCTCTGTGTCTCTGTCTCTGTTTACTCTTCCTATAAGAACACAAAACACTGATTAGCGCCCATCCTGATCTAATATGACCTCATTTTAACTTGATTGCATCTGTAAAGACTCTATTTGCTTATTTATTTATTTATTTGAGACAGAGTCTCGCTCTGTCGCCCAGGCTGGAGTGCAGTGGCGTCATCTCGGCTCACTACAACCTCCACTGCCTGGGTTCAAGAGATCTCCTGCCTCAGCCTCCCGAGTAGCTGGGACTACAGGTGTGTATTTTTAGTAGAGACAGGGTTTCATCTGTTGGGCAGGATGGTCTCGATCTCTTGACCTCGTGAACCACCCTCCTTGGCCTCCCAAAGTGCTGGGATTACAGGCATGAGCCACTGTGCCCGGCTGACTATTTTCAAATAAGGTCACATTCTGAGGTTTTGAGTAGACAAGAATTGTCAGGGAAATACTATTCATCCCAGTACGGGGGGGAACCCCCTTTTTAAATAGGTCCCCAGGGGATTCGAATGCGTGTGGTTAACTGGCAACCCATTTGAGAAACCTTTGGACTGTAGGTGGGTAGGGAAGTAGAGTCGCAGCGAGGGGGTAGTGGTGCAGTCACCCTACTGTCCCATTTTGGGCTTCTCATTAGGGTCGAAGCTCCCAGGAGAATCCACAAAAGGAATCTGGTAATCGGGGACAGGAGCTGGAGGTGTGGAGGGAAGAGCTTTGGAGCCACTCCACAGAGTGATCCAGGAGGAAAGCGGAGAGATCCAAGAATTGGACCTGTGACAGAGAACCAGCATGGAGGGGCACGTCAGGACCTCTTCCCCTGGATAACAGAGGGCGTGGGAGGATGAGGGGCACCCCAGTCCTCCACTCCAGAAGGTATGGGGGGTGCGGTCCTGTAGGAAGCTGGCAGAAGTAAAGAATTCAGTTGGAGGGTGTGGTGTCTTTTAAAAAGGCCATGAATGTTGTCTATGGGGGTGTTTGGAGGCCCCAGAGCCATGGGTTGGATGGGGGACCAGTGAGGGTTGTGCACACATGTGTGTGGTCACTGTGGATGCCCTGGCAGCTGTGGCTGGGCCTGATACAGAGTTTGCCCAGAAGGGCAGTGGCTCTGGCTTCCGGGAATGAGGAGGTGTGCTTGGAGCTGGCCTGCCTGCCATCTGCCCAGGAGTAGTACAGACGCCGGCTGCGGATGTGACACCTGGGTTACCTTTCACTCTGCTGGAAGGAAGCTACAGGCTGGACTTCAGCAGGAGGGGACGTTACGGGCATTGTTGGCCTTATGTGACACGGGCCACCGCCTCAAGAATGTTGAAATAGTGTTCCCACAGAGGTGTTGATGCTTTACGGAAAATGCTTCCTTGGGCCTTATGAAGCAATCAGGGCAGAGAGAGGAAGGAGGGTGAGCCTCCTGCCTTGCTGGGCCTCCCAGGTCGTGCTGTGTACTGAGGCCTCTGAAGAGCCAGCCTTTCTCCCCCTTTCTTTGCCACTTTACATTTGCAAGTCTCCACTTCCTGTTGGTCACCTTGGTTACACATGGTGTTTCTTCACCTCTCTGCGGTTCTTTGTTCTTAGACAAGACCCCTCTAGCTGTTGTCTCAACCCAGGGCGTGGATTCCCGGACTCTTGTTGGCAGCAGTAGGGATAGGCATGGTGGGGAGATTGGAGGAGGAGAGCAGAGTGGTTTCTCTTGGTGGCTGGTGTTTGAGAGCAGCTCAGCCCTGCTTTACTGCACCTTGAGCTGTTTACGAAGTGGTTGTCGCCTTCCAAGTATTGTCATACCCCAAGCCCTAGCCCGCTCCTCCGATGTCCAAGCCCAAGATTTACCACTCACCTGCAGTGTGGCCTTGGCAGTTATACTTGTGTGCCTCAGTTTCCTGGCTACTAGGGGTAGTGCTGGTTCCACCTCGGAGGGTGGGTGTGGGGAGATAGCAAATGCACATAGCATTTACGTTCTAGTTGTAAGGGAGGAGATAGTCCCATGAGAGAGAGAGAAGTGGACATGCGTGCACACAGAGAAACAGGACCGGACGTACGTATGCCGACATGTGTACATACTCCGAGTATTTACGTGCTGGTGGAATTGCTGGAGACTTTAGTTCTCTTTGTGCTCCTCTGTATTTTCTAAAATTCCTATAGTGATTAAGTATTTTATAATCTAAATAAAACATTATTATTATTATCATTTTCTGAGATGGAGTCTCGCTCTGTCACCGAGGCTGGAATGCAGCCCACTGCAACCTCCACCTCCCGGGTTCAAGCAGTTCTCTTATTTCAGCCTCCCAAGTAGCTGAGGCTGAGGTTACAGGCGTGCACCACCACGCCCAGCTAATCCTTTTGTATTTGTAGTAGAGACGGGGTTTCACCATGTTGGCCAGGCTGGTCTTGAACTCCTGACCTCAGGTAATCTGCCTGCCTCGGCCTCCCAGAGTGCTGGGATTACAGGTGTGAGCCACCATGCCCAGCCTAAAACATTATTTTGAAAGGAAAATACAAACAAACCTAAACTATCACCTGGAGGGTTAAAACACAGTGTTTTGAGAACATAGTGTCTGGAAAACAGTAGAGTCAGAAGACCCAGGTTCACATTCACCATTTATTAACTGGGTGATCTTAGGCAAGTTACTTAGTCTCTCTGAGCCATCCTTGTCTGTAATGTAGGGATGCTGATAATCTCAGAACCCTTTTCTGTAGGAAGCATATTTTGAGATTGTGTGACACAGAATATATATTGAGAAACATTGCCTTTGAAATGACTGCTAGGTGCATAGTTTATAATTTTTGAAGCTTCCAATCTTTGTGGGTCTGTTGGAGAATTAGAGTACAAGATGCATGGAATGCAGTGTCTGCCAAATTATAGAAAAAATATTAAATTGTGTATATACATACATACAGACTTTCAAGTTATATATATATAAAACTACTATATATATACACACACACATGTTACATATATATACAGACACACATATACATACACGTTAGAGACAGGGTCTCACTGTCACCCAGGCTAGAGTGCGGTGGCATAATCGTAGCTCACTGCAGCCTCAAACTTCTGGGCTTAAATGATCCTTTCACCTCATCCTCCCAAGTAGTTAGGACTACAGGTGCTCACCACCATGCCCGGCTAATTTTTTATCTTTTGTAGAGATGAGGTCTCCCTAAATTGCCCAGGCTGGTCTCGAACTCCTGGCCTCAAGTGATCCTCCCACCTCAATCTCCCAAAATGCTGGAATTATCGGCATGAGCCACCATGCTTGGCCTTAAGTTAGATATTTTTAATGTATATCTATCTGTATGTATAGAGATATCTATGTATCTCATAAGGCTCTATAAAACTGTTCATCATAATGAGCAATTCCAAATACTCATGAAGACTTGCGGGAAGGTATGAGAAGCTGGAGGAGCTAAATTTCGGGGGAAAGAGAAGGCTGTGTCCTTCCTTGCCCTAGGATGGTGTGTGCCTCGGTCTACCAAGTGGCAACAGAGGGTTTCCAAGGAGGAAGCAGTTTAGTGTTTTTCTTTTGTTTTGTTTTTTAAAGAGACGGGGTCTTACTGTGATGCCCAGGCTTGAATGCAGCGCGTATTCGGAGGTATGGTCCCAATAGTGATCAGCATGGGGGTTTTGACCTGCTGCATTTCCAAGTCGGGCCAGTTCACCCCTCCTTAACCTGGTGGTTCCCCACTCCTGGGAAATCACCATATTATATACATAATATATAAGAGATGGGCACCTGGACCTCCCAAGGCAGGACACCCAGCACTTGGCTGCCTGGGGCTTCTGTGAGCTGCCATGTGCTTTTTGTAATCCTCTCCTAGGCTCCTGATGCCATGGCCATGTGGACGTTCTTACCAGGGTGTTTCTGCAGGTGAAAGCTGTGGTTCTTAATCTCGGCAAGCTTTTCAGTAAATCTCTAGGTTTAGAATCATCGAATTATTAGGCATCATGCCAGGGATTTTTGCGAGGCTCGCCTTGTGGATGCACTGCAGTTTCATTTTCGCCAGCATACCAGGTGCCCCGCAGCCGGCACCCTCAGGCACCTTTTCCCAGAGTCAGCTTTCTGGGATGCTACTCTGCCCCCCAAGAGGGAGGAGGGCAGGAGGAGTGTCCTGTGGATAAATTCAGCCTAGAGTTTTCCAAAGTTATATTAGTTTTTTGACGAACAAATGTTTCAGGACCTCTACTGGGCTAATACAGGCTTCCTTTAAGGAGCAATGTAGTATGCGATGTTTCGCCAAACTGTGGCCCACAGAACCCTTTTTTTCAGGGAGCATATCTTGGGACTGGTGTGCCACAGAACACACATTAGGAAACATTGCCTTTGAAAAATGACTGCTAGGTGCACAGTTTATAATTTTTGAAGCTTCCACTTCTCCATAAACACTGACCCGCTTCCTCCGTGGAAACCCACTGTTGCTCTTGGGTAGACTGAGGCACATGTCACCCCAGGGCAAGGACAGAGCTTTCTCTTTCTGCTGGAATCCAACTCCCTCACTTACTTTCTTTTCTTTCTTTCTTTCTTTCTCTCTTTCTTTCTTTTTTTTTTTTTTTTTTTTTTTTTTAGTAAAGACGGGGTGTTTCTATGTTGCCCAGGCTGGTCTCATCAAGCGATCTTCCTGTCTCAGCCTCCCAAAGTGTTGCAATTACTGGTGTGAGTCACCGCACCCAGCCCCTGCCCTGTTTCTTATGCCTCCTCGCTGGTCTTCATGAGTACTGGGAATTGCTTATTATGATAAATAGGTTTATACAACCTAAGATCAGGAACAAATAATGTTTTTTCTCACCTGTTTAAGTATTTGCCATTCCTGAAATATGGAGGTTTTTGTAATTATCAGGTGTTCCTTTTGCATCAGGTATTGGGGTCACAGAGCTGAACAAGACAAGCCCAGTCCGTGCCCTCATGGTGGTTACAGTCTAGCAGGCAGGAGGACAGTAAGAGCAAATGAATGAGTAGATAAAAAGTCCTAGGTGCTTGGGGAGGATCTCACAGAAGCATGAGCCTGAAACACCTTTTTCAGCAGTGACTTTTAGGCCAGGCATGGTAGCTCATGTCTGTAATCCCAGCACTTTGGGAGGCCGAGGCAGGCAGATCACTTGAAGTCAGGAGTTCAAGACCAGCCTGGCCAACATGGTGAAAACCCCGTCTCTACTAAAAATTACAAAAATTAGACGGGTGTGGTGGTGGGCGCCTGTAATTCCAGCTACTTGGGAGGCTGAGGCAGGAGAATCTCTTGAACCTAGAAGGTGGAGGTTGCAGTAAGCTGAGATCGTGCCACTGTACTCCACCCTGGGCAACAGAGCAACACTGTCTCAAAAAAAAAAATTAAATAAATAGAAAAAAAAGAAGTGACTTTTAAGCTGAGATCTGAAGGAAGAGTGGATTAATAATGAGAAGTAAAACCTCAAGGCAATTAGAAGAAAATAATGCAGTGCAGGACACTAAAAGTTAAACCGAGGACTTCACTTCCTCCCCTAATAGAAGAAACCAAGGGTGCCTGGCAGAACTTTCATAGTACAAGTCACCTTCTAACCCCTCTGAGGTTAGCCTCAAAATGCTTTCAAAGCCTGTGTGTGAAGAGCACGTGCTGAGTTTTCTCCTCCCCCTCCCCGGCTATGCAGCAGTGATAGGTATGGTTCTCTTGGGGGCAGTCTCTGCCCTGCACATCTGGCCGTAGGCCCAGGGTCTTGAGTGACTGCATTTCACCTGGCCTCACCTGCACTCCCGGGCACGTCTGAGCCCAGCACAGGTATGGGAAGTGTTTGTCACTCTGCCAAGGTCAGCACCTGGGGACGGGGGTTGGGAAGAGCAGCCGAGGACCAGACACATGCCTGGAGTCTTCAGAGACCTGTCCAGGCAGCCCTGCTGCCTCTCTGTCTCTCCGTGTAGCTTAGTTTGGGGCTTTAGGTGGGCTGTGATTCATGAGTCCTTGGCCTTTTCCGGGGCACTTTCCCTCTCAGGTAATCCTCTTTCTGCTTGAGAACCCCCAGGCAAAACTCTTGGGCAGCAAGGAGAGTGGTTTCTAAAGGGGCAGCCACCTCTCCTTCCCCCAGAATGGCTCCTCTGGTCTCAGAAATGCTGGCTCACACGTCACAGTGGGGTTTCCCACTTGGGGGGCAGTGACCTCTACCATGGGTTACCCTAAGGAAGGAAGCCAGGGTAGATAAGGAAGTCCCGAGGGGAAGGGAGGGCATAGAGGGCCACAGGCAGAGGGAAGATTCCTCAAAACAGTCTCCATGTATTCAGACGTCCATTCACTGAGCCAGCAGCTACTCATTGGTACTTACTCTGTGCCAGGGACCAAGGGTATGGCCAAGGGCAGGAGAGAAAAGCAGCTCCGTCCCTCATGGAAACCCCCTTCTGTGGGGGGCAGGGGACAGTTCCTAAACATGCTTCAATGTGCAGTGGCTGCTGGCGGTGGGAAGCCCACAGGAGGCTGCTGGGTAGGAGGGAGGTCAGGGATGGCCTCTGAGGAATGGTCTGAACAGGGACCTGAAGGAAGAGAAACAGCCCACATGCCCAAAATCTGGGTTTGATGACGTCATGGCACAACCTTACGGTGGAAAACTAGGCAGCCATTGCAGACATTGTTTCCCATGCTCTCTGAGGGGCAAGTGGGAAGCAGTTGTAGATCGCTATGACATTTTATGAGAGTTTGCACAAAGAAATATCTGAAGAATCCAGGTAGAACGTAGTAGTACTTCTGTCTGAATCCTTCTAAGTGAGGGATTATGAATGATGTTATTCTTTTTTTTTTTTTTTTTTTTTTTAGACAGAGTCTCGCTCTGTCGCCCAGGCTGGAGTGCAGTGGCACGATGTCCATTCACTGCAAGCTCCGCTCCCCCGGGTTCATGCCATTCTCCTGTCTCAGCCTCTAATTTTTTTGTATTTTTAGTAGAGACAGGATTTCACCATGTTCGCCAGGATGGTCTCGATCTCCTGACCTCGTGATCCGCCCGCCTCAGCCTCCCAAAGTGCTGGGATTACAGGCGTGAGCCACCGCACCCGGCTGGTTATTCTTTTTAAGATTCATCAGTGAACATATAATTTATAATTAGTAAAAAGAAAAAGAAAGGAAAAGAAAAAAATGGAAAATTCCTTCTGGAAGGGGCTTTGCATTGTAGGAAGATGAAGTGGGATACTTACTGGGCATGGGGTGTTATTATGACAGGGCAGATTTTGTTAAAGGGATGATGTGGGGTTGCTAGGAAATCCTTGGGGATAAATTTTGAGCTGGGCCTTGTAACACAGTGGGTATCTAGTCTTTTTGTTTGTTTCCAAACTGAAAACATAGTAACTGAAGTAATAAAGTGGTTATGCATTGAGCATTTTTGAAAAATTCAGGCTGTTGAAAAGCATGATCGTGAAAATCATGCAAGATCTCAGTGCCCATCCCGACCTCCCCTCCGTAGCCACTGTTAATATGTTGATGTATCTTTTCTAAGTTTTTTCTAGCCCATAGCTATTATGTTAAATAATAATAATAATAATAATAATAAAGGACTGTGATGACAAAAGCAGGGGTTTTTGTAAGGTGGATTTCTTTTTCCCGGAATTCCACCACGACCATCTGTCCATGCCTCCACCTGTTCATCTCTAGATACTCCTGCGGCAGATGGGCTTCCCTGAGTCAGGTGATCAAGGGCCAACAGCTGGGGAGGGAGAGTGATCAGGAAGCCTCTGCCCTTCCCTCCCCTCCCACCTCAGCCCCCTTCTTCTCCAGCCTCCCCCCAGCCTTTCTGCTGCCCACACTCTCGCCGCCTGTGGCCCTGCCAGGCATGCTGAGGGGAAGGTCACCCTGCCTGGCCGGGTTCCTGCCCGCCCAGCGCCTGCCTGATTGCTGAATGCCTGCCAAGCGCCTGCCTAATCTGGGGAGAGCTTTAGAAGCCGCCCTAGGGCAGGCTGCTCTTTTGTTTCTGGAATCCAGGCTACTCAGCAGAGGGGCTGGCTTCCTGCACTGCGCTGCTGTGGCCTTCAAGTGGACTTAGGTCAAGAGTGCCTGGGGAGGAATGCAGTCCCTTAGAGCAAAGCCCTTGTAATGAATGCCTTCCCTGCACCCCCTAATTGGGTTAGCGAAGTGATCAGCTGGATTCTCAAACTAAACAGGATAGGCATGCTGCAGTCCTACATTGTTATTTCCATGCCAAAGAATCTCCCTTTTCCCAGTGAGGGGAACAAGCTGAGGCTCAGAGCTGCTAATTCTACTTGGTTTGAGGGCTCTGCAGAGGACACACTGACAGAGGCGCCTCAGCTCAAAGGTAGAAAGCCTCATTGCACATTTCTCAAAGCAGGTTTCTTTGAAAGCCCAAAGAGCCTTTGACAGAGATAGATCAATTCAACTTCTCTGAGACTTGATTCCCCAGCTTGAGGGAAGAGGAAGGGCCACTAGGCTTGCTGAGCTGCTGTTAACGCCAAATACTCTACATTTATGGCAGCGTGACCCCCATTTCTCAGATAGGGACACTGAGGGTCAGTTCACTTGCCCAAGGTTGGTAAATAGTGGAACTAAGATTCCGACCCAGAACTGCCTGACCTCACACTCTGTAGGTATCAAGCTAATCCCCGGTATGTGGGGGCGGGAGGTGAGGTGGTTGGTACAGGGAGTGACTCTGTATTTGTTCTTTCTTATTTGATACATATTTATTGAATGTCTGCATCTGTGCCAGCTACATAAATAAGTAAATTTTTGGCCACAAAGACAAGACTACCAAGAGAATAAGGGGAACCTGATTTGGAATGATGGAGGGGTCACAGAAGTCTTAGGAAGTGACATTTAAGTCAGTATTTGAGGGACAAACAGAAACAGGGAGAAAGAGCATCCCAGGGAGCCAGTGTTCTAGCTTGAAAATCCTGCCCTCTTGAGACCAGCCCCTTCCAGCATGCTGTACCTACTAACCCCTACTTGCCGTATATTGCTATGCATTCCAGTGGTCCATAACTTTTCCTTTTGTCTTTTCTTTGCTTTTTTTTTGAGACAGAGCCTCACTCTGTCACCCAGGCTGGAGTGCCGTGGTACAATATTGGCTCACTGCAACCTCTGCTTCCCGGGTTCAAGTGATTCTCGTGCCTCAGCCTCCCGTGTAACTGGGACCACAGGTGTGCACCACCACGCCTAGCTAATTTTTGTATTTTTAGTAGAGATGGGGTTTTGCCACGACGGCCAGGCTGGTCTTGAACTCCTGGCCTCAAGCGATCCGCCCGCCTTGGCCTCCCACAGTGCTTGGATTACATGAGCCACTGCACCTGGTCCATAACTTTTTCTTTTATGCACCAATGTCTTTCTTTGAGAATCTGCTCAAGGCAAAGGACGCTTCTCCCAGGAACACGTACAGGAAAGACGTTCTTTATGTTGCCTTGAGTTCTCTTCTCTCACTTGGCTCAAGGGAAAATCTAGAGGGCTTTGAGCTTGGCCAGTTGAGTGGGGAGGGAGGTCAAGACGTTGCCTATCTGACTTGTGTTTGGGGGCTTTGGACTGCACTGATGAAGGCAGCATGGCCTGGCCAAAGGTCACTTGGCTAAGGCTAATTTCCGGCAGCTGCAGCCCACCAGACACCAAGGATCTATGACTGTGGCTGCTGCTTGTCATGACCCTAAACTTAGAGCTCTGTGCTTAGAGGAAATACCCACGTAGTCTGCAAGCTTGTAGGGGCTGCTGGAAGGTAGGAGCACTGTTGAGAGGAGCTGCCGCCCCGCACTGGCTGCTGCTACCAGCTGTCTGGCCTTACCCTAGGAAGAAGCTGGCCAAAAGATCTCTGTGCAAGGCTGCTCAGACCAGGCCAATGACCTGCTCTAATCCCTTCAGTTTCTATTGCCCTCAGAGTAGGGCAAGGCAGTTTTCTCAACAGGGCATGCAAGCTGGGCCCCTGCCCACGTTTCCAGCCTGTGTCTAGGCACACCCTGCCTGACTGGCTGTTCCCCAGATGGGACACTTGTGTGGCTTTGCAGGTGCTGTTTCTCCTAGTGAGAGATCCTTACCTTTCCTGCATCTTCAACAGGTAAATTTTACAACTCGGCTCAATCTGTCTTCTTTGACGTTCCCACGGACTTGCTACTCTGTAGAGTTGGTCACGACTTCCCTCTGTTGGCCAGGACCTTCTGTATCCACCACTGCAATTCTTTCCTTGCTTTCTTTACTGCCTCTCCCTCCCTCCCCACTCCTTCTGTCTTTCAACAATTAGTTATTGGGCACCTAACCCTGTTCTCTTCACACTGGGGTGCTGAAGTAACAGTGATGTGCAAAGGAGACCCAGACCTGCCCTCAAGGAGTTTGAACTCCATGGTGGCTGCATAAATTCATCAAACCATGAAGATGAAGAATACACAAGCACATCAGGTCTTTTCCTTAAAGAAGTTAAGCTGGGGCTAAAAGAGCTCCATGACTGATTGATTGATTGATTTTGAGATGGAGTCTCACTCTGTCACCCAAGCTAGAGTGCAGTGGCGCGATCTCAGCTCACTGCAACCTCCACCTACCAGGTTCAAGTGATTCTCCTCCCTCAGCCTTCTGGGTAGCTGGGATTACAGAAGCGTGCCACCATGCCCAGCTAATTCTTGAACTGAGGTCTTGAACTCCCGACCTCAAGTGATCCACCCCCGTCGACCTCCCAAAGTGCTGAGATTACAGGTGTGAGCCACCGTGCCCAGCCGAGCTCCATGACTTAAAAAAAAATAAAAAAGTTTTCTGGTAAACCCAAGCAATTAAAAAAAAAGTTGAAAAAAGGGATACTTTGAAAGTCTTCTAATTAAGATCTTTTGCTGGTTAGATAAAGCCCAGGGACTCAGGGACTTTTTGAAACTCAATTTCTTCATATATAAACATAAGGGAGAAGAAGTAATTTATTCAGGCTTTGAGAGCCTTCCATGAGCAAAGCTCTAGGACTGCGAAAAATAGCTGAGTCCTGGTGTCTGAGCTCTCTGGAGGATCAGGCCAGAGGAGAAGTAATCAGTGTGAAATCTCAACTCAAGCCTCACTTTCAGGAGGCAGGTCTCCCTCCCCTCAGAGACGATGGGGCCTCCCAGAGCATCGGTGGCTTTCTTTTGCAGTATTAGTTCATCACAGTTTGGAATTCTGCAACTGTCTTATTGCTGGATTGCCACCTCTCTCCCTTGTTGGACTGTGGACTCCATGACTGTGGGTGATAACGTCTGTCTTGTTTTTTTATAGCAGCTTTATTGAGATATAATAATTCACATATCATAAAATTCACTTTTATTTTATTTTAATTTTTTTTGAGACAGGGTCTGGCTCTGTCATCCAGGCTAGAGTGCAGTGACACAATCTCGGGTCACTGCAGCCTCCTCCTCCTGTGCTCAAGTGATCCTTGCACCTCAGCCTCCTAAGTAACTGGGACTACAGGCACGCACCACCACAACAGGCTAATTTTTTTATCTTTTGTGGAAGTGGGGTTTTGCCATGTTGCCCAGGCTAGTCTCAAACTCCTAAACTCAAGCGATCCACACGCCTCAGCCTCCCAAAGTGCTGGGATTACAGGTGTGAGCCACTGCACCTAGCCAAAATTTAGCTTTTTTAACGTGCAGTCAAGCAACCTAAATGTCCATCAACAGATAAATGGATAAAGAAAATGTGCTACATATACACAGTGGAGTACTTTTCAGCCATAAAAAAGAGTGAGATCCTGTCATTTGCAACGTGGATGGAACTGGAGATCATTGTATTAAGTGAAATAAACCAGGCACAGAAAGACAAACTTCACATGTTCTCACTTATTTGTGGAATCTAAAAATCACAACAATTGAACTCATGGACATAGAGAGTAGAAGGATGGTTACCAAAGGCTGGGAAGGCTAGTGGGGGTTGTGGGGGAGGTGGGGATGGTTAATGGGTACAGAAAATATATAAAGAATGAATAAGACATACTATTTTATTGCACAACGGGGTGAATATAATCAGTATCTTAATTGTACATTTCAAAATAACTAAGAGTGTGATTAGATTGTTTGTAACACAAAGGATAAATGCTCGCGGGGATGGATACCCCATTCTTCACGATGTGATTATTTCACATTGCATACCTGTATCAAAACGTCTCCTGTACCCCACAAATCTATATACCTACTATGTACCCACAAAATTAAAAGTAAAAAAATTAAAATATGCAGTTTAGTTGTTTGTGTATTCACAGAGCTATACAATCATCGCCACTATCTAATGACAGAACAGCTTTATAACTCCAAAAAGAAACCCCATACCCATTAGCAGTTATTTCCCATTAACTGTTACCCCTAACCTCTGGCAACCACTAATCTACTTTCTGTTTGTATGGATTTGCCTATTCTGGACATTTCATATAAATGGAATTATGTAATATGTGGCCATTTACGACTAGCTTTTTTCACTTAACATAATGTTTTCAAGATTCACCCCTGCTGTAACATGTGTAATATTCTGTTGTATGGATACATTACATTTTGTTTATCCATTCATCAGTTGATAAGTGTTTGAGTTGTTTCTACTTGGGAACTGTTATGAATGATGCTGCTGTGAGTATTCATATACAAGTTTTTGTGTGGCCATATGTTTTCATTTCTCTTAGGTATATATATATAATATATACATATATATATAATATATACATATATATACATATATAATATATACATATATATAATATATACATATATATAATATATACATATATATAATATATACATATATATATTCCAAGGACTGGAATGGCTGGGTCACGTAAGAACCCTATGTTTAACATTTTAAGGAGTTTCCAGACTGTTTCCCACAGTGGCTGCACCATTTTACTTACCCACCAGCAGTATATGAGGGTTCCAATTTGCCCCTATCCAGCACTTGTATATACATTTTCAGTTTTGTATTGATTTTTTTTTACAACAACCATTCTAATGAGTGTGAGGTGGTATCTTATCAGGGTTTTAATTTGCATTTCCCTAATGATTAGTAATGTTGGGCACTTTTTCATGTGTTTGTTGGTCATTTTTATACTTTCTTTGGAGAACTGTCTGGTCAGTTCATTGCCTATTTTTAAATTGGGTTGTTTGCCTTTTTATTGTTGAGCTGTAAGAGTTCTTTGTGTGTTCTGGATACAGTCTTTTATTAACATGTGATTTTCAAATATTTTCCTCCATTTTGCAGGTTGTCTTTTTTCTTTCTGGATGGTATCTTTGGAAGCATAAACGTTTTAAGTTTTGAAATTCAACTTATGTATTTTTCCCTTGATGCTTCTTGTTTTAGTGTCATATCTAAGAAACCATTGCCTAATCTAAGGCCATAAAGATTTCCCCCTGTTTTCTTCTAAGAGTTTTATAGTTGTAAGTCTTACGTTTATGTCTATGTCTATCTTATTCCAGATTGCATCCCCAGTGCCTAGAATAACACCCAGTGTAGAGAAGGTACTTCATACTTACTGAGTAAAATGAATGAATAGCTCTTGAATGAATGAATGAATGAATGAGTGAGCAGATATCCCTTTCTAGTCCTGGATCTGCTGCTAGTTAAGTAAGCCCCAGGGTTGAGAGAGGTTTTCTATAGAAGAGGGGCACCAATTTGTTTCGATCTCATCCCGTTGTGAGCCTGCCATAAGTGAGCTTTCACATTCCTTTTCTGCCAACTTATTTCCTGTTTTCCTTCAATTTTACTTCTTTTTAGTTTCCTTCTTTGGCAAAATGTTGCAAAGACATTTCCTAAACAAGTAGTGTCTAGGCTGGGCTTGATGGCTCAGGCCTGTAATCCCAGCGCTTTAGGAGGCCAAGGTGGGAAGGATCGCTTGAGGTCAGGAGTTTGAGACCATCCCAGGCAACACAATGAGACCCCTGTCTCTACAAAAAATACAAAAACAATTAGCTGGGTGCAGTGATGAATGCCTGTAGTCCTAGCTACTTGGGAGGCCAAGGTGGGAGGATTGCTTGAGCCCAGAAGTTCAAGGCTTCTGTGAGCTGTGATTGCACCACTGCACTCCAGCCTGGGTAAGGGGGGGAGACTCCTCTCTTAAACAAACAAACAAACAAATAGTGTCTAATCTTCTTTGACTGAACGGTAAATATGAGAGATACTGCATATAAGAACATTTTTATGTTGTAAAAATCTTTGTTGGTTTGATATCTTTTATTGGTTTTTCTTGAGTTAGACAAATAAAATAAGGTAATGTGGCAGTATATATATTGCAAAGTAGAAGTTAAAGTCATCTAGTCACCTCCCAGGGGTGTGGGAAGTATCATGATATCTGAACTTACTTTTAGAAAAAAAATGTATATGCATGTAGAGAGAAAGAAGGCAGATGTCAAAAATTAGGGAATTGAGGTGAAGGGTATTTGGGAGTTCCTTGTACTATTATTTCAACAACTTTTTTAGGTTGATTTTTTTCAAAAACCTGTCTCTCGTAATCCTACCCTCAGAAAGAATTAGATGTGGATCCTGAGAGGTCACAGGTGTGCTACGCATTTTGCATACATTTTAAATTTAGTTCTCAGCTCTCGAGGAGGAAACAAAGGTGATGGCAGGTGACCAGGGTCACACGACTTGGCTGAGTAGTGGAACCAGAATTTGGATGTGTTACTTCAGACCAGACCCTAGGGAAAAAAAAAGAATTTGGACTTAGACCTCTGACCCCAATGCCTTTACTCCTTTATGGCCTTGTGTATCTCAAATAGCAAACCTTTCCCATGGGAAGGAATGACTGGCTTCCTCTGTCATCCTCTAGGTCCTTGATACTTTATGAGCCTGTGCTTAGTGAAAGCAGATGGGAGATAGCCCAGGAGGGGCTGCCATCCTGGGACTTGCAAGAAAACTAAGAAGGGTATGGAGGGAATCGTTGCCTCCCATTCAGGCCCTGAGGTCCCATTTCCTGGGACAGCCGAGACTCTCAGGAGGCAGCCCTGACCGTCACCCCTCCACCCCGCCTGTCCTCCAGGAACTGAAGCTGCCCACCTTCCGAGCCCACTCCCCACTCCTGAAGAGCCGCCGGTTCTTCGTGGACATCCTGACCCTGCTGAGCAGCCACTGCCAGCTCTGCCCTGCAGCCCGGCACCTGGCCGTTTACCTGCTGGACCACTTCATGGATCGCTACAACGTCACCACCTCCAAGCAGCTCTACACCGTGGCCGTCTCCTGCCTCCTGCTTGCAAGTAAGGAAAACCTACGTCTTCCTCCGCGCTTGTGCAGTCGCCTCCCCCTCAGTGCGCCTGGCTGCTTCCAAATCACTTTACATTTTGACGATCTTTGCACGTCTTATATGTTCATCCTTCACTGAGCATTTTTTAGCATCAACATTTTTAGATGCAACATTTTTTAGCATCTTTAATGTACCAGACCAAGTGATAAGGATGTTAGCAGCTTGTCTCACTTAATCCACACAGCAGCCCTAGGAGGCAGATACTCTTAGTATACCCCACTTTACAGAGGCACAGAGAGGTGACGAAGCCAGTTTTGGGCTGCCCGGGTAGTATATGGCAGACAAGATTTGAGCCCAGAACTGCCTGGTGCCAGAACCTGTGCCCTCAACCTCCTGTCTCCTGCTTCCTGGTATGGGGGATCTGAACGTGCTGGGAGGGGAACCCTAGCAACCACTGTTCATAAGGTGTTTTGAAATGTGACTGCTTGATTTCGACCTAAGCAGGACCCATTGTGTGGTCACCAGGCCTGGGCACAGCCCTCTTGGGGTTTGCACCTTCCAAACAGGCCTCACTAAAAACACAGCGTAGCTTTGACCATCTGTCTGTCTGCCTTGGTAGAGATTACTGTGTTAATTCGCTGCTACTCGGATGATCTCCTTAAAACCCAGTTCTGCCATGCCACCCTTCCACTTAACATCACCCCATGGTTTACTGGCAGTCTTAGGATAAAGACCAACCCTTGAGTTCCTGCCTCTTTGCCATGTGCCTTTCTCCTCATCACTTCCTGGGTTCCAGCCACACTGGCCAAGCCCCCTCTTGTCATAGAGCTTTGCACATGCTGTTCCCTCTACCTGGATTGCTTCTCGCTCCCTCCCGCTGCCCACCTGGTTCTGGGTAAACATCACCGAGGCTCTACATCCCGGTGAAAACCTTCCCCCACTCCCTCAGCAGGTGAGGTCTCCCAAGTATGCAGACCCTCAGCGTCATGTGCTTTGAATTAACAACCACCACCCCCCATGGACAGCAAGTTTCAGAGATGGAAAGGAGCTTGGCACATATAGTAAGACCTCAAAAATAATTTGTGTAATCAATGAAACTAATGGAGCTAATGGTTCCTTGAGAGCCAGGCCTCTACACTTCTATAGGTTGCCCTAATGCAGAGGAATGGAATGCCCCAGAGGCCTCAGGCTCAAAGTGGCCAGGTACAATTAGGACATTTCTTTGACATCTGGTATTTTATCCTTGACAGTCAGATTTTACATTCTCCTCTGAGATATGTTTCTGTCCTATTTCATTATTCATTTCCCCTCCCTGCCCCTCCATCCTTCATCCTGCTTGGTGCTGCAGGACTATGGCACCCACTTTCTTCTGTAGCTTTGTCTGCTTTTGGCAGGCTTTCATAAATCCCATGGGCACGATCACCCAGTTCCAGAAGCACAGATTTAGAGTTTTCAGAATTCTGTCTCGTTTTCCACCTGGCACCTTTTACCTGCTGTTGTTCATGATCCCATTGGCTGCTTTAGGCTCATAGCCCCACATTTGGTGATTTTTCTCTACCTTTGGCCAACTGGATTCCCTTGTTACACATGCGAGCCAGTCTTGCTGGGTGTCCAGCCTGTCTCAGCACCCCAAATCAACGTGCAGCCCCCTTTCGTCTGCAGGGCTTGTGAAACATCTCCAGCTGTAGAGGGCACACTGGGCATCGTATTTCAAGCAGCGCAGGAGAAATTTGCGCCGTGGCCTTTGGCCTGCTGCTGTCTGTGATCTATGGGCTGCATCACGGCCTGCTGGGGGCAGGGGACTTATATTTCCATGGGGCCATGGAAGCTCTCCCCGAGTGTCTGTCTGGGGAGCTGGGATGTGAGGCACACACTGGAGACTCCTTTGTGCTGCTGCCGCCTTGGCGGAAAGAGGGGACATTTCAGACGGAGAGGCAGACGCCCCCACCCACGTGTCTGAGGGCAGCACAGCCTCGGGCAGCAGGAACGGATTTTTCAGGACATCTGCCATATGCTGCAGAGACCAGAGGGAAGAAAAGTTTCCATGACAGCCTGAAATCCTATTCTTCCCTCCTCCCCTCTCCCCAGGCCATTGTGGGCCACAAGGGGGATCCCCTTGCCTCAGGAAGTTTGGAGATTTGCTAATTTGGTACCAAATTATTCTGAGATAAGAAGAGCTGGGGTTCTTGCCCCCCCACCTGTCAATCTCAGGTTTTTAAATCTGCTTCCAGATAGACAGGAAGGCCGGGCGAGGTGGCTCACACCTATAATCCCAACACCTTGGGAGGCAGAGGCAGGTGGATCACCTGAGGTCAGGAGTTTGAGATCAGCCCAGCCAACATGATGAAACCTTGTCTCTCCTAAAAATACAAAAAAATTAGCCAGGCCAGTCGGATAACCTGAGGTCAGAAGTTTGAGACCAGCCTGACTAACATGGAGAAATCCCATCTCTACTAAAAATACAAAATTAGCTGGGCATGGTGGTGCATGCCCGTAATCCCAGCTACTCAGGAAGCTGAGGCAGCAGAATCTCTTGAACCCGGGAGGCAGAGGTTGCAGTGAGCCGAGATCACACCATTGCATTCCAGCCTGGGCAACAAGAATGAAACCCCATCTCAGAAAAAAAAAAACAATTAGCCAGGCGTGATGGACGCCTGTAATCCCAGCTATTCAGGAGGCTGAGGCAGGAGAATTGCTTGAACCCAGGACGGGGAGGTTGCAGTGAGCCAAGATGGCGCCATTGCACTCCAGGCTGGGCAACAAGAGCAAAACTCCATCTCAAAAAAAAAAAAACAGATAGACAGGAAGCAGAGATGGGATTTTCTCACCTACCTACAGCCCCTTCTGCCCCGTCAAACAGGGCTCAGCCAGGGACCCATGTCTGCGGGCCATAGGAGGAGGCAGAAGAAGCGAGAGCATTTCGTCATTCCACAGTGGACACGTGGCAAAGACACCCTCTCTCCCTCAGAGTTCATTGTTTGCGTCTCCTACCTTAACACAGGATAGAACTCTACTATAAATATAGTATAGAGATCACTAAACAGTAAATGAAGTTGAGCCTCCCTCTTCTTTAATCTTTCATCTTATACAGCACCCCTCCTGCAATGTCTTTTTGTTCTTCCTGTTGTTTAATTAAAAGGATAATTTGACAACGTAGAAATCCCACAACTTCCAGGTGAGTTGGCTTTGGCAGTGCCCCTGAATCATCGGCATCACGGCGGCTGTGGCTTCCTTCCTTACTGTTCTCTTTCTACATGCTGGACCCCATGCCAGGCACTTTACACACATCACACGGATCCTCACGACCAGCCTATGCGGTCGTGCTGTCACCCGCCCCTTTTATAGGTTCAGAGAGGCCACGAAACTTGCCCAACTTGTAGTGTGGGGTTGTGTGTGTGGGTTTTTTTTTGTTGTTGTTTGTTTGTTTGTTTTTGTAAAGAAAAATACAACCAGGCACGGTGGCTCACACCTGTAATCCCAGCACTTTGGGAGGCTGAGGCAGGCAGATCCCTTGAGGCCAGCAGTTCAAGACCAGCCTGGCCAACATGGAGAAACCCTGTCTCTACTAAAAAGAAAAACCCACAAAAATTAGCTGGGTGTTCGTGGCTCGTGCCTGTAGTCTCAGCTACATGGGAGGCTGAGGCTGGAGAATTGCTTGAGCCTGGGAAGCAGAGGTTACAGTGAGCTGAGATCATGCCACTGCACTCTAGCCTGGGTGACAGAACATGACCCTGTCTCAAAAAAGAAAAAAAAAAGAGAGATAAAATTCATGCCACAACATAAAATTCAGGATTTTAACCATTTTCAAGTGTACAGTTGAGTGGTGTTTAGCACCTTCACGCTCTCTCTACTTCCAGAACATTTTTATCACCTTAAAAGGAAACTTCGTACCCGTTAAGCAGTCACTTGCCGTTTCTTCCTATCCCCCAGCTCTGGCAGCCACTAATCTGCTTTCTGTCTGTATGGATTCGTCTATTCTGGCTATTTTATATAAAGGGGATTATACAATATGTGACCATTTGTGTCTAGCATTGTTCTCTTCATACAGAATTTTGAAGGATCATCCATGTTGCAACACGTATCAGTACTTCATTTCTTTTTTTTTTCTTTTTCTTTTTTGTTTTTGAGACGGAGTTTTGCTCTTATCGCCCAGGCTGAAGTGCAATGGCACAATCTCAGCTCATTGCAACCTCCACCTCCCAGGTTCAAGCAATTCTCCTGCTTCAGCGCCCTGCCCCCCACCCACACCGCCCCAAGTAGCTGAGACTACAGGTATGTCCCACTATGCCCGGCTAATTTTGTATCCTTAGTAGAGACAAGGTTTCACCATGTTGGCCAGGTTAGTCTCAAACTCCTGACCTCGGGTGATTCACCCGCCTTGGCCCCGCAAAGTGCTGGGGTTACAGGCGTGAGCCACAGTGCCCAGCCGTCATTTCTTTTTATGACTGAATAATATTCCATTGTATATCCCACAGTGTGTTTATCCAGTCATCTGTTGATGGATGTTTAGGTTGTTTTCACCTTTTGGCTATTGTGAACAGCGCTGCAGTGAATATTCGGGTACCAGTTATATTTGAACACTGGTTTCTAATTCTTTTGGGTGTATGCCTATGGGTTGGATTATGGGTCATGTGGTAATTTTATGTTGGACTTTTTGAGACACCTTGGAGTTTTGCTTTTGCTTGGTGGTTGCTGCCTGGAGATGACTGCAGTGTTGAGTCTTTGGCCCCAGGGCATGGACCAGCCTGAGGAGGGAGGGAGGGTTGGGGAGAAAGCCAGGAGGGCAAGAGGTGACCTTTTGCTAGGGTAGCTAGGCCTTAACTGTAAGACCTTATTATTTTGCACAAGAAGTGTGAGATACGTTTTTACTTTTAAAAACCTGAAAGAATTTAGCCAGGTGTGGTGGCACGTGCTTGTAGTCCCAGCTACTTGGGAGGCTGAGGTGGGAGGAACTCTTGAGCCCAGGAGGTGGAGGTTGAAGTGAGCTGAGATCTTGACACTGCACTCCAGCCTGGGCCATAGAGCCAGACCCTATCTCAAAACAAACAAACACAAAAAAACTGAAAGGTACAGAAGTACCTAGTGCGAAAAATTAGTTTCTCCCCTTTGCTCACAGTCCCACTCCCACAGTTTTGTGTGAATCCTTCCAGACCTCAGCCGGGCGCGGTGGCTCACGCCTGTAATCCCAGCACTTTAGGAGGCCAAGGCGGGCAGATCACTTGAGATCAGAAGTTCAAGACCAGCCTGGCCAACATGGTGAAACCCCCTCTCTACTAAAAATTCCAAAAATTAGCCAGGCATGGTGGCACGCACCTGTAATCCCACCTACTCAGGAGGCTGAGGTGGAAGAATTGCTTGAACCCGGGAGGCAGAGGTTGCAGTGAGCCAAGATTGCACCACTGCACCCCAGCCTAGGCCACAGGGCAAGACTGTGTCTCAAAAAAAAAAAAAAAAACACGAATCCTTCCAAACCTAGATGTGTTTTCATAACTGGGAAAATTTATTTTCATTTATGGGGGGAAAATGAATCATAGATTACACCCCTACACACTACCCAGTGAACAAAACTGCCAGATTCCCTCTCTTCCTTCCTTTTCCATTCTTCCTTTTTCTTCCCCATCTAATTGCAATTCCATCGTACTTTTTCTGTTTTCTTTCACTGTCACTTCCGGACCCTGAGCCTGAGCCTGTCCCTGAGAAAACAAGGTTTCTCACTGGTGAGTGGTTTTCCTCTGTCCTCTGAGCCCCTCCTGCCCCTGGCCCACTGCCTGTTGTCTGTGAAAAGCAGTGGAAGGTGAGGCTGATAGATCTGACTTTTACAGTAAAGTTCTGACTTCTGGTTTCTGTAGGTGGGGCCACATCCTGTGCTGACCTTCGTGCTGGCCCCTGTCCTCCTCCCTAGGAGAGAGAAGTGTCTGGCAGGAGGTGGTCGCGTGGCCTTTCTTTCAAGGGGGTGGGAAAGCCCCCATCTCTGGCTCTGGTCCTCCTGCAGAGCAGGGTCCCTTAGCTCTGTGAGTCAGTCATGCTGTGCTGAGCTTACCTGTGAAAAGGCCCATCTCCTTACTACAGATTGTTTTTTTTGAGACGAGGTCTCACTCTGTCACCTAGGCTGGAGTGCAGTGGCGTGATCTTGGCTCATTGCATCCTCTGCCTCCTGGGTTCAGGTGAGTCTCGTACTTCAGCCTCCCGAGTAGCTGGGATTACAGGCACACACCACCACATCCAGCTCATTTTTTTATTTTTAGTAGAAACGGGGTTTCACCATGTTGGCCAGGCTAGTCTCAAACACCTGACCTCAAATGATCTGCCTGCCTCGGCCTCCCAAAGTGCTGGGATTACAAACATGAGCCACCACACCTGGCCCTTACTATAGATTTTTAAAATTACAATTATTATACTCACTTGTAAAGTGAGATCCAAAGAATAAAATAAAAATCCTTTTCCCAATCCCAGGTAACCCCTGGGAACAGTTTCTTCTGAATTTGATCTGGCGTATTTTTCTGGAATTGTTCCATGGATATACAAACACAGTTGATTCTCATTACGGATTCTGTTCTTGCGAATTTGCCTACTTGCTATAACTGTTTTGTAGGCCGGGTGCAGTGGCTCACGCCTGTAATCCCAGCACTTTGGGAGGCCGAGGTGGGTGGATCACCTGAGGTCAGAAGTTCAAGACCAGCCTGGCCAACATGGGGAAACCCCTTCTCTACTAAAAATACAAAAAAATTAGCCGGATGTGGTGGTGGGCACCTGTAGTCCCAGCTACTCGGGAGGCTGAGGGAGGAGAATTGCTTGAACCTGGGAGGCAGAGGTTGCAGTGAGCCAAGAGCGCGCCACTGTACCACAGCTTGGATGACAGAGTGAGACTCTGTCTCAAAAAAAAAAAAAAAAGTGGTGGCACTTTCGTGGTGCTTTGCAAACACGCACAGAGCTGTGTGTCCCATATGGATTGACCCATACCCATATTCCAAGCTGAGACCCAGTAAGAAGCACTCTGCCTTCTTCTTTCACCTCTCACACTGTAAACAAATGTGTTTTTAGTGGACTTAGTGCCACATTTTTCATATTTTTATGCTTTTTGTTGGTGATTTTGGTGTCAACAAGTCTCCAAGAATAGAGCTGAAGTGCTGTCTAGAGCTCCCAAGGTCAAGAAGGCTGCGATGTGCCTTGTAGAAAAAGCCTCTGTTAGAGAAGCTGTGTTCAGGCAGAAGTTATAATGCTGTTGGCCATGAGTTCAATATTAATGAATTAATGTATTAAACAAATACACAACACAAAGTTATAGGCTGATCAGTTGATGAAATGTTGTGATCAGAGCCTTGCAGGAACCTAACCTTGTACCTTCCCCTAGGAGCAGTGGTTCAGTATTCACTAATTCAGTGTTCACAATGGCTTTATAGAGCATAACTGACATGAATAACAAGAATTGACCAGATATATTTACACAGCTGGGTTACTGCTAAAGGTGCTTTCTTCCTAGTATGTTAGGGAACCTCTTTTTCCATCAGCGCTTGTGGATTTACTTCACTCTTTTTATTGACTGCAAAGTCCTTTGTTTTATAAACACTGTCATTTATGTAATGATTTCTCTATTTTTGGACATTCAGGTTGCCATCTGTTTTTTTCACTGCTGTACACAATATGACAGTGACTGGCTTTTTCCCTGTATCTTTGCAAACTTACATGAGTCTGTCTGTAAGATAAATTCCCAGAGGTGGAATTGTTTTGGTCAACAGGTAGGTACACTGAAGATTTTGATAAGTAGTGCCAAATTGCCTTACGGAAGTTTTAACTCAACCAACAGCTGATGAGACCTGTTTTTCCCTAAATTTAACTTCATTTGTGGGAGCCTTTGGAACTGTTAGCATTGGTGGTACGGTGGTGAGCACAGCTGCCTTCCAGAAAAACATTTATTTGACTTACTGTCTACCTAAACAATAAACTATAAAAGAACAAGCAATGTCTCTTCTCCATCCTGGCCCCTCACCCGTGTCCACTTGGGGCTTCTCTTCTGTGCTCCCAGCCACGAGAGCCTTTGCCCTGCATTTCTGCCTTTCCCTATCCAGGAAGCACAGACAAGGAATCCTTTCCAGACTGATTGCTTTTAGTGCCTGTTAAGCCTCATGTCTTAGGGCAGATACCACTAAAAGCTATTGCCTGTCAGGTACCTGCAGTGGGGCTTCAGGAGATTCTAGGAGAGGCCTGTCTTCCTCCCAGTAAACCAGCATCACTCCCCTTTGCATCCTCCATCCCCCACTCACCCCTGCTTTGATTACTTGGCAACTGTTGCTTCTGAAAAGCAGCTTCTTTGACAACAAGGCAGGGGACGGGATGGGGTCTCCCCACTGGAGATTTCAGAAACTTGAAAGCAGTCTTAATCCTTTCTGGTCGACAAGGATGAATGAATATGCTGCTTCCTAGCCTGGAGAAGTTAAACACATCAGCTCTCCCCAAAGCTGGGAATGCTTGAGATGCCTCCACAGCTCTAATTGTAGGCAGCAGCTGCAAATGGTTCAATATTTCCAGGTGGTCTTTTTCAGGGGTGTATTTCTGACAAAACATGAGATTTATTGATAGAATTAAACCTAAATCTGCAAGGAAACGTGGCAGCGCCCTTGCAGGAGATAATTTAATAGCTCCCTAGATCTCATGCAAGAGTGGTCAGGAGGAAACTCCATTTCCTCCCTGCCGTGGAGAGCATTTGAAATGCTTGAGCCTTTCAATGTTTGAACATTTCAGGAATCAGAACAGGTCTTACATTTGATGTGCAATTAAAGTGACTATTGCTTATCTTTCTTCCAAAACACTGCCATGACATCAGTGGTGCTTCTCTAATCAGTGACGTTTGCGTGGTGGCCACGCGGCACAGGGCAACTGGAAAAGGTGGTCTGTCACATTAGTGAGGGCCATGCTGAGCAAATCTGGGCACGGGGCTCGAATGTCACAGCACAGTGAGTGGAGGACATGGTGATTTTCCATTTCCTGTTCCCATCTCTGCAGACTGGCAGGCTTAGAGCTGTTTCAGGGGAGGGATTTTGTGTAAACTGCCTGTCAGACAGCTGGCTGGGCTGGAAGCTCTTAAATTGTTCAATTTGCCTTAGCAAGTTTAACACCCAGACCTGTTTGTCCAGGGCCTAACTTTCTGGGCTCTGCATGGCTTTTTTTTATTTTAATTTTATTTTTGTTTTCCGGGAGTGGGGGTTGTATTTCAAGCTGCACGAATTAATTGAACATGCGGTGTTCAGGAGCCCCTGATCGCAGCAGCCCACCTCTCACCACCCAGGCACTTACCTATCAGTATTGTCGGTTGTGATAGCTAGCACTGGCAGGGCAGCTTTGGTTGATTTTGAAATCCGTTTCAGACTCGAAGGAGGTATGTTGGCCTATTGTATCCCTTGGTGCTAAGATTAGAGATTATTTTTATGTGTGGAGCATTTACCTGGATTTTTGAGATTGTCTTCGAGGAGTGTGTGTTGCCTCCCTCCACCTCCTAAATCTTAATTTTAATTACAAGCATTGTGGTGTCTAGACAGGAAAAGTCTCTCTTTGTCACCGACATAGTGAGGTTTCTGGGACTTTTCTAGGAAAGTCTGATGCCTCCTGACTTGTAGGTACTTGTAAAACAGGTTCACGCCGAGATATTCTTGGACTGGAGCAGACCTACGTTCTGGAATGTTCTCTGGCAGTTATTCTGCTAGCTCTGGCTTCTAGATTCCCAGCAGCAGGGTCTTGCCTTCTGAGGAGTTTAAAGTGTTTTTTATCAGCAGGAGAGTAATATTTGTTCCTGTAGAAAACCAGAAGATGGGAAAAAATAAAAATAACAAAATAAAAATAACAAAATAAAAATAACAAAATAAAAATCACTTGTAATCTCACTACATTTCTCTTTTCTATAATTGGAACCTGGGGGTGGAGGGTAAATCCTAGCGTCAGTGGTGATGGGATCGTTAATGTGTATTGAGTGTTTATTTTTACTTATCTTTTTGAGGCAGGATCTCACTCTGTCACTCAGGCTGGAGTACAGTAGCATGATCACGGCTCCCTGCACCTCAGCCTCCCGGTACCTGGGACCACAGGCGCGTCCACACCACCGGGCCCTGCTAATTTTTTTTTTTTTTTTTTGGAGACACCATTTTGCTCTGTCACCCAGGCTGGCGTGCAGTGGCGCAATTTCAGCTCACCGCAACCTCCGCCTCCCAGGTTCAAATGATTCTCCTGCCACAGCCTCCTGAGTAGCTGAGATTACAGGTGCCCACCACCTCACCCAGCTAATTTTTGTATTTTTAGTAGAGACAGGGTTTCACCATATTGGTCAGGCTGGTCTTGAACTCCTGGCCTCAAGTGATCTACCCGCCCTGGCCTCCCAAAGTGCTGGGATTACAGGCGTGAGCCACTGCGCCCAGACTTTTTTTTTTTTTTTTTTTTTTGGTAGAGACAAGGTTTTGCCATGTTGCCCAGGCTGGTCTCTAACTTGTGTGCTCAAGCAGTCCACCAGCCTCGGCCTCCCAAAGTGCTGGGATTACAGGCATGAGTCACTGTGCCCAGCCTGTATGTCACACGGTGTTCTGAATTTTTTACACAGATTTACTAATTTAATCCTCAAAACAATTCTATAAGATAGGCTGTAGTTGCATTTTCCGCAAGTATCAGAGGAAGAATCCGAGGCCCAGTAAGTTAGGACACTTCCCTAAAAGCATACAGCTAGGATGTGCCTAGTAACGGGGACACAGGTTGTCACCTTGGGGTTGACTCAGTGGTTCTCAGCCACTGTACAGCTATGGCCCTAGTTGTACAGCCAGACCACGTCCTTCCTTGGCTGTGCCAGGAAGACTCAGGTCAGAACATGGAGAGATTGCTGGGAGACTCCTGGTCACACTTCCTTCTGAGCCAGCAGAGCAGCATTTGTGCTGACCCCGATGAAAACATCAGCCCTCAGGACCAGCTCTTGTATCTGGAAGCATCTCCCCTCTGAACCACAAGGGCGGTACCCAAGATGGCCTCTCCTTTTCCTTCTCCCTGTTCCCCGCACGGGTCGGAACAAAGGATCAGGGTCCCCAGTGCCCACACATTCAGCACAGCAGCCCCGTCAGACCTGGGCCAGAGGCAGCCCCTGGTGAGTTAGGAGTGAGCTTTCTTTAAAGCAGTGACACCGAAACCTTTCCTGACAGGAGATAACTCCTGTCCTCCGTACGAGGACAGAAGCACTTGTGGGATGCAGGCCCCAGATGCCAGCTATTCGGGTGACAAATGGCCCCCACCCCGCAGGCCCTGCTTTCAGTCAGTGACACTTATTTGGGTCACGTGTAAAGCGGAGCACAAAGGAACCAGGGATTGCCTGAGGCCGCAGTGTGATGTCATCACAGCAGTTTCTCCTTCCTGACACAGGGAAGTCCTCCCAGCAAGAAGGGAAGCCCGTGGGTGACCCAGCTGGCCGAATGCCACCTCTGACCTAGAAGGCATTTTCACAATTTTCTCCTAAAGAAAACAACCACCCACAACCTCACCTCTGGTCTCTTTTTAAAATTGGGCTCAGGAATTGATTCAGCCTGTCAGAAATGGGCTTGCTTTCATTCTTTCATCCATCCGTCCTTCCATCCATTCGTTGATTATTTATCAAGGCCTACTCTGTGCCAGAGACTGGAGATGCAGCCCTGCTCTTGAGAGAGGAAGGAGAAGAAGAGAGCTTTTTCTTTATTTGCTGGAGAAAGGAAGCTCAGCCAGGCAGGGTACCCAGATCCACCTTCACACGAGGTCTACCCAGCGGACTTTGGAAGCCCAGGAATGGCTGGTGTTGGAGGCCTGTTTCTCCAGGATGTTTCCTAACTACAGGATCAGAAATGGGCCAGAGATCTTGGATGCAGCTACAGCAGGTCCTTAAGGGGACTTAAGGGGAGGCTACCTGGCCTCCAACCCCTGTGGTCCTCTCAGCTTTCTCCCTTCCTTGAGCACCACTGAAGCACCCTCTTACAGATGAAGGGTTTTCTTGCTTTGTCCCTGGCTTTCTCTCTCCCCCACACCAAATCTCATCCAGAAACCAAACCACCGTCATTGTAGCTGTGACTGTCATTACAGGGCTGGCTCTGAATTGAGCACAGGTTTACAAAGGGCGCTGTTCTAAGCACACTAAGCCATCATGTCACCCTCACCGCAATTCTATCTACTTGTCTTCTTCCCATTTCACAGATGAGGAAACACAGGTCCAAGAAGTTGTGACTTACCCCAGACCACATGGATAGTAAGTGGCTGCCACTCCGTAGAATCCAGGACAGTCATCATCAGAGTGTGGGCACTGCCCGCTGCGCTGCCTTACACAGTAAAAACAGCCTGCCAGAGCATGGTGCCCTCAGAGTAGTTTCACACCCTCTCCATCAATTGCTCAAAATCTGTATCCCCTGGTTTCTCAGAAAGACACTTGTCTGCTGGGCGTATGAGCAGTGCCTTTTTTTGCAAAGAGTAGGAAGCACCTTTCTTGCCTTCAATAACTGCAAGAAGTCAAAGAGAGTTTCTGTTTTTTAAAAAAAAAGTCAGGCTGGGGAGCACCTTTAGTACAAAAAGTTTCCTGTTAGAGAGCCACTCCTTTGACTTAAACGCTATCACTGGAAGAAAAAACTAAGTCCTGTTGATCATATAGCTCTTTAGTGGAAAGGCTCCGGAATTAAATTGCTAAGTAGCATAAGCAAAGGAGAGATTGAAGTCAAGAGAATTTGTGGAAGGGCCAAGCATGGTGGTGCATGCCTGTAATCCCAGCACTTTGGGAAGCCAAAGCAGGAAGATCACTTGAGCCCAGGAGTTCAAGACCAGCCTGGGCAACATAGTGAGACACTATCACTTCAACAAGTAAACAATTTTTTAAAAATTTTTCAAAATTAAGAGTATTTGTGGAGAACAGGGTGGTTAGATGGGGTGAAGCTGAAACTAGCCTGACACACCCATAGAAGTTCCTCCACCCAGATAGATACACTTATTATGGAGCTTATAGGATTGCAGGGGGCCTTGTGACTGTATATAAGGTTTCCTGCTTATGATGTAAAAAGCTCGGGACTTTGGAATCATTTATTCATTCATTTTTTAAAATACACAAAAGCTATTATTAATTTTATGCTAGAGGCTGTGCTAGGTGGACAGGATCTGTGGTGTTCTACAAGACAGATTTGTTCCCTACCCTCATGGAGCAGACAGACTTTTAAATGCTGCTTTGTCCCCTATCAGCTGGGAGATCGGGGTAACTCAACCTTTCTGAGCTTCTGTTTCCATGTGGGAAACACCCCCAACCTCCCAGGGTCGTTGCCAGAATCAGCTGAGAGCATCTGTTAAGGGCACAGCAAGCACAGTTCACAGACCCCCTAGCCCACCCAACCCTGCAGTAAATAGATGTGTGGTCCAGGGTCTGCCAGCACATTTGATGCCTGCTGTGCGTTGGGCCTTGGGATGCAGCAGAGAACCAAATGCCAAACGAAGCTCCCCGCCCTCCCAGAGCTCACATCCTGGTGTGTGGATTCTCTGCCTCTTGCTACCCAGTGGATTCTCTGCCTCTTGCAACCCAACTGGGTTACCTGGGAAAAGTCTCACCCTGGGGGAGGGAGACATCTGGGAAAGGCCTTGGACGCAACACTCACTCCCCTTTCTTCCTCCCTGACTGTGAGCCTTGAAATCACCAGCAGGAGGTCAGAGTTCAAGGTCACAGTCCTGGGGAAAGGAAGCTGTAACGACTCCAGTCCACTTCATGCATTCCAGCACAGCGTGGACTGTGGAGTCGGGTAAGGGTAGGGGAGCCTTTTGTTGGGCCTTTTTCAGCCCCTTTTTCAGAACCTGTAAGAAAATATTTCTAGCTAACAGGACTTGAGAAGATCCCGGGTCTGGAGTGCAAAGAATACCATGTTCAATAAATAATACAGCAGCTGCTGCCATTTATAGAGCACCTCCCACATGCCCGTCATGTTACCTGGGACACTCCTTGCACCCTCCCTACTGCCCTATGAGGTGTGGGTTTCCGGGCGATTGCCCAAGATCACACAAATGATATCAGGAGTGAGGATGGGAAACTGGCACTTGAGCCCCTGCCCTGCCCCTGCTCCAGGACATTCCTGCCTGTTTCTGGTGGGGACCTCCCCCAGAATCCTGGCTGTCCCTGGTCACACCGGCTCCAAGGCCATAAATAAAGCTGGTAGAAGTTCTGCCTTTTCTGGCGCTACTTTTCTCCACTCCAGGAAGGAAGAATCTGAGGGAAAAAAGCATTAGCATCAGAAAGGTCTCTATTGAGCCTGGCCCTGCATGGGCTTCCACCCCTGGGACGCTGGCCTCCCTTGCCAGCAAAGTCTGCAAAGCTGGGAAAAAGCCCTTTCAGCCAGAGCTTTCTCTTTCCTCTTCTGTCCCTGCCACCTGACTGCATAGCACTGCCCACATGCACCTGTGAAGATAGATGTCAGGCCCCACCTGGGAAAAGGCAAGGCCTGGGTACTACTGGGTGGTCCTTGATCCCTCTGACCCGCCAGCCCCATCTTTCCTTTATCTGATGATAAAGCACCTGCAGGGTAGGCTGGTGGCTGCTGGAGGGGCATGGGGATAGCTATGGGGTCTCAACTTCTGATAAAAGTCTGGTTCTCATTCTCAGATAAAATGAGGAAGAGATTTTTTAATAGGAGAGCGGCCATTCTTGTGGAAGAATAGCTTTGCTTATTTTTAAAGGCATTGCATTTCTTTCTTTTTTTTTTTTTTTTTTGCCCTGGAGACAGAGTCTCGCTCTGTCGCCCAGGCTAGAGTGCAGTGCCGCGATCTTGGCTCATGGCAACCTCTGCTTCTGGGGTTCAAGCAATTCTGCCTCAGCCTCCTGAGTAGCTGGGATTACAGGCATGCACCACCACACCCAGCTGATTTTTGTATTTTAGTAGAGACGGGGTTTCACCATGTTGGCCAGGCTGGGGCATTGCATTTCCTTTTTTTTTTTTTTTTTTTCTTTTGAGATGGAGTCTCACTCTGTTGCCCAGGATGGAGTGCAGTGGCATGGTCTTGGCTCACTGCAACCTTCGCTGCCCAGGTTCAAGCGATTCTGCCTTAGCCTCCCGAGTAGCTGGGACTACAGGCGCACACTACCACACCTGGGTAATTTTTTAATTTTTTTAGTAGAGACAGGGTTTCACTATATTGGACAGGCTGGTCTTGAACTTCTGACCTCATGATCTGCCCGCTTCGGTCTCCCAAAGTGCTGGGATTACAGGCGTGAGCCACCACGCCTGGCCGGCATTGCATTTCTTTAGGGAAGAAAAGTAGCCAGCTGTGGCTTTAAAACCTGTTTCTCTTTAGCCAGGAAACTTTGGCCTCATCTCTGAGCCTGGGTTAAGCACCTGAAAGGGCAGCAGGTAGCACTGAATGGGTCCGTCAGTAGGCATCTTCCCACGCGTGAAGGACTTTTGGGGGCATTCGTGGGGCACAGTGCAGAACACGGTCTGTCTAGTTGGGGGTGGGCCGCGCTCAAGCCTGGGCAACAGGAATGAGGCAATGCTGAATTTGTACAGAACCTTGTTCTGTGCTGGTTACCTTTTTGTTTTAAGTTTTAGGGCTTTTTTAAAGGCAGTGTAAATGCTGATGACTGTTGGCACTGGGTAATAACATTCAAGGGAGTTCATTATAGTAACATTTCTCTCTCTCTTTTCGTATATTTAAAATTTTCTAAAATGAAGTGGCTTTTTAAGCAATTAAAAATAACTGCTCCTCTTGGCACTAATTCAGAAGAGTCAGGAATCCTGTTTGGTCTGCCTTGAGGCTTGATTGCCAGGACAGTAGGTAGAAGATAAGCCAGTCTTCAGAGTGGTCACCTTCATAGAGAAAGAAAGTAGAATGTGCTTGCCAAGGACTCGGGAGAGGGGGGACCTAGGAATTATTGTTTAATGGGGACAGAGTTTCAGCAGGATGAAAAGAGTTCTGGAGAGGGATGGTGGTGATGGCTGCCCGTCATTGTGAGTGTCCATATAATGTCACTGAACTGTACAGTGAAAAATGGTAAACTTTATATTATGTGTTGTCATAAGTTTTTTCTAATTAAAAAAAAAAAAAAGCCAGTCTGTAAGCTGGATCCACAGCATCTTGCCACCACGGCCTCATCTGTGGTTAAGCATGTAGGCCACATGGATGGATGCACGGTCATCCTCACCTGCCACGAATTGCCCAGGAGCTCTGTGTGCCAGCCTCAGGAAGTGGTGTTAGGGATCAGCCAGCCACATGCAGAAAGGAGGGCACATAAGAGGCATCACTTACAGGCACCACCGTCACCACCAACACTAGGGGTACACGTGCGTCTGCCTGGCCTCCGAGAGCCAGAGAAGTGCTTCACTAGGTTTAGAATGCTTTTTAATCTTAAAAGTATGTTGATAGTGCCTAGGCACAGTGGCTAATGCCTGTAATCCCAACACTTTGGGAGGCTGGGGCGGGCAGATCACTTGAGCCCAGGATTTCAACCAGCCTGGGCTCTACTAAAATTACAAAAATTAGCCAGGTGTGGTGGCATGTGCCTATGTACCTAGGTACTCAGGAGGCTGAGGTGGGAGGGTCACCTGAACCCAGGAAGTTGAAGATATGGTGAGCCGAGATTGAGCTACTTGCACTCCAGCTTGTGCGACAGGAGTGAGACCCTATCTCAAAAAAAAAAAAGAGGTTGATAGGGCTCCTGCTGTTCCAATTTAGGACAATGCAAACATCAAAAAAGAAAAATGTAGATGGAATGATATGATTTTTAAAACTTCCTTTTCAACCCCCAGTATAATAATTTATTCAGAAAAGGATCATCCATGGATGCAAAGCCATTGAGCTAAAGGTTGTTGAGAAACAGGATATTCACAAAGTGTGCCCTCCCAGATTACTTATTAATTTCCCAGGGAAGCTGGTACCTTGAACCGGAGCAGTCTCGTGTCACCACCTTAATCAAGTGATCTAACATAGGCCAGGACAAAGTGACGTTGCCTAGGACTCCTGCTATGGTCCAGCGGGTGAGAAGGACAGAACAGCTTCTGTCATTTGCTTGCCTGTACTGTTTGACCTGCATCTAATTGTGAGGAAACAATCAGGCAGATCCAGAATGTGGAGCATTTTACAAGACAACTGGCCTAGATTCTCCCAGAGTCAGTGTCATGAAAAGCAAACGTTACAAGGGGACTTCAGTGGTAATAGACTCCGTGTGTGAACCTAGTTTGGATTCTGGATCCAAAAACACAAAACAAAGGTTATAAAAGGCATTTTTAGGACCCCTGGAGAAAGTCAGATGTGGACTGAATATTAGAAAATGTGATTGCATTAATGTTCATGTCTTAGAAATGCTAATAACATTACAATTTGTAGGAAAATGACCTCAGGAACGGATGCCGAAGTGTTCGGGGTGGCATGTCATGTCTGCAGCTTGACTAGAAATGGTCCAACAAAACCAGTATTTACAGACAGAATACACCTAGACAGAGCACACATGGATCAGGGTCAGCAAGGGCAGAATCTGGTGAAGGGTCCTATGTGTTCATTGTTGTCTTTCATCTTTTCTCTGATTTGAAAATTTTCGAAATCAGAAGTGCATCAAAGAAGTCGGAGATTCCATGGCTATTGTCTGGCTTGGAAAGACTCAGAATTCTGTTCCCAGCCTCTCCCAGGGGACTCGCCTGAAGTCTTCTAGGCATCTGTTGCCTGTGCAGTTTGTCGATAAGGAGGAAGCAGCTGAGTAACGGTGCTTGGTGGTGGCAGCGCTGGGGACAAGGGCACAGCCCCATTCACAGTCCCAGGAGGAAGGGAGGAAATGTCTGCCAGGCACGTGCAGCATCAGGAAACTCATAAAATCTTTTCTGGCTGCTTTTTAACTGCTGGCCAGGCCAAGCCCAGGTTAACTCTGAAGTCTGCTTCTGGGTGTAGAAGCTGAGTTCTCCCATCAGCTTTTTCTCTGAGCCTCTGAGGATTGTAAAGAACCTACCTAGAAGGTTCCTGCCACGAGCAAGTGCATGACCAGCTCGAAGCACAGCCCATTCTGTGTGCTGGGGGCTTGTGAAGCACTTTCCATTCTGCAGCACCATTTTATCTTCACGTGGGACATGGTCCTACATCATAAGCAAATAAACAGCCTGTAGAGTTTAGTGCTCGTAGGTCCAGGGCAAACTCCTGAGGATTCAGACCCAGCACTGCCTGGCTGTGGCCTGCCATGTGCGTTCCCAGGAAGCAGAGGGAGCAGGTGAAATCAGATTCTGCAGTAATCCCTGGTGCCTTCCATTGGAGGATAATCCTCTTGGGCCTGGTAGCAGAGCTCTGAAAGGTTTGAAAAGCGAGGAGGGGAGGAGGAAACTAATCTGATTGAGCACATCTGCCAGTTCTAAGAGATTGCTGGCTGCCAGCAGTGCTGTGCAAGGGTCTTAGTGCCACCCCAGTACAGTGCACCTTCACCTCGCCACCTCCTGCTCTGGGGAGGGAAAGAGAGCTCGTTTCTACTGAGTGCATGCAACCAAGGCTGGCTCAGCACAAGATTCAGGGGAGCTGGGGCAACTTTGGAAAAAATAAATAAATAAAATTCTTCCTTTTAAAAACTGCACAAAGAATACATGATCATTGGAGAAAAAACTGGGGAATACAAGATCATCAGAGAAAAATTCAAATGGCCTAAAATATCTGTTTCCTGAGAGGACTATTCATTCATTTAACAAATATTTATTGGGTACCTACTATGTGCCAGGCATGTGCTGGGAACTGGTGGCACAGCAGCGAATGGGTTGGACTCAGTTCCTATTCTTACAAGGTTTAGAGTGAGATGCCAGCCATTAATATTAATACTTGATGTTAAGCAAGTAATCTGAGTGTAGGAAGTCCCTTTCATATCTGGAGGTCTCTAAACTGAGCTCTGGAGGACACCGATAAGGGGGGTGAGGGGAAGAGCATTCCCAGCCTGGGGAGGGGTTGGAGTCCCACGTGGCTGGATCCAGTGCTTGAAGAGGGAGTGTTGGGGGGAGTATGGGGGGAGCTGCCAAAGCCAATAGAGCCAGTCGGCCAGAGCCTCAACACTGGGATTTCCAGCCATGCAGGAGGCTCTTCCTCTTTGGGCAGCTTTGACCTCGCGTTGGCCTGCCTGAGTTGTTCTTGTGTGCAAGACAAGAAAGTGTGTACTTTGGACACAGCACCATTGCAGGCTGAGCGACTGGGCTCCGGAAAGGGATGGAATGTGTGCTTGCTGTAAACTGCATGGTGCGGGGCTGGTAGTGCCTCTGCCCTTCACTGTCTTGTACATTTCCAATCACTAGACTCCTCTGCATCAAAGACCAGAGCTCTGTGTCAGGTCGTCGTTACCCACCGAGTGGGCTGCTGCAAGGCTTGCCGAGAAGGGAGCAACCCTGGCCTGCTGAGACGTGGTTGATTCATTCTGCAGTGACGTCTTTTGAGCCGTCCTCAGGAATGTGTTGTATCTACTGTGGAGCAGCCTGTGGTGGTTACTTCCTTATCTCCCCTAAGCAGCATGAGAGATGGGAACTGGGTCAGAGGCACTTGCAGCTGGGAGCAGGTGCGTGCATGTGTTGTTTGCCCTTCCCTTCGTGAGCACTGATGTGTGCTTTGAGGTCAGCTGGGCCGCCCTACTGCCTCTTTTGGCATTTACTTAGTGGCAGCTCCACACCCCATGAGGCTGGCCTTGGGGTCACGGGTGAACAGACCGAGGCCAGGCCCTTGAAGGCCTCACCACCTGATGTGGGAGTCGTACAGTACAGGGGGCTGGTGTGGAGGGCGACTTCTGAGAGGCAGGGACTCCAGATGAAGGACATGTCAGGGTTGGCTGAGTGAGGAGGGGATGGGGAAGGGTGCTCCAGGCCCAGGGGGCTGTGTCAGTGAAGGCTTATAGGCAAAAACTGCCAAGGACAGGGTCCACGGCCACCTGTGGGGTGGTTTTCCCAGAGTGAGGAACATTGAGGCTGGAGAGGCCCACAGTCTGCAGAGTCTCACGCAGTGGAAGCTGTCATGCCCCCCCACCAGCCCCTGACTCTTGACCCTTGGGGCACAAGGACCTCCCATTGTCCCCTGAGAGCATCCACAACTGATGACTGCCGGGGTTGCTATGTAAATGCCTCTGCTCTTTAACCCTGCCTCTGCTCTTTAACCCGTGGGTAGGATAACCTGAGGCCTGCCTGTCTTAGGCTGTTTCTCAGAATTCCTCAGTAGGATTAAGCTCGGGTTGTCCACAGTGGTGACTCGCTTGTGTCCTTTTGGGCTTTCTTCCCTTTCCTGTTCTCGTCCCCCACCTACCGATCTTTCCTGGGCTTACCTTCCAAGACCTGGAAACCAGAGGGAACCCAAACTAAGACCCCGTTTACACAGTTTGAACTCAATAGCAAGGATAGCGGGAAGCCATTGAAGAGCTTTTCTACACATGGACGGACAGGGCCAGGTTTGTGTGGCCATGCTGACTCTAGCCAGGAGGTTGGATTGGTTAGGGGCAGATGGAGAGTAGGGGAGGGCACCTTATTATTCCCCAGCCCCTGGCTGCTGCTGCTGACCCCTATCGCCTGCTTTGTGTTCCAGAGGCTGGTCTGAGCATTTGGTTTGCATTTTCCCGTTGACTCTAACAAAAGCCTTACGAAGTATAGGTTCCATCTTACAGATGAGGAAACTGAGTCACAGAGAGGTTGAGACACCTAGCCATGATCCCCCAGTGGGAAGTGATGGCTTGCGGATTCAAGCCTGGGTTTGACAGATCTGGAATGTGTGCTCCTATTCCTCCGCAGTCTGGCCTGTCTGCTTTCTGTCTTCTTTGCCAGCACTGTCCAGGCACTGTAAGGTGGGCCGTTAGCTTCCTGGGTTCAGGTAAATGTCTTCCAGTAACCCCTGCTTCCCCTGCTCCCCGACAGGTAAGTTCGAGGATCGGGAAGACCACGTCCCCAAGTTGGAGCAAATAAACAGCACGAGGATCCTGAGCAGCCAGAACTTCACCCTCACCAAGAAGGAGCTGCTGAGCACAGAGCTGCTGCTCCTGGAGGCCTTCGGCTGGAACCTCTGCCTGCCCACGCCTGCCCACTTCCTGGACTACTACCTCTTGGCCTCCGTCAGCCAGAAGGACCACCACTGCCACACCTGGCCCACCACCTGCCCCCGCAAGACCAAAGAGTGCCTTAAGGAGTATGCCCATTACTTCCTAGAGGTCACCCTGCAAGGTGACAGCTGGGACCCCATGGCAGGACCTCCCACCCCTTCCCCACCACCCAGGGGTCGGGGTCAGGCAGCTCTAAAAGGCATGTCCATCCAGATCAGGCCTTCTCACTGGGGCCTGTGCACCCAGATCACTCTTAACTTTGCAGGCAGTAAGCAAAGAAAGGGCAAGGATTCGCCCAGTATGTTACCAGTAACATGTAAAAGAGAAATAGCAACTTATAGGCGGGCAGCCAGAAACCTAGAAACTTACAGATCTACTGGTAATTTTTCTTACAGTAACCTGAAGCATTGCAAATGAATTAAATAGCACAGATTTGCAGATCGGTTATTCTCAAATAGCTGCCATCATACAGATAGTATGGGGAGAGGGAATTATGTTTACATCTGTTTTAGCAATAAGTTACCCTGTTACTTGAAACTTACTTGAAACTCGGTCTTCCCAGTGTTTTAAAATCTAGATGTTAACTGGGTCAAAAATACTGCTGTTATGGGCGGGCGTGGTAGCTCACGCCTGTAATGGGAGGCCAAGGCGGACAGATCACGAGGTCAGGAGATCGAGACCATCCTGGCCAACATGGGGAAACCCTGTCTCTACTAAAATACAAAAAATTAACCGGGTGTGGTGGTGCATGCCTGTAGTCCCAGCTATTTGGGAGGCTGAGGCAGGGGAATTGCTTGAACTCAGGTGGCGGAGATTGCAGCGAGCGGAGATTGCGCCACTGCACTCCAGCCTGGCGACAGAGCGAGACTCTGTCTTTTTTTTGTTTGTTTTTTACAATAGATATTTATTTAAAGTAAAACAGCTGCAGACCAAATAATTCTTAAGATTGTTTGTTTCAAGTTTAACCATCTTCATAACAGCTGCATCCACAGACTTCAACTACATGATTACCTCTTTGCCCATTCTTCTCTTTCTTTTCTTTCCCGAATAACCTCTTTCAGATACGGTTCAAGGTAGAAATTTTCCTCTTCATATTTGGTCCACTGCTCTTTAGGCAAGATCTGATGCTTCATGGACAGGTCCAGTGCCCTCTTCATGTGAAACATCCTGTCATTATAAAGGTTCTCAGGAAGCATTCTTATGGCTTCTTTTACATCTTCATTCTCATATATTGTATTATCTCTCATTAACCCCAGTTTATTGAATCCTGAGGCATTGTAATACCATTTTCGAATACCATCCAGCCACTTGCCTGATGCTGCAACAGCCTTCTTGCCAGCCATTTTGACCAGCGAGACTCCATCTTAAAAAAAAAAAAAAATACTGTTGATAGAACCATCCCATAACCTACCACAAACTAAAATGGGCATGAGTATACAGATCAATGATTGGACTGGGCGTGGTGGCTTATGCTTATAATTCCAGCACTTTAGGAGGCCGAGGTGGGCAGATCACCTGAGGTCAGGAGTTCAAGACCAGCCTGGCCAACATAGTGAAACCCCATCTCTACTAAAATACAAAAATTAGCCAGGTGTGGTGGTGGGCGCCTATAGTCTCAGCTATTTGGGAGGCTGAGGCAGGAGAATTGCTTGAACCCGGGAGGCAGAGGTTGCAGTGAGCTGAGATCATGCCATTGAACTCCAGCTTGGGCAACAAGAACAAGACTCCATCTAAAAAAAAAAAAAAAAAAAAAATCAGTGATTGTGATCCCAAGCATTAACTGAGCATTTACTGCATGCCAAGTGTCTTGCTTCAGTGCTTTGCATACATTATCTCATTTGAACCTCACAGCAACCCCACACCAAAATCACCTCCATTAATCATATTTTACAAAAGAGGAAAATGATGCTGTAACTTACCCAAGGTTACGCTTATTTTGTTTTTTTTCCTTTTTGTGGAGAACGGGGTCTCGCTATATTGACCAGGCAGGTCTCGAACTCCTGGGCTCAAGCTATCCTCCCGCCTCTACTCCCTGAGAGCTGGGATTACTGGCGTGAGCCACCACGCCCAGCTGTAACTCACCCAAGGTTATTGGTAGGATTTTATTTTTTATTTTTATTTTTTGAGACGGAGTCTTGCTCTGTTGCCCAGGCTGGAGTGCAGTGGCACGATCTTGGCTTACTGCAAGCTCTGCCTCCCAGGTTCAAGCGATTCTCCTGCCTCAGCCTCCCGAGTAGCTGGGATTATAGGCACCCGCCAGCACACCCAGCTAATTTTTTGCATTTTTGGTAGAGTCAGGGTTTCACCGTGTCAGCCAGGATGGTCTCGATCTCCTGACCTCGTGATCTGCCCCTCTCGGCCTCTCAAAGTGCTGGGATTACAGGCGTGAACCACTGCACCCAGCCAATTTTTTTAGAGATGGGGTCTTGCCATGTTGCTCAGGTTCGTCTCAAACTCTTGGGATTACAGGTGAGAGCTACCAGGCCCTGCTCATTGCTAGGATTTGAACCTGGGGAGTCTGACTGAATGATCGTTTGTATCACCCTATTGCCACCCTGACTGATACTTTATTTTTTAAATTTGTTGTTGTTGTTTAGCTGCCCTATGAACTGATCTTTAAAAGGCGAAAGTGGAAGTAATTGAAAATCATGAAAAAAATTTTTTTTTTTTTTTTGAGATGAAGTCTTGCCCTGTCGCCCAGGCTGGAGTGCAATGGCTCGATCTCAGTTCACTGCAACCTCCGCCTCCCGGGTTCAAGCGATTCTCCTGCCTCAGCCTCCCAAGTAGCTGGGATTACGGGCGCCCGCCACCACGCCTGGCTAATTTTTTGTATCTTTAGTAGAGATGGGGGTTTCACCATGTTGGCCAGGCTGGTCTCGAACTCCTGACCTCGTGATCCACCTGCCTTGGCCTCCCAAAGTGCTGGGATTACAGATGTGAGCCACTGCGCCCAGCAAAAATCATGAACAATTTAAGACAACAGAGTAATAAACTGAAAATCCAGTGGCATTCCGGAAAACTGCAGAAATTTCAACTGTTTGCACATATTTAGCACCAGCTTTTCCTTGTGGCCAGATATCTTAGTTGGACGTTAAGATTCCTCAGTCAACCTAAGTGCCAATTTTAGTTATAAATATCAAAGTCTTACAACCACTCATTCAGTAGATTTTCACTAAGTGCCTACTATGGGCCAGGCATTGTTACAATTAATAAGTAGCTTTTAGTCATACCCCAAAACGGAAGCCTTTGAAATAGTGTGTCATTCTCTTATAATAACCAAAGAAAGGACAAATGTTTTGTAGTTCTGTTTGTAGAACATCAGCAAGCTCCTTGCTGCTCCCTGGGAGCCGTGGACAGTATTTTGAAAACACTGTTCTAGGCTGCTATCAGAAATCTCAGACTGGTCTGAGTGTGGTGGCTCACACCTGTAATCCCAGCACTTTGGGAGGCTGAGGCAGGAGGATTGCTTGACCTCAGGAGTTCGATACCAGCCTGAATTACATGCTGAAACCCTAGCTCTCAAAAAAATACGAAAATTAGCCAGATGTGTTTGTACATGCCTATAGTCCCAGCTACTCAAGAGGCTGAGGTAGTAGGATCTCTTGGGCCTGGGAAGTTGAGGCTGCAGTGAGCTGTGATCTCACCACTGCAGTCCAGCCTGGGCAACAGAGCGAGACCCTGTCTCAACAAAAAATAAACCCCAGACCAAGAGCCAAGGTTAAGATTCAAAAATGGAACTTCACAGTTTCTAATTTTCCATCCTATTTGTAGGGCAGCAATGAAAAGCCTTGAAAGCGATTCATTTGTCCATCCATTCTCAGGGTGGGCCTGGGATTCCATGGGGAGGATTTGGATGCTGACTCCCTCCGTGGCTTTCTTTCAGATCACATATTCTACAAATTCCAGCCTTCTGTGGTCGCTGCGGCCTGTGTTGGGGCCTCCAGGATTTGCCTGCAGCTTTCTCCCTACTGGACCAGAGACCTGCAGAGGATCTCAAGCTATTCCCTGGAGCACCTCAGCACGTGTATTGAAATCCTGCTGGTGTAAGTTTCTCCCCTGAATCCTGTGTTTCTGAAATAGTGAGGTTCCTCTTGCCTTGAGGCCTGCCTCAGGCCACGGGCAGTTTCCGGAGTCTGGAACTTGTGGTGGTTCTTCCAGCTACAGGGTCTCAGGGAAAGTGGGCCATGGTGACTCCTGGTAGAAGTGGGGTTTCAAGAACCAGTTCTTCCTATTTTGAATAGCTTCAGGTTTGCTTTTTATTTTATTTTATTTTATTTTATTTTATTTTATTTTTTGAGACAGAGTCTCGCTCTGTCACCCAGGCTGGAGTGCAATGGCACAATCTCGGCTCACTGCAACCTCTGCTTCCTGGGTTCAAGCGATTCTCTTGCATCAGCCTCCTAAGTAGCTGAGATTACAGGTGCGCGCCACCACGCTTGGCTAATTTTTGTGTTTTTAGTAGAGACAGGGTTTCACCATGTTGGTCAGGCTGGTCTTGAACTCCTGACCTCGTGATCCACCCACCTCAGCTTCCCAAAGTGCTGGGATTACAGGTGTGAGCCACTGCGCCCGGCCGGGTTTACATCTTTAAAGTCAGGCAGCAAGGGAGAAGAGGGCTGTTTGCACCTTTAAATGTCTAGGCTATTTGATGTAAGTCCCAATGTAATCTTACAGATAATCGCATTGAAGGACTTCCATTATAAGCTGCTTTTCTCAGACATGGTCACAAAGCTGACCTCTTAGCCAGTAAGCTCCCCTAAGCGCCACAGCCTCTGCAAGGGTCCCTGGGAATCTTGGGGAGGAAATGTTCAGTGTGTCAGAGAAGATACTTAAAGGCATCATGAGCCCAACACCCTGAAACTGACACTGGAGGTAAATGTGCCCCATAGTTACTGCAGGGAGCAAGGCAGACAGGACAGAGCCATTCCCAGTAGGCACACACTGTCCAGTTCCCCTTCCACCTGCCAGGCACCGCGTATCGTGGGTGCTGGCCTGACTGACTGGTGGGCTGTGTGGGCAAAGCGGAAGCCCTTAGACCCCTGAAGAGAGCCCTCCCCGATGTGGGAAGCTTTGCTGGCAGCTGTCTTTATCTCATTCCTCTGAAAAGTCAGTCCTACTCCGTAGGCCTTATTTTAAAATTTGTGTTTTTGAGAAGGTCCCCAAAGCCTGGTCTGAGTGTCGGTGCACGCCTTACATAAGCCTCTAATTGTTTTGTTTTCCCAAAAAGCTATATGGGAAGCTTTTTTTGAGATGGCAAAAATCTCTGTTCCAGCCCCCTTTTCAGATGAGAAATCCTAGGCCCCAGGGGTCAATTTGGTTGATATCAGCTAGCTAAGGAGTGACCCCGCTGGGGATGGAGCTGGCCCAGAATTGCCTGGAAAGCAGAGATTGGGCTCATTCAGGCCCCAGGAACACTCCAGTGCCAGGGGATGGGAAGGCATTGGTGAGCACAAGCAGGCGCCATCCTCCTGGAAGCCAGGTAACTAGAAGTTACCCTCTGGAGCAGGTTACTCTCTGGGGTATTGACTGTGGAGATAGGGCAGCATGGGGCTGTGGGGACAGCCAGCCTAGTGTGGAGGGGCCAGAAGAAATTTTCTGTAGGAAGCAGATCCAAGCTGAAAGCCAAGGCCTGAATCTAGTTGGTGAACAGCTGGAGCGGTGCCACACACAGTGAGCACAGCCAGGTAAGGCCTGGTGGACACAGGGCACACGCATCTCTTCCAGTCACACTTAGCAAGACAGGTAGAGACACACACAGGCATCTGGTGGCTTTTGGCCTCCAGTTCTCACCCAGGACTTCTCGTTTCAGAGTGTATGACAGCGTCCTCAAGGATGCCGTAGCCGTCAAGAGCCAGGCCTTGGCAATGGTGCCCGGCACACCCCCCACCCCCACCCAAGTGCTGTTCCAGCCACCAGCCTACCCGGCGCTCGGCCAGCCAGCAACCACCCTGGCACAGTTCCAGACCCCCGTGCAGGACCTATGCTTGGCCTATCGGGACTCCTTGCAGGCCCACCGTTCAGGGAGCCTGCTCTCGGGGAGTACAGGCTCATCCCTCCACACCCCGTACCCCCCGCTGCAGCCCCTGGATGTGTGTCCCGTGCCCGTCCCTGCATCCCTTAGCATGCATATGGCCATTGCAGCTGAGCCCAGGCACTGCCTCGCCACCACCTATGGAAGCAGCTACTTCAGTGGGAGCCACATGTTCCCCACCGGCTGCTTTGACAGATAGGCCACCTCCGGACCTCACGAGGAAACGTTGGAGATGTGGGCAGAGGAAGAGGACACTGAAGAGGATTGCTCAGCCAAGTGAGGCAGCAGGAGGCCATCCCTGAAGAGCCTTGGAACATGGAGGCTCTGTGATCCTTTTAAATAAAACTGACCCAGAGCAAAACATTCAATAACATACCTCACCCGAGAGCATTCCTCTGAGAAACGTCTGCCACATGTGGCTAGGGTACAAAAGGATGGCTTGGTGGCCGTCCCCCCACGCAGGGGCCCAGTGAATCGAGAAAGACTTGATAAGAGGCCAGGAGAGGGGGAACTGGACACAGACCACTGATCTCAAGCATGTCCAGTTTTTAGCATTAAAGACTTCTCTATTCTTTGCTGATGGCAGCTACACCGCTGAAAAAGGAGGGGCAGCCTGGTGTGTTCTCAGGACCCCCGGAGGATCCCATATTGGGTGCTTTTCTTTCCCTGGCTCTGTGCAGAGGAGCCTGAGTTGGTGTGTATGCCTGAGTGTTTGCCTTGCGAGGCACAGTGGGTGGCTGTCTTGCCTTTGTTTTTGAACCTAAAACCATTTTCAGCCTTTTAGATATGTCATGTGCTGCTGCTTCCCGAAGTGGTCTCGCTTTCTGTTTCGTAAGATGTCTTGTTTACACACTGTATCAGGGATTTGGTGATACTTGAAAATTCCTTTGGAGAAAAAAACAAATTTAATTGCCACACTGCCTGTCCCACATGAGGGCTGTTAATTTGGAACCCAAGTTTGAACCCAACTTGTGATGGACCCGCAGGTAACCACAGAGCTTCCTTTTTGAAAGCATATGGTTGGAGAGAACCATTTTCCCAGCTCTCGGTTCTGGAAGATTCCACGTCTTGGAGGCTGTGTTCACCACTAGAACTTTAATAACTACCCAGGGAGGGAGAAGCTCGTTGATAGGAAGACAAAGATTTAAACAGTTCCCACCTCTCTCCACCACATACTTACAGGGCATGAGTTTAACCCAGTCTAGGCTTTGAGTGTGGCTGATAGCGAAGGATAGCAATGTGGAAAATTTGCTTAGTCCCACCTGTATTTGGGGAGTGGGATGTACATGGGCGTTTGATACCACCATTGATAGGCAAGCGACTGGTTGGATCAAAAGCCAGTATTTAGGGATCTGCAGCGAGAGGGCCCTCAGGAAGACTCTTGTAACCATGTGCAATATGTTTTTATTCTGACTCGCAGCTTGCGCTCAGCATGTTCTTTGGTTTAGTTTGGGGTTGGGGGACACATTGTTCACCCATCAGAACTGGGAGGTGCAAAGGACCGTGGAAGCAATTTTTGTTTTGTTTGAGGAATACCTGTCTTGGATTCCTTAGCCCCTTGCCAGTCCTGGAGACTGTGGCAGGGGCCGCCAGGAAGGCAGCTGTCTGCTGCTGAGTCAGATCCGAAGGTGGTGAATCTTTCCAGAGCAGCTGAAAATCTCAGCGTGGAGACAGTAAGAAAAGAGACGGGGTGTGGATAAGACTGCCACCGTGTCACACTAGCATAGGAGGCTGCACGTTCATTTGTTGTTGTTTTTTTTTTTTCCTTTGCCAACCTCCGTTCTATTTATGTGCAAGCAGTTTGGATTCAAGTTCTTGTATCTGTCTGTTCTGGGACCTGGGGATTGTGAGGGTTCCCTCACAGCCAGCACGACCCCCAGAAAGAGGCGTCCCACAATAAACACATCACCTGCTCTTGGTCTCTCGCCTCTTGTCCTAGGCATCCCCTCTTGGGCCGGCCCCTCCTTCCCTCTCTCAAATCAGCCCTGGTGAGCATCTCCTCATGGTAGAGGGTGGAATATTGGGGGCAGCAGCAAGACCTCGGGAGCTGAGTCCTGCCCTCTGAGTGGGAGCTGGGCCTCCCTCGGCACATAGAGGCCAGCGGAGGGGTGTGTAAGGCTTGACACCCCAGCTCCATCACCGTCTCAGGGTTTTTCCAAAGAAACCAGTAGGATATATATGGAGAGAGATTTATTTTAAGGAATTGGCTCATGTGATTGCAGAGGCTGTGGTCTAAAATTTGTGGGGCATGTCAGCAGGCTGGAAATTCAGGTAAGAGCTGATGTTGCAGTAGAGTTCCAAATCTGTAGGGCAGGCCCACAGGCTGGAAACTCAGGCATGATTTCTGTGTTAGCAGTGTTGAGGCAAAATTTATTCTCCAGGAAACCTCAATCTTTGCTCTTATGACCTTTTACCAATTGGATGAGGCCCACCCACATTATGGAGGCTTTTCTTAAAGTCAACTGATTGTAAATGTTAATCACATCTAAAAATACCTTGACAGCAACATCTAGACTAGTACCTAGCCACACAACAGGCACTGTAGCCTAGCCAAGCTGCCACAGAAACTTAACGATCACACCGCTTACCAGCTGTTGGAAGGCAGTTGACCCAACCTCTCTCTGAGCCTCCATCTTGTCACCTGTTAAAATGGGAGTGATAACAGACCTTGCCTCATAGGGTTCTTAAGAGGATTAAATAACATAATGTACATCAAGGCCAGTACCTCCAAAAAAGGAGATAATTATATTTCTTCAAGCATAAGATCAGCTTTTTGTAAGATGCACTATTATTTTATGCACTAATAAGGCTTTTTAGAAAACTAAATCATGAGGCAGTTTTCAAGATACCATTGATTATATGTTGCATTCTGATTTCAGAAGCGTTACATGTCAAAATATGTATATGTAGAATTGATGAGATAGAGCATCAGCTGTTATGAAAAATGTCAGATTCGTACTCCTCCTTGAAGGGAGTCTCACTCAAGACTTCTGTCTTGCCCTCTACCTACCCAGCTTCCAGCAGGAGAACCACCCCAGAGAGCCGGTGTCACTGTGGGGCTGAGACATTTGCTAAGTGCGGATGCCTTCGATTAGACAATTAGGGGAGGAATGGGAAGATGAGCTCAGGGCCTGAGGCTGCAGCCCAGACCCAGGAGTGTGTTTGACACCGCCAAGGGCGGGGCTGAGGGCAGTGCTCACCACTCGCTGTGTGCAAGGCTAGGCGAGGCAGGAAGCTCTAAGTTTTGGGGATTCAGAGACAAGGCAAGTCTTGGGTTGACCAAGAGCACCCACCTCACTTTGGACAAATCCCTCCCTCTTTGGGCTTCCATTTCTCCATCTGTTACTATGGAGAAGGTCAAGTTGGTGGATGGTTATAAGCTCTTGGGGCGGGGGAGACTGTGCCAAAGAGGCTGTGACCTCTGTGGCCTTCAGCCAGAGGGATCCACTTGTATTTCTTCCACCCTTGGGCACTCCCATGTAAGATTGTGTTAATTCCCATGCTGGAGGACAGCTATGAAAGCTTTAAAAAGCACAAAGATAGTCTTAAAGTTCCTCCCAGGGCTGGCATCAGGTTAAATTCAGAGGTTTTCAAGCCTGAGCAAGCTGCAGAATGACCTGGAGCCTTCTCTAGGAGGGGTGGGGACCTGGAATCTGCACTTTAGCCAGCTTCTTGGTCATTCAGGCATATGATTTCTTTGTTTGTTTTTTATATTTCAGTTGTATTTTTATAACTCCCCAGTTTATTTTGATTTTTTAAATTTTTAATTTTTTTTTTTTTTTTTTTGAGACAGGGTCTCACTCTGTGGCCCAGGCTAGAGTGCAGTGGCACAGTCACGGCTCACTGCAGCTTCAACCTTCTGGGCTCAAGTGATCCTCCCACCTCAGCCTCCTGAGTAGCTGGGACTACAGGCACCTGTCACCATACCCAGCTAATTTTGGTATTTTTTGTAGAGATGAGGTTTCACCATGTTGTCCAGGCTGGTCTCAGACTCCTGAGCTCAAGCAATCTGACTGCCTCGGCCTCCCAAAGTGCTGAGATTACAGGTATAAGCCACTACGCCTGGTCCAGTTTGTTTTGAAAAGCATTTTCTGACATCTATATGAATTTAACAGAATTATCTCAAAGTACACAGAAATTACCTGTATTTGCCAATAAATATGAAATGCTGATGAAAGAATACTTAATATACCAATATTTAAGCATGTCAACATAATAGAACTTTTTCCACCTTTTTAAATTATTTTTCCCACCTAACCCAATTTATATTTGACATTTGGGTTACATGTGCATATAGAAACAGACCTATTCCACAACTGACCATAGATAAACTAGCATACAAGTGTCCTTTCTGGATGTAATTAAGTTTCAGAGGCAGCATGGTTCAAATGGGAGCAAATGAGCTGACCTCCTCATGAAATACACTAGGCAAAAAATCAAGAAGTATTAAAGTTGCTAAAGACTGATTCCAGATCTTTTATTTCTTCCTTTTTCTTTTTAATTTTGAGACAGGGTCTCACTCTGTCGCCCAGGCTGGAGTACAGTGGTCCGATCTTGGCTCACTGCAACCTCTGCTTCCCAGGTGCAAGCAATTCTGCCTCAACTTCTCAGGTAGCTGGGAGTACTGGTGCGTGCCACCATGCCCGGCTAATTTTTTGTATTTTTAGCAGAGACAGGGTTTCACCATGTTGGCCAGGCTGGTCTCAAACTCCTGGCCTCAGGTGATCCACCCGCCTTGGCCTCCCGAAGTGCTGGCATTACAGGCATAAGCCACCCGCCCAGCCTCTTCCCTGTCTTTTAAATATACAAGTGTGCACTGTGGGTGTGTGTGAATTAAAACAATTCTGGACTGTGAGCTCCTATGGGCGGGGCTATTGTCACTCTATAAAAAGCCCTAGGGCAAAAAGATGGAGGTAGTGCAGGGAGCAGAGGGCGCCTGTCCTCCATCCAGCCATCATCAAACCCACTGAAGAGGCAGAGCCGATTAAGTCTTAGTGGGTTAGGTGTTGACCTGGGCCTTCAAGGGAGGTTTTACTCCACTGTGTTTTATTTTGTTGTTTTATGTCGTTTGTTCCACTATTTTTGTAACTGGGGCAAAGTGAGAGGTTCAGCTAATCTAAGAACACTTAATATACCCCAGAAACTGTCTGAATCAATTATTTTTATTCTTCTGCCAAACACAACTGATTTCCATCTGCAATTATTTTTTAAGGTAAGAAACAGTCAGTGAAGAAAGAGCTGGGTTAGCTTGCCCACTGAGAGATGCAGAGCCGAAGGCTGGGGTCTAGTCAGGTTGGCCGCAGCAGGGTACAGAGCAGCCTCGGTGGGCTTCCTCCAAGAACGTTCTGCAGCACCTGACACACTGCTGGTACACCGTCTCAAAAGGCAGCCATTTCCATAATAGGGATCTGCATTAATAAGTTGGTTTTGTGATCACAGCTCCCAAGTAGTTCAATTTTAGCTTTGCAGTTTTTAACTTGATTGCTTTTTCTATTCCTATCTCTGCTGGGCAACGTGGCTCATGGGAATGTTGTGTCTCTTCATGCAGCTGTGCCCTCGGTAGTCAGGGGATTCCCTATCTCGTACCCAGACGTCACCACACTGTCTACCCTCCAATTCTCTGAAATGTTTTTTTTTTTTTTTAAGCCAGAGTCTTGCTCTGTCGCCCAGGCTGGAATGCAGTGGCGCAATCTTGACTCAGTGCAATCTCCGCCTCCCGAGTTCAACCGATTCTCCTGCCTCAGCCTCCCGCTTAGCTGGATTACAGGTATATGCCACCATGCCCAGCTAATTTTTGTATTTTTAGTAGAGATGGGGTTTCCTCATATTGGTCAGGCTGATCTCAAACTCCTAACCTCAGGTGATCTGCCCGCCTTGGCCTCCCAAAGTACTGGGATTACAGGCATGAGCCACTGCACGCAGGACTTTGAAATGTTTTGATCTGAAAACTGCTTCTGCAGTGGGTGACCAACAGATGTTACCCAGACACACAAACAGCACCGACTTAGGCACCTGCTCTCCCATCTTTACGTGCACAAAGGTACCCAGAGACTGCCTGTGTGATTTCTTTGAAGAAACATTGAAGGATTAACTGTGCAGGAACTGGTTCCCAAACTCAAATGAGAGTAAGGAAGTAGCATCCCTGTCTGAATGTCAACCATTTGAGTCCTAGACCTCAACTTTGTTCTATACTTAGTATTTCTTTGTTCTATGCAGCATTTCTTTGGCTTAGCTGAGTGAAGGGCTGGGACACCCAGACTTCTTTTCCAAGAAGAATCTGCTTCTTTCCAAACTAACACTGCAGACTAAATGCCTGGATTTGGCTTGGAGTCAGGGTTCCAGTTCCTTCTGCCCTCCAGGTTCAAAGCCCATCTCTCCAAAGCTGTTTCTGCTCTTCCCCTTAGTCCTTGTGAGACTGGCTCCTCACCCTTATTATTATTATTATTATTTTCTTTTTCTGAGACACAGTTGCTCTGTCACCCAGGCTGGAATGCAGTGGCACCATCTCAGCTCACAGCAGCCTCCACCTCCTGGGTTCAAGTAATTATCCTGCCTCACCCTCTCGGGTAGCTGAGATTACAGGCAAGCGCCACCATGCCAGACTAATTTTTGTATTTTTAGTAGAGACGAGGTTTCACCATGTTGGCCAGGCTGGTCTCACACTCCTGACCTCAGGCGATCCGCCTGCCTTGGCCTTTCAAAGTGCTAGAATTACGGGCGTGAGCCACAGTGCCTGGCCTGCTGCTCACGCTTTATATCAGTGATTCTCAACGGGTCATTTTGCCCCCCAGGGGACATTTGGCAATGTCTGGACACCCATTTGGTGGTTGTAACTGAGGGGGGCTACTACCAGCATATAGCAAGTAGAGGTCCAGGATGTTGGTAAACATCCTACACTGCACAAGAGAGCCCCTCATGGCAAAAAATTGTCCAGCTCCAAATGGCAATAGTGTTGAGGCTAAGAAACCCTGCCGTAGGTCTCAGCTCACGTGCTACTTCCCGAACAGGCCTCTGTAACAACCCTAGTCATTCTCTCATTAGCTGTTGATTTTCTTCATGGTATTCAAACCATCTGAAATGACTGAATTAATTTGTTTACCTGATTTGATGGCTGTGCCTAAACTACCTCCCCTCCCACCACCCCATATAATAATAGCTCCTGGTGGTGGTGGCAGTAGTCATCACAGCTAACATTTATTAAGTACTTACTGTGTTTCAGGCATTTGCTCATACTATTTCTTACAGCCATCCTAGTAACCCTACAAAATAGGAAGTGTTATTAGCTGTGTTTTACAGATCAGAAAATAAGGGCCCAGAGAGGTGATTTGCCTAAGGACAGCAGCGGCAGTGAAGGAGCCACAGTTCAACCCCGCGCCCCAGCATCCTGTGCTCCTGACCCAGTGGCTTTGGAGTGCAAGAGGTAAAGTCTCTGTGGCTGGCCCAGCTGGCCATCCACTCACCTGGTAGGGAACACCCCACTAGGACAGAACAAGGGACATGGGTTCATAAAAGCAAAGAGTTGCCTGGCGTTCACACTCCTGATTCATGGCTGGGGTTCTCAGAGCATGCTCACCAGCAGACACAGAACCGTAACTCCTTGCACATCTGCCACCGGCTAACAAGATTTGCGGCTCCATCTGTCTGCTTCTAACACGCTCAGATCTGGGAGGGGCTCCCTGAGCTCCCAGCCCCATCTGTGAAGGTGAAGACCTGGGGCCAGGCTTGGGGCCTCCCCAGAGCTTCCCCCAGGAGGGGACCTGCCTCAGTGCTGGCTCAGACCAGTTCCAGGCACCATCCAGCTTGTCAAGCAGCCCAAAGAGCTGCCTTCCTCCTTGCCAGCAACCAGCATCCTTGTATTTCTGAGGCAATCCCTGGCACCAGGTGCCTGGAAGAGAATCTTAGCAGCCCTCATGAACCAGGATCTGTTCCTCAGAGTAGACCCTTGTGAACCGAATTTCAGCAGAAGACACCAAAGCATGTGGTAGGTGTCTCAGGTCCAAATGCCCGCCAGGGCCAGGTAGGTACCATAAGTGTGCAAATACAGCTGGATGACTGACAGCGCGAGGTGGTGGGGACTGTGTTGAGCTATAAAGCCAGTGTTTCCCTAAAGGATATGATGTCTACTCAGCTCCTACCTGGTATTATCTTTCTTTTTTTTGTTTTCTTTTGTTTTTTTTTTTGAGACGGAGTCTTGCTCTGTCACCCAGGCTGGAATGCAGCGGCACAATCTCGGCTCACTGCAAGCTCCGCCTCCTGGTTCACGCCATTCTCCTGCCTCAGGCTCCCCAGCAGCTGGGACTACAGGCGCACGCTGCCACGCCCTGCTAATTTTTTTGTAATTTTAGTAGTGACAGGGTTTCACCTTGTTAGCCAGGATGGTCTCAATCTCCTGACCTCGTGATCCGCCTGCCTCGGCTTCCCAAAGTGCTGGGATTACAGGCGTGAGCCACCGCACCCAGCCCCTACCTGGTATTATCTTTCAGAGATGTAAGCTCCATGTTTCCAGAGAAACTGGGAATCTGTGCTTTCTAGGAAATTAATTTTTAAAAATTTTTTAAATTAAATTTAAAACATTTTAACAAATAGGAAGCCAATAAGACATTTTAAGTTAGAGTGGAATCTAGGCTGGGTGCAGTGGCTCACGCCTGTAATCCCAGCACTTTGGGAGGCCGAGGCAGGTGGATCACCTGAGATCAGGAGTTCGAGACCAGCCTGGCCAACATGAAACCCTCTCTCTACTAAAAATACAAAAAATTAGCCAGGCATGGTGGCAGGCACCTGTAATGCTAGCTACTTGGGAGGCTGAGGCAGGAGAATCACTTGAACCAGGGAGGCAGAGGTTGCAGTGAGTGGAGATGGCGCCACTGCACTCCAGCCTGGGTAATAAGAGTGAAACTCTGTCTAAAAAAAAAAAAAAAAAAGAAGTGCAATCTAGACAAGAATGCAGGGCCTGAGAGGTGAGAGGTCTGAATGTGTCTGGTCTTGACGATAGCCATCCCTCCATTCTGAACCTCTGTCTCCTCATTTTAAGGGGAAGGCTGCCAACCTAGTCTGTGGTTCAGGTGTATGGTAAGGAAGCCTGGAACACGTGGTATTATCATTCAGCAGTGAGTTCCACAAGGAACACTGGAAATAAGTGGACCCCCCCTTCTTTAGGGCTCAGATGAGACAGCTGCACCTCCCCCCAACCCAGCTCCCACTTCAAAGGAAGAATTCAAGTGGCCAGGCTTCTGCTGGGCCAGCTCTGGCTGGTTCTAGGCCCCTCCCCTTATCAGAGACACACAGGCAGGACATCTGGAAAGTCAGGCCTTCTGCTGCTCCCAACTGTGTGGACTTAGGCAGGTCATTTCCCTTTTCTAGAGCTCAGTTTCTCCGTCTGTAAATGAGAGGGTGGGACTGGAATGGTCTCCCAGGTCATACCTGGCAGGGGAGCACGTCCCAGTGGCAGTCCATGGTCTTCTTACCTAGAGTCAGGTCCAGCAGGTCTGAGATGGGAGGTTTCCCAGGAGAGGCTCGTGCACAGCCAGGCTTGGACACTGCTCCCTGCTCTGAAGCCCTGCCCTGTATGTGCCAGTTCTCACCAGTAGACGTTTCAAGAAGAGCCCTGGCCGGGTGCGGTGGCTCACGCCTGTAATCCCAGCACTTTGGGAGGCCAAGGCGGACGGATCACAAGGTCAGGAGATCAAGACCATCCTGACTAACACGGTGAAACCCTGTCTCTACTAAAAATACAAAAAGTAAAATAAAATAAAATAAAAGCCGGGCGTGGTGGCGGGCATCTGTTGTCCCATCTGGAGGCTGAGGCAGCAGCATGGCGTGAACCTGGGAGGCGGAGCTTGCAGTGAGCCGAGATTGTGCCACTGCACTCCAGCCTGGGCGACACAGCAAGACTCCGTCTCAAAAAAAAAAAAAAAAAGAAGAGCCCTTAATAGCTCCTTTGTACACGCTTACTATGTGGCAGGCCCTGTCTTTGGCACTTTCCTCATGCTCTTATCCTTACTCCTCTTTTGTCCTCACAACGCCACCGTGAGCTAGTTGGATTATCACCATTGCCTAGATGAGGATACTGAGGATCGTGGAGGCTGAAGATCTCACCATGCCATGTCACCCTGGGTGACACACAGCCACACAAAGGCCCAATCACTCAAGATTTCACTGCTCCTTCCCCCCAAACACATCAGGTATCCAAGGAATGACAGGCAGGTGGCAGAGTGCCACCTAATGGTGATCTTCTTTTATTTATTTATTTATTTATGTATTTATTTTAAGACATTGTCTGACTCTGTCCCCCAGGCTGGAGTGCAGTGGAGTGCAGTGGCACGATCTCAGCGCACTGCAACCTCTGCCTCCTGGGCTCAAGCCATCCTCCCACCTCAGCCTCCCAAGTAGCTGGGACTAAAGATGCCCACCACCAAGTCCAGCTAAATTTTTTGCATGTTTTGTAGAGACAGGGTTTCACCATGTTGTCCAGGCTGGTCTCAAACTCCTGAGCTCAAGCGATCTGCCCACCTCAGTCTCCCAAAGTGCTTGGATTACAAGCATAAGCCACTGCGCCCAGCCCTAGTGGTGATCTTTAAAGATGCTATGAGTAGCTCCCAAGTTCACTAAAGGAGCTTGCCAGGAGGGAGGCAGGTGCCCTGGCACAGTGGGAAAGATGACTCCCAAATGTCAGGGTGAAGGTGATGGAAAGCCTGTGGTAAAGGGCACCTGAACCAGGTCTGTGGAATGGGGAGTCTTTCCAGCATCTTGCACAGTGCAGCAAATAATGAAGCCAGTCTAACTTTCTGGGAGTCATGAGCATGGATAAATAAAAAAAAAAAAAATTGTTTTTGAAACGGTATTTCACTCTGTCACCCAGGCAACAATGCAGTGGTGTAATGATGGCCACTGCAGCCTCGACCTCCTCGGGCTCAGGTGATTGTCCCACCTCATCCTCCCAAGTAGCTGGGACTAAAGGCATGTGCTACCACGCCCGGCTAACTTTTGTATTTTTTGTAGAGATGGGGTTTCACCATGTTGCCCAGGCTGGTCTTGAACTTCTGGCTCAATGGTCTGCCCGCCTTGGCCTCCCAAAGCAAGGATTTTTACCCTTTATCCTTGTAACTCCTCTGTGACCAAGGAAGGGAAGGTCTTACTAATTCATTTTACACATGACCAAGATGAGGCTCAGAGAGGTCCAGTGACTCACAAGTTAGTGACAGAGGCACTCTTAACCCTTTGATTGCACTGACCTGAGAGTGATGGTTGTGATGATGGAGGTGATGGTAGAAGCTAACATTGAGTGACTTTGTAGCAAGTCCATTAGGTAAGTACAGTTGTTATTCCCATTTACAGGTGAGGAAACTGAGGCTCAGAGAAATGGATGAACTTACCCCAAGGTGACACAGCTACTAAGTGATAAAGAAAAGATTCAAAGCCTGGTAATGTGACTCCAAAACCAAAGCTCTATTTTTTTTTTTTTTTTTTAAGACGGAGTCTCGTTCTGTCACCCAGGCTGGAGTGTGATGGCACATCTCGGCTCACTGCAGCCTCCACCTCCTGGGTTCAAGTGATTCTCCTGCCTCAGCCTCCCAAGTAGTTGAGATTACAGGCACACGCTACCACACTTGGCTAATTTTTGTATTTTTAGTAGAGATGGGGTTTCACTGTGTTGGCCAGGCTGGTCTCTAACTCCTGACCTCAGGTGATCCACCTGCCTCAGCCTCCCAAAGTGCTGGGATTGCAGGTGTGAGCCACCGTGCCTGGCCCCAGAGCTCTTTTTTTTTGAGACCGGGTCTCTCTCTGTCGCCCAGGCTGGAATGCAGTGGTGCAATCATGGCTCACTGCAGCCTTGACTTTCCCGGGCCCATTCTATCCTCCCACCACAGCCCCCCAAGTAGCTGGGACCACAGGCATGTGCCACCATGCCCAACTAATGTTTTAATTTTTTTGTAGAGATGAAGTCTCCTTATGTTCTCGAACTCCTGGGCTCAAACGATCCTCCTGTCTCGGCCTCCAAAAGTACTGGGATTACAGGTGTGAGCCACCACACCCAGCCCAGAGTCAAAGCTCTTAACCACCGGCTCTCTGGCTGAGGAATCCTCCCTGCCAAGATGCCAGTGACATAGGTGCTTTTCTCCAGCTCACCTTACTCCATTTACCCACACTGAGAAACTGTAGCTCCATCAGTGAGTGAAGCCCACACCTGCATCACTACTCTCAGAGACTCACTCTCTGCTGTGTGACTTTGGATGAATTTCTTTTCCTCTCTGAGCCTCAGTTTCCACGTCTGTGAAATACAGACTTTAAACTAGTTGAGAGCTAAGGTCCTGCTTTTCCATAGTCTATGAATCTGTGAGTTTATAAGAATACAGGCTTAAGAATTTCTCCCCTGGCTGGGGGCTGTGGCTTATGCCTGTAATCCCAACACTTTGGGAGGCCTAGACATGGGGATCACGAGGTCAGGAGATCAAGACCATCCTCACCAACATGGTGAAACCCCGTCTCTACTAAAAATACAAAAAATTAGCTGAGCGTGGTGGCGTGTGCCTGTACTCATGGGGCTGAGGCGGGAGAATCGCTTGAACCAGGGAGTCAGAGGTTACAGTGACCCGAGATCACGTTACTGCACTCCAGCCTGGTGACAGAACAAGACTCTGTCTCAAAAAAAAAAAAAAAAAGAATGTCTCCCCTGCCAACAATTTGAATTTGTCCTTGAATCAATTACAGGAGTGAAAATTCTCTCTTATCTCTTCTGTCTCTCCCTCCCTCCATCTCTCTCTCTCTCTCCTCTTCCTTCCTCTTTCTCTCTCTCCCCTTGTCTCAATTTTCAGCCTAATTATAGTTAACTCTGTTATTTAGAGACTTATTATCCAAGCTCATTATGAGCAATTATTCATTCTGGAGGGGAAACAGCAACACTGCTAGTTTAATTTAATGCTTACCTAGTTCACTTAATTAGTAATAAGTCTTGGCAAAACGGTGGAATTCATGGGTCCTTGCTGGATGGGTGGGTGGGGAGAGGCTGTGTATTGTTCTTAGAAAGATAAACAAGGTTTCAGAGCAGAATGTGGGAGGAGGCAAGAGAAGGCTGCCTGTGACCTGGGCTGTGACATCTGTCCAGGTTGAGGCTGGCCCACAAGAGTGAAAGGCTGCAAATTGCACAGAGCTGGAAGGACCTTAGGTCAGGTAGCACTTATTAGGCCCCTTCTGTGTGCCATACCCTGTGCAAAGCTCTGGACAAACCTTATTCCTTATGTCTCACGTGTGGGACTTGTACATTCGAAAAAATGTAAGTACTACCTGCCTTCGGTAATTCAATTCTTATAGTGAGTACATTCTCCTTTCAGTAGTCTCTCAGGAATTTTGATGAGTTAAGGATAAATTTTCCCATTTGATACCACTATGTCTTTTACCTCTCTCACCCTTTTCACAAAGGGAGGCCTTAGGCCCAGGGCCTTGGGCATGCAACAGAATCTAGCTAGAAGTCAACATTGTTCAGCTATGACTTTTTAAATAGTTTTAGTCTACTTATGGCAAATAACAGTGGTTGTCTATGTGTGGAAGTGACGTGATTTTCCATTATAGTAAAAATAAGTGAATTGTCCTACAGAAAAATATAGGGTAGCCGGGCGCGGTGACTCACGTCTGTAATCCTAACACTTTGGGAGGCCGAGGCAGATGGATCACCTGAGGTCAGAAGTTTGAGACCAGCCTGACCAACATGGAGAAACCCTGTCTCTACTAAAAATACAAAATTAGCCAGGCGTGGTGGCGCATGCCTGTAATCCCAGCTACTTGGGAGGCTGAGGCAGGAGAATAGCTTGAGCCCAGGAGGCGGAGGTTGCAGTGAGCCAAGATCGTGCCATTGCACTCCAGCCTGGGTAACAAGGGCAAAACTCCGTCTCAAAAAAAAGAAAAATATTGGGTAAAAAAGAAGTCAAGGTGGTACCCAGATGTGGTAACACTTCCAAGGAGAGAGGAGGATGAAAAAAGTCCCCTTCAGGAGTCTGGATTAGAGATTGTCCCAGGACAGCTGCCAAACCCAAATGCTGCCTCAGAATGCTTCTCAACCCAGGACACCAGGCACCAGATGTCTGGGTGACCCCGCCCCCACTTCCCAGCCCCCCATAGCCTCTCAAAGTTCTTCCCAGGCACCCCGCCCAAGCCCTATGAGTCAAAACCAGGACACTCCAGTCCCTCCTGTCCCTCCTATAACCCCCATTGCCCCTTTGCCATCTCATAGACCACTGATTCCCCTCAGCCTGTCATTGGTCCTCCTGGACCCCCTTTGTACCCCTCAGTGGGTAAACTGAGGACCAAAGGGATGACTCCACAGTGAATAACAGCAGAGCCCCAGCCAAGCTGAAACAGCTTCCCTGGGCGAGCTCTGGTCCATCCCCACTTTGAGCCTTGGAGCCCAGCAGCTGGGGCCCTTCCTAGAGGTACAGCTCCCACCCCACAACCCCCAAATCCTGATATGCCTGGCCTGTGGCCCATCCGAGAATCAATGCGTTACCCTTCCCAGCTGACTTTGTCTCCATAAAGGAGGCTTCAAGCAGCACAGAGTAGTGGGTGGCAGAGTGGGGCAAAGGGGCCACAGAAGTGTGCCCACCATGCTTCCTGTGCGCCACCTTCAGCCTCACCCAGGGGCAGGAGCATTGCAGTCATCCACATTCATGTCTTCCTCTGCCATGACATGAATCCCACAGGGATCTCAGGGTCAATGTGTGGCCCATGTGGCCACCCTTGGGGGCTTTCCCACCCTCACCCAGCCAGAGGCCATCCCAAGACACCAAAAAAGAAAAACAAAGAGGTTCTGGAGCGAGCAGCGTCTGTCCTTATATCAGTTTTATTGGTGGGTTTGTAGCTCCCTGGGCCAGGCCTGGCTGCTTAGGCCAGTCTCTTGCTCACGCGCTCATAGGTCACGCCTCCAATGGTGGAGACCTGAAAGAAGCAGCCGGGACAGAGGGAGTCAGTGCCCCACCCCAAGGTAGCCAGGAGGCACCGCTGAAGGAAGATGAGCCTCCAATCCCAGCCTTGAGTAGATAAGAGTCAGGCGCACCACTTCTTTGGGCCTCAGTTTCCCAATTTGTTCCGGGAGTCAGCGTGAAGACTCCCTGTGATGAATGGTAACCAGCTGTGAGGGGTGATGTGGCTCTGGGTGTGGAATCCTGCACCTCTTTTCCTCTCCATTCACCCAGGTCAGGCTGTTACCCTGCATGATTCCATTTAATCCTCCCAACAGCCCTGTGAGGTTGTTCCCATTGTACAGATGAGAAAATTGAAGTTTAGAGAAGTCAAGTAATCCTTCCAAGGCCACACGCCATGGCTGCACCATGCAGTGTTTGTGAGCACCTGTCACACGCTTGGTGATGGGAAGATACAGTCCCTACTCTCGAGAAGCCTAAGGTTTAGTGGGAGAGGCAGGCGGGGGGGGGGGGGGGCGGCGGTGCTGTTCTTTGAAGGCCCACAGTGTGCGGTGCCCCAGGCTCCATGCTGTGGAGCTGTGCTGCCATTGGATGTGCACGTGTCATCAGCTGGTTCTGACACCCAGCAGAAGAAAGCATTTCCATGAGAAGGGCGGGTAGCAAACAGAGAGCTGTGGGAGAGCCCAGAGGAGGCAGGGAGCCACTGACTGGATAACAGGAGGGGGAATTGGCTGTTGGACAGAATCCTGAAGAATTGGATTTGGAAAAGCAAACAGGAGAAAGGGAATTCAGAGCAGAGGAACCACATGGCACAGAAAGGGAGATAGGAATGGCTCTGTCCAGCTCAGGAGGAGTAGCTGGTCCAGAGGGGCTGGGCAGAGCGTACCTGTAGAATTGGGCAGTAAGGCCGTGGAAGGTCAAGCGGAGGAGTTTGGTCCTGATTCATAACAAAAGGCAGCAGTGGGAGGTGATGTGTGATTTGCATATGGGATGGATGGAAGGTGGGGGAGAGGTGGAATCAGAGGAGGCTGGGGCTTGGTGTAGGGGAGAGGTGATGAGAACATGGCAGGGGTGCTGGTGGTGGAAGGCAGGAGGGATGCTTACAAAATGCACTGTCTATTGGTGGAGAAGTGGGGAGGTGCCAGGATGATTCTGGGCCTCTAGAGATGGGAGATTTGCAATCAAGACAGCTCCTCTCGGGGCCTAGTCATGCAACTTTGTTTATGTGTGCACGTGCCTGGGTCTATGTGCATATATGTGTGTGTTCCTGGCTGTGTCATGTGTGTGTGTGCATGATGACCCTGAACTCTGGTCACTGCCCACACCACATGGGCTCCATGATGAGGAATCTCTGGGAATTGACAAGCAGGTTCGCTCAGCTTGGGAAGATCAATTCTCTTGTCAGGCCCAAACCTGCTTCCAGTTCTCCTGCCCTATGCTCTTCCTGCACACCTCACAGGCTGGGGAGCTTTGCTTCTTCTGGGAGTTACTGACTGACATTTCATGTAAAAATGCGTCAAAAGCCCTTTCATCAGATCCTTCAAAATGTCAGTTTTCACCCAGGAGAAGAGGGATATAGTCACTTTTGTTCTTTTTACAGTTTTTCAACACTGTACATCTATTAATTTTTAGATTATTATAATTTTTTTTTGAGACAGAGTTTTGCTCTTGTTGTCCAGGCTGGAGGGGCTCATTCTTTGCTCACTGCAACCTCCGCCTCCTGGATTGAAGCGATTCTCCTGCCTCAGCCTCCTAAGTAGCTGGGATTACAGGTGTGTGCCACCACACCTGGCTAATTTTTTTTTTTGTATTTTTAGTAGAGACCGGGTTTCACCATGTTGGCCGGGCTGGTCTTGAACTTCTGACCTCAGGTGATCCACTTGCCTCAGCCTCCCAAAGTGCTGGGATTAGAAGCTTGAGCCACCACACCCAGATAATTTTTAGATTCTTTAAACAAAAATGTTAAAGGGGGATAAAAAGACCCGTGGGCCTGGGCAGAAGAGGCAGGGGGCCTAGTCTAGAAGTCAGCAGATGAGATCTGCCTCTGCATGTACTAGTTGTGTGGCCACGGCCAAGTCCCTTGCTGTCTCTGAGCCTTGTAATGCTGCTCTGTAAAATAAGTATAATGGGAGGGCACGGAACCTCTTGGGCCATCTTATGGACTGCACGTGTGTCCCCCCACCAAACCCATATGATAAAGGTCAAAGCCCCAGTGTGATGGTATTTGGAGATAGGACCTTTAGGGGGTAATTAAGTTATGAGAGCGGAGTCCCCATGAGGGATTAGTGCCCTCATAACAACAGACACAAGGCCTGGTGCAGTGGTTCACGCCTGTAATCCCAGCACTTTGGGAGACCAGGGTGGGCAGATCACTTGAGGTCAGGAGTTCAAGACCAGCCTGACCAACATGGTGAAACCCTGTCTCTACTAAAATTACAAAAATTAGCTGGTCATGGTGGCACATGCCTGTAATCCCAGCTACTCAGGAGGCTGAGGCATGAGAATCACTTGAATGGGGGAAGTGGAGGTTTCAGTGAGCTGAGATTGTGCCTCTGTACTCCAGCCTGGGCAACAGACTGAAATTCCATCTCAAAAAAAAAAAAAAAAAAAAAAAAAGGCCAGGCACAGTGGCTCACCCTTGTAATCCTAGCATTTTGGGAGGCTGAGAGGGGATGGATCATGGGGTCAGGAGTTCGAGACCAGCCTGGCCAACATGGTGAAACCCTGTCTCTACTAAAAATATAAAAATTAGCCAGGTGTGGTGGTGGGCACCTGTAATCCCAGCTACTTGGGGAGGCTGAGGAAGGAGAATTGCTTGAACCTGAGGGTGGAGGTTGCAGTGAGCCGAGATCATGCCACTGAACTCCAGCCTGGACAACAGAGCAAGACTCTGTTTCGAAAAAAAAAAAAAAAAAAAAACAGACACGAGAGAGATGACGTCTCCCTGCCATGTGAAGAAACCAGGACGGGGGCCCTCATAAGCCCCTGACCATGCTGGCACCCTGATCTTGTACTTTCCTGCTTCCAGAGCTGTGTGAAATAAGTGTCTGTGGTGTAAATCATTTACACCACAGTGTCTGAGAGAGGCAGTGTGCTCCTTTCCTCTTGACAGGGCTTGAGATGTGGGCACAAGAAAGTGAGAATGACAGAGAGACAGAGAGAGAAGGATCAAAGAAGGAGAAGCAAGGGGGTCACACAAACACTGCCTCCCTCATCATGTCTTCCCTGCTGGAGAGCTTCAGGGAGGAGGGAAGGGCCCTTTCTAGACCTACACGGGACCCCAGAGGGTCTCTGGCCCAGGTCACAGGCTCACAGTGAGGGAATGAAGTATGGAAATGCCTTCTTTTCCCTTTTAACCTCACGTTCATTTCTTCCACCTGGGGAAAACTTGGAGACCCACGGGAAAGCAACAGAAGTGAGAGGAAGGGCCTCCCAGGGCACCACCTCCAGTATAGGAGGAGTGGGTCCACAGATGTGTGTGTTGGACCTGCCAATATTTACAGAATTTTTTTAATTAGTTGCCAATATTTAATAGTGTGGAGATTTCACATGGAAGTGCAAATTTCCAACTTCTCTTGATAAATCAGAAGATCTGGTAGAAGGGGCCTGATGTCCCTCATGGAAAAGGAATGGAGTGGTGGCTGTCCTTTGAGGAGCCACCTGGACCAACTCCTTTATTTATATTCTGGGAAGGATCTTCTGGGCTTCCAGTCTTGTGTCCCAGAAGTGGCTGAGTGTGAGTGCTGCAGTCAGGCTACTTAGCATCAAATCCCAGCTCTGTCATCAAAGCTGTGTGCTCCCTCACTTATCCCTGTGCCTCAGTCTCCTCCTAAAATGGAGATAAAAATCCCCACCTAACAGGGTTATTTTGAAGACCGAATGACATCATGTGCATCCAGCACTCAGCATAGAGCCTGGTACAAGGGAAGTGCTGGTAAAGCCAGCTGCCCAGAGGCCTGCTTCTGAGGGGCTGTGGCCAGGAGGCAGACAAATGTCCAATAATCATCCCAGGAACCAGCAGGACACTCACCTCCACCAGCTTGTCACCCACGATCTCTGAGGTCTGGTGATAGTTGGGGAAATTCACCACCAGCTTCCCGCCCTCCATCTGCACGGTGGCCTGGAATGGAAGCACAACATTAAGCCTGGGTTGTTGCAGGTGATTGGCAACTATCTGGGGCTGGTGGCGCGGGCAGTAAGAAGAATTTACCAAGGCCAGGCACGGTGGGTTATGCCTATAATCCCAGCACTTTGGTAGACTGAGGCAGGCAGATCACTTGAGGTCAGGAGTTCGAGACCAGCCTGGCCAACGTGGTGAAACCCCGTCTCTACTAAAAATACAAAAAGTAGCCCGGTGTGGTGGCTCATGCCTGTAATCCCAGCTACTTGGGAGGCTGAGGCACAAGAATCACTTGAACCCAGGAAGCAGAGGCTGCAGTGAGCAGAGATCGTGCCACTGTGCTCCAGCCTGGGCAACAGAGCAAGACTCTGTCTCAAAAAAAAAAGAATTTACCAAGACAGTTGTAGGTTAAAAAAAAAAAAAAAGTCAGATTTCTTAGAGAAAGTATGAAAATATGTTGCAAGGGTGCACTGGGCAGGACAGCAAGAGAGGAGTTGACTGCAAGGAGACAAAGTCTTGCTGGAGAGTTTATAGACTGTTGCTTATGCTGTGTGCTGAAGCGGGTTTTGTGCAGTACTGACAAAGCAAAGGTTATGGTGAGATAACTTACATTTTTCTATCAGTGGAGGTGATGATAGCTGGGCACAGGAAGATTGTGAGTTATTTGCACAGGAGGGCTATGTGTTCTGGACCATGAAGAAAGGCAGACTTACAGCTTATCTGCTCTCCTTTTTTGCTTTCCCCTGCTGCCGCCAACCTGACTCCTTTTCTATAATTAGAACTCCACATGGGTCACCAGAGGCCTAATGATAGAGGCAAATAGCTGGGGTTCAAATCCCTGGTCCCACCATGCTCTAGCTGCAAGGCCTTAGACACATTACTTGGTCTCCCTGAGCCTCGGTTTCTTCACTTCTTTTTTTTTGAGACGGAGCCTCGCCCTGTTGCCCAGGCTGGAGTGCAATGGTGTGATCTCGGCTCACTGTAACCTCCGCCTCCCGGGTTCAAGCGATTCTCCTGCCTCAGCCTCCCGAGTAGCTGGGATTACAGGCGCCGGCCACCACGCCTGGCTAATTTTTGTATTTTTCATAGAGACAGGGTTTCACCATATTGGCCAGTCTGGTCTTGAACTCCTAACCTCGTGATCTGCCTGCCTTGGCTTCCCAAAGCGCTGGGATTACAGGCGTGAGCCACCGTGCCCGGCCAGTTTCTTCACTTCTAAAACAAAAGCAAATGACTGCATTTTTTCTTCTAGCATTCACTATGTGGCAGGCAACATGCCAGGTGCTTTCATGCACTGTCTTGTTTAATCTTCACCACAGCTCTTGGAGCCAGAGATTGTATGTAGTCTCCCTTTGCATACTAGAGATATGAGGCTCAGGGGAGTGAAGTGACTTGCCCAAGGCCCTACAATTGCTGGTGGGAAATCATGGTTTCAAACCCAGCCAAGGCTCACTCCAGGGCCTAGTGTCTTTATCTCTGTGCTACACAGAGAGGCAGCATAAAAAAAGCACTTATGGCTGGGCACGGTGGCTCACACCTGTAATCCCAGCACTTTAGGAGGTCAAGGTGGGTGGATCACAAGGTCAGGAGTTTGAGACCAGCCTGGTCAACATGATGAAACCCTATCTCAGCTAAAAATACAAAAATTAGCCAGATGTGGTGGTGCACGCCTGTAATCCCAGCTACTCAGGAGGCTGAGGCAGGAGAATCACTTGAACCCAGGAGGCAGAGGTTGCAGTGAGCCGAGATCATGCCAATGCACTCCAGCCTGGGTGACAGAGTGAGTCTCAAATAAAAAAAAAAAAAAACACTTATGCTCTCTAGTGCCTGGTGTAAAGGCCTGCCCCTGTTGTGTAACTAAGGCAAGGTTTTTTTTATTTTTATTTATTTATTTTTTTTTGTGATGGACTCTCACTCTGTCGCCCAGGCTGGAGTGCAGTGGCATGATCTCAGCTCACTGCAACCTCTGCCTACTGGATTCAAGTGATTCCCCTGCCTCAGCCTTCTGAGTAGCCAGGAATACAGGCATGCACCACTATGTCCAGCTAATTTTTGTATTTTTGGTAGAGATGGGGTTTCACCATGTTGGCCAGGCTAATCTCAAAATCCTGGCCTCGAGCCATCCACCCACCTCGGCCCCCAAAGTGCTGGGATTACAGGCATGAGCCACTGTGCCTGGCCAGCAAGCTTTTTAATCTCATGATTTAGCCTTCCCGCTCAATCTGGAGAGAGTAATTGTAGCAATTTCATAGGATTAACTGCATTAAGATGGAAAAACTATTCAGCAAGTGTCTAGCTTATAATAAGTGTCCAGCAAGTATTAGCTATTTTTCTTATTGTTTTAGTGCCCATGTTTGACCATTAAAAATCAGGAGCATTAAATTGCCAGGTAACTCAAGCTCCTAATGCTGGAGGCCAAACTGGAGAAAGAAGCCTCAGCTCGGGAGCAGGGAGGCCATGTTTGAGAAGGCGAAGTCAGATGGAGGCCTGGGGAAGGAGGGGGACAGCCAGTGGCCTCTCACCTTGAACGTCTTGCCCCCCATTGTCTGTATGTTGCTTTCCTTGCCAACAGTGAACTTGTTGGTCATGGTGTGGCCCCCGGAGTAGTGCTGGGACCAAGTGAAGTCCTGCCCATCCTGCTGCACCTCCGTGACGATCTTGAAGTTGCGGGCCTTTTCGATTATATCGCTGGAGATCCCTGGACCCGGGGACAAGCAGAGTAGCCATATAAGAGCTGCTTTTAACCCTGTGGTTTGGGAAAAGAGCTTTCCTGGCCACCCCCACCGCCCTACCCCCTCGTGCATGATAGGCTAGCCTGCAGGTTAAGAGCACGGTGCCTGAGACAGATAATACGTGCTGTGAGCCATGTGTCTGGGGAAAGTCACTATCTCTCTCAGCTTCAGTCTATTCATCCACAATATGGAGATAATAAGGCCCATCCCAAAAGGCTGTTACAAGAATTATATTCAATGTGAGTGTGTTTGTGAAGCTCCTGGCACATAGTGGGTGCTCATCAATAATAACCAAGCTTCTGATAGTAATATAAATATAACTGAATCTTGCTAAGCTCGCGAAGTTCTGGAATGAATGAGACTTTCAAGACCAGGTGTGGTGGTTCATGCCTGTAATCCCAGCACCTTGAGAGCCCGAGGCAGGCAGATCGTTTAAGGTCAGAAGTTCGAGACCAGCCTGGCTAACATGGTAAAACCCTGTCTCTACTAAAAATACAAAAAAATTATCTGGGCATGGTGGCAGGTGCCTGTAATACCGGCTACTTGAGAGGCTGAGGCAAAAGAATCACTTAAACCCTGGAGGCGGAGGTTGCAGTGAGCTGGGATCGCGCCACTGCAGTTCCGCCTGGGCTACAGAGCAGGACTCCGTCCCCTCCTCCCTGCCAAAAAAAGATTGTGTCTTCTAATACTTTTATTTTACAGATAAGGAAGTGAGCACCCAGAATGGGAAAGGGACTTCCCAATATTTCACTGAAATTTAATGACCGAATCAGGTCTAGAACCGAAGTGGGCTCAATTCCCATCCCACAACACGAGGCTGTTATAGGTGAAGCCAAGTCATTGCTCCTTCAGGGCCACTGCCAATACATGACTCAGAGGGACTCTCGACTCCTCAAGGCCCCAAGGCACAAGGGCCCTGGTCTCGGGGTTGCTCTGAGCCAGCTGGCAGGCAAGAAGTGGCCACCAAGAGGGAGGGCACGGGTCCCCTTGAGCTGTCCTCTGAACCTTGAGAGTTACACTGCCTGAGACTTTTTAGATAGTGAGATACTGAAATTTCCACAAGATTGTCAGATCCACTGTCTCATTGGTTCCTCACAACAGGCTGGTGTTACAAGTCAAGCAGTGAGAGAAGGAATGAAATCACTGGTCTCTCTGCCCACAGTGTTTGGCACAGTAAGAGGCCTGTGTTTGCTGAATGACTGTGTGAAGAAGTGACTTGTCAAACCTGGTCTCCACGCTAACCCTTTGGTTTCCTCTCCTAGGCAGGAAGTGGTGACACCACTCATCACAGGGTCCTGGGTGCCAATGGCCTCTGCCACTGACTTGGGCAAGTCACGCTGAGTCCCCATTGGTAACACTGAGATAGCCTTGCATATAGCTGGTGTTCAATAAATGTTTGATGGGCTGGGCTCGGTGGCTCATGTCTGTAATCCCAGCATTTTGGGAGGCCGAGGTGGGTGGATCACCTGAGGTTAGGAGTTCAAGACCAGCCTGAGCAACAGGGTGATACCCCGTCTCTACTGAAAATACAAAAAAATTAGCCAGATGTGGTGGCACACGCCTGTAGTTCCAGCTACTCGAGAGGCTGAGGTAGGAGAATTGCTGGAACCCAGGAGACGGAGGTTGCAGTGAGCTGAGATCATGCCACTGCACTTCAGCCTGGGAGACAGAGCAAGACTCTGTCTCAAAAATAAATGAATAAAAATAAATACATGTTTGACTAAATAAACATCAAATCTCTACTTCACCAACCAAGTCTCCACTTTACCAATGACTAGCTGTGTGACTTTGGACTAGTTAATTCCCTGGTCCTCAAGTTTTCATCAGTAAAGTGGAAATACTAATATATTCTATGTGTGTTTTAAAGTCAAAGAGTGTCTAGGCTGGGTGCGGCAGCTCACGCCTGTAATTCCAGCACTTTGGGAGGTCGAGCTGGGTGGATCACCTGAGGTCAGGAGTTCAAGACCAGCCTGGCCAACATGGTAAAACCCCATCTTTACTAAAAAAATACAAAAAAAAAAAAATTAGCCGGGCCTGGTGGTGCACACCTGTAATCCCAGCTACTCGGGAGGCTGAGGCAGGAGAATTGCTTGAATCTGGGAGCCGAAGGTTGCAGTGAGCCGAGATGGTGCCACTGCACTCCAGCCTGGGAGACAGAGTGAGACTCTGTCTCAAAAATAAAATAAAATAAAATAAAATAAAATAAAATAAAATAAAATAAAATAAAGTTAAAGAGCGTCTTAGTTCTTATTATCCTCAGAGCCTGAGAGAAAGCAGTTGCTCAACAAATGTGTGAATGAATGAATGAGTGAGTGAGTGAATGAATGGATGAAATCCTGTCCCATTCTACCTTAGGGGTTTGGGTTCCTGGCCTAGAGCTGGCTGTGACAAACCAACCCTGAGGAAGGGATACCCAGGAGCTCACTCACCAAGGAGCTTCATGAACTCATCATAATTCTTCTCACTCTCCATCTCGAACTTGCCGGTGAAAGCCATGCTGCTGGGAGGCTGGAGGCCAGAGAGCAGAGGGATGAGGAGAATGGGTGGTGCTGAGGGGTCTGCTGTCCCAGCTTATAAACTCTCCCAGTTGCTGAGGCTCAGCCCCTAAGTCACCCCACTTCTTCTCCCTCCTGTCCTGAAGAGGAAGCACTTGCTGTTTTATGATGTGGGCAGGACCTGGAGGGACAGAGCCCCGAGGTTATTCACCCTGGGGAAGTGTTGTGACCCCATTGCCATTGCCAGCAGGGTCAGGATGGCAACGGGTTTGAGGAGTCATCACCTCTCTGCCCATCTCTCCCTCCGTTCCCGCATGCCCTGCCCTCAACCCATGCTCTCACCATCTCTCATCACTCCTGTACCCTCTAACTCTGCAACCAAAGCACTTGAGCACTTGCTGCATGCAGGGCCAGCACTGAAGAAACACAAATGAACGAGACACACACCTTTCCCAAAAGAGCCTTTGGTTTAGTCCAGAGACAAGCACACACCTGCAGAGAGTTCTTGTGTAAGCAGTGATGTGCCCCAGGAGAAAAGCAGATGGCTGACCTGGAGCATGGGGAAGGAGCAATGGTGTCCAGTGCAGGGCTAGTGCATGTTTGGGGAGGAGGTGGCATTTGGCACCCGTCTTGGAGGACCAATAGGACTTGGATGTGTAGAGAAGCAGGAAGGTTGGAGGAGGCTGAGAACAAAGGGAGACGATATTCTAGGATGAGGGAACAGTGTGATGAAGATGGAAAGGGCCATGATGAAAGGAAACAATGAGTTTAGCTGGAGCAAAGCAAACTTGAAGGAGAACAGATGCTCCTAAGGGTGCAGATAATGCAACCAGAGTAAAGCAGCCACCCATGGACCTAGGCAGCGCACCTGGAGGAGAAGGTGCCAGGTGCCTTGAAGATGCCTGTGCACCAGGCACTGGGCTGGGAGCTGGATGAGTTTTATTTTGTTCAAGCTTCAGAGCTGGAAGGGGTTAGGGGTTCAGAATCTTGACTTCCATTTCCTGCTGTGTCTCTCAGTACCACTTCACATGCAGGGACTCTATCTCCTCCGTGATCACTCCAGCCTACCTATCTTGTGAGAATGTCCTCTGCATTGGGCAAAATTGACAGTGCAAAGTATAAAACACTCTGCAAAGGCTCTCGTGATTATTATGTATTTATTTATTTTTGAGATGGAGTTTCACTCTTGTTGCCCAGGCTGGAGTGCAAAGGTGTGATCTCAGCTCACTGCAACCTCCGCCTCCCGGGTTCAAGCAATTCTTCTGCCTCAGCCTCCAGAGTAGCTGGGATTACAGGCACGCACCACCACACCCAGCTAATTTTGTATTTTTAGTAGAGACGGGATTTCTCCACGTTGCTCAGGCTGGTCTCAAACTCCCAACCTCAAGTGATCCGCCTGCCTCAGCCTCCCAAAGTGCTGGGATTACAGACATGAGCCACCACACCCGGCCGATTATTATTATTAATTCAGGAAATCTCTGCACGTCTATTTCCTTTTCCCAGGCTTGCTCTCCATGAATCTCCTTCATTTCCATCTAAAGCTGAATTCAATACAGTTGCTGACTCCCAGACCTGGGACTAAGGGGTCTCTGAACTGATGAAAAACCAACTCCGCTGCATTTTACCAGGCTTTAATCTCCAATCTTGGAATTTCTAACTCCAGCCAGGACTCTTACTTTAGTCTAACAGGCAGACAGACAGACAGACAGACAGACAGACACACACACACACACACACACACGTCATGGATTTTTTTAAGTTATATATATAAAAATTTCAAATAATTCAGAGCAAGTGAGAGTCCTGTCAGAGGTGGCCTGTGATAGTAGTTTGGTACCTCTCCTTCTAGGCTTTTCCTTTCCTTTTCTTTTTTCCTGAGACAGGGTCTCTCTTTGTTGCCCAGGCTGGAGTGCAGTGTGTGATCTCAGCTCACTGCAGCCTTGACCTCCCAGGCTCCAGTGATCCTCCCAACTCAGCCTCCCAAACAGCTGGGACTACAAGTACATGCCACCATGCCTTTTTTTTTTTTTTTTGAGGTGAAGTCTCCCTCCGTTGCCCAGGCCGAAGTGCAGTGGTGCAATCTTGGCTCACTGCAACCTCCGCTTCCAGGTTTAAGTGATTCTCCTGCCTCAGCCTCCCTAGTAGCTGGGACTACAGGTGCTTGCCACCACACTCAGCTAATTTTTAGTAGAGACAAGGTTTCACTGTGTTGGCCAGGCTGGTCTCAAACTCCTGACCTTGGATGATCCACCCACCTCGGCCTCCCAAAGTGCTGAGATTAGAGGCCTGAGCCACCACACCCAGCCCTTTTAGGCTTTTAAATGCACGTATTTATTTTCTGGTATAAATGGGACTATATTGCTCTGTTACCTCCTGTTTATGTAATGATATGGGCACATGTCTATATCATTACAAAAAGGTATATCATATCCTGTTCAACAGCTCCAGAGTATTCTATCATATGTATGTCTCATAACTTACTTAGCTATTGCTGGATTTTTAGGTTGTTTCCAATCTTTTCCTATTATAAATAACAGTGATAAAAATATTCTTGTTCACACCTTTCACTGTACATGTCAGATTATTTGCTAAGATTGCTTGCTAAGGATGAATTCCCAGACATGAAATTCCTGGAACAAAGGATTGTAGTATTTAAAATGTGTATATCTATTACTTTACTGCCTTTCAGAAAAGCTGTAGCAGTTTACACTCCCGCCTAGAGCATGTGAGAATTTCCCCTCACTGATAATAATAATGATGATATAACAATGACTGATAATAACAACAATGGCAAGAATAGCTCACATTTATTGGATCTTTATTATGCATTTGGCACTCAGCTGAGTGTTTTACATGAATGATCTTATTTAATCTTCAGAACAACTCTATGAAGTATGTACTGTTATTGCCCCCATTTCACCTAGGAGCAAAAAGAGGTTCAGTGAAGTGTTAACCTTGACAAAGTATACCTTGCCAAAGTCACAGAGCCCCGGTGTATAGTTTATATTTACTTTTTTTTTTTTTTTTTTTGAGACAGTCTCGTGGGGCGATCTCGGCTCACTGCAACTTCCGCCTCCCAGGTTCAAGCAATTCTCCTGCCTCAGCCTCCTGAGTAGCTGGGATTACAGGCGCCCACCATCATGCCCAGCTAATTTTCTGTATCTTTAGTAGAGACGGGGTTTCTCCATGTTGGCCAGGCTGGTCTCGAACTCCTGACCTCGTGATCTGCCCGCCTCGGCCTCCCAAAGTGCTGGAACTACAGGCGTGAGCCACCGCGCTCGGTCTATATTTACTCTTAAAATAGCTTTCAACGTCTTTTTTTCAAAAAATCCCTATAATCCCATAACCCTAATACAAGCAAACTGCTTTTATTAATTAATTAATTTATTTATTTGAGACAGTTTCACTCTATCGCCCAGGCTGGAGTGCAGTGTCACATCTCGACTCACTGCAACCTCTGCCTCCCAGGTTCAAGCCGTTCTCCTGCCTCAGCCTCCCAAGTAGCTGAGATTATAGGCGCCTACCACCACTCCCGGCTAATTTTTCTGTTTTTAATAGAGACAGGATTTTGCCATGTTGGCCAGGCTGGTTTCGAACTTCTGACCTCAAGTGATCCACTCGCCTCGGCCTCCCAAAATGCGGGTATTACAGGTGCGAGCCACCCTTCCTGGCCTTATATTTTCTACTCTCTTCCTGCCTCTTTTGCTATTTCTCTCCTTCTCCCTCATTATTGTTTTCTTTCTTATCAACTGTAACAGATATACAATAATCACACGCCACATAAATACAATATTGTATTCTATTTTTCTTCACCCAGCATTAGTTTGTAAACACGGTCCCATGTTTCTGAAAAGCTGTCAGGTTGGGCCAGGTGCAGTAGCTCATACCTGTAATCCCAGCACTTTGGGAGGCTGAGGCGGGCGGATCACAAAGTCAGGAGATCGAGACCATCCTGGCTAAATGATGAAACCCATCTCTACTAAAAATACAAAAAAATTAGCTGGACATGGTAGCAGGTGCCTGTAATCCCAGCTACTTGGGAGGCTGAGGCAGGAGAATCGCTTGAACCCAGGAGGCGAAGGTTGCAGTGAGCCGAGATCACGCCACTGCACTCCAGCCTGGGGGACAGAGCGAGACTCTGCCTCAAAAAAAAAAAAAAAAAAAAAAAAAAAAAAAAAAAGGTGGGGCCGGGCCCAGTGACTCATGCCTGTAATCCCAGTACTTTGGGAGGCCAAGGTGGGAGGATCACAAGGCTAGGAGTTCGAGACCAGCCTGGCCAACATGGCAGAACCCCATCTCTAGTAAAAATACAAAAAATGGCCAGGTGTGGTGGTGGGCACCTGTAGTCCCAGCTGCTTGGGAGGCTGAGGCAGGATAATTGCTTGAACCCGAGTGGTGGACATTGCAGTGAGCCGAGATCACACCACCACACTCCAGCCCAGGCAATAGTGTGAGACTCCATCTCAAAAAAAGAAACAAAAAAAAAAAACCTGCTATCAGGTTTGACCAGACATGGTAGTTCATACCCGTAATCCCAGCAGTTTGCAAAGCCAAGGCAGGCGGATCACTTGAGGCCAGGAGTTCGAGACCAGCCTGGCCAACATGTCAAAAACCCTGTCTCTACTAACAACACAGAAAATTAGCTAGGCATGATGGCACGTGCCTGTAATTCCAGCTACTCGGGAGGCTGAGCCACGAGAATCACTTGAGCCTGGGAGGCTAAGCCTGCAGTGAGCCGAGATCATGCCACTACATGCCAGCCTGGGGGACAGAGTAAGACTCTGTCTCAAAAAAAAAAGAAAAAAAAGGAAAAAATTATTGTAGAGACAGTCTCACTATGTTGCCCAGGCTAGTCTCAAACTCCTGGGCTCAAGTGATCCTCCCACCTTAGCCTTTCATAGTCCTGGGATTATAGGTGTGAGCCACCGCACCCAGCCTTGAGTGGCATTTTAATTTCCTCCAAAAACTTTTCCTTTGCATTCACCACTCAGCTAACTATTTGACTCAAGAGACCTAGCTTTTGGTCTATCTCATTATTCCCCCATTAAGCTTAATCATTTCTAATGTTTGATTTAAACTGAAAGATGTGCTACTCCTCCTTTCACTTGAACACCTAGAAGACATTTTCAGCTTATTAATTGGCCTAATTTCTTTTGTTGTTGAGACAGGGTCTCCCTCTGTCACCCAGGCTGGAGTGCAGTGGCACAAAAACGCCTCACTGCAGCCTCAACCTCCCAGGCTAAATCAATCCTCCACCTCAGGCTCACGAGTAGCTAGGATCACAGGCATTCACCATCATGCCCAGCTAATTTTTTTATTTTTTAATTTTTATTTATTTATTTATTTATTTTTTTTTTTTGAGATGGAGTCTCGCCCTTTCGCCCAGGCCGGAGTGCAGTGGCGCTATCTCAGTTCACTGCAAGCTTCACCTCCTGGGTTCACGCCATTCTCCTGCCTCAGCCTCCCGAGTAGCTGGGACTACAGGCGCCCACCACCACGCCCAGCTAATTTTTTGTATTTTTAATAGAGACGGGGTTTCACCATGTTAGCCAGGATGGTCTCGATCTTCTGACCTCGTGATCTGCCCGCCTCGGCCTCCCAAAGTGCTGGGATTACAGGCGCGAGCCACTGCGCCCGGCCAATTTTTTTTTTTTTTTTTTTTTTTTGTAGAGATGGGATCTCACTTTGTTGCCTAGGCTGGTCTCAAACTCCTGGGCTCATGCGATCCTCCCACCTTAGCCTCCCAAAGTGCTGGGATTACAGGCATAAAGCATCGTGCCCAGCCTAATTGGCCTAATTTTGATATTGTGTTTCAGGGAATAAGAAGGCCTGAGGAGGGAAAGAGAGATGGGGAATGGGTGGAAGTTCACTATTTTGGCAGAGCACAGCAGCTCATGCCTGTAATCCCAGCACTATAGGAGGCTGAGGCGGAAAGATCGCTTGGGCCCAGGAGTTCCAGACCAGCCTGGCAATATAGTGAGACAAAAAATCATCTCTATAAAAAAAAGTTTAAATTAGCAAAGTGTGGTGGCGTGTGCCTGTAGTCCCAGCTACTTGAAAGGCTGAGACGGAAGGATCGCTTGAGCCCAGGAGGCAGAGGCTGCATGAGTCAAGATTGTGCCACTGCACTCCAGCCTAGGCAACAGAGCGAGAATTTGTCAAAAAAAGGAAGAAGTAGGAAAGAAGGAAGGAAGGAAGGAGAGAGGGAGGGAGGGAAGGAAGGAAGGAAGGAAGGAAGGAAGGAAGGAAGGAAGGAAGGAAGGAAGGAAGGAAGGAGGGAAGGAAGGAAAGAAGGGCAAAAATTCACTCTTACATGAGTGGAATTTATGGTACCCCAAAACGATTACAATGGTAACATCAAAGATTGCTGATCACCAGAACACATATAAAAATAATAACAAAGCTTGAATACTGTGAGAATTACCAAAATGTGGCCCAGAGACAAAGTGAAAAATGATGCTGACAGATTTGTTCCACATGGGGTTGCCACAAACATTTGATGTGTGAAAAACAGTTTCTCAGGGACACTGAGGCTGGAAGGTCACCCGAGCCTAGAGTTCAAGACTGAAATAAGCTATGATCATGCCACTGCACTCCATCCTGGGCAACAGAGCCAGATCCCATCTCTAAAAAAACTAAAAAATAAAAATAAAATACGGTATCTATGAACTACAGTCAAGTGAAGTGCAATAAAACAAGGTATGCCTATATTTCCTTGAGCTAAAGCCCCAGAATGGGACTAGAAACTTAAGGGGTCTGGAACATTCTTACAACTCATACAATGTTTTGTCAAATTGGGACTGAATTACTTTACACCCAGCTTAACTGGGACTCAGAGTTTCAAACATCTTTGGTACTTTCCTGCCCCTCAACATAACAAATTGGGCCATCTAGAGAATTTTTCTTTTCTTTTTAACAACTTTTATAATAAAAAGGGGGTTTATTTTCTGATTATAAAAGTAACATATCTTCATAGTAGAAAATCTGTGGCCGGGCGTGGTGGCTCACACCTGTAATCCCAACACTTTGGGAGGCTGAGGTGGGTGGATCACCTGAGGTCAAGAGTTTGAGACCAGCCTGGCCAACATGGCAGAACCCCATCTCTAGTAAAAATACAAAAATTAGCCGGGTGTGGTGGTGGGCACCTGTAGTCCCAGCTGCTTGGGAGGCTGAGGCAGGTGAATCACTTGAACCTGGGAGGCGGAGGTTGCAGTGAGCTGAGATGGTACCACTGCACTCCAGCCTGAGCAACAGAGCAAGACTCCATCTCAAAAGAAAAGAAAGAAGAAGAAGAAAAGAAAATGTAGGAAGAGACCAGCCGGGGCAATATAGAGACCTCATCTCTACTAAAAATTTAAAAATTAGCAGGTGTAGTGGCATGTGCCTATGGTACCAGCTACTTTGGAGGCAGAGGCAAGAGGATCACTTACACCTGGGAGACTGAGGCTTCAGTGAGCTATGATTGCAACACTGCATTCAGCCTGGGTGACAGAGCAAGACCCTGTCTTAAAAAAAAAAAAAAAAAGAAAGAAAAGAAAAGAAAAAGAAAATTTGGAAAGAACAAAACACAAATAAATTTGAAGCTACCTATAATCCTTCCAAACAATCTTATTTTTCAATTGTAAAATTCATGCATACTCATTGTTTAAAAAGACAAAAGCTTAGGACTTTGTAAAGGTTAAAACCGCAGATCCCACTACATCTCATTTTCCAGAGCCAGCTGCTGTTAAATTCAGTAGATAAACTTCTAGATGTTTTCCACATGCACACAAACGTATTTGTGCATATCCTTTTTTCCTACTTTTTTTAACCAAAATGAAATTCGGAGACACTGTTTTGTCTTGCTCTTTTTCACATAGCTATATACATAGATATACATCATGGACATAAAGGAGTCTTATTTCTTCATGGAAACTGAAAAAAAAACTCCATCCATTATTCAAAGGGACTTGCTAAATGGACAAATCCACTAATAGAGTATGTTTTGTCGCCATGCTGTAGGCATGAGAAACAATGAAAAATTCACCATCTCCCTGAAAACCCTGGGGGAAATAATTTTACCACAGTAATGGAGATGCAAGTCAGCCAGAAGGTGACAGCCAGTGAGTGAGCTAGAAAGGTTTAAGGGGTGGGGCACAGTCTCCTGGAGTCTTCTGGGGTCTCTCGTCTTGGAGGAAGTTCGTACCTTGTAAAATCCCTCCTTCCTGCCTTGGCCTGCCTGGACTGCTCACCTTTCATCAGTCTTTCTGAATTCTAATTGTCCTTCACCCCCGCCTCCTCCAATCAGGCTTTTTTGATTAGTCCAGCCTGTAGAGATTGTCCCTTGCAAAAATCCCCAGAGCCTGTACCTTCTCTTTGTAATGACTCAGTGGGGGAACCTGGGCTTTAGAGTCACTCAGCCTTCTCATGTCTTAGCTCTGAGGCTTCAGACACACCATTGATTCATTCAACAAACATCACCTGAGCATCTCTAGTTCACTGGGTTCTGGAAATACCAAGTACCTGTCCTCAAGTCTCAAGTCTTTTTTTTTGAGACAAAGTCTCACTCTGTCACCCAGGCTGGAATGCAGTGGTACAATCTCGGCTCACTGCAACCTCCGCCTTCAGGGTTCAAGCAACTCTCCTGCCTTAGCCTCCCAAGTAGCTGGGATTACAGGCCCCCATAGACCACACCTGGCTAATTTTTGTATTTTTAGTAGAGACGGGGTTTCACCGTGTTGGCCAGGCTGGTCTTGAACTCCTGATCTCAAATGATCCACCCACCTCAGCCTCCCAAACTGCTGGGATTACAGGCATGAGCCACGGCGCCTGGTCTGTCCTCAAATCTTGTAGGAGACACAGTCCCATAAACAGGCAGTTACAACATGATGTGATCAAAGAAATAAAGACTGTAACATAAGGATATTTTTGGAACACAGAAACATTACCCGACCACTTCCTGAGTATGAGGGAAGGCTGATATGAGAAGAATTAACAAATAAGGCAAAGCCTTACTTATTTATTATTAATAATAATAATTATTATTATTAGGCAGGGTCTCACTCTGTCACCCAGGCTGGAGTGCAGTGGCACAATCAGCCTCAGCCTCACAGGCTCAAGAGATCTTCCTGCCTCAGCCTCCCAAGTGGCAGGGACCTCAGGCATGCTCCACCATGCACGGCTAATTTTTTAACTTTTAGTAGAGACGAGGCCTCACTTGTTGCCCAGGCTTGTCACAAACTCCTGGACTCAAGCGATCCTTCTGCCTTGGCCTCCCAAAGTCCTGGGATTACAGGTGTGAGCCATCACCTGGCCTCATTCATTATTATATGGGGAAAAAAATACCGATCTTCCAGAGTTTTAATGAGATTAAATGAAAGTACATAGCAAAAGTGCTTAGTACAGGATCTAGCATTTCACAGGTGATTGTTGAAGGATATCTACTGTTATTCTCACTCACTGGCAATTTGTCCAGCCTAGCTGCCTATTTTGAACTACTGTTTATATATTGCAGCATTAATTTAACCCTTCACAAAGTGAGTCTTTTATCTCCCAACTACATTGTGATCCCTTCCGGTCCTCAAGCTGCATTTCATTTTTCCTTCTGTATGTATTCCTGGTGGGTACTGGGATAGTGTTGATTTCACTTTATTTGTTCAGATCTATCTGGAATAGGCTGTAAGGCTGTGTTCATACACTACTGGGGATGTAGGAAGGGAGGGCTTGTGAAAAATAGAAATCCCTGTGACCTGACCCCCCAAAATTCTGATTTGGTAGGTCTGGGGTGGGGCCCTAGAATCTGCATTTTGACAAATTCCCAGTGATTGTACTGCTCAGCAGACTTGAGAAGCTCTAGGCCAGGGGATGTAGGCAAGAAGGACCAAGTGGCTTCTCCAGGCCCCCGCTTAACTCCCTTTCCCATTGATTTCCTTCTGCACGGTCAGAGCTGTTTTTTCCTTAGTTGCTACTCTTCCAAGGTCAGTGTCCAAGGCAGGATGGGAGTGGTGGGGCTACGGGAAAGGATGACATTGGCACTCAGCTGACTGACTCAGCCATGCTCCCACCCCTTCCCTAGCGTCTAAGTGTACATCTGACCCTCCACCTTCCATCCACCCATGCCCACCTCTTCCCCTCTTCTCCTGGGTTTACCTATTTGTTCAGACCCTCATTGAGAACCTCCCCGGAGGGGTGAATGAACTCAAACTGCCTCCATATCACAGTGAAGTTTTATGAGGCAATAGAACCAATAGAACAACTATACCCCAATAGAGATAAAGAAGAGCCCAAGGCTAATTCCCCTGGGCCACCCCAGCTTTCCACCTGAACTCTGGCCCCTGCCTCAGCCAGCTACCATTATTCTCAGAGTAATGCCTGGAGAAGGGGGTGGGAATACAGGTTCTTGAGTCCATGGGTGAGGAGGAGCCCTGGGCACCCTCCTATTCTCTCCATCCCCAGGACCTTACAGGTCTTGCATAGAGTAAGTGAACTATCAGAGTTATCAATTCCTTGATTAAACTCCCCTTCCTCTTTCCTCCACTAAGATCTGAAATACTAGTTGGCATCGATCCCTAGAATGTCAGAGCTAACTGGAACCTCTGAGAACAATATTTTCCCATGATGATACTTCTAGTTTTACTCTCAAGAATCAAAGACCAGGAGTTTGAGATCAGTGTGGCCTACATAGTAAGACCCTGGCTCTAAAAAAATTAAAAAACAATTAGCCAGGCATGGTGGCTTGCGCCTGTAGTCCTAGCTACTGAGGAGGCTGAGGTGGGAGGACCACTTGAGTCCAGGAGTTTGAGGCTACAGTGAGCTATGATTGTGCCACTACAATCCAGCCTGGGTGACAGAATGAGACCCCAACTCATAAAAAAAAAAAAAAAAAGGCCAGGCGCAGTGGCTCACTCCCGTAATCCCAACACTTTGGGAGGCTGAGGTGGGAGGATCACCTGAAGTCAAGAGTTCTAGACCACCCTAACCAACATGGCGAAACCCCGTCTCTACTAAAAATACAAAAATTAGCCAGGCATGGTGGCGGGTGCCTGTAATCCCAGCTACTCGGGAGGCTGAGGCAGGAGAACTGCTTGTACTCGGGAGGCGGAGGTTGCAGTGAGCTGAGATCGCGCCTTTGCACTCCAGCCTAGGAGACAGAGTGAGACTCCATCTCAAAAAAAAAAAAAAAAAAAAAGTCAAAGACTAAGATAAGAAAATCCAGTTGGCACTTTGTTTATCCACAATGAGACACGAAAGAGACAGAGACTCTAGGCACAGGCTGCCTAGGTTTGGATCCCAGCTCTGTCACTTACTGGTTCTGTGGCCTTGGGCACCTTATTTATTTTTTTGTGTCTCAGTTTTCTCATCTGCAAAATCTGGATAATAATGGTGCCTATCTGAAGGGGATGTTACTAATGTTAAGTGAGTTAAGCCAGGGGTGGTGGCTGTCACCTGTAGTCTCAGTGACTCAGGAGGCCAGAGGCCAGGAATTGGAGACCAGCCTGGGCAGCACAGCAAGAACTTGTCCCTAAAAAAAAAACAAACAGAAAACCTTAGCTAGGCATGGTGGCCTGTGTCCGTAGTCCCCCTGCTACTCGAGGGGCTAAAAGAAGGATCGTTTGAGCCCAGGAGTTCAAGGCTGCAGTGAGCTATGTTTGTGCCACTGCACTACCTCCTGGGTGACAGAGCAAGACTTGACTCTAAAATAAATAAATAGGCCAGGCACAGAGGCTCATGCCTGTAATCCCTCCTCTTTGGGAGCCTGAGGTGGGAGATTTGCTTGAGCCCAGGAGTTTGAGATGAGCCTGGGCAACATAGGGAGACCCCATCTCTACAAAAAATAAAATAAAGTAAATCAACTGGGCATGGTGGCATGTGTCTGTAGTCCCAGCTAGTCAGGAGACTGAGGTGGGAAGATCACTTGAGCGTAGGAGGGAAGGCTACAGTGAGCCATGATCATGCCGCTGCACTGCAGCTTGGGCAACAGAGAGAGATTCTGTCCAAAAATAATAATAATAATAAAATAAATAAATAAATAAGATAAAATAAAATAAATAAATGAGTTCATTTTTGTAAAGTACTTTTCGCAGCACCTGGCACAGAGTATATCAGAGTGTGTTAACTGAGTGTGTTAAGTAACTATTAGGGAAGGCTGGCCGTGCAGCTTCCACGATGCTCTGTCCAATTCCCAGCTTTGCAGTGTTAATCATTTCCCTCATCTCCAAGTGTCAGATGTACTAGCATTCAGCCCTTCTTCTTGTCTTTTCTCTGAGCACTCATTCCCTTGGTGATTTCATCCAGCCAATAGCTTTAAATATCATCTTTTGCTGATGACTCTAGTTTTTTTCCTCCATCTCAGATCTCTACTCTGAACTTAGTATATCCAACTGCCTGCCTAACAGCTCCACTCTATGCTTTATGCCATTTCTAACTGACATCCAAAAGTCCTGTTCTGCCCTCAACAAAACTTGCTTCCCCCATGGAGCATCTCAGTTGATGGAAAATACTGAGAGCCAGGATCTAACATGGACCTGCAATGCGCCAAGTCCTGTGCTAAATGCTTTACATAAATTATCATCCTATCCTCCCAACCAGTCTTGTATGTCAGTCCTGATATTACCCCCATCATGTAGATGAGGAAACAGAGGCTCAGAAATAACATGGCCAGGTGGTAAGCGGAGGAGGATGTCTGGCTACAGGTCCTGCACTCTTGTCCACTAACTAAAAGGAACAATTTGATTACATGCAGCCTTCAGAACCAATCAGGGTCTTGGAGACTGATTGCTCCTTTGGTACTTAGTGAATGACCGCAAAGCACCAGACACCATGCTAAGCACTCAACACATGGCATCTCTGTTAATCCATGCAACAAACTTCTAAGAGGGCTGTAATAATCCCTACTTACAGAAAAGAAAGTCTAAGTTCAGAAAGGTTAGGCGACTTGTCCAAGGTTACACAACCAGTCATTGATTAAGTTTGGATAGGAATTCAGTTTTTTCTGAACTAAGTGGTACTTGCTACCACCATGCATCCTGCTGGCTGTCTGATCCAGCAGTGGAATGCCAGTCTGTTAAGTTACAATGAGGGCCAGGCGGGCACGGTGGCTCATGCCTGTAATCCCAGCATTTTGGGAGGCTGAGGTGGGTGGATCATCCGAGGTCAGGAGTTCAAGACCAACCTGGCCAACATGGTGAAACCCCATCTCCACTAAAAATACAAAAATTAGCCAGGCATGGTGGCACGTGCCTGTAATCCCAGCTACTCAGGAGGCTGAGGCAGGAGAATTACTTGAGCCCAGGAGGCAAAGGTTGCAGTGAGCTGAGATTGTGTCACTGCACTCCAGCCTGGGAGACAGAGTGAGACTCGGTCTCAAAAAAAAAAAAAAAAATTACAATGAGAACTGTAAGTCATATATTCATCATTTCATTCATTCAATAAGTACTTACTAGCACAAGGCTATGTGTTAGGGGATGGAGATACACAGCAGAAGACAAAATTGTCTCACCCCATTGAATGAAGCTTCCAGCTTTGCAGCTCATCAATTTTCCCCAGTTCATCCCCTACTCAGCCTCATCTGCTTTCCTATCCAGCCCATGGATGTATCCCTCCTCTGCCAGGACCCTCAATGTCCTTCCGCCACATTGGCTTCCCAGGCCCCATCCTTACACACAAGAAAGCATTTGTCCTTCTACCTCCCATCTGCAGGACTTACACCTGCAGCCAGAAGAAGTGGCGCAATTGGGGAGGAGGGTAACACCACCTCAAGTTCATGACCCTCCCTCAGCAGGGCTTTGGGATACTCACTGGTTCTTTCCTCTTCTTGTTGGATGAATCCCACCCCATTCCTCACAACAGCAGCTGGTTTGAAATAACCTTTACCTTCTTATCAAGTCTCCTACAAAATTCCCACCACCTCCACTTCCCCAGTTCTAATTCCTCATGCCTTTACTTCTTTTTTTCTTTTTTTTTTTTTTTTTGACAAGGTCTCGCTCTGTCACCCAAACTGGAGTACAGTGGCAAAATCATGGCTCACTGCCACCTCAACCTCCTGGGCTCAGGCAATCCTTCTGCCTCAGTCTCCCAAAGTTTTGGGATTACAAGTGTGAGCCACCATGCCTGGCCACCGTCACCTTTTTTTTTTTTCTCTGAGACAGAGTTTCACTCTTTTTACCCAGGCTGGAGTGCAGTGACATGATCTCGGCTCACTGCAACCTCTGCCTCAAGGGTTCAAGTGATTCTCCTGCCTCAGCCTCCCTAGTAGCTGGGATTACAGGCACCTGCCAACACACCCGGCTAATTTTGTATTTTTAGTAAAGACGGGATTTCACCATATTGGTCAGGCTGGACTCGAACTCCTGACCTCAGGTGATCCACCCACCTCGTCCTCCCAAAGTGCCGGGATTACAGGTGTGAGCCACTGCGCCTAGCCCACCATCACTTTTAATGGCCATATTGTAATCCATTGTACAGACATATCACAACTTACTCAGCCATTCTCCTTTTGTTGGACAGTGAGGTTAGGAAAATAAAATTGTATACATCAATAGGAAACACCACAACATGGGGAAAACAAAAACAATAGCATTATTCAAAACTATGTGTTAACATGAACAGTACTATTTGAGGCAACTGGGATACAGCTGAAGTTCCACTGGATGGCCATGGGTCACAAACTAGTGGAGGATAGTGACCTCTGAGATGGTGACCAGGGACAAGCTGGGAAGTTCTGCAGGGCAGCCACCTTACTGGGAACAGTATCTGCCAGACAGGGAAAACCTTTATTTTCTGCTTCTGTTTTGTGTCTCTGCCTGTTCCACAACCCACTTTTGAGTTGAGTTGATGGGATTTCTTTCTTTCTTTCTTTCTTTCTTTCTTTCTTTCTTTCTTTCTTTCTTTCTTTCTTTCTTTCTTTCTTTCTTTCTTTTTATAGAGACAGGGTCTCCCTATGTTGCCAATGCTGGTCTTGAACTCCTGGGCTCAAGTGATCCTCCTGCCTCAGCCTCCCAAACAGTTGGGATTACAGGCATAAGACACTGCACCTGGCCAGTTGATGAAATTTCTGACTGTTGTAGACAAGGTCCTTTGAGTCACAAGTCAAGAAATCCACTTGAGGCCAGGCATGGTGGCTCATGCCAGCCACATTGGGTGGCTGAGACAGGAGGATCACTTGAGTCCAGAAGTTCGAGACCAGCATGGGCAACACAGGGAGACCCCATCTCTACAAAATTAAAAAGAAAAAGAAATCCACTTGAGGCCAGGTGTGGTGACATACATCTGTAATCCCAGCACTTTGGGAGGCTGAGGTGAGAGGACTGCTTGAGGCCAAGAGTGCAAGACCAGCCTGAGCAACATAGCAAGACTGTGTCTCTACAAAAAATTTAAAAAATTAACCAGGCGTGGTGGCACGTGCCTGTAATCCCAGCTAATAGGGAGGCTGAGGCTGGAGGATCACTTGAGCCTAGGAGTTCAAGGCTGCTATGAGTTATGATTACACCACTGCACTTCATCCTGGGTGACAGAATGAGACCCTGTAATAAAAATTATAAGAGAGAGGAAAGAAAGAAAGAAAGAAAGAAAGAAAGAAAGAAAGAAAGAAAGAAAGAAAGAAAGAAGGAAGGAAGGAAGGAGAAAGAAAGAAAGAAAGAAAAGAAAGAAAGAAAGAAAGAAAGAAAGAAAGAAAGAAAGAAAGAAGAAAGAAAGAAAGAAAGATAAAGGCAGGCAAAACCTACCTGAGCTAGCTTAGGTTAAAAAATAAGAAAGGTGATTTATAAAGTTGAACCATCAGCATGTATAACTGCTGATATTTGACCTTTTTGACCTATAAAAACAACAATTTCAGATGGTGCAACCTAATATTCTAACAATGCAGAAGGATCTCAAGGAGCCCAGGGATAGCACACAAAGTCTAGGTTCATGAGGAACTAGAACCAGAATCTGAAAAACGTCAGGAACCCTTCCCTCCCTTCTTCTACCCCACACCTTTCCTTTCTGTGTCTGTTTCATTCTCTGCAGGTCTCCTTTCCGGCTCACCCATGTGCACGCAGACAACACAGCTCTCAGAACCTGAGTCAGAAGAGAAATAATCTGATTGGCCTATCCTGAGTCAAGTGGGCATCTCTGGTCCAATCAGCTCTGTGCAGGGAGGCAGCGCTCTTCATAGCAGCGCTCTTAATTGCAAGCAATGGAAACTGATTTGAGCAAAAAAGAAATTTATCAAAAGGTTATCGACTGGATCACAGACTTTTCAGGCTTGGAAAACAGACAGAGACAGGACAGGACAAACAGCTAGAACCATAGCCACAATCACATCACAGAAATGATTTTGTAAGGATTCTGCTGCCAAAGGCTGGACTGGGCAATTTGCACCCCTATCAAGGGTAGCACTGCATGCGGACACTGCAGCCACCATTCCCCTGGGCATAGAATATGGCCACCACCACCAGAATGGATTATCTTGTCCCTGCTTATTTGTATCATGAGCTGCAGAGGCTGAGCCCACCTCATGGCCATGCACCCTCATTGCCATCAGGCGACGGGACAAACGGGACATGAGTACTGGCCTTTTCAGCTTTGTACTAGAAGGTGGGCCCACCTTTCATTGGGCCACATGTAGTGGAAAGCTCTCTAAACATAGAAAAGGGTACAGATGCTTGATCCCACCAAAAGCGTCATGTGGTACCAACCATCTCGACCGTGAGGGCCAGCTGCTCTGGGTGGACAGTTCTTGAAGAAGGGACTGTGGGCTGGATAGGTGCCCAAAGAGTGTCCGTGACAGTTACCTCTCCCCAAAGATTCTACCCAGCTCATGTGCCTTCTATGAAATCTTTCCTGCTCCCAATCCATCCCATCCTGGCTCTTTTCCACTTAGAACTTGCATAGGAGGGCTGGACGTAGTGGCTCACACCTGTAATCCTAGCACTTTGGGAGGCCGAGGCGGGCAGATCACTTGAGGTCAGCAGTCCAAAACCAGCCTGGCCAACATGCTGAAACCCTGTCTCTACCAAAAATATTTTTAAAATTAGCCAGTTGTGGCCGGGCGCAGTGGCTCACGCCTGTAATCCCAACACTTTGGGAGGCTGAGGCAGGCGGCTCACAAGGTCAGGAGATCGAGACCAGCCTGGCTAACACGGTGAAACCCTGTCTCTACTAAAAATACAAAAAAATTAGCCAGGCGTGGTGGTGGGTGCCTGTAGTCCCATCTACTCAGGAGGCTGAGGCAGGAGAATGGCGTGAACCCGGGAGGCGGAGCTTGCAGTGAGCAGAGATCATGCCACTGCACTCCAACCTGGGCGACAGAGTGAGACTCCATCTCCAAAAAATAAAAATAAAAATTAGCCAGTTGTAGGGCCAGATGCAGTGGCTCATGCCTGAAATCCCAGCACTTCGGAAGGCTGAGATGGGCAGGTCATGAGGTCAGGAGATGGAGACCAACCTGGCTAACATGGTAAAACCCCATCTCTAGTAAAAATACAAAAAATTAGCTGGGCATGGTGGCGGGTGCCTGTAGTCCCAGCTACTTGGGAGGCTGAGGCAGGAGAATCGCTTGAACCCAGGAGCCAGAGGTTGCAGTGAGCCGAGACTGTGACACTGCACTCCAGCCTGGGCAACAGAGCGAGACTCCATCTCAAAAAAGAAAAAGAAATTAGCCAGTTGTGTGGTGGCAGGCGCCTGTAATCCCAGCTACTCAGGAAGCTGAGGCAGGAGAATAGCTTGAACCCAGGAGGCGGAGGTTACAGTGAGCTGAGATCACACCATTGCACTACAGCCTGGGTGATAAGAGGGAGACTGCATCTCAAAAAAATAAAAATAAAAAAAAAATAACTTGCATAGGAAGGCACAGGATGAAATTGTTGTTGTTGTTTTTCTATCTGAGATATAAGCAGCTGGAAGGCAGGAAGCCTGCCTTATGTTTCTGTTTGGCCTGTGCAGGGCAGGGCCTATAACTGTGCGGTGTCTATACCTGGGCCTTTACATACTTGTTGGTCGGCTCAGGCATCAGCCAAGGCTTTTACAGATCTAAGTAGCAGACACTGACTCTTGGTGACAAACCAAAAGATAAAATTTTTGGAAACATATGGAGTAACTCATAGAAGGGATGAAAAAGCTCCACCACCAGGCCTCCAGATAGCACATAGCACCAGGAAGCAAGAAGGAAGGGACAGTCCCTGGGGCACTGCCAACCCATTGATTACCTTCAACAATCCTTCATCCTTATAGTACTGCACTCATGACTCAAAGTCCCAGCTTGGACAGTTACAGGCTCTGTCACTTGGACAAGTCACTTAACCTCTGTACTTGGGTGTCCTCGTTGACAGAATAGAGCTAAAAATAAAGCCCACTTCCTTAACTGGCAATGGGAGGGTTGGATGCTCAGTACATGAAGACCCTTAGAAAGGGGGCCAGCACCTAGCAAGCACTTCATAAATATCAGCTACTAAAAAATACCAGGAGAGAAAGCCCAATGGGCTAAGCCGAGGGCATGTATTCCCTCTGGGGGTGGGTGAGGCCGGTGGAGGCTCTTAACTGACAGTCCCACAGAGACCCACATGCAGCAGTATCTTCAAGAAGCAGCTCTCCAAGAAACACAGAAGTACACTGACAGAACAAGGGGGAAAGGATACTGGGCAGGCAAGAACATAAGTGCCCATGATGACTTCTCAGCTCCCCAGGACAGAAAAAGGGTCCGACTCCAACATCTACAGGTTTGATCTAGGGCAGTGGCTGGGAAGAAGGAAGAAGATTGAGAGGCATGTCTAACAACATCCAAGCAACCTCCCTACCAAAGCAGCCCATGACCCTTGAAAGATATTGCTTCAGAAGAAAGTCAGATGGCAAAAGGTCGTCCAGCTCCCATGCAATCATTCATTGCCCCCTCTCCTGCCGCTGGCAAACCGTGATTAATTCCTGTGGCAGCCGCAGAAATCATTCCTAATGAATTTCTAATGAACTCATTTGGTGTTAATGCGGTGTGTAATTCTGCAGGACACTCGTTGTAATTTAGCCTTATTAAATCTCTAGTTATTGGGAACTACTATTGCTCTAAGCTCATAAGCAGGAGAAAAGTAATTATGCAGAGCAAGTGGTTAAATTATGAAAAGGATTGGACATTCTGAGAAGGCTGAGACGTGGCTGCTCCTGTGTTTTCTCCCTGGGGTGCACTGCTCTACAAAGGTGAGCAGGCTGTGCAGGTCTTCGAGCTGAGGCAAGAATGCCCACCTTGACTTCTGTTCTGCAGTGTTAGAGCTGTGCAGGCTGCCCCTGTGTTCTGGTATTTTTAAGGGCCAACCAAAGGTGGCCTTGTCCCCAAATGATCTGCCCCACTTGCCCACTGCTTGGGCCTGAATTTCCACCATAGGGATAGATTCCTTCATGTTTGAGGTGCTGTTCCAGGTTGAAAGGTAACTTGTACCACAGTTCAGAGAGCAGTCACTGATAGGTTATCTCATCTGATGATCACAGCTTCCCAATTATTGTCCTTAAAACCCTTTGACAGATAAGGAGATTAAAGTTCACAGAGGTGAAGCCACTGGGCTCCCAAGGTCATCACTGGGCGCCAGAACTAGGAACAGAGCCCATATCTCCTGGTAACCAGGTGAATTCTCTTTCCAGCTTACCTGTCATTTATTGCCTGCTGTGTTTTTCATGCATATGTGACTCATGCTTCCACCTAGATCACATGTTTCTTGAGGTCAGAGCCCTTTCTGTGATCTGCTTTACCTGTTTGACTTGCCTTGGTACAGACGATGGAGCTGCAAGACTCCCCTGGTCAGATCAGGTCGGGTCTCCTGAAGACACCAGGAGGATTCTACTGTGCACAGGTTGATTGTATGTCTCCTTTTCCCACTTCTTCCTGAAATTTTCTTATTATACTTTTGATTAAAATGTATGTCTTAGGTTGCTTTCTGTTGCTACAGCTGAATACCTGAGACTGTATATATACACATAGAAAAAGGCTGGATGCAGTGGCTCATGCCTGTACTCCCAGCACTTTGAGAGGACAAGGCTGGGGGATCGCTTCAGGCCAGGAGTTTAAGACCAGCCTAGGCAACATAGTGAGACCCCCGTCTCTAAAAATAAAAGAAAAGGAAAAAAAAACAAAAAAGACAATGATTTATTGTAGTTTTGGAGACTGGGAAGTCCAAGGTCTAGGGGGCACAGCTGGTGAGAGGCTTCTTGCTGGTGGGGACTCTCTGTAGAGTACCAAGACGGTACAGAGCATCACATGGCAAGGGGAGCTCACTGAGAGCCAAACTGGCTTTATTTATTTATTTTAATTTTTTGAGACAGGGTCTCACTTTATCACCCAGGCTGGAGTGCATGGGGCAATCACTGTTCACTGAACCCTCAACCTCCCAGGCTCAAATAATCCTCCTGCCTCAGTCCCCCAAGTAGCTAGGAATACAGGTGTGGGCCACCACACCCGACTAATTTTTGTTTTTTTTTTTTGTGGAGAGAGATTTCACCATGTTGCCCAGGCTGATCTCAAACTCCTGGGCTCAAGTGATTTGCCTGCCTTGGCCTCCCAATGTTCTGGGATTATAGGCATGAGCCACCACACCAGACCTTTATTTATTTCTGAGAAAGGGTCTTGCTCTGTTGCCCAGATCAGAGTGCAGTGATGCAAAGATGGTTCACTGCAGCCTCAGCCTCTGGAGTAGCTGGGACAACAGGTGTGAGCCACCACACTTGACTAATTTTTTTTTTTTTTTTTTTTTTTTTTAGAAATGGGGTCTCCCTGCTGGGTGCAGTGGCTCACGCCTGTAATCGCAGCACTCTGGGAGGCCGAGGCAGGCAAATCACAAGGTCAGGAGTTCGAGACCAGCCTGGCCAACATGGTGAAACCCCGTCCCTACCAAAAATACGAAAAATTAGCTGGGTGTAGTGGCAGGCACCTGAAATCCCACCAACTTGGGAGGCTGAGGCAGGAGAATCACTTGAATCCGGGAGGCAGAGGTTGCAGTGAGCCGAGATCACACCACTGCACTCCAGCCTGGGCAACAGAGTGAGACTCCCTGAAAAAAAAAAAAAAAAAAGAAAGAAAGAAAAAAAGAAATGGGGTCTCCCTATGTTGGCCAGGTTCGTCTTGCATGCCTGGCCTCAAGCAATGCTCCTGCTTTGGCCTCCCAAAGTTCTGAGATTATAGGCATAAGCCACGGTGCCTGGCTCCCACTCTCATGATAACTAATCCACTCTTATGATAACCCATTAATCCTTTAATTTATTAGTGGATTAATTCATTAATGAGGGCAGAGTCTTCATGATCCTATCACCTCTTGCTATGGTTACAAGGGGTAGTAAGCTTCAACATGAGATTGAAGGGGACAAACATTCAAACCATTGCAATGTAGATTCAACTTTTTTCTTTTTTTTTAAGAGACAGCATCTTGTTCTGTTCACCCAGGCTGGAATGCAGTGGCATGATTTTAGCTCACAACAGCCTCAAACTCCTGGGCTCAAGCGATCCTCCCACCTCAGCCTCCCAAGTAGCTAGGATGAAAGGCATGCACCACCTCACCTGACTAATTTTTTTTTTAGACAAACGATCTAGTTATATTGCCCATGATGGCCTTAAACTCCTGGCTTCAAGCAGTCCTCTTGCCTCAGCCTTTCAAAGTGCTCAGATTACAGGCATGAGCCATTGAGCCCAGCCTTAAACTTTAAAAATAATTTAAAATCATTTTCTTCTGATGATAAAAGTAACATAAAATTCAGAAAAATGCATAAAATTCAGAAATTTTTTACATAAAATTGAGAAAAAATGCAGAAAAGTCTAAAGAAGATAAAGATGGCCGGGCACGGTGGCTCACTCCTGTAATCCCAGCACTTTGAGAGGCCAAGGCGGGCAGATCACCTGAGGTCAGGATTTCGAGACCAGCCTGGCCAACATGGTGAAACTCCGTCTCTACTAAAAATACAAAAATTAGCTGGGTGTGGTGGCAGGCGCCTGTAATCCCAGCTACTGGGGAGGCTGAGGCAGGAGAATTGCTTGAACCCGGGAGGCGGAGGTTGCAGTGAGCCGAGATCATGCCATCGCACTCCAGCCTGGGGGACAAAAGCGAGACTTCATCTCAAAAAAAAAAAAAAAAAGGAGGTAAAGATGACCTACAATCCCGTCTCTCATACGTAACTATTGCTTAACAGTTGGTGTGTATTTACTTCCAGACCTTATTATATGCACATATAAATATACATACAAACATTTTATCCAAAATGGGAACATACCATATGTACTGTTTTGGAAATACTTTTTATTAAACTTGGAAACATGACATTTTTGAAAGATGATTTACACTGTTGAATAATAAATACAAACTAATTTAGCAAGAATGTCCTTGGTAACTCCTCTCTGTTATAAAAAAGAAACAAAAGAAGGGTAATTTAGAGGAGAAAACCTAAATAACCCCACACAAAAGCCAGAAAGAAAATTTGACTATTGCTACCTTGTCTCCTAAAATGTCTTGGTTATCCATTTAATTTGGGTGTTTGGCATGAAAAAGCTGATGGATGGAAGTGCAGGCCTGGGAGCAAAGTCATGTGACCCTGGGAGTCGGATGAATGGACTGGGCCATGGGAGTTTAGGGGTAAATCTAGGTTCATGGCCCTTGCCCATTTCCCTACCTCATCTTCTGTCATATCCTCAGTTTCTGCTGCAAACTCATTTCCACTGGAATCCCCTAAACTCACTGTGCTATTTTGCATTTCTTTGCCTTTGCACTTTTCCTTCTACCTAGAATGCCCAGTGGCATAAATGGGAAAAAAATTGACTTTCATGCAACGTCTAACTCAATTATTTGCCTATGAGGAAAACAAAAAGAGCTGTTTGAAGGGCAAAGTAGGTTTTTCATCTGTACAGAAGAAGGTCCTGGGGTAGGTGAGAGTAAGGTTTTTTTCACCTTTGAAGGTGGAAACACTCTAATCACAGCTTGCCTTGGTGCTGTGTCTAGCATCCATGACCCAGGTGCTGCCATGCATGTCCAAGCCACCCTGGACTTGACCTCCTCACTCCTCAGTGGTGTTCTGGTCTGTAAGTCCCTCTCCTAACTATTTCCTGAACTTCCTTCAGTCCCGGGTGCTCATAGCCAAGCAGCCCTCAGAGCTGTGGGTATGCACTTTGTGGCTGTTTAGACGTGGGTAGGAAAAAATAATGTTGCCATCGATGTAACCAGTATGTGTGGCTCCGTGTAGAAATGCATACTGCCCATGTGCATTTATGTCTGTTGTACTATACATAGATTTGCATGCATGTATGAAACATGATGTATATGTGTCCTTCTATCTGTGTACCTAGGAGGATGTATACTTTTCTCTGTGTATATTAAGTTTGAATCACTGCAGATACATGTAGAATATTATGTGGGTTTTTTTGCTTTTTTGTTTTTTTTGAGACAGAGTCTTGCTCTGTCGCCCAGGCTGGAGTGGAGTGGCATGATCTCAGCTCACTCCAGCCTCTGCCTCCCGGGTTCAAGCGATTCTCTTGCCCCAGCCTCCCAAGTAGCTGGAATTACAGGCACGCATCATGCCCCGCTAATTTTTTGTATCTTTAGTAGAGATGGAGTTTCATCACGTTGGCCAGGTTGGTCTCGAACTCCTGACCTCATGATCTGCCCTCCTCGGCTTCCCAAAGTTGGGATTACAGGCATGAGCCACTACGCCCGGCCTGCTTTTATTGTACATACACGTAAAGCAGCGTGCACATGTGCTCAGCTGTGACTTTCTATATATGGCTCTAGTTGTTTATATACAGATATATGGATATGTATATGTGAGATAATGTGAGATAATGGAAGGAGGGTATCGGTTTGCTGCCTTAGGCTACAAGGAAAGAAAAAGAAAAGAAAGAAAAGAAAAGAAAAAAGAAAAGAGACCTTGAACAATAAATCAAGTTAATATCTCTCATGACTAGAATTCCAGACATGGGAAGGGAGGACTCTCAAGTTGACTGATTGTGTGGATCAGTAACGGCATTAGAAGCCCTGGGTCATTTCCACTTCTCCACTCTGCTTAATTCTGCATCCTCAAGGTCACGAAATGGCTGCAGCATTTCCATACCCCACACTCTCACATTACAGAATCCAATGACAGGTAAACGAGTCTTCACTTCTGAGATGACTTTCTTAAGAATGAGGAAAATTTCACAGAAGCCCCAAGCCAACTTCTTTCCAAATGTCATTGGCTAGAACGTGGTCACATAGCCCAAAGGTAAACCAATCTCCATCAGAGGGACTAAGACCACCAGGGTTGGCTTAGACTAATGAAGGTCCCTCTCCTGGAGCAGGGGTTGGAGTCAGCCTTTCAGAACACAAGGTTGCTAGGAGAAATGGGCATCTGACAGAGTTCGTCAGGAAGGGGGAAGCCAGCAGCACTTGTGATAAAGGAGTGTGCACATGTGTGCAGGCATGTCTGTTTATAAGTGTACATGACTTTGAACATGTATGAACATGCAAATATGTAATGTGTGGGGGTATTTCAGTTGCTTTTTTTTTTTTTTTTTTTTTGAGATGAAGTCTTGCTCTGTCACCCAGGCTAAAGTGCAGTGGTGCGATCTCGGCTCACTGCAACCTCTGCTTCCTGCTGAGAGAGCAAATCCCGGCCAAGATGACAATCTAATCATTAATGGTATCTTGTCTTTGACTGGGAGGCCTTGGGTCCCATGCCAGATGGAAGACTCAGCCCTTATCATAACTCTGCCAAAACCACAATACTGGCAGTGGGAGACGAGACTACCACATATATTTTTTTTAATTCTCTGAGAGACTTTCAGTTTTGGGCTTCTCTATCTGAGGCACCACTGGTCCCCAAAAAGCCAGTGGAAAACCTTAGCTGTTATGCCCCCTTTCTTTCCAACCCCCAGACCATCCCTACCTATGGAGCTGGAGACCTCGGGACAGTATTTCTCAGAAAGCAGGAAGCCTGAGCTCAAGGCTGCTAGCAGGGTGAGGCTTCCTACCTTGGATAGGCCCTGAGCACTTGGCTTCTTTCCCTCTCCACAGCAGTGTGTTTCCCAGTAAAGAAAATAGGATGCGGCCGTGCGCGGTGACTTACACCTGTAATCCCACCCAGCACTTTGGGAGGCCGAGGGGGGTGGATCACCTGAGGTAAGGAGTTCGAGACCAGCCTTCCCAACATGGCGAAACCCCGTCTCTACTAAAAATACAAAAAATTAGTCGGGCTTGGTGGCGGGCGCCTGTAATCCCAGCTACTCGGGAGACTGAGGCAGGAGAATTGCTTGAACCTGGGATGCGGAGGTTGCAGTGAGCCAAGATTGCGCCACTGCACTCCAGCCTGGACGACAAGAGAGAAACTCCATCCCCACCCCCCCTCCAAAAAAAGGAAAAGAAAATAGGATGCAGGGGATGAGGGGGAGCTGGGGAGGAAAGACATGGGCTGAGCACGTTCATGCACCACTCATTGTGTGCCCTTCGTGGAATTTCACTCCATCTCCATAGTGAGCTTTTTTAAAAAAATGTATTATTTATTTTTATTTTTATCTTTATTTTATTAGAGATGGGGAGTCTCACTCTATTGCCCAGGCTGGAGTGCAATGGCAGGATTATAGCTCACTGCAGTCTCCAACTCCTGGGTTCAAGCAATGCTTCTGCCTCCCAAGTAGCTGAGACTACAGGACTACAGGTGCATGCTCCACAGCAAGAACCCTGTGGGTATTTTTTTTTTTTTTTTTTTTTTTTTGAGATGGAGTCTCACTCTATTGCCTAGGCTGGGGTGTGGTGGCACAATCTCGGCTCACTGCAACCTCTGCCTGGCCTAAAAGTCCTTATTTTTTGGAAATTTATACTGAAATATTTACAGATGAAATATAGTGTCTGAGGCTGGGCGCGGTGGCTCAAGCCTGTAATTCTAGCACTTTGGGAGGCCAAGGTGGGCAGATCACCTGAGGTCAGGAGTTCGAGATCAGCCTGACCAACATGGTGAAACCCCAACTCTACTAAAAATACAAAATTAACCAGGCATGTTGGCGCGTGCCTATAATCCCAGCTACTTGAGAGGCTGAGGCTGGAGAATTGCTTGAACCCGGAAGGCGGAGATTGCAGTGAGCTAAGATTGCGCCATTGCACTCCAGCCTGAGCAACAAGAGCAAAACTCCATCTCAAAAAAAAAAAAGAAATATAATATCCAAGATTTGGTTCAAAATAATTGGGTGGAGCTGGATGCAGTGGTTTGCACTCATAATCCCAGCTACTTGGGTGGCTGAGGCAGAAGGATTGCTTGATCCCAGGAGTCTGAGACCAGTCTGGGCAACATCGCAAGACCTTTTCTCAAAGAAAAAAAAATGAGGTGAGCATTGTTAAATAAAATTTATGAGATGCCATTGTTTTGGACTAAACTTCTGCACTAGGCCCTAACAAATCAGGGCAAACCAAACTGGAGTCACTCATTCTGAGGGGCCATATAATCAAACTGAACTTAGAAATAGGCCAGTTTTCCAAAAAATAGGATATTCACAGCAGCTAGCTAAAATGACCCAGTCAACCTGAGAGAGCATGATAAGGAGGTCCCCTCTGCTTTAACCCTACAAGGAATGTAACTTTGAAATAACCAATCCACTTTTTGTTCCCCGTTTCTGCTTTCTTCAACATTTTTCTGCCTATGAAGCCCAGCTTCTGGCAGGGCATGGTGGCTCAAGCCTGTAATCCCAGCACTTTGAGAAGCCAAAGTGGGCAGATCACCTGAGGTCAGGAGTTCGAGACCAGCCTGGCCACCACAGTGAAACCCCATCTCTACTAATAATATAAAAACTAGCCGGATACGGTGGTGCATGCCTGTAATCTCAGCTACTTGGGAGGCTGAGGCAGGAGAATCGCTTGAACCTTGGAGGCAGAGGTTGCAGTAAGCTGAGATCAAGCCATTGCACTCTAGTCTGGGCGACAAGAGTGAAACTCCATCTCAAAAAAAAAAGCCCAGCTTCTCTGGTTACCCCATTGGAGCAACTTTCTGTTTTGTATATGGGATTCTGCCCAATTCATGAATTGCTAAGAAAAGCCAGTTAAATTTTTTTTTTTTTTGAAACGGAGTTTCGCACTGTTCCCCAGGCTGGAGTGCAGTGGTGCAATCTCACTGCAAGCTCTACCTCTCGGGTTCATGCCATTCTCCTGCTTCAGCCTCCCGAGTCGCTGGGACTACAGGCGCCTGACACCACACCTGGCTAATTTTTCTTTTTTTTGTATTTTTAGTAGAGACGGGGTTTCACCGTGTTAGCCAGAATGGTCTCGATCTCCTGACCTCGTGATTTGCCCGCCTTGTCCTCCCAAAGTGCTGGGATTATGGGCGTGAGCCACCGCGTCCGGCCAAGCCAGTTAAATTTTTGAAACTCAATTTGTTGACGTTTTGCTTTTTGACATGGTGAAGTGGGGGAGTAGGTGGGATAGAACAAGGTAGGATTGGCCATGTTGATCAGTATGGAGCTGGGCTGTGGGTACATGGGGTATTGTATGTTTGTATATATTTGAGTTTCTTCATACGAGAAAAAAGTTTTTGAAGAGTTAAGTGGAAATAAAGGAGTCACTTTCTCAGAAAAGCCTTTCTGGCCCTCCAGGCTAGTTCAGGTCCCTTTTCTATGCTGCCATGCCACTTCTCCTTCATGGCACTTCGATGAATGATAATGACAATACTGAGGATTGTGTCGTCTCAATATCCGTCTCCCCTGTAGAGAGCAGAAAGTAGAGTCTGCCTAAATCCCTGCTTCCACCCAAGAGCACATTTGGTGAAAGAATAAATGAAGAATGAATCAGTGAATGAATGGCTGGGTGAGGTGGCTCACACCTGTAATCCCAGCACTTTGGGAGGTGGAGGCGAGCAGATCGCCTGAGCCCAGGAGTTCAAGACCAGCTTGGGCAACATGGTGAAATCTCATCTCTACAAAAAAATACAAAAATTAGCTGGGTGCGGTGGTGTGCACCTGCAGTCCCAGCTGCTCAGGAGGCTGAGGTGGGAGGATCACTTGAGCCTGGAAGGTGGAGGCTGCAGTAGTCCATGATCATATACTGCATTCCAGCCTGAGTGATAGAGTAAGACCCTGTCGCAAAAAATAAATAAATAAGTGAATGAATGAATGAGTTCAAAGAAACCTCACTGTGGGCTGGAGAAAACAGGAGAGGTGGCTTCCTGAAGAAAGAGGAGGGGGAGGGGAAAGAGGAAGAAAGAAGGGTGAGAAATGAGAAGGGGAGAGGGAATCCCACCTGGCTCCTCCCCCAACTCTGACTTTACTTATTATTTTGTTATTTAATTGTATGGCATTGCATTTGGCTACCATTCCTATTTAAAAACTGTTTAAATTATTGTTTTTAAATAGGTAATACATTCACTTCTCTTAATATCCAAGAATAACAAAAGAGCTATGGGGAAAATGTCCCACCTCACCTCACTCCCATCCCCTTCCACCCTACCCCCCAACCCTAGGCAAACGAAACCACTAGTTTCTTTGGGGATTTTTGTTTTATTTGAGACAGGGTTTCGCTTTGTTGCCCAGGCTGGAGTGCAGTGTCGTGATCTTGACTCACTGCAGCCTCGACCTCCTGGACACAAGTGATCCTCCCACACCAGCCTCCCAAGTAGCTGGGACTACAATCACATGCCTCCACACCCTGCTAATTTGTGTATTTTTTTAGAGATGGAGTTTTGCCATGTTGCCAAGGCTGGTCTGGAACTTCTGGGCTCAAGTGATCCTCCTGCCTCAGCTTACCAAACTGTTGGGATTTCAGGTGTAAGCCATGGCACCCAACTCAAAACTACTAGTTTCTTATGTATCCTTCAGAGATATATGTATAAATGCACGCAAATATGTATACATTCATACGTGTATATATATGACCCTCTTGTAGGGTTAAATCCCCTGAAGTAGAACAACTGGGTCAGAGGATTGCCAGACACTGACGAAGCCTCCATGAAGATTGTGCCAGTTCATACTTCCCTGGCAATGCTAAGGCCACCTTCCCCTCTCCCCACCCAAGGGCTAGGTTTGAAGGATTAGGTGTGGCCAGGCCAGGAGGAAGTGTGGAGCCATCCCAAGAGATGCCCATGGCAGGAGAACACAGATGAGACAGCTGGGGACAGTAACACAGACCTCTCCTCAAACTAAGGACTCGCCGGGTGCGGTGGCTCACGCCTGTAATCCCAGCACTTTGGGAGGCCGAGGCGGGTGGATCACCTGAGGTTAGGAGTTCAAGACCAGCCTGGCCAACATGGTGAAACCCCGTCCCTACTAAAAATACAAAAAATTAGCCAGGCATGATGGTGGGCGCCTGTAATCCCAACTACTTAGGAGGCTGAGGAAGGAGAATCTCTTGAACCCAGGAGGCAGATGTTGCAGTGAGCCAAGATCGTGCCATTGCACTCCAGCCTGGGCAACAAGAGGGAGACTCCGCCTCAAAAAAAAAAAAAATAGAAAAAAAAGGACTCAACTGGCGTTTGCATCCTCTGCTGTTCCCTGCAGCCTCTGCCCACAACGGCAGAAAGAGCTAAGGCCTGAGAGTTCAGAGGTCAGATGGGGATTCTGGGCCTAGGTCTGCCATCTCTGCTCAATAGGTGGCCATGGGTAGGCCACTTTCTTAAGAATAATGACTAACTGCAGGCACAGTGCTAAGCATGTTGCATGTGTGTTCTCCCATAACCCTAAGAGGCTGCCACTTCCGCAGCTTGAGCTCAGAGAGGTTAGGAAGCCTGTCTAAGGTCGTCCAGCTATTAAGCAGCAGAGATGGGATTTGAACCCAGACTTCACACTAGTTTCACTGCTGGAGCCTCAGTTTACCCGTTAGTGAGATAAGGCAGCCAGACTCTGCCTAAGCCTTTTCCATCACAGGACGTCCTGTGTGGTGCGCCTGCACGGTGAGTGGCACAGTCAGAGGGCCCCTGGCTGGGGTAGGTGGGAGGGATGTGGAGCCACCTCCGTGGGGAAGACCATGTCCTGCCCCACTTCTTGTAGGACGGCCTGTCTCTCCTCAGCAGTCCTTTCAGGAGGCTTCATTGCTCTGGGCTGGTGCGGGGATTCAGGTTAGGCTGTGAACTCCCTGGTGGGCGGAGATCCCACTGGGACGCGTCTGTGTCCCTCCCCGCGCCGGACACTGGGGCTCACCACAAGATAGGCTACCATGCGGGTTTGCTAATGGAGACGAAGGAGGGGGCAGGGGATGAAGATAGCAGGGGGAGATGCCAGGTAGGGAGAGAGGGAGACAGGAATGGCAAGACAGAGAGGAAGTGCGAGGCCTCAGTAGGAGACCGCCGAGCCCCGCCCGCCGGCCCCAGGCCGACGGGGAGCCGGGATGCCGCGACCTGGCGCGCCCTCTGGTGGCCGGCTTGGCACGGCACGGCCCGGGGTGGCGCAGGAGGGGGTGAGCCCAGGGGGCCAGGGGGCTGCCCCGGTCCCCACCGCCATCGTCTCTAGGGGTGGCTGAACCTGCCACTACTCCAAGTGTCCGTCCTCTGAGGGAAGCCATCTTAGTAACAACAACAATGAGACCCTCACAAAGACAGTCACAGAGAGACAGCTGAAAGGAGGAAAAGGGCTTTGGAGCCATGACAAGTCTGTTATTAGCATCATAGAGAAAGGCGAGCAAGTCCCCCACCCGAGGTGTTCTCCCCACTGTGACCTGGGTCATCCTTTCATTTGCCTCAAATGACTTATTTCCAGCTTCACGGAGCTACCTGAGTCAGCACCTGCATCTCCACCACCATCATCATCGTCACTGTCTTCATCGCCTCCGGGCTGGACCAGCCCCTGCCTGTGAGCTCCCTGGAGGCAGAGGTGCAAAGTCTGCAATGACACAAAAAGCCAGCACGCTGGGAGGGGCTCTGGAGACCATCTCATTGTTCATTCATTTGTCTATTCAATCCGTTTTATTGACCGCTCACTGTGTGCCAGATACATGGGCCCTGGAGATACAGAGGAAACACGTGAGGTCCCTGCCCTCCAGGAATTAAGAAGATAAAGTCAAAAGTGCTGTAAAGAACAACAGGATGATGGGTCAGTATTTGAAGAGGTCGTTTTCAGATGGGGTGGGCAGGGAAGGCATGTCTGAGAAAGGAATCTTTGTGGACACCTTAATGCTTAGGACATGGGGCTGAGAAAAGCAGGCAGAGGAATTTCAGATAACGCCTCAGTTGGTAAAAAGCTAGGGGGATGGTGCAGGCAAGGAATAGAAGGAAGGACAGTGTGGTGGGAGTTTGGTGGTGAGTGAAAGAGGGGCCTGGGGACCATGAACACTTGAAGGCTGTAGCTGGGCATCTGGCTTGGATTTTGAGGACTGAGGGGACCATTACAGGGCTTTAGGCATGGGGATGGCATGATCCAATTTACATTTTTCATGTCATTCCATCTGCTTCCTGGAGAACACATGATAGGAAGAAGGAACGTGGAAGCAGGGAGACCAGTGAGGTGGTAACTCCAGAAACAAAGAAGTGGCGGCTGATGGGGCGGGTGGGAGGAGCCTGACCCTGGTGGATTTTGGAGGCACAGAAGGCAAACCTGCTGGGGGATTGTCTGGGGGGGACAGGGAGAGCAAAGACTGGGTGCCTTCCTCTTCCTGCCTTCCTCTTCCCGCTTTGCACCCCTTCTGGCCTGAATCATCTCCCTCAGGTAACTAAGAGGAGGGGGCAAAGGACTCCAGACTATGTAGCCAGATATAGCCCCAGGTCCCCAGGGCTATATCTTGGGTCTGTGCAGAAACTAGGGACGTGGGGGCCAGAGGTATTTTTAGCCTTCTAGCTCTCTCCTTCTGTCTTCTGCAATCCCTCTCCCCACCCCCTTCCCCCTTCTTCTCTCCTTCTCCCTTCCATCTCCAGCTCCTTCCCCCTCCAGCTCCTTCCCCCACCTCCTGCTCCTCTTTCTCTCTCTCTCACACACACATACACACACACACACACACACACACACACACACACACACACACACACACACACACACACACGAAGCAGCCTTATCAGGAGGAAGCCTCCAGCAGAGACAAGCGGTCTCCAGGGACAGAGCAGAGGAGCTGACTGAGGAGTTTCCGGAGCAGGGGGAGGCTGACTCCCCTGCCTTCCCCATTCCTTCCAGCTCCCACTGCCTCACCCTCTCGGCTTCCTGCAGCATTTCTCTCCAGACACGTGCTTCTCAACTGGAGGCCACTTTGTCTTCCTGGGACATTTGGCAATATCTGGAAACACTGTTGGTTGTCATAACTGAGGGGGGGGGGCAGGGTTGGCATGGAGTGGGTAGAGACCAGAGATGCACAGGACAGCCCCCATAACAAAGAATGATCGGCGCCAACAGTGCTGAGAGCCCTCCCTAGGCTCTGCCGGCAGAGCTGGAAGGGACTGTCCTCTTCCTTGTGGTCCCACTATCACCACACTGGCCACACTGTCCCTGCATTATCTCTATTGGTCTTCTCAGCCACACTATGAGGTACATAGTATTATTCACCCAAGGTCATGCAGGCAGTAAGAGGCAGAGCTGGGATTAAGACTGTGAAGCCTGTGGTTTAACTGGCCTCTCTCTACTGAAGGGGTTGTCACAGCCTGTGTCATTGTTATTAGCAATGGGACACGCTGTCTCAAGTGAAGTCTTATTCAGAAGTCCAATATAAGCCCACTGTGTAAGAGAGAGAGCGTAGAACTCCCTAGGGTGAAGCAGTGTGGGAGGGTATGAACCCCCTGGGCCCACCCCTCTTCCCACCTTATGGAGCCTCCAAAAGCCATCTGTCTAGCCTGGCAGGGCCCCTGTGGAGGGCTGCACAGGTTGTGCACTGCAAAACTCTAGGAGAGGCCACTCCCATGGGCTTCTTCGTGGGGCCTGTTGAGGTAAGGCAGAGCTCCTTTAGGGAAGGGTGGCAAATGGGATTTCTCCCATTGCAGACATGTGTTGCTTAGCAGACAAGGTGTCACGGTAGCCTAATAAGGTCTGGAGTAGGAAAGCGGGATGAGAGTGGCTGAGTGGCCAGCATCTGCCTTCCCGGTCCTAAGATATGGAGAATAGAAAATGGAATTGGAGGCCAGGCGCGGTGGCTCACGCCTGTAATCCCAACACTTTGGGAGGTCGAGGTGGGCAGATCACCAGGTCAGGAGATCAAGACCATCCTGGCTAACACGGTGAAACCCCATCTGTACTAAAAATACAAAACAATTAGCCGGGCGTGGCGGCATGTGCCTGTTGTCCCAGCTACTCGGGAGGCTGAGGCAGGAGAATGGCGTGAACCCGGGAGGCAGAGCTGGCAGTGAGCCGAGATCGTGCCACTGCACTCCAGCCTGGGTAACAGAGCAAGACTCCGTCTCAAAAAACAAAAAGAAAAGAAAATGGAATTGGACTAGGAGATATCTTGACACTCCCCAGCCTTGCAACTTAGCAGCAACAACAATGAAGCTGCCAACCCTCGTTCCAAAACCTTACAAGACCTGAGGCTCGTATATACACTAGTCCCCCAGGAAAGCCTTCCCCAACCCTAGAGCCTCTCTCCCCAGAGCCCCATCAGGTTTCCTTTTTGGGGCCTCCTATTGTTCATCTTTATCTAAACCTGGATTCATGTTTGGGCAGAGAAGCTGTAGTTGAGGTTGTCACCGCCTTCTCAACCCTCTTGGGGAAGGTTTGGGCTAGACCTGGCAGAAGGGGTTGGATAGGGGATGTCCCTCTCCAGGTCTCCCCGTGGAGTGAGACCCTTTCCCCCTGAGTGCCATGGTGGCTCCCCAGGCATCATCAAGCCACCTGGCATCTTGGTGCTTTGACATGAGATCCAGTAGACACCCTGTAAAGGAGGACTGTGGGCACTGCCTGCTCTCTCGGCATGGGCTTCTCCAGCTGCCCTGCACTTGGGCATCTTACAGCCTGGAATAAATCCTCCTGGCCCATGTCCCCTCTGCCTGGACCCAGCTACAGAGTGATACTGCTGATGCCAGAACTGACTCTTCTGTTCCAACAGGGAGTGGTGCCCTCAGGTCCCAAGAGGGCTGCAGACTGCAGGCCTCCCTGAAGTGAAGATGCAGCAAAGTGGAAGACAGCACACGGAAACCGTGCAGCAGCTCCCTCTGGGGAAGAGAAAGAGGGAGCCACGTTGCTCTATACCCTGTGGACTTCTTGCAATATGAACCTTCATGGACCTAAGAAAAATAATAATAAAGGAAAAAATAGCCAGGTGGGCTGGTTCACACCTGGAATCCCAGCACTTTAGGAGGCCGAGGCAAGTGGATGACTTGAGCCTAGGAGTTCCAGACCAGTAACAAGGCAAAACCCTGTCTCTACCAAAAATTATCTGGGTAAGGTGGTGCATGACTGTAGTCTCAGCTCCTTGGGAGGCTGAGATGGGGAGGATCTCTCAAGCCTGGGAAGCTGTGGCTGCAGTGAGCTGTGATCGTGCCACTGCACTTCAGCCTGGGCGACAGAACGTGTCCCTGTCTCAAAAAGAGAGAGAGAGACAGAAAAAAAGTTTGAGGCTTGGCAGTAGAGCCCTGAATGAGGAAGTGGCCAGTCCAGCAGTGAATACACACTAAGAACGGGCTATGACCATGTGGAAGGGCTCTTGTTCTCAACCCCTTGTGCTGGCCTCAGAAAGGAGATTCTTTTTTTTTTTCTTTTTTTTTTTTTTTTTTGAGACAGAGTCTCGCTCTGTTGCCCAGGCTGGAGTGCAGTGGCACCATCTCAGCTCACTGCAACCTCTGCCTCCAGGTTCAAGCAATTCTCCGGCCTCAGCCTCCTGAGTAGCTGGGATTATAGGCACCCGCCACCATGCCCGGCTAATGTTTGTATTTTTAGTAGAGTCGGGGTTTCACCATGTTGGCCAGGCTGGTCTCAAACTCTTGACCTCAAGTGATCCACCTGCCTTGGCTTCCCAAAGTTCTGGGATTACAGGCATGAGCCACTGCACCCAGCCAGGAAGGAGATTAAATTCTTCCTTCCCAGGAAATACTCTCTCTGTGTATTTGTTCATTCAGACAACAAATATTCCTTGAGCTCCTGCTATGTACTGAGCACTGCACTGGGTGCTAGTCAAGGTCCCTGCTTTCCGGGAACAAATAGACTGATGGGGTGGGCAGGGAGTGGGGAATATGGAGGTATAGGCAGGGAAACCGGCCATCAGAGCAGTGGTCAGCATCAGGACAGGGGATCTAAAGGGACTGCCATCAAGGTGGGACATGAGGGGTCAGGAAAGGAGGTGGACACTGGAATCAAAAGAATGAACAAAAAGCCTGGGAGAGTTGGAGTGCGGTGGATAGGGGTGTTCTACGCAGAGGGTGTCCCTGCTGAGAGGCCCAGCTCAGAAAGGGGATTTCTTTCTCTCTCTCTTTTTATTTTTATTATCTATTTATTTATTTAATTTTTTTGAGACCAGGTCTTGCTGCATTGCCCAGGCTGGAGTGCAATGGTGCAATCATGGCTCACTGCAGCCTCAAATGAGAGATAACAGCATGCTGGCAGTCCTCACAGCCCTCGCTCACTCTCGGGGCCTCCTCTGCCTGGGCTCCCACTTTGGCGGCACTTGAGGAGCCCTTCAGCCCACCACTGCACTGTGGGAGCCCCTTTCTGGGCTGGCCAAGGCTGGAGCCCACTCCCTCAGCTTGCAGGGAGGTGTAGAGGGAGAGGCGCGAGCGGGAACTGGGGCTGCGTGCGGATGCGTGCGGCGCTTGCGGGCCAGCTGGAGTTGCGGGTGGGCGTGGGCTTGGCAGGCCCCCGCACTGGGAGCAGCCGGCCGGCCCTGCTGGCCCCGGGCAATGAGGGACTTAGCACCTGGGCCAGCGGCTGCGGAGGGTGTACTGGGTCCCCCAGCAGTGCCGGTCCACCTGCGCTACGCTTGATTTCTCGCCGGGCCTCAGCTGCCTTCCCATGGGGCAGGGCTCGGGACCTGCAGCCCGCCATGCCTGAGCCTTCCTCCGCCTCCGTGGGCTCCCGCGCAGCCCAAGCCTCCCCGACGAGCGCCACCCCCTGCCCCACGGCGCCCAGTCCCATCGACCACCCAAGGGCTGAGGAGTGCGAGCGCATGGCGCGTGACTGGCAGGCAGCTCCACCTGCAACCCTGGTGCGGGATCCACTGGGTGAAGCCAGCTGGGCTCCTGAGTCTGGTGGGGAGGTGGAGAATCTTTATGTCTAGCTCAGGGATTGTAAAAACACCAATCGGCACTCTGTATCTAGCTCAAGGTTTGTAAACACACCAATCAGCACCTTGTGTCTAGCTCAGGGTTTGTGAGTGCACCAATCGACACTGTATCTAGCTGGTCTGGTGGGGCCTTGGAGAACCTTTGTGTGGATACTCTGTATCTAACTAATCTGATGGGGATGAGGAGAACCTTTGTATCTAGCTCAGGGATTGTAAACACACCAATCAGCACCCTGTCAAAACAGGCCACTCGGCTCTACCAATCAGCAGGATGTGGGTGGGGCCAGATAAGAGAATAAAAGCAGGCTGCCTGAGCCAGCAGTGGCAACCTGCTCGGGTCCCTTTCCACGCTTTGGAAGGCTTGTTCTTTTGCTCTTTGCAATAAATCTTGCTACTGCTCACTCTTTGGGTCCACACTGCATTTATGAGTTGTAACACTCACTGTGAAAGTCTGCAGCTTCACTCCTGAAGCCAGCGAGACCACAAGTCCACTGGGAGGAACGAACAACTCCAGACGTGCCGCCTTAAGAGCCGTAACACTCACCGCGAACGTCTGCAGCTTCATGCTTGAGCCAGTGAGACCACGAACCCACCAGAAGGAAGAAACTCTGAACACTATCCGAACATCAGAAGGAACAAACTCCAGACGTGCCACCTTAAGAGCTGTAACACTCACCGTGAGGGTCCACGGCTTCATTCTTGAAGTCAGTGAGACCAAGAACCCACCAATTCCGGACACACAATCTCCCAGGCTTAAGCAATCCTCCTGCCTCAGCTTCCCAAGTAGTTGGGACTACAGGTGTGCACCACCATGCCTGGCTTATTTTTTCTTTTTTGTAGAGACGGGGTCTCACTATGTTGCTCAGGCTGGTCTCAAACTCCTGACTTCAAGCAATCCTCCCACCTCAGCCTCCCAAAGTGCTGGGATTACAGGCACGAGCCATCAACCCCAGCGTGGGATTTCTTATATGATCCAGGAGCCACACTGGCATTATCTCCAGCTACCCTTTGACCCCAGACGGCCTTTCAGTAGAACCTGGGCATATGCACCTTGCCTGGCCTTACTGTACAAGCACATTATCTCTGCCCAGTGGGCCAGTGAGTTCCTCAGCCAGGACTGAGCCTATGTCTCTGTGGCTGCCCTGCTGTCTAGCACAGTGCCAGGCGCATAGTAGGGCCCAATGTCTATTGGATGATTCTGTTTGCTGCAAGTTCATGATTTCCCATAGAGAGGGGATCCAGGCCTAATGGGCCATTAGCTCATCAGACATATGTTGAGCACTTACTGTGTGCCAGACGTGGGCGAAGCCTGGGGACTTAGTGGAGAGTAAACACGCAAGGTTTCTGCAGGAATGGAGCTAACCTTGCCCTGGGGAAGATGCAGTGTGTGCAGAAAAATGTCAGATAGGGATGACTGCTGGAAACAGGAGAAAACAGGGTGAGGGATAAGAAGACTGGCAAGGCCGGGCACGGTGGTATGAGCCTGTAGTATCAGCCACTTGGGAGGCTGAAGGAGGAGGATTGCTTGAGCCCAGGAGTTCAAGATTAGCCTCGGCAACATAGCAAGACCCCATCTCTAAAAAGTTTAATTTAGAAAAAGAGGACCAGTGGGGGTTACCAGGGAAGGCTGGCTGGGTAGGTGACATTGGGGCCTTTACCCTTGTGAATACTGGCAGGAAAATCCAAGGGGTCAGGTGAGGGAAAGGAGATATGGCTCCCTGGCAAGTTAGAGAAATAGAAAGCACTTTGAGAGGTCAAGGCGGGAGAACTGCTTGAGCCCAGGATTTCTTTTTTTTCTTTTTTTTTCTTTTTTTGAGACGGAGTCTCGCTCTGTCACCCAGGCTGGAGTGCAGTGGCGTGATCTCGGCTCACTGCAAGCTCCGCCTCCCGGGTTCATGCCATTCTCCTGTCTCAGCCTCCCCGGTAGCTGGGACTACAAGGCGCCTGCCACCATGCCCGGCTAATTTTTTTTTTTTTTTTTTGTATTTTTAGTAGAGATGGGGTTTCACCATGTTAGCCAGGGTGGTCTGGATCTCCTGACCTTGTGATCTGCCCTCCTCGGCCTCCCAAAGTGCTGGGATTACAGGCGTGAGCCACCGAGCCCGGCCGAGCCCAGGATTTCAATACCAGCCTTGGCAATATAGTGAGACCCCATCTCAATTAAAAAAAATTTTTTAATAAATAAAAAGAGAAACAGAAAGAAAGCCATTGACGCTGAAGCAAAAGGAATGAGGGCATGAGAGGGGAACACAGTAGAGAGATCGGCAGGGTCTAGATGGCACAGAGCCCTAGTAAGGTAAGGTTTGGGGTTTGTTTGTTTGTTTGAGATGGAGTTTCACTCTTGTTGCCCAGGCTGGAGTGCAATGGCATGATCTTGGCTCACTGCAGCCTCTGCCTCCCGGGTTCAAGCAATTCTCCTGCCTCAGCCTCCTGAGTAGCTGGGACTATAGGCGCCCGCCACCATGCCTGGCTAATTTTTTGTGTTTTTAGTAGAGACGGGGTGTCACCATGTTGGCCAGGCTGGTCTCGAACTCCTGACCTCAGGTGATCCACCCACCTTGGCCTCTCAAAGTGCTAGGATTACAGGCATGAGCCACTGCTCCTGGCCAGGTTTGGGGTTTTATTCCAAGTAAACAAGGAAATCTTCCAAGCCTCTAGGCAGGGATGTGGCATGATCTGATTTGCTTTTTTTTTTTTTTTTTTTTTTTCCAGATGGAGTCGTGCTCTTGTTGCCTAGGCTGGAGTGCGGTGGCATGATCTCAGCTCACTGCAACCTCTGCCTCCTGGGTTCAAGCGATTCTTCTGCCTCCTGAGTACACCACGCCGGCTAATTTTTTTTTTTTTTTTCATGTTTAGTAGAGATGGGGTTTCACTGTGTTAGCCAGGATGGTCTCGATCTCCTGACTTCATGATCCGCCCGCCTCGGCCTCCGAAAGTGCTGGGATTATGAGCATGAGCCACCGTGCCCGGCCTGATTTGCATTTTTAAAAGATCACAATAACTTCCAAAGCATTCTATGGTTTCCCTCTAGCCCCAAAATAGATTCAGGATATATTTTCATGGATGAATCAAAACAACTTGCCAGTATACTGGACATAGGTTAAGGGAAGGGAGGAGTTCTCAAGGGCTCCTAGACTTAGGGCCCATGCAAGGTTACTCTGAAGCTATTCCCAGTAGAAAGAGCTCAGTTTTGGGGTCAGGCAGGCCTAGATTTCAATCCTTACTTTAATCTCAAGCCTCAGTTTTCTCTTCTGTAAAACTGAGACACAGGCTGGGCGTGGTGGCTCACACCTGTAATCCCAGCACTTTGGGAGGCCAAGGTGGGCAGATCGCCTGAGGTCGGGAGTTCGAGACCAGCCTGACCAACATGGAGAAACCTCGTCTCCACTAAAAATACAAAATTAGCTGGACGTGGTGGTGCATGCCTGTAATCCCAGCTACTCGGGAGGCTAAGGGAGGAGAATCGCTTGAACCCGGGAGGTGGAGGTTGCGGTGAGCCGAGATCTCACCATTGCATTCCAGCCTGGGCAACAAGAGCAAAACTCCGTCTCAAAAATAAAAATAAAAAAGCTACGACACGATGACAGTTGCACACAGAAGGTGTTAATTCTTGTCCCTTGACCAAAGAGGTTATAGATGTCCAGAAAAATAGTGTTCTGTTTAAGGTCCTGTTGCTGGATAGATAAGCAACTCCAAGTTTGTTCAGAGGCAAGTTTGTTCAGAGAGAAAGGAAGAAGATGAGTAGGGGCTCTGAAGGCAGATCTAATACAGCCAGTTCAAATCTTGGCTCTGAGCTCCTATAAAGTAGGAATATGTCATTTTTATCTCCTATGCCTGAGATAATTAAATGAGCTATTGCACAGTGGGCACACACAGTGTCTTTGCTCACGAAATTTTGGGAGTGGATGGCCAGCAAGACACCATCCAAATCTCTAAGTCCACATCTTCTGCTGAGGATACATACCAACAACTTCCCAAAGAATAATATCCTTTATGCGATAGCTTCATCTGTATTCTCACTTCATTCCCACAACTATGCTCTGAGGTATGTCAGTAGTATATCTTAAAATTTTTTTAATGTTTTAATTTTTTGTAGAGATAGGGTCTCTCTATGTTGTCCCAGGCTGGTCTCCAATTCCTGGGCTCAATAGATCCTCCTGCCTTAGCCTCCCAAAGTGCTGGAATTACAGACATGAGCCACTGCGCCCAGCCAAGGTTTAAAAGGCTGAAAAAAATAAAAAGAAGAATACAATTTCTTGGCCTGACGCGGTGACTCATGCCTGTAATTCCAACACTTTGGGAGACTGAGGCGGGTGGATCACCTGAGGTCAGGAGTTTGAGACCAGCCTGGCCAACATGGTGAAACCCTATCTCTACTAAAAATACACAAAATTAGCCGGGTGTGGTGGTGGGCGCCTGTAATCCCAGCTACTAGGGAGGCTGAGGCAGGAGAATCACTTGAACCTGGGAAGTGGAGGTTGCAGTGAACCGATATCCTGCCATTGCACTCCAGCCTGGGCAACAAGAGTGAAACTCTTGTCTCAGAAAAAAAATAAATAATAAGTAAAATATGATTTCTTGACCTGTGAGAATCCAAATGTCAGCTGCAATAAACAAAACTTCATGGAAACACATCATGCCCACTCGTTTATGTCTTATCCATGGCTGCCTTGGCTACAATGACGGAGTGGAATAGCTGTGACAGAGAGTGTGGCCTGCAAAACCCGAAGTATTTACTCTCTGACCCTTTATAGGAAAAGGGTGCATAAAGTGTGTACTCTAGATGTAAAAAGGAAGGAAAGAGGGAAAATAAAGAAAAACAAAAAAAGAAAAAGGGTGCAGAGCCCTGCTGTAAATCACAGCTGCAGGGCAACATTTTCTCTCAAGGCGGCAGACTGGATAAGCACCACCCAGATAATCCAGGGGCCACCCCAAGGGGATGGGGGAGGGAAGAGTTTCAAGTTCAGAGAAGGAAGGGAATTGCAGGGAACCGCTCCAACCGGGAGGGGCCTTGCAGAAATGAGTCCAGCCCCCTCTTTTTAGATGAGAAAATCTGAGGCCCAGAGACAGGAGGCAATCTGCCCAAGGCCACCCAGCACGTGGCTAACAGCCCGGTCCCGGCGCTGCCTCCTTCTCCGCAGGGAGAAGCCGGCCAAAGTCGGGGGTCGCAGCCCAGGGGCGACACCTCCGGGCCTGGGGCCTCCTCCGTTCAGCGGGGCCCCGGAGGGTGGGTGCAGGCCGAGCGCCGCGCGGCGGCGGCCTCTTCCCAGCGGGAAAGGGGAGGCGCCTGCGGAGTGGCCTCCCTGCAGTTCCTGTTTCCCGCTCTTTGGCTTTGGAGCAAGGGCCCCCCAATCCCCCCCCCCGTCCCCCACCTCCCACCGCCCAGTTCCAAGAGTCCGCCCTCAGCCAGCCGGCTACCTGGGCTGGGGATTTGCTAATGTTTTTTTCGTTTCTTTTTTACAAAGCACAGAAGACACACCCAGCTTCCTAGAGCTCTGAAGCAGCATTTGATCGCGTGTGGCTGAGGAAACTCGAGCTTGTAGCTGATAAGGAATCGGGAGGAGAGGCCGGGAGGGCATTCCTGGGGTGCTTGGCTCCAGCTACCCCATTCCACCAGGGCTTCCCGCCCCTCTGGGATCCTAGCCCGGCCTCTGCCTGCTTTTCTCCCGGGTGAATTGGGAGGGCTGCCCCAGAGGAATTCAGGAGATTCCCTCTCTTGTAGCCTGGAGAAATAATAAAAATATTAGCAGGCCGGGGTCTCAGTGGCTCACGCCTGTAATCTCAACACTTTGGGAGGCCGAGGAGGGTGGATCACCTGAAGTCGGGAGTTCTAGACCAGCCTGACCAACATGGAGAAACCCTGTCTCTACTAAAAATACAAAATTAACCTGGCATGGTGGTGCATGCCTGTAATCCCAGCTACTTGGGAGGCTAAGGCAGGAGAATCGCTTGAACTCGGGAGGCGGAGGTTGTGGTTAGCCAAGATAGCGCCATTGCACTCCAGCCTGGGCAGCAAGAGCGAAACTGTCTCAAAAAATAAATAAATAAATAAATAATAGCAAATATTTTTAAGGGTGCAGCTCAGAACGGTTGCTGGAGAGGAACTGTTGATGGAATGGGTAGACCCTTCAGCACTACAGGCTCAAGCTTCCCACAGCTCCCAGCTTCCATCACCTGCACTCTTGTTCCCCCAAGTCAGGGCTCTACTCCTGATCTGACTCGAGTTTTCCCTTTCCCCAGTTTCCCTACCCTTCCATGAGCTCCCCCCCAACCCCCACCCCGTGCTGTTGGTTCCTCAAGGATAACTTCTGGAGCCTCCCCTCTTCCCTGGACAGTCCCTTCACCTTTCTGCTCTGTAACTTGCCAGCTCCCTTCCATCCAGGACCCTGTGTTCCCCTTCTAGTCCCTTCAAAGTAATCTGTTTTGTTGTCGCTGTTGTTGTTGGAAACAGGGTCACCCAGCCTGGAGTGCAGTGGTGTAATCATAGCTCTCTGCAGGCTCTACCCAGCCTCCTGGGCTCAAGCGATCCTCCCGCCTCTTTCTCCTGAGTAGCTGGGACTACAGGCCAGTGCCACCACAAGGGCCAAGGCAAGCTGTTTTTAATTTTCTCACACACCCTGGGCCTGGGAGGTCAGTTCACTCTCTTGCAATCTTTTTTTTTTTTTTTTCACTCTGTCACCCAGGTTAGAGTGCAGTGGCCCAATCTCGGCTCACTGCAACTCCCACCCCCCTAATGCCCCACTCTCCAGCTTAACTTCCACCTCAACCTCCCAAGTAGCTGGGACCACCGATGGGCACCACCAGGCCCAGTGAAGTTTTTGTATTTTTGGTACAGACGGGATCTCACCATGTTGCCCAGACTGGTCTCAAACTCCTGAGCTCAAGTGATCCACCCTCCTCGGCCTCCCAGAGTGTTGAGCTTACAGGTGTGAGCCACCACACCTGGCTCTTGCAATCCCTTTCTCCTCCCTTCTTCCAAACACATTACCACCTGTGGGTTCATTACATCAATCTTTCCTGCCCACAACTCCTCTTGTTCCTCTCTCTTGCCAGCTTCTTGGAGGTGGCCCTCACTGGTGTTGGGAACAGGTGCTTGGTGTCATAAAAAACAAAGGATCTCTCAGCAAGGCTAGTTTACTTTCTGCAGAAAGGGTGCCACTCACTATCAGTAATTCTCATGAGAGCACACGTGAACAAAGGAGACAGGGTCATTTATAACCTGATGCATCCACCCTACTGCTGTGTCCAGTTTCCGTTGGCTGGAACGGGACCTCACATTCTATACTTGTCCCGATTGGCTAGTAATTTAGAACTTTCCAAAAGAGGCAAAGGCAGAGGAGAACAAAGGAAGGAGGAAGCAACCTGTGGAATGCTGAGAAAGGTAAAAACACCTCCGAATAAGGAAGAGGAACAGGCTATGACCTACTGCTTGCTTGGATCAGTATAAGCATGCCAGGGCAAATATCTAGGCTAAAATGTGGGTGCTAAGAACACAAAGTACATTGATTTCTTTATTACGGCTAGCAGATTTCTAAGAATGTTAGCACAGGTCTTTGAATAAATTTTGCTTCTAAGAGAAGTTACTGTTTATTCCTAATTAGACGGGAAGGAAAGTCCCTTTGAAGAGGAAGCTCTACTTCACTTTCTGCACTGGTCAGAGTGGCTCACAGCTGTCTTCATCTTTATTCCTGTCACCACCACTTCAGCCTCCAGCTGGAGGACCCACTGACATGTGGGCCTCTGTTTCTTAGTCCCTGTAATCAATGGTGCCCTCCACCCACCTCAGCCATCCTCCCACCATCATGTCCCTACGTCCCATCCTAGCATCACACCTCCTCTGAAATTCCAAGGTCAGGGGTTCTCTTTGACCAGCACTTCCTCCTCCTGCCATTCATGTACTCCTCCCTCCAGCATATCGTCAACTTCATCTGGGCCCCAAATCCAATGTCCTTTGTTCCCCTCCCTTCCAGCCCTGTCTGTCCCCAGACAGTTCCCTTACCCAGATTCATCCACTAGTATTGGTTTTATATTACTTCCTCTTACTTAAAAGGCTTTCTTGCAAAGCTTTTGTTCTTTTACAGAAATGTCCTGGTTTTCCTCCTGCCTCACTGGCTGCTGCTTCTCACTCTCCTTCACAGGTTCCTCCTCTACTTGGCAAGAAAATATAATGTGCTCCCCAGGTGAGGTCCTGCAACTGCTTCTCTTCCTTGTCAACGCTCTTCTCCTAAGTGATTCCTTCCCATGCTGAGACATTTAAGAGCACATATAGGCTGGGCATGGTGGCTCATGCCTGTAATCCCAGCAATTTAGGAGGCCAAGGTGGGCAGATCACCTGAGGTCTGGAGTTCGAGACCAGCCTGACCAACATGGAGAAACCCTGTCTCTACTAAAAATATAAAATTATGCCCGGGCATGATGGTTCACGCCTGTAATCCCAGCATTTGAGAGGCCGAGGCGGGCAGATCACGAGGTCAGGAGATCAAGACCATCCTGGCTAACACGGTGAAACCCTGTCTCTACTAAAAATACAGAACAATTAGCCTGGCGTGGTGGCAGGCACGTGTAGTCCCAAGTACTCAGGAGGCTGAGGCAGGAGAATGGCGTGAGCCCGGGAGGCGGAGCTTGCAGTGAGCCGAGATCGCACCACTGCACTCCAGCCTGGGTGACAGAGCGAGATTCCGTCTCAAAAAAAAACAAAAACACAAACAAACAAACAAAAAAAAACAAAATTAACTGGGCATGGTGGCTCATGCCTGTAATCTCAGCTACTCGGGAGGCTGAGGCAGGAGAATCACTTGAACCCAGGAGGCAGATGTTGCAGTGAGCCGAGATTGTGCCATTGCACTCCAGCCTGGGCAACAAGAGTGGAACTCCGTCTCAAAAAAAAAGTACATATAAGCCAATCACCCCATGTTTATTTCTTCAGTTCTGACTTCTCTGAACCCCAGATTCCTGTGTCCAGCCACTAACTAGACCTCTCCTCATGGATGTCTGTGAGTGATCACGAAGCTTGTGTGCATTTTTTTTTTTTTTTTTTTAGAAACCTTTCAAGCTCTGTAGAGAATGGCCTGAAATCCAGGCCCTGGGACACCCTCAGGCCTCTCACCCTCACTGAGTCTAAAATAGAACTTACCTCCCTTCCCCAGACTTCTCTTACAGGGGTCTCATTCCCAGCCCTCGCCCACCATGTGCCTATCATGCCTGTTAGAAACCAGGCCTCCCACAGCCAGACACCATGGCTCACTCCAGTAATCCCGGCACTTTGGGAGGCCAAAGTTGGAGGATCTCTTTAAGTCAGGAGTTCAAGACCAGCCTGAACAAGATAGCAAGACCCCATCGCTACAAAAAAAATTAGCCAAGAATGGTGGCATGCAGCTATGGTCCCAGCTACTTGGGAGGCTGAGTCAGGAGGATTGCTTGAGCCCAGGAATTTGAGGTTGTGGTGAGCTGATTGTGCCATTACACTCCAGCCTGGGTGACAGAATGAAACTCCCCTGGCCCTTGTCTCAAAAAAAAGAAACAAAGGAAGAAAGAAAGAAAAAAGAAAGAAAAAAAGAAAAGAAAAGAAAAGGAGGGAGGGAGGGAAGGAGGGAGAGAGGGAAGGAGGGAGGGAGGGAAGGAAGGAGGGAGGGAAGGAGGGAGGGAGGAAAGGAAGGAAGGAAGGAAGGAAGCAAGCAAGCAAGCAAGCTGGGCATGGTGGCTGATGCCTGTAATCCCAGCACTTTGGGAGGTGGAGGCAGGCTGATCACCTGAGGTCAGGAGTTTGAGACCAACCTGGCCAACATGGTGAAACCCCATCTCCACTAAAAATACAAAAATTAGCTGGGCATGGTGGTGGGTGTCTATAATCCCAGCTACTCGGGAGGTTGAGGCAGGAGAATCACTTGAACCTAGGAGGCGGAGATTGCAGTGAGCTGAGATCACGCCATTGCACTCCAGCCTGGGCTACAGAGCAAGACTCCGTCTCAAAAAAAAAAAAAAGAAAGGAAAAGAAAAGAAAAGAAACCAGACCTCCCCATACCTCTCACTCCCAGATCTAATCAGTCATTAAAGGCCCTCCTTATCTCTGGAAACTCCACCAAACCAGCCTCCAGGCATCTACCTCTTACCCCACTGCATCCTTCCTCCAGACCCCAAGCTTTCCATATACAAATCCATGCTACCATGCCTCATACCACGCAGTGGCTCCCATTTGTCTCCTGGCTAAACCCCAAACTCCAGCCACTTCTGGAATCTGCAGTTCCACCTCTCATCCCCCCTTCCCTGTGGTGCTGCTTGGGTGCTCTTGTATGCCTCTGGCCTCTGTATGTGCTGGTCCTGGCTCCTCTCTTTTCCTGGACAACACTTATTTGTCCTGCAAGACTCAACTTGGCCTTCTCTGCCCCATATGTCTAGATCATGCCATAACATTCAATGTTCACCTGTACCATGCTGGAATTGCTTGTCTGTCTGTCCTGTCCCCCAAGTGGAAGGTAAGCTACATTGGTCTTGTAATCGGGGGCCTGGCACATGGCAGGAGCTTAATATTATGTGTGTTGAATGAGTGAATGAACGGATGAATAAGTGGATGAATCAGTCTGGATGCCAAGCACGGAGGTGGCACATTACACAGCTGTCATAGTGTGGAATGTGGGGGTGGTGTTCATCACATTCATGTAGTGGATAGGCTGAGAGCTTTAGCTTTGCACTGAAACAATCAAGAGTTTCTGACATTATTTATGTGTGTGACATGGGGCAGGTCACTTGGCCTCACTGTGCCTTGGGTTTTCCACCTGTGAAACAGGATGATAATATCACCTTGAAGTGTTTGCAATAAAAAGCATGCCCTTGGAGGGCTCAGCAGACAGTTTCTGCTGCATAGAAGAATGACAGTTTTGCTTTGTAAATCGGGCTGATGGTACCTATCTCCCAGGATTGCTATGAGAATAAAATGAAATAGGCCGGGCATGGTGGTTCACACCTGTAATCCCAGCACTTTGGGAGGCCGAGGCGGGTGGATCACCTGAGGTCAGCAGTTCGAGACCAGCCTGCCCAACATGGCGAAAACCCGTCTCTACTAAAAATACAAAAATCAGCCGGGCGTGATTGCGGGCGCCTGTAATCCCAGCTACTCGGGAGGCTGAGGCAGGAGAATCGCTTGAACCCGGGAGGCGGAGGTTGCAGTGAGCCGAGATCACACCATTGCACTCCAGCTTGGGTGACAGAGCAAAACCCTGTCTCAAAAATAAGAATAAGAATAATAATAATAAAATGAAATAATGTTTGTAAAGCAGTTAGCACAGTGGCTGTAGTTTTGGCTGTAATTCCTAGGGCACACTTGAGTCCCATAATATAGTGTGACAGGCAGGAAACCTTGGTTCTCCATGAGTAACTCAGAGACAAATTTCTACTCTCAGATGCTCGGTTTTTACATCTGTAGAATGGGTCAGTTCATCGGGTTCTCTGGAGGTCCGAAATGCCATGATTCTGAGTTGTGCCTGGTCCTTATCATCCCTGATACTGCTGGGCACTCTCTTACTGCTTTTGAGCCCACTTTCCAAGGAAAGAGGAAAGACTCCTCTGTCTCTCCAACTCTGCTCCCTCAGCCTCATCAAAGCTGATTTACTCGGTGACTCATCCCCTCTGAGGTCCCTGGTCCCTGTGCTTCCGGCTTTCAGTGGGTGCTAATGAGTCAATCGGAGACACTAATGGAACCTACAGGAACCCAGTGTCAGTTCACTAATGAGTCGCCCCATCTGCCCGCCCTGTAACCTAATGCCTTCACCCTACTAAAAGGCACTTGGGGATTTCCTGTTGGCTCCAATCTGCTGGTTTCTGACATCTTGAAAGTCAGAGGACAGGAAGGGTCAGGAGGTGGATTGATAGATGGTGGGACAGAGTGGGAGACGATCTGAACCAGCAGTCGGGATATATCTGGGCTCCTATCCCAACTCTGCCACTGACTTGCTATGTGAGTTTGCACAAATCCACTCCTCACTCTGGGGCTCGGTTTCCCCATTTGTAACATGAGGCAGGCTGGTCTATGAAGAACTTGCTGGAGCTGACATTCTGGAATTATCATATAGCATTGCTTTTGCACCTGAGAGCTGAATGTCTTTTCAGCGTCATTCAATTCCAAAACCTATTGAATACCTACTATGTGCCAGCCTATACCAGGAACTGAGGATCAGGGGTGAATGAGGCACAGTTCCTGTCCTAGGAACTCTCAGGCACCATCTCATCCTGCTACTATTTTTCTTTTCTTTTCTTTTCTTTTTGAGACAGGGTCTCACTTTGTCACCCAGGCTGGAATGCAGTGGCTTGAACACAACTCACTGCAGCCTCAACCTTCCAGGCTCAAGAGATCCTCCCACCTAAGCTTCCAAAGCAGCTGGGACTACAGGTGCACACCACCACACTTGGTTGATTTTTATAGTTTTTGTAGAGATGTGGTTTCACCATATCGCCCAGGCTGATCTTGAGCTCCTGAGCTCAAGCGATCCATTCACCTCAGCCTTGCAAAGTGCTGGGATTACAGGGGTGAGCCACTATGCCCGGCCCTGCTACTGTTTTTCTATTCACAAAACAGAGGTGGAAAGAGAAGGAAGGCTTCCGCACTTCCTGAAGATCCCCTGTGTGCCTGGCTAAGGGCCCAGAGAAGATAAAAATGGTTTCAGATCTTTCAGTCCTTTTGGTTCTCTGACTATACCATTTTCTCTTGACTCCTGGCCCTTGTACAAGCCATTCCCTATGCCTGGCATTATCTTAGCTCTCAATTTATTTTTCAAGTCTCACCTTCATTCATTCATTCATGCATGCATTCATTCATTCAATTCACATGGAGAGAACACTTACCTTGTGCCAGTCTGTGGGATTGGGATCTAGGAGTGAACAAGATATACTCTGTCCCTGTTTTATAGGAGCTTGCAGATTTTTGTTTTATTTCTTATTTTTATTTTATTTTTTATTTTTTAAAAATGGAGTCTTGCTCTGTCACCCAGGCTGCAGTGCAAGGGCACGATCTTGGCTCACCACAACCCTCGCCTCCTGGGCTCAATTGATTATCCTGCCTTAGCCTCCAGAGTAGCTGGGACTACAGGCATACGCCACCATGCCTGACTAATTTTTGTATTTTTAGTAGAGATGGGGTTTCACCACATTGCCCAGGAAGTCTTGAATGCCTGACCTCAAGTCATCGGCCCATGTTGGCCTCCCAACCTCCTGAGACTACAGGCATGAGCCACTGTGCCTGGCCTATTTTTATTTTTTGAGACAAGGTTTCATTCTGCTGCCCAGGTGGGAGTGTAGTGGCATAGTCATATCTCACTGCAGCCTCAGCCTCCTAGGCTCAAGCAATCCTCCTGCTCAGCCTCCTGAGTAGCTAGGACTACAGGCATGTGTGCCACCACGCCCAGTTAATTTTTTATATTTTGTAGAGATAGGCTCTTGTTTTGTTGCCCAGGCTGGTCTCAAAATCCTGGACTCAAGCCATTCACCTGCCTCAGCCTTCGAAAGTGCTGGGATTACAGGCATGAGCCATCATGGCTGTCACCCCCGCATCCCACTCTTTTTCTTTTTTTTTTTTTTTTTGAGGCAGAGTCTCACTATCGCCCAGGCTGGAGTGCAGTGGTGTGATCTCGGCTCACTGCAAGCTCCATCTCCCAGGTTCACACCATTCTCCTGCCTCAGCCTCCCGAGTAGCTGGGACTACAGGTGCCTGCCACCATGCTCAGCTAATTTTTTGTATTTTTAGTAGAGACGGGGTTTCACCATGTTAGCCAGGATGGTCTCGATCTTCTGACCTCGTGATCTGCCTGCCTTGGCCTCCCAAAGTGCTGGGATTACAGGCGTGAGCCACTGGAGTGCAGTGGTGGGTCTTGGCTCACTGCAACCTCTGCCTCCCGGGTTCAAGCGATTCTCTTGCCTCAGCCTCCTGAGTAGCTGGGATTACAGGCGCCCATCACCATGCCCAGTTAATTTTTTTTTTTTTTTTTTTGAGACAGAGTTTCACTCTTTTACCAAGGCCAGAATGCAGTGGCAAGATCTCGGCTCACTGCAACCTCTGCCTCCCAGTTTTAAGAGATTCTCCTGCCTCATCCTCCCAAGTAGCTGAGATTACAGGCGCACACCACCACACCCATCTAATATTTGTATTTTTAGTAAAGATAGGGTTTTGCCATGTTGGCCAGGCTGGTCTCGAACTCCTCACCTCGTGATCAGCTCGTCTCGACCTCCCAAAGTACTGGGATTACAGTCATGAGCCACCACACCCAGACTCTAATTTTTGTATTTTTAGTAGAGACGGGGTTTCACCATGTTCGTCAGACTGGTCTCGAACTCCTGACCTCGATCTGCCTGCCTCGGCCTCCCAAAGTGCTGGGATTATGGGTGTGAGCCACCACGCCCATCCCCCTCTCCTGCTGGGCATGGGGGCTCATGCCTGTAATCCCAGCACTTTGGGAGGCTGAGGCAGGCAGATCACCTGAGGTCAGGAGTTCGAGACCAGCCTGGCCAACATGGTGAAACCCCGTCTCTACTAAAAATACAAAAATTAGCCGGGCGTGGTAGCATGTGCCTGTAATCCCAGCTACTTAGGAGGCTGAGGCAGAAGAATCACTTGAACCTGGGAGGTGGAGGTTGCAGTGAGCCTAGATCGTGCCACCACACTCTAGCCTGGGCAATAGAGGGAGACTCGGTCTCAAACAAAGGTTAAAAAAACATAATAAAAAAACAAAAACCAGACCGGACACAGTGGCTCGCACCTGCAATCCCAGCACTTCGGGAGGCCGAGATGGGCAGATCATGAGGTCAGGAGTCTGAGACCAGCCTGACCAACATGGTGAAACCCTATCTCTACTACAAATACAAAAATTAGCCGGGCATGGTGGCGTGCACCTGTAATCCTAGCTACTCAGGAGGCTGAGTCAGGAGAATCGCTTGAACCCTGGAGGTGAAGGTTGCAGTGAGTCGAGATCGTACCACTGCACTCCAGCCTGGTCAACAAGAGTGAAACTCAGTCTCATAAATAAATAAATAAATAAATAAGAGAGACAGTCTTGCTATGTTGCTCAGGCTAGACTTGAACTCCTGGGCTCATGTGAACCTCCTGCCTCAGACCCCTGAGTGGCTGGGACTACAGGTGCACATCACTGAGCAGTTTACAGATTTTTATGGGAGGGGACAGTCAATTAAACAATTTCATTTAAGAAAAGGAGGTCGCTGGAGCGCAGTGGCTCATGCCTGTAATCCCAGCACTTTGGGAAGCCAAAGTGGGCGGATCACCTGAGGTCAGGAGTTCGAGACCAGCCTGGCCAACATGGAGAAACCCCGTCTCTATTAAAAATACAAAATTAGCCAGGCATGGTGGCATGCGCCTGTAATCCTAGCTACTCAGGAGGCTGAGGCAGGAGAATAGCTTGAACCCGGGAGGTGGAGGTTGCGGTGAGCCAAGATCGCGCTATTGCACTCCAGCCTGGGCAACAAGAGTGAAACTCTATCTCAAAAAAAAATAAAAAAAGACAGAAAAAGAAAAAGGAGGTCAGGCGTGGTGGCTCAAGTCTATAATCCCAGCACTTTGGAAGGCTGAGGTGGGCAGATCACTTGAGGCCAGTAGTTTGAGGCCAGCCTGGCCAACATAGTGAAACCCCGTCTCTGCTAAAAACACAAAAGTTAGCCGGGCTTGGTGACGCATGCCTGTAGTCCCAGCTACTCAGGAGGCTGAGGCAGGAGAATTGCTTGAACCTGGGAGGCGGAGGTTGCAGTGGGCCGAGATCGCGCCACTTCACTCCAGCCTGGGCAACAGAACAAGACTCTACCTCAAAAAAAAAGGGGGGTGCGGAATTTAAGTTAGGGTGAACATGGGAGGGACAGAAACAAGGGCTGAGATAGGTGGGGTAGGAGCACTCTGGGAGGAGGCAGCAGCATATGCACAGCTGGGAGACAGGAAGGATATGCCTCTTTAGAAAAATGGAAAGACTGGGGCTAGGATCAGTGACTCATGCCTGTAATCCTAGCACTTGGGGAGGCCACAGCAGGTGGATTGCCTGAGCTCAGGAGTTTGAGACCAGCCTGGGCAACACGGTAAAACCCCGTCTCTACTAAAATACAAAAAATTAGCTGGGCATGATGGCACGTGCCTATAATCCCCGCTACTAGGGAGGCTGAGACGGGAGAATCTCTTGAACCTAGGAGGTGGAGGTTGCAGTGAGCCGAGATCGTGCCATTGCACTCCAACCTGGGCGACAGAGCAAGACTCTGTCTCAAAAAAAAAGAAGAAGAAGAATGGACAGACCAGTGTGGCTGGATCAGAGGAGGCCAGAGAAGAGGCAAGAACAGGAAGCCAGCACTCCCATGTTTGGGTAGGTGCATCCCCTGGACACCGAGCCCCCTTTCCCTCCCTGTCACAGCAGCTGTCACACTGGATTGTCATTGCCTGCTCATTTCTGTGACTCCCCAACTAAACCTTAGATTCTCGAGGACAGAGCTCACCTCCTGTAAGCATTGTACCCTCTATTCTTAACTCACTGCATAAAGCAAAATCACCATTATCCACAAAGGCTGCGAAACAGTCTCTCCAGGCTTCCCTAGCTCAGTACATGACCTACACCAGCATTCATTAGGAGGCTCAAATGAGATAATAGAATGGACACCTTGATTGTGATCGCCCTCCTCCCAGGTACCCAGGAAAAGACCTGTCCCTGTGCCTCCCAAACCCTCCTAAATTTGCTATGGCCACCACCGGAGCCCAAGCCACCATGGTAGCTGCTCTCTCTCCTATTTCCCCCGTCAGACTGCTCCTGTGCTTAAAATGTTGGCAATTAATTCCTTTTTTTTTTCCAGCTATGCAGACCAAAAAGCAAACAAAAACAAAAGCACAGTCACTTCCCACTGTGCTTAAAATAAAACCTTTATGCCAGCCTGCAAGCCCTAGCTGATCTGGCTTGTCTGTGTCTCCAAGCTCATCTCCTATACACTCCCCTTCCTTTTGCTTCTCCACAGTGGTCTCTCTTTTCTTTTTCTGATTCTTACATATTCCAAGGTTTATTCCTGCCTCCAGGAACATGTGCTGTTCCCTCTAGCTAGAATGCTGTTTCCCCAGGTTTTCACCTGACAGCCCCTTCCTCGTCCAAACTCAGCTCCCAAGTCCCCTCCCTGAAGGGGCCTTCATGACTACTGCCCCCTCCATCACCCCTCGCCATTTTACATCCTCTTAGCTCTCCCTAGGATGTCCTTGTTTTTTCATTCAGTTATGTGTCTGTCAGTCTTTCCTCTCTCAAAGACGAAGTGCTTGAGATCAGAGACCTTACCTGTCTTGTTCGTGACCGTGGCCCCAAAACCTGGCCCAATGTAGGCCTTCAGCTATCAGTCGTTGAATGAATGAATTTATTGATCTCTTTTCCATGCTAGGCTCTGTTCTAAGCAGTTTACATGTATTATCTGGCTGAATCTTGCAATGGCAACCTTGAGAGAAGCTGCAACTTAGGCAGGTGAAGAGACCTGCCCAAGGTCACGCAGCTGGGAAGGAATGGAGCCTGGATTCAAACCAGCCTGCCTCCCAAGACCACACTTGCAGTGACAATGGAGTGCTGATCCCCCACAAGCAAAGCTTCATGTTGCACACATGAATGAATGAATGAATGAATGAATAGGCAAATTACAAACACCTGAACTGAGTGGCATGACTGAATGACAGACATTTCCAGCTTTAAGAAGTTCACTGTGTTCATCTACTTGGGCCTCTGTTTTGGAGTGGGGAAAGAAGAGAGCACTCATTCATTGAGGGACCACTGCACACCAGGTACTGAACCAGTGACACTTGTGGCTACCTGCTCTGCCCAGAGTGCTGCCACCACCAACCCAGGCATGGGGGGACTAAGGGGGCAACCCCAGGGAGCATCGCATCCCGGTAGCTGCGGGCTCTCCCCGGGGCAGCTCTGCTATCTTGTGAGAGCCTTGTCTCTGGCTGGCTGCCACCCGCCTGCCAGCCCAGCATCTTAGCTCATCAATCACGTGGCTGCTGTCTGCCAGGCTGGATCTCAGAGGAAGACAAGTCTGCTGAAGACGGAATGGGCCATAGGCTCAGGAGGGAATCGAAGCCACTGAGGGGGAGGGAAGGGAGGTCCAGAAAGACAGGCAAGGTCTGGATCAATCCCCCCCTCAGCTAAGAAGGGTCGACTGGAGGAGGAAGGGAGGGCAGGGTTTCCATTGGAAGAGCAGTGAGAAAGGAGAGGTGGAGAAAATGGCTGGTGTGGGCGGCAGAGGTGGGGGGGTTCCCATTGCAAAGGAAATTCAGCCCCCCCTGCTGCCCTGCCAGCTCCCCACACCCCAGGGAGCAGACTGACTCTGGGAAAGCGGGCCGGTTATGGCGGCTGATTTATCGCAGGCCCAGCTGCCTTCCCGCACCTCTCGAGCTCCCTGTGACCTGGCTTCCCAGCAACCCCTATTCCCCGAATAACCTCTGGAGGGGCTTAGTGAGGGGAGGCTGGATACCTCCATCTTCCCCACTGCCCTCTCCTTTCTCCCATGTCCACTTCTTGGGAGTGGAATTTATGTCGTCTCTCCAGAGACTGTGCTGAAAATCAAGATTTCTGAGCCAAAGACTCCTTAGAGATCTGCTAGTCCAGAAAGACAAATCAGCAGCCCTTTGCTTTTGTTTTTGTTCTGCTTCTCAGTCTGCACAGTTAAAAAAAAAAAAAAAAAAAGAATTAGTTGCCAACATTTAAACAGAAATAGGTTGCACATAAAAATCTGATTTCTGATTTCTCTTAAAAATTCCAAAGATCTGGCCAGGGACAGTGGGTGTTGCTTGTAATCCCAGCACTTTGAGATGCTGAAGCAGGTGGACTTCTTGAGCCCAGTAATTCGACACTAGCCTGGACAACATAGTGAGACCCTATCTCTATAAAAAATGGAAAACTTAGCTAGGTGTGGTGTTGCGTGCCTGTGGTCTCAGCTAGTCAGGAAGCTAAGGTGGGAAGATCACCTGAGCCCAGGAGGTTGAGGCTGCAGTGAGCCAAGATCATGCCACTGCACTCTAGCCTGGGGGACAGCGTGAAACCCTGTCTCAAAAAAAAAAAAAAAAAAAAAATTCAAAATCTGGCAATTCTGGGCTGGCCTTTCCCTGAGCTAAGTTGAAACTGCTCCAGACAGAGCCAACAACTGTGCCCACTTCGCCCTTTTGTGTTACTGACCAGGCCCCTGCGGCTTTGAGTTTTCTACCCCTCATGCATTCCAAAGTGCTCACTGAGGAAACTCAGGTTTACAGTGGGCATGGACTTGAGTGGGGACTCATGAATGGCAGCCCTGGAGCTGAGAAGCCACTTGGTTTCATATTGCAGGCATGCCTCTTATGAGCTGTGTGACTTTGGGCAAGTAGAAGAACCTCTCTGAGCCTCGGTTTTCTCATCTGTGAAACAGGGATAATGGCAGTATCTTGTGAGGAATAAAATAGATACTGTGCATTTAACATTTAGCACCATCTCTTGTATGTTTACAAGGAAGATACTCTGAATTTTGTATAGGTAATGCATGTGGTAATATAAATGTTCCAGTTAATATTCACACACACACCAGAGTGTAGTGGATTAAAACAACAACGTATTATGATCTCTTGTGGTTTTATGTCTTGACCTAGTTCAGATGAGACCTGGGGTCTCAGGTGTTGTTGCAGTCACATGGGAAAAACATCATCTGAATGTTTGACTGGGACTGAACTTTTTTTTTTTTTTTTTTTTTTGGAGACAAGAGTTTCACTCTTGTTGCCCAGGCTGGAGTGCAATGGCACGATCTCGGCTCACTGCAACATCTGCCTCCCAGGTTCAAGTGATTCTCCTGCCTCAGCCTCCCTAGTAGCTGGGATTACAGACATGTGCCACCACACCTGGCTAATTTTTGTATTATTAGTAGAGATGGGGTTTTACATTGTTGAAGAGGCTGGTCCTGAACTCCTGACCTCAGGTGATCCATCTGCCTTGGCCCTCCAAAGTGCTAGGATTACAGGCGTGAGCCACCGCACCTGGCCTGGGATTTAACTTTTTTTTTTTTTTTTTTTTTTTGAGACAGAGTCTTGCTCTGTCGCCCAGGCTGGAGCACAGTGGCACGATCTTGGCACACTGCAAACTCCACCTCCTGGGTTCAAGCAATTCTGTGCCTCAGCCTCCCGAGTAGCTTGGATTACAGGTGTCTGCCACCATGCCTGGCTAATTTTTGTATTTTTAGTACAGATAGGTTTCACCATCTTGGCCAGGCTGGTCTTGAACTCCTGACCTCATGATCCACCTGCTTTGGACTCCCAAAGTGCTGGGATTACAGGCGTGAGCCACCGCACCCGGCCTGGGATTTAACTTTCAAGTTGCACACTCACATGGCTGGCATATGATATTAGCCGTGAGCGGGGAGCTGAGATGGGAATGTGAACTGCAGTGCCTCTGTGGGGCTGCTGCATCTGGCTTGGGCTTCTCCCAGCATGGTGGTGAGGATCAGAGAGAGAGCATGCCAAAAGCAAGCAATCCAAGAGAACGGGAAGCAACTGCATGACCCTTCCATGACCTAGCCTTAAAAGTCGTAAAATGGGCCGGGCGCAGTGGCTCACAACTGTAATCCCAGCACTTTGGGAGGCTGAGGCGGGTGGATCACGAGGTGAGGAGTTTGAGACCAGCCTGGCCAAGATGGTTCAACCCCATCTCTACTAAAAATACAAAAATCAGCCAGGCACAGTGGCAGGTGCCTGTAATACCAGCTAGTCGGGTGGCTGAGGCAGGAGAATTGCTTGAACTTGGGAGGCGGAGGTTGCAGTGAGCTGAGATCGCGCCACTGCACTCTAGCCTGGGCAACAGAACAAGACTCCGTCTCAAATAAGAAAAAAAAAAAGTCATAAAATGTCACCCCAGCCATTCCTGATTGGCCTATACCAATTGCAAACCTACTCAGATTCAATGGGCGAAGACATAGACCTCACCTCTCAAAGAAGTCTGGGACCATGTTTTAAAACCATCACGACAGCCAGGCGCAGCGGCTCACTCCTGTAATCCCAACACTTTGGGAGGCCAAGGCGGGCAGATCACCTGAGGTCAAGAGATCAAGACCAGCCTGGCAAACATGGTGAAACCCCATCTCTACTAAAAATGCAAAAATTAGCTGGGCATGGTAGCGGGCGCCTGTAATCCCAGCTACTCAGGAGGCTGAGGCAGAATAATCGCTTGAACCCAGGGGGCAGAGATTGCAGTGAGTTGAAATTGTGCCATTGCACTCCAGCCTGGGCGATAAAAGCAAGACTCCATCTGAAAAATAAAAAAACGACCACAACATATATGAAAACTGAGAACATAAGTTTGCCTTTCACCTTGTCCCCTCAGGGCCGACTTACTCCCTGTTGCAACAATCATTACTAATCAATTTCTTGTGTGTCTGCCCAGAGAGTCCACATATAAATAGGTGTGAGAATTATACATATACAGATGTCTCTACTATCTACTCTAGTTATCCAAATACTATTCCAACGCAGAAAACTAAATGGATTCAGACCACCTCTTGGATGAACTATCTGCTATCTGACTCTTGCTGTTTGCTGTCTGAAATGAAATGTAGGAGTCAAAGATTCCAGTAATGTAGCATTCCTTGCTTTCTGAACCCTAGATATCTGAATTCAGAAACCAAATAGATTTAGATAGCAAAAGATGATTTCATAAATACACACAAACACCTCTTTTTAGCACCCCCCACAAATGTGAGTATAACGGACACACTGTTCTTACCTTGCATTTTCATTAACAACTTGTCTCATATATCAGCCTGTTTCAGCACATCTACATGAAACTCATTTCTTGTAAGAGCACAGAGCATTCCATTGTTCAGGTGCATCATAATTTGTTTAATTAAATCACCTCCTATTGCCCACTTGGTCTTTTTTTTCTAGTCTTCTGCTAATCACAATCCATGCTGCAGCAAATAGCCTTCTCCCGAAATCTTTATGCGCTTTTGCAAGATTATCTGTGGGATAAATCCCTAGAGACAGAATGCTGCGTCAAAGGGAAGTGTTCCCATAACCAGCTATGCTCTATCCTGCCAGAGCAGGCTCAGACCCCACATCTCTTGTGCTCTGGCCAGGATCTTTTACCTTTGCTCATACTGTCACCTGTGGGATCCTGCCTGCTTCCAGAACAGCAGGTAGCAGCTGCTTCCCAGCTACTCACTAAGGTCATACAGAGGTCTGCATGTGTGAGGGGAATGAGGGGACCCCGCAAGGCTTTTGCAAAAGAACGTCATATGGAGCTGGGATCTCACCTTACTTAAGTGCCTCCTGATTTTCAACAACTGCTGCATCTGCTTCTCTCAGACCCCAAAGCAGTTGCTGGGGTGATTTAGGCTGCTCCTATTCCCTTTAAAGAGAAGGGCCGGCTGGGCGCAGTGGCTCACGCCTGTAATCTCAGCACTTTGGGAGGCTGAGGAGGGCAGATCACGAGTTTGAGACCAGCCTTGCCAATATGGTGAAACCCCATCACTACTAAAAATACAAAAATTAGCCGGGTGTAGTGGTGGGTGCCTGTAGTCCCAGTTACTCAGGAGGCTGAGGCAGGAGAATCACTTGAACGTGGGAGGCGGAGGTTGCAGTGAGCTGAGATCGCGCCACTGCACTCCAGCCTAGGTAACAGACCAAGACTTCATCTCAAAAAAATTAAAAAAAAAAAAAGAGAGAGAAGGACCAGGCGAGGTGGCTCATGCCTGTAACCCCAGCACTTTGGGAGGCCGAGGCGGGTGGATCACTTGAGGACAGGAGTTCAAGACCAGCCTGGCCAACATAGTGAAATCCTGTCTCTACTTTTAAAAATACAAAAATTAGCCGGTGTGGTGGCATGCACCTGTAGTCCCAGCTACTCAGGAGGCTGAGGCAGGAGAACCGCTTGAACCTGGGAGGCGGAGGTTGCAGTGAGCCAAGACCATGCCATTGCACTCTAGCCTGGACGACAAAGCGAGACTCCATCTCAAAAGAGGAGAGAGCTTGCTTTTTATGGCAGGTCTGCACCCAGCAATGTAGAGCTGTCTGTAGAGGCTTCTAGATATGAAAATGTAAAGGGAAGGAGGTACCATCAGGGCCCCAGTTGTTGCCCCTTCCCTTGCTTTTCAGATATCACATGATGTACCACAACTGCTGGGTTCTACTTCAGGGCACACTAACCTCAATTCCTTCATTTTTTTTTTTTTTTTTTTTTGAGGCAGAGTTTCGCTCTTGTTGCCCAGGCTGGAGTGCAATGGCGTGATCTCAGCTCACTGCAACCTCTGCCTCCTAGGTTCAAGTGATTCTCCTGCCTCAGCCTCCCTAGTAGTTGGAATTACAGGCATCAACCACCACGCCTGGCTAATTTTTTTATTTTTGGTAGAGAGGGGGTTTCACCATGTGGGCCAGGCTGGTCTTGAACTCCTGACCTCAGGTGATCCACCCGCCTGGGCCTCCCAAAGTGCTGGGATTACAGATGTAAGCCACCACGCCTGGCCACAATTCCTTTATCTTTTAAGTGGGAAGAATAGTAATACCTGCCACCCAGGCTTGTTGTGAAGGTTAATTAGACTAATCGTTTGCAAAGTGCTTAGACCAATGCCCGGAACATATTAATCACAATATTAATACTAGGTTTCTCTTTTTTTCCTCATTTAATCCTCACAACTTCCCTTGGAGAAACAGGGGCCATTATTGTTTTGGTTTTATAGAAAAAAAAAACAGAAGCCTGGAAAGATAAAGTGACCTTTTATAGGTCACACAGCTCTAGAGATGGAATTTAAACTAGGTCAGTCTGACTCCAGCTTATTCCTGCTCTACCGTGCAGTTGATTCCAATCACATTCAGTTGACAGGCTGGGGACGTTGGTGGTGTGGCCACAGCTCCCATGCTGTCTGTCTGGTGGGCACTGGGTAGTTTGGCTTGCCTGTCACTGTATCCCTGACCCCTACCCCATTCCTGCCAATGGGAAGCTCACACAGCCAGCAGACCAGAAGGAAAAGAAGTGAAACTGTGTTCTGGGAGTAAAAACGGTGCTGATGAAGGGGGAATAAGATCATTTCCACCCTCCTCACTGTAGTGACAATTCTTTGAGCCCTTCGTATGTGGCAGATACTGTGCTCAGGGCTTTGCACACCAAATGATTTAAGATTCTTATGACTACAAGTAAAGGAACCCCAACTAAATAAGGAAAACCCAACTAACGAACTGGCTCATAGAATTAGGAAGTCAGGAAGTGAATCTGGCTTCAAGCAATGCAAGATGATGTCTACATCATCTTCGTCATCTTGGCTGTATTTCCTTCTAAGAAGTGACTTCATCCACAGATAGACAGGCTCTCTCGGGATTTATATTCTCCCAGCTCAGTAACCCCAGAAAGAAGCAGTCCTTTCCCAAGGCAGGCTCTGGTTGGCTTTCTTGAGGCTTCAGCCCACCTCAGGGACCAATCACTGTTGCCAAAAAGGGGATCTCATGATTGGCTGGGCATGGTCTGTGCCCCTACCCTGTGCCCAGGAAGAGGCCAAGGCTCTGACTGAAAGTCTCAACAGAGCACATGGAATGAATAGCATGGATTCCCAAAGAAAGGAATGCTCCACAGACAAAAGAGTCAATGAGTGAATTCATGACTGTTTCACTATATATGCATTACTTCATGTAATCTGTACTATAATCTTCATTCTACAGAGGAGGAGAGAGATACAGAGAGACTGTGTCAGAAGGTCACACTTGGCTGGGCGCAGTGGCTCACGCCTGTAATCCCAGCACTTTGGGAGGCTGAGGCAGGCAGATCACTTGAGGTCAGGAGTTCAAGATCAGCTTGACCAAAATGGCAAAACCCTGTCTCTACTAAAAATACAAAAATTAGCCACGCATGGTGGCAGGCGCCTACATTCCCAGCTACTTGGGAGGCTGAGGCAGGAGAATCACTTGAACCCAGGAGGTGGAGGTTGCAGTGAGCCGAGATTGCGCCACTGCACTCCAGGCTGGGTAAGAGAGTGAGACCCTGTTTCAGAAAATAAATACATAAAATTTTAAAAAATTTTAAATTAAAAAAAAAAAAGGTCACACTCATGCAGGCACAGTGGCTCATGCCTGTAATCCCAGTACTTTGGGAGGCCAGATTGCTTGAGGCCAGAAGTTCAAGACCAGCCTGGGCAACACAGCAAGACCTTGTCTCTACAAAATAAAGAAATCAGCTGGGCATGGCAGTGCATACCTGTAGTAACAGCTACATGGGAGGCTGAGGCAGGAGGATTGCTTGAGCCCAGAAGTTCAAGGCTGCAGTGAGCTGTCCTCACACCACTGCACTCCAGCCTCGGCAACAGAGTGAGAGTGTGTCCTTCACCCCAACCCCCAGAAAAAAGCCAAAGGGGAAAAAAAAAAGGTCACACTCTCAATAATGGCCCAGCAAGGAGTGGAACCTGGGGTTGCCTGGCTCCACAAAGCACCTACTTTTACACATGGTCATTTACTGTCCTCATAGGCTCTGCAGAGCTGAAGGACATGCATGGGAAAAAGGGGTATCTAGGAGGAACTGGGGAGCGGGAGAGGAGAATGAAGATCTTTGCAAAGTATCGCTGGGCCCTGCCTTTAGTGGTCTACAGTAATTTCTAATAGGGAAAGGTCCAAGTGCCCACTGTGGGCATGGAGCTCACCAATACGTATGCTCAAAGGCTCTGCTGTACCCCTTGGCTTGGAACCCTGACTGGGGATCCACCAGCTTGTTTTCTACTCTTTGGACATGAGTCAGGCTTTGCCCGGGGCTCAGGTTTGGGACTGAGCTGTGTTGCTTGCTGTCTGTATGTTCTTACATGTAGGAAGCAGCCCTCATCAAAACCAGCTTGTCAAACAGCATGCCAGCCACCCTGTTCCCTAATAGGGAATCTCTACCCACACCAACTCTACCCCAGCTAATTCCTCTTACAAGCCACAGCCTCTCCCATCCCTTGGATTTGGCACCTCATGTTGCTCCTTTGCTTGCCGGGAAAGCTCTTCTTCTACCCTCTCTCCTGCCTGACTCCTCATTCTGTGGAATTCAGCTCAAAGGTCACTTCTTTCATGAAGCATCTATGTCATGCCTACTGCCTCCCCCTGGTCTAGAGGCTGCTTCTCGGTACTTACCTCTAATATAGCACTAATCACTTTCTGATGAAATTTTTTTTACTGGTCTGTTTTCCTCACCAAAATCTAAGATCTCTGAGGATAAGAACTTCATCTTTGAAAACAGTTGGTGCTCCATACATTTGCACTGAATTGACAGATGAATGAAGGACACTACTAGGACCCATGGCATTCTCTTTGCGGGTTTGTGCTCTAGAAATCAAGTTTCCCTAGGGTATATGTTGTTGTCAGAGGCATTCAAACCAGAGCGACTCCATCTTGAACAGGAGCTGAGTAAAATAATGCTGAGACCTACTGGGCTGCATTCCCAAAAAGTTAAGGCATCCTTAGTCACGCGATGATGAGATAGGAGGTCGGCACAACATACAGGTCATAAAAGACCTTGCTGATAAAACAGATTGCAGTAAAGACACCGGCTAAAACTCAACAAAACCAAGATGTTGATGGAAGTGACCTCTGGTCATCCTCACCACTCATTATACACTAATTACAATGCAGTAGCATGCTAAAAGACACTCCCACCAGTGCCACGACAGTTTACAAATGCCATGGCAACATCAGGAAGTTACCCTATATGGTCTAAAAGAGGCGGAAACCCTCAGCTCCGGAAACTGCCCACCCCTTTCCTGAAAAATCATGAATAATTCACCCCCTGTTTAGCATATAATCAAGCAGTAAGTATCCTTAGTCCAGCAGCCCAAGCTGCTGCTCTGCCTATGGAGTAGCCGTTCTTTTATTCCTCTATTTCCTTAATAAACTTGCTTTCACTTTATGGACTCTCCCCAAACTCTTTGTTGTGTGAGGTCCAAGAACCCTCTCTTGAGGTCTGTATCGGGACCCCCTTTTCCGATAACACCGGGGGTGCTGACAGGGCAGAAATGCAGCCAGGATCCTTGAGATTTCATTGGCAAATCCCTCCAATTCCAAGCATTCAGGGTGGGTTTTAAAGGGCCCCAGGTTCTTTGCTGGCTTCTTTCTGCCTTGGAGAAAATGAAGTAGAATTTAGTTCTTAGGTAAATCATAGACTTGTGTAGAATGTTGGAGTCATGGAAGCTTAGATGAGCAGGTGGAGACGGGGCAGGGAAAAGTTTTCCTCTACCTTGTTAGGATAATGACTGGGGGCCTGCAAATTAAACTGACAAAAGACAGATTAGCATGAGAAGAGATGGATTTAATCATTTAATCATATCCTTAAAGGAATTCACACAAAAATGTGACTCAGGAAGGCATTAGAATTGGGAGTTTATATACCATCTTAACAGAGGAAGGAAAAGGGAGAAGGGCACTTACAGGAACACATGACTTTTAGGAAAGAGAGATGGGCCCTTAGGAGAATAGATGGGAGATATGATAATTTTGTGACAGTCTGTTTAGGTGTGGTGACTTCTAGCCTTCAGAGATAAGAGTCAGTCTTCCCTGATTGCTCTGGGAGGGGATTTATAATTGAGTTCTTTTGGGAGGCTCTACTTTTAGGCAGATCAAAGATTTCAGGAACTCAAATCCCTTCTGCTCATAATAATTTTTATGCCATGGCAGCATATTCTAGACCCCTTCACTGAAAAGTCCAGGGATTAGATACCAACTACATCATTTAAAGCTGGATCTAGGAGCTCAAACCATTTCATCAAGTCTCAGTTATTTTTCTGTCTCTTACACATGTCAGTTAATCAATCTGTTGTCCTCTCCCTCCCTCTCTATGCTGTCTTTCTCTGTGATGGCTTCATTCTCAGGCAAGCTCCTCCCATGTCAGGACCAGATGGCTCCCAGCACCTCCAGATATGCATCAAGCCAATTGCTGGCAATTTTACTTTTTCCAAGAGTTCCAGCAAAATCCCCTGGATTGGGTTTCACTGGATCCAGCAGAAGAAGAAATCTGTTGATTGGCCAGGCCGGGCACACATGCCCACCCTCAAGCTGGGAGGGTGGAAAGGCAAAGTCAGCCTCACCCAAACCGCATGGACTGAGTGGAGGCGGGGTGGTTTCCTGGAGGATAACTAGGGTGCTGCTAACAGAAGGAGCAGAGTGGATGCTCGGCAAGGGAAAACCACAGATGTCCTCTGTACAGAGTGACTCTACAGTGTAAGAAAAGCTGAATCACAGAGTCGTGGGATCACAGAGTCTCAGGAGACCCCTTCAAAGTGGGCTCCTCCAGTTCTTTCTGTGGCAGCTGCTTGCCCGGTGCCTCAGGGAGCCCCATGCTGTCCCTGACTGATGCCTGACTGCTGGGCAGCCTGGGGAATCGGGGCGAGGGTCCCCCTGGCATTCCCCCCTCCTTCCTCACTGCTCTTCTGCTGGAAGATTCTGGGTCACAGCTGCCCACCAGGCGCCTTGTTTATGCTCCTTCCCAGCGAGCTCTGGGTTCTGGCCATCTGCCAGGCTGGCTGCCAGCCACACTGACCACAGACTACATTCTCTCTCCCTGACACACAGGCCCAGTCGGAAGGACATCCGGGGCTCCTCCAGGGACAGCAGCAGGCCAGGGCACAGAGAGCGGTCCTCTTGGAGGCCGAGGCCTCAGGCCTCTTCTAGACTAGGATAGTGGTCTCCCCTCTCACCTTCCACCAGAGCCACAGCCACGCCTCTCCAGCCACACACTGGAGCATGCTGTTCAGATCTGCTCAGACACTCTTAAGGCTTGGGCCATTACGTTTCTCCCAAGTGAGAGCCAGCAGCAAGAGGAAAAGAAGGGTTAACCTAAACAGAGCCTTACCGAGTAGAAAGGCCAGACCTTCTTCCTCTCCCCACAACCGGGTCTCAAAGAGATTCCCCAGTGACTCCTGCTATCCCTTCTTCTTTTCCTCCTTCCCTGTTCACTGCTCCCTCCACAGAACATTCCAGCAGAAAGACAGCTTTAAAAACACCTAATCTGGGATAGCTCAGTGGCTCACGCCTGTAATGCCAGCCTTTTGGGAGGCTGAGGTGGGCGGATCGCTTGAGCCCACAAGCTCAAGGTGTGCCTGGGCAACATAGGGAGACCCTGCCTCTACAGATAATTTTTAAAAAAATTAGCCAGGCCAGGTGGCACAGACTTGTGGTCCCAGCTACTCAAGAAGCTGAGGCAGGAGGATCACCTGAGCCTGGGAGGTTGAGGTTACAGTAAGTCATTATCGCACTAGTGCACTCCAGCCTGAGCGACAGAGGAGACCCTGTCTCAAAAGAAAAAAAAAAAAGAAAAAAAGCCCGGGCACGGTGGCTCACACCTGTAATCCCAGCACTTTGAGAGGCTGAGGAGGGTAGATCACGATGTCAGGAGTTTAAGACCAGCCTGGCCAAGATGGTGAAACCCCATCTCTACTAAAAAGGCAAAAAATTAGCCAGGCGTGCTGGTAGGTGCCTGTAATCCCAGGTACTCGGGAGACTGAGGCAGAGAATTGCTTGAACCCGGGAGGCAGAGGTTGCAGTGAGCCTAGATCTCGCCACTGCACTCCAGCCTGGGCTACAGATGGAGACTCTGTCTCAAAAACAAAACAAAACAACACAAACAAACAAAAAAACCCACCTAATCTGGAGATGGCAGGCTGGCAGCTCACAGTCCAGAATACGTTGTACTTGGCCCTCCTACTTTTTAAGAAAAATTTAAGCCAATGTTTTAATAATTGGGAAATTTCAAATAAAAATTGATGTGTTCAATTTCTCTAGAAAGTGTGTAAGATCTGCTAACATTGGGCATCCATGTCCACATGGCACCAATCAGCATATGCTGAGTGCCAGTTGCCCTAAAGACAGAGTAGGCATCCTACATGTTCCCCATAGACAGTCAGCAGGCCCCTCTTATTCCCCTCCACTGAGACCAAGTGCCAGTTGTCATTTTCCTTCACTCCTTTTTTTTTTTTTTTGAGACTCAGTCTTGCTCTGTCACCCAGGCCGGAGTGCAGTGGGGCAATCTCAGCCTGCTGCAACCTCGGCTTCCCAGGTTCAAGTGATTCTCTTGCCTCAGCCTCCTGAGTATCTGGGATTACAGGTACATGCCATCATGCCTGGCTAATTTTTGTATTTTTAATAGAGATGGGGTTTCACCATGTTGGCCAGGCTGGTCTCAAACTCCTGACCTTAAGTGATCCACCTGCCTTGGCCTCCCAAAGTGCTGGGATTACAGGTGTGAGCCACCACGCCCCGCCATCATTTTCCTTCACTCTTGCATTTTTTTTTAATTACTTTAGATAGTCTGCCTCTATGGATTCATCAGAAATAGGAAACGAGACTGAGAGTGTGGCATGTTTCAAGGAAATCAGAAGAGAACCTACCTGTTTACAGAGGAAATGAATATTCCTAGACGTTTCTATTATTGGCATGACCCCAGTGTAAGCATTTGCATTTGTAATCCCAATCTCATCAACCCCCTGCTAGTTTGCAGTAGGACTCATCTAGGCCCAGAAAGGTACATCCAGTCCCTTGGCCAAGGCTGGGCTGAGTCAGAAAAAAGGGGATGTAAAGGGGGTTTGGGGTTCCCTCCATCCACACCTGCTCTCAGCATAAATGAAGACATCTTTTCAGAAGCAACATCACGGTCATCTCCATGCCTCTCACTTTAAGGGGGAATTTAGCCAGGCTTGGTGGCACATGCCTGTAGTCCCAGCTACTCAGAAGGCTAAGACGAGAGGGTTGCCAGAGCCCAGAAGTTCGAGTCCTGCCTGGGCAACATAGTGAGATCCCATCTCTAAAAAAATTTTAAAAAGAGGGAGCCAGCCGGGCACGGCAGCTCACGCCTGTAATCCCAGCACGTTGGGAGACTGAGGTGGGTGAACCACCTGAGGTCAGGAGTTCAAGACCAGCCTGACCAATATGTGAAACCCCGTCTCTACTAAAAATACAAAAATTAGCTGGGCATAGTGGCGTGTACCTGTAGTCTCAGCTACTTGGGAGGGTGAGACAGTAGAACTGCTTGAACACAGGAGGCGGAGGTTGCAGTGAGCTGAGATGGTGCCACTGCACTCCAGCCTGGGCAACAGAGCAAGATTCTGTCTCAAAAAAAAAAAAAGGGCTGGCACAGTGACTCATGCCTGTAATCCTAGCACTTTGGGAGGCTGAGGGGGGCAGATCATGAGGTCAGGAGTTCAAGACCAGCCTGGCCAACATGGTGAAGCCCCATCTCTACAAAAATATGAAAATTAGCTGGGCGTCATGGCGGGTGTCTGTAATTCCAGCTACTTGGGAGGCTGAGGCAGAAAAATCGCTTCAACCCAGGAGACGGAGGTTGCAGTGAGCCAAGATCGCGTGACTGCACTCCAGCCTGGGCCACAGAGCAAAACCCTGTCTCAAAAAAAAAAAAAAAAAAAGAAAGCCTTTGAGGAAAGAAGGGTGGGAAGGACCAAAGGCCATCATCTGAGGAACCGTCTAGGAGCCGGGAGCTGACCTGTTCTCAGGGCTCCAGGCTCACTGCAGCGATGCCGGGAAGCTGACTTCTCACCAGAGGGAAGAAGTTTCTGTTGAATCTTGTTGCTTGAATGGGCTGCCTGTAGAGACAGGAAGTTCCTGCTCTTGAAGACCATCAGGAAAGACACAAGACCACTGGGGATGCTGTAGGAAGAGTTAAGATAGAGGGTCTGGGTTGAGCTGACGTTATTTTTTGGAGGATCTCTGATAAATATCAGAGGCTTTGGGAGCCCCCTAAAATTACAAAAAGTTACATGTCTTAGGAGAGCATTTATGACTTTTTTCAGATTCAAAGGGACACCTGAGCCACAAAAACATTATCATCCTCAAAAAACAAAACATAGAACTACCATATGATCGATCCAGCAACCCCACTGCTAGGTATGTGTTCAAAAGAAAGGAAATCAGTTTGTCCAGAGCTATCTGTACCCTTGTGTTTATCACAGCACTACACAATAGCCAAGATATGTAATCAACCTCAGTGTCTGATATGGTTTGGCTGTGTCCCACGTGAATCTCACCTTGAATTGTAACAATCCTCACGTGTCAAGGGGAGGGCCAGATAATTGAATCATGGGGCGGTTTCACCCATACTGTTCTCCTGGTAGTGAATAAGTCTTACGAGACCTAATGTTTTTTTTTTGTTTGTTTTTGAGACGGAGTCTCACTCTGTCTCCCAGGCTGGAGTACAATGGCACATTCAGCTCACTGCAACCTCCACCTCCTGGGTTCAAGCAATTCTCCTGTCTCAGCCTCCCGAGTAGCTGGGACTACAGGCACCCGCCACCACGTCTGGCTTATTTTTGTACTTTTAGTAGAGACAGGGTTTCACCATGTTGACCAAGCTAGTCTTGAACTCCTGACCTCTGGTGATCCGCCTGCCTCGGCCTCCCAAAGTGCTGGGATTACAGGCGTGAGCCACAGTGACCGGCAGGGGTTGCCATTCTTTACTCCTTTACTTTCTTAATAAACTTGCTTTCAGACCGGGCACAATGGCTCACGCCTGTAATCCCAGCACTTTGGAAGGCTAAGGTGGGCGGATCACCTGAGGTCAGGATTTTGAGACCAGCCTGGCCAACATAGTGAAACCCTGTTTCTACTAAAACTACAAAAAAAAAAAATTAGCCAGGCCTGGTGGCAGGTGCCTGTAATCCCAGCTACTCAGGAGGGTGAGGCAGGAGAATAGCTCAAACCTAGGAGGCAGAGGCTGCAGTGAGCCAAGCGTGCCACTGCACTCCAGCCTGAGTGACAAGAGCCAGACTCTGTCTCAAAAAAAACAAAAAAACAACCAAAAAAAACTTGCTTTCGCTTTACTCTATGGACTCTCCCCAAATTCTTTCTTGCATGAGGTTCAAGAAACTTCTCTGGTGGTCTGGATCAGGAGGACCCCTTTCTGGTAACAAAACCAAAAAGTACACACATAACCAACTTCAGTTAAAGACAAATGTCAAGAATACAATAATACCAGGTCGAACGAGAGAGAGTGAAGAGATGGGGCTGTCATGGGCAGGATTCTCTGAGTGGGTGCTGGCTGAGTTTCCCTCCTGCCAGCTGCCAGCGAACTTAAAACCCGACCATGGCCTTCATTCCTCATAAGATCCCCAAGAGGAAGCTGTTTCATCCTTGTTTTACTGTGAGGGAATGAGGCTTCCGGAGGTTAAATAACTTACCCAGGCACAGAGCTTGGAAGTGGCCTGCAGGGATTCGAACCACCACACCCCTTGCACTGCAGTCTGTTTACTTCTCTGACATTGTGTTGGCTCCATTGTGAAATGAGTGGGTTGGCCTAAGACTCCTAAAGGGTCCTTCCTCTAAAATCATATGTATAGAGAGTGTACAAAGGAGATCTGCCGGCAACTGACGCCTCGGAGAGCAGGTGTTCGGGCTATTTTCTCTCCCCACAAGGAATAAAATACTAATTATGACATGAAAACTGAGAGGGCCAGGCTTACTGATTTTCTACTGCTCATCAGGGGATTCAGAGAAAGCGTATCAGTGGTTTAGCAGTTGCAGGAACAGGTCAGTAGTTAAGATACCAAATGCAAATACCTCAGGCTCGGAAATTCCTGCCCTGTTGAAACAAAGGACGGGACCTCAGGCGGTTTGCTCGCAGGGCTCCTGCAGGTGGACCGTCCCAGCCAGGAGTTTAGTGTGTGTGGGAGCCTGCTTCTAGATGTTTATGGTCAGTGGGTTCACACTCACTCACAGGAGCATCCTCCTCTGACTCTGCAGCCAAATCTGAGTCCCACGTGGCCTTGGCTGTGAAGCTGCACCCCCGACTGAGACCACAGACCGCGTTTGCCAACTTGCTTGTTCTGGCCTCCTAGCTCTTGGATTCTCACTTTTTTGGACTACATCTAAGAAAAAGTGGTCATAATAAATATTTGGCTCCTGTTCTAACTGACCTTATAAGATGATGCCATTTCCTAACTGACCTTATAAGATGATGTCATTTAATTTTTTTTAACTGTGGTAAAATATATGTAACATAAAATTTACTTTTTTTTTTTTGAGACAGAGCCTAGCTCCGTCACCACACTGGAGTACAGTGGCGCGATCTCGGCTTCAATGCAACCTCCATCTCTTGAGTTCAAGCAATTCTCCTGCCTCAGTCTCCCAAGTACCTGGGATCACAAGCACATGCCGCCACGCCCAGCTGATTTTTGTATTTTTAGTAGAGACGGGGTTTCACCATGTTGGCCAGAATGGTCTCTATCCCCTGGCCTCGTGATCCGCCCACCTCAGCCTCCCAAATTGCTGGGATTACAGGTGTGAGCCACTGTGCCCGGCCTTTTTTGTTTGTTTGTTTGTTTTTTGAGACAGAGTCTCGCTCTGTCGCCCAGGCTGGAGTGCAGTGGCGCAATCTCGGCTCACCGTAAGCTCTGCCTCCCAGGTTCACGCCATTCTCCTGCCTCAGCCTACTGAGTAGCTGGGACTACAGACACCCACCACCACACCCAGCCAACTTTTTGTATTTTTAGTAGAGACGGGGTTTCACCGTGTTAGCCAGGATGGTCTCAATCTCTTGACCTCGTGATCCGCCCGCCTCGGCCTCCCAAAGTGCTGGGATTACAGGCGTGAGCCACTGCGCCCGGCCTCAGAGGGGTCTTTTTAAAGTACAAATCCAGAGGCTGGGAGTGGCGGCTCACGCCTGTAATCTCAGCACTTTGGGAGGCCAAGGTGGGTGGATCACATGAAGCCAGGAGTTTGAGACCAGCCTGAGCAACATGGTGAAACCCCGTCTCTACTAAAAATACAAAAATTAACTGGGCGTGGTGGCAGGCGCCTGTAATCCCAGCTACACAAGAGGCAGCGGCAGGAGAATGGCTTGAACCCGGGAGGCGGAAGTTGCAGTGAGCAGAGATCATGCCACTGCATTCCAGTCTAGGCAGCAGAGTGAGTGAGACTCCATCTCGAAAAATAAATAAATAAATGAAAAATAAAGTACAAATTCGGTCCTGCCACTGGACTGATAAAAACTCTTCAGTGTCTTCCTGAGAGCCTCAAGAAAAAGTCTAGGCTGGCTTATAAATTCCTATGTGTTCCTGCTCATGTTTCCCTCTTCATGACAGTCAGACAGAAGACTCCCAATGCAGCCTTCATCCAGGGTTTCTCCACCTTGACACTATTGACATTTTGGGAGAAATCATTCTTTTTTTTTTTTTTTTTTTTCTTGAGCTGGAGTCTTGCTCTGTCTCCCAGGCTGCAGTGCGGTGGCGCAATCTCAGCTCACTGCAACCGCCGCCTCCCAGGTTGAAGCGATTCTCCTGCCTCAGCCTCCCGAATAGCTGGGATTACAGGCGTGTGCCACGACGCCTGGCTAATTTTTGTATTTTTAGTAGAGATGGGGTTTCGCCATGTTGGCCAGGTTGGTCTCGAACTCCTGACTTCAGGTGATCCACCCGCCTCGGCCGGATTGTTGGGATTACAGGCGTGAGCCACCGCGCCAGGCCAAAATCATTCTTTGTTGTTGGTGCTGTCCTGTGCATCTCAGGATGTTCTTTGGCTTCTACCCACTAGATGCCAGAATCACCTCTCCCCAACCTCACCCCCAGTCATGATAACCAAAAGTTTCCAGCCACTACCAAGTGTCCCCTGGGGTACAAAATCAGCCTACACCACTCTCTGTCCTTGGTGGCTACAGGAGCATTTACTTACCTGGCAAAATCTCACAGTCTTCAGGTTTCTCTCCTAAATGGCCCCAACACGCTGTACCTGTGTTTTCCCCACTAGACTGTGAACATCCTGAGGACAAGGACCATGTCTAATTCATCTTGGTGTCCTCAGCAGCACGAGTCAGAAGCCATTTGTCAGAGTTTCTGTGCTTTGTGGGAGGAGAGGGTGGTATGAACAGGTGGAAGACAAGTCTCTTGGTGTACACATTTGCCGGCTGTGTCTGTTTACATTCCATTTATGCAGTTCCTGCTATATGTAAGCAAAAGGTACAAGTAGCATCTCAATTTAATTTTTGAAACCTTATGTGTTAGGGATTCTGATCCCATTTTACAGAGAAGAAGAAACCAAGGCATAAAGAGAAATGACTCGGCCAGGCACAGGGGCTCACACCTGTAATCCTAGCACTTTGGGAGGCCAAAGTGGGCAGATTGTCTGAGCTCAGGTGTTTGAGACCAGCATGGGCAACATGGTGAAACCCCATCTCTATTAAAATACAAAAAAAAAAAAAAAAATTAGCTGTGTGTGGCAGTGTGCGCCTGTAGCCCCAGCTACTCGGGAGGCTGAGGCACGAGAATTGCTTGAACCCAGGAGGCAGAGGCTGCAGTAAGCCGAGATCATGCCACTACACTCCAGCCTGGTGACAGAGCGAGACTCCATCTCAAAAAAAAAAAAAAAAAGAAAAAAAGAAATGACTCACCCAAGATTCCATATAACCTGGAAGTAGCATGGCTGGTATTCAAACCCGGGATTCTCTGGTTCTAATGCCCCTGTTCCTATTAGTTTCATATTCTCCTCCTGTTGTGATTGTAAACCTAGAGGCTCAAATTCATCAGAATATCAGGGTTAGGTGGACCTTTAGAATTGCACCATTTCAGGCACATGCTGGTAGGTCCTAACCTCTGTGCTAACTCCGATCCATTGGTGGTAGCTGATGAGAACACTGTGTTGACAATAATTCTGAGGCTGATTAACACATGTACCATCATCAATTGGTGAACCCTGCCATGGCAGGGGTGTGTGTAGCAGAATGTAGGCTGTCAGGCATCCCAGAACTGGTCCAAACCCCTTACTTCATAAGTGGAGAAACCAAGGCCCAGAAAGTTGATGACCAAAACCTGTTACCATCTGTCTTTTTTTTTTTTTTCTTTTTTTGAGACAGAGTGTCACACTGTTGCCCAGGCTGGAGTGCAGTAGCATGATCTTGGCTCACTGCAACCTCTGCCTCCCAGGTTCACGTGATTCTCCTGCCTCAGCCTCCCGAGTAGCTGGGACTACAGGTGCCCATCACCACACCTGGCTAATTTTTTGTATTTTTAGTAGAGATGGGGTTTCACTATGTTGGCCAGTGTGGTCTCGAACTCCTGACCTCATGATCTGCCCACCTCAGCCTCCCAAAGTGCTGGGATTACAGGCATGAGCCACTGTGCCCGGCTACTATCTGTCTTTTTAAATATAGCCATCTAGTGACTGTGAAGTATTCTCTCATTGTAGTTTTGATTTGCATTTACCTGATTGCTAGTGATATTCAGCATCTTTTTGTAAGCTTCTTGGCGATTTGTCTATCTTCTTTGGACAAATGCCTACTCAATGTCTTTGTCCTTTTTTAAAAAAAACTTTTTTTTCAGATGGGGTCTCACTATGTTGCCCAGGCTGGTCTCAAACTCCTGGGCTCAAGTGATACCTGCCTTGGCCTCCCAAAGTGCTGGGATTACAGGCATGTGGCCACTGCACTTGGCCTTCTTTGTCCATTTTTAAATTGGGTTGTCTTATTATTATTATTATTTTTTGAGACAGGGTCTCACTCTGTCATCCATGCTGGAGTGCAACGCCATGATCTTGGCTCTCTGCAACCTCCGCCTCCCAGGCTCAAGTGATCCTCGCACCTCAGCCTCCCGAGTTGATGGGACTACAGGTGTGTGCCACCACACCCGGCTAATTCTTGGTAGTTTTGTAGAGATTGGGTTTCGCCATGTTGCCCAGGATGGTCTTGAACTCCTGAGCTCAAATGATCCACCTGCCTTGGCCTCCCAAGATACTGAGATTATAGATGTGAGCCATTGTACCCTGCTGGGTTGTTTTATTATTATTGAGTTGCAGGTTTTTTTTTTTTTTTTTTTTTTTTTTTTTTTTTTTTTATTGAGACTGAGTTTCGCTCTTGTTGCCCAGGCTGGAGTGCAATGGCATGATCTCAGCTCTCTGCAACCTCTGCCTCCCAGGTTCAAGCAATTCTCCTGCCTCAGCCTCCTGAGTAGCTGGGATTACAGGCATGCGCCACCACATCAGGCTAATTTTGTATTTTTAGTAGAGACAGGGTTTCTTCATGTTGGTCAGGCTGGTCTCGAACTCCCGACCTCAGGTGATCCGCCCATCTCTGCCTCTCAAAGTGCTGGGATTATAGGCATGAGCCATCGTGCCTATCTGTAAGTGTTTTTATACATTCTAGATACAACTCCCTTATCAGATGTATAATTTGCAAAAGTTTTTCCCCATTCTGTGCGTTGTCTTCACTTTCAACACAGGCTTTAAAACCAGGATTGGGTTCAAATTCCAGGTCTTCTACTTCTCTGTGACCTTAGGCAAGTTATTTAACCTCTCTCACCTTCAATTCCTTATCTGGAAAACAGGCATAAAAATACCTATGTTACAGGCATGCTGTGAAGATAAAAACAGATAAACAGTGCAAACAAAGTGGTATGGCTAGATGCCATAGAGGTAACAACAAGCATGGGTAAGTATAACATGGAATCAATGAGTAAGTCAGAAAAGTAACAATGCATCAAACTCCCAAAGCCTTCTGGTGCAATAATTCCCAAACTTGTTTTGGGAGTATCTAAGAGGGTCTCTAGCCACCTTAGAGGATTCTGTAAAAATCTCAGAGTTAATAGCAATTTATTTTAGGATCAAAACAAAACCTAATGCTGCATGTCATAAAACAGTTGGTTGCGCAAGATACTTCTGTGTGATAGGAATGAGTAATGAGGAGGGGGACAATGGTTAGAAATCAAGCAAATCAAATCAGACATCCAGCGGGCGCAGTGGCTCATGCCTGTAATTCCAGCACTTTGGGAGGCCGAGGCGGGCAGATCACTTGAGATTAGGAGTTTGAGACCAGCCTGGCCAACACGGTGAAACCCCATCTCTACTGAACATAAAAAAATTGGCCGGGCGCAGTGGCTCACATCTGTAATCCCAGCACTTTGGGAGGCCGAGGCAGGTGGATTGTTTGAGATCAGGAGTTCGAGACCAGCCTGACCAACACAGTGAAACCCCGTCTCTAATAAAAATATAAAATTAGCCAGGTTGGTGGCACACACACCTGTAATCCAACTACTCAGGAGGCTGAGGCAATAGAATCGCTTGAACCCAGGAGGCAGAGGTTGCACTGAGCTGAGAACGCACCACTGCACTTCTGCCTGGGTAACAGAGCAAGACTCTGTCTAAAAAAAGAAAAAAAAAATTAGCCGGGAATGGTAGCAGGCACCTGTAATCCCAGCTACTCTAAAGGCTGAGGCAGGAGAATCTCTTGAACCTGGGAGGCAGAGGTTGCAGTGAGCCAAAATCATGCCATTCATTGCACTCCAGCCTGGGCAACAAGAGCAAAACTCCATCTCAAAAAAAAAAAGGCACGGTGGCTCATGCCTGTAATCCCAGCACTTTGGGAGGCCGAGGTAGATGGATCACGAGGTCAGGAGTTCGAGACCAGCCTGGCCAAGATGGTGAAACCCTGTCTCTACTAAAAATACAAAAATTAGCCAGGCGCGGTGGTGAGCACCTGTAATCCCAACTACTCAGGAGGCAGAGGTTGCAGTGAGCCAAGATCGCACCACTGCACTCTAGCCTGGGAGACAGAGCAAGACTCCGTCTCAATTAAAAAAAAAAAAAAAATCAGACATCCACAAGCAAAAAATGAACCTCAACCTAAACCTTATACCTTATACACAAGTTAAATTGAAATGGATCATAGACTTACATGTAAAATGTAAAACTATAGAACTTTAAAAAAATAGGTGAAAATTCAGTATCTAGGGCTAGGCAAGTTCTTACACTTGACACTAAAAAGCATGATTTCGCCGGGCTCAGTGGCTTATGCCTGTAATCCCAGGGCTTTGGGAGGCCGAGGTGGGCAGATCACCTGAGGTCAGACCAGCCTGGCCAACATGGTGATACCCTGTCTCTATTAAAAATACAAAAATTAGCTGGGCATGGTGGTGCATGCCTATAATCCCAGCTACTTGAGAGGCTGAGGCAGAAGAATCACTTGAACCCAGGAGGTGGAGGTTGCAGTAAGCCGAGTTGTTGCCACTGCACTCCAGCCTGGGCGACAAGAGCAAGACTCCATCTCAAAAAATCAATCAATAAATAAATACAAATAAAAAGCATGATTTATATAATAAGAACTTCATCAACTGAACTTTATTGAAACTTCAAACTTTTGTTCTGTGAAAGCCCCTGTGAAGACAATGAAAAGACAAAGTACATGTTGGAGAAAATATTTGCAAGCCATATATCTGACAGAGGATTAATATCTAGAATATAGCAAAAACTCTCAAACTTGACCGGTTGTGGTGTGCTGTAATCCCAGCACTTTAGGAGGCCGAGGTAGGAGGACTGCTTGAACCCAGGAGTTCAAGACCAGCCTGGACAACACAGTGACAACCCATCTCTACAAAATATTTAAAATACAGCTGGGCATGGTGGTGCACATCTGTAGTTCCAGCTATTCCGGAGGCTGAGGTGGGAGGATTGCCTGAGCCCAGGAGTTGGAGGCTGCAGCAAGCCATAACTGTGCCACTGTACTTCAGCCTGGATGACAGAGTGAGACCCCACTCGACTCAACTCCAACAAACAAAGAACAAAAACAAAAAAAACAAAAAAACCCTCAAACTCAATAGTTAAAAAAAAAAAATACAAACAATCTGGTTGGAACATGAAGCAAAAGTTCATCAAAGGGAATATATAAATGAGAAATAAGTATATTTTCACATTCAATATTATTCACCGTTAGGGCAATGCAAATTAAAAACCACAGTGGGTTATCACTTACATAAGTATCCGAATGACTAAAATAAAAAATAGTGACAACAACAAATGCTGGTGAGGATGCAGAGAAACTGGATCACTCATACATTGCTGATGGAAATATAAATGGTACAGACACTGTGAAGAACAATTGGGCAGATTCTTAAAAAACTAAACATGCAACTACCATACAATGCTGCAATTGCGCTCGTAGGCATTTATCCCAAGAAAATAAAACTTACAGTTACACAAAGCCTGTATAGAAGTGCATATAGCAGCCAGGCGCGGTGGCTCACGCCTGTAATCCCAGTACTTTGGGAGGCTGAGGCGGGTAGATCACGAGGTCAAGAGATCGAGACCATCCTGGCCAACATGGTGAAACCCTGTCTCTACTAAAAATACAGAATTAGCTGGGGGGGGGGGGGGGGGGGTGCGCGCCTGTAGTCCCAGCTGCTCGGGAGGCTGAGGCAGGAGAATCACTTGAACCCAGGAGATGGAGGTTGCAGTGAGCCGAGATCATGCCACTGCACTCCAGCCGGGCAACAGAGTGAGACTCCGTCTCAAAAAAAAAAAAAAAAAAAAAGAAAAAGAAATGTGTATAGCAGCATGATTTGTAATAGCCAAAACTGGAATCAACCTACAGCTCTTTCAACAGGTGAACAGTCAAACAAATGGTGAAAGCTACATACCATGAAATAGTACTCAAAAACAAAAAGGAAGGAAATACTGATATATGCAACCACTGAGAAGAATCTCCAGGGAATTAAGCTAAGTGAAAAAAGCCAATTCCCAAATAATATTTACTGTATTATTCCACTTCCATAACATTTTGAAATGATAAAATTTTAGAAATGGAGGCAGATGAACAGTTGCCAGAGATTACGGATGAAGAGGAGAGGCAGGAGTTAGGTTTGGTGTGGTTATAAAAGAGCAACATGGCTGGGCGTGGTGGCTCACGCCTATATTCCCAGCACTTTGGAAGGCTCAGGTGGGTGAATCACCTGAGGTCAGGAGTTCGAGACCAGTCTGGCCAACATGGTGAAACCCAGTCTCTACTAAAAATAAAAACATTGCCTGGGTGTGGTGGCATGTGCCTGAATCCCAGCTACTCAGGAGGCTGAGGCAGGAGAATCGCTGGAACCTGGGAGGCAGAGGCTGCAGTGAGCCGAGATCGTGCCACTGCACTCCACCCTGGGCAACAGAGTAAGACTCCACCTCAAAAAAAAAAAAAAAAGAAAGAGCAACACAAGGGATCCTTGTGTGGTCATGGAACTGTTCTGTTTCTTGACTGTGACGGTGGACACAGGAATCTATACAGGTGATAAAATTGTGTAGAATGAGTACACTCACACCACACATTCACACACAAAAATGAGTCCAGGTAAAACTGGCAAAATATTTCTTACAACTTAATGTGAATGTACAATCATCTGAACAAGAACTTCTGTTAAAAAAATTAAGTAAATCTGTTATAATGATCATGTCAGCCCCTACTCTTCAACCTTACAATACCTTTGCACTTAGACTGTGTATGAGGAGGCTAAAACTGGGAGAAGTAATTCACTTGCCTGAGGATACACATTAGTAAGCATCTGACTCCAAAATCACATTCCCCACCGGGCGGGGTGGCTCACGCCTGTAATCCCAACACTTTGGGAGGCCAAGGCAGGCAGATTACATGACGTCAGGAGTTCAAGACCAGCCTGGCCAACATGGTGAAACTCCATCTCTACAAAAATACAAAAATTAGCCAGGCATGATGGTGTGTGCCTGTAATCCCAGCTACTCGGGAGGCTGAGGCAGGATAATCACTTGAACCTGGGAGGAGGAGTTTGCAGGTGAGCCAAGATGTGCCACTGCACCCCAGCATGGGCAAGAGAGCGAGTCTCCATCTCGAAAAAAACAAAACAAAACAAAAAAACCACATTCCCTCTGCTTCCTGCCAGGTGAGATCTTTTGTGGTGTCTCCTAACCCCTCTAAGGCCTATTCTGCCCACCTGGCTCGAATTCCGTACTGCTAACTCTCTGTTTGTTCATATTAAATTAAATTAAATTAATTAATTAATTTATTTATTTTTTGAGATGGAGTCTCACTCTGTCACCCAGGCTGGAGTACAATGGTGCAGTGGTGGCTCACTGCAACCACCACCTCCCAGGTTCAAGAGATTCTCCTGCCTCAGCCACCCAAGTAGCTGGGACTACAGGTGCATGCCACCACACCCAGCTAATTTTGCATATTTAGTAGAGACAGAGTTTCACCATGTTTGTCAGGCTGGTCGCGAGCTCCTGATCTCGTGATCTGCCTGCCTCGGCCTCCTAAAGTGTTGGTATTACAGGCATGAGCCACTGCGACCAACCTACTTTTTTTTAAATAGTAACTTCTGGAAAGTATTTGATTCCTGAAAACACTTGGCACATGGCCTTGTCAAGGTAACAACTCTTGACATCTTTAGACTGGTTGCTGGTGGTGGTGATCTGAGGCAGGCGGATCACTTGAGCAAGTTTCCAGATTATTGTGTGAGCCCAGACCTGCCTGCCTTTGAACCTCAACTCCTCCCTCCCTCTCACTCTGTGCAGTTGCACCTGTCTTCTCTTAATCCTTCCTGCCGAACTCCTTCCCTCTGCAGGGCCTTTGCACGTGCTGTTCCTGCTGGCAGGAAAATATTTTCCCTCTGGTTTTGTTAACTCCTACCCATCCTTTAGGCCTCAGCTTAAATGTCATTTCCTTGGCAAGGGATCTTATATGGCTTCACAGTCCCCTGTAATTTTTCTTTATGTAGTGTTCACAATTATAGTTAAATAATTATGCATATGCAATTACTTGTTTATTGACTCCCTTCCTTGCTAGAGGGAAGGCTCCCTGAGGCCAGCGGCTGTGTCTCTATGCTTACCAAGTCATCCCCAGTGTTAGGCCCAGTGCCTACCACATAGAAGGGGCTCAATAAATATTTCGTGATTAAAATAATTCAGGGAAATGTTTGAACTAGGGGAGCTGAGGTTATGTAATGCATAGAAGAAAGAAGACTGTAGTTGTACTCAAGAACCTGAGAACTAGTATGAAAAGAGGGCTTACTTTTAACTCTATTCCCTAAACAGTGTGAATTGTTCATTATGTGCATTTATTCATTGGGAAAAAGTTTTGAGTTTTTTTGTTGTTGTTGTTGTTTTTCTTTTTGTTTTTGGAGACAAGAGTTTCACTCTTGTTGCCCAGGCTGAATTGCAATGGTGTGATCTTGGCTCACTGCAACCTCCACCTCCTGGGTTCAAGTGATTCTCCTGCCTCAGCCTCTAGAGTAGCTGGGATTACAGTAACTGACCATCATGCCCAGTTAATTTTTGTATTATTAATAGAGACAGGGTATCACCATGTTGGCCAAGCTGGTCTCAAACTCCTGACCTCAGGTGACTCACCTGCCTCAGCCTCCCAAAGTGCTGGGATTACAAGTGTGAGCCACCGCACCTGGCCTTTTTTTTGAGATGGAGTTTTGCTCTTGTTTCCCAGGCTGGAGTGCAGTGGCGCGATCTTGGCTCACGCAACCTCTGACTCCCGGGTTCAAGTGATTCTCCTATCTCAGCCTCCTGAGTAGCTGGGATTACAGATGCACGCCACCAGCTTGGTTAATTTTTGTATTATTTATTTATTTTTTGAGACGAAGTCTTACTCTGTTGCCCGGGCTGGAGTGCAGTGGTGCAATCTCTGCTCACTGCAACCTTCACCTCCCTGGTTAAAGCGATTCTCCTGCTTCAGCCTCCCAAGTAGCTGGGACTATAGGCGCCTGCCACCACACCCAGTTAAGTTTTGTATTTTTAGTAGAGACAGGGTTTCACTACCTTGGCCAGGTTGGTCTCGAACTCCTGACCTTGTGATCCACCCACCTTGGCCTCCCAAAGTGCTGGGATTATAGGCGTGAGCCACTGCACCTGGCCATTTTTTGTATGTTTAGTAGAGACAGGGTTTCACCATGTTGACTAGGCTGGTCTCGAACTCCTGACCTCAGGTGATCCACCCGCCTTGGCCTCCCAAAGTGTTGGGATTAGAGGCGTGAGCCTGTGTGCCTGGCTGGAAAAAAGTTTTAATCAGAAGAACAAAGAATAAAAAAATCAGATGCCCTGCCTATAAATAAGGACATTTGAACCTAGATCTTCGGACACTCTCCATGTACCCACTCTCCTTCTCACTGATGTTTGGGAAAGTGACTTCAGAAGTCAAGTGGTCCATTACCCTAGCAGGTAAGGCTCTGCCAGTTGCTTGCATTGCTAAACAGGAAGCTTACTCTCTCCCAAGGACCCATAGGAAACTACATTGTATTCTGATTTTTCCTTGTGCTTAAAAATGCTACAACAGGCGTGGCACGGTGGCTCATGCCTGTAATCCCAGCACTTTGGGAGGCCGAGGCGGGCATATCATGAGGTCAGGAGATCAAGACCATCCTGGCTGACATGATGAAATCCCGTCTCTACTAAAATACAAAAAATTAGCTGGGCATGGTGGTGCGCACCTGTAGTCCCAGCTGCTTGGGAGGCTGAGGCAGGAGAATCGCTTAAACCTGGGAGGCAGAGATTGCAGTGAGCTGAAACCACGCCACTGCATTCCAGCCTGGCGACAGAGCAAGACTCCGTCTCAAAAAAAAAAAAAAAGCTACAACAGCCTGCCCCTACCAAGACAATGTCCTTCCTAGCCTGTCATGGATCCCAGTTAATACCAGGTCACCTGAGGTCCCAAATCATTCAGTCCTTTAAAAAATACTTGCCTGGGCATAGTGGTTTCCACCGGTAATCTCAGCACTTTGGGAGGCCGAGGCAGGCGGATCACTTGAGGTCAAGTGTTCGAGAACAGCATGGCCAATATGGTAAAACCTCATCTCTACTAAAAATACAGATTGGGCGCGGTGGCTCATGCCTGTAATCCCAGCACTTTGGGAGGCTGAGGAGGGCAGATCACTTGAGGTCAGAAGTTTGAGACCAGCCTAGCCAACATGGTGAAACCCTTCTCTACTAAAAATACAAAAAGTACCCGGGTGTGGTGGCACATGCCTGTAATCCCAGGTACTTGGGAGGCTGAGGCAGGAGAATTGCTTGAACCCGGGAGGCAGAGGTTGCACTGAGTGGAGATCACGCCACTGCACTCCAGCCTGGGCGACAGAGCGAGACTCCGTCTCAAAAAAACAGAAACAAAAACAAAAATTAGCTGGTTGTGGTGATGTGCACCTGTAGTCCCAGTTACTCGGGAGGCTGAGGCAGGAGAATCGTTTGAACCTGGGAGGCGGAGGTTGCAGTGAGCCGAGATCGCACCACTGCACTCCAGCCTGGTTGACAGAGTGAGACTCCATCTCAAAGAAACAAACAAATGAACAAACATAAAACCCTGACCTTTATCTAGAAAGAAAGGAAGGAAGGGAAAGAGAAAGAGAGATTGAGAAAGGGACAAAGAGAGAGAAAAAAAGCAAACAAGAAAGAGGCCGGGTGCCGTGGCTCATGCATATAATCCCAGCACTTTAGGAGGCTGAGGTGAGAGGATTGCTTGAGTCCAGAAGTACGAGACCAGCCTGGGCAATATAGTAAGACTTGTCTCTAAATAAACTAAGAAAGAAAGAGAGAAAGCGAGAAAAAGAAGAAAGAAGGAAGGAAGGAAGAAAATAAAAGAAAGAGAGAGAGAAAGAAAGAGAAAGAAAGAAAGAAAGAAAGAAAGAAAGAAAGAAAGAAAGAAAGAAAGAAAGAAAGAAAGAAAGATCTAACCTAACTTTGCTCACAGAATAAGGGTTGCTGCTAATTGCCTGCTCCCCTTTACCCTGGCCCTCCCCACTGGGACTTGGTTCAGGTTTCTCCAACCTGGCTGGTTCATCTTTCTGCTTCTGAGCTACTGTCATGGGACAGGGCTTTGTGAGCCTTACCTCCACTCTCAAGATACATTTTTTTTCCATTGCTTATGTTCTTTTCCATTGCTTCCCCTGTGTCCACTTGTCTAAGGCCTTGCCTTGGCCACATCAGGGAATTTGGGAGCCAGGCCTAACAAGCCTGTATCCTAGCTACCTTGGAAAAGGGGAAAGGACCTTGGTGAACAATGAGCTAGAAATAGAAAGGAAGAAGTGTCTGGTGTGGGAGGAGGCAGATGTGAGCAAAGGTCATAGCTGCTTTTGCACCTCAACTGGAGAATGTTCGCTACAGCTGAGCCTTATTAGAGAGCCTTCAGATTGAGATGAGAGAGAGATTCATTAAAGAAAGGAAACAAATCTGTTTTATGCCTGCTGCCAGCCAGGTATGATGGTATGATGCATTGTGGTTTTTGTTTCAGATCATCTAATCTTCATACAACAGTTCCTTTTTGTCTTTTTTTTATTATTTTTTTTTGAGACAGGGTCTCAGCTGGAATGCAGTGGTGCAATCATGGCTCATTGCAGCTTCGACAGCCTGGGCTCAAGCGATCCTCCCACCTCAGCCTCCTGAGTAGCTGGGCCTACAGGCACCTGCCACTACGCCTGGCTAACTTTTTTTCTTTTTTTTTTTTTTGAGACGGAGTTTCGCTTTGTCACTCAGGCTGGAGGGCAGTGGAGCGATCTTGGCTCACTGAAACCTCTGCCTCCCGGGTTCAAGCAACTCTCCTGCCTCAGCCTCCGGAGTAGCTGGGATTATAGGTGCCTGCCACCACATCCAGCTAATTTTTGTATTTTTAGTAGAGACGGGGGTTTCACCATGTTGTCCAGGCTGGTCTCGAACTGCTGACTTCAGGTGATCCACCCGCCTCAGCCTCCCAAAGTGCTGAGATTACAGGTGTGAACCAACATGCCCGGCAATGCCTAATTTTTAAATTTTCTTGTGGAGACAGAGTCTCGCTATGTTGCCCAGGCTGGTCTCAAACTCCTGGGCTTAAGTGATCCTCCTGTCTTGCCTCCCAAAGTGTTAGGATTATAGGCATGAGTCACCATGCCCAGCCTCATAATACTCTTGAGGGCAGTAATTATTAACCCACATAGCAGATTGAAAAATTGAGGCCCAGAGAGAGCCCCAGAAAGGATAAATGATGAAGCTAGGATGTATTTTCAAGGTTACCCCAAAAACCCATTATTTTCCAGGATTCTTGCATCTCTCTAAGGGCTAGTGCTCAAGCCACTTTGCCTGGACACTCTTATTAGCCCTGCCTGGTCAGGCATTAGCTCTGTTCTCCTACAGGTAAATCAGACTTGGCTGCTAAGTGGGTATGGCTGCTTCACAGACCACTCATTAAACCATTGATTTATCAGCCACCCTAATATGAACTAATAGAATGTTTAAATTTTAGAGTTGGACTGCCTGGGATTTACTGGGGTTTTTTTTTTTTTTTTTTTTGGTTGTTGTTGTTGTTTTTCCGAGACTGAGTCTTGCTCTGTCACCCAGGCTGGAGTGCAGTGGCACGATCTCGGCTCATTGCAACCTCCATCTCGTGGGCCCAAGCAATTCTCCTGCCTCAGCCTCCTGAGTAGCTGGGATTACAGGTGCATGCCACCACACCCAGCTAATTTTTGTGTTTTTAGTAGAGACGGGGTTTCCCCATGTTGGCCAGGCTGATCTCAAATTCCTGACTTCAGGTGATCTGCTCGCCTCAGCCTCCCAAAGTGCTAGGATTACAGGCATGAGCCACTGTGCCCAGCCTGGATTTACTAGTTTTGCGATATTGAGCCTTTTAAGCACAAAAAATCAGTATCATTAAAATGGCATACTACTTAAAGCAATCTACAGATTCAAGGCAATTCCTATCAAATTACCAACGTCATTTTTCACAGAATTAGAAAAAACAATTCTAAAATTCATATGGAACCAAAAAAGAGCCTGAATAGCCAAAGTAATCCTAAGCAAAAAGAACAAAGTCAGAGACATTGCATTATCTGACTTCGAGCTATACTACGAAGCTATAGTAACCACAACAGCATGGCAGTGGTACAAAAATAGGCACATAGATCAATGGAACAGAATAGAGAATCCAGAAATAAAGTCACACACCTACAACCAACTGATCTTCGACAAAGCTGACACTAATAAACAATGGGGAAATAACCCCCTATTCAATAAATGGTGCTGGGAAAACTGACTGGCCATGCAGAAGAATGAAACTGGGCAAACTGGGCCCCTACTTATTACCATACACAAAAATTAACACAAGGTGGATTAGAGAGTTAAATATAAGACCTCAAACTATAAAAACCTTCTAGACACTAGGCGTGGTGGTAGGCGCCAGTAATCCCACCTACTGGGGAGACTGAGGCAGGAGAATTGCTTGAACCTGGAAGGTGGAGGTTGCAGTGAGCCGAGATAGTGCCAGTGCACTACAGCCTGGTGACCAAAATGAGACTCCATCAGAAAGAAAGAGAGAGAGAGAGAGAAAGGAAGGAAGGAAATTAAAAAGTGGGCAAAAGACATGAACAGACACTTCTCAAAAGATGATATACAAGTTACCAACAAACATGAAAAAATACTCAATATCACTAATCATGACAGAAATGCAAATTTAAAAACCACAATGAGATATCATCTCACACCAGTCAGAATGGCTACTATTAAAAAGTCAAAAAATAGGCTGGGTGCAGTGGCTCACACCTATAATCCCAGCACTTTGGGAGGCCGAGGCAGGCGGATCGCCTGAGGCCAGGAGTTCGAAACCAGCCTGGCCAAAAGTAGTGAAACCCCGTCTCTACTAAAAATACAAAAATTAGCCGGGTGTGGTTGTGCGCACACCTGTAATCCCAGCTATGTGGGAGGCTGAATCAGGAGAATCGCTTTAACCTGAGAGGTGGAGGTTGCAGTGAGCAGAGATCATGCCACTGCACTCCAGCCTGGGCAACAAGAGTGAAACTCCGTCTCAAAGAAAAAAAACAAAAAACAAAAGTAAAAAAATAGCAGACGGTGAGGATGCAGAGAAAAGGGAGCAGTTTTACAATGTTGATGGGAATGTAGATTAGTACAACCTCTATGAGACACAGTATGGAGATTTCTTAAAGAGCTAAAACAGGCCGGGCGCAGTGGCTCATGCCAGTAATCCCAACACTTTGAGAAGCCGAGGCGGGTGGATCACCTGCGGTCAGGAGTTTGAGACCAGCCTGACCAACATGGTGAAACCCTGTCCCTACTAAATACAAAAAATTAGCCAGGCATGGTGGTGCATGCTTGTAATCCCAGCTACTTGTAAGGCTGAGGCAGGAGAATCATTTGAACCCAGGAGGCAGAAGTTGCAGCAAGCTGAGATTGTGCCATTTCATTCCAGCCCGGGAAACTAGAGCAAAATTTCATCTCAAAAAAAACCAACTACCATTCACCCACCAATCCCACTACTGGTTATCTACCCAAAGGAAAAGAAATCATCTTATCAAAAGGGCACCTGTACTCGTATGTTTATTGCAGCACTCTTTTCAGTAGCAAACTCATGGAATCAACCTGTTTGTCAATGATAGATTAAATTTTAAAAATATGGTACATACACACCATGGAATACTACACATCCATAAAAGAAAAAAATGAAATCATATCCTTTGCAGCAGCATGGATGCAACTGAAGCCCATTACCCTAAGCAAATTAACTCAGGAACAGAAAACCAATTAGGTAACAAAAAGTTAAACAAAAGGTACACAGGGACATAAAGGTAGAAATAACAGACATTGGGGACTCCAAAAGAGGGGAGGGAGGGAGAAAAGCAAGGGATGAAAAACTTCCTACGAGGGACAATGTTCACTCTTGGTAATGGGTTCATTAGAAGCTCAAACCTCAGATTTATAACATATACCCATGTAAGAAACCTGCACATATACCCTCTGAATCTATAATTTTTTTAAAAGTTGTCATTTGAAGAATAATTTTTTTTTTTTTGAGATGGAGTTTTGCTCTTGTCATCCAGGCTGGAGTGCAATGGTGAGATCTCAGCTCACTACAACCTCTGCCTCCCGGGTTCAAGTGATTCTCCGGCTTTAGCCTCCCAAGTAGCTGGGATTACAGGCATGCACCACCACGCCTGGCTAATTTTGTATTTTCAGTAGAGATGGGGTTGCTCCATGTTGGTCAGGCTGGTCTCGAACCCCCGACCTCAGGTGATCCACCCGCCTTGACCTCCCAAAGTGCTGAGATTATAGGCGTGAGCCACGGCGCCCGGCCTGAAGAATAAATTTTTTAAAAGAAGAAAAAAAAAAATTAAGTGACCACTTCGTCTTTCTATGCCTTGGGTTCTTCATTTGTGAAATGAAGATTGGACTGTTGTAACAATTAAGTGAGATAATACATATGAACTGCTCAGCACAGTCACCGGTGCATAGAAGAAGGTACACAAAGATTAGGTATTACTGATTGAGTGCCTTCTATATCGTACGCATGGGGCTTGCATTTAGAGATGAGCAAAACAAGATGTGCTCCTTGTTCTCTTGCCTAGTTAAGAAGGAAACAAGAAGTAAATAATCACACACAAATAGAGAAAGCTGGCTGGGTACGGTGGCTCACACCTGTAATCCCAGCACTTTGGGAGGCCAAGGCGGGCGGATCACGAGGTCAGGAGATCGAGACCATCCTGGCTAACACACTGAAACCCCGTCTCTACTAAAAATACAAAAAATTAGCCGGGCGTGGTGGCGGGTGCCTGTAGTCGCAGCTACTCAGGAGGCTGAGGCAGAATGGCGTGAACCCAGGAGGCGGAGCTTGCAGTGAGCTGAGATCGAGCCACTGCACTCCAGCCTGGGTGACAGAGCTAGACTCTGTCTCAAAAAAACAAAACAAAACAAAAAAACAACTAGAGAAAGCTATGTGGGAGTACCTGCTTCCTATGGCTAGGTAAGGGAATTGTGATCTGAAAGTCGCTAAGGAGGTGAGGAGAGGGCACAATGTTCCAGGCGGAGTGAAAGGCATGTTCCTTGTCTCTGAAGATATTAGATGATCTGGGTTTTTGAGACCCTTCCTCTCAGAATCTCTGAGCCTAGCCCGGGCGTGGTGGTTCTTGCCTGTAATCCCAGCACTTTGGGAGGTGGAGGCGGGTGGATCACCTGAGGTCAGGAGTTAGAGACCAGCCTGGCTAACATGGTGAGACCCCCTCCCCCGCAACCCACCGTCTCTACTAAAAATAAAAAAATTAGCCAGGTGTGGTGGTGGGCGCCTGTAATCCCAGCTACTTGGGAAGCTGAGGCCAGGGAACCCAAGAGGCAGAAGTTGCAGTGAGCTGCGATCTCACCATTGCACTCCAGCCTGGGTGACAAGAGTGAAACTCCATCTCAAAAAAAAAAAAAAAAAAGAATTTCTAAGCCTACGTGCTGTTTTCCACTATTCCAAGGACAAAGTTTGCATCTTGAAAGCTAATCACTAAACCAAAGCCTTCACAAAGCCCATCAGTGGTTTTACCAAACAGACATTCTTCTCTAACAGCGACTAATATGATTAGTACTGGGTCCAGGCAGGTGAGCAGTTATAAGGGTGAGTTTTGGGTTAAGGCCTAACTGGGGCTAGGTCTTCAATTTTTGGTGGGCTTCAGGTCACCTGTGGAGACTTTTCAATACATCCCAGGGCCACATCCCTGGGAAATCTCAAGTTGGTGACTTTAAGTAGGGCCTGGTAATCTTCATTTTTCTCATGCTTAGCCAGGGATGAAAACAATAGCATTGTCATTTTGAACTCTGGCTCTACCACCCTCCATCTGGGTGACCTTGAGCAAGTTATTTAACCTCTTTGAGACTCAATTTCTTTCTTTTTTTTTGAAACAGAGTCTCACTCTGTCACCGGGGCTGGAGTGCAGTGGTGTGATCTTGGCTCACTGCGACCTCCGCCTCCCAGGTTCAAATGACTCTCCTGCCTCAGCCTCCCCAGTATCTGGGATGACAGGTACCTGCCACTATACCCAGCTAATTTTTTGTATTTTTAGCAGAGACAGAGTTTCACCATGTCGTCCAGGCTGGTCTCGATCTCTTGACCTCGTGATCCACCCGCCTCGGCCTCCCAAAGTGCTGGGATTACAGGCGTGAGCCACTGTGCTCAGCCTGAGACTCAATTTCTTAACATATAGAATGAAAATAATAATATCTACCCATAGGGCTATCATGAAGATGGAATGATATTAATATACAAGAAATGCTTATTAATGTAGTCCTTGGCATGTAGTAAACATCCCAAACATGGTAGTTATTTTTGTTAGCTTTTTTGTATAACAATAGAATATTCTTTTGGTAAGACTGGCAATGGGAATGATTTATTATAGAAATCATAGAATACTATGCAGCCATAAAAAATGATGAGTTCATGTCCTTTGTAGGGACATGGATGAAGCTGGAAACCATCATTCTCAGCAAACTATCACAAGGACAAAAAACCAAACACCGCATGTTCTCACTCATAGATGGGAATTGAACAGTGAGAACACATGGACACAGGAAGGGGAACATCACACACCGGGGCCTGTTGTGGGGTGGGCGGAGTGGGGAGGGATAGCATTAGGAGATATACCTAATGTTAAATGACAAGTTAATGGGTGCAGCACACCAACATGGCACATGTATACATATGTAACAAACCTGCACATTGTGCACATGTACCCTAAAACTTAAAGTATAATTTAAAAAAATAATTAAAAAAAAAAGAAATCCTGACCCACGGCAGACTGCCAAATGTTTCTTATATCACATGCCAGGTAGAACGGAGATATTTTCAAATTAAATTCTCTTCTCAGGAAGTTTCCTTTGAACTACTGAGATGGAATTTCACTGTTGTTGCCCAGGCTGGAATACAATGGCATGATCTTGGCTCACTGTAACCTCTGCCTCCCAGGTTCAAGCAATTCTCCTGCCTCAGCCTCCCCGAGTAGCTGGGATTACAGGTGCCCACCACCACACCTGGCTAATTGTTTGTGTTCTTAGTAGAGACGAGGTTTCACCATGTTGGCCAGGCCTCCCACGTGCTGGGATTACAGGTGTGAGTCACTGCGCCCGGCCTATTTTTGTCATTTATAATCTCTAGCATTTCCTGGGGGAGAGCATGGTCTCTCCTTTTTGTTTCAGTTGGAATTTGGCTCCATCACTTACTAGTTATGACACGACCCTGAAGAAACTAGATCACAGTTCTAAGCTATGGAGTCTGACAAATCAGGTTTGCAGCCTTGGCTCAGTCATTACTGGCTGTATTACCTTGGGCAAGTCACTTCTCTTTTCTTTCTTTTTTTATTTTTTTGTTACGGAGTCACTCTGTTGCCCAGGCTGGAGTGCAATGGCGCAATCTTGGCTCACTGCAACCTCCGCCTCCCAGGTTCAAGCGATTCTCCTGCCTCAGCCTTCTGAGAAGCTGGGATTACAGGCATCTGCCACCACGCCCTGCTAATTATTGTATTTTTAGTAGAGATGGGGTTTCACCATGTTGGCCAGGCTGGTCTCGAACTCCTGACCTCAAGTGATCCACCCTCCTTGGCCTCCCAAAGTGCTGGGATTACAGGTGTGAGCCACTGTGCCCAGCCCATGCCTGACTTCTAATGCCTAAGGGGAAACATGCTCAGTACTAACCTTCTCCACCTCCAAATTCAAATCCTGAAGTTGCAGATTTGGAAGATGGGGAATTAGGGAAGCTATGATCATGCTGCTGCATTCCAGCCTGGGCAACAGAGTGAGACACTGTTTCAAAAAAAAGAAATCTGGCATGATCTCCCTGAGGGCTGAGCTTCTGAAAGTGAGCCAGGAGGTGGACAAGTCAGAAATCAACTGAGGTCGTGTGTAATGGCTCATGCCTGTAATCCCAACACTTTGGGAGACTGAGGCAGAAGGATTGCTTGAACCCAAGAATTTGAGAGCAGCCTGAGCAACATAGTGAGACCCCATCTCTTCGTTTGTTTGTTTTTGAGACAGTCTCACTCTGTTGCCCAGGCTGGAGTGCAGTGGCGCAATCTCGGCTCACTGCAACCTCTGCCTCCCAGGTTCAAGGGATTCTCCTGCCTCAGCCTCCTGAGTAGCTGGGACTACAGGCATGCGCCACCAAGACTGGCTAATTTTTTCTGTTTTTAGTAGAGATAGGGTTTCACCATGTTGGTCAGGCTGGTCTCCAAGTCCTGACCTCAAATGATCCACCCACCTCGGCCTCCCAAAATGCTGGGATCATAGGTGTGAGCCACCGTGCCCGGCTGTAAGACCCCATCTCTACAGAAAAAAATTAAAAAATTAGCCTGGGCAACAAAGCAAAACCTTGTTTCAGAATAAATAAATACATACATTTTAACTCAGACATGGTAAGCTCAGTCCTAAATCCTCTGTCCTGTGGGAAAGAGGAGGAAGTGGAGTGGTAACTCCATGGCAGACCCTGGTCTCCCGGGGCCTTGAGCACTGCCTGGAAGATGCAGATGAAGCCTTGGAGTGGCCCTAGTATATACAGCCGTGGCCTCCACTGGATATGGGGCACTGGAATTTTTCTCTATGGGCTGGATTCAAGCACCAGAGCTTCCTGACATTTCCCATCAGAAGGGAAAATGAGAAAGGTGGGTAGATGGAAATCTCCCTTCCATATTCATGCAGAATGAAGGCAGATGTGTTGATTTCCTTTTAAGTACTTGTGTCACTTCAACTGTAATTACCTTTTCCCAAATTCAAGAACAGAGTGGGGTGAGGAGGGTGAGGAAAGGATACGAATCTATAATAAGATTCTAAAAGAATTAAAATCTCATCAAATTTTTACCCAAATGCAAACCGCAATCGCTCTTTGGGGCAATTACAGGGAGGAAGAATTTATAGAGAATAGGCCTTACGGCCGGGCGCGGTGGCTCATGCCTGTAATCCCAGCACTTTGGGAGGCCGAGGTGGGCAGATCACGAGGTCAGGAGATCGAGACCATCCTGGCTACCACGGTGAAACCCCGTCTCTACTAAAAATAAAAAAATTAGCCGGGCATGGTGGCCGGCACCTGTAGTCCCAGCTACTCGGGAGGCTGAGGCAGGAGAATGGTGTGAACCTGGGAGGAGGGGCTTGCAGTGAGCCGAGATTATGCCACTGCACTCCAACCTGGGCGACAAAGCAAGACTCTGTCTCAAAAAAAAAAAAAAAAAAAAGGCCTTAGAGTTTATCAGATGTGGGTACAAATCCCATAGCCCCCACTTATTAGCCAAGTGGCTCTCAGAGCCTCAGCTTCCTCATCTGTTAAATGGAGATAATAATAGCACTGGCCTCATGGGCTATACAGAACCGAACAGAACAAAGAATAAATTAGCCCAGTACCTGCAGGGTAGTATGTTCTTAAGAAATGTCGCCGGGGGTGGCGGCTCAGGACTGTAATCCCAGCACTTTGCGAGGCTGAGGGGGGCGGATCACGAGGTCAGGAGATCAAGACCATCCTAGCTAACACAGTGAAACCCTGTCTCTACTAAAAATACAAAAAAATCAGCCAGGCGTGAGGCACACACCTGTAGTCCCAGCTACACAGGAGGCTGAGGCAGGAGAATTGCTTGAATCCGGGAGGCGGAGGTTGCAGTGAGCCGAGATCGCGCCATTGCACTCCAGCCTGGGCAAAAAAGTGAGACTCTATCTCAAAAAGAAATGTCAACTGCTCTTATCTGGGCAAAGCACTGTTTTCCATAGTTGACCTTTTATTTTTATTTTATTTTATTTTGAGACAGAGTTTCGCTCTGTCGCCCAGGCTCGAGTGCAGTGGCGCGATCTCGGCTCACTGCAAGCTCTGCCCCCCGGGTTCACGCCATTCTCCTGCCTCAGCCTCCGGAGTAGTTGGGACTACAGGCGCTCGCCACCATGCCTGGCTAATTTTTTTGTATTTTTAGTAGAGATGGGGTTTCACCGTGTTAGCCAGGATGGTCTCGATCTCCTGACCTCGTGATCTGCCCACCTCAGCCTCCCAAAGTGCTGGGATTACAGGCATGAGCCACTGTGCCCGGCCTAGTTGACCTTTTAAATTTTATTGGTATTAAAAGTGATTTTTTGGCCGAGCAGGTTGGTTCATGCCTGTAATCCCAGCACTTTGGGAGGTACAGGCGGGCAAATCACCTGAGATCAGGAGTTCAAGACCAGCCTGGCCAACATGGTGAAATCTTGTCTCTACTAAAATACAAAAATTAGCCAGACGTGGTGGCAGGCGCCTGTAATCTCAGCTACTCGGGAGGCTGAAGCAGGAGAATTGCTTGAACCTGGGAGGCGGAGGTTGCAGTGAGCCGAGATCATGCCACTGCACTCCAGCCTGGGCAACAGAGCGAGACTCCCTCTCAGAAAAAAAAAAAAAAAAAAAAAAGAGAAAAACTCATATTTTTAATAAAATAATAATAGTACATAATAACAGGGGGTTTTTGGTGACCTTACCTGGCAAAATGAAGAGTTGGCATCTCCAAGCTTGTCCTTCAGGAACAAAATGTAGATAAACAATACCTTCCAGACAAAAGTGTTGTAAGAATTAAAGGAGAGAGTCTGGGTATGGTAGTTCATGCCTGTAATCCCAGCACTTTGGGAGGCCGAGGTGGGTGGATCATTTGAGGTCAGGAGTTCGAAACCAGCCTGGCCAACATGGTGAAACCCCATCTCTACTAAAAATAGAAAAATTAGTCTGGTGTGGTGGCGGGTGCCTGTAATACCAGCTACTCGGGAGGCTGAGGAAGGAGAATCGCTTGAACCTGGGAGGTGGAGGTTGCAGTGAGCTAAGATCGCACCACTGCATTCCAGACTGGGTGACAGAGCGAGACTATCTCAAAAAAAAAGAAGAACTAAAGGAGAGAAATGTGCAGAGGTGCCCAACACAGGCTGGCTAAGATGCAACCAGATTTTTCTTTTTCTTTCTTTCTTTTTTTTTTTTTTTTTTGAGACAGAATCTGGCTCTGTCGCCCAGGCTGGAGTGCAGTGGTGCGAGCTTAGCTCACTGGAATCTCTGTCTCCTGGGTTCAAGTGATTCTCCTGCCTCAGCCTCCCAAGTAGCTGGGATTACAGGTGCCCACCACCACACCTGGCTAATTTTTGTATTTTTAGTAGAGACAGGGTTTCTCCATGTTGGCCAGGCTGGTCTTAAACTCCTAACCTCAGGTGATCCACCTGCCTTGGCCTCCCTAAGTGCTGGGATTACAGGCATGAACCGCTGCACCCGGCCTAGAATCAGACTTTTCTACACCAGCTCTGTCCTGTAGCAAAATAATGTACGTCATACATGTAACTGAAAATGTTCTGGTAGCCATATTAAAAGCATAAAAAGAAATAGGTGGAAGTAATTTTAATAATGTTTTTAATTTAATTAAGTTTATTTAGTTAGTTATTTTTTGAAAGGAGGTTTCACTCTTGTTGCCCAGGCTGGAGTGCAATGGTGTGATCTTGGCTCACCGCAACCTCCACCTCTGGGGTTCAAGCGATTTTCCTGCTTCAGCCTCCCAAGTAGCTGGGATTACAGGCATGTGCCACCAAGCCTGGCTAATTTTATACTTTTAGTAGAGACGGGGTTTCTCCATGTTGGTCAGGCTGGCCTCGAACTCCTGACCTCAGGTGACCCACCCACCTTTGCCTCCCAAAGTGCTGGGATTACAGGGGTGAGCCACTGTGCCCAGCCTATTTATTTATTTTTGAGACGGAGTCTCGCTCTGTCGCTAGGCTGGAGTGCTGTGGCACGATCTAGGCTCACTGCAACCTCTGACTCCCTGGTTCAAGCGATTCTCCTGCCTCAGCCTCCTGAGTAGCTGGGATTACAGGCACGAGCCACCACGTCCAGCTATTTATTTTTTATTTTTATTTTTTGTATTTTTAGTAGAGACGGGGTTTCACCATGTTGGCCAGTATGGTCTCGAACTCCTGATCTCAGGTGATCCACCTGCCTCGGCCTCCCAAAGTGCTGGGGTTACAGGCATGAGCAACCATGCCCAGCCAATAATGTATTTTATTTAAAATACAATATGCAATGAGTATTTCAATATGTAATGAATATTTTTTAAAAATCAATGCTTTGTTTTGTTCTGTTTTATTTTTGAGACAGGGTCTTGCTTGTTGTCCAGGCTGGAGTACAGTGTCACAAACACTGCTCACTGTAGCCTCAACCTCCTGGGCTCAAACCATCCTTCCCTCTCAGCCCCGCAAGTAGCCGAGACTTACAGGTGGACGCCACCACACCCGGCTAATTTTCTTTGCATTTTTTGTAAAGATGGGGTTTCACCATGTTTCCCAGGCTGGACTTGAACTCCTGAGCTCAAGCGATCCACCCGCCTTGGCCTTCCATACGTGTTGGGATTACAGGAGTGAGACACCACGCCAGGCCAATGAGATATTTTGAAATATTTTTCTCCCACTAATTTTTAAGATCTGGTGTGTGCTTTATACTTACAGAACATCTCATTTTGGACAGGAACATTTCATGTGCTCGATACTCAAGCAGAGCTGGTGGACACTGTGTTGGGCAGCATAGCTCTGGAAGGTATTGACAGCTAAGCTATAGAGAGACACTGACTCAACTATTTCCTTTCTTTTCCTGTTTTGAGTCTCTTAAAAACTCAAAAATCGCCAGGCACGGTTGCTCACGCCTGTAATCCTAGCACTTTGGGAGGCCAAGGAAGGCAGATTACCTGATGTCGGGAGTTCAAGACCAGCCTGGCCAACATGGTGAAACCCCCGCTCTACTAAAAATGCAAAAAATTAGCCAGGTGCAGTGGCGTGCGCCTGTAATCCCAGCTACTCTGGAGACCGAGGCAGGAGAATCATTTGAATCCGGGAGGCAGAAGTTGCAGTGAGCCGAGATCACGCCACTGCACTCCAGCCTGGGCTACTGAGTGAGACTTTGTCTCAAGAAAACAAAACAAAACAAAACAAAAATCAAGCTATGAAAATAATCTTTCCAATTCACTTTACTCACCTTGGAATGTCCTTTTTTCCAAGCACTTGGTTCCTAGGCTGACAAAAAGGAAGCCCTTGGGCTCTGGGTGAGTCTGGCAGTGGGATGCAGACTTTCTCTTTTTGTCTTTGACTTTTAAATATTGAAATAATGGAATCTACTTATGAAGTGCCAGGCACAGTGCTAAGTGATTTGCACACATTGTTTAATCTTTACAATGATCCTATGAAGTAGGTTCTGTTGTTATGTTGTTTTTACATCTGGAGCAAAACAGGCTCAGAGAAGTCAAGTATCCTGTCCAAAGTCACACAGCAAGGAAATGGTAGGACTTGATTTCCCTGAGTCAGAAGGCAGTGCCTTTATTAATGAGTTCTTAGGCAATTCTTTATCATTAGTAAATTGCACAGTTAGGATTCACATGATTCACATTCACCTCTTTCCTTTTTTTTTTTTTTTTTGAGATGGAGTCTCGCTCTGTCCCCTGGGCTGGAGTGAGGATTCGTATTCACTTCTGACTCCAAGTTGATCTATTCAAACACACGTTGAAGTCCCAGGTTTCTCACTTTAAAAAGGAATAATAATAGTCACCTTGCAGGGTGATTTTGAGGATTAAATGAGCTAATTTACTTGCAAATCTGTACCGGAACTAGAAGTCTTTTGACTGGCTAAGGGAGTTCTAGTTTAGGCCTTTCACTAAGGGTTTATGAGCTGATTACCATCAATTCCCATTACCTTTAGTGACAATCATGGAAACTGTGAGCCCCGTGCTTAGCCCAAGAGTTCAAGAAATTAGAAAACCTGGACCAGGAAGGACCATGTGCCCTGCACGGCCCTGAGTGATGGAATGCAGTGAACACTAGGCCAGGAGACCGGGGCGAGGGGGGGCGGGGGGGTGCCTGTTCTAGTCCCTGCTGTCCCTCGGAAGGGCTGAGAAACCTTGGGCAAGTCCCTTCTCTGTAAACTGAGGGAAGAGGACCAGATACAATGTGAATTCCTCCGCGTTCTGACACTTGAGCTGTGCCCAGCGTCGGCCCGCCCCACCCTCCCTGACACACAGTGTTTAAAGGCCCCGGCGCCTCCGCCTTGTGACTTCAATGCACGTGGTACTCGGTCCCCCAGTGGGCGGAAAACTCAGGGGTGGCCTTATTATGAATGAATATCGAGCAATAACCGCAGGGTTGAGGCTTCAGACAGAAGTCACTATGGTGACCAAAGCACAACGAAAGAGTGCAGGCTCCAAGAGCCCTCCAAGGTCTCCTGCCTTTCATTCCAGAGCTCTGCCGGGCTCCCTGCACCGCGAGCTCCGCTGAGTTAAGTGCCTCAAGGTCACGGGAACAAAGAAAGGGCAACTAAATTGGCTTCATCTGTTCCCTTCCTAGTCCGCATCCACAGAGCTGGATGGAGTGGGCTGAGTCTGGGCGGAATTCGGATTTGAATACAGGAACCAGCTCATACGGAAGGGGGTTACATCTCAAGGTTCCCAGGTCAGGAGTGGGTGGGCGGGGGCTGAGGGCGGGGGTAGGAGCCGCACCATCTCCATTGCAACGCCACAAAGACAGCCAAGACCCAGGCCTCGCCTCCGCTGGAGGAGGAAAGCGCCTTATGAATCATTTAAAGTCCATGAAAAACTCTCCTGGGACTTGCTTTTCTCCTTCACCCAGCAGAGATACCAGGGCAGAAAAGAATGTGTCATGACCCAAAGGAGAACAAAATGTCCAGGCTAGTGGAGCTCTGGCTTCTCATATGGGAACTCTCTTGTCTCTCCAACCCATCAGATCCTGGGGAACCCAGTTACACCTATTTTTTTGCACACCCTGTCTAGAAAACCCACGTTTGGGATCTTCCTATTACAAGGCGACCAGGCCCTATTTTATTCACTTATTTATGTGTTTATTTGCCAAAAAAACAATTCGAAGATTCCCCCCTAAGAAATACATGTTCACTGTAGAAAATTTAGAAAGTTAGGATAATTGAGACATGTAGATGGCCAAAAAGAAAAGAAACTCCACATTAACCCTACCACCTAGAAATAAACGTTTACTTATTTGGTCATTTGTTTATAAATTCTATGATTTATTTTTATTTTGAGACAGGGTCTCACTCTGTAGCCAAGGCTGGAGTGCACCGGCGCAATCACTGCTCCCTGCAGCCTGGACCTCCCATGCTCAAGCGATTCTCCTACCTCAGTCTACCAAGTTGCTGGGACTACAGGCATGAGCCACTGTGCCGGGCCTACAAACAGATATATGTATATTTTGAGACAGAGTCTCGCTGTGTTGCCCAGGCTGGAGTGCAATGGCGTGATCTCAGCTCACTGCAATCTTTGCCTCCTGGGTTCAAGTGATTCTCCTGCCTCAGCCTCCCAAGTAGCTGGGACTACAGGAATGCTCCACCATACCCAGCTCATTTTTGTATTTTTAGTAGAGACGGGTTTTCACTATGTTGGCCAGGTTGGGCTGGAATTCCTGACCTCAGGTGATCCACCCACCTCGGCCTCCCAAAGTGCTGGGATTACAGGCTTGAGCCACTGCACCTGGCTTTTTTTGTTGTTGTTTTGTTTTGTTTTTGAGACACAGTTTCACTCTGACACCCAGGCTGGAGTGCACTGGTGCAGTCTTGGCTCACTGCAACCTCCGCCTCCTGGGTTCAAGCAATTCTCCTGCCTCAGCCTCATGAGTAGCTGGGATTACAGGCATGTGCCACCACACCTGGCTAATTTTTGTATCTTTAGTACAGACGGGGTTTCACCATGTTGGCCAGGCTGGTCTTGAACTCCTGACCTCAGGTGATCTGCCCACCTTGGCCTCAAAGTGCTGGGATTACAGGCGTGAGCCTGTACAGTCCTCCTACAAATATTTTTTTGAAGGCCTATCATATGCAAGGCACTGTACTTGGAATAGAGGTACAGAGATGAACAAGGCAGGTCTTACAAGGAGTTTTTTCTGTATAAAACTGTACACACATACCTTCCTAAAAAATCTCTGCTGTTCTAAAACTAAACAAATAAAAATAAGGTAGAGAATAGGAATTTGGTATAAAATTGAACCAAAGCAACTTAGAACTAAATATTCGGGTCAGTTTGTGTTTGTCTATGTAGTCAAAGAAACAACTGGAGGTAAACATGGAAATAGCTGCTTGGGAGTGAATGGCTATGAAGTAAATGCTAAGACCAGTGCCTGGGCCCCAGTTCCTGGCTCAGAATTTACACTGGCTGAACCAGGTGATGTCCACACTCCTACGCAGGCCTCCAGACCCTTGGAAAAGATAATGAGAAAAGTTACTGGCTCACATGTGTGATCTAATTTAACATAAACTTCACAGCAACTATTTGAAGTAGAAATGACTTATCGGCCAAGTGTGGTGGCTCATGCCTGTAATCCCAGCACTTTGGGAGGCTGAGGCAGGTAGATCACCTGAGTACTGGAGTTCGAGACCAGCCTGGCCAACATGTTGAAACCCCGTCTCTATTAAAAATACAAAAATTAGCTGCTGGGTGTGGTGGCGGGCACCTGTAATCTCAGCTAGTAGGGAGGCTGAGGCAGGAGAATCACCCAGCCTGGGTGACAGAGTGAGACTCCATCTCAAAAAAAAAAAAAAAAAAAAAAAAAGAAAGAAAGAAAGAAAGAAATGACTTATCATTCCCGTATTACAGATAGGGAAACGGAGACAGAGAATAACTGTGATGGCAGAGAAGCAATTCTATCAAAATGATCTCAGGTTTGTGATTCTTTTATTTTGTCACCCAGGCTGAAGTGCAGTGGCATGATCACAGCTCACTGCAGCCTCAACCTCCCAGGCTCAAGCAATCCTCCCCACTCAGCCTCCCAAGTAGCTGGACTATAGGCACATGCCACCACACCTGGCTAATTTTTTAATTTTTTGTAGAGAAGAGGGAGATGAGGAGTCACTATGTTGCCGAGGCTGGTCTTGAACTCCTGGGCTCAAATGATCCCCCCAAAATGCTGGGATTATAGGCGTGAGCGACTGGACCCAGCAATTTTGTGATTATTTATTTATTTATTTATTTATGTATTTATTTATTTATTTATTTTTGAGATGGAGTCTTGCTGTGTCACCCAGGCTGAAGTGCAATGGTGCAATCTCAGCTCACTGTAACCTCTGCCTCCCCAGGTTCAATCGATTCTCCTGCCTCAGCCTCCTGAGTAGCTGGGATTACAGGCACATGCCACCGTGCCCAGCTAATTTTTGTATTTTTGTAGAGATGGGGTTTTGCCATGTTGGCCAGGCGATTCTCCTCTCTTGGCCTCCCAAAATACTTAGGGAGGCAGAGGCAGGTGGATTGCTTAAGCTCAGGAGTTCGAGACCAGCCTGGCCAACATGGTGAAATCCTGTCTCTACAGAAAAAAACAAAAATTAGCCAGGCATGGTCATATGTGCCTGTAGTCCCAGCTACTCAGGATGCTGAGGTGGGATAATCACCTGGGCCCTGGGAGGCAGGGGTTGCAGTGAGCCAAGATCGCACCACCACACTCCAGCCTGGGTGACAGAGAGAGACGTTGTCTCAAAAATAAATAAATAAATAAAATAAAAAAAGAACAATCTAATAGCTGAGAAGAAAGTCAAGTAAATAAATGTTCCTAGAATTTTTTTTAAGGGGATGGGTACAATCAGGGATGTTTAGAATCTAAGGTCAGATTTGATTTGTGGGCTTGGAACTAGAAGGTTTGATCAAAAAATGCACACCAATAAGCCATTTGCCCAAGGATCCTGTCCCAGGGGATGACTAAGGAAACAAAAAAATAGCCAAAAGATCAAGGTTGCCAAGAGTACATTCTTTGGAGACTGACAGGCCTAGTCCCATCCTAATCTCCATCTCCAGCTTTCAAAGTTTTCTTTGACCTCTCTGAGGCGTCGGTTCCTTGCTGGGTTGTTGCAAGGATTAGTGTTCATTTCTGCAAGACACATTGCATGAAGCCTGGCCAACCATTACGATTTACCCAGCATCGTCCCACTTTTTTGTTTTTTTTTTTGAGTCAGAGTCTCGCCCTGTCGCCCAGGCTGGAGTGCAGTGGCGCGGTCTTGGCTCACTGCAAGCTCCGCCTCCCGGGTTCACGCCATTCTCCTGCCCTAGCCTCCCGAGTAGCTGGGACTACAAGCTTCCGCCACCACGCCCGGCTAATTTTTTAAAAAAATATTTTTAGTAGAGACGGGGTTTCACTGTGTTAGCCAGGATGGTCTCGATCTCCCGACCTTGTGATCTGCCCTCCTTGGCCTCCCAAAGTGCTGGGATTACGTAAAGGCGTGAGCCACCAAGCCTGGCCCACTTCTTTTTTTTTTTTTTTTTTTTTTTTTTGAGATGGAATCTCACTCTATTGTGAGGCTGGAGTGCAGTGGCATGATCTCGGCTCACTGCAACCTCTGCCTCCCGGGTTCAAGGGATTCTCCTGCCTCAGCCTCCCAAGTAGCTGGGGCTACAGGCATGTGCCACCACACCGGCTAATTTTTTTGTATTTTTAGTAGAGACGGTGTTTCACCATGTTGGCCAGGATGGTCTCGAACTCCTGACCTTGTGATCTGCCTGCCTTGGCCTCCCAAAGTGCTGGGATTATAGGCGTGAACCACCGCACCCAGCAGCATCCTACTTTTAACACTGAAAGTCCTGCATGCCAGGAAACCCCTCAGTCCTAGGCAAACCAAATGGTTCACCTAGAACTACCCCCTCCACAGTGGTGCCTGTGGGGTCAATTTTTGAGGAATTATGTTGACATGGGAATTGTTAGGAATATACAAAGAAAAAGGGGGAGCTGTGTGAAAGGACACCCGAAGACTATGGGCAAAATGTTTCAGGATAGGACCCACATTTTATTACTTGATTCCCCCAAGCTCATCTGGTGGCTGTCTCTGCCTGACACATAGTGCTCATAAATGGCTGGATTAATGTTGGCTCTTATTATGGAGATTGTCCTTAATATTGAGATTTACCTTTGTAATATGATGGCTCTTTCACCTGCGGTGTGAAGTGAGAATCTGTTATCAGAAGCAGATGGTAAGGGATGTGTGGTATCCATATAGAGCAGGAAGTTTTATTTATTTATTTATTTATTTATTTATTTATTTATTTATTTATTTGAGATGGAGTTTCACTCTTGTTGCCCAGGCGGGAGTGCAATGGCATGATCTTGGCTCACCACAACCTCTGCTTCCTGGGTTCAAGCGGTTCTCCTGCCTCAGCCTCTCAGTAGCTGGGATTACATGCGCCCACCACCACGCCTGGCTAATTTTTGCATTTTTAGTAGAGATGGGGTTTCACCATGTTGGCCAGGCTGGTCTCGAACTCCTGATCTGAGGTGATCTGCCTGCCTCAGCCTCCCAAAGTGCTGGGATTACAAGCATGAGTCACCGTGCCCAGCCCATTTGAAATCTTTTGTTTTCATTTCTTCAAACTTTTAAGTTGTGTGGTATCAGTTTCTGAAATTGCTCTCAGTGATCCCCGCCTCTTGGCATACATGCCCTTGTGGAATCCTCTCTCCTTGTAAATAGCTGGATCTGGTGACTTGCTTCTGAACAGAGTGCAGCAAAAGTGCTGGGATGCCTCTTCTGAGATCACACGACAAAATACTGTGACTTCTTTCTTGCTTACACCAGTTTTTCCTCTGGCTCTTCTTGTATGCTTACTCTGATAAAGCAAGTTGCATGTTTTGAGCTGTCCTATGGAGCAGACCCATGTGGCAATTAGTTGAGGGCAGCCTCTGGTCAACAGCCACCAAGGAACTGAATCCTATAAATCAGGGGTGTCCAATCTTTTGGCTTCCCTGGGCCACACTGGAAGAAGAAGAATTGGGCCACACATAAAATACACTACACTAACAATAGCTGAAGAAGAAGAAGAACAACAACAACAACAACAACAAAACACCGCAAAAACATCTCATAACGTTTTAGGAAAGTTTACGAATTTGCGTTAGGCTGCGTGTGGCCCATGGGCCGCTGGTTGAACAAGCTTGCTGTAGATGAAAATGTGAGTTACCTTGGAAATGGACTTTCAAAATACATATGCCCAAATACATATATTTTGGAAGAAATTTATCATAAGGAATTGGATCACTTGATTGTGGAGGCTGAGAAGTTGCGTAAACTGCCATGTGCAAGCTGGGGACCCAAGAAAGCCTGGTGTTATTCCAGTCCAGGTCCAAATGCCTGAGAATCTGGGGAGTTGATGATGTACATCCGAGTACAAGGACAGGAGCAGACTAATGTTCCAGCTCCAACAGGCAGGCAGGCAGGCAGCAAAAGAAGTGAATTCCTTCTTCCTCTGCCTTTTGCTCTATTCAGCCTGTCAACAGATTGGATGATGCCCACCCACACTGCTGAGGGCCATCCACTTTACTGAGTCCACTGATTCAAATGCTAATCTCATCTAGAAACATTCTCTCAACACCCCAGAAATATGGTTTAATCTGGGTACCCCTTGGCTCAGTCAAACTGGTATGTAAAATTAATCATCATATGGATCCTTCCCTAGTTAAGCTTTCAGATGAAACCACACCCCCAGCTGACACCTTGATATGTAGCCTTGTGAGAGACTGAAAGAGAGGATTTTGCTGGGCACAGTGGCTCATGCCTGTAATCCTAGCACTTTGGGAGGCTGAGGCAGGTGGATTACAAGGTCAGGAGATCGAGACCATCCTGGCTAAGATGGTGAAACCCTGTCTCTACTAAAAATACAAAAAAATTAGCCAGGCATTGTGGCGGGCACCTTTAGTCCCAGCTACTTGGAAGGCTGAGGCAGGAGAATGGCATGAGCCCAGGAGACAGAGCTTGCAGTGAGCCGAGATCGTGCCACTGCACTCCAGCCTGGGTGACAGAGCGAGAATCCGTCTCAGGAAAAAAAAAAAAAAGAGAGAGAGGACTTAGTTAAGCCTTGCCTGGGTTTCTCACTCTGAGACACGGTGATGAAATAAATGTATGTTGTTAAGACACTAATACCACTAGCAGATATAGATAACTGATATAAATTTACTTACAGAAAAGTACACGTAAGTGCAGAGCTTGATGAATTATTACAAGCTGAACATACTTGTGTATCCAGTACCCAGATCAAGAATCAGAAATTATCAGAACCCCTGAAAGCACCATTCATATTCTCTTTCAGTCACTAGCTGTGCTGCTCCCCCTCATCTCCTATCAAGAGTAACCCCCATCCTGACTTCAAACAGCATAAATTTGTTTTGTTTGGTTTTGTACCATATATAAATAATATCGGTCAGGTACAGTGGCTCATGTCTGTAATCCCAGCACTTTGGGAGGCCAAGGTGGGCAGATCACTTGAGGTCAGGAATTCAAGACCAGCCTGGCCAACATGGTGGAACCCTGTTTCTACTAAAAATACAAAATACAAAAATTATCCAGGCATGGTAGCAAGCACCTATAATCCCAGCTACTTGGGAGGCTGAGGCGTGAGAATCACTTGAACCCAGGGGCTGGATGTTGCAGTGAGCTGAGATCACACCACTGCACTCTAAACTGGGTGACAGAGCAAGACTCTGTCACAAAAAAAAAATTATATAATATGCACAAAATAACTTTTTAGCAGATTCTCAGAGAGATCCCCCTATACATGATACATTAAGAACTACTGACTGACACACACACACACACACAGAGGCAGAGGCAGAGATGAAAAATGACATATTTGTCAGTAGTTATCCATCACAGCCTTGGTCTGGGAGCAGGTGATCTAATTCCAGAAGACAATTTTTTATTTATTTTATTTTTTTTTTTATTTTGAGACAGAGTCTTGCTCTATTGCCCAGGCTGGAGTGCAATGACATGATCTTGGCTCACCACAACCTCTGCCTCCCGGGTTCCAGTGATTCTCCCATCTCAGCCTCCTGAGCAGCTGGGATTATAGACACCCACCACCACGCCCGGCTATTTTTTGTATTTGTAGTAGAGACGGGGTTTCACCATGCTGGCCAGGCTGGTCTCAAACTCCTGACCTCAGGTGATCCACCTGCCTCAGCCTCCCAAAGTGTTGGGATTACAGGCGTGAGCCACCGCGCCCGGCCTAGAAGAGAAATATTGATTACCTCGTCAGAAATAGGCCCAGAACACGAGGAGCAATTCACTCAGCCCCTATGGTTTGATGGCCATGTTCTCCATGTTATCTTCTGTCTATAATTCTATTTCCTGAGAAACCAGGCCCAGAGAAAACCACTAAGCCATATTTAGCCATAGTTATTCCTCTCCAGGGACCAATACGCTTGTGTTTGGGTTTTTACTTAGACTTACTCAAGTTTGGTTATTGAGGATCAGCACCCCTTGAGTATGATCAACCACAGATACAAGAATGAGTTTTTGGACTTAGTTGCTAACAACTATTGAACTATTTTTGCTATAATTGAAGGTCTACGCTAAGTAGTTTATATATGTTACATAAATAAAAAAGCAGACCAGGCTGGGTGCAGTAGCTCATGCCTATAACCCCTGCACTTTGGGAGGCTGAGGTGGGCAGATCACCTGAGGTCAGGAATTTGAGACCAGCCTGGCCAACATGGAGAAACCCCATCTCTACTAAGAATACAAAAAGTAGCTGTGCATGGTGGTGGGCACCTGTAACCCCAGCTACTTGGGAGGCTGAGGCGGGAGAATCACTTGAACCTGGGAGGTGGAGGTTGCAGTGAGCTGAGATCGTGCCACTGCACTCCAGCCTGGGTGACAGAGTGAGACTGTCTCAAAAAAAAAAAAAAGAGAGAGAGAGAGAAAGAAAAGAAAAAAACAGACCGGGCGCAGTGGCTCATGCCTGTAATCCCAGCACTTTGGGAGGCTGAGGTGAGCAGATCACTTGAGGTCAGGAATCTGAGACCAGCCTGGCCAACATGGTAAAACCCCATCTCTACTAAAAATACAAAAAATTAGTTGAGCATGATGGTGGGTGCCTGTAATTCCAGCTACTCTGGTAGCTGAGGTATGAGAATTGCTTGAACCTGGGAGGTGGAGGTTGCAGTGAGCTGAGGTTGTACCACCGCACTCCAGCCTGGGCGACAGAGCAAGACTCAGCCTTGAAAAACAAAACAAAAACCCCCCTAGTAATCTCTATTGGTAAGTAGTTATTATTAAGATGTTTTACAAATGAGGAAATAGGTTAAGTGATTTGCCTAAGATCATGCTCAGATCATATAGGTAGTCAGAGGATGACTGGGGAGTCAGATACAGTTTTATTTATTTTTTTATTATTTATATTATTTTATTTATTTATTTATTTATTTATTTATTTATTTATTTATTGAGATGGAGTCTCGCTCTGTTGCCCAGGCTGGAGTGCAGTGGCACGATCTCGGCTCACTGCAAGCTCCGCCTCCCGGGCTCATGCCATTCTCCTGCCTTAGCCTCCAGAGCAGCTGGGACTACAGGAGCCTGCCACTATGCCTGGCTAATTTTTTGTATTTTTAGTAGAGATGGGGTTTCACCATGTTAGCCAGGATGGTCTCGATCTCCTGACCTTGTGATCCGCCCGCCTCGGCCTCCCAAAGTGCTGGGATTACAGGCATGAGCCACTGCGCCCGGCACTATTTTTTATTTTTATTTTTTGAGACGGAGTCTTGCTCAGTCACCCAGGCTGGAGTGCAGTGGTGCGATCTCGGTTCACCATAACCTCCACCTCCAGGGTTCAAGCAATTCTCCAGTAGCTGGGACTACAGGTGCATGCCACCATGCCTGGCTAATTTTTGTATTTTTAGTAGAGACAGGTTTTCACCATGTTGGCCAGGCTGGTCTCGAACTCCTGACCTCAGGTGATCCATCCACCTCGGCCTCCCAAAGTGCTGGGATTACAGGCGTGAGCCACCATGCCTGGCTTATTTATTTTTATTTTTTTGAGATGGAGTTTCGCTCTTGTTGCCCAGGCTGGAGTGCAATGGCGCGATCTTGGCTCACTGCAACATCTGCCTCCTGAGTAGTTCAAGCAATTCTCTTGCCTCAGCCTCCTGAGTAGTTGGGATTACAGGCATGCACCACCACTTCCAGCTAATTTTTTTTTTTGTATTTTTAGTAGAGATGGGGTTTCACTGTGTTGGCCAGGCTGGTCTTGAACTCCTGACCTCAGGTGATCCACCAGCCTCGGCCTCCCAAAGTGCTGGGATTATGGGCATGAGCTACCGCGCCTGGCTTTATTTTTTATTTTTGAGAAAGCATCTCACTCTGTTGCCCAGGCTGAAGTGTAGTGGTAAAATCATGGCTCACTGCAACCTCAATCTCCCAGGCTCAGGTGGTTGTCCCAACTCAGCCTCCTGAGTAGCTGGAACTACAGGCACACACCATCATGCTTGGCTAATTTTTGTATTTTTTGTAGAGACAGGGTTTTGCCATGTTGCCCAGGCTTGTGTCAAATTCTTGAGCTCAGGTGATCTGCCTGCCTCCGCCTCCCAAAATGCTGGGATTACAGATGTGAGTCACTGAGCCTGGCCAGTTACAGGTTTATTTACTTCAACTGAATTTTAGCCACCATATTATAGTATCTTGCAGAGCTTGAGATGAAAGTATGCTCATGAGAGTGAGGATCTGTTTCAGCCATCAGCTGGTTTCCTTATCCCTGCCATTCATCTATTCATTCAACCATCCATTCATCTATTCAACCATCTGTTCAGTTCTCCAACTATCCATCCAATCCATCAACCATCCATCCAATCACCTAGTCAGCCACAAATATCATGTGGCCATCCATTAAACAAATATCAAAGGCATCCTCCATACCAATCCCATGCCAGGAGGAGGCTGAATGCAGAGGTGAATAGATTACAAAAGCAAATGTAAAAGCCAGGTTTCTTTTTTTTCTTTGAGCTCAGGTCTCACTCTGTTGCAAGGCTGGAGTGCAGTGGCATGGTCATAGCTTACTACAGCCTCAAACTCCTAGGCTCAAGCAATCCTCCTGCCTTAGCCTCCCAAAATGTTGGGATTACAGGCGTGAGCCACTATGGCTGGCCCAGGCTTTCCACTAGATTTGGAGCTCCCTGAGGGCAGAATCCCTTGCTTTTGTATCTGCAGTACAAAACATGATTTGGGTCCTGTTTTCCTTTTCAACCTCATCTACTCAACTTCTTGCTCATTCCTCAACCAGATTGGTCTTCCTTCTGTTTCTGGAACAAGCCAAGCCCTCTTTTGCCTCAGAACTTCAAACAATTGCCGTTCCTTTTCATCCAAATGTTCATCCAGCAATATCAATAGCTGGTTGCCTTTTCCTTGCATCTTAGTTAAGATGTCCAATCCTCAGAGAGGGCTTTTGTGACAACCTTATCTAAAGGAGACACCTTTCAGCCCCTCTGCCAGCTACTTCTATTCTATCACCCTGTTTATTTCTCTCATGGTATTGCTTACATCTGTGATCATCTTTTTATTCATTGTATGCTCATTTTCCAGTTCCCCAACTAGAAAAATAATCCTCAGGAGGGCAGTTACTAAATCTTTCATATATATATATATTCACCAGCCTGGGCAACACAGTGAAACCCCTGTGTTGCCCAGGCTGGTCTTGAACTCCTGAACTCAAGTGATATATTTTGTGTTCTTTATTTCATGCCTTCTGCCTGACTAGTCCAGTCACTGAAACACAGTAGTCCTTTAATATTTATTTATTATTTATTAATTTTTTTTGAGACAAAGTCTTGCTCTGTCACCCAGGCTGGAGTGCAGTGACACAATCTCGGCTAACCACAACCTCCACCTCCTGGGTTCAAGCGATTCTTCTGCCTCAGTCTCCTGAGTAGCTGGGATTACAGGTGCGTGCCACTGCACTCGGCTAAATTTTTGTATTTTTAGTAGAGACGAGGTTTCACCATGTTGGCCAGGCTAGTCTTGAACTCCTGACCTCAGGTAATCCACCCGCCTCAGCCTCCCAAAGTGCTAGGATTACAGGCATGAGCCACTGCGCCCAGTCCCTTTAATATTTATTTGTTGAATGAATGAATAAGTGAATGAATAATATATGACCAAATCTTTCTAGTATTAGGAGGCTTGAAGAGTAGTGGAAAAGAGACCTTGAAAGGTAAGGTGACAACACAGAGAGGGCTTTGAAAGCCAAGCAGAAGAAGAATGCTCCCATGTGAGCATTGGGAGCCAGTAGAAGCTCTTGAGTTACAGAATGAAATGGTGGCTTAGGACAATGACTTGGTATGCCACAATCTATTATGAATCTGAAATGTAAATTATTCATTGCAGCATCTTGTAATGAATTACTACAAGAGGTAATCAGGTCCCAGGACCCGAACTATATTTTTCTCCCTGTGGGAGATTATACAATGTGAGACCTTAGGGTCTAGGCATTTCATAGACTCTATGTTGTGTTTAATTAGTTGATTATGGTGAACTGTAGACAAAGTATTATGGTGAAAACCCTATAAGGCAGAATCTGTATCTGCTTACTGCAAGTATCTAGCCTGAAGGAGATAACTCTTCGATGAATGAATGATTGAGTGAAAGTCATGTACTTGGAAGGACCCAGGTTAGATAGGGTCTGCTGCTAGCTAGCTGTATGACCCTTAAGATCTTATTATCTTTTTATTTTTATTTTTTTGAGACGGAGTTTCACTCTTGTTGCCCAGAGTGGAGTGCAGTGGGCAGATCTTGGCTCACTGCAACCTCCGCCTCCTGAGTTCAAGCAATTCTCTTGCCTCAGGTTTCCAAGTAGCTGGGATTACAGGCATGCGCCACCATGCTCAGCTAATTTTGTATTTTTAGTAGAGATGGGGTTTCACCATGTTGGTCAGGTTGTTCTCAAACTCCTGACCTCAGGTGATCCGCCTGCCTCGGCCTCCCAAAGTGCTGGGATTACAGGCTTGAGCCACCGCGCTTGGCCCGCTTAGGATGTTTAACATGGCTAAGGCTTGGCTTCCTCATCTGTAAAAAAGGGAGAAGATTTAAGTCACAGGATTTTAAGTGAGAGTTTTGGGAAAATCTCTGGTACAAAATGAACACTAAGTGCATTTGTTTCTTTCTGTATTTTTAAATGATATTCTGAAACTTCCCTGATTGGGATCTTCTACTGGCCTTTCCCCACGAGCCACTTGGTTTGAAATAGGCAGAGCATATGGTGATATTTGTTTATTGCTATTTTCAGTCTTTTCCATGTAAAACTGAAATTCTGACTATGCAATTTACCAGCCGAGTAACCTTGGGCACCCTCTTTGTGCCTCAAAATTTTAAGGATTGAGATGATATGCTATAGTGTTTGTATTAGTGCCTGGTACATGGTACTCAAAAGACACTAGCTGTAATTATTCTTCAGGACTTTATTTTTTTTACTTTCATTGCTAGCAGTTTTTCTACCCTCTCTCCTGTAGGCATTCTCCCAGAAAAAAGGCTGACTCTGTGGTGCCATTTGAGAGAAATAGGTTCAGTAGATTCTTCCAGAGATAACAAACGAAAAGACTTGATGTGGAAGTAAGAGAAGTAGGGGCGTCAGGACACTGAAGTGAGAGATCTTTTGTTCTCGTGGCATTGGAGAAGCCAGGAAAGAAAAAGGCTTTAGCAGGGACCAGGTGCGTCCACTTTGCAAGTGGATTTGGAGAGAACAAGCAGTGTTCACGTATCAGTCCAGCAATGTCTCAAGACCCCTTCCTGGAACAGTCATCAGTTTAATCCAGTGAGGATGGTGTCTCTCCTCTTTCACGAGCATTTTCCTATTTTTGAAATATTAATAAGTAGGTGCTTTGTTCCTAGGAAGTGGAGAGAAGTCAAGGAAAATACTCATCATACTCCTAGAAGTCAAGGAAAATACTCCTCGTACTCCTCATGGCCGCTGGAGCCCGCTGCTATGAGGTTATGGAGAACGTCTTGAACATTCTATTCCCCAGCACCTAGTGCAGTGACTAGCATAGTAGGCACTCAAAAAGTGTCTGTAGGATTGTATTTCAAACTTTAGTTGTCTTTCCCAAAGAAGCCTGTCGTGCCCACACGCGGCCGCAAGAAGTCCGCGCTTAGAAATAACATTTATTCTAAGGATCTCTGCGCAGAGATTCTTGGGAAGCGGTTCCCCTCCCGCATTCCCTTGTTACTCCTCCCCTCGGCCGCCTTTGAAAGAAGTGGCACGCCACATGATTCTCTCCTTTCTCCCACCTCCAAAGACCTGACTGATAATGGGCAGAAGCGTAGGCCAATCATAAAACTTTATTTCCTCTTCCAGCCAATAGCAAGAGGCGATGAGTGTATGGCTCCTCTTTTGTGACTTCCCCCGCCCCCTTTGATTCCGCCCCCTATTCCTCCACTCAGATTCCACACTTGACAACACATCTGGCCAATGAGAAGTTCCTACTCTGCGTGGGAAGGATGGACTGACTAGATGATAGACGTCCATCCCTGGCCAATGGAATATCACAAGTGCGGGAGGGGTGTAGAATGCAACCAATGGCGAGGTGCCAAAAACGAGCATCAGGGAAAGGGCGGGACGAAAGTGTTCGCGGGAGGGAGGGGAAGGCCCAGGGAACCAAGCAGCGCTGCCGCCGCCGCCGCTGCAGCCAGAGTTGGAGGAGGGAGAAGCTAGGAAGAAAATGGCGGCCGTGGCTGCAGAGGCGGCAGCGACTGCAGCGTCCCCCGGGGAGGGGGGCGCCGGCGAGGCCGAGCCGGAGATGGAGCCCATCCCCGGCAGTGAGGCCGGCACTGACCCCCTCCCGGTCACGGCCACTGAAGCGTCTGTGCCGGATGGCGAGACTGACGGGCAGCAATCCGCTCCTCAGGCCGACGAGCCGCCGCTCCCGCCGCCACCGCCGCCGCCAGGGGAGCTCGCCCGCAGCCCAGAGGCGGTGGGGCCGGAGCTGGAGGCTGAGGAGAAACTGTCCGTTCGGGTGGCGGAGTCGGCGGCAGCCGCGCCTCAGGGAGGGCCCGAACTTCCACCTTCTCCTGCATCGCCGCCGGAGCAGCCCCCGGCTCCCGAGGAGCGCGAGGAGCCGCCGCTGCCTCAGCCCGTAGCCCTGGCGTTCGTGCCGCCGGCGGGCGGGGACTCCACGGTGTCGCAACTGATCCCGGGCTCGGAGGTGCGGGTCACGCTGGACCACATCATTGAGGACGCCCTCGTCGTGTCGTTCCGCCTCGGGGAGAAGCTCTTCTCCGGGGTCCTCATGGATCTGTCCAAAAGGTACCGCGCTCGCCCCCAGCACGCTCCGGTCCGCTGGGTCCCCAGGGAGGGAGTGAGCCCGGGCGGCCCCCTCTCCCCGAGCCCTCGCTTCCCCGCTGCCCGGGGCCCCGCCCTCTGGTCCTGCGCGGCGCGTGGCGCGCGCTTGGAGTGGGGCAGGCGCGCGAGACCGAGAGAGGGCGGTCCCGGCCCCAGGTGGGCGCCTGCGGGGCAGGTGTGCCACCAGGTGGGAGGGTGCGAGTGCAGATGGGCTCACAGGTCTCACCTCTCACGCCTGGTCTTCTTCTGCGATTTGGCCTGGAGTCACCGTCACTGGGCGGGTGGGTTAATGCAAGATGCAGATGGATTTTTGCAGAGAACGGCGTGTTGGACGGGGGGATGGCGGGGGGCGGGGGTATTGCTTGCGAGGAGGCACTTGTCTGTCCTCTAACGTTTAACTTTAGCAGGATTGGAGAAAGGGGTGTGTACATTGGGGTTCCCAAAAGGTTACCTGTCACTCCTTACAGGGGGAAGAGCATTTGTTAAAATGAACCTTTTAACTGTAATTCTTACGGTTAGAAGTCATTCCCGTTAGGTTAACCATTCAACAGAGAAGCATATTTTGCTAATTTTAATGATAGCTTAAGAAAAGTTTAAAGAAGAGATTGGAGATTTTTAAAAAATCCTTTATGTCAAGGTGGTGTAGCATAAAAATGTTCAAGTAACTTCTAACACCTGGGATTCAGTTTATGTATTAAGGACAAGAAGGTTGAGTTCATCTACAAATTTGGCTTAACCACATTTTCATTTTTTGATTTAAAATGTTTTTGGGCTCTGCTTTCAACAGGGGAAGAGAACCTGTTCTAAGTCTGGAGTTAACCTTTTTATTCTCTTCTTTTGCAGATGTGAAGTGCAGAGACTCCCATTCACGGCTTTCCATTCTGTTTCCTGCAACAGCACACACACTCTGATCGTATCTCACCTGTTTGCAATGGCTTATTAGTATGTTTTACTCTTAAACTTGCTTGCTCTCCCATCAAGACCCAGGAATCCTTCTTTCCCATTTGGGGAAAAAAGCCATTTAAAATTTCATATTCAAGTATGGTGTTTGAGGGGAAAGATGAGAGCAGTTATTCTGTATTATTTAATCTCAAATATCTTTTTTTTTTTTGAGACGGAGTCTCACTCTGTCACCCAGGTTGGAGTGCAGTGGCGCCATATCGTCTCACTGCAACCTCCGCCTCCTGGGTTCAAGCGATTCTCCCACCTCAGCCTCCCAAGTAGCTGGGACTACAGGCGTGCGCCACCATGCTGGTCTAATTTTTGTATTTTTTAACTAGAGCCAGGGTTTCACCATGTTGGCCAGGCTGATCTTGAAATCCTGACCTCAGGTTATCCACCCGCCTCAGCCTCCCAAAGGGCTGGGATTACAGGCATGAGCCGCCGTGCCTGGCCTCAAGTATCTTTTTTAAAAATAATTTTGGATTAGGGCATTTGCACTTCTGTTTATGTTTGTTTGTTTACTTATTTAATAGAGACAGTGTCTTGCTGTGCTGCCTAGGCTGGTCTCAGACTCCTGGGCTCAAGCGATCCTACTACTGCCTTGGCCTTCCAAAGTGCTGAAATTACAGGCGTGAGCCACTGCGCCCGGCCTGCACTTCTGTTTTCATAATTAGAAAGCAGAATAAGGTGAGTGTGCTTTCTATTGATGTATTTTATTTATTTATTTATTTATTTATTTATTTTTGAGACGGAGTTTCGCTCTTGTTGTCCAGGCTGCAGTGGTACAATCTCTGCTCACTGCAACTTCCACCTCCCTGGTTCAAGTGATTCTCCTACCTCAGCCTCCCAAGTAGCTGGGATTACAGGCATGTGCCACAACGCCTGGCTAATTTTGTATTTTTAGTAGAGATGGGGTTTCACCATGTTGGTCAGGTTGGTCTCAAACTCCTGATCTCAGGTGATCCACCCACCTTGGTCTCCCAAAGTGCTGAGATTACAGGCATGAGCCACCTCGCCCGGCCTCTACTGATGTATATAATAGTAAGAGACACTGTGGTGTGTATGCTGTTGAATGAAACAGAAGAGATGGCCAGTGATTGTGTGAGAATCTGGATTTCAAATCTGCAAAAGGAAGGTGCAGAAGGTAAGTTGTTTTTGGAAATGGAATGGATAAGTGCTCATTGTGTTAGTGCTTTATTTTTAAAAAATTTTCTTTAGTGGAGAATTGCTATTGAGTTTTGGTCTCATGCTATCAGTGCTTAGAAACAGCAATTTCTTTTGTTGGAAGAGCTATTCCTAATATGAACCTTTTCCATTTGAATATTCTGAAGTGAAAGGATCCTATTACTATTATTTATTTATTTATTTATTTTTTCCAAGACGGAGTCTTGCTCTGTCGCACAGGCTGGAGTGCAGTGGTGTGATCTCGGCTCACTGCAACCTCCGCCTCCCGGGCTGAAGCAATTCTCCTGCCTCAGCCTCCGGAGTAGCTGGGATTACAGGGGCCCAGCACTTTGGGAGGCCAAGGCAGGCAGATCACTTGAGTGCAGGAGTTCCAGAGGATCCTGGGCAACATGGTGAAACCCTGTCTCTATGAAAAAAATATAAAACTTAGCCGGGCGTGGTGGCTTGTGCCTGTGGTCCCAGCTACTTGGGAGGCTGAGGTGGGAAGATCTCTTGAGCCCTGGAGGTGGAGGTTACAGTAGCTAAGATCACACAGTCCAGCCTGGGTGACAGAATGAGACCCTGTCTTAAAAAAAAATTGTGGAAATGTTGAGGCAATAAAACACTAAAATTTAGCAATTCAAGGAATTATTATTGGACTAATGATTGACTAGTTGGATTTCCTTTTTTTTACAGTTTAATCTGGAAAAACGGACCTGCCAGTATATATTGTAATTTGCACTTGATTGCACACTTTCCTGTGCAGTTTTGGGGTTTACTGATGGATCCAGGAGACAGTGTTTTTTTTTGTTTTTGTTTTTAGGAGGCAGAGTCTCGCTATGTTGCTCAGGCTGCAGTGCAGTGCTGGGATCGTAGCTCACTGCATTCTTCCACCTCAGCTTCCCAAATAGCTGGGACTACAAGTGCATACCACCATGCCTGGCTAATTTTTTTTTTTCCTTTTTTTGAGACAGAGTCTCACTCTGTCACCCAGGCTGGAGTGCAGTGGCATGCTCTCAGCTCAGTGCAACCTCCACCTCCTGGGTTCAAGTGAATCTCTTGCCTCAGCCTCCCGAGTAGCTGGGATTACAGGCGCCCGCCACCACGCCCGGCTAATTTTTGTATTTTTAGTAGAGACGGGTTTCACCATGTTGGTCAGGCTGGTCTCTAACTCCTGACCTCAGGTAATCTGCCTACCTCGGCGTCTCAAAGTGCTGGGATTACGGGCATGAGCCACCGCGCCCAGCCTGTTTTTGTATCTTTTGTAGAGATGGGGGTCTCACTATGTTGCTCAGGCTGGTCTCGTGCTCCTGGGCTCAAGCGATCCTCTGATTTTGGCCTCCCAAAATGCTGGGATTACAGGCATAAGCCATTGCAGCCAGCCAGCTATATTTTCATCCAAATGAAATCTCGAGATTGAGCACAGACATGATGACTGCCAGTCCGTTTCAGAGACTAGGCTGGAACCCAGGGCTACTGAGTTTGTGCTCTTTTTTTTTTTTTTGGACAGAGTCTCCCTCTGTTACCCAGGCTGGAGTACAGTGACATGATCTCAGCTTTCTGCATCCTCTGCACACCCCCGGGTTCAAGTGATTCTTCTGCCTCAGCCTCTTGAGTAGCTGGGACTACAGGCGCATGCCAGCACGCCTGGCTAATTTTTTGTATTTTTTAGTAGAGACGGGGTTTCACCACATTGGCCAGGCTAGTCTTGAACTCCTGACCTCGTGATCCGCCTCGGCCTCCCAAAGTGCTGGGATTATAGGCGTGAGCCACTGCACTCGGCCACACCTGGCTAATTTTAAAATTTTTTGTAGAGATGGGGGTCTTACCATGTTGCTCAGGCTAGTTGAACTCTTTTTTTTTTTTTCCCTTGAGACAGAGTCTCGCTCTGTTGCCTAGGCTGGAGTGCAATGGCACAATCTTGGCTCACTGCAACCTCGGCCTCCCAGGTTTAAGTGCTTCTTCCGCCTCAGCCTCCCAAGTAGCTGGGATTACAGGCATGCTCCACCGTGCTGGGCAAATTTTTGTTATTTTTGTGGAGACGAGGTTTTACCGTGTTGGCCAGGCTGGTCTTTGAATTCCTGACCTCAGGTGATCCGCCCGCCTTGGCCTCTGAAAAGTGCTGGGATTACAGGCATGAGCCACTGTGCCTGGCCTGAACTCTTTTTTTTTTTGAGACAGAGTCTTGCTCTGTCACCCAGGCTGGAGTGCAGTAGTGCAATCTTGGCTCACTGCAACCTCAGCCTCCAGGGTTCAAGGGATTATAGTAGAGACAGAGTTTCGCCATGTTGGCCAGGCGCATCTTGAACTCATGACCTCAAGTGATCCTCCTGCTTCGGCCTCCGAAAGTGCTGGGGATTACAGGCGTGAGCCACTGCGCCAGGTCTGAACTCTTGGCCTCAAGCCATCCTCCCATTTCTACACTCCCAAAGTGTTGGGATTACAGGTGTGAGCCACTGCACCCAGCCAAGATACTTTAGACTCTACTAAGGCCATATTCATCAGTTGCTTTAAAGTAATTTGTATCTTATTTGGCCATTGAATTCAACCTCTAGGTAAAAATTAGGAGCTTTCTATGAGTGTCCATTATATGCTAGACATTGTACCTCATGCTTTAGTTTTTTTTATAACCTTGGTAATGTTTTTAATTTACACAGGAGGAAATGGAGGCTCATTTAATTTGGCCAGTTAACTTGTAAGTGGCAAAGCAAGGATTCAGATGTAGGTTGATCCCATTCTAAAACCTTTGCTTTTTCTACTTGCATATTAGAAAGCTAGTTGGGCTAAGTTTTAGTTTAAGCAGAAAATAAAGAATGGCATGTTTCTGAAAGTTGCGTATTTCTGAAAGTTAGTGCTTCTCTTGATTTCATTGCCTGTGTGGAGATAATATAAAGGATATAGTTGTTGGAGCCAAGCAGATTCTTTAGTTGGGTAAAAGCTGTGAAACCTGGCTCTGGAGACTCCACTAGTTCCTTAGCTGAATACCGGGGAATACATAGTAAGCTCTGAAGTTTTGGTTCTTGCCTCTCCAGTGAGACTAACATTTGGGAGACTAAATGTGTAATGTATTTGTGCTTTTCTTCAGTCTTCAAAAGGGCTAGTTATTGCTTTTATAAATTTCTTCCATATTTTATGCTTACGTTATGCATGGTACAGAAATGTCTTTGTAAAATTGGAAGAGCTGTCTACTGTGTGGAAAAGGTGTTTGAGTCTAGAACACAGGATTTAATATATGTGTGGATGACTAAGAGTCTGCTTTTGTAATCATTTGAAATGCTTCCCCTCCCTGTTGTATTATTATTTTTTGCATTATTTTCAGATTTATTTGGTTGGAGAACACATTTTTGAGGAGAATCATTCTGTGAAAAAAAAGGAGCTGGACATACATAACTCAAGAAAGAAAAGAAAGTGGTACTAAATAGTAAATTATTGACTGGACAGAGTGTTAGGTGCTTGGGCTTTTTTTCTTTTTTTTTGACACAGAGTCTCGCTTCTGTCACCCAGGCTGGAGTGCAGTGGCGGGACTTCGGCTCACCGCAACCTCCATCTCCCTGGTTCAAGCAGTTCCCTGCCTCAGCCTACTGAGTAGCTGGGATTACAGGCGCACGCCACCACGCCCGGCTAATTTTTTTGTATTTTTAGTAGAGACAGTGTTTCATCATGTTGGCCAGACTGGTCTCGAACTCCTGACCTCAGGCAATCCTCCGCCTCGGCCTCCCAAAGTGTCGGGATTACAGGTGTGAGCCACCACTGCTGGCCTGGGCTTTAGTTTCTAATATTGGTACTAACCTCTCCTATTAGCACTGTGCCTTTGGGCGAATCATTGTGCCTTACTAAGCTCCATTTCCTAGTTCTTAGGCTAATTGATTTAGCTTTGGGCAGTTCACTTAGACACAAGCAAACAAAGCAAACAAACTTTACGCCTCAGTTTGTATGTAAAATGAACAGAATGACCAGGTGGCCTGGTTTTCCCTGTACTACCCTGGTTTGTTATGTCCTCCTTTCTATCTTCTAGGTAGCTTTCTTTGGCCCATAAATGACACAGTAATTTTGAGGATATTTTTAATATCAGGTTAAAATCAGATTTTGTTTAGCATTGTATTTACTTAACACTGGATGCCTGGCCGGGTGTGGTGGCTCATGCCTGTAATCGCAGCAAGTTGGGAGGCTGAGGTGGGTGGGTCACATAAGGTCAGGAGTTCAAGACCATCCTGGCCAACATGTCAAAACCCTGTCTCTACTAAAAATACAAAAAATTATCTGGGCGTGGTGGCATGCACTTATAATCCCAGCTACTCAGGAGGCTGAGGCAGGAGAATTGCTTGAATCTGGGAGGTGGAGGCTGCAGTGAGCCGAGATCGCACCACTGCACTCTAGCCCGGATGACAGAGCGAGACTCTTTCTAAAAAGAACTGGACGCCTTTAAGTGAAGCATGCATTCTCTAGCTTACTTTGTGCTCTTTTTTTCTTTTTTCCTTTTTCCTTTTTTTTTTTTTTGAGAAAGGGTCTTGCTCTGTCACCCAGGCCAGAATGCGGTGGCACACTCACAGTTCACTGCAGCCTCAACCTCCTGGGCTCAAGCAATCCTCCCACATCAGCCTCCCAAATAGCTGCAGCTACAGGTGCATGCCACCATGCCTGGCTAATTTGCGTCATTTTGGTGGAGACAGGGTTTTGCTTTGTTGCCCAGGCTCATCCGCCTTGGCCTCTCAAAGTGTTGGGATTACAGGCGTAAGCCACAGCACCCGGCCACTGTTGTTTTATACCCAAGCTCTCTTAGTTTAAATTACCTGTCTGCTTCTGAGGTCATTAGCAACGTCAATATGACGTTAGTCATAATGACAGTAGTCTAAATGCTAGCAGATGAGAATAATCAATTAACCCTACAAATTCAGTTTGGGTTTTCCTGTTCTCATTTTGTCCTTAATCTTAGCTTTTTAAATTTTGACATATATAAGCATTCCTTCAGGATTCTAAACTGTCTTAATGATTATTTTATTTGTTTAGAGATAGGGTCTCACTTTATCACAGAGACTGGAGTGCAGTCGTGTGATCATAGCTTACTGTAGCCTTGAACTCCTGGGTCCAAGTGATCCTCCCACCCCAGCCTCCCATGTACCTGGGACTAGAAGCTCATGCCGCTGTGCCTGGCAAGTTAAGAAAAAAAAAAGTGCCAGGTGCGGTGGCTCACGCCTGTAATACCAGCACTTGGGAGGCCGAGGTGAGTGGATCACCTGATGTCAGGAGTTCAAGACCAGCCTGACCAATATGATGAAACCCTGTCACTACTAAAAATACAAAAATTAGCCAGGCGTAGTGGCATGTGCCTGTAATCCCAGCTACTTGGGAGGCTGAGATAGGAGAATCGCTTGAACCCGGGAGTTAGAGTTTGCAGTGAGCTGAGATCATGCTATTACACTCCATCCTGGGCAATAAGAACAAAACTCTGTCTCAAAAAAATATATATATTTTTTGTAGAAATTGGGTCTCGCTATGTTGCCCAGGCTGGTTGCAACCTCCTGGCCTCAAGTGACTAGTAATCCTCCCTCCTTGCCCTCCCACAGTGCTAGGATTACAGGCATGAGCCACTGCACCCAGCCTAAGTGATTATTATAGGCAAAATAATAAGTCATTGGTGTGTCATATTTTTGTTGTTTTTTTTTTTTGAGACAGAGTCTTGCTCAGGTTCAAGTGATTTTCTTGTCTCAGCCTCCTGAGTAGCTGGGAGTACAGGCTTGTACCACCAAACCCGGGTAATTTTTGTATTTTTAGTAGAGACGGATTTCATCATGTTGGCCAGGCTGGTTTCAAACTCCCGACCTCAGGTGATCTGCTTGCCTTGGCCTCCCAAAATGATGGGATTACAGGCGTGAGCCACTGCACCCAGCCTTTTTGTTGAACTTTATTATTTTATTTTATTTTATTTCATTTTGAGATGGAGTTTCGCTCTTGTTGCCCAGGCTGGAGTGCAATGGCATGATCTTGGCTCACCACAACCTCTGCCTCCTGGGTTCAAGTAATTCTCCTGCCTCAGCCTCCCGAGTAGCTGTGATTACAGGCATGTGCCACCACACCTGGCTAATTTTGTATTTTTAGAAGAGACGGGGTTTCTCCATGTAGGTCAGGCTGGTCTTGAACTCCCGACCTTAGGTGATCCACCTGCCTCGGCCTCCCAAAGTGCTGGGATTACAGGCTTGAGCCACCACGTCCGGCCAGTGCAGATATCTAAAAAGATAAGGACTTTAAAAACAACAATCTTACTACCATTATTACACCTGAAATAACAGCAGTAATCCTTTTATATCATCAAATATTCAGTCACTGTTAAAATGTCAGACTGTTGGCCAGGCACCTTAGGAGGCTGAGGCAGGTGGATCCCTTGAAGGCAGGAGTTTGAGACCAGCCTGGCCAACATGGTGATACCCTATCTCTGCTATAAAAATAAAAAAAATTAGCCAGCTGTGGTGGTGTGTGCCTGTAATCCCAGCTACTCGGGAGGCTGAGGCAAGAGAATCACTGGAATCCGGGAGGCGGAGCCTGCAGTGAGCTGAGATTGTGCCATTGCACTCCAACCTGGGTGACAGAGCAAGACTGTGTCTCAAAAAAAGAAAAAAAAAAGGACTGTCAAAATTAATAGCTCAAGACTGTTCAGTTTTCAAATTAGGATCCAAATAAAGCTCATACATTGCAGTTGGTTAATTTTCTTGTCCTTTTCATCTGTAGTTCTGCTGTTACTTTTATTCACTTGCAATTTACTGTTAATCCATGGACTTTGTAGAATTTTTTACATTCTGGATATATATATATATATAATTTTTTTTTTCCCAGTTGCATCCTCTTGCATTTCCATGTTTTAAAATAGTTATTGTCCCTCAGGAACAAACTGAAAGGGCAAGAACCACAGCCTTATCAAGGCCTCTCTTCAAAGCCTCTCCTTGTTTTGGGTCAGTAGAGATGATTATGGATATCTTACCTGCTGGCAAACTTTTAGGTCTGTCCCTTAAACACAGTCCTAAGTTTAGTATTGCAGACATAAGAAAATTGAACCACTCAAGACTATTTGCAAAGAGCAAAAGCCTTCAGCCCAGGCTTCTGAAGAGGTAGTTCTTCACTCCTCATAGTTATAAAGCCACCTGGAAATCCTTAAAAATCTTCTTGCAGAAGCTTTTAAATGGGGGGAAAAAAGTGAAAAATCCTGAAGGGTCTTTCTGAATCATTTTTTTTTTTGGAGCAGGGGATGTGACAGGAAATAAGGAATCATGAAGTAAAGGTTTATGCTTGAAAATGCTTGTGTAGCCGGGTGCAGTGGATCATGACTGTAATCCTAGCATTTTGGGAGGCTGAGGTGGGTGGATCACTTCAGGCCAGGAGTTTGGGACCAGCCTGGCCAACATGGCGAAACCCCACCTCTACTAAAAATACAAAAATTAGCTGGGTGTGGTGGTGTGCACCTGTAATCCCAACTGTTAAGGAGGCTGAGGCACGAGAATTGCTTGAACCTGGGAGGCAGAGGTCGCAGTGAGCTGAGATTGCCACTGCACTCCAGCCTGGGTGACAGAGTGAGACTCTATCTGAAGAAAAAAAATAAAAACTTGTGTGGCTGGGCATGGTGTCTCTTGCCTGTAATCCCAGCACTTTGGGAGATTGAGGCAGGAAGATCACATGAACCCTGAGGTTTGAACCAGCCTTGGCAACATACTGAGACCCCATCGCTTAAAAAAATGCTTGTGCATTTTAATTTTGTGGTATATGCATATTAAAGAGTGTAGCTAGCTGTATTTCAGAACTGATGTTTTTACAAATACTGACTGTGTGTGTGTACATGGGGGTACTGTTGCATTAAAAATAATCGATGATTTCCTTAGGAAACTTCAGTTTTCACTAAGTTCTTAAAAGCAATTTGTAGAAAATTTACTTGTTTTTTGAGGAAATATAAACCAAGACAATGATTTCTTTTCTTTACAGAGACCATGAAACGTATGGTGCAATAGCCCTACTTTTGGTGGGAAAAATATACAGCCATTCTGGTGAAGCAGTGAGTAGTGGTATCAGTGGCTTATACTACAGTGTCCAGGTTGAGAACTTAGGCCCTCAAGTAGTATGCTTGAATGATTGTGTTGTGGTACATTATAAGTAATATTTTTTTGGTGATTATTCTGCTTATATGCCAAGATGTCAGTAAAGGCTTTACACAGTGAAACAGAGAAGAGGCAAGTGCCAGTCACTCCCTGACCCACACAGCTTTAGGACGCCCACTACTGTGCAGTATGTGTTGAGAGTGAGCTCTTCCATTGCGTGTTGCATTAATATGATCTTTTTCAGAAGTGATTATTAGTTGGGCATTAAACCTGGTTTCATTCTGAGTCTAAAGAATCCTCCGGGCCACTCTGCCTATGGGGTAGCCCTGCTCTGTCCATGGAGAAGCTACTCTAGAAAAAAAAAAAATGAAAAAAAAAATCCTGTAACAAATTATGGAATTAAAAATAAAACTTAAAAATATATTTTATACACTAGATGTGTTATACACAAACTATGCTAGGCATGTTTTATTGGACTTGGGGTTTCCTTTTTTTTTTATTTTTGAGATGGTTCTCGCTTTTGTCACCCAGGCCAGAGTGCAATGGTGCAATCTTGGCTCACTGGAACCTCCGCCTTTCGGGTTCAAACAATTCTTGTGCCTCAGCCTTCCTAGTAGCTGGGATTTCAGGTGCCTGCCACCATATCCGGCTAATTTTTGTATTTTTAGTAGAGACAGAGTTTCACCGTATTGGCCACACTGCTCTTGGACTCCTGGCCTCGGCCTCCCAAAATGCTGGGATTACAGGCATGAGCCACCGCGCCCAGCCTGGACTTGGGGTTTCTGATGAGGTTTTCAACCTCTTACTGTAAATAAGACTGTATTTTACTGTGTACTATTTTAAAGTAAAGCTCTTGTTGAAACAAGGTCTAATCTTCCTAAGATCAGGTTTTCTGTGGGACTACTAAAGAGTTTATATATTATGTGCTTATCTTCACTGTAATGGCTGAGTTAATTTCATATTGATAAAAAATGAAAGATGTGTTAGTAGTTATTTTTGTTTATAAAGTGCATCATTATTTCCTGGTATTTATTTACCCTGTTTTCCCTAAATTCTTGAGTAAATTCAGACACACAGTACCAGAACAGAAGCTTGTTGTAGTGGCAGGTATTGCAAGAAAGTAATTGGAGATTAAGTTATATTCTAGGTAGATTTAATATAGAATGCCTTTACTAAACACTTTTGGGCAGTGGTTGTCAAAAGAAATGTGCATAGATTTCTGAGCTTCATTCCATCATTTTGCATTTTAAACAAAGTGATTCTGATACAGAACATTCTTGGACCATGTTTGGAGATAACTGATTTTTAGGGGGTAGTTTGCCAAAGTATTTAATAGAACAATCAATTTGTTAAGCCTGTTTTAAAGGTTACCAGTTAAGGCCGGTCACGGTGGCTCATGCCTATAAATCCCAGCACTTTGGGAGGCCAAGGTGGGTGGCTCATTTGAGGCCAGGAGTTCGAGACCAGCCTGGCCAACATGGTGAAGCCCCGTATCTACTAAAAATGCAAAAAAATTAGTTGAGCGTGGTGGTGTGTGCCTGTAATCCCAGCTACTTGGGAGGCTGAGACATGAGAATCACTTGAGCCTGGGAGGTGAAGGTTGCGTGAGCTGAGATCTCCCCACTGCACTCCAGCCTGGGTGAAAGAGTGAGACTCTGTCTCAAAAAAAAAAAAAAAAAAAAAAAAAAGGTTAATGGTTAGTTAACAATGAGACATAATTACAAACTAAGCAATGTGTCATATGTGGGGATGGGCAACTCGTGTGGCTGATCTAAATCCTTATTGTAGAGCTGGTAATTAGTCTTGCAAATGATTTCCTGAATCTATAAGTTTAAGCAGTCCATAATTTTCATTTCTTTACCCTTGAACCAACTTTATGTAGTTGACTTACTATAGAATAGTGGATTTTAGCCTTTTAAAAACTCATAATCCCTATAATACTTAATTTCACTTTTTTGCATATTTCTTGTTTTTTTAATGTGTGAGGTTTTAAATTTTTGTTTATTTTTTCCTGCATATTTCTACAATCTAAGAAGGTTGCCAAGTTTTACTTTCTGGGTTTTATAGTAGCTACTATGTATTTTCAATTTCTGTGCTAAGTCCTGTGCCAAATACTTTGTTTACATTGTTTCATTTAACTCTGGCAAATCTGCTGAAGTAAATTCTATTAATCCCCATTTCATAGATAGACACCAAGGCTTAGAGGTTACTTAAGCAAAATTGCCTAAAATTGTAAATGGTAGATAATAGTAGATATATTCAAGATGCCTTTTTGAATGATACACAATTTTCCGGGGTTTGAAAACCTTGTTCTAATTAAAATGTACTTAACTATATTTCGCCATACCACTTAGTTTATAGTTTTGCTGGGGAGTTAACCTGGCAGTTAGAAATAAGAGTTCTCTGTTCCTCACTCACCCAGGCAACAGCTATTTGCTGTAAACATAAATTGCTCTTCAGTTCAATATAGTGAACTTTGGACATTTTTGGAAATCATATTTCTTCTACATGGTCCTGGGTCTTAAATTAGATAGCATGCTGTTTTGCCTTGATTGGCTTGGATTTGGCAGTAGTGAAACCTACTTGTTCATAAGAGGAAGTACAAATTGTCAGCTTTGAAGCCTGTTAAGCACAGGTCAGTGTTTAGTAAGTGCTGGATGACTGAATTTGAAAAGGATTTCAGACTAAAATAAAATAAGTTGTTAGGTAACCTTTCTTTGAGGAATTTTTTTTTTTTTTTTGAGATGATGTCTCATTGTCACCCAGTCTGGAGTGCAGTGGTGTGATCTTGGCTCACTGTAACCTCTTTCTTAATCTTTTTCTCTTTCTCTCATTAGCACCTAGGGCTAATGGCTTATGAGGAAATTGTTATAGTCTTTTAGTAGGTAAGTTTTGTCCCTATAGTCCCCTTCTGGCATGCTTGCTTTCTTTTTTCCATTTGTGTTCTTTTTTTTTTTTTTTGAGATGGAGTCTCGCTCTGTCACCAGGCTGGAGTGCAGTGGTGCGATCTCGGCTCGCTGCAACCTCTGCCTCCCAGGTTCAGGCGATTCTCCTGCCTCAGCTTCCCGAGTAGCTGGGACTACAGGCGCGTGCCACTGTGCCCGGCTAATTTTTTATATTTTTATTAGAGACAGGGTTTCACCATGTTAGCCAGGATGGTCTCCATCTCCTGACCTTGTGATCCACTCGCCTCAGCCTCCCAAAATGCTGGGATTACAGCTGTGAGCCACCGCGCCCAGCCTGTTTTTTGTTTTTTTTGTTTTTTTTTTTTTGCCTTAGAGACAGAGTCTCTGTTGCCCAGGCTGGAGTGTAATGGCATGATCATAGCTTACTGCAGCCTTGAACTCCTGGTCTCAAGTGATCCTCCTGCCTCAGCCTTCTGAATAGCAGGGACTACAGGCCTGTGCCTCCACACCTGGCTAATTGTTTTATTTTTAGTAAATTGTTTTATTTTTAGTAACAACAATGTCTTGAACACCTAGGCTCAAATGATACTCCTGCTTTGGCCTCCAGAAGTGCTTGGATTACAGGCGTGAGCCACAAGGCCTGGCCACCAGTATGCTTTCTAAACATTATTGAAAAGGGCTCATATTTGAGAATGTAAGGGAAAGGGAATTATTTTTGTGTTCTTCTTTGTAATTTTAAAATGATGGGATCAGACTAGAATAGCTGTGCTTTAAGTTTGTTTGTTTGTTTTTGTTTTTGTTTTTTTTGAGAGGGAGTCTCACTCTGTCACCCAGGCTGGAATGTAGTGGCACGATCTTGGCTCACTGCAAACTCTGCCTCCTGGGTTCAGGCAATTCTCCTGCGCCAGCCTCATGAGTAGCTGGGATTACAGGCATCCACCATCACGCCTGGCTAATTTTTTTGTAATTTTAGTAGAAACGGGGTTTTGCCATGTTGGCCAGGCTGGTCTTGAACTCCTGACCTCAGGTGATCCACCCGCCTCAGCCTCCCAAAGTGCTAGGATTACAGGTGTGAGCCACTGTGCCTGGCCACGTTTTTAACAAAGTAATTTAGATACATTTAATTACATCACTAGACAGAAGACTTCACTAGCCTCTCTCTCTTTCCTTTTTTTTTTTTGGAGGCAAGGTCTTGCTGTGTCATCCAGCCTGGAGTGCAGTGGTGCCATCATGGCTCACTTCAGGCTTAACCTTCTGGGCTCAAGCGATCCTTTCACCTCAGCCTCCCAAGTAGCTGGGACCACAGGTGTGTGTCACTACACTCAGCTAATTTTTTGTAGAGGCAGGGTCTCCCTATGTGGCCTAGGCTGGTCTCAAAATTCCTGGCCTCAACCTCCTAAAGTGCTAGGATTACAGGCATGAGCCATTGCTATCACTCTCAGCCAGTCTCCTCTTTTTCTTTTTTCATTTCTTTTTTTTTTTTGAGACAGAGTCTCACTCTGTTGCCCAGGCTGGAGTGCAGTGGTGCATCCCGGGTCACTGCAACCTCCGCCTCCCAGGTTCACGCGATTACCCTGGCTCAGCCTCCTGAGTAGATGGGATTATGGATGCACACCGCCAGGCCCGGCTAATTTTTTTGTATTTGTAGTAGAGGTGGGGTTTCACCACGTTGGCCAGGCTGGTCTTGAACTCCTGGTCTCAAGTGATCCACCCACCTCGGCCTCCCAGAGTGTTGAGATTACAGGCGTGAGCTACTGCTCCCAGCCAGCCTTCTTATTAAGAGACTGGTTATTCTCCGTCTATCATACTCTTAAACTGGCAGCCCTCTCCACTCAGGCACACTCACCAACATGCCCTCCTCTTTTTCTGCCAGATGGATCACCTTTATTTTATTGCTTATGTAAGCCTCTGAATCCTTAATAATATTCAGAATGGATAACTAGTCTTCACCATTTACCACTCCCTGTTTTGCTCTTCACTTAATCTGCTTGAGCCTTTCTAGGTCCCATTCCCTGCAAAGCCCATTTCCTGACCACTAATCCACGGTGATTTCTTTCCTTCCGAAGACTGTAACCTTATTTGGCATTGACTGGTACATTCTGGTCTCACCTACTGAAGCTGTGTCTAGGGCTGAGACTGTTTTATACTATCAGACCAGTTAGCATACTTGTTTTTTAAACATTTTATTTATTTTTAAGAGATGGGGGTCTCACTGTGTTTCATATAGACTTATGCTTAGTGATAATTGAGGTGAAATTGCTGGCATTTACCACTTAAGTTGGATAGATTTTCTTTTTTGTGTGCTTTCTTTGCATAGAAGTATTGGTGGAACTAAGTAAACTGAATTCATGCGTTTAAAAAACACTTTTTAACTTCTTATTTTTAGATAATTTGAAACATAGCAGAGAATTCTTGTAAACTCTTTCTAGAGTCACTCATTTGTAACATTTTGCCACATTTAATTTGTCATTCTGTATGTAAATAAATTTGTTTCCTGAACTGTTTGAGACTGAGTTGAAGACATCATTCTCCTTTACTTAATGCTGGAGGATTTCTTTTCTAAGATCAAAGGAAAACTATAGCCACAGTATAGTTTTCAAATTAAAGAAACATTGATAGAGTACTTTACTTTGTATCTCATGTTTCGTTATTTCTTCAATTTTTCCAATAAAAATTTCCTTCAATGTGTTTTTTATTCTCTAGTAAATGATTATGTATTACATTTACTTGCAATATAATTATGTAGCAATTATGTAATAAGGACTGTTCCTCAATTTGGATTTGCCTGATATTTACTCCTGAGAGGTTTAGGTTACGCAGGCAATGTTGTGTTCTCGGAACACCACATCTGCAGGCCCATGATAGCCATGTGCCCTCATTGGCAGTGTGTACTTTGATTCTCCCTCAAGTTAGGGTGTTGTCCTGTTTCTCTGCTATGTAATTACTGTTTCCCCTGCACTAATAATTCTTTACCAATGTACTGCTTCTCATAAAACTTTCCCCTCTATATTTAGCTAGATATACATTTACTTTTTTCATTGTTTCATATTTTAATTTTTTACTTAATTATGAGATCAGGTCTCACTATGTTGCTCAGGCTGGACTTAAACTGGCCTCAAGTGATCAGCCTCTTGAGTAGCTAGTATTATAGGCTTGAGCCACCATGCCTGGCTGCATTTTTTTTTGTTTTTTGAGGTGGAGTCTCGCCTGGTTGCCCAGGCTGGAGTGCAGTGGCATGATCTGTAAACTTGCCTCCCAGGTTCAAGTGATTCTCCTGCCTCCGCCTCCCAAGTAGCTGGGATTACAGGTGTCTGTCACCACCCCTGGGTAATTTTTTGTATTTTTAGTAGAGATGGGATTTCACCATGTTGGCCAGGCTGGTCTTGAACTCCTGACCTCAGGTGATCCACCTGCCTTGGCCTCCCAAAGTGCTGGGATTACAAGCATGAGCCATTACACCTGGCTGCATTTTTTTTTTTGACACCAAATTTCACTCTTATTGCCCAGGCTGGAGGGCAATGGTGTGATCTTGGCCCACTGCAACCTCTACCTCCTGGGTTCAAGTGATTCTCCTGCCTCAGTCTCCCAAGTAGCTGGGATTACAGGCGCATGCCACCACGCCCGGCTACTTTTTGTATGTTTAGTAGAGACTGGATTTTGCCATATTGGCCAGGCTGGTCTCGAACTCCTGACCTCAGGTGATCACCTGCCTTGGCCTCCCAAAGTGCTGGGATTACAGGCATGAGCCCCAGTGGCCGGCCACGCATTTTTTTTTTTTTTTTAAATAGTTGGTTCTTTCTATGTTGCCCAGGATGGCCTCGAACTCGGGCTCAAGTGATGCTTCTGTTTTAGCCTCCTAAATACTTTGGACTATGGGCATGCCTGTCTTAGATGCACATTTTTAAAAGTTTTTTGAAATTGTAAAAAAAAAAAAAAATAACAAAATGTATTTTAACCATTAAGGATACAGTTCAATAGTGTTAAGTACATTCACATTGTTGTGAAACAGATCTCCGGAAGTTTTTCATCTTGCAAAACTAAAATTCAATAGTTTTTAAACAACAGCTTCCCATTTCTGCTTCTCCACCTGCTGTCAACCATTCTACTTTCTGCTTCTGTGAATTTGACTACTTTAGATACTTTTCATGTAAGTGGATTCATACAATATCTTTTTATGATTGGTTTACTTATTAATGTCTTCAAGACTCATTCATGTTGTAGCATGTGCCATGATTTCCTTTTTTTTTTTTTTTTTTTCCTGAGACAGAGTCTCACTCAATCACCCTGGCTGGAGTGCAGTGGCATGATCTCTTCTCACTGCAACCTCTGCCTCCTGGGTTCACACAATTTTTGTGCCTCAGCTTCCCCAGTAGCTGGGATTACAGGCATGCACCACCATGCCCACTAATTTTTGTATTTTTAGTAGAGACAGGGTTTCACCATGTTGGCCAGGCTGGTCTTGAACTCCTGGCCTCAAGCAATCTGCCTGCTTCAGGCTCCCAGAGTGCTGGGATTACAGGTGTGAGCCACCACACCCAGCCTATGATTTCATCCTTTTTAAGACTGAAACTGTTATTTTGTATAATATATTTGTATATCTATATATCTCTATCTGTCTAGCTCACACTTTGTCCTTTCGTATGTCAGTAGACACTTGAGTTGCTTCCACCTTCCACCTTTTTGGCTAATATCTCTTTGAGATCCTGCTTTCAGTTCTTTTGGATATGTACCCAGAAGTGGGATTGCTGGATTGTATCGTAATTCCATTTTTAACTTTTTGTAAAATTTTCTTTTGCATTTAGCTATTTCATTTTTTCTCAGGTTAAACTTTGACGTCGTAACCAGTCTCACAAAGAGATGAAATATAAACCACAATAAGCTTGCTTCAGTTTTACCTCTTCCATGATTTAGTCTGCTGCTGTTTGTAAGGCAAGGTAGTTTCTAAAATCATTGGCTCAAAATAAAATGAATCTGGGTATTATTATTTTTTTCTTTTTCCTTTTTCTGTAGAGACACCATCTGGCTATGTTGACCAGGCTGGTCATGAACTCCTGGCCTGAAGCTATCCTCCTGTCTTGGCCTCCCAAAGTGCAGGGATTATAGGCATGAGCCACCATTCCTGCTCCTGGCCTTTTTTTGTTTTGTTTTTGAGACAGGGTCTCTGTCACCCAGACTGGAGTGCATTGGTCCAATCATGGCTCAAGCAATCCTCCCACCTCAAGCCTCCTAAGTAGCTGTGACTACAGGCATGTGCCACCACGCCTAGCTAATTTTTATTTATTTATTTTTATTATTATTATTTTTTGAGAATGAAGTCTCACTCTGTCTCCCAGGCTGGAGTGCGTGCAGTGGTGCGATATTTTGACTCACTACAGCCACCGTCTCCCAGGCTTAAACCGTTCTCCTGCCTGAGCCTCCCCAGTAGCTGGGGCTATAGGTGTGCGCCACCATGCCTTGCTCATTTTTGTATTTTTAGTAGAGATGGGGTTTCACCATGTTAGCCAGGCCGGTCTCGAACTCCTGACCTCAGGTGATCCGCCTGCCTTGGCCTCCCAAAGTGCTGCAATTACAGGCGTGAGCCACCGTGCCCGGCAACACAAAGTAACTGTTAAACCCTAGTGTTCTTCCCCCTTAAAATTTTGGCACTGGCCAGGTGCAGTGGCTCACGCCTGTAATCCTAATACTTTGGGAGGCCAAGGAGGGCAGATCAATTGAGGCCAAGAGTTTGAGACCAGCCTGGCCAACATGGCAAAACTCCATCTCTACTAAAAATACAAAAATTAGCGGGGCGTGGTGGCACACACCCACTTGGGAGGCCAAGGCATGAGAATTGCTTGAACCTGGGAGGTGGAGGTTGCAGTGAGCTGAAATCAGGGCACTGCGCTCTAGCCTGGGCAGCAGAGTGAGACTCTGTTTCCAAAAAATAAAAAACAAAATTTTTTTTTTGGCACTTACTCCTAAATTATTAAGATATTTATTTTAAAAGAATTTTGGGGCCGACTGTGGTGGCTCACACCTCTAATCCCAGCACTATGGAAGGCAGGCCGATTGCTTGAGCCCAGGAGTTCAAGACTACTCTGGGCAACATAGGGAGACCACGTCTCTATTAAAAAGAAATTTTCTTTTTGAATAGAATTACAGATTCACAGAAAGTTTTATTTTCAAGGAATTGCAGATTTGCAGACAGTTGCAGTATTTTTAATTAAGCCATAATACCTGAATCGTTTTAGTTTAGAATCTTTGGGTAGTGGTTAAAGACTGAAAGTGGATAAGGGTTAGGAGTCACTAATACGTTAACACATGCCTTTATGCTGCACAAAGCAGGTAGGGTATCTTATTACTCAACTCTTGGGAGTATTTGTAGAAAGTTATTTTGGAAAACTTAAAGCAAGGGATACCAGTCAGCCTTTTCAGCCTTTCACCTAAACACTTGTTCAATAAAATCTTGGTGAGCATTCACATGAGACGTAAATGTCTTCCCTTAGAAAAAGCTAAAGCAAAAGTGCTTGCTAAAATATCAGATTCCAGTTCCACTATAGGAAAGTTTTATGATTTATGTTTTGGGCAGGGCTTAGGAATTTCCACTGCAAACACTCCGAGGAGTTGTGATGTGTTTTTTCACAGACTGTACTTGAAGAATTAGGGTTTTGTTTTATTTTGTTTTCTTTTTCTTTTTCTTCTTTTTCTTTTTGAGATGGAGTCTCGCCCTGTCACCCAGGCTGGAGTGCTGGAGTGCAGTGGCGTGATCTCAGCTCACTGCAACCTCAGCCTCCCGAGTAACTGGGATTACAGGCGTGCGCCACCACACCTGGCTGATTTTTGTATTTTTAGTAGAGACGGGGTTTCACCATGTTGGTCAGGCTAGGAGAAATTAGGGTTTTTGAGGGACCATAGTTTTGTTTCTACTTTATATTCTTATTAAGTTTATAGTTTCATAGGTTAGTGGTTCTCAAACATTGTAGCCTACTTAGAAATCTATTTTACATCTGGATCCATATATCCTTATATACATGTATGAAACAGATTCATTGCAGTTACAGATATTAGATATTTACTTCTACCCTTAACTCTGATTTTATTTTAATCATAGTGTGACCCCTGAAATTGATTTCAAAATTAGTGTCTCCATCCTTAGTTTGGTAACACTGCCCTAGGTGTTATCTGTGTAAGGGTGACAGCATGGTTACTGAAATGAAGCGAAGACCTAGACATGTGATCCCCGTTTCTTCCTAAAGTGATTTATCTTTTTGGTCCTTTGAGGACGTTTTATTATTATTTTGAAATATTTTTCCGCTTTGCCAGGCATTCACTACCCACACACAATTACCAGTTTTATTTCCCCTTTTTCCCCCTTATTGTAGTTTTCACTCATCATTACACAATTAGGTGCTTCTTCCCTATGTTACTAAAAGCATTTAACGCTTGGGTATTTTGTATGCTTATGTGGGAACAGCAGAGAATAAAAACAATCCAGTTGCGAAATATTAACATTCTTACTGAACTTCATAAAGATAAACATACCAGATTCCATTACTTGATATAAACAGCTATAAAGTAATTGGCTGGGCCATACTTGCATTGAGAGTATAAATTAAAGACATGGGAAGGAGCCTAAATTCTAGCAAAATTGGCTGGTTGCAGTGGCTCACGCCTGTAATCCCAGCACTTTGGGAGGCTGAGGCTGGTGGATCACTTCAGGCCAGAAGTTCAAAACCAGCTTGGCCAACGTAGTGAAACCCCATCTACTAAAAATAGAAAAATTAGCCAGGTGTGATGGCACGCGTCTGTAATCCTAGCTGCTCAGGTAGCTGAGGCATGAGAATAGCTTGAACCCAGGAGGCGGTGGTTGCAGTGAGCCCAGATTGTGCCACTGCACTCCAGCCTGGGTGACAGTGAGAGTCTGTCTCAAAAAAGCAAAACAACCGCCACCCCTCCAAAAAAAAAAACTCTAGTAAATTATTAGGTGTTTTTTGTTTTTGTATTTGTTTTATTTATTTTTATTTTATTTTATTTGAGACGGAGTCTCTCTCTGTTGCTAGGCTGGAGTGCAGTGGTGCGATCTCGGCTCACTGCGACTTCCACCTCCCGGGTTCAAGCGATTCTCCTGCCTCAGCCTCCCGAGTAGTTGGGACTACAGGCGCGTGCCACCACACCCAGCTAATTTTTGTATTTTTAGTAGAGACGGGGTTTCACCATGTTGGCCAGGCTGGTCTTGAACTCCTGACCTCAGGCCTCCCAAAGTGTTGGGATTACAGGTGTGAGCCACTGTGCCTGGCCTTTTTTTTTTTTTTTTTGGAGACAAAGGCTTACTCAGTTGCTCAGGCTGGAGTGTGATAGCGCGAACATGGCTCACTGAAGCCTTGACCTCCCAGGCTCAAGCAATCCTCCCACCTCAGCCTCCCAAGTAGCTGGGATCACAGGTACATACCGCCACACCAGGCTAATTTTTCCTATTTGTAGAAACACGGAGTCTTACTATGTTGCCCAGGCTGGTCTCAAACTCCTGGGCTCAAGCAATTTGCCCACCTCACCCTCCCAAAGTGTTAGGATTGCAGACGTGAGCCACTGCATCAGGCTGTAAGTTACTAGTTTGAAAATAAGATTAAATCACTTACATGAAGCAAATTAAATAAAGTAAAATATTAACCAATGAAAATGGCTGCCGCGTATTGACCTATTGATCTTTATCTGAATCCTTTAAGGTCAGAAATAGTGTTTCATTTTACACATGCAAAAATGAGTTTAGAGGATACAAACAGTTGATAAAAGACAGCTGTGAAACTTCACCTCAAACATTAAGATAAGTATGGTTTAGTTAGTCCTAATAAAAGGAAGGGAGCCAGGCATGGTGGCAGGTGCCTGTAGTCCCAACTACTTGGGAGGCTGAGATGAGAGGATTGCTTGAGTTCAGGAGGTTGATGCTGCAGCAATCCATGATCGCACCACTGCGTTCCAGCTTGAGTGACAGAGTGAGGCACCGTCTCTATAAAAAAATTTTATAAATCAATAAGAGGAAGGGCACTTCTCTTCATTCAGGTATTGAAACGTGAACGTGTGATGGGGGCAAAATTATGCCTTCTTACGAGTTAGAAAATGTTATTGTTAATGCAAGTAGTGATATCACATCAAATAAGTCACATTGTTTATGTTGGTTCTGCATTAAAACACAAGAAGCACCTCTTTTGTCCTGTCATCTTTTGAAAAAGTGGTTAATGAGCACCTATGTACTGTGTAAGAAAGGGTTAAATGCTTAAAGTTACTTTGAGTTAAGTAGTCAGGAAGCAAACACTTGGTTACCAGAAGTTAAAATGGAGAAAGCAACTTTCTGTGCAGTCTGATATAATAGGAGGGTACCTTTCCTTTTTGGACTATCTGAGACCTAATTTTGTCTTACCGTAGGTAAAAAAAAGCCTTTCCTTTTTATGTTTTGTAAGTATTTGCTGTAAGTTGTTGGTTTGTGGTAGCCAAACTAACAAAGAATTTTGGAAAAAAAGTATTCAGGTGCTAGAATAATACCTGGTGTATGCTGGCTCTTTGTAAATCCTGCCCACGTTTAGGTTTGTCCACAGCTGTTAGTACCTAATATCAAGATTTCTTCCTAGCAAAGGTATTCTGAACCTTTTTGGGAGCATAAGAACATTTCTGGCTGGACACGGTGGCTCACGTCTGTAATCCCAGCACTTTGGGAGGCTGAGGTGGGCAGACTGCTTGAGCTCAGGCATTCGCCTGGACAACATGGTGAAACCCTGTCTCTACAAAAAATACTAAAATTAGCCAGGCATGGTGACGTGTGTCTGTGGTCCCAGCTACTTGGGAGGCTGAGACGGGAGGATTGCTTGAGCCTAGGGGGTCGAGGCTGCAGTGAGCTGTGATGGTACCACTTGCACTGCAGCCTGGATGACAGTGAGATCTTGCCTTTAAAAAAAAAAAAAAAAATTTTCGGAGAATCTGAGCACTGAAGATTTGTAGTGTAGAAAATACAGACATATATAAAACATTGGCATCTAGTTTTGAAGGTTCCACGTGACTGACTACCTGAAGCCAATCTTTGGGTTTAGATCTAAGCCCCTTTGCCTTACAGGATTGGCATTACAGTTGTATTGTGTTAGATATTGTTGGAATCAAATAGTGCATATAGTCAACATGCTAACCTATATGCTGAAATTATTTGGTAGTGTGATTTGATTTTATGTGAAGAAAACTTAGTATAGCAAGTTTATTTTAAGGATCAGGTTCTTGATATTCAGCCCAGGCACGTTAAACCACTGTTATTTCTAACTGTATTTATGAAATAAGGTTATTAGAAACTGAGAATTTTAAAGATTTGTATTAGGTACCGTGGTTTGCAAACAGAGTCTGGACCCGTAATGGAGTTTTCAAATCAGTTTAATGGGTCTGACTAGCCTTAAAACAAATGAAGTGTAGACCAGAGTAGAAAAGAAATTGTGTATCACAAAATACAAGGTTAAGTACTTGGTGAAACTTTTGCTTAAGTGTGTGTATTTCTGTATATATGGATGCACGTATACATTCATAAGTAGTCTTTTTTTTTTTGAGACAGAGTCTTGCTCTGTTGCCCAGGCTGGAATGCAGTGGTGTGATCTCGGCTCACTGCAAGCTCTGCCTCTTGGGTTCACGCCATTCTCCTGCCTCAGCCTCCCGAGTAGCTGGGACTACAGGCGCCTGCCACCACACCCGGCGAATCTTTTTGTATTTTTAGTAGAGACGGGGTTTCACCATGTTCTCCAGGGTGGTCTCGATCTCCTGACCTCGTGATCTGCCCACCTCGGCCTCCCAAAGTGCTGGGATTACAGACGTGAGCCACCGCACCCGGCCCATTCATAAGTGTTCTTATTGGATTGCAATGCAAATATATTTCTTAATGTGAGATGATTTAAAAAGAAAGCCACAGCTCTGTAACTGTTTGCTTTGGAAGTAGTTTGAGTATCTGAGTTCTTGATATTTTTGTGTTTTGGGAGACAGAATAGGTAACTAGTTAGGATGCAAGAGTAAAAGAGCAACTTTCTTTGAATCTTCAGTGATTAACCAATAAAGTTGAGATGGGATTTTACTCATTAAGTAGTTTTGGATAGTTAAGGCTGAATTTGCTTTGTGGAGGTTTTGAAAGCTGTTATAACCAGAGGAAGAAATATATGTGTGTTTCACAAAGTTGTAGTTGCATTACTGAAAATGTTGTATATGGTTCAGTGAATGTAATATATGTGATGCTTAACATAAAGCTATCTGAGAAAACATTCTTTCTGATTCAAGACTGGAAATATCTACTTTAAGTATAGTCAACTATTCTGTCATTGCTTAGGGTAGCTGTTTGTTTTTACCAAAAATGTAGAACCTAAAGAAATGAAGGTCTTTGGACTTTTGGGGGAAGAGATAGTCAGTAGATTTTTGTAGTCTTGTTTTTTAATATGAAATAGTTTTCAGGAAAGGTTATATAAATAAGTATCAGGTGTTGTTTATGTTTAAGAAATTGAATTATAGATGTTAACTTAATGTCTTGTTTTTTTCTTCCATTTCTTTCAAAGGTTTGGGCCCCATGGTATCCCTGTGACAGTATTTCCCAAAAGGGAATATAAGGATAAACCAGAAGCCATGCCGCTCCAAAGTAATACATTCCAAGAAGGGACAGAAGTCAAGTGTGAAGCAAATGGTGCTGTTCCCGATGACCCTTCTCCCGTCCCGCATCCCGAGCTGAGCTTGGCTGAAAGCCTGTGGACTTCCAAACCACCACCTCTCTTCCATGAAGGAGCACCTTATCCTCCCCCTTTGTTTATCAGGGACACATATAACCAATCAATACCTCAGCCACCTCCTCGGAAAATTAAGCGACCCAAACGAAAAATGTACAGGGAAGAACCCACTTCAATAATGAATGCTATTAAACTACGACCCAGGCAAGTTCTGTGTGATAAATGTAAAAACAGTGTTGTTGCTGAAAAAAAGGAAATTAGAAAAGGTAGTAGTGCAAGTGACTCTTCTAAATATGAAGATAAAAAACGGAGAAATGAAAGTGTAACTACTGTGAACAAAAAACTGAAAACTGACCATAAAGTGGATGGGAAAAACCAAAATGAAAGCCAGAAAAGAAATGCTGTGGTTAAGGTTTCAAATATTGCTCACAGCAGAGGCAGAGTGGTAAAAGTTTCTGCTCAGGCAAATACATCAAAAGCTCAGTTAAGTACTAAAAAAGTTCTCCAGAGTAAGAACATGGATCATGCGAAAGCTCGGGAAGTGTTAAAAATTGCCAAAGAAAAGGCACAAAAGAAGCAAAATGAAACCTCTACTTCCAAAAATGCACATTCAAAAGTCCATTTCACACGTCGATATCAGAATCCTAGCTCAGGTTCCCTTCCACCCCGGGTTCGTTTAAAACCACAGAGGTACAGGAATGAAGAAAATGACTCTTCTCTGAAGACAGGACTTGAGAAAATGCGGAGTGGCAAGATGGCACCCAAGCCCCAGTCTCGCTGCACCTCTACCCGCTCAGCAGGTGAGGCCCCTTCAGAAAATCAGAGTCCCTCAAAAGGCCCTGAAGAGGCCAGCAGTGAGGTTCAGGACACAAATGAAGTGCATGTGCCTGGTGATCAGGATGAACCACAGACATTGGGCAAAAAGGGCAGCAAAAACAATATCTCTGTTTACATGACCCTAAATCAAAAGAAATCTGACTCTTCCAGTGCTTCAGTGTGTAGCATTGATAGCACAGATGATTTGAAATCTTCCAACTCTGAGTGTAGTTCTTCTGAAAGCTTTGATTTTCCTCCAGGCAGTATGCATGCACCTTCCACCTCCTCCACTTCCTCCTCTTCAAAGGAAGAGAAAAAGCTCAGTAATTCCTTGAAAATGAAAGTCTTTTCCAAAAACGTCTCTAAATGCGTCACACCAGATGGCAGGACCATATGTGTAGGGGACATTGTTTGGGCCAAGATATATGGCTTCCCTTGGTGGCCAGCCCGTATTCTTACTATAACTGTGAGCCGGAAAGATAACGGCCTTTTAGTCCGACAGGAGGCCCGTATTTCATGGTTTGGGTCTCCAACAACATCTTTCCTTGCTCTTTCACAACTCTCCCCCTTTTTAGAAAACTTCCAGTCACGCTTTAATAAGAAGAGAAAGGGCCTGTATCGCAAGGCTATCACAGAGGCAGCTAAGGCTGCCAAGCAGCTGACCCCCGAAGTGCGGGCTTTGTTGACACAGTTTGAAACGTGAACATGGGCAGTAAGGTAGGCAAGACCATTGGAAGTCACCACAGATTTTCTAGTCTAGTTAGGAATAATTTCTACAAAATAGCGTGGCCGGATTGGAGAGAGAAGTTGCACTCAGTTGGCTGGCTTTTTAATACTTACCTTATAGCCATTTTTAGACTGAGAGCTTAAACTGAACATATAATCAAATTTTGTGTTAAGGAAGTGAGATTTTAGCAGTATTTTTCAGTTTTGAAGTTCAAAACCATCCCAAGGCATAGGAGCCATAGCCTCAACTGAAATTGAATTTTTGTAGGGACTGTTAATTGCCATTTGTACCTAATACTGTATATATACATATATATATGTGTATATATATATATATATACACCCGTGTATATATATATATACCCATGTATATATATATATACCCGTGTATGTATATATATACACACGTATATATGTATATATACACACATATATATATATATGAAATATAGCCTGTCACTGTGTGACACAGATTGCATATTTGGGATTGCAATAAGGGCTTGGTGAGCTGGGGGAATAGTGTGGATATTTAATGACTACTTGTTTTTTAAATAATGAACACTTAGCCTTTCTATGCGCATAATGGTGTAAAAGTTAGATGGTTAGGTGTTTGACAAACAGATGGTTGCTATTCAGTTACAGACTGGGGAAATAGCCCAGTGTTTGGGATTAAAACTGTCAAGACTGGATAGGTGTTAGTCATCACTGTCTTTCGTCCAGTGGGGATTTAATAAATACTTTCACGCTTCTGGTTTGGGAGTTTAGATAGGTTTGATTTTGGATTTGTAAATAGTGATTGCTAAATTTGGTCAGATTTCTCCTGACTGGCTGTTCCTAAATTCTTAGGATGTGTCCCAGTAAAATTATACTTTGTGAATTAATTGTCATATGTGTAATTGTTGCATTTTGGATGTACCTAATTTGATAATTAAAACAAAATAATTTCCGTTTAAGGTATCTGTTTGCAGGTCAGAAAATGAGAAAATGTAATTGTGTAATGCTCTGAAATGTAAAAAAAAAAAAAAAAAAAAAACCAAAAAAAAGCTGTAAATAAAATCAACTAAATCCAAATTATTTGTGTGTGTTTCTCAAAAAGCTTTGAAAAATTTCAAGATGGTAGAAAATTATTCTTTGTAAGAGTGTTTAGAAGAGATGAAAAATCAAACTTTTATTTTGCTATTTGCCCTATCAGGAAATATATTATCTGAGATAAGAAAACTTCAAATAATGAGAGATGAATCAGTATATTCTCAAAATAAGATTTTGTAGTATAGAGGTTTGATAATGCTTTTAGATTTGATACCCCCTTCCTGCCAATTTCTCATAAATGTGTGAATTTTAATTTTTAGCCTTAATATTTCATCACATGTTTCCTCTTTTTACATTCGGGTAATTACAACCGGTCTCTTCTGTTTGGTTTTCTGCCTCATGTATCGCTGCTTTTGGGGCTAGTAACTTAGCTTACTATTTTTCTACATGGTCCATCTGTCCCTAAGATTTGATTTCTTATTTTCCATTTTTAGCTTTGTATTAGTAGTGAGAAATATATCTGATTGGCTGTGGAGGCAAGTTTATCTCAAGATTTTTAAAGTTGATTTCATACTTTTTGTGTCTTAACTTTGGGAGATCTAATTTCAATACTTTTAGAAATTTAAAATTTAGCAGTTTTTTGTGGATTTCTAAATCCAATTTGAAGTAGTTACTATGGAACTCATAATGAAAAGATTAATGGAGATTGAAAATCAATAGTCTTGTCAGCTTTCTTAAGGTTATTGACTGATTGCGAATTTTTGCAAAAGCAAGTAGAATTTCTTCTGGGGAACTCACTCAATGCTTTTTGATTATAATAAACACACATTTTAAAAACAGATGTTTCACTTGAGTAGAACATATTCTTTCCTGCAAACAGAAACAGCTATACTTAAAAAAAAAAATTCTTTGAAATTCAGTGTGGTTGAGAAGTTATAAGGAACTATCCTAAAAGATTTTCCAAGTATTTGTTTCAGATTAATGAACTTGTTCAATCAGGTGTTTTTAAAAGTTTGAAATCTAAAGTTCAGAAAGACTTAAAAGTCATCAAAATATGTAATTCCAAGGCTTTGTGTAATGATCTGGGTGAGTTTTAACAGTAGTTTGAAGTAGACATTACTAATATGGTCAAGTGCTTGGTAAATATGCTGTTGTGGCATAAACCAAATTGGATTTGTTTCAGAAGCCATGGGGAAAGAGAAGAAAAAAAAATCATGATTGTTGAATATAAAAATAACAATCAGTTTTGTAGAACACACCTTTGAGGAAAAGGTTGAGCATATCACAAATGATATGCCAAATGACCCCTTCGTTTTAAACTGGCAGTCTGGCATATTTCATTTGCAGTTTCAGTAGGGAAGCAAGTTTTAAAGAATCTGTCTAATCTTAAATGTGTATTCTAAACTCTAATAGCTGAATATTAAAAACTTTTATTCCAATGGAAATGTCTTAGATAAATTTGTCCAGTATCTACTGCAGATGGAGATAGAGTTGAATTGGGTAGTTGTAGCCACTTTATATTTCTCTTTGAAATGATAAAAGGCACTTATTCTTGATACGGAGATAACAGAAGTGGGTATTTTTTCCCCTTGGAGTGGGAGTAAACTGGCTTAGACCAAATCTGCGGCTTAAGAGTCGTGGCTAAAACAAAGGATTGGCCAGGGGAGAAATCAAGTGAAGGAAGAGTTGTGAAAGCTAAGAATGTTTTTATTTCTGGAAATTCTCAGAAACGTAAAGCATCAGAGTATTTTTCCCTTTTTACTTTCTAGAATTTATAGACCAGGAAGCTGACTAATCATTTGGAAGGAACATCCATTCAACTCTCATTTACAGATGTGGAACCAAAGACCAAACAATTATCTGTGAGAGGCCAGGTGCGGTGGGTCATTCCCATATTCCTAGAAGTTTGGAAGGCCAAGGTGGGATGATTGCTTGAGGCCCGGAGTTCGAGACCAGTCTGGGCAACATAGACCCCCGTCCCCCCTGCCATCTCTGCAGAAAAATAAAAACTTAGCTGGGCATGGTGGCGCATGCCTATAGTCCCAGCTGTTCGCCTGTATCCTAGCTACTTGGGAGGCTAAGATGGCTTGAGCTCAGGAGTTGGAGGCTGCAGTGAGCTATGATCACACCACTGCACTCTGGTCTGGGCAAGAGTGAGACCCTGTCTCTGAAAAAAAAAACCCTATATATCAGTGAGATAGAGAAACTGGGATTCACTAGTCTGGAGCCTTTTTGCATAACGTGGTGGTGTGTCCCTAGATGGTTTTGATGGGGAAAAAATCTATAAATAGTAATTGTAGATTAGTACTAAGTTGAATAGGCAGGAATTTTGATGTGAAAACAGACTGGAGGCAAAGAACAGGGAACTGATACTAAAATCAACGAAATGAATATATCTTCACTAGTGAGCCTGAGTATTTAAATTGCAACATATTAAATTGAGTTACACTCCTATTTAAGCAGGTTGTACTTTTCTAAAAATTGCTTATGTTTAAAAGGTCACAAGTCTAGAATAACTGAATTGGGAATTGGAAATACCTTAAGTCTGTAATTTGTATCTAAAATTAGGTTTTCCCTTTTAAGTTGTTAATTTTCTATGGTTTGTGCTGCATGCTTTCACTTTTATTAGTACTTACAGCCAAAGAGATGGGCAAATATCTAGAAAAATTAATGTTTTGATTCAGGAATTTGTGCCTAGTGATGGCCTCCAATAGGGAATTTTCCAGAGAGAATGAAGACTCAGTTTCTAAGTTGGGGCACATTTAGTTTTTGTTTTGGTATTCTTCTTCTATTACAGCTATTAAAACAATCTCTTAAAAAATGCCGGATATGGCTGGGCACAGTGGCTCATGCCTGTAATCCCAGCACTTAGGGAGGCTGAGGCAGGTGGATCACCTGAGGTCAGCAGTTCGAGACCAGCCTGGCCAACATGGCGAAGCCCCGTCTCTATTAAACCCTGTCTCTACTAAAAACACAAAAATTAGCTGCACATGGTGGCATACGCCTGTAATCCCAGCTACTCGAGAGGCTGAGTCAGGAGAATTGCTTGAACTCGAGAGGCTGAGTCAGGAGAATTGCTTGAACCCGGGAGGCGGAGGTTGCACTCCAGCCTGGGTGACAGAGTGAGACTCTGTCTCAAAAAACAAAACAAAACAAAAAACATGCCGGACATAAGGGAATTCAGAAATAGGATGCCATGCCAATTTCGAGGAGAAAATAAAATAGCGAGTGTGCATTAGTTACTTTTACCTGGTTCTGATTTAGTTAATAGGCGCTTTATATTCCAAATTTACAGTTTGTGTAGATTTACTGTATTCCTTCATTCAACAAAAGAACAGGATTAAAAAATGAAAGCATTAGCTAATAGTAATATGCTTTGTTGTGCTATTTTTGAACGAAGGATTAGGAAGTTTAAAGTCACAGTGATATAGCTGATCTGTATATTTTTAGTTTTCCAGGGTATTTTGGTGTCTTTACCATGGATAATTGACACTAACATAAGATAAACAACTCTTTGTCTTATCTTTACTCAAGTAAGAGACCTAACGTTTATAGATCCAAACAGGATTTTTGTTTTCCTTTCCTTGTGGCATTGTATGGAAATCACTTTCTCCTTGTTATATTAATGGAGCACTGTGATTTTTTTGTGTGGTATTTAAAAAATTGTAGTTAAAAATAGATGTAAAATTTATCATCTTAATCGTTTTTAATTATACAGTTCTGTGGCATTAAATACATTCACAGTGTTGTTCAACCATCACCACCTTCCATCTGTAATTTAGTTTTGATAGAAATTTTTAAAATTAGGATGGCACTTGCTAGAAGGTTTTGGAAATTAAGTTACAAGAGTGTTTTTCTTGGTCAGTGGTGTGATTGGAATATGCTGCTGGCATTGCCCCACTTCCAGGATTCCTTCCTGATCAACCTGTAGTCCTATACAAGGAAATAACTGTAGCTTACAATGCTAATTGGTGCCCCAGCCCCTCCTTTTTTTTTTTTTTTTTTTGAGATAGGGTCACACTCTGTCACCCAGGCTGGAATGCAGTGGCGAGATCACAGCCTAGACTTCCTGGGGTCAAGCAGTTCTCCCACCTCAAGCCCCCTGCCCCTACCATAGCTGGGACTACTGGTGTATGTCACCATGCCTGGCTAATTTTTAAAAAATGTTTAGTAGAGACAAAGTCTCCCTTTGTTGCCCAGGCTGGTCTCAAACTCCTGGGCTCAAGTGATCCTCTCCTCTTGGCCCCCAACAAAGTGCTAGGATTATAGGCATGAGCCACCGTGCTCGGCCAGTGTCTCCATTTTTAAGAACTGTAACTGCCAAATTTTTAGGTGAATTAGTGTGACTGCACTTACCTAGAAGTTAGTTGGTTTTGGTTAAAACTGTTCCCTTCCAGTAACATAAACTTTTATATCAAGGCATATTTGTTTTCCATTAACTGTACTGACATAAAAAGTGGAAAAAGCAAGTAAATTTCAAAAAATGGTATACATATTATTAAAATATGACAAAAAGTGTGATGGTATGTAAAACTTGGAAAGTAGTTTAATTCCATTACTAATTTAAATGACTTCCATATTCAAAATTGACAAATTATTTATGAGGCTGCACATGGTGGTTCATGCCTATAGTCCCAGTTACTCCAGAGGCTGAGGCAGGAAGATGGGGTTCCACCATGTTGGCCATGCTGGTCTCAACTTCTGACCTCAGGTGATCCACCCGCCTCGACTTCCAAAGTGCTGGGATTATAGGCGTGAGCCACTGCGCCTGGCCCATAAAGTCTTGATGTTAAAAACACACCAATTGCAAACTTGGTTTAAAGGTGAATTTAAAAAAATATGTGTATATGTATATATTTATTTATTTAGAGACAAGTTCTCAGTCTCGCCCAAGCTAGACTGTAGGGGTATAATCATGACTCACTGCAGCCTTGACCTCCTGGGCTCAGGCAATTCTCTTGCCTCAGCCTCATAGCTGGGGCCACAGACACATACCATCACACCTGACCAATTTTAAAAAATTATTTGTAGAGACAGGGTCACACTATGTTGCCCAGGCTGGTCTTGAACTCCTGGGCTCAAGCAATAACTTCTGCCTCAGCCTGCCAAAGTGGTGGGGTTACAGGTATGAGCCACTGTGCCCAGCTAAATATTTTTTCTTCACATTTCTGATATTTTGTAAAGTATCATTAAAAAGAAGTTGAAAACAGTCATTATTTAAATATGGAAGTTTCTTTGTGTCATAAGAATGTGACAGTTATAAAGGCCGGGCGTGGTGGCCCACTTCTGTAATCCCAGCACTTTGGGAGGCTGAGGCAGGCGGATCACCTGAGTTAAGGAGTTCGAGGCCAGCCTGGCCAACATGGTGAAACCCCATCTCTCTTAAAAATACAAAAATGAGCCGGGCGTGGTGGCGGACACCTGTAGTCCCAGCTGCTCAGGAGGCTGAGGTAGTAGAATGGCGTGAACCCAGTAGGCAGAGGTTGCAGTGAGCCAGGATTGTGCCACTGCATTCCAGCCTGGATGACAGAGTGAGACTCTATCTCAAAACAAAAAAAAAAAAGAATATGACATGTGACAGCCGGGCGTGGTGGCTCACACCTGTAATCCCAGCACTTTGGGAGGCCAAGGCGGGCGGATCATGAGGTGAGGAGTTCAAGACCAGCATGACCAACATGGTGAAACCCCGTCTCTATTAAAAATACAAAAATTAGATGGGCGTGCTGGCACGCACCTGTAATCCCAGCTACTCAGGAGGCTGAGGCAAGAGAATTGCTTGAACCCGGGAGGCAAAGGTTGCAGTGAGCCGAGATCACGCCATTACACTCCAGCCTGGGTGACAGAGCGAGACTCCATCTCAAAAAAAAAAAAAAAAAAAGAATGTGACAGTTACTTCCTTATACTGACTTGGAAATCTGAGTCTTAACCAGAAACCATCATTAAAACTTCTCATAACTTTTTCTATCCTGGTTATCAGTATCTACAAGGAAAAGCCAAATACTTCATAGCTGAAGTGTTAGACTGTTATGATCACACTTTTTCCCTCTTCTCAAATAAAAACCTTGTAATTATAATGCATAGCAGCGACCGAGTGCAGTGGCTCATGCCTGTAATCCTAGCACTTTGGATTACAGTCTCTACTGTACTGTACTGTTTGGATTACCCTGTCTCTACTAAAAATACAAAAATTAGCTGGGCATGGTGGTGGGTGCCTGTAGTCCCAGCTACTCGGGAGGCTGAGGCAGGAGAATCACTTGAACCCAGGAGGCAGAGGTTGCAGTGAGCCAAGATTGTGCCACCACACTCCAGCCTGGGTAACAGAGCGAAACTCCATCTCTAAATAAATAAATAAATAAAATGCATATCAGGTGTTAGCAAGGGCTTCTTGTTTTTGTTTTTCTTTTTTTTTTTACTATTTAAGGTAATTTTGTACCCTTCAGTGTCCCTCATTTAGATTCACTTAAAAGCTGTTGAAAAAGCCTAGGGATGTCAGGTAAAATATGATAGAATTTTTTTATTGCCTGTGGAAAAATTTTTTGTAATGTGAGAGTGTCATCAAGTTGAGTGTTAAAGAAAGAAATGGACACTTAGGAGTATGTATATATATATAACTTGCCAGTGATGCAGGTGAGTTTAAGCATTCATTAACATTTTTAGGACCAGGTGCCTTGGCTCATGCCTATAATCCTAGTACTTTGGGAGACCGAGGCAGGAGCATCATTTGAGTCCAGGAGTTTGAGACCAGCTTCGGCAACATGGTGAAACTCTGTCTCTACAAAAAATACAACAAAATAAGGTGGGCTCGGTGGTGCACGCCTGTAGTCCCAGCTACTTGGGAGGCTGAAGTGGGAGGACCACTTTAGCCTGGGAGGCTGAGGCTGCTGTTAGCCATCATCCTGCCACTGCACTCCAGCCTGGGCGACAGAGTGAGACCCTGTCTCAAAACACAAAAAAGATTTTTGCAACAGTAGTGCTTAATAGCAGGCTTTTATTGAGCAAAGAACCATTCCCTTTCACTTTTCAGGCACATGGCTCAAAGTACAAGCTCTTGAGCCAGATTTGCTGGATTCAAAGCCTGACTTTGATCAGCCACTTACACACTATGTGATCTTAGGCAGGTTACTCCCAATATCATTACCTGTGAAATAAGGAGAATAATAGTATCTCCTCATAAGATAATTGTGAGAATTTAAAAGAATATTTAAAGCAATAAAAAAAATGTCTTGCATGAGGCTGTATAAATACTTGCCATCATTACTACCACTGCAATCACTTTGTGTTGCACGGTAAATTCTGGTAGCTTTCGATACTATCATTCTGCAACATATACTCAGTATAAATGGAAATATAACAATGTTATTTGTACCTGAAAATTTTGAGAAATCATAGCATGATTATTCACAAGTCTCTGGAAGTAGCATGGACTCACTAGTTTTAATAGGCATTTGTAGAGGTTAACTGAATCGAAGGTCATGAGGATTATGGTTAAAGGAGACCTGTGTTAACATATTTCAACTCTTGCCCCATTCATTTATTTAACACACAAATTCCAGTGATCCGGTACTCACTTTCCTATTCTACTCTCCCTTATGCCAAACACAGGGCCTGGCATGGGGGGAAATGATTGTCTTCTTGTGAATGAATGATGAGCAATTCTGGTTCAGACATGTCCTAATGACCGATGACCATCTCAGATGCCCCACACATCCCGAACCCTTTCCATGACACATAAGTATCTGAGCTGGTAGGGCCCAATGCAGTGGAGGTCCTATTAGGAGAACTTTACAAAGATGTTAGAACTACAAAGCTACATTTGTCAGCTTTTGGGTAAATTAGCTGATTTGCATAGATGCCGTGTTTCCCTGGGACCGTAGCATTTTACTATTTTAATGTTTTGCTGTATGGAGGAGAAGTGGAGATTAATTTGAACATTTTCGTTTTTATTGCTGCTCGTATGATTGAGTAGATTGTCTCCTCTTTCTAGGAGGGAAATGCCACACATTCCAACGCCTTGAACTGTGTGTGGTTTGGCCATATTTTCCAGAGGATAGTCATTTTTACCCATGGGTCATTTTGGGGATGCTGTTAATCACAAATCTGTCATCTCCCCCAACAGTTTAGTTTTAGCAAGGAATCTGGCTGAGTGTGGCACATCTTGGTGTGAGTCCTGGTATACTGGGAAGAATTACATGCAGTTTGTCTAAAAGAGCTGGTTAGGAAAATAGCACTAAGGTTAGAAAGCCAGAAGGGCTATTGTAAGATGAGATACTGTTGATGCTTTTCCTGCTTGTTCATGTTGCATCATGCTTTACTGTATTAAGAAAATTCATTTTGAGTGTTCAGTGAGATAATAGGTACATGTCTATGCTCTTAAGTTTTTAGTTTTTAATTGTGGGCTTTCTTTAAGAGCATAAACTCTACTTCTTTCGTGCACGCTAAGAGGGAGATTGAGGGTTACCCTGTTCTGGTTTGCCCATTACAGTTCTGCTTCCCAAGAATAGCTGCCATTGTTGCACTTAAGCTTTCTCTCAAAGGACAAAATAAGTAATTTCCGATGAAATTGCCGCCTTTTCATGGGTCTCTCCCGCCACTTACTGCATCACAGCTGGGTCTCCTTGGCTCTTCCTAATGGATATCCTGTGCTAGTGGTAAATTTCTAAAGAAAAGCCTCGAGATCCTAAAAGCATTGAGGGGAAGATTATCTTAAACATTAGCACAAAAGACTCACAAACCAGGCACTGTGGACCAGGGACTGGTTTGTTAATATTTTGGCATTTCAGGGGGTTGCAGGTGAGGAACTGCACAGGGAAACATGAGATCATTCTTTGATACATCTTGACTCTCCTTGCTTAAAATTGAAAAGGAGATTCTCTAGAATGATTGTTGAAACCTAATAAGTTTTACTTGTAGAGGGAGAGGTTCAAAAGAATTTCTTTAGTGCACTCAGATTCCCTTATTCTTGTGTGATTGCTGTTGGGTTATACTTGATAGTATATTAAGTTTTTCCATGAACAAAAGGATAAATACCTCATTATTAAATCTCACCCTAAAAAATTATTTTCCCGAGTTAAAATTCAGAAGTAATTATTTTTCTAGATCAGGTGTATATAAAATCTTTTCAGTGTCAGAAAAGCCTTTTATAAATAGGTTTTCATTATATACTGCTGCTTCTAATTTAACTTAGCATTAAAAAAACAATTATTATAAAGACTGAATGTTATCTAACTAATGATCTCAGAGTTGACTACATTGATGTGATAGGTGAATTGTTTTTTATTTATAGTTAGGAAAGTAAGCAAACAAGCCAATATGTTTAAAAATTAGGCTTAAGATAGCAGTCCTTCATTTAAATTACGCTTAGTATTTGAAGTCTGTTTTGAAAGCTTAAGTGTCATAAAAAAGCTTATCTTGTTATAACTGTTATTTCAACGAGGTATTACCTCACACAGTAAATTTAGGTCCTGAATAGTATGCAAGTGTGGTTATTGGGATTAAAGTGGAAAGGGGTTGAGGCAGTTTTTGGTCATTTTGCTAAAAAGGGTCAAAAGAGCCTCGGTATGGTGCCTCACGCCTATAATCCCAGCACTTTGGGAGGCCGAGGTAGGTGGATCACCTGAGGTCAGGAGTTTGAGACCAGGCTGGCCAAAACGGTGAAACCCCATCTCTACTAAAAATATAAAAAATTAGCCAGGTGTGGTGGCGGGCGCCTGTAATCCCAGCTACTCAGAAGGCCGAGGCAGGAGAATCACTTGAACCTGGGAGGAGGAGGTTGCAGTAAGCCGAGATCGTGCCACTGCACTCCAGCCTGGGCCAACAAGAGCGAGACTTCGTCTCAAAAAAAAAAAAAAAAAAGGGGGTCATTGAGCTCATTAATTATGTAGTGTGGACAGAGATGACAGGTTCAGCCTTATCTTTGAATACTGACTGAGAAGATCAGGACTTCTCCAACACTAGGCTAACGTGAGATTAGTAAAACATTTTTTGTTAGGAACATCCAGTGTGAGTTAGCATTTCCCCTTTCATTTGTTAGTTTGCTTGGAGGGCAGAATCTTGGTGTGCCCCATGGCATCTTGCTGTGGATTTGACTTGAGCCGGAGAGTGCCCTCTCCTGGCAAAGGCTGTTGTGTCTACACAGCTCTCAAGTCTGTTTTCATTTAGTACCAAAGCTTCTCTTTCTGTGAAGCGAGCAAGTTATCCAGAATAAATTTGTTATGAAAATTCACCTGAATTTTGTTCTTATTTTAAAACTATTTTTTTGGTAAAATGGATGGATTAAAAAACTCGAATGCTTTATTTTTGTTAACTTGGTTTTTTCTACCATAGGTCTCAACAAATGGCAGCTATTACATCAGACAGTGACGAGTCCTGCTGCTCCCTTACAGTGTCTGACAGACCACTGTGGATTCAGACTGGGAGCATTGAAGTTAACAGTGAAACGGGCAGGTCTGTCTGTTTTAAGCCCTGCCACAAAGTGAAGAGGGCATCATGTCATCACTTAATCATTCCTGAAGTAGATTAGGCTAGACTTAAAAGAATTCATTAGTTATTTTTCTTTAGTTTTCATTGACTTTGGTAGCCGGGTGTGCCTCGTGTAGGTGATAGTTTTAATGAATGAAAATAACTTTCCATTGATACTACCTGCCATGCCAAAAAAGAGGAGTCTCCTGTGAGCTTCTGTGAATTGAGAGCAGATTCTCTTAGGGTGGTAGAAGTTGGGTGTGACCTTGCAGAATTATGTCAAATAGCAACTGAGTCTCCATGGAAAGTCAAAAATACTGGATTTCTTTTATCTTTTCACTATCTCAGTCTTTTTTTGTCACTTTTATATTCATTGAACTTCTTAGTCATTACTTCTTACTGTATATATATAAGAATATATATGTGAACACATATGTGTATATATATTCTTAGTGAATTAGTCACAAAACCATTGTCATTTACATAAAGCAAGTCAAAATTCCAGAGGGTGGTAAAAGATAGTGCTGAAATATAGTCTATTTCTTTAAGTACATTTATTAATAACTCCTTGGATAAGGCCTAAAAGGCTTATCTTGGGCCCTTATAGGATAGGAAAAGTTCAGGGATTTCTGTGTGTTTGCACTGCTTTGAAACTTACTACTTTTATTGCTTCCTTGAAGTAAGGCTGTTTAACCCTCTGGTGTTTGTACAGCTAGCGAAGAACTGTATAGTTGCATGGAAGCTGTAATTTGCAGGCTGGATCAGAATGGCAAATTTTGGATTAGAGATTGCAGCTGGGATTTTGGACACTTATCTGCGTAGGAGTGGTAGCTACCCTTAAGATGCGTATCTCTTGAGGGAATAGTGTTTTTTATTTTTCTGCACCTCTCATAGGAATAGTAAGATCTGTTTGAGTCCTTGCCTTTCCTGCCATAGATTTTAACTGAACTTAAATAGGCCTCACTAAAATTGAAGCCAAATACTGAGTCATAAATAGAAGGAAATGGAATTGTACATGGGATTGGGTGTTTACCTTTTTTTCCTTCAGTTTATAAAATGGGAACATTTGCTTCCAAAGTTCTGTGTGAGCCTTAATCTATTAGTATTGCAATCTTATTAGTACAGTATCGTAGTTTTAGAAAGTAAAAACTGAGCTCAATGTCAAATTTTAAAACAGTGTAAATCATTTTTTTTTTTCCAGAAGCAAGGACTACATTTATCTTTCATCTTGATGTATGTAGTATTTGTCCCTAGAGGTCACTTTTCATTGCTTGAGGAGAAACATGATAGAATACCCAGTGAAATGTATTTTGTAGGGCTTGATCTAGTAAGCGAAGGAAGCATGGGAACACCGGAAGGCAACACAAAATCAAGTCAGTTCTGTCAAATCATGGGGAAGGTACCTCCTGTGAAATGTTTGGAAGTTAAATAATGGGAAGGATGGAGTGGTTTTTCTGTTTTCCTTGTTGCATTGTGTTTGATGTGTTTGTTATTATTCCACTGAAATACCATTTTTGGTATGCATTTGACCAAAAATTCATCTTTCTTTCCACGGATCATCTCTTTTGGAACTCAAACTCGTGTTGGTACTTGGGTTTCCAGGTTTGAGAGGCATAATCAGGGATCGTAGAGGGTTTCAGTGGGCTTCTTTCTACTTCGTAGTATTAGAGGGAGGTTAGTAGTGTTGATCATTCTGGTCATGCTATTTAGCAGTAATTTGTATAAGCCTTGCCCTTTATAAACAGTGCGCTTGGAGTCCTGCTTCTTGTTGGAGGTATGGTGAAGAGGCCTCTGCTGAGAATCACGTTTGCTGGTGTAACGAGGGATACTGGTCCGTCTAACCAGTGTACATGTGTTGTCTTCTAGTATCAAAATGGTGCTCTTCATGCCTTCCGATGTGCTGTGTCTACTTCTGGGGAGGCACCCTCCATTCCCTTCTTTTTTTGCTCTTTGCAAGTATGTGGACAGTGTGACCTGCTGCTGATTTGTACATAGCCTGGCTCTGTATATAAATTTGCTCCTTAAAACTGTAGGCTAGTCTGTGCTAGTAGAAGGCTGTTGGTGCTTCATAGCAGTCCCCAGCAACTAAGCTGACTCTCAGAGCACTGTACTGTGAAATGGTGATATAAGGAACAAAGTTAAAATTCCCCTGTTACTAGGCATTTATAAGCAAGTATTTTAAAAAAACACTCAAGTGCACATTGATTATGTAAAGATGACAGCCATTTTACTTGTGTTGGAAACTGGCCTGATAATACTTCAGAAATAACATGAATATTTCTGCTGGTTTAGAGTGGCAGTAAGTTGTTTTCTCAAAACAACATCGGTCAGGTTTAACTGATTTAAGAGAAAAAATCAGGTGTGATCCCACAATCTATGTAGGGCTTAAACAACAAGGACATCATTTTCCTCATATAATTACTTGTGCTTAACTACATTTTCTTCCTTTTCTTTACTATATTTCAGCACAAAGACATTAGCAGGCTGCTGGTTTCATGGACCTGTACCACAATGACACAGAGAACACCAGAGCATCAGGACTGAATGAAATTGGAGTTTTTAAAGCTGCACTAAGAAGTAAATGTTAAGGCAGTGGTTAAAAACAACAGTCTATAAAGGGGCACTTGCAAATTGTGCTGTCTTAAACTGAAGAAAAGGTATTAGGGAATATTTTATAAAAAATAAACTTGCAATAAATTATGCATGAGATGAGGAGAAAAATGATGTGAATTACACACGTAAGAACTCACTTGAATTTTATATATGAAGAAACACTGACAGTAACTTCTTTGGAATGTGAAGTTCTTATCAGTACAGTTTGGACAGGCCTAAAAGGCATGGGATGATGCAGAAATGCTGAATTATTTTTCATACTTAAACTTTGTGCTTTCTCCAAGGTTTAGGTTAATCAGTTCAGATGTGAGCAAAGGTATTTCTAAAATGGCTCTTCTATGAAAAGCAATAGTCACATATGCCAAGGCCAGTGTTTCCTTCAAGGTGCCAGTAGAAACAACAGAAAATAACATCCTGCTGAAAGGATGGCAAGGTGCCCCGCCCCACCCCACAAACACAGTTTGGATCTTTTCCTTCTTTAATAAAGCAGGGCTGTATTATCTTGAATATATGTTTGCTTGTTAGAACATATTAAGATATATTTATTTGCCACTAGTATTTAACATTTTGTGCACATTTTCATAATTACCTTCTTACCTTTCAAATTTTGACTCAAAGTGGATAGGCTAGTGTTGATCTTGGAGTGCAAATGTATATACTCCAAGAGCTAGTTCTTAATTCTGCTGAGTTGGAAAGCCTTTTATTATTGTCTGTATCCTTAGTGGTTTTATCTAGTTCAAAAAAGGTGACAACGTCTAAATTTTGATGTAGACCTCTCTCCACAGAGAGCCCCTCCTAAGTGCAAGAAATTCTAACAGGTGTCAGTAGGACTTGGCCCTGGGGGACAAGTGGCAGGAACAGGATCCTTTAAAACAGTGTCAAACTTTTCATGCATGGAGCATGAATTCTTACTAATAGAGACTGTAATTTTTTTCTTGTCTTTGGTAAATATATAAAAAACCTTAATTTTTCTTTTTTAATGAATGGAGAAAACATGAGAAAACCAGATGGACCTGTTAGTACTACATTTTTAAGGCATTTTATATTTGATGGTGCCGTACTTTTAATAATAATAAAACTGAAGTTTTTTAGTGGCAATACTGATTTATTTTTTAAACCAGAAGGCTAATCCATATTGATTACTTATTACAAAAAAGGGAAAATATGCCAAAAAATAAAAAACCTTAAAATTCATATGAAGCAACGTAACAGATAACTGAGCACTTGGCTCAAGTGATCAGACTTTCCATAATGTTACTGTGTAAGTTTGGAATTACCTAATAACCCCAGGCTCAGGATTAACAGAAGGTTCTGGGTGAGTTTTAAAACATTTAATATACCTATGATTTGTTTTACAACTTGAAGAAAAGGCAGGCAGTCTTGTGTCTAATGAGCTTAATGCAAATTCTAATTATACTGCAAATAATTTAAAGTTTTGATTGCATTCTACAATTGTCTGTTTGGAAAATTACATATTATGAAGTCATTATATATTTTATCAAATCAGAAAAAGTCAGCTCAGGAACTGTAGCAGCAGGGAGTTCTAAAGATGACATGAACTATACTATAGGGGTGCCCTACTCTATATGGCCTAGGGCTTTGGTTTGGGTCAGTCTTGTTCTTTCAGATACATAACACCAGCAGTACTTTCGGGCTCACTTCAAGAACCAGATAACTCTCCCAAACCATGATACATGAAGTGTATAATCAAGATTTTTAATTAAGCTTTAGAATTCTTTATTTGTGTAGAGTGATGGAAATGACCAAGAAGTAATAATATAAAGCAAAAGAATTGGGAGAGATCAGGTTTTAAGTATATAAATATTTTTTTTTTCTCATGGCATATTCTCAAAGGTGTTTTGTTACAAACCAGATTTTCATTTTCTAAAAAATGAGACTTGGTGGTATTTAAAATCTACACCTACCATGTTGCTATTTCACTTTCATTGCTTTAGTTGCTTAATATTTAAGCTTTGCTTCATGCTACCTTTTGTCTGTATTTCAATCTTCATAAGCCTATTTTGTTTTGTAGACTTGAATGATAAAAATTGTTTCTCATCTTAAGTATGCTCAGAGTTTTAAATGTTAAAGAATGTTGTGTAACCTTTATCCAATAAAGTCTTTGATTTTTTAAAAATTTAGTTATTTAAAAATTATGTTTACTTTTTAGGAGTTAGTTTTTAAAGATTTTTTTTTTTTACTATTAAAATTCAATCACTAGTTGTACTTTAGGGAGCTGTTTTCAGTAGCAATGCTTCCTAAGGAGAACAGCCTGTAGGTTTGTAATCACTAGGAGATTTTATGGGACCTCTTTATGACGAAGGATGGAGGAAGGGTGAACAGTTTAATTAGGACCCTGTGCACAAACATAACAGCTTTTCGATAGAAACAACCTACCCTTCAGAATTGGATGTAATTAAATATCTGCTGCTGGGTTTGTCTTGTTTTCTTTTGTTTTAATTTTAAGGAATCCTGCCCTTATGGATAAATGGTTGCTTCTTTAAGAGCCCAGCACATTGAGTGAGAGGTCAAGGGTTTGACCTAAGAATCAGAAACACTTGGTTATCAGGAAAAAATTAGCCTTTTAAAACCTACAGACAGTTCACAGGACTGACCCAGAAACTTAGGTCAATGTACTTTTTTTTTCTCTTCAAGAAAAGCAATCCTTTGGCTGCCTGTTATTCCAGAGTGCATGAAGGCTTTAATCTCAAACATTCTCCCATTTCAGTTTATTTAAATGAGTGTAAAAAAGAGACCACAGGAATCTGGCTCTGCTAATATCTTTTTTCTCTCAAATTTCTCACTAATGAAAATGGAACAGGGAGAACCAGGGAAGATTAACAAGCCATGTGCTCATTGTCTGAGAGGGCCTACAGGAGACTCATACTGATCCTGGTCATGTATACATGTAGCAGTATATTTATAGACACAACTCCTACAAGATGGAGGGAATGAGTGATGCAACCAATAGAAGCAACTGAAAATCTTACCAATGCTGGCCTTCACATAAGAAAGCGTAAGTTCAGTTTTCCTTTTTCAAGTAAAGATTTTTTTTTTTTTTAATTTAAATAATAGAGACAAGGTCTCGCTTTGTTGTCCAGGCTGGTCTCAAACTCCTGGGCTCAAGTGATCCTCCTGCCTCAGCCTCCCAAAGTGCTGGGATTATAGGCATGAGCCACTGCACCTGGCCATGATTCTTTTCTCAGAATAAGAAATTATTTGAATAAAGAGTTTTTTTTTTTTTTTTTTTTTTTTTTTGAGACAGAGTCTTGCTCTTGTTGCCCAGGCTGGAGTGCAATGGCACGATCTTGGCTCACTGCAACCTCCGCCTCCCTGGTTCAGGCAATTCTCCTGCCTCAGCCTCCCGAGTAGCTGAGATTACAGGCATGCGCCACCACCCCTGGCTAATTCTGTATTTTTAGTAGAGATGAGGTTTCTCCATGTTGGTCAGGCTGGTCTCAAACTCCCGATCTCAGGTGATCCGCCTGCCTCGGCTTCGCAAAGTGCTGGGATTACAGCGTGAACAACTGTGCCTGGACTTTATTTATTTATTTATTTATTTATTTGAGACAGAATTTCGCTCTTGTTGCCCAGGCTGGAGTGCAGTGGTGCGATCTCGGCTCACTGCAACCTCCACCTCCTGGGATCAAGCGATTCTCCTGCCTCAGCCTCCTGAATAGCTGGGATTACAGGCATGTGCCACAACTCCCAGCTAATTTTGTATTTTTAGTAGAGACAGGGTTTCTCCATGTTGGTCAGGCTGGTCTCCAACTCCTGATCTAAGGTGATCCACCTGCGTTAGCCTCCCAAAGTGCTGAGATTACAGGTGTGAGCCACTGCGCCTGGCCAGAATATGTTATTTTTTAAGCATCCTTTTCTCTAGTGATTAGCATGCTGCCAAATCTTTGCTTAATCGGAATGAATTTTTTTTTTTTTTTTAAACTGAGTCTCACTCTGTCACCCAGGCTGGAGTGCAGTGGCACGATCTCGGCTCACTGCAACCTCTGCCTCCTGGGTTCAAGAGATTCTCCTTCCTCAGCCTCCTGAGTAGTTGGGATTACAGGTGCTTACCCCCATGCCCGGCCAATTTTTGTATTTTTAGTAGGGAAGGGGTTTCGCCATGTTGGCCAGGCTGGTCTTGAACTCCCAGCCTCAAGTGATCTGCCCATTTTGACCTCCCAAAGTGCTGGGATTACAGGTGTGAGCCACCGCACCCGGCTTGGAATGAAATTTCATGGCCTTAACAATTCCTTTGCTTTGGTACCAACAAGGTAGTGAGCTTGGGGTAAAGGAGAGTATGATTCAGGAAAACTGTGCCAGAAGAAGAGAGAGCTGGCCAAACAGTGGGAAGACATTGTCTTTAAGCGTTAAGAGTACTTTCAGGGTTAGTCCTTTCATTATTTCCTTGTGAGGCAAGTTTGTAGAAGCAGCTGTCTAAAGGAGGGAAAGTGGCTTGGTGATGTTAAAAGAAAGATGTTTTTGGCCGGGCACGGTGGCTCACACCTGTAATCCCAGTACTTTGGGAGGTCGAGGAGGGTGGATCATGAGGTCAGGAGATCGAGACCATCCTGGCTAACACGGTGAAACTCTGTCTCTACTAAAAATACAAAAATTAGCCGGGCGTGGTGGTGGGTACCTCTTGTCCCAGCTACTCGGGAGGCTGAGGCAGGAGGATGGCGTGAACCCGGGAGGCGGAGCTTGCAGTGAGCCGAGATCGCGCCACTGCACTCCAGCCTGGGCAACAGAGTGAGACTCCGTCTCAAGAAAAAAAAAAAAAAAAATGTTTTTATACTAATAACCTGCCTTAGTCTAAAGAGGTAGGAGACATAGATTCTGTTATCAGTTCTGTCAATGACCTTTGACAGCAAAGTCACACAGCAGCCTCATTGGCAAAATGAGGTGTAGAAATCCATCTCACCAAGCTCTTCGGTTCCTATCAGTGAAGGCCGAAACCCCTGGGGAGATGTTAGGATTTTTTTTTTTTTTTTTTTCTTTTTTTTTTTTGAGACGGAGCCTCGCTCTTGTTGCCCAGGCTGGAGTGTAATGGTGCAATCTCGGCACACTGCAACTTCCGCCTCCTGGGTTCAAGTGATTCTCCCACCTCAGCCTCCCGAGTAGCAGGGATTACAGGCACCTGCCATCATGCCTGGCTAATTTTTGATTTACTTATTCATTTATTTATTTTTGAGACGGAGTCTCACTGTGTTACCCAGGCTGGAATGCAGGCACCTGCCATCACACCTGGCTAATTTTTGTTTGTTTGTTTGTTTGTTTATTTATTTATTTATTTATTTATTTATGAGACGGAGTCTCGCTCTGTTGCCCAGGCTGGAGTGCAGTGGTGCAGCCATGGCTCACTGCAGCCTCAACCTTGTGGTTCAAGTGGTCTTCCTGCTTCAGCCTTCTGAGTAGCTGGGACTACAGGTGTGCACTACCACCACGAGCTAACAAAAAAAATTTTATTTTGTAGCGACGGGGTTTCTCTGTTATCCAGGTAGTTCTGAACTCCTGGGCTAAAGCGATCCTCCCACCTCGCCCCCCGAAGGTGCTGGGATTACAGGCCTGAACCACTGTGCCCAGCTCATAAACTGCCCCTTGAAGGGTTGTAAGCAGTCATTCTCATGCGCTAACGTTATTTTCACCCTACCTCTTGGACTGGCTGGTAGCAAGTAATCCATTTTTTTAAATTGACTTTTTTTCAGAGTCCATGCTAATCTTCTATCATTCCAATTTTAGTATATGTGCTGCCGAAGCAAGCACAGTAATCAATTTTTCATTTTCAGAAGCATTAATGGATCTGGTCTAGTGTGAGGTCAGGATAGCTCTGCACACAACAGGAGGAAGTGATTGCAAACTATAGCTTCCTTTCCCTGTACAGCTTTTAATTGTGCAGTTCACTGAAGGAACAGATTATTCAGCCACTTCTGGTGGAATACGCACATACTTTTTTAAAGGAAATCCAGGTGATGGAAGGATTAAGCTTGTTACTATCAAGTACCGAGGAAGCAGGCTGGCAAGAATCCTAACTGAAATCACTTCAAGGAGATTTGACTAGGATTGTGTGGGTATGTATCAAGTACACAGTATCCACAGATAAGATTAGAGGAAGAGTTTCTCTTCCCTATCCTCATCCCTCCTGTATTTTTTAAGGGGAGGGACGAGCATATGGAGGAAACCGGCACAGTAATGAAGGGAAGTGATCACAGAAAACAACAGGAAGGAACATACAATCCAGCTGGCAGTGACCATAGGCTGCAGGCTCATAAGGCTGCATCTGAATGGGGGCTGCGCAGCTGAGAGCCAACAGCTCCAGCCTTTCCTCTTAAGCCAAGGGCAATCTGGAGAGAGCACAGATAACAAGCAGAGGAAACGGATGAGGGCTCGTCAAGATATTTCCCATCCTATGTGGTGTGTCAGATTTGCGCTTTGGTCTTGGGGGATTATTGGACTCTTCCTCTTAAAGATCTTTCCCAAGATTAAAGCAGCCATTCACTTGCACAACTGTCTTAATCATAGCCTTTCCCTTTGACATCCCAAGTTCTGCAGAACTGGTGGTAAAAGGATTTGCAGGCCTGCTTAGTTCTTGGGATCAGACCATGCTTGCAAAGATGTATCTTCCATCAGGTTTACATCTGCCGCCTGCCGCCAGCTTCTCATCCCACTATCTATTCAGGCAGTAAAATGCCTCTAAAAAGCTCCTGCGCCGGGTCTTCCTGCACCAACTTAGATTCTAGCTTGAAAGTTGAGTGAAATGTTACTTACCAGTAGTCTCAGAGGCCAGCTCAGAGACTAAAGGAGCACCAGAAATAACTACTAAGCCCGGCAACATCTCTTTTTCTTTTTGAGACAGGGTCTCACTCCCAGGCTGGAATGCAGTGGTGCCATCTTGGCTCACTGCAGCCTTGACTTCCTGGGCTCTGGTGATCCTCCCACCTCAGCCTCCTAAGTAGCTGGGACTACAAGTGTGTACCACCATGCCTGGCTAATTTTTTGTATTTTTACTAAAGATAGGGTTTCGCCATGTTGCCCAGGCTGGTCTCGAACTCCTGGGCTAAAGCTATTTGCCCGCGTTGGCCTCCCAAAGTGCTGGGATTACAGGCGTGAGCCACGGCGCCTGGCCAGCAACATTTCTTAAAGCACTCCCCTACTTTCAGTTACATAAAACGTCGTAGGAACTGCAACTCTCAGCATTTATGGATTACACAAACATTCATGTCTTTGGCTATATCCAAGCAGCTCTGAAGGACAGTGTATGAGGTCTTGTCATTTTGCCGAAGCTCAGATGTATGTCCAGTGCCACCATGTCCCTAAAGTTATAGGGACATCTATAACATGTAGGCTTAGCGACTCCCCAGCCTCCACATTTAGACATGGTATAACACTGTCTCCTTAAGTACAGTTATTTGTAAAGTGAGATGATGAGTGTTTTGCAGGGAATGGGACAAGGAGCAAAAGGCTAAAAAACAACCACAACAAACTGGCTGCAGTGCTTGTGATGGAAGGGAAGCACACATGGAAAAGCATAGTTTTTTTTTTCTTTCAGAGACAGGGTCTCTCACTGTTACCCAGGCTGGAGTGTGGTGGCTCGGTCATAGCTCACTGCAGCCTCAAACTCCTGGGCTCAAGTGATCCTCCTGCCTCAGCCTCCCAACTAGCTGGGGCTGAAAGCATGTGCCACCATGCCTTGCTTGGTTTTAAAACATTTTTTGGTAGAGATGGAGTCTTAGTATGTTGACTAGGCTAAGGTCTTGAACTCCTGGTTTCAAGTGATCCTCCTGCCTCAGCCTCCCAAAGTGTTGGGATTACAGGTGTGAGCCACTACACCCAGCTAGTTCTTAGAAAAATGGTTGAGATTTTTAAAATAGGTGAATTTAACAGCATGGATCCATGAGTAAAATGAAAGAATGAATCCACAGTGCACTCTACACAGAAAAACCACCCATATGAGTATGAATTTGTTGTAGAAATCCCAATTTCCTGGGGAAGCCTCCTGCAGAGGCCCCAACCAATGGAAAAGCTGCTTCTGTGAAAACTGGAAAAGTAGTTACGATACAGTGTGGGAATATACAGAAAACACAAGACTTGATGGAAATGTGGCCTGGAGGTGAGGAGACTGAAACGAAAGGAAAAGTTGGGGATTTTTTTAATTCTTGAAAATGTCCAAGATGCAAAAAATGAAAACTTAAAAACCAGGAGACAAACGCTTACATGCCAGGTTGAATGTTCATTCTACATGGCCATGCAAGACAGGCTAGACTGGCTTAGAGTGACCTTCTTTACAGAATGCTTTTTTTTTTTATTATGTACTTATTTTTATAAAGATGGGGTCTCGCTATGTTGCCCAGGCTGGTCTCAAACTCCTGAGCTCAAGTGATCCTCCCGCCTTGGCCTCCCAAAGTGTTGGGATTACACAGGCTTGAGCCACTGTGCTCAGCCTACAGAATGTTGTTTTGAGCTTCATGGGTATGATTACTGGATTCACTGTTGAGAAACCCTAGCTGAGCCCTCCAAATCTGCCAGAACTACACACTTAACGAAATAACACTACTAAGAAAGTTTACTTGAGTAACTAGGTCCAGAAACTCCAGGGTGAGGTGGCCACTTTGGGCAATACCGGGTTAAGTCACAGATAAGTTACTGACCTTGATTCGGTGATACCAAGCTGTTGTCTCTGTCTCCCACTGCATTCTTTGGAGTGTGAAAAATAGCAAGTAAGCCTTTTTTTTTTTTGAGATAGGTTGGTTTCACTTTGTCGCCCAGGCTAGAGTGCAGTGGCATGATCTCAGTTCACTGCAGCCTCGACCTCCTGGGCTCAAGCAATCCTCCTGCCTCAGCCCCTCAAGTAGCTGGGACTACAGGCACACACCACCACACCCAAGTAGTTTTTTGTAGAGACGGGGTTTCACCATATTGCTCAGGCTGGTCTCGAATTCCTGAGCTAAAGCAGTCTGCCAGCCCCAGCCTCAGCCTCCCAAAGTGCTAGGATTACAGGCCCTGAGCCACTGTGCGCTGCTGAGAAAAAATAGCAAGTAAGCCTCCTCAGCTGACATTTGAATTACTTGCTGGGTCTTAAAATTTATGGAGATGACTAGTTTCTATTGATCTTGAGGTAACAGATACTGGTTAGTAGTGAAGGAGACATTTGAAAAAACAGGCATTAAATGGCACAGAATTAGAAGACTTTTGAATACTGATGGTTGTTCACACTAAAACCACGTCTTGTGGATATCCTTTAATACCAGTTTACTAAGTCTCTAATACAGTGGTAGCTGCTGGTGCTATTAACAACATAAATGTGGCCCTTTCCATGAGCTCATGGTCTACTCAGGAGGCAGATGAGAAAGAGTAGATAATATTTTAAAGAATGTTTCTCAGAGTCTCCAGGGCAATTCTAAAAGATCAAAAATTATTATTTTTTTGAGACAGGGTCTCACTGTGTCACCCAAGCTGGAGTGCAGTGGCACGATCTCAGCTTATTGCAACCTCCGCCTGTTGGGTTCAAACGATTCTCCTGCCTCAGCCTCCTGGGTAGCTGGGATTACAGGCGCCCGCCACCACGCCCGGCTAATTTTGTATTTTTAGTAGAGACGAGGTTTCACCACATTGGCCAGGCTGGTCTCAAACTCCTGACCTCAGGTGATCTGCCTGCCTCAGCCTCCTAGAGTGCTGGGATTACTTGAGCCACCGCACCCAGCCTCCAAAAATTATTTTGACCCATTGCAATATTGTCGGAATAAGAATATGTACAATGTCACAGTATGATTACCTTAAAAGTAAATTCTGGTATGCTTTTTTGGTGGGGGGTGGGGGGGAAGCATCACAGAACTTTTTATTTTTTGAGATGGAGGCTCGCTCTGTCACCTAGGCTGGACTGCAGTGGCGTGATCTTGGCTCACTGCAATCTCTGCCTTCTGGGTTCAAGCGATTCTCCTGCCTTAGCCTCCCAAGTAGCTGGGATTACAGGCATGCGCCATTGTGCCTGGCTAATCTGTGTATTTTTAGTAGAGATGGGGTTTCACCATGTTGGCCAGGTTGGTCTCGAACTCCTGACTTCAGGTGATCCGCCCACCTCGGCCTCCCGAAGTTCTGAGATTACAGGTGTGAGCCACGGTGCCTGGCCAGAGCTTTAAAATCATACATTCTAGCAGCAATAGGCAAATACAGGCCACCTTCCTTCCTTAACACTTACTTTCTACTTTTGAAATCTGAAGATTTTCTATGGTCAAACATTTTCAAAAGGTTTGAATATATCTTTTCTTACAAATGTTGGAAGCAGCAAAGTAACAGTGCCAGATAAAAACTCCTTGGCTTAAGCAAGCTCACACCTACTGGGATCCTTTCCTTTCCAGACAATGCACTGCTTGGCCCACCCACTGGGAGCATGTAATGTTGGCCTTGTGTAGCATCCTATAAGATTTCAGTGTGATTGAGAGGAAGAGGAAGAGGAAGCCTAAGAAACAAAACCTCTACACTCGTGGCAATGGTGGTCTCGGGCATCTTCTCTTAACCAAAGCTGTTTCTAGACGAACAAGTCTATTTCCTATTCCTTGGAGGCACAGATAGTCCTTCTGGAATCTCAGCCCTGATTTTGCTAAGTCTCAGCCATTGAGCTCAAGGCACGATGTGACAGTAGTTCTCAAAATGTAGTCCAAGGATCCATAGGCGTTCTGGAGACCGTTTCAAGGTGTCTATCTGTATTTTGTATTATGAAAGCTATTTTCATAAGACAAAATTTTGTATTATGAAAACTGTTTTCGTAATACAAAATTAAAGGGTCTATTTTTTTTCACTGTTATCTTGTCAGTGACTGCACTGTGATCTCAGGACAAACTGAATATAGGAGATGTGAGACTCTTGCTGTTCTCTATCAAGCCATGCATTAAAGAGATATGCAAAAATGTCATTCTTCTCACTAAAATGTGTCTTTGAGTTGGAAGATTTTTCCATAAAAATTTTAAAAATTTCAGTAAAACTTTTTTTTTAGAGACAAGGTCTCGCTGTCACCCAGGATGAAGAGCAGCAGTGGGATCATAGCTCACTGCAGCCTTGAACCCCTGGGCTCAAGCAATCAATCCTCCTGCCTCAGCCTCCCAAGTAGCATGAAGCCACTACGCCTAGCTAATTTTTTTTTTTAAACTTTTTTTTGTAGAGATGGAACCTTGCTATGTTGCTCAGGCTGGTCTGGATCTCTGGCCTCAAGCAATACTCCTGCGTTGGCCTCCCAAAGTACTGTGATTACAGGTATAAACCATCCATCGTTCCTGGCCTGACATAAAATTATTTATAGTAACAGGAAACATGTTATTTTTCAAAGGGATTACTTTAACACTTTCTATCTTAATTTTTAATATACTAAATATTGATAGAATGCACATAAATGGAAATGCTCTTAAAATTTTTTTTTCCAGACTATGAAGGGCTGCTGAAATAAAAGTTTGGGCATGGTGGCTCACGCCTGTAATCCAAAGCCAAGGTGGGTGGATCATCTTGAGGCCGGGAGTTCAAGACCAGCCTGGCTAACGTGGTGAAACTCTGTCTCTACTAAAAATACAAAAAATTAGCCAGGTGTGGTGGTGCATGCCTGTAATCCCAGCTACTCTGGAGGCTGAGGCAGGAGAATTGCTTGAGCCTGGGAGGCAGAGGTTGTAGTGAGCCAAGATTGCGCCACTGCACTCCAGCCTGGGTGACAGAGCGAGACCCCCCTCAAAAAAAAAAAAAAGAAAAAAAAATTGAGAACCACTTTCTAGCATAATGCTGGCTGCACAGGAAGCACCAAACACTGACTACCAGACCATCCAGCATTCCACACGGTTTCCATACAACTTGTGTGATTTTTCACACACACATTTTCGGGAAAATTGGATGCCAGATTTAACAGTTTCTTCTGAGGTTCACTTTGACCCAAAGAAGAAAAAAGATAAAAAGCTTTTAGGAACAGATGAGAAGAACCACATAGTCCTTAACACTGGGAGTATGACTGACTACTGCATGTCACTTACAGAATTATATGTGTAATTTACATCCAAGATGAAACTTGCATGTCAATGCTTTTGAGACTCAAACCAGAGCAACTGCAAGCTTCTCACTAGCATCAACTGATGAGCACAAAACAATTCTATCTTTGACACCTCTAGGTTCATGTAGTTTAAAAGAATATGGTTTTGTTCTGGGATTCATATACTACCATTCCTCAATGAAGCTATTTTAAGTTAAAAATATTAACATTTGGTCAAACACAGATTTATAATTATCTATACAAACCTGGAGGGGCCCAAGATAGCTTGTAAGGTGGACTTTCTGAATTCTAGTACATGGTGGAATGGTCAACTCTTCAAGATAAATCTTCAAGGCAACAAAAACTTTGGGCAGATCTGTGGAATCCGGAATCAGTAACCCTGCTTGAAACCAACACTGCTCCCAAAGCCAGAGAAGGCTTCTGCCTTAGTTGTCGTTACGTGACAAAATTCACAACCTAACCCAGACCTAAGCACAGAAAGCTTTTATTACCACAGAGGAAATCAGGAAATGCTGGAGGCAGCCTCGTTAGCTGTGTGATCAGGGAGGGGACAGGCAGGCGGGAACCCGTCATCAATCATGTCTGGGCAGTCTCCCAACCAACAGGTTTGTTTGGTTCAGGAGAGGCTTTTGCTGGGCTGTGTGTGTGTATGATCAGGAAGGTCAGCCTCGACAAATGGGCTTCTTCCTGGACATAGGACAGCCAGAACCGGGGACACCAGCTGCACAGACACCACCTTAAAATGGAAATCAAATTAGGTTCATTACATCAGGAAGTACATTTCACCCTGATCATAAAAGAGGGACAAGGGAGCACTGGGCTCTACTGGATAGCCTTTCTTTTAGATAAGATGCTTTTAAAAGTTAAACATTGGCAGGGCCTTTCCCCTAGCTAACAGCAAGCAGCACACAATTCCAAGTCAGCTTGTAAAGCTTTTGTTATCTTTGTTATCTGTTATTATTTGGATTTTGAACGAAATTGATGGAGTACGAGCCGGTAGAGGAATCCTGTTTGATCTGGAAATTTTCCGTGGAGAGCCCAAAAGGTCGGAGAACCAAGTTCCCAAGATCTTTTAATTTACCTGTAATGTAAAAGCAAAAACTCAAATGAATACAGGAATGAACAGAAGCAGGAAGGTACCAATTAATCTTGCCTTACCACTGAGTACAAAATATAAAAGTATCTCTTTGCAGTTAAAGAAATGCCTACTTTTAATATGATGAAAGCTTCCAGGAGAGTTCCCAGCCCCTATTCCCCACTCAGCAGTGCAGTCACTTTAATGCCATCCACCCTAAGCCTGTGCTTGCATAGATGAGAGTGGAGTCCTGCTGGCTCTCTCTGGGAATCAAAGCCTCCTGTCCTAACTGGCCAGTACTATCAGAGGACACAGGCTTCTGGGGTGAGTTCTGGGAAAACCAGCTGCTGTTCCAGTGAGGCTCAAGGCACCCTGCCAAGCCAGGTCTGCCTGGTAGTGAGGGCAGAGGTCCCTCCAAGTCTCTTCTCTCTAGAACGGCAGCAGCTACCTGCTAAATTTAATTCAACTCAGCCCATTTCCACTGAGCTTGGATTCATATTCAAGAGCTTCCTGCTTTCCTAAGCAAATCCGTAGCTTCTATACCAGACTAGCCATTTCTTAGAAATGGGATCTTGTTCATTTGCACAGCAACCTCAATAAGACCTCAATAGTCCAGCCTCCTCTTCCCAAGTTTCAGGCTTTATTTACACGACTTGGGTGAGGTATATAGGATGGGCGTGGTGGCTCACGCCTGTAATCCCAGCACTTTGGGAGGCCGAGATGGGTGGATCACCTGAGGTCAGGAGTTCGAGACCAGCCTGGCCAACATGGTGAAACCCTATCTCTACAAAAAATACAAAAATCAGCTGAGGGTGGTGGCATACGCCTATAATCCCAGCTACTAGGGAGGCTGAGGCAGGACAATCATTTGCACCTGGGAGGCAGAGGTTGCAGTGAGCTGAGATTGCGCCACTGCACTCCAGCCTGGGTGACAGAGTGAGATTCCGTCTCAAAAAAAAAAAAAAAAAAAAAAAGTCATGGTATATAGCCAGCGGTTCTTGCCAAGCATGGTGACTCATGCCTGTATTCCCAGCACTTTGGGAAGCTGAGGCAAGAGGAGGGTTTGAGCCCAGGAGTTCAAGACCAGCCCGAGCAACGTAGTGAGACTCTATCTCTACAAATTTTTTTTTAAAAAACAAAAAACAGTTCTTATGCTGTTTTAAGATATAAGGAACATTTGAAACTAGGAATGTTCCAGAAAATTTTGGCAGGGATGGGTGAATAAACAGTTTCAACCCTTTCTAAACTGCTTTAATTTTTCTTACAGGTCTACTTCCAGTGGAGGTGAGAATGGGGGTGGACGAAAAGAGAAATCCCTAATCACCAGAGGTACAGGCTCCTTCCCACTTCTTAGCAGCTTTTCTCACTCTGAGGCCTCCCATCTTAGAGTAAAGCCCAGGTAAAGAACTTGAAGGTGCATGGCCTTGGCTGGGTGCAGTGGCTCACACCTGTAATCCCAGCACTTTGGGAGGCTGAGGCAGGAGGATCACGTGAGCCTAGGAGTTTGAGACCAGCCTGGGCAACATAGGGAGACCCTGTATCTACAAAAATTTAAAAATTAGCTAGGTGTGGTGGCACACACCTGTTGTCACAGCTATGCAGAGGCTGAGTTAGGAGGACTGCTTGAGCCCAAGGAGTTCAGGGCTGCAGTGAGCCATGATCATGCCATTGCACTCCAGCCTGGGTAACAGAGCAAAAAAGATGCATGGCCTTTACATTTTACAGGCCTCCCTAATAACTCATGGTGAGAACTTTTAGTCTCAGGCTTAAGAACTAGCCCAAGGAAGCTCACTATGTCCAGAGAAAGGCCAACCCATCTTTGGATAAAACAGTAAATTGAGAAAGCTCCCAGAACCTGGGATGGCCGTTCTCCAGGCAGGCCTCCCAAACCTAAACCTGGGACACACACGTTCTGTGCTGCTGCTTGTGTCAGGAAATCACTGGCATAAACCCTGGGTGCCTGCACACGGCAGCGGCACAGCCTTGGGCACATGGGCGTAGAGGGAGGGGCTCACAACAAGCAAGAGCTTTAAAGACAGGGCAGCCTCAGGGTGACCTGAGTTAGCAACACCAACCAGGAACGCTGGCAGTTTGTTCTGGGGTTGGAAAAAGAGGACAGGAAGGGGGAAAAAAAACCCATCAAAAGCAGCCCAAGAAAATGTTGGTACTGGGAAATCCTTGGCTCTTGTGATATGGAGTGAGTGAAGTGAGAATGAGTATCAAGAGCCACTCACATCAGACTCCCGAGGAGGGGCAGCTCCATGGTGGAGAAGCCTACTCTGGATGGTCCACTGAGCCCAGGACCATTACATGGATGGAGGGATCACTGCAAGCCCATCTCCAGTGCCAGAAAAACAATTTAAAGTACAAACTGGAAATTTTACTTGGCATCTATCATGTGAGCCACTGGGATGTAAAGAATAAAAGTAGCTTCTATGCACAATGCTCAGTCTAGTGGGGAGGCAGACCCAAAGGACGGAGGTGTGCCCAGAGGTGCTTTCTGACCTTGCAGTGGCACGAAGAGGCCACGTGCCACAGTGCTCCGGGGGATGGGAATAGGTCCAGGGTGGTGGCATGTCACCGTGCTCCAGAGATGGCAGCTTCCTCAGGCAGCAATGGCTTGGCTTTAGGCTGGTCTGCACTAAAGGAGGTTTCCCTCTAGTGCAGAAAGACCATTCCAAGCTAAGACTGCAAATATTCAAACTGCCGATGAGAGGAAGAATTCTCTTTCCCAGGCCCTCGCTTTGCCTAACTGGCTAAAGGGCCTGTCTGCCACAAGCCACCTTTGAACTTTTAGCTTGGTTGATTCTATGGTGTGGCAGTCATGAAGATGTATTTCTCCAAATGCAGGGGACAGAGTGGGTGCACTCTAAAATCCATCAGCACATTCATGCAGAGGCCACCCTTCCCACCTGCTGCTTCCAGCCAATGCCTGAGCATGGGAGGGACTCGTCTGAGGGGCAGCACTGGCTCCCCAATGGCTTTGCTGAAACTTTCTCAGCACCACACTCCAGTGGAAAACTTCCCCCCTCCCCCGGCCCTTCCTCCTCCACAGGGGTCTGCCAACTCTGCCAACAGCCTCCAGCTCCCAGCCCCATTTTCCCTTGCAGGTGTTTCCCCCAATAAATCTCTTGTACTTTTAATCCTATCTTGGCATCTGTTTTTTGGATGACCCAAACTAACACATAGATAATTATTCTTTTTCCTTCAATTCCAGTATCTCTGCCTTTATAACATTTCACATTAGTTTCACCGACCATCACTTAAGGGGGAAAAAAAAAAAGAAAATGCGAAATTCTGCTTTCTAAATGAGATTACATATATATAATACCTGGCAGGTAGTAGACACATAATAAAAGGCACAGAAATAAATAGTCTCTGCGTTAGAGAAGACCTAAGGTCACCTGACATAGATTAATTCAACCAACATGTACTAACTACATGTGTGTGGCACCTTGCTGTGTGTGGTAGAGATGCAAAGATACATGACATGGTCTATACACCAAAACAAGCTTAGAATTTGACAAGGAAGAAAAGACATACACACAAAACCAAATTCATATGTAGCTGAGTTATAAAATGCTATGAGAGTCAGGAAGGGGAAGATTCCTTTGGCTGGGGCAGGAAGACAGGAAAGGGGTGGAGGAAAGAAGAGATTTGGTCTATCTTTGTCTAAGAGTTTGCACTTGAACCAGGCACCAAAGGCCATAGGACTGCAACCATATGAGACAGAGGTGCCGTCCTTGCAAGCCCAAACAGCGTGAGCCAATGCACAGAGATAGGCAGGCGAGCTGTGTGTCCAATGGGGCTGAAGCGGGGCAGGCAGGTGCCTCCTGCCAGGCTGTCCTGAGCCAGGCCCGTCAGTCTATGGTTCCAATGCCACAGGAGGCCACTGACAGCTTGAGAACTGAGTTTTCAGGGTTAGTAATCCTGTGGCAAAATGAAGAATGAACCAGAAGGGGAGACCCTGGGGGTGGTTCTGACAGAAAGTTAGTCCCACATTGTGGGAAAGAGCCCATTTATTCACTGAACAAACATTAAAATTTCTACAATGCTTGGGTAGATGGGCTCTGAAGCCAGAGTGTGGTCAGTGGAACACAAAGAACAGCGCAAAACAGTATGGTAGAATCAACAAGTTTTTAGTGACTGAAAAATTTACCTTTTGCTGTTTGTGCCGATGACAGAGAAGCAACAGCCTTCAGTAGAGCTCAGTCTCCTAAATATATGCACACGCATATGTTTTTCTGCCTGCTGTTTAGAGTCAGGTTGGGTGCTCAGAGGCTAAAGCAGCTTCCTTGTATCCAAATAGGATCATGTGCCAAACTAGCCTATCTGCCACACTTTCCACTGGCTGTCAAATTCTGTCTTCCCTATCTGGACAGTAATCAATGAGGTTTCCTTGTTTCCACCTACAGCACAGGTGGCACCATCACTCAGCCTGAATATGTCCACATGTCCTGAACTATTAGGATCTCGTCTATCAGACTAGATCCCATGGCAAAGAGAAGAGTACAGAACTACTCGTGCTTAGACCAGAATGTTTAGAGACAGGGATCAGAGTGCTTGCCACTGGGTTCAGTTGATAAATATTAATTTCTCTGCCAAGTAGCATATCACCATAACCCAATTGATTTGTTATACATAATTTCTCTTTGGAGATACTGACTGTGCATCAGGCAGTTTACCCTGAGCATAACCAGGAATGCTGTGTTTTCATCTCCTTAAGATCACTCGGGCATGGATTCGATGGAATGGCTCCTTTGGGACTTTCTCCTCTGTTCAGATGAAACAAATTGCATACAACTAAATCCTAATACCACATTTCCTCCTGTGAGGCAGGAAACTAAGGCATGCAGCTAACTCTAGCTTTTCTCCAAGCAAAAGGCAAATCAAGAGAGCCCAGCATAGAAAGGATAAAATTCATGCCCAATTGAAATTCTTATACAGGCAGACTTTATTTTGTTGTGCTGTGCTTTTTGTGCTTTACAGATATTGTGTTTTTTACAAATTGAAGATGTGTGGTAATCCTGCATTGAGCAAGTTTGTCAGCACAATTTTTCCAATAGCACGTGCTCATTTCATGTCTCTTTCATATTTTGGTAATTCTCATAATATTTCAAACCTTTTCACTATTCTTATACCTGTTATGGTGATCTAATCAGTGATCTGTGAGGTTACTATTTAATTATTTTGGGGTGCCATGAAATGCACCCGCATAAGACAGCTAACTGAAATGGTAAGTGCGGTGCATGTTCTGACTGCTCCTCTGACCAGCCATTCCCTTGTATCTCTCCCTCTCCTCAGGCTTCCCTCTTCCCTAAGCCACAACAATATTGAAATTAGGTCAATTAATAATCCTGTAATGACCTTTAAGTGTTCAAGTAAAGGGAAGAGCCAGACTTTAACAAAATTAAAAGTGCTACTTCAATGAACACATGAATAAGAAAGCAAAACAGCCTTATTGCTTATATGGAGAAAGTTCTAGGTGTCTGGATAGAAGATCAAACCAGCCACAACATTCCCTTAAGCCAAAGCCTTGGATTACCACAGCAAGGCCCTAACTTTCTTCAATCCTACCAAGGTTGAGTGAGGAAGCTGCTTTAAGGAAAGAAGCCATCTCCATAACGTAAACGTGCAAGGTGAAGCAGCAAAGGCTGACATAGAAGCTGCAAAAAGTTATTCAGAAGATCTAGCTAAGATCACTGATGAAGGTGGCTACACTAAACATGTTTTTAGTGTAGATGAAACAGCACTATATTGAAAGAAGATGCCGTATAGGACTTTCAAAGCAACAGGAAAGAATAATTCAATGCCTGGCTTCAAAGGATAGGCTAACTCTCTTGTTACGGGATAATACAGCTGGTGACTTTAAGTTGAGGCCACTGCTCATTTACCATTCCAAAAATCTTAGGGCCCTTAAGAATGATGCTAAATCTACTCTGCCTGTGCTCTAGAAATGGAACAACATAGCCTGGATGACAGCACATCTATTTATAGAATAATTTACTGAGCATTTTAAGCCTATTGTTGAGACCTACTGTTCAGGAAAGAAGATTCCTTTCAAAAAATTGCTGCTCACTGAAAATGTGCCTGGTCACTGAGGAGCTCTGAGATGAACAAGGAGATTAAAGTTGTTTTCAAACCTCCTAACATCCATTTTGCAGCCCATAGATCAAGGAGTAATTTTGACTTTATAGTCTTATTATTTAAGAAATACACTTCATTGGCCAGGCGCGGTGGCTCATGCCTGTAATCCCAGCACTTTGGGAGGCTGAGGTGGGTGGATCACGAGGTCAGGAGATCAAGACCATCCTGGCTACCACGGTGAAACCCCATCTCTACTAAAAAATACAAAAAATTAGCCGGGCTTGGTGGCGGGCACCTGTAGTCCCAGCTACTCAGGAGGCTGAGGCAGGAGAATGGCGTGAACCCAGGAGGTGGAGCTTGCACTGAGCCGAGATCGCACCACTGCACTCCAGCCTGGGCGACACAGAGAGACTCCGTCTCAAAAAAAAAAAAAAAGAAATACACTTCATATGGCTATGGCTGCTGAGATGGTCAAAATACCAACATTAACAGGAGTTTAAAAGAAGTTGATTTCAACCCTCATGGATGACTTTGAGGGGGTGAAGACTTCAGTGGAGGAAGTTGCTGCAGATGTGGTGAGAATAACAAGGTAACTAGAATTCGAGTGGAGCTTGAAGATGTGACTGAATTGCTACAATTTCATGATACAACTCGAATGAGGAGTTGCTTGCTGTGGATGAGCAAAAAAAGTGGTTTCTTGAGATGGAATCTACTCCTGGTGAAGATGTTGTGAACATTGTTGAAGTGACAACAAAGGATTTAGAATATTACATAAACTGGCCGGGCACAGTGGCTCACGCCTATAATCCCAGCACTTTGGGAGGCTGAGGCAGGCCAATCACTTGAGTTCAGGAGTTCGAGACCAGCCTGGCCAACATGGTGAAAACCCATCTCTACAAAAATAGAAAAATTAGCTGGGTGTGGTGGCATACACCTGTAATCCCAGCTACTTGGGAGGCTGAGGCAGAAGAATTGTTTGAACCCAGGAGGCGGGGTTGCAGTGAGCCAGGATTGTGCCACTGCACTCCAGCCTGGTGACAGAATGAGGCTCTGTGTCACACACACACACACACACACACGCACAAATCCCCAAATATTACATAACCTTAGCTGATAAAGCAGCAGCAGGGTTTGAGAGGACTGAGTCCAATACTGGAAGAACCATTGTGAGTAAAATGCTATCAAACAGCACTGCATGCTACTGATAAATCTTTCATGAAAGGAAAAATCAACTGATGTGGCAAACTTCCTTGCTATCTTATTTAAAGATACTGCCACAGATACCGCAATGTTTAGCAACTACCAACCTGATCAGTCAGCAACCATCCACATGGAGGCAAGGCCCTCCAGCAGCAAAACAATTACAACTCCCTAAAGGCTGGGCTCATCGTCAGCATTTTTTAATAATGTATTTTAAAATTAAGGTATGTACATTTTTTTTTTTAAGACACAGTGCTGTTGCATACTTAGTAGACTACAGTATTATATAAACATAACTTCTGTATGCACTGGGAAACCAAAAAATTCTTGTGACTCGCTTTATTGTGCTGGTCTGGAACTGAACCTGCAACATCTCTGAGGTACGCCTGTATTTGACCTTGGGTAAATTCGAGGGCTGAAAGAAGCCTTACCAAGAACTTTCAAAGGAGTGGGAACTATTCTCCTAAGAGAAGCCTCAGGATGGCAATTAGGAAATGAAGACAAAAGCAAAGCACTGAAAAGCTACTGATATTCTCTACTGAGGGAACAACCAACCACAACAAGGAATTGGTTTCTTGTGCCATGTGGCCAGAGTGCAAAATCCTGCAAGTGTACAGTCTGTAATGACAGATATCAGGCAGAATAGTATGAAGAGAAATGTGGAAAAAAAAAAAGACTGGGTTTCTGTACCTACATGTATGGCTTCAGCCGCTTTAAGAGGGGTGGTAACAAGTCAATCTTTCTTGTAAGCCTCAGTGAGGAAGCTGATTCTAGGACCTTCTACTACTTGCAAAGCAGAAAAGCACACAATGTCCAGGTATAGCCAGAAGAATATGCTGAACTTGGCAATGACATGTTAATTCTATCTCCATATATAGCTCTTGAATATGGCACTCCTACAAGATGATATACATATTTTTTGCTTTTGAGACAGGGTTTCACTCTGTTGCCCAGACTGGCATGAAGTGGTGCCATCACAGCTCACTGCAGCTTTGATCTCCTGGGCTCAAGCAATCCTCCCACCTTAGCCTCCCAAGTGGCTGAGACTACAGGCACATGCCACATGCCGGGCTAATTTTTTATTTTTTTGTAGAGACAGGGTCTTGCTATGCTGCCTAGGCTGGTCTTGAACTCTTCAACTGCGGTCTTGACCTCCCAGGCTCAAGTGATCTTCTTACATAGGCCTCCCAATGTGCCAGGATTATAGGCATGAACCACCATGCCAAGCTCCAGATGGTATTCTTAATTCAGCTCACAATGTGCCCTCATCAGATTGCTAGTGGCCAGGAGTGAACAACTGAGTGACTTTAAGAATCAGGACACCAGGAATATGTTCCTAGAAAGTGAAGGTATGAGTGGAAAACCTGGGTTGGATTATGAACAAGGCCCACATGTGTGCCAGAGTGGCCAGGGCAGGGAGCAGCAGCAGGTGCTGGTGAAAGGAAGGTGGATTACTGGGGCAATGCCCTGTCTTTGTGTTATGGTTTCTTTGAGGGAAGTAGGTAAGTTTCAAGTAGCTGCTCTAGGTCAAGGTAGGGATAGGCACCTGGCAGCTCTTGGTTAAGTTAGGAAGAGCAGCATCTCATGGAATGGTCAGAATACAAGCCATACTTGTGTTCTGGGACCTAGTCCCTACCCAGCACCTGAGGCAAGGGAAGCTTGTTATCCCCTGCACACCCAGTAAGTAGTAATGTAACTGACTCTATTCCTCCAGTGGCAACTTGTCCAAATAGAGAGCTGAGATCTGAACTCTAGTGAATTGGAAGACCACACATTCTGAAATGTTTGCTTTCTAGTTTTTCTCTGCTGCAGCTACAACACAAAGAAGAAAAGATAAAACTCAGTGCCATGGCTGCTTTTGCTCAGGAGGTGTCTCTCAGAGCAGAGCTGAACGCCCCTCTTAGCCATGCCCTCCTCTGGCCTCTAACCCCTCACCTGAGCTGCCTCCACACTCCGTCTCTCAACTCATCAGGGTCATTGAAGTTGAGTGTGCATCAGAAACACTTGAGAGGTTAAAACTTAGATTGCTGAGCTCCATCTTAAATCTCTGATTCAGTAGGTCTGGGGTAGGGCCTGATATCATGCATTTTGGCATGGTTTTGGCAGGTTCTCAGGTGCTGATGTTCTGGGCACCATATCTGAGATGCAGCTCCAAAAGGTTAACTTGCTTTGCAACTGGTGATTAGAATCTTGATGAGAGAGCTTATATTAAAAATGAATTGTAAACACCCATCTCTAGTGATTAGAGGGCTAAAGCTGCCTGGGTAGGGCTTCCCCGTTAGACAATGTGAAAAGTAGCCCATGCAGCCTAGGTTACCTTTTGGAGAAAGTAGATGACTCTATCTGCTACCTTATAGTTCAATAAACTGAGATGACAGATTAAGGAAGAACCAAAAATATATACATACAGATTTTATTGACAATTTCACTTGCTTGAAAGACTTCTTGGCTGGGCCAGCATACGGGATAAAATAACTTGCAAATGATGACAGATGTCTTTACCCTATATTCTTTTCTATTTGGAATCAAAGCTTGTTTGGAGACCTGTATCATCATCCCAGTACAAACCTCTTGCCCTCCCAGCATGGCTGCCATAAATAATGACTCATGTGCAAAGAACCAACCCCCAGGAAGGCACTCTTCCCATAAGGTGACACAGCCACACTTCTCAAGGGACTCCTGAGGGCAGAGCAGTAACCCTGGGAGTTTGTCCTAAGTATCTTACAGTTGAGCAGAGAGCTTCAGGGTAGCTGAAAGTGTCTCGTCAGTTTTACTTTTAAATGTTTTTTTTCCTATTTGCCTATGTGAGCAAAAATTTACTACTGTAAAATTGAAACAATGAAATATACCCATAAAGGCTTAGATATACTCATAAAGGCTGTGTCTGCCATATGAAACCTGACTTCAAATCTTTATGTTCCTCAAACTAACCTGATTATTCTGATTATAAATGCTATACTGTACATTTGAATTTATATAAAACACTACTTTTTTTTTTTTTCTATATTGTGGTTTCACATGAGATTTTTCTTTTCTTTTTTCTTTCTTTTTTTGTTTTTGAGACAGGGTCTTGGCTCTGTTACCCAGGCTGGTACCATCATAACACTGCAAACTTGACCTCCTGGACTAAGGCAATCCACCTCAGCCTCCCAAGTAGCTGGGACCACAGTCTTGTGCTACCACGCCTGGCTAATTTTTAAAGATTTTGCAGAGATGGGGGTCTTGCCATGTTGCCCAGGCTGGTCTCGAACTGCTGGGCTCAAGCAATCCTCCCACCTTGGCCTCCCCAAATGTTAGGATTACAGGCATGAGCTACTGTACCCAGCCAACTTTTTTCCCAGCTATTTAAGAAAACTGTGAAATCATTCCATTAGAGAGAAAGCAAATAAAGCATCAATGACTAGCTCCTCAAAAATGCTCTGAGCCTCCTGGGATGCTATGTCCAGGGTCTCTATTTCCATCTCATCACACTATCAACCACACATACCCTTAAGTCCTTTTAAACCTTACATTCCTTGGTTATTATGGCTGGGAGGCTAATTATCCCAGAGAAAAGGACCAAAAAAACCAAACAAACAAACAAAAAACAACAACCAACCCCCACTCCAGCTGCTGACCACTTTCCTCAAGTGATCGTCTTGATGCTATCACGATCATCTTCTGTGATCAGCAAGGACTGTGCCACTAGGACTAATGGCCACCCTGGGTCTCTTGTTCTAAAGATTATAAATGATGGGCTAGAAACGGCAAAGCAAATAATTGTTCTACCCACTAATAATTCCTATCAGGATTTTTTCCCTCAAGGAGTACATAGCTCTTCTTTCTAATGAAAAGGAAATTACAGAGATGGAAGAAAAAACAAGTTAAAGAATACTGAACACATCTAAATAAAAACCCATTTTGTACTACTCAAGGTGATCTACAGATTCAATGTAATCCCTGTCAAAACACCAATGACATTCTTCACAGAAATAGAAAAATCCTAAAATTTGTATGGAACCACAAAAGACTCTGAAAGCTAAAGTGATCCTGAATAAAAAGAACAAAAGCTATAGGCATAGGCATCACACTACCTGATTTTATAATTTTCTTTTTTTTTAAAGACAAGGTCTCACTCTGTCACCCAGGCTTGAGTGCAGTGGCATCATTGTGGCTCACTGAAGTCTCGATCTCCTGGGCTCAAGTGATCCTCCCACGGCAGCCTCCTAAGTAGCTGGGACTACAGGTGCACACCAGCGTACCTGGCTAATTTTTTTAGTGACAGGATTTTGCCATGTTGCCCAGGCTGGTCTTGAACTCGGGCTCAGCCTCCCAAATTGCTGGGATTATAGGTGTGAGCCACCACACCCAGCCCACACTACCCAATTTAAAAAATTTTTAACTGCTTATTCTCCATAGAAGCCATAAACTAGCATAAAGATCATGCAGTCCACTGTGAAAAGCTTGCTCAGAACTTCTAAGTGATATTAATTTGCATTCAGAATGTCTAGCCTCTAGGGATCTCACAGAACATGAACCAAAGTTACCTCATCTGCAACAAGGAGGAAAGAATACCAGAAAAGCTCTTGTGGGGGCTGAAATTCCATGTAAAGAGTGATTTCTCTCTTCTAGGTTATCTATTGTGGGGTAACACCTAGAGCAGTATCTTATTCATGATTTTTATACTCATTAAGGGAAAAAAGGAATCTAGCCATTCAAACTACACATGTGTAACAACACATATTATTTACAAAGCAACTTAAGTTGGTTAAGTCTAATGGCAGGTGAATTCATTTTAGAAGCAACCGAGGGAATGAATTCAATTTGAATTTTTTCAAATGAAGAGAATGACATAAGAAAAACCCAAAGCCTTGGAGACAGAAAATTCTGGTGCATTAGAATTTATAAAGACAAGGAAAAATGGAAGTTTTAATTCCACCTGGAACTAACAATAGGCAGTAAGATTCAGTTTGCACCAGTCCCTTTACTGGACTGGCTTTAAAAAAATGGACTAAGAAACCAATGCCTTCCAGATCCACTATGGCCATTCACAAGGTCATCTTTTTTAGCAAGAAATTCAAATACTAAATGCAAACAGTTTTTTTTTTTTTTTTTTTTTGCTAAAATAGAGCATCATTGTTAGTAAAAATAGGTGAGAAAATGCTCTTTTCCCTCTTCTTTGAGACAGGGTCATGCTCTGTTGCCCAGTCTGGAGTGTGGTGGCACCATCATTGCTCACTGCAGCCTCTAACCCTTGGGCTCAAGTGATCCTCCCATGTAGCTGGGACTACGGGCAGACACACGCCACCATGCCTGACTAATTTTTTGTGGAGATGGGGTTTCACCATGTTGCCTAGGCTGGCCTCGAACTCCTGGGCTTAAGCAATCCTCCTACCTTGGCATCCTAAAGTGCTGGGATTACAGGAGCCACTGTGCCTGGCCAAGTTTAATTAAATATGTAAATTAGGGGAAAAGCTCCCCTATTCCACTCCCTTTTTTGGAAAATCTGGGGAAGGCTCCAGAGTTATCCTGAATCTGAAGCAGCAGTCTTTACAGTCTGAGTCTACCTGGCAGGGGCCAAAGTCTCTGGATAGTCTAGGTTAATGGCCTCCTCTCAATCAACTTGGCTATCAGAATGATCCTTTGGGAAATTTGTTCCCATTGTCTGGATGCTGATGTCTGAAGGCCATAAATGCCAGACAGGCTCAATTTATTTTAAATGATTTTTCCTTTAGGGCCACATGATTGCAATTTATAAAATGTAATTCAAACAACAGATTTAGAAAATACTCAAAAAGGAAAATACATGGCAGATCTTCACCAGCGAAATATCAGACAGGTTACAAGTGGAAAAGACTTAAGTCTGTGTTCAGGAACCCTCACTCCTCTTACTTAAGCAGATTGCTCGTGGGAGGTTCCAACTCTAAAATGCTTTGGCAAATACGAGAAATAACTAAACATGGATCAAATGAATCCATTTGCCCTACCCCTACCCCCAGTCTGATTTCTCTTTACTCCTAATTCCTGCCCTCTCATGTGTTCTCAAACACTAAAGGGACTTTGAGTGCCATTTTCTAAATAAAAATTCTCATGATCTTGACTGCATCCTAATGAACCTCAAGGAGTGATTATTCAATGAAGAAACTAAACTGTTTTTATGTAATTGTTATTTGAAATCGAGGTTGGTGGTATCCTAGGATTTTAAATCCCATTTAAGCATAATCCCAGGGAACTGAATTATGCTTAAATTCTTGCAGGCAAGAAAAATTTCCAAGGAAATCAAAAAGGAAATCTGGTTTCCAAAAAAGCCAATACCCTCTCTAAGCCACGCTGCCCCTTCTGGGGTCAAAATAACTCAGAAGTCAGTAGCCTTGTGGTAGAGTCCGAAACTTTCTAACTCATGTGTTCTCCTCTAGTATTCGCTATGTCCCCACCCTAGGTTCCTAGCTGTTTATGATCAAGCAAAGTAAGAAGTAAGCTTACCTAACATCTCTTCTTTTAGTCTTTCATTACGTTCTTCAATTTGCTTAGGTAATCTCTGAGGAAAAGAGGAGAAACAAGGGTTGGTAAAAAAAAAAAAAAACAAAAAAAACCTTTCCCTTTATTTTGAATTTGAGAAACACAAGAATCCTAATGTGGAAATAAGATCAAGTTAAGTATATGTCTATGATCCTATTAAATAAAAAAAAAAAAAACCCAAGTATTTATGTTTGTGGTGCGCTACATAAAGACAAAAGTTCTGTTTGGGCCAGGTGCAGTGACTCCTGCCCACATTCCCAGCACTTTTGGAGGCCGAGTTGGGAGGATCGCTTGAGCTCAGGAGTTTGAGACCACCTTGGGCAACATGGCAAAATGCCGTCTCTACAAGAAATACAAAAATTAGCTGGGTGTGTTGGCATGTGTCTGTAGTCGCAGCTACTCAGGAGGCTGAGGTGGGAGGGTGGCTTGAATCTGGGAGGTTGAGGGTGCAGTGTGCCATGACTGTGCCACTGCTCTCCAGCCTGGGTGACAGAGACCCTTTCTCAAAAAAAAAAAAAAAAAAGTTTTGTTTGGCTCTGTTTCCAGTTCTTAATAGAAAGTCTACACTAAAGGAGGGCATCAATACAAATTTAACAAATATATACAGAAAAAAGTTTGAAAGGATACATATCAGATGTTTACAGTGCTATATTTGTATTTTTAACTTTTTTTTTTATTCATTTGTATTTTTTGTTTTTTTAAGACAGAGTCTCACACTGTCGCCCAGACTGGAGTGCAGTGGCACAATCTCAGCTCACTGCAACCTCCACCTCCTGGGTTCAAGCGATTCTCCTGCCTCAGCCTCTTGAGTAGCTGGGATTACAGGCATGTGCCACCACACCCAGGTAATTTTGTATTTTTAGTAGAGACAGGGTTTCTCCATGTTGGTCAGGCTGGTCTCGAACTCCCGACCTCAGGTGATCTGCCCTCCTCGGCTTCCCAAAGTGCTGGGATTACAGGCGTGAGCCACTGCACCCAGCCTGTTTGTTTGTTTTTAAGATACAAGGTCTTACTCTGTTGCCCATGATGGAATGCAGTGATGTAGTCACAGCTCACTGCAGCCTCCAACTCCTGGGCTCAATGATCCTCTCTGTTGCCCAGGCTGCAGTGTAGTGGCATGATCTCAGCTCACTGCAACCTCTGCCTTCTGGGTTCAAGCAATTCTCCTGCCTCCCGAGTAGCTAGGATTACAGGTGTGTACGACCACACCCGGCTAATTTTTTGTATTTTTAGAAGAGATGGGGTTTTGTTGTGTTGGCCAGGCTGGTCTCGAGCTCCTGGCCTCAAGTGATCTCTCCTCCTCGGCCTCCTAAAGTGCTGGGATTACAGGCAAGAGCCACTGCGCCTGGCCTCCCATATATCTTGATAAGCTCCTCAAAAGCACAGAAATGGAATTTAACTGTGTCTGAAAGGATTATTTAGGACTCACTGGGTAGCAACACAAAGAATAGAAGGAAAAATATTTAAAAAATTTTAGGTTTTACCATACAAGCTTCTCTTGCTTGATGTATTGATGGATCTTTTTCTAATATAGATTTATAGTCTTCCAGGGCTTCATCTAGCTTGTCCGTCTTCTCATACAACTCTGCTCTCCTCAATATTGCCCTGATATAGCTGGGGTTTAATTGAATTGCTGTAAAAAGAGAAGAAACAATTTTTAACACAAAGAAAAACAGCCTACATATCTCTGGCTATATCAGATTCCTTCATCAATCATCCTCCAAGGATACGAAAGGAAGAGTCATTTGCCAAGTGTATAACTGATGCTGGAAAACTTTTTCTATAAAGAGCAAGATAGTAAAGATTGTAGGAGTAAAGATTGTAGGCTTTGTGGGCCAGACAGACCATCTGTGTCGCAGCTCCTCAATGATACTATTGTAGTACAAGAGCAGGCACAGATAATACAAAAAAGGATAGGTGTGTTCCAATAAACTATTTATGGACACTAAAATTTAAGTTCACATAATTTTCAAATTATCATGAAATATTTTTCTTTTGCTTTCCAATGATTTAAAACTGTAAAAACCATTCTTAGCTTTTAGGCTATCAAAAACAGGTGGCAGGCTGGATTTGGCTTGTGACTGTAGTTTGCCATATCCTGGTCTATACTCCAAGTCCTGGTTTTTGCCTACTTGTCATTTACCCAGTCCAGGACAGGCCAGAACAGAGTTCAAGTGCGCAGTGAAAGAGTGAGAGAGAATTTTTTTTTTTAGACGGAGTCTCGCTCTGTCGCCCAGGCTGGAGTGCAGTGGTGTGATCTTGGCTCACTACAACCTCCTCCTCCCAGGTTCAAGCGATTCTCCTACCTCAGCCTCCCACGTAGCTGGGATTACAGGCATGCGCCACCATGCCCAGCTAATTTTTGTATTTTTAGTAGAGATGGGGTTTCATTATGTTGGCCAGGCTAGGTGAGAGAGAATTTGAAGATACAAATTAAAGAGTTAAGGGAAACCAATCTGGTGGCAGACTATCATTCTCTTTTTTCTAGGTCTTGAGTACTAAGATTATATTTCTAGTTAAATCCTCACTGTTCCTTCAACCCTCAAACTACTGCTCCAGCACTATGAGGTGGTTGATGCATAATATCTTTTCCTTTATCCAGCATCAGCTGCCCTTCTAATAATCCTTTGCTATGTTTTGGTTCAACATACTGCATTTCTTCTAATTTCTTCCAAGTTGTTTCTTTTTCTATTAGAAAGCAGTGCTGGCCAGGTGTGGTGGCTCAGGCCCATAATCCCAGCACTTTGGGAGGCCGAGGCAGGCAGGTCAATTGGGGTCAGGACTTTGAGACCGCCAGCCTAGCCAACATGGCGAAACCCCATCACTACTAAAAATACAAAAATTAGCTGGGCGTGGCAGTGTGGGTCTGTAATCCCAGCTATTCGGGTGGTTTAGGCATAAGAATCACTTGAACCCAGGAGGCGGAGGTTGCGTGCAGTGAGTGGCGATTGCATCACTGTACTCCAGCCCGGGCAACAGAGAGATAATACTCTGTCCCAAAAAAAAAAAAAAAAAAAGCAATGTCTTGGCTCTAGAACTTTTTTCTTTTCTCATAATCTATCCTTAATTTTTAAATTCATGCTTTCTGTGAACATTTATTTAGTACTTAATATGTATGTCCAATGTAGTATGTCTCTGGGCTATAGTGGTAAACAAGACAGACACAGTCCTTGTTCTCATGAAGCCTTATGCTATTCTAGTAGGCAAGAATAGACAGGTATATAATTTCAATAGTCATAGTACTATAACGAAAAATAAAACAAAGTCATGGAAATGCAAGTGAAGCGAGAAATGAGGTAACTTCAGAAAGTGGTCTCAGAATATAAAGAGGGACTATGTGAGAGAGGCCAGCCATGTGAAAGGCTAAGGAGGAGCATGCCAGGAAGAGGGACCAACAAGAATAACTCTGGCATGTGAGTTATCAGGCTGGGGATCAGAGGCTGAAATGTAGGGCCATGGAGGACCTTCCTGGCCAGGCAAAGGAGTTTGGACTTTTTCCTGAGTGTGATGAGAAGCCACTGGAAAGTTTTCAAGCAAGCTTCAGACATACTCTGATTTACATTTTTGAAGGACTGCTTTGGCTGTAGTGTTGGGGGGTGGGGCAAGACTGAAAGCTGTGAGATCAGCTGGAAAGCTAATGCAGTGGTCCAGATGAGAGAAGATGCTGGCTTGGTCTAAGCTGGAAATAGTAGAGATGGAAAACAGCAGCCGGATTAGATTAAGTATGTCTTTAAATTTGAGCCCATGGAACTTGCTAATTAATTAATTAGCCATGTGGCATGAAAGAACAATCAGGGATGACTCCAAAGGTTTAACTTAAGCAAGGGAACGGATGGTAATGTCATTTATTAGAATGAAAAAAACTAACTGCAAGTTTTGTGTGTGTATGGGGGCTGGGCACGTTAAATCTGAGGTGCCTACCAGACATCTAAGAAAAAAGAACAACTTTGCAGTGGGATACAGGACACTAGACTACAGGGTAGAAGTCAGAGTTGAAGACAGAAACTCTGCCATACACATGGCATGTATTTATTAGTTTTATATTTTAAAATTCATTAATTTTGGCTTTTATCTTTATGAAAATACTCCTTTTGTTTCCCTTAATTGCATTTTTGTTGCTCCAATTTCTTTTTTTTAGACGGAATCTTGCTCTGTCACCCAGGCTGGAGTGTAATGGCGTGATCTCGGCTCACTGCAACCTCCACCTCCCAGGTTCAAGTGATTCTCCTGCCTCAGCCTCCTGAGTAGCTGGGATTACAGGCACTTGCCGCCATGCCCGGCTAATTTTTGTACTTTTAGTAGAGAGAGGGTTTCACCATAATGATCAGGCTGGTCTCAAACTCCTGACCTCATGATCCACCAGCCTCAGCCTCCCAAAGTGTTGGGATTACAGGCGTGAGCCACTGTGCCCGGCCTGTTGCTCTAATTTCTTAGGTTAAAAAATCTGTGCATTTTCCGTCTTAATTTAACTTTTAAAATGACAAATAAAAATTGTGTTTATTTATGGTATACAACATAAATATAACATAACATGTTTTGAAATATACACACAAGGTGGAATGGCTACATTGTGCTAATTTATAGATAGTATTTAAAGCTTCAGAACTGAATGAGATCACTTAGGGAGAAAATACAGAGGGGGAAAAAAAAGAACAGGGTCCCACGCTGGACTAAGATCTAGAGACTTCCAAAATGTTGAAGTTGACATAAAAGCTAACAGAGGAGAATAAGAAGGAATAGCCAACGAAGCAGGGAAAAAATGAATAGAGTTCATTAAATTTAAGAGAGAGAATTTTAAAGGAGAAAGGAATGATAAACTGTATTAAATGCAGGTAAGGTCAAGTAAAGTTAGGCTAGAGAAGCAACGACTAAATTGAGCAAGATGAAACTGCTGATGACCTTTACAAGATGGGTTTCAATGGCATGGATAAAACAAATGCTCCATGGAAGTGAAGTAAGGAGAAAAATAGGATAAGACAAAGTAGAGACAGCCAAGTATAGACAATTATTTCAATGAAAGGGATCAGATAAATGGTACAGCAATTGAAGGAGAATATTGGGTCAGGAGAAGGTTTTCTGAAAGAACCCTAATCTTGAGCTGGGGGCAGTGGCTCACGCCTGTAATCCCAGCACTTTGGGAGGACGAGGCAGGCAGATCACGAGGTCAGGAGTTCAAGACCAGCCTGGCCAATATGGTGAAACCCCGTCTCTACCAAAAATACAAAAATTAGCCGGGCATGGTGGCATGCGCCCGTAGTCCCAGCTACTTAGGAGGCTGAGGCAGAAGAGTCGCTTGAACCTGGGAGGCAGAGGTTGCAGTGAGCCAAGATGGCACCACTGCACTCCAGCCTAGGCAACAGAGCGAGTCTCTGTCCCAAAAAATAAAATAAAAAATAAAAAATAAAAAAAGTTAGCTGGGTGTGGTGGCGTGCACCTGTAGTCCCAGCTACTTAGGAGACTGAGGTGAGAATGAACTTAAACTTTATGTCAAGGATGAAAACCCTGGAGCTCCAATATGACCTCAGAAATAAGCTAAGTTCTTTGCCAAGGTTTATGAATTGAGAGAGGGGAGAGAGACAGACAGAGAGAGAGAGAGAGAGAGAGAGAGAGAGAGTGTGTGTGTGTGTGTGTGTGTGTGGAGGGTGGGGGATGTCGGGGGCTCTCGATACAAACAAACCATATTGATATAAATGTAATTTGCCTATGAATACAATGCATGTATCCATAACGACCATGTCTAACCACATAAATATTAGTTTAAGCAAATCCAAAAACAAATGCGGAAAACACTTCGGTTGGAAAACACTTTCTTCTCCTTTCCCTCATTTTCTAGGCAAGGCTCCTACACTTCGGGCTGCAGCTGGAAGTAAACTGTTTCATATGGAAATGAACTATTTCTTACAACATACCATGCTAATCACGCTTACAAGGCATTTTTTCACCATTTGGTTATAGAGAAAGAAGCTTTGAAAACCAGCAGCTTGTTCCTAATTTAAACTTCCCAAACCCACACATCCTCACATAAAGGAAATAGGTTAAATAACTTCTTCCAAACAAAACAGTACATTCAGAGTTAGTTCCAGTCCAACGTGGTAACAGATCAGAAGTGGTCTTCTATATTATAATATAGAAACAGTTTCATTCAGATACTATAAGGAAATACCAAATATAAAGAAAAGAAAGCCAGTAGAGAGGGCACCAAATTAATTACATAAAAAATTAGTGTCAGAGGCATCTGAATCAGAGTGGCTCCAACTTGAATAGGGGCTGGGTAAAATAAGGCTGAGACCTACTGGGCTGCATTCCCAGGAGGTTAAGGCATTCTTAGTCACAGGATGAGACAGGAGGTTGGCACAAGATACAGGTCACAAAGACCCTGCTGACAGAACAGGATGCAGTAAAGAGGCTGGCCAAAGCCCACCAAAGCCAAGATGGCGATGGAAGTGACCTCTGGTCATCCTCACTGCTCCCTAAATGCAAATTATAATGCATTAACATGCTAAAAGACATCCCCACCAGCACCACAATAGTTTACAAATGCCATGGCAACATTCAGAAGTTACCCTATATATTCTAAAAAGGGGAGGGACCCTCAGTTCTGGGAAATCTCTGCCCCATTCTTGGAAATCTCATGAGTAATCCACCCCTTGCTTAGCATATAATCAAGAAATAACTGTAAGTATACTTTACTGAGCAGCCCACATTGCTGCTCTGCCTATGGAGTAGCCATTCTTTTGTTTCTTTATTTCTCTAATAAACTTGCTTTTTCACTTTATGGACTTGCCCTGAAGTATTTCTTGTGAGAGGTCCAGGAATCCTCTCTTGGGGTCTGGATCAGGACCCCTTTTTGCTAACAGCAGGGGAATATATGCTTAGTGTGACAGGGGATCTAGATAACATATAAGGTTCTCTTCCACTCTATAATTCTCCCAGAAACTATTATCCAAAGAAGAAAAACTAAAAAAATAGAAAACACAAAAATAGTGATTTGCTAGAAAAACTTCTGAGACTAAGCCGCAAGAAAAAGTGATTATGTATATTCTCCACATGAAGTTGGTGAGAAAGGCAAGGCACCTGTCTGGCCTATCAGGCAATTTTCGAAAAACAAAACAAAATAAAAAACCCCAAAACACAAAAAAACTGTAGTGACCCTATGTCTGAGGTGTCCCTATAAAAGTTAGTGGGGTGATAAGACCTTAATAGAACTTAGATATCATATAGCAAAGGCTTGATTCATTGTGTAGAATCTGAAAGGGTTAAAAAAAAATGATGTGAAGTAGGTTTGGAAGAATTATGACACTTGAAAAGACTATCAATTCACTAACAGAAACTGTCCCTCATCACAGTTGTCCCCCTTCTCAAAACACACAGATCCAAATGCTCTAATAGCAGCTACGATCTTCACTTTGAATCTCAACAGAATGTAATTCAGAGACTACAGGAGGTAAATTCTATTCCATGAGTTCTGTTGCCAAGAGAGCACTGAAGTTTTCTTTTTTCTTTTGGAGACAGGGTCACTCTGTTACTCAGGCTGGAGTAAGTGGCATAATCATGGCTCATCACAGCCCCAACCTCCTGGGCTCAGGTGATCCACTTTAGCCTCCCGAGTAGCTGGGACTACAGGGGCATGCCACCACATCTGCCTAACTTTTGTATTTTTGGTACAGACAGGGTTTTGTCATGTTGCCCAGGCTAGAGCACTGAATTTTTCTTCATGTATTTACCAGTAGAGGAGAAACTGATTGAACTATCCATTCAAAAGCAGTTACTCTGACTATTATATAGTATCTTTGAAAATAATTATAAAGTCGCCTCTTGCAAGGCCCCAGAGGAAGGGTACACATGTACAAGTGCACACCTGACCCAAAGACCCTCTGTCTGACATAATGCTCCTGTATGTTAACATGTAATAAGATAATAAAGCTGTACCTTTGCTGCAGTCATTGATGGCCATTTCTTTCTTGTCCTAAAAAGAAAAACAGTATTAATATGTGTTGCCCTAGTTTTATCTTAATGGCCCAAATGCTTAATGACATGATCTGATCACTAATAACTGTTTATGGAGATACAGAATGGTTTTCAAAGAAATTACGTAAAAACCTGAATGTTACTTCCAAGACAAAACTCAAAATTAACACGAGGATGGGGATGGCTCTGATCTGAAGGCCTCCTGGTAACACTTATTCAAGTCACTTTTTTCTGAAAGTGTCTTTTGTTCTAACTGACCTATTACATTTGCAAGACACTTTACATTAGAATGCTGACACTGAGAAACTTTGTGACCTAAAACAGGGCAAATGACTGACATGTGAATAACTGAATTACCCTCCTCTCTGGCTAGTGGTTATACTATCATACCCCAAAGGGGTATATTTCAGAAAGTATACAGATGCTCCATCTACAGACACACAGTGTGGCTTGTCATGTAGTCTCAGTTATAAACCTTAATTTATCCACTGATCAAACAAAAATACACAACTCTTAAACAAAATATCTAACTAATTGAACTTTCTGAATCTAGAAGCATGACATAGCGGAAAGAACACTGGATGTCAAAGAACTGAATTCTGGTCCTGGCTTTGACAATAACCTGCTCTTTAACATTGCCCATGCTATTTTCCTTCTCTAGGGCTCAGTTTGTCTCATCTAAAATAGGAGCGGGGTAGACTGGATGTTATATAAGACGTCTTGCAGCTCTAAAATGTCCATTTTCCTGAAATTAGGAATTTTTGTATTACAGAAATAAGTTATTTCAAATAAGTGTTCAATATTCTCACAATGCCTACTGTAGCAAATACTAAATATTTTGCAGAATATTTCACAGCAGTGTCAGCCAAATTGTTTCAGGATTCAATCAAAAGCAGTTTCAGGGCTGGACACAGCGGCTCATGCCTGTAATCCCAGCATTTTGGAGGACCAAGGTGGGCGGATCACTAGAGGTCAGGAGTTCGAGACCAGCCTGGCCAACATGGTGAAATCCTGTATCTGCTAAGAATACAAAAATTAGCCGGGTGTGGTGGTGGGTGCCTGTAGTCCCAGCTACTTGGGAGGCTGAGGCAGGAGAATTGCTTGAAACCAGGAGGTGGAGATTGCAGTAAGTTGAGTTCACGCCACTGCACTCAAGCCTGGGCAACAGAGCAAGACTCCATCTCAGAAAATAAAAAAAAAGTTTCAGGAGTGTGGAGGATCCTCTTAGGATGATGGAAAAGTTCTGGAACTAGATAGTGGTGTTGGCTATATAACACTGTGAAGGTATTTTAATCCACTGAATTGTTACAGTCATGCACTGTATAATGACGTTTCAATCAATGATAGACTGTGTATAAAACAGTAGTCCCATAGAAGTATAACGGAGCTGAAAAATTCCTATCACCTAATGACATAGTAGCTGTCATAACATCATGGCATAACCTACTACTCAGGTGTTGGTGTGATGCTGGGGTAAACAAACCTACTGCACTGCAAGTCATGTGAAAATATAACACAGGCCGGGCATGGTGGCTTATGCCTGTAATCTCAGCACTTTGGGAGGTCAAGGTGGGCGGATCACCTGAGGTCAGGAGTTCGAGACCAGCCTGGCTAACATGGTGAAACCCCATCTCTAGAAAAAATACAAAAAAATTAGCTGGGCATGGTGGCACACACCTGTAATCCCAGCTACCTGAGAGGCTGACGCAGAATTGCTTGAACCCAGGAGGCAGAGGTTGCAGTGAGCTGAGACAGCGCCATTGCACTATAACCTAGGCAACAGAGTAACTCCGTCTCCAAAAAAAAAAAAAAAAAAAAGAAAGAAAGCATAACACATACATAATACTTCATAATAAATGGCTGTTATTGGTTTATGTATTTACTATACACTACTTTTTATTATGTTAAGAGTGTACTCCTTCTACTAAAAAAAAAAGTGTACTGTCAAACAGCCTCAGGCAGGTCCTATCGGAAGTATTCCAGAACAGGGCATTGTTATCATAGGAGATGGAGATGACAGTTTCATGTATGTGTTGCTCTTGAGGACCTTCCAGTGGGACTAGATGTGGAGCTGGAAGACAGTGATACTGATGCTCCTGATCCTGTGTAGGCCTAGGCTATTGTATGTATTTGCATCCTAGTTTTCAACAGAAAAGTTTAAAAAGTAAAAAAAAAAAAAAATTATTTAATAGAAAAAAGTATATAGAATAAGGATATAGCTGGGCACGGTTGCTCACGCCTACAATCCCAGTGATTCGGGAGGCTAAAGCAGGAGGACCACTTGAGGCCAGGAGTTCAAGACTAATCTGTGAAACACAAGACCCCATTTCTAAAAAAATTAAAAAAAAAAAATTAAAAGAAAACCAAACAAAATTAGCTGGGAGTGGTAGTGCAGGTCTGTAGTCCCAGCTACCCAGCTACTGGAGAGGCTGAGGTGGGAGGATCGCATGAGTCCAGGAGTTCAAGGCTGCAGTGAGCGATGACCGTGCCATTGCACTCCAGCCTGGGCAACAGAGCAAGACCCTGCCCCAGCTCAGAAGAGAAAAGGACATAAAGAAAATATTTTTGTAGTTGTACAACATGTTTATGTTTTAGGCTGTTATTATAAAAGAGTTTAAAAAAATTTAAAAGTTTATAAAGAAAACAAGGCACAGTAAACCAAGGTGAATTTATTAAAGAAAAATAAAAAAAAATAAATTTAGTGAAGCCTAAATGTAAGATGTTTATGAAGTCTACAGTAGTGTAATGTCCTAGGCCTTCACATTCACTCACCACTCACTCACTGACTCACCCAGAGCAATTTCCAGTCCTGCAAGATCCATTTATGGCATACACGGTATATGTATGTGTGTGTGTGTGTGTATACATATGTGTGTGTGTGTGTATATATATCTATATATATAGATGCACCATTTAAAAAATACTGCATTTTTACTGCACCTTTTCTGTTTAGATACACAAATACTTACCATTGTGTTCCAACTGCCTATAGTAATTCAGTGCAGAAACATGCTGTACAGGTTTGTAGCCTAGGAGCAATAGGCTATACCATATAGCTTAGGTGTGTAGTAGGCCATACCATCCAGACTTGTGTAAGTATACTCTATGATGTTCGCACAATGATGAAATCACCTAATAACACATTTCGCAGAATAGTATACCCGTTGTTAAGTGACTCATGACTGTACTTTAAAATGGCCAACTTTATGTTATCTGTATTTTACCACAATAAACAAAACAAAAAAGGTTTCAGGGTCATCTGGGACCTTTTTTTATTTCTCTTTCAATGTTCAGCATACCAATTCAAATATTAAAAACTCTAAGAAGTCCTATAAGTAATCTGTATAACTTTATATAAGTTAATATTTTTTCAACTTATCACATTTCTATAAGTCAAAGACACACAATTTCACAGTTTCTGAAATAGAAATAAATCTTTACAATTCATGTGTACAACTGTTGTGGTGGTATTCTTTGTGTGCCTAGAAGTGATTATTAAGCTGTAGTGCATCTTATCCACTGTCTCCTCAAATCAAGGAATTATGGAATTTTATTGCAGAAACTTTTGTTTGAGGCTCATAGTCTACTAATACCTCAGAGGACCCAGGTGTTGCCTGCTGCTTACAATGGTAGTCCCCAAAGTGGAGTGTGTGAAAAAAAAAAAAAAAATCACAACTTTACCATTCTTTCATAATTTTTATATATAGGTAACTATCTATCTATATAAAACAGTATACATAATATATAATGACAAAACAAATGTACAAAACATATAAGGACAAACAAATCTAACTATACATATAAAACAATGTATATAATATATAAGGACAGTAGTTAAAAAAAAAAAAGAGAACCTATTCTTTTAGGGCTCTGCTCTTGTGTAGCTAGCGAGACCTAGAGCTGAAACTCTGCCCTAGCTCCAGGTTACCTTTTCTCTCTCCAGATATGAAATGTGAAGTGTGGCCAGGGGCACTGAGTCAGGGATGCTGAGCTTGCAAACCTGCCTTTCAGAAATTCTTCATCTTTACCTCTTAAAGCAGTTAAACCATCATTTCCTTGAAAAACTTAGAATATAATATGCTCCTTAAATTGTGTCAGGGTACTAATCCTAGAAGTTATCAAGTCTCTCATTTTAGAGTCTTCATAAAGTATTAAAAATGCAACCTAAGGCCAGGGACGGCAGCTCACGCCTGTAATCCCAGCACTTTGGGAAGCTGAGGTGGGCGGATCACGAGGTCAGGAGTTCGAGACCAGCTTGACCAACATGGTGAAACTCCGTCTCTACTAAAAATACAAAAATTAGCCAGGCGTGGTGGCGGGCACTTGTAATCCCAGCTACTCAGGAGGCTGAGGCAGGAGAATCGCTTGAACACGGGAGGCGGAGGTTGCAGTGAGCCGAGATCACACCACTGCACTCCAGCCTAGGTGACAGAGTGAGACTCCATCTCAAAAAAAAAAAAAAAAAAAAAAAAAAGGAACGCAACTTAAAAGAACAAAAAACTTCCCAACAAAACTATTCTTTGAACAGGCAACAATCATAGAGCAATGCTCTTTTGAGTTCTCCTCAGATGTGACAGACAAAATACTAACAAGACCATACATTTTCCTAACTCAAGAACCAGACTATTTATGCGAGCCCAAACCTAGAAATATCAATAACTTGGGCAACTGTAGAAACAAAGAATCCCAAATCCCAGGAGCCAACTGGGTATGGTGCATTTCCTCTGATACTGAAGGCGCATCCTTGATCCTATTTCACAATGACAATGTCCAGTCTAAAAATGTGGCAAAATGGAGAAGCAAATCCAAAAGATCAGAATTTTCCAGGTAAGTGTAAAAACTGTTAGATGTTAATTCTGATTGCTGGTGGGACACATTAATGAATATTGTTTTAAATAAAGTTAAACCAATTGTTTTGTTTTCTCTAATACAAAATGTTGGTTTGTATACTATAAAATTATTTCTTCTCTCATGCCACATGAAATACTCCAAAAATACTCTGCTTTGAAGATTGAATCCTATACAAGTTCTGGTAAAAAAAAACCGTAACCTTTCTGCATGTCCAAGCATTCAAGCACCCACCCCCCAAACCCTGCCCTGGGGCCTTTAAAAAAAACAACAACAACAAAAAAAACCTTGTTACCTAAAGTGACTGTGGTAGAGGCATTTGAGAATTTCAGACAGTATCAAAGAGATATCTGATCTAAACAAACAAATGAAAACACTGCCACTTCCAATCTTGAGCCAGCATCATGGTTGCTTAAAGGTATGTTAAATAACCTATCCTTTGTACTTTGGATGTAAGTAGCCATAGTTTAAAAAGTGGTATTGTTTAAAAAAAAAAAAAAAAACCACTCTCATTTCAATCCAACGATTATGAAGACTAAATAGGAAAATCAGACAAATCAGAAACAAATCTAACTTTTTTTTTGAGACAGAGTTTTGCTCTTGTTGCCCAGGCTAGAGTGCAGTGCACTGCAACCTCCGCCTCCAGGGTTCAGCGACTCTCCTGCCTCAGCTTCTTGAGTAGATGGGATTACAGGTGCCCACCACCATGCCTGGCTAATTTTTGTATTTTTAGTAGAGATGGGGTTTGACCATGTTGGCCAGGCTGGTCTCGAACTTCTGATCTCGGGTGATGTGCCTGCCTCGGCCTCCCATAGTGCTGGGTTTACGGGTGTGAGCCACTGCATCTGGCCCAAATCTAACTTTTAATACGGTCATGGTATAAAACAAATATATTTGTACTCTCACCTATTCCATACTCACCTTGTTATACTAGGTTCTCAGTCCTTTGGAAATACAAAATGTTTTCAAAGTTCCTTGACACCTATTTTGCATTTAAGGGTACCTTTTATCCCAGCTGTTGGAGATTTCTCCAAGTGTCCATACTTTGAACAGAAAAGTCAGAATCCTGGGAATAACCATCTTTAAAGATGCTTTAAAGCCCAGAGTTTTTACCAGTGTTTCCCTGTGCCTTTGCATGTTTATCCAGAATTCCAGAGGCCTAAAATAAGGATCTAGAGCTATTCTAGGACATGCACTGCTTGGCTCATTGCTTCATTAACCTGACCTAGTTTAGCAAAAAATTTGCCAGCCCTCCTTCCATGAAAGTATTCACTCAGCTACTTTAACGGGGAATGTTAACAGTAATCTGACTCAAGTTTTTCAAAAGATTTTCTATTCTCCCTGTGGCCTTTACATCAGGGAAATATATGGGCAGGAAAAGGGAGGCAGCAACCTCTATGCTAGTTTCTGGAGAGAAACTATGGTATGAAAAGACTGCAAGTCCATGTGCTTTTTAAAAAGAAAAGGTCAAAGATACATACCTGTTTCATCCTTGCTGCAGCTCTATTTGAAAACAGAATCGACCTCTCCTTTTGGAAGCAGGATGGGCACATTTCGAGGGCTCGACTATAAGAACTTTCAGCTTCTGTATAATCTGAGGATAAGATAAAGGATGAGTGGTCATTTTGATTTTATTCCTGATACTACTATATTCCACAGGATCTCAGAAGCACTGTTTTCCATTCATAGGATGAAGGTTTTGAGTTAAAAGATGGTAACAGTCTATTAAGTCTGGGGCAGTAAAAATCATTTCTTCTTTTCTTCTCTCTTTAAAGGAACAGTGCTTGCTTGTGCCAATCTCACAGGCTGTGCTTGGTGAACTGACAGCTGAACATGCTGTCAGTGACAAGCCCTCAATACTCAGGAGTCCTGGCATTCCCTCAATGTTCAGTTTTCATTTGGCTGGGCAATTCAGAAAGGAGTTTTCAAAGGAGGTTACAGAACTGGACAGAGGAAAGAGACTAAACTCTGGGATCCATGGCCTGAGATAAAGAAAAAAATTATACATATTTGTTTTCATTAAATCTGTTGTGCTTTCATACAGTCAACCTGGCTAAAACAGCATCTGTGAAATGTTTGAAGAGAGACATTTGATAGAGCTAAAAGGAACAATGTAAAAATCAATATTTAAATCAAGACCTTAAAAGAGAAAATGGTGAAAAAGAGAATTATGGTCAGGATACTAATAGAAAATTGCCTATGTACTCCTTTCTCAGGTTTGAAATATTTAATATTAACATACAAAAAATATGCTTCCAAAATTAGAAGTGTTTATTCTATTAGAAAACAATATTAATGATTACTAAACCAAGATATAGGAAAAAAAAAAAACCTAAAATCTGAAATCAGGTAATAGGGTAACTTCTGGAAAACAATAAGAAAAAAATTAAAAACCTGAAAATAACTAGCGGAAGATGTTAACACTCCTAGATTTCTAAAGCATATATACTTTAAGATGTGACAGAAGACTTTTGCTCTAAGATCAAATAGTTACCCCAAATTATCAGAATGAACGCCACCAACTTATTTCTAAACAAATGTAGAAAATGCAGAAGGACATGAAGAATCTCCCTACTTAAGGCATCCAAAGAAAATGGCACATGAAAGAGCAACCTTTCTGAAGCAGTTTGGAGAATTTAAAAAAAGAAAGAAAGAAAGAGCAACCAAAGGACAGGCAGCCCTAGGCCATACCAGAGCAGTCAGGCCGCTTTCACAGCCCCACAGCAAGTGAGGAGCGGCGACTCTGCTTTCACAGCAATGCAGCACATAACCTTTAACATTCCAGGTTAGTGTTTTCCAAAGCAAGAGCTCAAGAGTTTTACCCCTGATTCTAGACTAACAGATAGTGGATTACAGAAAGACTATGCATGTGCCAAGAGACAAATGGTAACTTGTCACCATCAGATGAATAATTTGGCCTGGTTAAAAACTCAAAATGCCAAGGTACTGGGAAGCAACACTGTATTGTGAAGTCTGGTTTTGGGGTTTCTTCAAATGTTCTTTGGGGTTTCTTCACAGACTCTACAACAGGATGAGGAGTCAAGATGACCAGATTATCAGTGCTGAAAGTTATCTTACCTCCTTTCTTAAACTGTTCATTTCCCTCCTCCTTTAGTCTAGTGCTCTCTTCTCTTCTTTTCTGAAAGACATCACAGAATTACATAATTTCTCACAATATTATTATAAGTGAACAAAAAGGTGAGCTTTCCTTATGCACAAGTCTATTTAATAGGCAACAGTCTGACTTTTGAGAACTGCATCAGTTTCACCAAAACCTTGTACAGTGATAGAGGAAAAAAAACACATGACCATCAGGCTAATTATCAATTGCATTCTTGATGTTTAAAACAAAAAATGTAGGTTTTCTTGGCATGTCCTTTGCTTTCTATGTTTCTATCTTTTGCATGGAATGATAATTACAGTATCACTTAATTTCTACTTACTCAGAAATGAAACTAAATAACATACGCACTGGTGTGCATACCAGTGTAAATTCAAATTCTAGCTTCTAGTACTTACTAGTTATGTGGCCTCAGACAAGTTTCAGAATCTTTCTGAGCCTTAGTTTCTTCATTTCAAAAATGAAGCTTTAATAGTATTATGGACTACTGTTTAATGGATTAATGTCATAATATACATAAAGCTGCCCATACAGTGACTAGCAAATAAGGGCTCAATAAATAAGCTATTATTTTCTGTGAAATAAGTACCTTAATCCTCATAAGAACCCTTCATGGTTTGTGTCATGAAGGAGACACAGTATGCTAGGAGAGCACATTCGTGGGTACAAGCCATGTCTGTAGGGTTAGGGCAGTATACTATACTGTTAGCAGGTTAACATAGGAAAATGTGAAGAAACCTAAATAAATAAGTCTGTCTTTTCTTAGCTTATTCAAACAACTCAGAAACTCACATAGATGGCCAAAAACTCATCAAACACAAAGGCTGAGAGAATGTTATCCTGCAAAGCAAAGTAGACACATGCTGAGTGTGTGCACTTTTTTGTGGAACATCTTAACAATATAACTGGCACAAGCCAAACCAGAAGAGTCTGTCTGCCTGCCACCTTTTGACAGTGCTTTAAAACAAAAACAACAAAAAAACCCCAAAAACAGAAAATCTACCAAAGTCCCTTAAAAAAAAAAAAAAGAAAAAAAAAAGAGATAGGGTCTCACTATGTTGCCCAGGCTAGAGTGCAGTGTCTATTCACAGATGTGATCAACACACACTATGACCTTGAACTCTTGGGCTCAAGTGATCCTTCTGCCTCAGCCTCTTGAGTAGATGGGACTATAGGTGCACACCACTGTGCTGGGCTCTTTCCTCCTTCTTGAAGCTTCCGATTAAGTAATTTCAAAGGGAGGAAATACAGTTAGCATTCTGATTAAGTAATTTCAAAGGGAGGAAATACAGTTAAGCAGGGTATTTCATGCACAAGAGAAGCCTGGAACCTAAACAATTGGTCCTTTTAACATGAGGAACTGATATGATCTGTGTCCCTACCCAAATATCCCCACGGGTCAAGGGACGGACCCTGGATCATGGGGACGGTTCCCCCATGTTGTTCTCATGATAGTGAGTTCACTTTCACGAGAACTGATGGTTTTCAAGTGCCACACTTTAAAACCATCAGCTTTCTCTTCACTTTCCGCCATGATTGTAAGTTTCCTGAGGCCTCTGTAGCCATGTGGAAGTGTCAGTCAATTCAACCTCTTTTGTTTATAAATCACCCACTCTCAGGCAATTCTTAATAGCAGTGTGAAAATGGATTAATACAGGAACCAAAATAAAAACATTCTTTCTCTGGAAAAGATTTGTCAATATGCTATTGATGAGACCGGGTATTTCCCAAATGTCTTATTATTACACTGTGGATTAAACAGAGCACTTGGTGAATCTCAATGAAGAAACTAAAAGGTAAGTATAGAGTGAATCTAATTTTTATGGTACGTACTATGTGCCAGACACACAGCAGGTACAAATAACAATTCATTTTAAGATATAATGTATCTGAGGGAAGGGCTATTCTAAAGGAATTCAGAAAAAAATAAAAGAATATGGCCATATTTACCTAGTACTACCCATAAGAAAGATGCTTAGATTGTAATGATCTCTACTGTATTGATTAGGGTTACTGGATGCAAGCAAAAGACTATCTTAAGCAAAAAACTTTAGGGGGCAGGTTTACTGGAAAGATATCAGTGCTCACAGAATCAGTGAGAGGCTTAACGAATAGCCTTAGAAAGCAGGTAGAACTTGGCCGGGCGTGGTGGCTCACGCCTGTAATCCCAGCACTTTGGGAGGCTGAGGCAGGCAGATCATGAGGTCAAGAGATTGAGACCATCCTGGCCGACATAGTGAAACCCTGTCTCTACTAAAAATACCAAAAAAAAAAAAAAAAAAAAAAAAAAATTAGCTGGGTGTGGTGGCAGGCGCCTGTAGTCCCAGCTATTCAGGAGTCTGAGGCAGGAGAATCACTCGAACCTGGGAGGCGGAGGCTGGAGTGAGTCAAGGCCGTGCCACTGCACTCTAGCCTGGCGACAGAGTGAGACTCGTCTCAAAAAAAAAAAAGAAAGCAGGTAGAACTCAAGGAGGCTCTGTTAAGAAGCAGAATGCATGTCTTTTAGTGAAAGACTTGCCAGGACAGGGCTGCAATGACAGCAAATCAACTCTAACCATTCCATTGTCTTTGCTTCACTCAATCTAGATTTAAGGTCTTGGTCAGAAGCATCTAATATACCAAGCATCGATCACAAGCCTTGGTTATCAGAGGATGAAGTGAGAGACATGGGGTACTGCCACTCAACAAGATTACAACACAAGAGAATTCCTCCAAATAGGAAGGGGTGTTGGATGTTGGAGAGCCAAGACAACATAACAAATTCAGTTAACAGTTATTTAAGAAACAAATTCTTTAGAGAGGGGTTAAATCATCAAGTTACTAGATCTTAATGCCCACTCTTTAAGAGTTTTCAATTTCTTTAGCATTGAATGTAAATCTTAAGCTATTTTCTGATCTATAATCTTCTCTTCAGAGCCAACTCATTAGGAATATTCTATGAACACAGATGAATCAATCAGACTGCGGGAGCAAGCTCTTGTGAAGTAAGCGTGTGTATGTGTGTTCGTGTTTTAGGAGACCAATCATTCTTTGGGAAATTTATAACATCAAGTTCCCAATGGGCAAAACCACGTCTCAAGTATACAGAAAGGAATCAGTGCTACGGGCTGGCCTGAGCAGCCAGCTCGAGAAATACTTACCATGTCTTTATTTTTATTTTCAGAGACAAGGTCTCCTTCTGTTGCCCAGGCTGGAATGCAGTGGCACCATAAGAGTTTACTGTAAACTTGAACTCCTGGACTCAAGCGATCCTTTTGAGTAGCGGGGACTATAAGCAAGCACCACTGCCCCTAGGTAATTTCTTTCTGTTTTTAGTAGAGATGGGGTCTTACTGTGTTGGCCAGGTTGGTCTTGAACTCCTGGGCTCAAGCAATCTTCTCATCTCAGCCTCCTAGTGTGTTGGGATTATAGGTGTGAGCCAGTGTGCCCAGCCCTCATCTTGCCTTTGTAACTTGAAGGACTGAAAGTTGAGGTAGCAAAGCGAAAGGCTCCAGAATGTAATTCTGAGGTTATTTTTTATTTATTTATTTATTTATTTTGAGACAGAGTCTCACTCCATCACCCAGTCTGGAGTGCAGTGGCATGATCTTGGCTCACTGCAACCTCTGCCTCCCAGATTCAAGTGATTCTCGTGCCTCAGACTCCCGAGTAGCTGAGTTTACAGGCATGCACCACCACACCTGGCTAATTTTTTGTATTTTTAGTAGAGATGGGGGTTTTGCCATGTTACCCAGGCTGGTCTTGAACTCCAGGCCTCAAGTGATTCACCTGCCTTGGCCTCCCAAAGTTCTGGGATTACAGGTGTGAGCTAAGGTCAATTATTCTAAGTAAGGCATCCTATTGTTTCAACAGATAAATCACAACCCAGTGGCCCACTGAGTAGTAAACATTGAAAAAGAACTGCTGCTTCCCTCTCCACAGATTGTGCAAATTAAGAGTAATGCAATTATCAGTATCATGCTGAACATCTCCTTGGAAACAGCTAAAAATAGCACTTTGAGGAGAAAGTTGAACTATTTCCCAGCTGTGCCGAGACTGAATTGATGATCCCAGTACAAAGACTGGAGATTTTTTCTGCTGAATACATTCTTTCTCCAAAGGATGACAGGCATATAGTACAATATTATTGGAATCCAAGGATAGATATGATAGATAGTGTATAGGTCTTCCTTAGTGTGCTAGGTGCCAGGAGCATTCACACATATGTGAACCGGCAGTGCTGATATTCTGCAGCACTATCAGAGGAAAGTCTTTCCAGGTTCTGTTCTATGAACAGAAGCTTCCAATGTGGTTAAAACCCTTACATACCTCCACAATGCCTTTTAACACATTCCAGAGAGGCCTCACAGGGAAACATCTGATCTTGAATTATACTTCCATAGAAATGGAAACCAAAGAAATTTTATAGGGCTGTTTACTCAGTACTTTCTTCTCCATCACTGAAAACTTAGGGGGAAACAGTGACATTATCCTGCATTGTAAATCATCACAGGAACTGCCAAGGAGAGCCCCAAACAGCCAATGCTCTTGATGAAGGGAGTTTATTTCAACAGTTACTACCACAACTGTACACTTCTCAACGTGGTATTCAAAATTCATTACAACCTATACCAGTACAGTGCTTCACTGCTGAAAATCTGCTGTCACATACATTAGCTCATTTGTTTTTCAAGATAATTTTGAGAGGTGGGCATGGAGGTCTTGACTCATTTTACAGACGAGAAAAATCACGATTCAGAAATCTCTTGTTCACACTACATCAAACTTCTATTCCAACCTACTCAACCTATGCAACACAAGTCCTCTCTGCTAGACAGTCTGATCTCACTATTGTCTCTCAGAGCTTACCATGCTTATCCCTCATTCCATTTGTTTGCTTATGTGTCCCCCATGTCCTTCCATGGAATAACTCTTCCATATCCTCCTCCTAGCTCTCTAACACCAAATTTTCTGTAGTTTTCAAAGTCTAGTAGAAACCATAGCTCCTCCCTGGGGCCACCTTTCAGTTCTTTTCCCACATTACCTTTCTTTGAATGCAGACTGTACATACTGCTTTTAACTTTGTAATTCAATTCTGCCTCACAGATTGTTTTAAATTATAAACACAATAAAAGCACTGCAAAAAATTTGGAGTGTTATTTAATGCTCAAATGGTTTCATGTGTTGTAGAGCGCTTTTTGGCCCTCAGACCTGGGCAGAAGAGGCTCCTGTCAAGGCCCTCCTCTCTGGTGGGCCCCACCCATATCCCATACGGCCCTTTTAAACTATGCTCCAGGTACTGAGTTCTCTAGGATTTCCAGTTCAAGCCTCCCTCGCCCACTTCCAGGATCTGCATGGGCATTTTACCTGGGTTTATTCTCCCAAGGGTGAACTTTGTTGCAGGTTTACATAATATTCCAGGTGTAGTATTCTGTACTTTGCCTACCCTAGATCTTGCCATATCTCCAAGGAGTCCTAGATCAATTTTTACTTATTTATTTATAGACAGGGTCTCGCTTTACTACCCAGGCTAAAGAGATCATGGCTCACTGCAGCCTCAACCTCCTGGGCTCAAGCAATCCTCCCACCTCAGCTTCCCCAGTATCTAGGACCACAGGTGCACACCACCACGCCTGGCTATTTTTTTTTTTTTTTTCTGTAGAGATGGGGGGTCTCACTATGTTGCCTAGGCTGGTCTTAAACTCCTGGGCTCAAGTGATCCTCCCACCAGAGCCTCCCAAGGTGCTGAGATTACAGGTATGAGCCACCCCATTCAGCCGAGTCCTGGATTCTTTTAGTGTGGAATAGTGTTTAGAAACAAAGATCTGGGTGTTAGTGTGTTCACTGTTACTAGGGTATTACTCCTTTTAGGCCCTCTCAGTGAAGAAACCCAGGAAATACATCTTAAACAAAATGAAACCCTTATGAGCCAAAAGAACACATACAAGTGAAATCCAACAACCCAGGATTCTTTCTCACATTCCTCCACAGTGAAAACTCTGGTTCTCAGAATAGCCACTTTACTAATTTGCTCTATCCTACAAAAAACAAGAGTTCCAAAATTACTATACAAATATCATTACCAACAATGAACCTACTATGTAAAGTTCAAGGTTTTGTTGCAGTCAAGAGTCTGTGTCCAAAGTTAATGGAATTATCTTTTCTATATAATCAATTCATGATTGTTATGTTAATTTGTTTCTGTTCATGGTCAATTTTAAGGCTTAGTTTTTTTCTCATCCTTTCTGATTTTTTGAAAATTAAAAAAATTATTTATACAGTTCAAACATAGGTGGAATTTCTGAGGTGGTGAAGTAAGGAGGTTGTCAAATCCTTTTCCCTAAAGCCAACCACAAAACTGGGCAGGCCAGGGGCAGTAGCTCACACCTGTAATCCCAGTACTTTGAGAGGTCGAGGTGGGCGAACTAGCTGAGTCAGGAGTTTAGACCATTCTGGGCAACATGGCGAAACCCTGTTTCTAGCAAAAAGCCAAAAAAATTAGCCATGTGTGGTGGTGCACACCTGTGGTTTCAGCTACTCTGGAGGCTGAGGTGGGAGGATCGCTTGAGCCCAGGAAGTTGAGGCCCTGACTGTGCCACTGCACTATAGCCTAGGCGACAGAGTGCGACCTTGCTTCAAAATAAAAATAAAAAGAATAAGTAAAGTTGAAGTTGTATCGAAAGAAATTATCCAAGCCGAAGAATGAAAACAAAAAGACTGAAGAAAAATGAACAGGGCCCTCTTGACATGAATGGAAGACCCAGAAGAAGGGAAGAAAGAGAAGAACAGAACAAATATCTGAAGAAATAAAGGCTGATAACTTTTTTTTTTTTTTTTTTGAGACGGAGTCTTGCTCTGTCGCCTATGCTGGAGTGCAGTGGTGCGATCTTGGCTCACTGCAAGCTCCGCCTCCTGGGTTCACGCCATTCTCCTGCCTCAGCCTCCCGAGTAGCTGGGACTACAGGCAACTGCCACCACACCCGGCCAATTTTTTGTACTTTTAGTAGAGACAGAGTTTCACAATGTTAGCCAGGATGGTCTCGATCTCCTGACCTCGTGATCCACTCGCCTCGGCCCCCCAAAGTGCTGGGATTAAAGGCGTGAGTCACCGCGCCCGGCCAAGGCTGATAACTTTAAAATTTTGAAGAAAAATGTTAATCTAAAGATCCAAGAAGCTCATCTCAGTGAACCTCAAGTAGAATAGAAGATCTACATCTGAAGACACCAGAGTATCAGAGTGGTGAGAGAAAAAGACAAAATGTGAAAGCCACAAGAGAAAAATGATAGAAGAGAACAAGACTATTAATTTCTGACTTCTCACCAGAACAGTGGAGGCCAGAAGGCAGTGTAATGATATACTTAAAATGTGAATGAGAAAAATTTTCAACAAAGATTATACGTTTAACAAAACTACCTCAAGATGAAGGCAAAATAAAGACTTTCACAATGAACAAAGAAAATTTACTGCTGTGAAACCTGCCTCACAAACATATTAAAGTCCTTCAGGCTGGAGGAAATGACAGTAGATGGTCACTCAAAACCACAGGAGGAAATGAAGAACATCAGAAATGGTAAGCAGATATAAGACTCTAATATTACTTTCTCTCTTCTTTAATTTCTTTAAAAGAGAAAAGATTATAAAAAGCTGTAATTATGACACTCAGTGGTTAGGTTTACAACATATATTGATAAAATGTACATGACAACGACAGTTCAAAGTGGAGGAGAGGAAATGGAGCTATGCTAAAGCAAAGCTTCTATCAATATATTTCACTGAAATTAAGTACTATTAAACGAAAGTAGGGCTGGGCACAGTGGCTCCTGCCAGTAATTTCAGCACTTTGGGAGGCCAAGGTAGGCAGATCGCTTGAACTCAGGAGTTTGAGAACAGCTTAGGCAACACGGCAAAACCCCATCTGTACAAAAAATACAAAAATTAGCTGGGCATGGTGGTGTGCACCTGTAGTCCAGCTACTCAGGAGGCTGAGGTGGGAGGATCACCTGAGCCCAGGGAGGTGGAGGCCGCAGTGATCCATGATTGCACCACTGTACTCCAGCCTGGACAACACAGTGAGACCCTGTCTCAAAAAAAAGAAAGAAAAAAAAAAAAAGAATCCCGAAAAACTAAAGTAGACTATAAAAAGATGTGCATTACAATTCCTACAGCAACCACTAAGAAAATAGCTAAAAAGTAAACATAGTTAATAAAATCCAAAGTATTAAAATAGCATGCAGAAAATATTATCTAATACAAAAAAAGGCAGTAAAAAACAGGAATAAAGAACACATGAGACTTGTAAAAGACAAATGTAAATCCAAACATATCAATAAGCAGATAAAATATGAATGGACTAAACAACTCAAAGAGCAGAGATTATCACACTGGATTTAAAAAGATTCAATTATATGTTGACTATAGGATGCATACTTTACATTCAAAGACATAATACAGGTTGAAAATAAAAGTATAAAAAAAGATACTGTGTAAACAGCAACCTTAAGTAGCTGAAGTGCTATCAGACAAAACAGGCTTTAAGACAAGATATATTACTGGAGACCAAAAAAGGGGATATTTCATAACGGTAAAAAGGTCAACAAATTGGGAAAATATAACAACTATAAGTGTATACGTATCTAACAGCAGAACCATAAAATACATAAAGGAAAAACTGACTGAATTCAGAGGAGCAACAGACAATACAACATTAGTTGAAGATTTCAATACCCCAATATCAGAAATTCTTTAAACAACCAGAGGTACAATACATACGGAAAAACATACAGAAATGTACCGCTTAGTACACTGTTGCAAAATATACATTCACAAAACTACTATACAAATTAAGATAGAGAACACTGCCAGAACCTCAGAAGCTTCCAGTGTACTCCTTTCTAAATTCTCTCACCCCGACATCCCTAGCCAAACAACTTTTCTTCATAACTTGAAGGAGCTAAATAATTGAGGTTGTCATACTTCTATAACACTGTGGAATGTATGCTTGCAACCTTTAGAAAACCAAGTATCTAAAAATGATTTTTAAAGAGCTCTTCTAAGCTCTATTCTAGACCTCAAATATTTTATGGTCTATGCTCACCAAATTCTGACTTACTAGCTATAGTTAACAGTTCCAGATTGCTTTTACCTGCTAATCATTTAATCCTTATGATCCCACTTTATGCCAAGTTAAATGATAGAGCTAGGACAGATCTAACATTTCCAAGTTCATATTTTTAGGTGAGGTGGTGCACATCTATAGTCCCAAGTACTTGAGGGACTGAGGTGGGAGAATCGCTTGAGCCCAGGAGTTGCACCGGCAACGAAGCTAGACCCTAGCTTTTAAATAAAACAAAGCAAAGCAAAACAAAACAACAAAGTTCATGCTCTTAACTACAAGACCATACTGTCTTCCACAGGTGTGGAAATAAAGAACTGTTTGCAGAAGTAGAACTGAGTAATGCACAGAAGCTGCTGCAAAAAGGTGAACTCACAGAACTTATATGCTTCATAGTTCTAAAGAAAAAGTCACTTTTAATTCCCTTGGTGTCAAGAACTAGGGCATTTGAAAAGAGGATGACACTGCTCCAAAACATGTTATTCAGTTCCAGAGCTCTGACCTATAGTCATTTTGAGACCTATGTTAAAAATAAATCTCACTGGGTGTGGTAGCCCATACCTGTAATCCCAGCACTTTGGGAGGCCAAGGAGGGTGGATTGCTTGAGCTCAAGAGTTTGAGACAAGCATGGGCAACATGGCAAAACCCCGTCTCTACTAAAAAACAAAAATTAGGCCAGGTGCGGTGGCTCACACCTGTAATCCCAGCACTTTGGGAGGCCGAGGCAGGTGGATTGCCTGAGGTCAGGAGTTCGAGACCAGCCTGGCCAACATGGTCAAACCCCATCTCTATTAAAAATACAAAAATTAGCCAGGTGTGGTGGCAGGCGCCTGTAATCCCAGCTACTTGGGAGGCTGAGGCAGGAGAATCACCAGAACCTGGGAGGCAGAGGTTGCAGTGGGCTGAGATTGCACCACTGCACTTCAGCCTGGGTGACAGAGTGAGACTTCGTCTCAAAAACAAACAAAACAAAAAAATAAAAATAAAAATACAAAAATTAGCTGGGCATGATGGCTCATGCCTGCAGTCCCAGCTACTCTGGAGGCTGAGGTGGGAGGATCACTGGAGCCCAGGAATTTGAGGCTACAGTGGAATTATGGAATCGTGCCAGTGCACCCCAGCCTGGGGGACAGAGCAAGACCTGGTTTCAAAAAAACAAAGCAAAACAAAACAAAAACAAACCTCTTCCTCACTGAATCAAGGGCTTGGACCACAGGACTTAGGTTGTTCTATTATTATTATTGTTACTCTTGAGGTGGTAGCATCACTTGAGCACGAGTTTGAGACCAACCGGGGCAACAAAGCAAAACCCCATATCCTGAAAAAAAAAAAAAAAAAAATTTAGCTGGGTGTGATGGCAAGCCCCTGTATTCCCAGCTATGAGGGAGGCTGAGGCAGGAGGATCACTTGAGCCCATGAGTTTGAGGCTGCAGTAAGCTATGATCATGCCACTGTGCTCCAGCTTGGGCTACTCTGTCTCTCTTAAAAAAGACAAAGGAACTATCATCAACTAGAGAAAACTAAGGCAACATGAAAACTAAATGCAGTGGATCCTGGAACAGAAAAGATGATGTTCATGGAAAATGTGATGAAATCTGAATAAGGTCTGCAGTTTATAGTGTTGTAATAATGTTTATTTCCTGGTTTTGATAACTGCACTATGGATATGTAAGCTGTTAAAATTAAGGGAAGCTGGAATCTATTTTTTGCTACTTTCTAAAAAATGTTATTTCAAAAATAAAAAGTTAAAATAGAACTCTCCACCTGGGAAATAATTTTTATCTTTCAAGAGCTAAATATAGTCTCCAGTAAGGACATTAAACCCCTACCTCAGTAATGAGAGTTTTTCAACATACTTATGGCACAGAATGTGTAGGCACCGTGCTAATGTACACAGCACAGAGAAGGCTCTACCCATTGCCCACCCCCCCACACTTACATGCTAACCAGAGTATATTGATTGAACACTACCTGCAAGAAGTGTGGCTGTAAAGGCCACTTTGCAAAAGATTGTTTCATGCAACCAGGTGGGACCAAATACTCTCTGATACCTGATGAGGAAGAGGAAAAGGAGGAGGCAAAGTCAGCAGAGTTTGAGAAGCCTGACCCCACAAGGAATCCTTCTAGAAAAAGAAAGAAGGAGAAGAAAAAGAATAGGAAGTCATCTGACTCTGACAGCTCAGACTCAGAATGATACAGGCAAGAGGGCAAGGCACACATCAAAAGACAGCAAGGCAGCAAAGAAGAAGAAAAAGAAGAAGCACAAGAAGAAGCACATAGGAGTGGAAAGATTAGGCAACATGTGACATGCCTTGTGCACACTGCTTTGTCCCCATTGAGCCTTGTATTTGGAAGCTTAGTCACCTGTGTCCATCTGGATGTGTTTCGTGATAAAACACGAAACTACCTAAAATAAAAAGGTAAGCATAGTTACATGTCTCCCTAGCTGAATTGTAAGTTTCTTGACAGAGAAAACCATATTCTTCAAGAAAACTTCAGCCTGGGCAACACAGCAAGACCGTGTCTCTCCTAAAAATCAAAAAAATTAGCTGGGCGTGGTGGCTTATGCCTGTAGTCCCAGCTATTTGGGAGGCTGAGGGGGAAGGATCACTTGAGCCCCAGAGGTAGAGGTTACAATGAGCCATGATTGCGTCACTGCACTCCAGCCTGGGCAACAGAGCAAAACTCTATTTCCAAAAAGAAAGAAAGAAAGAAAGAAAACCAATTTTGCCTAATTTTTTTTTTTTTTTTTTGAGACAGTGTTTTGTTCTGTTGCCCAGGCTGGAGTGCAGTGATGCAATCTCAGTTCATTGCAACCTCCGCCTACCGGGTTCAAGTGATTCTCCTGCCTCAGCCTCCTGAGTAGCTGGGATTATAGGCGCACACCACCAGGCCCTGCTAATTTATTTGTATTTTTAGTAGAGTTGGGGTTTCACCTTGTTGGTCAGGCTGGTCTTAAACTTGACCTCAGGTGATCCGCCCACCTCGGCCTCCCAAAGTGTTGGGATTACAGGCGTGAGCCACTGCACCCGGGCAATTTTGTCTACTAATTGCAGGTACTAACAAATGTCTGCTGAATGAATAACTCAATTTCTAGAATTACCCTGAATCTGTAGCATATGTGGGTTAATTTTCATTTAACTAACAAAGAAATAAAGGTGGAAACTACTACAAGTGTCCTTTCTGAATAAAATTAGCAAATCAAGGATTTAAATATTATAAACTGCTTTACACAAAGAAGATATTCTATAAAGAAGACAAATTACTGTAAATACTAGTTAGGATGAAAAATGGAAATGGTATACTACTATTGCTAAGTGAAGACTCTTCCTGTAAAGCAAATATCCATGACTTGGCTATAATCTTACCTTGTAATTTCCTATTTACTAACATAGTACTCCTATCTGCTTAATTACCTATACTAGATTAGATACCTGATTCCATGGCTGTGTAACTCATTCAATGAGCTAAAACTCATAATACTTATTATGTGCCAGACATTGTGCTAAGACCTTCAAATGGATTGATTCACTTGCTTAAAATATTAGAAGTAGCTTGAATATAATTTTTTAATTGACAACAAAAAAGCCACCCTCCAAAAAACCCAAAAATCCAAGCTAGAGAACTTCAACTGATATAATTTAAAATCCTGGGTAGCATGGCAAAATGTTAGAAAGTGCTTCTCTAGTCCCTTATAAATAAACCACTCTTCAGCAGACTACAATGCAGTGGCTAAGTAGGGTATTTCTTTTACTTTAGGTCAGTGAATACAACATAAACACACTTGACTTCGAGCTTATAAGTGTATACCCCATCTATCATTATTAAATAGTTAAAAACTTGCATGAAATACATTTAAACAATAATCTCATATTTAAATAATCCTACGGTAAGCGTGTGCTCAACAGACAAACAGGGAGAAAACCAAGACTCTCACTCCGGCAAGCTTACGTCCATATTATAAATCTATCAGAAGCTCTCTGCTGCCCTCTGCAGTTTTGTGAAGTAATTGCTACAAAATAAAACGGCATACACTTTATGTCAAGCGCAGTACCCAGGGATCACAGTACCCAGAGATCAATCGCTGGAGTAAAAGAGAGCGTGAAGAGAGGTACATACTTGCTCAACTGCTGGAAAGTGGAGGCACATGCAACAAAACTTTCTGCTTTAGTCTTATCTAGGTGGGACAAGAAAACTACACTTGGAATGCAAATACTGGAAGGGCTAGGGACATCAGTTCTATAATTATTCTGAAGGGAATTCCTTATCATTAAAAAAATAAGCTTTTGGTTTTGTCTTCTTTGAAATCAGATATCACTTGCTTTACATACATAAAGACATATCTGTTCTTTCCACAAGTCACCTTTACAGGTCCTCTAGGGAGGCATGAGGGAGGATCTTTGGATCTAAGCAACAGTTAGAACCTGCCTCTCAGTAGGTATTATCCTTCTGAGGAAAAAAATGACTGATCTATGAGGAATTAATCTTGGAAATAGTCCCTTGTTTCTTAAATCAGAAAATTCTATTTCCCAAAACTCAATCTTTAACAGAAATAAATTTTCTATGTCAGGACTGCTTAAATTCGGCCCAACAAGTTGTTTTCAGACCTTGATCAACGGATGTAGGTAAAAGAAAACCTCCTATTCAGTTCTTCCGATGTTGGATGCAGTCAATGTACGGGTTAGGTCAATACTTCTTGTTTTGGAAGCTTAGTCATCTGTGTCCATCTGGATCTGTTTCCCATGGTGTGGCCACAGTTCTTCCTATATCAAAATTACCTGGGAGGCTTGCTAACAAAACAGATGCCTGGTTGTTGCCTCACAGGTGTGTGGTGTCAGACACTTCTCAGGCTGTGCATGGTTAATACATTTCCTGTGATGCTTAGACACAATAAAGTCTGGAAACCACTGATCTACACAAAGTGACCTTTCTTAATAAACACAGGAAATACTGAACGTCATTTTAACTTTTCTGCCAGCAAATAATGTAAACACACCTCACTAACTTCCAAATGTTTTAGAGCAGCGGTCCCTACCCTTTTTGGCACCAGGGACTGCTTTTGTGGGGAACTATTTTTCCACGGACTAGGGTCTTGGGGAAGGGGGTGTTCATAATGATTCAAGCACATTACATTTATTGTGTACTTTATAATTATTAAACTGTAATATATAATCAAATAGTTATACAATTCACCATAATGTAGAATCAGTGGGAGCCCTAAGCTTGTTTTCCTGCAACTAGATGGTCCCACCTGGGGGTGATGAGAGACAGTGATAGACTATCAGGCATCAGATTCTTGTAAGGAGCAGGCAACACAGATCCCTTGCATGTGCAATTCACAACAGGGTTCACAAGCCTACGAGAATCTAATGCTACCATGGATATGACATGAGGTGGAGCTCAGACAGTAATGCAAGCGATGGGAAGTGGCTGTAAATACAGATGAAGCTTCGCTCACTAGCCTGCTGCTCACTTCCTGCTGTGTGGTTGGGTTCCTTACAGGCCACAGACTGGTACCAGTACATGGCCGGGGGTTGACGACCCCTGTTTTAGAGCAAGCAACCCTTATTTCCACTGGTTTAAACTCAGCATCAGGCCAGGCAGGGTGGTTCATTCCTGTAATCCCAGCACTTTGGGAGGCCAAGTGAAAGGGCCTCTACAAAAATAAAAATAAACAAACTTGGGATCAGAAATCTAAGCTCCTTCTAGGATTTGATTTAATCGTTTGTAGACAGCATTAAGTTCAACAGTGGTAACTCTAAGAAGTTGGTAAAACTGACCACCTTAGTTCCAAAGGATGCCCATTAGAAATGAAAGAAAAGGAGGCTGGGGCGGGTGGATCACTTGAGGTCAGGAGTTCGAGACCAGCCTGGCCAACATGGTGAAACTCCGTCTCTACTGAAAATACAAAAATTAGCTGGGTGTGGTGGTGGGCACCTGTAATCCCAGCTACTTGGGGGGCTGAGGCAGGAGAATCACTTGAACCTGGGAGGCAGAGGTTGCAGTGAACCAAGATCATGCCACTGTACTCCAGCCTGGGCGACAGGGCAAGACTCTGTCTCAAAATAAACAAACAGAAAACAACAACAACAAAAAGAAAACAAGAAATGAAAGAAAAGGGAGGCAGGAGGCAGGGCACAGTGGCTCATGCCTGTAATCCCAGCACTTTGGGAGGCCGAGGTGGGTGGATCATGATGTGAGGAGTTCGAGACCAGCCTGGCCAATACGGTGAAACCCAGTCTCTACTAAAAATACAAAAATTAGCTGGGCGTGGTGGCACACGCCTGTAGCCCCAGCTACTCGGGAGGCAGAGAGAGAATCGCTTGAATCCGGGAGGCGGAGGTTGCAGTGAGTGGAGATCGCACCGCTGCACTCCAGCTTGGGCGACAGAGAGGGAATATCCATCTCAAAAAAAAAAAAAAAAAAAAGAATGAAAGAAAAGGGAAACAACAAAATCAGAAAGGTTGCTCATGACGTTAACAGGACTATGCAGGCCACTATGGAAGAAGTTAGTGAAAACTTTTTGGAAGCAATCGAGAGAGTATTCCCTGCAAACACACCCACAGCCACAACATTAATTAGATTATGAAAATGGTGCAATAGGGTGGCAGAAACATGGAAATCCAAAAGATTAAGTAATGTGGAATTTAGGAAAAATGACAGAGGGAAGAGACTGAAATGTAACTTCTGTTCTAAACTGAAACTTCTAAGCTTTGATAATGGTTCCTAAAGAGAAAACGACCTTAAAGAATAATCCTTAAAATTTTCAGAGCCTAATGTTTTAAAATCCCAGATACCAGGCATTCTGAATCCATGTTCACCAAGCAACAGACTTTTGGATCCCTTATGTGTACATGTAAATGAATACCATTTGCAAACCACTAGTGAAAGGGAGCAAACCCATTGAAATGACTAAATCTGCATTTTGGCTTACAAATAAAAAATGTTTGTTTGCAGGAAAGAATTAAATCACCAGAACCTGGATGAGTTCAAAGTTCCTTCATCTTCTTCATATTAATAAAGGCCACACCATCCATCCAGTAGCTGAAGACAAGGAATCATTCTAATGTCTCACTCCATCCCGCCAGTCGAATCCACTGCAATGTGTGGTCAGCTTTACCTCTGAAATATATCCCGAAATCATACACTTCTCTTCAGATCCACAGTTCAAGCTACTATCATCTTCACCGGGCTACTGCATTAGAGCCTAATTGGTCTCAAATGTTCTATTCATGTCCCTCCTCCATCCTCATACCCCTCCATTCTCTGTATAAGAACTGAATTCTCTTATTAAAATTTAAATAACTTCCGTCTCTCCCTGGCTTAAAATTATCCATCTGTTTCCTTCTGCACTTGGAAAAAACTTCAAGTTCTTTACCACGGCTTAGGAACTATTCCATAATCAGACCCTTGCCTACTATCAGCCCACTCTCTTCCTTAATCATCGTGCTTCAGCCATCGGCTCTTCCATTACTTGAACATGCCAAAACACCAAACTTGTTGTTACTTTAGGGCTTTATTCAACTGCTCTCTTTGTCTGCAATGCTTCCCTCTCAGACGGTCACACACTTGGCTGCTCCCAGCGCCACCCTCCCCCAAGTCTCTGTTGAGAGGCTACCTCTCCAGAGAGGCCTTCCTGACCAGCCAATCTAAAGCAGTCCTCTGAACCTGTCTTAGTCAGGTTGCTATAACAAAATAACAGACTCAGTAATTTATAAATAATAGAAATTTATTTTGCACAGCTCTAGGGGCTGGAAATTCCAAGATCAAGGCACCAGCAGATTTTGCGTCTGGTTAGGGGCTTGTTCTCTGCTTCAATATGGTGCCTTCTTTCTGCATCCTCACTTTGTGGAAGGGGAGTAGAAGGGCCCAACAGGTTCCCTCAAGTCTTTTATTGGTATACTTTATAAGGATACTAATTCTTCTAATCACCTTCTAAAGGCTCCACCTCTTAATACTACACATTGAGGATTAAGTTCAACATGAATTTTGGAGGAAAACATTCAAACCATAGCACCATCCTTCCAACCCAACCCATCCTTCATCTTAACATTTTGTCCTAATTCTCCAGTGAGAGAACAGAAACCCTGTCTTGTTCACCACTGTATCCCTCAGGGCCTCAAACAATGTCTAGTGGGTGGAAGAAATGTAAATATTACTTGAATAAATGTGAGAAAAAAATTTCTGTAACTTGTAAGGCCAATTATTGGCTCTCATGGGGGAGAAAAAGATGCTATTCATTCAACAGCTATTTAATGAAGGAAGATTGTGCAAAGCCCATGACAGTCGTCCTCAAGCCTCAGCATGTGCATATGAATTACCTAGGAAATTTACACGAGACCTAAGAAACTGCACTGTGACAAGCAGTCCATAAAAGGCGATTTTCTTATGGAATCAATACTAGCATTCTGCAGTATGTGCCATAGGTCCTAATACTATAAACACTTGCTATGGTCTGAATGTGTCCCTCCAAAATTCATGTTGAAACAATCCCCATTGTGTTGGTATTAAGAGGTGGGTCCTTTTGGGATGTGATTAAGTCATAAGGGTTCCAACCTCATGAATGTATTAGTGTCCTAATAAAAGAGGTTGAAGGGAGCTGCCCTGCCCCTGCTGCCATGTAAGGACACAAATGGTGCCATCTGTAAGGAACAGGCCCTCACCAGACACTGAAATTGCTGGCACCTTGATCTTGGACTTCTCAGCCTCCAGAATTATGAGCAATAAATTTCTATTATTTATAAGTTATCCAGTCTAAGGTATTTTGTTATAGCAGCTCCAACACACTAAGACAGCATTTTTGTATCATAATGTTATTATTGCAATTCTCTTCTGCTGCTACATCTGTCCTTCACCTTAGCCAAGCCTCTCAGAACCAGTTATTTGTTTCACATACCTAGTACATCTCAAATGTTAGCTAAAATTCCATTCCTGTGGGTAGTTATATCTACATTTAAGCTTTCACAAATAGTTAAGATTTACTGCTGAAATAAACACACAAATACACTATACTCTCATTGAGAGCTTTTCCTGTTTTTACCAAATCTTAACTGCTTTCCTCCTCAATTATTCTTGATTTATGAGTCCTGCTGAGAAGTGACACTACACTTGAGCCTGAATTATCTTCCCAGCCACAGGACAAGTGAAGTTAGCTTGATTAACAGACTTTGGCTACTATTATTTGGTTGTGTCCACCAAGAAACCTTTAATAATACATAGACCCTGTACGGAATAGCACTTCTTTCCCAGATCATCAGGGGTCAGCTTCATGTGCTTTTGTGGTAGGGCACACAGTTTGGTTGTAAAGTAATCAATTTTTATTTATTTATATTCTTAAAATGGAATAATGTAATACAGGCTTACTGTAAAAAAAAGCAAATATTACAAAATTGCATTACATATAAATTAAAATTCCCTAATAATCACACCTCTCAAAGTTACTTACTGCTTATACTTTGGTGTATACCCTTCAAATTTGTATGTATAAACATATTTTCACATAGCCTTAAAAGAAATCATCACTGTTGTATAACCTGATTAATTAATTTGACATTATATTACAGGCAGCTTCCCAGGTCAATACCTACGATTCATCTTTTTAAAAAAAATTTTAAAATTATTTATTCATTTATTGAGACAGAGTCTCATTCTGTCACCCAGGCTGGAGTGCAGTGGCGTGATCTCGGCTCACTGCAACCTCCGCCTCCTAGGTTCAAGCAATTCTCATGCCTCAGCCTTCTAAGTAGCTGGGACTATAGGTGCGCACCACCATACCTGGCTAATTTTTGTATTTTTAGTAGAGATGGGGTTTCACCATGTTGGCCAGGCTGGTCTTGAATTCCTGGTCTCCAGTGGTCTGCCCACCTTGGCCTCCCAAAGTGCTGGGATTATAGGCATGAGCCACTGCACCCGGCCAAGATTTACCTTTAACAACTGCATTGTATACTACATAAATATAACAACAAAATTTAAGTAATATTCTGGGAAGAACATATTTTTCTCTCCTACTATATCCTCCCAATAGGTCTGACACCAGATGAGAGTGTTTTCCACACTAAACAATTCTCAAATGGACACCAACGGGGTGTCCTATAATTCAATTCAGTTCTGTCACTATCTCCAGGTGGACAGTGTCTGATCCCACAGGCTAAGAGTTTAGTCTCACAAGCCTGGCCCCACTTCAGACACTAATCACAAGTCCCAGGTTGTGACCTATGATTCCGACTGAATGGTTAGCACAGCGTTCTTACCACCCCCTCTGTGGGTTCAATAATTTGCTAGAATGGCTCACAGAACTCTGGGAAACACTTTACTTACACTTAGTAGTTTATTATAAAGGACATTATGAAGGATATAGAACAGCCAGGTGAAGAGACACACAGGGAAAGGTAGAGGGAGAAGGGGTGCAGAGCTGCCACGCCCTCTCTGGGTGCTACCCTCTTAACACTTCCATGTGCTCATCAACCTGGAAGCTCATCAAATTTCTAGTTCAAGGGTTTTTATAGGCCAGGCGCAGCAGCTCACACCTGTAATCCTAGCACTGTGGGAAGCTGACATGGGAATATTGCTTGAGTCCAGGAGTTCAAGACCAGCCTGGGCAACATAGTGAGACCTCATTTCAAACACAAAAAAATTTAGCAAGGTGTGGTGGAGGGCGCCTGTGGTCCCAGCCACTTGGGACATTGATGTAGGAGGATTGCTTGAGCCCAGGAGGTTGAAGCCTGCAGTGAACTATGATCGCACCTCTGCACTCCAGCCTGGGCAACAGAGTGAGACTCGGCTCAAAACACAAGAAGAAAAAAGCTTTAATGGAGCTTAATCTCCAGCACTTGCCCTCCTCCTTTCCTGGATTTTGGTAGGTGGTGCCAAAAGTTCCAACCCTCTAAACCTCTAATCACTTAGTCTTTTTGGTGACTGGCCCCATCCTTCCTTAGGCTATAGATAGGCCAGATCCTAAAAGTTATCTCATTAGGATGAACTCAGGAGTTATCAAAAGGGGTACATTAAGAATAAAAATACACTACACTATCAGAAAATTCCAAGGGTTCTAGTGGCTCTGTAACAGGAACCAGGGACAAAGACCAAATAAATTTACTATACTACAAATACCCTGTTTAACACTGTCTAGCTTTCCAAAATTATGAATGATGCTGCAACACATCTATGTATATACATTTGTGTATATTTCTAATAATTTCCTTGAAATAAATGGCTACAAGAGAATCAGGGTTAATGCTGTCATGTCCAATATGGTAGTTACTAGCCACATGTGACTATTTTAAAATTATTTATTTATTCATTTTGAGACAAGGTCTCACTCTGTTGCACAGGCTGGGGTGCAGTGGCGTGATCATGGCTCACTGCAGCCTTGACTTCCCAGGCTCCAGGGATCCTCCCACCTCAGCCTCCTGAGTGGTGGGGCTACAGGCTACAGGCTACAGGCTACAGGGGTTTCACTATGTTGGCCAGGCTGGTCTCGGGTCGAACTCCTGACCTTAGGTGATCTGCCTGCCTCAGCCTTCCAGAGTGCTGGGATTATAGGTGTGAGCCATCCCGTGTGACTATTTAAATTAATTAAAATAAAATTCAGTTCCTCAGCCGTAATAGCCACATTTCAAGTGCTCAACAGCCTGATGTAGTCAGAAGCTACCATACTGCATGGTGCAGGATGTAGAACATTCCTATCATTGTAGAAGAGTCTATTGATAGCCCTATCGAAAGAAATGGTCACATAAAAATTTGGTATCTGCGTCCCATGAAGTGACATAACAATTTAAATTCCCAATATTAGTATATGAGTTCCAACATCCTCTCCTTGTCAACATCAGATCAATATTCTGATCTGATAGATGAGACATAATGTTTTAGTTAGTATTTTTTTTTTTTTTTTTTTTTTTTTTTTGAGACAGAGTCTTGCTCTGTCACCCAGGCTGGAGTGCAGAGGCCTGATCTCAGCTCACTGTAACCTCCATCTCCCAGGTTCAAGCGATTCTCCTGCCGCAGCCTCCCAAGTAGCTGGGATTACAGGCGCACACCACCACGTCCAGCTAATTTTTGTATTTTTAGTAGAGATGGGGTTCCATCATGTTGGTCAGGCTGGTCTCGAATTCCTGACCTCATGATCCGCCCGCCTCGGCCTCCCAAAGTGCTAGGATTACAGGCGTGAGCCACCACGCCCAGCCTGTATTTTTCATCATTATTAATGAGGCTGAGTCTTTTCACATTTTTTGGCCATTTTTTTTTTTTAGTCATTGTTGAACTATCTGAACTTTATTTTAAAAGATTCAAATATAACACTATCCTGTTTCTGATGCTCTATTAAAGCCAAACCATATATGCAGAAGACATTTCTTCAATCTGTTTCGCTGGCTTCTTGAAAATTTCGGAAAGATATTTATCAAAATAGCATAAAAACACCTAATAAGAGTAGTACCACAGTTAGCTGAAGGCAATCTGCACTCTTATAGGTTGTTTCCTTAAAGTAGTCAGTGGCTTACATTTCTCTAAATAATAAGACTAGCACTGCAGTATGTTACTGTTATGAGATATTCTTACAAATTTTCAAATTAGCTATGAAAACACTTAGACTGATATATAAATGAATAGAAAATATTTATGTTTTAAACATGAATACTACTGTATGATTATGGTTATATGAATGTCTGGAACAGGAAAAAAACCACCTATGGGACAGGAATCAGAAGAGTGGTTAACCAGAGACTGGCGGGGTTGGGAAAGAAATGACTGATAAAGCACACAAATGGAGTTTCTGACATGATGGAAATGTTCTCTATCTTGATAGAAACGTGAGCTATGCAGGTGTATACAATTGTCAAACTCATTGCATTCTACACATGAGAACTGATATACAGTTTCACTAAATTATATCTCAATTTTTAACAGGAGGGAAAAAAGTGAAAAAAAGTATTGTTCTACTTAGAATATTAAACTTACAGGCAATAAAAATAATTATCCTCACTGGGTGTGGTGGTTCACGCCTGTAATCCCAGCACTTTGGGAGGCCAAAGTGGGAGGACTGCTTGAGCCCAGGAGTTGGAGACCAGCCTTGGCAACATGGTGAGACACTGTCTCTACCAAAAAACCCACAAAAATTAGCCAGGCAGGGTGGTGCAAGCCTGTTGTCCCAGCTGCTCAGGAGGCTGAGGTGGGAGGATCCACTTGAGCCCAAGAGGTTGAAACTGCAGTGAGCCGTGATCACATCACTGCACTCCAGCCTGGATGACACAGTGAGATCCTGTCTTAAAAAAAAAAAAATCATAAAAGTATTTATAGAACTTAAAGTATGATTTTCTGCCCTAGGAGGCACAAAAAAGGTTTTACTAAATTAGAGGTGGGGATCAGACTTTGTGACACCTTGAGCCAAACCATTCAACTGTCAAATCCAGAGGGCACTAGAAAATTAATATAATTTCAGGGCAAAATATATTAAGGTATCAGAAAAGCACTACGAACTTTTTAACATAGATGCATAATCAGTGTTTCTAAAAAGCCTGAAACCTGTTATAATGTTATGGAACAGTACTTAATTTTTTTGAGCTGTATTTGCTGTGGTAGTTTATGAACTTGGCTCACTTTTGCCCTTTTTCCTCCTGTTCTGGTGGCGCACACTAGCACAAAAGCGAACATGTTCACATTAAAGCTAACTGATTTGATAATGAAAAGTGTCTAAGGAGAGAGAAAGAGAAGATGCTCCTACCCACCCCAGGCTACCTTCCCACCCCCATTGTTAGGCTTAGGCTGAACATTTATTATCTCAACTCAATACCAATGTATCACAACTTGTTCAGTGAGTGAGCTCCTTAGTGGCATAAACTACAATCTAGTTCAAGTTCTTTGTAGACAAACTCAAGACATTACAGTAACTCTTCAGAGACTACCTTGCTTGTGCAATCAGAAGGAAGTAGGACAGCAGGACTTCAGTCCCCAAAAGTGAAGGCTTGCCCAGTTAAGGGTGTGGCCCCAGGGCAAAGAAACAGGAGAGTGTACATTTTATTAGTCTATCTGCTTTGTAGGAAGACAGATGTTTTTGTTATTACATTATACATTATACTCTAGCTTTGGAATCCAACAGATTTGATTTGAGAATTAGTTTTGCAATTCATTAGGTGTTTGATCTTGGGCTAGTTACTTCATCCCTCTAAGCTGTTTCCTTATGGGAAATAACAGTATGCATCTCATAGGCATGTTGTGATGATTAATGAAAAACACAGGTAACATTTTAAGTCAGTGGATGGCACATTGTAGGCATTCAACAAAGGATAGCTAGCTATAATCATACACAATTCTGTTCCTCAAGACCTCTGCAACCAAAACCCCACCAAGATATTCAGGCAGTCATATTTTGCTAACAAGCGATTAGCATAAATAGGACATGTTCATAAACATAAATGTAGCATAAACATAAAAATGTTCATTACAGAAATCTCAGCAGCCAACCATAGAAAAGGTCATAACAGAAAACTAAAAAGTATATATACATTTTGAAAATAAACAAAAAGACTGTTACATTACAGACACCTGAAGTACAAGATGAACATAACTCAAGGTTCACAGAAAATAATGAAAATTTCTTTGTTAAGCAGACACACTCAAGTGCTTCCCTGTCACGCCACCGATTTATCTCAGATCCAACACTACTAAAGCCATAAGAAGACAAAGGGGCAAGTTACTCTTTACCACAGATAAGGTGGTCTATGATACAGTATCGACCACATTTTAAAATGCAGTGTAAGTGGCAGATCTTGCACAATAAATAAAATACTTACCTGTTTCTCTTCATCCGACATGTTTTTTTCCAGTTCTATTAGGTATTCTTCATCTAGTTCAGAGGAATTCACATCTTCATTAGATTTGTTCTCAACCTTGTCCGCTCCTGGCTCCTCCTCAAATGAGGCACTGCAGTCATGAAAACACTCCTCTTCTCCCTGGTCCTCCTGGAGATGGGCCTCATCATCCCTGAGCAGCTTACTCTGGGAATGCTGATTTTTGGGATCAGGAACTGGAGGGCCAGCACACTCGGCTTCCTGAGTATCTGTAACCTTCAAACCATTTAACAGATCCTCTGGAACCCCACAGTTCTCTGACTTCTCCCCCATGCTGCCCAGTGAGGGAGGTGACGCTAAAGCTGGGGGAAAACAAAACAAAACTGCTATGTAATGGTGCTTATATTTTTAAAAGTTCTGTTTCAAACCTAAACAAACCTCTGCATTACAGCCAAAAAACACACCGTAACTTCCTTTCACTGGAATTCATTATTTAAAAATATAGCTTATCATAAGTAATAATAATGTCAAACGTCATTTTAACTGAGACCCCTTTTCTGGTCAAATCTGGTACCAGATTCTTTTTTTTTTTTTTTTTTTTGAGACGTAATCTCAGTCTGTCGCCCAGGCTGGAGTGCAGTGGCGCGATCTCGGCTCACTGCAACCTCTGCCGTCCGGGTTCAAGCGATTCTCCTGCCTCAGCCTCCCGAGTAGCTGGGATTACAGGCGCCTGCCACCGCGCCTGGCCCAGAACTTCTTAAAAGCAACAAAAGAAGCCGTTTTTAATGTAACTCTTCCACGTTCCACCGTTCGTGTTCTGTTTGGATAGCAAAAATTAGGCAGAAACTAAAAAAGTGACAAGAAAAAGGAAGCAGCCCTAATCTCCATTCAGAATGAATAACCAAGGCGCGAGTAAGAAACTACGGTCCGTCTTTTTAGCACCACCACGGGAAGCCCAAGAATACGTTTCTAGTAGACTTCAAAATAAAATCCGTGCCAAAATTGTGATCACTTTAACGCAAATGCGTGTGGTAGAGCCCACGCAGCTTACACTGGAAGGGGAACCCTGGCGCAGGTGACCCTAATCAGGATTACCGTGGGGGCCAGAGTCAGGCATTAGAAAGCGTGACTCTGAACCCTAGCTGCCCAAGAGAACACTAAAGATACTTTAGAAAATACCACTGCTCAGAACCTGACCAAATTCTGATTTATTAGTGTCGCGTCAAGCAAGGGCATCAGGTTTATTTATTTATGTTTTCATCCCAGGTGATTCTGATATGCAGCCAATTGCGAACCACTGCTGTAGAAGCTGAGTCAGAGCATCAGCAGCCCAGATATTTGCAAAAATTTGCAAGAGATTTGCAAGAACGTAAATTGCTCTAGTCGCAGCAAAATCACGCCAACGACCCTTGTATCACGACAAGAGTCTGAATTTGCCCTAGTATGTGCCAAGAAAACTTAAAAAACCAGCAAGATCTTAATACGGAGATTTCGCCTCCACAGCAATGTCTTGCTTCTCTTCGCTCCCAGGTCTACTGGAAGAACACAGGCGTTTGAGCTCCTACAGTTAGGGAAGTGATGCCTCGCGCTTCCCAGCAGATTATTCCCTAGCTTTGTTCCTCACAGCCAACACGCTTAGACCCACGGGGTTACTCACAACCTCACAGCTTCTCCGGTTTCCACCTTCTTAACCTCTGAGAGCTCCTACTTCCGCTCAGTCAGGTGCACTTCCGTCGATGACGACTAATAGCGTCGCTATTGGCAAAGCATCCTGGGAAATGTAGCGAAACTCTCAGGGAGGAAAGGCGCAGTCGCCGTGTGACGTCATTGTACGGCGTGACATTTGAGAGATGGTTGCCATCTTGGGTTACGGCAAGACTCCGCGTTACTCTGCACGAAGAGAAAAAAGGACAAAAGGAAGTCTGTCCCTGTGGTGTTCGTTTCACTGTTTATTTATTTATTTATTTATTTATTTATTTATTTATTTATTTATTTATGAGACAGAGTCTCAGTCTGTCGCCCAGGCTGGAGCGCAGTGGCGCAATCACAGCCTCTACTCACTTCAGCCTCAACCTCCTGGGCTCAAGCGATTCTCTTGCCTCAGCCTTACGAGTAGCTGGGACCACAGGTGCGCGCCACCACACCCAGCTAATTTTTTTGTATTTTTAGTAGAGACGGAGTTTCACTATGTTGCTCAGGCTGGTCTTGAACTCCTGGGCTCAAGCGCTCCTCCCTCCTCGGCCTACCAAAGTGCTGGGATTATAGGCGTGAGCCACCGCGCCCGGTCCATTTTTATTTTTCAAGGGCTAGCCAAGTCAAACAGTGGGAGTGGAGAAAAAACAAAAAGATCTGTAACTGGTTGTGATCAGTTAGTTGTAAACACCACTGCACTCAGACCAACCTCAATAATATTTAAGACTGTAAGGGAACCCTGAGACCAAAAGTGGTTGCCCTATGCATTCAATCGAGAAATGTTCACTGAATGTTTATTAGACCCTGGGCATTGTGCTGGGATCACAGAATTGAAATATAGTACCCATCCTCAAGGTAGCCAGACAGGTAACCAGCAATGACAGCAGAGAATTCGTTTTCTGTAATTCACAGAACCTATCGCAGAGATAGACAGCTGGAAGAGACTTTTTCAGGAAGAGTATGAAACTTGTTTTTTGAATTTCCATCTAAATGAGATTATGCCTAAAGTTGTATTTTTTGTAAGTTGAAAGCTTTATATGCTAAAAGAAAACATCAAAAATATATCCTATTTTGGTTTTAGTATTTCTGAATTTTAAAAAATACCCCCAGAATTTAAAAAGTGTAAATGGAGGCTGAGTGTGGTGGCTCATGCCTGTAATCCCAGCACTTTGGAAGGTGGACATGGGAGGATCTCTTGGGGCCAGGAGTTCGAGACCAGCCTGACCAACATGGCAAAACCCATCTCTAGCTATATATAGATATACATATGTGTGTGTGTGTGTGTGTGTATAAATTAGCTGGGCACAGTGGCGCTTATCTGTAGTCTCAGCTGCTCAGGAGGCTGAGGTGGGAGGATGCTTGAACCTAGGAGTCAGAGGCTGCAGTGAGCTGTGATCACGACACTGCACTTTGGCCTGAACAAGAGGGAGACTCTGTCTATATTTAAAAAAAGAAAAAAAAAAAAAAGCAACTGGTTAAGCCTCTTTAAGCGGTCCTGTTAATTCAATTCTGGTGTAATGGAAAGACTGTAAACTTTGGAGCTAAATAAATAACTAAACCTATAAAACTTGAGTTACGGTCTCAGCTTCCTTTACTAGCTGTACAACTCTAAACAATAATTCCCATTGCTAATATTCATAGACTATACGCTTATTAAGCACCGCATACTGTGAAAAATGCTTTAGGTGGCTTATTTGATTACTGAGTTCTAATTCAGGCTCTGCCACTGAGTAGCAGTGTGATTTTGGGGCCAGTTACTTATGCTTCTAAGGTTTTTATTTTACTTTTTTTTTTTTAAGAGACAAGTTCTCACATTTCCCAGGCTAGTTTCAAACTCGTGGGCTCAAACAATCCTCCCACCTCAGCCTCCTAACATGCAGGGATTATGGATGTGAGCCACAGGGCCCAGCCAACTTTTTAATGTATAAATTTACCTCATATGTAAAAATTGGGATCGATAACAATGGTACCTACCTCACAAGCTTGTTGGGAGAAAAAAATACCTAGAAGACAAGGAGCACAGGGCGCGGGAGAAAAAAATATCTAGAAGACAAGGAACACAGTGTTTAATGAATATTAGCAACAAAAATATTATATGGCAGGCCTTGTGCCAGTAGCTGGGGACAGAAAGCCTAATAAGACAGAATCCTTGCCCTTCCCCATCATCAGGAGCTCACAGACTAGTGGGGGAGTGGAGAAGGGAAATAAAGAAGTTACTGAGCCCAAAAGAAGAGCAATCTGCCTTTCTTTTTATGCCAAAAGAAACCAAAGTGCAACTGGCCCAATTTGGTAGGTCTTCACTAATAAGATACTCGAGTTAGGCTGTAGAAAGAGGAATAGTTCACTTAGTGGGGGGAAAAAAAACAACAACCAGGATAGGTAGAAGGACATGGAATCAGGAGCATAAAAATATCAGAAGCATTTTTAGGAACAATAAGTAGTTGGATGCTGTTTAAGTGTATGTAGAACACAAAGCAAAAAACAAATTTTTAATGATGAAAGCCAACTCATCCATTCCTGGAAACATGAAGATTTTGTTTCTTAGTCCTTACAACTATCCTGTAAAAGGACAAGAAATGTTTTTGATTCAGAGGGTGGTTCTGTTCGTATTTTCCCAGGGCAGAGACCATGTTTGCCCTGTTTACAGTTGTAAGGGATCAGTGAACATCCTATTTCAGAAATTTATGGCCAAAACACTGGCCACTCAGCTCTCTGAGTTGAGTAAGCAGATACTGACACTTTTGGAGTTATAGGGTTGTTGTAAGAATTAAATGGTGTCATGTTTTATCTAAAACACAGAAAATGAAGTGCTCAAGATAGAAAAAATACTTAAAATTTTTTTTGAGGCAGGTTCTCTCTCTCTCACCCAGGCTGGAGTGCAGTGGCACAATCTCGGCTCACTGCAGCCTTGACCGCCAGGGCTCAAGCAATCTTCCCCACCCCAGCCTCCCGAGTAGCTGGGACTGATTACAGGCGCTCACTACCACACCTGGCTAATTTTTGTATTTTTTGTGAAGACGGGGTTTTGCCATGTTGCCCAGGCTGGTCTCAAACTCCTGAGCTCAAGCGATCCGCCCGCCTTGGCCTCCCAAAGTGCTGGGATTACAGGAGTGAGCCACTGCATCCGGCCGCTTTAATATTAATAGCACCTAGCACAGTAAGTACTCAATAAGTGTTTGTTGTTATTGTAATCATTGTTACTATTAATGAAGATCTCACAGATATTACCATTATTATGATTAATTACTAATAGTGATTTTATTATTACTATTGCTAATGAATACTACTAGTATTATTAATAGTGGCAATATTTGTGAAGCTTTCATTCACACCCCCCAGATAGGGAACTGAGCACCCAAGTTTGTTGAAAGAATCAGTGCTGAACATCAATTATTGAATAATGAATAAATGCTAGGCATCATACTAGGTCCAGTGGGGGGTATAGCAATAAATCAAGAAAGTAGCAAAAGAATCAGTTTCCCTCAGTGTTTTTTTGGGGGGGAAGCAGCTCAGTGGTTTCTTAATGACACATGTCCATCACCTAATCAGTTGTATAGAGCCCAGTTGGTTTTGGGGATAAAACCTTACATTCTGGGACCCTCTAAGTCCTGAGCTCCATTCTCTCTGTTTCCCCGGGACTGAGCTTCTTGAGCTTGCCAAAGGAGGGTCTAAAATCCAGGAACAGTCAGGGATGCTAAAAGAACTCCTTGAGAATGAGATGTATATAAAAATAAATAAGGCTGGGCATGGCGGCTTATGCCTGTAATCCAGAACTTTGGGAGGTGGAGGCAGGAGGATTGCTTGAGGCCAGGAGTTTGAGACCGGCCTGGCCAACATGGTGAAACCCTGTCTGTACTAAAAATACAAAAATTAGCTGGATGTGGTGACACAGGCCTATAATCCCAGCTACTCGGGAGGCTGAGGCACGAGAATCGCTTGAACCTGGGAGGCAGAAGTTTCAGCGAATTGAGATCACGCCACTGCCCTCCAGCCTGGGCAACAAAGTGAGACTCTGTCTCAAACAAAATATATAATAAAATAAAATAAAAATAAATAAATAATTATGATGTAGATTATGCATTCCTACAGTGTTTCCAAAAGATGCTTTTGTTTCTTATTTTTTCCCAGTTCCAATCTTTGAATTAAAATTTCTGATGAGACATAATCAAGAATTAGCATCCTGTGCATTTATATGTCTACATTTTTGTTTTCCCTTAGATCAGCATGCCCAATAGAAATACAATGTGAGCCACATATGTAATTTATTTATTTATTAGAGACAGGATCTCACTCTGTCACCCAGGCTGAGTGCAATGGCATAATTCTAGCTCACTGCAGCCTCAAACTCCTGGCCTCAAGTGATCCTCTCATGTCAGCCTCCCAAAATGCTGTGATTACATGCATAAGCCACTGTACTGGGCCACACATATTTTATTACTTTATCTTTATTTTGTGACAGGGTCTCACTCTTGTCACCCAGGCTGTAGTGCAGTGGCACAATCATAGCTCACTGCAGCCTTGACATCCTGGGTTCAAGCCATCCTCTCACCTCAGCCTCCCAAGCAACTGGAACTACAGGCGAATGCCATTGTGCCTCTTTTTTTTTTTTTTTTTTTGTAGAGAGAGGGTCTTGCTATTTTTACCAGGTTGGTCTTGATTTCCCGGCCTCAAGGTATCCTCCAGCCTTGGCCTCCCAAAGTGCTGGGCTTATAGGTGTGAGCCACTATACCTGGTCAAATTTTAAATTTCCTGGTATTGGCATTAAAAACAGTAAAATAAGTAAAATTAATTTAATATTTACTATTATTAAATGCAATTAATGTTTTATTTAATCAAATATGTCTAAAATATCCTTTGGGCATGTGATGAATATAAAAATGTTTATCAAGTGTTTTTTTTTTTTTTTTTTGAGACGGAGTCTCACTCATTCTGTCGCCCAGACTGGAGGGCAGTGGCACGATCTCGGCTCACTGCAACCTCCAGCTCCTGGGTTCAAGCGATTCTCCTGTCTCAGCCTCCTGAGTAGCTGGGATTACAGGTATGCACCACCATGCCCGGCTAATTTTTTGTATTTTTAGTAGAGACGGGGTTTCACCATGTTGGCCAGGCTGCTCTTGAACTCCTGACCTCAGGTGACCTGCCTGCCTCGGCCTCCCAAAGTGCTGGGATTACCGGTGTGAGCCACCATACCCAGCCGTAACAAGTTATTTTACATTCTGTTTTTCTTACTAAGTCTTTGGGGTCACGTGTGTATTTTATAGTGTATCTCAATTTGGACATCAAATTTTCATCAAAAATACTTGAGTCTGCATTCACATTTCATAAAATCTATATTTTAAAAAATTGATTCATATATGTAAGTTTTTTCAAACATACTTCCCAGTAACTGAATTGAATATCAGTTTTTAAATTTAAATTAATTAAAATTAAATAAAATCAGAAATTTAAGTCCTTGGTTGCACCAGCCACATTCCAGATGCTCAGTAATCACATGTAGAGAATGGCTGGTGTACTGGACAGGACAGGCTTAGACTTTCCAGAACAACTAACTATTATTCATAGAGAATTTACGTGCATCAGGGGCTGTGCCCATTACATTTGTAATTGCAGGTAATCTTTACAATAACCCTGACCTCTCTTGTTTCTTATAATCTTTTCACAAAGCATCAAAACTGATCTTTTCAAAACACGAATCATGGCTGGGCATGGTGGCTCATGCCTGTAATCTCAGCACCTTGGGAGGCTCAGGCAGGAGGAGTGTTTGAGGCCAGGAGTTCGAGACCAGCCGGGGCAGCATAGTAAGACCTTATTTCTAAAAATAAAAAATAGCCAGGTGCCATTGCACGCACCTGTCGTCCCAGCTACTCGGAAGGCTGAGTGAGGAGAATTCCTTTACCCCAGGAGGTCAAGGCTGCAGTGGGCCATGATCACACCACAGCACTCCAGCATGGGTGACAGAGCCAGACCCTGTCTCAGAGATTAAAAAAAAAAAAAAAAAGGAAAAGAAAATATGAACCTTGTACAATTCTTTTATTGACTTCCCACCCTGATTAGAATAAAATCTAAAATCCTTACCATTATGCATAAAGCCCATGTGATCGGGCCTCTGCCTCCCTCTCTGACCTCATCTCGTACCACCTTCCCTCTTGGTACTATACTACTCTCTGTTCCTAAAACAACATTTTTTTTTTTTGAGATGGAGTCTTGCTCTGTCACCCAGGCTGGAGTGTAGTGGTGCAGTCTTGGCTCACTGCAACCTCCCAGGTTCAAGCGATTCTCCCACCTCAGCTTCCCAAGTAGCTGGGATTACAGACGCACACCACCATACCCGGCTAATTTTTGTACTTTTTTTTTTTTTTTTTTTTTTTAGTAGAGACGAGGTTTCACCGTGTTGGCCAGGCTGGTCTTGAACTCCTGACCTCAAGTGATCTGCCCGCCTCGGCCTCCCAAAGTGTTGGTGTTACAGGCATGAGCCACCACGCCCAGCCCTAAAACAACACCTCTTTTCCCATCCCCACACCTCTGTGCTCCATGTTCCTGTGGCTTGATACCATTAACAGCTCTTCCCATGGTTATTGCTCATTCTCACACTTCAGGTCTTCAATGTCACCTAAGTGGCTCACTCTATTACATCACCCTCTATATCCCCTTCGTATCGTTTATCACCATCTGTAATAATCTTATTTACTTGATTATTATAGTGCCTTCTATTAGATGGTAAGATCCACAAGGATAAGGATCTTGGCTGTATTATTTGCTGTGAAATTTATAGCTTTTCACAGTGTCTGGCACACAATAGGCACTCAAATATTTGTTATGCAGGTGGATGAAATTGGTAAGTACTGTTATTGCAAATGATAAGACTGAGGCTCAGAGAGGTTAAAAGTTTTTCCCAGGGTCGCACAGTTAGTAGAATGGATCAGGGACTTAAAACCCAGTCTAACCACAAAGTCTATATTCTTCTAAAGAACAAAAGTGCTGGGCAGATTTAGTAACCTTAACTGCAAAGAGGAGAAGTGACTTGAAGGTGATTTATATCTATAAAAAAAATGTGGATATATATTTGGCAGGAAAACTCAGCCGTTTTTCAGTGTCAGGCAAATGGCTCAGAGCCTGGTTAAAGATTAGGCTTTTAATGCTGGTGTTGGATGGGTGGAGGGACCAAGACTGACACAGTCTTCGAAAGAGTCATCCAGAGGCTGCCCAGGCAAGCATTCTTCTCCCACTCACTTGAGTGCTCATTCCCCTTTTGCCCTCCACCTTGGTCTTCTGGACAAAGAAAGATAATTCACTGCCTCAATCATAATGGAATGGTGACCTGGCTGACCTAGCATATTCCCCTCACCGCACCCCCCACCCTCGCACTCATCAGCTGGACCCAAACAGTTTATTCTGAGTTGTGAAACTTACTTCCAACCCTCACCTTATTATATGAAATGTCAATGTTGGTTTTAAAGCATAAAGCATTGTGTCCCATGATATACAAACCATTGCAAGTTTAGGCAGGTGGCCAATGTTGGTCCAACTGGTGGCAATGGCAGGTGTCGGAAGGAAGGGGACATTTGCTGAGTGCTGACTGGGTGCCAAGCACCGCACAGAACACCTTCAGCTGTCATTTAGACTCATTTTGAAGGGGAAGGAAATATTTTCACTCCAGAAAGGAGACAGGTTTCTTTGTCATCCTCTGTTCAGGTCAAAGCAGAGAGAGTGGGTTTTTGGGGAGCTGACTAAACTACAAATTCCTCAGCAACAAGCTCACTCTGGGGATTGAGATCTCAGCTTGGAAGTTCCCACTCTGGGGGCTCACATTTTAAAGAGGATGACTCTACCCTCCACCACTCCAGTTATCCACAACTGCTCAAATGCCGTTGTCACACAAAAGCAGCCATGCACACCACAGAAATGAACAAGAATGCCTGTGTTCCAATAAAACTTTATTTATAAAAGCAGGCATCAGGCGGGACTTGGCCTGTGGTCTGTAATGTGCTGACTCCTGTTTTAGAGATGAACTGTGATATCAGACTGGCCAAGACTGAATCCCAGCTCTGCTCCAACAAGTCCTATCACCTTGGAAGAGCTCCTTAACTTAAGTAAGCTTCAGATTCCCTATTAGTAACATGGAGACAATGACAGTATTTTCATCCCAGGGCTACTGGGATGCATAAAAGAATTAACATATGTAGAATACTCAGAGCCTGTCTTTTAAAAAGTAGCAGCTGGGTGTGGTGGCACATGTCTGTAGTCCCAGCTACTCAGGAGGCTGAGGCGGGAGGATCACTTGAACCCAGGAGTTCAAGGCTGCAGTGAGCCATGATTGAGCCACTGCACTCCAGCCTGGACAACAGAGTAAGACCCTGTGTAAGGAAAATAAAAATAAGTGACCCACATGCCTCAGCCTCCCAAAGTGCTGGGATTACAGGTGTGAGCCACTTCCCCCAGCATAATCAGTCGATTTTTTAAAAAATACATATAAAAGTGGACTTTTCAGGACGGGATGGTGGCTCGTGCCTGTAATCCCAGCACTTTGGGAGGCCGATGCGGGCAAATCACTTGAGGCCAGGAGTTTGAGACCAGCCTGGCCAACATGGTAAAATCCCATCTCCACTAAAAATATGAAAATTAGCTGGGTGTGTTGGCAGGCGTATGTAATCTCAGCTACTCAGGAGGCTGAGGCAAGAGACTTGCTTCAGCCTGGGAAGTGGAGGTTTCAGTGAGCCAAGATTGCACCATTGCACTCCAGCCTGTGTGACAGAGAGACGCTCTGTCTCAAAAAAAAAAAAAAAAAAAAAAAAGGGCTTTTCTTTTTTCTTTTTTAGTAGCATAGAAATTTCCTCAAGCCTGACTTTCAGCAGCATTATTTATATGACTCAAACCCCAACATCATCCTGAAATTCTCTTGAAGCGAGAAAAAAAGAATAGCTTCCAGTGTGCAAATCAAACATCCTCCCCAACATAAATATCTCAGAGTATTTCCATAAATATTTGGAGAAACTGATCAAAATAGTAGCTTGTTTAGGAACTATCTTGCTTGTCCATGTGGACTACCTCACTCACAGTACCCTGTGTCTTTTAGTTAAAGACTATGAAAGCATTCAGCAGTACTTCAAACATAATTTGAAGTACTTTCTTAAACATAATTTAACAAATAAGATATTCATAGCCTGGGCATGGTGGCTCGTCCCTCTAATCCCAGCAGTTTTGGAGGCTGAGGTAGGAGGATCACTTGAGGTCAGAAGTTCAAGACAAGCCTGGGCAACATAGACCCCATCTTTACAAAAAATGAAAAATTATCCAAGTGTGGAGGCATGTGCCTGTAGTCCCAGTTACTTGGGTGGCTGAGGTGGGTGGATCACTTGAGCCCAGGAGATTGAAGTTGCAGTGAGCTTTTGATGTGGTTTGGATCTGTGTCCGCACCTAAATCTCGTGTTGAAGTGTGATCTCCAGTGCTGGTGGTGGGTCCTGATAGGAGGTGATTGGATCATGGGGTCAGTTTCTCATGGTTTAACACCATCCCCCCTTGGTGTTGTGGTCACAATAGTAAGTTCTCGTGAGATCTGCTTGTTTAAAAGTGTGTGGCATACCCACTTTTTTTTTTTAATGGCAAATCCACACTGTCAGATAAGGCCCATGGCCTTTCTAGTGTTTTCCTGCACTGTCCTTAAAATGTGACCATAATGTCCCTCTTTCAGGCAGGAAGAAATGTGACAAAGATAAAAGGCATATACAGGGCCAGGTGTGGTGACTCACACCTGTAATCCCAACCACTCAGGAGACCAGGGTGGGAGGGTTGCTTGAGCCTAGGAGTTTGAGAGCAGCCTAGGCAACATAGCAAGATCCCCTGCTACAAAGGTAGAGGGTGTAAGGTATTTCTTTATAGCAGTACAAGAACGGATTAATACAGCTGTGTTCACACCACTATACCCCAGCCTGGGCGACAGAGCAAGACTCTGTCCTAAAAACAAACAAACAAACAAACAAACAAACAAACAAAATATATTTGTAGATCTTTACTTGGCTATTTGAAACATTAATTATGGCCACCTAAGCTGACTTTTAGATGAATATTTAATAAGTATTCACAGATATCCAAAGACACAGATTATGAACAAGACAAACCAACTTTCCTTATTTTTCTGTCCTTTGTCCATTTATCCCGGTTTAGAAGTTGTAGACAAAATGAACTGTGTTTGATCTATAACTTAAAATAACAATACATTGACTCAAGCTTTTCAAAGAGCCTAAGATAATTGGAGCTACAAGACCCATTGGCGAAATCTCATTTTATCTTCTATTTTCTTAAGTAGTTCCATGCAAGTGCACTTAAGATGCATTTCCCCCTTTATTATTGAATTTTATATGAATTCAGTCCTAAACTGGCACTAAAAAGATAATATATGGTTGTAGGACACTTACATGGAAGTGACAGAAAAACATCAGCGTCTCTGGGAAATAGGTCTCAAGTTGAAGAATATAGTAAGACTCAACATTCACTCAGCACTACAGAAGCCGATCCTGTGTAATTGAAAATGCGTAAGCTCTGCATTCGTGTGTGCTTACATGAAGATTACTTTGGTTCCCCTAACAGCTCTGAGCTAGACAAAGCAAGTATTACTTCCATTTTACAGAAGAGAAACTGAGGAAATTGAGAGCTGAAAGGACTTGATCAGGAGGACCACGATAGCTTATGACAGAGTTATATTTATAGCCGGAGGGACAAAGAGATCTCTGACCAGTTCTTCATCTCATTTGTTCTATGAACTCCTTTGGTGGGCAGCTGGAGCCTCTGGATCCCTTCTCAGAGAAATTTTTTTAAATGCATAAAACAAAATATACTGGAATATGAAGGAAATAAATTATATTGAAATACAGTTCCTATAATACTAACAATAAAATTAGCAAGATATATATATCTACGTATCTATATATTCTGTCTGTCTACATACACACTCCTTTTTATTAACACATTAAGTATAGCAGGTGTAATAACTACCACAATTTTGAAGTAGTGATGAGTATATTCAATATTTCAAGTCATCTGAAACAACTGTAATATGCTATGAAATATCTGATATTCTTTTGGTGATAAAGTCAAAAGCTCTGCTAATATTACTATGGTCTATTGGCTAAGTTCATGAAAGAAGGAAAAACTAAATTTCAGGTAAAAGTTAGAGGCCAGGCGTGGTGGCTTACGCCTGTAATCCTAGCACTTTGGGAGGCCGAGGCAGGAGGATCACCTGAGGTCGGGAGTTTGAGGCCAGCCCGGCCAACATGGTGAAACCCCATCTCTACTGAAAATACAAAAATTAGCCAGGCGGGGTGGTGGTCATCTGTAATCCTGGCTACTCGGGAGGCTGAGGCAGGAGAATTGCTTAAAACTGGGAGGCGGAGGTTGCAGTGAGCTGAGATTGGGCCACTGCACTCCAGCCTGGGTGACAGTGCAAGACTCTGTCTCAAAAAAAAAAAAAAGTTAGTGAAGATAAGAATGTAATTTCCCCCCCATCTAAAATCATGACCCTTCTCTCTAAATTTTATCCATTGTCCCTTTAGGGGTTTGTAGATCTCAAATTAAGAACTCCTTATCTAGTCCAATCCCTCATAAAGCAGATGAACAAATGAGGTCCAGAGAGGGAATGTGATTTATCTAAGACATTTTAGCCACATAGCAGGGAATAAACTAGAACCCAGAGGTTGGTAATTCCTTCCCTATAAGGCTGTTATGAGGAATAAATGTAACAATATATGTAAGATCTTAGCACAGTACCAGTGACACAATAGGCATTTGTAGAAAACTGGCCACACAACACAGTAGAAGCAGAGAGATGAGACTTTCTGGAAATCTCTGTAACAGAGGGCAAACTCAGCTGTATGTGTCTTTTTGTTTGTTTTTATTTGATTTCAAAAATTCTTTTTGCCACACTGGAGGAGAATGTTTGTTTGTTTGTTTTTAGACAGTCTCACTTTGTCACCCAGGCTGGATTGCAGTGGCACGATCTTGGCTCACTGCAACCTCCGCCTCCTGGGTTCAAGCGATTCTCCTGCCTCAGCGTCCCGAGTAGCTGGGATTACAGGCACCCGTTACCATGCCCGGCTGATTTTTGTATTTTTCGTAGAGACAGGGTTTCACCATGTTGGCCAGGCTGCTCTCGAACTTCTGACCTCAGGTGATCCACTGGCCTCAGCCTCCCAAAGTGCTGGGATTACAGGCATGAGCCACCACACCTGGCCAGTTTGTTTGTTTTTATAGACAGAGTCCCACTCTGTTGCCCAGCCTGCAGTGCAGTGGTGCAATCATAGTTCACAGCAACCTGCAGCTCCTGGGCTCAAGTGATCCTCTTGCCTCAGTCTCCTGAGTAGCTGGGACTATAGGGGCGTACCACCATGCCTGGATAATCTTTTGTTTTTAAATTTCTTTGTAGAGGGGATCTTGCTATGTAGTCCAGGCTGGTCTCAAACTCCTGGGCTCAAGCAACCCTCCCACCTTGGTCTCCTGAGTGGCTGGGATTGCAGGTATAAGCCACCACACCTGGCCCTGTATGTGCCTTTTGTCTTTGCCATATTTCTTCCTGCCTGGAAGAGGGACATTATGGCCACATTTTAAGGACAGAGTAGGGAAACACTAGAGGGGCCATGGGCCTCTCCTGACAGTGTGGATTTGCCATACCGTCCCCACTGTCCCCAGACTGCCTACTTCCAGACTTCTCATATGAGAGAAAAAATAAACAAATAGCCGTTTTTGATTTGTTCAGGCCACTGTTATGTGTGCTCCGTTATGTGCAGCCAAACTCACTCCCCTAACTGATACACAGCTCTTCCTGGCTGGGTGACTTACTCTCTCTGAGCCCTATGTCCTTCATTTAAGGTTTTTTGGTGAGGATTAGAAGATACAGAGGACTTAGGCAGTGCCTGGCACAGCAAAAAGCAGCTATTATTATTATTACTGTTTCAGTGGATTGCAGTTCAGTGCTCTTTCTACCAAATTGACTCACAGCTTAAAAATCACTCACACAGACTCAAAATCCCATTAAGCCCTCCCCAACCCCAGCCCGCTTTCTCCAGCTGCAGCTCTGGTCCACTGCCTCAAAGTCAGCCTAAGGAAATACTTACCATGTCCCAGGGAGAGGAACAGTTTATGAAAATGCTGACACAGATGAAACACCTAATAATTAGTGGCTAACAACCACAGGCATGGAGGCAATTAAGAGGGTTGTGTAAATTGAGAGGACTAAAGCAACTTCTCATTCATTCCTGAAATGTTTTGCCTAAGCCTCCGAGATATTTCTTCTGCCAGCAGTGCTGACTTTACAGGAAGAAAGTGGGATGAGAAGTGGTGGAGAGTTTGTAGGAGCTGTGAAGAAGCTTTGGACTCCAGATGCCTTCCCTGTTCCAGTGACCACTCTGCTAGGCTTTCTTCCATATGAGCTGGGGCCATGTGGGTCGTGCGGGGCATGCGTGAGCCCGTAGGACTTACAAGGGTTCAAGGGGCAAGGATGGCCTGTGGTTCCCGAAGGCACACTTGGCCTACAGTTCTGTCGAAGGATGGTGCCATTTGTCTACCTGGCTCTTTTGTTTTCTTTGACACTACTTCCTTAGCACTGATGGTTAGGGACCACCGAAGATGTTAATGCCTACCAAAGTGGCTTCCTTAGATGTCGGGCTTAGAAGTGAGGCACATGTCTCTCTCTACTGGGGGCTGGTTGGGTCCCCAGAAGTACACTGGGCAGGCTAAAATTTGGAATCCCTTCTAATTAATATCCCCTTATCATCATCATCTTTATAAAAATAACACAATTTAAAAAATCTAAGCGTTAAAATAGGACTAACTTGGAGCCCCAGTACCACTCTCCAGAAGTGATATTAACAGGAATGAGACCAATGAACTTTTCCTGTAATTTATCCCAGCGATGTTTTAGCATTTATTTAGATTCTCCCTCTCCTTTCCTCTCCCCACAACCACCCCAGGGAGCTCTGTTTTGCTACTTAATCCAGCTGTCTATACGAAAATTTGGGGGCTCTGAAGGCATCAGCTTGACGGACATGAGGAAAACTCTCAAATTTCCATTTTCTTATCCAGGGAGATTTTCCTAAGGGCTAAGGCACAGTTAGTTGCTTTTGTTATTCCTTATAATGAACAGCCCTTTAGATCTTAGATTTAGAAATAATGTTCATTTGGGATTCCTTAGTAATTACTGCTCTGGACGGCTCTTGGCACAAGATGAATGATGAGAAGGAATATGAAGTCTTGTGGGGGTGCCCTGAGAGTCATCTTGACCATGCTTATTTCTTACAGGAACTGACACCGCCAGTAGCATCCCCTTGGAAGGGTGAGTATGACCAGCGGTGTGAGCACAACTTATGAAGGCCTATTTCTAGAAGATTCTCTCACCCCTGCAGGATAGGTGAAATATGGGAGGCAGTGAGAGTGACTGGGCATTCTCTTCCCTGCCGTCCCTTTCCGTGCTGAGGGCTTCTGTGATTGAGTCACATCAGTGTGCCCAGTTACTCCTAGGGCCTACACAAAAGGTCTTGGACCTGAAGCCAGTTTCTATCTCCTCAGCTTTATTTTCCAAACTGCAGGCCTCCCTGGCCCATTGCTGTTGCTCCATAAAGTGACACAGTGGGGTGGATGAAGCGGGTATGATCTGTTCTTAGCCAAAGCTTTGTCCACAGCCTGTAATTTCTTATTTTTTCTTTTTTTGAGACAGAGTCTTGCTCTGTTGCCCAGGCTGGAGTGCAGTGGCATGATCTTGGCTCACTGCAACCTCCTTCTCCCGGGTTCAAGTGATTCTCCTGCCTCAGCCTCCTGAGTAGCTGGGATTACAGGCGCCTGCCAACACACCTGGCTAAATTTTATATTTTTAGTAGAGATGGGGTTTTGCCATGTTGGCCAGGCTGCTCTTGAACTCCTGACCTCAAGTGATCTGCAGGCCTCAGCCTTCCAAAGTGCTGGGATTGCAGGCATGAGCCGCTGTGTCCAGCCAACAGCCTATAATTTCTAAAGGATTGATGGGCTGTAAGTCCTGCTTTCAGTTCCCAAGTAGTAGCATCAGTAATTGAATAGTGTACTGTTTCTCAAACGTCAGTGATTAGCATATCTACATTATGATTTTTTGTATTTCTGCAATCTTCTGTTATTTAAGTAAATTTAAAAATAATTCTATCACTTTTTGACTCAGTAAAATTTATTTTAAGAAGAAAAATATTATGTCATCTGTACAGTTGAAATACTAGTGTCACTTGTGCTAAAGGGATGTTTTTAGTAGAAATAAGTAAAATAGAAACAAAATAATGTTATTAAAATTGAGCTCTGAGGCTGTCTGCCTAAATTTCTGAGGCTGAGGTCTGATATCTCTTTACTTAAAGAAATAAACAAGTTGGGGGTAGCGGCTCAGGATTGTAATCCAGTGCTTTGGGAGGCCAAGGTAGGAGGATCCCTTGAGGCCAGGAGTTTGAGACCAGTCTAGGGAACATAGGGAGACCCTGTCTCTACAAACAGGTAAAAAAGTAAAAAATTAAAAATAAAACCCCACACATAAAGAGATTAGCAAGTATTAGAGGGGTGTTAGGTGTCTACTAGTAAGACAGTTCTCTGGGTAGCCTTGGACCCAGTTCTCCCCCTCATCTTACTTATAGTTCTCAAGAATAACTATAGAATGTGCTGGGAATATAATATCCTAAGATTTGGAGGAGCTGACTGGAACAGCTTGGGCTTTGTTTCAGTCCCTCCTAGAAACAGGATGTCCTTCAATGCTTTAGCTCAGCGAGTCCCATATCCCCTGGCATAAAACCCAAGATGAGCTGCTTTCCAAGGTCCTTCAGCTGTGGTGCAAGAGGGGCATGTGCAGAAGAGCCTTCATCTGCCCCAGGCAGCTTTTCCTGAGCCTTGAGGGACTGGCTAATTGTGAATCCTGGGCTTCTGTTGTCCCTTGCTGCCTATCTGTGAGTAATAAGCCCATTTCATGTAATGGGTTGTGTGTGTGAATTTCTATCTCAACTTGGCAAGCAATTGGTGCACAGTGAACCTGCTTTGCACTAGCACCAAAGCAAGACTTTCAACTTGACGCAATCAGAAAGAGTAAAAGAGACTGAAAAGAGAGTAACTTTTTAATTTTGTGGTTTAGTATTATCGTTGCCTATTTGGTACTCTACTTAAGTTATCCTATAGGTAGGCAGAGTGCAAAGTACACTACCTGAGCAGTTTATGGTGTCTTAGAAAGTTAGAACCTGAAGGGCACAGTGAGCTCAACTTCCTTCTTGCATAGATGAGGGAAGTAGGGTCCCAAGGAGGAAGTGAGGACAAAATAACTTAAATTTTTTATTGCAGTAAAATACATATAACATAAAATTTCCTGTTAGTAACACATAATACATTCATGATGTTGTGCAAGCATCACCATTACCAAGTTCCAGAGCATTTTTATCACTCCAAAAATAAATTCTGTACCTATTAAGTCATTCCTCATTTCTCCCTCTCCCCCGCTCTGGCAACCACTCATCTGCTTTCTGTTTTTATAGATTTAATCTGGATATTTCACATAAATGGGATCCTACAACATGTAGGCTTTTGTGTTTGGCGTCTTCTTTCAAGATTCGTTTATGTTGTAGCATATATCAGTACTTCTTTCTGTTTTATGGCTAAATAATATTCCATTGTATGGATATACCTCATTTAAAAAACCCCTTTATCAGTTGATGGACATTTGAATTGTTTCTACCTTTTGGCTACTATGAATACAGATGCTATGAACTTTTGTGTGTAAGTTTTTGAGTAACCTGTTTGCAGTTCCTTTGGGGATATACCTAGGAGTGGAATTGCTGGGTCAAATGTTTATTCTATGTTTAACTGATTGAAGACTGCCAAAATGTTTTTTTGTAGTGGATTTGCCATTTTACATCCCCATCAGCAGTGTGCAAGGATTCTAATTTCTCCGCATCATTGTCAAGACTTGTTCTCATTAAAAAAAAATTATACCCACCCTAGTGAGGAGGATAAATTAACTTTAATGCAGCACAAACTCCCTCTCTCATCCATCGTCCCTCCACCCCCAACCAGATTGAGCTTTCCAAAATGCCCACCTGGATCACATCACCTGCAAAACTGGAAATTTTCCTCCCAATTTCTTAGGATGAAGACAAAAATACACCCAAAACCCTCAAGATCTGCCTACCTTCCCAGCCTCCTTATGACTCTCTCTCTCTCTCCTTCAATCAGTACCATCCACACTGGCCTTTCAGAAAGCACCTTCCGGCGAAAGCCACTGCCTGAATTGTTTCCTCTGCCTGCAATGCTCCCTTCCCACCCCACCTGTAAAGCTCAGCTCAATCCAGGCATAATGGTGCACACCTATAGTAGCAGCTACTTGGGAGGCTGAGGCGGGAGAACTGCTTGAGCCCAGGAGTTCAAAGCCAGCCTGGGCAACATAGTGGGACCCCCATCTCTAAAAAAATAAAAATAAAAAAGCTCAGCTCAAGCTCCATTCCCTCAGGAAAGTCACCCCTGAACATCTCCTCCCTCCCCACCTCCAACTAGGCCTGGGACTTGGTGATCAGCCCTCAGAGCACTGTGCATCTCTCCTTTGTAATACTTACTCTTGTCTGCAATTATACATTTATTCACGCCATTAACTGATCATGTGGGGGAGCTCCACTTTCCCCCGCTTATGAGGCAGAGAGAGACAATGAGGGCTTGGAAGTTGTTTGAACCTAAAGCAATTGTCTCCTCTCCTCTCCGTTTGGTCCAATGAAGGCTCATTCTAATTTCTCCTTACTCTGCGTTCCTTAACTGAAAGACCAACCGTTTCTCCCCACAAGCTTCATCAAGCAAGCAGGGTTTTTTGCTTTCCTTTTTTTTGGACAGGGTCTGGCTCTGTCAGCCAGGCTGGAATGCAGTGGCACAATCATGGCTCACTACAGCCCCCAACTCCTGGGCTCAAGCAATTTTCTGGACTCAGCCTCCCAAGTAGCTGGGACTACAGGTGCGCACCAATATGCCAGGCTAATTTTTAAATTTTTTATAGAGACAGAGTCTCCCTACATTGCCTAGGCTAATCTCAAACTCCTGGACTCAAGCAATCCTCCCACCTTGGCCTCCCGAAGTGTTAGGATTATAGGTGTGAGCCACCACACCCAGCCTGCTTTCTTTTTAAATAAAAAAATTACTTATAGGACAATAAAAAGTGTGCACTTCATTGAAATTAAATATGCCTGCTTTTCAGAAGACACTATTAAAGAAATGAAAAGACAGGAGAAACGAAAAGACTGGGAGAAAATATTTGCAAAGCATATATACGTTAAAAGAATTACACATAACGTAAATAAATAACTTACATCTCAATAAGAAGAGCAAAATCGCCAATAAAAATGAGCAAAAGATTTAAACAGACACATCACCAAAGATGTACAGAGGGCAAATAAGCACATAAAAAGATGTTCAACATTATTAGGCTTTAGGGAAATACAAATTAAAGCCACAAGAGAGCACTACAAACCAATTAGAATGACTAAAAATGAAACAGAATAATATACTAGGTGTTACTAAGGATGTGGAGCAGCCAGAAATCTCATGCATTGTTTGGAGAAACATGAAATAGCACAGCAACTTTGGAAAACAGTTTGGCAGTTTTTGTTTTGTTTTGTTTTGTTTTTAAGATGGAGTCTGGCTCTGTTGCCCAGGCTGGAGTGCAGTGACATGATCTGGGCTCACTGCAACTTCCACCTCCCAGGTTCAAGTGATTCTCCTGCCTCAGCATCCCGAGTAGCTGGGATTACAGGCACCTGCCACCATGCCTGGCTATTTTTTTTGTATTTTTAGTAGAGACGGGGTTTCACCATGTTGGCCAGGTTGGTCTAGAACTCCTGACGTCAGGTGATCCGCCTGCCTCGGCCTCCCAAAGTGCTGAGATTACAGGCGTGAGCCACTGCACTTGGCAGTTTGGCAGCTTTTATAAAATTAAACATACACTTAGCATACAACCCAGCAATCCGACTCCTAGGTATTCATTCAAGAGAAAGGAAGACCTGTATGCAAATGTTTATGGCACCTTTATTTACAATCTAATGTCCATAAACTGGTGAATTAATAAACAAATTGTAGTATATCCATACACTGGAATACCACTCACTGATAAAAATGAATGAATTACTGACACATACAACAACATGGATGAATCTCAAAGGCATTATTTTAAGTGGAAGAAAGCCAGACATAGAAGGATACATAGGGTATGATTTCATTTATAAGACATTTGGGAAAGGTAAAACTATAGGGGAGATTAGTGGTTGTCAGGGCTGATGAAGGAAGAGGAGTTTAACGGCACAGGGGCCTGAGAGAGATTTTTGGGGTGATGAAAATGTTCTGTATTTTGATTGTGGTGTTGGTTATATGATTGCATACATTTGTCGAAACCTATCATACACTTAAAATCTTACACTTAAAATAGTGAAATTCATTTTATATAGTGAATTTTATTTTATATAAATCCTACCCCCCAAAAAAACTGACTTAAAAGACTTACTTGAAAATCAACAACAAACACAAATAAGTTGATTTAAAAAATGAGCAAAAGACTTGAATAAATGTTTTTCCAAAGAAAATATGCAAATGTCCAATAAGCATATGAAAAGATGCTCCACATCACTAATGATTAGGGAAATGCAAATCAGAATCTCCGTGAGGTATCATCTCACACCCATTAGAGTGCTTACTATAAAACAAACACCAGAGTGCGGTGGCTCACGCCTGTAATCCCAGCACTTTGGGAGGCCGAGGCGGGTGGATCACGAGGTCAGAAGATTGAGACCATCCTGGCTAACACAGTGAAACCCCGTCTCTACTAAAAAACAAAAAATTAGCCAGGCGTGGTGGCGGGCACCTGTAGTCCCAGCTACTCGGGAGGCTGAGGCAGGAGAATGCTGTGAACCCAGGAGGCAGAGGTTGCAGTGAGCCGAGATCGCACCACTGCACTCCAGCCTGGGCGACAGAGCGAGACTCCATCTCAAAAACAAGCAAACAAACAAACAAAAAAACCAAACACCAGAAAAATAACAAAGTTGGTGAAGAGGTGGTGACAATTGGAACCCCTGTGCACTGTTGGTGGGAATGTAAAATGTGCAGCCGCTATGGAAAACAGTATTGGAGTTCCTCAAAAAAATCCATTTCTAGGCATATATCCAAAAGAATTGAAAGCAGTGTCTGGAAGAGATATTTATATGCCCACCCTCATAGCAGCATTATTCACAATAGCCAAAAGGTAGAAAGCAGCCCAAATGGTCATCAATGTATGGCCTCAAGTAATCCTCCTGTCTTAGTCTCCTGAGTAGCTAGGAATATAGGTGCATATCACCAAACCTGGCTAATTTTTAAAACTTTTTTTGTAGAGATGGGGTCTTGCTATGTTGTCCAGGCTGGTCTCAAATTCCTGGGCTCAAGTGATCCTCCCATTCAGCCTCCTAAACTGTTGGGATTGCAGGCATGCGCCACCATGCCCGGCCACAGATGTAATTTGAATTTCATCTCCCTAACTAGTTCTGAAACTCTCTAGGAAAGGGACTCAGGTGTAGACATACCTCTATGGCATGGGTGAGTTCAGTAAATCTACTTCTGTAGTGTCAGTTGGACTTTCTGTCTCTTGGTTGTCTCCTCCTGGAGAGAGGAAGGGCCAGTGATACAGAGAATCTCAGCATTGTAAAGGACTGTGGTCTCTTAACACTTTTAGAGTCTGACACCTGCTGAGATGCATATTAGCTTCCTAAAGCTGCTGTAACAAAGCATTACAAAATAGTGGCATAAAGCAACAAACATATTGATTCTCTTGCAGTTCTGGAGGTCAGAAGTCTACAGTCAGTTTTACTGGGCTAAAGTCAAGGTGTCAGCGGTGGGATTCTTTCCCGAGGCTCCGGGGGAGAAGCTGTTTCCTTGACCTTTCAAGCTTTCAGAGTCTGCCCACATCCTTTGGCTCACGGCCCCCTTTCCCCATCTTCAAAGTCTCCCATCTTCAAAGTCAGCAGTGTGGCATCTTAAAATGTCTGTCCCTTTGTTCTCCTGCTTCTGTTGTCACATTTTCTGTCTGTCTCCTTTTGTGTTCCTCTTATAAGAACCCTTGTGATATCAGGCCCACCAGGATAATCCAGGCTAAACCCCCCATCTCAGGATCCTTAACTTGATTAGATCTGCAAAGTCCCCTTTGCCATAACGGGTAACATTCACAGGTTCCAGGGATTAGGATGTGAACATATTTTGGGCGGCCGGCCGAGGGGGGGCATTCTTCAGCCTACCACAAAGACTACAAAGTCCACGAGGAGAAGTGACACGTCTGCTTGATCACCACTTACCACCAATGGCTTGCACATTGCCTGGCACTTGGTCCACAGACCATATAAAATTAGTCAGACTCATGAAAAGTGTGCACCCCTTTTCCAGAAAAATATTACATTGTTTATAGCATTTTAGAAAGCTCCCAGATTCCCTGAAGCCAGCGCACGGACCCCAGGTTAAGCATTCCTAACCTAGAATTCTAGAATATCTGGCTGCATCTACGAAGGAATAAGGGAAGTGCCGCAGGGCCGCACCAGCTGAATTGCCAAGAAGCCTCGTTTCTTTGCACTCCTGTCGCTTAGGCGCGTTGGCCAGCGGGTGGCGCGCGGGTCCACCTCAACGCCGAGCATGCCCCACGTCAAGCACCTGCTCAGGGGAAAGGTGCGTGGAACGGGCTCGGTCACTGCAGTGTCTAAAGAGCTGCTTCCCAGTCTCTGCACGTACGGAGGAAGGATGCCCCGCTCCAGGCGGCGAGGAGAGGCCCCGGGAGGCTTCGTCTTCTTTGCTGCGCTCTGCTGGAGACGCCGCGGCGCCGGCCCGCTGAGCCCGCAGGAGAGACCCGCGCACCTGGGCGCCCCCGCCGCAGGAGGAGGATCAGAGCTCCTGGCAACGGCAGAAAACACAGAAACCCAAAGGCAAATATTTACGGGCCTGCAGAGGAAGAAACTGAAACCTCTACGCGTGATTTAAAAGGCGTGATAACAACTGCTGTTTGGTTTCTGGAACCGGGCTCGTCCACCTTCTTACAACACCGTCCTTTAGCCCGTAGGCCCGGCTCCCCCGCCGCTGGGGGCAGGGTGTGGACGTTAACCACCTGGGAAGTGACGGGTCGATGACAAGCTTACTTCCTCTGGAGCCATCCTGGGTTCTAGGGACCCTTAAGGCAGAGGGCAGGTAGAAGTTACACCTGGAAGCAGCACCATCAGAGATTGGGAAAGAGAGGAAGCTGCTTTTCCAACTCGGTGTTTAGCAAAGTGGGCCCCGTTAAGACAGTAGGCGCCGTTGAGGGGGGAGTAAAACCTAGCCCTTACTCGGCAATGTAAGCTGGATCACCCATGCTCCTGGAATTACGATGGGGCTACGTCTCCAAAAACCCATCGTAAAGTGGATAGATCGTAAATCCAGCCCTCCTGAGTCACTGACCATCTGTGCAATGCTTCTCAATATCTGGTCCATGGAACAACGGTATCATTTCTTTAAAACGCAGATTACTGGGTCTTATTTCTATCTGCTAAATCCGTTAGACGGGGCTGGAGGTGACTGTGAGTCGGTATTTTTAATCAGCTCACTGAGTGATTCTTCTCCTCTCTGAGTTTGAGAATCACAGCTCCAGCTCTTGGTACTAAAAGCTGTCGATTCAAATAAAAGAGCCAGCCTCAGAGCACACACCTCTTTTCCAAGATGACTCTCTCTAGTCTCACAAGTCAGAGGGTGCAAATTAGGTCACGTGAGTGTGAATAATCAATATTTTCTGTCTAGGTTGGATATACTGGCTTACACCTGTAATCCCAGTGCTTTGGGAGGCCAAGGCAGGAGGATCACTTGAGGCCAGTAGTTTGAGATATGCCTGGGCAACATAGTGGGGCTCTGTCTCTACAAATTTTAAAGATTAGAAGAGCATGGTGGCATGCACCTGTAGTCCCAGCTACTTGGGAGGCCGAGGTGGGAAGATCCCTTGAGCCAGGAGTTTGAGGCTGCAGTGAGCTATGACTGTGTCACTGCATACCAGCCTGGGTGAGCATTGTCTCTTAAAAGAAAATCTGTCTATTAGTCCTCACCTGTGAAACTCAGGCCCTCTTAAAAAGGCTCCCTAGATATTTCTAGGGGCCCTGTGGGTTCCTTTCTTCCCACCACCTTAATAACTGCTTTCAGCAAGTTGCATTAAAGAGTAGTCACTACTGCTGATGCTTCTGGTGCTTCTGTGAGCTCTCCTTCTCCTTCAGAGCTATGCTATGTCCCAGCCTTCCCAAAGCTGCAAAGCCTCAAGGGCTAGATGGAACTCTCTTCCCTTCAGGTCCCACAGTGCCTTGTTCCAAGTAGAATGCTCCTCTTTGCAATGCAGGATCAGGCTTTGTCACCAGGGCCCAGAGGCAGCACTGCTTGGCCTCTCAGTGATCTAGAGTCCTTTGAGGAAAGAGTTTCTTCCAAGATTATTTCCAGTCCTTTTCCAGACCCTTTGGTGTGCTGGTAAATAGCTCTACAAAAAAGAAAAGAAAAAGGAGCCCTGATTTGTAGTGTTTGTCAATTTCTGTGGTGTACATATTCCCATCAGCATATTTCAAGCTGTCGGTACAATGTCACTGAACACAAAGTTGAACAGAGATGCTTATAAACTGCTCTGAGCCGGTACAAGTCAGCTTTAGCATGCTCCTACTTGGGGCCTGGCCAGAGATCAGATATTAAGACATCATTCATTCATTCAATAAATATTTAATGAGTGCCTGCTATGTGCCAGTTATTATTCCCTGATACAGGAATCCAGAAGTAACCAAAGTAATTAAAGTACTTGCTAAGGTGGATTTCATATTCCAATGGAGGAGATAACCCATAAAGAAATAAATAATAGATCAGTTCATAACATGTGATAATTAAAAGGTAAAACCAGGTAAAGAGCTACAGAGTGACAGATGATCTGTTTTAGAATGGGTAATCAGGGCCTCTTTTAGGGGGTCACTTATTGAGTCCTGAAGGGTGTGAAACCTGTAAATATCTGGAATGAGCACAGGCAGAGGAAACAGCAAGAGCAAAGGCCCTAAGAAGGGACGGTCCCTGATGTGTTCATTAAGGGGACCCATGTGGCTGAAGTGGAGTGAGGGAGGGGGTAGTGTCAGAAGAGCAATCAGAGAGGGGCAGACCATTGCAAAGTGTGGATTTTATTGTGATGGGAAATCACTGGAGGGTTCCAGCAGAGGCATAGTCTCATTTACTTTCCTTTTTCTTTCTTTTTTTTTTTTTTGAGATAGAGTTTTGCTCTTTTGCCTAGGCTGGAGTGATGTGGCCTGATCCTCACTGTAAACTCCGCCCCCCAGGTTCAAGCAATTCTCCTGCCTCAGCCTCCCAAGTAGCTGGGATTGTAGACACTCGCCACCACGCCTGGTTAATTTTTTTTTTTTTTTGTATTTTTAGTAGGGATGGGGTATCGCCATGTTGGCCAGGTTGGCCTGGAACTCCTGACCTCAGGTGATCCACCCACCTCGGCCTCTCAAAGTGCTAGGATTACAGGCGTGAGCTACCACGTCCGGCCTCATTTACTTTTCAAAGAGATCATTCTGGTAGCTGGGGAGGAGGTGCAAATTGACAGTTTTCTGAGGTGGAAGCACAGAGGTTACTTAGGAGGCAACTGCAGTTGTTCAGGCTGGAGAAGATGCAGTGGTGGTGGCAGTGGAGGTGGTGCAAAACGGATGGATTCTGGGTAGCTTCTGATGCTTGATGTGGGGTTTAAGAGTCAGGGAGAAGTCAAGAATGCTCTAGGATTTTTTATTTTGTGCAATCAGGGGAACATTGGTCCATTTCCTGAGATGGGGGAGCAGCCATTGTGGGAAAGAAACAAAAGGTCAGTTTGGAACATGTTAAGTTTGAGATGCCTATGAAAAGCCTGAGCTGGTGACATAATCTGGGAGTCACCATTGTGGATAAACTTAAAGTCATGGGAGTGGAGGAGGTCACCAGGGAGTGAAGAGAAAGGCCTAAGGACTGAGTCCTAGAAACCTCAACATTTAGAGATTGGGAAGAGGAGAAGTTTCTCCACTGAGAAGGAGTGGTCAGCGAGGTTGGAAGCAGTATGAAAGAAGTGCTCTAAAATAAAAAGCAGTGTATCAGTCACACCAAATGTTGCTGAGAGGTGCAGGAAGGTGAGGCCTTGGCTCTGGCAGCATCAAGGCCCTTAATGACCTTGACAAGCAGGGTTCTCAAGGAGAAGTAAGGATGAAAGCCATCTTCAGTGGATGGCAGCAAGAACGCGGGGAGGGAAAGTGGAGTCAGGGAATATGAATGTGGAGTGCTTTAATTAGGGGAAATACCAGAGTAGTTTGGTAACTGGAAGCCAACATGGGTCAACAGAGGAAGAAAAGGAGAGATCAGTGATGCTAGAAAAAAAAATCTTGTCTCTCTGCCCCCAGAGACCCACCTGCAAAATTCCACTTCTTGCAGAATCCTGTGACCAATGCATGCCATTTTATGCAAACAGATGATTGGGAGGACCTGTGAGTCACTAATGCAGCAGACACAATCAAACTTCAAATCCTAATTTCGGTTCGGCTGGCACCCTTGCCACATTCCCACTGCCAAGGCGGTGATGAAGATCATTGTTCATCACTGTATCTTAAGCGTGTCTGGCTGAGAAGAGGCCCCAGCGGCACACGGTGAGTGGGTGTTGAAGGAATACCTGTCTCTGTCACCTTAGTAATGAGAGTGAGAGACCGGTGGTGCCAGAACACATGGGGTTTAAGGCTTGTAATGGGGAGAATCCTAACAGAAGGCATCTGGTGCTCTCTGACATCTCTCTGCAGGAGTTTTCCGGGTGGGGATGGGGGATGGTGGAGAGGAAAGCCTTGTCCAGGGTATTCTCTTGGACAGATCACAGCCCTGGACTAGCTGGCCCTTGGGGCTTTCTGAAGCAGCAGAGGGATCTGGTTGGGATAGGGAAGTCCTGCTCACTCTGTCCTGGTGGGGAAGCCACCAGCCTCTGCCTTTGGAACCCCTTCATGAGAAACCTTTGGGCTCATCCTGGGTCAGGTTGAAGGGGAAGGAAGGTGGTTACTTTCAACCCTGAATTCTGCAGCAGGTGCGTCCTCATCAATCCCTGCACTACATAAGATTTTGAGGAGTGGCCTTCAGCAGGATTAACTGAACGTCATCCACATCAGATTGAGTCAGAGCCACGTCCTGCATGTGTGTGCACGCACGTTCAGAGCATCTTAGTAACTGCCTTCGGATAGGGACTGATGAAACATTTAGGTAGTGAGTGACTGGATAATATTTTGTCATATTCATTCATATTTCTGCCCCCACCCATCCTTTCCCTGGATTCAATCAGGTAGCAGGCTTCGTGCCTCCCTCCTTCAAGTGAGGTATGGGGGAGGGAGGGAAGCAGGAGAAACTTGCAATTTTCCTGGCTTTTGTTTTCTAAAAGCTAGAGACCAGAAAGAGGATAGAGGTAGGTGGGAGCTTGGAGGAGCAGGAGGATGAGAGGTGCTTCCTCCCAGGTACAAAGGAGGATTGTCCAGGCTGGGGGTGCACAGAACAAGGTTGGTTGGCTGCATGACTCAAATCCTGGCTCTGCCACCTAGAAGCCATGTTATCTTGGACTAATTACCTTAACTTTTCTAAGCCTAAAAATGAGACAGTAATAATGCCTACCTCATTGATGTGTTGTTCTAGCATTGTGGTTTTAGTCCCAATGTTCTGGGTTGTTGATATTAAGTTTTGGAGGTCCCCGAGACACAAAGCTGCCTACCTAAATTGGATGGGAAAAAAGTCAAACAAGAAAGCACATCTCTTCCTGGCTTTATGCCCTCTGACTCCTTTGCAAGTCAAGACCAGAAGATACCAGACCTCAAATATTTCCCATCATTTCATTAGCTCTGTCAAGACAGAATGGACTTTTCTAGGGCACCTGTTAGGTGTCCAGTCATTTATTATTGTTACTTTCATCTCCATTATGGGGATTGGCTGGGCTCAGCTAGTTGATTCTCTCTTAGGATTTATTTACATGTCTGACAGTTGAGGCTGACTGTTGGCCGGGACCTTAGCCGGTAGGAACATCTCCATGTGGCTTGAACTTTCTCACAGAATGATGGATTGGTTCCAAGGGTGAGCATTCCGAGAAAGAAAGACAGGTGGAAACAGAATCACCTTATGTAACTTTGGAAGTCCCACAGGTCACTTCTGCTGCATTACATGCAAGGCATGGGTGATTAGGCTTCACCTCTTAATGAGAGGAGTGCCAAAGAATCTGCAGAAATATTTTAAAACCACCAGACCTTTCTAAGTATGCATCATTGGGGATTACAGGCGTGAGTCACCGTGCCCAGCCCCAAATTAGCACTTTTAAAAAAGTGACATCTAGGCTAGGTGCGGTGGCTCACGTCTGTAATCCCAGCACTTTGGGAGGCCGAGGCGGGTGGATCACAAGGTCAGGAGATCGAGACCATCCTGGCTAACGTGGTGAAACCCCATCTTTACTAAAAAATAGAAAAAATTAGCTGGGCGTGGTGGTGGGTGCCTGTAGTCCCAGCTATTCGGGAGGCTGAGGCAGGAGAATGGTGTGAACCTGGAAGGCAGAGCCTGCAGTGAGCCGAGATCGCGCCACTGCACTCCAGCCTGGGTGACAGAGCGAGGCTCCATCTTAAAACAAACAAACAAACAAACAAAAAGTGACATCTAATAATACAAAATGGGAACTATTAGAGTACATTTTGTAAATATGGGTAACCTTCATGAAACTTTTGTTTCTTACATCTCTATCCATCAGAGGTTTTCAATTGGGGGCTATTTTACCCCCCAGGAGGCATTTGGCTGGAGACAATTTTGATTGTCACAGCTGATGGTGGGAGATGCTGCTAGCATCTAGTAGGTAGAGGTCAGGGACGCTTCTAAACATTCAACAATTTTTGCAAAAACTGCCCACCCCTGCCCAACAAGTAATTCTCCAAATCAAAATTTCAATAGTGCCGGGATTCAGAAATCTTGATCTATGTCTGTATCTATATCTGCATATCTGTATTTCTCTATGTATACTGGGTGGTAATGTAAAATGTATTTCATCCTGTGGGTTGCAGTTGGAAAGTTTGAGAGCCCCTGGCCTAGAAGTCTCTTCATGAGTCCAGCTCCTGGACCTTGTTTTGCCCCCAACATTTGCTCATTAGCCCCAGTTAGTATCTATCCTTGCTCAGATGATTTGGATTTATGATTTGTTTTCTTCTGTTTTTTTTTTTTATTGTGAGGTCTCCCAAAATAGTACTTATCTCAGGAGAGTTGAAGCATCTCATAATGTACCCTCGAGAGAGAGTCCTCTAATACCTCTTACCCCTGGCTCAGAGAGGTTTGCGCTTTCCTGATGGCTAATTCTAAGTCTCCATTTTCCCTGTTTCCTCACACTAGATAATGCTAATCACTAATACTGTTGGCTATTAGTTGAGCATCTCCTATATGCCCAGTACTTCTCAGTTCCATGCATTGGCTCATTTATTTCTCATAGCAACTTTGTGAAGAAGATTCTGTTATTCTGCCAGTCTTACCAATCAGGAAACGGAGGCTGAGAGAGGTTAAATCACCTGTCTGGGACCACATAGCTGGCAAGTAGCAGAACCAGGATTTGAGTGCAGTTCTTTCTGACCTCAAGCCCAAGTCCTAATGACCAGGCTGTACTACTACTCATCTGAGCTATGTTTTGGGCATCATAATCTGGGGTTGAAACACATCTGTCACATAGAAAGATCTAGTAAGAGAAAACATTTCTCATTTGGGGCCAGGCAGTGTGGAGTCTTGTTCGGGCTCTCCCTCACACTAGCTATGTGACCTAAGAAAGAAATCTTTTAGAGTGTCATTTTCCTCCTCTTTCGGGTGGAGATTATTGTACCTGTTCAGCCTGTCACATGAAAACCGTAATGGGGCAACTCTACGGACATGGAAACTCTTGGGTCAGTTCTGTGACCAGCCATCCAGCCACCTTTCACAGATCTCACCTTGAAACTCCCTGCTTGAATCCTCATTGCTGGCCAGTTGTCAGGGCCCCCTAACCACCCTCCTAGCCTGGAGTCCCTCCTTCCACCTTTCTCTTTTGCTGCCCAGTGGACCCCATGAAACACGACTCTCCCTCTTCTATGGCAAATCTTAGGCTCTCCACATATGATGGTCCGCTTACATTGGTGGGGCTCCTTCTGCTGCCTTGATCTGCCTCTGGCTTCCTTTCCCAGCCCCATCTTCTCCTCTTCCTCATCATGCTTTGTCTCCTCTGCTCTCCTTCTTGCCCTCTCTACTTGGCCACATGTTTTTTTTTTTGACGGAGTCTTGCTCTGTTGCCCAGGCTGGAGTACAGTGGCATGATCTTGGCTCACTGCAACTTTCTTCTCCCAGGTTCAAGTGACTCTCCTGCCTCAGCCTCCAGAGTAGCTGAGTTTACAGGCATGTGCCACCACGCCTAGCTAATTTTTGTATTTTTAGTAGAGATGGGGGTTTCACCATGTTGGCCAGTCTGGTCTCGAACTCCTGACCTCCGGTGATCCGCCCTCCACGGCCTCCAAAGTGTTGGGATTACAGGCGTCAGCCACCATGCCCAGCCAGCCACATCTTTTAGACCCATCTCAGATGCCACTTCCTCCATGAAGCCTTTCTGATTCTGTGCAAATGGACATGAACCCTTGGATTCCCAAAGCCCTTTATTGGTATGCCTACAATGGTGCTTAATAACTTCCATCTACTGAACGAGTACCATGTGCCAGGTACTGTACTAAACATGCTACATCCCAAGTGTAACTGATCTTCATGACAACCTTTTAAGATAAGTATTATTCTCATTTTACAGAATAAGAAAACTGACCCTCTCAGAGGATAGGTGACATGCCCAAGAAGACACAACTAATAAATGGGAAAATCAGGATTGTCACCCAGTTCTAGCTGATTCTATGGTTCTAATACTTAACTCGTGTGTTACACAAACGTCTTTCTACCTTGTATGTAAGGTTTTTCTAAATTAATTTTTTTTTTGTAGAGATAGGGTCTTACTGTGCTGCCCAGGCTGGTCTCAAAGTACTGGCCTCAAGCAATCCTCTTGCCTCAGCCTCCCAAAGTGCTGAGATTACAGTTGTGAGCCACTACATCTGGCCATTTTGAATGACTGTACAAGCTCCCCTTTCAGAATGAAATTTTCATGAGAGCAAAGACAGGGTTTGCTCAAGTCCTTGGCTCCAAGCTTTGTGTAGGTGTTTAAGAATAGCTTGTAGAATGAATGAATGAAAAAACAAATGAGTGAATGAAGTACTGTACAGGTGTCAGTGGTTGATTGGGTTTCAGGTGCTGTTTGGTGAGGACATAGCATGCTTCTGACAGTAGTGGCTGACACAATATTTGAGAGCATTCACTAGGTTTTAGCATTTTCCTCTGCTCCCAAGCAGTTTTGTAAATCTCTTGTGAAGATGCTGTTTCTCTGGATAAGGCCATGAGCAAGGGCCAAAGCTGTTTGTCTTACTAATCCCAATGAAGTTGTCTCCAAAGATAGCTTATTTGAGGACTGTGCAATGAGGAGGGGAGAACAAAAGCTGGAGTGACAGATCCACAGAGCTTAGCTATTGTCTCTGGCTTAGTACAGATAATAGACAGAGCCCTAGAGAGGGCCAGGGACTTAGGGGCTGAGCCAGAATCAGACGGCAGGCCTTCAGACTCCATCCCCACTTAGGAGCACAAGGGAGAGCACTAACTATGGAAACACCAGGGTTGCCAGGCAATGAGTCCCAGATGACATTCATCAGATGCCACTTCTTACAGGAAGCCCTCCCTGACCAGAACTGCTCCATCAATTTAGAGGTAGGACCCCCTGCCATGTGCTTCCCATAGCACTCTATTCTGCTATTATAGCATTTTCACAGTCATGGCAGGGTAGTACACATTTATTCACTCAAGAATATTTAATGAACACCTGCAATGTGTCAGGTACTACATGAAGTGCTGAGAATACACAACAGTGAGCAAAACAGACAAGTATCCCCACTCTCATGGAATATACATTTCTAGTGTGTGTGTGGGGAAACAGACAATACACATGTAAATAAATTTAAAAAACATATGTCAGGTGGTGATAAGTACTATGGAGAAAAATTAAGTGGGAAAGGGCAATAGGGAGTGCTGGACAGTGTTGGCAGTAGGGAAGTCACTTTTAAACTGGACAGTCAGAGAAATTGGATGATCACCGAGAAGGTGACGTTTGAGCAAAGAGGAGAAGGAGGTGATGGAGGAAGCCACATGGAAAGAAGGGGCTCTAGGCAGAGGGGACAACAAGTGCAAAGTCCCTGAGCTGGGAGTTGTGAGGCTCCCCCTGCTCCTATCATTTGAAGAGTAGCAAACTGGGATGGTAGGAAAGAAGATCAGAGAGGGAATAACGGCAGGTCATTCCTGTGTGCCTCCTCCTCACCCCAACACCCACACTTCAGTGAATTAGCTTGGACACTTAACCTCTGACTCCAGCCAAGTCGGCTGGAAGTCAGCCACTCATTGCCCAAGGGAATGGCTGTCAACGGGAAGCTGAAGAAAAAAGTGTTAAATTCTCGGCTCTTAACTTTCAAAAGGCAGGTCCAGGTATATGCTGGGAAAACTGTGGAAGGATGCTAATTCTTCCAAATCCAACCAATCTTGGGGGGCAACCTCCTTGCAAGAGCCTGGAGCACCTCACCATCACCCCCATCCCTCCAATGGGAGATGGAGCCTGACACTGGGGTCTCACCAAGTGAGGACTCCAGTGGGCCACCCTCGACCTTTGACGTACTTGAAGGGATTGCTTGCTGACCTGCTGCCTCTCACCCAGGCTGAGTTCCCTGAGCCTGGGTCTTGGTCTCCTTCCATGTTGTGTTCACATGTCTAACACGGGGCCAGATTCATCACTCTTGTATGTTCTCTCTGGCTTCTTCTATATATTGAGGAAGCCATATTTGTTGAAAAGTTTATAACTTGGGTTCCATGTGTCCTTTGGGAGATTTAGTGGGGTGGGAATAATAGTGAAGTCTGAGCTTGCTATGTTCATTTTTCTTTAGCTTTTATTACATTCTTAAAGGAACTGCTGATTCAGGAAAAGTTGAGAACTGCTGGAATGGAGGATATACAAGGTCCCCCATAGTTAATAAAAATAGTGTCTACTCTGTGCCAAGCTCTTTCATATTTTGTCTCATTTATTATTCATCCCAACCTTGTGAAGTAGGTGCTAACTGCATCCCCAATTTACAGACAAAGTGGTTGGCCTCAAGAGGGTAAGTGCTTGACTTGGGTAGGAGAACTGGGCCTTGAATCCAGGTGCATGCTCAGGGCCACTGTCCTGGTCCCCTCCTCCATCTCTTCTGACACAGGATGTGCTAATCCTAACACATGTATGCTTCCCTTACCCATTTTGGTTTTGTCACCTGGAATGTTCCATAACTTTTATTAAATGTTTAAATGTTATTTTTAGTTTGGACTGATGACCTTTTTAAGTAGGACGCGTCTTCATGCTGTAGGACAATTTTTTTTTTTTTTTTTTGAGACAGTGAGATAACTCGTTCTGGGAGTTATCTTGGCTCACTGCAATCTCTGATTCCCAGGTTCAGGCGATTCTCCTGCCTTAGCCTCTCGAGTAGCTGGGATTACAGGTGCATGCCACCACACCTGGCTAATTTTCATATTTTTAGTAGAGACAGGGTTTCACATGTAGGCCAGGCTGTTCTCGAACTGCTGGCCTCAAATGATCCACCCACCTCAAATGATCCACCCAGCCTCCCGAAGTGCTGGGATTACAGGTGTGAGCCACCGCACCCAGCCAACAAAATTCTTTTACTCCGTGATAAATTTATGTCTTTCTTCTTCACGGTGGACCCTAAGTCCTAAAACCTGGAACCTGACCAAAAAAACCTGAATTGTTTTGTCTCTATATCCAGATTTTCCAAATTTCATACATCCAAGTAAATAACTGAAGAATGACTACCTCTGTTAATAGCTACTGTTCATGGGATGCTCACCGAGTGCCTGGCATGGTGTCAACTGTTTTAGCCTCATGATCTCATTTGATCCCCCAATGTCCCTATGAAGTAATTAGTATTATTATCTCTATTTTATAGTTAAGGAAATGGAGGTTTAGACCCATGATGTAAGTTGCCCAATGTCACACAGCTACTAACTGGCAGAGGTGGAATTTGAGTCCAGGTCTGGAAAATTAACTAGTATTCCACTTGCCAAGCCACTGGCCTCTTGACTGGGGTTGGCAGATTTATTCCTGTGCATGCTTCAGTGGTGACAATGACCCAGCAGTCTGGGTGGCTGGAGAGGAAAAAGTAGGGCTGCTTTGCTGCTAGTTGGGAGATCAGAACAGAGAGGACCTGTCTGCCTGAGGGGCTCTTGATGAACTCTGGGTCCTCCTAGGGCCTGGCTACAAGGAAGTGACTTGGAAAGGCCAGCAAAATGTAGACTCTGGCTAGGGCCAGATCTGGACCCTAGCACCCTCTAGGGGATGTAAGCCACTACTTGGCCAGTCTTCCTTCTGGAAAGAAACAGGAGGCTGCTACCGCCTGTCTATGCTGCCTGGGTGACCTCCAAACACCAGTAATGAATGAGATCATCAGAACTGAGCAGCTCAGGAAATGCCTTTGGTGCCTTGTGGCTTCAAATATCCAAGGTCCAAATTATAACTTGCATCTGCCCAGTGATTTGCATTTCGGTGTTTATACTACAATGATCTCGTTGAATCCTTTGTGTGTCCTGGTGGGCTGTGATGATCATGTCCATTTGCTAGACCAGAAGAGGCAAGATGAACTGCCCAAGGTCATGCAGAGCCAAGACTTGAACCAAGGCCCTACTGACTCCAAATTCCATTTGCTTACACTAGACCAGTGATTTTTAAACATCATTCTGTGGAACCCCAGGGTGATTGGGGCAGGCCAGAGCAAGTGTCTCAGGAAGAGGAGGGGGCTGAGGAGGCTCTGTCTTCTCTCCACTCCACTATGGGCTGATCTTATATCAGATTTCTGTGTAAGATTTGTTAGAAGATTTGTGATCCTAACACAATGTTTTCAGAACTTCCCCAAATGATCCCTTGTAATCCGGGAATGGAGTTGGGCCTTTTCTTTTCCTAGGGCCCCCTTTTCTCTATTCAGGCAAGAAGAGGACTGCTCTCTGTTGGAGGATGTACTTAACTACAGGATGGTAGCAGAGGGGAGTGTAAAAGGTACTGGACAAAGCACAGGGGAATGTAAAAGGTACTGGACAAAGAGGCAGAAGACCTGGGTTCTACAGCTTTGGTGTGACCCAGTCAAGTTATCTACCTCAGTCTCCCCATGTGTAAAATTGAGGGAGTTGGCCTAGAAAATTACTAAAATCCAGTTCAGAGCATATAAACCATGGATAGTGAGATCTTACACAAGGGTACGGCATCTAAAATTGAATGAAAATGTAATTTTTTTGGGTATGTGCGTTTTTATGGAAACAAGAGTTTATAGCCTTCATCAAAGTCTTAAGGGGGTTTGTTATACAGAATCTCTGGCTTCCTAGGATTTTTTTTTTTTTTTTTTGGACGGAGTCTTGCTCTTGTCACCCAGGCTGGAGTGCAATGGTGTGATTTCGGCCCACTGCAACCTCCGCCCCCTGGGTTCAAGCGATTCTCCTGCCTCAGCCTCCCGAATAGCTGGGATTACAGGTGCCCACCATCACACCCAGCTAATTTTTTGTATTTTTAGTAGAGACGAGGTTTCACCCTGTTGGCCAGGCTGGTCTTGAACTCCTGACCTCAGGTGATCCACCCGTCTCAGCCTCCCAAAGTGCTGGGATACAGGCGTGAGCCACTGCACCCAGCTGGTTTTCTTTTTCTTTTTCATTTTTTGACAGAACTGCTGGGCAATCTTGTTTCTCCTTTTGGGGATATCAAGTTGTAAGAATGTTATGAGGAAGGCATTTGCAATAAGGAAACTAGGGTAATACACAAAGATAAGCAGAACTAAAAGATGGAAGCTACAGGAAGGAGTAAGAGACTGTGAGTAACCTGACAATCTTGTTTGTGCCCCTGGATCCAGCCATACCTGACACCCCTATACTTTTCAACTACATCAATCACTGGCTCTTTCCCCTTTAAGTATTTTCTCTCTCAATCACCTACAGAATGAATGATCGATGTGCTAATATAAGAAGCTAATATAAGAAGAGGTTCTTGCCATTTGCAAAATTATGAAGCTCAACTTAGAAAAGCAAAGTAGAAAGAAAAAAAGGGATGGGATGGGGAAAGAGCGTTCCTCCTAGGCTTTTCTGAATCTCTGAAGAAAAATGTTTCATATTTTGCTCAGTGTCCTTTATTCTCTTTTCAAACTAGGGGCTTTCAGAGGCAGCAAAGACCTTAGAGTCAACCCCACCATTACACAGATGGGGAACCAAGATCCAGAGAGGGAAGTAAGTCTCTGCTCTTCATACAATAAATCAGTAGTAGGACTGAGAATAGAACCCAAGTTATCGACTCCAAAGAATGCTCCACCTTTCTGTGTGACCTTCCTCAGTGCTTTTTTCCAGGCAGGGTCACAAGTCAGCAGAGCTTGGGAGGGTTCTTGTGACCCTGTATGTTGCTGGGCCCCAAGGATCCATATCTTATCCAGAAACGTCTGCAGTTTGGATGTCTTTTCAAGTTCTGTGGGCACAGGCAAACAATCAGTGGAGTGCTGGCCTGGGAATGCAAAGGGGAGGGGAAGAGAACCAGCCCCTCTCTCTGCCTGAGCTTCATCATCTCTCAGGAAACAGGCCCATTTAGGGGACTGGCCGGGGAACCCCAGCTGGGGTTGGGTCTAGGGATCAGGACCAAGCCAGACATTGCTCAGTGTTGGTCATAGCAGGAAGGAGCCGCAGGAGGATTCAGATTCTGCTAAGGGTCAAAAGCAGGTAAGCAGGATTTACTAGGCAAGTCCAGGGCGTCACGTTCAGCCACAGGGCCAGATTGGTGCAGCCCTGTAGGTCAGTAACCGCAAAGGCGTAAATGGGACCTAGGGGAGCCAGCACGAATTGTCCTCAGGACGTGGTGAGAGCGGCTCTTCTGGGGTGGAGACTGGAGGGCAGGGGAAAGGAAAGTGAAGGACCCTAAGACCTAGGACCGGGTCAAATCCGAAGCGGAAGGAAGAGGAAACGCAAGGCTCTGCCTGCCGCTCGTCCACAAACCACTCAAAGCCGAACAGGAGAAATGACCTTTAATGTCGACTTTGTTTCCAACCCCACCAAAGTGCTATCCTTCAGTGAAGTACAAGGAGGGGCTTGAGAGGTACGAAGTCACTACACACACAACGCCCCCGGCTGCCTCCTGGGCGCACAGTCGCCGTGCCCTCACAGGGCGGCCCCACGCACACACACAAGCGGAACACACGCACACCGCACAGACACACTCACGTGCACCCACGGTTAAATACAGGTAGAGAGGGACTCGTTTATATATACACAGAGGGAGAGAGAGAGGTAAATCCCGGCGGCGTCGGGTCCCCCAGGCTCTCAGCATGCTCGGCCCGGCTTTCCGCGTGGTACCTGGCACCCATGCCCCTGCCAGAAAAGCAGCTGCCCCTCTCCCCGGCCCTCCCCCCGGTTCCCCTTGGGGCGCGCGTCTACCCGGCGTGGACGCTCCCCTCCCCCCTCCGCCCCGCCCTCCCCTCCCCCCCACGATGTTTTCCTCCCCAGGGAAAGAAAGCTGCGCACGGGGGCCCTAAAACTGCCCGGGCGCCAGGGGCATGTTGCTTTTGAAGCCCGGCTGCCCGTTGGCCACGTCGGCCGCGGCCTCGCAGCCTCCGTTGCTGGCGCCGCCGTCGGTCCCGGGGCTCTCGGGCTCGGTCAGGAGCTTGAAGGTGAAGAGCGGGCCCGAGTCGTGGCGGCCGCGGCGGCCGGGGGGCTCAGGCGCGGGCAGGCTCAGGAGGGCGCCGGGCGCCTTCCACTCGGGGAAGGCGCACAGCTCGACTGGCGGCGGCGCGCCGCGGCCCAGGTAGCCCGGGCTCGGCGAGGCCGAGGGCAGGGTCCGCTGGCTGCCGCTCAGGCAGCTGCCGCTGTCGTCCAGAGAGTCCTTGCGCGACTGCGAGCGCTCCAGCGAGCCGCCGCGCGTCCACGGCCGGTAGGTGTAGGCGCAGCCGCCCAGGCGACGGCGGCGGCGGCGTCTGCGGCGGCCGCGGCACTGGCACCCGAGGATGCGCATGAAAGCGCGCTTGAACTCCTTGCTGGAGCATGGGTAGATGATGGGGTTGAGGCAGCTGTTGAAGTAGCCCAGCCAGAACACCACCTTGAACACGGCGTCGGGGGGCTTCAGGGTGGAGAACAAGGAGCCTGCAGTGGGGAGGGGGGTGGGCACGGGCAGAAAGACAGCAATTTGTAAGTAGTCAAGCTCTCGCCCCAATATGCTTCTCCTCAACATTGTCAACCCGCAGCGTTCCTGCCGCCAGGCCTTTCCCCGAGCCAGTTCCTCTGCCCGGAATACTTCCCTTTGCATTTCAAAATGAATGAGTCCTACATTCATTTTTAGGGCCAGCCTCAATAACTTCGCCTTTGTCCATGAAACCTTTCTTGATCTAGTTAAACAGCATCTAAGCTCCTATAATTTCCTCCGGCAGCACTTGCCACCTTCAATCTAAGTGATAACAATAATCGCCCACAATTGCACATCTCTTTTGGGTCAGGCACTGTGCTAGGTGCTTTCCCGATATTAGTTTATCCTTCACAAAACGTCATGAAGTAGATGCCGACTTATTTCCGTGGAAAACAGAAGGTGTATTAAAGACCTAAATGTGAAAGGTAACGTTTTAAAGGTAAAAGAGAACAACATAAAAGACTATTTTTTTGATCTAGGGGTGAAGAAAAACAATAATTCAAAAGGACGAATCATGAGGCAAGAATCTGAGAAGATATTTACAATGACCAAAACAGTCAAGGGATTGATATTTAGAATATGTAAGGAACTCTTACAAATCAGCAAGAAAAAGTGTTCCCAGTAGAAACGTGGGCAATGGAAAGTAGCAGGAAATTTACAAAATAGGAAGCGCAAGGGCTAATGAACATATGAAAAGATAATCAAAATATTAGGCAATCAAATAAAAACCGCAAAGAGTGCAGTGGCTCATGCCTGTAATCCCAGCACTTTGGGAGACCAAGGCAGGAGGATCACTTGAGCCCAGGGGATTGAGACCAGCCGGGGCAGTACAGGGGGACCCCATCTCTACAAAAGAAAGCATTAACCAGGCGTGTTGGTGCGTGCCTGTAGTCCTAGCTACTTGGGAGGTTGAGGCAGGAGGATCCCTTGAGCCCAAGAGTTCAAGGCTGCAGTGAACTATGATCGTGGCACTGCACTCCAGCCTGGGTGTCAGAGCAAGACCCTGTCTCTCCAAAAACAACAACGAAAACGAAAACCACAAAGGGACATACCTGATAGGCTGGCAAAAATTAGGAAGCTGCATAGTTCCAAGTTCACACAGGGGTGTGGGGTGTGGGGACACGAGGAGTTTTGTGCATGGCTGGTGGGGGCACAGGCTGTACACACATCCTGGAGATGACTCTCCTAGCACTTGGTCTAAGTATACATATACCTTGTGACCCAGCCATTTTGCTCCAGGACACAGATCTCAATGAATTTTCACACAAGTCCATAAGGGTTCATATATGAGGGGGCTTATGGCAATATTGTTTGTAGTGACAGGAGGTGGGAGACAACCTGGATGTCCCTCCCTGGGAAAAGTAGAATGGGGTAGATGCATTCTTAGATATTATGCAGCATTTAGAGGCCCAGGGTGACATGTCCACATGACCACGTGGAAAGATCTGAAATACATGGTTCTTTGTGAAAAAAGTAGGAAATAGAATGAGATTTATGACATAATACCATTTAAGTAGCTCACCCAACAACCACATGCATTTTGCAAAAACACATTCAAATTAACAAAAACATATTAAAGGCAGAATGCGTAGGGGTGGAGGCAGAGGGAAATGGGAATGGGAATAAAAGGAAATAAATCAATATAATAAGAGAGAGGCCTGGCATAGACTCATGATGATGAGATGTTATGAATAAGAAACATGATTAACTCACTCCTCTGAATGTGAGATCCCGAAACATTTTATGGCAATATTAAATTAAAAACAATTTCCATTTTAAATATAAGTCAGCTGAAACTTGGAGAGGTTAAATGACTTGCCCCAGGTCACACAGCATGCTTGTAATATATCTGGGATTTAGACTAAATTCTATTTGAATAAAAATGTGTTTTTTTTTAAAAAAGATGCAATTAATAATACTCTGTGTAAAATGAGAAAATATAAAAATGCAAAAAGAAAAACTATTTTAAAAGCACATATAACTCTGCAGTGCCAAAATACCATATTTTGGTGTGTATACTTTCAGATTTTTCCTCTTGTATATACAAATTTAAATATCTTAAAAAATGGAATACTTTCTAGAACATTTTGTACCTTCTAACCATGTCTCTGTCCCTGCCACCTGGCTTGTGGCATATTTTGTATTCCTGACTTCTCAGACTGAGCTTCCCAAGGGCCTGGTCTTTGGGATCATCACTGAATCTATTTGTTAAAAGAAGAGCCAACACTCTTAGAGCATATCTGAATGGGAGGGATCTTAGCAACTGCCAAGTCCAACTAGTTTGCAGGTGGAGACACCAAGAGCTAGAGAGTAGCTGGAAATCTCTGAGGTGGTTGGCACAGATGCCACAAGGATTCCCATCTTTGATTTTGGATTGCTCTTGAATTTCTTCTCTGTAGCATTTCACTTTCTTGATTATTTGAGATTTGGCCTGTTTCAAACCTCAAATAATCAAGAAGAAGAAATACAGGAGCCTGACTCCTAATTCTCTGCCCAGTAACTCAGTAGTGGCTGCTGGGGGGCAATGGCTGGGCTCCTGGTGCAGGAGTAAGTCAGCCAGGAGTTCAACTTAGAAAGAGGGTTATCCATACCTGGATGTAAGTGCCAAGTATAAGTACTGACCTCTTTTTAGGTTGGGGGAAATGAGGAAGTGGGCTACTTTCTAGGTTTGGTCTAGGTGAGACAAGGGAGGGCAGTATCTTGTGACCCGATTTGTGACAAGACTCACACCATTAGATTTGGGTCTCACCATTGGAGCTATTCTTTTGGATTAAGACTCTGTACAGAAGGCCCCAGCTGAAATGCAACTATGGTGTATGAGCACCTAGTATTCCCTGATGTGGGGAGTTGTCTCTGTCCACAGGGATGGGCTTATTTCTGTCACTGAGTCTGAAGAACATAGGAAACTGGCCTTGACAAAATGGGAAACTGGAGAATAAATTTTGGAGAGGGCCAGACATGGTTGTTCAAGTCCGTAATCCCAGCATTTTGGGATGCCAAGGCAGGAGGATAACTTGAGACCAGGAGTTTGAGACCAGCCGGGGCAACATAGTGAGATTCCTGTCTCTACAAAAAAGAAAATTTGGGGAAGAAGTAGAGTGAGGGAGGTAAAGTTTCGAAGACTTGTGCATTACACAGGGATGAGTGTGTATACAGGCAGCACATTACTTTGCATGAGGACACACAGGGCCCAGGATGGAGGCTGGAGCCATGGCCCGAGGTGGGATCCTGTAATCCCAGCGCTTTGGAAGGTTAAGGTGGGCAGATCGCTTGAGACCAGGAGTTCGAGACCATCCTGGCCAACATGGCAAAACCATGGACAGGATCTAGAGCAGGAAAGCATGTTTGTTGAGGAAAAAATTGTAACTTTGTTTGGTGCCAACCCCATTGAAGGTGGTTGTGAAATAGGCGATAAATGGATTAATGGGGATGCAACCTGAGAAACTGGCTCTTTTAAAGGTTACACAAATATCAATAATGCTAATAGCTAAGATTCATCATAGCCAGCATTTATCTTGTGTGTGTGCTCTGCAGGTCCTGTGCTAACTCTTCACATCACTAGCTTATTTAATAATTATAATCGGAAGGTACCAGTGAGGAAGGCACTATTGTTGGTCCCATTTTTTTGGATCAAGAGACCAGTATATGATAGTCATAGTTATTTAAATTTTTACATGTCCATTCATTTGTTCATTCATTCATCCGTTCCACAAACACTAAGCTCCTGCTAAGTGCTAGGCATGAGGACAAGCTGTGGGAATGCAGAGATGAGTTTGGGGTGTGGTGTTGCACCATGGCCGCTAAGAGGCCATTCAACAGAACAAATGTACCATTAGGAAGGGGGCATAAATTTTACTTTCCCCCTATGTCTGCGTGGCATACGTTTTTTGGTTGTTCTTCACGTTCATCAGACTGGAAGCACCTTGTCAGGGACAATGATGGGCTAGATTTTTGCCTCTGTTTTCTTACAATGTACCCTCCAAGGACCATGGCCTTGAGAAGTGTTCAGCCAAAGGTGAGGGGGTGATGCCAACTTTTCTCATGGGCATTTACTGCCACATTTTGGGTTTGGGCTCATTACACTGTTTATTCCTCTGAGAAGAAGAAGCCAAGGGCCATTCTTTGCCCTTGGCTGGTTAGGCAGTGTGGTCGAGTGGCTGGAACCCAGAACTTGGGATGACACAGACCCGTATTGAAACCTCTCTTGAGTTATTGGCTGTTCAGCTTTAGAAGAGTTAATTAGCCATCTCAGCCTCAATTTTCCCATCTGTAAAATGGGGACAATATCTATGTCATAGAGTTACTGTGAGCACATGAAAATATCCATGTAAAATACTTGACACAGAGTCTGGCATCTTGAAAATAATAAATAGTGACCATTTTCTAAATATACTTTATATCCTGACCCATTCTCTTCCAGGAACTCAGCTCTGATTAGCCCCACCCAACTCAGGTGGACTTATTTATTCTGCACCCCATAGAATTCATACAAGCAGATCATATTTTGTTAGTTTATTGTTTGCTTTTTCATGTTAAGCCATCCCAGGTCTGGCTGAATCCTAGTTCATCACCCAGATTGTAAATTCCTTCTGGAAAGGAGCTATATCTTCATTTCTTTTCTTTTCCCCTCCAGATTTGTATATTTTTTTTTATTTCAGAAGTAATACATGCTGAATTTAAAAAATACGTATTACAAAAAATCTGTTAAGTCTAGAGTGAAAATACTCCACTTAAGCAGAAGGGATCAGAGTTAACAGTTTTATTTGGAATCCTTCCAGATTTAAAAAAATGGGGTCATACTGCACATACCTTTCCCCAAATTGCTCTCTTTGCTTACAGTATGTAAAAGATATTTCCTTGTCAAAGTACGTGGTGCTATTTCACTTCTCTCCCCACCCCACAAGGGCTGCATTACATCCTACTGTCTGGATAGATGGTAGTTTTATTTAATGCCTTCTCTATAGGTGATTTCCAGTTTTTGGCTATTACGGACTGCAGTGATGAAAAGCCACATGCATTCACTTTTTCATGCACATTTGGGTGTTTCTGTGCAATAAATTCCACATGAGGAATCACTGGGTCATTTCCACATTTAAGCCCTGACAGCCAAATTGCCTTTTGAACTGGTTGTACTAATTTACCCACCTATCAACTGTGCCTGAATCTGACATTTTCCCTACAACTCCCCACCTCTGGGCTCTTTCAGCCTTTTTAATCCTCACTTGTTTGGTAGGTGAACACTGATCTTGCCCTCTTGTTCCATTTGCATTTCATTTTATTTTGTCCTCCTTTGCACCCTGAACAAGTCCTCAGTGACTTCTGACAGGGAGTCCCCTTTTTTATTGGAATGGGACTCCCTGGAATAGAATCCTGGCTCTGGCCATGTGACCTTGGGCCAGTTTCATACTGTCCCTAAGCCTTAGTTCCTCATCAGTAAGATGGGCTAATAATAGTACTGACCTCTCTGATTGTTGTGAGGATTAAGCAAGGTAAAAACATGTAGAGTCCTTATGAGCACTCTGGATCCCAGGTGTCTGTCACTCAGTCAACTCTGCATGAATAGTAATTAACTAAATAATAATTATTGTCCCTGTAAATCCCTGATTGGGCTGGAAATCTAATTTTAGGAAACATATTTGGGGTCTATTTTACTACATGTATCATTTTGGGTGAACTGCTTTCCAATTTTATGCCTGTTTTCTTTCTTCAATTGAATGGTGTGAGCTGGGTCTTTTTCAGCCTTAAAATTCAGAGTTCTGGCTGGGTATGGTGGCTCACACCTGTAATCCAGCACTTTGGGAGGCCGAGGAGGGCGGATTACCTGAGGTCAGGAGTTTGAGACCAGCCTCGCCAACATGGTAAAACCCTGTCTTTACTAAACATACACAAATTAGCCAAAATGCTCGCTTGAACCCAGGAGGTGGAAGTTGCAGTGAACTGAGATCGCTCCATTGCTCTACAGCCTGGTATGTGTCAAATAAATAAATAAATAAATAAATAAATAAATAAATTAATTAATTAATTAATTAATTCAGATCCCTCATGAAGTCAGAGACCAAAGCCTTGCCCATCCCTGCTGGGGCGTGCCTGCTTCCCTAGACTTTCACCACAGCGGGGCAGTGTGGGTCAGGGACTGGACCGCCAGGCTGCCACAGATGCCACAAATTTTTCAGCCCCCTCCTTCCTCCTTCTGCCTCTGCCAGCACAGTAGCTGCTGGGATTAGGGGGGTCCCGTTTGCTGCACTGGCCTGCCTTGGTGGAAACCAAGAAGCTGTCGTTAAGTAACAAGATGCTAAGCCTGTTAGGCATGTAAGAGGATGTGTGACAGGGATTGTTTCCCCTGGGCAGCCAAACAGACCTGTCACTGGAGAAGAGTGTGGTGGGTGAAGCTGCTGGGTGAGGGGAGTAAATACAACAGGAAGTGTGGGTTCCTGGAAGGCCTGGACACTCTGTGCTGGAAGTCAGGGCTGTGCTGGGCTCTTTAACAATGCCACTAACCCCTTGTGCATGTTCCCGAGCCTGGCCCTGAGCCTGCCTCCGCTTCCCTTGCTCATGGAATGTTCCTGATGCTCCTTGCCCTGCCTCTTGGAATCATGGCTTGCCAGGCCTGGGAAGCCTCCTTCCTTAATGGAGGGCCAGTGAGGGTGAGGGGAGTGACTCGCTCAAGGTCACTCAACTGGTGAATGGCAGAGTGGCCACCACGGCCCGTTCAAGTTGCCATTCATTTGCTTCAGCAAATATTTATTGAGGCAGTGGAGTTTAGTGGTTAAGGACCTGCTCAGACATCACAGGTAGGTAGATCTGGGTTCAAACCCTAGCCCTGGCATTCTCAGCTGGGCGACCTTGGAGAAGATCCTTAAGTTTGGTGAGGCTTGGTTTCCTGGAAAATGGGGAGGGTAATAATTATTTTCTGTATGGATGAGGTGAGCTCAGGCTTGGTAAGTACCTGGCACACTGAAAGCAATAAGTATAGCTATGATGACTGCTTTGAGCGCTGCTACTATTACAACTGCCAGCACTGCTGTTACCACCAGTACCACTGCTACCAAGATGAAGAAGGTGGTGAAGCGGATGAGGTCTATGTGCTGTGTGGGCACTGAGACTTACCCTACTGCTCTTTCCAATACCAGCTGAATTATAGTCTCCACGTGGTTCCTGAACCTGCTAAAATTGTGGGCAACATTCCTATATTTTCTTGGTTAGGGTCCATAGCTGTCATCATGGTCTCAAAGGGATCAGTAACCCTCAAAGGGTTGAGACTCCCCCATCCCAGGTCTAAAGCTTGCTAAGCATTCATCATTCTGCCACCTGGACCACCATTTACTCAGCGCTTTTCTTTGCGTCAATTAGTTTTTGGTATCTCAATTCTTTTGAAGGAAGCTTTCTATCACTAATTTAAAACTCGCATCATTTACTATAAATAAAACATCATGGTGGAGAAAATAGTATGAAAACAAAACAATGTTTGTACCTCCTGGATAGCTCCAGACTGTGGTGTGAATGAGGCCTGCCCCCTCTTTCTCGAAAAGGGAGATTAGCAGTGGTTGAGAGGTCCTGAAGACATTTTGGCCCTAAACTGAGAGGCACTCCTCTCTGAGGAACCTAAAGGACTGAAAGAGAAGTGAACAGGGAACCACTTTGTCTCTGGAGAGCCCAGGCCCTGGCACACGTAGTAGGTGCTGAATAGATATTTGCTCAGTGATGGACTGACTGAATATGTGACTCATGGTTTCTTGTGCTATCTCTAGATGTCATTTCAATCTTGCACACCACCCAAATCCATAGTGAATTTCACCTGCTATGTAGGCGCAGCCCTGGGAAACCACATGTGGGAAGCATTTCTATTATTTTATTCTTTTTTTTCCGGGGTGGGATGGTGAGGGGAGGAGAGATAAATCGAGGAACAGATGTTGCCATGAGCCCACCCACATCACTTAGTCTTTGAGTGCCCAAGGGCGATTTAGAGGGACTGAGAAGTGCAAGGATCAAAGGCTCACATTGAGCAGGATATACACAGGGAAAAACATTTCTTGGCTGGACATGGCCCCAGCAGGTCATCCTTAAGTTGCCATTCAACAAATCTGAACAGTGAACAATGAACAGTGGAGGTCTCAACCCTCCGTGAACCTGAGGGCCACTCATCAAAACCTCAAGGCATGTCTGTAGAATAGTAGCTACCATTTAACAAGCTCTGACTCTGGGCCAGGCGATGGGCTAAGTGCTTAACCACTGTTGGGCCAGTTACTCCTTCAACAGCCACTGTTCCCAAGGCAGTCCCTCATGACTGTGCTCTAGAAGGCACCATTCATACTGTCATTTACAACAATTCTTGATGACTGTGTCCAACCTGCATGGCTGGCCTGGGGGGCCATGATTCTTACACACAGGGGAACAGAAACTCAAATTTGATAGCTAAGTTGCCCGAGGCCACACAGCTAGTAGGTAATGGAGTTAGAATTTAAATATAGGCAGCTGTGACAGAGGCTCTTAATCACCACAATGCAGCTCACAGGAAAACAAAATATACATACTTATGTGTGTGGATATATATATATATATACTTTTTTTGTTTATTGACTGTCAAGTCTCAACATAATGCTCATGTATAGAAAGGTCTGGGAGGGTGTGTACTGGAATGTCAACTGTGCTTATCTTTGGGTGTGGGGAAATTATGGGTGATTTTTCCTTCTCTGTGCTTTTCGGTGTTTTCCAAAATGTTCTCCATGAACACAAATTCCTTCTGTAACTGGGGAAAATCCAATGAATGTTATCTAAAAGCTAAAAGGCCAGGTGCAATGGCTCATGGCTATAATCCTAGGACTTTGGAAGGCTGAAGCAGGAGGATCGCACGAGTCCAGGAGTTTGAGAACAACCTGGGCAACATAGACGTTGTTTCGAAAAAAAAAAAAAAAAAAGAAAGAAAAGAAAAAGAAGAAATAAAAGCTAAAAACCAAACAACCTAAAAAGTAAAAAAAAAAAAAAAAAAAAAAAAATAGCCAGGTGTGGTGGCCCCCACACCTGTGGACCAGCTACTCGGGAGGCTGAGGTGGGAGGATTGCTTGAGCTCAGGAGGTTGAGGCTGAAGTGAGCTATGATCGCATCACTGCATTCCAGCCTGGGCAATAGAGCGAGACCTTGTCTCAAAAAAAAAAAAAAAAAAAAAAAGCTGAAAAACAAGCCAAAAGATGCTGTGCGTATTGGGTCCTTGTTATGTGCCGCCAACTTTTTTAGCTCCTGTTTCATTTAATCCTGACAACAGCTCCCTGAGCAGGGTGGGATTATCCCTATTTTACAGATGAAGAAATGGGTAGACGGCAGCACCAGTGCGAGGTCCCTCACAGGTGAGAGACAGGTTTAAAATGAAATGAGATGATTTGAGAGATTTGAAATGAAAATGAAACCTGATGATTTGAGAGGTTTGAAATGAAATCAGATGGATGGCAGCACCACTCAGACAGATGGCAGCACCAGTCTGAGGTCCCTGAGAAAGACAGTTTTTAAATGAAATCTTTTGTTATTAAGCCCCCAGCAGCCCCCTTGTTAGTTCCTGATGTGCCTGTGGTCCCCTGTCCCTATCTCCTTATTGTGGGGCATAAATGGAGGAATCTTTTTATTCTTTACATATTCTTTTTTCTTTGAGACAGGGTCTCACTCGGTTGCCCAGGCTGGAGCACAGTGGTGCAATCTCGGCTCACTGCAACTTCTACCTCCCAGGTTCAAGTGATTCTCCTGCCTCAGCTTCCCGAGTAGCTGGGACTATAGTGCATGCCACCACGCCCGGCTAATTTTTGTATTTTTTTGATAGAGACAGGATTTCATCATGTTGACCAGGCTGGTCTTGAACTCCTAACCTCGCCTCAGCCTTCCAAAGCGCTGACTTTACATATTCTTAAATCCATTGGCCTTCACTCAATATTGGCTGAAGAAATGAGGCAATGAGCAGGCTCAGAGACTGCAGTGTGGCGTGGGGACCTAAAGCATCATTTATCTGGTCTACAAAATGCCAGCCATGGGCTGGGTGGTTTCTAACATCCCTCTGGGCCCTGACATTCTGGGACTCTGGGATTGTAAATTTGATTTGATTTATTTCACAGTCAGTGTCACACAAGCCAATGACCTCAGGGGAGTCAGTGGGCGGAGAAACTGTTTTGATCCTCTTGTAAATGGAGTGGAACTCCTTTGCAGTGTGGCTCTTATTAGGGGCATTTGGCTACACCGTCAGCCAAACCACATCTCCTCAGCTGAAACAATTTGGTCCAGTAAAAACTGGAAAAATTTACAATAATATGCTGCTTCTTTCAGCACCAGCTTTGTAAAAGAAGGTTTCCTTGGATTTGGAAATTCCCTTCAAGATTTTTCCATTTTTATTTGCCACTTAACCCTGGAATGAGATCATAAACTTGTCCGATGAATACAATATCCTTGGGCCAATAGAGCCATGTTAAGTTTTAAAACAAATGCTGAAAACAATAATAACCAGAGCCACCTTTTGCAACAACTCCATTCCAAAACCAGTTATTAAGGTACCACATTTACAAACATTCTCTATTGTAATTCTCCAGCAGCCCTGCTACTATGTATTTCAATTTTGCAGAGGAGGAAATTAAGGCTTAAGAGGTTAACAAGGTCACATGCCTAGTATGTGGTGGACTGTAATTAAAATCCAATTTTGAAGTGTGGGTTTTTACTCGTTTAATAATAAGGAAAAGGAGCATTTATTCATTTCCTTAAACACTAGGGAATTTCTCCCTTAACTGGGAACGCTGAATTGTCAAAGCACTTTTTCTGAAACTAAAATGTGGCATTTATCCCTTTCAACCTTGGATTACAATTGCTTAGGTTCTATATCTCATCTCCTCTGATTAGACTGTGAATGACTAGAAAAGAGAGTTCATGTCTGACTCTTCTCTCTGTGCCCAAGGCCTACCTAGCACAGTGCCTGACACGTGAAAGGCACTCAGCCAACAGGTGTTGCATGAATAATAGTGATAAAAATAATAAAACCAAAATGCATTAGCCTCTGGCTATGCAAAATGAGGTTCATGGATAAGCAGCACCTGAGTGCTGGTTAGAAATGCAGAATCTCTGATCCAGTGCATCAGAATCTGCTTTTTTTTTTTTTAAGAGCTGAGGTCTTGCTGTATTGCCCAGGCTGGATCTGAACTCGCTATGTTGCCCAGGCCAGACTGGCCTTGATTGCTGGGTTCAAGTGATCCTCCTGCTTCAGCCCCCTGAGTAGTTGGAACTACAGGCAGGTGTCCCCATGTTCAGTTCAAAATCTACTTTTTAACAAGATCCTGAGGTGAGAAGTATTGCCTTAGCCCGCATTACAATTTTACTTTTAAGAACTGTTTTTGTGTGTATCTTGGGATTCATGGGTGAGCACAGGCTGGGCTGAGAGCCACTTCACTATGGGGTTGACCCCCTTGGCCCCAATCCTCCAGTGACTCCTCTAGTTTATAGGATAAAGTTCAAACTGCTTAGGTTAGAATATAAGACCTATTCAACGTGGCTGCAATGGACTGATTCTCTGCAAGAGCATTGACTTTTCTGGCCCCTTTCCCTTTATTCACGCTGCCCACACTGGTCTGAGATGCCCTTTTCTCTCCATCCTTTCCAGGCCTGGCTCAAATTCTTTCTTCTCATAACCACTTTCCTCTGAAGTGTGAAAGCAGAAGGCAGGAATGAACAGCCTGAGAAGACCCGCTAAGATCCAGATGACTTACACACCCGACCTATTAATGTTTTCATCTTCACAATAGGCACGAGGGTGCCTCGTGTAATGCCTTGGGTTCTGTAACTCCCAATTTACAAATGTGGAAATGGAAGCTGTGAGTGTATGGAACTCACCCAATATGACACAGATATTAAGTGGTAGAGTTATGATTGAAATGCTAATCTTCCTGGCCTCAAATTAGTTTCCATAATATGCAATATTATTTCTAAACTCTGAGAATACTTCTGGGGTGGGGAAGGCCAGAACTAGGTACTTAGGTTTTTTTGTAATGGTTTTTTTTTTTTACATTTTTAAAATTTTTATTACAATTAATATTATTTTGCTTCTACAAATGACAACTCCTAGAAGTAATGATATCTTCACATATATTTTATCTGGCTATTAAAATGCAAGTATCTAGAAGCCAGGAATTTTGTGTCACTTTTAACTTGACAATACTGGTTAAGCAGATAATTCAGTGCCATGTAATTTCAGGGGCTCACAGCCCTGCTGAATCTCAACCACGGATGTCCAGGAAGTACACAGTCCCCAGATTAAAAGTCTCTGCTCTTCTCTCTACAGATTTCCATCATAACAGTTGAACTTATTTAAGGGTTTGTCTTTCTTGTTCACAAGCTCCTTAAGGCTAGGGTCAATCTTATTTGTCTTGGTTTCTCTAGCACCCAACACAGAGCTTGTTACAGTGAATGTGTAAAAATACTTGTTGAGCACATAACCTCCTTTTCATGGGCCTAACTCAGTATCGGGTTCATGATAGGTGCTGAATAAATGGTTGTTGCCTGTATTTAATTCCTTTCTCTTCTTTACTTACCTAAATGACATTCATGTGCCAACACCCAGCTCAGTTTCCATCTCCTCCCAAAACCCTTCCTGACTGCTCCAGACTTCTTTTTTATTTACCATCAAAGAGATTCCATAGTACATGGGTTAATATAAAATGCCATTGTTAGGGGGTGTGCCTCTTAACTCTTTGGGAACTGTAAAAGCTCCTTAAAGATGAGGTCTGTGTCTTGCCCTTCTAGCACAGGCCTGGGCATGCAGTCAGTGCCCATTGATTACCACTGATTAACTGATTGACCCAATCCAACTTCCAGTAGGGGAGCTACCTTTTGGCTTAAGCCCAGAGTTGAAAGCAGATGGGATGAAATGGTTTCTGCAGCACTAAGCTTCCATCTTTGATGCCAGACTGAGTTTGTTCCATGCTTTGACCTCATTGGAAATAGTAATTTCCCTGCAGAACACATTTAGAAACTGAGCATTGGTGGGACTTACCATGAAGAAGCTATAAAACTTTATAAAGGGTCATAAAATAAGACATCTATAAATGAAGACACATAGATTGCTTTTGTATAGGAAGTCTCTATCCAAGATAACTTCACTTTTCCCCAAATTAATCTGAAAATTCAAAACAGTCTAATTAAAATCCCAACAGGTTTTTGTTGTTGTTGTTTTTGTTGTGTGGAGAGCTAAATAATCCAAAACCAAATTTATGGAAGAATATGGAATTTGGAAGAATAACCATGAGAAAAATATCCAGATCAATGGAAATAAAGAGGAATGGTAAGAGTGGGTATGAGGAAAATGGGTAAACTGAGCTCTGTAAATATTAAAACCTGTCATAGAATCATAATAATTAAAAAAAATCCTAGGGCACAAAGTGCAGAAAAAGGCAGAAGAAAGATCAATGAAATTATGTAGTTTAGAAAGAGAACCAAATATCCATGAGAATTTTATGTGCCATTTCAATGCTTGTGGGAAAAAACAGACTGTAAGTGGTGGGAAAAAACAGACTGTAAGTTGGGGCAACAGGATAGCTATTTAAGAAAGAAATAAGGCTGGATCTCTACTTTATTTCTTACATTAAAATAAACTTAGATCCAATATCTTAAATATAGAAAAATTGTTAAAGTATTAGAAGAGGATATAGGTACATATTTTTATAAGTATGAAATAGGAAAGACCACTTTAAGCACAGCTAAAAGTCCAGGATCTGTAAATAAATGTATTGATGAATTTGTCTAGACATTTTTATAAGGCTGCAAATTTCAAAAGCAAAAGAAGAATTGAGAGAAATATGTGTAATTCAAATGACAGTAAAGGAATGATATTTCTTTTCTTTTCTTTTCTTTTCTTTTTTTGAGATGGAGTTTTGCTCTTGTTGCCCAGGCTGGAGTGCAATGGTGTGATCTTGGCTCACTGCAACCTTCACCTCCCGGGTTCAAGTGATTCTCTGGCCTCAAGTTGCTGGGAATCCAGGCACCTGCCACCATGCCCAGCTAATTTTTTGTATTTGTAGTAGAGACAAGGTTTCACCATGTTGACCAGGCTTGTCTCGAACTCCTCACCTCAGGTGATCCACCTGCATTGGCCTCCCAAAGTGCTGGGATTACAGGCATGAGCCTGGCCAAGGAATGATATTTCTAACACACAAAGCTCTCTTTCAAATAAATAAGAGAAAACTCAATAGAAAACTAAATCATATGAATAAACAAATAAGAAGAGTAAGTATAATTGACACCCAATTAATTAATGAAAAATATAAATTTTTTTTTTTTTTTTTTTTTTTGAGACAGAGTCTCTCACTCTATTGCCCAGATTGGAGTGCAGTGGCATGATCTCAGCTCACTGCAGCCTCCACCTCCTGGGCTCAAGTGATCCTCCCACCTCAGCTTACAGAGTTGCTGAACTAAAGGTGCGCACCATGGCACCCAGCTAATTTTTGTATCTTTTTGGTAGAGACAGAGTTTCACCATGTTGCCCCAGCTGGTCTCAAACTCCTGGGCTCAAGTGATCTGCCCACTTCAGTCTTTCAAAGTGCTGGGATTATGGGAGTGAGCCACCATGCCTGGCCTGAAATTTCTTTACAAAATAAATAATGTAAATTAAAAAGCAGCAAAATAAGGCTGGGGACAGTGGCTCACACCTGTAATTCCAGCACTTTGGGAGGCCAAGGCGGGCGGATCACTTGAGGTCAGGAGTTCGAGTCCAGCCTGGCCAACATGGCGAAACCCCATCTCTACTAAAAATACAAAATTACCTGGGCGTGGTGGTGCATGCCTGTAATCCCAACTACCTGAGAGGCTGAAGCAGGAGAATTGCTTGAACCCGGGAGGTGGAGGTGGCAGTGAGCCGAGATTGCACCATTGCACTCCAGCTTGGGTGACAGAGCGAGACCCTGTCTCAGGAAAAAAAAAGCAAAATATTAAAATATTTTAGGTATATTTTTGTGGAAGATATTTTAAAAAGTGCTTATGCTCAATTTGGCAAGTGTGTGGGAAAACAGACATTGTCATACATTCTGGGCGGAGATGTAAATTTTGGGTGGAAAACTGGCATTATCTAATAAAATTAAAATGAGCATGGCTTTTGATCTAAGTATTTGACATTCAGGAATTTAGCCTACGTAAGTATTCTTGAAAGACAGCAAAGATGACAGTATAAAAAATTGCAGTAATGCTTTCCACAAATAGGAAATAATTTAAATTTTTAACAATAGGGGATTGTGAAATAAACCATGTAGCATTTACATAATGAAAAACCATACATTTATTAAAATGGTAAGCTGTCAACAATGGGATGATGTCCATAACAAAATTAAGTAGCAAAAAAGCAAATTTCAGGGAAGAATGCTTAGAATGCTTTGGATTTCTATTAAAAAAACCTCTGTGTGTGTGTTTTGGTATAGTTATAGCCAACAAAAAAATAAAATTTGGAAATCTGGGTGAGTATACACCAAACTGTTCATAGCTGTTATCTCTGGAATGTGTTTATGTGAACATTTTCACTTTGTATTTAAAATTCTTTTTGCAATGAACATTTTTGTTGTTTGTTTACTTTAAACGGGTCTCCCCCTGTCATCCAGGCTGGCGTGCAGTGATGTGATCATAGCTTGCTGCAGCCTCAAACTCCTGGGCTCAAGAGATTCTCCTGCCTCAGTCTTCTGAGTAGCTGGGACTACTCAGTGTCACCAGGCCTGGCCAATTGAAAACTTTTTTGTAGAGATGGGATCTCCCCTAAGTTGCCCAGGCTGGTCTCAAAACCTTGGGCTCAAGTGATCCTCCTGCCTCAGCCTCCCAAAATGCTGGGATTACACGCAGGAGCCATTATGCCTGGCCTCAAATATTTCTTTGGTAATCAGGGAGAGAGAGAGAGACAAAGAGAAAGATTGAGGGAGAGACAAAGGTCAAAAATATAGGGATGGGAAAAGAGCTAGAAGAGGGCTAGTAGCTGGTAGACCTTCAAGCTGGGTCATGGCCTTTCTGGGCTCCAGCTTCTCCATGTACAAAACAAGGGGGTCGCATTAGCTACCAGGGCCCCCTCCTTCTCTGACTCTTAGCCTTGTGTTCAGCTTTTAGAGGTAGAATGGAAATTAGGGAAAAAGGTGCAGATATTTCTCCAGCCAGAGTTTCTTTGAGCCTAGGACAAACAGGCCACACAACACTGGATCCTTCCTTCCTAAGCAGTAGATGAACCTGCCGGCTGGCAGAGAGGCACAGGTGTCAGGATGAAAGGCTCTACAAGAGAACAGGGACAATTTCCAGCCTTGGGGAATCAGATGGTAAAACACTGAGATTGGGCCACTTAGACCATTAGGCTCCATGCAGTCCCTTTCATCTCTCCTCTCAGCAGCTGTTCGCTGATTTCCCTGCCCTCTTCTTTCTGACTCATCCCTTTGTTCTGTCCTTTGGCTGGTGTGCATCAAAACTTTTCCTGCATCCAAACTGATATGACAGGTTAAGGTTATGTCTGGACCCCTGGATGGCTCTGTGTCACCTCTCGCTTGTTTGGCTCAGTCTGGCACACATTCCTCCCTGAGGAGGCCACATATGGGACTCATACCTTCCTTGACACCCGCAGCCCTCAGGACTTCTCCAATACAGAGTGAATGACACTGGTACACCATCTCCAGGGTGTCTTGTCTTCTCACCAGAGCCCTTTCTTGTCTTTCTGTATCCTGAAGGCTAAGCACATTGCCTGGCATCATAAATATTGTATAATGAAATGATTAGTCTTTGCTGCTGAATGCATGCCATTCTCCAGGTTCCAGCAAGATGAACCCTTATCTTGCTTCTCAGTCTAGGTCTACCGGCATGCCATAAATGACCCTGAAATTCCAGCCCTCAAAGTCTCCTTACAGGGGGGAAACCTTCCAGGTAGCAGTACAACTTGCAGATGTCCTGTAGGACACCCAGCTGGGTGGGCTTACTGTGGCCATACAAGAATGTTTTCTGAGAATCTCAATGATAAAAGGTCTGAATGTGTTCAGTGTTATTGCCTGTGCTGGCTACATACGGTAGCTTGGGTGCCAGGTGGAGGAGGCCTTCCTACTCCTTGAAAGTTAGGTGAGATTATCTCCTGTATCCCTTTCCCATAACCCTGGAAGTTCAAAATTCTCCCTTGGAGTCCCCCGATTCCTGTCATAGGGCAGGGACACTACCTTCCTTGTGGCCTCTCCTGACTCATGGGCTCCATTTCCCTTGGTGGCCTCCTCTATTTGCACCACACAGAGGCAATGATTCCATAAGAGAAAAATCACTCATACCAAGTGCAATGGAGTGATTGTCCTCCTAAAATCCATTTGTTGAAGTTCTATCCTGCCACGTGATGGTATCAGGAGGGGGAGCCTTTGGGAGGTAATTAGGTCACGAGGGTGGAGCCCTCATGAATGGGTTTCATACCCTTATAAAAGAGATCCCAGAGAGCTTCCTCCCCATCTTTATCCCATGTAAGGCCACAACAGGAAGGCATCTGTCTGCAACTTGGAAGACAGCCCTCACCAGAACCTGACCATACCAGCACCCTGATCTCGGACTTCCAGCCTCCAGAACTGTGAGGAATAAATTTCTGTTGTTGATAAGCCACCTGGTCTAAGGTACCTTGTTACAGCAGCCGGAGCTGATTCAGACACCAAGCATGGAGGAGAACTATTGATGCGGATCTCGCTGACCCCCTCCTTGTCCATTCCCATCTCTGTTCCTCTCCATTTCCCTCCCAGTTTGCTCCAGGAGTTCCAAATTCATATAAATGTCTTTTGTCACTTTTCTTATGTTTCTTTTCAGGCGAGCATTACTATCCTGTCTTCTGGCAGCTTTGGTGTCAGCCTTGTTGAGAGGCAGCCGGGGAGAGAGAGTTGGGAATGGTGATGGTAGAAAATGGCTTTCATTTTCTTTCTTTTTTTTTTCACCAGCTCTTTTCACATAGATAAATGCTCCATTCTCAATTTGGCACAGGTTTTGGATTATCGCCCTCAGCAGGAGGTCCCCGAGCTTTGCTCCCCTTCACAGCAAGTCTGTATTGAACATCTCTTAGATGCCTGCATCTGAGCAAGGAGATTAACACTGATTCAGGAAGCAAGGAGATTTCACTAATTATTCAGTCCTCACAAGCCTCTGAGGTGGGTATAATGATTAGCCCATTTTATAGATGAAACAATGCCAGCTCAGCCTGATTAAGGAATTTGCTCAAGATTACACAGTGGTAGAGACAGGCTTCAATTTGAGGCCTGACCCAGAGCTACTGGCCCTTCCACACCCCAATGCTGATTGCCACAGACTGGAGACTTGTGACTCCCTTGGAACACTCAGTGTGGGGGTGTCTAGAAGAAGATGGGGAGGTGCTGGTTACATGCAGGAATGGAGAGATGTGTGGTGGGGATAGTTTGGAAAGGAGGCATTATTTGACATTGCCACTATCTTTTTTTTTATTTTTTATTTTCTGAGACACAGTCTTATTCTGTTGCCCAGGCTAGAGTGCAGCGGCACGATCGGCTCACTGCAACCTCTGCCTCCCAGGTCCAAGTGATTCTCCTGCCTCAGTCTGCTGAGTAGCTGGGATTACAGGTGTGTGCTATCACTCCCAGCTAATTTTGTATTTTTAGTAGAGATGGGGTTTTGCCATCTTGGCCAGGCTAGTCTCGAATTTCCGACCTCAGGTGATCCATCTGCCTTGGCCTCCCAAAGTGCTGGGATTACAGATGTGAGCCACCACATCCAGCTCTTGACATTGTCACTTTCAAAGAACGTTCCTATAAAAGTGATTCCATATTCACATGTTTTGAGGACATAGGAGCTGGAAGGGCAGGAAATAGCATCCCCCCTGTGTAACTGCAACAGGGCAAGTGTGTTTCAGAAAGCCTATAACGTAAGAAGGTTATTCAGCTCTTGAGAGGGGAGGCCTGGCTTCTTACGCAGTGTCCTGATTATAGAGAAGGTGGAGAATGTGGCTGATTCTCACAATAATTAGAAATGGACTCTGTCTTTATGACAAAATTCAAAGAAAAATACAGAAGATAGTGGGGATCTGAATTTTATAACAATAACAATGACAATAAGAGTAGTTATCATGTACAGAGAGCTTATAGGTGGCAAGCACTGTAATAACCCCTAACATGCACCTGTCATTCATACCCAAAACAATTCTAGGTGGGAGATGCAATTAACTGCCCCCATTTTACAGATGTTGAAATCAACACTTATAAGAGAAGTAATTTACTCAGTCATGGAGCTATCTCAGTACAACCCATGAGCTCCTGCTCTCCCATGTGCTGCTGTTTTAAGCTGGTGAGGCAGGCCACTAGGAAGCCAAGGACAGTAGTTTCCCCCTTATCCACAGTTTCGCCATCCATGCTTTCAGTTACCTGAGGTCAACTGCAGTCCAAAAATATTATATTACATACAATAAGATGTTTTGAGAGAGTGAGTGAGACCACGTTCAGATAGCTTTTATTACAGTATATTATTACAATCATTCTATTTTATTATTATTATTCTTAATCTCATACTGTGCCTAATTTATAAATTAAGCTTTATTGTAGATATGTATGCATAGGAAAAACATAGCGTATATAGGGTTAGGTACTATCTACGGTTTTAGGCATCCACTGGGGTTCTTGAAACATATCCCCCAAGAATAAGAAGGGCCTCCTGTACCAAAAGGCAATTTAAGAAAGTGTAGCAGATTACACAGGGGACTGAAAAGTGTAGGGGATAAGCGTTTGACTGTGAATACACTAGTTTTCAGATGACTCATTTTCCCAGCCAAATCCAGAGAAACTGTAATAATTTAGAATTGAAAAGTCATCCTTTTGCCATCTCCAGGCCTTGTGAAAGTAAGTTCTGGGCCTCCAAGAAGGTGGAGGGAGAATAGATGCCTAACTCACAAATCCTTCCATGATCTGTGGACGAGCAATGCCAGCAACAAAAGTGAGAGGACAGAGCAAAGAGTGAGTTTTCAAAGGATGGAAAATATAAGCAGGGATGAAAAGATAGAACTAAGCCAGACAATAAAAGGGCACAACAGCCCTTGTTCCCCTCACCACTCTGCTCCGTATTTCTGACTAGGATGAGGTGGTTTTGTGCACGGTGAGACCCCAAAGGTGGCTATGGGTGGGTAGCCAGGCCAGGGCAGCTCAGGTTCCGGCCCGAGGAGCAGACTGCATTCTTTGCCCCTGTCTCACAGTGGTCTGGTCTATCCATCCAGACCGTGCTAAATTCTCCGCTAGGGGCTCTCTGCTCCTCCCGTTCGACAGACAGCTGCATCTTCTCGTGCATTGCCAGCTGCATCCCCAAGACACCGTGGTGAAGGTGAAGGCTGGAGTCAACGGATTTGGATGTATTGGGCACCTGCTCACCAGGGCAGCTTTTAACTCTAGTAAAGTGGATATTGTTGCCATTAATGACCCTTTATTGACCTCAACTACATGGTTTACATGTTCGAGTATGATTCCACCCATGGAAAATTCCATGGCACTGTCAAGGCTGAGAAAGGGAAGCTTGTCATCAATGGAAATCCCATCACCATCTTCCAGGAGCAAGATCCCTCCAAAATCAAGTGGGGCGATGCTGGCGCTGAATATGTTGTGAAGTCCACCAGCGTCTTTCACCATGGAGAAGGCTGGGGCTGACTTGCAGGGAGGAGCTAAAAGGGTCATCATCTCTGCCCCCTCTGCTGATGCCCCCATGTTCGTGATGGACATGAACCACAAGAAGTATGACAACAGACTCAATATCGTCAGCTATGCCTCCTGCACCACCAACTGCTTAGTGCCCCTGGGCGAGGTCATCCCTGACAACTTTGGTATTGTGGAAAGATTCCAGAACACAGTCCACGCCATCACTGCCACCCAGAAGATTGTGGATGGCCTCTCTGGGAAACTGTGGTGCGACGGCTGCGGGGCTCTCCAGAACATCACCCCTGCCTCTACTGGCACTGCCAAGGCTGTGGGTAGGGGTCATCTCTAAGCTGAACAAGCAGCTCACTGACATGGGCTTCTGTGTCCCCATCACCAATGTGTCAGTCATGGACCTCACCTGCCGTCTGGAAAAACCTGCCAAATATGATGACATTAAGAAGGTGGTGAAGTGAGCATTGGAGTGTCCCCCCAAGGGCATCTGGGGCGACACTGAGCACCAGGTTGTCTCCTCCGACTTCAACAGAGACACCCACTCCTCCACCTTTGATGCTGGGGCCGGCATTGCCCTCAAAGACCATTTTGTCAAGCTCATTTCCTGGTATGACAACGAATTTGGCTACAGCAACAGGGTGGTGGACCTCATGGCCCACATAGCCTCCAAGGAGTAACACCCCTGGACCACCAGCCCCAGCGAGAGCATGAGAGGAAGAGAGAAGCCCTCACTGATGGGGAGTCCCTGCCACACTCAGTCCCCCATGACACTGAGACTCTCCCCTCCTCACAGTTTCCATACAGACCCCCTGAAGAGGGAGGGGCCTAGGGAGCCCCACCTTGTCATGTACTATCAATAAAGTCCCCTGTGCTCAGCCAAAAAAAGAAAAAATTCTCCACTAGGGTCACCCAAAAGGGCAGATCACTTAAGCTTGCTAATTCCTCTGTCCACCTCCTTCCTTGCAAGCTGGAACCAGATGTTTCACCCCTAATCCTGAAATGTCACTGAGCCTCAATGGATTATTACAGAAAACTTCCCTGATGGATCATTACAAAAAACTGCCCCATTCCTCCCAGGGAGCACGTGCTCTGGTCAAGGAGGGCTCACAGAAAGATCTGCCTGGCACAACAGCATTCAGAGCAGATGGACAGGCGAGGCCCTGGACCTCACTCTCTCTTCCCTGCTTGCCCTGATCCACTGCTTGTGACAGGAGGGGAGTGGGTAGGGTTGGTGGAGGTTTGACTTATCTGGGACGAGGCTTTGCAAGCCATAAAGGAGCAGGATGCAAGAGGACATAATGAAAAACGCCAGCGTGTGAAGAAGTGCATTTGGCAAGAGAATCCAACACTTACTCTTCTGAGGCTGCTGAAGTGCACAAATGGAGGCAGGCTGGTGCCGGCCGGTCCATCTGCTCTGAGATCTTGCTGATCTTAGTGGAGGACAGCATGACCTCAGGAGAGAGTCTTGACCTAGTACCTCCTACCACATGGCAAATACACTGTTATAGTGCCTGGGCATTTCATTCCAGTGTCTCCTGATCTGGTTTCTTATGCTTCAGGATTGTTTAAAAGAACAATCTGGCAAGACCAGCGTTTGAAGAATGAGTGTATTAGTCCTGCTTTTAGTTTTAGTTTTCATGTTGTTGATGCATCAATCCTCTGGCAAGCCCAGAAGTTCTTAATGGTGTTTGTGAGCCACTGAAAAATAAGAGGTTATTTGATGTGCATATGTACATTTTCTGCATAGCTGTTTCATAGCTTCCCTCAGATTTTTAAAAGCGCCCATGTACCAAAAAAAGGATAAGAGCCATTGATTTAGAGAAAATCACTGTTTTGATCAGGAACCATGTTGCATGCATGCTCTAAAAGCGTGAATGAGCTATCAGAAGATTGGGCTTCATTTTTCCCTAATGAACAATACAAATTGAGTAGTACCCCATGTTGATGATGATGTGAATGAATGGGCATTCATACATTGAGGGTGGGAGTATAAATTGGAATATGCTTTCTGGAGGGTAATTGAGTAAGGTGATTCAAAAGCCTTACAGTTTTATGTATTTAGTTTCCCTGAAATTACAATTTTAAGAATTTGTCTTAGTGGTTAAGTGTGCTAGCTCTGCAGTCAGGCTGACTTGAATTAAATTTTAACATCACTGCTTATTATCTATGTCACTGTGGGTAAGTTACTTAACCTCTCTCTAGGACTCAGTTCCCTCATCTATAAAATGGAGATAATATTATTTATCCATAGGGTTCTTGGAAGGGTTAAATGAGATAATACATGTAAAACAGTACAGTATCTGAGACAAAATAAATACTCAATAAATGTTATTATTATTTAGATACAAGGATTTTATTGGCACATTATTTATCATAACTAAAACTTGGAAACAACCCCAAATATTCAACATAAGTGACTGGCTTAATGACACATACAATTCAACCAGTAAAAATTAACTCAGTGAATATGATTAGAAACGTGTTCATAATACGTCAAGAGACAAAGAACAGGTTACAAAATAGTACATTTGATATGCCATAGAAAAATGGCTGAATAAATATGTTTTCAACATTTCAGTGGTTATGTTTAAGGGGTGGCTTTTTATTATCTTTTTTTGTTTTTCTGATTCTTTTAAATTTTCTACAATGAAAACACGCATATAACTTCTTGTAATAAAACATAACTAACCCAATAAAAGTTACTTTTTGAAAACATGACGACTGATTTCTGTTGAAAAACGCTTTGTGGCTTTGAATCATCATTTCTGTGAAGGTTCCTTTCTTCATGTTGAAATGAGAGTTATATTTTCTTTCCTTGTTGAGATACCAGGAAACTCAAATGAAAGGGTGAGCATAAAGTGCTTTGTGAAGGGCAGTGCATAGCATGTGTGAAAAGGCCCAGCTTCTTAACCTGTGGAGCTTTCGCAAAATAATCTGTGCTGTAATGCAGGAGGACTCCGGAAGCCCTGTTGTCCGGACTTGGAGAACATGCCTCCAGCCCTGGGTCAAAGTCCTGTTATGATTAACTCCAGGGAACTGGTATGGATTGAGGATGAAGGTACAGAGACTTTCAGCTATGAAAATCGGTCTGCAGTCAGGATTCCAAGTTTAATCTCTGTGAAACCGATGGGCCAGTGTGGCCATGCTTACTAATTAGACAGCAGCAATGTAATTGATCAAATCAATTCCCTTCATGACGCAAAGCCAAAGAATCCAGGGACAGCTTGAGCTTGGAAGAGCTTGCAGAAAGCCAGAGAATGTGAATCCCTCTCCCGGAGATGCTAACGTGGTTAATCTAAATTTTTGTGCTAATTGTTGGCTCCTTTCTCAATAACGGATAATATGGGGATGCAATGTAGCTCCCGTGTCCCTCACATGGCCAGACTCTAGGCTGGAGAGATTTAAATTGTGCTCATTCATTTCTTTCCTGGATTTACAGCAAGCATTCAACGTCTTCAAGCTTAAAGAGCCTTTGCTTTCTGGAAAGAAGCAAAGTCATAGCCAGGTCCCCCATTTCATTTATGAATAGCTTTAGCATTAATTTGAAAGCCAGTGTATTGAAAAAAAGAATGTAAAAGGGAAATCATTAAAAGAAATGAGGCTTATTGCAACAACCAAGTATTGAGGCCAATACTTCAATCTATTTCATGCAGATCAAATGAAAAAAAAATGCTATAGAGGCTGCATTGGTTGAGTGAAATAAGCATGGGATTTGGTGGCAGACAGAGCTAGTTGCAAGCTCAGCTATGCTACTTATGAGCCCTGAGAACTTGGGTCAATTATTTTACCTTTCTGAGCCATGGTTTTCTTTTCTTTTCTTTTTTTTTTAAGATGGAGTTTTGCTCTGTTGCCCAGGCTAGAGTGCGGTGGTGCGATCTCGTATCATTGCAACCTCTGCCTCTCAGGTTCAAGCAATTCTCCCTGCCTCAGCCTCCAGACTAGCTGGGATTACAGGCATCCACACCACACCTGGCTAATTTTTCTATTATTTAGTAGAGATAGGGTTTCGCCATGTTGGCCAGGCTGGTCTTGAACTCCTGACCTCAGGTGATCTGCCCACCTCGGCCTCCCAAAGTGCTGGGATTACAGATGTGAGCCACCGCACCCAGCTAACTATGGTTCTCTTATTTGTACAATGGAAACAATTATGCCATCCTCAAAGGGTTGTGAAGATTAAATAAGATAACATACTGAAACACCTAGCTCACTGCTAGGGACATCATAAGTGCTCAGTAAATATTAGTTCTCCACCAGTGTCTTGTCTTCTGGACAAAGCCTGGAAATCATGTCTTTGTTCTATGCTACAAACTCATGTGTCATGGTCCTACACTCTGTGCCATTGGATTCCAGATGATTCTAGACAAGGTAACCTGCAGGCTTTCCAGAATCTATGCCGTGTTTATGTATGAGCTCTGATTCTTAAGAGAGGGAACAATAGAATCTAAGCATATTCAATATTATACTATAATTTTAATTGTTTTCATAATATACATCACAGAATACAAAATTCAAATCATCGTGGCTGGTGGTATCAGAAATCTCTGATTGCAGAAGGCATGCAACTTTTGGTTTAGAAAAAGAGGTCATGAGATAAGCAAGACTGAGAATATGGATTTACAGCACGTCATTCTGGCAAAACATGTGACAGACACACACTTGGAATGCCAGAGATGGACTGGAAGGAGAAATGGGGAGGCTTTGCGGGTACTGGTAATCTTTTCTTTCTTATTTTGGTGCTGCTTACCGGGATGTGTTCATTTTGTGAATATTGACACTGCCATCGCTTCTGATTGGTGCTCTTTTCTGTATGCATGTCATACTTCAATAAAAAGTTTATTTAAAGAGAAATAAGTGTCACACAGTTTGTATGCATTCAGCATGAGGTGGGATAAATCCTGGAGAAGCCTCATGTCAGTTTACCAGGGAATTCTCTGTAAATCCCGGATCAGGCTTTTTCCTGGATGGTCTAGATTTTTATAGGTAAGAACAGAATGCAATCCAAAGTTACCATCATCTCTTCTGGACCACGGCCTCAGCCTCACAACTGACCTCCCTGTCTCTACCTTTAAGCCTCTACAATCCATCCTCCACTTACCCAATGAAGTCTTTAAAAACAGAAATCGGGCCAGGCGCGGTGGCTCACGCCTGTAATCCCAGCACTTTGGGAGGCCGAGGTGGGCGGATCAGGAGGTCAGAAGATCAAGACCATCCTGGCTAACATGGTGAAACCCCATCTCTACTAAAAATACAAAAAATTAGCCAGGCATGGTGGCGGGCGCCTGTAGTCCCAGCTACTTGGGAGGCTGAGGCAGGAGAATGGCGTGAACTCGGGAGGCGGAGCTTGCAGTGAGCCGAGATCGCGCCACTGCACTGCACAGCCTGGGCAATAGAGCAAGACTCCGTCTCAAAATAAAAAACAAACAAAAAAAACCCCACCAGAAGTCGGATTACATTATTTCCCTTTCCAAAACCCTCCCATGATTTTCAATAGCATTTAGAGAAAATGCTAACCTTTCTATCATGACCTACAAGGCCTCACAGGATATCCATGCTTCCTTCCTGTCTGACATCATCTGCCACCTCTCTCCTCCTCCTTCTGTGCAGTCCAGCACTCTGGCTGCCATTTTCCATGTCACTCATGTCAAATGCATTCCTATCTCAGGGTCTTTGCATTTACTGTCCTTGCTGCCTGGAATGCTTTCCCCCAGATTCCTGCAGGGCTGGCTCCTTCTAGACACTCAAGTTTCAGCCCATGATCTCAACGAGCAGCTTTCTCTCTTTTTTCTTTCCTTATTTTTATTTATTTATTAATTTTTTAGACAGAGTCTCACTCTGTTGCCCAGGCTGGAGTGCAATGGTGCAATCTGGGCTCACTGCAACCTCCACCTCCCGGGTTGAAGCAATTGTCCCACCTCAGCCTTCGTGCCACCGTGCCTGGTTAATTATTGTATTTTTGGTAGAGACAGGGTTTCACCACGTTGGCCAGACTGCTCTCAAATTCCTGACCTCAAGTGATCGTCTTGGCCTCCCAAAGTGCAGGGATTATAGGCGTGAGCCACCGCACCCGGCCCTCTTTTTTCTTAAAATTAATTATTTTCTTTTTCAATCAGCTTCCTCAGGTTGAGCTCATGCTTTTTCTTGATCATCACCACCCTGCTCCTCTCTAGCACACCACTCCATCATATTTCCTCTATAGTACCTGCAATTATCTGATATCACATGCTTATTTATATGTACGATTTGTCCATGCCCACCCCTCAGGACTGTAAGCTTCATGGAGGCAGTGGCTTTGCCTGTTTTTTTCACTCTTGTATCTGCAGCGCCTTGAAGAGTACTCAAGACAGAGAAGGTACTTAATAGATATCTGGCTGTGTGATCTTTACAAGCCTCTCACTGTCTGAATTTCAATTTCCATATCTGTAAATGTAGGCTAATAACAAGCTTCTCCCCCCACCCCCCATCTCCCCCAGGGTTGTTGTAAAGATTGAAGGAGGTAACATATATGAGTCACTTAGCACAGTGCCTGGCACATGGTAAATGGTGGCTGTGTTCCCTGGGTGCTAATTGTAAGGCATTGTTAGTTTCTCTCATTCATTCATCATGAGCAAGCAATCATCTTTTATTAGTGGCCGTTTGACAAAATGGTAACACAGCCTGTCGAGAGACCAGGTTTCACAGCATCATTCTGATGTTTCTTTGGCTAAGTGTTAGCCTTTCTCTGTGTGATGTACAATAATTAACTGATTAACAGAGACCTTGTGCTACTTCAGATCATTCTTTAAAAGGCACTGCAGATGGAATTTGTATCTAGAATAATGAGTAGCCTGCAGGACACTGCACCATGGTCAGACAGGTAATAAACGAAAGCACAGGAGCACGACACTCTGGCCAGGAGCCAGTGGCCAGCGAGAAAGCTGATAGCCACGGCTCTCCACTGTGACAAATGGGGCCATTTGTTCCTGGGGCATCCTGAGTAAATTGGTATCTTTAGAAGAGTTTTGTTAAAAAACAAAAAAACTCTGCATGAAAGGTTCAGAAGGAAACAGGGCCTGCCACTTTAAGAATCTGAGTTCGTAAAGGTGAAAGTGGTCTCTGTAAGATGTGATATAAATAAATGAGCAAATCTTGGGTAAGGTACCTCATTGAATGGTAAAGAGGTATTGGTTTTAAAGAGAGAACCAAGAAGAATAAAACTGGGGAGTGAGAATGTGTGTGTGTGTGTGTGTGTGTGTATGTGTGTGTGTGTGTGTGTGTGTGAGACAGAGGGAGAGAGAGAGAGAATGAGAGCCAATTGTGGTAGTCAGTCAGTCACCCAGGTAACAATATACTGATTGGAAGGAAATCATCACAAAATTTTAGTTACAAAATGAGAAAATGTTTCATCGTGTTCCTTTAAAATTTTATCTTTTCTTCCTATGATCTGAGGAAGAAAAGATTGGGAAAAAATCAAATGAAAAGCAAATCTCTTTCTCTCCCCAACCCCTGAAATCCCCTAAGTAGGTCACACACGGTATCCTCAATTGTCTCAGTGGAGGCTCAGCCTACAGCAAGCATAAAAGAATTTCGAGGCTTTACCTAGATAGATCTGGTTAGGGAGAGATGCTGACGGGTTACACAGGGTGGAAGTCATTAGACTAACGATCTTTAATCAGGTTGGAGCTGTGGAGTTAGGGACATTCATGTGTGGCATTCTTTCATCAGGGTCTTAAACTAGAGGAACTGGCCCCGTGGGTTTACTTTCAGCCCTAGAGAGTTCAGAGCTAAGCAAAGTTTAAGAGGTAAGTTTGTTTCTCTGGGAGAATATGAGAGCTCGATTTACAAACAGAAAAAGTACCTCATTATATTTAGGTAGTTTATAATATTGAAACTTGTTCTGTATTATATTTCTCTTTATCCTCCACTGAGATGATCTAATTTATTTATTTTTATTTTTCATTTTTCATTTTTTTTTTTTCTGAGACAGAGTCTTGCTCTGTCACCCAGGCGGGAGTGCAGTGGCGCAATCTCGCCTCACTGCAACCTCCGCCTCTTGAGTTCAAGTGATTCTCCTGCCTCAGCCTCCTGAGTAGCTGAGAATACAAGTGCACGCCACCATGCCCAGCTAATTTTTGTATTTTTAGTAGAGACGGGGTTTCACCATGTTGGCCAGACTGGTCTCGAACTCCTGACCTCAGGTGATCTGCCCACCTTGGCCTCCCAAAGATGATCTAATTTATGTTTTTATTTTAATAAAGAAAGCATTACAAATTATTAATTACACATGTAATAAATGAATACTTTTTCTTTTAAAAATTAAGAACAATTTTTTTGACTACCATCCCTAATTTCGTATCCCTCCTTTATGGGGAACTATTTTCATCTTTTTGGTGTATTACCTTCCAGTTTTTTTCTATGTATTTCCATACACATACTCATAGAAAATAGAATATTTGGGATTTAAAAAATGTAACATTTCATACTATATGCAATGCTCTGAAACTTGTTTCTCCCCCCAACAATTTGTCTTTTTTGTGTGTTTGTAGAGATGAGGGTCTCACTGTGTTGCCCAGGCTGCTCTGGAACTCCTGGGCTCAAGTGTTCCTCCCGCCTTAGCCTCCCAGAGTGGTGGGATTACAGGTGTGGCCAGCCAACAATTTATCTTAAAGATCTTTCTTAATTAGTATCCAGATCTAATTCATTCCTTCTAACTGCTGTATCACAGTCCACTGTGTGAATGTGTGAGAGTTTATTTCCTTACCTGCTTATGGATAGACTTTTAGGTTGTTTCCCAATTAGAACAGTACTTTTTTTACAAAAAGTCATATTGAGCTATATAATTCCCATACCATAAATTTACCCCTTTAAGTGTACAATTTAGCGGTTTTTAGTAATTCACAAAGTTGTACACCAACCCCACTATCTAATTACAGAACATTTTCATCACCCCCTAAAAAAACCCAGTACCCGGCCAGCCACGGTGGCTCATGCCTGTAATCCCAGCACTTTGGGAGGCCGAGGCAGGCGGATCATGAGGTCAGGAGATCAAGACCATCCTGGCTAACATGGTGAAACCCCGTCTCCACTAAAAATACAAAAAATTAGCCGGGCGTGGTGGCGGGCGCCTGTAGTCCCAACTACTCGGGAGGCTGAGGCAGTAGAATGATGTCAACCTGGGAGTTGGAGCTTGCAGTGAGCCAAGATTGCGCCACTGCACTCTAGCCTGGGCGACAGAGTGAGACTCTGTCTCAAAAAAAAAAAAAAAAAAAGAAACCCAGTACCCATTAGCAGTCATCTCATTTCCCCTTCTCCTCAGTCTCTGCGAACACTCATCTACTTTCTCTCTCTGTGCATTTGCCTATTTTGGACATTTTGTTTTAATAGAATTATATGACAAATGTGAACTTTTGTGTTTGGCTTCTTTCCCTTAGCGTATCGGTTTCAAGGTTCATCTGTGTGGTAGCATGTGTCCATACTTTGTTCTCTTTTCTTTGGCCAAATAATATTCCGTTGTATGGATACACCACATTTTGCATATCTGTTCTTCAGCAGATGGACATTTGAGTTATTTCCTTCTTTCGGCCATTATGAATAATGCTGCTGTAAACATCTGTGTGCAAGTTTTTGTGTGATGACATGTTTCCAATTCTCTCCTGCGTATACTAGGAGTGGGACTGCTGGGTCATTAGGCAACCCTTTGTTTAACTTTTGAGGAACTACCAAACTGTTTTTCAAAGTGGCTGTGCCCTTCTACATTGCCATAAATGTGAGTTTTTAGAACAAGAACAAGGAAGAACATGTTCATGGGCCAAATGGATGTGTTTATTCTTGAGACATCTCAGCCATATTTGGAGCAAGCTGAAAAACACCTCAGCACTGTCCAGCAGAACTTTCTGTGATGACGAAAACGTTCTAAATCTGTGCTGTCCAATATGGCAGTCACTAGCCACATGTAGCTGTTTAGCACTTGCAAGGTGACTCCTGAGGCCAAGGAACTGCATTTTTAATTTTAATTAATTTAAATATGATTACACTCATGTGTCCAGTGGCTACTGTATCGGATAGCACAGTACTTATTCTCTCCTGTATGTAAAGACTGACAGTACCCAAGAGGTCCCCATAAAGATATCGGAGAAGTGATCCACCTTCTAGTACGCACCTTGCAACTCCAAGTTAGCTCTTGTCACAGACAACACAGAGAAGAAATTCAGAGATTGTGATGCGTTAAATCAGAATTGTACCACATTGAAATTCAGGTAACTCCCAACTTTTGCAGAGTTATGCTTGGAAAGCTGGCATTTCATGTATCTCCTTTTAGCTCACCAGTTTAAAGAACTGTCTTTATATTGTTTTGTTTCTTTGTACAAGAGCAATTCATGCCCACTACAGAGAAGCAGGAAAAGAAAGTAAAAACTACCACAGATAATTGCTGCTAAAATCTTGAGGGGGAGTGTGTGTATGTGTAAGTGTGTGTATATGCATGTGTGTGTGTACACATTTGTGTGTGTGTATACATGCTGTTAAAGAAAATGTTATTTAATGATTCTTCTTAAAGCACAGTAAAGAAGACTTTATTTAGAACCATTGAGATAGGTATAGGAACTACTGCAATGGGCTTTGCAGTGGGGGAGACAAACTGGGCTCAACTGTGAATATAGAATAAGCAAGAGGGAATTTATGGCCAAGGAGCAGGGTTGGGGGCAGTGGATGGAAAATTACTAAGAGAAAACATCAGGAGTAAGGGTGATTCTGGCTAAACCGAACTAACAGGGTTCTTGCTGAAGGCAGGCCAGGGTAATCACATGTCACTTGGTGGGGGGCACTGGAGGATAAGAGGCCTGATCAGATATTGAGAGTGATTAGATATTGAGGTTGATTAGATATCGACGTGGGTGGTTCTTTCTGAACTGACTCACCATGGTTCTTCCTAAAACTGGGTTTTACAAAGAAGTGCACAGATAAGTCTAGAAGAAGATTCAGGAGCTAGACTAAAGTTTGGTCAAGCAAAGTCTTTGCCAGTACACACAGAATTCAACTATATTTCAGCTTTGGTAGAAGAGCAGAAGTGACATTGGAATCAATCTTTTTCCATCCTCACAGTTCCTCTTCACAGCTCTGATCAGATTTCATTCACTTACTGAGTTGTCCCTGTGCCAGGCCCATGCTAGGTGAGACCCAGTCTCCTGGGAGAGATGGACATCAAAAAGCCCAGTGTGACAAGGCTCTGATGGGCATGGAGTGAGGACAGAGATCGCACAGGAGAGACAGTAGCCACTGCCTGGGGAATCGTGGAGGACAGCAAAGGAGACGTTACATTCGAGCTGGAGGAATTCACAGAGCACAGGAGAGAAGGAAGGGTGTTACAGGCAGAGGGAATTGCACTGGCAAAGGCTTGGGGCATGATAGAGCCAGGTGTGTTCAGGGAAGGGAGACTGCTCCTGTGTGGCTGGAGGAGCAATAGCAGGGGCCACGTGTGATTGCCTGCCTTACTGTCTATTAATTCTCTTATCACCCCAATGAGGTAAGTAAAATGTCATCTCTGTCTTACAGGCAGAAAAAATGAGAGCTGAGAGAAGTTAAGTAACTTGCCTGAGGTTGCACAGCTAGTGAGGGACAGGGCTGAGATTCTGATCTGTTTGAGCACAAAGCCCTATCTTGGGAGATGGGGTAGGTTAGATTCCAATTGTGAAGAGTCTTTTCTGTCATACTCAGAAGTTCAGAAGTCACCCTGGGGTAATTCAGCAGGGTACCAGCTTGAGCGGATCTGTGCTCTAGGAAGATCTTTGTGGTAGCAAAGCAAAGACAGTTTGTAAGCAGGTCAGCAATTTACCTTGGGCTGAACTACCCTCAGTGCATTGCGTGCGCGTGCGCGCGCGCACACACACACACACACACACACACACACACACACACACACACACACACATTCTCTCTCTCTCTCTCTCCTTCAAAGAAAGGAGCCTCTGAGAATCCAGCACTCTTTGTTTCCCTCTTCTTTCTCAAATGAAAACCAGCAGCTCTGAGTTCTATGTTTATTCCAGATCACAGTGGAAGAAGACTAGAGGGGCTGGGGACACTGCCCCTTGCTGAGGGACCTTGGACTAATCGCTTCTCACATGGCTCCAGTTTTCTTACCTGTAAAATGAAATTCTTGGCATTTCCACCTTTACATGCCCTTTCCATCTTTAAAATTGTCTGATTCCTAAGAGTGGTGGGACCTATTAAGGGATTTCACTCTGGCCACATACTGTGACTTTTGGAAAGCTAAGATAGTTTCGGACCAGCTGCCCCCAAATTTAGATAGAGTCTCTTAGCATTTCCTGCATAAGGCCAGAGACTTGATTTTCTAGGCATCGCTGAGGACTTAAGAGTCTTCTTTGGTTTTCAGGCTAGGCCAATGGCCGCAAATAACCTAATTAGGACCTCACAAGCAGCTTGCCCAGTGAAAGCTAATTTAATTAGGGTCTTATTAGTTGTTATAACTACTTTTTAATGAAGCTTTATTACATTCAACTACGCAAATCCTAAGCAATTGTATTAAATGCTGGCAAATGACCCATTAGTCTTTGATTTCACTTCTTTTTTTGCATTGTTCACATCTATCCTGAGATTCAGATGCCTGTAGTTCATTTTTCCTCTTTGAAGCCAGGTGCAGCCTTGAAGGCATATTTTCTGTTCTAGTCTCATTACCCATTCTCTGGGATTCCCCATCCACTTACGCTAATGATATGATATACTGGAGTGATATGTGGGGTGGAGAAAGGCTGGGAAATCTCTCCCCAGTGGTCTTCCATATTCCCTAACGTTTCCATCATTAATCACTCCATGGTTGGAAGACTTTGAGGATAAGGGCGCCTGGTTGAAATGCAGATGTCATTTTGGAGGCAAATGCAGAAAACCATTATTACGAATTAACACCTGAGGATTAGCTCATCATATTAGCTAATTGGTCAATACAAGATACTTCAACAGAATGGATTCTGGATGGAGTTTTGATAGTTGCTAATGTTTAGAGGAGGATGAAAGAAAACCAAGAGTTAATTCATTTCTGCTGTGCAACAGTCACTGGGCTAGATATGTTCACATATATTATCTCATTTAATTCTTTTAACAACCTTGATATGAATGTATTATTATCAGTGATAATAAGAAGAGAAGAGTCAGCTTCAAAATCACACAGCTAGTAAGAGGAAAAGCCTAGGAGAGCACTGAGGTGTGGGAAGCTTTGGCCTCCAGTGGGGCAGTGTCATGACCTGGGGGGTTAACAACTTCAGAGGATTGCCTGAGGCCAGGCGAACCCCAGGACCAGTGACTGTGGGTCACTAAAGACAAACTTGACAGGGCTCACAACTTGGCCTGAGCAGTGCTGATCTCTTTTGTTCTGTTTCTTTTCATCCTCAATGGGCAGTGTGATGTCATAGTATGATGTCATCATTAAGAGACTAGGATCTGGGCCAGGCATGGTGGCTCAAACCTGTAATCCCAGCATTTTGGGAGGCCGACGTGGGAGGATCACGAGGTCAGGAGTTCAAGACTAGCTTGGCCAACACGGTGAGACCCCGTCTCTACTAAAATGCAAAAAATTAGCCAGGCACGTGGTGCGCGCCTGTAGTCCCAGGTACTCGGGAGGCTGAGTCAGGAGAATTGCTTGAACCTGGCAGGCAGAAGTTGCAGTGAACCGAGATCGCACCATTGCACTCCAGCCTGAGCGACATGGCGAGACTCCTGAGACTCCGTCTCAAAAAAAACAAAAAAACAAAAGAGAGGCTAGGATCTGGCATGAGGCCGACTGAGATTCACATATCCTGGTTCCAGCCTTTTTGTGCAGGTATGACCCTGGGCAAGTTGTTTAAACTCCCTAAGCTGTGGTTTTCTCATTGGGAAAGGAGATAATAGCAACTTCCTCATAATCTGCTGGGAGTTATGGAATATGTGCCAAGCATCTGACACCAGGCAAGTGCCAGCGAGCAGGGATTCCTCCACATCTGAGCTGGTGTTGGAGTGCTTCATGGCTATAGTGGGAAAACAGGAAATACACATACAGGGAACTTCGGGTCTGTTCTTATTAGGCTGGTGGTTCTTAAACTTAAGTATGCATCAGTAGTACCCAGAGGGCTTGGGAAAACCCAGACTGCTTGGGGTGCACCTCCAGTTTCTGATTCAGTTGTTCTGCGGTGGGATCTAGGATTTGTCATCTATAACAAGTTTCTGGGTGATGTCAGTGCTGCTGCGCTGAGGACCCCACTTGAAGACCTGCTGGATAAGGCCACTCACAGTGGATGCTCTCTGACAACACAGTCAGCAGCTCCAGGACAGAGTGTTCCAAGTCCACCTGAGCCTGGGGTGAGTCAGAGAAGCAGAGCTCTGGCTGTTTTCCTCTTTCCCATTTTCTACCCTGCCTCTGTGGCTTCCTGAGTCCTTGAGAGCCAGTCCTTGTGAACAGGGGCCAAAAATATTCTCTTAATTTTGATGCCTTATTTATTTATTTACAGCCACGCCGGTTCCTGGGCCTGCTTAGGTTGAAGGGATTTTTTTTTTGTGGTTTGAATAAACTAATTTTTTGGCTAAAAGCACTGATACAATTTGTTTTTCACTGAAAGCAAAGAGAAGTTAGGCTCCAAGTAACAACTTCCAATTAATCTATCAGTCTGAAAGTTTACATTTTTAATAGGCTTATCATTTTGATTTAACAAATGGCATAGACATCCTCAGACATGCAGCAAAAACAGTGCTTGCTGTCCATCATTCTTTTCATCAAGAAGGTGCAACTCACTGGATACCAGTGAGATAGTTTATGTAAAATTGTTTAACACAATGTCTTTCAAAGAACAAATTATAATAATTTATGTTATTGTGTTTACTGAACAAATGTTCATTGAGCCCTTATAAAGTGACAGAATGCTTGATGTCAGGTTTTCTCCACTTCAACAATGATTGACATGTTGGGTTGGGTAATTGTTGTGGGAGCTCTCCTTTGCATTGTAGGATGTTTAGCAGCATACCTGGCCTCTCCCAGTTAATAGCCAGTAGCACCCCCAGTGTGACGATAAAAAACGTCTCCTGACATTGCTAAACGTCCCCTGGGGAAAAATTGCTGTTGGTTGAGAACTACTGATTTACATGAATAGTCTTATTTCATCTTTGCAACACCCAACAAAATTAGCTGTTATTTGTTTATTTTAGAGATGGGAGAAAAGAGGATCAGAGAGTTGAGCAATTTGCTGCAGGCCACACAGGTAGTAAAGAAGCAGGAGTGGAGTTTGAACCCAGGACTGACAATCCAGAGCCTCAGTCTCGACCACTATTCTTGCTTCTTAAGAGTATACATTTAAGAATGTATAGAAGAGGCTAGGTGCGGTGGCTCACGCCTGTAATCCCAGCACTGTGGGAGGCTGAGGCGAGCGGATCACTTGAGATCAGGAGTTGGAGACCAGCCTGGCCAACATGGCGAAGCCCTGTCTCTACTAAAAATACAAAAATTAGCTAGGTGTGGTGGTGCATGCCTGTAATCCCAGCTGCTAGGGAGGCCGAGGCCTGAGAATGGCTTGAACCCAGGAGGTGGAGATTGCAGTGAGCCGAGATTGCGCCACGGTTCTCCAGCCTGGGTGACAGAGCGAGACCCTATCTCAAAAGAAAAAAAAAATTGTATAGAAGGAAGTCCATTCAATCACAGACATTGTGGTAACTGCCTTTGGGAAGGAGAGAGGTGAATGAGATGAGGAGTGGGGCGCCTTTTATATATATTTGTAACATTTTTATTTCTTAAAAGAAGATGTATAGCAAATTCAGCAATGTGTTAAATTTGGATGGAAGACTCATGGGTGTCCCAAATTACTTTTGTACTTTTTGGAATGACTGAAATATCACAAATCTAAATATTGAAACAATTTTAAAAAGAGAGAAACATGACCGTAAATGTTAGGTAAAGTCATCTGATATTTTTGACCATGTGAACGTCATACCTGGCACTCTAAAAAAACTTTAGCTTTTTACTCTTTTGCCCTTTTTTAACAGAGGATTTTCCCAACTATTCAGTGAGAAGGAACCCATCTCATTTTTGTTTCCTCAAAACACATAGCCCATTCGTCGAATTTGTCATGATCATAATATTAACAGGTACTTAAATATCTCCTCTGAAGTGGATGCCAGATTAGAGGCTTTGTGTATATTAATAGCTGACGTTTATGAAATATTTACTAGTGTTTTGCACCCAGCTGAGTCCCTTTCATCTGTTTCTTGTTTATTCCTCACTACGGTTCTTTGAGGTTGATGATTTTGGTCTCGTTTTACAGATGAGTTAACTGAGGCTTAGCAAGCTGAGCAGCAGAGCCAGACAGATATGTCAGATTTCAACATCCCTGTTTTTTTTTTTTTTTTTGAGATGGAGTCTGGCTCTGTCTCCCAGACTGGAGTGCAGTGGTGCAATCTCGGCGCTTACTGCAACCTCCACCTCCTGGGTTCAGGCGATGGATTCTCCTACTTCAGTCTCCTGAGTGGCTGGGATTACAGGTGCCTGCCACCACACCCGGCTAATTTTTGTATTTTTAGTACAGATGGGGTTTCACCATGTTGGCCAGGCTGGTCTCAGACTCCTGACCTCAAGTGATCCGCCCGCCTGGGACTCCCAAAGTGCTTGCTGGGAGTATAGGAGTGAGCCACCACCTGGCCTTCAAGTCCCTATTCCTTCTAGTACAGCAACTCAAGCAGGAGTCTTGAAGAGCTAACAAGGGTGTCTCAGAGAAGAGAAGGTGCCAGCCGTCTTCCTCAAGACGAGGGGGTGGGAAGGCGGTGACAGAGGCAGGAGACAGGAAGGGCTTTCCTGGTCAGATTCTGGGAATCACTTGGTGAGCCCAGGCCTCTGGCTTAGTGCCATTCCCAACCCTTTGGCAAGTGGGTCAAAGTTCACCCAGCCCCTGCCTTGTCCTAGTTGCTGGTTCCAACACCTCTAGATTTAGTACAGTTTAAAGATAACCCAGCTTCTCCCTCTAGATCAGTAGTTCAAGGGTAGGATTAAATTATGCCTCTGACTGACCAGGGCCCATTGGCTCCCTCTCAAAAGGGCTCCTTCCCTGGCAGAATCTGCTCAAGCAGCCAGCTCCTTGCTTCTTGAGTGGTGCTCAATTGAATTTTCAGTTTGTGAATCTGGCATCTTCCAGGGCCAATCCGAATTTTGCAACTAAAATGTGGTGCATTTGCCATGCCCTGATCTAAATATAGGCTGTCTACTGCATTCCCTCAATCCACACAGGCCCCCACGGTGGGGTAGGGGTGAGCTTGGATGCCTAGAGGAATCCTTCCTTATTAACTCATCCTTTGAGTGCCTCCAACTGGATTGTTTTCCTGGGGATGGCAACAGTGTTTTCTTTTATTTTGTTATGGTTTTAAATTGGGATGTCAGTCCTGGAGCCTCGAACCACTGATGTGGACCGTGGTGGGCCTGGCAGCCCACCACCTGTGAAAGATCAAATCTGTTTATACGCTGTGGCTGCCTGCTTTTTTTTCTTAGCTCCTGGATAAAATACACACATTCTGAGGCTGTTGTCTCCTCTGGCTCCTCTGATGGATGGGTGTTGCATCCCAAGAGGGCAGCTAGCTAGCCCTGAACTCTGGAAAACTGACACCAAATTAGCTGCAAGGATTTGAAGCTTTCAAGACATCTTATCACCTCAGGAGGAAGTCAACGTAGATGCCTGAAACTTCTTGTGCCTCAGGCAGTGAGAAGCTATCAGCATAAAAACTGGCTTCTTCATCAATGTTGAAACAGACTTTGTGGATGTGCAAATTGCTACACCCTTCCCAGAGAGTAATTTGACAATATACATCTGAGGCCTTTCCCGGGAGTCTGCCTTTTGATCTTACCATTCAAAGTGGACTTTATCCCAATGAAATCCTAAAGAGCAAGTGCCCTAAAGATATTAAGGAAAAGAATGTGTGTAACAGAGTATTTATCACAGCTAAAAACTGAAAACAAATTGCACATCAAGAGGGAATGGATTATTTTAAACATATGAAAAGATGCTTAACCTCATTCACAAAAATTCCACCTGTTAAGTTGGCAAAGACCCAAAAGTTTGATAACAGCTCTTAGTGAATGTGTGGGCGCCCTCAAATGTCAGTTATTGAAATGCAAATTGATATAATCTCTACATAAGACAATCTGGTAATATTTATAAACATGAAAACATTTACTCAGAATGGTCCACTTACAAAATTTTACAGATATATTTACTCATGTGGAAATTGGTGATGTATAAAAATATTGTTTTGTAGTAACAAAAATTTAAAATAACCTACAATGTCTTTCCATGGAGATCTATCTGAAAAAAAGAAATACTATGGAGCTACTAAGAATGAAGCTACTCTATTTGGAAATGGAATTTCCACTGAAATTGAAAGGCCTTCAAGATACATTGTTCAGTGAAAAAAGCAAAATGAGGAATAGTGTTTATGTTATTTCCATTAAAAATATCATATAAATATATTTATATATGCATAGAACATATCTGGAAGGATATATAAGAAACTGTTAATAGTGGTTGCCTCCATGGAGGGGAATTGGATGACTGGGGCCAAGGAAGTGAGAGAGACAGACTTTTCACTCCACATTTGTACCTTGTAAAGTGATACCCTGTGTGTGTCTTATCTATTGGTGTAAATGGCTTGTTTACATAACTGGATTGGTTAAGTATATTACGATACCTTCTATTATGGAATTCAGTGCAGCATTAAAAAGATGGGAAAGGCTGAGCGGGGTGGCTCATGCTTGTAATCCCAGCACTTTGGAAGACTGAGGCAGGATGATCGCTTGAAGCCAGGAGTTTGAGACCAGCCTGGGCAACATGAGGAGACCCCATCTCGACAGAAAAATTTACAAATTAGCTGGGTGTGGTGGTGCACACCTGTGGTCCCTGCTACTTGGGAGGATGAAGTAAGGGGAGGATCGCTTGGGTCCAAGAGTTCAAGACTGCAGTGAGCTATGATTGTGCCACTGCACTCCAGCCTGGGTGACAGAGTGATACTCCGTCTTTAAAAACAAAAAAGAAAAGAAAAAAAGGAAAAACAAAAAAATGAAAAGACTCAGTTTCATTGATATGATAAGAAGTCAGTCAGGATGACTTGCTGATCAGTGAAAAAAGCACTGGGTGATCCAACTTGTGTTAATACATGCAACAACACACACAGAAAATTCTGCAAAGTTGCATAGGCAAATACTAAACATGGTTATATCGATGGTGCTATGGTCTGAATGTTTGTGTCTCCCAAAATTAATATGTTGAAACTTAATCCCCAGTGCAGTGGTGTTGGTAAGTGCGTCATGTGAAAGGCGAGTAGGTCACCAGGGCAGAACTTTGATAAATGGGATCAGTGTACTTATAAAAGAGGCATTCGAGAGCCTGTTTGCCCCTTCTGCTATGTGAGGACACATAGAAGTCACCATCTATGGGCAGGTCCTCACCAGACACTGAATGTTCCTGCTCCTTGATCTTGGACTTCCGAGCCTCCAGAACTGTGAGCAATAAATTCTGTCATTTATTATAAATTACCTAGTCTAAGGTATTTGGTTACAGCAGCCTGAATGGACTGAGGCAGGTGATATGATTATGGATGATTTTTCCTTTCTTTTTTATATTTTGCTGTTACGTATAAATTAGCTTTTGCTACCAAGAAAGAGAAAATTCTTCTCATTTTGAAACGAATAAAAAATCAACAACTTGACAGCATGATTTTGAACTGGGGGAATGAGCAGGGCTGTAACCAGCAGAGGAAAGGGCTGAAGTCATTTCTTCATTTTTTTTTTTTTTTTGAGATAGGGTCTTACTCTGTTGCCCAGGCTTGAGGGCAGTGGTGTGGTTATGGCTCATTGTACCCTTGACCTCCTGGGCTCAAGGGATCCTCCCCACTCAGCCTCCCTAGTAGCTGGGACTACAGGCCCGTGCTACCACATGAGGCTAATTTTTATTTTTTATTTGTAGAGATGGGGGTCTCCCTATGTTGCCCAGATTGGTCTCGAACTCCTGGGCTCAAGTGATCCTCCTGCTTCAGCCTCTCAAATTGCTGGGATTACAGGCATGAGTCACTGCTCCCAGCATGGGCCAAAGCAATTTCTAAGTGTTCCGGGGCTGGTAATCACAGAGCGGGAGATATATTAAATATATATAATATATAATATTTATATAATAAAATATATATAATAAATATTATAAAATATATATTATATATATGTTAAATTAGATTGAAAATGACTAAGAACAACAATCTTCTTTTTTGGCCATTGATAGTTTTTCTTCCAAAATTATAAAAATGTTTAATAGTTCCCACTATAATTCTATTGAAACCCAATTTGTATTCTATCACATTTTCTTAATTTGATGTTCTTAATCACAAACAGAGTATTTGCTTATTGCACCATGTGAAATAATACAGAGGTTATAAAAAAAGCTAATAATCTACTCCTCCTCACTCCATCCTATCCCTTGAGGTAACTAAACTAATAAATAGCTTTTAAAAGTTGGGTTAGACATTACTCTATAACTTGCCTTTTTTACTTAGATATTATGAGCAATCCTCCTAACAGATTAGTAGATGTAGATCTAACCTATTTGTTTTGTTTGTTTGTTTGTTAGTTTGTTTGTTTTTGAGATGGAGCCTCACCCTGTCACCCAGGCTGGAGTGCAGTGGTGTGATCTCAGCTCACTGCAACCTCTGCCTCCTGGGTACAAGCGATTCTCTGGCTAATTTTTATATTTTTAGTAGAGAAGGGGTTTTGCCATGTTGGAAGGCTTGTCTTGAACTCCTGACCTCAGGTGATCCGCCTGCCTCAGCCTCCCAAAGTGTTGAAATTACAGGCATGAGCCACTGTGCCCGGCCTAACCTATTTGTTTTAACACCACTTTACATTTTACTATAGTTTAAATTTCTTATTACGCATAATCAGGTTAAACCTAAAATACCAAATCTTCCTTGCCCCAGCAACTACATTTTTAGGAATTTATCCTGAATATGTGGGCACAGACATATATACAAGAGTATTCATCCAACATTGTTTGTAGTAAAAGACCAAAAATAACCTAAATGTCAATCAACTGGGAAATTGGTAAGTAAAATAGGACACTTTGTAAAATGGATTATTATGCAGCCATGAAAACCAGCAGTAACTCTATGCATTCTGACACAGAACTATGTCTAAGATATGCTACACTGTTGAGTGAAAAATGAAACTTTCACTGAAGTGTTTCTAAAATGACACCATGAATCAAAATAAACAGAGTGAAAACACACACATTCTGCATGCAAAAACACTCAAACATACATATACGCATGTGGATATGTATGCTTACAAATAAATAGACTATTTTGGAAAGCATACACAATCTGGTAACAATGTTTACTTCAGGAGAAGAAATACTGAGAGTGTTGGGTGTGAACGTGGGGTAGGTAAGAGCAGAATAATTTTTTCATTTTTTTTTCTGATTCAAATAAGAATCTATGCATCATTAAAAAATAAACTAGTTGATTTTTAAAAATTGCTACAAGTAATCATGCAAAATAGTTACAAGGCGTGATGGCACGGTCCAAGTTCCCTGTGGTCCTAAGTCTAAAAACAGGCATTCTTTACAAAACATTGTAAAGAAAAAAAATATAGAAAATCTCATATCCTGAAGTACATCTTTGTAATGTCCCGAGGCAGGGTTTTTATTCTGGAGTTAGAGGGTCCATAAACTTGGGTGAGAAAAAAACCCTCTTTTTTAAAAAAAAAAAAATACAAAAAACAAAAAAACCCCAAACTAAACTTTGGCTGAAAGTTTGCATTTCCTTTGATAGGAAAGTGGGCAAGCAGCCACACTAGAGTCAGCAGGATTTGTCACCAATAGAAATCAGATCTGTGATATAACATTACATTTGTTGCAGATATCTTGAAATATTTCCACTTGTCAGTACTTCAAAATTATAGTAGTTATTTATTTGACTTGCTGCTAGATCTTGTTTATTTAATATGTTAAAGGACTTTTTTTACTCTATAATAAATTTGTTTTTTCAACATTATAACTGTATTTCAATATAGTTGGTTTTCTTTGAAATCCTGTGTCTTTTATTTGATGTGTCGACTGTGAGAAGGGGCTTCATCAGATTGCCAAAGGGGTCCGCGAAACAATGGAGCCAAGGAACCTTGGTGTTAAGGTAAATGCTAAAGGGTTGGGGACAAGGAATCACAAATGGGCGCTGTGGGGAGTGTCCCTAGAAGCTGGGAGAAGGGACCCTACTGCTTCCTCTTGATGCCGGGGGCTGATTAATGGCCTGAATATATGAATCGGAGATGCAATTTTTTGTTGCTGTTCCAGTTGGTGGATCCTCCTCCTCCCCAACCAGCTGCCTCCCTGGATCTCCGCCCGGCCCAGTGCTGGTGGTGTGAGCCCTGGGGCTGACGCCTGCGAATGACAGTGAGCCCGGCTTGCCCTTGGTCCCACTTTAACCTCCTTTTGGGGCACGGCCAGGGTGCTAAGCTCAGCCTCTAAGCAATGCACATTAGCCTGGCAGGAAACTCTGTCTTGAAGAATTTCAAAAAATTCTTGTGCAAAACCAAGCCCCAAATTCATCCCAACAGGAGAGAGAAAGCTTAGCGGGGAGCAAGACACTGTAGGCAGACACACTTGGAAAAAGTTAAATGGGGCTCTAGGAGGAATGGGTCACTTACATGTGCTAGAACATTCTGTTTCTGAACATTTTAAACTGAACTGCTCATTGGTGCAACTTTTATAGCACAATTCCTGTGCTCGCACCAGAGAGGGGCACTTGAGTGTTCAAAGGGTGGTCAGATGAGCTGCGGGTGAGTGTGGCCAGGAGTGTGCTGTCAGTAGAGTCGTAAGAGCAGAGCCTGCCAATGTGGACAGATTCTACTGTATCCTGAGCTGACTCATGGTGCTGTCATGCCAGGAGGGGTGATGATGGGTGGGGTGAAGATGGCCCTCCCCTTGCACTGATTCCAGCCTTACAAGTCCTTAAAACACAGCTCACTTTCCTTTTTCTCCCCCAAATCTTATTTCAGCCCACTCTTCTTTCTGTCTCCTCTGCATTCTGGAGACACCCATCATTCAGATGGCACCTTTTAGCTTGTGCTGAAATTGATCCATTCCTTCATTTAATCATTTATTCCCTAAGTATTTAGGGCTGGCCAGCCATAGATTCAAATCTCAGCTCAGCCACTCACTCATGTCATTGCGGCAAGTAAAATAAATGAACACTTTATTTAAAAATTTCAAGCCCACATTTGCAAAACTCCTGCTTCCCACAAAATACACACATAGTAAGTCACATTTTTCCTTTTTAAACGGATGATGGCTTTGCTCTCTCATCATGAATCTTTCCCTGGACTGTTGAGGCTGTTAGTGCCAGTTTCTCTTTCCTCCCCATCTCAGGCTCTGGTGTGAAACTGGTGTACTATTGGATGTCTGCACTATAAACACCCTTATTCCAGGTTTTAAAACAGGGAGACATTTTTATTGTTCAAATTGAGACACTTTTGAAAATAAGAAAGGGTTATTATAATAATTATAATTATGCTTTGATAATAGGCATAAAAGGAGACCATCTCAGTGAAATGGGACATATGGTCACCCTATTAGAAAACAGTGATATATTACCCAACAGAAAGACCCAGTGTGTCTTCAGAGCATTCGCAAAGCTGGGGCACCTGTATTTTTGGTGAAATAGTCTGATATTAAAGAAATCAAAGTTACCTCCATGGAAAGAATCAGAATATTGTTGGCCTTCCTTACATTTTTTTTAGGGCTCTAGGCATACGTGTGTGTGTGTGTGTGTGTGTGTGTGTGTGTGTGTGCATGTTTTAATTTATAATTTTATTATTCCCTTTTCAATACCTTAGGCCTTTAGAGGTCTCTATCTGGCTCTGCTATAAAGTCACTGGAATAGTTTCCTCTTTTCCTGCTTCTGCAGGGATCAACTCTGACCATATCCCTCTCAGAGGTGAGAGGCAGGTGACCATGGCTAGAGGGTGAGGGAATGTAAGGGCCAATTGGCAATGGGACAATCTCCCCCAGAGGCAGGTGGAACGGCAGCCTTTTGATAAAGAATGAAGAGGCCATCCATTTTCAAGATCCTACCTTGTGTCCACACGGGTCTTGACCTAGCCAATCTCGCTTCACTGGCTTCATGACCAGGCCCAGATTGGCATTTTGGTTTTAGAATACCAGTCTATGACAGTCTCTTTTTAATGAACTTGTGGTAGTTTTGAGGAATGAGACAAGCCACTTAACCCCCCTGAGCCCATTTCCTTATTTGTTTACTTATTAATTTAATTTAATTTAATATTTTTGAGACAGAGTTTTGCTCTGTCTGCCAGGCTGAAGTGCAGTGGTGCAATCTTGGCTCACTGTAACCTCCACCTCCCAGGTTCAAGTGATTCTCCTCCCTCAGCCTCCCAAGTAGCTGGGATTACAGGTGCCCGCTACCACGCCTGGCTAATTTTTGTGTTTTTAGTAGAGACAGGGTTTCACCATGTTGGCCAACCTGGTCTCGAACTCCTGACCTCAAGTGATCCGCCCGCCTCGGCCTCCCAAAGTGCTGGGATTACAGGTTTGAGCCACCATGGCCGGCCCCATTTCCTTATTTATAAAATGGGCAGAGCATGAATACCTATCTGGTGGGCCATGGGAGGTTCAAATACTAGAAGAAGTCTGGTACACGCTGTATGAATCCTATTGGTCATTGCTATTTTTATTGAGTTTACTATGTACACATCCCTGGGCACGAAGGACAAGAAGACAATTCGAACTTGGACCCTGCAAAGGTTTGCAGCCTGGCAGTGCTGCAAAAGTTGTGCACATCCATCTTTATCCCCAGAGTGAAACATGACAAGCACCATAAACCAGGGATAAAGGGAGTGATTACTGACGGGGAAAAGGGTGGGATCCAGGAAGACTTCGCGAGAAAGGTGTCAGCAGAACTGCATGTTTACAGACAAGCAGGAACTGGATATTCAGAGGGTATGAGAAACACACTGGTGGGAGAGGGAACAAATGCACAAAAAAAGAAAATGCAAAGTGTATTTGGGAAGTGGCAAATAATTTTACTTCAATTGAGTGCACTCTTAATTCTTCTGCTAGGCTCTGTACTACTTATTCATTCATTCATTCAGCTTGTGTGAGCACCTGTGTTCGGCAGAGAGTTGGTCACTGCTTAGACGTCCACAGTAGGTAGAGGAGAAAGAGCAGTCACGAGGTTGCTGGAGAGAGCCCTGAGGAGAGTAGCCTTAGGGCTTCCCTCTTCATGGGACCCTACACGACCTGAGCAGGGGCCCTGCAATGCCCCCACCATGGCCACACAAAGTTTTCAGAAGTAAGGTTTATTAATGCAATTGGTTATTCCCCTTATTTAAATATTATTCCTATTTCTCCTTATGCAGGTGGTAATATAGGGGCCATGGACATTTTTGGGAACCAGCTAAGAGTTGAGTTAAGACAGATTTTGTTTGGGTTCTGTTGAATATACGTATGTGGTTTACAGTCTTTTCTTTCTGTATAGCTAGGTCACCACTAGCCACAGTAACTCCAAAGTGAAAAAAAGGCTTCTAGAAATACTCTCTTGCCCACGATGCCAACTCACCTGATCTTGTGGCATCAAGAGGCAGGACCAGAGGCAGATTCATGATGGAAGAGTGTCCCCATGGTGCTGGCACCACACGTAGGTGGGTGGGTGGTGGTGAATCCGGGTCTGAAATGTATGCAGCCAGAAACTAAACTGTAAAAAAGTCCTCTAAATTTTATGTGTTTCTCCAAATTTGATAAAAATCTGAAAAATGTATGTGACATTACCAATAATAAGTTGTGAAGCTGAAAAAAGTCTTCTAAAGCATCAATAATACAAGAGAAATTTTGACTTATCTTCCTAGAGGAACGACCCAATTATTTTTATCTTCTTTATGGTCTCACCAGGATATGGTGCCTCTTGGTTGCTGAATGACGAGCAGCCACATGCTTTTTCTTTCCTCCTTCTAGAATAAACTCTGGCTTCCCCAGTTTCCTTCCTGCACTTTCTTAAATCTGGCTCAGAGCCCCACCTCTAGGAGAGCTCCAATGATGAACCCATCTGACTGCCTGCATTAGAATCCATGTTCTGTCATTGATCAGCTGGGTAACCTGAGGCAAATCACTCAATCTCTCTGAGCTTCTGTTTCCTCATCTGTAAAATGAGGACAATACCAGTGCCCACTTCACAATCCTGTGGACAGGTATAAATGAGGGAATACAGAGAAAGAACCCCTAGCCAGCATGGAGAGCACAGTAAGCCTGGCACTCGATGAGACCTAATAAATGGTAGCTATTAGTATTACTATTATCAAATGTGGTTAGGAAGCACAGTGACTGCAGAAACATTCTGCAGATATGGCAGAAAGCAATTTCCCGTGCTGCCCGGCAGACATCAGTTATTTTTACTAGCCACACACACACTCAGGTAAAGGCATTTCCTGCATAACATATCTTAATAGATGCATCCGTGATGGCACTGCAGCTACACATGCACCTGCTGGCATTTCTGTGAGCCGTTTTGCTCCAGCAGGGGTGGGTGCCACCACGACTGGCCCCGTCATCCTGTCAGACCTGACAGGCATAGCTCTTCACACATCATTCTTCCCCTCCCTGCCCCTCTGCCCCAGATCTCTGAATCTCACATCAAAGCTGAGGCTAACTCATTCACCCAGCCCTCCTTCCTTCTTTCTTGCCCTCACTTCTTTCCTTCCTCCCTCCCGTTTTCCTCACAAATATTTGTTGTGTCTAGCCGCGATGGTGTCTTCTGTGATTCCAAGACTTTAGGAGACTCAGTAAAGTTTGAAAAAAATTTCTGAAAGGGACTGACATAGGGTACTAACTTTTAATTTTGCCAAGTAGGCTATCAACATACACATACACACACACAGAGACATTCACACACTATTGCCACTAATTACCACCGTTCCATCAAAGAAGTGCTATTTCAGTGTCCCCAAATAGAAAAGACAGTCTTTAGAAGAAAAAGACAATCATTTACATGAAATACATTTAGTTTTTAAAAGAACACAGCATTTTCCTAACTTTCTGATTCGTCATAAGCCAGTAAAATCTCTGGGTGCCAGATCTCAGATAAATGTTGGAGAAGAAGTGTACTAACAATAGGAATAATATAATGAATGTTTATTGAGTGCCAAATGTGGTGTTTGATAGACTCTACCATTTACTAACTGTGTGATCTTGGGCAAGGTACTGAACCTCTCTGAACTCTAGTTCCCTCACTGTAAAGACAGGGATGACGATGCTTGCTCTGCAAAGCTTTCCAGGGGTTTCTAGGCATGGGGAGGACTTGTGCGGTGCTGGCTGCATAAGAGTCGCCTGGGAAACTTGTTAAAATTAAGATTCTTGGCACTACAAGGAGAGAATCTGATGCAAGAGATCTACAATGGGGTCCAAGGATCTATTCTTTTAAAAACAGCCCCCTCCTCCAGATGTTTCTGATGAGCAGCTAGATTTGCTGTTGCTCACAGCCCCTGGCTTTTGGGTTGGACATTCTGTCTACTTGACTTATAAGAGTGTCTGGCAGATTGTTCCTAGCATGATGTATTCAGAGGAAAATCTTGGGAGGTATCTTGTTTGCTGTGTTCAGGCTTCCCCTTCCCACTCTGTTCCCCTTCTCAACAAATGGTACCTCCATCTACTTAGAAACCCCAGGGTTATTCTGAACACATTTCCTCTCTTGTGGACTCTCTTATGCCGTCACCAACCCATCCCCAGGTCTTGAAGCTGTCTGCTTCTCCACCTCCACTGCCCCTGCTTAGTCTAGGTCATCATCATCTCTCACTGCCACTGCAAAGCCTCCTACCTGTCTCGTCTGAAGTGTATGCTCCACACAGTGGCTGCAGTCACTTTTAAAAGACATGATTCAGACAGTATCTTTCATCTCCTTCGAACCCTGCTGTAGTGGCCAACGCACTTAAGATAAAAATCTAAAGTCCTTAATGTGGCCGAAAAGCCCTTGCACGGCCCGGCCTCTGCCCACGCCTCTGGCCTTGACACCCACCTGCCTCCCTTCTAATTCTCTGGGCTCTGTTAGTCCTCCACTCTCTCTGGCCTCAGGACTTTCAAGTGTGCCCCTCCTCCTGCCCACACTTTTCTTCCTCTATCAGCCCCCTTCACTGAATTAGCTTCTCCATACCGTTGAGGGTATGGAGAATGTCACTGCCTCAGGGACCTGTGATGTACTAACCCCTGTTTTAGAATTCTAGCAGCATCACACTCCTTTTCTTCAAGTCACTTGTTGCAGTTTATGTTCATGTTTGTTTGTGCATGTGTGTTTTTCAACATATCTGTGTTCCCTACTAGAGCCAAATTCTATGAAATATAACTATTTTGCTCACCATTATATCGTCAGTATAATGCCTGGACACAGTACCCACTGAATAGATACATAATTATTCAGTGAATGGATGAATGATTAAAGATGTGAACCCACATCACTAGAAGGGCAAGGTCCTTCCCACTTTTTCTTTTGGTTGGGGTGGCTGACAAAATGCCCAATCCTGAGAGACCCTTGTCATACACAGTACAGGAGAACATCGAGCCCTGAGCTAGAACATGGATGACCTGCCCTGATATGTCATAGGTTGGTTATTTTTTCAGAAGTGAGCAGGCAGTGGAAGAAAGGCAGATTTTGCAAGAAAAGCATCATTACTAGTTCTTGACAGGGTGGTTCTGGGTTTCCTGGAGTACATGTGCTATGAAAACAGGTTGCTATCAGACAGCAAAAGGGCCAGACATTTCCTTGGTGTGCTGGAACAGGTATGGGTCTGTTCTGACAGACTTGGATTCAACTTTTGGCCCTATCACTTACTTGATGTGTGACCTTGGACAAGAAGTTTTACCTCTCTGAGCTTCAGTATATTCATCCATAAAAAGGGAGCAGTTACTTTTGCCTGTTAGAGTAGCTGTGAGGATTAATGAGATAATGTCTGTAGGAGGCCTAGCAGAATGTCTGGTACATGGTATGTATCCAATAATAAATACAATCTCACCAGGCTGTAAGCCTTCTTCAATCAGGGGCCATGTTTGTTTTTGGCTTGATAACTCAGTGTCTGGTACAGTGCCTGGCATGTAGTAGATGCTTTAGGAAGTCCTTATTAGTGATTTAATACATGGTCAAATGGGTTTTACTTTAGTAGGATTTCCCTCTTCCAGGAAGGATTCCCGTGTGTAAAAACTTCCCCCTTGCCAAGTACTCAAACCAATTGATTTATTTGTGGGCAACTCAAATCCGTGTGTTTTGAAATCTCAGAGCTGGAAGATTAATGTGTGTTTGTGGGGGTGGCTCTGTCTTGAGTCATCTCTGAGACCCTTGTGCTTGTGGAAGGTAGAAACTTGTCAGCCCCCATTTGAATGAAAGGGCTGGAGGATCAAATCAATGGAGAGAGGGATTTCTATTTTGTTCCAATACTATAGAGAACAAAACCGTTTCTTTGAAATTGACCTTCATTTATTTGGAGGGGAAAGCAGTTAGTTCAATAATGGCTTCCTGGTGCCTTCCAGCATTTTAAAAGACAGAAGAAAGATTTGGAGCAAGGCAAGGTTCCAGTGTTTTCTAAACAACTCACTAAGCCCAGCTACTGGTTGGCTGCTGAGCACTTCCTGCTACCGGCCCTGCATCCCCCAATTTCCCCCACTGCTGCAATGCACATCCTCAATAGCTCAGCCACTTCTTGAGACCCTGACCAGGCCTTCCCTAGGTGGGCTGGAAGTTAGTCTTCATAATAATGCTGGGCAGCTGAAGATTCTCTGACATCTTGCAAATGGCTCATGGAGTAAGAAATACTGCTATATTCTATTCCAATTATTTCCTGTCCCTCCCTGGCCTGATTCCAGGGGCCAAATAAAGAGGTCCTTGTTTGGTGGAGTCCATTCCTGCTCCTGAGTAAGTGAGCACTGGTCCCTGGTCCAACTTGGTCTGAGGCCACAGGGAAAGGGTGGGGAGGACGTTGGAGAGGATGTCCCAGGTGGGGAGAGCTCAGGAGGAGACAAGAGGCCCTGCTCTGCAGGCAGCCCAACCCTGCTCCCAGAAATAAAAATAAGAGATGAAGTAAAACAAATGGGGCCCCTGAACAGGATCCTGTAGGGGGCACAGCTATTTTCCCTCTTTCCCAGGAGAGATCCCAACCCTTCTCTCCCACGGAGAAAACAAACACAGCTATGGAAATCTTGTGCCATCCTGGCACCTGAAAGTCTATCACCAATTGGAAGTTGCTCCTACCTGCACTTCTCCCTTTGCCAAACACAGTCCTCCCCCACATCTGCTTCCTCCCCTTATGAGTGAAAATGTTTTCACAGAAAATTTAGAATTTGGAACCTTCTTCAGATTCCAAAGAAGTTATTGTTCTATATCATGCTGCTTTTGCTTGGGTGTTATTTCAACTCAGAGGAAGTAGAAACTCACATCTCTATTTTGCTGGAATGCTCTTCCTGAATCATTAAGAAAACAGTAATTAAGTACCTTCTTTGTTTGAAGCTCTTGAGTACTTTTTGAAGCCCATCTCAAACTCAAGTCCTAGAGTCCAGATTCCCCACATTATCTGTTTGGTTTTCAGGGAAGAAGGATGTTGATGGGGTCGGCTCAGGGACAAATCACTGGAAGATCTCTGGGAGATCGTCACATGATAGTCGGAAACTTTTCATTGCAAGGAGAAGAGAAACAAGATAGCATCAAGGTGGCAAGAACCTCTCACTTTTTATTGTGTGGAAGCTCAGGACCTGAGATGCTAGGGGGACAAAGTCTCAGAAAGGCACAGACAGAAAGGAGAGAGACGATGGGGGTAATGTGAGTAAGAAGAAACTGAGGGTGGGCTTGATGACTTGAAGAGCAAGACCCAGAGAGAAGCCACATCATCTCACACTATGATGTGTCTGGGAAAGGTCTGAGATTGGCAGCATTTAAAACCCTGGCTTCCAGGGTGCTGGGCCTGAAGGAAACTGAGAAATTTTCTGGCTAGTGATTCTCAAAGCCTGGTCTGTGGACTACCTCTTCAGAATCACCTGGTGGGCTGATTATACCCACAGATTCCTGGGATCCTTCTGACTTACTGAATCCTATTTGCTGGGGGTTTGGCCCAGGCAGCTACCATTGTTTATTAAGTTTCACAAGTGATTCTCATAGTTCTCAAAGTTTGAGATCCCTTAATCTAATTCAACCTCCTCGTTCTCCAGGTGTGAGGCCTGAAGCCTAGAGAAGCAAAGCAGCAAGCCTAGAGCCACACAGCTAATTGATGGCAAAGCTCAAATGGGAACTCTGTTGCTCCTGATCACCAGAGCCGTGTTCTTCCCATTTCAATATGCTGGAAGCCTCCTTACCTGTTTGGAGCTATTTCCCCTGCCCCTAAAAGCCAAAGCCTGCACCTTTGATCCATTCCTGCATCCTGCTGAGGCCTTCTCCTTCCTGAGCATGCTCTGGTCACAGCCTCTGCAGGCTGGAGGGCAGGGGCAAAGGAAGAAAGACTCCAATTCTCTTCCAAGACTTTAGTAACAGGTGTGGGATTGGCAAACGTGTAGAGAAGGAGAAAAGACACAGTTATACCGAAGGGGAGATTGGGGTTTGGTTTGTACTGCTCATAGCTAACTTTCATTGAGCATCTGCTATATACCAGATACTGTGTTAAGTCCTTCCTATACATTAATGCAAACTCCATGGAGCAAATATTAATCAGCCCTGTTTTGTAGATGAAGAAACTGAGGCTCATACAGGAGTGGTCATTTGGCCAAGGTCATATGGCTAATAAGAGGTCAAATCACCTCCATCAGCTCCATGTACAACCATGATCTTTGTAATGACCCAGTGCAGTGTGAACTGTCATCCATTGTAAACCGAACAAGCCTGCAAAAGAACCCTGAGACCTTGGGAAAGAAAAGCAAGCTTCCCTGCAATGGTATGTGATCACGCCTGAGAAGTAGAACTTTTTCAAACCCTTTCTGCTTAACACTAACCATTGAAAATATTTCTGAAAGGCACTAGCCTGCAGGCCTGCTTTAGAAAAGATGACATGGAGAAAAGGTTAGATGGCTTTTGAAAATCTTTTCTTTCTTTTTAAACAGAAACTCGATATCTGTTTGCTTCCTTTCCGTTTGCATTTTTCTCTTGAAAGCAGTGTGCCTTCAGAATTTATAGCTGTTTGAGGGATTTGGTTATATTTGGGTCTGACCTGAGACTCCGGTGTGATTGCAGGCATATGTGGTCCGAGGCATATAGCAGCTGTTACCTCTCCTGATATCATGGCACATGACTGTGTCATGATAACCTCCCTCCATTCATTTTCTGTAGTGTCCCCCAGGGATAGAAGGAATCAAAGCAGATCAGTGCCTCAGAGGAAGGACAAGGGATCCCCAGGCCATGTGGACAGCATGTGACAGATGCCCCCCTTTAGGTTTACCTGCTAACCAGACCTTGGCTTCTTCCTTAGAAAACATCAGGTAGCCTTTTGAACAATTCAGTTAGTAGGACCACCAAACAAAAAGAAGACGAACATGTTTTCATAAGAGGGGGAGGACGCACTGAATTCCATCTTACCAGGATTTGGTGTCTGTCAGCTGAGATGAGGGACAACTATAATTTGATTCTGGGCATTCCATAAATCACCAGAGTTAGAAACATTTTTGGGTAAAAACTAAAAATGTGTGACCCTCTAGTCATCTTCTCTTTCATATCTCAAGCTTTCAATAACTTAAAGCCTGGTTGGGGCTGTGTGGCTGTAAAATGCTCTTATTAACGGATAATGAACGTAGTATATGTGGGTGATAGCTGTCAGTGAAGAGTGGAGGGAGAGAATGCAGCCTCTGCAAAGCTCTTGAGAAGCGTGGCTTCTGCTCTAGCCCTGGAAATGCTGAATGAATGCTGCCTTTCTGTGTACGAGCTGCCTCCCTGCTTCCCAAATGCCGCGTCTGCAGTAACTACAAACTATTTTGTATGCTGCATTAGTGACGCTGCCTTAGCCGACACATCATTACTACTGAAATAACGCCGGTGTGATATTCAAGCCCAGTGAATATCCTTTTTAATTATTAAACCGAGGCTGTTGAGTGAGTCATTCCCCATACCAGATTTTCCTTCCCTGGTTCTATTTCCAGAAGCTAGTACCTTAGCGTGTTCTACTAACACCTGAGTTGGTTTTTAGCCAGCTCCCCAATCTGCAAACCCTTTGCAGAACAAACAATATTATTCAATCTCCAAACACGCACAGACTGCATAAGAAACAAAACCCACAAAAAACTTTACAGTAAGCTCATCAGTAAACCCAAGGTCCAAAAATGCCCAGTCCCCCTCCTGCTAGTCCCCAACTTACCAAGCGGTAGAGCGATGAAGAAGGGTAGCCAGCACAAGATGAACATACCGACCACAATGCCCAATGTCTTAGCTGCTTTCTTTTCCCTGGAGAACTTAAAAAGTTTGACAGCTATGGAACTCCTGGGGTTGTGGCCCTTGGCCTTGGTACTGCTAAGGGTGTCCTCGTGAAAGTTCTTGGAGTGGATCCTCAGGGTCAGCTCCTTGGAGTTGGACATCTCCTTCATGACTCCTGCCTCTAGGTTCTTGGTGGTTCTCTTGGCCACTATATAGACACGGCAGTACATGACTAGAATGACCGCCAGAGGGATGTAGAAGGAGCCCAGAGAGGAGAAGAGGGCATAGAAGGGTTCTTCGGTGACCCCGCACTCCTTGTCATCGTTGGGTGCGGGCTCCTTCCACCCAAGGAGAGGCCCGATGGAGATGACAGTGGACAAGACCCAGACACTGAGCAGCGCCAAGATGGCCTTCCTCCGGGTGACCAGCGTGGGATACTGCAGAGAGTAGCGCACCCCGATGTAGCGATCGATGGAGATGGCGCACAGGCTCAGAATGGACGCTGTGCAGCACAGGACATCCACGGCTGCCCAGATGTCACAGAAGATCCGCCCCAGCACCCAGTAGCCGAGCACCTCTAGGGCCGCTGAGAAGGGCAGGACGGTGAAGCTCAACAGCAGGTCGGCCATGGCCAGGTTGACGATGAAGTAGTTGGTGGGCGTCCGCAGGTGCCGGTTGCAGGCCACAGACAAGATGACTAGGATGTTGCCCACGATGGCAAAGAGGATGAAGGCGCCCAGCACCAGGCCCACAGAGATGGCCCTGGTGATGTCCAGCTGGGGCAGTGTGGAGTTACTCGAGGTCTGGTTGGGGCCAGTGAAGTTGGCATTTTTCAACTCTCCCCAGTGGGCAGGTGTTGATGTGTTGTGGCCGGTGTCCAGGTCGGGATTCATCTTAGAGTCCGCCCTCCATAGCCAGGGGGATGATTGGGCTCGGAAGGGCTGCGGCGAAGGCTCCTCAGCTGCCCTGAAACTTTGCTTCCCCCGTGGTCTTCTTCCCAGAGGCGCCCTCCTGGCGAGGAGTCATCTCCCCCGGGCAGCCCAGCCCGGCAGCACGTCTCCTGCCTGCACCGAGCCGCTCGCTCGCCTGTCAGAGGGAGGAGGAGGAGGAGAGGGGACGAGGCGGCAGCTCCAAGTTTAATGGTCCACGTCAGGCGCGCCTGGCCGGGCTCGCGGGGGAGCAGCGGGGAGGAGGGGGCGGCAGGGCCGGGGGCGTCCGGCGGTGCCCAGCTCGCGCGGGTCTGCGGACCGCGGCGCGTCCTCCGCCCAGCGAGCGCCGAGGAGGGTCTGCTTTCAATGAGCCGCCTCTGGGCTGACTGCACGGCGGTGACATCAGGCGGGGGAGCCCGGCGCCCTGACTCCGCGCGGCACTAGGGGGCAATGCGGGTCCAGCCAAGGCGCCCGCAGCCCCGACGCCGCCACCCCGGCAAGCCGGGAAGCCAGCCGCGTCCCCCGCCGCTCCCAGGGCGCGCCCTCTGCGGGGGGCGGGGCGGGGGCAGGGGCCGCGAGGGCGGGACCTGGGCGTGGAGATCGCGGGTCACCCACCCCTAGGCGGCCCGCCGGCGTTATTTTCCCCGCTAGTCACTCTTCCGTGTCAAAGGTGGGTTGGGGGCTGCTTACCTTTAATAGGGGGCTCCCGGAGTGGGCCCCGGATTTAACGGGATATGCAACTTGTCCAGCACCTAAAGGAGGGAAGGAGAATTCTAGGATTGGGCAGGTGGGAGGGACTTGAGTCGGATCTGAGGCCAGCCCTCATCCTTCATCTGGCTCCCCTCGCCCCGTGCAAACTCTTTGGCCCCAGTAAAATCTGGCTTCTCTTCATCCTTTCATTCGCTCAGGCATTCACTCATTTATTCAGCCGATTGTTACTGAGTCTCCACTCTCTGCCCTGGCTCTGGGCGCTGTGAACATAGCAACTGAACAAAATAGACGGACTCCTGCCCTCTAGGAGCGTAGCTTCTCCCGACAGAAGACAGACAGTATACTAAATAAGCAAATGATGAGGTGTGTAATGTGATGACAGGTGTTAGGCTGAAAATAAAGTAAGGAGGGGGAAATGCAGTGGGGTGTTCGTGGGGTGGATTTGAAATGTTAAGTGGGTGCTTGGGATGTCACTGAAGTGATATTTGAGGAAACATGAAGGGAACTGAGGGAGGAAGCTAGCTGGCTATCTGGGAGGGGGGGTGAGGGAGGTCAGAGACCTGGGGAAGGGACGTAGAGGATCTTGGTTATTTGTTGAGTTTTTTCCTTTCTGTCTGATATCCATGTTGGACATTCAGTCACAGGGACGCACTCCCAAAGGTGGGTGAATGGTACTTAGAAGAGAAAGTATGGGCCAAGAAAGAAAGAAAGAAAGAAAAAGCCAAAGAACTTTATGTTAGTTCACATTTATCCAACATTTATTTTGTCCTAGACAGTGTGCTGAGTTCTTTTTGCATTTTCTCATGACTCTCATGAGAGAAAGAATACACTCTTCACCATTTCTATTTCATGGATGAGACACCAAATTATGGGGAAGTTTAGCTGTTTGCCCAAGTTCACAAAGGCATGGAGGAGAGCTGCTGGGAACTGAACTCAACTGTGGGGTCTCTCCCAAAGTTGGGTACTCAGCTACTGTGTCATACTTTTCCCTCTGGGGCAAGGTAGGGGATGGAACCACTGTTATAGATGGAGCTGCCTTTTGAGTAGTTGGTTTTGGGGCCTGAGCCACTGGTGCTGGGCAGGGACTCCCACGAATTGAGCGCTTACTGATAGCCATGCATTTACTCATTTTCTTTGAGACTTTACAGTTCTTTGAGAGAAGCATAACCATTGTTCATTGAGAGATGAGAAACAGTGGTTCAGAGAAAGTCAGTTGATTCCTGAGGTCATAGGCTAGCAGATATATGGCAGAGCAATGGGCAGTGGCAGGTGGAGATTGAAAAGTAAAGCCTGATACCTTCTTTTACTCCAGTTCACAAGCCTGCATCTTGGGTTTCTCACCTTCTGCTCTTGATACTTGTTATAACTTGATATTCACGGGTGGGGAAAACAGAAGTCACTCAGGATGACTTACATCTAAGCTTCTCAACCTAGAGGTAAGTTCTTAACCTCTTTTTATTTTTATTTTTTGAGAAGGGAGGCAGGTGGTTATCATACACGTATCGAAGGTTTTAATTTACTCCCAGCAAAGTGCACAGACTACACACATGTGCAAAATACACAATTTCAGGGGGTTTCCCTCGGGTTAAGAAATCTGTGGTAGAGACAGCCCTGAAAATGGATTATTTTCTATTATAATTAAATTGCCCTAAGCTGTATTTGAAGATTTGATAATAAGAGATTCACAAGTTTGTAGTGATTTAGATCTTCAGAAGCTCTCAGAACCTTGGTTTGCTTATCTTCCTGTGTTGGAGGTAGTGCACTAGGGAAAGAGACTTGGCATGATGGTCAGGTGCAGAGCTGGTTAGGAAACTCTGTTTCCCTGGCCTACAGGACAGTGCTCCTTCTGCTCCTGCAGCCACTCATGACCTACACAGTGGGGTGTGAGACTGGAAGAACTTGGCAGCCCTCTGTCAGGGGTCTTTATTAAAAGGAGAGGCTGTCATTGGTCCTGGGTGGCTCAGACTAGTCTGTCTGCAGATAGGACCTGGCTTAGATGATCTTTGAGATCCTGTAGCTCCAGGTGGTCAGCTTCTCTTGCTGGATAAAGTGGCCCCCGAAGGCACCTGCTATCCTTTCTCTCGTGCATCTTCCAGGGTAGGGGTGAGAGTGAGGTATCATGAACTCAGTTCCCACCATTCCCAATGTATCTTTAAGTCTAAGATAATGGGGCTTCTCTTGAGCTGGTTTACTTATAAGGGGAGAGGGAGGAGGAAGAGAATACCAGTAACCTGGCACGTAGCTGGCATTAGCACAAAGACAGGGGTGTAGGGGAGGGTAAGGGTGGGATAGAATAAAGAGCAAGTTCCAAATCCACATTTTGATTGTGGTGGCCCATTTCCCACTTCCCTGGGCATTAATTTCACCAGCTATTGAACAGCCAGCAACACACCATTGAATTTACTGAGGCTGTGTCTACATAATCACAGTAACCAGCTGCAATGTGAAAACTCAGCCTATCAGACATTTTTCTGTGGTGGCAAAAGGCCAGGACGAAAAAAAAAGAGCAAATCTGAGATTCAGAGATGGTTTATCCTCATTGTGAAAGAAAATAGTTTGTTACCTAGATGAGAACTTACGTCTTGATTCAGGTGTCAGGATGTGGAAGAAATTATTGAGCCAGATTGACAAGTTCAAAATCCTTGCAGATTTCAGACTTGTTGTCATTTACCAGTGTGTTTCGTGAAGGCAAAACAAAGATCTCACTGTAAGGGGAACAGGTATTAGCCTTAATAACAGCCGTGTAGCAGGACCCCACACAGCAACCTTTGCTAATGGTGCTTTCCTTGCTGCTCCTCCCCTTCCTTTGCTAGAGATGCCTCTTAACCCCTCTGGCTGATTTTTGACCCATGGACTTGACCATTTGTTTAGGTGTCATGAGAATACAGACGATATTTCATTTTCTCGGTACTCCCTGGGGCAAAGCCAAGCACAGAGCTCTGACTCACTCGACGCTTGTGGAAGAAGAATCTTTTCATTATCCATCTTATTGCATTAGAAACCTCTGATGTTGCAGAACTCCCATTTCTGCGAACCCTCCAGGGGAAGCTGCCACTGAAGTTGACCTGTAGAGAAACTGAAGCTATGGGAGATTCAAGGATCTGCTTAAGACGTCTATGGGAGGAGATCTGTCACCTGTGATCATGCAATTTTTCATGGTGCTCTCTCTAGCTTTCAATTCGACCAGGCATATAGAGATGCATGTACTCTGTGTAAGCACCATGCTAAGTACCGTGGGTGAACCAAAGATGAATGAAACCAAGCAAACAATAACCTAACACTGAGCTAGGTGCTGTGGGAGATGATGATAACGCTAAAGCACCTTTCAGAGAGTACCTACTATGTGCCAGGCACTGTGTTAGGCAATCTATGTGCATTTACTCAAATTCACAACAATGCAAGGGAGGAATTCTCTCCATTTTACAAATGAGGAAACTGACGTTCAGAGAGGTTCTGTGACATGGCCAAGGCCATTCAGTGAGTAAGTAGCATTGGTATTCAAAGCATTGTTGTCTGGCTCCAAAGCTTGCATCCTTCTCTCTGCATCAGACTGAGATTAAAAAAAGAAAAAGGCAGCAGAAGGTTCAATGTTAGCCTGAAGGAAATAACAGCAGAGAACAGAATGTGACCAGGGTCCTGAGCAAGGCAGAGGTCAGGGAGGGGAGGGAAAGGGAGAGCTGTCTGAGAGAAAAGGTTCCCCAGCGGAGCACCTTAGGTTAGTCTTCCTTGCCTTCCAGGTCAGCACTTGATCTGCTGAGGGAGTTGAGAGCTAACTTGGATTCTAATTGCACTTCTGTCATTTAATGTTTACTATGACCCTGGTCAGGAGAGTGAAGTGATGAAGAGCCTGGATCAGACACACCTGGGTTTATGTCCCAGTTCCACTACTTTATTAGCTGTGTGTTCTTGGGCAAGTCACTTAACCACTTTGGGCCCAGTTTCCTCACCTGTGAAATGAAGATCAGAATAGTTCCTAGCTCTACAGGGCTATGGTGAGGATGACATGTGAAAATGTGTGTAAACTGCTCAGCACAGAGTAATAGTAATACTATCTGTTAGGAGTTAGCACTTACTAGGTGCCAGGCGTTGGGCCCAAAGTGCCTTCTGTACATTATCTCATTTAATCCTAATGATAACATTATGAGGTAGGTACTATTATTATTGACATTTGATAGATGAGGAATCTGAGGCTCAGAGTGGTTAAACGATTTGCCTGAGGCCACAGGGCTAACAAGTGGCACAGCTGAAATACACAACACCCAGTAAATGAGGCTAAACACAAAAAAGGAATTGGAGGAGTGAGGCATCTGCTTTAGGAGGTACACTAGGGTCTGTGGGGACTTGAAGAAGAATTTTTGCCCCACCTGTACCCTGGTGGGAGGATGAGATGCATTCTTTCTTCTGGGTGGGGTACACTAACTACAGCAAAGCCTTCTCTTCTACCTCCAAAGGCAGCAGGTCAGAGGCTCCCAAGAGTGAGGAATTTCAGCTCCCTCTGGGCAGGACTGCGTTTTCTCTCTGGTAATTACAATTTGTCACTCTCTGGTGAGCATGCATTCCCCCAACCCAGAACTGCCAGTCATACAGCACTCCCTGGTAAGGCAGAGAGAGCTCAGTGGCAGCCCTTTGCAGCAGGCTGGTAAAGATTAACTGGCAAGTCACCCAGGGGTTGAAAGTCACCCAGGGGCTGAATGCACATCACATGTTTGGGGAGAGCCTGGGAGCTGGGGAGTGAGGCGGGGGCTGGGGTATGAAGGCACAGTGTGCCGGAGGGAGAATCCGAAAGACCTGCTGTCTCTGAACTAGAGAGCAGATCCATTCTCTCTTATGCCTTCGTGCTATTCTGGTGGGACAGTGTAAACAGGCTGCCAAAACCCACCCATGCTGCTACAGAATCTAGGCTGAAGGGGAGTGTGTGCTGCCTTCTTGAATGGCTCTGGCTGACCCTTGCTGGCCATGGGCTTGCCACTATTACTTTGCCCAAAAATCTATGGTGCCTCCAGAATTTCTCTGGAAAAGATCTTTAAGTTGCAGTCTGGTTTGAAGGTGGGCATGCAGCCATTTGCCCCATGACCTTCTCAAGATAGATGTCATTGTTCACCTCACAGATCCAGGGCAGGGAGCTGATAGAGATTTTACCGGGGCAAAAGTCCTCCCAAGCTTCCTTGGTATTGCTACTGCCAGGATCTATTTCCCAACCACACGTCCTAAAGTCATCAAAGGCAAAAAACAAACAAACAAAAAAAACTGCAAAAAACAAAAGACAAAACAAAACAAAAAAACAGCAAAAAATACCTATGGCAATAGGTTCCCTACAGCTGACATTTCAGGGCCTTGGACCCTCTGGGCTGCACTGCCACAAGCCAGGATCAGAGACTACAGAAGTGTCAGAACTAGAAAACTCTAGAGATCATCTAGTTCAGAGTCTGCAAACTACAATTCATGGATCAAATCCAGCCTTGTGCCTATTTTTGCAAATAAAGTTTTACTGGAACACAGCTTGCCGATTTGTTTGCGTGTTGTCTATGGCTGCTTTCAGGTTATAATGGCAGAGTTGAGTAGCTGCAACAGAGACCGTCTGTCCTGTAAAGCCTAAAATATTTACTCCCTCGACCTTTGCAGAAAAAATTTGTTAACCTTTCATCTAGTCTAATGCTCTTAATTTGCATATGAGAACACAGAAGGCCCAGAAAGAGGGAGAAATTTGTCTGAGGTAGAGCCAGGGTCACTAGCCAGGAGATTTGACTCCATGCCCACAACTTGTTTTTGCCACCACTTTCATCTGTTTCTGCAGCATGGCACAGATTCTGAGTTTGAATCCCGGCTTTAGTTGACCCAGATGTGACCTTGGGCAAGCTACATAAACTCTTTCAGCCTCTTTATTTTCATCTGTGCCCAGAGGATAATGCTTTCTATTTCTTGAGATAATGCACATTCTAGGTGGTTGTGAAAATTAAATGAACTGTATATAGTCTGTGTAGCTCAGGCTGGGAGCTGGCTCGTAAAAACACTCAACAAAAGAACTCTACTATTATTATATTGATGTTCTCTATAATTTAAACGTGTTTGTATGTATGTAGGATATATATGTGTGTGTGTGTATGTATGTATGTATGTATATATAAGATGTATCTCTCCCACTCCAAATTTCTTAAGGGAAAAGGCTTTTACCTGTGGTTCTTAAAACTTTTTGGATTCTAGACCTTATTGAGAATTTGCTGCAAGCTGTGGATGCAGCTGTGGATACGTTCTTTACCCTACACTTTTCCTGAATTCCTTATAGGGGCTTCCTAAGTGCCAAGTCCTTGGCAGGGCCCCTTGATCAATTGATTTCCATTTCGTTGCTTTTATTTTTGTTTGAGGAGCCTCTCTGTTGTAACTCTCTTTGTCTAGGCATAACCTCTTTCACTTTTGGGCAATAGAACTAATTAAGTGTTTCACCATTTATTATGGAACAGAACTTGAACTGAATATAGTGAATTGATGCCGGCCTTCCTCATCCTCCCGTAGTTTACAGTCTAAGATAAATAACGGGAATGTGCAATGGAGGATGCGTAGAGAATTGTGTCTGACATTGAACAGGGATGTGAGTTAAATAAGGAAATAAATACATGACACAAATCTCAAATTTCTCCATCCTTTCTCTTCTTCCTTTTTTTGTGCTCTCTGAACAAAACCATTCAACCCTTTTGGGGGATTTTCACTTGTAGCTACCAAGTTCAGAAAAGTCTAAAGGAAGTGGTGGGAACCTTTTCCTTGGGGTCATCTAAAAATTGTATCTGAACAAAGTGTTAGAGCCCAGCTTTGGAGAGGACAGACCAGGCCCCAGGGGAGCAAGGCAAGGAAGTGATGTCAGAAGGCGGTTTCTGCCTTCTCATCTCCATTTTCTGGCAGAGGTGGCAGTGTAGGGTCTTGGAATGAGTGTGGGCTTGCTTGGAAAATAGCATGTGGCATGACTTGGGAACGGGGAGCATAGTGAAGGGGGGAGCAGGGTGAGAAAGAGGCAGTTTCCTTTGCCCATCTTCATCGTGCATTGAGGAATGCTGGGACAGGAAATGCCCAGTGTGTCTCTGCTGTTTACTGGACACCAAACCAAAAGATTTGGAAGGTTGCCTTGGGAGTCCTGAAAAGATGAGGGGAGAAAGAGGCAGTATTTTTGTTTTTTGGCTTCTTGTGGCATTTCTTGAGTGAGTGCTCGGGAAATGGGGGAGATTTTGTGGAGACTTTTAGACAGGAGCAGCCTGGTATAATGGCAATTAGCTTTGAGGTGTGAATTGCAAGTGCCTGGGAGGGCCCCAAATATTTCCCCTGCCCTTTGGAGTGCTACCCACTTACAGGTAAGCATTGCCTGCTTTCTTTGGCCCCATTTGAATTAACTATGACTTACTGAGTGCAGTTATGCATGCAGCATTGTGCCAAGTGAATCCATATGCGTCATCTCATTTAATTCTCCGAACAACACTTCCGTGGTATGTCTTAATCGCTTGCACTGCTGTAAAGGAGTACCTGAAGCTGGATAATCTATAAAGAAGAAAGGTTTATGGGGGCTGTACAAGAAGCATGGTACAGGCATCTGCTTCTGGTGAGGGACTCAGGCTACTTCCACTCCATAGTGGAAGGGGAAGGGAAGCTGGCATCACGTGGGGAAAGAGGAAGAAAGGGGAGGACGTGCCAGGCTCTTTTGAACAACAAGCTCTCACTCACTCCTGCAAGAATGGCACCAAGCCATTCATAAGGGATCCTCCCTCACAATCCGAACACCTCCCACCAGGCCCCCCTTTCAACACCGGGGGATCGAATTTCAACATGAGACTTGATGGGGCCAAATAAACCATATTCAAACCATAGAGTGGTTGATACCGTTAGCTCCAATTTACAGGTGAGAAAACTGAAGATAAGAGAGATTCATTAACTTGTCCAAAATTACTCAGAAATGGGATTAGAGCACAGGCAGTCCAGAGAGGCAGAACTTGTGCTGGGCTGTGTGCACAACACAAATATGTGCCCGTCTCCATGCTGAGGTCTGAGGATTGAATCTCTCCTCCTAACACTTCGTGGGGAACCTTAAGTGAGTTTATGTCAGGATCCTGCCTTAACTCTTCCAAGAAGGGTGGGAGACCTGTTCAATAATTGTCTTTAAGGAGGGCAAAAATTATTGGTCCCATGATGGCAACCAACTCTGTGTGTGTGTGTGTGTGTGTGTGTGTGTGTGTGTGTGTGTGACAGAGAGAGAGAGAGAGAGAACACACAGCTATAGATGCCAAAGACAAAGACAGCATGAGAAATGCCAGTTAGCCCTAAGGAAGTAGCTTATTAAACACCAAACTGGCTTCATCCAGACAGATAAAATTCTAGCTCCTGCCACTTCCTGGCTTTGTGACCTTGGGCAAGTTACTTTATTTATTTAAGCTTCCACCTGTTTATCTGTAAAATGGGGATTTTAATAGTATTTACCACATGGAGTTGTTGGGAAGATTAAATGGAACTGTGCCTGGCACCTAGAAAGCTCTCAATAAATGTTAGTTATTATGGATATTTTTGTATAATGTTAAAAACACACAAAAGATTTCTCAGTATCTGGAGTATTTAGGTACAGATTTTCTCTGTTAATCTCTCAGCTATCCTTACAGAGCTTTACTTGCCAAATGATGTCACTGATGCATTTTTTTTTCTGACATAAATTGCCCTGAACAAACAGCGGCTGGTAAAAGAACAACAATACAAATAATAACAGCTAACATTTGTCGAGAACTTCTATGTACTAGGCATCTGTTATATACTTTACATGAATTATCTCATTCTAATACAAGAATCTTATCAGGTAGGCAGAAATAATATATCTGGCCTTTGAGAAGCAACTTCTGAAATTGCCATATCCAGAGAGCCAGGGATTGTTGGAAATATTTCTATCCACAGTGAGGTTGGAGATCAAGCCGGTGTGGATGTTGGTGAGCTTGGGGAATGGGGTGTGGCAGGCAGTTGGCCAGTGAACTTGCTGTGCATTGGGAGAGAAACCCAGCTCAGTTCAGCAGGCGGAGTGGCAGGTCCTTGGACTATAATTCATGGCCATTGGTACAATTAGTGTCAACAGGAATTTTCCTTGTGTATCAGACCAAAGAGGCTCGAAGGCTATAAATCATCTCATTGGAGGCTGGCCATTCATACCCTAGAAGGGCAGGGAAGGCAGGGGGACTCATGTGAACCTCCATCTTCCAGGTCCTCCGGGAAGGGGATGAAGAGAAGGAAGCAAAGGGCAGGGAGCGAATGCCAGGGAATTTGTATTTTCAATTAAATCCCAGGGACTAAGTGGAAAAGAAAAAATAAGTATTCAGTCTGGAGCTCTCAAGTCAAGCTGGGGAACTTCTCTTAAAACAGTTGGATGATCTCCAGGTGTGAAAGTTTGGCCCTTTGTTGCCACTCAAAAACTTTAGAATTTTCCTTTGTTCAGTCTAGGGAACTGCTCACTTTTCCCCTTCTTGGTCCTGCTCCATCAAGAGCCTGGAATTTAGAAAGGAAGGAATGTAGAGTGTTGAGTAGGCAAAGGTTTGTCTGCATAGCCAGCTATGCTCAAACTTTACAGGGAATAAAAGTCATCTAGAGCAAGCCTTAAGATGCAGATTCCTGGGCTTCAGCCTTAGATATCCTGATTCAGCAGGTTTGAAATGGGGTTCAGGAATTTATATTTTTGTAAGTAACCCAATGATTTGATTGCAGAAGACTACATTTTGAGAAACATTATTTTGGTCCAACATCCCCACTTTTACAGATGATCCAATGGAGGTCATCTGTAAAATGGTTGAATGTTTCATATAGAGGGTTCTTACACACATAACTTGGTTGAATGTCTCATAGAGAGGGTTCTTATACACATAACTTGGTTGAATGTCTCATAGAGAGGGTTCTTATACACATAATTTGGTTGAATGTCTATAGAGAGGGTTCTTAACTTGGTTGAATGTCTCATAGAGAGGATTCTTATAGGATGCAGGTCTTAAACCCAGGTTTTCTGATTGCCAGTCTGGCCAGTCTTGCCTCCACTGGGCTCATTAAAAATGGCATTGTGGTTGGTGCAGTGGCTTACTCCTGTAATCTCAGCACTTTGTAAGGCTGAGGCTGGCAGATCACCTGAGGTCAGGAGTTCAAGACCAGCCTAGCCAATGTGGCGAAACCCTATCTCTACTAAAAATACAAAAATTAGCCTGGTGTGGTGCTGTGTGCCTGTAATCCCAGCTATTTGGGAGGCTGACAGGAGAACTGCTTGAACCTGGGAGGCGGAAGTTGCAGTGAGCCAAGATTGCACCTCTGCACTCCAGGCTGGGTGACAGAGCAAGACTCTGACTCAAAAAAAAAAAAAAAAAAAAATGGCATTGACTTTCACTTGCTGTAGTTTGTTCTTGCCTAGTGTCTCCATTCATCACACCTCAGCTCAGGGTCGTTTCCTCAGGGAAGACTGTCCTGCCCCTCCCCACTCAGTCTAGGCAAGGTTCCTTTGTTTTCCACGCCCAGGAAATCACCTCTCTTTTATAGCATTTGCCATCGTTTGTGGTTACATACTTCTGCATATGACTCTTTGATCACACTCTGTCTCTCTCCCTAGGCTTCAGGCTCAATGAGAGCAGGGCAGTGTTTCTTTTTGTTCCTCCAAGGGACTAGTGCATTGTCTAATGGTTAGTAAGTGCTCAGTAAATATTTATTAGATGAGTGAGTGAATGAATTAATGAATGAATGAAAAGGACAGTTTGATCTCAGCCTTAACTGAAAGTCAAAATAAAGCAGTATTTGTGAAACTTTTGTCTTTCAATGGCATTCTCTTTTTAGACATTTTAAAGTTATCATTCTTGTTTCTGGCCCAGCCTTTTTGATTCCAAATGCCCATTGCATTCCTGAAACCTCAGCTTCCGGCATGCAAAATTGTGTAGGAGGAGGCTTGCTTTGTTTGATTGTCTATGTGTCTATCACAATTTTTCTATTTCTGTAGTGAATTTTGTGTTAGAAACCTATTCTCCTCTCTGCAACCGTCTCTTCCTTTCAACTATAACCCCTCCCCAAGATCCCAATGGTCTCCTGTTGCTTCCAGCAACCCCCAAATCTGACCTTTTCTAACCTTTTGTTCTCAAAGTCTACCAATATCCTGTTTCCTACAGGCCTGGTGCATGTTATGAACTCTTCAAAGAGATAGGTTCCTGCTAACACTGGATAGTGACTTGATCTGTTGGCACCTCTTTCTCTCCTTTCAGTTTTAACTAAGATCATCACTTTCTTAACTAAAGCTGTGTGCTCCAATGAGCTGGTCAAATTCTTGACTCTATGGAGCCCATCAAACACTGATGATAGGAGGAAGATTCTAGTGATTAGCAAATATTTATTGAGCACTGTGTTAGGGTCTGAAGTTCATACAAGGATGAATTAAAAGTATTTCTTTCTCCCAAGGCTCTTTATGGGAAGAGAGTCATGGACTCACATTCAATAATGGTGTGGCAGTTAAACAACACTTCAGGAGACTTCAGTATCTTGTTACTTGCCAAACAACTGATGATCACAAGTGCTATGAATTTAAATTAGACAGTGTGTATAATGCACTTTGGAGTGGGCCTGACACATAGTAGGCTCACTCAGTAATGGTAATCCTTCTTCCGTCTAAGGGAGGGAGAGATTTTTCTGGGCTGGAGTAGGTCACCTGGTCTCCATTGAGGAGGCGCCTTCCATTAAGGTTCTGGGAAGCACACACGATTTGTGAGGAAACTTTTTCAGTTCCACAAATGTACCCATTTGCATTCAGGATTAATTTCTTTTTGGGAACAACTACTTTCCTTGCATTAAAGCAGGTCTCCTAGAACCTAGCTTATCCACACTTTTTCATGTGCTGTGCCTTCATAGGAGAGAGGCATTTAGAATCAGAGCTGGAAGGGACTGTAGAAGTTGTGTAGCCCTTTCCTCATTTCCCAGGTGGGGAAACTGAGGCCAGGCAAGTTACTTGACCATGGTCACTCAGAGCCGGAACGAGAACTGAGGTCTCTAATGTCCAGCCCCATAGTCTTAAAAATAACTGTATGCTATTTTCATTGTTTAAATACTAAACAAATGCAAGCAGCTTTTTAAAAATTATTAAAGTAAATTGTGCTCATTACAAAACTATGGAAAGACATACAAAATGAAAAGAAAATCAGCCTCATTTCACTATCAAGAGAACATCATTGTTAACATTTCGGCAAATGCTTTCTAGTATTTACACACACACACGCATACATGCATGTGCACACACACATACACATGTGTATGTGTGTACAGGTCAGGTGACTTTTGTTTGGACCCCAGCCTACTTTTAGCCTCCCTTTGTAACGGAAGCTGTGCCCTGAGTCTTCCACCTGTCGGGCCCAGGCGGACCCTCCCCTCCAGCTCTAGGGGAGGACTCCTGACCCAATCAGAGCCAAGGAGTACCCAGGTGCTCTTAAGACATGGGATTTGAAGATGAGGGGATGTGAGGTTTGGAGCCAGGTCTGGAGGTGTTGTGGTTGCTATGCAGCCACAGTAAGAGAGCCTGTCTGGGTGTGAATGGAGCTGAGTGAATGTGGCCGCCCTTCCCACATACTCCCACGGGAGTTGCCAGAATAATTTCTACCCTTTAAAGTAGCTACTTGGCCATTACCAGTGGATCCAATTCTTAGCTAAAGGACTTTGAGCAAGTCACTTAACCACTGAGTCCAGTTTCCTCATCTGTAAAATGGGATAACACTTGGAGGATCATAGTGAGGATAATATACCACTACTCCTACTAATAACAAAAATAGCAGTTAAATTTACAGCTGCTTTTATTAATTGTTTGCTAGATATCAGGGCTATGCTAAGCAGTTTAGTATATTGCGTCATTTAGGCTTCACATGGACACAGAGTGGAAGGAAGAGGGATTTACTTATTGTTGCCTGTGTACGGGGAAGGACTAAGACGCAGGGGCAGGTCCCAGATGCCCTGATTCCTGGTGCAGTCATTTGCTAACTGATTGCTTCTGCCTGTTTGAACATTTGGGGTGGGAACCTTGATGCTTTTCAGGGCCTCTTGGCTGGGGACTCCCTGGGTCCTCTAGAGGGACAGGATGCTTGTTCCATACTAGAGAATGGTAAGGTCCTGCTGGGCTGTTGAGGCAGAGGTGGGGACACTGGCCAGAGCCCTCTCTGTCTGCAGAGTCCCCCTTCCTGGCTGTGCCCCAGAGTTCCCTAGGTAACCGCGGGGGATGCAGCACAGATTCATGGGCCTGCTGCTCCCAAGCAAGTACCTGACGTGTTCTGTCCGAGAGCGACAGTGTCTGATTCCTGTATGACTCATCAGGAGGGGAATAGACACACGCCAGAGGCATAGGAGGAAGGAAAACCCCCACATTCTCACTCCCACCAGCAAAGGGATGAAGAGGAATTTCTCCACTGCACACACTGCTTAAAAGGCAGGTGTTTTCCACATTTTATAGATGGGGAAAGTGAGGATCCATTACATCCACTCTTTCATTTGTTCCATGGACATCGGTTGAGCAAGGGCTTTGTGCCAGGCATCATGTCGGATTGTGTGGGAGACACAAACTTGGGAAAAACACTGACTCTACCATCAACTGGGCTGTTGACTAAGATGTGGCAACAGGAAATGTCACCCAGGGTGGGGCCTTGAAGAGTGGGAGGGTCCCAGGAGTTAGCGTGTCAGTCATTTGTCTTTGAATAGGTTCAACTTCACCTCATTTCAAACATTCCTTTTTTTATTTTAAATGGTGGTTAAAAAATACATAACATCTATTTATCCCTTTAACAGTTTTTAAGTATACATTACAGCATTGTTAACTCTATGGACTTCTTTGTACAGCAGATCTCTAGAACTTGTTCATCTTACATGACTGAAACTGCAGACCCATTGAACAACAACTCCCCATTCCGCCTCCCCCAGCCCCATTCTACTCTCTGTTTCTATGAATTCAACTACTTATCTCATGTAAGTGAAATCATATTGTATTTGCCTTTTTGTGACTGACTTATTTAACTTAGCATAATGTCCTCAAGGTTCATCCATGTTGTAGCATGCATCAGAATTTCCTTCCTTTTTAAGGCTAATATTCCATTGTGTATATATTGTGTATATATCACATTTTCTTTATTCACTCATCTGACATTTAGGTTGCTTCCACAACATTGAGGATAATGCTGCAGCAAACATGGGTGCATAAATATCTTTTGGAGATACTGTTTTCAATTCCTTTAATATATACTGAGAAGTGGGATTATTGCATCATATGGTAGTTCCATTTTTAATTTTTTGTGAAAACTTTATACTATTTTCCATAGCAGCTGTTCCACTTTACAATCCCACCAACAGTGTGCAAGGCTTCCAATTTCTCCCCAACCTCACTAACAATTGTTATTGTTTTTTAATAGTGACCATCCTAATGGGTGTGATGTGATATCTTGTGGTTTTGATTTGAGTTTTTCTGATGATTATTAATGTTGAGTATCTTTTCTTATGCTTGTTGGCCATTTGCATATCTCCTCTGGAGAAATGTCTATTCTTTGTCTACTTTTGAATTGGGTTATTTGTCACTGCAAACATTCTTTGAGCATCTACTTCTACATGCCGAGAAGAGCTGAGATGAACAAGAAGCCCCTCAAGAAGCTTTCAGGAAGGCTTTTGAGATTTTTCTCAAAGCAACATATCTGGTTAATTATAAGAAATTTGAACTATATAGAAATTAAAATTATAACTTATCACAGGTTCATCAGTTTATACTGGTATTCAGAAATTCTCCTTCCCGTCCCCCTCCCCTCTGCCTCCCCTCCCCCTCCCCTCCCCCTCCCCTTCCCCTTCCCTCCCCCCTTCTCTTCCTTCCTCTTCTTGTAGTGATCCTAGTGGGGTTCTATTTGACTTATTTGGCTGTGCTGGAAGAGCAAAGGGTGAAGGGTGCACCTGCTGAGAAGACCCCTCACTTCTCCCTCTGCCTTTATCCTCTGAGAAAGGTAGGAGGGAGGAAAATGAGATTTCTCTGGGTTCTTCAAGAGAATGAATTATCTTTGATCTCTGACTCTTTGGGAGCTTGTTGGAATTTACATAATAAATAATTATAAGTTAATGTACCTACTTAAAAATAGTACATATATATTATATGTCTAATATCTATAACATGTATAATAGTAATACATAATATAATGAATATATAATAATAAGTATATCCATAGGCAGGTTTTCCCCTTCGGAGTAGTCACCTCAGGAGGCCATGAGCTTGTTTTCATAGTCCAATTAAAACTATTTTCTCTCCTCTTTCATTATTCTTCTCAAACCAGTTTGCACATTCTTGTGACCATCATGGTGGAATTAAGTACCCATTCTTTGAGAGCAGATGTAATTTTCAGAAGCAATCCACAGTCCTTATGAAGACACTCTGAGCTGGTCCTTAACCTGTCTGTCCCAAGTCCATTCCATGGCCTGTCTTGCACTGCTCTGCATGGCTGGGGGGCTGCCCACCCCCCAACCAGGCTCCCTGTCATGTGGCTGCCAGCTGGGCTTGGTCAGTGGGGGGGATGGCAGAAGGGAGAGAGACAAGAGAAGTAAGGACATTGCTCCCCTTTGCTGACTCTCTCTCTCCCTCAGAGGCTATTTCTGATTAAGGTTCGTCACTTTCATGGCTCTCACTACACCAGACAGATCTAGTAGTACAAATACATCTATAAAAATAAAATCAATGGCTTGCTACATACCAGCATGAACTTGCTATAAAATATAAAAGAAAACAGATTCTACTCACCATAACAACCAAATATGCAATGCCCAGGAATAACTTTAACAAGGAACGTAGAAGACCTATATGAAGAAAGTGACAAAACTTTACTGAGGGGAATAAAAGAGGCCTTGAATAAACGGAAAGATGTATTCCACTTCTGGGAGTACTGTAAGGATGTCAATGCTTCTCAATTTAACCTATTAATTTAATGTCGTTCCATTGAAAATATCACTGGAATTTGGAGGGAATTTAATAAAATGATTCCAAAGTGCTTCTGGTAGAATAAATGCTTAAGAATAACCAAAAACTTTCAGAAAAAAAGGTTAGGTGGAGGGAATTTCCCTGCCAGATTAAAAGGCTTGATAATGTAACTGTAGTTGAAACAGTGCTACTGGCAGGTCAGGCTGGCAGATTATTGGACTAGAATAGACTATTTAAACTAGATTCAGCACGTATGAGAATTACTGTGTTGATAAAGGCATTTGTGAGGAAAGGAAATATCACCTTTATCAATATATTAATTGGGTATTTGGAAAAAATAAAGTTACAGCCTTATTTCTCATCTTACATCCACTGTACATTCCAGATAAATCTCTTGGCAGAGATTTTGGGGATCCTGTGGTCTAAAACAGTCATTTCACAGGCTATAAAACAGATACAGAAAGGAGAAAGATCTTGCCTGAGGACACACAACACATTAATAGCAGGGCCAAGGACTCTTTACTTCCGATTTGGAGCTGTCTACCCTTTAAGGACCCATCTTTACAGTCCAGTTCATTGCCTCCTACCACAGTTTTCATTTCCATAAGGCATCACAGGAGCAGGGCTGCCGGGTGCCATTGTGCAGGTTATGACTGTACCATTTCAGGGGGGTCCATTTACATCAAAATCTATATGAGTGGTACCCTTTTGGAGCTGTGCAGAGCACTGTCAGTATGGGCATACTTAGGAGTCCTGCTCAGGAGGATGGATCTGGAATTCATTCTTCAGCAAGGATGATAAATACTTATGACATGCGGTGAAGCTTCTTTCTCCAGTACACATGGCTGTCAATCAATTCTCCAGGCATTGGCTGTCAATCATGTTAGTCTTTCCCACTGAGCCCAGACTTAATCTCAGAATCTTTCCCAACCCAATCCTCTAAGATATCTCAACCCAGTTCTTCCACTAGTTGCCTTTCCTTCTTTCCTTCCTTCCTTCCTTCCTTTCTTCCTTCCTTCCTTCCTTCCTCCCTCTCTCTGTCCCTTCCTTCTTTTATTTCTTTCTTCCATTCTTTCTTTTCTTTTCTTTTTTTCTTTTCTTTTCTTTCTTCCTTCCTTCCTTCCTGACAGGGTCTCACTTTGTCACCCAGGCTGGAGTGCAGTGGCATGATCAAGGCTCACTGCAACCTCAACCTCCCAGACTCAAGCAATCTTACTGCTTCAGCCTCCCACGTAGCTGGGACTACAGGTGTGCACCACCACACTCGGCTAATTAAAAAACTTTTTTTTGGCCGGGCGCGGTGGCTCACGCCTGTAATCCCAGCACTTTGGGAGGCCGAGGCGGGCGGATCACGAGGTCAGGAGATCGAGACCATCCTGGCTAACACGGCGAAACCCCGTCTCTACTAAAAATACAAAAAATTAGCCGGGCGTGGTAGTGGGTGCCTGTAGTCCCAGCTACTCGGGAGGCTGAGGCAGGAGAATGGCGTGAACCCGGGAGGTGGAGCTTGCAGTGAGCCAAGATCGCGCCACTGCACTCCAGCCTGGGTGACAAAGCAAGACTCCATCTCAAAAAAAAAAAAAAAAAAAAAACAAAACTTTTTTTTGTAGAGATGGGGTCCCACTATGTTGTTCAGGCAGGTCTTCAATTTCTAGGCTCAAGTTATCCTCCTGCCTCCGCCTCTCAAATGTGGGATTACAGGCATGAACCATTGCTCCTGGCCTCCACTAGTTTTCAATTGTGCCTGGCCCTTGAACTAAATAAAATCCATTTGCTTTAACTGTTTTAAGTGAGTAGCTCAAATTTGTCCTCAGAAGGATCCCCCTTCCAAGTCTCTTCTCAGCTTCTATTCATTGATACCAACATAGATGTGATGAAACTGCCAAACAAAACAATCAATACGGCCATGGTAACATTATAGGATGCTTTAAGGATTAAATGCAAAAATGCAGATAAAATCTTTAGATAGTGACTGCCAATAATTAGTATTTTCAAATAACAATGAACTATTTAAAAATCACCTTGTTGAAATCTATAAACATGTGTTTGTTTTGCTAACAGCCTCTAATGTATTCTCAGTCTAACCCCTAGTTTCCAAACATACATTAGAGATATAAACTGCTGAGTATTGTCGAGAATCACATGTTTATCAGAGTTTCAGTCATCAAACACACACACACAACCCACTTCTGGGAATCAGTTTCTGTGATCCAGAAGCTGCTAAAATCTATGGGCGATAGTTCTCTCTGCCCTCCTGTCTTACAGCTGTCTCCTGAGTCAGTCTCTCTCCTACTCTTCCTGCTCTCTGTGTTCACAGGGAACCAGTGATATGCCGGGTTGTGGGGGCAGCAGGGGTTAAGAGCAGCTTCAGTGGCTCCCTTTGGCATTCTAGAAGCAACCAAACACATTTGCTGGACCCAGATGCCAACACAACTGGTTCCTTTAAGTGGAATCATCAACAGAGCCAGCAGAGACACCACAGATCAGGCTTGCCAGGGCTGCTCTGCCTGTGGTTTGCCTGCCTGGCTGGGCAGGGTGAGGAGAGAGGAAGAAAGGGAAGGGGATGGGAGCGGGAAGTGGCAGGGAGCCCTATTAGCTATGGCATAAGATGCGGGAGCTGTGCCAGCCCCGAGCCCTCTGTCATTCCAGCCTCTGGCAGGAACATTTCTGTTCAGGCGCCAGTGCCCTTGTCCTTACTCTGCCATTGGGCCTTTTATAAGTGGACAAGGAAAAGGTGGCCAAACCCCTTAGATGTCCCCTTAGGTCAGAATGACAGAGAATGTCCCAGCAGGAAGGGACTTTCAGGATCATGTGACCCAGACTCATTTTACAGATGAGGGCACTGGGATTCTGGAAGCACCATCTTGACTCACATGTTTACCAACGAGGACAGGCCTGGGCTCTTTTAAAGACCCATACAGGACAACTCTGTGGGAGGTTAGTAGTTGCGCCTAATCTTGAGGAGAAACAGGCAGGGATTTTAGGAACCTTGGAAGGCCATTGGAGGAAACATTTTTGGCAGTGGGGAAATTTTAAAAATCACTCCACCTAAATGGCGACCTGCTTTGAGGGATCAGTCCTTTTTTTTTTAGACAGAGTCTCACTCTGTCACCCAGGCTTGCATGCGGTGGCGTGATCTCGGCTCACTGCAACCTCTGCTGCCCAGGTTCAAGCGATTCTCCTGCCTCAGCCTCCCGAGTAGCTGGGATTACAGGTGCATGCCACCACGCCCGGCTAATTTTTGTATTTGTAGTAGAGACGGGGTTTCACCATATTAGTCAGGCCGGTCTTGAACTCGTGACCTCATGATCCACCCACCTCGGCCTCCCAAAGTGCTGGGATTACAGGCGTGAGCCACCGCGCCTGACCGGGACCAGTCCTAAGCATAGCCAGGTCAGTTAGTGAGAGAAGCAGAGGAAATGAGGAAAATAGTTGCTGGAGTTTAAAAAGCTGCATTTTCCTCCCAGCTCTGTCATCTTCTTGCTGTGTGACTTTGGATCAGTTGCTTGGTGGTCTGAGCCTTGACTTTCTAGCCATTGCCAATAGGCCCCAAAGGATTGCTGGGAGAAAAGAATAAAAGATATGCAGGCTATTTTTCCATTGTCTCATATTATATGAATAATTATTTGAGACCTGGGCAGAATTTGGTTACATGGAGCTGTTTTACTTGTTTGATGAGCATAGAGTTAGGTGCTTTTCCATGGGAATTCATTAAATAATATGCAACAATCCTGCATCTTTCTGACTTGGTGACTTGGAGAAATAGGATTTGTTTTCCCCTGTGCTGGGCAGTACTCTCTGTCCTTGAGAATTTTGTCAAGGGGGTTGTTACATTTGTGATTTCAGTGGAGCGCGGCCGATGAGTATGTTACCCTGAGATGATCACGTCATAAAACAAGGATGGATTTGACAGAGGACCTAATATGCTCTTCACATGCAATTCATTTCACATCATATTTTGTTTCCAAACCCTGAGAAATATGGGATACCTGTGCCCACATTCACTAAACAATAGCTTTTTAAATGTTTCTTCTCTGAGCACACACCTTTCATCTGACTCAGGAGGAACATGAGAATTCCAGGAACACATTTAATCACTTAAAATTAGTTGTGCCATCAGTCTCAGGAGAATTGACACAAGAACTGGGAATTATAGCAAGCACACTCATGGAAGCATGTTCCCCAGAAGATGGCTCCATTTGGGCTCAGGTGTGACTTCACATCCAAAGCTTTTAAAAATTTAAGTTTATCTAAATTGATCTTGAGTAACTTCTTCCTTTACCTTCCTTCCTTTAGCTTGTTTATTTATTTTTAACAGAAGGAGATCCCATTTAAAAGTCATATTCTTTTGAATTCTAGAAACTAGAATTTCAAAATCTTAGTTCTGCTTCATCTTCAAGTAACAGGACTGTCATTTATTGATTCAACAAATATTTACTGAGATCCTTCTATGTGCCAGGCACTGTGCTAGGTACTGGGAATACCAGATTTCTGGGTAGATACCAATATAGCTTTTCATCCATCCATTCACCAGCAGGTATTTATTGAGCACCTACGATAGTTGTCAGGCACAGCACTATGTGAAGGGGACACAGGTGAATGAAACAGAAGAGATCCTTGCTTTCATAGCCCCTATAGTCCGCTGGGAGCATTGAACTCCTGACTTCAGGTGATCCACTCACCTCGGCATCCCAAAGTGCTGGGATTACAGGCATGAGCCACCTCACCTGGCCCGGGAGCACTGAAATTGGACCATGCCTTCCAGGAGCTCACAGCTTGGTGTATGGGGCAGACATAGCACAAGAAATGCAAAACAGTATGTAAGGCCTTGAATACATTTGGACTGCAGAGAGCTTTGGAATGCTAAAGGGAGGATGGGAATGATCTTAAGAAAGTGTGGGATTGTAAATACTGAGCACAAGCTTGTAAACCTGAAACCTGTGTTTGAATTCTGGCTCTGTCTCTAGTAGCTGTGTGACTTTGGTGTCGCCTTCTCTTAATTTCCTGTTTTCTAAGAAGGTAGCAGTAGCATCTGGTTCCAGGTGGTGAAGCTTCAGTGAGGCATTGTTTGTAAAGAAAGCATGTAGCGCAGTTCCTGGTGGCTTTTCTTCTGCTTTCAGAGTTAATTCTGATAAAGACAAGATCCTTGGAAGGTGAAGATTCCACTGGGCCTGGGATGTGGTAAGCTGGCGAAATGGGTCCATGTGATCCTTGCTGCCATCTTGGTCTAGAAGGGCAGTGTCTTGTGAGAGGAAGAGCATCAGGCTCCAGCCGGCTCCACTTGTCGGCCTAGGTCAACCTTTCTCAGAGTGTGTGGGCTGCATAGATAGCGCTGAAGTGGTACAGAGGCAAGTGCTGAACAAATTGAAGAGCTGTGTATTTTTCTGTATATTACAAAGATATCATCTTTCCATTTACAGTAGTTCTATAATGCTTCCTTTAAAGATAAATTTATATACATTAAAACATGATTTGATTTAAAGGAGAAACTTAAGAACTAGCGGAGGTATGTGAACATGGCAAAATCGTGATGGTGCTTGTCTGATGCTCTGTTGTGCTAAAAGGAGCATAGGGAATGCTGGCTTAGAATGAGGTTCTTAATGGTAGTAGTTCTCCTTTTCCTTGTCTGTAAAATGACAGTGACAACATCACCTTCCTGGGGCTAGAGAGCTGACACGAGAGAATGAGTATGAGGGGCCCTGCATAGTGAGTGGCCCTCTCCCCTGATGTTGCTCTATCCCTACCTCATGCATGACTATATTACCCTCTTTCATTGTATCACGAACTAAAATTAATTTGTTTACAATTCCTCTCCATAACACTGAAATTCCAAACATTCTGAAAACTGAATGTTAAAAAAAAAACAAGTTCGGCACACATCAGTTTATTTTTGATACAAATTTACAGTTTTTGTAGCAAAATTTGACCTAAACCGATGGGAAGCTATCTGCCTCCTTAATTTATCCCTCCAAGTGTAAATATTTACATGTGTGGAGACAGAACTGTGAATATGCTTGACTCTGATGTGCTGGCCTGGATTCTACGGAGTAGAGCGTATTATATGGTATTTGAAGTGCATAACCTCTCTAAAATGTGAAAAATTCTCTATCCCCTAAAACATCTGGTGACAAGCGTTTTAGTTAAAGGATTGCAGACTCTTAGTTGTTTGTTTTCCCAACCAGCACATAAATCCCAAGAGGGCAGGGATCACGTTTGTTTTATTTAAGGCCATAGCCTCAGGCCTAGACCAGAACTGGCACATAGTAGGCACTTAGTAGATGTGAAGGAAGGCACTGAATGGGCGTCTGCTGCGGGGCACCACAGCCTGTCTGTGGGGAGGGGGTTTCTAACACTTCAGCAAGGTGTAGCTGTTGACCACCTGGCCCCTTGCCAGGTAGGTGGATATTCTGGCCATGTGAGGGGCCAGCCTGAGTCCTGTGAAACTGGGTCTATCTTAGTGTTTGGTTCCAAGAGTGATTAGGTTTACTTGGGATGGTCCAGACTGGACACACTATCCAGAGAGGCCGTTCCAATCCAGGCCCCTGTGGCCTCTTAAACTCCCAGAGACTGGTGCAGATTCAGGGCCTGTGAAGCTATTTGAACTGTGGGAAAAACTTGCAAGTTTCCGCTTGCTTCCTGACCCATCAGGGCAGCCCCTAAATCTCTGGACTGGTATTTTCAAAAGCCTTTTGATGACAGTTGAGCCGCCGACTGCCTGTCTGCCCACCTTGCACAGACAGCACCCAGTTCTCTGCTCCTTTTGGCATAACAGAGCATCTTGCACGTAGCAGGAAGCTAGGAAATACTTACTGAATGACCGAACAAATGAAAGAAAGAAAGAATTGCATCTTTCTTGACATTTGACCTTTTCCCTTCTTCCTGGCTTAGTACAACCCCTAGTCTTTGCCTTTGAGGTCCCTGCATGTATGTCTTGTTTTCCACTTTGTTTTGCAACATACTCAGCTATCAGTCTTGGCTCCCAGGCTGTGGTTGCCACTTGGAGCCCCTCCTTCCAAGCTGCCTCTCCATTCTCATATTCATCTCTATTAAGCATTGCTCCATCACTTCCTATGGATAAGGCGCTGGGCATAAGCTCATTATCTCATTTAATTGTTTTATTCCCGCTTTACAGAGAGGTGAAGTAACTCACCCAACGTCTGGCAGAGCTGGGATTCAACCCCAGGCTTGACTGCTTCTTCTGACAATCTTTCTACATAGCCTGGGTCTGTTAGAGCCTCTCCACTTTCCTCCTTTGAGTTGTCTCCACAGATTATCAAGATATACTCAACTTTTAGTTCAGCTTGCTTAGCACTGCAGCCCGAGGCAAACCCTTGGACGCCTGGCATCAACTGCTCAAGTCACCAAAGGAATGAGAGTTACTAGAAATGGATTCTACAGCTTTGTGGCTAATGTGTCAGGCTCTGAAATTCCACAGAGATGTTTTTCAGTCCCAGTTCTAACAGCATCTGCTTCAAAGAATATAAGTTCCAGGAAACCATGATAGATAGTCAATGACACATGTTTAATTAATTCCATTAATTAATTAAGTTAAATAATGCTCGTAAAATACAAATCAAAATCACAATGAAACACCATCTCATACCAGTCAGAATGTCTATTATTAAAAAGTCAAAAAACAACAGATGCTGGCGAGGTTGTGGAGAAAAAGGAATGATTTTACACAGTTGGTGGGAGTGTAAATTAGTTCAACTATTGCGCAAGACAGTGTGGCGAATCCTCGGCGACCTAAAGGTAGAAATACCATTTGACCCAACAATCCCATTACTGGGTATCTGCCCAAAGGAATAGAAATCATTCTATTATAAACATACATGCATGCATATGTTCACTGAAACACTATTCACAGTAGCAAAGACGTGGAGCCAACCTAAATGCCCATCAATGATAGACTGAATAAAGAAAATATGGTACATATTCACCATGGAATACTATGCAGCCGTAAAAGGGAATGAGATCATGTCTTTTGCAGGGACATGGATGGAGCTGGAGGCCATTATCCTCAGCAAACAAACACAGGAACAGAAAGCCGAATACCACATGTTCTCACTTACAAGTGGGAGCTGAATGATGAGAACACATGGACACATGGTGGGTAACAACACACACTGGGGCCTGTCAGAGTGTTGAGCGGGGAGAAGGGAGAGCATCAGGAAGAATAGCTAGTGGATGCTGGGCTTAATACCTAGGTGATGGGATGATCTGTGCAGCAAACCACCATGGCACATGTTTACCTATGTAACAAACCTGCACATCTTGCACATGTACCCCGGAACCTTAAAAAAATATGTAATGCTCATAAAGCTGTTATATAATGCTCATAAAAATGTTCAGTGACTTGCACAAACGAAGTATCTTCAAAGGATAGCTGTTGTCTTTTTCTGAAGGAGAGTCTTGCTCTGTTGCTGAGGCTGGAGTGCAGTGGCGTGATCTCAGCTCACTGCAACCTCCACCTCCCGGGTTCAAGCAATTCTTTTGCCTCAGCCTCCTGAGTAGCTAGGATTTCAGGTGTGCGCCACCACGCCCAGCTAACTTTTGTATTTTTAGTAGAGATGGGGTTTCACCATGTTGGCCAGGCTGGTGTCCAACTCCTGACCTCGTGATCTGCCCGCCTTGGCCTCCCAGAGTGCTGGGATTACAGGCGTGAGCCAGCACACCTGGCCAGATAGCTGTTACTTTCATTTATCACGAGGAACTCCTTTCAAATTTCAGCATTGATAACTCAAGCTTTTTGACAGGTGCAAGTTACTCCTCTTCTGTAGCCATGGTTGAATCCTAAGGCGGCTCTCCCCTACCAAAATCAGGCCTAGATTGAGCAGTCTAAAGTTTGTGCCCAATTCTGGTTTCTCCGCTACCACTTTGCCCTTGTTGCATGCAGAGTCAGTCCTGGCCTGCAGCTGAAGACCTGAGGGAGGAGGGCTGCAGGAGGGTGTTATGAAAATTCTCAACAATGAATCACTGATGCTTTGCCTGAGGGTTAAAAGCATAGTCAATTTATTTTGTGCCTTTCCACCTCCAAGTCATCCAGCTCCTGCAGGACCCTTAGCTTGGGAACATTAACTCAAGTGTGCCAGAGCCTCCCCTTCCTACTCTGTAAGCCACATTCTTACCTGCTTTTCCCTCCGCCATCAACCAGATTGCTCATGCGGAACCCTACTTCTTGCTGAGGTGTCAGTCCCTGAGGGGCTGGGTCTTAACCAATGGCATTGAAGTAGGTGGAAATTGAGATGGGGAAGAGTGGTGTAAGGGATTTTCAAGCCATGTTTGTACTTAATACAGTGTAGTTTTATTTATTTACGTTTTTCATCAGAAAAGTCATCTTGGAGTTTATTGATTTAATAAGCCTGTGCAAGCAAAAGTACTATAAGGCAGTGCATAGCTCTGAGGGGTTCTTGAAATTAGTATCGTTGGGTTAACGTTTGTAGCGGGGAGCCCTTTTGAGTTGACATTTGCATTTGTTTATTTGTTTTTCTTCAGAAGAAGGAGCCAGAAGACCATCTGGAACTCACTGAGCATAGCTACCCTCTTAGAGGGGGGGTAGGTGTAGGATATGCTGGACTCACTGAGGGGATATAGTTAGAATGGCAGGTGCAGCATGTGTTGCCATATGATCCAAGGAGGAATGAGTCCAAGGAAGTCTTTTAAACCTGGGAATTATTGAAGGTGACTGTGGCAGGAAATATTTCCCCAAGATAGCCACATCAATGTATTTCCCATCTCACAGGTTTGTTTTACAATAAGAAATTGACACATCACCTTTAGGGTGGTGGTGGAGGATTGTTTCTGTTCCCTTCCCTTGAAATGGGGCAAGTCTCTGTAGCTGCCTTGACCAATAGAATGTGGTAGAAGTGATGCCACGTGGATTCCCAGGTTAGATTGTAGAAGGCAATACAGCTTCTGCCTGGCTCTTAGAGCCCAGGTGTCATGTGTAAGGAAGACCAGGCACATGTGCGGGGGTTTGACTTGATGGTCCGTGCTAGGCCCCCAGCCAAGAGCAAGCATCAACAGCCAGACATATGAATGAATGAGCCTGTAAGTGAGTGCAGCCTTCAGCCTTTGAATTTTCTTACTGAGATGCCTGAACATTGTGGATCATGGAAACAACTTATCTGGACCCTACCCTGTCTGAATGCTGATCCCCAGAAACGATGAGAGGTAATAAATGACTATTGTTGTTTTAAGCCTTTACGTTTTGAGGTGATTTATTATGCATCAATAGATGACTAATTTAATAGATGATGATTTAGAATAGGAGGAGCAGGGCAAGTATCCTACACCTGGGAAAATTCTTGGCTGCTATTGGAAGGAGGTTGGGGGTTCTGAATTTGCAAGGATGTAGAGATCAGTAACTTCTGACAGTGCTTCCTGGGGCCATCTATGGTCTGGGAGATGGCAGGAAATGCAACAGAACCAAGAGCTTCCTGGACAGGGTGAATCCTTGAGGGAGAGGCAGAAAAACAACTCGGCGTCTACTACTAGGTTTGGAGCCTGACCCTCAAGGCAAGCATCCCTTGCCCAAGGTCATGTCTGGAGATTGCATGCTCTTACACCTCTGGATGCTGGAGGCTGGCAGCATATCTTAGCACCTTCTGGAGGCTTCTGTGCCAGAGTCTATTTATCTGCCATTGTTCATTTCTTTTGGATATCATAGGAGATGAAGTTCCCTAAAGCCTTTAGACAATCATAAGTGTTAGGTTCAAGAAGGAAGATCTCTGGTTATAAAACAAGGAAGGAATTTATAGTAGCCATGTTCTTGGTTGCAAGCAACAGACAGTTATTCTAGATGATTTAACCAGAAAATGAGATTATTGAAAAGATTTGGGTAGATCTCAAAATCACTGGGAAGTCTAGAGGATAAGGGCCAATTCACATGACAGAACCTGTTTAGTAAGGACATGGATGCCACAGCCATTGGAACCTGAATGTCATTGAACCCCAGATGCAGCCACTGGCATGACCCCCATTATGGTCCTTCGAACCTGGATGTACGTGGCTACTTCGCCATCAGGATGAAACCTCTCTGTCTCTACTTCTTCATATCACTAGCTCCTCTGATTGATGGAGTCTAGGTCATGTGCTACTTCCTAGCTACAAGGGAAACTGGCAAGTCAGGGATCTAGAGTTTCGTCTTTGGACAATGGGGAATTCCCTCCAAATAGGAAGAGGCTTCAAGTACCGGACAGAAAAAAATTACAAATGCCCACTACTGTGCTGTTGGGGACTTGTTGCTATATGCGTATATCAGTGTGTAGATGTGTATTTGTGATGGGGAGAGGGAGGATAGACCTTGAATTGGAGAACTATGGAGAAATTGCTAGAAGGAATATTACATTTAGAAAATACAGTGTGGCGGCTACTTCCCTGTTTATTCTCAGCACCATTCTTGCCCTTCCATGCGGTGCATCACAGGTCCTGGACCACTGCAAACCACCGACCCCAGGCTCCCTTGGTAGGTTCAGTCAGTGTGAAGCACTGGTAGGAGGTTGGAAGTTGAGAGAAGGCAGGAAGCAATGTTCTTTCTCTTTCACTGTTTCTCATGTGATCTTTGGGAGTGACTGTATATCTTACAATTTCGTCTTCAGTCATAAAAGCTCAGTACTAGCTTGGAGCTTGGATGAGCCGTCCGTGTTGGGATGTGGGATGTTTTTGGCTGCGACTAATCAAACTTCCAGCTCAAAGTGGCTTAAAAAAGGAAGTGTAATAGCTTCATGTAAGCCGAAGTTCAGGTAAACAAGTAGGTTTCCAAAAGTAAGTGTAATAGCTTCATGTAAACTGAAGTTCAGGTAAACAAGTAGGTTTCCACTAGTACTGGCTTGGTGGCCTCTCCTTGGTGGTTCCATCACCCTTCCTGGCACCCCCAGTGGTGCAGTCACAAGTGCATTCCTGGGCTTAGATAATAACATAGTCTCATCTTTGTTCCAGCCCTAGGAGGGGTAGGTGCTTTCTGCAGTTCCTACTCTCTGGGTTTCCTCTCCTTTCCCATGTTTTTTTTGTTCTTCTACTATTTCCAGCAGTGTATAACTAGGTTTTAGGATTAAATTCCCTCTATTTGAAATACCTAATATGCTTCTTGCTTCCTGACTAGACTCTATTGATATACATGGTAATTTGGTAAGAATAAAATACTTTACATTTATAACATAGTTTTCAATTCCAAATAGGTTTCATGTTTGAAGGAGCCTATTCCAAATAGGCTCCATTACTTCCCCTTTTCATCTGGGGAACTCGTATGCACTATTCAAAACTTTGTTCAGGCATTAGTTCTTCCATGACGTCTTCTCTGATATCAACCCCCACACTCTGCCCTCCCAAGCTCTAAGGTGCCAAATACAGCACCACATACTCATAGTAGGTATATGACAGTAGTGTTTGTTGATGTTTACAGTGACGGTCATGAATATTTGAAGTGTATGTTTGCAAAAAAAATGTTTCCAATAGCTCTTTTTAGGCAAGTGTGCTGATCGCTAAGCCTGGAATTCTAGTCCAGATTTTATTAGTAGCTAGCTGTGCAACCTTGGGCAAGTCTTGACTTCTCTGGGCTGCATGCTTTTCTCCTGAAAAATAAATGGGTTCAATCAGGAGTGTGATTTACAAACCTCCTTAAATGTTATGATAATATTATTTGAAAGCCCAATATGGAAAACAGAAATAGGTACACTGCTTGAAGTGAGGGGTGGGCATTCTAGAATTCTGTGTACTCTGCTCCTCTCTCATCCCCAAACCCTTGTTAGCACTTCCACTGAAATGCTAGGGCTCCATGGAGCATAGTTATAACTCTGCATTAGATGACGTCTATATATTCCACCTCTACACAGAGAGGCTGGCACATGATGGGATGTGGGATGTTTTTGGCTGCAACTAATAAAACTTCCAGCTCAAAGTGGCTTTAAAAAGGAAGTGTAATAGCTTCATGTAAACCGAAGTTCAGGTAAACAAGTAGGTTTCCAAAACCAACCAAATATGATGCCGATGCATTGCTCAAACAGTAGTCTAAACATGGCCTTACTTATACCACTTGATTTAGAAGTCTGGGTGCTAATCTTCCTCAAAATCATGTCAAACAAGGCATGTATATTTTGGTCAACTGGATAGCCACACCACACTTAATGGTAGATAGAGATGAAATCCTGGGGAGATATTTGAATAAGGATAGTTGAAGTCTTTTCAACATCAATCTGATAAGATGATTATAATAGCTTTGAACACTGAAGCTTAGTTGTCCCGTAACTGACATTCCCTATTGAAATTAACCATATCTGTGTTGGTTTATATTTTCCAACTCCACATGTAGCCTGACTAATTGGCTCTATTTAGTTGAGCTGGATGTTTGCCATTAACATAGCTTGATATAATGGGAAATCATCTTTGTAGCCAACCACAGAAGAGCCACTTGATAGTTTGGTTAAAGCTCAAGTGTACTGAATTGTATGTAGTCTAGTCTTTGTTAGGAGGGAAGAAACATGGTAACATGTGGCAAAATTGAGGCAGAGAGTTTCTTTGAATGAGTCTGACACCTGTCTTGAGTTGTTACTAAGGAGAATCTTTGACCATGAGAATTAACACGTTATCTATCCACTCAATTTTTCATCATGATCATGATCATCATCATCATCTTTGAAGTCAATATCATTGTCTTTGAAGGCACTGAGCATTACTAGGTGCTAGATACTATACTCATCATATCTAATCCCCACAACCATGTATATATATGTATATGTATGTATATATATATTTACAGAGGAAGAAACTAAATTCAGGGAAAGTTCCATTACTCTCTTTTTTTTCATCAGCTGGCGAGTAACTGAACTGAGAGTCAGATCCATATCTGCTTAATTATAAGACCATGCTCATAACCACAACACTCCACAATGTAAGAATGGGCTTCCCATTCCTGTTTGTTATATTAGTGTGATGACATTGCCATCATCAATATGTCCCCTTGCTCATGGACAATCCAAGGCCTATGAGGTCCCTATGGCAGAGCCCCCTGTGACTCATCCTTAGCAAGAGGCAGCTTCAAGTATTTGCTTTCTTTCTAGGCCTGGAACTGCTGGGCACTGCTGAGTTGTCACCTGGCTTGGGAGACTCACTGAATCAAGATGAAAGCAATTAGCATGGGAGACCTGCCAACTCATCCTCCATGCCCCCAGCAGACAGCTTAATTTCCTTGCTGGTGAGAACTCCTCATTGGCAAGGATCTTGCTCCTGTCATGGGGGATTTTCCAGGAGATTCACATGTCTCTCTTTAATGGCTACAAAAAGTCAATTAATGAGCTGAAAAGGCAGAAATGAAGAAGAAGGTGGAAGGGAGATGAGCATAGACAGCCAGAGAATGTGGTCAACGATTAGAAAAAAGAGCCAGACATTTAAGGCAGACTATGGGTCCCTTGAGAAAGGATGCCTTGGTTAAAGGTGATGGCACTGGCTACACTAGCTCCTGCTCTCCAAAATCATCACCATTACTTAAGCATTGAAAGACAACTGGATGTCAGTTTTTAATCCCTGAATGATACTAACTTACCGTGCTTTTTGGAGCAAGTTTTTCTCTTTTCTGGATTGCATAGCATGGAGATTAAATGCGCAGACCCTGGAGTCAGACTGCTTAAATTTTGAACCTAGTCTCTACCATCTATGAATTGATTCTGAGAAAGTCATTTAATTTCTCTAAGACTTAGTCTTTTTCAACTGTATAATGGGGATAATAATAATATTGTTCTCAGAGGGTTGTCACAAGGGTTAAGTGCAACAATGCTTGTAGAGTTACAAGTACAAACGCTGGCTCATGGTAAACACTGTCTAACTTGGGATGTTTTTCGTTGCATCTCATCAAACCTCCAGCTCAAAGTGGCATAAAAAAGAACGTGTAATAGCTTTATTTAGAAAGAAGTTCTGGAAGAGGATGTCTTCAAGGTTGGTTAAATAAGTGCCTCAGTGGTGTCATCAAGGACCTGGGATTCCCCATATTTCTGTTTTGTGATCCTGTGCATTGGCTCCAACCTTAGGCTGATAGCAGGATGACTACATCACTTCCAGGCATCACATCTAGAAGTGTTAGTGTTAGTGTCCAGAGGAAGAAGAATGATATCTCTCCTGAGACTTTCTATTTGAAATGAAACTTTTTTTGTAGAATCCCATTAGCAAATACCTGCTTATGTCTCATTGGCCAGAATTGGGTCACATGCCTGTTGTGACCAATCACTGGTAGGCAGCATTTGACCAATGGAACTCACCCTGGAGTTGGGGGCTGCAGTAAGTTTCACCTGAGGCTACATGGAGGGAAGTTGATTGAGGTTCTATTAGGAAATAAGAAGGCTGATATGGATGCTGGCTAGGCATCTGACAAAAATCTCCAGAAAAATAAATAAATTTCACTATTATTATTTTTATTATTACTGTTATTCTCATCACTTTCTTGTTTGGACTGCTTGCTCTCCCAGTCTCTTTCCTGTTCTGATAGTCTGTGACTCTGATCTTACTCAGCATTCTCAGTGTGGGCTGGGCTAATTTGGTCCCTGCATCTTCTGATGAGAGGGCAGCTGAAATGTACCATTTCTGCTTCCAACTTTCTTTTCCCTCTTACAAACACTTCAGGTGGAAGAGCCAAACATTCCCAGGTGTGCTGAGCTACTAAGAACCAGCCAAAGGAAATTAATTTCAAGATTCCAGCCTGTCACTCACAACAGTGAGTTGTGTAACTGAGCGGAGGATACAGTTGATTATGTGCCAAAGTATCTGCCTTTTCAGTTATACATATGGGAAGCCTTTCTCTATTCAAGATGGCAAGTCCATCTCAAATAGTGTTTTGCATTGCAGGGTGGTAGATCTGAACATTTCTAGTTCATTTGGCTAACTCCTTTGTGTTTTATGGTTACAGATTACATAGTTGATACATTTTTTTCAAAGAAGAACCAGTGTGGATAGATTGGTGAAAAACCACTCCCATTTTTGGAGAAACAACCTGTCTTAGTCTGTTTTGCACTGCTATAACAGAATATCACAGACTGGGTAATTTATAAAGAACAACGATTTATTTTTTACGGTTTTGGAGGCTGGGAAGTCCAAGATCAAGGGGCCTGAATCTGGTGAGGCCCTCCTTGTTGTATTATCCCATGGTGGAAGTGGAAAGGGCAAGAGAACATACACAAGAGAGGGGAAAGGGGACAAACTCATCCAATTATCAGGAACCTGCTTCCATAATAACAAACCCACTTTCTGGATAATGGCATTAATCCTTGCATGAGGGCAGAGCCCACATGACCTAATCACCTCTTAAAAGTCCCACCTCTCAACACTGTTGCATGAGGAATTAAGTTTTCAAATTTCCAGCATATGAACTTTCAAGCCATAACACAACCCCAAACATAATAGCGTGCCATTTAGGGATTGGGAAAATATTCCTCACTTACATGGGACAATCAATTATTTTTTGCATCCCAATCCTGAAGCATAGCTTAATCTACATCCATAATTGATTTGATTTTTTTCTTTTTAATTTATTTTTGGCTTTAGGCCATAACAAAGGCTGCTTGTGGAGAAGATGCCACAGACCACTTCTCTCTGTTGCAAGTAGTCAGCTCATTCAACCACTGGCAACCCCTCATCCACTGGTCAATTGGCCTGGGTCAACTAAAAAGTGATGTGTTTGGTATTGAGGGTATATATGAGCCTATTGCCTCATAGTGTAGATAACAATTTCTTCCAACAGTCAGGTTAGACCCTGCTGTCTGATGTCATAAACTCCCAGGCAAGTGGCAGATATTCAGCACCATGGGAGTTCTCTCAAGAACCAGTCAGGAAGTCTCTGGAATCTGGCAAAGTGAATTATGGTTCATTGAGTAAGATGTTCATCACCCTCTTCTTAGAAATAAATTCCATTTGCATCATCAGAGAGTCATAGACTCTTAGAGCTCGAAGTAACTTTGGACATTATGTGTTTAAATATTTTTGCAGCCAAGTCCATGGGGAAGGCCTAATTTGTGTCCTGCTGCAGGGACTCTGACACAGAAATTCTGTTTATATGAAGTCCCTGTAGGCCTTCTAGGAGAACCAGTGGGGAACATGTTGGCACTGACTGTTGCTCTAGGCTAAATTTCTTCAACCAAGGTGGACAACAAGAGTTGCCCTTTAAGTCTTGTACTGAACTGACTCTAAGTTTGAGTCTAATTCTTGGATAGTCTGTTAGAGAAGGGGTAATTTTGGATTCAACACTTTCAGCATCTTGCCCTCTGCTTCAATCCCAAAGAAATCTCTCTGAAGTTCCTAGAAGAGAGAACATGGTAAAAAATTACATGTGTGAGTCAAATAAAAGAATCATCGTGCCAGACTGCAAGACATTGAGAACACAGGGAAACTCTTCTTGGGAATTTGAAAAGAGGTGGGTTTTTTTGATCGTAGAAGTGGAGGCATGACAAAAACCAAGTTGGAAGGGGGGAAAAAAGAAGGAGCAAGGGCCACTTGTGAGATAGAGAGCTTGCTTGAGTGACAAGTTAAGACTTGCCTCAAGAGTAACAGTAAACATGGTGGCTTGGAAAGCCTAGAACCAGCAACTGGCACAAGAGAATGTCAGTGGCCAGTAAAGAGGTGATCATGTGAACTGAGCTTATCCAATCTGTCTCCCTCTCCTAGGACCTTGAATTTTGGGAAGATTGGTTGGCCTTCATTTATTCCAGCCATGGCGTCTTGATATTGTCAGTTTGAAGAGCTTCTCAACATTCTCTCTCTCTCCCTCTCTCTCTCTTTGGTTAGAGTTGAGTTCTGTTGATTGCGTTTAAATTGCCCTAACAGTTCCAGGGTCCCTTTGCCAATTAACTAATTGCAAAATGAACAGACACCCAAGGAGCAAGTTTGGCAATTTAGAGAGCTTGAGCCCTGAAGCCACAAGTTCATCCCTGTTCTGCAGCTTGGATACTACCAAGCACAGCTGTATGATCAAGCTATTGGGTGATGGAAACATGTCAATAGTGAATGCCTGATGCTTTGCTGCAGGTAGAAGACACAGATGGTTAGCTCTTATGACAGTTTTCCTTGTCAGAAATCATTGTTCTCTTTTTTGTCTCAATATGACCCATTCCAGCAGAAGGAGGGCTCTGGGAGTCAGCACAGCTGGGAACCAGTACTATCTGATCATGGGCAAGTTGCTCTACCTCTCTGCAGTCAGTTTCCTCACCTATAAACCAGTGAAACAATACATAACAACCCGACATATAAAGCTAAGAATAGCAGGATTGCACTGCTGCCAGAGGATGCTGGTGGGTGGAATCCTGTCTACTCAGGAAGGATTCCTGTACACTTTCCTGCTACCTCCTCTTTTGGTCCTTGAGGTTCTTCTGGAGAGCCCTCAAGGTCTGAGGCACACCCTTTGATGACCACATGGCTAGATGATCTGTAAGGGACTTTCTAGCCTATGAGTCTATTCATTTATTTTACAAAACAGTCGCATTTCCATAGTTCCTCCTCTTCATCCCCTCCCTACTGCATAAGCCTCAGCACTGCACAATACAAACTTTATGCACACAGGGAGGAAGAAAATGAGCTGTTTTTGTGTTCAGCGCTTGCGGATGGGACCTTCTGTGTTTCCAGAGATGGCCAGGATCATTGACAAGATGCTAAGGAGCCACAAATAGGTCCAGTGCAATGTTCTTCTGCAAAAGCGAAGCCTGAGCCCTTTTCGGGCCACCCATGCCACTAGTCAGGCTTTCCAGGACTTCATGGCTCTGAATCAGAATTTCAGAGGTGCAAGAAGTTCTGAAAGCCTCCAGTCCCTACAGCCCATGTCCGGAAATCCTAGGATAGTATACTTCTCTGAGAGCATCCTGACCTCTCAGATCTATTTATAATATTGGTATTTAAAGGTGTACAAGAGATGTCAGCATTTCTACTCTATTCACTCATACTCCTTCCCAAAGATTCTTCCCTCCTCTCTAAGACAGCCTTTGAATCCTTGCTAAAGAGATGCCTAATGCAGCCACATTTTGTACTAGTAGATTCCTCCCCACTGCCTGACAGCCACTGCTGATAGGTCTAGGAGTGACCACTTGACCAATCAATTCCTCTCTATTGGGACACAGAGCCTCTGTCATTTAGATGCTGACAGACATGAAGCTTTGAGGGGGTATGTCTTTGGGACAGCTGCCATGTTGAGCCATGTGCAATAGAGAAAATTGGCATGCCAAGAAGAGAATGTAGTAGATACATAAAATGAAGGTAGATATAGAGAACATGGGAGTGGGTAGGGGCAGAGGAGAAAAGGGCAGAGAGAGAGAGAGAGAGAGAGAGACAGAGAGAACTTTCTGATATTGTCCTCATTCCATAAGACCCTGTAATCTTCTACATTTACCTGTCTTTAGAGTCACCTGAATCCCTCCATCATGCCAGAATTTTTATTAAAGTATAGCCAGAATAGACTGTTCCTGGCAACCAGGCAATCTTTAATTAAGACCAAAGATTTAATGAAACAAGTCATGGCACCATCTACCCTAAAAGAGCTCATGTATCTCCTCATTCACTCAACTGATATTTACCTAACCTAGATGTGGCAGCACTGTGGGTACCAGCATGAAGGATACAGTGATGAACAAATATTTAGGGATTTGAAATAATTTCAAGTGTGGAATGGCCTGGCTGGGTAAGGAAATGGAAGATGACTTATTTGAAAGGCAGTGATAAGGAGGAGGAATTAGACCTGCTTTGTTAGCCCCAGAGGGCATAGGAAAACTTGGGTGGGTAGAAATAAAACGGGGGCAGATTTGGCCTCAACATAGAAGACAGCTTGCTAGCAGTTTGACACTGTCTGAAGATGGAACCACTTGACTTGAGAGTTGAGTTTCTCCTACCACGGGGCTGAATGACCAGTTTTCATGAGCTTTGTAGGGTAGATGCAAGCATTAGATGAAGGTTTAGATGGGATGACCTTTAAGATTCTGCCCCAAACCCTTGAATTCACATTTCATCTTGGGTCCACATGGTCTTTGTAATTTTAGGCCAGTTATTTAACTTCTCTAGGCCTGTTTTATCACCTTTGAAAAGTGGGATGGGAAACTCTTGCACTGTTTTAAGGAATGAATTATGTGGCACTTAGTAAGTGTCTGGCGTGGGGAAGAAGAAATTCAGTAAATGAATGTTTCCTTTACTCTTCTCTGTTATAGGTGAGGGTTTTCTTTTTATGAAATGCTGCTCTCAACTGCTGCCACCGCTTCAGGGATTTTATTTGCTTTAAGCAATTGTAGTCTATGAAGGTGATAGAGTTTGTGTCTTATTCACTTTACTTAGCATAGGGTAGTGCCCAAAAAGGGCCTTCATAAATGGAGATATGATTTACTATGGAGCCTTAGCTAACAATTGCCACACTGAAATATGTATGAGGAATGCATCTCTTCTCTACCCTTTACTTTTTAAATTTTTTAATTTTAATTTTATTTATTTATTTTTGAGACAGGGTCTCGCTCTGTATCTCAAGCTGGAGTGCAGTGGTGCGATCTCAGTTCACTGCAACCTCTGCCTCCCAGGTTCATGCGATTCTTCTGCCTCAGCCTCATGAGTAGGTGGGATTACAGGCGCCTGCCACCAAGCCCAGCTAATTTTTGTATTTTTAGTAGAGACAGGGTCTCACCATGTTGGCCAGGTTGGTCTTGACCTTCTGAGCTCAAGTGAGGCCGCCCGCCTCGGCCTCCCAAAGTGCTGGGATTATATGCGTGAGCCACTACACCCAGCCACTTGTCTACATTTTAAGCTTAAACACCGAGTCACAGATAAACACACATGTACACACACACGCACGCGTATGCATATGGACTGCAACTAAGACAATGCACACAGCATGCAGGTAGATATGCACAGACTTTCACTCCCCCCTCCCCATAATTAAGAAGATAGAAGAAGAATTGGCTTGTGGAATGAGTCACAGAGGCAGCCAGGATGAAGGGCAGGATTCAGCATCCCCAGGGAATCTTTATTTATAGTCCTGGCTGCTGGAGAGGGGGCTGGAATTATTCCTAAAGAGTTTCAGTGATGGAGTGATAACCAAAAGATGTCATTCCCACCGTTGTGCTTGCAGGCAGGCGCCTGTTGCTGCTGGAGCCAGCAGAAGCGCTGTGTCACTCCAGAGCTGTGGTTCATGGGAGGAGCCGAGCTGACTGCATTCCAGCTGGTCCATCATCAGTCACTGGGCCCCTTTCCCCGGTGAACAGACAATCTCTACGCTAATCCGAGCAAATCCTCCCAACCCCAAACAAACAGAAACCTCTGGGACAGCAGAGGCCACTGATTGCAGAGGATGCAGCTTAGATTCAAAATGATACAGTCTAATCTGTTGGTCCCACAGCCCTGCCTCTGTCAACAGTGTGGTTTCTGTAACAAGCAGAGAAAGTGGCATGAGGAATATGCAATAGCAGACCCGACCTGCCTCACCCAGGGCCGGGGTGAGGACGTAAGGAGGCAGCTGGCTCTTTGCTGGGTTTTGAGGGACATCAGAAAAGTCTAGGGGGCATGAGCAGTAAGTTCCTTGGATACAGGCTGTCTGTCTTATCCACTCTGGCACTCCTGGCACCAAGCACAGAGAAGATGTTAGTTGATAAATGGATACATGCATGATCTATGCAATATCGCAGTGTGTGAAGACCCAACAATTCTGGTTCTTGAGTGTGATACGTGATACATGATAGAAAAGAAAGAATATTTTTTAGGGAGCTAAGCAGACTAGGACTCCAATCCTGTCACTTCATGTAGAAGACCTTGCACAGGTCACCTAATCTCTCCAAGCCTCAGTTTGCTTACTTGTAAAATGGAGACTCCCTAACACCTGCTATGTTTTGGGAATCATGGTAAGAATTAAAGATGGTGAAATAGGTTACTTCACCTTATTATATGTGCTACCTGGGGGAAATGAGGTATTGTTATCAGCCAATAACACATTAGCTGAATTAATCAGACAGATTGCACGTGGAAAACAGGGAATCCAGAACTGCCTGAGATGGTCTGGTTTATTGGCTCCTTATTTCCCAGCCTCCCTCCTTGGACTGGAGCCCTACTCTGAGTGGGAGTTCTCTTCTCAGTTGGCTCAAGTGTGTTCCTGGAACTTTGTTCCCATCTGGGGCAGGAGGCCCCTTGAACTGGATCCCAGCTGCCCAGTGCAAACCCTGTGCTCAGCCCTCATGTGCTCTTCCTCTTAGTCCTTGACCCTTACCTTGGCTCCTGGCCCTGACATAGCTTAGGTAACAGCTGCTGCTCATCTCTGGACCCGACTGATTCAAGAGGGCAACTGTAGGACTGCTGGGCCTGGCATCCCGGACTGTCGGAGCTGCCTGAGACTGCCTCGGCATTTGGTCCTCTGATTCTTGGGCCTCGTTCAGCCCTGGAGTCCTGACAAGACCAAGCTGAAGAGACCTGAACCTGCTTTTCTAGGTTACAGAGCACCTAATCCGGCACTTGAAACTCAGGTTGTTCCCAGAAGAGGTCAGAAAACAGGAAGTAAGGCTTGGGAGAGAAGGAAGAATCAGGAAGTGGATTTCAAGAGCATTCACTCCAGCTGCCATCAAAACATCACTTCCTAGACTGAGATAATAAAGTAGTAGTTATTAAAAGCCCAGGCTTTTCAACTAAAGAGATCTGAGCTTAAAGCCTGCCTCTGTCGTTTGTGAACTGAGCAGCCCTGGGAGCGCTGCACCTTCTTTCTGAGCTTTGGATTCCTTACTTATAAAGTAGGGTTAGGGACAGTACCACCTTATGGGGCTGAGAGCATTGAGAGACATAATGGGTGCAAAGTGCTGAGCACAATGCCTGGTGCACAGTAGGGAGTCCATAAAATAGTGGCTATGATGACTGTGATTTAATGATTTTTGTGACCACTGCCCTAGTGGCTGCTCAGAGTCATCAGAAGGACCCAATGAGATATGAGATTTGAAAGTGTTTAGAAGGAGGCTGGAGAGCATGACACCAACATGGAGTACTGAAATTATTATTTTCTCAGTTTTTGACATTTGCCAACTGATGTGCTCTTGCACCCATGGGTGCACGGCAGCCAGAGGGCATGAAGGACTTCTCCAGAGCTGGCTCCCGGCATGACCTTCCCATCTGGTGCAGTGGGAGGGAAGAGGCTTGGACAGAGTTCTCTTATTGTCCCCGGGTCTTCTGAGGTCATCAGCTTTGCTCAGTTCTAGCTTAGCGGAGTGGTTTACAAAGGGTGAAGGGGAGACACAGGGGACCGGGAGCTGAAACTTTATTTGCTAAGTGTTTTTCAGAGTGCACGGCTCTGAGAAGGTGACAAGGGGCAGGCAACAAGCCTTGATTTATGAACTGAGGCTCCCATTCCAGAAAACACATCATCAGTCGTTTTAGTAAAGAGCTTCAACCAGAGGGGCTGCCCTTCTGACTGCAGGCCTGAGTCCCAGTACTGCTCTCAAAGGCAACTCCTTTTTATGCACCCCTTAGGGGAAGAAAATCTGGAGAACAAATTCTAGGCCCTTGGTAGGGATGGGAACCTGCTCTCTGATGGCCAGGCAAGTACCTGAAACACAAGCGCCAGGCCCCTAACAGTGAAAGGGAGGAGTGGTAGAGTTCATAACAAAATGATTTTACTGTCAGCTGGTCATACATAGAGTCCGGAAGAAGGGACAAATCGTCCTTTACTTTTTACTTATAGCACCAACAGACCCCACAGAGGCGGATTCCACTCAGCCACATGTTCAGTTCTTCCCCAGCATTCCAACCCAGAGCCACTCTAACAGAATCTCAGGATGCCACCTTTCACAAATGGTATGTGTCACCCATACTTACCATTCTCCCCATCTTCTTTTTCACAGAACTGTATCTGCAGCAGTATGCTAAGATGGACCCCCCTCTGCTGAATCTAGGGAATGAGCCGTGTTTGGTCTCACTCAGAAATGACAATTTCATTCCCATTCACCAGTGATTGGGTTAGGGATGGTCATGTGGTTTAGTTCTGGCAAATGGGATCCGAGTCAAAGTCTTCTGGAATCTTCTGAAAATATTTTGCTCCTGGATAAGAAAGAGACTTAGGAGGAGAAATCCCATTCTCTCTCTTTCTTCTTTTGCATGTCATGAGGATGTGGTGCTTGGCAGCCATCCTGCCACTGTGAGGAGAAAGCGAAAAACGTGGCACAGAAGCCGATTCAGAGCCTTGACATTGTTGAGCCACAATCTAACCATGCCAACTTGTAGACTTCTTTTAAATGAAGTAATAAAAGTCCTTATTGTTTTGTTTTGTTTTGTTTTTGAGACGGAGTCTTGCTCTGTCCCCCAGCTGGGGTGCAGTGGCGTGATCTCAGTTCACTGTAACCTCTGTCTCCTGAGTTCAAGCGATTCTCCTGCCTCAGCCTCGTGAGTAGCTGGGATTACAGGTATGCATCACCATGTCTGCTTAATTTTTGTATTTTTAGTAGAGACGGGGTTTTACCATGTTGGCCAGGCTGGTCACGAACTCCTGACCTCAAGTGATCCGCCCACCTCAGCCTCCCAAAGTGTTGGGATTACAGACATGAGCCACCGTGCCCGGGCCCTTGTTGTTTAAGCAACTTTTAGTCACGTATGCTGTTCCATCTATACCAAAGCATCTGAACAAATCTATCAGGGAAACCTCTTCTCAGTTGACACTCCCTTTTTCTTCTCCTTTCCCTGCTTTAATTCAGGGTACTCAAACCTGGATGCCTGCAGGGACCAGAGCAGAACTATGCAAAACTGGAACTTGTGTGGCACAAGGAAGGCGAATTAGAGAGGGTGTGCCCCTTGTGAAGGGGCTGATGCTGGTTATTGAGCTCCAGCTGGTTCTGGCTGTGCAGGAATCCTATCCAGCTGTGGCTGGATATTTTTATTTTTCAGGAGAAACTGGAAAACTGGATTTTTAGTGGACTCTCTCAATTTAGAAATGCATGTTGAAATTTTAAAGTAAGATACTGTATATGAACCAAACTGATGTATCTGTGCACTAGGTATGGTCTCAGGGTCATATATTTGTGACTTGGGTTTAACTCCAGAGTTTCATTTTTCCTTGAGCTTGGCCCTTAAGGCTGTTGGTGACTTATTTCAGATTTTGCTCTTGGGTAGGAGCTGCGGTTGTGGGCTTGAATTTTATGGGAGTGGGGAATAGAGGAGGGGAGAAAAGAGAATAAAAGGATATAACTGTGTCCTGACATTAAGGTAGGACATCTGCAAGCCAACAAGCTTTTATCCTGCAGGATAAACCTTCTCTTAGTATAAGTCCTGTGCATGATTTTACTGAAAAGGCCACTATTGTTTTCTCCACCATGAATTATGTTACCAAAGCCCCCTTCTCTTATCTAAATGCCAGTGTGGCTCAGGCTCTAAGAATCAGGGTGGAGGGGACCTATACCACCAAACGACCATGAAGCTAGGAGTTTTGATGCAATTTCCCAGGAAATCGCCATCCTGTTTGACTTAATTAGTGCTGTGAAGACACCAGTTTTGTCTAGGAGCACGAATTCTCAGTTCTCATTTAGCCCAATAAATGTTCAGTTCTTTTCAGCTAAAGAAAATATCCCATGGAAAATACAAGGACATACCCTTTTCGTGCAAACTGCATTTGGGTACGTGAATAAATCCAAACGGGGCCCTCTACGGAAGGCCTGGACTGCTGTGGACATTTTAGACCTTTGTTAAACCAACTTTCCATGGACCTGAGGACTCTGACCCCCAAGGGGGCAAGTCCAGGCTCCTTGTCCCTGCATGACCCACACAGGTTGTTTAATTTAATTCTTCAGGCTGTTAAATTGGAAATCTTCATGTTTGCCTCCAGGTCATCAAATTAAAAATTTTCAGAGCTCCTTTGTTGCAAGGCTTCAGAGAACAGCTAACATGAACTTCATGCCGTGTACTGTATACAGCCCAATGATGCCCCTTGATGACAAGAGGGGATGAGTCACCACCAGCTTCAGTGATTTGGAAGAAATGTCAATGAAGTCATGAATAATAGGTGCTGCACTGACACCTAAGAAGGTTAAGGTCGGGAATTAGTTGGCAGGGAAGAAAATTGTGAAGGAGGCCACCCACAGCTCTACAGAGCTTCAGTAGCTTGTGTCATCTGATTGGATAGTGGTGAGCTGGGATAGCCAAGGAAATAAGGAATTTATTTCATTTTGAAGAAAGAAAATATGTGTATGTTGTTGGTGGTGGGAGGTTCTTCCCAAGGGAAGAGAGGTGGACTTGATGGCTTTTGGAAGCCCCACCAAGCTTCAGGCCTTTATTGTGGCTCTAGGGGCTGGTATTAGAAATCAGTGGGTCTGAGCACTTCTCCAAGCATCCTGGGAATCTTCAGAGGGAATATTTTACGGAAAGGCAGAAACCAATCTAGTTACCTCTAGAGAGAAGACCCCAATAGCCCAGAAGGGCTACAGAATGTTAGGTTGTGTTTCTGTTCCAGTATGAAGACACTATCAAGACAGTAAGTAGTTCAGAAGACATTTTCTGCCCTCTGCATAAAAAATCAAAGAGGTGGGGTTAAAAAGCTGATGGTTGTGCTTCCACTGACCTTCCAATCAAATACTATTTTGGTGATTCATTCTGGGGGAATGAAGCAATGGATCATCATCAAAAAAATGATGGAGTGCCTCATCATTTCATGGTATCTCCATTTGTTTTTCTGTCTAAATTAACCAGAAAAATTCCACTGGGGACAGGCCTGCACACTGTCTAGAGATGGAAGGAGGTGAAACCACCTCCACGATGGTCATTGCCATGGCTTTCACTCCTGCTGCCACCATCATCCAGTGTATGTGTAGACTGAGGGGGCTCTGAGACGAGCACAGTAACAACAACAAGGCCTGTCATAAGCTGTCATAGTCAGGGTTTGTTGTTAGGGATCGGCACTTGGGGAAGGGAGAGGAAACAGGATTGAACAGAGGCAGAAGTTGAACTGTGATGTTTATTAGAGTTGTCCTCAGTGAGCTGAAAAGACTGAGCCTTTATCAGTGATTGGATATGTGCTGTCAGGGAAGAGTACTCTCCTGGGCAAGGTGGCTCTCTGCAGCTGAGGCTGCCAAGCTCAAGCTGACAGCTGGAGTGTCTGCTGATGGCACTTGCAGCAGCGGACTCAGTGGGTTCTTTCCTGAAGGAGGCTGGAGCATTGCAACTCTGTGCCCTTCAAAAAGCCCAGATCTCGGGTATAAACCCAAAGGATTATAAATCATTCTGCTATAAAGACACATGCACACTTATGTTTATTGTAGCACTATTTACAATAGCAAGGACTTGGAACCAACCTAAATGACTATCAATGATAGACTGGATAAAGAAAATGTGGCACATATACACTATGGAATACTATGCAGCCATAAAAAAGAATGAATTCATGTCCATTGCAGGGACATGGATGAAGCTGGAAATCATCATTCTCCACAAACTAACACAGGAACAGAAAACCAAACACCGCATGTTCTCACTCATAGGTGGGAGTTGAACAATGAGAACACATGGACACAGGGAGGGGAACATCACACACTGGGGCCTGTTTGGGGGTGGGGAGCAAGGGGAGGGAGAGCATTAGGACAAATACCTAATGCATGAGGGGCTTAAAACCTAGATGATGGGTTGATAGGTGCAGCAAACCACCATGGCACATGTATACCTATGTAACAAAACTGCATGTTCTGCACATGTATCCCAGAATTTTTTTTTTATAAAAGCCCAGATCTTGAATCCAGGGAAAGTTTTATTGCAGATTTCAGAGCCATGCAACTGCCTCTCAGGACCTTGGTCTATCTCCTGACCAAGCAGTCAGACAAAGCAAGTGAAATTTCTATGATGGTAGTGAGAGCCAGGCAAGACTGGCAAGACCTCAGGCTTATGATTCAGACAGACCTGGATTCAAAGTCCATACTCATACTCACCAGTTGCTTGACTCTAGGCAATTACATCACCTTCTCTGAGCTCCATGTCCCTTTCTGTAAAATGGGGAAAATATTAGTTTGCTGGTCCAGGGCCCACTTGTTTTCCCATAGTGTCTTTCCCTTCCCACCTCTGTTCTGTATCACAGGGACCTTATCTCTGCAAGCTGCAGCTCCCAGGCTCCTGTGTCAGCTGGCTTCTAGCTGAGTTTGGCCAATGATATTTTGGGGACAAGAAGAAGCAGCTAGTTAGGGCATTTCTCCCTCCCTGCTTCAGGTGGTGTCCCCAGCAGCAGCTGCATCTCTGCAAGCAAGAGCACTCATTCGCATAGACACACTCAAAAGGCCACATGTGCAATTTCTAACAATGTTGACGAGCCAGTGCCTTAATTATTTTATTATTTTAAAATAAGGTTATTTTATTTGATTAATCATGAGAGTATTTTAATCTTATAAGATTATTTTAGTTGATTAATCATCACTCATGTAGAGGATACGATACAAGTTGGGAATTTTGATTAGGACATGAAAAAGCAATGTTGGAGTTTATCAAGTTTATCAAAGCTTATTGTCCTGCAGGATCCCTCATGAGTACATAAAGTAGTGGGGAAGGGCTCCAGGGTGTCAGAGAGGAACAGTAAGGCAGAGGAGGAGACCCTGCAGAGAGATGTTTAAATAGCATGTAAGTAAAAGTTGCCACCATCACAACTCTAAAGAGAACTATAACCTCAAAGTCATTCAAAATTGGCATTCAAAGCCTGTCAAAACAGGGCTTCAATCTACTTTAAAAATTCTCTTTCTTAGACTTTGCATTGGGTTGAATAGCAGATCTCCAAAAGATATGTCTAAGTCCTAACCCCCCCGCCACCACCCCAGTACCTGTGAATGTGACTTTAATGGAAATGGGGTTTTTGAAGATGTTAAGAATCTTGAGATGAGATGATTCTAGATTTAGGGTGGGCCCTAAGCTCAAGGACTGTTGTCCTTATAAAATAAAAGAGAGGCAGAGTTGGGACATAAGGACACAGGGGAGGAGCTGCAAGCCAAGGAATTAGAATCACTAGAGGCTGGAAGAGGCAAAGGATGGAATCTCTTGTAGAGCCTCCACAGGAAGTGTGGCCCTGCTGACCCCTTGATTTTTAGACTTCTGCTCTCCAAAAGGAACCATGAGAGAATAAACTTCTGTTGCATTAAGTCATCGAGTTTGTGGTGCTTTGTTATGGGAGCCTTAGGAGACCAATATGGATCCCAACTTCCAGTTATATTGGGCCACTGAGCAGTTTCCTGAATAGCCCAGCTGTTTGCTGACCTCGGGTTTTTAACCATGTTGCATTGGACACATTATAATATTTATATTTAATGCATGCACTGTTAACTATTTAGTTGGCAAAAAATAACATGAATAGACTGAGGGAGGCTGAGAGCAGAGCAAATTGATGGCTAAACTGCTAGGGACAGCTCTGTCTGCTTTTCCATGCTGAATGGTGAGTGCTGCCCTGCAGGATGCAGGAAACATGGCCACAACTACTCCTCCTCACCTCTCCTATGGTCTTCCCACAGGATGAGCATCTCATCACAACATGTGTGAGTCCAATGTGGAAGATTTCATGGTTTTCATACAACTTGGCCCCTTAAAGCAAGCTCACGAATTCAGCTGAAGCAACAACAATTGATTTTGGGACTACAGGACACAGTGACTGTATTGGATTTCTTGAGAGACAGTGTCATTTTCCAACACAGTCTCTCATAAGGGATTTTCAAGGGAACTTTTGACTATCCTCTATGACTTTTTTTGGCTTTATACATTGATTTTAGAACACAAATGCTGAGTAAGATTTGATTCCTTTGCGTTCACTTTGCTTAGAATCCCCCAGCATACTTCAACATGCCACTTTTTCCAACAACTTCTCCCTTCATACCCAGATTGGTGCTGAATTTCTAACTTCTTCAAAATTCCATAGCATTTCCCTCCATCACTCCCATGTATCTTCACTTACAGGAATTTATACACACATCAGCTTCCCTTACAGAATTTTTTGACATTGGGGGCTACATATCTTTGAATCTCCCATAGGCCAGTGGATCATTGAATGAATGGTTGGATGGATGGATGGATTTATTGATGAGTTTATAGATTTCAGAGAAAAATCAAATGGAATCTAATAGCTAAAGCAAAGAGAGCTTGTCTACATTTACACTGCCAGCGTGAGTCTTGATGCACAAACTGGGAATCAGATTGCCAGATGATGCCACACTCTTGCAGATAGACGGCTTGCTTTCTCTGTGGACTTAAAATAAGTCAAGCGTGAGGGCACTCCTCTAAATCACTGGTACAGGGATGCGTCTATACTGCAACTCAGCCTAAGTGTCAGTTCCTCAAAGAACTCTTCCCTGTACCTCCGAGTCTAGATGAGTCTCCTTCCTCTCTGTTATATGCTATCATGGCGTTCTCTTTTTTCCCTTCATAGCATTGTCACATTTTGAAACTCTATTTGTTTCTGTGACTTTTTGTTTACTGTCTTTTACACCCTCCAACCTCTTGGCTGACTTTAAACTCAAGAAAGGTAGGATTGATGTCTGTTTTCTTAACCATGGTAATCCAGTGTCTAGCTCAGTGCCTGCCATTGGCTGCAATATATTACAGCAGTAACATATCACATATTACTGCTACTAATGTCTAATATTAATTGACTATGTATTATGTGCCAGACACTGTTCAAAACTGCTTTACGTAAATCATCTCCTTTTATCTTCACAATAACTCTCTGAAGCAGGAGCGATTATTATTCCCATTTTGTAGATGAGGAGACTGAGATACAGGGACACTAACTGGTTCAAGGTATCACAGCTAGGAAGTAGCACAGTGGAGATTTAAACCCAGGGATGCCAGCCCCAAAGTCAGGAAGTGTTCACTAGTGTATGCTGAATAAATGAATGAATCATGATCAATATTACTGTATATCTTCTGGACTAATTGCCTAGCCAGTGCAAAAATGTCTTCTACAACTATTCTAAGAGTTAGTTCTCCAGATCGTTCTGAAATACTTCTTGCAATGGGATTCATTAGCTTTTCCAGTGGGTAACTCTAATAACTAGGATGATCTTCATTACATAAAACTGAAATCCACTTCTGTGGTAATTTTACCTGTGGACACCTGTTCTGCTCTCAGTAGTTTAAAAGAACTTTAGTTCCTCTCATATAGCTCTGATAAGAGTTTTCACTTAGATGACATCCTATGTTCCAGCTATATCTCCAGCTTCTGGCCAAACCATAGTGTACTGCTATACCTGTTAAACTGAGGCATCCACACCTGGATAGAAGGCTTTCCAGGCATGGTTTGTCCAGGGTGGAATAGAGTAGGAGTATTCAGCTCTGTAACCCTGGGGACTGACATGATGCTTGTTGAATTGAAATGAAATGCTTTCATAGTGGTAATAATAATCTCTTTACTTTGTAGTTGAAAATTACAAAATATGTATGCATGCCCGACTTCAGTTGGTTTTTCTCTACAATATGTTGTTTAATCTCTGCTACCTTTTTGATTTGAGGCTTCAGGATATTAGAGCTATAAGCAACATGAGAGATGCTCTGAGGTCCGGAGAGGTTGAATGGTTGGTTTGCTTACAGTCAAGTTAAGTTTCCTTTTAAAACTGATAATTTCTCGAAACTATGTCCTTCTTCGTATGATCTCCCATGAACCTGATGGGTTTCCTGCCCTCTGGTTCTTTTCAGTATATTGACTGTGGTCAAAATAGTGTTGGCAATGAACTTTCTATCATTGGAGGTGTATGAACTGATAATGAGTTGGCTTTTGAATAAGGATGTTGTACCTACAACAACAGCTGAGACATCTAATGAGTATTGGTCTAGATGATCTTTCAGGTAATGTAACCTCTGGCCTTACAAAAACTATGCCACCCATAGACTGCATAGGGATCAGGTAGAGTTTTAGCCACAAAGCTTTCAAGACTTCTATCAACCAAATCGTTTCTGAATATAGCAACCTAGTTTCTCACCATAACTGGTAGGAGCCAAGATCATCATCCTTCAAGACGGAAACACTACCAAAAATATACAGATTTTCAACACTGATTCTCAATACCTTGTGGAAACTTCCCAAGACCTTTTGTCCCAATCCTATTTATTCTTCACATCTAGCTCAACTCTTATCTACTCTGAGTATCCTTTCTCAATCCTCTAAATTAGAATGAATCCTTCCCTCCCATATTTCCCCATAGGAAATTGTAACTCTCCTATAAAACTTATCAAAGTCTGCCTTATATTATGCATCTTTTCCCATTTCATTGAGCAATCAGCACTGATCTATTTGTATATAATTTATTATCATTATTAACCATGTACCAAGCCAAGTACTTTACTTGTTTTGCCTTTTTGTTTTGTCTTTACCTTATTTATTCTTTGCAATGACCCTATGTGGTAGGTGTTTACAACATCACCATTTTACATATGAGGAAACTGAGGCTTGGAAGTTAGTCATCTTCCTAAAATTAAATGGTAAGTTGGTGCCAGAGCTGGGCTCACAAGTTCTTATAGAACAGAGGCCATGATTCTTCTCTCTCAGTCCCTAGAATTTTACTTTGTTTGCAATGGGTGTTTAATAGCTTTTTTTTCTGTTGCTTATAGACACTGATCCAGAACACGTCAGACCACACTTGTGGTGAAGAAAGCCTGTGGTTCCAGAGAATCAAAGCCAGGTAGATAAGCTGGCAATTGGATCAAGGTGAAAGCAGTTCTTCCATTGAGTTAGGCAAGCACTCAGGAGCTCTATTATGACAGGGACTCTCTGACATCTTTCATCATGTGGTCAAAGGAAATAATGGAAAGTAAAGAACAGTGGTCTCCATCTTTGATTTCAGTCTTGGGTGGAATAAGAGATGGAAAACTTTTATTGTCTTAGCAGTTGGTTTGAGAATTCTTTCTGAGGAGACATCCACCCTGATGTGGAAAAACCCCTTGACAAGCACACTTGCTGTAAAATACTTACAGCAAGTATAGCTGTACCTGAGTGAAGGGGAAGAAAGGGAGAGGAAAATATGAGAGAGGGCGAGGGAGAGGGTGGTAGAACCAGCAAGATGGTGAATCAGTTGTACTGCATTGTACATGATATAATCACTCCCCAGAACTGTGTGATCTTCAGTGAATTCTTGAAAGCTTAGCAAAGGGCAGACACAAATAGATTTCTCATGGAAAATAGAGAAAGCACTATGCCTTGGGACACGGGGTAGAATGGAATTAGTGAGCCAACAAAAAGATTCTCAACACCAGAAAAATGCAAATGTCTTGAGGATGGCTTAAGGCTTTCCCATGCTGTAGAATTCAGGGTTCAAGGCAACATCATTGAGATTTCAAGGATTTTGAGGGGGCCAGTGGGCAACTGTTTGACATTTGGTAACGTACCCAAAAGAGGTCATATAACTAATTTAAATTCAGTTGAACAGAGAGTAAGTAGATGTTTCTTGAGCACCAATCTAATGCCAGATGCTGTGCCAGGTTGGACATCACTTCAAGGCTGCTGGGGAGAAATTATGAAGTAGATCTATGGGAATACTTCCCTGTTTTGTTCTGCTGAGAAATCTCTCTCAGTTCTGCTGGCTGCTCACTGGTTCCTGAGATAACTAACCCGACTTATCCCTCCAATATCAGAACCGCAGTTTGGGAGCTTTCTTTTCCTCATTTTTTTCATCAAAATTTGTTCATTTATAAAATGCTGTAGAGTGCTGTTAAGAGTGTTCTGAACTTAGACTTTGGAGACCTTAGACTTTGCAGAAAATTCTTGCCCCAGAAGTTTCTAGCTGTTTGACGTGGGAAAAAACACTTAACTTTTGGGAGACATTCTCCCATAAAAACACATAATGGTTTTTATGTGTTTGTCCCCCACTACACTGTGAGTGGCATAAGGGCAAGTACCATTACTGTCTTTTTTTTTTTTTTTTCCTTTTTTGAGATGGAGTCTCACTCTGTTGCCCAGGCTGGAATGCAGTGGTGCGATCTCAGCTCACCCCAACCTCCGCCTCCCGGGTTCCAGTGATTCTCCTGCCTCAGCCTCCAGGTAGCTGGGATTACAGGCATGTGCTACCACGCCTGGCTAATTTTTGTATTTTTAGTGGAGACGGGGTTTCACTATTTTGGCCAGGCTCGTCTCGAACTCCTGACGTCAGGTGATCCACTAGCCTTGGCCTCATTACAGGTGTGAGCCACTGTGCCCGGTGCATCTTTTTTTTTTTTTTCTCACTATGTTGCCCAGGCTGAAGTGCAGTGGCATGATCATTGCTCACTGCAGCATCGACCTCCCGGGCTCAAGTGATTCTCTTGCCACAGCCTCCTGAGTAGCTGGGACTACAGGCATAAACCACCATGGGTGGCTAATGAAAAAGATATATATTTGTAGATATGAGGTTTCACTATGCTGCCCAGGCTGGGCATCATTATCTTGTCCGTATCTTTAGAACTCTTACATAGTGCTTGGCAGTCAATGAAGTTTGTTCTAGCAATGAATTAAGGAATGAACACCCAACTCTCCTTGTTACTTATGTAAAGCTGAAATGAGTTAATGAATATGAAAGAGTATTTAAAAAACATAATTTATCTGTTTATTAGAAACCTCATTGTAGCTAGCTGCCACATCAGAAATAATTCAGCTAAACCACTTTTATTAAGGTGTTGATGTTTTAGAGTTAGCTTTATGGGTTATGTCTGCCAGGGGCTACTTGTGTTTTTGTATGGAGGTTTTGAGGAAGCGTATATTTTACAAAGAGAGTTTAATTGATCCATAGGTATTACGAACAGCAGTGACAAGCATGTCATAAAAGGGATTTTTTGAACAAAACGGGGCTTTCTGGATTTCTTCAAGCAGGAAATAAAAATCTGCCAGTTTGAATCATTTCCAAAAATGCCGCTACTACAGCATCTTTTCTAAGACTGTTGGAAAAATGCAATGCAGTTGTGATAGGCTATATCTTTCACTCACTCTCCATTTACAATGAAGCACAAGAAACTGGAAATAAATGACCAAGCCATATAGAGATTATGAGAATTAGTGATCAGCATTGGCTAAAACCATGCGAGTTACGCTTTTCTTTTTGGTTTCACCCAAAAACTTCTCTCATTTCATTTTAAGTTGCATCTGCTTTGCACAGTGTTTTTTTTTCCCCCAAAGCACCATGAATGATTTATGACTTTCTGACGCCACATCCCACAAGATTACATAAGGAACAGTGAAAAACAAGTGATTGAGCCAAACTTAAAAAAACACCCAAACATTTCCAAAGTGGATTTCATCTTGACTGCAGTCAGCTAATAGTTTTCGACTCACCAAAAGTGCTCCTTCATTCCAAAGTGTGCCCCGTTTCTGTGAGGATCCCTCAGATTTTCTTTCACTGTTGACAGCACAGTATGATCAACTCAGTGTTTGGCTCCCAGCAATGTCCAGGAATGTCCAATTTTCCCGAATCCTCCCCTTTTCTCTGAAAGTGAACATTGCAGTTGGATTACAGAAACAGCCTCATTAGTTTGGTTAATGATTGGACAAAAACATTGATAGGAGTAATAGCTACCAGGCTTGTCATTTCTTTTAATCATAGAATAATAGGATTTCAGAGTTTGCAGGGGCCTGGGATTCCCTAGTTCTACCCGTTATTTGACAGATAAAGAAGCTGATAACCAGAGAGGTGAGGTAACTTGCCCAAAGTCACACAGCTAGATTAAGCAGAGTAATGGACATAATTCAACCTCAGAGTGGTGTCATCTGTGCATATTTATTAATAAACTTTCATCTCCTTACTTAAGTGAAGTGACAGCATTAGATATTATTTTTTAACTATAGGAATTTTAGGGCTTATCTGATGGACTTTCTGTCGTTGACTTGTTTATGAAGTCAGAGAAAATCCACGTGGGGGAGGAGGACAACTGCTTGCGAGGCAAGGGCTGTGTTGAAGGCTACAGTACTGGGTTGCTGGCTGCAAGGGTTGATGTGTCTTTCCAGAGTCTTGGTCAGAAGTGGCCAAATTGGGGTAATGAGGGTTCGTCTGAAACCCGAGGTCTGGGTCAGTGGCCTCTATGAAGTTCCAGGTTTGAGGGGTTGGTGTGAGACGGCAAACTGAAGGTGAGTGAAAGGTAAGGAGTCAAGGAGTCACAGAGGGCAAGATGGCTGAGATCAGTGGCCAGGGTGTGGGGCTGTGATCAGATAGAGGGACCACCAGATAGAGGAAGCACCAATTGTTGGTTTAAGGGAGCAGGATTGGGTCACATTATTTCAAGTTTACAGATAAGAATGGAAAACCCACCAGGCCAGGTGTGGTGGTTCTTGCCTGTAATCCCAGCTACTTAGAAGGCCAAGGAGGGTGGATCACTTGAAGTTAGGAGTTCCAAGACCAGCCTGGCCAACATGGTGAAACTTTGTCTCTACTAAAAATACAAAAATTAGCCAGGTGTGGTGGCACGCGCCTGTAATCCCAGCTACTCGGGAGGCTGAGGAAGGAGAATCGGGGAGACTGCAGTGAGCCGAGATCTGGGCAAAAGAGTGAGAGCCCCGTCTGGGCAACACAGTGAGACTCTGTCAAAAAAAAAAAAAAAAAAAGAAAACTCACCACCTTTACTGACGAGAAAAATAAACAAATTACAAGATAGAGTACAGAATATGACTCCATTTATGCATAAATCTGTCTCAGACTACAGAGTGGAGGGAATCACATAGTTTCCAGGTTAAGAGCACAGACTTAGGAGTTAGAAATTCTGAATTTGCTTCTTGGCTGCATTTTTCTAGCTGTATAATGCTGGGCAAGTCACTTAACCCTTCTTTGCCTTTGGTTTCTCGATTGTAGAATAAAGCCCACTTTATTGATTTGCTGTAAATATTTGAGATAATGTACATAAGGCACTTAGCATAGTGCCTGGCACATAGTAAAGGTATAAAAACTTAGTAGCTATTTTTATTTTTAGACTTGACCTTTGGAAATGAAAACTGGATTTGAAACGCATTTCTGTCACTTTACTGGCTGTGTGCTTTTGGGCAGGTTGCAACCTCTCTGAGACTCAGTTTCCAATCTGTAAAATGGAACCAGTAATCACATTGTGGGATGTTGTGAGAATGAAAGGAGGCAGTGTAAAGGGCTTCACCCAGTGTACTTAAAGAAAGGTGGTGCAGCTGGGCGTGGTGGCTAACGCCTGTAATCCTAGCATTTTGGGAGGCCAAGGCAGGCGGATCACCTAAGGTCAGGAGTTCGAGACCAGTCTGGCCAACATGGTGAAACCCCATCTCCACTAAATATACAAAAATTAGCCAGGTGGTGGGCGCTTATAATTCCAGCTACTGTGGAGGCTGAGGCAGGAGAATCGCTTGAACCTGGGAGGCGGAGGTTGCAGTGAGCTGAGATTGCGCCACTGCACTCCAGCCTGAATGACAGAGCGAGACTCCATCTCAAAAAAAAAAAAAAAAAAAAGAGAAAGGTGGTGCTCAGCGCTGAGAGCACCAGGATGAGGTTCAAACATTGGGTGATGGAGTCAGGGAAGTGAAAGGAAGGGTGCTCGTAAAAAAGCTAGAAGCTATTTTAATTTTCTTCATTGTTAGTGTCTGTGCTGTTTGAAAAAAAATTGTGTTTGCAGTCAGCATGTTTTATTGGGGGAAAAAGGAGTGGTTAGTAAATAGCAAAATCCAAACAAACAAAGATGAAACCTATTGCTGGGTTTGCAATGTTTAAGTGCTAAGGATAAGTAGATAAAGCTGAAAGAGACAAGCTCAGGCTGCGCCAGAGACATTCTAATGTCCAGAGGCTTCTCTCTTAGGTGGAAATCACTGTGGCTGTTTTGGACAGAAATAACAAGATTTCATAAATCACCTTATCAGGCTGAGTGTTTTGAGGGTATAGATACGATTATAGCCAGCAGCAGGGATATCCTGATTTTAGGTCAATTGATGTGATGAATTACAGAATTTTGGAATTGGAAGTAATTTCAGCCCACCACTAGGCAAGCTCTTGAACTTCTTTTTGCCTTGGGCCGTGGACAAGGATCTGAGAATGCTCCAAGGAGGTGTTACTGCAACAGTCTTCTCAATTGCAACCAAATGCTGCTCACTTTTTATCACCCCTTCTTATTCTGAACCCTGAACTGCATCTAGCAATCTCAACTTTCTATAAAGAACACAGCTTATCCAACATGCTTATGTGTGTACCGTTTGAAAGATCTATGATGACTGACAAGTGGATTAAAAAGAAAAGTCCTGCTAGGCACAGTGGTGTGCACCTGTAATCCCAGTTATTTGGGAGGCTGAGGTGGAGAATCCTTTGAGCCTAGGTGTTTGAAACCAGCCTGGACAACACAGTGAAATGCCATCTCATATAAATAAAATATAATAAATTAAGAAGCCCCAACTTTCCCTCAGAAGGGAGATTCATTTATATATTCATACAATACTTTATTCAACAAATATTAAATGAAAGTCTATGTGTCAGGCACAGAGCTAAAAAATTTAAAAAAATTTTAAAGGAACAAAGAAAGGAAAAGGGGGAGAAAAGCAGAGCTAAAACAACAAAAGGTAGATTTTATTTAAAATTAGTTTAGAAAAAGAGGTGATGGACCAGGAATTAGAAAAAACTGGCATTTTAGTTCCAGATCTTTTATTAAATAACTGCAATCTTAGGCAAGTCACTTCTTTTTTGGGCCTCACATTTTCATCTGTAAGATGAGGAGAGGGGGCAAGTTGTCCTAGGTGGAATGATCCATTAGTTCTCGACTTTGGAGAATAGACTGAGATGGCACGCTAATATCCACTGGGGTTCACACCAAACCATTTTTATTATTTCTTTTCTTTTTCTTGTCAGCAGAGGGAATGCCGGGTGCTCCAAAGAGACCGAAGAAGGGATATGTTTCCCCTTGCATCCATAGAACTAGGAGGTGAACTTTGGCTGCCTCACCTGATGTCCAGATAATGTCAAGACCAGAGGGAAGGTAGTTGGCCTGGGGTTTTCAGTGTTCGCAGCAAGAAACCTAGACCCAGGGGAGTGAATACCATGTGTGTGATCCAAACATTGCCACAGGAAGCCCAAGATGTCCAGCTCCTGGAGGTGAACACACATCTTTCTTTCCACCTCTCTCTCCCTGTCCATGAGTGTACATTCTAATTTAGTGACCTCAAACTTGGCTTTCTAGCACAAACTTGTGTTTCTAATTTCTTCAGGATTTTTGTTCCCAGCCACCCCCTCAGGATGTGTTTACCCAGCAAATCTTCCCAGGGACAAGGGGACTCAATTCCACACATGTGTGTCCAAGATGACAGTCCCTCTGGCAGCTGTGAAAAGCAGCTTCTGTGAGAGTGACAACGGATGGTACTGACAACCCCCTCGGCTACTAAGTTTGCTTCTGGAGCAATGGGACGCAAGTGACATCGGACTTAACGGCTTGTGTTCCTGGAGACAGTTGAGGTGTCATGATTTTGCAATAATGCTTCTTCCTTTCCTCCAGTCTTGGGGAAGAACGTCCCAGTCCTCAGCCAGGGCTTCCCAGGTGCTTCCAGGGGAGGTTCTTACTCAGTCTGAGCCAAAGCCCAGGGGTGGTGCCCACCCTCGTTGGCCAGCTCTCCCGGGCTACCTTTGATTTTCAGCACTAACTCGTGGTTTTCAGCTTTGGAGAATAGACTGAGACAGCATGCTAATATCCACTGGGGTTCACACTGGTGAACCAGAGACAGAGCACTCAATAGTCCTGTTTGTAAAATGAAGCCAATGAATTAGACCAGGACTTTCCACCCTGTGCTCTGAGGCACCCTGGATGTTCCTCACCTGTGTCTGTAGATAGTGGAAGGAGGAGACGGGGCTTTGGTCCTTAGATCAGGCAACTATTCTTTAATCTCTTCTACATTTTGAACTTTGTTCATAATATTTCCTTTGAAGAAAGCGTCCCCCTTTAAAAAAATAATTTTAAAAAGTTTTGTAAAACAAATGGAATGAATGCATTCATTTATGTAACTTGTTTTTTTGACACCAGCAATGTTCCAGGCACTGCTATAGGCACCAGGGATTCCAGCTGTGTCAGCTGCTCTTATAGCCCTGCTCCTACCCACAGGGACTCAACTTTCCTTTACTCCCCAGCTTCTTGCAGCATGCACCCAGGACTCTGCCACAGGGCTTTCTCAGCATGCTTGGCCAATGCTCAGGGCAGTCTGGGGGTGCTAGGGACTGAGATCTGCAGGAGAAGCCTTCAGTTAACAGATGGGAGTTGGTAGAAAATATTCCTTGGTAGGGGCAACTCTGAAGCATGTGCTACATTGTCACCCAGAGGTCCCCACTGGGAATATGACTCAGTTGCTCATTAACACATCAGGTTTTGGCTGCCTTCCTTTCCATCCTACTTTCCAAATCTCCTACTGGTGCTTTCTGGGATCACCTCCCAAATGAACTACTGGTGCTTGTATCCTTGGCTCAGGGGCTGGCCCTTGAAGGGACTGGGACATGCTAACCTGTCCTGTAGAGCTTACAGTTTTGTGTGTGCATGTGTTTATTAGATAATGGCTGGGGTCTTCTCTAGCTCTAGCCTAATCAAGGACATAAAGCCAAGAACCTGAAGCTGCCTTTGAGTGGGGCAAACCCCAGTCAGCCTTTTGACCGACCTCTTGATTGAGTTGCCAGACATTTACCGAGTGCCACTGTGAGCCAGTCTTGTACTGGGCTCTGGGTGGGGAGCCAAGCATTGGACTGGAAAATGGATCTCTATGATTCTTCTTTTAAGATCCGTTGGCATTCTCTCAATGTAGGGATACAAGAGAAAATTCTGGCCTAGTAAATTATAACCTGGAAAGAGAAGAAAAGACTTACCTACAATCCAATTTGAGAATAAAAGTGAGTTATAGCAGAGGAAGGTTCTTGGGTTATATAACAGTGAAGTATGCATATGATATACATACATATACACAATAGTAATATTAAATGCGCACACACGCACACACACACACACCTATCCATCCCTCCCTAAAACTGGAGAATAAAGGTACTAGTAGCAAATGGCTATCTATCTTAGCCTTGGAGTCAGGATGGGGCTTGGTTTCCTGAGCCCTAGCTAAACAGGTTGACCTACAGAGCAGCCCTCTAGTTAGAGAGAGAGGGCCCTCTCCAACGAGCAGACCACAGAAGTCAGGGGCTATTGTGCTACAAAGTGCAATGCAAGCAGCAGTACAGTTAGGTCTAGGAGTGTTTGTTTCTAGGTCCTTTCAGTATTTGCAGGTGAAATTTCATTGGGCGAGGGTCTAACTACTGTAGTTGGGTCCAGCTCCAAAGGGCATTGCTGTCCACTGAGTTCCACAGAGCGTGGACCTTCATTCCACACAGTTACGTTTGATTCTCTCCTCCAACAGTCACATTGGCTCTTGGCCCTAGATGATTAAGTTGCATGTTTCTTCAGCCCAGACAGGCGTGCAAAGCTGTTATTTGAGAAACTTTGCTAAGCTGCAGAAGAATATGAAGGCTATATTGCCTGGCACTCAAACAACTGGTCTATTCGTTCGAATAAAATGGGTCAATTCCTTTAAAGAAAACAAAGCCATTGAGAATGGTTGTTTGACGTGATAAAGACAAAACCCACTGGCCTCTTTAACCAAGAGGCCCTACAATATGCCGTCTCAGCCTCCCTATAACTACATTTGGTCAATTTTTTCATTTCCCTTTTTATTTTTAATAATATAAACTTCTGGATTGGACAGCTCAGATTGCAGTTGGCTGGAAAGGATTTCCTTTTTTCTCTTGGCTCCTGCCACCTTCTTCTGTCATTGATATTGTGAATGATCAAGTGGCCAGCTGCTGGGAATGGGCAGGGGTTGCTGATTGGGATGGAGAGGGGCTGCAGCCTGTCCTTGTTTCCAAGTCTAGGTCTGAGCCCCAGGCCAGCTGCAATTGTGCCTCCAGGCCAAGAGGCTGTCCCTTTTTATTCCCCCATAGACCCAGGGAAAGGATTGCCTCAAGCACTATAACAACATGGAGTTGTTGGAAATGGGGGAGGTACTGGTAGATGTCCTCCGTGTGAGATGTGGAATCTCCTGAGTGTCTGGACAGTCCCCTCGTAGAGATCAACTTGGTGTAACCCAGTTCCCGCAGCCCTCGGAGACGAAACCCAAATACCAAGTGAGGGCTTCTTAATCATTTGGCTCCCTAAGTGATCCTCTTTTGGCAGACAGAAGATATCTCACTCTAGTGTGGTGGCAGAGTGAGGGCCAGAAGCTGGCTTTCCTGCCTCCCCATTAGGCTCCTTTTCAGTCCGGAGACAGAATACACAACTCCTAAGGGAGGTCTCAAGTGAACACCTAAGGAGAAAAACGGTGTGGTCAAAATTTCCCTTGAATGTCCCTCTGAAGGGCTTCCTTGCTCTTGTCGGAGACTGATAGAATGCAGTCATTTTTCTCCCAACCTTGGACCAGATCACTACGGCTTCTTGGAGCCTCAGATGATGTAGCTGGCTCACACTTAGTAAAATGTTTAAAGTATGTCTTTAAACCGTAGAGTCACTCTCTGCATGTGGTGGTGATGATGTGCGTGTGTGGCTGTGTATGGACCATCAAAGTACATATTCAGTCTGGCACTCATCTTAAGGTCCATGGTCAGAGGGAGGAAGGACAGGTGGGATCATGTACACTGTTCACTTGTTTTTCTCTCTCTACTTGTTTTGATTGTTTATTTGAATATATCTAGTTCAATTCATGTAAGTTACATGTGGCTGTAGGTGAATCCATGGTTAAAGGCAAGAGCTCTGGAGTTACGCTGATTTGAATTCAAATTTTGGCTCTGTCCCTGCCTTGTGATCTTGTGCTACTTACTTAATTCTATTCTTCTTTCCTCATCTGTAAAATGGGAATAGTAATACCTGCCTTATAGAGTTCTTGAGAGATCTAGATGAAAAAACAAACAGGTGTGATATGTTAAGCACAGAACCTGGTTCAGATAAACACTCAATAGCTGCGAGCTCTGAGGTTGCATGTGAGGATGTGAGGATGATAATTTAATGGTTTTCCTGGGAACTAGACATTGTATATATACAGAACTCACCTAATTTGGGATTTCATGGATTCTCTTTTCTCCCTCCTTCTTTATTTTGTCCTGATCTCTTTTAATTTGTCTTGGTTTGCTCTTCTATGAACCATTTTGACAATAAAAGCAAAAGCAAAATAATAGAATGTGAAAGTTCTTGGGTTGTACAGCAGCTCCTAGGTACAAGGTATATGTGTGCCTAAGTGAGGCTCTCCGTATGTCTGGATGTAAGATAGATCTTTTTAGTCTATGTCTCAAAGGAGAAGAAGCATGTTGGAAGGAGTGTAACATTGATCTAATTAAAGATAGAATGGTTGTATTGAGAATATTAATTATCTAATAGTTAATAATTTAAACTAATTTTTTTATGCTTAACAAACATTTGGAGATATAAAACCCAGTCCTGTGTCTGGTACGTATTCACAATGTGTTTTTGGTCAAGTCACTTCTCTCTGGGACTCAGCTTCTCTCTGGGCCTCAGCTTCTCTCTGGGCCTCAGCTTCTCTCTTTGTACAATGAAGAGGTTGACTTATTTTTACTAGTAAAAAACGATTCATTAAACAAAATGGTACATACAGCTCCTGTATAAAAAAAACAGGTCAAAGTGGAGCCTTTCTAGTTGAAGAGCTCACAGGTTGCCTAGAGCTTTTTAAATTTGGGGTCCTCTATGTCTTCCCAAAAAGCTTCTTATGGGCCTTCAAGATGCCCTCAGGCCCCAAGAAAATAAACTCTTTGTACTAAATAGTCTTAATTCAATGGTGTTCACATCTTTAACAGTCTAGAATCCTCCAAATCCCAGCAAGTAAGAGACTAGATCTACAATGAAATTCTGGAGTGACCATAGGAGCAAATGTGTTATCTATCATTTTTGGACTGCTTTCTTTGAGAAAAGCACTGTGTTTAGCTTCTTGAAAAGGTCATCTCATTTAATCCTAACAACTTTTCTTGAAAGTAGCTACTATTATTATTCCCATTTTAGAGTTGAGGAAACTGAGACTCAGAGAGGTTAAGTGGCCCAAGGTGACAGAGCTAGGATTTGAACCAGGTTTATCTGTCTCCAGAGCCCACATTCTTAACCATTTATCGAGCTTCCAGCTGCTGAGGTCAAGGAGAGAATTACTTAGCAGGCTTGAGGAAGCTGCTCCATTTTATTGTCTAGCTCACTACTTAAAACCACAGTCACTGCATTTGTTTAGAAGTGATTGCCAGATGTAATTTTTGTTAATGGAGCTGTGTAAACTTGCATCCTATGAACATAAATAATTCACACCCTGAATGAGCTTGTTTGTCGGTGCACCCTCTTCACTAACAATGAGGCCCTGGAAGGACTGTTTCATGTGTACCCTTGGAGACAGATTGTCGGATGAGTTTCACAGATAATCCAGTCATCCTTGGGCTGGATGGGGAAGGTTGCTTTTTCTTTTGGCTGCTGTCTTAGCTGTCTTCCATCACTGGCCAAGTTAAGGAGCTCCTCCCAACTCAGTCGTCCAGTCAGCTTAGTCAGAGTCAAACTTCCAGCTGGCCAGGCACCTGTTAATCAGGGTGATCCAAGCCAAGGGCAAAGCCAACAGCCATCTTGACAAGTTAAATGATGCAGACAGCCCAAGAAACATGTTGGCTCTGCACTGTCCTTCTGACTCACCGCCTTCTACGTGACTTGACTCTCCTGTTCCCCTCTCCCCATTCCGGGGTGTCTTTCAGTTTGCAAAGCATTTTAAGTTCCATTGTTTCATCTGATTCCCCCAATAACCTCCAGGAGCTAGAAAATCTCAGTCCCTGTTTTCAGATGTAGAAACCAACACCCAGTGGGATTCATGACTTGCCCCAAGTCTTGTGGCTACTGATTAGCAGAGCAATGATTCAAATTCAGGCTTTCTGTCTCCAGATGATACATCCCAACTTTGACTCAGGCTATGGGATTTTAAATTCTCTACCTTTCTTTTCTCTCCTAGTTGGACCTCTGACTTTATAAGCTCTGGTTTCTCCATTGTTGATTCAATTTCAGTGGCTAATAGTTTCTGCTTCAGATCCTGGTCATTTTTCCTTATGGACTACACAGTGACTCCATTTGTCTTTCACTTTATTCCCTCATTTTGTCATTTGTTCACAAAGATTTATTAAGCACCTTCTGTGAACCAGGCACCATGACCAAGAAGAACAAGAGACCATCCTGACCTCTCTGCCATGTTGGATGCCATCAACTGGGTTCCTTTCCTCTATTTCCTTCACTGGCCCCTTCTTCTTCATCAATGCCTTAAATGTTGGCAAAAAAGAAAAATCAAAAAACAAAGCAAAAAGCCCACACATACACACACAAACCAGGAGGTGGGTGCTAGCTGAGAAGTGCAGATGTAGTGCTCTGGTGGGGGTCAGGCTGGAGTGGAGACTGGGGAGTCATTGCTCATGCTTGGCATTTGGAGATCAGAGAGAGCGAGACTGCTTAGGGGAAGGGACAGAGCAGAGGTGCTTGCAGGCTGAAGCCGCACTCTGATGGTTGTGTTGAGCCTACACTGAATTTTGGAAAAAAGCAAACCAGTCACTGGCATTTAAAAATCAGAGCAATTTACAAAAATCTAGGTTTCTGGCATTTCTTTAGTGATGACAATATCTGGCAATACTGGGCCTACATCACAAGGCGACAGGTGACTGCAGCTGAGTGGCTGCCGCCCCTTTAGAGAGGTAGGCATGCTCCAGGTCCCCACTTTCCCTAGACAGCTCCCTCCATTTCCATTCCCTGCCTAGCCGCTGAAGACTTCCACATTTGTGATCCTCATATAGAGTAAGCGGTGGGAAATACATCGAGGGGAGAACACTCACAGTCACTGGATAACTCCTAGGTAGATCTCTTTTCCTGGTTTCACCTCAAATTTTTCCATTTTGCCCAGATTCTAGTCATAAGACACGAATTCGATATTCCTAAAAGGAAGGAAGAACCTCTTCAGAGGTGGAGAAGTTTAATACATTGCTCATTGCAGCAGGTGCTGGACGGAGGTGGTTATTCATTCCTACTAATAGAATTAAGCCCACTGCCTGGTCTCTAGTGCACTTACAAGTAATCAATATCTAAAGAAAGTTGGAAATTAAAAGGCCCCCAGCCCTGCCTACTAACAAGAAAGAACTGGAGAGGGTTGGGAATTTATCTTTCAGTTTTGAAGCCAGGAACCACTCAGACAGGGCTGGAGAGCAATTTGTTTTTTGCTCTCCAATTGCCACTGGACTGATTTTACCCCCGCGATGTAATCTTGTTATGCTATGGTTACACTGGACCACATAAATTCATACTTTGTCCTCCAATGAAACAAATGCTTTCTTGCCTGCCCTTTCTGCTTTTATGAAAAAAAGTCATCACAGTATTTTCTGTTTTAGCCTGAATATGCTTTTATGAAGAAAAATTAGGAACCAAAATGCATATCTTACACATGCTTCAAAGAAAACAGTATCCTGAGTTCTGAATTGTTTTTGCACCTTGCCTGAATTCTTTGAAAACCCTGAAAATGATATTATTTCCTTTTTTTTTTTTTTTAAAAAAAGTGAAGTGGCTCATTGTAGCTGAGGATTTCCATAATAATAGCTCCAGTACCAGGATGTCAAAGAAGTGATCACTCACTTCAAGGGGTACCTTTTTTTAAAAAAATCATACTTTAAGTTTTAGGGTACATGTGCACAATGTGCAGATTAGTTACATATGTATACATGTGCCATGTTAGTGTGCTGAACCCAGTAACTCGTCATTTAACATTAGGTATATCTCCAAATGCTATCCCTCCCCCCTACCCCCACCCCACGACAGGCCCCGGTGTGTGATGTTCCCCTTCCTGTGTCCATGTGTTCTCATTGTTCAATTCCCACCTATGAGTGAGAACATGCAGTGTTTGCTTTTTTGTCCTTGCGATAGTTTGCTGAGAATGATGGTTTCCAGTTTCATCCATGTCCCTACAAAGGACATGAACTCATCATTTTTTATGGCTGCATAGTATTCCATGGTGTATATGTGCCACATTTTCTTAATCCAGTCTATCATTGTTGGACATTTGGTTTGGTTCCAAGTCTTTGCTATTGTGAATAGTGCCGCAATAAATATACATGTGCATGTGTCTTTATAGCAGCATGATTTATAATCCTTTGGGTATATACCAAGTAATGGGATTGCTGGGTCAAATGATATTTCTAGCTCTAGATCCTTGAGGAATTGCCACACTGACTTCTACAAAGGTTGAACTAGTTTACAGTCCCACCAACAGTGTAAAAGTATTCCTATTTCTCCACATCCTCTCCAGCACCTGTTGTTTCCTGACTTTTTAATGATCGCCATTCTAACTGGTGTGAGATGGTATCTCATTGTGGTTTTGATTTGCATTTCTCTGATGGCCAGTGATGGTGAGAATTTTTTCATGTGTCTTTTGGCTGCATCAATGTCTTCTTTAGAGAAATGTCTGTTCATATCCTTCACCCACTTTTTGATGGGGTTGTTTGTTTTTTTCTTGTAAATTTGTTTGAGTTCATTGTAGATTCTGGATATTAGCCCTTTGTCAGATGAGTAGATTGCAAAAATTTTCTCCCATTCTGTAGGTTGCCTGTTCACTCTGATGGTGGTTTCTTTTGCTGTGCAGAAGCTCTTTAGTTTAATTTGTTCCCATTTGTCAATTTTGACTTTTGTTGCCATTGCTTTTGGTGTTCTAGACATGAAGGCCTTGCCCATGCCTATGTCCTGAATGGTATTGCCTAGGTTTTCTTCTAGGGTTTTTATGGTTTTAGGTCTAACATTTAAGTCTTTAATCCATCTTGAATTAATTTTTATATAAGGTGTAAGGAGGGGATCCAGTTTCAGCTTTCTCCATATGGCTAGCCAGTTTTCCCAGAACCATTTATTAAATAGGGAATCCTTTCACCATTTCTTCTTTCTGTCAGGTTTGTCAAAGATCAGATGGTTGTAGATATGCAGCATTATTTCTGAGGGCTCTGTTCTGTTCCATTGGTCTATATCTCTGTTTTGGTACCAGTACCACGCTGTTTTGGTTACTGTAGCCTAGTAGTATAGTTTGAAGTCAGGTAGCGTGATGCCTCCAGCTTTGTTCTTTTGGCTTAGGATTGACTTGGCAATATGGGCTCTTTTTTGGTTCCATATGAACTTTAAAGTAATTTTTTCCAATTCTGTGAGGAAAGTCATTGGTAGCTTGATGGGGTTGGCATTGAATCTATAAATTACCTTGGGCACTATGGCCATTTTCATGACATTGATTCTTCCTACCCATGAGCATGGAATGTTCTCCCATTTGTTTGTATCCTCTTTTATTTCATTGAGCAGTGGTTTGTAGTTCTCCTTGAAGAGGTCCTTCCAGTCCTTTGTAAGTTGGATTCCTAGGTATTTTATTCTCTTTGAAGCAATTGTGGAGTTCACTCATGATTTGGTTCTCTGTTTGTCTGTTATTGGTGTATAAGAATGCTTGTGATTTTTGTACATTGATTTTGTATCCTGAGACTTTGCTGAAGTTGCCTATCAGCTTAAGGAGATTTTGGGCTGAGATGATGGGGTTTTCTAGATATGCAATCATGTCATCTGCAAACAGGGACAATCTGATTTCCTCTTTTCCTAATTGAATACCCTTTATTTCCTTCTCCTGCCTAATTGCCCTGGCCAGAACTTCCAACACTATGTTGAATAGGAGTGGTGAGAGAGGGCATCCCTGTCTTTTGCCAGTTTTCAAAGGGAATGCTTCCAGTTTTTGCCCATTCAGTATGATATTGACTGTGGGTTTGTCTTAGACAGCTCTTATTATTTTGAGATACGTCCCATCAATACCTAATTTATTGAGAGTTTTTAGCATGAAGGGTTGTTGAATTTTGTAAAAACACCTTTTAATTTGTTCATTCTTAGGACATCATCAACTTAGTGACCTGAATACTGTGTGTTAGGTAAAACTTTCAGCTGGGTTCTGAATTCTAGAACCACTTTGCTGCTAGCTTGCTGTGTGACCTTTGGGAATTGACTTTCCCTCTCTGGGCCTCAGGTTTGCATTTGTAAAATGAGTAAATTAGACTGGATCAGGCTTCCCAAAATTTAGTTATTCAAGTACCACTTTCACAATTTTTGCCACAACCTCATATTATCTGCTCTATTGTTAATATACTATTTTTGGCTGACTTTAAGTACATCTCTTACAAATATACTTTGTATTGCTATTAAAAATGAAAAACCAGTATCACGTTTCCTAACTAGAAAATAATCCTAAAAATAAGTACAATGAGAACAAAGCAATTATATTCAATTCAGATACTGTCAGCTGCCACGTAATGGTTGCTCACATCAGCAGAGTGACAAACCTGTTTCCTGTGAAGTTACTCATTGAATCCCCACGGTAAATCTATGAAAGAAGGACTACTATTAACCCCATTTCACAGAGGAAGATGCTGAGCCATGGAGAGGTTTATTAACGTCTCCAAGGTCACAGAGTGCCTGTGTGCCTTAGCGGGGATTTTAACCCAAGCAAGCTGTGCTGTTTGCCTATTGGTGTGGGCCTGCTGTCCGTTTGTTAACAAAGGGAGATTGTCTTGTGCCAAGGGTGTTAAAGACACACTAACACAAAAAGAGACTTTCTTGCTGATGTCATCAGAGGTGGTGAAAGTGGATCAGAAGGGCGATTTGATGTCCTCTACGCCTTCACTCCTCCTGTGTGTCTGCTCTCTTCAGTGCTTACCTGACTGCACGAAGTTCTATTTTGTGATTCACTTGCTCTGTACTTAAATCCTTATCATACTCATTTTCCATTGCTGAATATCACATTTTGCCCCTAGTTATTTTTCTTAAATGAAATTTTAGAAGAGTGACACAAAATGGGATTTTTCACACAAGGCGGCTCCCCTCCATTAGGAACACAAAGGGAGTCTGAGATTAGCGGCAATCAGCTCAGTCCTCATAATGTTACAATAATGACTTGGAGTATCTTTTAATAGCAGTTAACACATCCTGGAGGGCCAGCGTGGCAATTGTCATTCACATCACCCCACATCTCTTTCGTCCTGGGTTCCTGGGGATTCAAGGTGGTGGCTGGTGACAGCAGGTAGGAGTGGAAGAAGGAGAGGTGGGAGGCAGGCAGAGATGGAAACCACAGCCTCAGGACCATCTCTGGAGTGAGTAAGCTGGGACTGCAAGACTGATTCATAGCAGGCCTGGGGCCAGAGTCATGAAAACTTGATCCAAACATTTGTGCAAAGCGCTTCCCTGATGTGCAATAAAGGGCCCCCATAAATGTGACACATTCCCCATTCTCTACGAGAAGGAGAGTCGAGCACTGCTGGCAGGTGCAATAGCCTGGAACTTCCTGCCAGAGTGCGAATCACTCACGCTTGCCCAAGCCCTGAAACCCTGGCGGCTTCTCAAGACATCCAGGGAGGGTGTCAGGTGGCTGGGGTGTGGTGGGCTGATTTCACATAACAGCGGCTACAGACCTACTCTTATTTTTACCTTAATAATCATACTAGAAACAGCTATAGAGCCTGTGCTGTGTATAGGACATTGGGCTAAGGGCTCAACATGCATGATCCCATTTAGTTCTCTTCAATGCTGTGGAGTCGGTACTATTCTTATCCCTACACTACAGATGAGAAAACTGAACCTTGGAGTAGTTAAGTAACTAGTGAGTGGTGAAGCCAAGATGGGAAGCCAGGCAGTCTGGCTCCAGAGCCAAAGCTTTAAAACCCTGTGATATGTAAAAAGAAGAGGTTTATTAGATTCTAGGTAGCTCACAGAATGGAAGCGAGAGGAACGTTGGGTGGGACAGGAACCAAGGAAGATCTGGGACTGTTTCTTTAGGCCATTGCCATGGAATGACTCAGCCTTCAGGAGTGTATGTTCAGCAGCTGATTTTCTGCTCTGTGGTTTGGAGTGGGAGCTGATCACAGAATGTGCTGTGTTTTATTACCTTCTGCTCTGGGCTCAGCTCTGGAGCTGGAGGTAGAAGGACTGTGTGCTGTGTGACCTTGGGCAAATAATTTAACCTCTCTGGGCCTTAGTTTTTTTCAATCTGTAAAATAGGGACAATAATAGTATCAGTTAGATAGGGATATTGCAGGGATTATATTAGCAAATATTTGCCAAGCATCTAGCACGTGCTTGATACTTAGCAAGCACACAGAATGATTGTCAATAAAGGCAGGTGGGGGGCAGCTTGTTGGGCCCCTACAGCTGTGGATCCTGAACACCTCTCCCCTTTGTCTACTCTGTCAGCTCACCCTGAGGAATATGACCACTTTTTCTATATGGTCTGCTAGAGAACCTTGCTACTCAAAGTGTGGTCCATGGACCAGCAGCAGCAGTGAACTGCTCACCTGTGAGTCTGTTTGACATTCAGAGACCCAGACCTCTCCCCAGACCTCCTGAATCAGATTGCATTTTACCAAGATCCCCAGGTAATTTGTAGGCACAGTAGTTTAAGAAGCACAGCCTCAGAACTTTAAAAAGCAAATAAAAGAAGAAAAGAGGCCTAGAATTTCTTTATCGTCATTGGAGATTCAGTATGAAGCATGTACTTTTGTTTTCCCAAGCTACAACCTTTAGGATAATAATAATTCCCATGATGGTAGCACTTTGCAATGTGACTAAAAGGCCATCACACTCACTTTTTTGCTTGCTTTGAGGTATGACCCTGTATGGTTGGCAGAGCAGCCAATGTTTTCTCCACTTTACAGATGTGAAAACTGAGGCAAAGAGTCTCAAGTGATTTTCCAATGTTACCCTGCTACCAAATGTCAGAGCCAGAAAGCAAGTCAGGTCTTTCGGTGTCCTAATTCAGGGCTTATTGCAGTTTCCATTCTGTTCATCAACAATGAGAGAATCCATGCTGGTTCTTCTTCCTTCTCAGTTACCAGGACATAGCCTGTCACCAAGTCCCATGACTTTGTTCCATCAGGATGACTTGGATTCAGGCTTTTGTTATGATTTCCCTTGTTCTACCTTCAGCTAAGCTCTGGTCATAATAACAACAATATCAGTGGTTGCATATTGAAGACTTATTCTGCTAAGTAAGAGCCTTCCTTGTGTTAATTAACTCATTTCATCCTCCCAGCCACCTTATAAGATAGGCACTATTATTATCACCATCTTATTATAGATGGTACAACTGAGGCTCTAAGTGAGAAAGTTGCCCAAGATCAAACAATAGCAAGTAGTGGAGCTGGGGTTTGAACATGAGGAGCTGTTCACATCTCAATTTCTGCACTAGCTTCTGAGATGGTGTGTCTATGCCTGGTCTGCCCTCCAAGCCTGCGAAACATGGGTGTCTTCCTTCCCCTTCCTTCTGCCTTCCCCAAAAAGCCTTTTTTTTTTCAATAGCATGTTCTGATTGAAGCTCCCCTCTTTTTGCATTCCTCAACATGCACTAATATCCATTATACTTTATCATTAATTACTTGTTAATTTCTTGTTGCACTCATGAGAATATAACCTCCAGGAAGGCAGGGACTTCTTGGACAACACAGCTGTTGTTCCATCACAGTGACTAGCACAGAGTAGGTGCTCAGTAAATGTTTTCTTTTTAAAAAATATAGAGAGTTGGGGTATTACTATGTTGCCCAGGCTTGTCTCAAACTCCTGGGGTCAAGCAATCTTTCCACCTCGGCCTCCCAATGTTGGGATTACAGGTGTGAGCCACCATGCCTGGCCTCAGTAAATGCTTATCGGATGAAGACGGTTCATTGCATTAGTTTGGTCTCTTCACCTAGGCAGTAGTTACATGTGGAGAGTATCCAAAACTATGTCTGTATCCCCCACGGAACCTCAATGGTTCCAGAATGCCATACAGTTGATATTTATTGATACAAAGCCATGTGTTCCCCCTCAGTGCATTCATCGAGGGCCGACACAGCCATTGGTATTTAGTCCTCTGGGTTTCTCATCTCTGTCTAAAACAAGGTGAAGTGAGGCCCTCACAATTACCTTGTTTATCACCACCAGGATCCAGGTAGAGACTTTCGGCCAAGCAGGGCCTGTGGTAAGGAGATACCCGACTCCCGATAACACCGCAGACTGAGCTCATGAGGTCCTGTGTAATCAGTGGCTCCATTGACTACAGCCTGAGCCTTGGACCAGGTGCCAGGCAGGGGCCTGTGGGAGGTCAGAGTCTATCCCCTCCCTGGCCCCTTGGCACAAATTAGTGCTGATGAGCTAGAGGAGGAATTCCTGCCTTTGAGGTATGAGCCAACTGGGCTGCTGCTACCGACCAGCTAAGAAAATAAGTCATACCAGCCACCTGCGGTTCACCCAAGGGCTGGCGCCAGAGTGGGAGCTGGGAGGGTCTTCCTGGGAGGGCTGGGAGCTGCTGGAGATATCAGCTGGGCTCAGGTGAAAGCTTTGTGGATGGGGAGGTCCAGACTCGAGAGTGTAGGATTAACTCTATTTTCAGGCTCTGGGCTCACAGTCTGCCCCTTGGCTTATCTTCCAAGGGCTGAGGCTACAGCTTATGCATTTATGTGATTTGGGTGGGCAGGGACCCTCATCTGTGTCCCATGGGGTGGGAAGATCCTTCTGGTTGATTAGTTGGCGGGGAATGGGCCTGTGCCCCCTTCTCCCTAGCAGTCTAATACTGGGAGTGTTAGTTTCACCCACCGCTCACCAGTCACCCTTTGCAAGAGTCCTGCTCTTGAGGCCTGCCATTCTCATCACCCCTTAGATGAAATCCAATTGAATTCCCATGGAGGTAAGTATAAACAGTTCTACCATCAAGGTCTCAGAAGAGTGCCTTAAAAGCAGTAGAGGCGGGGCAGGGGGCAGCAGTGACCACGAGGAGGGAGAAGGGTCTCCTAGTGAAGGCTTTGGGGACGTGTCCTACTAGATGGCCCCCATCCTGCCTCTGAATCTTTTTAGTCCTCCTAAATCCCTCTTCAAGTTCCTGCCTTTCCTCTGGTCCTCACTCCCTCCCATTCCCCTTGGAACCTTTTTGCACATGGCAGTTGGCTCAGGCTCAGGCAGGAATTGGAAGTGTGAAAGGCTTCAGAATGACATGTGAGGCAATAGTTTGTGATTTATTGGAATATTAATGTGTTTTTGAGCTCCTTCCATTGCCTTCCTCCTCCCCATGTTAATCAGTTAGCTTGGGCTTCTTGCTTCAGGGACTCTTGTCAGCAGAAACAGCCTGCAGCCCATGGTTCATCTGGATCTTGTGAAGAGATGCTCTTAGGTGTCCTTGGTGGAGGAGAAAGGGGAGGCAAGGAGCAATTCTCTGGAATGGGAAGGGAAGAGAGGTCTGAGGCAGGGGCAGCCTGGGGTAGAGACCAGGGGATGAATCTCCTAGGCACATTCTCAAAGAGTGGCACTTTCTGCTCTCTGTGGACATCTCTCTGGCCGTGGGAAGCTGTGAGCCTTCTGTGGCAGCTGCCTAAGGGGATAAAGAGACCCAATGGGGATGGCAGCTGGTGCTCCCTGGGGGACACTGAGGCTGGGGACCTGGGTCTCAGTGGAGTTCTGTGTCCCATGCAGGCCATCAAAAAAGAGTAGGCCTTCCATGCAAGGGGTCACCATAGATGTGGACCTAGAAGAGTCAGGGGTTTCATGATATGCTGGAGGTTGCAGATCCTTGTCTTGTCTCCAGACCATCACACAATTATACTGTGTTCTTATTTGCAGCTGGGAGAGGGAGGGAATGGGGTGTTCCAATAAGGACTTTACCCCTCCATCTCCATTCTTTGGGAACAAATTGATTTTAAATAATAAAGAAGGTGATATTCTTCTCAAACTTGAGTTTGAGGCCTGAAATTTATACTTGCCCACTTGATTCCAGGGTGCAGACTAATTCAGGGAAAGGGGGTTTTTTTCCTGTGACAATATTTCCTATACCACTTGCACTCATTGCTTTGGCACTTCCATTTGTTCATTCATTTTATAAATATTAATTGAGGATTTACTATTTGTTAGGTACTGGGTTAAGTGTGGAGGATACAATGATGCATCAAGCCACCTGCTATTCCCTAGAGATCTCATAGTTTCACAGGGAAGACGTGTTCATCAAATAATTCTACAAATGTGTATATATATGTGCATACACTGGGATAAAGCCTTAAAGAAAAATTAGCTGCTGCTACAAGAGTGAGTAGTGTCAGGTCTGGTGAAGTCTGGAGTTGGGTGGGAAGTGGAGGGGGTCAGGAAAAGCAGTAAGTTCTGTTTGAGCTGAAGTTTGAAGACCCATATGTGTGTGTGGGTGCATGTGTAAATGTGAGCATGCACACAGGTATATATGTGCACACATGTATATGTATGTCATGCATGCAAGAAGGGTATTCTAATGAGAGGGAAGAACGTTCCAGGAGGCCTTGAGGTGGAGGAAGAAGCCAGGTTCCTTTAAAGAACTGAAAGAAACCCTGTTGTTTCTGTACAGAGGTGAGGCCAGGGAGGGGGCAGTGAAAAGTAAGGTCACCTAAGGCCTGAGACATCGGGTTGGATGGTTTGGCCTTTATCATAGGAGTAATGGGAAGCCATTGAAGGTTTTTAAGCCTGGAGGTAATAGAATCTGATTTACATTTTAAAAAGATTATTCTGACTGCCGTGCTCAGCATGGATGATGGGAAGACAAGAGCCAAAATAGAGAGACCAAAATTTTGCAAGGATATAGATTTATCTGTAACCATGGGGAAGATGTTCAAACATTATTAAGTGAAAAACAAAACAAAAACAAGTTGCAGAACCATAAGGATGATGTCATTTGTATTTTTTCAAAGCATGTGCACATTTATGCATGTACATTCATGTCATAGCAGCTTGTGCATGCATAGCTTCTTTCCAGCCCTTTGCTATCACTGGCACTTCATTGTAGAATGGAAAACATCTTAAATTTGGGGTCCCAAGAGCTTGGGCTATTGTCACTCTTTACTGACTTAGGGCATGTCATTTAGCCTCTCAGTGCCTCAGTTTTCTCATCTGCAAAATGAGGGTATTGGACCAGATAAGCTTTAAACATGAATTCTTTCAACCTTTGGATTCTTGTGACTCTGGACAGGAAGAAGTTGTGAATAAGGGAGGTTGCATACATTATGCAGGCAAGTTGCCTACCCCAGCTCTGTTTTAACACTGCAGGGTTAGGGTGACATTCTAGAAGAGCAACAGCAGGACTGCGGAGAGTGAGAACGTCTCCCAGGGCAGCCTGACAGCAGGAGGAGTGGGCAGCTGTCTCCACACTGTGATTTACCACCTGCCTGGACCAAAATAGGCCCATCTCCTGGCCTGCTCCAGGAAGCTCCTTCCTGGGAAACAAGAGATTAACTTACCCAGAACTAGTGCTGGATCTAAATCAAGCTATTCCCCTCCAGGATCCCTTAAGCCCAGATGAAGTAATTTTACTGGTGAAAATGAAAGAAGGGGACCAGAGAAAGGGGAAATCAAGGTCTAACCAATTTTGAAAGACAGTGTCTTGGTGGCATCCTTCTTATGACTGGCCTGATTGGGGTGAAGGGGTAAGTATCACTGGGAGCAGAGTTGGGGTATTGTTTCCATAAGGCTGTACTTGGAACACAAGTTCTGCAGGATGTAAGGTGTTATTCAAAATGGGGATTCCACAGTCAAATAAGTTGGTGAGATACTTACTGGCTTAAATAAAGTTGAGCAGGTTTTTCTACCATAGGACTTCTTAGAGCTTTATTAAACTAACTTCATCATGAATTCTTGAGAAAGGAGAAAATAATATACAGTGCACCCACGTGTTTACAATCAGCACTTTCTGGGATAGGTCTTCCACAGGTCACACGGTAAAAATGACAGACTAGGCTACAGGTTTCTGGGGAGAGAGGCTGGGTCTTATTTCCACCTGAGCACCCAGTACTTTTGAGAGTGATAAGTCCATGGTGGGTACATGGACTGTGATGGCAATTGAACTAAAAACTTCCAAATGAACTTTGCCAATTTTGAGATGTGGCTGGTACACCTGAATGTCTGAATTCTCATATAATATGTCTTAGTTCTTATCTTACAGGTCTCCTATTAATATCAGTAGGGTGACCATAGTAACATCATTAAAATGGCTTCCTCATTATCTTTAAGAGCTTTATCCTTTATTCTTTGATAACATTTTCATGTTCATTCATTGCAAGGTAAGTGGATGACCTGAATATTAGGAGACCTGAATTCAAGTTCTACTGAGAGCTATGAAATCTACTGATAACTACTGATAACTATGCTAACAAGCTAATCATCTAAAGTTTTAGGGCTTTGATTTCCTTATGTTTGAAGGTCAAGGATGGACTATGTATTAGCTTTGCAGTGATAACAAATGATCCCCAATCTCAGTGGCCAATAGTAACAAAGGTCTATTTCTTGCTAGTGTTAGCTGTGGGCATGGGTCAGCTGCCTGTCTCCATTGATGACTGAGAATCTTCATTGTGGGCCCAGGTAGAAAGTGCAGCTCTGATGGAGGCTTGCTGAGCTGTGCAATGGCTCTTAAAGCTTCTGCTTGAACAAAGCCTACTTCACGTATGTTCATATCCCTTTGTCCAAAGCAAACCGCACAGCTGAGCCTACCATTAACAGGGTAGGGAAGTACCGTTGTCCCTCAGTATCCTCAGGGGATTGGTTCCAGGACCCCTTGTGTATACCAAGATCCAAGGATGCTCAAATTCCTGATTTAAAATGACGTAGTGTTTGCCTATAACCTATGCACATCCTCCTGTATACTTTAAATCATCTCTAGATTACTTATAATACCATATATAGTCAATTATTGCTTAACGATGGAAATGCATTCTAAGAAATGCATCATTAGGTGATTTTGTCATTGTGTGAACATTATAGACTATACTTACACAAACCTAGATGGTACAGCCTCGTACACACCTATGCCTATGCTATATGAGATAGACTATTGCAGCTAGTCTACAAACCTGTGCAGCATGTTACTATACTGGATACTGTTGGCATTTGTAACACAATGGTAAGTATTTGTGTATCTGAACATAGCTAAACATAGAAAATAAACAGTAACAATATGGTATTATAATCTTATGGACCACCCTTATATATGTGGTCTGTGATTGACCAAAATGTCTTTATGAGTGTTACATGGTTTTACTGTGTAAATTCTAGGTGACTAGTCATTATATTGTATTTTAAAATTTATGTTTTTTATTGTTGTATTGTTTTTATTGTTTTTGTGATCCACAGCTGGTTGAATGAATGGATGCAGACCATAAATACAGAGGGTTGACCCTGTGTATACCCCTCCCACAGGAGGGCACTGACAGTCACAAGACAGCGGTGAGGATGTCTAATTTTTTGACTGGGAATCATCGGTGACATGGACACAATCTATCATGGACTAGATGATAGTTACGCTCCTTCAGCCCCAGCTTTAGTATTCCCAGTATTCTCCTAGAATGAATCCAACTTTGATGCGCAGTATTGGGAGAATAATTTTTAGTGGACCTTAATGAAAGAGAGAGAACAGCTTTCCACTTGCTGGCAGCTGGCAGCAAAATTCTGGAATGGGTTTTTGCATAGAATGTGATGAGCAATTGGATTAAGGCGTAGTTTGTGCACTTCAGTTTGGTTTCTAAGAGTCATGCCAGAAAGAACTCATTTAGTCTTAGAGGGGTTGTGAGACTGGTGCTCTGGGGAGTGACATGCACAGTGAGTCTGGGTTTCAGCAGAACTTTGGCAGCATCTCTTTCGGATATATGACTAGGATGATTTTTTTTCTTTTTTGGAGTGACCAACTGTACCTGGCAAGTAAGAATGAAGAGGTGGATGGGTTGTCTCAGGGTTTTGCACTCAGGCTTTCCTCGTTTGGACCATACTTTTAGCAACACTGGATTGAACTCTAGTTCATCAGATCCATCCCTGGCACTAAGCTGGGAAGGGTAAAAATGCACAGTGTGATGAAATTGGGATCCTTACTTGATCATCATAGATAAGAATCATGGGTAAAATCAGCAGGATGAAATTGAACAGAAGTAAATATTAAGGCACTATATTCAAATTTCAATAATTGATTATATAAATGGAGTATTAGGGAGACCTGACTTGATGATTGGCCTTCTGCTACAAGATTATAAACCCTAGAAGTCTGGTTGAGAGTAAGTTTAATATAAGCTAATATAAAGTGACTGACATATAAAATACAATGTGGATAATTGTATATATATTTGTCCAGACAGTTCTCAAACTCCCGGTCTCAAGACATCTTCCCACCTTGGTCTCCTGAAGTGCTGGGATTATAGGCATGAGCCACCGTGCCTGGCCAGATAATGTTTTTAGATTTTATAAATAGTGGTATAATCAAGTCTTATTTCTAGTCTATGGACATGGATGGGGTTGCTGGATTAGAGAGGGATGGATAGAGAGAGAGAGAGAGATATTGAGAGAGGGAGAATTTAGCTTGCCCTATCACTCAATGAGTGTATGCCCTAGGTTGAATCAAAGCTGAGATTTATTAATCTGCTATTCCCTTTGCTACTTTCATTTCATTTGTGCCTGTCCAAGTATGTGTACTTCTCTGTGTTGAGTCTGATTCTGCTGTAGTTAGATACATATTTTAATGCCAAGTTTAGAGTGCAAATGGCTTCCTAAATGCAAGCAATTGATCATGTGATCCACTAAAGACAGTGATCTAGCACTGGAGAAATCTGAAGATGTTGGATTTCTTGAGAGGTAATAATACTGTTCTACAAAGTGGCACCCCTTTCAAGGGCAGTTTAGGTAATACTTAGTTTTTGCCTTGTGTGCTAACTTTACAGTCCACTTTCTATGTGAGCTATGACTCTACAATGTCAAGATCTATGGATGTAACGGTTCTGCTCTAGTTTGAGAGAGATGTTGACAAGTCACAGCTCATAAAAAGAAGGATGAAATGTCATTAGAACAGTTGAAGGAATCAGAATGTTTTGCCTATAGAATGAAAGCTTGAGAGAATTCTGAAAACTGCCTTTGAATATCTAAAGGGCTGTCATGTATCTGAATACACTCCTGTATTGTTCTGAGAACAGAGTCAGTGATAGTTCATGCAAGTTATGTGTGACCTGAGGTAAGGAAGATTTTTCTAATAATTTATGATAAAAGATAGAGTAAATTGCTTTCATAAGATAGTGAGTTCCCTGTTCCTTGCAGTGAACTAGCAGAAGTTGATTGACCATGTGTCTGAGATGTTCGCAGGGAGATCTCATCTTTTGTTTCGTCAGCACGCATCCACCCCTCCAGAATTCTGTTGTTTATTGCACCTGATTTTCCTCTTAGAACTCTTGTTAGAATTCCAATTGCAATTCATGTGTTTTAGATGAAGTGATGTAGACTTCACCTTCGGCTTCAGGGATCAGCCTGTGAGGTTCAGGTCTGGCATCACATTGTTGGCTACAGTAATTATTAGGGATGGACATGGGACCTGGTTCTGGCCAAAGAGAACTGCTGAGGAAGGAGCATGGCTCTCTTTTCCTCTGGGTTTGAAGCAGGAAGGATGTAAGTCAGAGAGAGGATAGCCCTCTTGACATCATGAAGAGCTTGAGAATGGAGAAATCATAGCGAGGGGAGAGTCAAGAGATGGAGAGGGGCCAGGCCTTGATGACCATCAAATCATGCCTAAACTTAGTGCCCCTGTAGGGCCACCTGGTCATGTGAGCCAGCACATTCCATTCTGTGGTAAGACAGTTTGAGGAGAGCTCTCCATAACTGGGAAACAAGAGTCTGTGATAATTTCAAGATGTGCCATGAGGTTAGAGTCTATAATTTTCCAGGTGGTGAGTTACAACGTTGTTCACCTAGTTATCTCTCAGATGTGTCCGTGGAGGAGCTAAATGCCATCATGAGTTTCATGAGCAAGAAACACATTGCAAGTGGCAGAAAACTGAGCACAGAGTTGGAGTGATTTCTCTTAAGTGCTTCTGGAAGCATCTTCTCTTATACTAGAGGTGGAAGCCGAAGTTAAAAAAAAGAAGGAGAGCATTTGATTTTAACATCTTTGGGTGCTGCCACAGTCATTTAAAAGTCTTAGTTCATACTTACTAATTTTGCCAGAAGTGACCTATATAAGTACATATGGTGGTGAGGATGGGGGTAGGAGAAGCAACTGTGATGTGGGAGTTTGCAATTGCACCGAAGCAATTTAATGAGCTCAGATATGACGAGAGCAGGGGGCAAAAAGATTTTGGAGTCATCTGAGCTCATAGGTGAAAAAAACATCCTTGTGAATTCCAGGCATACACGACTTGTAGTGTGGGTTTAGTACACTGGAGGCTCTGGGGTGCCCTTAGTCACTTCTAATTTCTTCTTTTTTTTTTTTTTCTCGAGATGGAGTCTTGCTCTGTCACCCAGGCTGGAGTGCAATGGCACGATCTTGGCTCACTGCAACCTCCACCTTCTGGGTTCAAGCAATTCTCCTGCATCAGCCTTCCAATTAGCTGGAATTACAGGTGCCTGCCACCACGCCCAGCTGATTTTTGTATTTTTAGTAGAGACCAGGTTTCACCATGTTGGCCAGGCTGGTCTTGAACTCCTGACCTCGTGATCCACCCAGCCTCCCAAAGTGCTGGGATTACAGGCATGAGTCACCATGACTGGCTTGTCACTTCTATTTTCAAGCTCCAATTTCTTCTTTGTCTTTCATCATTGAAAAAAACCCAACCAACTCAGAGTCGTTGTTTATTCATTCAATAAATATTCTAGATGTTGCCTGAGCATGTTTCAGGTGCTGGAAATGCTTCAAAGAACACTCTAAGTCTCTGCCCCTCACGGAGTCTGCATTCTTTGGAGGGAAGGATATTAAGCAAAAATATGAAATATTAATATAGCATCAGTTAGTGTGTTAATTTCCTGCTGTTAACATCACAAGTCACCATAAACAGAGTGGCTTAAGACAACACAAATGTATTATCCTGCAGTTCTGGAGGTCAGCAGTCTGACATGTGTCACACTGAGTTGAAATCAAGGTGATGGCACAGGGATGTTCCTTCTGGAACTTCTCGGGGAGAAACCCTTTCTTGCCTTTTTCAGCTTATAGAAGCAGCCTGTGTTCCTCGGCTCATCCCTTCCTCACATCACTTGAACATCTGCTTTTATCCTCACATCTCCTCTGACTCTGACCTTCCTGCCTCCCTCTTATAAAGACCCTTGTGCTTACATCAGGCTCATGTGGCTAATCCAGGATAATCTCTCTTTCCCAAGATCCTTAACTTAATCACCCCTTCAAAGCCCCTTTTTCCAGGTAAGGTAACATATTCACAGGCTCCAGGGTTTAGGATGTGGACATCTCTGGGGGCTGTTATTCAGCCTGCTAGGGGTAGTTTTAAGCGTTATGAAGAAAAGAAAGCAAGGTGAAGGAAGAAGAGAAAATGAGGTGGGGAGGAGAAGGCCCTCTGTGATGGTGACGTTTGTGTTGAGACATGAAGTGCAGGCAGGAGCCAAGGGAAAGCTGAAAGGAACGTCTTCCAGGTAGAATGGAGGCAAAGGCATGGAGGTGAGGCTCAGCTTGGGGTGTTTGAAGGACAGCAAGAAGGGCTGGGGTAGAGTGAGTGAGGAGAACAGTGGTGGATGATGGGTTTGTCAGGCAGGCTGAACCTGGAGTGGGAGTTTGCTGTTCCTGATAAAGGCTTTTGACTTGATTCCAAGTGTGATGAGAAAGTGTCTGTCAAGGAAATGACATGATCTGACTCAATGATGGAGAAGGCCCCTCTGGCTGTTGTGTGAACAGACCATGGGAGCAGAAACAGGGAGAGGAGGTGAGAAGCTCCTGGAGTTGTCCAGTGGAAGGATGATGGGCCACAGTGTTGGGTGGAGGTGGTGAAAAGTGGTCAAATTTAAGATGTATTTTGATGTTGGAGCATGGAATTGCACAGGAAGAGCTGTGAGATTGGAGGTAAAGTGTGAGGGAAAAAGACGTGTTAAGGATGATACAGTTTTAGCCTGAAACTCTGGGTGAATCAGGTGCCATTTGCTACAAAGGAAAACACTGAGGGAGGAGCATATAGTTTTAAAAATGGGAGTGAGAAAGGGAAATTGAGAATTTGATTTGGTTAGCACATATTAAGTTTGAGAAGACTGAAAAGATGTTCAAAGGGCAATGTTGAGTGAGAAGTTAGATAATCCAAGTCTGCAATTCAGAGGAAATGCCAGGGCAGCAGATATAAATTTGGGGTGAGGATATAGATGGTATTTAAAGCCACAGGGCTGAACGAGGTCATCAAGACAGTAAGGTTAGAAGTTGGGGAGAAGAAGACCCAGGGCAGAGCCCAGGGGCCGTCCTATATCAACAGGTCAGGAAGATCTGGTAGAAAAAAAAAAAAAAAGAGTCCAAAGAGTTGATAGAGAAACCAGGACAGGGTAGGTTCCTAGATGACTAGTGATAAAAGCGTTCCAACAAGGTGGGGGGGGTGATCAACTGTGCCATATGCTGCTAGCAGCACAGGTAAGAATTATGGGGGAAAAGCGCTCGTGACCCATTGGATTGGTGACACGAATTGGTTGGGACCTTAGGAGGAGATCTTTCAGTAGAGTAGAGGATCGGAAGCGTTGCTGAAGAAGATAGCAAAGACAATGAGTGGGGGAGGGATTGAAGGTGGCAAGAAGAGACAATTTTTTCAGGGAAGTTTGCACTAAGGGAGGCATAGGAAAGAGTGTGTTAGCTGGAGGGGGATGTGGGTGTGAAGGTGATGGGAAATATTACCATGAGTCTGTATAGGCCTAAGGAATGATCCAGCAAAGAAGGAAAGGCTGTTCACATAGGAGAGAATGGGGAGAAATATATCAGCAAAGTCCTCAAGTAGGAGAGAAGCAAGAGGGTCCCCCAGCATGGAGGGGGGCATTGGCTTCAGTCCAAGGATCAGCAGGGATTTGAAATTTGTGGCCTGAAAGTTAAAGTGAGACCAGTCAGCTGTGTCTGTCTTCTTTTGTAGCCACAGTGTGAGCTGCTAGGGTTTGTAGGAAGTGGAATTTATTCAGGGCTGGGGTTTTGCCAGCAGACAACAGAGTGGGAGCTGGCAAGGAGTTGTTGAGGGTGTCTGAATGGAGCCCAGTATGAATGCAGCTCGGGGCTGTGCAGACCCAATGAGTCTCTATTCTTCTAGCCTTCCTCTGGCCTTGTTTCCTACTCCCCAAACCCAGATGGGGCAGTGTTTCTCAGTGATGGCAGAAACACCTGATGCTTGTTAAAAAGGCCGATTCCTGGGCCTTATCCCCAGTTTACTGAACCCAGATCTTTGGGATGGACCTAGTGTCTCTATTTGAAACTTTGAAGCCAGGGCCCCAGTGGTCTTAGCTTTCCTGGGGTTGAGAGCCAATGCTTTGGGAGCATCAACTTGCTTTTGTAAGGAATCTTTGCTTAATTTTCTGTTCTTGGTGATATTTGCAATTTGGTTTAGATAAATCCCACAAATTTAGATTCTTCCATCATTCTTCCTTCTCATCAGCATTGCAACTTTCCCTGTTTTTAAAAAATTGTACCTCTCTTCCATCTTGACATGCTACCACTGAGCACTGCCTTTCTGGTGGAAAGATGCTAATATTTGGTATCTGAAGGTTCCTGGGGTGTGGTGTGTTTGGCTAAGAAAGCAGAGCTTTGTGGACTTATGAATAAACTCAAAGGACATATTCTTCTCTCCTTAAAGTTTATTTCCCAACAAGAAAACCATCTGTTTTTCCACCACCACTTCCCTCAGCTCCACAATATATGAAAGCTTGTCTGCCCCTTCCTTTTGGCCATAATCATATTCCATTTGGTCTCACAGAGGTATCCATTATACTCAGAAAGTTACTTCATGTGAGATGTAAAGATTTAAAATGAAGGCTAGCAAGATATATGTTCAAAAGAACTTGTTCCTTGTCAATGGGTCATGCCAGTTCCTATGAGAATGATGATCTCTGCTCCACTGATGGTCCAGCTACCCTGTTCTACTTTCAGTTTCTTTTTCTGACCAGGCCCTTCCTGCCCCAGGGCCTTTGCATGTGCCATACTTTCTATATGCAAAGCTCCTCCTTCCACCCCCATTTCACATAGCTGATTCCTTTCCTTCTTCAGGCCTCTGTTTAATTATCACCTCCTCAGAGAAGCTTCTCTGACTACCATAGCTAGTGTAGGTTTTCTGATCACTACTACCTCCCCTATTTCTTATCTCAGCACCACATGTGTTTCCTTTATTGTTCTTGTTACAGTTTGTAATTGTTTGTTTAATTAATAATCACCTATATCCTACAATATATTGTAAGTAATAAGAGGGCAGAATATAATCTGCTTTGTCCCTTATTTTGTCCCCAGTGCCTGGCATCTTATGGGTCCTCAATTTGTTGATTGAATAATTTGAGTGTGTCTAACATGGGGAGTGGTGTGATTAAAACACATTTTGGTTCGTATTCCTTCTCTTCCAGTTAGGATTAGATTCAGCAGCAGGTGACCCAAAACTAAGTAAGAATAGAGGCTTGAACAAGATAAGGCTTTATTTCTTTTTCTAATATGGGGTGGTTCCATGGCAATCAGGGATTCAGGTTTCTGGAAGCTTTTAGCTCTATTTGGCCAAGAATGTGGCCATTGTACTCAGCATTCAAGATGGCAGCTAGTGCTCCAGCCATCACATCCATATTCTAGGCAGAAGTTTAGAGGAAGAGGTTAAACATGATGGAAAAAAGAGTCAATGCCAGCTGCCTTTTCAGAAAGTTTCTCAGAAGCTGCCACCACAACACTTTCGCTTTTATTTCATTGTTCAGTACTCAGTTGCATGGCCATATCTACCTGCAAGAGAGCCTGGGAAATGTTGTCCTTTTGCGGCGGGGGTGGGGGGGCACATTTATGCTCTAAATAAAACTGGAGGTTTTGTTAATAATGATGGGGAATAGAGATACTTGGGTAGGCAACTATCAATCTCCATCACATGTTTCCTGCTCAAAAACCTTCTATGGTTCCCCAGTATTTATGTCAGGGATTATTACTACACAAATAATGAAGTTATTTGTGTATTTGAAACACTTTGGAAACTTTTTCAAAGGCATATGCTTGGGCTTCAACCCCTGAAATTGAGTAGATCTGGATAGAGGTTTGTTGTTGGTGCTTCAGGCGCCAACCATAGCCTTCTTTTTTTTTTTTTTTTTTTTTGTGAGAGGGAGTCTTACTCTGTCCCCTAGGCTGGAGTGCAGTGGTGCGATCTCAGCTCACTGCAAGCTCCATCTCCCGGGTTCATGCCATTCTCCTGCCCCAGCCTCCAAAGTAGCTGGGATTACAGGTGCCTGCCACCACGCCTGGCTAATTTTTTTCTATTTTTAAATAGAGATGGGATTTCACTGTGTTAGCCAGGATGGTCTCGATCTCCTGACCTTGTGATCCACCTGCCTCGGTCTCCCAAAGTGTTGGGATTACAGGCGTGAGCCACCGTGCCCAGCTGCCAACCATCGCTTTCACCACCATTGCAAGCCTGAGTTCTGAATGACTTGAGGAAACCACTTGAGGCAAGTGAGGAACAAAAGTTCACCTTCATTCTTGATTAAGCTGCTTGGAAAACGCAGCTTTTAGGTGTACTGGCTAATCGGGCTTTTTAATGAAGCCACCCTTGAATTAGACTTATCTGGTTGCAGAGTGAGGCCACCATGTGCCTTGCTGTGGGGAGGACCTTTGCCTTTGATGCCATGGCAGGGTTAGCTCAGAGCACAAATGTTCTGCAGTAGGCAGGTCCCCAGGGACTGAGCCACCCACGCTGTTTCCTCTTCCCAAACCCATCGGTCAGATGAGTTGTACCTATTTCCCATTTCCCTCCTGAGGCAAGGCATGAGTAAGGAGTGGGGCAAGTGGCTAGGAGGGTTATCCTGGGAAAGCTGAGAATCAAGGAACAATGTGAAAATCTCTAACCTGTTTCATAAAGCCCAAGTTACTTTGCAAAGCATCTAAGCACTTTTGTGACCTGCCTGGGATCTGTAGTTCTGCTTTATGTCTTTCTTCTTCATATTCTCTCTGCGCCAACATCTTCCTTCCTCAGTGCCTTTGCTCTTGCTGTCTTCCTTCCTGGAGGACACTTCCTTTTTAACTATGCACATTAGACCCCAACCCCATTTCAAAGTCCAGAGCCAATGTCTTATTCTCCATCAATCCCATTATACCAAATCCATCTCTCTTTGCTCTTGTTCCCATGGCACCTCATTTATGCCACTCACGCTATCTTCTCATTCTTTACCTATGCCTCCATGCAGACAGACATGACACGTTGCTTAGTAAGGAAAGCAACAGGAAGGAGGCTTGCATGAAAGGAGGTAGGGCAGCTGGAAGGCAGGGAATGGAGGGAGGGAGAAACGTGGGGCTGCAAAGTGACTGTCCCCTCCAGACCAGACCTGTGCTCTCTGCTCACCACACCCTGCCACACACCCTGACTACATCACCTGCCTGGCCCTTACAGGTGTTGGTCTTGTGATTGGTGTTCTACAGCCTCCCCTGGAGGCGGCTGAGGCCACTTAGCCTGCTCCAGAGACTGAGAAAAGCCCTTGTATGGATCAGCTCATTGTTTGCAAACAACGCCCTTAGTCTTCCTGTAACCTGCACTCAGTGGCCCCTGTCCTATCTCTTGGGCATTGCACAGATTATACTGACTGCCTCTTGCATGTGACAGTCCCTTTGACATTTAAAGTTTGATGTGTCACCATTGTTTCCATCTCCTCTCAAAAGTCAACATATCATATCTATCGGTTGTTTTTATAAGTGATGTTAATAAATGATGTTTTGACTGATTGTTAAACGCCAGCTATGAGCTTTTAGCAAGTGAATTAGGCCCAGGGAAGCAGAGGCAAATCAGAAAGTCAGAATTTTATGGGCATTTTAGAAATCTTTAGGCTAGGGATAATAGACAGCCTCGAGTGCTCATTTTGATAAATGGAGAGTGGCTGCTTAGAGCACAGCGTTGCTGTCTGGGTTCACTGGGAAAGGTGCTGGGATGGATTAGTAAAGGGTGGTAGAGGGAGGTCAGTCATTCGCCATCCTTGATTTTACCCAATTTCAAAGGCTCAGAGATGTAGACAGAGTCCCAACTGCAGGAAGGAACAGAATGGGATCGAGAATTCCTGATTTCTATTCTTAAGTTTTCTTCTTCCTTCTGACCAAACTGCCTCATTATTGTTGGTGTCTTCCAGGGAAATTCAGATTATCAAGACTTCAGATTGTTGTTGTTGTTCTCTCATTTTCTTACCTCCTAGCTGTCTCAACTACCTCCTCCAGAAGCTGACTTTTACGTTAATCTGCCTGTGCATCTCCTTCCTCAGTTAAATAAAAAATAATCATCCTGCTTCTTCCACTGCCATTCTTTTTGGAAAGCACAATAATCAGTCTTTAATGAGCTTGTGACTCTGAACCGAGGTATAATAATTCCAGTGACTCTGCAGCTTCCGTGGATGGAAATATATTTATTTTAGAAGCTGATGACCTGTGGGAAAAGGCTATTATTCTAAATACCATGATGAGGTCATGGGAGTTGGTAGAGGGCTTGGGGAGAGGGGAAGAGAGGGAAGAGAACCAGTGAAATTAGAATTGCTTATGAATGAAAATAGACTGCTTTCTATTCTGAGCAAGAGTTCCTACTTTTGTGATTTTTTTAGGGATATTGAAGCAAAATGTACAGAGATGGGAGAAGTTTCTTGAGCCTGGCTCAACCCTTTGCCTAGAGTTCCATTAGGTAACATGAAAGATGGTTGGTGAGGTCAGCCTTAGGTCCTAGGATGGACTAGAGGGTGCTAGGAGCAGGAAATGGGATGGTTGGTGAACATGCTTCACATTGTATCTTAGACTTTGTTCCTATATTGAAATTTTTCATAAAATACTATACTTTTTAATTATATAAAAGGTAGAGAAACAAAAACAAACAAAAATGCTTAGTTATCCATAATCCCACCCCAGTCATTACCACTAAGCAGATACAGTATGTGTACACACACACACGTATACATACACACGTATATGTGTATATATATTATACATACACATATATGTGTACATGTATACATGTGCATTTTGTAAGATGGGAATCTTCTAGACATACTCTTCTTCTTTAACTTTTCAATTTATCATATATTGTGATCATCTTTCGTGGTCAAGAAATACAGATATGTGATGTTGTATTGGACTTTCATTGATTGTTCTCTGAACAACTATTCCAACTTCGTAATTTCTTAACAGAACACAGAATTTCCAAGCCAGACGGTTTGCGAGAGTCATCCTACCCTAGTTCCAGGGTGCACTTTGATTAGCTTTGCCAATCAGCTTATCTTATTACCTACACCTTGGCAATTGGTTCAGGATGGACACTTGACCTATTTTGGACCAAAGAGGAAACATTTGCTGAGGACTAAAGAGATAGAAAGTTTCTCTCTCTTTTATGGAAGCTTCTGGAATGGGTACTTTCTCTTGCTTTGGGTGGTATGCCATAAGCAGGTGGGATAGGAAGTTCAGTGGTTATTGTTACTAACAGGAAAAGGAATAGTTGAGGCCGAAGCAACACAGAGCAGAATTGCGGAGTGGAGAGTATGGCAGAAAACATGAATCAGAGCCCACACTCCCTCAGGAACCTCTGGGTCAAACCATGCCTGAGATCTGGTCCCCCTCTAGGCGTTTCAGTTAAATGAGCCAATCTATTTAAGGATATTTCAGTTAGATTTTCTGTTACTAGCAACCCAAAGCAACCAAAGTAATACAACCATTCAAATATTGGAATAGTATTCTTTCGTATATGTGTGCTGTAAGTATTTTCATGCATACCATCCAATTTGATATTTAAGTAGTCTTCTTATGAGTTAAGTAAGCATCTGTTTGGCAAGTGCAGAACTAATGCCCAGAGAGACCGATGGACCTATCCAAAGTCCCTGACCTGTCTACCATCATGCAGCCAGTTAGTGGCAGAATTAGGTTTTCTGATTTTTGAGCAGAACCTTTTCTAATCAAGCAGAGATATTAGGGTCCAGTGAATAGAATGGTTCTAAAGGATGAGACCACATTATTAGGTTAACAGTAAGGGTATAAAAGGGACTTGTCATGTGAATCAGTTGCAATCTAAGATGTAAGACATGAAAAGGTTTAGAGATTAGGCCAGCAGTTCTCAAAGTGTAGACTGGGGAGGTCTTTTCAGGAGGTTTGTAAGGTCAAAACTCTTTTCATAATAATGTTAAAATGATATTTTCCATTTCATTGTCAATCTCCACAAGTGTACAGTGGAGTGTTTCAGAGGTTACATGATACGTAACGCACAACAGACTAAATGCAGAGGGAAATGTGAGAACTCAGCTGTCTTCCAAAAAACCAGACACTAAAGGGATTTGCAGAAATTTCAAACAATGCCACTGCCTCACTATAGACAGATCCAACTCAAACAAAACCTGTTTGAATCTTTAATATTTTTAAGGTGTTTTGAGACTAAAAAGTTTGAGAACCACTGGATTAAAGAATAAATACGATTTTCAATTAAATTTCTTTCAGAAGACCCATTCAAGAAAGTCTAGTTTTCCTGTTGGCTTCTAACACCTGGACTCAAGGCACAAAATATAATGTGAATTGGAAATTAGGTAATTGAGAGGTAACAGAATCAATATGGTTTAAACCAATTTGTACTACTTTGGCCAAAAGTTCACTTTGGGATCTAATGAATTTGTTGTCTATGTTAAAGAAATTGATGAGAAACTGGCCAGCTCTGTTCATTGCTTTGCAGTTTGTAGACACCCAAAGCCACTAGAGTTCTGTGTAGTGAGAGGTCTCTCTCTCTCTCACTGATACAGCACACATCTGTCAGGTTTTCTGGGAGCAAGCAACAGAAGCTGACTCTGGCCGATTGGGCAGAGAAGGAATTTATCAAAAGGATATTGAGAGCTCTCAGAATCGTCAGGAGAGGTGGAGAGCAAGGTCTGAAGGTAAACTTAAGGAGCAATGAAAACACCGCTCTGTAGAACTAGATTGACAGAGGGACCATTGCCCCTGCTGTTGTCCCACTAAGCCATAGAAGAAACCACCACTATTGCTATGCCAAGATCTCATCCTTGCAAACATTGTCACCCCAAAAGTCAGACCTCTTGCTGCCATCCTTGCCAGCACAATGGATCCCCTGGAAAGTCTCTTTCCTTGAGTTGCTCTCTTAGAATCAAGGTCTTATAGGAGTATGTCTGATTGTCCAAGCCTTGGACACACTTTCATCCAGTCTGCAAGGGAGGCCCAGATTTGATTGGAGTCTTCTGGGTTTTGCTTTGGAGTAGTAGGATCCACAGGGCTAAAACTATTCCAAACACAGCAAAGGCATTTAACAGGAGCTGAGAGGTCAGAGAATAGGACTGACGTTTGCCGCATATAGTGTATGAAGTCACAGAGTTACAGTTATGCAGAAAGTTTCAGAGTCAGGCAGAATTGGGAGTCAGTTTCAGAGTTAGGGTCCTGGCTTTATGGCTGCTAGCAGCTGTGAGATCTGAGGCAAGTCAAACTCTCAAAGCCTTAATGGTATCACCTGCCTCCTTGGGTAGATGTGAGGGTTAATTTCCTGGGTGCAATAATGTGTAACATAATATTATGTGTACGTAGTAGGAACCCAATAAATGGTAGCCATGAATATTATTAATTTTCAGACTCTGCCATAGATACTTGCTCTCTAAAAGGGTAAGGAGGAATCAGGCACAAGGAGGCCAAGGGGCTTGACTATAAGTTAAGCAACAACTCATGTCAGGATATGCTTCTGAACTCACTGATTCTGGGTTCAGCTCCTATCCCAGTTCCTGAGCCTCATTACCTCCTCGTGCAATCAAAAGGTGGCAGAAGTGACTGGGCACAGTGGCTCACACCTGTAATCCCAGCACTTCGGGAGGCTGAGGCGGGTGGATCACTTGAGGCCAGAATTTCAAGACCAGCCTGGCCAACATGGCAAAACAACATCTCTACTAAAAATACAAAAATTAGCCAAATGTGGTGGTGTGTGCCTGTAATCCCAGCTACTTGGGAGGCTGAGGCATGAGAATCGCTTGAGCTTGGGAGGTGGAGGTTGGAGTGAGCGGAGATTGCGCCACTGCACTCCAGCCTGGGCAACAGAGTGAGACCCTGTCTGCAAAAAAAAAAAAAAAGGCAGAAATAATAGAGTAATAAAGAAGTAATCCACATCAGCTGGTTATTTTAGGGTAGGAAGATTTAAGGTGAGTTTTACTTATCTTCCTTATTCTTTTCTGTGTTGTTTGAAAATTTACTGAGTACATAGTATTGAAAATAATGTTAAAAATTTAAAATTAGCAGTAAAGCTGTTTTTTATCCCAGGAACAACCATCTGTCTCAATTTGGGTTTTCCTCAAAGCTGAGCCTGAGACAGAGATTTGGGAGCAGGTAAAAGGTGATCTAAGTCTCAATCCTGGTTCTCCAACGTGCACTAAAGGGGTTAATCTATGTGAGCATTTTCCAAATGTAGATCAGTGATCAAGAGATTGCTACCAGGGATTACCCAAACAACAGCGTCCATAGTGAAATGAGTTTGGGAGATGCAGGGACAAACAAAGACTTCTTTACTGTGCGACTTCTCGGAAACTTCCCTCTGCTAATGCACATTGAGAGTCTCAGAGAGGGACTCACACAACCAGCCCTCCTTTTTATCCCAAGGGGACTTTGCAGGATTAATATTCTGGTGAGCACACTTTGGGAAATGTTGGATGATCTCAGAGGCCACTTCAGGCTATAAATTTGGTGATTTCTATGATCTCATCTAATCTTTTCCCCAAGTAAGCAAGAGGAGAAGCTGTGGTCAAAATCACTCATCAAAACCAAGTAGCCAGTTATTGGCAGAACTGGGGCTCAAACTCAAATCTTTTGAGCCCCCATTTTTTCCCCACTAAACACAGGGTAAAGAAGGCAGGTGTTATGAATTGAATTGTGTCTCCCCAAAAAGATATATTGATGTCCTACTCCCTCGTACCTCAGAATGTGACCTTATTTAGAAATAGGGCCTTTACAGAGGTAATCAAGTTAAAACGAGATCATTAGGGTGGGCGCTAATCCAAAATGGCTGGTTTCCTTATAAGAAGAAGGGCAGGTACGGTGGCTCACGCCTATAATCCCAGCACTTTGGGAGGTTGAAGCGGGTGGATGACTTGAGCTCAGGAGTTCGAGACCAGCCTGGGCAACATGGTGGAACTCTGTCACTATGAAAACCACAAAAAACTAACCAGGTATGGTGGTGTGTGCCTGTGGTTCCAGCTACTCAGGAGGCTGAGGTGGGAGGATCGCTTGAGCCTGGGAGGTGGAGGTTGCAGTGAGCTGAGAGTGCACCACTGCATTCCAACCTGGGTGACAGAGTGAGACCCTGTCTCAAACAAAACAAAACAAAAAACGAAAACAAACACTGTGGGGGGAAATTTGGATACAGAGGTAGACATGCACAGAGGTAAAGCAGGGAGAATGCCAAGCAGAAACAGTGCAGAGCCTGGAGCGATCCTGTCTCACAACGCCTGGTGCTACCAGAAGCTGGAAGAGGCAAGGAAGGATCTTTTCCCTACAGGTTTCTGAGAAGCATGGCCCCGCCAACACTTAGGTCTTGGACTTCCAGCCTCCAGAACTGTGAGACAACACATTGCTGTTGTTCTAAGTCACCAGTCTGTGGTACTTCATTATGGCAGCCCTAGGAAACTAATCCAGCAAATATGACTCCGTGCTCCTTTTAAGCCAGACCCAAGTCTGAAGTCTGAGCAGAGCAGTTCATAGTCTGCCTGTTGGGAAAGCTGCTGGCCTCCACCCTGGGGAGACAGTGCTTCTGTTCCACAGCTAGGAACAAGGAGAGTCTCCACCCTCCCTTTAGACCTGGTCTCCCTGCTCTTCTCTCCTCTGCCTTGGAGGCCCATAAGCCTTTTAAAAACAAGCAGAACCCTTAATGTCCACTTTTCCTTGTGTGTGGGCACGGCTGTTTCCTTGTGCTGGGATGCTGGGCCATGGAATGTGACCTCTCTCTGTGGAAAGAGCCAAGAGCGAGCATTGCCAGCAGAGTTGGCAGGTACTGAGCTACCCAGGGTGCAGACACCTGTTGCTTGAATCTATTTGTGGAAACCTCCTGAGTGCTCACTGCCTACAGGAAGGGCTTGGGCTGCTCACCAGATGAGTCACTTCTGCATTGTCATAAGAAGACTTTACAGTTAAGTGCCCATCCCAGGTTCCCAGGGCCGCAGGAGCACACCAACTGATTTAGTGCCTGGACTGACTTTATAAGACAGACTGGGCATCCCCATTTTACTGATGAAGAAACTGAGGCCCAGGCGAATGAAGGAATTTACCCAGGGTAATAAAATTAGTTGACACAACTGAGACAAAGGAGCTGCATATGGGAAGAACTGGATGCTTACATGATAAAATCTAGGTGCAGGGGGCTGGGTACCTGAGGGGGCAGTAGGAGAGGCAACTCCCCAAGGGGGGCGCTGAGAAATGGGAGACTGGAGGGCCAAGAGGCCTCGGCTTTGGAATCAGAGCCAGGTTTGCATCCAGGTTCTGCCAAATACTAGCTGTGCAACTGGGTGAGTTGCTCTCCATGCCTCAGTTTATCTGATGAAGAAAATAGTTATGCCTCCTTTGTGGGTTGTTCTGACCGTTAGATGAGAGGATACATGTATTTAAGTTGGTGTCTGGTATCTGTGAATCATTCCCTAACTCACTAGTATTATTATCGTGGTAGTGATTAGCAGCCTCTAATTACCCTGTGCCTTTGCCTGGAGCTGACCTGCGGCTGTGGCCTCCTCTGAGGTGGGAGGGGCCTGACAGGGGCAGGGAGTGGTTGGTCAGGGAAATGGGCCAGGAGAGGCCCTCCACAGCTGTTGGGAACTGGAGAGCCATCAGGAACCAAGCCCTCAGAGGTGATTTCTGTTGCTAACTTTAAGGGCCTGTGAACAAAACAAATAAAACTTGGTAGGAAGTTTTTCAAAATGTTCTCAGGTGCTGCCAAGCCTCAATATGTTTTCTGAGCCACACCAAGGCAGCCTCATTCCCCACTCCCTGTAGAGGCAAGAGACTGTGACCCTTTCAGGGTAACAATGCATATGAGCAATGTAGCAACTTGGGCAGTACTTGTTCTTGTTCCCCCAAGGAGGCCCGTGGCTCTCACTCGTGCACTCTTCATGCTGAGCTGCACCCAATGGCAAAGAAACAGGGCTAGGGTAAAATGAGGTCCAGGAGGTCAGCTCTGCTGAAGGTGAATATTAACTGTGGAGCCCCTCAGGTGTTGAAAAAGAGGGCAAAGTTCCAGACGCTTCACTCTTTTCTCATAGAAGCATCTATTCCCTGCCTATCCCCCAGCATAGATCTGACAGTGACTCTTCTCTGCTGAAATCTTCCATGGCTCCCTATTGCCCATACCCTATGGGATGAAGTTGAAATTTCTTATCCTGGCATTCGAGGGCTTTGAGGAACTGGCCTCAGTCTACTTCTGAAGCCTGTCCCTTGTTGGGTTCCACATGAACCCAAACTCCAGCCATACCCAGGACTTGCAGTTCTCCAAATGCACCCATAAATTTTACCCCACTGTGTCTTTGCTTTTGCCTGCAGGATAGGCTGGTGTAATGGAGACATGGTAGGTGCTCAGTACATGTTTGCTGAATTGGTCATACTTTATTTTATCATCTTGTCATGTTTAAAGAACAATTCCTGACAAACCTGTGAGCAAAATAAAATGGTTATTTTAAGCCACTATATTTTAAGGTAATTTGTTGCACAACAACAGGGAATCAGAGCATCAAATTAATTTAGTTTTTAAAAAATGATCTAGGTATTAGTCATCCAGTATTAAAGACGGGAGACAAGTCTTGATTTTAAAAATGAGATAAGCTTCATCACCGAGCTTTTTGATGACAGAATGCTCAATTCACAGGGAGAGTTCACTCAATATCAGCTTTGACAGGGAGAGAAAAGTGAGAGCAGGCGACTGCAGCAATGGCGGCATTTAATCTGCTATGCCCTGCCTTTGTCCTGAGGTGTTGGGCTGGGACCTCTCAGTCTCTCTATGCCGAAGCTGCTGGCTATTTTCATTTCCTGCAGGAGATGCCATGATGAAAACAAGATACTTAGAAATAAATGAAATGAATTAGCTCAGGAAGTCTTTTCTAGCACAGGACCAAAAGTCTGTCTTGGGATGGAGACCCATACTAATTGTTCTAGAAACAAGAAAACTGCTCGCTTGCTCTCTTTCTTTCTTTCTCTTTCTCTTTCTTTCTTTCTTTCTTTCTTTCTTTCTTTCTTTCTTTCTTTCTCTCTCTCCCTCCCTCCTTTCTTTCTTTTTCTTTCTTTCTTTCTTTCTTTCTTTCTTTCTTTCTTTCTTTCTTTCTTTCTCTCCCTCCCTCCTTTCTTTCTTTTTCTTTCTTTCTTTCTTTCTTTTTCTTTCTTTCTTTTCTTTCTTTCCTTCCTTCCTTCCTTCCTTCCTTCCTTCCTTCCTTCCTTCCTTCCTTCCTTTCTTCCTTCCTTCCTTCCTTCCTTCCTTCTTTCTTTCTTCCTTTCATCTTCTCTCTCTCTCTCACTTGCTGCAACTTCCATCTCCTGGATTCAAGAGATTCTTGTGCCTCAGCCTCCCAAGTATCTGGGATTAAAGGCATGTGCCACCATGCTGGCTAATTTTTGTATATTTAGTAGAGATGGGGGTCTCACCATGTTGGCCACGCTGGTCTCAAACTCCTGGCCTCAAGTGATCTGCCTGCCTTGGCCTCCCAAAGTGTTGGGATTACAGGTGTGAGCCCCTGTGCCTGGCCTCCTCCTATTTTTCAGTGATTAAAAGTATCTAAGTGGCAAAGCAGGCTATAAACATGATCGTGTGAGGCCAGAGTCCCCTCATCAGGGTAAAGTCTGTTTCATCCTCCTGTTCTTTCAGATCCCTGGGATAAGTTTGGCTAGGATACCCATTAACTCTTCATTGGTATCTGCTAAAGATCAAATTATTCCCCATCCCCTTCCCCACACCCAAATATTTTCAAGTTCTAACCTGAAATGTGATTGTATTAGGAGATGGGGCTTTTAGGAGGTAATTACCTTAATTAAGGTTGAACGAGGGCTTAAAGGTGAGGTCCTAATCCAATAACATTGGTGGCTTAATAAGAAGTGAGAGAGAGGAGAGAGATCCCTCTCTCCCTCTGCCTGAGCACACTGAGGATAGTCTGTGTGAGGACCTGGTGAGAAGGCAGCCTTCTGGAGGCCAGAAAAGAGCCCTCACTAGGAACCTTGATCCTGGGCTTCCAGTCACCAGAACTGAGAGAAATCATTTGCACTGTTTAAGCCACCTAGTCTATGCCACTTTGTTATGGCAGCCTGAGCAGGGTAATATGGCCTCCCATTTCCATTTGGCCTTTTGGTAGTCCATTCCTTATACAATAGCCAGAGGGTCTTTTAAAATTATAAAGTCAGCTTCTATCCATCGGCTTCCCACAGCAAAAGGAATTTCATTTGGATTCCTTACTCTGACCTATGAGACCCCAAATGATCTGGCCCTTGTTCACCTCTCAACCTCATCTCCGAATTTCTTCCTCCAAAATTCCCTGTCCTGCAGCCATATTGCTATTTTCGTTTGTTTGTTTCTGCCTCAGGACCTTTGTACTTGCTGTTCTTTCCTGAAATTATGTTCTCCAGAGTATCTCATGACCCAGCTCAACTGGAGCCTGCTCAGAGAGGGCTTCCCTGTCCATCTCATAGTCACTATCTATGATAATCACCTCATTTAATAGCCTTCCTAGCATTTAACAGTATCTGATATTATCTTAGGTATTTGTGAACTTGTCTATGTTCCCTACTAGAAGGTAACTGGCATGAAGGCAGGATGCCTGGCTGTCTCATTAATGCCTATATCCCAATGCCTAGGGTGACAGCAGGCAGTAGGAAGCTTTCGTCTTTGGTGGATGAATGAATGGCTGAAGCCCTTGTTTCTTACCGCTTATCCTCATCTGTTCAGTGCATATCCATCCTTCACTACCTGTCTAAATCCCACCTCCTTAGACCTATGTAAGTCCTTCTTTTTTTCACTCCTCCTAGCAAGTACTTCATAGCTCTGATAGACTTTTCTTTTTTTTAATGAAAACAGTTTGTTTACTGAAATATGCTATGTATACATGTTTAAGCCCCAGTTTCTCTACCAAGTTCAGATTGTGTCTAGGATCCAGACATGGTCAAGGGCAGTAACATGTTGCTGCTTTTGCAGCTTTGCTCTGCCGCATTTACTTTTTGTTCTGATTTTCCCACAAGCTTTTGCCTCCCTGGATATAAAAGTTTGTTGTCTAAAGCCAGGAGTGGTGGCGGGCACCTGTGGTCTCAGCTACCCGAGAGGCTGAGCTGGGAGGATTACTTGAGTCCAGGAGTTCAAGGCTGCAGTGAGAGCCATGGTGCTCTGATACACTTTTATCTTACTCTGCCATATGTTTGGATTTTATGGGTTTTGTGTGTCCCTCCCTGCCCTACTGTAATCTTTTTGAGGACAAGGACTGGGCTTTACTCATGGCTATATTTCGTGGTTCTCCCCTGCCAAAACCCTGCCATCCAGATTGCATAGAATGCAGGGAGCTTTATTCTCCTCCAGCATCTTCAGGGTAGAGATGCAGGTTTTGGGAAGGTAGATTTCACACCTAGTGAATTCTCAAACAGACAAGCAATTGTTAAGGCAAGAGATTGTTGAGTCAGGCTATTGTTTGAGCTCCTCTAAATGTATATTCTCAGCAGAACCAAAGAAATTATGAAAGAATCAGGAGAGCTGCGAACGTTGCAAAATTCCATGCTATCAATGAAATGTAGTTTCTGATCTTCGCACAATTGCTCTTCTAAGCTAGGCCTGAACAATGTTCTGAGACTCTCTTTTACTAGAATAATTCCACCTAAGAATAGTAAGCATTAAACTCAAGAGTTAGAGCTAGACGGGAAATAATCCAGCCTGATTCTCCTTAAGAAGAGAAGAGGAATCTGAGGCTTCAAAATAGTCGTATTCAACATCAAACAGAGAGCAGGGGCGAATGTGGGATGCCCACAAGAGGAATCTGAGGCTTCAAAGAGTCATACTGAACATCAAACAGAGATCAGGGGCGAATGTGGGATGCCTGCAGAGGCCTCCTGACCCTGTGCCAGGGCTCCTACCATCCAGGGTTAGTCCCTTTGTGCTAGCCACACTCCTGATGCTGTCATATAACACTTTTCTACCCGTAAACTTCAAGTTTCAATTCTTTATGCATCCTTGCTGACGGAATGGGGACCCGCCTCCATGGCCTGATTTCAAGGACATCAGAAAAGTTCTCCTCCTACTGTCCACCCCAGTCTTCTACCCTGCCCTGTGCCTGAAATTGCACCATTAGAGACAAGCCATTTTATGTTTTTCTTTAGACCAAAGGTTGCAACCCCAAATGCTTATAAGGATAAAGCAGGTAATATAAATGGTGAGTTTGCACAGGTGGGACTGTGGGGTACTGAGGGGCACAGGCCATGTCTCCAGGGCCTAAAGGGGCAGCTGCCACTCCACCTTGGCCCAGAGGGACTGTGTCTTCTGTGTTTTCAAGGGGAGCCAGAAATGTATGTGTGTGTCTTTTTAAATTTGAACTCTTCTGAATTTTAAACATTGTCAACACGTTTTCAAAAATTAATGTACTATCTGGCCAAAACCGAACCAAACCAAAAGAAAACCTCTGCAAGCTGGATTTACTCTTTCACATATGTGTGTAAAGCCATGTATAGATTCTTTCCAATAGCAGTTTGGGACATGAGGTTATAGACATCAAAGAAATAAAGTATTTTCCCAGGGATCTGCATGGAAAGCTGGGTTTGGGTGGTATGCACAGGGCCCTCTGCAGGGTAATGGGAGTGAGATGCCAAGGGTGCAAAATGTAAGAAGGTGCTTGCTTTCAGGATGGACCCTGAACTTGCATGACCCAGACTGTGAGCACCTCCTTAAATTTTGTGCCTTGTGCAGTGGCTCACTCCTGTAATCTTAGCACTTTGGGAGGCCGAGGCAGGCAGATCACTCAAGCTCAGGAGTTTGAGACCAGCCTGGGCAACATAGTGAGACCCCTATCTCTACTAAAAATGCAAAAAAAAAAAAAAAAAAAAAGAAAAAGAAAATCAGCTGGTCATGGGCGCCGCTTGTAATCCCAACTACTTGGGAGGCTGAGGCAGGAGAATCGCTTGAACTTGGGAGGTGGAGGTTGCAGTGAGCTGAGATGGAGCCACCACACTCCAGCCTGGGTAACAGAGGGATACTCTGGGATACTCTGTCTCCAAAAAAAAAAAAAAAAAAAAAAAGAGAGAGAGAGAAAAGAAAGAAAGAAAGAAAAAATTGTGCTTCACTGGCCTCACCCTACTCCCAGCCCTGATTGTGGAGGGTGAGGAGGGCAGGGGGAGGGCCAGGTGAGTTGGGAGAACCATACCTAGGGGTCAAATTGAGTGCAGTATGAGGTAGTGTGAAGATGAAGTGGTGTGAAGGCCAGTTTTGCAGGGTGCATGCTTCTGCTGTGACTTCCCTGCAGCGGAGGAAGCTGGGCACAGTGCGTCCTGTGCTTACAGCTTCACTGTTTGCTTCCCTGATATTTCCACACCCTCTGGAAGTCTTGACTCAGTCGTGCCCCAAGTGACCTCAGTGGAAAGTGTGAGAAAGCAAGGAGCAGCAGTTGTTTTTATCCCCAAACCAAGCAAGGAAAACAGTTGTTGACATAATGCCTGACTATCAGCTCTCTGCTCTCCTGACTGTCCAGGGCCCTGGAGCTGCTGCAGACCACTCGTGGTGCACGGGGCAGTGGGTGTTAGTTGATCCAGAGGTGCTAGGAGTGCAGCATCAGCCTCTGCCTCCTGTGAACCACTCCCCACCCCCCATCCCTAGGAGGAGGGCAGGCTTGTGACCCTGGCGGTGCTGTCTTGGTTAACTCTGAGGATGGGGAGGCTGGGCCTTTGAGGAGCACTGGCCTCCCTGCCTCTGGAGTGGAGCTTGGCAGGAAGCTGGAGGGGCAAGATTCTGAGCAGTTCCTCCTGCTGCCTCTTTGGCTCTTCAGCCAAACGCCTGTGGTTTCAGCCTAGTGTTGGGGACAGCTGGGTTTGTTTTGGTGTTCAAACCGGGACATGGGGGGAACATGGTTTTAACATCGAAAAAATAAATTGTTTTTAAGAGAGGGAGAGAAGGCTTCCAGCGGGAGCTCTTGAAGGCGTCTAACCCCGCTTGCTCCCCCTGATGTCAGAGAACAAACGCCTGACAGGAGCCAGCAGTTAGCAAGCAGCCCTGCAGATATTATAGGCAATGTTGTAGGAGTGGGACCAATTACCCCTAAGATGTTGGGAGGGTCCACATAGCCTGGGCGCAGGGATCCTAGGGACTCCCTCATTTACCCCGACCCTTGCTGCAAGTTGCTTGCTGTTATTGATACCTGCAGCAGGTGTCTGGGCCGGCAGATCCCGTGGGGGCTGCTGCTGGGGCCAGTGGGGAGGAGAGAAATGTGACAGCTGTCTGCAAATGTTGGACATTGGAGAAGCTGTCATTGGAAAGGGAGCAATAGGCATCTCTGGGGCCCCAGAATATGTAATTAGGACTGGGAGCAGGCCTAAAGGAGACCACTTTCCTATTATTAAAAGAAAGAAAAAAAAAGAAAGTGTAATGATTAGGGTGTCTGCCACTGTGTCTCAGGTTTCAGTCACCTCCTCAGAGTGAACTTCCGTCGAAGCTCTCTTCCTCCAGCTAAAGTTGATCCTCTTCCCAGTGATTCTGTCTCATCAATCTGTTTCTTTCTTGCAAGTTACTTAGCAAAGTCTATACATATCATGCTTCTTGCCTGCCTGCTTGTTCATTTTCTACCCACCAGTCTGGGTGATGAGCTTCCTTGGGGCACAGGGCTTTGTGCCTTGCTCATTACTGCTTCCCCAGTGCCTAGCACAGTGTCTGGCACATAGTAGGAGCTCAATAAATATGTGCGGATTGAACAAATGAAGAATGAGAATGAGTTAATACTGCAGGAGGAAATGAAGTCCCCACCACTGGAGGAGTTAACTAGAAGTTGAGGGCCAAAAGTCAGAAAGTCCACTGGCTCCTGGTTTGGTTAAAGTTATGCTTGATGCTGGGACTAATGGACTATATGATGGTTCAGTTGTGAAAGAGAGTTAGTTTTGCTCATGTAAAGTTCTAGCTGGGTGTTTCTGATGGGTAGGCAGCTCTCCTCTAGGAGGTGGCTCAGAAACTCTGGCCTCTTTCATCCTGTGGCTCCATCATTTTCTATCTGTGGCATTTTTGGTCACCATGCTGAATTGTATCAAACAGTTTAGAAAAAAGGAGGTGATTACAGACCAAACCTGGAAGAGGTGCACATCCCTTCCACTCACACGCCGTGGACTAGAACTCTGTCATATCTAATTGCAAGGTTTGGGTCATGGACCAGAAGCAAGAGGAGACAAGTTTGGTTCATAACCTCCCAGGCTCTGTCCCAGGCTCTGACATGCCTGCACTGGGCAGAAGGTAGAACCAGATGGCTTCTGGGAGCCTCTTCAGCATTTGCGTTTAAAAGTTTTGTGTTTCCCTTCTGCAACAACTTAGCCTTAATAATTGCAGTACTAAGGAGAAGTAAGGTACTTGTCACCCCTTTTCCTTTTCTAGCTTTGCAATTCTTTTTTTTTTTTCTTTTTTGAGATGGGGTCTCACTCTGTCAGCCAGGCTAGAGTGCAGTGGTGCGATCTGAACTCATTGCAACCTCTACCTCCTAAGCTCAAATAATCCTCCCACCTCAGCCTCCTGAGTAGCTGGGACCACAGTCACGTGCCACCATCCCTGGCTAATTTTTGTATTTTTAGTAGAGACTGGGTTTTGTCATGTGGCCAGGCAGGTCTCGAACTCTTGACCTCAAGCAGTGTGCCCACCTTGGCCTCCCAAAGTGCTGGGATTATAGGCATGAGCCACTGCACCTGGCCAAGCAATTCTTTTTTCTTTTGCTCAAGAATTTCCTTAGGTGTTTCTGGTATGTCATTATGGACAGTGAGAACATCTGCTTAGGCAACCACAAAAATATCCAAGTCAGACAGACCTGTCCAGGAATCCCAGTTCTATCACTCCCCAGGTATGTGGCATTGGGCAAGTTACCGAACCTTTCTGGCTCTCAGCTTTTTCCTCTGGAAATGAGGATAATAGCTATAATAATACCTACTCTGTAACACTATGAGGCTTGAAAGAGCAGAGATGTGTACGATTTATGGTGCATTTGCTCTAGATTGTTGTCCTTACTTTTATTTCCATCATTTAAAAAAGTTTTCACAGCAACTCTATGGAGTAGATCTATTATTAGTCCTAGTTTTATAGAGGAGAATGCAGAATTGCTGAGGGATTAAGCAGCTTGCTTAAAGCCATGCAGCTAATAGGTTGGAAACCAGGACTTGAATGAAGTCATCCAACCCCGCTGCCCACAAGCTACATAATAGACAGCAACAGTTATGAGGATGAAAAGGACGATTTTTTTGTTATTGTTATTGTTATTTGCTTTAGAGGCTGAGCCAGTCCTAGGTTTACTTATATATAAGCAATGATTTGCAAAACATTGCACAGTCCACAAAGTTTCTCTATGGCTCATAGCTTGATAATTCCTCACAATAATTTTGAGGTAGTTTTACTATTCTGCCCCCTTTATAAGGGATAAAAATGAGCCCCCCTTTGGGAGGCCAAGGTGGGTGGATCACAAGGTGAGGAGATCGAGACCATCCTGGCCAACATGGTGAAACCCCGTCTCTACTAAAAATACAAAAATTAGCCTGGTGTGCTGGCATACGCCTGTAGTCCCAGCTACTCAGGAGGCTGAGGCAGGGGAATTGCTTGAGCCTGGGAGGAGGAGGTTGCAGTGAGCCAAGATGGTGCCACTGCATTCTAGCCTGGTCAACAGAGCAAGACTCTGTCTCAAAAAAAAAGAAAGGAGCCCCAGAAGGCATGAATCACGGGCTGGGGTCACACAGCCAGAAACTGGTGAAGTCGGCTTTCAGACTCTGACTTTGGACAATGCCATTTCTCTGGTTAAATTCAAGTTAATATTTGCTAAACACTTAGAAGGGTGTCTGGCACATAGTAAGCATGATATGAATGTTTATTTACAAACTAAATTAAATAAATAGCATACTTCACTTCCCTCTTCAACAACTATTTCTCTAGTACCTGCTACCACCTGTAAAGTTAAGGTGGCTTTGGCTGGGGCATGGGTCTCCTCTTGCTCCCAGCTTGTGCCCAGCATTCTCAGATTACCCCTCCGGTTGGCTGGGCTGGTCTGCTCACCTTCTCCTTTCACTCTAGTTGGCTCTTTTTGGACGGTCCCTAAGACCTGGGCTTCTCCCCGTAGTAAAGCAAATATGGCTACTTATTGTTCCTGCTTTTCAGGCCCCTGCTTGCTGGTTTCATGAAATCATCTTGTAGAAAGTTGTTGTTAACTAATAGAAATCTTATGTGTCATAGTGCCCTCTCCAATAGCTTATTTACCTTCCAACGGGGGGATTCAATTAACCCAAAGGGATGATTAGTAGCAGAATTTCAGGCATCTGCACAGGCCAATGGGGCGACATTTTTGGAGGAGAGGGCTTGAAATCACATCACAGAACTCATGGAGGAGGGAGGGCTGAGCCTGCTCTGGGTTTTGCATGAAGTCCATTCTGCCTGCTAGAAGACCGACAAGGCTTCTCTTTTACTCTGCTCCCTTTCATAAAGGCTTTTCTTTAAGTTGTTTTAGAAAATTCCTAACATTCTTTGTCAAATTTGGCTCACAATTATTTCTACCTCATGTTTTTAATGGAACAGACCCAGAAACTCCCAACAATGAGGAAATCAAATTGGGAAGCATGTAGACACTTATTCAACAAGTTTCATTGAGCCTTTGTTGTATGTCAGGGACCATTTCAGGTGCTGAAGGCAAGGATGAGAAAGCTGGCCAAGGCTGCTTATCTGAGGCCATTTGGGCTGCATTAATAAAAATGCCCTAAACTGGTGGTTTATAAACAGTAAACATTAATTTCTCACAGTTCTGGAGGCTGGGAAGTCCAAGATCAAATTGCCTGGGGAAGGCCCATTCCTCATAAATGGCACCTTTTAACTGTGACATCACTTGGTGGAAGGGGAATATGAACTCCCTTGGGCCTATTTTATAAGAGCACTAACCCCATTCATATGATGCAGTCACCTCCCAAATGACCCTACCTCCCAATACCATCATCTTGGAGGTTTGGTTTCAACATGTGAAGTTTTTGGGGGACAAAAACATTCAGACCATAGCATTTTCCCCTGGCCTTCCAAAATTCATATCCTTCTCACATACAAAATACATTCATTTCATCTTAATAGTCCCCAAAGTCTTAACTGGCTGCAGCATCAAGTTTTAATGTCTAGGTCCAAAATCTTATCTAAATATCATCTAAATCAGAAACTGATGAGACTTAAGGTATGATTCATCCTGACGCAAATTTTTCTCCAGCTGTGAACTATGAAAGCAAACAAGTTCTTTGCTTCCAAAATACAATGGTAGGACAGGCACAGGATAGACATTTCTGTTCCAAAGTGAGAAATAGGAAAGAAGGAAGGGGTAAATAGATTTCAAGCAGGTCCAAAACCTTAAGTCTCAAGACTAATCTTTGAGTCCAGTCTCTGCCCTCCAGGCAGGAGTTGGGCCCCCAAGATTCTGGGAAGCCATGCTTCCATGACTTCGGGTTGCCCTGTTCCCCCACAGCTCTTACGTGTTGGAGTCAAGTGCCTGCAGCTCTCCCAGGCTGGAATCTCATGCCTCTGGCTTTATTGGTCTGGGATCTCCGGGGCATCCCCATCCCTAAACCTCCAATGGACTTTGCCCTAATGAGGTCTCTTTGCAGTGGCCCTGCCCCTGTGATTGTTCTCTGCCTGGGCCCATGACTCTGTGGGGCATCCTTTAAAATCTAAGTGAAGACATCCACATCCCCTTGGCTCATGAGCCAGCCGACAGCATCTTACATATATCAAGATTTACTGCCATTTCAATAATGTTTAAAGCAGGGGTGTACAACCTTTTGGTTTCCCTGGGCCACATGGAAGAAGAATTGTCTTCAGCTACACATAGAATACATTAACACTAACGATAGCTGATGAGCTAAAAAAAAAAAAAATTGCAAAAAAATCTCATAGTGTTTTAAGAAAGTTTACAAATTTGAGTTGGGCCACATTCAAAGCCATCTTGGTCCACATGTGGCCCCTGGGCCATGGGCCGTGGGTTGGACAAACTTGGTTTAAAGCATCTTTACCAGGAGTACATTCTATCTCAAGAAACGACTTTCTTTGCTCATCCATAAGAAGGAACTCTTCATTCACTCAAGTTTGACCATGAGATTACAGCAATTCAATCACATCTTTAGGTCTCACTTCATTTTTGTTTGTTTGGTTCCTTTTTTTATTTTTATTTTATTTATTTATTTTTATTATTATACTTTAAGTTCTAGGGTACATGTGCACAATGTGCAGATTTGATACATAGGTATACATGCGCCATGTTGGTTTGCTGCACCCATTAACTCATCATTTACATTAGGTATTTCTCCTAATGCTATCCCTCCCCCTGCTCCCACCTCATGACAGGCCCCCATATGTGATATTCCCCACCCTGTGTCCAAGTGTTCTCATTGTTCAATTTCAACCTATGAGTGAGAACATGTGGTGTTTGATTTTCTGTCCTTGTGATAGTTTGCGCAGAATGATGGTTTCCAGCTTCATTCATGTCCCTGAAAAGGACATGAACTCATCCTTTTTATGGCTGCATAGTATTCCATGGTATATATGTGCCACATTTTCTTAATACAGTCTATATCATTGATGGACATTTGGGTTGGTTCCAAGTCTTTGCTATTGTGAATAGTACCTCAATAAACATACGTGTGCATGTGTCTTTATAGTAGCATGATTTATAGTTCTTTGGGTATATACCCAGTAATGGGATTGCTGGGTCAAATGGTATTTCTAGTTCTAGTCCTTGAGGAATCGTCACATTGTCTTCCACAATGGTTGAACTAGTTTACAGTTCCACCAACAGTGTAAAAGCGTTCCTATTTCTCCACATCCTCTCCAGCACCTGTTGTTTCCTGACATTTTAATGATTGCCATTCTAACTGGTGTGAGATGGTATCTCCTTGTGGTTTTGATTTGCATTTCTCTGATGACCAGTGATGATGATAACTCTCCTCTTTTCTTTCTGTGCTCTTGTTACCAGAAAGGGGTCCTGATCCAGATCCCAAAAGAGGGTTCTTGGATCTCACACAAGAAAGAATTAGAGATGAATCCATAGAATAAAGTGAAAGCAATAAAGAATGGCTACTCCATAGGCAGAACAGTAGCATGGGCTGGTTGACTAAGAATATTCATTGTTACTTCTTGATTATATGCTAAACAAGAGGTGGATTATTCATTAGGATTTTGGGAAAGGGGTGGGCAATTCCCTGAACCAAGGGTTGCTCCCCTTTTTAGATCATATAGGGTAACTTCCTGACATTGCCATGGCATCTGTAAACTGTCATGGTGCTTGTGGGAGTGTCTTTTAGCATGCTAATGCACTATAATTAGCCTATAATCAGCAGTGAGGAAGACCAGAGGTCACTCTCGTCGCCATCTTGGATTTGGTGGGTTTTGGCTGGCTTCTTTACCACAGTCTGTTTTATCAGCAAGGTCTTTATGACCTGTATCTTGTGCTGACCTCCTGTCTCATCCTGTGACTAAGAATGCCTTAACCTCTTGGGAATGCAGCCCACTAGGTTTCAGCCTAATTTTACCCAGCCCCTATTCAAGATGGAGTCTCTCTGGTTCAAATGCCTCTGACACTCTCACTAGAATTGCCCTTAAGGTCTGCTCCTAGTAATGTAGTAATGTAGGCCTCTTATAGTATGTACCTCAAAACTCTTCCAACCTCAACCCATTACCCAGTTTCAAAGCCATGTCTATATTTTTAGGTATTTGTATAGCAGCATTTCCATTTCTCAGTACCAATATTCTATCTTGGTACTTTCAAGCTGCTATAACAAAAATACCACCAACTGGTGGCTTATAGGCAGAAAACATTTATTTCTCACAGTCCTGGTGGCTGGAAATTCCAGGATCAAAGTGTCAGCTAATTCAGTGTCTAGTAAAGACCTGGTCTTCATAGACAGCACCTTCTCCCTGTGTCCTCACATGGTGGAAGGGACAAATGAACTTCTGTGGCCATATTTTATAAGGGCACTAATTCCATTCACAAGGGCAGAACCCTCATGATATAATCACCTCCAAAATTACCCCACCTCCTAATACCATTGCCTTAGGGATTAAGCTTCAACATATGAAGTTGTGGGGGAACACAAACATTCTGACTGTAGCACCTCCCCCAAGAGCTTCCAGACAGGCCATAAAATGTGATTATACTTTTCACACTGAATGTGGAAGCTGCACCAAGCGATCCCCTAAGATTTCTCTGACTTCAAGATCTACAATCACATGACATGATTGTAGCAAAAAAACCCCCAAAACAATAGCAAACCTATTGTTTTGCTAGTTCAAAGAACTCCTTTCTTCTACAAGTAAAGACATTATGAAAACGTCCTTTGTAGGGACATGGATGAAGCTGGAAACCATCGTTCTCAGCAAACTATTGCAAGGACAGAAAACCAAACACCGCATATTCTCTCTCATAGGTGGGAATGAGAACACTTGGGCACAGGAAGGGGAACATCACACACCAGGGACAGAAAAGTCTAAGACTTTTTTTTTTCTTCTTTTTTTTAAATTATACTTTAAGTTCTTGGGTACATGTGCACAATGTGCAAGTTTGTTACATATGTATACATGTGCCATGTTGGTGTGCTACACCCATTAACTGGTCATTTACATTAGGTATATCTCCTAATGCTATCCCTCCCCACTCCCTCCACCCCATGACAGGCCCTGGTGTGTGATGTTCCCCTTCCTGTGTCCAAGTGTTCTCACTGTTCAATTCCCACCCATGAGTGAGAACATGCGGTGTTTGGTTTTCTGTCCTTGCGATAGCTTGCTGAGAGTGATGGTTTCCAGCTTCATCCATGTCTCTACAAAGGACATGAACTCATCCTTCTTTATGGCTGCATAGTATTCCATGGTGTATATGTGCCACATTTTCTTAATCCAGTCTATCATTGATGGACATTTGGGTTGGTTCCAAGTAAGACTTCTAATCACAGCCTGATATTTCTTCTTTCATCCTTCTATAGTAACAGGACCCCTGATTTATAGCAGGGCATTTAGCCACAGAAAATAAAGACCATGTTTTCCATTCCTTTATGCAGCTGGGGTGGCTATGTGACTAAATTCTGACGAATGATATGTGAGCAGAAACATGTGTGCAACTTCTGGTCATGATCTTAAAGGGACAGGACATGCCCTTTCCACATTTCCTCTTCTTACTGGACAGAGTGAGGATGTGGTGACCAGCGAGCATGGCCATGGGGATAACGGCAATCTCCTGGGGACAGTGGATCAACAGGATAGAAAGAGAGATATAAACAGCTTTTTTTGCTTGTTTGTTTAAGCTGCTGATATTTGGGATCTCCATTATACCACCCAATTCATTTTATCAATTAGTGAGAAAGTGGAGTTACAATTTCCTGTGATTTATCGATTTATTCTTTTGATTCTGTCAACTTTTGTTTTATGTTGTTTGAAGCTTTTTATTAGCATTTACATATTTATAATTACCACATCTTCTTGATGAATTGACCCTTTGTTATTTTGAAATGTCTCTGTTTATCTCTGATATTACTGTTTTTGGTCTCCAAATATGTTTAATTTTAATTTAATATAGCCACTCTAGTCTTATGTTTATTGTGTGCATGGTATACCCATTCACACCATGGATATGTATGGGACATCTTTGTTTTCAATCTTTACGTGTCTATATGTCTAAAGTATGTCTCCTACAGACAGCATATAGTCTAGTCTTGCTTTTATATCCATCCTGTTAATTTCTGGCTTTTAGTTGGTGTGTTTAGTCCATTACCTCTTTAAAACTAGACTGTATATTTTATAACCATTTTAGATTTGCAGAAAAATTGCAAAGGTACTTTGGAGAGTTGCCATACATCCCACATCCAGCTTCCCCTATTATTAACATCTTAAGTTATTAGTCCATTACCTTTTAATATGATCATTGACATGGTTGGATTTATGTCTATCATTTCAATATCTAATTTAGGTTTTCCCCTGTGTTTTTGTCTTCTTCTGGATTTTTTAATATATTTTAGAATTTTCATTTAATTTCTCTATTGGCTTTTTAGCTATGACTCTTTGTATTATATTTTTAGTAGTTACTTTAGGGGACAACACGATAACTTTTTAAAAAAATTCTTATAGTTTAATTAGAGCTAATATTGTGCCACATCACATAAACTATATAACATTTGCAGGAATATAGTTCCATTTAGTTCTGCCCTCCTACTCTGCATTCTTCATGCTATAATTCTTATATGTAGTCTATCTACTTACAGTATAAACCCAGCAAGTTAATACTGTAATTTTTCCTTAAAACTGTCATATGTATTTTAAGGAAATGAAGAGTAAAAATAGCTTTTATATTTATCCAGATATTTACCATTTCTGATGCTCTTTCTGGTTATCTGGTTTCCCACTGCATCATTTTCATTAGGTTTGACAAAATTCTTTTATAATTTCTTGTAGTACAAGTGTGCTACCAAAAAGTTGTCTTCGTTTTCTTTTGTCTGAAAATGTTATTTCAGCATCCTTTTTGAAGTGGTTGGATACAGAATTATGCCCCAGAATACAGCATGATAGATTGATAGAGTTTTGCTTGCAGCACTGTAAAGATGTTGCTCTGTTATCTTCTGACCACCCTGATTTCTGATAAGAATTTTGTGGTCATTTCAGTCATCAGTCCCCTATATGTAATGTGTTGCTTTTCTGTCTTCTTTCAAGATTTTCTCTTTAGGTTTGTTTTACAGCAATTTAACTACAACATGTTAGACATATTTTTTTTCTTCTATTTGGGTTCTGATGAGTATTTTGAATCTGTACATTTATTTGTCTCAACCAAACTTGGATAGTTTTCTGTCGTTATTTCTCTACATATTTTTTTCTATTCTATTATTTTTTCCTTCTTTATCTTTCTCTTTTTCTTTCTTTCTTTCTTTTTTTTTTTTTTTTTTTTTTGAGACAGAGTCTCCCTCTATCACCCAGGCTGGAGTGCAGTGGGGCAATCTCGGCTCACTGCAAGCCCCGCCTCCTGGGTTCACGCCATTCTCCTGCCTCAGCCTCCTGAGTAGCTGGGACTACAGGTGCCCGCCAACACGTCTGGCTAATTTTTTGTATTTTTTTTTTTAGTAGAGATGGGGTTTCACCGTGTTACCAGGGTGGTCTCGATCTCCCAACCTTATGATCTGCCAGCCTCGGCCTCCCAGAGTGCTGGGATTACAGGTGTGAGCCACCACACCTGGCATTTTCCTTCTTTTTCTAAGAAACTACTTATCCGTGTTTTAAAGAAACTGCTTATACAGTTCTCTGAGGTGATGTGTTGTTCATTTTTAAAAATCTTTTTTTTTCTTTTTCAGATTACATAGTCTTCATTGCTCTGTCTTTAGTTTACTGATGCTTTCCTGTCATTTCCATTCTACTATTAAACTCGTCCAATACTTTTTATTTAAAAAATCAGATATAATTTTCATTCCCATTTTTCCTCACTTTCATTTATCTCTCTTTCATTTCTCTGACTTCCAAAGTATTTCATTATCATTAAAAATATCATTTTTAATATTTTAATTTAAAAATATTAAAAGTATTTTTCATTTATCTATTTTGATTTCCTACCTTTACTTTATTGCAAGTATTTTTTCTCTTATCTCATTTAGCAAGGTTATACTGCTTTGAAGTCCTTGACTGAAAATTCCGACATCTGGCTCATTTTAGAGCTTGGTCATCCCTAGAGAATGATTCACATTTTTTTTGGTTCTTCATTTGTTGAGTAATTTTGAATCGTATACTAGATATTGCAAATGAAACATTATAAATACTGAATTCTTCTTTTTTAATTATACTTTAAGTTTTGGGGCACATGTGCAGAACGTGCAGGTTTGTTACATAGGTATACATGTGCCATGGTGGTTTGCTGCACCCATCAACCCATCATCTACATTAGGTATTTCTCCTAATGTAGATGATGCTATCTCTCCCCTAGCCCCTCATTCCCCGACAGGCCCCGGTGTGTGATGTTCCCCTCCCTGTGTCCCTGTGTTCTCATTGTTCAACTTCCACTTATGAGTGAGGACATGTGATGTTTGGTTTTCTGTTCCTGTCTTAGTTTGCTGAGAATGATGGTTTCTAGCTTCATCCATGTCCTTGCAAAGGACATGAACCCATCCTTTTTTATGGCTGCATAGTATTCCATGGTGTATATGTGCCACATTTTATTTATCCAGTCTATCGTTGGTGGGCATTTTGGTTGGTTCCAAGTCTTTGCTATTGTGAACAGTGCCACAATAAACATACATGTACATGTATAGACTGAATTCGATTATATTTCTTGCAGGAGGGTTGATGTTTTTGTTTTAGCTGACAATTAACTTGGTTTGACTCAAAGTGTAAACTCTTGCCTGTGATGGCTGGCAGCTTAAATCTTGTTTGGTTTTAGCTGCCATAGGGTACACCCAGAGACTTGGGCAGGGTTTTAAATAGAATTGGGGGCACCCTTTTCTGGACCTCTCTTTTCTGGGATTTTTTTCTTACTGGCCAGTGGCTATACTTGCCCAGTCTCTTGTATTCTGGTTCTTCTGGCTAGAAAAATGGTGGATTTTCTTTGGAGTTTTAGCTGCTTCATGTTGTACTACTATTGTGGTCTCACCTAAGGCTAAAACTACAAAAACTAGAAACTCACTCTGTACTGGTCCCTTCCTTCAACTTTTAATTTTCCTCCAAAATATGTCTGCTTTTGTTTATTTTCTGTGGCCTTCTGATGGTTTTTCTCCCCTCACATGTTCTCCAGAGTTTATAGTTGTTTACAGAAGGGTCAGTCTGTTAGCAGTTTAATTTACCATACCAGAAATGGAACTCTGAATGTATTAACTCTTTATACATATCTCAAACTGTTTGAAAGAATCTAAAACTCCTGAATTTATGCTATGGGACATCAACTTTATAGCATATTATGCAGTCACTAAAAACAATTTAGACCAAATAGCAACCAAGAAACATACTTATGATTAAGTAACATTTGTATGCTACCAAATCATGTATTCACTTTCATTGCAGCTGTGTAAAAATTCGTGAGTATATGTAAACAAGAATTGGAAGGAAACTTGGAAAAGAGTAAAAATATTTTTTATTTTAAACATAGTTCCTATTTTTCATCTTTTAAAAAAGCAGTTCTTTTATTTGTGCAATAAATTTCAATGCATTAAAAATAATTAACCAAGAAATAGGTAATCCCAGTTCACAGATTGCCTTTTTATTTTGTTGATTGTTTCCTTTGCTGCTCAGAAGCTTTTTTTGCTTGATGTAGTCTCACTTGTTTATTTTTTTTTATTTTTTTTATTATTATACTTTGAGTTCTAGGGTACATGTGCACAACGTGCAGGTGTCACTTGTTTATTTTTCCTTTTGTTCCCTGAACTTTTGGTGTCATATCCAAAAAATCATGGCAATGGTCAATGTCAAGAAGTTTTCCCCTTTGTTTTCTTCTAGGAATTTTATGGTTTCAAGTCTTACTTTTAAGTCTTTAATCCATTTTGAATTGATTTTTGGTAGGTGTAAGATAAGGTTTCAGTTTTGTTCTTTTGTATGTTGGTATTCAGTTCTCCCAACATCATTAATTAAAGAGGCTATCCTTTCCCCTTTGTGTATTCTTAGTGCCCTTGTTGAAAATTAGTTGACCTTGTATATTTGGCTTTATTTCTCTTTCATTGGTCTATGTGTCTATCTTTATTTCAGTACCATACAGTTTTGATTATCATAGCTTTATAATTATTCTTTTTAATGCTATTGTAAATGGGATCATTTTCTTGATTTTCTTTTTTGGGTAAGTAGTTGTTGATGTAAGGAAATGCTACTAATTTTTGTACAATGATCTTTGTATCCTGCTGTTTTACTGAATTCATTTATTAGTTCTTACAGTTTTTTTTTTTTTTTTTGGTGTGGAGTCTTTAAAGCTTTCTACGTATAGAATCATGTCATCTTTAAACAAGGATTTTATTTCTTCCTTTCTGATTTGGATGTCTTTCATTTCTTTTTCTTCTCTGATTGCTCTTAAAATTAGATTCAAATATTATAATGAATTTTGAACAGAAAAGGGAGATAAATTCTGATTCTGGGTGTTGAGTGAAGTCACTGTGCTGAGGCTTGCAGTAGAGGGGTGGAGAAGGAGACACCAGCCAGGTTTGGAAACCACATGCACTTTGTGGCTTGGGACTTGGAACACATCCCCTTTCCTCTGAGGCCAAGTCCTCTGCCCTTATGAAAAAATCTAACTTCCTATTTTAAAGACAAGTAGCTCAGAGCAACTCCAAAAGTCATAGACTTTAAATGGCCTCTACGAAACATGGTGGTAAGTTTGGGAAGTGAATCAGAAACAGATGAATTAAATTTTGCCTGAAATTACATAGAGATTTTAACAGACAGAGAAGAACATTCTTAAGAGAACAAGCATGTTTTGGCATTTCTTACTCAAATCCCAAACATTTGAGAGATGCCTTTGAATAATTTCGTTAAGAGAAAAAGCAAAACAAACAAAACAACCCTCTTGAGACTCAGAACTTAAAAAGTAGGCTGAATTATAATGTCTTTTCCATAGCTTATCTCCAACCACATTTTCCATATAGCAGAGTATGTTCCTGCTATAATACTACCTCAGCAGAGGTCAAAGGAAAAATCAGGGCCTGTATTCAAGATCTGTCCTCTGCCATTTGTCACCTCTGGGAATAAGGGAAGTTGTTTTAGTTGCACGAGCTTAGTTTTCTCATGTGTAAAATGGGCTATTACATCTTCTTTGCAGAGTTGTAGATAAGAGATAAAACCCACAATATCACTGTTTAAAATTTCCAATTCATAGTTAACCCTTGATAAGGCCCTGGAAATTATTATTACATTGTTAAATAAATCTGCTTATCCAATATGGGGTTTTTCCTTTTAACATGTAGTAGTAGTTATAAAACTGAAATTACTATTTAACTTATTGTTTGCATCAGAAGAAGAGAGAAGTTTAGGATTCAGCTACGGAATTGGCTAAATATGCTATTTTAAAATAATCAAAACTGGGTTCAAATTCTGCCTCTACTACATATTGACTATATGACATTGTTAAAGGAATTAACTTATCTGAGCCTCATTTTTTTTTTCATTTGTAAAATGGAAACAGTAGCAGCATTTACCTCTTAGTGTAGCTATGAAGAGGAAATGAAACAATGGATATAAGTTGCATGACATGGCACTTTCATGTAGTAACTGCTCATAAAATGGTAACTATCATCATTATCATCATCAATGGTATATTAGTGGCAAATATTCCCTCATTTCTTTACTCCTCCCTACCTTATATCCTAATCCACTTAAATACCAAAAATCACCATCTAAAATCACGGAAATATCCTGGATATTTAGCTTTTTCTTTATTCTCTTCTTAGGTCAACTCTACTTCATGTTACTCTTCAAATTTGCCCCCAGGAAGCATTTGCAGCTACATTTTTGCTGGAGAGACAGTGTCTAGCCATAGATTCATTTCAATTAAATTAATTACTATCCTAGAATTGCAGGGTTTTGATGTCATAGTGAATGATCACTGAATGAACCAATTTCGTGCTTCTTAACTTGAAACCTGGGATTCTTGGGCCGTGATTCTACAAAAGGAACAGATGACTCTAGGTACAAATTTACATTCTATATCTCCTTAAGGAGAAGTCTGTTGGAAGTGATTACAATACGTAAGTCCTGGAAGACACCTTGGAGGCAATCTTTTGACAGGTGTTTATCGATCACTGGCTCTGAGCCCTGTATTGTGCTAAATGCAAGGAATAAAAAGAAAAATGTCTAAAGTACAGTTAGGGAGCTCACAATGACCTTAGGGAGCTCATAATGCAATTAGAGTATTAAAGGCTGCTGAAATGCAAAATTTTCCCAAAGGAGTAATATCTTAAGAAGATATTAATTAACTTGTCCTAAGGAACACAGAAGAGAAAGATCTAGTAGTGTTTTCCATGAATTATCTCATTTAGTTTTTACAATTTCTTCTGACACATGCACTTTATTATCTTAATTTAACAGATAAAGAAACTGAGACCCAGAAAGTTTATATAATCTCTTCCACTAAAAAAGACCCAGATAGAAATGATCCTTCTATTTTACAGAAAAAAAAGCAGAACAAGCTTTTCCACTTTGTCTACCTGTAAAATGGGTTAATAACTACTATCAAGCAAGGAACAAAAGAGACAAAGTGAGATCCTCTATAAGAAATGTATTTTTGGCTGGGAGTGGGGGCTCATGCCTGGAATCCCAGCACTTTGGGAGGCCGAGGCGGGTGAATCACGAGGTCAGGAGTTTGAGACCAGTCTGGTCAACATGGTGAAACCCTGTCTCTACTAAAAATAAAAAGTTAGCCAGGCGCGGTGCTGGGTGTCTGTAATCCCAGCTACTCGGGACGCTGAGGCAGGAGAATTGCTTGAACCCAGGAGGCAGAGGTTGCAGTGAGCAGAGATCACATCATTGCACTCCAGCCAGGACGACAGAGCAAGACTCTGTCTAAAAAAAAAAAAAAAAAAGAAATACATTTTTTTCTGTGACTGAAATCCTAAAAAAAGTTACAGTTTATACTCAGTTCTAATTGCTAAGCTCTTTCCTCTTCCTGTAGCAACTTCCCTAAATCAAGTTGGCTTGTAAAAGAGTACTCTGAATGTAGTAAAACATCATCTCACTTCACATAAAACACCATCCAGGCTACGTGCAGATCATTTTTCCAATAATGTTTTGTGACAAAAATCAACAAGTTTCTTGTTGGAACATCTTGGTCATTAAAAATACATTAACAGCTCATTATTCAAGACACTGTACTAATTCTACTCATTTCCTGTTGAAGCTTATTAAATACTAAGAGCCTAATCAACCAGAAGTAGGGTTCAGTGGCCACAAAGAGTATGCTCCATTAAAGAAAAAAAAAAAGACTTATGACCAAAATAGTAATTATAATACATTGTATTTATCTGGCACTGAGCTCCTCTAATAGGCTGAATAGCTTTGACATTCATACAGAAAAAGGTTGAGGATGCAATTCATTGAAAAGTAAAATTAAAGAAGGGTGTGTGAATGTGTTTACAGAGACAAGCAATGAAGTCTTTAGGGCTTTTCAGAATTCTTCAGAAAAGAAAGACTGCTAAAAGTACTTGTGCAATGGATTTTTTAAAAGCTATTTTAATATCTACATATCTAGATTATAAGAACCAATTCTGAGCCACCTTATAACCAGATTTCTCCACTCTACTAATTAGCTGGGCATTCTTAACATTTTGTTTGACCTCTAAGTTTGACTATCTGGTTTGAAGTGTCATTCTCTGGGATTCAGTAAAATCATAGTAAAATAATATATCATACTTTGAGTGGGTTGTACTAAGACTTAAGATTAATGTATATGGAATATAGGCACATAGTAGACCCTCCATAAATGTTGGTATTACTGTTTTTACTCTGCTAAGTGAGGATTTTTAAGGGCAAAGGTTGTATCATATTCAACTTTGCATCCTTAGCACTAGCACTGTGTTTGGCATACAGTGGGTATTCAGGATTTGTTTGTTGCACTTAAACTAAAGTCTCAAATCTGGATCTTTAAGATTTCTCTAAGCATCATGGCATCTTGTTCTCTGTGGATGCCCAATAAATATTTGCTTTTGACTAATCAATAAGAATATGTTGATTATTAGTTAGACACTGAGTTCTGTTTTCATGAATGAGCTTATACTTGATTTGGGAAAAGCAAGGTTTATACATATGAAATAAAGGGAGAACAATGCTTACTATAGATTTTCATTTTTTTCCCCCTGCTCAACATCCATTTCCTCTTCTTCTGGCAACAGACCGTGGATTTCCTTGGTGGAATCACCACTCCCACACTCCATGCTCTTAGGAGCTCTTCAGTGTTTTCCAGAAGATACGTAGTATTAAAAGAACCCAACACTATAATCGTCTCTGCCTTGTGGCCATGTGCAATAGCCCAGGTAGTCATGTGACCCAGCCCTGAGCAACTGGAACATCCCATATCTGTGGCTACAGTAGTGATTGGTTCACAGATGAGGACGATGTCATCAGAAACGTGTCAAAAATGCGTTTTCTGAACTTCGCTCTTATGAAAGTTACAAATTACTCTGATAAGCTCAAAGGATATATTATCGGCAGACTATAGCAGGAGAGAGGTGGCTATGGGATGTTCAGAGACTTTAACTTTTTGAGGGGCTCCAATTCCTCTTGGAAGATGCTCTTAGGTTGGCGGTGATGACATTGTCCCTGTCAGGCAAAAGCTGCTATCAGCTTTCAGGAAGCTCCCTGTGAGACATCATACTATAAAACTTCAGCATTATGGTTGCAAAAACTGACTTTAGCAAGTCTTCTCAGTGTCTTAGTTTGCCATTAGCACCATCATGCTACATTATCCACAAATCATACAATAAAAACCAAGTGTCCTTATACTGGCACTTTAACCATTGGATGATGACAGTTATCTCCCGGGTCCAGGAGGAGGTGAACACAGTGGGCTAACAGACACATGAGCCAGTCTGAGCCAATGAGACTCTTCCTATGTGGGAATTCTGTGGAACTGCTGGGAAAGAGAGAATCTGCTTCCAGCTGGGGCTGTTAAGATGACAAAATGCTACGTGGAGCTTCCTGAAGCCATCTTGCCATCCCAAGGTGGAGACCCTGCCTAAGAAACAGAGAGGTGGAAAAAATAGTGAGGCTGTCATCCTAGCTCCAGGATCCAGTCATGCCTGAAGTGAGATCTACTCCTGGACTTTTCAGTTTTGCAACTAACAAAAAATTCCTTTTTCTTATTGCTTAAGACAATTTAAATTGTAAATTGTCACTTGCAAGATACAACACAAACAAGTGCATGACTCAGATTACAAATGTGGTGATTTGGGTGAACAAAGCAGAAATTATGCCTAGAGTAACTGGGATAACTTCTTCAAAAGCACATAGACTGGAGACTGGTCTTTGAAGGTGAGGGAGCATTTGCGTAAGTACAAAAGGGAGGACCCCACGTGCACGACAAATTAATAAAAACAACATGCAAGAGGATAAGTGAAGAAAGGGAATATGGAAGTGGTCTGGTGTGATGGAAAGGGTGCTGTTCAGATAGTCAGAGTTCTAGTCCTTGTTCTGCCACCATCCACATGACCGTGTGTGGAAAGACCGCTCTTCCGTTTTGGAACTGTTTCTCCTCATATCCATGCACAGAATTAGACTTGCACTGTCTCTAAGACTTTCTCTAATGCGACCTTCAGTGAGCCTATGGAATCTTGAAAGGCTGCTCATAGTCCTGTATATTTAAACATCTCCAGAGTTACTTGTCGCCTTTGGAATATAGATTCTCTTTGGTTTTCTGCCTTCCCCTCTACCCCCCACCCGCCATTTCTTATTCACTTGGCAAAGAGTAATCTTTTCCCATCATATTCTGAATGGAATGGAAATGGACAAGCTACATTTACTGAAAAGCTGTGACTTTAAAGCTGTGAAAGCATTTGATTGTGCCCCAAAAAGACTCATTCTGAGTGAGAGTGATGAAAGCGGTGGGAAGGGGCCGCCTGGTTAATTACGAGTCTGTGCAGATGAAAGAGCAAACGAGGAACTTTCAGGCACTTTGCTCTTTCTTAGCCATCTTTCACTGCCCTATTCCCTTTCAGTGGAAAAGGCTTTGGCGCCCAGGTCTAAATTAAGAACCAAGAGCACTGTATGCACATCAGGTACTGAACTAGGGCTCTCACTGTGCAGCCTGTAGCATTTGCTGCAGTAGTGTCACGTGTCCCCAAAAGAAATATTTTTAGGTTCACAATCCAATGAAGACCAGACACCAAATCTCATCTGGGTTCATGTCCTCAGTTAGAATGTGTTTTGGGTTAAAACCATCACAGAAAAACTTGTGAAACTGATTTGAAATCTTCAGATTGGGCTTAAATGGGAGACTTACTCAGACATATATCCCCAAATTCTGAATTCCCACATCATCATCTAATACTACCACGCAAATATATTCATCTATTTACTGTTTGTCACCACCTTGAAGGTAGAAACTTTATCATATTTACCACAGTATACACAAGCCTGGCATAGAGTAATTGATCAATAAATGTTTACTGAATGAGTGAATGAACAAATGTTAAATAATGAGGGATTTATGTGAGCTCTTTTATTGAACCAGGAACATAAATAGGTGTCTATCAGAGTTTTTGATCAGCATGAGAAAACCATAGATACTACACAGAACTGATATAATTTTAAACCCCAAACAGACATCTAACATTGTATATACCTTCACTGAAAATAAATGTGCAGAACTGATCTCACTTTTGGAAATACTGACAATAGTTCATGATCTTATGGGTTCATTAAACCCAGTTTCAGTATCTTTGATCCTTTTAACCTCTATATTTTGGATGTAAGGTACGGAAAAAGGTTTGTTTTCTTAGCCAATGCCTGAGACTACCATTTAGAGAGAGTGCTGTGTGTTGAGACAATGTTTGTTTGGAAAAGCCTGCTTGGGCAGGTGAGTCCTTGTAGTTCATGAGTGTTGGCCAACCTCAGGGCCTCTGAAAAAGGGCCAATGCTGCTGCTCTGAAGACGTTTTTGGGGGCTTGGGAGAAGGAGGGAAAAGGGAGAAGAGTTGAGAGAGCCAGGCAGATGGGGTGGGGTGAGGGTGAGGCTGAACTGTGTGCTGCAATTCCTCCCATGAACTCTCAAATTGTTTTTAAAGTCACTAAGCCCATGGACTCCCTGTCGCACTTTTCCTTTTTGTTTTTCAGATGCATAGGCCTGAGTTTCTTATCTGGGAATGCTGCTGTGGAATGGATAGGGGCAGTTCTGTACTTGCAGATCCGACGTCAAAGATGCCCAGGATAAGGCACATCCTTGAAGTTTAGAGAAATTATGGTCTGCCACAGGCAGCGGATGAGATGATGTCTGAATGAAGGTTATTTAGATATCTGAGGGATGGGAGGCTTCGGCTGACACTAGGGTTGCATGCTGATGAGGAAGCTATGGCAACAGGACATTGGTAACAACAAATAAAAACAAATGCCTCACAACAAAACAAAAAAGATTTGGGTTCTAGGCCAAATGCCCTGTAATTGAGATTGAATTCCAGCTGTCATATCAGTTCCATGGCCCTAAGCAAGACAAAAGCCCCTGAGCCTCCATTTCTTCAGTCCCCATTCTCACACAGGAGGATATTTGTGAGCTCTTAACACAGAGCTCAGCAAGTATTGTCATTATTTTGAGGTTAAGAATTTGGGGCTTTTTTGCCCAAAGCCCCTAGACCAGAGAGTGCCAAAGCCAGGACTAGGACCTGACCTTCCTGCCAGCCCATTGGCAGCCCTTTCCCCAGATGCTGAAGCTCCGTCACTGTTTTCCAGGTAACAACATAGATAGAGGCACCAGCTTTGGGTTTTGTAAAAGCCCAGCTGCTACTTGATAAAAAACATCCTGCCCAATGTGGAGTTATAAAATCCAGGACTTGATGACTATTTTAAATAATAGCAGTGAATTATGACTTCCTTTGTATTTATTAGGACAACACTATAAATGAGAAATTGTTGTGATGTCCTTGGGAAGATGCAGAATTTAATGCCTTGGGAATCCCATTGTATTCTCCCATTCGGGCTCCCTTTGCTGAGGAGGAATCACATTTTTCATCTGACATCTAACATGACATTTATAGTTCTGTTGAAGTTGTTTGCAGTGTTGATGCGTTGCGGGCTAGAGTTGTCTGAGCCTGGAGCTTTAGCAAGGCAGTGAAGCAGGGACTCTGGCTGCACAGGGAGCCCAGTTATTTGGGGTCAAGAACCAACTGAGTTTTTCAAATGGTCGTAGAAGGGCCATTTCCCATCTTGGGGCCTCCAAGTTCATAAAAGCAAAGAGTTTAAAGGTTGGGCTTAGACAAATTTCAAAGGTCCTGCCAGCTGGGGCATTATATTATTCTAATAATTGAAGCCTATTTTATAGCTGATCAAAAGGGAAGTAGGACCTTCACTGACATATGCTTTGCTTGCTTTCTGTGTAAGACTTCCTTATGTCTGCATGCTGACTGCACAGTAGGCAGCTTTCCATTTTCCAGGTGAAATTTGAGTCAGTTGAGCTCTCAGTTAACAACTTAAAATTGTCAGCTTTGTCTGGTCACCCAGGATTCTCCCCCTCATTCTGTCCTCCACCCCTGAGATCTGCCTGGGCCTGTCCACATCAGATTCAGACTTACATGGAAGTCACATTAGGTCTTCTTTGAAGATGATAGACTTTTTAGGGTCTCAATGAGGAAAATGCTGGACGTCGTGTACAAAAACTTGTACATGTTCTAGATTATGTCATCCTTCTCCCAAGAAGACTTTATTTTATTCTGGCCAGTAGTTACAGTGGGGACAGATAAAGCTTACCCAACCAGTGACTGAGATGGTTCTAAGCTGGGAGTTACTGAGGACTGGTCTATTTCCAGTTTCTCTTTATTCTTGGTCTTAACTGGAAGTTTGGCGTGTTTTCCAGGGCCCCTCCTTCTTAGCATCTGTGAACTCCCTCCAAATTTTGTCTCTCCTGCTCTGTGAGGGTTTTTTTTTTAGCCCCTATGCAGATGCCCTCCACTTGGTTTCTTGGCCTCTCATTCTCACCCAGTTTAAGATTCAACAAATGCCTTAAGGTAGAAAGTGGAGCAAAATGCCAGGCTCTCTTCTCTCTGAGTCCCTTTTCTCTGAGATCTTGTGTCCTCAAGTCCTGGCTGCCTTGATTGTTCTCTGATGCGGTTAAACAGACTCTTTTTTGGTATTTTACTTTAATCCAACATTTATACTTGTTTTCAGTGGGATGATGGTCTGAATTAAGCTACTTCATCCTAGTCAGAAACAAAAGTTATGGAATGGCTTAATTTAAATCATGACCTTCAAGACGTGATTCCTGTATGCTATGGTAGAAGAACCTCAGACATATGAAACCTAGCTTGAATACCAGCACTGACTTTCATGAATTCATTCAACAAATATTTATTGCATGCCAGCAATATTCTAAGCACTTTGTACTCAGCACCGGGGATACAATGGTGAACCACACATGAGGTCCTCCTTCTCATAACATCTCCTTGGGAAGTTGTATAGGGCACCCTTGACATAAGTGATGCCATCTTAGAAAAAGACTTGATTTTTACATTTCAAAGGGCATTATGTCAACAGGGACAAGATGCTCACTTAATCAATAGAGACAACATCCAACCAGTTAAGGGCATACCCCTTTACTATGAGTTCTCACCAGAGGACTCAAGGGCCTTAAAATTAGCAGGACTTCATCAGCTCAAGATGGTTGTCTTGACAGACCCCATTTGGCTGTCACTCATGATTGGCACCTGGAATTTGCTGCAGAAGGCTCTGGCCAAATCAAGGACTCTTCCTTGCAATACACTGACGACTGTCAGGATCAGACCAGGACACTCTCCTTGTCCATGTCACTCTCCTTGGACTGCTTCGTAAACCCCCCCTTTTTTTTCCTATTCCTGTTTTCCCTTCATGTTAAATATCCCTCTGTTTGGTGTGAAATATTAATTTCCAACATTTATATATTGATTAATTATACTACTACGTATGGTTTGCAATATTGATTGACCTGTGGAATGGTTTGAGTCTGTGTGCCCACAGCTCTAATACTGAGTGAAGTGGTAGTGTTAAGGAGAATTGCCTCCTTGGGAACTCCATGTAGCTCGTGGCTTTTATGATTGAGATCAATAAAAGTCTGACCTTGGCTGGGTGCGGTGGCTCACGCCTGTAATTCTAGCACTTTGGGAGGCCGAGGCAGGTGTATCACTTGAGGCCAGGAGATCAAGACCAGCCTGGCCAACGTGGTACAACCTCGTCTCTACAAAAATGCCAAAATTAGCCAGGCATAATGATGGTGCCTGTAATCCCGGATACTTGGGAGGCTGAGGCAGGAGAATCACTTGAACCCGGGAGGCGGAGGTTTTGGTAAGCCGAGGTCACACCACTGCACTCCAGCCTGGATGATAGAGTGAGACTCCATCTCCAAAAAAACCCAAAAACAAAACAAAACAAAAAAAACTGACCTTGTGGAAAGACACAAATATGTATGGACCTGGTTATGTCTGACCTTGTGCCACTCATGACAGAAGTCTTTATAGTAAATAATTTTTTGATATCAAACTATCATCAGGTCTTTGAAGAAAAAAGAACATGGTGCCCAGTCAGAGAATAACAAGGTAGAAATCACTTAGAGTGTGGTTTTGGCCAGGAAAGGCCTCTTCGAGGAATCATTGAGGTTGAGAGCTGAAGGCTACACTGGAGTTAGCTGAGGGAAAATATGGGTGGAAGGTGGATGGAGAAGCATTCCAGGCATAAGAACCAGCATGTGTAAAGATCATGAGGTAGCCAGGAGCTTGATCCATCCAGCCTGAATAACCAAAAGTAAGTGAGTGTGGATGAAGCACATAAGTCAGTGATAAAATGAGGTAGGGTTGGCATAGAGACTAGGATTGCTAGCCTTGGCAAAGAGTTTCGGTTTCATCCCAAGAGGACAGGGGAGCCTTTGGAAGGTTTTTAAGCAGGGGGAGTAATGCGATCTGATTTATTTGATGAAGATTACCTTGGCGTTTGTAAGAGAATGGATCCACGCTGGGCTAGGCCAAGAGTCAGGGAAGCCTGATTCAACATGTTTGTGCTGACCTAGCTGAGAGATGATGGGAGCTCAGACCATGCGGACCATGACGGTGGCGATGGAGATGGAAAGAGGTGATGTATTTGAGACATACCAAGAAGGAAAAGCATCAGTAGGATTTGGCCATGGATTAGATTGAGGAATAAGAGAGCAAGGAATCAATAATAACTCCCAGGTTTCTGGCTTGAATAACTGAGTGGCTGTGTGTGTGTCCAGAGTTATTGCATTAGTTTGCTAGGGCTGCCATAACAAAGTACCACATACTGGTGGCTTAAACCACAGAACTTTATTATCTCCCAGTTCTAGAGGCTGGATCAAGGTGCTGGCAGAGTTGGCTCCCTCTGAGGGCTGTGTTGAAGAATCTGTTCCAGGCCTCTCCCTAGCTTCTAGTGATTTGCTGGCAATCCTGATGTTCCTAGGCTTGTAGTCACATCACCCCCAACGTCTGTCTTCATCTTCACATGGCATTCTCCCTTGGGCACCCCTCTGTGTCCAAATTTCCTCTTTTTATAATGACACCAGTTATAATGGATTAGGGCCTACCCTCATTACCTCATATTACTTAACCCAATCATGCCTGCAATGATCCTATTTACAACTCAGGTCACATTCTGTGGTTCTGGGGGGTTAAGACTTCAGCAGATGGGCTTCAGAAGATACAATGCAATCCTGAATACCCTCAGTTTTTTTCACCTGCAGATTGGGAACAAAAATACTTCACAGGGAAGTTAGGAAGAATAAACAAGGAGATGAATATATTTAACATGCCAAGGACAGTATTTGGTACATAAGAGAATTCAGGAATTGTTGGTCCCTTTCTGCCCTGTTGCCTAACCTAGAGAGAATGGAGAACTTCAGATTAGAAGGGAGAATCCATTAGGGAAGCCTGTGGGGGCACCTGCGGTCTCAGGGTGTCCCTGAGATCATCCAGCTCTAAAGGAGCATGATGCTCCAGGGGTGGGCTGGGCCAAGAGTTGGAAGAATGATTAAATTGTACCAGCCAGGGAAATAATACTGGCCTGGGAGTTGGGACCCCTGAGTTCTAATAACTGAATGAGTAACCTTGGGCAAATGCCTGCCCCTTCTGGTCCTGAGATTTCCATTACAAGTATCAAGTCATTCTTTTTGGCTAAACACATGTTGAATGGCTAAATTGTAGAGCCTCTAATGGGTGCCAGGCCCTGTGCTGCGAGGTGTATATCCACACTTTAATTTAATCCTGTCATTAGTCCTACGAAATTTCATAGATGGGGAGACTGGGCCTTAGAGAGGATTCAGTCATTTGTCTAAGACCACACAGGAAGTAGTGGATTAATATCAGGTCTATTCTCCCTTACAATCTAGGTTCCAAACTATGATGCAGCCCAACTTCCCTGTTCCCTGGCTTCAGTATTCTAGTGCCCCAAACATCTCCTGGGACATGCTCACAGCTCCTTCTTGGCCTCTGGGGCTCCATTGTTGAGTGTCGGTGCTGGCACAGCACAGTCATGTAAGGGAGAACCCCACACCTGGCTGCTGCACTGGGGCCCGCTCGATTTCCCAGTCTTACCCGGGAAGCCCATTCAGCGTGAAAGGAGCAATTAGAAGCTGCAATCAGTGGCATATGAATCAGAGATTCTTTCCTTTTAAATATTTTGACTCACTTGCCATTTATTTGAGCTCTAATCTATACTTATGTCTCTGTTTTTCTGAAAGGGATTTCAGAAGGAATGGGAAGTGGGAGAGGAGATGGAAGCTTTTCTTTTCTGGACAATTAGCAAGGATTGTTTACTGGAGGTTGATTTTACCATTGGGTAATTGTGTAGCCCCTGCCCCAGCCCCGCCTTCTTGTTGTTGCCCCTAATAACATTAATTATGATTTTAGCTGCCGATATTTGGGCAGCCCCCTGTAACAATGAGGAATTTTGTGATGATTCTGAGGCAGCAACCATGGCAGTGCAGTTTCAATATTAGAACCTGAAAGTTGCCAGCATGGGGTCCCTAATATAAATGTGACTTTCATGGGTGTGGAACCCTCATTATGCTACTTTCCAATAGGGGGAAAGGAACCATAAACATAACAGGAAGGGAGGAAAGGTACAAAGGACAGCAGGAAAGGGGTAACCCCTTGGGTCTGACCTAGGGAGAATACACCCACAATCTCAGAATTGCCTTCTTAAAATCAATAATCACAATGTTTTGTGTTTGCTATAAGGTAAGTACTGTCATCATCCCATTTCATAGATTGAAAAAATGAGGCTCAGTGACATTACATAATATGTCCCAACTCACTCCTTGGTAGATAGCAGATCTGGGGTTCAATCTCAAGCTGTCTGTAGCTAATCTTAAACTCTACAGCCAGAGCTCATATACACTTGATCACTATATTTACAAGCTCAGATTTGCAGAGGAAAGCCTGCTAAGGCCACAGAAAAGCTGATTAGCATCTTGGGTAAACAGCCCTGCCCCTGCCTTAATAATCCTAATCACAACCACAGCCGTGTATCTAGGGCTTATGATGAACCACCTCTGTACTTAATAAATACTGCAATACATTCTTTCATTTAATTCCCACTGTGTTCCTAATGAAGTGGGTACTATTTTATAGGTGAAAACATTCAGATTCAGAAATAAGAAGTGATGTGCTTGGGCCATGCTGTTAGCAAGAGGTAAGGCCAGGATTCAAAGATGTATTTTATTTCATTTTTATTATTGCGCTTAACATCAGTGACTTGGAAATTTCTTTGTCAGCTGGAGATTTAAGGTGAGGGCATTTTCACAAATCTCAAAATGACATTCCTGTTAGAAAGCTTTTGCAGGCTTCTTTGTAGGAATATGTTTCAAGGAGTGGGTTGCTCTTTAGTATCTTAAATCCTATGGCCCTGATTATCATATACTTCCTGGCAGGTGCAGAGCTTTTGCTAACTCTAATTTTCTTCCTTTCTGGGTTCAGCGCACACCATTCTGTCCTCATTTCCTGTAAGGGATTGTTAATCCAGCATGACTTAAATGGAGCCTTTTTCTGCACCCTCCTCTGCTCCTCTGACCCGGGCCCTTGTTTCTTTTAAACAACCCTCTTTACACACCAAACTGTCATCCGATCCCCTTCCTCCTTCCTTCTCTAACTCTCACTTATGCTTTCCACACCAACAACCCTAGTGTCCACTTTTACCCCTGAATTTAGTGGTGCTTCAGAAAGAAGCTCCTGGTCCCTTGAAATCATAGTTGGATTATTTCATTCATGCCTGGAGAGGGTCTCCCATCCCCCTTCAAAGAAGCAGAACAATGTAGAAAAGAAAAATGGCTGAACACCCTGCACGATTATGGATAAAGGGAAAAGTCAGTAAAATCCTTTCCTGATATACACTCCAGGTAAAACCTGGAGTAAAAGAAAGCAGCAGAGTGTGGGATTCGGGGTAATGGAATTTTCCAGATACTTAAGACTTAATCTTTCTACAGTGTATGAGTCCTCTTTCTTGTATCTGTAAGAGTAGCACTACAGCCATAATGACTATTTCTTGATTGAAGGTTTTGCATAGTTGCATAGTCATCGTTCTGGGCAGGCATGGGCCTCCACGGTGGCGGAGGCAGACCCAAGGCTGGGATTTGCCTCCCCTCTGAGATGTGCCACATCCAAAAAGTTTTGTCTTCTTTTTTCATTTCTGGCACCTGAAGGTTCTCTCTTGATTTTTCAATAAGGCCAACAAATTTTCTTAAAAATTAAAAACAATATCAGTCTGACATAATGTTGAAAGGGCAGGGCTTCCACCCCAGTTCACACTGCTCTCTTGACTAGATGTGGCTCCTGTGTCTCTATTTAGTGCTGGGCCATCAGGGTGTTAATAAAGGTGGAGGGCTCTCCTATTTTAGAGAATTTGTCCAATACCCATTTAACTAAAGTGAGCAAGAAGAAGTAATGTAGGTGATATGTATACAATGGAATACTATGCAACCGTAAAAAGGAATGAATTAACAGCATTTGCAGTGACCTAGATAAGACTGGAGACTGTTATTCTAAGTGAAGTAACTCAGGAATGGAAAACCAAATATTGTATGTTCTCACTTATATGTGGGAGCTAAGATAAGAGGACATAAAGGCATAAAAATAATGCAATGGACTTTGGGGACTTGTGGGGAAGAGTGGGAGGGGGGCGACGGATAGCAGACTACAAATATGGTGCAGTGTATACTGCTTGGGCAATGGGTACACCAAAATCTCACAAATCACAACTAAATAACTTACTCATGTAACCAAATACCACCTCTACCCCAATAACTTATGGAAAAATAAAAAAAATTTTCTCATTAAAAAAAAAGTAAGGTAGGTGCTTAACTTATTAAGTGCTTAGTACTCATATCTTGTAATCCTTATAACAAACCTGAAATATGGACATTTGTTTTCCACATCTTACAGCCTGGGGAAACCAAGGCTCACAGAGGTTCCCAAAGTAAGTTGTCCAAAGTCAGCAAGGTAGCAACTAAGAACTTAGGATTCTTTACCTTCCATATATTTGCTCTTCCTACTAGCCCACATTGGCTAGGATGCAGTTCAAATCTGGAAAACTCATCCTTCCAACTTGTAGCAGTCACTCTTTTTTCAGGTGGTGGCTTGAGCAAGTGTGGGCCGTTGGGTGCCTGGCAAAGACACATTTTGGAGGCCTCATCCTCCTTCAAGATCTGATGGCACCAACACTGTCATTGGCCCTAATCTAATGCATCACTCCATTTCTTGAGCTCTTCCACCTGCCCGCCTTCCTCCCCAGCAAACAGACTTTCCTGCAATAAGGTCAACCTGGGAGCAGTTTTCTTATCATCTCAGATGGGAGATCACTTCCCAAACCACAATGTCTGGTTATTCAACTTAGCCAAATCTGATAACATTTCTGAACTTAATTTACCTATCTGTATATAGAGATTAATAATCCCTCACTTTAGTTAACAGTGTCCAAGCATGTTGCCATTACCATGGTTTTATTTTTTTCTCCAGGAAGTTAAATTAATTTTTAAAAAACAGCTCAGAGTTATTGAGCACTTTTTATGTGCCAAGAACCAAATCTCTTTATATTCATGTTGTGGTTTATTCTCACAACAGCTTTATGGAGTAGGTATGTCATTATTCACATTTTAAGGATGAGGAAACCAAGATGAAGTAACTCATCCAAGAAGTAAAGGGACCTCTCTGAATGAAGAGCTCAAATCCACAAGTTCTACCCTCTGATACAGGGGAATAAAGTATTCCTTCCATTGTTCAGGGAAGAGGACAAAGGCAGGGGGGCCCAGAGGCATGGCCAAGTTAACACATCAGCAGAATGAGGATAAGAAACAGGGTGGGCTTTACTTTAAGGATGGGGCTTTTATGATACAATCTTACATCTCTGTTAAAACTCATAAGAATGTGGAGACTCAGAAATGCAGTTCTGGTGACTCCATGAAACAAACTGTATTTGGATGACGCCCCACTCCCCAGAGAGGTCTAAGGCTGCCCAAGGTCTTTCTTCAAGCAGTCCTTTCTCCTGTTGTCCCTGCTCCTTAGGTGAGTCTGCTGGCTCTGTGCCCACACCCAGGTCTGGGGTTTATAGCCTGGGCTGCCCTCACACCCCTGGGGAGTCCTCCCATAGCCTCCTGACCCTGAATGGTGGCCCGAGGCTCCATGGACCTGTCTTTTTCAAGAGGCAGTGCTCCCTGCCAAGAAGGTGTCTGCTTTGGGCGGGAGGGGAATGAGTACAGAGACAACTTGGTTCTGTGCCCTGATCTTGGTTAGGAGAGGTCTTCAGGGGAGTTTGAGTCCCAGTGACCAGCCCCAGCAGCTTTCAGGAATTTTAGATTCTTGACTTGGCCCCAAATAACCCCCTGCTGGATCTGCTGGTGTCTCCACTGCCAAAAAGCCTAAGGAGGACATGGAAGCCTCCCCCACAGAGACCTCCCGCCCTCAGCCCTCTTGGATGTGCACACTGGAGCCTCCTTACAGGGACATGACCTTCAGACGGCGTGCCTCACTCGGGAAGGTCGACTGAGGCTGGAAGGGCAGCTCGGGGAAAACAATATCAAACTCTCAAGAGTTGATGGTTCTATTTTATACTTCAACTTTCACCCCCTTTCCTTCCTTTAACTTCTTAGTTCTTTTCTCTTCTGTCACATGAAAGAACCGGTAAATTCTGGGTTCAAATACCAGCTCCCTTACAATCATCTTTGTGACTGTTGGAAAACTGCATAACCTCTCCCTGCCTTGGCATTTTTAAACCTGTAAATTAGGGATGATAAAATCTTTGCAGTTTTTAAGAACCACAGATAGAGTATACCAAATGCCAAATATTTAATAAACAGCAACAATGATAATAATATTTTAGTATACTACCACATGGCATGGTAAAGAAAAATTAGCTAAAGGTATTTTATTTTATCTCTAAAAATGCCGTGGACCAAGACATTTAGGAATAGGTCTTTAATCAAGGTTCAAGAGACTTAAGAATAAAAATATAGGCATCTCAGCTGTAGAAAAATGTTGCAGAGGTTGCATAAGAATCAATCCCACAGTCATGTCTCTGAGTGTCAAGATCTCTCTGTTACTCTGATCTTTCTGTCTCTCTAGGTCCCCATATACATGTCCTTGTCTCCTTTTACCTGTCACTGGACAGCATACACACACTCAGAGACTGCTCCTGCCTTGGGCCCTTCAACCCCGAAGAGAGCAGAAAAATGGATTGTAAGTTGATTGGCCAAACACATGGGAAAGCAAGGAAACTGCTATGATGACGGCTGGGCTTGGGGCCCCTGTCAGCAGAAGACTCTATTGGCTGATGAAGCTGATGGCAGGGCCATGTTGGAGGTACACCAGTTCCTAGGGAAGGCTGATGGCAACAGTTCCTGGCAGGTATTTTACTGTCTCAGACTAGAGCCTATCCACATAGCACTAGGCCTTCTGCTCTCCCACTAAGTGATTCTCTGTGTGTCACATGCTAGCAATAGACAACCGGATCCTAAAACAGGGACATCAGAAGCTTAGCTCTGCAAACTGAGGGACTTTACGCGGTCAGAGAGGAGGGTGATAACACATCAAATATCCAATGCAGGAGACGACAAATAGGCTGCATGCTCCACACAATCAAGGCTAATTATTTGAGCATGCTTCTAGATTGGGAATGGAGGTTAAAAAAAAAAAATGAAAAAGTAAAGAAAAAAAAAAGCAAGCTTCTTATCTGAAATTGCAATCCTACCCCTGAAGAAGCACACATCTGGAATTCATTCCCTCAGGCAGTGAGCCGTAGACCAGCTCTGTACCAGGACCCGGCCCAGCTACCACGCGCTAGTGACTGAGCGCAGGCTGTGCTTTGCAAGGGGTTGATAGAATGTTTCTTGGACAAATATTCCTGCCAAAGTTAGTTTTTGAGCCATGGCTCGTAAATATACAGTATTCCAGGGAAAAAGTACAGAATGTCCTCCTGGGGTTGACAAGCAAATAGTTTCATAAATAACCCTTTTGACACGTGTAAGATGTTAACATTTCTGAGGTTTTGGGCAGGGGCAAATGTGGATTTAATTGCTCGATTCAGTCTGGAGCCACAACTGGACTTGGATGTTATTTCTTGGGGGCCCATAGAAACGGTTTTTTTGGCTTGCGAGCCCTTGTCCTGCTTGTCAGCCCTGAGGACAAAGGCTTCCTCTTGGAAGATTCTGGGCCAGTGCAGGGTACCGCACAGGTGAATCCAACCAGACCAGCAATCAAGGAGACTGGCAAGGGACATCCGATAGATACAATCCTTACTCAGCAGGAGGGCAGGGCTGAGCCACAATATTGACTGTTTTAGAGGCACCGACAGTGCCCAGCCTGGGGACTGTTTTCGTAAGAGGGAGAAAGTTCCAAAGAAACCTCCTATTTTGATAGTTTTTTTTTTTTTCTTAACAGTAAATTTTGGGCAGACCCTGAATGGGCTAGATCAAATACTATGTCTATAGGGATTTTAGTCAAAAGCCCAACTGCATCTTTAATCAGTTACTGGGACAGATTGGGGTTTGTCAAAAATGTGTTTCACACTGACCCTGTCATATTTCTAGAATTCTACCTTTGAAACGCATTGAGGTCCAACCTATTCACATGTAGAGTGTTATCTGGGCAAAAGAGATGAAGACATTACATTCTTGAGATCCCTGATAATCATTTATACGGTGCTTTAAAGTTTTCCTAAGCCCTCCCACATCTACAACTGCAAATGAACCCTAGAATAACACTGTGGCACCTGGTCAATAGGGCAGCTGTCACCATTCCCATTTTACAGGTGGGAAGCAGAAGTCAGGTGAGAGGAAGATAATTGGCTAAGCCTTCCTGGTAGTAAATGGAAGAACAAGGATTTGAATTTGGGCCCCTGGCCTTTTGAAGCTATGTCAACAAAAGGCTTGGTTTATCAGACAGGCTAGGAAAGCAGAGAACAGGACCTGGAGGAAAAGAGATCTGGGATAAGAAGATTTTGAGGCAGGAACAATGAAAACAATGAGAAGAGGGCTCTGAGCATTTTGGGGACCCTGTTCCGATGGGAGGCCAACAGCATCTGATTTTTATTATGCCTTAACCAGGCGTCGGGACGATAACCAGCCACACCTGTCCTCACATGCTACCTTCCTGGGGCTGGAGCTGGTGGCAGATGCAATGTCACCATGATGTTCCCAGGTGTGAGAAGAGCCCTTGCAGGTCTCAATTACAATACATTGACAGACAGCACGGCAGCCTGATTCTGAAGATGGTTCCAAATTCACCTGTGAAGACAGGAATGTAAAAAAATTTAAAAACAGGATAAGAAGTCTCTCCACTCTCTCATTTACTAGGTATATTGTATTTCTGTAGATTAACTTAAAAGGTCTAAATCTGCCTTCAGTGAAAGTTAAGATAAAAATAATGGTAATAACTGCTGTCATCTGACTGCTGAGCCATATACCGGTCCCAGAGTCCAGCCCTTAATATGTGGAAACAGTTTATTGAGTGGACTGAACTCAACAGGGACAGAGACAGGAAATGGATTTCTCTTTCTTTCCAAATGCTGCACTTCCAAACACTCTGCTAACTCCCTCCAGCCCCTGGATGACTTATTGGACAGATTCATACTTTTATTTCTCATCAGTTTAGCTTAACAAGTACTGTTTTTGTTAGGAACCAAACTCAAGTCAGCTTGCCTGGCTTAGTAAAACCAGGTATCTACCCCAAGGTTTGTAGTGATGGAACAAAAGGTTTTTATTGTAGGGGACCAAGCGAGGGGGTCCAAATTGTTGAATGTTTAAATCCTGACCTACCTGATGGCTTGTAGGCAAGGATTTTTAAAGGCAGGGGTAAACTACAGGAAAGCGGAAGTCACAGTATGAATCATAAATTAATACATGAAGGTAACACATTGGACCTAAAAGGGTGAGATATGTTGAAGTAGAGCTTACAAGTCATAGGTAGATTTAAAGACTTTATGATTTGTAATTGGTTAGGGAAGAAAAACTTTGTTTAAAAATTTGAGGTCAGTGGAAGACTGTTAACTGGCTAGGGGGTGTGACTTTTTCTAAGTCCCCACCCCAGGAAGAAACTTAGAATAAAGAATGCTGGTTAAAGTTTTGTCATTATTTTCTCCTTATCTGAGATCTACATGTCACTGGATCTGTTCAGTGGGGGTTGAGTTTCTGAAAGACAACTGAAGGACACATGTTAAGATATTATCTTGAGGTTCTACAGGGAAAGGAAACATCTCTTGGACTGTAACTTTCTTAGCTATTGTTTTAGGCTACTATTACTTTTGTGTTTAAGAAATTATTTCTTTCTGGGACTAGCTAGGTGCCTGGGATTTCCCCTGAAGGAAATCAGGATTTGGGATCCGCAGGCTCTTAAAAAAGGGGATCCCTATTCTGTCTTACTTTTGGCATTTATACTCAATTTCAGATGCTAAATGATCCTTCAAGGTTATACCAGACTTCAGTCTCCCATCCTATTCAAAGTCCCCCCAACCCCAACTCAGGCTATAGGGATCTGTTGTGGGTTGGGAGGGAGCACATGGTATCTTTTTTCACTTGTACTGAACTTTCTTTCAAGTCTCTGTGGCTGGCTCCTTCAGAGTCAGGATAGGGTGGGCATTAAGGAAGAAGGGAGTCCCTTGCAAAAATGCTGGAATCAGCCATCAGTGCTACTTTGGGGCAGTTGCCCATTTGCTGGCACTCCAGGATATACTCGCAGATTCTCAAAAGCCTTGAATGAATATTCAGGGATACCTCCTGGGACACTCCTCGAAGCTGTGCCCCATTATTTTTTTTCTAATCATTGTCATTTATTGGCTTAAAAAACAATATCCCAAAGTCTTGATTTGTGTGTGTGTCAGCGGTGGTGGGGCCAGAGCAGCTCACTTAATTCACATCTTGTGAAAACCCAATCATACTGGCCTAATTGACAAGCACAAATGGCTCTGGTGAAGGTGAGGGAGCCAAGCGCAAATGACAATGCCATCAGAGTTGACAACAGAAGTGTGATTAAAGTGCATGCTAACCAGCGTTCCCTGCATGAGGTCAGTCCTCTCACTGATCTCCTACTTGTAGTCAGATTAATAATTATACTCTACCTGCAAACACAGATTTTCCCTTTCAAAATGCATTCACATCTGTGATCGCTTTTATTCGGCCCCCTCAATAAGGCAGTCACAGCAGGATCTGTATTATTGGCCCATTTCACATCAGAAAACCGAGCCCTGTGGAGATGAAGGCATTCCTGAGTTCCCCCAGCAGGTGAATGGCAGAGTAAGAAATGGAAATCCCATCTCCTCCCTCAGAGTCCTTAGCTCGAGTGAGACTCCTCAATAGTATATTTAAAGACACATCAAAAAAGGCCAGCTGTCCTTGGCTGACTATGAAGCTGGGGTTCCTGCTGGGCTGCTTCTGCAGGCAGAGACAAGAGCTCTTTCCACGGCCTGAGTCTTGCTTTTGTCCAGGCTTCCTGTGTGCATGCTCACTGCATGTGTTCATTTCCTTTTCTTTCTTTAAGGAGAAGGTAGAAGACAAACTGAGGGGCTTTCAAACAGATAGGGACAATCCTGGTCCTGTCCTCCTATCTCTACAGCACTTGAAGGCACCATCTTCCACATCCCCTTCCTCTCTTTCTATGAGAAGCACTGGGAGAAACAATAATTTCAGTAATAACATCTATTTGTTGAGCACTTACAATGTGCTAAGTATGGTAGTAGGTGTCTTACATGCATTTTTTCCCCACACTCCTTTCAACTACTGGAGAAAGAGACACTTTAGGTACATTTTTCCCCCCAAAACCACTGAGGTCAAATGTGTTTCAGAATTCAGGATTTCTTTTAGTTTTTAGGAAGGTAAGATGGAGTAGGTACTGTACATAGTCTCACACCCTTAACAGAATCTGCAGCAGCATCTTGCTATCAAACACATTCACTTTTCTGTGGTAAAACATAGAAATAGTCACAAAAGAAGGATAAAAGTAATAAATAGCTTCAGGTTAATGCAGGTTGACTTTTGCACCCAAGTCAATGCATACCAAACTTAATAAAGAATTTTAGAGCTCTTTGGACTAGAGAATTGCAGATGAGGGATAGTGGGTCTGCATTATTATGCTCATTTTACAGATGTCAGTACAGAAGTTCAGAGAGCTTCTCATCCAAGCCACATGGCTGCGAAGTGACAAGGCTTGGAGACAACCCAGCACTCCTGACTTCAGCACCTGCTCCCTTAACCATGAGGGTTCCCTGGAACATTCATCTCTGGAAGCAACAGACATGAGCATCTCTACCAACAAGCAGTTGTAACTTTCATTCCTTGAGGGTGAGGGCAGCAGAACTGTTGGAATCTCTTGATCCAGTTTTAAGAATACATATAATAGACCATAGCTGGGCACTGCCTGCTCTAAATCCTTGCTACTAAAGTGTGGTTCATGGGCCAGCAATATTGGCATTACCTAGGAGCTTGTTAGAAACGCAGGATCTCAGGTCCTACCTATGACTTGCTGAATCAGATATGCATGTTAACAAGCTCCTCAAGTGGCTCACTGTTGCAGCCCAGTTTGAGCATCTCTGGTCTAAAGCTCTTTCCTTGCGTGATCTCACTTAGCAATCCTCACAACAACCCCATGAGACAGGCACTATTGTCATCCACCTTAGACCACTAAAGCGAGGTCCAGAGAGAGTAAATGTAGTTTCCCGATACAAACAGAGGTCAGTCTGACTCCATTGCCTAGGTTGTTCATCACCATGCTGTCCTTTCACTTTCAGGCAGAAAGTGAATCCAGAAACCCTCAGGAGCTCTGGATGGGCCTGCTCCTCTTGATGGGTAAGGAGAGAGATGAAACTCAAGTTGCAAATTAGTGGCTCAAAAGGGGCCTCCCCTCCACTGTCTCCCGTGCGTCCTCCCTCAGCTCCTTTATCTGACTATAGTAGCCACGGAGCTGTTTGCACCAATTTTCATTCTCTGCCTTCTGGACATGTGATGTGATTTCACTTTCTTATTCCACTTAAACACAAGCAAGGCCATGTGACATGCATCAACCATTGGCCAATGATATGGGGGTGGAAGTGACATGCATCATTTCTGAGCATTTAATTGTCAGTGCTGGACGTGCAGCACCCCCTGTCCCCTGCCACAGAGGTCCTAGAAGCATGTGTGGAAATGAGGCCTCTGTCAGTCTGGTCCCTGAGAGATGACAAGGAGCAGAGCCCCCACCAGCCCACGCTGGATGTGTAACACGAGGAAGAAATAAACTTTTGTGCTTTTAAGCCACTGAAATTTGGGGGGTTGTTTGTTACCCTGGCATAACCTATCCTATCCTGGCTGATTCTCTGACTCATCTTCCTTCCTTCTAGAGGGACTGATTTACTCTGTGGGAATGCCAGCCAGCATCCCTGTGGGTGGGAAAAATGTACCTGCTTTCATGTACCTAAGCTAATAGCTTCTTTCTCTCAACTGCCTGCGAGAACTTGTCTTTCTCCCCGTTTCTTTCTCAGTACCAGATTTATTTCTGATTTGTTTTTCTTGTTGAGCCTCTACAACTCCTTATTTTCCAAGGCTATTTTTAGTGGCTCCATTCTACCCTGAAGGAAATAGTTCACATCTTGGTGCCCAGGGCTTTTTTAGCTCCTTTTAATGGGAGAGGATAGCACATATCAACAATTCTTTAAGCCACCATGTCATTTCCCCAAGAGGCTCAATGAAGAACAAAATGTCTCCATCAAACAAGTTTTCAATGTTAGTCTCCAACCTTTTCATTGTGCATGATCCTCTCTGGTGCGAACAGAGTGATTTTAACTTTCCATTGCTTTCTTCCTTTTGTAGGTTAAGCCTGTTTCTTAAGCCTGGTGATTTCATAGGCCTCCTGAATCAGTCTTTGGGAATGGTGTTCAAAAATCTATGTTTTTCACAAGCTCCTGGAGTGATTTATCTATGGACTACTTGAGGACAGGTGTTTGGGAAGTCTTGGCTATGTATTCTACATACTGAGCTACACGTTTGTCATAACTAATCCCTGCTCATTAAGATGTCATCATTGAGAAAAACTGTAATTTAAAACATAAAACATTCCTCATGGATGTTTATAGCACTTTATTCATAATTGCCAAAACTTGGAAGCAACCAAGATGTCCTTCAGCAGGTGAACAGATAAACTATGGTACATCCAGACTATGAAATATTATTCAGTGCCAATATCCAAGCCATGAAAAGACATGGAGGAAACTTAATGCCTAAGTGAAAGAAGCCAATCGGAAAGGGTTATGTACTGTGTGATTCCAGTGATATGATATTCTGGGAAAAGTAATATTATGAAGACGGTAAAAGGATCAGTGGTTTCCAGGGGTTTGTGGGGAGGGAGGAGTGAGTAGATCAAGCACAGGGGATTTTTAGGACAGTGAAACTGTTCTTCTGTATGACTTTATAATGTTGAATACATGTCATTATATATTTTCCCAACCCTATAGATAGAATGTACAACACCAAGAGTGAACCCTTATGTAAACTATGGACTTTGTGTGATAATCATGCGTCAACGTAGGTTCAATATTTGTAATAAACATACCACTCTCGTGGAAAGTGTTGGTAGTTGGGGAGGCTGTGCAGTGTGTGGGTAGGAGGTATATGGGAACTCTCTACCATTCCACTTAATTTTGCTGTGCCAGCCTGGACAACATTCTCTTCCATGCTTCTGGAGGAAATTATGTCTCCCTGTAAGCAAGGGTGAAGGGAGGAGTTGAGTATTCCAGCTCCTCTATGGATTTTCCATTTGCCATTCAATGTCTTCTTCCTTACTGGGAGGGCCAATCAAGACAAAAGGAGGATCTGAATGGAGCTGTCATCACATGAGGAAGTGCTCAGGCCATGGACTGGAATAACCAGGATGATCAAGGCCTTGTTTGCAGCAGGTTGTGACCCATTTCCTGTCTGGCAATTTCCAGCCAGACTTCTACACTCTCTCATTCCGAGGGAATGTCTGGGAAGCAAGAGCTTTGTATTCTCTGTATTCGTTATGCAGGAGCTACAATCATGATGGCTTGTGGAGATCAGGAAGGAAGCTAGGCCTGGGGAAATCGGACAAAAGGGGCAGCATGTATCTCAGAAGCATTTGGATGGGAGAACACCCAAACAGACTGGGCAAAGAGTCAAGCAATACACAGAATTCAGAAAGTAGCAGATCAGGAGCCACATGAATAGAATAGACTCGGCCATGGAGAGGAGGCAGGAGCACCTGACCAGAGGAGCAGCCTCTTAGCAACTTTATTCTATGGGGGAGCAGGTGTGAGATGAAGATAGCCATCCTAGGGTCTGGCTTCAGGAGTGAAGACCCAAGTGGGTCTTCCAGGGCAACCTGGCTGTGATGGGAAGGAAGTGCTCAGGGTTAAGGATGCTACTCGCGCATCATGTGAACACATAAGAGAGTTTAACCAGTTTCCACAAAGTATTCTAGGACATCAGCTGCTGAACTGAGGATTTCCCATCCCTGGGAAGGAGAAAAAACTGTTAAAAGACAGTCAAGGAAGTAAGTGGCTCCTTTAGACCACAACACTTATTCGCGCTTATAACTCACACACTCATGTGCTTATAACCCCAAAGAAATCCTTTCCTCTTAGTCCCAATTCTATTTAAATTTACTGGCCATCTAAACCTTTCCCTTTGGTACAGCTTGTGAATATTTTAAGAGAACATCTGTTAACACTTAAAATGAATGAAAACCAAAGGATCTGCTTGGTTTGTGGATAGCTGTGAAAACATAATTGACAGTCAAGCTTACATTTCATGAAAGAAGCTGAAATTTGTTGGACATTTGTTGGACTAGCGTTTACAGAGTGGAAACAATACTAATGGTAATAGTAGGAGTGGTAGCTTTAATACTAGAAATAATAATGATACAAATATATAACTGTTGAGCTTTTCTACTAAGGTCAAAGATTTGCTGCTGGGCAGGTTTAGCAAATCTGGATTCTCCTGTGGGTTTCCCAGCTTTCTTTTCTATTTATTATAACCCACTTTCAGCATAGGATCTGGTATAATTTATACTATAGAGTAAAACATTTTCAAGGTTAATGTGATGACTGTTTTAGAGGAGGTGTTCTCTGTATCTTATTTTTCTTTCTTTTTTTTTTGAGATGGAGTCTTGCTCTGTCGCCCAGGCTGGTGTGCAGTGATGCAATCTTGACTCACTGCAACCTCCGCATCCTGGGTTCAAGCAGTTCTCATGACTCAGCCTTCCAATTAGCTCGGATTACAGGCCTGTGCCACCACCCACAGCTAATTTTTGTACTTTTAGTAGAGATGGGGTTTCACCATGTTGGTCAGGCTGGTCTTGAACTCCTGACCTCAAGTGATCCTCCCACCTCGGCCTCCCAAAGTGCTGAGATTACAAGTGTGAGCCACCATGCCCTGACTGTCAGGATCTTATTTTAATGATAGAATTAATCTTAAAATCTGCTGATGTTGGACTTTAAGGTTGAAGGTAAAAGTTGCAGGGGGTGGGGGTGTTAATTTGGGGTTGGGTTAATATTTGGCAGGGTGCAGCCTGGATGATGCTGGGGCTTGTTAGTGGCTCTTCCAAAAGTCCTTGAAATCATACAAGTGAAAACCTTTGCAAACTGTAAAAGACCATTAGATGCCAAAACAAATTATTTTTCTTATTACAAGTGACCAAGAGCAGATGCTGATGCCAGGGGAAGACAAGAGGGAGCTGGAGGAGTGAAGGCAAAAAGATGAATTATTAATAATTTCTAAGTGTATGAAGTGTTAGGGTACAGAAGTTGAGAAACAGCTGTTCTTTATAGCAACCAAAGCCAGAAAATAAGCATTAATGACAGCAGGAAGATATAAAAGATACAGACTTATATTAACTGCAGAAGAGGGTGGGAAATAGAATTTATTCATGCAGTCATTCAACAAACATTTATTGAGCACCCAGTATGCAGCAAGCACTGTGCTAGGTGCTGGGAGGGTAAAGATCAAAGCCAAATCCTGTGCCCCCAAGTGGCTCACAGAGTCATGTGTCTGCTGGACTGTAAGCCCCTCCAGGGCAGGGGCACATGAGCCAGGCCACTACATCCCCAGATATGTGCCTTCCTCCTAGTAGATGCCTAATATAGATTTGTTGCATAAATGATTAAATTAAGGTTGAACCAGAAGGAAAGACAAAGATGCCATCTGGTAATCATAGATCCTTGTATGTAGCCTGAGGCTGATTTATTTCTGCCTGGCAGCAGGAGGGGAGTTGACGGAGATCTATATTCCCTTGAAAACTACGTGTCTTTAGTCTTCCTTGGTGTGCTGTATTTTGGAGAAAGTTGCCTGGTCTTTGGAGAAGGTCAAATTGCACAAGTCAGACCGGAAAGTCCACCAACCCTCCGAGTCAAGTTCTTGGCCCGAGAGTTTATATTTAATTACATATTGTCACCAGTCATCTGCTGTTCCAAGAACACAGAACACTGCTTCCAAAGCAGATATCTTTTTTGGACCTCCACTTCCCAAATCTTGTCCGTTGGAGTCAAAAGAGCTCCTGGCAGTGTAACTGACAACTGCACATCTGTGAATGGCACGAGTCACTCAGCTCCCAGAAAGAAGTGGAAGGCTTCTGTTTCCCTGCCTGCCCTTGGTGGAAAGAGATGGATGAGGCGAGGTCGTCACAAAGCCCCTTATACACCGTTTGCATATGGCTGGGCGTCCACAGGGTAGAGACGGCTCTGTCTGTGCGAATCCCAAACTCTTTTCTGCTCATCCAAAGCTGTGCCCGATTCCCTTGAAGCCCACTGAATGACACCCACACAAAGGCCTGTCTGCTCCGAGGAGCTCCTCCCTGTTGCTTTCCTTCACATCTCAATAAACCCTTCTCATCTTATATTTATCAAATGCAATCACAAAGGGACCACTTAATTAACAGGCTGCCATTGTATGGAGGATGATTTGGAAACTTAAAGGCATTTGAGAAACCTCATACTGTTCCAGACGACAAAAACAGTGGGATGCACCATCTGGGAGGGAGCTTCCTCCGAAACAGATGCCAGTGTTTCCGTGATAAAGAACCTAATATTATAACATCATAGTATGTTGTGCCATTTGGTGAGGAGAGGCAGTCCTCCTCTGAGCGAATGTTCTCAGGTTTCGCCAAATCATTCAGCACCAAAATATTTGCCCTGGCAAAGGGCGCTGGTTTATTCTTCTCTTGGGTCTATTTCCCCTATGGAGCCCTTGCAGGGCTGGACGCATTGAAGGAGCTCAAATAAAATTTGTGGAGGAATCTGTTGGCTGGGAGGGTGGCATATGGTCAGAGTGTGGTCACTACATGCTATGAAGGAAACAGCAGGTGAATTCAGTTCCAAGGGCTTATTTCAAAACTAATGGATTTTTGACATATAGGCTTGAACTTTGCTTCAAAACAAAATGCTGGACTTGGCCTTCTATCATTCTGCCTTTCCTAACCCTTATCTCCAACTACTTCATTGTTTAGTTTACTTTTATTGAGCACCTTCCTACGTGCCAGGCATTGTGCTGAGCTCAGTAGGAGGATGAAAAAATAAATACAATATAGACACTGCCTGCAAGGACTTAAAAAGCTTACGTGATCCCTTTTATATACAACTGCTACTATTTCCCCTATTTACATAAGAAACATCTACCCATTGTAGAAAATTAAGAAAGCACAGACAAGCAAAAAGAAAAAAAGTTGGCTGGGTGCAGTAGCTCACACCTGTAATCCCAGCACTTTGGGAGGCCGAGGCGGGTGGATCACCTGAGGTCAGGAGTTCGAGACCAGCCTGGCCAACATGGAGAAACCTTGCCTCTACTAAAAATATAAAAATTAGCTGGGCGTGGTGGAGCATGCCTGTAGTCCCAGCTACTCTGGAGGCCGAGGCAGGAGAATCGCTTGAACCTGGGAGGCGGAGGTTGCAGTAAGCCAAGATCAGGCCATTGCACTCCAGCCTGGGCAACAAGAGCGAAACTCTGTCTCAAAAAAGAAAAGAAAAAGTTAGTCACAATCCTCAGAGATAAGCCACTGAGAGAAATCTCTTTGTTTAATTCCTTTAGTCTTTTCTTCTATGTAGGTAGCTTCTGTATTGCTTCTCTCGTGCCATCTTAGTCTCGTCCCTACATTGCTGATGATATCTTGCCCTTCTGGGAAAGGTCTCTTCACCTCCCATCTGGCTATCCACATCCTACTTTCTACTAACTTCTGGGTTGACCTTCTTCTGGGAGGCTGATCTCATCCCCAGTAGAAAGATCATGGGTTATGGAGACTGTGGTTTGGATCTTGGTTTCTTCAACTTAACTAGCTGTGGACATGGGCAAGTCATTTTATTTCTCTGAGTGTCAGGTTTCATCTCATTAAGATGGAGGTTAGAACCTTGCAGAGTTGTTTTTTTTTTTTTTTTTTTTTTTTGAGACAGAGTCTCCTCTGACACCCAAGCTGGAATACAGTGGTGCAATCTTTGCTCACTGCAACCTCCACCTCCCGGATTCAAGCAATTCTCCTGCCTCAGCCTCCACGGTAGCTGGGATTACAGGCGCCCCCCACCATGGCCGGCTAAGTTTTGCATTTTTAGTAGAGACAGGGTTTCTCCATGTTGGCCAGGCTGGTCTCGAACTCCTGACCTCAGGTGATCCATCCGCCTCAGCCTTCCAAAGTGCTGGGATTACAGGCATGAGCCTCTGCACCCAGCTGCAGAGTTACTGTTAAACAGAAATGAGGTGCAAGGAATAAAGAGCAAGGCTCTCTGGTCCTCTCTGGTTCTCTGCATCCCCATGGCACTTGCCCAGCTTACAGGCAGGGTGACATCCCATTGTTCCTAGGATAGTCTTATTTTGTTCCCAACCCTCTCCCCATTATTTATTCCAGTCACACTGGCCTTTCCCTGAGGGCTTTGCCTGGCCTGTCCCCTCTGCCTGAAGCACTGCCCCTCCCACCCATGTTTTGTTACTTTCTTCTCATCCTTTAGATCCTGCGCAACTGTTACATCATTAAAGCATCTTGTCCATGCCTTTTAGAATACAGCAGTCCTCACCTGCCTTCTCATAAGACCACTTACCTGTGTCTGGGGGCACCCTCATGGTGGGAATTTCACAGTTATTTGTGTTTTTAAAAATTGACCTATTCCCTTCCAGAATTAATCTCCATGAAAGTGGTACCATGTCTGTTATTGCCCTCCAATGAATTTCTAGTGCCTATCACAGCACCTGGCACACAGTAAATACTCAGTACATATTGTAGAATAATTACATGAATTCCATTTTTCGGTTGCCAGCACCAATGGATAGAAGAAGCTTCTTTAAAGACCAGGGCTGTGCCTCCTTTTCACATGGAGCTCATTGTAGGCCACTTCGCCCATACCCCAGACCCTAGAAGAAGCTTACTGCATCAGCCCTAGTCTTGCAAATGGCTCTCTGGCCTTTCAAGAGGATCCGTGAAGGGCCTGGGTGAGGCACTATGGCATCCATGCCTCTTCCTAGTTGTTCTCCTTTCCTCTTCTGCAGAAAGTCTATCAACCAGGGACAGCCTGAATGCCTCCTTCACCAGGAAGCTCTCCCTGATCTTCCTTTCCCACCAGTAGGGCATTCATTCTGCCGGCTTTGTTACCAATAGAACTGATTTCCCTCTGTCCTTGTAAATGCAGCTGGCTATTGTCTGAGCTGCTAGCTCGTTTGCCCTCTGGCTAAGTCGCTAGTCCTCAAACAGGTGCCTGGGGTGAACCCGCTCCCAGCTTCCTGTTTTCCACTTTTCCTCCTTTGCCCCTATTGCTGCAGGTATACTGAATGCTTTTCAGTTCTTCAAACCTGTCATGATCTCTGGCACTTCTGGGGTTAGGCACATGCTGTTCTCTCTGAGTGAAACTCTCTTCCCGAACCTCCTCTCCATATGCTTAACTTCCAATTAGCTTCCCAGCCTTGGCTTCAAAGTTACTGCCACCTGGAAACCTTCTTTGATTGCCTAGGTTAGGCTGGGTGCTCCTTCGCTGTATTGCGTGTGCCTCCAGCACCCTAATGTAGCGTTTCTCACACCTTGTTTACCCGTCTTCCCTGCTAGTACGTGCGCTCCATGAGAGCTGGGACAGGTCAGTGTTACCTCGCTCACCTGGCACATGGTAGGTGCTTACTACTACTTGGTGAATGCACAAAAATTAAATTAAGGCTGCCTTAGTCACCTTTGTAACCCTCTGTCTCCTCTGCCATTGTTCTCTGCACACAGCAGAGCTCGAAAATGTTTGTCGGGTGGAAGGGGATGGAATTGAGTCCCCCCAGGTAAATGCTTCTGGACATATCTCAGAAAGAGTGCTATACAGTGAGCTCCACGCAGCGGGACCACTCTTGTCCATCTCTGTAGCACCAGCACAGGCCTGGGCACACGGCAGGGATTCCACAGTGCTGCCACATTACTATTTTATTGGGTATACTGAGAGCTCTGTCACCGCTGGTAAGCCCCTTTCTCTCTCTGGCCTTAGTATCCCCATTGTAAAGCAGGGATAATCACGTGACCTGCCTTCAGGGCTGTTTTGAGGGTTAAGTGAATTATGACCTTAGCACATGTAGTAGAGCGATGAGTATGAGCTATTGCTCTCCCCTTTGTCACCTGCCACATCACATCTGTTTTTTTTTTTTTTCTTCCGGGCAAGGGCTGGCTTTGAGCTCCAAGCTGTGGAACCCAGGCCGGTAGCAGCCGAGGCGAGGCGCAGGCCCCGGGTCTCTCCGGTTCCCGCCCGACCCCGCGCCACGGTTCTCGCCGTTTTGCTTTCGAGACACACCTGGCTGCTGCCGCGCGCCCCGGGCGCAGCCGCCCTTGGCCTGGCGCCCCCGCCTTTTTGCGGCCGGCGCTCGTGGAAGTTTCCGCGGCCGGTGGTGAGTCACTGCCCTTTTTTTAGCAGCCGCGGTGGATGTGCATCATAATTCACCCAGGCTCCCGAGAGCCCGGCTGCTGCCGCCGCCGCCGCCGCCGCCGCCGCAGACGTCAATGCAGACGAGCCCGGCGCTCGGCCCGGTGCGAGGGAGGAGACCCAGGTCCGCGCCGCTAGGCCGCTGCCCCACTGAACAGCCGCGCGACGCCCTCCCCGCGAGCTAGGGGCGGAGGGCGCTGCGGAGCGCGCCCAGGAAGCTCACCCCTCGGGGGCGCCTTGGAGCCGAGGAAGGGCAGGCTGTGAAGACAGAGCGGGAGAAAAGCCAGGAAGCAGGCATCTGGGCGTCCTTCCACCCCTCATTCAGTCACCTGCTCTACCGTTAGCCATTCAGGCTCTCACACTAAGTCACTTAAGACCCCTCTCTTTCATCCATCCACCCACCCACCCATCCACCCGTTCGATCATTCATCCACCCGTCCACTTTTCTGCCAACCACCTACCGGCCTTCCTATTCAGGCATTTGACATACTAAGTTACTTAAGGTCCCCTCTATCCACCTGTCCATAGCACACATTTATTTACATCCCATCTCTCTGTCTCAGTTCATCCATCCATCCATTCATCTATCCATCCATCCATCCATCCATCCATCCATCCATCCATCCACCCACACCCTCACTCGTTTAAATTAGTATCTGTTATGCTGGATACTGGGAACACACAGATAATTAGGGCAGCATCTCAACCTGACTCTCTCAGAATTAAAGAAATAGGAGCGATAGAATTCTATTATAGTAGGATAAGAACTGTAGTAATAGTAATTAGAGTAATATAAAATAGTAATAATGTAGGCTAATGATAGTAACCCTATTACAGTAGGATAATAATAGTAATAGTAGCAGCTAATATTTATTGAGCATTTATTGCTAAGCAGTGTCCTTAGCTTTCCATATGTATATCTCATTGAAGACTTACACCAGCCCTGGGAGGTAGGTGCCATTATTATACCCAATTTTCAGGTGAAAGAAACAGAGGCTCACAGAAGTTAAAAAAGTCCAGTGCTTACATAGCTATTAAATGACCAAAATGATTAGAAGCCAGTGCTTCTTGCTAATGTCCTGGCTGGCATTTGTTACCTGTAGAGGTTAGCATGTTAAAAGGAGTTCAGTTGGATCAGTTATGCCATCTCTCTGAGCCTTGCTTTTCTGTAAAAATAGGGACACCATTTAGGGATAAATGTGTACTGTATATTAGGCCTTGCATCCATTTGCAAGGACTGAAGTGTCTGAAAAACTCATTACCCACCAAGATTAGAGAATAAGAATAGGGTATGGAGAAAATGAGATGTGCCTATTATTATTATTATTATTATTATTATTATTATTGTTATTATTTTAATTTTATTATTATACTTTAAGTTTTAGGGTACATGTGCACAATGTGCAGGTTAGTTACGTATGTATACACGTGCCATGCTGGTATGCTGCACCCATTAACTCGTCATTTAGCATTAGGTATATCTCCTAATGCTATCCCTCCCCCCTCCCCCCACCCCACAACAGTCCCCAGAATGTGATGTTCCCCTTCCTGTGTCCGTGTGTTCTCACTGTTCAATTGCCACCTATGAGTGAGAACATGCAGTGTTTGGTTTTTTGTCCTTGTGATAGTTTACTGAGAATGATGATTTCCAATTTCATCCATGTCCCTACAAAGGACATGAACTCATCATTTTTTATGGCTGCATAGTATTCCGTGGTGTATATGTGCCACATTTTCTTAATCCAGTCTATCATTGTTGGACATTTGGGTTGGTTCCAAGTCTTTGCTATTGTGAATAGTGCCGCAATAAACATACGTGTGCATGTGTCTTTATAGCAGCATGATTTACAGTCCTTTGGGTATATACCCAGTAATGGGATGGCTGGGTCAAATGGTATTTCTAGTTCTAGATCCCTGAGGAATCACCACACTGACTTCCACAATGGTTGAACTAGTTTACAGTCCCATCAAGAGTGTAAAAGTGTGCCTATTTCTCCACATCCTCTCCAACACCTGTTGTTTCCTGACTTTTTAATGATTGCCATTCTAACTGGTGTGAGATGGTATCTCATTGTGGTTTTGATTTGCATTTCTCTGATGGCCAGTGATGGTGAGCATTTTTTCATGTGTTTTTTGGTTGCATAAATGTCTTCTTTTGAGAAGTGTCTGTTCATGTCCTTCGCCCACTTTTTGATGGGGTTGTTTGTTTTTTTACTTGTAAATTTGTTTGAGTTCATTGTAGATTCTGGATATTAGCCCTTTGTCAGATGAGTAGGTTGCGAAAATTTTCTCCCATTTTGTAGGTTGCCTGTTCACTCTGATGGTAGTTTCTTTTGCTGTGCAGAAGCTCTTTAGTTTAATTAGATCCCATTTGTCAATTTTGTCTTTTGTTGCCATTGCTTTTGGTGTTTTAGACATGAAGGCCTTGCCCATGCCTATGTCCTGAATGGTAATGCTTAGGTTTTCTTCTAGGGTTTTTATGGTTTTAGGTCTAACGTTTAACTCTTTAACCCATCTTGAATTAATTTTTGTATAAGGTGTAAGGAAGGGATCCAGTTTCAGCTTTCTACATATGGCTAGCCAGTTTTCCCAGCACAATTTATTAAATAGTGCCTATTATTATTATCTGTGCTTATTCTAGAACAATTAAAAATAATCAAAAAGAAAATATCTTTGATTCCATTATCTAGAAATAACAACTTGTATGTTATGTTTCTGTTCTTTAAAATGTTTATTATCAATCTATATGCATATATGTGTACATGATTTTTTCTTTGCAAAAATTGATTATATTATATATTTAAAAAAATAAAATTTAAAAATGTAGCATGACATGAACATATTGCATGGATTTAACATACTTTAAATAAATCTATAAAAAGAAAATAAGCCATCACCTTGGTTGCTGCTTCCGTTTTTTTTTTTTTTTCTTCCAAGGCAGAGTCTTGCTCTGTCGCCCAGGCTGGAGAGCAGTGGTGCGATCTTGGCTCACTGCAACTTCCACCTCCCAGGTTCAAGCAATTCTCCTGCCTCAGCCTCCCAAGTCGCTGGGATTACAGGGATGCATCATCATGCCCAGCTAATTTTTGTATTTTTAGTAGAGATGGGGTTTCACCATGTTGGCCAGGCTGGTCTCGAAGTCCTGAACTCAGGTGATCTGCCCGCCTCGGCCTCCCAAAGTGCTGGGGTTACAGGCATGAGTCACCGCGCCCAGCCAGTTGCTTCCCCTTTCACTTATTTCCCTCCTTCCCTCCTCTTCTCATTTTTCCTTTTCTCCTCCTCCATAATAGTTAGAGGTCCTAATTACAGACAACAGAATCCATTCTAGTTAGTTAAGTAGGAAGGAATTTATTAATAAATAGATTGAAATGTTTATTATTATTTTTGTTGTTTTTGTTGGAGTATTATTACTAAATACTTCATACAGTCGTTGGGTGGGCTGAATAAACAGTCTCTAGGGCAAGCTTCCTGGAAGACAACTTTGCAAACCACGACACAGAACTGGGCCACCAAAGGAGCTGCAGGATGAGGAAACTGCTGTCACAGCAAAACAAAATCCCAAAAGCAAAGCATCTCTGCATGTGAAGCTGTTAACACCCCATTGGCCAAAGCAAGCCACATGAGAAAATTGTGGGGAGTATGGAAATAGATTCTCCTTCTTTTTGTTTTTTGTTTGTTTGAGTTAGAGTCTTGCTCTGTCACCCAGGCTGGAGTGCAGTGGTGTGATCTTGGCTCACTGCAGCCTCTGCCTCCTGGGTTCAAGCGATTCTCGTGCCTCAGCCTCCCGAGTAGCTGGGATTACAGGTGTGTGCTACCAAGCCCAGCTAATTTTTATATTTTTAGTAGAGACAGGGTTTCTCCATGTTGGCCAGGCTGGTCTCGAACTCCTGACCTCAAGTGCTCCACTTGCCTCAGCCTCCCAAAGTGCTGGGATTACAGGCATAAGTCACCATGCCCCACCCAGATTCTCCTTCCTAATGGGATGAGCTGTTAAGCTACCCTGCAAAGGGTGAGGATGTAGAAAGGGGCGAAGTATTCAGGCCAGTTGTGTCATCTGCAACATCAGGGAAGACTTTTTGAAGGAGATGGTAACTGAGCTAGTTTTAAAGGATGAACTGAGGTTGGCTAGGTGAAGAGTGACAGGTGTGTCACAGAGAAGGTCATTTAGAGTAGATGAGGCAGCAAGTGCAAAAGTCCACAGCCCTATCTGGGAATTGCTAGTGGTTCCATGTGGTTAAAGGCTAAGAGTGCAAGAGGAGAGCAGCAGGAGATGATGTTGGAAAGGCAAATAGGGAGCCAGGTCTTGAAGGACCTTGAAGTTAATTATACATTAGTAAAAGGGATAAACTGCTTTTCTCTATACTCCGAGAACATTTAGGCAACCACATGAGTGAGTTCCCTCCTTACATTAAGCAATATTCCAGCTCTCTGGTCATCAGCTTGGTGCCCTATTATTCGAGTATGACTCTAACTCCCTGGAGTTGTACAGACCCCAGAAGTTAAGGGTTCAGTCCCACAGCACCGAAGCCCACTTCACACAATAGTCAGAAGTCCTAGGTTATGATCCATATTCTCTGACTGGCTATAAATTGGGGGTTCCCAGGACACCCTCCTTGGGTGTGACAAACTGCTAGAGTGGCTCACAGAACTCAGGAAAGTGCTTTATTTACCATTACCAGTTTATTGCAAAGGCTACAACTCAGAAACAGTCAAATGGAAGAGATGCACAGGGCAAGTTATGGGGATGAGGGGCTGTCTGGTGCTTCATACCCTGTCTGGGCTTATCCCCCCTCCTAGCACCTTCATATATTCACCAGTCTGAATGCTCTCTGAACCCCTAGTTTATGGGGTTTTTTTGTTTTGTTTTGTTTTGTTTTTTTTTTTTAATGGAGGCTATGTTACATAGGCATGGCTGATTAAATCATTGGCCATTGGGGATTGAACTCAGTCTCCAGCCCTTCTCCCTTCTAAGGAGGCCCAGCTCCCTTCTGGGGCTGGGGTTAAAAGTTCCAATCCTCTAATCACATGGTTGGTTTCTCTGGCAACCGTCCTGCGTCTTCCAGGAGTCACCTCATTAGGCTTGTTGTGAATAACAAAAGACGCTCATCTTGCCCCTAAGACTCAGGAAATTCCAAGGGTTTTAGGAGCTCTGTGCCGGGAGCCCAGGATGAAGACCAGATATATATTTTTATCATATCACAATATTATAATTAAGGAGCCTTTCCTATCCTGGTAATGGTGGTGGTGGTGGTGGTAGTAGTTGGAAGAACTTTAACATCTGTGGTTTCTAAAGAACACTCTGTGGACAGCATTCAGAATGGAGGAGAGGAGTCAAGATCAGAGGCAAGAACAGCAGAAAAAAGCATGTGGCAGTATCCCAGATCAGAAACAGTGGTGGCTCAAATCAAGACACCAGTAGGAGGGGTGGAGAGATGTGACTCTATTGGCCAGACATTAAGAATTGATAGGATTTGCTCGTTGATTGGATATAGGGATGCGAGAAAAGGAGTCAGGATAATGCCATGTTTGTTTCTGGCTGGCTCAGTGGGATGGATAGTCAAAGTTCATCTTCGTGGGAAAAATGATTTCAGATTCGGGCATGAACTGAGTTTTAGGCGGATGGTAGGCTGAATAAATGCTGCTCCAAAATGTCCACATTGTAACTCCAGGACCTGTGAATATGTTACCTTATATGGCAAATGAGACTTTGCAGATGAGATTAACTCAAGTATTTTGAGATGGGGAGATGATTCTGGATTATCTGGGTGGACCCAATATGATAATAAGGGTCCTTATCAGGGGAGGAAAGGGGGTAAGAGTCAGAGAAGGAGATGGACAACAGAAGCCAAGGTTGGAGTGTGCGGAGCCATGAGCTAAGGAATACAGGCAGTTCTAGAAGCTGGAAAAAGTAAGAAATAGATTCTATCCTGAAGCCTCCAGAAAGGATGCAGTTCTCCTGTCATCTTGATTTTAGCCCACTTAGCCACTTGATTTTGGGCTTCTGACCTCCAGAACTGTAAGATAACAAACTTGCGTTGTTTTAGGCTATTATGTTGGTGACAATTTGTTACAGCAGCAGTGGGAAACTCATACAAGAGGCCTGTGGGAAGTCCAGGCAGGAGTAAGTGTCCAAGGACTGAGGAGAAAACATCTGGGATGGAGATATGGACAGTAGAGTGACAGACATGCTCTGTCTGGGAGAGAGCATATTGACTGGATGATAACATCAAATTTCCCAAAAAGATGATGTGAAGTGAAAGGGGAAGACAGCCTAGAAAAGGTTCAATCAGGAATAACCTCTGAAGAAAAATGAGGAGGAAAAATGCAAGGAAATCTCACCCTGGGAAGTCCAAGAGTAGAGTGTCAAGAAGGAGGCCCTCCCTGTCAACCACCACAGAGCCATGGAATAAGGTGGCTCCGTGTGCCTGTTGGATTGGACTACTAAGCGTATAATCTCGGTGAGAGCAATTTCAGAGGTCAACCAGGAGTGGAACCAGCCTATATTGCAGGGGCAAGAGTGGGAGGTGAGGAAGTAGAGACACAAGGGAAGACAACTCAGACTGTTGGCTTTGATGGGGAGCAAGAGATAAGACAGTAGCTGGAAAAGGATAAGGGATCAAGGGAGGGCTTATTTTTAAGATGAGGGCTTATTTTAAGATGGTGGGAGAGATGAAGAAGTTTATTTCTGTGAAGGAGCCAGCCAGAGAGTTGAGGGCAACTGAAGATGGACAGAGGAAGAGTTTACGGATAAGGTCAGATACCTGAGCAGTATGTACCAAAATGAAGTGCAAGTGGCAAGATTAGTCTTAAATTCTTAGATTAGAGGAGGGTGATCCTTCAACAAGGCCTGAAGGAAAGGAGGCAAAGATGGGTGAGGGGTGTTACAGTGTGCAAATAGGACAGAGGTGGGGGACAGTTTTCCATGTGCTGGTTAAAATGCTCAGACATTTTAGGACAATTCCTTTCTGACTTGCTGTAGTAAATTGCTACTAATTTTCACTACTTCGATTAAGAAAATAGAATGTAGAAGGAATAAAGGTACCAGTCAGAGCATCATCATAGAAACAAGAGTCTCAGCTGAAAAAATTTTTTTCTCTTAGGAATCATAACAACATAAAATATAGGAATTGCCATACTGGGACACACACAAGTCCACACAGGCTCATAGTCTGCTGCCAACAGAGGTCCCACGGGATGGGCACCCAGAGGGCACAGTCATGCTGTACCCTCCCTTGATCTCGGTTAGTAGACAGAGAAGCCATTTCCCCCATGACGTCAACCATAAAGGTTAGGTATATCCCAGCACCCATTTATGGCTCTGTCATGCATAAATATACTCAAACTCTCTGACTGCTTGTGCTATCCCCCTTGGGGTTCTGTGTTTCATTAGTTTATTTTCAACCGTGTGATACAAAATTTTAAAAACTCTATTTCCAGCTTATTTTAAGGTTTGAAGACTGATCATCTATCCCAGTAGGCATCAAACTTAATAATGCAAATGAAATACATCTAGCACATGATAAAACCCGACACATCATAGATGATTCATAAGGGATAGTGATGACGATGATGATGACGACGATGATGATAATGATGATGTTTTAATCCTCAGTAATCCTGCTTGCTCTAAGGCAGACTTGTTCAACTGGAGGCCTGCGCGTTGCATGTGGCCCAGGACAGCTTTGAATGAGGCTAAACAAAAATTTGTAAACTTTCTCAAAACATTATGAGATTTTTCTGTGATTTTGTTTTTCATCAGCTATTGTTAGTGTTAGCGTATTTTATCCATGGCCCAAGACAATTCTTCTTCTTCCAATATGGCCCAGGGAAGCCAAAAGATTAGACACCCCTGCCTAAGTCCTTGGCCAATTACGCAAAATCACATTATCTTTCCCATTTTACGGAAGGGCAAACTAAGGAGGGCCCATCAAAGTTACATGGCTTGATAAAAGGAATCAGAGAAGAAAAAAATGGAAGGTCAGAGAGCAGTTCACCGAAAAGTTAAAGCTTACAGTACGAGCTAGAAGCTTAAAGAGTGGCTTTGAGACATGCTGCCCTTACTCCCTGTAACCCACCTACCCAGTCCGGCCCTGGGGCTGCATTTGCTGATCAGCTGCCTTTGCCACAGTGGAGATCTAAACCCAACTCCGAAAGCTCTGGGGCCAACTAGCCTGACATGAATCCTTCAAGTCTAGTGTGCGAAAGGATCCATTTTATTTATTCTACCCTCATGATGGAAATAGCCCAAAACACGCCCTTGTGCTTATTAAGCTACTTCCCAGCCAAAGCCAGCCAGAGAATGTTAATTATCTCATCCTTTTTCCCACTGCACGATGAATTATTGACGTCCAGAGCATGCTATCTTTAATTGTGAGGTATTCCAGAATAAGCAGGTTATCGAAAATATGCAAAGGAGGAGAGTTTTGGTTCAGCCCTGGGAGGCTGATGTGGGAAAATTTATCCTTATTTATTTACATGGTAATGGGATGAGATTTTGCCAGCTTGCTAATAGGTTCTTAAAGAGAAACAGGCTTCCTGTGGCCTAATTAGAACAATTGGTTGCCCTGCTGCCACATAAAACACCAAACCAAGAAGGCCATGGTTTCCTCTTTCTAGATTCTTCTTCTCTTTGGAGGACCATCTGCATTATTTGCATGGGGGAGGCAGGATAGTAGAGTGGACGCAGCTTTCTCTGCTTTCAAGATAGCTACTCTCAATAGCTATTTGGCCTGAGATGGTGCACTTAATCTCCCCTAAGCCTCAGTTTTCCTATCAATCAAATGGGGATGGTTATGCTTTTCCTCTAAACCAACTTAGCAAGTTTGTTTAGAGGACAAAATTAAAACGTTGGTTTTAAAAGTGCACTGATCGGATTTTGTATCTCTGAAGAGCATACGTGATTTTCCGGAAAGCAAAAGACAGGTCGTAATCATATTTAAAAATAAACCTTAGCATTTTCTAAGTGCTTGGCCAATTACTCCAAATAACATTCATTCCAGAGGCTGCTGGGGGGTGGTGGTGAGTCACGTGATGAATGTATTAGATTGTGGAGCAGCCAGAGACAGGCTGCAGCATCTCATTCCAAAACCAGGCAGGAAACAGGCTGGGCCACAGATAACCCCAAATCTCTCTTGCAACAGCCATTGGTTTCCTTTTCTTACTGATGCCCAGAAACCTCTCTGAGGTCTTCCTACTTTGTCTTTACCCTTTTGGTCTTCCCAGTTACTCAATACATGTTTATTGTGTGCCTCCTATGTGCCAGGCACTGGGCTGGGTGCTGGGTAGAGACACAGTCTGGGGCAGGAGAATTTGGGGGGGAAGAAAAACGAACACACAAATAAACATGTAATTACAAAGGAAAGTAGAACTGGAGGCCCTGAGAAGGTACAGCAAGGCACAGCTAAATTATATGAGAGGGTCAGGAAAGGCCATTAAATTTGAACCAAGGCCCGAAAGCTGTACCCATCAGATCAAGAGTAGGGGAAGGGCACTCCAGCTAAAGGGAACAGCACGAGGGAAGACAAGGAGGACCTGGGGGTGTTGGAGGACTGAAAATAGTAGGGCGAGGTGTGAGTGTGCATGCGTGTGTATGCACACGTGCACACACACACAAGAATGAATCATGAAGAGAGGGGAGGGTGGGGTCAGGTGAAGTAGCAGGGGCCAGGGAGGCCTGGGTTTAGACCCTGGCTCTGCTACCTGTTATCTGTGTGCTCTCGGGTAAGCCACATGGCCTCACAGAGCTTCAGTCCCCTTGTAAAGGGAAATGAATGATGGGTAGCTTGTGAGTCAACCAGAGGCTCACCGTTCACTACAATAGCTTACGAGGCCTCTCTGATCTGACCCGTGTTAGTTCTTTGACTTTCTCTCCCTCCCCTCCTTAGCTCCAGCCAGCTGACCTCATGCACATGGGACATGTTCTCCCTGGAGGCCTTTGCACTCGCGGTTCCTCTGCTGTCACTGCTCTTCACCTGCAAGTCTCACTCCCTCTCTACCCTCAGGTCTTCACTCAGATATCATGTTCTCAGCGAGTTCTTTCCTGACCACTTTGTTTCATTCTATTCCAAACATTCATCCCTGCTCTCTGCTTTATTTTTCTCCATTGCACTTAGCTTCGTTCAGCACACTCTGTATTTTACTTATTTTGTGCATTGCCTGCTCTCCCCATGAGAGGCTCTATGAAGCCATGGAGCATTTTGTTAACTGCAGTGTCCCTAGCATCTAAGGAGAGCATCTGGAATATAATAGGTGCTTAATAAATAATGTTAAAAGTTTGCAAAACTTTCGATAAACTAAGTAGAACAGTACTTCCCATGGAGTAAGTGTTGCATTCCTTTTAGCTGCTTTTTCTTCCAGCTCGGAAAGTTCTGTCCCATTTGAGCCCCCTGAAGGCTGAGCTCCTCTGTTCCCTTGGAATAACTCCCAGCTTTGTTAGCTCTGTGCCCTTCCCAACAATTCCTTTCTTCAAGGTCTTGTGCAAGTTCCATCTCCTCCACATTTTTTTCTTTCTGATTTCCTTCTGTGGGCCTAAAAGATCTCTGCCTCTTCTGATTACTTCTAACACATTCAATCTTTAACTTTCATATGATTATTCTTTTTCTTTTTTTTTTTTTCTGTGAGACAGAGTCTCGCTCTGTCGCCCAGGCTGGAGTGCAGTGGCATGATCTCGGCTCACTGCAACCTCTGCCTCCCATGTTCAATCGATACTTGTGTCTCAGCCTCTGGCGTAGCTGAACTACAGGTGCGTGCCACCACACCTGGCTAATCGTTTTTGTATTTTTAGTAGAGACGGGGTTTTGCCATGTTGGCCAGGTTGGTCTTGAACTTCTGACCTCAGGTGATCCGCCTGTCTTGGCCTTCCAAAGTGCTGGCGTTACAGGTGTGAGCCACCATGCCCAGGCCTATGATTTTTATTATTGACTCTTTGTGACAACCCCTGCCCTGTCTTTTAACCTTTTTGTCTTCTAACTAAGACTTTGAATCATAGATTCTTAGGATTTTGGACTGAGGAAGGGTCTTAGCAATATTTTCTTCACTTTTACATAGTTGAGGACTTTCTATAAGCTTCTTGAGGCATAGGTTTTTAATGTTCAATTTCTTTAAATTTCCTTATTACTTTATTCAAAAAATATTTATTGAATGCTATTATGTGCCAAGTCACGGATTAGGGACTACGATATGATGGTGAACCTGACATAGTTAGAACTTTTAAATTTTAACATCTTAAATTCTGACATGTTGGTGCTTTGCAATAGTAGGTGATGAATAAATTTGTGCCAAAGGAGTGAATGCGTGAACATTCATAACGGACTTGAAGTTGATTGTGGTAAATTGGCTTAAAAACAATGAAGCTGCCTTTATAAATACATGATTTCGGTCTTTCTTGGAAGGGTAGTAAATACTATTCCATGAAGAGTGGGGATGAGAAGAGGTGTGGAGAATATTTCTGAGTGAAGTGGGGAGGTCGAATTAAGATTCAGGCCCAGAATTAACCTCCCTGTGGGAGACCCATCAAAGTGTGGAGGAAGAGCGAGGGTAGATTGAGTGGTGGTTACTATTGGATTAGAGGCAAATCAGCTCTTGATGTCAGTAGGCTGGATAAGGGAGGCTACACCCTGGCATCTAAGATCTCCTGGGAAGACTGAGACCCACCAGGCAGGTTCTGACCTCTCACTGGGAACCCCTTCTCTAGAGGACAGAATTGTCTTACTGTCCTGCATGGGAAATAGTTTTATGTTTGGTGATAGCTCACACTGTCAAATTCATCTATTTCGCTTCCAGTGCACTCCCTCAGGGGGATATTGTACTGCCAAGTGGCCCTGTCTACGTGCCAGGCTCTAGTGGCTTCCAGAACCTGGGGTTCTGATTTCCAATGATGCTGCACTCCATCACTCAGCCTGAGTGCATTTTTTTTTTTTTTTTTGACAGAGTCTCGCTCTGTTGCCTAGGCTGGAGTGTAATGGCATGATCTCTGCTCACTGCAACCTCTGCCTCCCGGGTTCAAGTGATTCTCCTGCCTCAGCTTCCTGAGTAGCTGGGATTACAGGTACGTGCCACCACACCTGGCTAAATTTTTTGTATTTTCAGTAGAGACGGGGTCTCACCATGTTGGTCAGGCTGGTCTCGAACTCCTGACCTTGTGATCCGCCTGCCTTGGCCTCCTAAAGTGCTGAGATTACAGGCGTGAGCCACTGCACCTGGCCAGCTTGAGTACATTTTAATTTAGCACAAGATGTCACTGCGAGGGTGAAGGCTGCTGAGGGCAATGAGTTGTCAGTGGTGGTCACTGCTAGTTGCAAATGTGGTCAGTCTCTGGGTGTTGGTTCCTCAGAGCCTGCTACTCGTTTGAAGAGTTCTTCATTCTGATGCTGTGTTGTCATTGTCATCATCATCATCATCATCACCATCATCATCATCATAATCACCATCACAAAGCACTAATTATCCTTTAATAGGGGTAATTTTCTGGCTGAAGAAGCCCTAATCAACAAAATCTCCTTGGTCCTGCAGCAACCTTTAGAAGGTTTTTCAACAGAAAAGGTGTTTCTATTCTACCCAAATCAGACTAGGAATCACAGTTCTGGGAATGATGCTACAAGTGAGCAGGTGCAGAAATGAAATGTGGGGGAAAATTTGGAGGTGGGGGTAAGATTTAGTACCAGGGCTAAGAATCAAGAGACCTGGTCTCTACTCCAGGCATTTTTGGTTTTTAACTTGGGGACTCCCATTCGGAGCATCAGTAATTCAGCCCCTTTTGGTTAAGGTCAATGCTTCTATCAACTGGACAAGCCAATGATGCTTGTCCAATCTTATTTTTACTTCAGAAAATTGTGGGAGGAGTTGAGTCAGTTATGGATGAACAAGTTTTGGGAGAATAGTAGAAGGGTGTAGTGTGAGAATGTTATATGTAAAGTATGTTAGATGATATATTCAAGATATTCTATTGAAATGAGACTAAGGACTTTAACACTAAGAGCTCTTAGTTATAAATAATAGAAATTCAACCCACACTGGATTAAGCAAGAAAAAGGACTTATTGGTGCACGTAATTGAAAAGTCCAAGATTGGATCTTGCTTCAGGCACAGATGGGCTCAGGACAAAAAAAGTACTACTAGGACCCTGTCTCTGGATTCTGCAATCCTCTCCTCTGTGTGGTGCCTTCATTCCTAGGCTCCACATACGGACAAGGTGGCTGGAGGGGGTAAAGAGGCTGGTGGTTATAGCCTTTCAAGTGAAAGCCTGGTGGGAAAGTATGAATGACTCTTTCTTCCTTGCCTTGCAAGTGAAGTCCCACAATTAACTAGAATTGAGCCTGATTAGTTTGGTGTGGCCACGCTTCTATCCTGAACCAAGCACTGTGGCCAAGGAATGGAACTGCTTATGCCTCGCAAGAAATGGAGAGCCCCATTTGGATCACCAGATGACGTGCACTTCAAATATCCACCAGGGAGACTAACCAGTGAGGAATTCTTCAGAAAAAAATCGAAATCAGTCATTACTACTAGCGAACAGTAATCTATTAGGCAAAACCTCCTTACTGTCTTACTGTTCCTCAGAGATGATATACTCACATCTCATAGACATGCGTGCATTTTACATCATGTGTTTTCTAGCAAGGATCTAAACTCACCAATCATTTCCTTCCAGAGGCAAAAGTGATCAAGGGTGCAACAAATACCTTCATGCTGTCTCTATCACACTAATTCAAAGCACTCATTTGGCAATTAACCATGCAGTGATTGCAATATAGTTTGCATTTTTATTTGTATTGTCATTTTAACTCTCAAAAGCTTTGAAATATTTTAATGAATTTGTGGCTTATCTTAGATAGTGATTTCCTTAAAGACAGAGACTATATTTCATGCTTCTTTGTCTAATACTGTATGCTCAAAAAAGTATTTGTTAGTGTTCTTTGACTTAAATATTATAATTAAATATTCTTTATCAGAGCTATAAACTAATGAATAAAAATGTGGTTTAAAGGGAATATAAGTACCAATAGGACTTTAGGCAAACACACACATTTTCACATTAAGACCATAACCATGGAGGCTTATTTGGTGATTATAGAATGGTACTGTAGCTATTCAAATACCTTTGATAAAATGGCAAAATTATGACATGAGTGCTACTACTCATCTGTCCAGGTCCGTGGCAGGCAAAACTAATGTCATACCACCCTTTTCGCTAAGTCTGGACATGGCTTTGGAATTTGTCTCCATATAGTATTTTAGGAAGATATTACTAATTGATTAAGGTGTTAGACCAAGAATGAAGCCTGTTTGGCATCCTGCGGTCCTGTTTTATGCTTTGGAGAGTTGCCCTCTTTGACTGAGTTGAGAGCTTCAGGGGGCACACGTGTGGAGCTAGAAGGGATGAAAGGGGCTTTTGCTCAATTAGTGGTCAATTCAGTTCAGCAACTTGGGTGACAGAGTACAGAGCCAAACCACCCTCGGAGTTGACATTAAATTCTGTACTCTTTTTCTAATATTTATTTTTTATGGTATATATTTAAGGTATACAACATGAAGTTTTGATATTTACATACATAGTAAAATAGTTACTACAGTCAAACGAAGAAACATATTCGTCATCTTCCATAGTTACCTTATTTTTTTTTGTACTAAGGGCACTTAAAATATACCCTCTGAGCAAATTTTCATTATACATATGATTAACTATAGGCCTCATGCAGTACATTAGATCTCTAGACTTATTGATTCTACTTAACTGCAAATTTGTACCCTTTGACTTTACCTTCTAATCCCGAGTACCACATAAAAGACACATCTCTGGTAGTATCATATTCTCTTTGAAAAAGAGATAAGATGTGTTCATTAATATTAGCATGTCTTAGAAAACTCACTCATTGACAAATCTGAAGTAGAATCTACTACGTGCTACATTATTTAGGGAAACTGGTTATGGAGGGAACCGGGGAGCTTTTGCAGAAGAGCTGCCATTTCAAATGATCTTTGCAGGGTATGTAATTTTTTTCCAGAGAAACAAAGTATGTGTGTAGAAGGGGAGGGGTAAGATTATTGGACAGAGAATATAATAACATTTTTGTAATATTTGTAATGTTTGCAAAGGAAAGTGCATAAGTAAGTTACGTGAAGCATAGTTTGTGATTAAGGGATAATGAGTCATCAATTGTGGCTACAGCATAGGGTTCATGAACAGGTGTGTCAGCAGGTAATGCCGAAAGAATAAAGTGACACCAGATTTTGATGAGCCTTGAATATCATATTAAGTGGTTAGGATTTGTACTATGAACAATCACATTATTAAGTAGGAGAGAGGTAAAGAACTTAGATCACTTTGGCTATAGTGCAGAGTATGGCCAGGAGGGGTTATAAGACTAGCGAACAGGAGATGGGCAGTGAAGTCACAACGAGTACCTGAACTGGGACAGTAGCCATGGTGTAGATAGGAGAGAGCAGAATAAAGACAGACATTAAGTTCATGAGATGCTTAAGGGACAGGGTGGGAATCAATGACATCTTTGAGATTTTTGGGCTTGATGATGCTTTTAATTGAGGAAGAGAACATAGGAGGAGGAACGTATTTGCAGGAAGGACCTAGTATGTTTTAAAGAATGTTGAGGTCAAGATTTTCATGCAGGCACCCAAGAGGATATGTTCAGTTAATTACTGGGTATGTTGATGTAATGTTCAAAAGGCGAGATAGTAAATAGAATTGGCGGTGAATGTTTGAAGTCAGCATTAATGAGATGAAACCATAACAGTGGTTTCACCCATAACTGATCCAGAACAGTGGATCAGTTTTCCTAGAGTGAGAAGGGCACTGAAAACATAACCCTGGGAACACCAACTTTTATGGCCTAGGTAAAAACAGAAGAACCCTTGTGGAGATAGAAAAAGAGTGGTCACAGAGGTAGGAAGAGAAATATCATTGTACCCCGAGAGAGAAGATTTCGAGGAAGAAAAACCTGCTATTGAGATTAGATTGGAAGAGAAGCAAGTTGATAGGATTGTCAGATTTTGTAAGTAAAAAATATAGAACAGCAAAACTGGTAAGGGAATCGATTTGGTGTCAAAAGAAAGTAAGAAATAAAACAGTAGCCTGGGAAGAAAAGAAAATTAGAGATGTTTCTTGCATTTTTTTAGAAAAATAGGGAAACTTAACGTGCTTGTAGGGTGACAGAAAAAGGAAGTGGAGAGAGATGAAGGAATGAAACAAGAAAAAGAGATAATTGCTGGAGTGAGATTCTGGAGGATAAAGAGAACATTTGGGAGGTCAGCCTTAGACAGGAGATAGAACAGCTTTTCTGTGGAGGTGAGAGGTGATGAGGAAGAATAGGCAGTGGTATCGATACATCTAGAAATGCAAGAGGGAAGCTGAAGGAGTTTATGCATGACAGCCCCTCTTTTTCTTTGTGGGCTAGGGCGGTTCATCATTTTGTGAGAGCTGGTAGGGGGGCACTTGTGTGAGCAAGATGTTGAGCCTAAAGAAAATGGTCAAGGAATATGTCTTGGGTGCTGGAGAGGGGAGTTTAAAGGTATGGGTCTGAAAAAGAAGTATTTGCTACTGAGGCTAAAGCATACTGGAGTGGACAGAAAGGACTGTTTGGTGGGGAAAAGGATATTGCATTTGGAGGCAGATAGGTCTGGATATAGATCCCGGCTCTGTCCATTTGTGTTCATTACCTTTCACTAGGCCATGCTGTGTAACAAATAGATTCCAACTCTCAATGGCTTATAAAATATTTCTTTCTTTGTCATATTACATAGTGTTGGCTACAGGCCAGTTGTAGCTCTTCCTCAGGCATTGGTGGGCTCAGATTCATTTCTTACTGCAAGACCCAAGTTAATGGAGAAGCAGCTTTTGGGACATGACTTCTCATAACAGAGGGCACAGGAACAATAAACCGAGTTGAATCATGCAATCATATTAAAAGCCTTTGCTTGGTTGGATGTGACCTATGCTGTGTTTGCTCATGTTCCATTGGTCAAAGCAAGTCAAATTGCCAAGACCAACATCTATGTGGTAGTGATAAATACCAATATGGGGAGAAGGAGGTGAAAATGGAAAATAATAATGCAAGCTACCACATTGTCTAAAGATTTTGAAACTCTGGGCTTCAGTTATCCCTTGTGCAATACAGTGATATCAGCATTTGTTTTCTAAAATTGTTGGGAGGAAGAAATAAAATTAATTTGTGTATAAAACCTACTATAGTGCCTAGCGTAAAATAATATTTTATGCACATGAGATTGCCTTGCCTTGGTACTCAGAATAGTGCACAGTTCCAATGTCAGAGGGAATTAAACTTTCTGCTCCCCATTTTTCTTCTGCCAAATGACTGGATGATGTGTAAGAGCTCTTCTGACTCTAAAAGTCCTCTGTTTCTAAAAATCTTATACTAAAGAATCAAATAGTCCCTTACCCTAAAAGTACCCTCTAGCTAAAGAGGAAACTTTTAAGTTTGTCAGAGATTTTATTTGGCTTGCCTTTCCTCGACCCAGCCAACTACCAGGGGCAGAGAAAAGACTTGTTCAAATAAACCTAAGAAATCTATAGGAACCAAAGTGCACGGTAGATCATCTCATCATCCATTAGCAACACTGTTTGAGCTTACAAAAAGAGTGACGCTTCACAGAGAAAGGTCAGGATATTCTCACTTCACCTGGAGGAGTTTAGCCACCTTGAATAATAAGCTTTGCTGGTGAGATGTGAGATCTGACAGTGAGTGAGGAAATTGTTGAAGAGGAGGCATTGAAAATGCCCGGAGACTTCCCAGGTGTCACCTGCTGCCTTGTAAATGTGTGAAATCCTTGGAAGCGTGTCTGGCAGAGCCCCAGAACCTACCACCATATGTCATTGACTGTTTGACAGAGTGGAAGAAGGTATAGGCATGTCTGAACAATGTTCAAGTGATCAATTATATCAGTTAGGATTGTGAGTGGCTGCAAGGTACAGAGACCAGAGGAGAATGTCTTATACAAGACAGGGTTTATTTTATCAGGTAATCATACATCTGCAAGTAGGCAGACACTGCTTCACACTGGTGCCAATGGCATGGGCATTTCTGTTGTGAATCAGTCTAGAAGAAGGTTGGTATGCAAAGATTTAGTAGGTGGCAAATTGAAATGTAGACTTAGACCCAAAGACTTCAAAGGTGCATTCCAAATTTAACTTACAGTTTGGGGGAGGGGTGGTTTACCAGATGCCTAATCTAAATACATAGAAATTTAAAATTAAACAGAGTTAGCTGGGCACATTGGCTCACGCCTGTAATCCCAGCACTTTGGGAAGTCCAGGCAGGCAGATCACTTGAGGTCAGGAGTCTGAGACAGGCCTGGCCAGCATGGTGAAACCCCATCTCTACTAAAAATACAAAACTTAGCCAGGCGAGGTGGCAGGCACCTATAATCCCAGCTACTCGGGAGGCTGAGGCACAAGGATCACTTGAACCTGGGAGGCAGAGGTTGCAATGAGGCAAGATTGTGCCACTGTACTCCAGCTTGGATGATAGACTGAGACTCAGTCTTAAAAAGAAAAAAAAAAATTAATTAATTAAACAGAGTTAATTGGTCACGTATCTAAGTACCTGCCTTGGTTCTAGTCTGGCTTGGGTTTGTAAGTAATAGAACAAAATACAAGACACAGTCCAAGTTTAAAAGTAAATGAACTTAATATACATAGAAAGGAGATTATTACATGTAGGGAAAGGCTGGTAAAAAAAATCATGACAATCTTTCTTCCATCTTTGTACAAATCTCTATTATTTCTACTAGAATAGCCATCACCCTCCTGCATCCCTCTAGTTATTCTAGTCTCCACACAGCAGTCAAAGAGATTTTTAATAAATATTAATTAGATATCCCTCCTATGCCTAAAACCCTCCAATACTTCCATTGAATTTAGTGCAAAATCCAAACTAATTCCTCTGGTGTACTTGATAGGCCCACCTTTCCCCTTCAACCCTATCTAACACCAGTGTCCCCTTACCTCTCTGCTCTAGCCACACAGGCCTTCTTTCTGCTCACACCAGGCTAGTTTCTGCCCCACGGCCTTTGCACTTATCATATACTTCACCTGGGCCACTCTTCCCTCAGAGGAAAGGTGGAGTCCTTTCAATGCACATGTCACTTTTCCAGAGTTCTTTTCCCTGATCACCCTATCTGAAGTAACCCTCCTCATCCTCCTATTTATTACATTCCATTATCCTGTGTTTAAAATAATTACTGTCACCACCTGAATGTATCATATTTATTTGTGGTTTTTCATCTATGGTAGACTGTAAGCTCTATGAGGGTATAGTCTGGCACATGTATACACCCAGTAAGTACAGATGCTCCTTGACTTACAGTGGTGTTACGGCCTGATAAACCCATTGTCCGTTGAAAATAGTGTTAGTCAAAAATACATTTAAAGAGAACACTTCTACAGTGTTGGTGGGAATGTAAACTAGTACAACTGTTATGGAAAACAGTGTGGAGATTCCTTAAATAACTAAAAGTAGAACTACCATTTGATCCAGCAATCCCACTACTGGGTATCTGCCCAGAGGAAAAGAAGTCACTATACAAAAAAGATAACGTGCACATGCATATTTATACTAGCACAATTCACAATTGCAAAAATATGGAACCAGCCCTAATGCCCATCAATCAACGAGTGGATAAAGAAACTGTGCTATATATATATATATTATGGAATACTACTCAGCCATAAAAAGGAATGAATTAATGGCATTCACAGCAACCTAAATGGAATTGGAGACTATTATTCTAAGTAAAGTAACTCAAGAATGAAAAACCAAACCTCACATGTTCTCATTCATAAATGGGAGCTAAGTTATGAGGATGCAAAGGCATAAGAATGATATAACGAACTTTGGGGACTCAGGGGAAAGTGTGGGAGGGGGGTGAGGGATAAAAGACTACAAATTGGGTTCAGTGTATACTGCTCGGGTGATAGGTGCACCAAAATCCTACAAGTCACCACTGAAGAACTTACTCTTGTAACCAAAAGCCACCTGTTCCCCCAAAACTTATCGAAATAAATTTTTTTTAAAAAATACGTTTAATATACCTAACCTATCCAATGAATATCACAGCTTAGCCTTGACAACCTTAAACATACGCAGAACACTTACATGAGCCTAGAATTGGGCAATATCATCTAACACAAAGCCTATTTCATATTTCATAATAAAGTGTTGACTATCTTAGGTAATTTATCGGATATAGCACACTGAAGCTTATCAGTTGTTTACCCTTCCAATGGTACATCTGACTGGGAGCTATGGCTCACTGATGCCCAGCATCATGAGAGAGTATCATCCTGCATATTGCTAGCCTGGGAAAAGATCAAAATTCAAAATTCAAAGTACGGTTTGTACTGCATGTGTAGTGCTTTTACACCGTCGTAAAGTCGAAAAATTGTAAGTTGAATCATCATTCACTGGGGACCGTCTGTATGTGCTAAATAAATAGACAATCAAGTGTTTTAGGTTTTCTAATCATTCAGAAAAGAGGGATATTGTTACAAATTCATGAGTCAGGGAGCTCATTGTGGCAGAGAGGGGGATGGGCTGGGCTCAGAAGAAAGAGAAGGATTTGGATTGGGGGGTACCCAGGGGAAGCCATGGGTGTGGTTGGGGTTGGAGAGGCAGGGTCTTCATGGTGATTCTCCTTCTTAACTGACAGAAAAGAGGGCCCACCTCTCTGTCCCTGGCAGATCACAGAGAGACCAGCCTTTCTTAAGGAAATAGGACCAAGGGCATGGAAGCAAAATACCCAGATGACTTCATCAAAAGAAAACATGCGACTCTTGCATAGACCAAAATAAACTGCCCAGACTGACGGGGTGGGGCCAAGGGACAGTTCTTGAGCTGAAGAGAAACTCCAGGACCTTCCAAGGCATTCTTTGAAAAATGCTCTTTGGATAAAATGCAACTTAAAAATAACTTCTGTTGGGTGTGGAGAGGAGAACAACTCAAATATTGGGGCCAGAAACCCAGAGTAAGGGCCAAATTTGGGCTAAGAAAATGCTACATTCTCGAGATCTTTGGAAAGCAACTTCTTCCCTCATTTATTTACAATGAATAAAGTTTCTTAGAAACAAATACAAGGAAATCAACAATTTGTAATTTTTAAAGTGTCAAACAAGTATGCTAATCAATAAATAGATTATCTTCCAGTATGATGCGAGAAAATAAAATCTAATAAAGGTCTAGGATCCAAGATAAACAAATATGACACCACTGGAGAAAAAGATGGTATTTAGAGAAAGGCCAAATGAGGTGGTTCTAACCCTTAGAGCAAGGGGTGTAAGGCATTCAAATGTAGCAGAGATTGCACTGGCCTGAGAAGCAGGCTCACCTACAGGGAGAATCCAGCTCTACCACTCTTGCTGTGTGAGCTTAGGTAACTTACTTCACTTCTCTTATCCTCAATTTCTTCATCTTTAAAATGGGAAAATTCATACCTGCCTCTCAAGGGTACTGTGGAGATTAAATTAAGTACTGCAGAAAAACTACCTCAGAGAGTATCTGAATGTTAGAAAACTTTAAATAATATTGGAATTCCACTTCTCTCATATCACTTTAGAGGGTTGGAGAAATTGGAGAGCTTCAGAGTTTGACACCTTATGAAAGCTGAGAGTCCTTAACATATTTCCATTAGCAAATATTTATTAACTTCTGTTTGTAAGACACAGTGATGGATAAGATGTAACACAAAATTCTCAGTCTCCTTATCAGGGAGTGAAATAGTTATTGATTACCACAACAAGATGCAAAAAAAAAAAAAAAACAAAACGAAAACTTAGGGGATTAAAATGGTGAGTATTTATTTAGCTTACAAATCTGCAAGTTGGAAGTTTAGGCTGGGCTCAGCTGGGCAGTTCTTCTGGTTTAAGCTCATATGTCTGGGAGTTGACTGACTATTCGTTGGTCTAGGATGACCTCAATGGGCGTGACTGCCTGGTCAACATGGCTTTTGTTCTATGTGTTTCATCCTCCAGCAGATTGGCCTAGGCCTGTTCTCATGGTAAAGGTACAGGAGTAAGAGTAAGCAAGCCCAATTGTACAAGTGCTTTTCATGCCTTTGTGTCACATTAACTTAACATACTATTGGCCTAAGCAAGTCATGTGGTTAAATGCAGAATCAGTATGAAGGGAATATATACCTGCATGTCAAAGGATATGGATGAAGGTAGGGGTAAATAAATGAGGTCATTAATGCAATTAATCTACTTGAAGGGAACTAGATAAATATATAGATAATTAAATTTTATATAAACACATTGAACAAACATACATATATAATTAACATAAGATGAAAGATAATACTTTGTAATCACATAGCATTTACTGATTCTAAAGAACTTTCCCTCAAAACCTGCTGGCTTAATTATCCTCTATGATTAGGGAACAGCCATCACTGTTCCCATTTTACAGATAAGGAAAGTCACAAGGACAGTAACGAGTAAAGCCTGGACTTGAACTTCTGATGACAAGCTTCCGCTTTGCCTCACAGCCTCTTAGACCAAGATCCACATGAGTAAAACACACACAAAAGAGACAGGTATCACCATGAGCTCGTGTGGCCAAGAAGCCTTTGTACTGACTGAACTTACCTTGGATGTAAATGCATGTACAGTAATAAGTTTCAACTTTTTTAAGGTACCAAACCCACCCCTTTTTTTTTTTTTTTTTGACAGATCTTATGTAGAACCTCCAAGTATTTAAATGGATAAAAAACTATTTTATATCCTTTTTTTTTTAACAATTATGAACATTTAGTTACCTAATAACAAATAATCAAAATATATGAAGCAAAAATTGACAGAGTTGAAGGGAGAAACACTTCTAGAATGATAAAGTCTTCAATTTTCCACTTGCAGTAATGAATAGAACTAGAGAGAAGATAAGTAAGAAAATAGAGGACTTGAACAACATGATAAACCAACTAGATCTAACATACGTTCCAAACACTCTACACAATGACAATGAAATACACATTCTTCTCAGGTGCACATGGGATATTATTCAGGATAGATCATAGGTTAGGCTAAAACTTAAGTTTCTTTTTTTTTTTTTTTTTTTTTACCAATTTGGTGTATTTTCTTTTTTTTTAAATTTTTTATTTTATTTTATTTTATTTTTATTGATCATTCTTGGGTATTTCTCGCAGAGGGGGATTTGGCAGGGTCATAGGACAGTAGTGAAGGGAAGGTCAGCAGACAAACAAGTGAACAAAGGTCTCTGGTTTTCCTAGGCAGAGTGTTTGTGTCCCTGGGTACTTGAGATTAGGGAGTGGTGATGACTCTTAACCAGCATGCTGCCTTCAAGCATCTGTTTAACAAAGCACATCTTGCACCGCCCTTAATCCATTTAACCTTGAGTGGACACAGCACATGTTTCAGAGAGCACAGGGTTGGGGGTAAGGTCATAGATCAACAGGATCCCAAGGCAGAAGAATTTCTCCTAGTACAGAACAAAATGAAAAGTCTCCCATGTCTACTTCTTTCTACACAGACACAGCAACCTTCCGATTTCTCAATTTTTCCCCACCTTACCCCTTTTCTATTCCACAAAACCGCCATTGTCATCATGGCCCGTTCTCAATGAGCTGTTGGGTACACCTCCCGGACAGGGCGGCTGGCCGGGCAGAGGGGCTCCTCACTTCCCAGTAGGGGCGGCCGGGCAGAGGCGCCCCTCACCTCCTGGACGGGGCGGCTGGCCGGGCGGGGAGCTGACCCCCCCACCTCCCTCCCGGACGGGGCGGCTGGCCGGGCGGGGGCCTGACCCCCCCACCTCCCTCCCGGACGGGGTGGCTGGCCGGGCGGGGGGCTGACCCCCCCACCTCCCTCCCGGACGGGGCGGCTGGCCGGGCAGAGGGGCCCCTCACTTCCCAGTAGGGGCGGCCGGGCAGAGGCACCCCTCACCTCCCGGACGGGGCAGCTGGCCGGGCGGGCGGCTGACCCCCCCACCTCCCTCCCGGACGGGGCGGCTGGCCGGGCGGGGGGCTGACCCCCCACCTCCCTCCCGGACGGGGCGGCTGGCCGGGCGGGGGGCTGACCCCCCACCTCCCTCCGGGACAGGACGGCTGGCCTGGCGGGGGCTGACCCCCACCTCCCTCCCAGACGGGGTGGCTGCCGGGCGGAGACGCTCCTCACTTCCCAGACGGGGTGACAGCCGGGCGGAGGGGCTCCTCACTTCTCAGACAGGGCGGTTGCCAGGCGGAGGGTCTCCTCACTTCTCAGACGGGGCAGCCGGGCAGAGATGCTTCTCACCTCCCAGACCGGGTCGTGGCTGGGCCGAGGCACTCCTCACATCCCAGACGGGGCGGTGGGGCAGAGGCGCTCCCCACATCTCAGACCGATGGGCGGCCGGGCAGAGACGCTCCTCACTTCCTAGATGGGATGGCAGCCGGGAAGAGGCACTCCTCACTTCCCAAGTGGGATGGCGGCTGGGCAGAGACGCTCCTCACTTTCCAGACTGGGCAGCCAGGCAGGGGGGCTCCTCACATCCCAGACGATGGGCGGCCAGGCAGAGACGCTCCTCACTTCCCAGATGGGGTGGCAGCTGGGCAGAGGCTGCAATCTCTGCACTTTGGGGGGGCCAAGGCAGGCTGCTGGGAGGTGGAGGTTGTAGCGAGCCGAGATCACGCCACTGCACTCCAGCCTGGGCGCCATTGAGCACTGAGTTAACGAGACTCCGTCTGCAATCCCGGCACCTCGGGAGGCCTAGGCTGGCGGATCACTCGCGGTTAGGAGCTGGAGACCAGCCCGGCCAACACAGCGAAACCCCGTCTCCACCAAAAAAATTCGAAAACCAGTCAGGCGTGGCGGCACGCGCCTGCAATCGCAGGCACTCGGCAGGCTGAGGCAGGAGAATCAGGCAGGGAGGTTGCAGTGAGCCGAGATGGCAGCAGCACAGTCCAGCTTTGGCTGGGCATGAGAGGGAGCCCGTGGAAAGGGGAGAGGGAGAGGGAGCCCGTGGAAAGGGGAGAGGGAGAGGGAGCCCATGGAAAGGGCAGAGGGAGAGGGAGAGGGAGAGCAAAAAGCTATTTTATATCCTAACTTTATTTTTAGATTCAAATGCATAATATTTACCTATTATGCAATCAATATATAAGAACAATGAGGCCATTCTGGGGAACTCAGGTGTTTGAAATCAAAGACAGATATCAAATGGGGACAGTGCAGTCTTGGGGTCCAGTGTGCTCCTGTAATTTGTTTAGCCTGCCCACTAGAGTGGACTGCTGTTGTGGACCTAGTCTCTATTGTCTACTTGCCACACCTCTCCCCACCCCCAATTCTGGTCATGTCGTTCTGGAGTAGGTGGTCCCACTCCCAGCTAGAGAGGTAGGTCTGGGAGGTGGGATTCAGGAGCACCAGGAAACAGAGGCTCTTCCTGCTGCCTCGAAGCTGGAAGAGCATCAGCCTGGGGTTGCTGGGGGCAACCACACCTCAGCACTACGTAAAGGAAGAAGCCAACCAAGGGGAAAGCACTACCCAGACAAGCAGGGGCTCAGGACTGCACAGGACACCACTGAAGTGTCTGGATCTAGCTGGAACTTAATCCAGTGCTACCCCTAGACGTTTCTGTTACACAAACCAGTAATATCCCTTTTGTCTTTTAGGCCAGTTTGATTTGGATTTCTATCTTGTGCAACCAAAACATATCTAATATATCCAATATTAAGAAAATCTGGCTCAAACAGATTAGTTGTAATAATAATATGGTTTTAAAAGCAGTTCATCTTGTAATGTCAGGAAATTCTTTAATAAAAAGATAGCAGAAGACTTATTTCAAGATTTATATATACTTTGACACAAAAGTGTGAGATACATTAATATATATGTTAGACTCAAAGCATTAAAAATTGATATGTGGCACATTTGAAGGTATGTTTGTTTATTGCAGATTTTAAAGTGGTTTATATGTATTTAAAAATGAAATTTGAAGAATATTTTTAAGGATCCCTGAGATGTCCTTTAGATCTTTTGGGTCCTCAGGATGTGGTTGAAAAACTATTGATAGAACAAAACAGGAAGCAGTCTAAAAGAATATTCTAGGTCTCTAATACATGTCTTTTATCACCAGAACAAAACATGACATACACAGTGACTCTTGGACACATTATAGGGACCTAATTAGCATCCTCAGATGAGATCCATCAGATTATTCTTTTCTCCTGGAAAAGGATGGAAAGGGAGGGGCTGAGAGAGAGAGAGAAGCTAACATCTTCTCCTGTCTTCCTCCTCCAACATCAGAGTTCTAAAAAGTTTTGAATATTTTTCCAAAAGATAACTGGTGAGAGGTGTTCAGCAAAATCCTAAAACTCCTTGTTGTATTTAAGTTTTATTTTTTTACAAATGGGAAAACTCATTGACAAGCCATTAATGCTTATGATCATATAAGAATTTTCCTTCTTGTGCCAAATATTATTTCATGGTTCCTTAAAAGTATGAGTAAAACAAATATAAAAACTGGCAATTTATACTGTTGAGTCAGGCCATGAGTTCATAAAAAGCAGGAACAATGCTTACTTCTTTGGATAGTGTCTAATTCAGTTAAGTAAAAATGGGAACTTCTTCTATAAAACCACTTACATACCTATGATGATGAAAATGGGAGAAGAGGATTCCAGTCTTGTTCTGGTGACCTTTGGAAATCTCATATTCAAAGGTTTAGAGGTCTAATCTCCAGAGACTTTTACTATTTTCTCAGGATAAGATTAATTAGAGGAAGCTGGGGATGTTTGGTGGGTCCTTCCTGAACTGTCAGAGACTCCAAGATACTAGAGATGGAAGGGATCTTAAATTTCCAGTCCAGCTGCCTCCTACTACAAGATCTTCGATCTCTTCTCTGCCTGGCAGCTTCTTTCATGGCTAAATTGAGTTGAAAATCTGTTGTGAAGGAATATGAACCTGTCTCGCTAGAACACAATGTTTCCATCATCAGTGATAGAAAGCAGAGTTCAGTGGATCATGAAGCAAGTCCTTGTAGGGTAACTTTGGTGGTCTTGCATGCACACAAGGAGAAGCAAGATCTGAACAGGATCCTGTGATCAAAGAAGAATCAAGGGTTCTAGGAGACTTTGGTAGATAAGAGCGTTGGTAGTACCCTTTTTCAGTTTACCTGATATCCACATAAAAACAAAGAAAATACATAACAAAATAAAAAAATTAATGGCAAGGTATTTCCATGAATCCCAAATACAGGCTGTGGGGATAAAGCAGCAACTTCCCCAAGACTCACACAGTGTTGGTGTCTGGGCATGCAGATGGAAGGGAAGCAATGCAGTATCTGATAGACCCGAGAACAGGAGAAACTCAAAACAGGAGCAGTAACTTACTGCAGAACGCATGAAGCAATTTGAGAGTGGCAGCTAAAACTAGGAGGCATTTTGCCTGAGCCATCAGCTGGGGAGCATAAGGGATCTGAGAAAAAGGTGGAGGATCTGGAGCAATTTAGCCCCTATGAACTCCCTAAACTGACACCTTGGTCTCCCTTCTGGGACATGGGCTCACAAAGGGAAAAACTGCTGGGAGTAGAATAAAAACTGAGCAGGATACAGACAACAGAGATGAAGAAAAAGAAGTCCAGTTACAAGTAGATGGGTGGGGAGGAAGAGTGAGAAAATCCTAGAAAGCAAGCCAGGTAAATTGTAAGAAAAGGAAAGAACTGGCTGGGTGGGGTGGCTCATGCCTGTAATACCAGCAGATTGGGAGGCCGAGGCAAGTGGATCACTTGAGGTCAGGCATTTGAGACCAGCCTGGCCAACAAGGTGAAACCCGTCTCTCCTAAAAATACAAAAATTAGCTTGGCGTTGTGGGGCACATCTGTAATCCCAGCTACTTGGGTGGCTGACGCACAAGAATTGCTTGAACCAGGGAGGCGGAGGTTGCAGTGAGCTGAGATCATACCACTGCACTCCGGCCTGGGCGACAAAGTGAGATTGTGTCTCAAGAAAGGAAGGGAGGGAGGGAGGGAGGGAGGGGAGAGAGAGAAAGAAGGAAAGAGAGAGAGAAAGAGAAAAGAAAGAAAGGGAAAAGAAAGAAAGAACTGGGGGAGGGGTTGAGGTGGGGATGGATGCCTGTAAATTAAGAGACATACAAGACATATACCAAAGAATAAACTAGGGACACACACTGGGTGATGAAATGAAAGGGAAGTCCAACAAAGTTATTCCCACAAAAGTCAAGACTGTGGTTACTTTTGGTTGATGGCTGTGATTTGATGGGGCCCATGGTGGGCTTTGGGATAGCTTGGAAAGTTCTATTTCTTGACCTGGTGGTGGCTAAAATGGTGTGTGTCATATAACAACTCATTGAGCCAGACAGCAGTTTTGTAAGGTTTTCTATATCTGTGTTTTATTTTACTGTAAGCAAACAATAAAAGGAGTGAAGGTTAAGGGGACCTCAGATCCCAACTAACACTGAATACTAACACTAAAGCCTATGTAACTCTAGCTAAAATCTACTGAACATGTATTATATGCAAGGTGCTATGCTAAGTCCTTTACCATGGCAGTAAAGTTCTCCGAGTCTAGAGTCAGGTGTCTTGCTTAGTTTCCTTTACTACTGTGTGAATTTGGGCAAGTAACTAATTCTTTTTGAGCCTCTGTATTCTCATCTCTAGGGGCAATGGTCTGTCTTTCATAAGACTATTGGGGTGAGATTTGCATGTGAACTTTTTACTCAGTGCCTGACACATAGTATATGCTTAGTAAATGGTAGCCACTGTTATATCCATGTGAGGCGCTGTTATTACTCTCACATTATAAGTGAAAAAATGTAAGGCTCAGAAAGACTAAGTCATGGAATTATTCAGGGCCGAACCCAGGCCCTCAACCTTTCCCTATGCTTCCCCAACTACTAACTATTTTTTGAAAGAAAAATGGTGCAATGGCAAATGACAGTGGCCTGGCCTGGTTCCATAGCTCTGTTTTGAAGGTTATCTGGGGCCTTGCTCCCTCACTTGCCCCAACACATGTTGTTGCAATTTCACTCCAAGAAAGAGACTTCAGTAGTGCTGTCCGCAGCATGGCTGCCTGGAGCGTCCTTGGAAGACAGAGAACAGGCAGGAAGGATGCAGGCAGTGAAGCCTCTTCAGCAGGGGCATAAACAAGTCCCCACTCCCAGAGGGGCCAGGAGCCCAATGCGGCAGCTGGCTGGATGCGTCACACATATCGTGCTGAGAGAGAAAATAAGTGGTATTCCTCTGTGCTGAATTTTAAGTGTAAACAAGCAGATTCATGATAATTAGCAAATATTAGACATGTATTGTTCCTTCCCCACTCCCAAGACACTTCTAGGATCTCCAGCTGAGATAATAACACTAGGTGCACCACTCCCAGGGCGACAAGTATTGTTCCAAGACAAAGGCTCTTCATCTGTGTTTGTTCTTGTTTTCCATCAACACTTGAAACCTTGTTCATCTGTATTTTATTGGGATTTCCTGCTTTGTTTGCAAGCAAGGAGCAATAAAAAACAGCATTTGAAATTAAGAACTTAGATAAGGTCTCAATTCTCTGATCCCCATCTCCCAAAGGAGGAAGTCATATTTACTTCATGAAAGGACTGGTGTGAAGATGACTGAAGGAACATATTCAAAGAACCTCATGTAGAGGTTGGCACACAGTAGACACCATAAATGAAGGTGCCTTCCTAGCTGCCACTGCCAGCATACCTTCAGCAGAGAACCAAGATGGCAGAAAAGCAGCACACATGCCTCTTTCCCCTGTGGTATTCCAGGTAGACATCATTAACCAATGACGATATTCTTTGCTACTTGGATTAATTTTCTGTTGCTACTATAACAAATTACCACAAACTTGGTGGATTATAAGAACACAGCTTTATTATCCTACAGATTTATAGGTCTGAAGTCCAATACAGGTTTCACTGGGCTAAAATCAAGCAGGGTTGCCTTTCTTTCTAAAACTTTGAAAAAGAATCTATTTTCCTTGCCTTTTTTTTTTTTTTTTTTTTGCTTCCAGAGGCCTCTGTTTGGTCCATGCACATAGTCCCCTATGTCTCAGAGCCAGCAACAGCTTGCCACACCCTTCTCACACTGCTGTCTCTCTCTGACCATAGCCAGAAAGTGTTCTTTGCTTTTAAGGACTACTGTGATTAGATTGGGCCACTGAATAATCCAGGATTGCCTACCCATTTCCAGATCCCTAACTTTAATCACATCTGTAGAATCCCTTTTGCCATCCAGGGGTTAGGATATGGACATCTTTGGGGGCCATTATTCTGTCTACATTGCTCAATGCAGTGGTATAGGCAGCCACTGTTTCACCAGAGACATGAAATTCATTTGGCCCGTGAAGTCAAAGCTATCCATGCTTTGGAGATTCATCAGGAAAGATACAAAACAAAGCCAGTCAGAGAACAACTGGAAGCAAAAGAAAGCAACTGCCATATGCTGAACATGTTTAAAAAAATCAAAACAGCATTATTGAGATATGGTTGACATGTAACAAACTACATGTTCAAAGTATACAATTTGATAAGCTTTGACTTATGTGTACATCTATGCAACATTATGACAAGCATCATTATGAACATATCCATCCTCACCAAAGTCTGCTTGTCCTTTATAATCCCTCTGTCCACTCCATCCCATCTTCTCCTATTCCCAGATAACCACTGATTTGCTATCAGTAGACATTAGTGTCCTTTTTGTAGAATTTCAGATGAATGAAGTCATACAATAAGTCCGCATTTTTGTCTTTTTTTTTTCAGTGTAATGACTTTGAGATTCATCCATGTTGCTGTGTGTATCAGTAGTTCATTGCTTTTTTGTTGAGTAGCATTTCAATGTAAAACACAATTTTGTTTATTTTTTTCACCAGATGATGAAAATTTGAGTTGCTTCCAGGTTTGGGCTATTACAAATAAATCTGCTATACACATTCATACACAAGGTTTTAGTGTTATGTTGTTGTTGTTGTTTGTTTGTTTGTTTTTGTTGTTGTTGTCTGAGATGGAGTCTCACTCTGTTGCCCAGGCTAGAGTGCAGTGGCACGATCTTGGCTCACTGCAACCTCCACTTCCTGGGTTCACGCAATTCTCCTGCCTCAGCCTCCCAAGTAGCTAGGACTACAGGCATGCGCCACCATGCCCAGCTAATTTTTGTTTGTTTTTTTTTTAGTAGAGATGGGGTTTTGTCATGTTGGCCAGCCTGGTCTCAAACTTCTGATCTCAGGTGATCCACTCACCCCGGCCTTCCATAGTGCTAGGGTTACAGGTGTGAGCCACCACACCTGGCCCATGCACAAGTATTTGTATGGACCTATGCTTTCATGTCTCTTGTGTAAATACCTAGGGGTACAATGGCTGGGACATGGGGTAGGCATATGTTTAACTATTTAAGAAACTGCCTAACAGGTTTTCCAATGTACTTGGACCATTTGACCAGCAGTGTATGAGAACTTCAGTTGCTTTCTGTCTTTGGCAATACTTACTGTGATCAGTCTTTTTAATTGTAGTCATTCTAAGAGGGGTCGAGTGGTATCTCATTGTCTTATTTGCATTTACTTAATAATGATGTTGAACCTTTTTGTAATGTGCTTATTTGTCATCCATGTATTTTTTTGGTAAACCTTTTACATATTTTTTATAAATGTAAAAGATTTCTTTATTTTTTTGAGTTGTTTGTTTTTTTATTACTGGGTTTGAGAGTTCTATATATATTCTGAATACAATTCTTTGTCAGATATGTGATTTACAAATATTTTCTCTCATTCTGTGGCTTGTTTTTTCATTTGCTTAACCATGTAATTCAAAGAGCAGAAGTCTTTAATTTCAATGCAATACAATTAATCAATTTTTTCTTTAATGAATTGTGCTTCTGGTGTTGCATCTAAAAAAATCTTTGCTTAATCCAGGGTCATAAAAATTTCCTCCTATGTTTTCATCTAGGAGTTTTACAGTTTTAGGTTTTTCATTTAGGACTATGACTCATTTTGAGTGAACTTTTGTATATGGTTCAAGAGATGGATGCAGTTCTGTCTTTGTTTTTTCCATACAGATACTCAACTGTTCCACCACGATTTGTTAAAAAGACTATCCTTTCTTCACCAAATTGCCTTTGCACCTTTACCAAAAATCAGTTGCACATATATCTGTTAAGTCTATTTCTGGACTCTTTTCTGTTTCATTTACCTGTCTTGACACTAACATCACATTGACTTGATTACTGATCTTTATAAGTCTTCAAATCAGATAGTGTTAACCCTCCAACTTTGTTCTTTTTACAGTTATTTTGGCTATCCTAGGTCTTTTGCATTTTTATATAAATTTTATAATTAGCTTGTAAATTTGTACAGTAAACTCTGCAAGGATTTTTATTGGGATTACACTAAAACTATTGATTAATTTGGGGGGGAACTGACATCTTAATAATATTGCATCATCTTCATTGATCCATGAACATTGTATATATTTCCATTTATAGCTCTTTAATTTCTTTTAACAGTGTTTTGTAGTTTTCAGTGTACATCTTACACATATTTTGTCAAAAATATTTCCTATTTCATATTTTTGATTCTACTATAGGTGACATAGTTTCTTAATTTTAGTTTACTGCCATGATATATAAATGTAATCTTTTATATTGATTTTCTATCCTGAAACCATGCTCGTATTTACAACTTCTAGTGACTTTTTGGTAGGTTTATAGGATTTTCTATGTAGGTGATTATATCATCTGAGAGTAAAGACAGCTTTCTTTTTCCTTTCTATTCTATATATTGTTTATTTCTTCTTCTTGTCTTATTTTATTAGCTAAAACATAAGTACAATGTTGAATAGAAGTAGTAAGAATGGACATCTTGGCCAGGCGCAGTGGCTCACACCTGTAATCCCAGCACTTTGGGAGGCTGAGGCGGGCGGATCACGAGGTCAGGAGATCGAGACCATCCTGGCTAACACAGTGAAACCCCGTCTCTGCTGAAAATACAAAAAAATTAGCCGGGTGTGGTGGTGGGCCTCCACCACTGGGGAGGCCAAGGCAGGAGAATGGCATGAACCCAGGAGGTGGAGCTTGCAGTGAGCTGAGATAGTACCACTGCAGTGCAGCCTGGGCGACAGAGCAAGACTCCATCTCAAAAAAAAAAAAAAAAAAAAAGAATGGACATCTTTTTCTTGTTTCTGATTATAGGGGGAAAGCTTTCAATCTTTCACTTAATTTTATTATTGTGAAACACCTATTATACAAAATAGGTGTTTTATGGGCCTTTTATTGAGTTGAGGAATTTTCCTTTATTCCTAGTTTGCTAAGAATTTTTTTCTTTCATAAATATACATTATATTTTGTTACGTGTTTTTCTGCATTTTTGGTGGTTTCGTGGGTGTATGTGTGTGTGTGTGTGTGTGTGTTTATTTTTTGGTCTGTTAATATGGTGAATTACATTGATTGATTTTTCAAATGTTAAACCAATTTTGCATATCTTGGATAAGCTCCAGAATAATTCAATTTACTTGGTCATAATGAGGTAGGAATTATTAAGAAATTATTTTAGGCAGCTAGAGAGGAAAAAGGGGGTCCTTGGAAGATTTTTCACAGCTCTTGTCTAGCATGAAAGCCCTGGCTCTTAGACCCAGGCAGGAAACCTTTGATATGCAAATGCCAACCTTTAGAAACTGGGTCCACCCAACATGGCTATTCCCACCTTTGTCTTCTTGCCCTTGCCCCCATATGTGCCTAGCAGCATGGCCGCCCCCACATATCCCCATATGTGTGGAACATCATGGCGCCCTGTATTTGCATATTAAAAGACTAGGGTGGGAGGGCCAGTTTTTTCGCGGGCTACATGAATGACATGCCTGGTCTAACCAATCCCCTGAGCCCTATGCAAATCAAACACCGCCTCCTCCAGCCATCGAATATAGCTGGCTGATACTACCTGAAAGTGGGGTTCCATTTCTCAGCTTTGGCACCCCCCTCCCTCTCTCTCTGTACAGGGGAGCTTCTTTCTTTCTTCCACCTTCTTTCTTGCCTGTTAAACTCCCTGCTCCTTAAAACTACTCAACATGTGTCTGTGTCGTTTTTTTCTAATTCCACTAGAGAAAAAGAACCTGGTGTTCTCCACTCATCAGAGCTGTATCAATAATATATTATCCTTTTTATATTCATTGAAATTTGATTTACTGTTTTAGTTAAGATTTTTTGCTCTATGATTTTCAAGAATATTGGCCTATAATTTTCTTATCTTGTAATATCATTTTTAATGGTGGGCTCATAGAATAAGTTGGTAAGTATTCTTTTATCTTCAACTTCCTGGAAGAGTTTGTGTATTATTTATTATATTTTTGATAGGATTCCAAGGAAGTTTTCTGTACCTGGAATTTGGTGGGGTTTTTGTTTGTTTGTTTTGTGCATTTTTGTGAGAAGTTTGTTAACTACAAATTCAGGCTATTTATCATTGAGAGATCTTTGATAGATTGTATCTTTCAATAAATTTGTCCATTTCATTTTTTGTCAAATTTATAAGCATATATCATTTATTTTATAGGCATAGTGTTGTTCAAAATATTCTCTTATTATTCTTTTAATATCTGTAGAATCTGTAATTCTGCTACTTTTCTCATTTCTGATCTTTTATAATTAATGTCTTCTCTTCTTTTTCCTACTCAGTTTAGTTAGTGGTTTATCAATTTTATTGATCTCAAAGAACTAGTTTTTTATTTCAATGATTTTCCTGTATTGTTTTTCTATTTCATTGACATGTTCCCTGATTTTTATTATTTCCTTTTCTCTGCTTCTTTAGCTTTAACATACTATTTTTTTTTTTTTCAGGTGGAATCTCAGGTCATTGATTTGAGAACTTTCTTATTTTCTTTTTTTTTTAATTTTTGTTTTAGGTTCAGGGGCACATGTGAAGGTTCATTACATAGGTAAACTCACGTCATGGAGGTTTGTTGTACAGATTATTTCATCACCCAGGAATTAAGCTCAGTACCCAATAGTTATATTTTCTGTTCCTCTACCTCCTCCCACCCTCCACCCTCAAGTAGACCCCAGTGTCTATTATTTCTTTCTTTGTGTTCATAAGTTCTCATCATTTAGCTCCCACCTTGCAGTATTTGGTTTTCTGTTCCTTTCCTGTGTTAGTTTGCTGAGGATAATAGCCTTTAGCTCCATCCATGTTCCTACAAAAGACATGATCTCATTCTTTTTTATGGCTTCATAGTATTCCATGCTGTATATGTATTACATTTTCTGTATCCAGTCTACCACTGATGGACATTTAAGTTGATTTCATGTCTTTGCTATCGTGAATAGTGCTGCAATGAACATACACATTCATGTGTCTTTATGGTAGAATGATTTGTATTCCTCTGGGTATATAGCCAGTAATGGGATTGCTGGGTAGAATGGTAGTTCTGTTTTTAGCTCTTTGAGGAACTGTCATACAGATTTCCACAATGGTTGAACTAATCTACACTCCCACCAAAAGCGTATAGGTGTTTCTTTTTCTTCACAACCTCACTAGCATCTGTTATTTTTTGACTTTTTAGTAATAGTCATTCTGACTGGTGTGAGATGGTATCTCATTGTGGTTTTTATTTTCTAGTATAGGCACTTAGTGCTATAAATTTTCTCCTAAATACTGCTTTAGCAGCATCTCATAAATTCATGTAATCCAGCATATAAACAGAGCCAAAGACAAAAACCACATGATTATCTCAATAGATGCAGAAAAAGCCTTTGACAAAACTCAACAACCCTTCATGCTAAAAACTCTCAATAAATTAGGTATTGCTGGGATGTATTTCAAAATAATAAGAGCTATCTATGACAAACCCACAGCCAATATCGTACTGAATGGGCAAAAACTGGAAGCATTCCCTTTGAAAACTGGCACAAGACAGGGATGCCCTCTCTCACCACTCCTATTCAACATAGTGTTGGAAGTTCTGGCCAAGGCTATCAGGCAGGAGAAGGAAATAAAGGGTATTCAGTTAGGAAAAGAGGAAGTCAAATTGTCCCTGTTTGCAGACGACATGATTGTTTATCTAGAAAACCCCATCGTCTCAGCCCAAAATCTCCTTAAGCTGATAAGCAACTTCAGCAAAGTCTCAGGATACAAAATCAATGTACAAAAATCACAAGCATTCTTATACACCAACAACAGACAAACAGAGAGCCAAATCATGAGTGAACTCCCATTCACAATTGCTTCAAAGAGAATAAAATACCTAGGAATCCAACTTACAAGGGATGTGAAGGACCTCTTCAAGGAGAACTACAAACCACTGCTCAATGAAATAAAAGAGGATACAAACAAATGGGAGAACATTCCATGCTCATGGGTAGGAAGAATCAATATCGTGAAAATGGCCATACTGCCCAAGGTCATTTACAGATTCAATGTCATCCCCACCAAGCTACCAATGACTTTCTTCACAGAATTGGAAAAAACTACTTTAAAGTTCATATGGAACCAAAAAAGAGCCCGCATCACCAAGTCAATCCTAAGCCAAAAGAACAAAGCTGGAGGCATCACACTACCTGACTTCAAACTATACTACAAGGCTACAGTAACCAAAACAGCATGGTACTGGTACCAAAACAGAGATATAGATCAATGGAACAGAACAGAGCCCTCAGAAATAACGCTGCATACCTACAACTATCTGATCGTTGACAAACCTGAGAAAAACAAGCAATGGGGAAAGGATTCCCTATTTAATAAATGGTGCTGGGAAAACTGGCTAGCCATATGTAGAAAGCTGAAACTGGATCCCTTCCTTACACCTTATACAAAAATCAATTCAAGATGGATTAAAGATTTAAACATTAGACCTAAAACCATAAAAACCCTAGAAGAAAACCTAGGCATTACCATTCAGGACATAGGCGTGGGCAAGGACTTCATGTCCAAAACACCAAAAGCAATGGCAACAAAAGCCAAAATTGACAAATGGGATCTAATTAAACTAAAGAGCTTCTGCACAGCAAAAGAAACTACCATCAGAGTGAACAGGCAACCTACAACATGGGAGAAAATTTTCGCAACCTACTCATCTGACAAAGGGCTAATATCCAGAATCTACAATGAACTCAAACAAATCTACAAGAAAAAAACAAACAGCCCCATCAAAAATTGGGCGAAGGACATGAACAGACACTTCTCAAAAGAAGACATTTATGCAGCCAAAAAACACATGAAAAAATGCTCATCATCACTGGCCATCAGAGAAATGCAAATCAAAACCACTGTGAGATATCATCTCACACCAGTTAGAATGGCAATAATTAAAAAGTCAGGAAACAACAGGTGCTGGAGAGGATGTGGAGAAATAGGAACACTTTTACACTGTTGGTGGGACTGTAAACTAGTTCAACCATTGTGGAAGTCGGTGTGGCGATTCCTCCGGGATCTAGAACTAGAAATACCATTTGACCCAGCCATCCCATTACTGGGTATATACCCAAAGGACTATAAATCATGCTGCTATAAAGACACATGCACACGTATGTTTATTGCGGCATTATTCACAATAGCAAAGACTTGGAACCAACCCAAATGTCCAACAATGATAGACTGGATTAAGAAAATGTGGCACATATACACCATGGAATACTATGCAGCCATAAAAAATGATGAGTTCATGTCCTTTGTAGGGACATGGATGAAATTGGAAACCATCATTCTCAGTAAACTATCGCAAGAACAAAAAACCAAACACCGCATATTCTCACTCATAGGTGGGAATTGAACAGTGAGATCACATGGACACAGGAAGGGGAATATCACACTCTGGGGACTGTGGTGGGGTGGGGGGAGCGGGGAGGGATAGCATTGGGAGATATACCTAATGCTAGATGATGAGTTAGTGGGTGCAGCGCACCAGCACGGCACATGTATGCATATGTAACTAACCTGCACAATGTGCACATGTACCCTAAAACTTAAAGTATAATAAAAAAAAAATTCATGCCTTATTTTTATTTATGTTCAGGTCAAAATGCTTTCTTAATTTCCTTCTGATGTCCTCTTTAATCCAAGGATTATTAAGCAGTGTTTTAGTATAATTTTCAAATATTCGGGGGATTTTATAGATATCTTTGTGTTATTGACCTCTAATTTAATTCTGTTTTGGTCAGAAAACATATTGTATCATTGGTATCCTTTTAAATGTATTAAGACTTGTTTTATGTACCAGAACATGGTACAACTTGGTAGATGTTCTATATAACTAAGCACCTTAAATGCCTTTTTTTATATTTAATCTTTATAAGAATGGTACTATCATTTCCATTTTAATAAAGAACCAATAGATGATACTGTCCTCCTTATTTTAAAGAGAAAAGGCTAAAAATCAATCAACTTAAATAATATATTCAATGCCAGACAGCTATTAAATAGGAGAACTGGAATATGCTCTCATCTGACACCAAAACCAAGCTATTAATCACTCTTTCATGATTAACCCACCCACATCCATTCCTCATAAGCTGGGTAGGACCACTCATTCTAAAGAGGCTGAGTTCAGACGCTAATTTTCTCTCAAAGTCTTGAAATCTATCTCCTAAATTGCTCCTTTCTAGCATAAACACAATTGCATCAGTTGCTAATACAGATGTAAAGGTGAGTTCTGTCTGATGGTTAGAAATGCGCAAAGCCCAACTGCTGATTCAAGTCAGAAACTTGCTACTGAGCTCTGCTGCTGACTGATGCTCAATCACCAGATCTTTCTAATAATACCCAAGAACAAAGACTGATATTAGGTGTTTTTGCCTCTTCCTAGCAGGGAATGGCTGATTGTCCCTTAAAGCCCAATGATGCTTAGAGAGCCTCTGGATTAGTAGGCTTTATTTATATGTCTGTGGAATTTGCATAACAGCCTTTAAGTCAACCTGCCTTGAAATGGCTCTTTCCTTTCTCTTCTCTTGAATTTAATGGTCAGATATTAGAAGCACTACCTTATTGCTAGTATATGTAGTTGTAGTCCTTGTTCACTAGGACTGATGCTGATCGGGAGCCTATTAGTCCAATTCAACAAACAAGTTTTTGATCATCTGGCAGCTTCAATTATATAAGTTATCCAGCCCCTTTCTTACTCCTGTTACTACAGTAATTTGACAAGCCTGCTAAAGATCTTTCTGGCTGCATCCACCACCTTGCACAATGAGTTATTTGAATAAATGTCTTCCAGGTGCATGTTTCTGTTACATGCAAAGTCAATTTAACTTGTAGAGTTATTTGCAGGAGCCCACATTGTCCATGTTGACTACTTCCTAATGCCACTTAGGCTAAAATCTCAAAGGAAGGGAGTGTGCTGCCTGAGTGAGCACTTCTTTCTGAGTGCCTTTCTCCATCACTTGAAATGCTAAATGGCCAGCACCAAAGGAGGGAAAAGAACTCCTGGGGATGTTCTTTAGCATCTAAATCTCTAACCTTTCTCTGAAATAGACTGGTTTCCACATGCTAATTATTATCCTACAGTTTAGTAAGGAGTTAATATTCATGGGAAAGCATATACAGCATCTACAAATTAATCTATGCCATACAACATCTGATTTTTGAATTTCTTCTGAGAAGTGATGCTACAGGTATAAAATGAAATCGTTCTGTACCAACTTTAAAGCCTGAAGAAGCCACCATTCAATATGACCAACAAAACTGCTTATGTTTCTGGTTTCTTCCAAATGGAAGCTACATGGTTGAAAAAAAAGTCATCTGTCCTTAAGACCCTACAAACTTTTGAGAGGCCATTAGTCAGGAATGAAAAATCAGTTTTGGTTTATGTGTCACTATTGATTGACTGGCATTAGATTCTTGGAATTCCATGTTGAGAAATGATTCTGAGGACATATCCTCCATCAGTGGGAAAAAGCATGGTGATTGATTAGTGATGTCTGCTGTGAACACAGTAAAGAGGTATGGTGGAATTCCCAGAGTGCTAGATGGGGTGCCGGAGTGCCAGAGTGCTGCGCACTGGGAATATAGCAGTGAACAAGACAGAGTCAGTTGATGAACTCATAAATCTTACAGAGTCAGAATGATTACTAGGGTCGTTTCTTGCTTTGTTATCCTAAAATTTAGTCGTTCTTGTTCTGCCCACCAATCACTATTAATGGATTATTGTAAAATATCAGCAATGTCCATTAGGACCACTCAGTCCAGTTTTCTAGCAGAAAAACCCATAAGTCTTCTGTGCAGACACCTTTCGTGTCTATGTAGACAAAAGGTGTCTACATAGTAAGACTTGTCTTTCAGTCATTGTAATTTTTTCTCTTAGAGAGCACACTGGCCAAGAAAAACTTCACCTTGCACATTTCTCCATAGTTATAGACAGTGGTAATCTTGGCCAGGGTCAACTCTTGTTTACAGAGAATGGAAAGCAATGAAAAAGAGAAAGCCAAGCATGGAGGTGGGATGGGGTAAGCAGTTACTCTCTTCTTTAGGGCCCCATGAAAAGGCAATTCCTGAGACAGACTAATCACACCAGAACAATGTGTGTTCACCTTCTTGCTAACTGGCTAGCAGCTGTTTCCAAATGCCCCCCATTTTGGTTATGTAAACCGGGCTCACCCACATGCAAATCCCTTCTCTATGAAGCTCAGCAGATGCCATTAACTTCTCTTCATTCTGATGGGATCAGTCTCTGCTTGCGAGAGCCTTGAAACTGCAGCTCTGCAATGCTGGCACCAAAGTCAAGGCACAGAGCTGTCTGCAAAGGCCACCCTCTGTCCACAGATGATGCAATGGGTCAGTGTCTTTCTCACCATGGGGACAGCAGTTGACATGGAAACGGTTGTTCTTGCTTCTACACATAACCATTATGCCTCACCCAGGCTTACCAAATGTTGAAAATATTTGTCTGCCCAGCATCCATTTTTTCTACCTCTAGGAACTGCATCAAGATTATCTTCTGGGAAGTCATGCTTGCTGAACTCCCAAACCTGTTGTTTTAGATAGTATGTGTTCTACCCCAGCCCTAAGCTGAGCATGTGACTTATACCTGGTCAAACTAAGTCACAGGAAGTTTTTAGTTATAGACACGTGACCCATTCTGTATCCATGAGTGTCAGCTCTGGGATTCTGCTGAAGTGATTAGGAAAGTGACAGGGTTTTGCTGGCTGTTGTCAAGCTGATGAAATGAGCCTGGAGCCGTTGGTGTCTTATCTTTCCCACAAGCAGCGTAGAACATGCTAGAAAATACAGTTCAGAGGAAAAGCAGAGTTGAGGGACTAAGAGAAACACATTTACACTGATATGATTTGAGCATCTGGATTCAGCCTCACCTGGATTTAACTACAATTTTAGACTTTTCAATTATATGAAAAAATTTATATCTTTTTTGCTGAGGGAAGTTTGAATTAGGTTTCTGTCACCTGCACCCCAAAAAGTTCTGATGAATGTACAGAAAAGTCCTCATGAAAAGTTCTCCCTTCACAGAGATTTTCACAGGAATTGGGCAGAATTAGACATAACTATGAAAGTGCCAGTTTTAAGCAACCAGTACCTTTCTAGAAGTGCTGTTAGGTATCAGTATATCAGCACATGACAATCAAGAGCTTAGCTGGCAAGCACTTGCTGTGTACCCATGGTGGGGAGCAGGGCCGACTAGGGTCCTTGTTCTCGCTGAGTGTGCAGTCTAGCCAGGAAGGCTGAACTAACGTAGGTTAATACTTTAAGCAGAAGTTCTTACCTTCATGGCCACGGTACATTGGTGAGTCACAATATGTTATGAGTTGTACCACAAGTAATTTGTGACTCATGAAGCTAAAGTACCAATATTGACAGATGATTTAAAAAACAAACATGAATTAGAGTAGATTCAAGGTTATCGCAATAATAATGTCATATTCATTCACTTCGTTCTCTAGAATGTTTTCCTGAGTGGGAGAGAAAGAGTGGGCATAACAGCTATGGCCCACGCACCCCTGTCTCCCGGAGTGTGTTGTTCCCAAAGATGTCATCTACCATATGTGTTTAGGCAATCATAATAATATCAGTGTGAAGCAGGAGGAGGAGGAGCAACAGCAGAAGAATTGCCAATGTTTACTGTGCACTGATGAGGCAATAGGTACTATGCTGAGTGCATTACAAGGATTGTTTCATTTAATGTACATGAGAAACCTCTATGTACTTTTTCTCCTGTTTTGTAGTTGAAAGAACAACTAGCTGCTGAACAGAGTGAGTCTGTCTCAAGTACTTCTGGAGTTCAGAGAAGGGAGAGCTCAGTATAGGCTAGAGTTGTTGGGAAAGGTCCCAAGGAGGACATGTGACTTAAGCAGGGAGAAGTAGAATCTGTAAAAACAGAGGAGCCAAGGAGGACATTGCAGGCTTTGGTATAAATGAGACAAGTACAGTACATAGGGTGCCAATCTCACCCTCTGGACACCTTTAGTGTTGGTACCAGGATACTGCATTGGTGTTCAGCAATTGCATTTGTCTTGCAGTGGCTATTCCACACATCCCATCCTACCTCCAGGACTTTGTCCAAGCTGTTGCTTTTATCCTTGCCCCTGTGGCTGAGTAGCTCCTGAGTGATACTCTGGACTCTCTGAGGTTCTTTCTACCCTCCCTCGAGAAGAGAAGCTGCTCCCTCTAAGAGAAGCAAAGCAAATTATTCTTTCCTTGGCTGCCTCTTCCCAGGACTCTCCACTGTGGTATCCCTCCTGGGCCCAACCCCAGCTACAGATTTTTCACATGCTTCTCCTTGGCTGGCCCCAAAATCTAGATCAGCCTCTCCTGCATGCCTAAACAATTAGGTTGGTGCAAAAGTAATTGCAGTTTTTTCCATTACTTTCGATGGCAAAACCTCAATTACTTTGCACCAACCTAATTGTTTTGGCATGCAGGTTTTTGGCATGTGGTTTTTGCCATTACTTTCAATGGCATCATGAGACAAGACTTGATTTTATCACTTCCCATGTCAAAACCTTTAAAGTTAAAAATGAGCATTTAGTAAATGCTTAATGTGTGGCCAGCCCTGTGCAAGCATTTGTATGCATTGCTTTATTGAATCTTCACTAGGAGTCTGTAAAATAGGACTATGATCATCTACCTTTTATAGATGAGGAGATCGTAGCTCAGGGACATTAAGTAAATGATGTTATGTTGGAAGCAAGGGCAGCTGCATGGTGCCAGACAGACCACACTCTTAAGCACGATGCTCCCATCCCTGTAACACATCAATTGTTGTCTTCAGGATAAAATCCCACAGCCTTGACCCAACAATCCAGGCTCTCCACCATCAAGACTTGATTTAATTCTCTAGTCTCCACTTCCCACCTTGCCTGACAACACATTTCAACTGCTGGACCAGACAAGATGGCATGCAGTTCCCCACCTCTGTGCCCTCATTTGTGCCTGGTTCTCCACCAGGAATGCCATCTTCACTTGTTGATCCACCCTTTAAAATCTACCTTTTCCAGGAGTATTTTCAATTCTTTCTCTTACTTCATTGTTACCAAAATTAAACTCTGCCTCTCCCATGTATGTCCTTCATATCGCTTTAGAAATGCATTGCACGGTCAGTCTTGCTTTTCTGTTATTTGCATGCAGTTACTTTATCATAAACCCCTAACAGGCAGGAAGTGGGTTTTACTTTTCATAAATTTCTCATGGGCGCTTAGATCAGAGCCCTGCCCTCATGGGTAGGTTCTGTTCCCCCTCTGCCAGAAAGCAAAAGGTCCTTCCCCGAACTTCTCTCCACCTTCCTTCATCCAAAGCTGAGTCTTGTTTTTCATTTGTTTGTCAAATAAAGTGGATGGGCTTAAGACAGAAGAGGGCCATGGATATACCAGGCATATAGCAGTGCAAAAGGCAAACACTGTTTCTAAGCTAAAGTTTTCTCCCTGATATTCCCAAAAGTCCTATCTTATTTATGATCCCTGGCAATTGCCAGCTTCACATCATGGTGAATATTTTATTATGCAAACTCCAGGTGCATTGTCCTCATGAGCTAAGGATCCTTAAAGCTAAGGTTCTGTAATGATATTGCATTATAAATTGATTTTATTTCCCAAAATGTTAAAATAAAATTGATTTTATTTCCCAAAATGATATCACGAGACAGTTTCTGGTATCAGAGAAGGGAGGAGCTTCAGGGTGAAAGGTGGGAGGTCTTTCCACCCCTGGAATTGTACCATAGATGGGGGTGCCCACCCTCTTGTGAGAAACTCTAGTTTTGCCCAGAGCACCCTACTCCTCTTTGGTCTGTCTGAGCGTCTAAGAAGATCATTTGAACTTGATGGTGAGAATGGTCAGGGAACATCTTGACCAGCCTTCTCAGTTCACAAATGGAGAAAATGCCCCCAGCTGCCAAAGGGGAGTCCCCTTCCAAGCTGACAAGCACGAGCTGGCCTGAATCCCAGTATCTCCCCATATGTACCATCATGCTACACTCGATACATCACTACATCACTCGATCTTTCTGGATGCCCCTGAAATGCCCCTAAAAAGTCAAAGAAAAGGATTGCCCCATGAAAAGGGAAAGGAAAGCAGGACCATCCAGGGACTTTCCTGGGACTTGACCACTTACGATCCTGTCAAAGTGACAGATTGTGGACTTGGCTGTGGAGTCCAGGAATTAGAATGAGAGAAGAAAGGGAAGGTGGGGAAGAAAAGGCTTGATGCAGGGCAGGCAAAGACAGCAAAGGTGGTGTTGAGTGGAACAAGGGCCTGATAATTTATCATCGACTCAAGAGGCAGACAAAAGACCAGGCAGAGAGCTGCAGCACAGTCCTGCAAAGAATAGAGGGCCCCATCAAGGCAGACCCTTCCTACTGCACTAGTTGCTCTCTGGAAAGTATATCTTAGCTTAAAGACAAAGCCAAGTGGTGTCGTTAGTCCAGAGCCACATGGTAGGAGGGGGAGGCCTTCTGAGGCATGGAGAGTCTAGAACCTTCTCTCTGCATCCCTATCTAGGGTGCAATAGTAGATGTTCAATCAGTATGTATTGGATGAATGAGTCCCTTGGGAAGGGTAATATATTAACCTATTAGGGTTAGTATAAATAAAGGGACTATTAATAAAGCTATTAATCTGCTGCTAATAGCTTTGTGCAAACCAGTTTAAAATGAAAAAAAAAACCCTCTTTGGTTCTTTGTATCTTATTAATGTAACACACTAAGAATCTCACTTTGTTTCCACAGTAATCTTGGGAAGAGTATATTTGTGACCTTGAGTACATAATCTTTTTGTGCCTTGGTTTCCCCCTCTGTAAAATGGAACCCATAGTAGTTCCTACCTCATAGAGTCATTGTTGGAATAAAATGCCATGATACATGTAAAGCACTTGGAGTCCTCCCTTAGCGACTGTGCCTTCTGCATTATTGGGACCTGTTTCTTCATTCTTAGAAGACAGGCCAATAAGTAGTGCCTTAGGTTGTGGAGACCAAGCTGTGGTTGCTGTCAGCTCGCTTCTCGCAAGTCACCATCTGGGACCGTGACCCAGCTGGCAGACAGTCTCTCCACAGGACAGGATGTGGGCTGGTAGATGCTTCTGGCTTCACAAGCTTAGTCCGGAATTTTGCTTTAGAAGGCATTAGAGATCCTTTTTCCTTGGTTGTTTCCCTATTCCCAAGCATGTGAAAAGCCCTCTGGAACCTTCAGATAGTGCTATCATAGAATTAGAGAATCAGCAAGGGAGAAGCTGGGAGAAAAATCAGAGAAGAGTACAGGATGGGGAGTGAGAGGGGTGCTGGCAACCCCTACCTCCTTGCCTTGATGTTTGTTCTCTATATTTTTGTTTTCTAAAAATTTTTATTTTTATTTTTGAAGCCAGATACTTTTACTTTTTAGCAACACTTAGACATTATGCAACATTAATGAATGCATTCAGGACATTTTTTTCTGGAGGAACTGGTATAAGCAATTAAGCTACCATATTGCATGGAAGAGGGGAAGTAGGAAAAAGTAAGAATGGAAGGCTTTATAGGGACATGACCATGAAGGATTCTTAAGATCTGTCAAAAAGTTTATATTTATCATGAGAACAATGGAACGTCATTACAAGATCTAGTAACATGGCAAGAGTTGCATTTTAAAATGATCACTCTGGCTACAGTGCAAGATGATGGAGTCAAGTTTTGGAGAAAAGACAGAAGCAAGGAAATTGTTTCCGACATTCAGATGAGAGAGTGGTGGCTCTCAAGATCAAAAGGGAGATTTAGTATGGAGGTACGAACTTGAGAGCCCACACAGAGGTGAGCGTTGCAGCTACATGAGGGGTTGAGAGAGCAGAGGGAGGGTATGGGAGTGTATGGAGAGAACAGGCTTAAGAACAGAACCAAGAGGAATGTCAATCTTTAAGGGCCTGGCAGAAAACACAACTTGTAAAGGAAACTAAAGAGTATCAGAAGACAGATATACGAGGAGAGTGTGGTATCACAGAACCTAGATATTTTATTATTTATTTTTGTGTGTGTGTACAACTCTGTAATTTAATTTAATTTAATTTTTTCCAACTTTTATTTTAGATTCGGGGGTACACGCACAGGTTTGTTGCCTGGGTATATTGCATGATGGTGAGGTTTGGATTATGAATGATCCTGTCACCCAGATACTGAGCACAGTACCCAATAGTTAGTTTTTCAACCCTTGCTCACCTCCTTCCCTCCTTCCCCTAGGAGTACCCAGTTTCTATTGTCCCCATCTTTATGTCCATAAGTACTTAATGTTTTGCTCCCAAGTATAAGTGAGAACATGTGGCATTTGGTTTTCTGTTCCTGCATTAATTTGCTTAGGATAACGGCCTCCAGCTGCATCCATGTTGCTGCAAAGAACATAATTTCATTCTTCTTTATGGCTGTGCAGTAGTCCACGGTGTATATGCACCACATTCTCTGTATCCAGTCCACCATTGATGGGCACCTAAGTTGATTCCATGTCTTTGCTGCTGTGCATAGTGCTGTGATGAGCATGTGAGTCCATGTGTCTTTTTGGTAGAACGATATATTTTCTTTTGGATATATATACCAGTAATGGGGCTGTGGGGTTGAATGGTAGTTCTGTTTTAAATTCTTTGAGAAATCTCCAAACTGCTTTCCACAGTGGCTAAACTAGTTTATATCATGGGTGAGCACTGACTATCTGGGCCAGTAGCACAGGGGTAAAAGAAATTACCAAGATGGTTGCAGGTAAAGAAAGGCAACGTTATTAGAGAGTATGAAAATACGTTGCAAGGGGCAATGGGCAGAATCAGCAGAAGAGGGGCTGACTGCAAAGAAACAAAAGCTTGCTGGACATTTAATAGAATAGTGCTGTGCTGTGTGCTGATGAGGGCTTGTGCGGTATCAATAACACCAAGGTTGCAGTGAACTAACTTGTAATTTTTTGTATTAGCTAAAGGTCTGATGATAGCTGGGTGGAGGAAGATGGTGAGTAATTTGTGCGGGAGGGCTATGTGTCCTGGACCATGAAGAAAGGCAGACTTGTAGCTTATCTGGTTTTTCTTTTTGCTTTCCTCTGCTCCCATCAGCCTGACTTCTTTTCCCTAATTAGGACTCCACAGTTTACATTCCCACCAACAGTATATAAGTGTTCCCTTTTCTCTGCAGCCTTGCTAGCATTTTTTGTTTTGTTTTGTTTTTTGACTTTTAAATAATAGCCATTCTGACTGGTGTGAGATGGTATCTCATTGTGGTTTTGATTTGCATTTCTCTGATGATTAGTGATGTGGAGCATTTTTTCATGTTTATTGGCCAGTTATGTCTTCTTTTGAGAAGTATCTGTTAATGTCTTTTGCCCATTTTTTAATAAAGTTATTTGTTTTTTGCTTGTTCAGTTGTTTAAGTTCCTTATAGATTCTGGATGTTAGATCTTTTTTTCAGATGCATAGTTTATGAATATTTTCTTCCATTCTGTAGGTTGTCTGTTTACTCTGTTGATAGTGTGTTTTGATGTGCAGAAACTCTTTAGTTTAATTAGGTCCTACTTGTCAATTTTTGTTTTTTGTTACAATTGCTTTTGAGGACTTAATAATAAATTCTTTTCCAAGGTCTACATCCAGAATAATGCTCCTAGGTTTTCCTCTAGGATTCTTATAGTTTGAGTTCTTACAGTTAAATTTTTGACCCATCTTGAGCTAATTTTTGTATGTGGTGAAAAGTAGGGGTCCAGTTTTATTATTCTGCATATGGCTAGACAGCTATCCCAGCACTGTTTATTAAACAGGGAGTCCTTTCCTCATTGGTTATTTTTGTCACCTTTGCCAAAGATCAGATGGCTGTAGGTGTGGAGATTTATTTCTTGGTTCTCTATTCTGTTCCATTGGTCTATGTGTCTGTTTTTGTACCAGTACCATGCTGTTTTGGTTACTGTAGCCTATAGTTTAAAGTTGGGTAATGTGATGCCTCCAGTTTTATTCTTTTTGTTTAGAATTGCTTTGTATATTCAGGCTCATTTTTGATTCCATGTGAATTTTAGAATAGTTTTTTCTACTTCTGAGAAAAATGATGCTGGTAGTTTGATAGGAATAGCATTGAATCTGTAGATTGCTTTGGGTAGTATGGCCATTTTAATGATATTGATTCTTCCAATCCATGAGCATGGAATGTTTTTCTATTTCTTTGTGTCATCTGTGATTTCTTTTAGCTGTGTCTTGTAGCTCTCTTTGTTGTTCTCTACATTTTTCTAAGATGGGTCTTTTAAAGGGCCCAGGGCTGTGGCCAAGCTAATTTTCTTCTCCCCATCCTTCCTACTCCACCGCACACCTCCCCAGCCTGGTAAATTGGTCCTAATGCTTCTAGCTCCACTTTTCTTCTCCTCTCCACTAACGCTGTGTTGCTGATGTCTGAGCAAGCCTTGAAAGGGGATGCGACTCTGAAAACATTGGAGGCAATGGAAGGAAAAGAGACACAGGGCACAGAGGGAATGAAAGAGAGAAAGTAAAATTTTCTAAAAAGGAGTAGAGCTAGGGCACAAGGGGAAATGGGGGTAAGAAGGGAAGATGAGTACTCAGGAGGTGGAGTGGGTTAGCCATGGAGAGAGACTCTGAGCCAGGAACAATTAACATCAGGGGCTGCAAGTGGCAGTCTGTGGGCTGAATCCAGTCAAACACTAATTTGGGGGCTCACATAGGGTTTCAAAATTTGGAAAAATTCCCATAAAAACTCAGATTTCCAGCTTGAAATTTCTGGTCATGCGAGGTTAACATTTTTTCATGGCAACATGGAATGGAGCTGGGTGGCAGTGACTCCTTCTAGAGGAGGCATATCTCCTCTCCAGGTCACCGCAGTCCCCACCACTCTCTATTGTCACATTCAGCCTGCTTCACTTGCTTAAATTATCTGCCCAGTCTCTATAGGTACCTGGGGTTGGGAGCCTTTGCTTATTTGTGTCATTTTTAGTATTAGAAATATCTTCTTCTTTTCCAGCTACTCTCCAAATCTAGACCTCAGCACAGAGGCAGTAACTAAGAGATGGTTTTGAAGGGTGGAAAGGAAGCAGTAGAGATGAAAGGGGAAAGAAAATTTGAAAGCAGGATGAGAAAAATCAAGGGCAAGGGAGTGGGAAGGTAGACAGGTGGAGAGAACAGGAAGAATTAGGATTTTCCTTTCCCACCTGGCCCAACTGGCCCCCCTCAATTTCCTTGAAAAAGACATGTCATCTTTGCGGGTCAGTAACTTTCCTCATTAGTGCAAGGCGGCATCAACACGTTCATCATCAAATAATGAATTCTCCATGGTGCTCCTCTGAGAGTGAATCAGATGGAGATTCTTAAATAAATTAATCAATGACAACACACTGTTTATATTAGCTTTCCAGGATGACGGATGCAATGTTTATTGAGCTTAGAATTTGCACTACCATATAACGACACCATTACTGCTTTCTTCCAGCTCATATTAATTTCACAAAACAAGACAATTGGTCCCAAGTGTTTCTAAGTTAAAGCTTTCATAAAGGGTGGTGGAGCTGTGTGGGTGGGGTAGGGAGAGAGAGAAAGGTGAGGTTTATTGTCGATTTTCATTAAATCATCAGTCAATCTTAACCACCCTTTAAACAGTTTCTGTCTCCCTGACTACACAATGTTTGCAGGTATGGCAGCTGATTTTCTGTAAAAATGCCAAATTGTATACTATTTCTGAAAGAAAGCATTCTTATGCTGAAGAGGTTAAAGGACTTTCTGTTTATTTGTTTGGATCTATCAGGATTAGCTCTCGAATCAGCTTTTCCTAACCCACTCAAATTGGTGTAGAAACTGTACATATCATACATTCAATTAAAAATTCCTAAGCCCTCACTACGTTCCAGACCTTCTGCCAGACACTGGGACATAAACAGGAGAAGCCACTTTGCTCCAGAAGCCCTCAGCCTAGAGGGCAGAGTCGGGCATTAAAGAAACCCACATGGATCTAGGGTAATTTTCAACAAAAGTTGGAGCTGTGAAATAATTTAAACCAAGCCAAGCAAAGTAGAGTGAGTAGGAGAGGGCCCTCTTAGAAAAGTGCTCACTGAGCAACAAACCTATCCTAGCTCCTGAGTGACAGGAAGAAATACACCCTGTGAAGATTTAGGGGTGGGTGCTCCTGGTGGAGGGAAGAGCAAGTGCAAAGGTTTGGAGGCAGGAAGGAGCTTACTCTGTGCAAGACGCCAAAGGAATGGCAGCATTGGAGTTGGGAGAGACGGGCTTGCTGGAACCACTGAGATCAATTATAATATAAAATATTTGAAAGGGTGTGCAGTTTTCTTACTTTTAAGCACTAATACTAATTGGAAGTAGGCTAATAAATAACTGTACTGTAGAAATCCTTAGGGAACCTATTTTGATGCATAGAGAATAATAACTATTTGTAATTATCATAACAGAATTGTCTGTAAATAAATGCTTCTAAAAATGCCTAATTTGACATTTTAAAAACAATTTGTCCTCTTAAGCAGTTTAAACATACTCTCTCCAAAATGTTAACCTTCCATTTGCATTCTAAATCTTTCTTCTCTTCTGTCCGTCTTCCCCTCAAATAAGTTCTGAATCACTCTTATGAGCTTGACGTTCTTCATAATTTTGAAAAAGTCAGCGCCAGTCAAGTTCTTATCTGAATTATCATAGATTCTTAATTAATAAAGTCTGAGCTTTTGAGCCCTCCTGGATTAATAATAGCTGATAATTATTAGTTATATATATTATCCCATTTGTCAATCTATGATGAAGGTTTTTTCTTTTTTCTTTTTTTTAAATTTGAGACAGAGTCTTGCTCTGTCACCCAGGCTGGAGTGCAGTGGCATGACCTTGGCTCACTGCAACCTCCACCTCCCTGGTTCAAGTGATTCTCATGCCTCAGCCTCCTGAGCAGCTGAGATTACAGGTGTGCACCACCACGCCTGGCTAATTTTTGTATTTTTAGTGGAAACAGGTTTCACCATGTTGGCCAGGCTGGTCTTGAACTCCTGGCCTCAAATGATCTGCCTGTCTTGGCCTCCCAAGGTGCTGGGATTACAGGCGTGAGCCATCACACCTGGCCAATGACGGTATGTTATTAATCTTATTTTGTAAAAGAGGAAAATTAGGCTAAGAGAAGTTATGTAACTTGGCCAAATTTACACAGCAATGAAATGGAGAGTCAAGATTAAAATCCGGGTCCTCTGGACTACCTGGTTATAAGCATTATAAACACGTTGTATTAGAAGCCAAGTGGACTTCTGGTCTAGCATTTACTAGCTGTATAACCTTGGGTTAAGTGCTTAAAGTCTCTAGGGCTTAGTTTTCTTCTTGGTAAAAATGCTGTTCATGATCCCTGCATAGTCGTGTCTCCTCCATACCATGAAGAGGCCTGGGTGCTGCAGATACCATGGAAACAAGATGTAAGAGTTAGCTTCATGGAGACTACAGTCTTGTAAAAGGAACAGACATGATTCAAACGACCCCACTAATAAACGTAAAATCCCAATGGAAGCAGGTGTTCTGAATTGTTACCCAGGTGGGCCTGACCTAGCCTAAAAGTTCAGGGAAGACAACCTGAGGAAGTGATCTTTGAACTAAGACCTAAGAGTTTGGTGGAGTTAGCTAGATAAAGGGGAGAGGGGTGGTAGTGGGATGGGTGACGTTGAAGAGGTGAGGACAGCCCTGTGCAAAAGTCTTGTGGAAGGATGGAGCTTGGCTCTGAAATAAGGTCAGTGTGTTTGGGGCACAGGATGTTAGGATATGTGAAAGGAGGGGAAGCTGGAAAAGGACACACATCAACCATGCAGGGGCTTAAAGGCCGTTTTAGGTCCTTAGGGACCTAATGTTTACCAGAGTTTATGACTTATTTTTGCTGACTCCTGTCTTTCTCCTTCTTTCTCAAGAATCTGTTCCCTTAACTCTGCTGTCCCCTTCTCTTTCAAAAGAATGCAAAGACCTGCTCAAGGGGACAGCCAGCACATACAGGGCTCTGACCTGGTGTTTGGGTCCCCTGCAACCTGCTGCAGGCCAGTGAAACAGCGCGTTCCTTTCCAAGACAAGAAAACCCTTGACATTCTTTCCTTGGCAAAAGAACCAGACCTGCCAGGAAGGTCCAGTGGCCAGGGCCTCGAATGCTGGAAAGGAAATTAGTTTCGGCTAAAACACAGAGCCGAATGTCAGGCCTTTACGCTCCCTGCCTCCGATGCTAATCTGGCTGGTGACAGGGGGCTTTGAGAGACAAAAGGTTATGCATGCACTTTGTATTGGATGCCCCCCTCCTTTTTTGTTTCTGATGGTGTGATGAAGGATTCGGGCTGCTGAGCTCCTGCATTAATCAGATTCATTCCATTTTGTTAGGGAGGGCTGTTTTCTGATGTCTCTGAGGAAATAAAGATGATAAATGGGGGAAGTCTCATACTTTATTAGCGTGGATGAGCAGACAGATCCCAGTAGTAATTAATCCCAGGATGTTTACAAATTTTCTCTTCTTTGTCAAGCTAGAGTCAGGGTTTGCTGTTGTTGGCATAAAGAAAGACTGGAAGCTGAACAATGATGTTCTGCTCATAGAATCAGAGAGATGGCAAAATATTGATTAACCATCCCATGATGCTTAATAGACAGTGGTGTCCTAAATGTCAAGACCCCCAAACTGTAATGAAAAGCAAGTTTCAGTTGTGCGGGACTCTCATAGGGAAGCTTAGAAAAACCCATAGCTTAAGCTTGTGTTAACAAAGACCCTTCTGATTGATATGGAAAAGTGGGGTACCTAGAATGTAAGGGCTCCCCACACAATGCAAAACAGCTATAAATACTTGGAGAAATTGAGTTGTTTCAGAACATTAAGAGTATTTCAGAGTATTAAAAGTATTAAGGGTCAAGCAGAAAATGCTTTTGTTCTAATCCTGGATTACTCAACATCTTTCCAGAACATCCAGGTTCTCTTTCTGGCCTAGTAAGGACTGGAGGATGGCTAAAGGTCAGTTGTCCTGGTATGATTTGCATTGTTGTGAGGCTTCAGGAACACTGTTATGAGCTTTGATTCCTTTTATGCTCTGACTCAAGAACAGGAGATTTAAGCTTTGATCCTGCCCTCATAAATCATGAACCATGTGACCTTAGGTAAGTCGCTTCACCTGACTTCTCTGAATTTCAGTTCACTCAACTGCAAAATCAAGGAACTGTAGCCACGCAAAGCTTGAAGTTCCTACATGGCTGAATTTAAAGGTCTGTACTTACAGCAATTTTAGGATATTAGGCTGAGTGTATGATCAAACCAGGATAGACACCCCTCCTGCTTTGTAAATACATTTTGGATGTGCGGGGTATATTTGGGGAGTGGTGGTGGTGGGAGAGGGTTTACCTATTTAAAAACATTTTTAAACTTTAAAAATAAATAGCTAATAGCTAATGTACGTGAGGCTTAACACCTAGGTGACGGGTTGATAGGTGCAGCAAACCACCATGGCACACATTTACCTATGTAACAAACCTGCACATCCTGCACATGTATCCTGGAACTGAAAATAAAATATTTCAAAAACCACCTATGAATTATTTGTAATTGCACACTGAATATATAGGTGTTTCTGAAGAGTTCTACAGTCCTTAAAACAGTTTGTTCTCTTGGATATTTTATACTCCCTGAAGTTTTTTGTTGTTGCTTTTTTGTACATATTCTCATTTTGTTTTCAGACACTTTATTCCTAAAACATGGAAAGGTCAGCATCAGCCAATAGATTGAGAATTTGCATTGTCTGAGTTAAGGAAAGCATCTTGCATTTTCTGGAGCACTGAGCATCTTGTCTTGAACCTTCTGAGTTCTGGGAATCTCCAAATTCATTTGCTGAAGGAAGAAGGAAAAACAATTCTTGGAGGGAATCCGAAAGAGAATGAGACTGCACTGCCAATGGTCTTCTGGTCAACCCTGGCCTGTGTGACTCCACATGGGTCCTGTCCATCACACTCTGCTCGTGAGAAAATGCCCAGGAAATACCCACAAGTTTTAAGCAAAGAAACTCCGCTTCACTGGAGATGTGCTGTTATTTGTGAGACCGCCATGCCAACCTAATATTGCTGAACAAAAAGTAAGTAAAGGGAAACTTTAAACAAAGCTGGCTTAAAGACGCAAATTAGAAAAGACCATCATTTTCTCTCTTGGGACTCAACCTCCAATGTGAACTAAAACCTAGAGTTCACCACGCTAATTTTCTAAACCTATTGAACCAGATCAAAATCTCTGTATTTAAATATGCTGCCAGCGGAACCTAAACAGGGCCAATATTTCATTTGGTTCAAATCCATGTTTTTTTTTTGTTTGTTTGTTTTTTTCTGCTCACAGAATTACCTAAGTGATTTGGTAGCTGGCATTTTTTTACTCAACAAGCCTTTAGAAATGTGTATGTGTGTGTTTGTGTGTGTGTGTGTGTGTGTGTGTGTTGAAACATTGGTTAGAAATGTGTGTGTGTGTGTTGAAACATTGGTTAGAAATGTGTGTGTGTGTGTGTGTGTGTGTGTGTGTGTGTGTGTGTGTGTGTTGATGAAACATTGGTACTTTCTAAAAAATTAAATATCTATTTCTAAAGTTGTAGTTCAGGTCCCTTACATTTTTGGTATGAGAAAAAAAAATTTTGTGGATTTAAAGGTTTTCTTTTTAAATTTTTTCTTTTCTTTTCTTTCTTTTCTTCCTCTTTTTTTCGCTTTTTTTTTTTTGGTTAGAAAAACCAACCCAACTGCATGGACTTTCACATATAATAACTCGAGATAGTTCCTGTTTGCCCAGTTCCCAGATGAAAGAAAAACAAAACAAGTGTGGGGCGGTTTATCGTTTTTTGAAACAAGATATATTTTTCCCATGTTCGGATCTGAAAATACTCAGCTGTAATTTAATCTACCTTTATTAGATTACCCAGTTATGTCCACAAAATTGTGGAAACCATCTTAAATTAGTAAGGTCAGGGAAGAAGTAGGCTGGATGTGAGAATTCCCGCTGCTCTCGTCTGACATGTCTTCCCAAACGAAGGGGCACGTCGTGGGTGAAGCACTTGGTTCACTAGGGACAGCAGAGCTCACCACTCCTCCGTGTCCCCAGTGGAGAGTCTACCTTCTGCTTCTTCCACGCTGACTTCTGAGCAACTCTAGTCCTCAAAATATGGTGTATAGCTATAGAACAGGCCAGGCTGGCAAAAGTTATCCTTTACTTGTCAAAGAATGCTTCAAGCTTATAAAGCCCTATATAGAATTGCCAGATAAAATACATCCAATTAAATTTCCATTTCAGATAAACAAAGAGTAGTTTTTTAGTATAAGTATGTCCAAAATATTATGTGGAATACACTTATACTAGAAATTATTTATTGTTTATCTCAAATAGAGATTTAACTGGACATCGTATACATATTTGCTAAATTTGACAACCAACATCAAGTCACCCAAAGAGGCCAGGATACCATTCATAGTAGCAAAAATAAAATTAAATTAATTAATTATCCATGCAGTAGGTATGAATCTTAGGCCATAAATACAGATATGTATGATGTATCATCTCCTTAATTTTTCAGAGAGAAACCTATTCTGCCTCTGAGTGTGTAACCCAGCAGGAAATTTAGCCTCAGCTATGATAGGGCCCTGTGCCATCCCAGGGTCCCATCTGAATCCAGGACTCTTAGATAGTGTCCAGAGGACAGGGATGGGGCTCCAAACCCCATGCTATCATGATGGCCAGAGATGTGCTCACAGCTTGGGGCTCAGTGGTCATTGTAGATATGAGGGCTCTATTTTGAGTATTTTGAGTTCCCTATGGGGCTGAAGGATTTTTTTTGGTTTGTTTTTTTGAAGATAAAGTAGCTCTGCACTTGGGAGCCATGTTTTAGCAGATGATCTCCCCATCCTAACACTAATCTCTTTAAATTTTGCAAACTGCCTTCCTTTCCCCTCTGAGTTACTTCAAAGACATTCTCTCATTTCTGGTTGACCTCAAAGGTATGGTTTTCTTCAATAATTTCTAAGCTCTTATGAAAGACAGAAAAAGTTGTTGCCTTCAGGTAATTTCACCTCCTCCTCTGCCTCTTCTACACAACATAATCCCCAAGGAAGTAATTCCTTATGGGTCTGACTACCTGCTTGAAATGAAAGAAGGCAAAAACCATACTGTAGTAGATTAGATTATTGTTCAGTAAATATTCTCTTCCTCTCCCCCCACCCCACATCCAGAAGAGTCTTCTTCCCCCACCCACAGATGTTGAGCTTGACCATGTGACTTGCTTTGTTCAATGGGATATTAATGGACCTGACCGAACTAGGGCTTGAAATGTGCTTATGTAGTTGGTGTGCCCTCTTCTACCTCTGCCATTGTCATTGCCACTTGTCCAAGGAGAATGAGACACGTGAAGCAGATGTGGACAAATTCACGGCTTGGAGCCAAACCTGAACAAGCCTGGTCTAGACCCAAAGAACCCCAGCCATCCCCAGACACATGATTGATAAATATATATTGATTATTGTATGCTAGTGAGTTTCAAGGTGATTTGTTATTGCAAAATAATTAACAGGTACCGGTACAAATGAAAATTCTCATTTTGGTAGTAAATTATCGATGGACTTAAAACTCAGCTGTGATTTTAGAGTTTTGTTTTGTTGTTTTCTTGAGACAGAGTCTCACTGTGTCACCTAGTTTGGGGTGCAGTGGCAAGACCTCGGCTCACTGCAACCTCCTCCTCCCGGGTTCAAGTGATTCTCCTGCCTCAGCCTCCTGAGGAGCTGGGATTACAGGTGCCCACAACCATGCCTGGCTAATTTTTGTATTTTTAGTAGAGACAGGGTTTCACCATGTTGGCCAGGCTAGGCTGGTCTCAAACTCCTGACCTCAGGAGCCTGCCTCAGCCTCCCAAAGTGCTGGGATTACAGGCGTGAGCCACCACGCCTGGCTTAGATATTAAAGTATTTATTGCGTTCAAAAATCACAAGGCATAAGGCTGCAATCCTGTGGTTAGCAGGCTTTCTCTCCATAATATCTGGCATCATTCTCTAAGTTATTTATTCTCTGTAATAGCTGATACTTATTTGATGTCTGGAAGTTGGCAAAGTGCCTTTATATTCATTATTCTAGTAGATCTGTTTTATTCAATGGTGAGGTGAGGTTGATTGCAATAGATTCCCCATTTGATGAGGAAACAGAGTCGTAAAGAGATCAAATTTTTCCCAAGAAAGCAAGTCATTTTTGAACTCCAGATCAGAGTTAAGACTCCCATCATGTCCTCCCACTCCTCTAATCCCAGTATGATTGCTCCCAGAGCATCCAACACAGGGCTGAGCCCTTTGTAATTCTCAGTAAACACCTGAGAAGTGATGGAGGGACCAAAACGTTTAACCAGAGTTATCAGTGTAAAAGCCAAAGCTCCCAGGCAGCATTGCACTAGAGGTTTTCTCCCCATAGCCTCTATTAATGCTTCTCAAAGTGTGTGTTAATAGGGTTTGGGGTATGGGATGAGTCAGGTACAGGGATGGAGATAGAGAAGATTAGATGCTATTTTTAATATGTTTTTGAAATTCTGGTTTAAGGAAATCGAATGTCTACTTCAGGGCTTTTGAGTGCATCTGAAAGGCTTATTCGTATGACTTTGAAGGTGAGGAATAGAGTGTACTTCATTTCCCAAACTTATTTGACCATGGTACCTTTTTATCAGAGATCATCTTGCTGAACTAGAGTTTGAGGAAACCACTTTGGGAAACACCAGCCTATGTCGCTGAACTGCTCTGATTCTGCCTTTTGACATTTTCATTCTGTGCCATTCAGAGCTGTTAAAGCACTAGGCACCCTCTGGGCCCTTTGAGCTTCTGTTAATGACTTAGTTCTAATTCCAAGAAGCTGTTAACTTAAGGGGATGATAGCTTGGTGTATTAATTAAGGTTCTGTTAGTAGCAAACAGAAAGAAACTGGCTAACTTACTTGAAGATATTAGGAAAGCTCATAGAATTGTAAGAGTTGCCCAACAATTAGGATTTGAAAAGAGCCAAAACCAGAGCAGTTTGGGGGATTTCAGCCCTGGGGGTCATTGGAAATGTCACACAAATGACTCTGCTGCAGAGACACCCCTCTGCACCTTTCCACTCGGGTTTTAGGGTTTCAGGTTCCTAAGAGAGAAGCTGATTGTTCTGGCTTAGATCAGATGTCTCTGTCCCAGGATTATTCAGCCACGAACACGGGACATAAGGTGCCACTGAGGCAACTGCTGTGATCTGGGCAGCCATCCCAATTCATGTCTCCTGCATCTGGTGTGCAGGAGAGTCACACCTTTTTGGGGGTTGGTTTGATGTTGACTATACAGCTAAAACTACTCTTGAAAGTCCATTACATTTCCCTCCAGGATGAGAAGATGTTGCTGTCCCTTCCTTTGATCACCAAACAAAGAAGTGTAGAGGCAAAAAATATGAATTTCCAACACAGATTCACATTTGGCCTGGACAAGCACTTTTGCAATGAGAGTTTACCCTGAAACCAACCAGTGTTGCTCAGGGGCAAGAAAAATGGCAGGTGGCCTCGCCAGAACTTTCCCAGTCCTCTCTAGCTAGTTCTCTTTTGCCAAATACACAAAGTCGAATTCATGGAGTTGAGTGTGTATATGATGCAACTCCATTGTACACAGAGATAGATTAATATGATAGCCCTAAGCAAATCTGAGAAGTAAGAACCTTAACGGTCTCTTTGATTTTTACTAAGAAATGGATGAGGTCCTCAGAATGGTGTCCTGGAAAAAAAAAAAGGAGCTTTAAGGGGCCATGTTTTGTACATTGATTCAAAGGCAATCTAAACTTCTACTTTTTTTTAAACAAGTCAAAACTAAGGTTTTTTTTTGCCTTCTGAAATTTCTAAATCAGACGCAAATGGGGCATTAAAAAAAATAAGCCCCCCAAGGGCACCATCACCTACTGCTATGTTGTACTGTGGGGCTTTATTTGAATATATTTTGTTTTTATTACTTTGTTCTCTTTCCTTGCTGTGATTTACAAAGCAGTGTGGGAAAATGGTTAATACAGAATAAAAGTTAAAATTAAAACCACTTTTTCCAGTATAGTGCTGTCTCCTTCCCACTCCTTCATCCCTGGGGGCCTGTTCAGCTGAGTTTAGTGGCACAAAGGCTACTGAGTTCTAGAACTAGATTCATAACCTACCTAAAATGGATTGATTTTCTAGCTCTGGGAACAGATAAATGATTAGTTGACTATGGTTGATAATTTGGAGAGAATTGACAATAATGGAATAACCTCATTTTAATGTGCCTGGAGAACTCTGGAAATCTGTGACATTTATTAAACTATTCAGATTAGCTCAAATAACTTTATGTTTGAAAATGACACTGATTTGGGTCTCCTGTACAGGCACAGGAGAACTGTGTCTCTCCACCCACCTGAAGGATGACACCTGAATCTTTTCACTTTGTCAGAAAAGTACTTCCACCCGAACCAGTGACTCAGCCTAGGCTCTTACCATCACTCAAATCTTTGTTGAGTACTTACAATGTGTTAGGCACAGTGTTGGCTGCTTTTATATCCACTATTTGTTTAATCCACACTACAACTTTTTTTTTCTTTACAAAACATGTTAAAATCCCATTTTACATATGAGAATATTCAGACTCATGAAGATTAAGAACCTTATCTTGGACAGACAATCATAATCATCACAATCCCAATCATAATCATCTTAACCATCATCACCCAAGTGGACAGGAAAAAGGTCTCTCAGAATAGGAGATAAATGTGGAAGATTGAACCACACACACGAGATAAATGGGTAAGTACAACAATAACAGCATATTCAAGGCATGGTGCTATGCTTCTTTGGGTACCATATTTAATTTAATGATCATAGTGATTATATGAAGTAGGTAGGAAAATGAGCCCTGTTTTAGAGGTGGGGAAATGGAGGTCTCAGGGAGCTTAAGGAAATCACTGGCAACTGAGCACTGAGCTTCAGCCCTCATGTAGGCACAGTTTATAGAACAAAGCAGATATCAGTGACAAAGGGCATTGAGATAAGTCAAAACAGCTTCAGACTGCAAGTAATAACACAAAAGACTCCAAGTGGGACAAAAGCTTTTTTACTTAACAAGTATGCAGGGCTGTAACACAACATCCAAGTGTTTGGGGACGTGAGTAGGAAGTTGTCTCTGAACCATGACTCTAAGAAGTCGAGGACAAGAGGCTGAGTGGTTGCCATCAGTCAAGATCTTTTCTAAGAAGAATGAGGTGCTTCTTTTGTCTGCCCCCATGCACAGGTGCACTTGACTAGGGGCTGTCTAGTGCCAACCAAACCTCAGTATTTTTATGGGAAAGTCAGGAATCCGAAGAGGGTTTGAGAATGAAGTTACCATTACATCTGACCTTCTTCTCCACTATCTTCTGGCTAACAGAAGGATTCTATTTTTAAGTCAAACTGTGCATTAAGTATCTCTGTGAATCACAGCTGTGTTGAATTTTTTTTTTTTTTTTTTTTTTTTTTTTTGAGATGGAGTCTCACTCTTGCCCAGGCTGGAGTGCAGTGGCGCGATCTCGGCTCACTGCAAGCGCCGCCTCCTGGGTTCACGCCATTCTCCTGCCTCAGCCTCCCGAGTAGCTGGGACTACAGGCACCCGCTACCATGCCCGGCTAATTTTTTTTTTTGTATTTTTGGTAGAGATGGGGTTTCACCATGTTAGACAGGATGGTCTCGATCTCTTGACCTCGTGATCCACCCCCCTCGGCCTCCCAAAGTGCTGGGGTTACAGGCGTGAGCCACCGTGCCCGGCCAAGCTGTGTTGAATTTTTAAAGGGAATCAAAATCTTTCAATAAAGAAATGAACTTTAACGAAACACCAGATTGGCAGAAGTTGAGAAAAGGGACAGGGATTTGGATAACGATGTCTCTTCAAGGTGCTGGAAAGTACTCAGATGATAGAATGTCCAGCAATTTCTTTAAAACATGTGGGGGTAGTAAAGCTAGCAGAAGACAACAAATAACAAAAATGAGAGCTAAATTTAAGGAGATCAAGAAAAGAAAAATCATTCAAAAGATCAATAAATCCAGGAATTTTGTTTTTTGAAAAAAATTAATAAAATGGATAGGCCACTAGCTAGAATAATGAAGAAAAGAGAGAAGACCCAAATAAACACAATTATAAATGATGAAGGGAATATTACTACTGACCCCACAGAAATAAAAACAACCATCAGAAACTACTATAAATACCTCTATTTACACAAAGTAGAAAACCTAGAAGAGATAGATAAATTCTTGGACATATACACCCTCCCAAGACTGAACTAGGAAGAAATTGATTCCTTGAACATACCAATAATGAGCTCTAAAATTGAATCAGCAATAAATAACCTATCAACCAAAAAAGGACCCACTCCAGATGGATTCACAGCTGAATTCTACCAGATGTACAAAGAAGAGTTGGACCATTCCTATGGAAATTATTCCCAAAAATTGAGGAGGAGGGACACCTCCTCAATTCATTCTATGAGGCCAACATCATCCTGATACCAAAACCTAGCAAAGACACAGTTAAAAAAGAAAATTTCAGGCCAATATCCTTGATGAACCTTGATGCAAAAATCCTCAACAAAATACTTGCAAAAGGAATCCAGGAGTACATCAAAAAGCTAATCCACCATGATCAAGTAGGGTTTATTCCTGGGATGCAAGGTTGGTACAGTGCACACGAATCAATAAATATGATACATCACATAAACATAATTAAAGACAAAACCCACATGATTATCTCAATAGACACAGAAAATGCTTTCAATAAAATTTAACATCCCTTCATATTAAAAACTCTCAATAAACTGGGTATTGAAGGAACATACCTTAAAATAATAAGAGCCATCTATAACAAACCCACAGCCAACATCATACTGAATAGGCAAAGGATAGTGGAAGAATTCCCCTTGAAAACCAGCAGAAGACAAGGATGTCCTCTCTCACCATTCCTATTCAACATAGTGTTAGGAGTTCTGGCCAGAGCAATCAGGTAAGAGAAAGAAATAAAAGGCATTCAAATAGGAAGAGAGGAAGTCAAACTATCCCTGTTCACAGACGACACGATTCTATAGCTAGAAAACCCCATATTCTCGGCCCCAAAGCTCCTTCAGCTGATAAACAACTTCAGCAAAGTTTCAGGATACAAAATCAACGTACAAAAATCACTAGCATTTATATGCACCCAATAATAGCCAAGCTGAGAGCCAAATCAGGAATGCAATCCTATTCGCAATTGCCACAAAAAGAATAAAATACCTAGGAACACAGCTAAACAGAGAGGTGAAATATTTCTACAACGACAATTACAAAACACTCCTCAAGGAAATCAGAGATGACACAGACAAATGGATAAACATTCCATGTTCATAGATAGAAATAATTGATATAATTAAAATGTCTATATTCATGAGCGATATTGGTCTGTAATTTTCTTTTTGTGTGGTAACTTTGTCTGGCTTTGGTATCAGAGTAATACTGGTCTCATAGAATGAATTGAGAAGTGATCTTTTTCTCAGTATTTTCTGGAAGAATTTGTAAAGGATTGCTCTTATTTCTTTAAAGGTTTGATAGAATTCACCAATGAGGCCATCCAGGCCTGAGCTTTTGTGTGTGTGTGTGTGTGTGTGTGTGTGTGTGTGTAAAGATATTTTAATCACTAATTTAATGTCTTTATTTGTTTTGGATCTATTCAGATTTTCTACTTCTTCTTGTATCAGTTTTGGTAACCAGTGTCTTTCTAGGAATTTGTTTATTTTATATAAATTATCTATTTGTTGGTGTAAAATTGTTTGTGTATTGCCTTACCTTTTTAATTTCTGTAGAGCTGGTGGTATCAACTTTTTTCTTTCTGATTTCTTTTTCTTGATTAGTCTCACTAAAGATTGTCAATTTTGATGATCTTTTCAAAGAAATCAACTTATGATTTTATTAACTTACTTTTTTGTTTTATATTTCATTTATTTCCATTCTAATCTTTGCTATTTCCTTTCTTCTCCTTACTTTGTATTGAGTTTGTTTTCATTTTCTAGATTCCTAAGGTGGAAACTTTGGTTACTGAATTGAGATTTTTCTCCTTTTTAAAAACACAATCATATAAAGCTACATATTTCTCTCTAAGCACCTTTTTAGCTGCACCCCATAAATTTTGATATGTTGTGTTTTCATTTTCATTCAGTTAAGATTTACCCTGCATTTTCAACTTTGATCCATGGGTTACTTAGAAATGTGTTGCTTTATTTCAAAGTATTTGTGTATTTTCCGTAGTTCTTTCTGCTGTAGATTTCTAGTTTAATTCTGTTGTGTTTGAAGAACATATTTTATATGATTTCAATCTTTAAAAATGTGTTGAAACTTATTTTATGGCCTACCATGTGATCCATCCTGGAGAATATTTCATAAGTGCTTGAGAAGAGGGAAGGCGCTAATGAATCTTAGCATTACTGAAAGTGGGACAACCAGAAATTATGTGCCCTGTGATGTGATGCAACAGGTGGTTCACAATACCATCTACATTAGACAAAATAGAGTAGATTATAGTGCAATGAAAATAACCGAAATCTTAGGAACTATTTATCTACTAAGGGCCCAGGCTGGTGGCAGTCTATCTTGACATGCCCTCTCATTTTTCTTCATGGCAGAGAGATAAAGGAGCAAGGTGAGTCTTGTAAGAAAATATCCATATTTTAAAAAGATGCATGCTTAGGTATATAAAGGTAAAATTATGTCTTTAATTTGTAACATTTAAAAATTTTTAAGCAAATAAAAATGTGACAGATGAAGCAAATGTGGCAAAATCTAGGTAATTGTGGAATCTGAGAGGTATGAATATTAGAGCATGTTATATTATGTTCTCTGTTATATTATGTCCTCTGTTTTTGTATATTGTTTTAAATTTCTTTAATAAAAATGTTTTAAAAATTTAATCTAATTATGTCATTTCTTTGATTAAAACCTGCATGTTCCCTCCTCTTTTTCTGACAAAGTTCTACTTATCATTTGGATCTTAGACTGTTAGCAAGATTAATGTCTTCTTTGTTGATGACATTTTTATTGGGTACTTAGCATTTGCTAGGGACTGGGTTAAGCACTTCGCCTCTTTTGTGTTTTTAATATCACAACTAGCAGAGTTATTTGTCATCTGCTTTTTGTAAATGAAAAAAACCTGAAGTACAGAGAACAGTTTGTCAAAGATCTTGAGGCTAGTGGGTTGGGAAACCAGGATTTGAGCCCAGGAAGACTGACTGTTATCACCTATACCATTACCCTCTTGGTTTCATGGCTGCTTAGTATTTCTCTCTCTTGTGTTTTTTGAAATTAGTATGGTGCCTAGCACAAGGTAAATGCGTAGGAATTTTTGTTAAATGGAGGTTGATAGCTGGGTTTCAGTCATTTTTTTCAGTTCCTTATCTGCTCATTGATTTGCTCATAAATAGTCACTGTCCCCTTGATATTCCAATTTTGTCATAATGATCCATACATACTTGCTGAAAAGGGGCATTCCAAACACAGAGAAAAAAAAGACCAGTCACATCCTTTCCTAAGCACAGCCTTTCCTATGTCTTTACTTGGTGCTCCCACTGACTATTGCTTTGAACACACTGTAATGTAATACTTTGTTTATGTAAGTGCCTCTTGTTTAGTCTGGAGATTAGAGAGTTCAGGACCCTGTCTTATGTATCTCCCAATCTTCAGTGCCTAACACGGTGATTGACATGCCTTGGGTGAGTTAGTATGTTTATTGAACGGGTAAGTGTATAAGAGCTAGTAACGAATTCCTCTTCATGTTAAGCCTAGCCCTTTTAAACCTAGCCCAGATGTTGTTTCTGTAAAAAATTTCCTAGTGCCTTCCAAAGTTAATCATTCTAGACTTTGTGATATTGTACCTATGTACACATTTATAATTCCATTTATATTGTGCCATACCTTATTATTATTATTTTTGCCTGTTTGTCTCTCCAACTAGATGTGAGCTTTGCAAAGCTGGGACTGTGCTTTATCATCCCTGTCTTTCTGACACCTAGCAACACACCCAGCCCAGAGTAGAGGCTAAAACAAATACAAAACCATCAAAACTTTCAAAATCATCAAAATGCAAGACTATCAATATATTCATATATTGTCTTTAGCAGATATTACCATAAAGCGATGTGTTACATTCTGGACCATAGGAAAAGATTTCTGAGTGATTCCTGATGTAATTAGAAAGTGGGGGTGCTTCTTAGTAGAATAACACTACCACTGTCATTTCAAAGTCTTCCTGTCACTCTCTGTCACTTGCCTTTGAGACATAAGCTAGTCATTGCCGCTTTGTATCTATGTTGCATTTTCTCTGCTAAAACTGCAGTATCCCACAGGGCCAGTAATTTAGCTTTTTTTTCCCAAAATTTTCTAGAGTTACCATAACTGGAGAAATAAATTTGGGGGAAGAATAAAGCAAATGTCTATGGTATTGTGGAAAGACCGGTGGTCTGTGTTTCCCTCTATAACTTCAACGCCATTTCCCTACTTCAGGACTCAGTTTCCTCACCTATAAAATCAGGTCTTATCAAATAATACATGAAGCCTCTCCTGTGTTCCAGAATCTGTGACATCTTTGGCTAGGGGATCATCACCCATAAGAGGAGGAACAAAAAAAACTTGTTATCTGGCTGGTTCAAGACCCAACGTTGCAATTTGTCTTCTTATTTAATGTAGGATGGAAAAAATCTGGAGCAAGGATTCACAGCCACCCTAACCACCAGGTTCACCACAAAAAATAAAATACACAGTGGGATAAGTAGAAATACAGGGCCTGTCTAGGAAGAAGGGCAGAGAGTACAAGTAACCTAAAATTTTACCTTCCCATCCCCATCCCTGCTATAACTACCTTGTTGGCCCAGAATTCAAGGTCAGCAAACATGTGGCAGACAGGCCTCCCATCCTAACTGTTGTCCATGGCCGGTATTGCTTATTGATGATAGCACCATTTTCTTTTAAGGCTAGACTGGGAATCTTTCTCAATATAGTGCTTCTCCAAAAAGCAATGATTGATTGGAGTTGGCATGTAAGCTGAAGTCTATTTGCATCTTGGGTTCAAATTTCCTCCTGATTCAAGCACAGAAAAGCAATAAAAAAAAAAGGATTTGTGATTTAAAACAGATAAGGGACCTTGGGCAGGTTACCTACTTTGGGTGCTGATTTGTAAGTGGAGAATTCCTGGGGCTCCTCCATGTAAGCATTCTGTGTTTTGTGGATTCTAGATGTTCTTATCCTTTTTTGAAAAATGGGGCACCTGTTATTACATACACTGTTATTACAAATCTCTGGCTTCATAACGTATCAAGATTCAGGTGACAAGACACAACAGACATGAAAAGCATTAGATGTTCGCACAACTGCAGGAGCTGTGAGGTATTTTTTGTTAATCCTCTCCAACTTGCAGACAAGTTCTCTGGGGTTGGAACAATCGGATTAGGCTTGAGTGAAGCTTGGCTCACAATGTCAAGGAAAACCTAACAGGGCTGGCATCTGTTAAGCAGTCATTGCTAGCATCTTTCTCTGGCAAGAAACTACTTTTTCTTGTCTTGTTTCAGACTTAAATAGCTTGTATTTGTCTTTGATACTAGATCAATAATCTCAATCTCTTCTCTCTCTCTCTCTGTCAATTTTTTGGAAATAAAGTACTATTTTTTGTGGTGAAGGGAAAGTAAGGCAGGTAGAACTGCAGAGGGTAGAAAAGGAGGTAAGAATGCTAATAAAAGGAATAAAAGATTATTGGGTGCTTTCTGTGTATCAAACACAGCATTCACACATTTAATCATGACAAACTATGACAATCTATTAATAATCTCTCTTTTATAGATGAGAAAATTTAGGCCAGGGGGATTAAATAATTTTTTTCAGAGTCCTGCAGTGAGTTTGAAGAAGAGGAAAATCTGTGAGTCACGTCTCTTTCTTCTTCCACCATGCCACACTGCTTCTCTCAATCCAGCACTGCAGGGCTTTTCTCAAATCACCCCAAGGCATTACCCAAGTCTCTTTCAGTGTAATTAACAGAAGACTCACCATGAGCAAGCTGTTCCTCTCCTCTAGTGGCTCTGCTTTCCACTTCGCTCTCAGTCCCTCCCTTCATGGCGGCAAGACGGCTGCCATCAGCACCAGACTTTGCACCAATTCCTTCAGCAACTCCAATAGGAAGAGCAATTCTTTTCCTCTATTGCCCTAGTAAAAACCCAAGAGTGTATGTTTTTGGTTTGGCTTTCATTAAGTACCCAACCCTAAGCTATCATTATGGCTAATTAGAAAGAAGTGATTTGATTTTCTAGACCTGGGTCAGCCACCCACTCCTGGAGCTGGTGGGAGAAAAACCCATCTAACTACAGGGGCTGAAAGTTGAGGGAATAGTGGTATAAGCAAAAGTCAGGTCTGGTGCCTTGAAGAAAAGTAGATGGGTATGATCAGGCAGCAAAAACAATAGACATCCACTAATTAACATCATAATATTCTCAAAGAACTAGCCTTGTGATCATGCTTTATATATCAATTAGAAACTTTGTCCTGCTCAAATTCCAGAAGTTTAGAATGCTCCCTGGTACATGTACCTGAGCCCAGGTCTAGTGTGTTAATATTGTCATCCTGGGCAGTCTCTCTATTGTCCATGCTTTTGTGTCTCAAGCCAACATTTCACAAAGGCCCCACAGCCATCACAGACAGAAGCAAGAGTGAGTTTTTCTCCTTATTTTGGAAAAGGTTGCACTTTTGCCCAAGAAATCTTTAAGTACTGCTTCCCTCATTACCTACCAGGTAAGGAATCAGGGAAGACTCTGACCTCCCTGGGGGTCTCTTGGCTCTCAGATTAACGTAATTGTTCTTCAAATCTTATTTGTAATTCAAGGCCAGAATCTCATCCATCTTCTCCACGAAGGCTTTTCTAGTCCTTCCACTATAGTTCTGGCAAAGATTCTTTGTTAACCAAACGTAAGTCAGCCTCCTGAACCTTTAGACTCACTTGTACACTTCCTTGTAAAATCCAGTTTTAGCAAGAACCCTGCTAAATCAGTTTAGCAAGGAATCCCTACCCTCTATACCTGATCACTCTCAGTACTGATCAGGCTCCTCATCTTCCACCATCCCCCAGGTGATGTCTGATCACACTGGCCTGTCTTCAGCAAACATCATGTTAGAATGGTTGAGCCAAAATCCCCATCGCTCCTGATGTTATTTCTCACTGATTTTCCATCCACTGGTTCCTACCTTACTTCTTGGCTATAAATTCCCCCTTGCCCATGCTGTATTCACAGTTGAGCTCAATCCCTCTCCTTCATGGAAAAATCGCATTGCATTGGGATTGTCCTAAATAAAATCTCCCTTATTGTGCTTTAACAAGTGCCATTGAATTTCTTTTCCTTAACAGACCATATCTACTATATCTTGTGATGCTGAATTTTCTTTCTTTAAAAATATTTTTTACAATTTCAAAATTATTGATACTTATAAAAGAGCATTTGTAATATATGTACAACTTATAAAGCATAATCATAAAACAAATGCCCATGAACCCACCACCTGATGTAAGAACTTTCCCTATTAAGGTTACATGTGTGTTATTTTCCAATTCCATTCTCCTCTTTTATCCCAGCAACTATTATGTTGAAATTTTCCTTTGTATGATCTTTGTTTAAAAAATATTTTATTATGCATGTATATTTATCTAAATAATTCAAAGTGTACTTTTGATTGTATTCATTTAAAAAAAGTTACACTCTATGTAGTCTTCAAGAAATTGTCTTTTTTGCTCAAAACTATTTCTCAGATATATCTGTGTTGTGTGTTCATTAATTTTCACTGCTGCATACAATTTCATGTGTGGATATACCATAATTGATCTATTATTCTCCATGAATAGACATTTGCATTGTTTCTACAGTGTCATTACTACAAATACTGAAACAATGAACATTCTTGTACATGTCTCCTGGTGTGTATGTAAGAGTTTCTTCAGGAATTCTGTTTTAACTGGTATTTAGAAATGCAATTAATTTTTATATATTACTCTTATTTTCAGCCACGTTCTTAATTGTTTTTATTCATTATAATAATGTTTCTGTACATTATTTTGAGTTTTTTTTAAGCTAATCATATTATCTGTGAATAATGGCAATTTTTCTTTCTAATCCTTGTAACTCTTATGGTTTTTCTTGTCTTATTGCATTGGCAGTATTGACTTCCAGACAACACTGAATAGAAGTTTTGGTGATGGGCATCTGTGATGGCTGTTATTATATGCTGCCTAGATTCTTTGGAAATGAAGGACTCATGCCTACAGCTACTGAGAGTGCTACCTGAAGACAACCCTCAGCTTTAAGCCCTTTTCAGGGATCGTCTTGCTTGAAAAAAGCTGTCTCACACAAGGTATGCCTTCTTCCAGGACCAACCAGCATCCAATGACTGATTGACATGGGGATATAAAAGCCTAGCCTTCATTTCCCAATTGGGTACAATTCTAAAAGGCCAGTTCTAGTACCCTCCTTGAGGTTGGCTGAGGTCTTCAGTGGAACTGTGTCCTAGATCAACTTTTTCCTCTGCCCAAGCCAGTTTCCTTCCTCTCTTTTCCACATACATCAATCCCAGGAGCACTCCTGAGTAAGCATTTTGTATCCCAACCTCTAGCTCAATGTCTGCTTCCTGTGGAACACTGTCTATGACAGCACTTTATGTGTAGCCTCATTTTCAAATGAGAATGCCTTTACTGTATCACCATGAAGAATAAGGTTGCAGTAGAGTTTTTGATAGATATTCTTCTTTTGGTTAAGGAAATTTTCTTCCATCTCTCATGTGCTAATGATTTTTTTACAGTTATGAATGGGTTGTTTTTCTCTCCTTGAAACACAACAGTTCTTTGATGAGGATCTGCTAAAAGTAAACCGTCTCTGTTTATCTGAAAGTGTTTTTTATTTTGTCCTCACTCTTGAAAGATAGTTTTTATTAGCACACAATTTTAGCTTGATATTTAATTTATTTCCATGCTTTGAAGGTATTTGATATCCCTTGTGGTTACTGAGAAATCAACATCCATCTGTGTGAGGGACATGCATTTTCTCTCTGGCTGCTTTTAAGATCGTTCCTTTGTCTTTGATTGGTGTTCAGTTTCATTGCACTGTGTCCAGACTTGCATTTCTTTTTATTGATCCCACCTAGTACACATTCTGCCTTCTGTATCTATGGATTTGGGTTGCTTATCAGTTCTGGAAAATTATAAACCATTATCTCTATGAATAATCATCTTCTCTATTCTCTTCTTCTGGGTCTCTACTAGGCAATGGAAGCAATGATACTTCCTCATTCTATTCTTCATGTCTATCAATCTGTTATATTTTCCATCTTCTTGTCTCTCTGTTACATTCCAGGTAATTTCTTTAGCTCCATCTTCCAGTTTACTGATTATTATTATTATTATTATTATTATTTTTTTTAGTAGAGATGGGGTTTCACCGTGTTAGCCAGGATGGTCTCAATCTCCTGACCTCACGATCCACCCACCTTGGCCTCCCAAAGTGCCTGTTTACTGATTCTTACTTAAGCTATGCTTACTATGTTATTTAATGCTAGCTTAATGACAAAAACTACACTTATAATTTCTAAAATTTTCACTTTTCATATTGGCTAAGTCATTTACATGGTTAATTTATAAAATAAAACTATTTAAAAATATATACATTTATACATATTTTATATACTACATATGAAAATTTCAAAATCTGAAGTTTTGGAGAGGTCTAATTGTATTTTTTGATGTGTTTACCGCTTATTATTCATGATGGCTTATTTCTTGTGTTTTGGAGATTTTAAAAATTCTGAGCTCGTATTTTGTTAGACTTAATAAGAATCTTGGTGAAGTATGCTGAAAGTGCTTTCCTCCAAAGAGGATTTATATCTGCTTCTTCAGGAAGCTGAGAGACACTACTGACCTGGAACTATTATACATTAGTGCCTCTGAAGAGCCCAGCTTAATGAAATTGTCTAAGGTTCAGCTCCTCCACCTTGCAGGCCCAAAGTTCAGAAATGATGCAAACAATTTCTCATCTTCCAACATACACATGCTGCTTGTCCTATCAAGAGGTGGGCCATATTTCTGCTTCCTTTAGATCTGGGCTTGTTTGTCTTCCTTTGACAGACGGAATTGCCACAGAGTTGACGTTGCACCCGTTCTAGGCATAAGCTTGAAGAGGCCTGGAGTTTCTGCTTTTGCTGTCTTGAAAAATCAGATCCACCACTTAAGAAGTTCAGATTAAACTGCTGGAGAGGCCCTGTGGTGAGAAGGAGAGCCAATCATAGAAGTTTTAGACTCATCTGAGCTTCGGGTAAATGCAGTCACATGAGTGATTCCAGATAACACCATGTGGAGCAGAAGAACTGCTCCCTCTGAGCCCAGCCAGCCCATAGAATTATGACAAATAATAAATCATTATTGTTTTAAGCTGCTAAATGTTGGGGTGGTATGTTGTGAAGCAATAGATTTATGAGACAGTAATATTCAGCGTATTTGTCCAAAATGTTGCTGGAAGTAAAATCTTATTTGAACTTTCTACCTGGATTTATATGTTCATTTCATTCATAAATGAAAGCCTAAGCCTAAGCTTCTATCCTTTAGAGCAGAATTGCATAGTTGTAAAGATCACAGGCAGGATTCCTGTTTTGGATTCACCCTTAATAGGTTTGAGATCTTAATTAATATTCCTTAATCTCTGAGCTTCAAAATTTTCATTGATCAAATAGGAATAATACTAGTGTCTACATCATAAGGTTATTAGATAGATTATATATCAATACATTTAAACCCATTATTCAGAGTCCAGCTCATAGTTACACACTTAGGAAATGTTTTCTTTTGTTATAATCCATCTTGCTTTTTTAAAATAAATGTCATATCTTCTAGGTGTTTGTGATATTGTGACATAATAAGAAATATATATTTGGTTTCTGTCCCCGGTTCCTGGCACATACCAAGAAAGACCCTTGGCCTCTCTGGAGTGACAAAAGTGTCTTGTGTGCCAATGAAATGACTGGTGGCTGGGGGCTTCTGGACAGCCTCAGTATGGGGGCCAGTTGCCTTGGGAACCAACCAAGTGATTAGAGGATTGGATCTTTCAAGCCCACCCACCACCTCTGGGGGAGGAGAGAGAGGATGAAGGTTGACTTGATTGCCAGTGGTCAGTGATTTAATCAATCATGCCTATGGAATGAAGCCTCTAAAAACCCAAAGAGAATGGGTTTAGGGAGTTTTCGAGTTAGTGAACAAGACAACACTCATGTGCTGGGAGGGTGGCATACCCCAACTCCCTGGGTCTGGAAGGTCCTGCATTTGGAGACCCTTCTAGCCTTGTCCTATGTTTCTCTTTGTGTTCTTTAAAATATCATTTGTAGTAAACAGGTAAATCTAAGTACAGCATTTCCCTAAGTTCTGTGAGCTGCTCTAGCAAATCAATTGAACCCAAAGAGGCGGTTGTAGGAACCCTAGTTTATAGCTGGTTGGTCAGAAGCATGGGTCACAACCTAGGACTTGCAATTGCCACGTGAAATGGGAAGAGGGCGGCGGGGGGCACTCTTGTGAGACTAACCCTTAACTCATAGGATCTGATGCCATTTTCAGCTAGACGTTGTCAGAATTAAATCAAATTATAGGACACCAGTTAGTGTCCATTGGAGAAGCTGGTGTCAGAAGTGTTGTGTTGAGTGACTGTATAAGAGAGTAGAGAGAAAAAAAAGTTTGATTTTTCCTTCAGAGTGCTCAATAAACATTTTTTAAAAAATTAAAGCATCAAGGAATTTGTGGATGAATTTCTTTGGGTACTCTTCAAATCATAGCTTGTCCTGCTTCACTATGATTTATTATTGTTTCTTCCTGCTCTAGGGCTTGCCCCTTCCTGGTCAAGACACTCCAGCATTAGAATCAAGATATCATCCAGTTTTTTTCCCTGATCTTTACTAATTTCAGAGATGAACATATTTTAATCCGGGTCAGATCAGCTTCTTGCAGGGAGGAATTTCTATCATTCTCTTTCAAATGTACATCCAAGGGCAGAGTTCACATGAAGACGTGGGCAAAAAATGCTCTTCTGGCATGTTCTCAGGTCAAGAATCTCATTCTGGGAAGAGTCCTGTGTAAGTAAGAAATCTGATTCTGCTCATCAAAAAATGTCATTCAAGATCTCGTCCTGCTTTAGCATGAGGCCTGGTGAAGTGGTGATTATGCTGACTGCCTAAACACTCATTTTTACAATTTTATAATGGAAGCCTAATAACTCAGTGGAGTAAAGGAAGAAAAAGCAAGAGATAATGTTTTTGTAGACAATGTAAATGGGGTGCAGCTATTTTGAGAGTGCTTAACAATTGCTGCCTGTCCGCTCCTGGAGCTTTGGATAAAATGTGCTCCAGCATTGCCCTGAAAGGACACAAGAGAATCTGGCCAGTTGCCGATCCATTTTCCACTGGGAAACTGCTCTGATAGGTGGGCACCAAACAGAAGCCATCTCAGGATGGTCAGCAGGGGTGGAAACAGTAATGAGATGGTAGCATTTTGTTTTTATCCTATTGACCACAACCATGATGTTTGCTTGGAGCCCACAGATGGACACTTCTTCATCTTCAATCCAACCCCATGTTAACAGAACTCTGAGCTGATTGTATCAAGTAGTGAGAATTTGCTTTTCTATATCTTCATGCTTTTGCCTATCTTCATGCTTTTGCTCAGCCAGCATTTTGCAGGATTCAGTGAAGCTTCTTGGTGTGCTCTCTGTAGCTGAGGTGTTAGTTGGCTGAAAATTAGTGAGTCTCAGGGAGTTCTTGTTCATTTCATACATCCCGGGTAAGAGGGAAGGAGAGTTTCTGTTTAGCTGGGAATGGAATCCCACCACTTAGAAGAGAGGGAAGAGGACGTAGGAAGAAGAGAACAGGGGCATAAAAGAAAAAGGCAACAAATGGCTGAAGGGCACAGCTGGGCTGGGAAAGAGAAGCAGCAGAGGGTAGTGGTTTCAGTGAGCAAAACTGTGTTCCAATCCGTCTTTCCTACTTACTGCTTCTATGATTTACAAGGAATTGTGTAACCCCTCTGAATCTCACTTTCCCCTCTATAAAATGGGATCGTTTGTTTTTTGTTGTAAGAAAAGTACAGTGCGTAGCACATAGTGATTCCTCAGTAAACGGTTATCTGTTATTGTTACTAATTTTTCTTCTAGACTAAGTCTGTGTGCTATCTACACATCACAGATATCAGTATTGTCATAGGGAGTTTGGTATCATTTGAGGAGTTGGACAGACCACCACCTGTATCACATAGCTCCTGGACCAGCCTGGCAAATGGGCCCTGAAATTCCAATCTTTGGAGTTAGTCCAGGAGGCAGTAATCTTCCTCTTCTCTTACCTATCTCTCATTTAATGTGAATTTATTACTCATGAGTATGTAGTAACATATTAAAGCCAGAAGTCTTAAACCAGTGCATGACAAAATCATAGTCTGTTCTCATATCCTTTCTTTTATGAGGGGAGGAGTAGTTTTCTGGACACTGTCAGACAATATGAAGTGCCCTGATCACTGTAATTCCTGAATTTCAGGCTCACTTGGTCCTAAGATGGTCAAAAGGTCAAAGCTCCTACCTTCACTCATATTTGTCACCCGCTGCACCCTCCACTAGGAAAGAGGACCAGCCTTGTTCTTTCCCTATCCTCCCTCCCCCTGCCCACCTGCTCCTTGTTTTTCATGGCTTGTGTCTGGTCCATATGAACTCTATGGCTCTGGAATATTCTAGGGCTAGAAGAAAACCCAAGCACTGCAGCCTCTCCTTAGCTGGTTACTGCAGCCTCTCCTTAGCCCATCTCCCCTTAGATGGGCTCCTTAGCAGCCCATGTTTTGCCGTTCAGATTTTAGTCTCTGTGTGCCACTGTCAAGCCCCCAGCTGCCTTGGACAGCCCCTGTCACCAGGATATAGCAAAGTGGAAGTGAGGATGAGACTCACAGCACAGCCCTCTCCAAAGAAATCCTCTCCATGAATCCTCTCTCCCAGTCCTTTTATACCCTCACTCTGGACGAACGGTTCTCAAAGGAAATGTCTGCCTTTTGGTCTGCCACAACCCACCTTAGCATTTGATACCTATTGTGTCTTGGTCCTCAGTTAACACTTCTAATTTAACACCTTGTTACATAAGCCCATTCCCAAGGGTACGATGGTAACTGCGATGCATCTTTTTGGAGCATGAATTTTTTACTCACTGATTTGTGGTGAGAAGGACAGGTGATGAAGGGAGTGTTTGCAGGGCAGGGAGTTTGAATATTTTAACTGATAAGAAATTCAAACTAAAAATCCAAACAGATTATATTATGGAGTAGAAAGCAAAATTGAATACACATCAAAGTAAAACATGAGATGTCAGAGTAATATCTTATTTAAAGTGGCTTTTACAAGCACTCCCACTCCCCTTCACCACTAGAGTAAATGTTCACACTTCTCTCCCATTAGGAGAGTGCTTGGGGTAGGTGGAAGGAGGCTTTTTTTGAAGCCCTGCATGAAGACATTATCAGCTATATACAAATTACAGTGGAGATAGTAGTAAGTCACTCAGTAGCTGCACTGACCTTCTGACATTCATTATCACATCTTTTGCAGACTTATATGTTAAATTATCAGAGATGAGGAAACAGAACACCACCACACTGCTGTGTGTTTTCTGGCAGAATATAAGGAGTAGGTGTAGGGTAGAAAGAACCTCTTAGGGCCAGGAATGGTGTTTCGAGCTTATAATCCCAGCACTTTGGGAGGCCAAGGCAGGCAGATCGCCTGAGGTCAGGAATTTGAGACCAGCCTGGCCAACATGGTGAAACCCTGTCTCTACTAAAAATACAAAAAATTAGCTGGGCGTGGTGGCTAATTTTCCTTGTTTCCAGGCTATAGGTGTGGTGGCAGGCATCTGTAGTCCCAGCTACTTGGGAGGCTGAGGCAGAAGTATTGCTTGAACCCAGGAGGCAGAGGTTGCAGTGAGCTGAGATTGCGCCACTGCACTCCAGCCTAGGTAACAGAGCAAGACTCCATCTCAAAAAAAAAAAAAAAAAAACCTCTTAGAATTGTGCTGTCCAGGATGGTAACTCCTCCAGCCACATGTGGATACTGAACCCTTAAAATATGATGAGTTCAACTCAGATGTGCTGATATGTAAAGGACAGTCTGGATTTCAGAGACCTGGAATTAAAAAAGGAGGGGAAAATATCTCATGGATACATTTTTTTCATATTGATTACATGTTGAATTGACAATGTTTTGAATATATTGAGTTAATAAAACATTCTTATAATCAATTTTACCTTTAAAAAACTATTAAAAAAATGGGGCTCCTAGAAAATTTAAAATCACATACATGACTTGCATCTGTGGCTTGCGTTCTATTTTTATTGCTTAGCTTTGTCTTTATATCGACTTATCCAATGGTCAGCAAACTATGGCCTATGGATCCAATCCAGCTAATTGTTTATTTTTGTAAATCAAGTTACACCAGAACACAGGCCATCCATTTCTTTGCATATTGTCTATGGGTGTTTTCAAACTTCGATGGCAGAGTTGAGTTGTTACAAAAAATGTTTGAAGCCCGGCCTATTTACTATTTTTTATAAACTAGGAAAAGTTTGCAGAGCCCTGATAATCCAACTTTTTCTATATCATACAGGGGAGAAAGCAAAGCCCAGAGAGGGAAAATGACTCAAAGGCACGTGAACATTCCACAATGGGGCAGGGCTTCACCCCTTACCTGCTCCTTGCAGTACATTGAACCTCAGTTTACTCAATGCGGTGAGACGGTAAAAGGGATTCTACGTATCAGCGTGGACTCAGCTTCCATTTCACAATGAGTCACTCATCTCTATCCAAGGGCACAGGAAGGCCCTGAAGAGAGGGCAAGGCACAAGGAAAAAAATCACAGAGAAGGCAGGAACCCACCTTGGTGGGGCAGGAGGAGGGAGTTCCTATGATAACCAGCCTACCATACAATTTTCTTACACATTATTTCAAAAATAGCTTCCCTGTGTCACAGTTTAATGCTATGCTCACTGCATCTCAAAGGGTTGGTACAAAAAACTCCATTTAAGGAATATTGCTGAGTTTTTGCAAAATCCTTTTTAAACCCGTTGGCCATTATATTACTCATTGGTCTTTCATAGGGATAAGTCACATGATACATTTCTTCTAGGACTAAGTGCCAGAAAAAATGTTGCCCTTCAAGATGGACTTGCATAGTGTTTTTTAATCATATAGTGAGAACTCTACAAGCCAACATGTTGCTTGGCTTATTGATTTTATGAGGTCTGTGCTTAATTTTGGTAACCAGCTTATCTAAGGGTTCTATCATATTTGTGCCTTTCCTTCAGTCTCATTTAGCTCTAAACTTTTATAGTAATTGTTCACGTTTAGTAATACATTTCTTTTCACACTTACAGTGCTATCTTCTTTGCACTTATTCAACAAATATTTATTTAAGACCAAGTAAGAGCCATACCCTTGAGATAAAAAAGTAATAATTTCTATTCTCAAGGGATTGACAATATAAATGTTGAAGTGAAGAAAAACACTAACTGGCCAGGTGATCAGTAGTGGCCACCAACCTTTTGAGTGGAATGGGTGATACCCCATACAGTATGATTTCATGAGCCCCTGAAAGCTCTCCCTAGTACCCCAAATATCATTTTCCTACAAACTATAGTCAGGATGATAGGTACATAATTTGTATATGACCAGTCCCAATTTCTGTGCCCATGGCAGATGTCACTAATGTACCACAGTATTATTTTATACTAACTGATTATATTCAGGTTGTGGCATGAAGCACACAGCCACTGCCAATAAGTCAGAAAGGGATCTTGAATCAAACCCATATGTCGTCTCCTAAAAATACACAAGTAGAGGATCATTCATTGGAGTAGAATGGTAGCTTCCTATTCAAAAGTACATAATTGTGGGAGGAGCAAAACTAGATAGAACGTGATTAACACTTTAGTTAATTAATTTAGGTAATTTAGTTAATGATCAGTCATTAACACTTTAGTGTAAATTAAATAACTTCTTTTCTTGGCAGCAGGCTTACATACGTAGTTTGATCTCAAGACATTGGCATCAAGAGCTGGCAAAGAAGCAGAAAGTGAAAGATTTGAAGAGGGTTCAGAACCAACTTTTGCCTGCTCCACCATTTTGCATGCCAATGAAATTCCACCTGGATAATAAAGAATCCCTAAACTCTACCTTGGGCCTCAAGGGCAGGATTTTTGCCTCGAGCTGCCACTTGGTTTCACTTCCCTTAGCTTTCTGTCTTCTTTCTCATTATACATTATTCCTAACTGTAATACTTCTGAACACATGTGTATTTAAAGGAGATTAATCATTCAAATACCGTAATTAGTTCAAGAATTGTGTCTTTTTGAGATGGAATGAGCTAATTAATTTTTTTTTCTTCCAGGGAACCTACTCTCAGATGTGAGCTAATTAGTGAGCTGCACATCAAAAGAAGTGAAGTGTATCTTGTAAATAGGATTTCATTTAAAACAGATCAAAGAAAGATTTACTGAATCACTCCCTCATCCACTGATTTCTCCAAGCATCAGGCAGACGGTGAAGAGAACAACAAGTCACGAGAATGATAAACATAGCTCCAAAGAACAACTGTGATGCTCAAGTCAAATATTAATCAGAAGAGAGAACCAAATATTTCCAGGGGTGGAATTATACTTCCTGGGACATGCATGGTTGGGTTTCTGATGTAGGCCAGGAGGGCAGTAATCTGTGTTTGTGACCCAGTCTACTTCTAAAAATACAAGGTTAGAAATAAGATCTCTAGACTCCGTTCTGACTGCCTGGCTGTGTGATCTTGGTCAAGTTGCTTAACCTCTCTGAGCTCACTTCTTTTATCCATAATATATGAATCCCAGTCCTTTCTCCACTCACTTCCCAAGAGACTTGTGAAGATCAAGTAAGATGATTAATGTGACAAGGGTTTGGAAAATATTTAAAATGGCTATACAAATGTGAAGCATTTTTGGCATTATTAACAAGGTCTCCATAGGCAGAATAAATTAGAAGAAGAGAAAAGTTTCCCAGATGACTTTGGCCAAAATTCCAGCTCCTGAGGAAAATAGCATCCCAGTGGGCTGCCTCCGCAGATCAGATTTGCAGCATAATTGCCCAAACCTCCTTTCTCCTGTGATTACAGTTAGAAATTAGCTTCCAAAGAAGAAACAATTAAAACTAAGAAAGGAGATGAAAAGGTCTTTTTGTTTTCTTTTGAAGTTCCAGATTCCTGAACATGGCAGATTTTGCAAGAACAATCTTACTTGTCCTTCTAATGTTTATTCACATTTCCTCCAGCTTAGAAGGACAAATGGGGCCAAGCAGCTGGTGATTGACAGTGAGAAGTGTCCTTTGACTTGAATTTAAAATGCAAACTGATGTAAAGGAAATCAATAAGTACATTTTTGCTACAAAAATAGTTTCATGTCATTTTTGTGGTGGTGGCTGTTGAACACGAAGAATTTCAAGGTGGACGAGAAAGTAGGTAGGATGTTTCCTAAAGAAAAGCCCTACATAGAGAAACAAAGGCCAACTTACTCCTGCAAGCAAGATCATGAACATGTTTAGAGAGAGGTACACTTGGATCTGGTGATCAGTGACTCAAGGAGCAGCTGGTGAGGGAGGAGGTGGCTCTAGGCAGTGTTGGGAAGGCCTCAGTCCCTTCACATATTTATTATACTTGGTAACAATATCAATCCAGAGCTGAGAACTAGGTCCATGGACACCCTTAGATCAAAGACATGAAAAGGTCCTCTTTCTTTTCTGAGCCTCACCAACCTCGGAAGGTGTACCTCTTCCTAGAGGGAAGAGCACATAAGAGACAAAAAGGGGCCTGAAAGTGACCCTCCCACAGCTTCAGACAAGACAGAAGGTCCAGGTGAAAACAGGGGCAGGAGGGAGGTGGAGGGACAGAATAGTCCTATTCTGAACAGTAGCACTTCAGGAACTATGGCACTTGGCAGAGGTGACTTTTTTTAACTTTTTAAAAAAATCAAGGTAAAACTAATATCATATAAAATTAACCCTCTTAAAGTGTGCATTTTGGTGGCATTTTAATACATTCGCAATGTTGTGCAACCATCAGCTCTAATTCTCAAACATTTCCATCACCCCCAAGGGAGAATATACCTATGAAGCAGTCACTCTCATTCCACCCTCCCCAGAGGCAATGTTTTTACTGGGGACCTTTCTGCCCTCCCTACATTGTTCCCCAATTCATACTCAGGACTCAATAGATGCCTTTTCAAGGCTGGTTGCAAACCCTCCATCCGTGTGTCTGTGTAGACTCAGCGTTTGCTTCTCTGGGGACTAGGGTAAAGTTGGCTTAGGCCACAGGAGACTCCCAAGACTGTGCTGAGTGCTGTCACAGGTGCCTTTGCCCAAAGGCCCACATCTCTAACAAAGGCATGCCATGCCTTTGGGGAGGCATCTGCAGGTGCTTGGCAAGAAGCATTCATAGCACATTTAAGGTTGGCTCTGGATCCTACTCAGGAGTGGAAGCATTTTTTTTTTTGATCAGGAAGAAATTTTCAGCTGGATACAAGCCCCTTGCTCCAAATCAGTGTTTCAAGTAATGCCCGAAAGCTTCTTAAGGGACAGTGTCACACCTCTCATTATGTCCCCAGAAGGCCAGCACAATATAGCACAGTCAACATCTGTGGAATTGCCCACTAGGAGGTAAAGGGTCAATTAGCATGCCGGTAAGAGTCTGTCTGGATAGTCAGCCAGAGCTGGGTTGGATTCTCGCTTCTGCCCCTGTAATATGGATCTCTGGTTTATCTGACCTCACTGTCCTCATTTGCAAAAGAAAATAATAATAACACTTATCTTTTAGGACTATTGTGAGTATTTATGAATCAATAGTAGATGTAAACAAAGTGCTTAATACAGTTGCTCCAATGTTGGAGACCTCCACATACCATAGGAAAAGTATTGTCTCACTTGTAGGACTGAAAAAGAGGGATAGAAGACACATGATGTTGTTGGAAAAGTAAGGAACAATCTTGGCTGGAGAAACAAGCAGGGTCAACTGGAAGACAGCAGGGTGGTTTCAGGCCAACTAACAGGAAGCAAGACATCACTTGTGCTTCTCGTTTGCTGAGTCCCAGAGATGATGCTTTCAAAAGCCTCTTCAGGCAGCTGGGGGCCAAAGAACAAAACTGATGGGGTCTGTCCAAATAACCAGCCTAGCCTTTAGTCCCATGTGTTCTTGCAAAACCAGAAAAATGACCTTTCTCGACTAACCTCCTACAATAGGACTCAAATGTCCCACAAAGTTCCTGTCCCTTGGCATCCCAGATGAAGGTCCCAGCCTGGGGTGTGAGAACAGAGTCTGTATTAAGCAGCAAGAGGCAGATTCCCAAATACCAGGAGGAGCTTGTTTTAATATGTGGAGTTACATTCTCTGCTCTGCATATCTGCATTCCCATGGGAGGCGGGACACATTTCTCCCAATCCATGTATGCCTCTGAATTCTTCCTACGGCAAGCTAAGCAAACTGTTGACATGAAGCAAACTGTTTCTGCTTCACCCAAGTAGATTGTTTTCCGGGGCCCTGGTGCTCCCTGAAACTTGCCATGTTGGGCAAAGAAAAATATTCTATTTTGGAGCTATGATGGATTTAGTTAAGGTAGGTCAAAGTTCTTTCCCTTCTTTGTTAGAGAATTTCTTATGTCTTGATTGAAATTTGTTAAATTTGGGTAGGACCAGTTTTACCAAGTCTATCAAAAAACAGAAAAAAAAAAGAAGATATAGTAGCACTTTAATGTATGTGTGTGTGAGTTTACATTTACCTTGAACTTTTTCTTATTCTAAAATGCCAACCAGTTCTGTTGTTTATAATCTAACTGGAAGCAGCTGAAGAGTGATGTTTTGAGACACACCAAGAACTGTTGTTATTAGCCCCTCCACTCAACATTAATCAAACAGACATGGGATGCCTTTATGAGAGGCATGAAACTTGGAGTATAAATGAAACTTGGATGCCAGAGTCAAGATTGAATATCTTTTTTTAATTTTTAATTTTTGTGGGTACAAAGCAGGTATATATATTTATGGGGTACATGAGAGGTTTTTTTCTCCTTTAAAATATTTCAATAGGTTTTTGGAGAACAGATGGTGTTTGGTTATATGAATACATTCTTCAGTGGTGATTTCTGAGATTTTGGTCCACCCATCACCTGAGCAGTGTACACTGTCCCCAGTGTATAATCTTTTATCCCTCACCCCCTCCCACCTTTTCCCCCAAGTCCCCCAAATCCATTGTATCATGCCTATGCCTTTGCATCCCACTTATGAATGAGAACATACGATGTTTGGTTTTCCATTCCTGAGTTACTTCACTTAGAGTAACTGTCTCCAATTTCATCCAGGTTGCTGCAAATGCCATTATTTTCTTCCTTTTTATGGCTGAGTAGTATTCCATGGTGTGGGTGTATATATATACACACACACACCATTTTATTTATCCACTTGTTGATTGATGGGCATTTGGGCTGGTTCCATATTTTTGAAGTTGTGAGTTGTGCTGCTATAAACATGTGTGTGCAAGTATCTTTTTCATATAATGACTTCTTTCCCTCTGAGTAGATACCCAGTAGTGGGATTGGTGGATCAAATGGTAGATCTACTTTTCGTTCTTTAAGGAATCTCCACACTGTTTTCCATAGTGGTTGTACATAGTTTACACTCCCACCAACAGTGTAAAAGTGTTCTCTTTTCACCACATCCATGCTGACATCTATTATTTTTTGATTTTTTGATTATGGCCATTCTTGTAGGAGTAAGGTGGTATTGCATTGTGGTTTTGATTTGCATTTCTCTGATCATTAATGATGTTGAGCATTTTTTCATATGTTTGTTGGCCATTTGCATATCTTCTTTTGAGAATTGTCTGTTCATGTCCTTAGCCCACTTTTTGATGGAATTGTTTGTTTTTTTTTCTTGCTGATTTGTTTGAGTTCCTTATAGATTCTGGATATTAGTCCTTTGTCGGATGTATAAATTGCAAAGATTTTCTCCCACTTTGTGAGTTGTCTGTTTACTCTGTTGATTCTTTCTTTTGGTTTGCGGAAGCTATTTAGTTATTAAGTCCTATCTATTTATCTTTGTTTTTTGTTTGCGTTTGGGTTCTTGGTCACGAAGTCTTTGCCTAAGCAGATGTCTAGAAGGGTTTTTCCAATGTTATCTTGTAGAATTTTTACTGTTTCAGGTCTTAGATTTAAGTCTTTCATCCATCTTGAGTTGATTTTTGTATAAGGTGAGAGATGAGGATCCAGTTTCATTCGTCTACATGTGGCTTGTCAATTATCCAAGCACCTTTGGTAAATAGGATGTCCTTTCCCCACTTTATGTTTTTATTTGCTTTTTCAAAGATCCGTTGACTGTAAGTATTTGGCTTTATTTCTGGGTTCTCTATTCTGTTCCATTGGTCTATATGCCTGTTTGTATACCAGTACCATGCTGTTTTGGTGACTATGGCCTTATAGTATAGTTTGAAGTTGGGTAATGTGGTGCCTCCAGATTTGTTCTTTTTGCTTAGTCTTGCTTTGGCTATGTGGGCTCTTTTTTGGTTCCATATAAATTTTCGGATTTTTTTTTCTAGTTCTGTAAGGAAGGATGGTATTTTGATGAGAATTGCATTAGATTTGTAGATTGCTTTTGGCAGTATGGTCATTTTCACAATATTGCATGGGATGTGTTTCCATTTGTTTGTGTCATCTATGATTTCTTTCAGCAGTATTTTGTAGTTTTCCTTTTAGAGGTATTTCACTTCCTTGGTTAAGTATATTCCTAAGTATTTTATTTTATTTTATTTTATTTTTGCAGCTATAGTATAATAGGAAGTCAGATAATGTGCATCCTCCAACTTTGTTTTTGTTGCTTAGAGTAGCTTTAGTTATTCTGGGCCTTCCATAGTTTCATATTAATTTTAGAATTTTTTTCTATTTTTGTGAAGAATATTGTTGGTATTTTGATAGGGATTGCATTGAATCTGTAGATTGCTTTGGATAGTACGGACATTTTAACAATATTGATTTTTCCAATACATGAAAATTAATTACTTTTCCATTTTTTGATGCCCTCTTCAGTTTCAAAACTAGATAAATTACATTACTTAACTTTAAATTATACTACAAAGCTATAGTAACCAAAACAACATGGGACTGGAAAAAACAAACAAACAAACAAAGTAAAAAAAAAGGACACATAGACCAATGGAACAGAATACAGAACCCAGAAACAAATCCACACACCTAGAGTGAACTAATTTTTAACAAAGGTGCGAAGAACATACACTGTGGAAAAGACAGTCTCTTCAATATATGGTCCTGGGAAAACTGGTATCCATATGTACAAGAATAAAACTAGACTCCTATCTCTTGCCATATACATACATATGTATGTCAGTTATTGATCTGTTTAGGCTTTGAATTTCATCTTGTTTCAATCTTGGTAGGTTGTATGTGTCTAGGAGTTTGTCCGTTTCTTCTAGATTTTCCAAATTATTAGCATACAGTTGCTCATTGTGGCCACTAATTATCCTTTGAATTTCTTCAGTATCAGTTGTAATGTAGGCACTTGTAGCTATAAACTTCCCTCTTAGTGTTGTTTTTGCTGTATCTCTTATGTTTTTGTGTGTTGTGTTTCCATTATCATTTGTTTCAAGAAATCTTTCATTTTCATTTTCCTTTTTTTTTTTTTTTTTGAGACAAGTTCTCTCTATGTCTTCCAGGCTGGAGTGCAGTGGCATGATCATGGCTGCTGCAACCTCCAACTTCTGGGCTCAAGAAATCCTCCTGCCTCAGCCTCCCAAGTAGCTGGAACTACAGGCGTGTGCCACCACACCTGCCTAGTTTCTGTATTTTTTTGTAAAAATGGGGTTTTGTCATGTTGCCCAAGGTGGTCTCACACTCCTGGGTTCAAGCAACCCACTCATCTTGGCCTCCCAAAGTGCTGGGATTATAGGCATGAGTCACCATACCCTACACCTTCAATTTTCTTCTTAATTTTTTCATTGACCCACTGGTCATTCAGAAGCATATTGTTTAATTTCCATGTATTTGTATAGTTTCCAAAATTCATCTTGTTATTAATTTCTAGTTTCATTTCATTGTGGTCAGAGAAGATTCTTGACATTATTTCAGTTTTTTGAATGCTTTAAGACTTGTTTTGTGACCTAACATGTTGTCTATCCTTGAGAATGATCCATGTGCTGAGGAAGAATGTGTATTCTATAGCCACAGGATGAAATCTTCTGTATGTGTCTATTAGATTCATTCAATCTATAGTGCAGATTAAGTCTGATGTTTCTTTGTTAATTTTCTGTCTGTCTAATGCTGAAAGTGGGGTGTTGAAGTCTCCAGCTATTATTGTAACGGGGCTTATCTCTCTAATATTTCCTTTATAGGTGGGTGCTTCAGTGTTGGATGCATATATACTTAAAATTGTTATATCTTTTTGCTAAATTAACCCCTTTATCATTATATAGTGACCTTCTTTGTCTCTTCTTACAGTTTTTGTTTTGAAATCTATTTTGCCTGATATAAGTATAGCGATTCCTGTTATTTTTTGGTTTCTATTGGTATGGGATATCTTTTTCCATTCCTGTACTTTCAGTCTATGTGTGTCTTTACAGACGAAGTGTGTTTTTTGTAGGTAACAGACTGGTGGGTCTTGTTTTTTTTCATCCATTTAGCCAGTCTATGTCTTTTGATTGGAGAATTTAGTTTATTTACATTCAATGTTATTATTGATAAGTAAGGACTTACTCCTGCCATTTTGTTATTGGCTTCTGTTTGCTTTGTAGTTTTCTCTTCCTTCTACCTTTCCTTCCTGTCTTCCTTCAGTGAAGGTAATTTCATCTGGTGATATGATTTAGTTTCTAGCATTTTATTTTTTGTGTAATTATTATATGTTCTTTGGTTTGAGGTTACCATGAGGCTTGCAAGTATCATCTCATAACCCATTATTTTCACCTGATAATAACTTAACACTGTCGGCATAAACAAACAGTAAAGCAAAAAGTAAGCTAATAAGAACTTTACACCTTAATCCTTAATTTCATCCCCTGCTTTTTTTTTTTTTTTTTTTTTTTTGAGACCGAGTCTTGCTCTGTCACCCAGGCTGGTGTGCAGTGGCTTGATCTTTGCTCGCTGCAACCTCCGCCTCCTGGGTTCAAGCCATTCTCCCTCCTCAGCCTCCCGGGTTCAAGCCATTCTCCCTCCTCAGCCTCCCGAGTAGCTAGGGTTACAAGCATACGCCACCATGCCCAGCTAATTTTTGTATTCTTAGTAGAGATGGGGTTTCACCATGTTGGCCAGGCTGATCTCAAACTCCTGAGAGGCCCGCCTCAGCCTTAAAGTGCTGGGATTACAAGCATGAGCCACGGCACCCAGCATCCCCCTGCTTGTTAACTTTCTGTTGTTTCTATTTATATCTTATTGCACTGTCTATGTCTTTTGTCTACAAAAGTTGGTGTAGTTATTATTTTTGATTGGTTTATCATTTAGTCTTCCTACTTAGGATGAGAGTAGTTTACACAGTACAGTTACAGTGTTATGATATTCTGTGTTTTTCTGTGTACTTCTTATTATCAGTGAGTTCTGTACCTTCAGGTGATTATTGCTCCATTAATATCCTTTTCTTTCTGATTAAAGTACTCCCTTTAATATTTCTTGAACTACAGGTTTGGTGTTGATGAAATCCCTCAGCTTTTGTTTGTCTGGAAACTTCTTTATTTCTCCTTCATGTTTGAAGAATATTTTCATCAAATGTGCTATTTTAGAGTAAAAGGTTTTTTCTTTAGCACTTTAAATATGTCACACCAGTCTCCCCTGGCCTGTAAAGTTTCCACTGAAAAGTCTGCTGCCTGACATATCGGAGCTCCATTGTATGATATTTGTTTCTTTTCTCCGGCTGCTTTTGGGATCCTTTCTTTATCCTTGACCTTTGGGAGTTTGATTATTAAATGCCTTGAGGTATTCTTCTCTGAGTTAAATCTGCTTTGTGTTCTATAATCTTTTCATACTTGGGTAGTAATTTTTTTCTAGATTTGGGAAGTTCACTGTTACTATCTATTTGAATAAACTTTCTACTCGTCTCTTTCTTTACCTCCTCTTTAATGCCAATAACTCTTAGATTTGCCCTTTTGAGGCTATTTTCTAGATTCTGTAGGTGTGCTTTGTTGTTTTTTATTCTTTTTTTTTGGTCACCTCTGATTGTGTATTTTCAAATAGCCTGTCTTCAAGCTGACAAACTCTTTCTGCTGCTTGATAAATTCTGCTATTAAAAAACTCTAAAGCACTAAACATGGAAAGGAACAACCAGTACCAGCCACTGCAAAAACATGCCAAATTGTAAAGACCATCAAGGCTAGGAAGAAACTGCATCAACTAATGAGCAAAATAACCCGCTAACATCATAATGACAGGATCAAATTCACACATAACAATACTAACCTTAAATGTAAATGGGCTAAATGCTCCAATTAAAAGGCACAGACTGGCAAATTGGATAAAGAGTCAAGACCCATTAGTGTGCTGTATTCAGGAAACCCATCTCATGTGCAGAGACACACATAGGCTCAAAATAAAGGGATGGAGGAAGATCTACCAAGGAAATGGAAAACAAAAAAAGGCAGGAGTTGCAATCCTAGTCTTGGATAAAACAGACTTTAAACCTACAAAGATCAAAAGAGTCAAAGAAGGCCATTACATAATGGTAAAGGGATCAATTCAACAAGAAGAACTAACTATCCTAAATATATATGCACCCAATACAGGAGCACCCAGATTCATAAAACAAGTCCTTAGTGACCTACAAAGAGACTTAGACTCCCACACAATAATAATGGGAGACTTTACCACCCCACTGTCAACATTAGACAGATCAACAAGACAGAAAGTTCACAAGGATATCCAGGAATTGAACTCATCTCTGCACCAAGCGGACCTAATAGACATCTACAGAACTCTCCACCCCAAATCAACAGAATATACATTCTTTTCAGCACCATACCACATCTATTCCAAAATTGACCACATAGTTGGAAGTAAAGCACTCCTCAGCAAATGTAAAAGAACAGAAATTATAACAAACTGTCTCTCAGACCACAGTGCAATCAAACTAGAACTCAGGATTAAGAAACTCACTCAAAACCACTCAACTACATGGAAACTGAACAACCTGCTCCTGAATGACTACTGGGTACATAACCAAATGAAGGCAGAAATAAAGATGTTCTTTGAAACCAATGAGAACAAAGACACAACATACCAGAATCTCTGGGACACATTCAAAGCAGAGTGTAGAGGGAAATTTATAGCACCAAATGCCCACAGGAGAAAGCAGGAAAGATCTAAAATTGACACCCTAACATCACAATTAAAAGAACTAGAGAAGCAGGAGCAAACACATTCAAAAGCTAGCAGAAGGCAAGAAATAACTAAGATCAGAGCAGAATTGAAGGAAATATAGAGACACAAAAAACCCTTCAAAAAATCAATGAATCCAGGAGCTGGTTTTTTGAAAAGATCAACAAAATTGACAGACTGCTAGCAAGACTAATAAAGAAGAAAAGAGAGAAGAATCAAATAGATGCAATAAAAAATGACAAAGGCGATATCACCACCAATCCCACAGAAATACAAACTACCATCAGAGAACACTATAAACACCTCTATGCAAATAAACTAGAAAATCTGGAAGAAATGGATAAATTCCTCGACACATACACCCTCCCAAGACTAAACCAGGAAGAAGTTGAATCTCTGAATAGACCAATAACACGCTCTGAAATTGAGGCAATAATTAATAGCTTACCAACCAAAAAAAGTCCAGGACCAGATGGATTCACAGCTGAATTCTACCAGAGGTACAAGGAGGAGCTGGTACCACTCCTTCTGAAACTATTCCAATCAATAGAAAAAGAGGGAATCCTCCCTAACTCATTTTATGAGGCCAGCATCATCCTGATACCAAAGCCTGGCAGAGACACAACCAAAAAAGAGAATTTTAGACGAATATCCTTGATGAACATTGATGCAAAAATCCTCAATAAAATACTGGCAAATCGAATCCAGCAACACATCAAAAAGCTTATCCACCATGATCAAGTGGGCTTCATCCGTGGGATGCTAGGCTGGTTCAACATAAGAAAATCAATCAAAGTAATCCAGCATATAAACAGAACCAAAGGCAAAAACCACATGATTATCTCAATAGATGCAGAAAAGGCCTTTGACAAAATTCAACAACCCTGCATGCTAAAAACTCTCAATAAATTAGGTATTGATGGGATGTATCTCAAAATAGTAAGAGCTATTTATGACAAACCCACAGCCAATATCATACTGAATGGGCAAAAACTGGAAGCATTCCCTTTGAAAACTGGCACAAGACAGGGATGCCCTCTCTCACCACTCCTATTCAACATAGTGTTGGAAGTTCTGGCCAGGGCAATTAGGCAGGAGAAGGGAATAATGGCCGTACTGCCCAAGGCAATTTATAGACTCAATGCCATCCCCATCAAGCTACCAATGACTTTCTTCACAGAATTGGAAAAAACTACTTTAAAGTTCGTATGGAACCAAATAAGAGCCCACATCACCAAGTCAATCCTAAGCCAAAAGAACAAAGCTGGAGGCATCACACTACCTGACTTCAAACTATACTACAAGGCTACAGTAACCAAAACAGCATGGAACTGGTACCAAAACAGAGATATAGATCAATGGAACAGAACAGAGCCCTCAGAAATAATGCCACATATCTACAACCATCTGATCTTTGACAAACCTGACAAAAACAAGCAATGGGGAAAGGATTCCCTATTTAATAAATGGTGCTGGGAAAACTGGCTGGCCATATGTAGAAAGCTGAAACTGGATCCCTTCCTTACACCCTATACAAAAATTAATTCAAGATGGATTAAAGACTTAAATGTTAGACCTAAAACCATAAAAACCCTAGAAGAAAACCTAGGCAATACCATTGAGGACATAGGCATGGGGAAGGACTTCATGTCTAAAACACCAAAAGCAATGGCAACAAAAGTCAAAATTGACAAATGGGATCTAATTAAACTAAAGAGCTTCTGCACAGCAAAGACACTACCATCAGAGTGAACAGGCAACCTACAAAATGGGAGAAAATTTTTGCAATCTACTCATCTGACAAAGGGCTAATATCCAGAATCTACAATGAACTCAAACAAATTTACAGGAAAAAAACAAACAACCCCATCAAAAAGTGGACGAAGGATATGAACAGACATTTCTCAAAAGAAGACATTTATGCAGCCAAAAAACACACGAAAAAATGCTCATTATCACTGGCCATCAGAGAAATGCAAATCAAAACCACAATGAGATACCATCTCACACCAGTTAGAATGGCAATCATTAAAAAGTCAGGAAACAACAGGTGCTGGAGAGGATGTGGAGAAATAGGAACACTTTTACACTGTTGGTGGGACTGCAAACTAGTTCAACCATTGTGGAAGTCAGCATGGCGATTCCTCAGGGATCTAGAACTAGAAATACCATTTGACCCAGCCATCCCATTACTGGGTATATACCCAAAGGATTATAAATCATGCTGCTATAAAGACACATGCACACGTATGTTTATTGCAGCACTATTCACAATGGCAAAGACTTGGAACCAAACCAAATGTTCAACAACGATAGACTGGATTAAGAAAATGTGGCACATATACACCATGGAATACTATGCAGCCATAAAAAATGATGAGTTCATGTCCTTTGTAGGGACATGGATGAAACTGGAAACCATCATTCTCAGCAAACTATCACAAGGATAAAAAACCAAACACCGCATGTTCTCACTCATAGGTGGGAATTGAACAATGAGAACACATGGACACAGGAAGAGGAACATCACACACCGGGGACTGTTGTGGGGTGGGGGGAGGAGGGACGGATAGCATTAGGAGATATACCTAATGCTAAATGACGAGTTAATGGGTGCAGAACACCAACATGGCACATGTATACATACGTAACAAACCTGCATATTGTGCACATGTATACATACGTAATGAACCTGCACATTGTGCACATGTACCCTAAAACTTAAAGTATAATAATAAAAAAAACTTAAAAAAAAAACAGAAGACACTTATGCAGCCAAAAAACACATGAAAAAATGCTCATCATCACTGGCCATCAGAGAAATGCAAATCAAAACCACGATGAGATACCATCTCACACCAGTTAGAATGGCAATGAATAAAAAGTCAGGAAACAACAGGTGCTGGAGAGGATGTGGAGAAATAGGAACACTTTTACACCGTTGGTGGGACTGTAAACTAGTTCAACCATTGTGGAAGTCAGTGTGGCGATTCCTCAGGGATCTAGAACTAGAAATACCATTTGACCCACCCATCCAATTACTGGGTATATACCCAAAGGATTATAAATCATGCTGCTATAAAGACACATGCACATGTATGTTTATTGCGGCACTATTCACAATAGCAAGGACTTGGAACCAACCCAAATGTCCATCAATGATAGACTGGATTAAGAAAATGTGGCACATATACACCATGGAATACTATGCAGCCATAGTAAATGAAGAGTTCATGTCCTTTGTAGGGACATGGATGAAGCTGGAAACCATCATTCTCAGCAAACTATCGCAAGGACAAAAAACCAAACACTGCATGTTCTCACTCATGGGTGGGAATTGAACAATGAGAACACATGGACACAGGAAGGGGAACATCACACACCGGGGACCGTTGTGGGGTGGGGAGAGGGGGGAGGGATAGCATTAGGAGATATACCTAATGCTAAATGACCAGTGAATGGGTGCAGCACACCAACATGGCATATGTATACATATGTAACAAACCTGCACGTTGTGCACATGTACCCTAAAACTTAAAGTATAATAATAAAAAAAGGGAAAAAAAACAAAACTCTGATGTATTCTTCAGTATGCCAGTTGCATTTTTCAGCTGCAGAATTTCTGTTTGATTCTTTAAAATTATTTCAATCTCCTCGTTAAATTTATCTCATAGAATTCTGAATTTCCTTTCTGTGTTATCTGGAATTTATTTCAGTTTCCTTAACATAGCTATTTTGAATTCTCTGTCTGAAAGTTCCCATATCTGACATGGTTGGTCCCTGGCACCATATTTATTTAGTTCATTTGGTGAAATCTTGTTTTCCTGCATGATGTTGATGCTAGTAGATATTCTTTGGTGTCTGGGTATTGAAGAGTTAGGTATTTATTGTAATCTTCACTGTCTGGGCTTATTCGTACCTGTCCTTCTTGGGGGGGCTTTTCAGATATTTAAAAGAACTTGGATTTTGTGATCTAAGCTGTATCTCCTTTAGGGGGCACCACAAGCCCAGGGATGCTGTGTTTCTTATAGACTCATAGAGGTACTGCGGTGATGGTTGATATGGTTTGGATATGTGTCCCTGCCCAAATCTCATGTTGAATTGTAATCCCCAGTGTTGGAGGTGGGTCCTGGTGGAAGGTGATTGAATCATGGGGGTGGATCCTTCATGAATGGTTTAGCACCATCCCTTCAGTGCTGTTCTCATGATGGTGAGTGAGTTCTCATGAGATCTGGTTGCTTTAAAAGTGTGTAGCACCTCCTCCCTCACTGCCTTCCTCCCATTCCAGCCATGTAAGACATACCAGCTTCCCCTTCACCTTCTGGCATGATTGTAAGCTTCCTGAGGTCTCCCTAGATGCAGAAGCAACAATGATGTCTGTACAGCCTGTGGAATCATGAAAAAATTAAACCTCTTTTCTTGTAAATTGCCCTTGAGAATTGTCTCAGGAATTCCTTTATAGCAATGTGAGAACAGACTAATATAGAAAATTGGTATCAAGAGTAGGGTATTGCTATAAATATACCTGAAAATGTGGAAGCTACTTTGGAATTGAGTAACAGGCAAAGGTTGAAAAAGTGTGGAGTACTCAGAAGAAGAGAGGAAGATGAGGAAAAATTTGGAACTTCCTAGAGAGTTGTTAAATTGTTGTCACCAAAATGTTGATAGTGATATGGACAGTGAAGTCCAAGCTGAGGATGCCTAAGATGGAGATGAGGGACTTACCGGAAACTGGAGCAAAGGTCACTTATGTTATGTGTTAGCAAAGAGATTGGCTGCATTGTGTTCCTGCTGTAGGGATCTGTGGAACTTTGAACTTGAGAATGATGATTTAGGGTATCTGGTGGAAGAAATTTCTAAGCAGCAAAGTGCTCAAGATGTGGCCTGGCTGCTTCTAACAGTGAGCATATGAGTTTTTTTGCTCATATGGGTGAGCAAAAAAAGTGACCTGAAACTGAAACTTATATTAAAAAGGGAAACAGAATGTGAAAGATTGGAAAATTTGCAGCCTGGCCATGTGGTACAAAAGAAAAGACTGTTTTCAGAGGAAGAATTCAAGTGGGCTGCAGAAATTTACATAAGTAAAGAGGAGTCAAGTACTGATAGCCAAAACAATGGGGAAAAGGCCTCAAAGGCATTTCAGAGACCTTAGCAGCAGCCCCTCCCATCACAGGCCCAGAATCCTAGAAGGGAAGAATAGTCTTGTGGTCCAGGCCCAGTGTTCCACCACCCTGCCCTACCTTAGGACACTGATCCCTGCATCCCAGCCACTCCAGCTCCAGTGGTGCTCAAAGGGACCCAGGTACAGCTCAGGTCACTTCTTCAGAGGGTGCAAACAGAAAGCCTTGATATCTTTCATGTGGTGTTAAGCCTGTGGTTGCAGAGTGCAAGGGTTGAGGGTTGGAAGCCTCTGCATAGATTTCAGAGGATGTATTGAAAAGCCTGGGTGTCCAGGCATAAGCCTGCTGCAGGGTCAGAGCCCTCATGGAGAACCTCTACTAGGGCAATGAATTAGTCTGTTCTCACACTGCTATGGAGAAATACCCGAGACTGGATAATTTGTAAATAGAAGAGCTTTAATTGACTGACAGTTCCACATGGCTGGGGAGACCTCAGGAAAATACAATCATGGTTGAAGGCACCTCTTCACAGGGTGGCAGGAGAGAGAATGAGAGACCAGTGAAGGGGGAAACCCCTTATAAAACCATCAGGTCTCATGATAACTAACTCATTATCATGAGAACAGGATAAGGGAAACAGTTATTATTCAATTATTCAATTATCATGATTCAATTATCTCCACCTGGCCCTTCTCACAACACATGGGGATTATGGGAACTACAATTCAAGATGAGATTTGGGTGGGGACACAGCCAACCCGTATCACTCCACTCCTGCCCCCTCCCAAATCTCATGTTCTTACAATGCAAAACACAATGATGCTCTTCCAACAGTTCTCCAAAATCTTAACTCATTCCAGCATTAACTCAAAGGTCCAAGTCCAAAGTCTCATCTGAGACAAGGCAAGTCCCTTCCACCTGGGAGCTTCATAAAAGCAAAAGCAAGTTAGTTATTCCTAGATATAATGAGGGTACAGGCATTGGGCATATATGCCCATTCCAAATGGGAGAAACTGGCCCAAACAAAGGGGCTATAGGCCCCATGCAAGTCCAAAATCCAACAGGACAGTCATTAAATCTTAAAATCCCAAAATGATCTCCTTTGACTCCATGTCTCACATCCAGGTCACACTGATGCAAGAGGTGGGCTCCCATGGCCTTGGTCAGCTCTGCCTCTGTGGCTTTGCAGGGTACAGCCACACTCCCAGCTGCTTTCGCAGGCTGGCATTGAGTGCCTGCAGCTTTTCCAGACACACAGCACACACTGTTAGTGGATCTACCATTCTGGGATCTGGAGGACAGTGGCCCTCTTCTCACAGCTTCACTAGGCAGTGCTCCATTGGGGACTCTGTGTGGGGGCTCCGACCCCACATTTCCCTCCTTCGCTGTCCTGGCAGATGTTCTTGATGAGGGCTCCAACCCTGCGCAAACTTCTGCCTGGACATCCAGGTGCTTCCATACATCCTCTGAAATCTAGGCAGAGGTTCCCAAACCTTAATTCTTAACTTCTTTGCACCTACAGACTCAACACCACATGCAAGCTGCCAAGGCTTGGGGTTTGCACCTTCTGAAGCCACAGCCCAAGCTGTACCTTGGCCCCTTTTAGCCACAGCTGGAGCAGCTGGGATGCAGGGCACCAAGTTCCTAGGCTGCACACAAAAGTGGGGGCCCTGGGTGGGGCCCATGAAGCCATGTGTTTTTCTCCTCTGCCTCCAGGCCTCTGATAGAAGAGGCTGCCACAAAGGTGGCTGACATGCCCTGGAGACATTTTCCCCATTGTCTTGGGGATTAACATTGGACTCCTCATTACTTATGCAAATTTATGCAGCTAGCTTGAATTTATCCCCAGAAATTTTTTTTTCCTGTGAATTTTCCAAACTTTCATGCCTTGCATCCTCTTGAATGCTGTGCTGCTTGGAAATTTCTTCCACCAAATAACCCTGAATCATCTCTCTCAAGTTTAAAGTTTCACAGATCTCTAGGGCAGGGATGAAATCCTGCCAGTTTCTTTGCTAAAGCATAATAACAGTCATCTTTGCTCCAGTTCCCAATAAGTTCCTCATCTCCATCTGAGACCACCTCAGTGTGACCTTTATTGTCCATATCACTATCAGCATTTTGGTCAAAACCATTCACCAAGCCTCTATGAAGTTCCAAACTTTCCCACATCTTCCTGTCTTCTGAGCCCTCCAAGTGTCTAGGAAGTTCAAAACTTTCCCACATTTTCCTATCTTCTTCTGAGCCCTCAAAACTATTCAAACCTCTGCCTGTTACCCAGTTCCAAAGCTGCTTCCACATTTTTGAGTACCCTTATAGCAGTACCCCACTCCCTGAGGTATCAATCTACTATATATTAGTCCATTCTCACACTGCTATGAATACTCAAGACTGTGTAATTTATAAATAACAGAGGTTTTACTGACTCACAGTTCCACATGGCTGGGGAGACCTCAGAAAAATTACAATCATGGCAGAAGGCACCTCTTCACAGGGTGGCAGCAGAGAGAATAAGAGCTCAGTGTAGGGGGAAGCCCCTTATCAAACCATAAGATCTTGTGAGAACTAACTCACTATCATGAGAACAGGATGGGGGAAACCACCTCCATTATTCAATTATCTCTACCTGGCCCTTCCCATGACACATGGGGATTATGGGAACTGCAATTCAAAATAAGATTTGGGTGTGGACACAGCCCAACCATATTAGGCAGTGTGGAGGGGAACTGTGGGGTTAGAACTCCCACAGAGAGTCCCCACTGGAACACTGCCTGGTGGAGCTGTGAGAAGAGGGCCTCCAGCCTCCAGAATGATAGATACACTGGCAGCTTGCAGCTATTGCCTGGAAGAACTTCAGGCACTCAGTGCCAGCCCAAGACAGCAGACATGGGGACTGAACTCTGCAAAGCCACAGGGGTGGGGCTGCCCAAGACCTTGGAACTCCACCCCTTGCATCAGTATGTCCTGGATGCAAGACATGGAGTCAAAGGAAATTATTTTGGAGCTTTAAGATTTAATGACTACCCTGCTGGGTTTTGGACTTGCATGGGGCCTGTAGCTCTTTTCTTTTGGCTGATTTCTCTCTTGGAATGGGAGTATTTATCCAATGCCTATACTTCCATTGTATCTTGGCAGTAAATAACTTGTTTTTTATTTTATGGGCTCATAGGCAGAAGGGACTAGCCTTGTCTCAGATGAGACTTTGGACTGTGGACTTTTGAGTTAAGACTGGAATGAGTTAAGGCTTTACAGGAAGGCATGATTGTATTCTGAAATGTGAGAAGGACATGAGATTTGAGAGGGGCCAGGGGCGGAATGATATGGTTTGGATATGTGTCCCTGCTCAAATCTCATGTTGAATTGTAATCCCCAGTGTTGGAGGTAGGGCATGGTGGGAGGTGATTGAATCATGCAGGTGGATCCTTCATGAATAGTTTAGCACCATCCCCTTGGTGACGTTCTCATGATGGTGAGTGAGTTCTCAAAGATCTGATTTTTTAAAAAAGTGTGTGGCACCTTCCCACTTGCTCTCTTCCTCCTGCTCTGGCCATGTAAGAACTGTCTGCTTCTGCTTCACTTTCTGCCATGATTGTAAGTTTCCTGAGGCCTCCCTAGAAGCAGAAGCCACTACGCTTCCTGTAAAGCCTGCAGAACTGTGAGCCAATTAAACCTCTTTTCTTATCAATTACCCAGTCTCAGACATTTCTTTATAGCAATGCAAGAACTGACTAATACAATGGTCTTGGACAAGATCTGGGAGAATTTTCTGGATTACCTGGCAGAGACTCTTGTTCTCTTTCCTTATTTTCTCACAAACAAATAGAGTCTCTCTGTTCTGAGCCACCTAAAGCTGGGGATGGAGTGACACAAGCACTACTGTGGCCACCATGACTTTGACTTTGCTGGATCAAGCATGAAGCCAGCACAGCACTGGGTCTCACCCAAGGTCTGCTGTAATTACTCCCTGACTACTGCCTATGTTCACTCAAGGACCTGGGGCTCCATCACAAGCAGGTGACAAAGTCAGCCAGGCTTATGTACCTGGTTTTAACTTCATATTGCTGAAATTAAATTAAATTAAATTAAATTAAATTAAATTAAATTAAATTGCTTATGTCCTTCCCCATAAGGAAACAAGGTTCCCCAGGCACTGGGTGGGTCCAGAGGTGCCACCTGGAAGTCAGAGATTAGAGTCAAAAACTTTACAAGACTACCTGGTGTTCTATTATACTGAGACTAAGCTGGCACTCAATCACAAGATGCAGTTCTTCCCACTCTTCCCTCCTCTTTCCAAAGGCAGAGAAGTCTCACCCTGCAGCCACTGCCACTCCGGGCCACAACAAGTACTGCCAGACCACTGCTGATGTTCCCTAAAGGCCTAAGAGCTCTTAAGTCAGCCTGTGGCGAATGCTGCCGGGCCTGAGATGCAAACTTTAGGGCAGTGGGCTCCCCTCTGGCCAAGGGCAGGTCCAGAAATGCTATCCAAGAGTCAAGTCCTGGACTTGGGCACTCTAAGAGCATGCTTGGTGTTCTACCTAACTGTGGCCATGCTGGTACCTGAAGCCAGCAAGTCTTGGAGGTTCACCCGAGGCCTTCAAGGTAGTACCTAGGTATCTGAACTAGGCCCAGAGACAGTTGACTGGCTGTTGGGGGTAAGGCATGTGACATACTGAGACATCAGCTAGGGCAGCCAAGGGAGTGCTGGCATCACTCTTTCCCTAATGTCAGGATGCACAGCTCTTGGCTCCAAAAGAGACACCTTCCTTCTGCTTGAGGAAGGTTGTTCAGGGTCCACGGGCTCTTCACTTAGCGGGTAATGAATGCTGCCAGGACTGTGTTCTTTCTTTCAAGGCAGTGGGTTCCCTTCTGGCCCAGGTCATATCTAGAAATGTTGTCTGAGAGCTAGGGCTTCGATGGGGGCCTCATGACACTGACCAATGCCCTATCCTGCTGTGGTTGAGCTGGTATGCAAGATGCAAGACAATGTCCTTCCCACTCTTTCCTCTCTTGTTCTCATGCAGAAGGAAGGGGTCTTTTTTGGAGCCAGGAGCTGTGCAGCCTGGGGTTAGGGAAGGGGTGATGCCAGCACTCCCTTGGCTGCCCTAGCTAGTGTCTCAGTATGTCACACGCCCTGCCCCCAACACCCAGTCAACTGTCTCTGGGCCTAGTTCAGCGCTAGGACTCACCTAAGAGTTGCAGTCCTTATGGCCTAGACTGCCTTTCAAGTTTACTTGGAGACACAGAGCACTGTAGTCCTTGGTGGCAAGGTTTGTGGGAACTCAAGTTTGGACCACTAGGATTGGAGATTCCCCTTTGGGTAAGGCTGGTTTTAAATGCTCCCTCCATGGACAAGTGTCAGCTGAGTTTGGTTCAGTTTTCCTTCGTGCTCCAACAGGACGGCGGTGATTTCAATGCCTCACAATTGTTGTGTTCTTCCTCCACCAGCAACCAGATATGCTCTCCATGCCACGCCACCACAGCTGCTCGGGGTGGCATTAGAGATTCAGGACTGTTTTTTCAGTCTCTTCACTGGCTCTGTTAGCAATATGAAGTTAAAACCGGGTACTATGAGTGCTCACCTAAGATCTCAACAGACCAGGACAACAGACCAAATGAAACTAGATAAAGTGTAAGAAGTATAAACAGCATGTGCTGAACTTACAAAATAAACTAGTTTGTGCTTGTGGATTAGAAGCCTAAAGACAAATGTAAAATAAAAAAATAAACAAGAAAACATGAAGAAGGAGGATTCTGAAGTATTTTCTGAACTCCATGGACAAGAGGGCTATGAATGATTAGCAGTGTTAGCTATGGGCAAGGAATGGGAGGGTGCCAGTGGAGATACTGCATTTTTTGCTCTAAGTCAATGGTGGGACCCTGCTGTTTCCAAAAGTGTGTATATTCATAAAATGTGTAGTAGTCACCCGGTTTTTTCTTGCTCAGTGTCCATCCCTATACTCTTTTTCTGGTAAGTGAAACCTGTTTTTGTTTGGATATATAAGCCGTCACCACTCCCCACACAAATAATTCCACCGTTGCTGACTCTACTACCAATTTGGTGTACAGGAGAGAACCAGGTTTGCCCTACCAGTGCACTACATTCCCATGGCCACCATGATTGTTTCAAGGGTGATCAGGTGGTTCCAGCAGAATCAATGAAATGAAATTCTGAGATTTTTGCTATGTTTTAAAAAAGGAAATCTCACTGTGACTATTCAGCATGGTTATTGAGAGAATAAGATAAAACTGCGGAGCTGCTTGGCAATCCTTTTAGCACTATGAGAGGAAAGAAAGCTTGATAATAAAACCAAAGAAGGGAAAATAAAGACAACAGATATTGAATCTGGTGATGTTATTTGAGCAACTAGATCTAGCTGTGCCTAAAGCCTTTCATTTATATACATCAGATAAATTTTATCTTTTTGCTTAAGACATTTTGTGTTTGGTTTTCTGACCCTTTTAACCAAATAATGAATTTCTAGGGAATGAATATTCCCTAGTGAATATTTGTGATTTAATAAAAGTAAAAAAGGCCACAATCAAGATGGTGATGATCTCATTGTTTTCTGTGCTGGTCACAAAGGTTAAAAAAGGGATTTTTGGTTGGAAGAGGAAAAGACTATTATTATAGGAGCCAGAATTTATTGAATGCTTACTATATGCTTGGCACTGTGCTCATTAAACCCTCATTACAACTCTATGTTCTATGTTGAGATAGAAGTTAATATTATTCCCTCATATTACAGATTAGAAATTGAAGCTTACAAGGATTAAAAATTTGTCTTAAGGTCACACAATTGACGAGTGAAGGAGCCAAATTTGTATTCAATATCAAATCTCATGTTCTTGACTTTGAAACTGAACTCTTTTCTCTACTTAAAGCTTTTCCAAGATAAAATTCAGAGAAATTCCTACTTTATCAATAACTATCTGGATATTTGAAAAATAGTTTTATTTTATTGCTTCACACACACACACACACACACACACAGAGAGAGAGAGAGAGAGAGAGAGAGACAGAGAGAGAGAGAGAGAGAAAATAAATACCTACACACCTTTCTGAGGAAGGTAGAATCTGATAGCAGAAAGTTTATTAGCTGAGGCCAGTGATAGCTTTGGTATGAAAACTTGTGACCAATGACACTGTGTGCCACAGTAGAATTACTCACCATAATTTTTTAAAGTGAGGAATTTGGAGGGAAGGTATTTGCAGTACCTAGCCTCCCCAACTTCTGTATTTTTATAGAGAATAATCTAGAAGAGCATAGAAGCCTGGGAGACTGGGTACTGCAAACAAGAAATGAAGAACAAAAGAATGCCCTTCACCTCTTCTCTTAATTCCCTTTGTTCTCCAACCCAACTTGGAAAGAACAGAGATAAGAGGATCTAAAAGATGAAGAAGTATCTCAGGACTACACAGTAGCCATTATTGCTGTGCACCAAACATTTCTAGTTCTCCTCTCAGGCACAGGCAGAATTATACTTCACCACCTCCTTTGAAGCTAGGTGAAACCGTGTTATTGGCTTTTGTCAACGATGGGAGCAGAAGTGATGAGAAGAGACATTTGTTACTTCTGGATCTTGTTTCCTTTCCCTTGCCAAGTTGATCATGGCAAGGGAAAAGACGATGGAGTCCCTATCAGCCTTATCCCTGAACAAGCTCGTTGAGCAGCATCTTCCTGTCAACCCATTTTTGAATATTTAGAGCGAGGGAGAAATAAACACTTGTTTTGCTAAGGCTTTGAGATTTGGAAATGTTTGTTACTGCAACATTACCTAACCTCAACTGACTGATATAGAATATTTCAGGTTGTCTGCTATGGTGTGTTAGTCGGTTCTTGCATTTCTATAAAGGAATATCTGAGGCTGATTTATAAAGAAAAGAGGTTTAACTGTCTCATGGTTCTGTAGGCTGTTCAGGAAGCATAATGTTGACATCTGCTTGGCTTCTGGTGAGGCCCCAAGGAGCTTTGACTTATGGTGGAAGATGAAGCAGAAGCAGGTGTGTCACATGGTGAGGTGAGAGTGAGCAATAGAGAGAGAGAGAGGAAGTACCACACTCTTAAACAACCAGATCTTGCATGAACTCAGAGCAAGAACTCACTCATTACCACAAGACAGGCACTAAGACATTCATGAGAGATCTGCCCACATAACACAAACGCTTCTCCCCAGGCCCCAGCTCCAATACTGGGGATTACCTTTCAACAAGAGATTTGGAGAAGACAAACATCCAAACCATATTATTTCACCTTTTGCCCCCTAAATCTCATGTCCTTCTCACATTGCAAAATACAATCATCCCTTCTTAGTAGTCCCCCAAAGTCTTAACTCTTTCTAGCATCAACTAAATAAAAAATCCAAAGTCCAAAATCTCATAAAAGTCTCAAGACAGGTTCCTTCCATCTATGAGCCTGTATGATTAAAAAACAAAAACAACAAGTTATTTACTTCCGAGATACCATAGTGGTACAGGCATTGGATAAACATTCCCATTTCAAAAGGAAGACATTAGCCAAATGAAAAGGGCAACAGGCCCCATGCAAGACCGAAACTAAACAGGACAGACATTAAATCTTAAAGCTCCAAAACAATCCTTGATGTCATATCCTGCATTCTGAGCAAACTGGTATGAGGGGTGGCCTCCCAAGGCCTTGGGCAGTCCCTTCCCTATGGCTTACTTGAGCGAGTTTACACTCATGGGTTAGAATTGAGAGGCTGCAGCTTTTCTAGGTTCAAGGTGCAAGCTGACAGTGGCTCTACTATTCTGGGGTCTAGGGGGCAATAGCCCCCTTCCCACAGCTCTACTAGGCAGTGCCCCAGTGGAGACTCTGTGTGGGGCTTCAATTCCACATTTTCCCTTGGCAGTGCCATAGTAGAATCTCTCTTTGGAGGCTCTGCCCCTGTGGCAGACTTTTGCCTAGGCACCCATGCTTTCCAATACATCCTCTGAAATGTAGGTGGAAGCTGCCAAACCTACTTCATGTTTCCATTCTGTGTACCTGCAGGTTTACCACCACATGGAAGCCTCTAAGGCTTACAGCTTGTGCCCTCTGAAGTAGTGTCCTGAGTTGTACCTGGGCTGCTTTGAGCTGGAGCAGCCAGGATGTGGAGAGCAGCGTCCTGAGGCTGTGCAGGACAGTGGGGCCCTGGGTCTGGCTCCTGAAACCATTCTTTTCTTAGAGGCCTCTCTCTGAGCCTGTGATGGCAGAGACTGTCCTGAAGACTTCTGAAATGCTCTTGAGGCCTTTTTTTTTTTTTTTTTTTTTTTCATTTTCTTGGGTATTAGCACTTTCCTCTTTTTAGTCATGCTAATCTCTCTAGCAAGTGATTGGTCCACAGCCCACTTGAATTCCTCCCTAAAAATGCTTTTTCCTTCTCTACCACATGGCCAGCCTACAAATTTTCCAAATTTGTAAGCTCTGCTTCCCTTTTAAATATAAGTTCCAATTTAAGTCATTTATTTGCTCTTGTCTCTGATCCTAGGTGGTTAGAAGCAGCCATGTCACATCTTGAATGCTTTGCTGCTTAGAAATTTCTTCTACCAGCTACCCTACATCTTCTGATTCTCAGGGCATGGATTCAATGCAGCCAAGCTCTTTGCTAAGGCATAGCAAAGAGTAAGGGTGACCTTTGCCACAGTTCCCAATAAGTTCCTCATTTCCATCTGAGACCTTGTCAGCCTGGCCTTCACTGTCCATATTTCTATTAGCATTGTGGTCACAACCACTTAACAAGTCTCTCAGAAGTCCCAACTTTCCTTGGTCTTCCTGTCTTCTTCTGAGCCCTCCAAAGTTTTCCAACCTCTGCCTGTTACCCAGTTCAAAAGCTGCCTCCACATTTTCAGGTATCTTCATAGCAATGCTTCATCCCCAGCACGAATTTTCTACATTAGTCCATTCTTGCACTGCTATGAAGGAAATACTGGAGGCTGAGTAATTTATAAAGAAAAGAAGTGTATTGGCTTATAGTTCTACAGGCTGTACAGGAAGCCTGGCTCTTGCACCTGTTTGGCTTCTGGTGAGGCCTCAGGGGGCTTTTACTCATGATGGAAGGTAAAGTGGGAGGAGGTGTGACACATGGGGAGAGCGCGAGAGAGTGAGACAGAGAGAGAGAAAGTGTCACTCTTTTAAACAACCAGATCTTGCGTGAACTCAGTGTGAGAACTCACTCATTACTATGAGGAGGGCGCCAAGTCATTCATGAGAGATCTGCCTCCGTAACCCAAATACCTCCCACCAGGCCCCACCTTCAACATCAGGGTTTACATTTTAACGTGAGACTTGGAGGAGACATCCAAACCATAACATATGATAAACCCTCCGTCATCTCCCCCATGAGATCCTCAGTAAATTCAACATTGCTCACTAATACTTTGATGGCAGAAGATTCCTTGGGGCAAGCTCCAGGACCATGAAGTGACTGTTAATGTCAGGGTTTTATACACATCCATTTAGGTATCTACTTTTGCCTGTGATTCCAGTTTGCTATTTTTTCTTCACTACGTAGTGCAACTTATAAATGATTTTGTTTAATATGTTCACTAAATATTTGAGGACCCTGGAAGATACTGTATTATTTATGAAGGTAGAGAAAAATGGCCATTAAATCTAAAATGTATTGCAGAAAAGAGGAAAAGAAACACAAAACAAAACAAAAAAATCCAACAATTTACCATAATTGCCAGAGGGAGTTATTTGAGTGATATTTGCCATCATTTTTGAAGCACTTTAAATCATATCTACAATTTACTGTATTATTTTCTAATCTTATTTAAATTTTACATTTCAACTCTCTATTCCCTGCTCACTTAAAAATACCACTTTACATAAGTTCCTTCACATTTGTCATTTCACTGGCTCCTGTAAATAACTCTCCTTTGAGATGACTACAACAGTTATGTTTTTGACTTCATATTTTCATATCCATTTTCTCATCTGCTCCATCTAACAAGCTATGAGGCCAGCAATGCTCCTGTTATTATTCCCATTTGACAGACAAGGGCAATGGGCCCAAGACAGATCAAGTTACCTGCGTGTGGCAACCGTCGTGGAGAGAAGCCTAGAAATAAAATCTCTTGGTTCAGAGAATTAATAGAAAAAAACAAGATCAAGATTATCATATTTTTAAAAACTCTACTTTTGAGAAAAGACTGGAAAGAAATGTGAAAAATGAAATGAGTTGTGTATGAGGGCTGTGATTATGGGTAAATGCTTATTGTTTAAAATGTTTTCTTTAATGTTTTTATAATAGTGGTTTAGATGTGAATAAAAATTGGACAAAGTAAATAGAAAGCTTCTTGGGGTTGAGTGGAAAGCGGTCTTGTCTTACATTTTCCTAATAGGAAGCAGACCATTTCATTTGAAATATTTCTGGAGTTCAAGACTCAGCCCCTAGTGACCTTTATACTTGTTAATCTGTCAATTAAAAAAAAAAGCAATAACTGATATATATTTATTACCTCCTGTGTTCTAGGCACTGGGTTAGGTGCTGTACATGGATTTTTTTTTTGTTTGAGACAGATTGTCGCTCTGTCACCCAGGCTGGAGTGCAGTGCAGTGGCACAATCTCGGCTCACTGCAGCCTCGATCTCCCAGGCTCAAGTGATACTCCTGCCTCAGCCTCCCAAGCAGCTAGGACCACAGGTGTGTGCCACCACACCCAGCTAATTTTGTAAAATTTTTGTAGAGATGAGGTTTCACCATGTTGCCCAGGCTGGTCTCAAACCCTTGAGCTGAAGCGATCTGCTTGTCTTAACCTCCCAAAGTGCTAGAATTACAGACATGAGCCATCACGCCAGGTCCAACATGGATTATTGTTTCCTCCACGGCAACGTGATGCAGTTATTAGTTCTATTGTACAGATGAGGACACTGAGGCTTAAAGAGGTTAAGTGGTTTGCTTACAGCTACATGGTTAGGAACAATAGAAACTAAAACTGGATGCCAGCCAGCTTGACATCGATAGTTATGTTCATAATCACCATGCTGTGTCATCTGCAAGCTCTTCTGTTTGTCACTGTTATGCAAGTCTGAAGACATAAAGCTTACAATATTTCCATGGAATATGGATTTGTCCCTTTCTCCTTGTGCCTACTTATATTGCTCCCTTCTCACATCTGTTTAATTCTTTTCATGCTCAGAATGAAAAGTAGATGTCATCTCTAATGCCACCTCCTATGGATTAGCAGTGTCTGTCTGGAGTGTTGCATTGACAAGGATTCTAAGGCCACAAGAAAAATTGCCATGATTGATTTGCAATGTCTGCCATGGGCACAGGAGGGAGAAGTGTGGCCAAATGCAAGCAATTTGCCTTCCAGCATTTGAAGGTGGGCAGGAGAAAACACATGGATGCAAGCAAAGGACTCCTGCTTTTTAAGCTTTACAAGTCATTCAAGGGGAATAAAAGTGGTTTTGATTCCAAATCACTTAAAAGTGATTAGAGAGAAACCATGAGTCCCAGGTGAGTGACAGGACCCTGTTCTATAACAGGACTTCCATTGCTCCTACCCCTTACTAGCAGCAAGATCTTCCTCCTTTTCTCTGTCAGGTGCATTTATTTATCCAGCAAATTTCAAGGGTCTAACACATGCCAAACATTATTCTAAGTAGTGATGAAAGAGCAGAGAACAAATTGGACAAAATCTCTGCACTCAAAAGGCTTATATTCTGGTGGGGGGAGATAAGCAATAAACCAGTAAAGAAGCAAACAATATAACATTTCAGTGTTAAGTGCTGTGAAAAAGTAAAGAGATCCAGTATAATGAGACTGGGGTTGTGGGGTGGAGGCTTTAGGTAGGGGACTGTGAACAGGCCCTGGCCATCTCATTGTCACCTCTGCAGCGACACTGACCTATTTGCACATTCAGGCTCAGCTGCAGTCAGTTGTACATAAACATGTGCAGTTTGGTAGAGGTGATGTTTTGGTTCCCACATCCTCTCACCTCTGCTGTGTGGTCTCTAAATTGTTTGTTAGAGCCACACCCTTCCAAGTCTCCGTGTCTTTGCCTGTGCTGTTGCTCCCACCTAGAGTATGTTTCCTACCTATCTCATGAACAAGACTCATCACTCTTCAAGGTCCAGGTTGAGTTATCCCTAACCCATTCAAACAGAGTCAAGTATCTCTTTTTGAAGTTACCATGACCCAGTGGACACTGCCTTTTGGGTTTTCCAGGGACAGCCACTGAAACTATCAATTTTTTGACTCTGAGGCATCATCCGCTCATTTCCAGCTTTACCTATGCCAGGAATTAGTGTTGTGGGGGCATGGCTAATGTCCCTTTGTAGCCCAATGTCTCATCAAAGCTTGGTAAATGGTAGGAACTTGATAACTACACAATGGAGGAGAGGACAGGCTGGACTGATGGATCTGTGGATCTGACACACGCCCTCTCCTAGGCCTTCCACAGGTTGCTTTAGCTCTCTGAGCTACAGTTTTCTCATCAATAAGGTAGAGATGGAAACATCCAATTCATAGGATGGTTATGATGGTTATACATAAAACATGAGATGATTCCTGTAAAAACAATTTGTGAAAAACCTGACACAAAGTTGGCCCTCAATAAATGATAGTAACTAGTAGTAAGTCTCAAACTGAGTCATTAATATTTGCAGTAGTAATAGGTTAGCTAAGAGTTAATGAAATATGGATGAATGAAAGGATAGAGGGATGCTTTTACTTTCACGATCATACCTGAGTTGCTATGACTGCCCTGTCCTAAATTCGTCTGGCTTCATATTCTCCTTCACCGTGGACTACCTAGCACCCCTTCTGTTTCTAACTTTTGCCTTAGGTATGCTGGTTGGGGCTTAAAAGCCTGTAATCTTAATTCACCACTGCTCATGGCTTTGGGTGACACCCAGAGATTTATTGAATATGGAACTGCCATCTGCATCATGTACAGTTGTTCTATTTTTACTCTTTCCATCACTTTCTCTCTTTCTCATCTACACATCAATAACTAGTCATTTATGTGGCATTTAATGCTTCATAAATGTTATGAGCCTTTATACAGCACTGACTGGGAGGAATACAGTGAAATGAATTTATTGGTATTTTAAAGCTAATTTCTCAATGTTATCCTTGTGTTTCCCCCTGGTGGCTTGCATATTTAGGCCTAGAACCCTGGGCTTTGCCAGGCAAATTATTATTGATGTGTGGAGTTAAAAAGGCAGGAACAAAAGATTTCTTACTGTGCTAACTGGGAACTCTGCATGCCTTAGAATAAATCGTGCTTGGAGCAGCTGAGCCATCCTGGCTTTATGCTTACTGATCTGTGACAGAGGCTTGGGCCTTTCCTTGAGCCTGTCTTATTCCCAACCTACTGGCTGCAGAGTCCGGGTGACTTCTGCTCATGGGCAGAGGGACAGGGAACAGCAAGATAGCCTCTGCCTCTAACATAGTCACCTTCCTGCCTGAGAAGCTGAGTTGTGGCATGAGCTGATGTGAGTTGTGGGACTGGTCCTCAGGCCCTGAACACTGACACAAAGGCCAGGGAGCTCAGGCAGAGGCCAAAATTGTTCTTACAGCCTTTGGTATCCTTCCTGGCTCCAGAGCAGAAGGTGAAATCAGGAAAGAGGTAAAGCACTAGGAAGCACACGGAAGTTGGATGGAAAGACACACACACACGCATACACATGAACACACACACGTGTGCACACAAATTATATTGCCATTAAAATTATGGTCTCAAAAATATTTAATATAGGGGAACACATATTATTTAATATAGGGGAATAACACTATACTTAATGTAGTGTTAAAAGAAAAAGGAAAGACAAGAAACATATACAACTTTACATGTGTATATGTACATGATTTAAAAACAGACTGGAAGAAAACAAAAATAATAATAATCTCAAGTTGGCTGTATCATATGCAATTTCTTTTCATTTATGGTATCCTTTTGCATTTTCCAAATTTCTACAATGCTCTAGTATTATTTTGTAAATTATTATTTTTTATGGTAAAGCAGTATGATAAGGCACAATCAGAATGAGAGATGCTGGTGGTAGAGTATTTTAGGCAAGTTTCAAGGAATAGGAACTCAGCTCAAACTGGCTAAATAACAATTGTGATGTATTGGGTCATTTAACCGAGAATCCAGGTGCCCTAGGCTGGATCCAAGGGCTTCACAGTATCCTGGAAACCTAGTTCTTCTCTTTGTCCTCCTCCTCCTTCTTGGCCAGTACTGTTAGAGGCAGCAGAGTAAAATGATAAGAACATGGGCTCAAGAGCCAGGCTGCCTGGGTTCAAATTGTGCCTCTCCCACTTAATAGGTTTTTAAACCTTGAGTTACTCAACACTTCAGTGTGTCAGTTTTCTCCTCTGTGAAAGAGGATAATAATAGCAATAATCATTATAAGCATAATAACAGTAATCATAATTATAAGGTTTGTGAAGATTAAATGAGTTAATATGCTCTAAGTGTAATGCACTTAGGGTAGTTATTGGTATATAAGTAACACTAATAAATGTCTTGTGTCATCACCACCACCACTACCATCATCATCACTTGTGTTTGTTAACCTCATTTTGCAGATAAGATCTCAACAAATGGCAAAATGGTTACTAGGAGTCATCTATCTGCAGGCTTCAACCTTAGTATCCTCAAAGGAAGGAGAATTTTTCTCTTTGTGTTCAAATATTAATCCTACAAGACTCTAATTCTGTGCTAAAATTTGAACAAGCCACTGTGGTCCAGTACACAGATTGGCCGGTCTGGGTCACAGGTCTTTTCTGTAGTGAGGCTGAGACAATGATTCCTATTCCCCCACAGCCTCAGAGGATGGAAGAAGAGTTTCCTTAAATAAAAAATAAGGTTGAAAATAAGTAATTAAAAAATTATTATTACCAAGGAGGGCTTTTCTCAAATTGAGTTTCCTAAACCTCTTGCTCAGCTTCAATTTGGATTTTGTAGCACCATAACTTGTAGCAAAGAAGAACACTCTATCCTAGGATGAATGAGGACATGCAGCCTGGGGCAAAATGGAAAAGTACATGTAATACTACCCAATCCACCCTGTGCCCATTAGGCAGATGGGCACTTGGCACCTAGATACCTGGAAAGGATACCTGTACTTGTTTATCAGAATTATGCTATTACAATTTGGACAAAGGCACTGGAAATAAAAGAAAGAATTAGAAATCGTCAACTATTTTAGGAGCTCCTCATTTTATCTCTAGTTCAAGCACAGGAAAGATTTGGCAGACAAGGTGTGTTGAATTATGCCCTCCAGCCCTAGATGAATGTGAATGTCTGGTGTCTTGTGTGGAGCTGCTTAGGCTTTGAAGCTAATGTCATAAACTTAGCTACACATAAAATAATACATTTATGACTTAGGTAATTATACAATATCACCATTTCTTTAGAATGAGAAGAACCTCATTCTAATTACAGATATACCACCAACTGGCCCCCTTCACTTATCCTCTATGTAGTGTGGCATGGTAAATTGAATGCAAGGAGTTAGAATCAGAAGTGAGGTCTAGAACCCCAGCTGTGCCTCTCACTACTATTTGGGATCCAAGGAAAAGTATTTTGTACTAAAAATTACTGAACTTAAGTGAGGATTAGTAAACATCAGAAAAAGACATGCTCAGATTATTTCTATCCCATCGATTACCTTAGTAGGAGGAAACTTGTACTTTCATTATCCATGTTGCCATCAAAAAGTATTTTTTGTTGTCTTCAAGTTGTATTTATTTATTTATTAAATATGTACTGATTACTTACCATGTGCCAGGCACTCTGGTAGAAAACAGCTATAGCTATAAACAAGACCCAGCTCCCGCTCTCCCAGGGTTCACAAGCTGGTAGAGACCAACAACCAAGCAGGCAGTTACCCAGAGAATGGTGGGCTCTATGTCAACCAGGTGTGGCCAGACCCCTGGGCATCCTGCTGGCTCTCAGTCTGACTCTTCTTCAGACTGAAGTGTGTTCAACATTTATTTGCTGAGCTCTGGGTGGAGTAGTGGTGGAAAAGGAGCATGAGGGAGGACAAGAAAGGGATGGCCAGTTTTGTGCTTTGAGAAATTTCTTTGAACTGGAGTCAGGGCAAGGCGGGAGTAAGGAAAACTGGTTAGGAAACCACTACTTTCATCCAGATGAGAGACTTCAGTGTCCCAAACCAAAGGACATGGACAGATATAAGAAGATAAGAGGGTTGACTCAACAGGACTTAGAGGTGAGGAGAAAGGAGAGAGAGGAAATAAGAGGGTGCTTGTATTCTTCTCTTTAGTTAAGTGTTTGAATGATCATCATTCAATGAAATGGAAATATGTGAGGAAGAACAAGTTGGGAACAGAAGGGAAAGGTGAGGAGATGAAGCCATCAAGGCCACCCACCCTCAAGCGGTGCCTCATCTCCTTTTCCCAGCAGACTCTGGTGGCAGCACTGCTCAAAGAATGTTAGATGGGCCCTGGTAATTTCTACCTGTTGACATGAAAGATTGAAGACAACTGTTTTGTAGGCAAAACATGCTCACTCTGGCTTTAAGATTACCAAGCATTTCTTAAGCTGCATTTGAAAGCTAGTGAGTCAGTCGGTGGCAAAGGCCCTGGGCCTCACGATGCATTTGTAACATTTCCAAACCCAGAAGAAAGTCTGCACAGTGCTTTAGTGATCAATATGATCAGCTCAAACAACCAATTTGTTAAGAAGTAATCTGTGTAAATTATCCCAGTGAGAATATTTTCTATGATTTGTGGTTTAGCAGAAAGCATTTTCTTTTATTATTTAATCCCTGGGGCTGTGGGGAATGGTTTTGTAGTGATCCAATGCAACAGTTGCTGTGTTTATTTACTGGACCTATTAGAAATAATACCACTTTGCTCTCTTCTTGGGTTGGAGGCTAAAATAATGGGTGAAGAATGCAAGTCTGGAGATTCTTGGGAAGACTGGAGGACATGAAAAACAGCATATAGCATTAAAATTACTCACATTCCCAAGGCCTTTTAAGATTTATGCGTTAATTTTAAATACAAACATTTTTTCAAAAGGCACAAAAATATATTCCAAATTAGTGGGTCCTAATTCTTATGGGTGTCAGAACCCTTTGAGAACCTTATAAAAATTATGGAACCTACCCCTAGAATTCACACGCATGCGCATGCATGTTGCATACAATGCAGCAAGGGCTCATGGATTGCCTAATGTCTGTCTGTGGACTCCAGGTCAAGTACACCTATTGCTATGGTTTGAATATTCATTCCCTCCAAAACTCATGTTGAAACTTAATCTCCAGTGTAGTAGTATTGAGAGGTGGGACCTTTAAGAGGTGATTGGATCGTGAGGGCTCTGCCCTTATGAATGGATTAATCCATTCATAGGTTAATGGATTGGTGGTTATTTGGGAGTGGAACTGGTGGCTTTATAAGAAGAGGTACTGGGTGCGGTGGCTCATACCTGTAGTTCCAGCACTTTGGGAGTCCGAGGAGGATGGATGACCTGAGCCCAGGTTCAAGACCAGTCTGGACAATATAATGAAACCCTGTCTCTACAAAAAAATTAAAAAATTAGCTTGGTGTGGCGGTGCACACTTGTAGTCACAGCTACTTGGGAGGCTGAGGTAGGAGGATCACTAAGCCCAGGAGGCAGGGGTTGCGGTAAGCTGTGATCACACCACTGCACTCCAGCCTGGGTGACAAAGAGAGGCCCTGTATCAAAAATAAATAAATAAATAAATATGAGTGTTTGTGTGTGTGTGTTTGTGTATATATATATACAAATATATGAAGAGGAAGAGAGACCTGAGCTAGCATGCTCAGCTCCTTGCCATGTGTTCCCCTGCACCATCTCAGAACTCTGCAGAGTCCCCCCCCGGCAAGAAGACCCTCACCAGATGAGGGCCCTCAACCCCAAACTTCTCAGCCTCCATAGCTGTAAGAAATGTTTTCTTTAATTTATAAATTACCCAGTTTCAGGTACTTTGTTATAGGCAACAGAAAAAGAACCTTCTGTGAATTTTCATGGCCTCTCATTCCTGTTGTTTTTTATTTTAATTTTAGGGAATAAAAAAATAAACAACATGGCTCAATTTGCATAATATATATTTCTTACTTGTCCATAGATAACTACACAGCAGCCTAAATCTTCAGAACATACTGAGAACCCAGAAAGAAGCAAGATATGAGACTGCAGGAAGACCACATACTAAAGCCGATGCATTTTATTCAAAGAGAGTCACTCTGGTGCCCTCTAGGAAACTATTACTGCTTGTTTTTTGCGAAATTCTAATAAGCTCAGCTATGTGCTTTCCTAGATATCAGCAAATCAATCAGAAGACAGAAGATGGGCTGCTACAGACAGAAACACTGATCACTTTAAGAACCCAGCTTATTGAAAGCTTGACAGCAAGGAAAGAGAAAAAAAATCTCTCCACATGTTTATTGAAGACCCAAACTCTAAGCCTGACATAGAGCTAGACACTATGCATAGAATGGTGAATAATTTTACAGTTTGATTTAGGAGATTGGTGAGAAAGAAAGAAAGAATTACAAGAAAACATGGTAAATGTCCCAGTAAAGATATGTGCAAATTGCTACACTGAGAATAAAGGAAGAAATAACAGGCTCTGGCTATGGAGCTGAGGAAGACTTTAGAGGAAAGGGAACATCTGAGTTGGTTCTTAATGGATGAGGAAGAGTTGACCAGGCAGTTCTAGGAATGAATGAATTTCCGACCAAGGCATGGAGGTGTGTATGGACAGGTGTGTACAGGCAGGTGTCAAAGGGCAGAGGTGGCTAGACAGGTGTGGGAGGGCAGGTGTGAAGAAACAAGTGTGGATTCGTAGATATGGATGGGGCTCAAGCGAATTGGTATCGGTAATGGAGGAAGCCTCACTGACAAAGAGCACTGGTATCACTCTATAACAGTGATTGAATGCTATGCCAAGAGGTTTGGAATTTTTCCAATAGGCAATAGAGAATTTTCTCATAGAGAAGGAGCCTGAGGGAATCAGGCTTAGTTTATGAAACTTAATTCCAGCAGTTAACACCTACAGAATGGACTAGAGGTGATAGTGGCTGGTCTGGCAAAGAAAGAAATTAGGTAACTGTGAGCATGGCCTGAGTGAAAGTTGACAAGAACTTGAACTGAGGCAGTGTTGGTGAAGATAAATAGAGAAGAGAGCGTGTGTGTGTATGTGCAAGATGGAGAGAGAGGGAAGGAGAAAGACGTTATGTGTGTATGTGAGCAGGACATATATGTGCACTGGCTGAAAGATTTGTGTGAACTAAGATCTTCAGGCCTTAATGGGGGTGGAAGAGAGGAAGGAAGAGGAAGGAAGCAAGCATGTGATAAGTCAATAATCCTGTTGCCTGTATAAGCAAAACATTTATATCCTTCCCCAACCTTGCCAATTTAGATCCCTGTCAGTTTAGAAAATCGATTATTTATTTGCATGGGGCAGAGCTCAAGTTTGCCTTTGATATAATCCAGAAAAACTGTGGTTACCAAATGCTGAACCATGGCCACCAGAATCCCTTGGGGGTCTTTGTTAAAAACAGAGATTCCTGGAAACAGCCCAGACCTACTAAATCTCTCTGGGTGGGGTCCTAGTGGTCCATAGTTTTAACCAGCTGGTCAGATGATTCTGCTGGGCAGCTGTGATTGACAACCACCACTTTAAATAAGTCAGCTAGCAGTTAACTTGAAAAAGGATGTAAAATGTTCAGAAGAGCAAACGATTCATGTACCATTTATGCAATGCATATTCTACTTACATTTTCATTATATAGAAATATACAAGGCCCTTCATTTGATGCCAATTTCCGTGAGGGGTCATCTAATTAAGGGATATGCTTAAGGAAATGCAATGAATTATTCTTAGGTGTATGAATAACTGTATATACCTATATGCCTAAGAATAATTCATTGAATTTCTTTAAGCATATTCCTTAATTAAGTCTCTTTAGTATTTTAGTATTTTACTCTCGGTCTTTGATAAATAGCAAGGAGTAGTAATATGCCAAACTAAAGCTAAGCATCTTCTAAAAATCATCAGTTATGGGTCCTATTCCCTTTCTCCTTACTTCCTGCCCTAGGTGAGCTCATCCAGCTTCATTGCTTAAATACCATCTCTATGCCTATGACTCATACATTTTTATCTTTAGCCTGGGCCTCTCATCTGCACTTCAGGGTCATATATTCAACTGTCTCCCTGTCACCTTTACTTGGGAGTCTCATCTCAATTTGAAGAAGGACAAAAAGTACTGAATTCTTAAATCACCCACCCAAACTTCTTTTTACCCCAGTCCCAGTCTTCCTAATCTCAGCAAATGGGACCCAGCAGCTCAGGCCAAAAATCTGGGAGGGATCATTCTTGACCTCTCCTTCTTCCTAACTACCCCCTCCAACATTTAATGTATTTCTAAATCCTGGCAGTTTACCTCTCAAATCTGCCCATGACTCTCCATTGGTACTAATATGAACTTGATACAAGCCACCAACATCTGAATGTTTTACCTCTGTAAGCTACCTTCACCACAGTGGCCAGAGTGCTCTTTAAAAATTACATCAGAACATGCTCCTGCTTACAGTCCTCCAGGAGCTTTCCAGTGCACTCAGAATCTTATCCAAATCCCTTTCCAGGAGCCAGATTACAAGGTTCTGAATAAAATGGCCCTCCCTCCTCTTCCATCTCATCCAGGCCCGGTGTCCTCCCATCACCATCTTCCAATCAAACCAACCTTCCTCCAGGTCCTTGAACACCCCACATTTATCCCCATTGCAGAGCCATCACTTCTTTCCCCACCAACCCCAGGGTATGGAACCCCTCAACCAGCTAAACTTCTCCTCCAGATCTGAGCTAAACCTCATCCTCTCTGAGAGGTCTGCCCTGACCATCTAAGCCAGGAGTTGGCATATGTCTTCTATAAAGAGCCAGATAGTAAATATCTTAGGCTGTGCAGGCCATGAGGTCTCTGTCACAACTACCCATCTTCAACTCTGACATTGTAGCAAACACAGCCATAGAATATATGTAAATGAATGGACATGGTTCTGTTCCATTAAAACTTTATTTTCAATAGACAATGGCATGATTTGGCCCTCAGCTGTCATTCGCTGATCCCTGATTTAAACCAAAGTATGACTTCTCTGTTATTGCTACACAAAGCTTCTTATAAATCATAAATATGTGCCCACTGCTGTTTCTTGCATTAGTCTGCTAGATCTATGAGGGCAGGAAGGAACTTGGACTCTTAAGGATCTGCCAGAATATAGAGCCTGGTAAAGTGCTGACCATACAGTGAGGCCTCAGTAAACATATGTTGGATAATGGAAGAAAAGGAGAGAGAAAGGAAGAAAGGAGGGGAAGATTCCTTCTTCAAGTACAGGTACTTTTTGTTAAAAGGCAGCAAACATTACTGGTTCTTTTTTGTCTTTGTTTTTTTCTTTTCTTTTAGACGGAGTCTTGCTGTGTTTCCCAGGCTGGAGTGCAATGGCGCGATCTTGGCTCACTGCAACCTCTGCCTCCCAGGTTCAAACGATTCTCCTGCCTCAGCCTCCCGAATAGCTGGGATTACAGGCACCCACCACCACACCCAGCTAATTTTTGTATTTTTAGTAGAAACAGGGTTTCACCATGTTGGCCAGGCTGGTCTCAAACTCCTGACCTCATGATCCACCCGCCTCAGCCTCCCAAAGTGTTGAGATCACAGGAGTGAGCTACCACGCCCGACCAACTGGCTCATATTTTTAACTCTTTCTCTTTGTCAGGAGAGTCCTAGGGTAAATGACTTATCCATTTACCGTTGTGTTCATTTCTTCATCCCTTCAGTGATGTGGTGTTTACTGTCTCCCCTATATACTGAGTACTGTGCTGGGGAAACAGATCCTGGCCAGGCCCTTCTGAGCATCTAGTCCTGAAAGCTGAGGGCTCTCCCCACTCTCGGTTCCCAGAGGCCTTTTATTGTGTTTTGTTGTTGTTGGGAGCCAAGGGAAAATTCAAGCTTTGTGAAGTGAAATTGAGAGGCACAAAGCAATTAGCAAAGAAGTCCCGCAGAGGCCCTCTCAATCCAGGAGCGAGCCCTGCCCTCTCCTTCCTGCCTCATTACTGTAAAACAGCCCTCAGTGTAATTCTCCACTATGAATTTCTCCACCTTGGCAGATGAAAAGCGAGTAATTGGGTACCCCGAAAGTTTAGCAGCAGCATTCCTTTGAAAGAGACAAGACGCCTCCCTGCGCATGCAAGTCCCACCTCACTTCTTCCTCCCCCAGTCTGCTCGCACCTCCCCGGCCTCCTCCAAACTGACTGCAACACCATCTACGAAGCTGAGAGCTGGGCAGTCATTAAAGATCATCAACTAAAGGGCTCTTCACCAGGCAGGATTATGTTTAGCAGACGGCAAGACTGTTCCTGCCGGCTCCCGTTAAGTTTCATCAAAACTGTGCCTAATTAAAATCTTCAATTTAATTCTGCTCCTCTGCATTACAAATTTTGATCAAATTGGTTTAATTTGGTACAAGGAGTTATGTTCGTTTCACACGCAAAGTGAACCCACCCTGAAGCTAGGCTCTGTGTCCCCAAAGCCTCTCAGGACCCTCTTGTACAATCAGGATTGCCCCCACCCTCCTGTGACCCCAGATTTGGAGAATCGCCCGAGGCTTGGGAAATTGGCAGTTGTTGCTCTGCCCACATCTGCAAGAGCTGTCCTGAAGCCACACTGAAGCTGACAGCTGTCTTCCCCCACCCACCTTCCCCTCCCAGCCTCCCTTTCCTCCTCTGCTTTTGAAACGCCCTCATCTAGGGAAAAATCGCACCCAATCTGTCAGTGAAATATGCTGTGGGATTGAAGCTCTGGCAATCTGTTTCCACTCAGGAGAGAAATCTCAGCCTGCTAGTGGCCCCGCGGAGAACTTCCCAAAGTCCTTCATTTACAGAATCCCAAAGCAAAGGGCTCCCTGATCACCCAGTCCCAGGCAGTTTCCCTGCCTTCTACCCATAGTCAACAGGCACTGCCAACGCTTGGCCTCCCAGCACTTCTTTATCCCTTCCTAGGTCCTTATCCCATCATATGGAGCCCCAAGACCTGAGATCACCCAGGTGACCCCTCCACCTTACACCCTCCTGGCAACCAGACCTTTCCAGGTGGTCTTACCCTCATCGAAACCCCCTGGTCTGGAGTTCCACTCCCTCTAGGGCTTCCCTTGCAAACCTTCCAGCTCATCTGATGGTGGCATTCCTGCTCCTCGCTGAATGCCTTGTGTCTCAAGCTGAAGTGTGAGCTCCTTCTATGCATGTGTGCTCAGAATAATTTATCCTATGTGGAGCCGCAGGCTAAATGCCACCTGTCATACTGCAATGTCAGTTTTACTCAAAGGTAATTTAAAACCTTATTTTTATATTGTGGAATGGAATGAAAAATTCACACGATGTTTTAAAACAAGAGACTTCAAAGATAAGCGGCTGGGGGTTGCAGCCCAGACCCCTTGGGTCTTAGTCCACTTTCTCTAACCTTTGGCAAAGAAGTCTAAGTAGCGCTGGTGAAGTGTTACCAAAACCCTCATAAAATATTCGCCCCTTCACCGGGACTTCCGATCCCAGAAGACTTGTATCTTTTATTTTTATTTATTTATTTATTTTTTTGAGATAGAGTCTCGCTCTGTTGTCCAGGCTGGAGTGCAGTGGCGCGATCTCGGCTCACTGCAAGCTCTGCCTCCCGGGTTCACGCCATTCTCCCGCTTCAGCCTCCCGAGTAGCTGGGACTACAGGCACCCACCACAATGCCCAGCTAATTTTTTGTATTTTTAGTAGAGACGGGGTTTCACCATGTTAGCCAGGATGATCTCGATCTTCTGACCTCGTGATCCACCTGCGCCCAGCCCCAGGAGACTTTTATTTAACGGGTGGCCATTCCTCTGGGAAGGATGTCTAAATCTACTTCTGCCTGTCCCCTCTCTTCGACTCTATTCCCAAACTGCCAACTGCTTGATTGGACATTTTCACTTGCACACCGTGCCTTGGATGGCCCTGAAATTAACTTGTCCACAACTCTAAACCTACCATGTCCCACCAGCATCATCAGGCCTGCTCTCCCATGTCATTTTCCAGCATATCTTAATGGTGCTCCAGTTTTCCCTGGCACTGCGTTTGGAAATACAGGAGATATCAACATTGGCCATAAGTAAACAAGTAAGTAAATACATAAATTGACTAGATTTTAGTCTTTTTTAAAAAAACTGCTTTTGATTGCTGATTCTATTTGAGCATGCACTCCATAATGGTTTAAGGCTAGATGTTTATTCCCAACTTAATAATCCTATGCAAGTCCCTTGTCAACTCCTTCCAATACCTAATACAGGCTCAGCAAATGTTAAATGTTAATAGAATTAGTAATAGATAGAAGTAGATCATAACACAGTGAGAGATGTCCCTGTGTTGTATATAACTCACTGCTATGTGAGTGGGAACAGAAGGTTACAGTCAGTCAGGAGAGAATAGTCTCCCTGTATGGTAAGACAAACAGTCCAGGGAGATTTAGAGAGGTGCCCAGGGAACTCTGAGGCCTGCTTGTGAGACAGACAAACTAGTTTTTCCAGAGCTCATGGTTTATGCTTCTTTGACCAGATGATGCTGACTGGAGAGAAGAATCCAGTGGAAAGAGGAGAGACAGGTGCTAGGGCAATGGCTGGTACGGCATGAAGCCAAAAGGGCATGAAGTAAAAAGCAGGAAAGGCATCACAGAGCAGGCACTCAAGTATTTATGTGGTGAATTAATTATAGTAATATCATAATGGCTAAAACATTTATTGTGAGCTTGCTCTGTGCTGAGCAGCATGCTCTAAGTGCCGTGCAAGCATTAACTGTTTAGTCCTTGCAACAGTCTTGAAAATGATGTGTTATTATTCCAATTGTATAGATTGAGAACTGAGGATCAAAAAGGTAAGTAATTTGTGCAAGGTCACCTAGGTAGTCAATGGTGGAAGTGAGGTTTGACTCCAAAGCTTGAGTGATTCACCATGGCATTTTTCTTCCTCTTATTCAAAAACCTGCTTTATTATTTAAATTTTTCTTTTTTCTCTGAGAATGTTCCAACCCCACCTGCACTCAGTAAAACTCTTAGAAGGCAGAGGCAGGGTCTCAGAGTTCTTTGAATTCTCAATTCTTTACCCAATGCTTTGTGTAGTAAATAAGTAATAAATGCTATAGATGTATTGATAGAATTATTTGTTAATGGATCCATGTTGAGAAAATCAGGCACTGTAGCAGGCAAGGAAAAAGTTTCTGGAAAGGAGCACTCGATGCTTATCTGATGAAGCCAGCATACTGTCAACACCTGTTCGCCAGTCTCTTCTCATCTACACAGCTGTACTGGTTCTCCTGCCTGGAACCCTCTTTTCTTGCCTTCTCACTCCTTCTGGTTTATTGCCTCCTGTCCTGTAGGCCTCAACATAGATGCCTTCTCCAGGAAGGCTTTCCTGATTGCCTTCGAATTTGGTTAGAGGTTTCCACAGTCTTAACTTCTCCCATCACAGCACTTATCCCACTGGATTGCAACTGCCTGTTGACTGTTTAGCTTTCTTCAACTAGATCATAGGCTCATTGAGAATTGGGTTGGCCTCAGCAAAATATATACATGGTAAATAATATGCATATATATAACTTGTTACAGTGAGCCCTCCCACCCAACCGCAAACCAATGAGCCCTCCCACTCAACCCCAAACCAACGTCCATATTTCCAAATTCTTCAAAGAGCAATGAAAGAGCAATGAACACAAATTCCCCCACTTCACAGTTTTGCCTATACCAGGATTGACATTATCTCAGGATACTGTAAGAAAAAATAATGAATGAGAACTTCCAACAGTTACCGGGGGACTGAGACCTTGGGCAAGTTCCATAGGCCCTCAAACTTTAAGGTTGGATAGTAGTGAACCACTCTACCTCTCCCATGGAATTGTTGTAAAGATACACTGAGATGTAAAACAGTGTTTGACACCACATACATGCCCAGTAAGTGTCAGATGCTGTTATTATGTATAATTATGTAAGTGTCAGATGCTGTTATTATGTTATAATTATATTATGTTATTAGCATTATATGGTGTTGAAGTGTTGAATATTTTCCATTTCTGCTCACATAGAATAACTCTGCTGGGGCACTTTAGCATCATTGGTATATTATTAAGCAATTAATATATACAAATAATATGCATGCAATTAATTAGATATACCGAGACGTCCAGGGCTTGGAAGTGAAGTCAGACTCTGGAACTGACAAACTCCAGCCTCATCTAACTGAGCAGGAGTGCGGCATGCAGCAGCCCAGACTGGATGGAACCAGAGGACCCATCAAAAGCCTGAGATGTCTGGCTCAGCAACATTTCTCACTTTTCAGCCTACTTCCAATTCAGTCCACATGGTCGAAAATTAAAACAAGTTATGAAGAACCATAACATTTAGATGCTCGTGAAAAGTTCTCAAGTTTTCCTCAGCCATAAAGCTGAGTGTTGAGTAAGTTTCCCTCTAATTTCTTCAGCTATGAACAACAAACAATGCAGGCTGTACATTCAAGAACAAAATTTGGAATTGCGATCGAATGAATAACAAAGTGAATCTGACATATTTAATGATAAATCTTATTGTTGTGTTGCATGGTAATTAGACAAAATGAGAAGTTTACATAATGGCTATAATTATTTATTCATTTACTTTCACATTGTTAAAGCAAACTTTTATAGATTTTCTCTTTTCACTTTGTTAGACGTTCTGCATTCATAAACAGTCTCTGTGTTAACTGTTTTCTCCAATGCTCCTTAAGATTTAAATGGAATCCTCATTGCACAAAGGTATAACTAGTTGCAAGCACACTCACGCATGTTAGCAGACAGAGATCTGGGGATGGAGTTTCCATGCACTGAGTTCTTACATCTATCCATGCTCCTTCTCCTCCCTTTAGCTCCTGGGATGACTTCTGCCTAGAAAATCATGCCCGAGGCTTCTCCTCTACTTCTCATTTTCTCTTAAGGTAAGAGATTCTAGATAAGAAAATCCATCTAGTCCCTTTTCTATAGAAGAATATTAACCACATTTGGTGACATTGGCTGCTATAACAAATAGATCTTCAATTGTGAAATGGCTCAAACATAATAGAAGCTTATTGTTACCTACCTATAAACCCAAGGCAGGTGTTCCTGCTTGATATGAGACTCTCTTCCATCCATTGATATGATGACCCAGGGCTCTTTCTATCTTGTGGTTCCACTCCTCCCTAAAGGCTTGTCTTCATCGTTGGCACTGAGCTGACAAAAGAGAGAGCATGGACAAGAACTTGCTGCTTCATAAAAACCCTGGCCTGAGAATCATACCCACCTCTGTCATTAGAACTCAGCCATACAGTCACATACACAGCTGCAAGGGAGGCTCAGAAATGAGGTCAAGCTGTGTGCTGGGGAAGAAGAAGAAGAAACAGGTTTTGATGTACAACTGGTCATCTCTGCCCTTTCTGAAATCATTGCGGAAAAAAGGAAGTAGAGTCAGCAAACCAGATGTAGACTGGAGATGGGTGAGGGGCAGGGAGGATGAGATGAGATATCAGAGAAAACAAAACAAAACAAAAAACTATAACATTAATTAGATAATTAGGGATATGGTCCTTAGAGTAGTATTATATTAATGCTTAATTTCCCAGATGTGACAATTATGTTGTGGTGATGAAATTGAATGACCTCGTTCTTAGATGACACCTTCAGAAACGTTCAGGGGTGAAGTGCCATGATGGCTTCAACTTACTCCCAAATGCTCCCCCAAATACACATACACACATATGCACACATACAGGGGGAGAGAGAGAAGAAGTGATTGTGCTAAAACATTAACAATTGGTGAATCCCAGTGAATTACATCCCAGGAGCAGCCGTCCTAGTTGTGAAATAGCGTGATGTGTGCTGAAATCAGGAAGCAGAACTGGGCTTCTGGAGCATGATGTGCCCGGCAACAAGGGCAGAGATGAGCCCAGAGAGTGGTAATGATTGTGATGGGGCTTGTATAGCATGAAGCTTGACTTCATCCTGCAGGCCAAGGGGAACCACTGAAGGGCAGGGCAGGGACAAGGTCTCGTGGGTATTTTAGGTAGAATGTGTTCAGGGTGGATTTCAGGGGAACAAGTCTGGATGAAAGGTAAGTATATCAGTCTGTTTAATGATGCTTATAACAGAATCCCTGGAACTAGGTAATTTATAGAGAAAATAACTTTTTTTTTTATGGTTCTGGAGGCTGAGAAATCCAAGGCTGCATTTGGTGAGAGCCTTCTTGCTGGTGGGGACTCTCTGCAGATTGCCGGGGTGGTGCAGGGCATCACATGGTGAGGGGGCTGAGTGTGCTAACATGCTAGCTCAGGTCTCTCTTCCTGTTTTCATAAAGCCAACAGTTCTACTCCCACAATAACCCATTAATCAATTAATCCATGAATGTATTAATCCATTCATGAGGGCAGAGCCCTCACCATTTAATTACCTCTTAAAGGTCCCACCTCTCAATATTACCACATTGGGGATTAAGTGTCATCATGAGTTTTAGAGCATTCCTTCAAACCACACAGTAAATAATTTAATTCACACAGTAATTATTTGTACTTTCAGAAGCCAGCCCTGTGCTAAGGGCTGTGGATATGCAGAACTGGGGTAGCCACTGGGATATGTCTAAGAGAAAAATCAGACTTGGCTCCTGCCTTCTTGAAGTTTAAGGTCTAGTAAGTGAATATATATATTAAGCAATAATTATAAAAACAAGTGTGAAATTATAGCTGTGATGAGTTAAGAAGGAGATGTTCATGGTGCCCTAGGATCCCATGATGACTATATTTGATTTTCGGTCAGGGAAGGCAGCATCCCAGAGAAAGTGATGTTTGAGCTAAGATTTACAGGATGAACAGGAGTTATTCACCAAGCAGAGGGAACAACATGGATAAAGGCTTTCTAGTTGGAGGAGGTGTGGCATGTTTGACAAATAGAAAGATCAGTGTAGCTGGGAGGCAGTGAGTGAAGGAGAATATAGAAAATGAGACAGGAAAAGACAAACAAGGACCAGCCTTTGTACGCCCTTGTAAGCCATCACCATGGATCTGGCCTTTACCCTGTGTGCACTGGGAAGCCATAGATGGCTTACAGGTATGTGAATGTTGGGGATGGTGACTGGCATAATCCCTGTAGCTGCAGAGTGCAGAATGGATTACAGCACAAGATTCAGGAGCCCAGGTAGGAGGCTGCTATAGCCATCTTGAGAGAGATAATAAGGGAGGGAGACAGGGGATGGAGCCAAGAAGTCCCAGATCACAAAATGGGTAGAATTTGGGTGTTTAAGATGTCAAGGTCACAGGTTTGTAGTTGACAACAACTGGCCAGATGATGGTATCCTCAAGTGACAGAGAGAATTCCAAAGAGGCATCAGCTGTAAGGAATATGGTGAGTTCAAATTGGGACAGGTTGAGTTTGGAGTGCCAGGTGGAGTTATCTAGCAGAGAGTTAGACAAATGAGTCTGAAACTTAGGAGGTAAGCCTGGCCTTGAAATAGAAACGTGTGAGCACTCAACATTTAGATTTAGATTTGAGATGATGTCAATGCTTAAAGTATATCTTTGTTTAAGAAGAGGTCAGAGAAAGAGGAGCTCACTTCAGACACGGGGAAGCAAAGGCCAAAGACAGTCAAAAATAACCTGGAGATTGTGGAGTAACAAGAAGCCAAGAGTTTTGACTTTTCAGATTCCACAGTAAGTGCGGTCATGTGGTATTTGTCTCTCTGTGTCTGGCTTATTTCAATTAGCTTAATAACCTCTAGGTCCATTCAGGTTGTTGAAAATGACAGAATTTTTTTCTTTTTAAAGGCTAAATAGTACTCTGTCATGTATGTAGACCACGTTTTTAATCCACTTATCAATTGATGGGCACTTCAGCTATTTTGGTATCTTGGCTATTATAAGTAATGCTGCAGTAAACATGACAGTACAGACATCACTTCAACATACTAATTTCAATTCCTTTGGATACATACCCAGAAGTGGAGTTGCTGGATCATATCATAGTTCTTCAGTTCCTTTTTTTTTTTTTTTTTTTTTGAGACAGAGTCTCGCTGTATGCCCAGGCTGGAGTGCAGTGGCGCGATCTTGGCTCACTGCAACCTCCGCCTCTGGGGTTTAAGCAGTTCTCCTGCCTCAGCCTCGTGAGTAGCTGGGATTACAGGCACCCACCACCACGCCTGGCCAAGTTTTGTATTTTTAGTAGAGATGGGGTTTCACCATCTTGGCCAGGCTGGTCTTGAACTCCTGACGTCGTGATCCACCTGCCTCGGCCTCCCAAAGTGTTGGGATTACAGGCGTGAGCCACCACGCCTGGCCAAGTTTTGTATTTTTAGTAGAGATGGGGTATCCCCATGTTGGCCAGGCTGGTCTCAAACTCCTGACCTCAGTTGACTGACCTGTCTTGACCTCTCAAAGGGCTGGGATCACAGGTGTGAGCCACTGTGCCCGCCCCATATTGTAGTTCTATTTTCAGCTTTTTGAGGAATCTTCATACTGTTTTCCAAAATGACTATATTAACTTATAATATCACCAATAGTGTACAAGCATTCCAATTTCTCCACATTCTCACCAGCACTTTTTATTTTTCATCTTTTTTACAATTGCTGATCAACAGTGGTAAGGTGATATCTCATTGTGGTTTTAATTTGCATTTTTCTGATGCTTCAAGATGTTGAGAATTTTTTCATAGATCTGCTGGCCATTTGTATGTCTTCTTTCAAGAAATGTCTATTCAGATCCTTTGCCTATTTTATTATAGGGTTACTTGTTTTCCTATTATTAAGTAGTTTGAGTTTCTTGTATATTTGGGATATTAACCCCTTACTCTATGAATAGAAGGTGGCAGGAGGATGTGAACGGGGACAAGGGAGATGTTTGCCAAAGGTTACAAAGTTTCCATTAGACAGGAGGAATAGGTTCTGGTATTCTATTACATAGTATGGTGACTACAGTTAATATAATGTATTATATATTTCAAAATAGCTAAAAGAATGGATTTTAAATGTTATCATCACAAAAAAGGAAAGTTTCAGTAATGAGTATGTTAAGTAGCCTGATTTGATCATTCCACAATGTCTACATGTATCAAAACATCACATGCAACCCATAAATATATACAATTATTATTTGTCAACTAAAAGTAAAATAAAATACATTTAAACTAAGGTGTTAGAAAAAAGAACCCAAAGGGGTAGTGAGATTCAGGAGTTGTCAGATGCTCAAAAGGTCACCTGAGGAGAAGAACTGGAGAATGCCCATGTACTGTAGTAGCTAAAGATATCACTGGGGATCTTGGTGACAACAGTTCAAGCACAGCAATGGGGCTAAAGTCAAAAGCCAGTGACATGAGGGTATAGGAAGAGAAGACAGTGGGTGTGAGTCACTCTTGAGGGGAGTTTGGATGACAGAAGACAGAAAGATATTCAACAGCAGCCATGGGGATTTGGGTCTTGACTAGAAGCACTTCATCCGTCATCTGTCAAACTTGAGTGTATTTTATCTGCCAGTTACTAAACAGACACATAAGAAATTAAAGCAGTGTCTTGCCCTCAAAAAGCATGTGCTCTGAAGCTATTTTCAAACTCGATTTCATGGAACCCTGGGTTCTAGAAACACCATTAGGAGAGGGGAGCAAAGGGAAGGCTGAGGTCTTGGGACTGTGACTGCTGTCTCTTCTCTGCACTTATCTTTTTCATGGGTTTCCACATTTAAAATATTTTTCACAGAAATGCATTCTGTTGTTAAGGAAACAAGTTTGTAAAGTGGTGCATTATAGGATACAGCATTCTACACCAGAGGTTGGCAAACTTTTTGTCTGTAAAGGGCCAAATAGTAAATATTTTTGACTTTGCAGGCCATATGGTCTCTGTTACAGCTACTCTTGCTGTTGTAAGGTGAAAATTGCTGTAGAGAATATTAATGGGTGTGGCTCTGTTCCAATAAAACTTTACAAAAATAGGGGGTGGACTACAGTTTGTTGACCCCTGTTCTAGATGTTGATGAAGTGCAGCAGGGCTTTTTCAGCCTATTCTTTCTAAAGGTATTTCTGTAAGACATAGCGTACAGTAAAAGAGTGACTATTCTGGCCCGTCTCAGTGTTGCTTAGTTCTCAGGATTCTCACCCTTGGCTTCCTGACTTTGGTTTCTCCCCAGCTGGAAGGCTGACCATCTCCCATCCCCCACTGGGGACTGCTAAAATACTAGTCTTTCCCCAACCCTACCTCCCATCTTTATCTTTTTACCCTCGGGTCTATTTTATTCTCCCTCTCAATTTAAAAGAAAGAAATTCAAAAAAACCATTCCTCAAACCAAGCAAAAACAATCTTTTAAAATGTTGGCTGAAGTGAAACCCCGTCTCCACTAACATAAAAATTAGCCTGGCTTGGTGGTGCGCACCTGTAGTTCCAACTACTCGGGAGACTGAGGCAGGAGAATCACTTCAACCTGGGAGGCAGAGGTTGTAGTGAGCCGAGATTGTGCCACTGCACTCCAGTCTGGCAACAGAGTGAGACTCCGTCTCAAAACAAACAAACAAACAAACAAACAAATATATATATGTTGAAGACAACTCCCTTCATAGAACAAAAAACTCATGGAATGGGTTCTTATTAATAATTATTTGGGGAAGCATCAGCCTTGATAATTCTGATATTATGAGCCAAATGTCACAGCAGAAATCAGCAAACAGAAGAATAGGGCTCCATGGGCCAGGCCCGGGCCGGTCCCTGACCAGGAGGGAAGCTGCCAGCTCCCTGGAAAATGAATTGGAGGCATTAGGAAATCTAGGTCGTGATCCGAGATCTGGAGCTGGGTAATAGGATGAAGACAGGCCAGGGGAAGGCTTTTCCTATGCAAAAATGAAACACCCTGTTTTCTTGCTTTGGAAAGTAGAGGAGGGTAGGAGATGGTAGAGGATGAAGGAGTCCAGGAATTGGCCATTTGGGAATCAGGCTGTCAGGTATGAGGACCTGCTGGCCTGACTTGTGATGGCTACACAGGCTGGGGACGGGGCCCTTGTCCCACAGTATATTCCTCACTTACCTGGGACAGATGATGGATATTCTTCTATTGGAATTTCTCTAGGAACGCCTTGATAAAGTGATAAAAAATCTGCTTAAAAACAAAAACTGAGACTTGAGAGTGCTGGAAGCTGTAACTGGCCCCTTCATGTGAAATTGGTTGGGGAAAGTCAGCTTGAGCCCTGGCAGGAAGGAAACGAGTTCTGATAGAGGAAGGCGAGCAGAGGGCAAAGGCTTCAGGAGTATGTAGTTGAACCAGGCAGAGGGGAGGCAAAAGAATAAATAGGATAGAGGAGAAGGGTGGGTGGAGGGAGGAGTGGGGAAGGAGAGAATCGGGCACCAAGACACTTTTTTTTCAGGGCCAAAAGAAGTAGGAAAGAGGCCTTCAAAGTCACTTTCAACTCTGAAACTCCCAGCCTTTGTGACTACCATGCCCAGTGACTCCTTCACTTTTAATATGTTAAGAATGATCTCTGGCATTATTACAATGGCAAATTCCCACCCACCTGCAGAGATTCTCACTCAGGAAGGAGCCCCAGCGTTTTCCCATTTCCCATATGCAGCTGGTGATTCTGAAAACCACTGCCTTCCCAGCCACAATGACTGTGTTCAGGGAACCAGCCCTTGCACTAGAGCAGATGTCCTTTGATTTATTGAATGAAGGTATTTGGGTCTGGGGATTCTGAGTGTGAGTGTGCCATCATTAGATCCAAGGGAATAAAAATACAGCTTCTCTATAAAAATATTGTTACTTCTAACACGTAATGTTTTACAAAGTTATTTCTCATTTGGTCCTCATAACCCAATGAGGTAAGCAAGGCAGGAATTATAGTCCCCATTCTACAGATGAGGCACTGAGCCTCTCAGAGACATTTGCCCAAGGTCATATGGCTAATAAATGTTGGAGCAAGGACTGGACAATGGACCTTCCCATCTCTCATCTGTTATCCTTTCTTTCCATTCCCTGCTTCTCACCCCATTTACCAGAATGCTCATGATTGGCAGATGGAGGCCACAACATGAGCATTTAGCTAACTTGGAGTTGCAATTGGACCTGAGACTTTCAGACTTACTAATATCACATTTTGATGCAGTAGTAGCAGGTTAGACTCACCAAGGTTCTTGTTCAAAAATACAGATTTCCTGGCACCAGCCTAAATGTGCTAAATCAGACCCTCTGAGGGTGGGATCCCAGAAGCTGTAATTTTATAAAAGCTCTCCAGGTGATCCTGATGTTCAAAGGTTTGAGAAGCAATGTAATAAACTAAGCAAAGCAACCACAGAGACTGCCTAGTTCAAAATCGACTCTCAACTATTCCTGGACTCATTACCTAGGGAATGGATTACTCAGTGTTTACATTCTGCCCTCACTCCCACCTCTGCCTCTAATTCTACACTTTCCCATTTTGGGGGTTCATTAGCAACATCTCTTAAGAGAAGACAGAAACAACACAATTTAAATTAGTCTTTCAGTTTGGGAGTGCCTCTGTTGGTTTCTCTTCCCCAACCCCAAATCATGGGTAGTCTGCCAGAAACCTTAGAGGGTAAGAGTGTGGTTTTGAAGCCTAATTAAAAAAAAAAATCCTGACTTTCACAAAAGGCAGTAGATGCTTCAAATACACCTGGCGCAATGGTTCATTCTGTGAGGGTTCTGCATGCAAAAGATCAACTCGTTCTCTAAATAGAATCTAGAGATACAAAGGAATCAGCAATAGCCTCACGTATTTGTACACAATGCAGTTTAGCTTCTGGTATTTTTATTACCAATCGGAGTAGGCTTGTCACCATCAGCCATCTGCTTGAGTCACTGCCCGGCTGCAATGGCCATGGCTTTAGAAAAGGAACACTGAAATCAAAGCCCCGGCTCATGGAAGAATCGCAGAGCAGGGAGTCATTTGTGACCTGCAAATGACATCCTGCAGTATCCTGAAGGACCTAGTCATATTCTATGTCAAGAAAACTCATCTACACGCTGGGATCCTTAAAGATAACAGTGATTATGACATCGGATGGAAGCTGTAATATTTGTTCTCATGGAGGTGTTCAATATTTCAAAGTGGTCTCTGCAGTCCCATTAAAATTACAGACTCTTCTACCCCCCACCCATGCTGCTTTCCACATTCTAATACAGGCTTCTGGGGAAAAAATGTGAGTGAGCTAGCATGGGATTTGTTTCCAGAGAGTCAGAGAAATCCTGACTCTGATTATTGGCCTTACATCCAAGGAATCAGCTTATTTTTTGTCTATTTTTTTAAATCAATATATGAAATCCTTTCATACAGATAGAAAATTTTCTGAATCTGAGATTATTGTTTGACTACCAAGTTAATAAGATGCTTTAAACTCTTTATTCCACATCTGAGCCTGACACCGGAGCTTTAGGAAGCAGAAAACAGCCTCTTGTGTCAGAGGCTGCATCAGTGAAAGTCTATAGCCTAAAATCAAGGCTCTTAAAAAACAAGATAAAACAATAATAATTCAACTAGCACCAAAAAGAAAGGTGTTTGGAACTGGGGGTCACCAAAGAAAAACAGATTGAGAAAAATTATTTCGTGATCTGGAAACAATAATGAGTAGGCCCAGAAAGGGAAAAAAAGTATGAGTGAAATTCTAATAGGTAAAGGAAAGAACAAATGGCTGGTGTTGATGAAAGTGTAGTCAAACTCTTGCAAATACAGTCCGCCATGAAGAAGAGCAGTGATGATCTCAGAGGGTCTTAATTCATCGTGTAAATGTTCCTTGGCATCCATGCTGGGTAAATCAAGGACAAATTTGGTGGGGGAATATAATAGCTATTTATCTAGAAAACTCTCCCAGGTTTTTGAGAGGAGGTCAAGGAACAAGCAGAGGATAGATCCACTTCAGGGAAATGGCCAGCCTTGTACTAGAAAACACACCATTGACAGAATCTGTCCTCATGCCCAACTTCAAGCCAGGCAAAGAACTTGAACTTGAAGATGGCTGGGCTTGGACCAGCAACTGTAGCTGCTGTTTCTGTGCTTTTCCAGGCCATCGCAGCTAGAGGTGATCAGGAACACTTTACACTTGTGTGGCTGTATCCCTGAAACATTGTACAGCTAGTTTTCTATTTGTTTTCCTTTAGGGGGGAAAAAATACAAAGTCTATTTCAAGACAACAGCCAGATTTAATCTGTTATTATTATTTCTTTGTGGCAGTCATCAAGAAGCAAAAGATTAGAAGTGCAAAATATCAATTATGCAATTTTAACTGTTTTCAAAGGAAGACAAAATAAATGTCAGGTCCAACAAGGTCATGTGCCTCTTCAGCAAATAATTGTCTCCATGGGCCTCTTTTGACGTATTGAAACTGAAGTAGATTGTAATGCCTTTCATTTACAGAGGAGAATTTATGCCTGTGCAACATTATATAGTTTAGAGTCTAAAGCAAGCCCCCCCAGGCATTAGACACCCTTTCTGGGTGTTCATCTAAATATAGGAATGGCCTTTCCAGCTACCCTTTCTAGAACACTGAAAGTGGTATGACAGAGGTGACTTCTAGGTCCATTTCATAGACTCTCTGACACTATTTCTTTTCTCTTTCAAACTTTCATGTTTTGGGAGAAGGAAGAATCTTATATTAAAGTTAAGAACATTGGGATATGTTTTCCAACTTGTATCTTAATCAAGACTCTTTGATTCTATGTAAACAGAAACTCACTCAGACCAAAATAAAAAAGAAGGAATTTAGTATAGGAGTAAAGAAATGAAACCTCAGAACATGCAAGGGGGAACACATGGGCTCCGTGGAACCAGCAATGGCTTTTCAGTGGAAAGCCACTGTGAAAACCAAGGTTACTATTTGTAGCATGCTATTAGTTTTGTGCAAAAGTAATTACGGTTTTTGCCATTGACAGTGATGGTAAAACCACAATTACTTTTGCATCAATCTAATAATTCTCACATGTCTGCACCTATTTGCAGGTGCAGACAATTGGAATTGACCAGATTTTATCACTCACTATGCCAAAGATGCTGTTCTATAGCCCTCAACCACTGGAGACTAGTGCCTCTGAGTATTAATTCTAAATTCACTGTGGAGAAAATATAATGGACTGAGGTGAGGATCAGTGTTCACCTCTGTTTCAATGACTAGAACAAAGAAATAGAGTTGTGTAGTACAGACATGGCTGCTAGGACCCACCAATGTAATGTGTGGTAGAACTCGAGAATGGGAGGCTATGAGGTAGGTAGACACCTCCAAATGCACCTACTAAAATCTATTACTAACTTCTCTCCTTCAACAGGAAATATTGAGACCTGTTTGTGCCCAGTAAATTTTAAGAAGCCCTGGTCTCTAGTCGAGAAGTTGACAATTAAAAGAGGGACCAACAAACACAGAAAATACAAGATTCAGGCAGTGTGAAAAGTCCTATAGAGAAGAGTCTTTCAACCTCTGCACTCTGGGCATTTTGGGCTGAGTAATTCTTTGCTGTGGGCTTAGGGTGGGAGTGAGGGCATTGTCCTGTGTATTGTAGAATGTTCAGAATATCTTTGGCCTCTGCTCATTAAATGCCAATAGCGCACTGTCTTCCACATCAGTTTTAACAACCAACTATATCCCCATACATTGCCAAATGTCCCCATACATTGACAAATATAAGGGGACATTTGCCCCCTGGTGGGAACAACTACATGGAGCAATATGAAATCATAGAAAAGACACTAAAATCAGACCTAGAGATCCAGAAAATCTACCTAGAGAAAAGGTGCTGAAATGCAGTGTTGACGTTTTGAAAGACAAATAGGAATTAGCTACAAGAAAAAGGTTTGCTGGGTTGGGAAATGACAATGGGAACTCATGTTTTCTAATTCACGGTTCAACATTCTGTTCACTGCACCAGTGTTTTCAGAAGTGTGTTACTCAGGACACTAGTCCTTCAAAGTCCTCCTAGACATTCGGTGAGTAGAGTTCTCTGATCAATCATTTAGATCCTTCTCTTGAAGATTCTAATGCATCCAATACATTTTACTGTATTTACTGTAAATGTATTGTCTAAAATAAAATGCATGGGAATTGGCTCTGAGAAGTCCTGAGACAAGGCAATCTTTTTGCAGCACTCTTTGGTAAAGAATGTAGGCTTTGGAAAGAGATTCCTTTGATCTGCGTTATGATTCTACCACTGACCAGTGGTATTGTCAAGAGATTCTCAGGGTGATGCTTTTCCAGCTGGAAACCTCTGTGGCCAGTGACACCTTTGCCTGAGTTTTGCTCAGGCCCACTGGGCTCATTCTGCCCACTCAGCCTGGCAAGCTGTGCTTGGCTTACACTACAGTCCTGGATCCTATGCCTGCCAAGGGTGAGTGGAATGGCGAGGGGTGTATGAGCCAGCAAGCATGGGGTCTGGCCACTGCACACAGCCAGGCATGCTGACTGAGGCGGGGCAGGCAGCTCCAGGTGCTGGCGAGGGTGCCAGCTCCCTAAGAGGCTGTGGCTGGACCGGGCATACAGCAAGCAGCTCCCACAGCTGGCACTGGGGAACGTGGTGACACCCAGAAACTTGGAGATTCCAGGAACCACAGAGCCCCAAAGAGAGTGTCACAGCCCTGGCTTGGGGAGCTCCTAGGCCTAGACTCCCCGAAGAGCAAGAGCTCTTCCTTCCTTCTTTCTTCTCTCCTTCTTGCTACCTGCAACATAGCAAGCAAGGGGCATGTTTCAGCCCTGTTTGTGATACAGCTCTTTTAGCCCTGCCATTCTTCGGGTTCCGAGTTCTTGTCCTACACCCAGGAAGAATGAGGTACAAAGAAAAGTGGAGGATGAACAAGGTGAAGAGGAGCTTTATTGAGCAACAGAACAGCTCAGAGGAGATCTGCAGTGGGTAGCTGCTCTCCACAGGCAGGGTGTCCTGATGAGTATTCAGCTCTCAGCAGAAAGAAGACCCTGGAGTGGGTAGGTCCTTTCTGCAGGCAGGTCATCCTATTGAGTGTTCAGCTTTCAGCAGAGAGGAGACCGTGGAGTAGGTATCTGTTTTCTGCAGCTGGTCATCTTGTCATCTCCCTGAGTCTGGGTTTTTTATGGGCTTCAGAGGGAAGGAAGTATGTGCTGATTGGTCCACGGACAACCATGGGCGGGCATGGAAAAAGCACCATAAATTCCCACTCTGGTCCACTGGACTGGCAGCCTGGCCTCCAGTCTTTAGGCCTTCCTGGGTTTGAAGGTTGGGCTTCACTGCAGACCCACCCCTTTCTGCCCTGGAGCCTGTCTGGCTCCTGTGGCTGTTCATGGCACCCAGGTAGTTTGTGCTGAGGGGCACCTGCAGGCCAACACCAAGCTGCCCTTAGCCCGCCCCCCTGCCAGCCTCCCTCCCACGCTCATTGGCACCCAAAGCCTAGAGTCAGTGCTGCCCTGAGTGTACACACACCCAGTGGGTTGCAACAGTGTCCAAACTCAGCCTCAGCTTTGCTCCGAGATTGGAGCAGATGCCAGGAGCTGGGAGAGGCCAGGCAGTGGGAGCAGGCACTTCCAAGCCTGTGGGGATCACGGGGTGAGCTGTGCCTTCCTGGGCAAGCGAGGGTGCAGAAACGCCTGGGTCTGCAGCTACAGCTTGGGTGGCTGAAGCTGCATCTGGAAGGGTGGGGCTCCTGCCTGCTCCTGGCCCCCAAGAATATGAGAATGCCTGGGTCTGAAACCACGGCTGGGCATCTGCAGCTGCACTCAGGGAGCACGAGGCTCCTACCCTGCCAACTCGGAATAGGGTGGGGTTTCTGCCTGTTCCCAGCTCCTTGCTGTACCTCTCCCACTGCAGATGGCATCATGGCAGCAGCCACTCCAGATGAGCCACCGCTACCGTTAGTGTGTCATTGAAAAAGTTATTTAACCTATCAAAAGCTTGGGTTACTTATCTACATAAACAAGATGATCATAACAGGACATATGTCACCTGCTTGCTGAAAGGATTAAGTTGGATAATACATCTAAGGCATCTAGCACACCTCTTGTCTTATAAGAGATGCTTAAGTGCTCTATGTTTTAAAGATAGTATTTCCTCAAAAGAATTTAACCACAGAATTAAGCTTTCATTCTGAGAAATATTTTAGAAAGCTTTGGAGAGCACTCTGAGCTGCTCACTTACTAGAGTCTAACTTTACTTATCTGTGACACACAGAACCTATCTAACTCCTTGGGAGACTCTAAGAATGGGATTGGATAGAAGGGAAAATAGCTGAGGGAAAAGAACATTACATGGCATTTGTGGCATACGCTTTGAGGAGCCCAACCAACAGCCATTCTCAACTTCCTCCCTAATAGAATCCTGATTTTGTTCAAGGAAGTACTTTTTCCGTTTCAAGAACTAGATCATGGTTGTTTTAAGCCAATCTTAGCAGCCTTTCACTTTTACTAATCAGGTTTTTCTCCAGCTTTACTCATATTTAGGGATGGCTGTGAGACCCAGTTCAGTCTAGTCTTATACAGTTGACCCTTGAACAGCACAAGTTTGAACTGTGTTTGTCCACTTATACATGGATATTCTCCTGACTCTGCCCCAGGAGAAAGCAAGCCAACTCTCTTCTTCTTCCTCCTGCTTGGCCTACTCGGTGTGGCAATGATGAGGATGAAGACCTATATGATGATCCACTTCCACTTAATGAATAGTAAATATATTTTCTCTTATGATTTTCTTAATGACATCTTATTTTTCTCTTGCTTTATCATAAGAATATAGTATTTAATACATATAACATAGAAAATATGTGTTAAATAACTATGTTATTGGTAACACTTCTGGTCAATAGTAGGTTATTTGCAGTTAAGTTTTGGGGGAGTTGAAGGTTATACACAAATTTTCAACTGCATGGAGATTAGTGCCTCTCACCCCCATGTTGTTCAAGGGTCAACTATATATGCAAAAGTCTGCCAAGAGTCTTTGGGGGAAAAAATTTGTTGTGTTTTTTTACATAAAAGATACCAATGAATGAAGAGTTTTTTGGGTTATCTCTTCTTTCTTCCTGCCTTGAACACAGATGTGATGTCTAGAGCTGTAGCTTCCGTTTTATGATAACAAGGCAATGAGCATGAGGACAAAACACCAACAGCTAAGGATGATGAAATAAGTAGAAATATGTTAAATCTTTAGTGCCATTGTTGAGCTGATGAACCAGCCCAGGAACTGCCTACCTGCAGGCTTCTTGCTAGGTGAGATAATAAGTGACTTTATTGTCTCAGCCACTGTTCATCTGATATTCTATTATTTATGGACAAAAGCATCCTAACTGAAACAACACAAATATGAGAGCTAATTATTATAACTTTTCTCTAGGAATTCCTTTTAATTTAAAGTTGTGAGTGTCTATAAATTGTGGCTTGACAATTGTAAATTATTGAGGGAGTGCTTGAGACATCCTAGGAATTCTTAACATGAATGGATATGAGGAAAGAAATACTGTTTCTTCCAAGAAAGTCTGAAAAACCAACAAAAATTAATTTTCTTCATATTCTTTTTCTCCACAACATCTGTTCTTTCTCTATAATTTTCTGAGGCCAAGGGCCATTGTGCAAAATGATATGTACATTACAGTTGTTGTTTTCTCTGAATTTTTCAGAAAAATTTTTATTTCTGCCAGCTCCTCTCCATGCAGCTGACTTCTCAAGCTGCATGCACACTAGCATGAGATGTATACTTATAGAAGAGGCTTACTTCCCCGGGAAGTGTGTTTGTGAATCAGAAATGGAGGCAGAACTGCATTGAAAATAGAAATTTTCCTTGTTTTGACTGAAAATTAGATTTCCTGGATTTTATGTTATTAGATTCAGTTTGCTAGTATTTAGTTGAGAATTTTACACCCCTATTCATGAGAGATATTCATCTCTTGTTTTCTCTTGTTGTGATGTCTTTGTATGGCTTTGATATTAGGGTAATACTGACCTTTTTCTTTAAAATCATTAAATAAATACTTAAATTTCTAGAAAATATTTAAATTTTTGGAAGCTTTTAAAGAGATAGTACTAATTCTCCTTTAAATATTTAGTAGAATTCAGTAGGAAAGCCACCTGGACCTGGGCTTAACTTTGTAGGTAGGTTTTTATTATTTTTATTATTAATTTGATCTTTTGACTTATTATTATAGGTCTAGTCAGATTGTTTAATTCTTGAGTAAGTTTCAGTTATTTCAGTCTTTCTAGAAATTTCTCTATTTAATCTAAGTTATTTAATTTATTGGCATACAATGATTTATAATATTTCTTTATAATCTTTTTTAGTTTTCCAAGGTGAGTATTGATATCCTTTCATTTCTGATTCTAGTATCTGAGTCTTCTTGTTTTCTTGGTCAACCTAGCTAAAAGTTTGTCAATTTGGTTGACATTTTAAGACAACTAGATTGGCATCATCACTTTTTCTCCATTGTTTTCCTGTTCTCTACTTTATTAATTTCAGCTGTGATTTTTATTATTATCTTTCTGCTATTTTCTGTAGGTTTAGTTTGTACTTCTTTTTCTTAGTGTCTTAAAGTAAAAAGATAGGTTATAGATTTAAGATTTTTTTTCTCTCAACATAGGCATTTACAACTATAAGTTTTCCTCTGAACATTGCTTTAGCTGCATCCCATAAGTTTTAGTATGTTTTGTCTTAATCTCATTCATCTTGAAGTATTTTCTGATTTTCCTTTTGATTCTTTTTTAATCCACTGGTTATGTAGGAGTATATTTTTAAATTTCCACTTACTGTGAGTTTCCTAAATTTTTTCCATTATTAATTTCTAATTTCACATGGCATGTGATCTATCTTGGAGTACATTCCTTATACACTTGAGAATAATGTACATTCTGTTGTTTTTGAGTAGACTATTCTGTAGATGTCTATTAAGTCTAGTTGGTTTGTAATATTGTTAGGAAGCTTCTATTTCCTGTTAATTTTCTGCCTAGTTGTTCTATCCATTGTTAAAATGAAGTATTAAAGTTTCCAACTATTATTTTTGAATTATTTATTTCTGCCTTTTTTTGTCAGTTTTTGCTTCATGTATTTTGTGTTGTATTATCAGGTGCATATATGTTTATGATTGATATATTTCCCTGAAGGATTGACCCATTTATCATCATAAAATATTTCTGTTTGTCTTTAGTAACATTTCTCATTTTAGCATCTATTTTGTCTGATATTCATATAGCTACTTCAGCTTTCTTGTGGTTGCTGTTTGCATTGTATATTTTTTCCATTCTTTTTCTTTTGATTTCTTTGTGTCTTTGAATCCATAATGTGCCTCCTGTAGATAGCCCATACTTGGATCTTGTTTTTTATTCAGTCTGACAATCTTTGCCTTTTGATTAGATTCTTTAATAAATTTACAGTCTTATTGATATAATTGGATTTATGTCTGGCATTTTACTTTTTATTTTCTATGTGTCTTGTGTTTTTTGTCTCCCTAGTCTTCCTTCACTACTTTCTTTGCATTAAGTGAATAATTTTAATGATGCATTTAAATTTCTTTAATAACTGTTTTACTAGTTTTTGAGTTTTCTCCAAAGTGAATACCCTAGGGTATACCATATACATTTTAACTTATAGCAATTAGATTCAGAGTTATGCTAGCTTAGTTATAGTGATACATAGCAATGTTTTTGTACATATATAGCTTGATTTCCCTTTTTGTGATATTATTTTCATTCATATTGCATCTTAATGTTAGAAACCCAACACTACATTGTTATAATTATTGCTTTACCATCTGTAGTCATTTCTTTTGCCCAATACAGATCTACTACCACTCATCTCCTTTGTACTGTATTGGCAAACATATTACAAATATATCACATATCTATATGTTATAGACCCAATAATATCTTATATACATATTATTTGTACATTTTATTTTGAATCAGTTAAGAGAAGAAAAGAGAAAATATGCATTTATACTTTTTTTATAAGTACGTAATGTTTATCAGTTTTCGTGTGTGTGTGTTGGGGGGGGTGGTATTTGAATTAACATCTGGAGTCACTTGCTTTCAGCCTGAATAACTTCCCTTAGTGGAGAGAACTTCCTTTTGCATAAGGTGGGTCTGCTAGCAACACATTTCTCTCTGTATTTGTTTATCTGTGAGTGTCTTTCTTCTGCCTTCATTATTGAAAGCTGGTTTTGTTAAACATAGAATCTTTGGTTGACAGTTCTTTTCTTTGAGCACTTTGAATATGTTATCCCATTGTCTTGTGGTCTCCATTGTTTCTGCTATGAAGTCAACTCTTAATTTTATTGTGATTCCCTTGTAAGAAAGTTGTTTTCTCTTGCTACTTTTTAGATTATTTCCTTGTCTTTGACTTTCTGCATTTTTACTATGATTTATCTGTTTGTGGATCTCTTTGTGTATATCTTACTTGGAGTTCATTGAGCTTCCCGGATGTATAGGTTAGTGTTTTTCAGTAAAATGGAGGCATTTTCAGCCACTATTTTTTCAAATAATTTTTCACACCTACCTCCACTGATTTTGAGAGCACCCATAGATCTCAATTTCTTCATACTCTGTGGCAAGCAAAGTTGATTCCTTTGGGAAGAGAGAAGCAGCTATCTGTAGTGTGGCTTGTTTCTGCCCCAGGCAGAATTTCTGAACCAGAGCTCTGGAGCTGGGAGTAGAGAAATTTTAGGAGCTGAGCATTCATTGAAGGGGGTTCAGTAACTTAAGGTCTTCTTACTTGCTTCTTCTGGCATGGAATCTCCAACTTACAACCCAAGGCGAGAGCAATCAGCGCTCCAGTATTCTCAGCACACTGTGTCCAAGCTAGACCTTCATTTCGTGAGTGGGAAATGGGTAGGACAAGGGAGCTTCCCAACTCCTTGACCACACTAACTTAGGACTTAGCCTTAGTGACAGGTAGCTGGAGGCAGGATGAGAAATGCTGATGTCTTGTTTCTTCTAGGAAGAAGGCCCCGGACAGGGAGCTGGGGGTAGAAGGTGCCTTGTGTGTTGACTGCACCAGTCTGGAGTAGAATTTCCACCTCACTGAGTTGGGAGAGAGGATAAAGGAAGTAGTCTTTGTTCAAATATCAATACTTGGTTCACTTTTCTTATTGGATTTTCTGAATTTTCTTTTTTCTTTTCTTTTCTTTCTTGCTTTTTTTTTTTTTTTTTTGACGGGGTCTCACTCTGTTGCCTAGGCTGAAGTGCAAAGGCATGATCTCAGCTCACTGCAACCTCCACATCCCAGGTTCAAGCGATTCTCCTGCCTCAGCCTCCTGAGTAGCTGGGACTACAGGTACGTGCCACCACGACTGGCTAATTTTTTTGTATTTTTTATTAGAGATAGGGTTTCATCGTGTTAGCCAGGATGGTCTCCATATCCTTACCTCATGATCCACCCCCCTCAGCCTCCCAAAGAGCTGGGATTACAGGCGTGAGCCACCACACCTGGCTCTTACTGAATTTTCACAGATTGTCTTGAATAGGTGTTTCTTCATTTGTTATATGCCCTTAGGGCCATTTTCGAAGGCTGTAAATGTTTGCTTTAAATAATTTTCACTGGTTTCACTAGGTAGTAGGCCCACAAAACTCCTTACACTGTCATTCAGAAATCAATTTTATGGTCTGCATTTAAGATCTTTTATTTGATAGTTTTAGATCTGTGATGTGTGGTACTCCTGATCATTAGAGAAGACTTACACTGATTTTCAAAGAATAACTGATACTATTTCATTTTATAATTGGTGTTTATTAGTAGAAACTAGAAGCCTGAATATTCCTTTCATGGTTAGTGAGATGTCTGGTTCTACCAGCAGTTCATTCATTCATTCAACAAAGTTATGTCAAATGTCCAGAAATCGTTAGCAATGTTCTAGGTGCTGATGATTTTGAGCTAAATACACACACATACACATACACACACACGCACACACGTGCACACACACGCACACACACACGTGCACACACATGCACACACACACATACATGCACACACTTTTTTTGTTGTTGTTGGAACTTGAAATCCAGTGAGTGAAGACAAGTAATAAACAAAGAGAAGGCCGGGCATGGTGGCTTATGCCTGTAATCCCAGCACTTTGGGAGGCTGAGGCGGGTGGATCACCTGAGGTCGGGAGTTTGAGACCAGCCTGGCCAACATGGTAAAACCACATCTCTACTAAAAATACAAAAATTAGCTGGGTGTGGTGGCATGTGCCTGTAATCCCAGCAGTCAGGAAGTGAAGCAGGAGAATAGCTTGAACCCAGGAGGCAGAGGTTGCAGTAAGCCAAGATCAGACCACTGCACTCCAGCCTGGGCAACAGTGAGACTCTGTATTTAAAAAAAAAAAAAAAAAAAAGGAAAAGAAAAGTTAAGAGATACATAAACAAGGTGATTAGAGATGATGATAAATCCTACGAAGGAAGCAGGATCACCAGATAAATGTGAGGCTCTCTAAGGTGTTGCCCTAGGAGCTGAGACTGGAAAGACTAGGAATCAGTCCTGCAAAGAACCAGAAAAGAGCATTCCAGGGAAAGGAATGAGTAATGCAAAGGACTCGAGTCAGGAGGAAGCCTAATATGTTGAAGGAAAAGAAACAAGACCATTGCAGCTGGAGGAATAAAGGGGAGGGTGACAGAAGAAAGGCTGGGAAAGCAGACAGGAGCCAGATCAGTCATGGTATAGAGTTTGAGTTTCATTCTAAGGGCAATGGGAAACCATTGGAAGGTTTTAGGCAGAAATGTGGGGACAGTGACATGAGAGATACTGTGGGAAGCAGGATTCAGATGTTTAAAATCAAAATTTTCAACACTGACCTCTACCCTCAGTTAAGATTCCACATAAATTTTTATAGGTTCTTGACCCTGTTTTCTAAACATCCTTCTCCCTAATGTAAGTTGATCTATTTCTCCAGTCCAACATCACAGCCAGATGTACATCTGACTTCTTCCTTTTGAATCTCCCACCTTAACTCTGTTTATAGGCTCCTCTCTACTCCCAGGAAAAGAATGGCAGGTATACTTCCATTTTTTAAAGGAAGCCCTCTTGAATTTGCCCTGTGCAATTCAATTTCCTTTCCCTACTACCTTGTACACCTGTAGCTGTTCCTGCCTGTGAAGCAGCTCCCAAATCTACAATTACAGAATGCCTCTCTGGCTCTCTTCCAAAGAAGAGATGTTTTATCCTGGTTTCCCAATGATTACTGTAGCTAGAAGTTCCCTAACACTCTGGTTGAGTTTCTCTGACTCTGCCAAGCCCCCAAGTCAAGTAGTAAATTCTGTGAAAACACACTTAAGTGCTCCCGGTGGAGCTCTGGGTTTGAACTGCTTTCCTTCTGCAAGAAAACACATCTGCTTTATAGCTTCAGATTTTCCTTTATATGGCTTTCTTAAAGAAAGGCATGCCCTGAGCCAGCATTTTCTCCCTACTCAATCCCATGATAATAGTTCCCAGTAACGGAGGCTGCAGAGTCATGGTTGAGAGTGTGGCCCTGACTTCTTGGGTTCGAGTCCTGGCTCAGCCACTTCACAGTGGGTCTGGATAAGATGACTTCTCAAAGGCTCCCATGCTCTGCCTAGAAAATGTGGATAAAATGATACCAGCCTCAAAGGGCTATTGTGAGCATTGAATGATACAACGCCTCGCACATAGTAAGCACTCAGTAAGTGTTGTTATTACGCTCACATAGGAAAAAGTGACTAGACTGGTTTACTGACATAAAAAGATGCATAAACAGAAGGAGAGGGTAAGAGAGAGAAAGAAAGAGAAAGCATAAATCACCACATTCTACCCCAGTGTAATGTTATGGCTCTGTCTGGGAACTAGGACAACAGAGTTACAGAGCAGATGCCAAGGCTGGTAAGAAATGAAATTTAGGGAGGCTTCTGGAAGCTTTGAGATGCAAATCTTACCTCAAGCTGCAGGCAGACTACAAGGCTGGGAAGTGCAGCTCATTCACTCTGTCTAGAAACCTCACCATCATTGTCCTTCCCACCCAAAGAGATGGGCTGCACGGGTGAGTGACAGTCCAGACATTGGCTAAGATGTACTTATCACACTGTCCAAAGAATATCCTCTATTGTTGGGTTTGGCAGTGAAATTTGGAAGAAGTTATAATGGAGAAATAGCACAAGGAGGCAGATAAAGCAGTAGACTCATCATGTATACCTGAGTCCTAGTCCTGCCACCTGAGAAGTAGCTGGCAAGAAGATTCTTCAGAGCTCACTTTCCCCTGCTTGGTTAGTTTTCTCATGTGTATGATGGGGAGGTGAGATAGATAATCTTGAAGGGGACCTCTTCAGTTGCAATATTCTACAATGGTAAAGAACAGAGTTGTCCCTATTTTCTAAAATTCTCTGTAAGAGTGTTATATAGTTTGGATATCTATGGCCTCCAAATCTTATGTTGAAATTTGATCCCCAATGTTGGATACTGGGCCTGGTGGGAGGTGTTTGGATCACGAGGTCAAATCCCTCATGAGTGGCTTGGTGCCATTCTTGTGGGACTGAATAAGTTATCACTCTTAGTTACCACGAGAATTGGTTGTTAAATGAGCCAGGCACCTCCTCCCATTTCTCTCTTCTCCTCTCTGTGATGCCTGCTTTCCTTCACCTTCTACCATTAGTGGAAGCAGTCTGAAGTCCTTACCAGAAGCAGATGCCTGCACCATGCTTCTTGTACAGCCTGCAGAACCATAAGCCAAGTAAACCTCATTTCTTCATAAATTATCCAGTCCCAGGTACTCGTTTATAGCAACACAAATGGGCTAAGAAAGACAGAGAGGAGGAAGGGATTGGGCTACCTAAAATAGGAAATTACTTAGAAAAAGCCTTGCAGAGTCTTGAAATTAGCTCCTCATTACTTGTGTTCACCCTCCAAACATGCTGACTAAAATCCTAACAAAAATTAGAATGGCCAAAATGAAAGATAATCAATACCAAATGTTGGGAAGAACATAGAGAGACTGGCACCCTCATGCACTGCTGGTGGGAGTGTAAATAGTACAACTAGTTTGGAAAACTGTTTGGCAGTGTCTGCTAAAACTGAACCACACATGTACTGTAAGACCTAGCAATTCTACTTCTAGGATTATCCTCAACAGAAATGCCCATCCATGTGCACTAAAAGACATGTACAAGAGCGTTCATGACAGCATTCTATGCACACTGCAAATAGCCCAAATGCCTACTTAGAATAGAGCAGATAAATCCTAGTATATTCATATAATGAAACATCTGCAGCCTTAGAATGAAATGAACTATAGCTATGTACGAAGCCATAAATAAATTTCATGAACATGATGAGCAGAAGAAGCCAGACATGAACGAGTATATTTTGATTAACTCCATTTATATAAGGCTTAAAAACAATAAAAACTAATCTGTTGGAAGTCAGGAGATGATTACCGTTTAGGGGGGGATTAGTGATTAAGAGGGGGGCACTACGATTTCTGCAGTGCTAGTAATGTTCTGTTGCTGTGCGTGCTGGTTGCACAGGAAAGTTTACTTTGTGAATATTAATTGTGCTATATACTTTTGATTTGCATATATGTTATACTTCAATAAACTTACCAAAAAATAAAAGCTCAAATATGCAAGTCATGTTTGAGCTTATTTCCCCTCGAGGGAAAGAAAAAAATCACATTCTTGCAGCAGGTACATATCTCCATGCTCAACCTTGGAGAGTTAAAAAAAATGCCACTTTCGGCTCTCTATACCGAACTTCGTTTGTATTCTCTGTCCCTCTTCTCACACTGTCCTCCCATACATATCCCATTCTGCCAATAGTAGAAGCAATATCAGTCAAGCCTATGTCTCTCTCTCACCTCCATCTCCCTGGATTGTGTCAGAGCTTTAGTGGCCCTGTACAAGCTAGAGTGAGCTGAGGAGGGCTGATCTTGGTGCCATAGCCTAGCACTCAGGAGACATGCACTGAGAGGGCCCTGTCCTCATCAACCTCTGGCTATTTGCCTACACAGGTCACTGCTTTGTCCTATTTTCCCATCATAAGACCTCTTCAGCTTTACTTGGTAGACTCAAAACCAAGACCTGATTTGTGCATTCTTCCAAAGCAATGAGAGCTGGCACCCACCTGTCCAAATGTGGCACGGAGGGGAGGAAGGTTGTGGTTATGGAAAATACCATGGGAAAACCACAGGCCAATATCTCAAAGTTACAGTCTTCTCACCTTTTCGTCTGACAAACATGGTGTTCATTTTGGTAGCCTGTATAACCTATTTTGTGAGCAGATTTCCCAAAGAAGGAGGAACAAGAGGCTATTTGGGGTGGGATGGGGTGGAAGGAGCAGGCAAGATACGGACAGGGTCAGTGCACTCATTTCCTAGGGCTGCCATAATAAATAGCCATAAAGTGGGTGCCTTAAAATGTATGTTATTCTCTCACAGTTATCTGGAGGCTACAAGTCTGAAATCAAGGGATTGGCAAGATTGGTTCCTTCTAATGGGTTTAAGGGAGAGTCCGCTTTGTGCCTGTCTCTTAGCTTTTGGTGGCTGCTGGCAGTGCTGGGCATTCCTTGGCCTGTAGAAGTATCACTCCAACCTCTGCCTCCAGTATTACATGGCATTCTTCCCTGTGTGTGTCTCTGTGTGTCCAAATTTCCTTCTTTTATAAAGACACATTGGATTAAGGCCTACCCTAATCCAATATGACCTCATTTTGACTTAGTTACATCTGTTTATTAGTTTGCTAGGGCTGCCATAACAAAGTACCACTTAGTGGGTGGCTCAAACAACAAAAATTTATTGTCTTAAAGTTCTAGAGACTAGAAATCCAAAATCAAGCTGTCAGCAGAGTTGGTTCCTTCAAAGGGCCATAAAAGAAAGGTTTCAGGCTTTCTCCTTGGTTTATAGATGGCTGTCGCCTCCTTCATCTCTTTACATCACCTTTTTCATGTGCATGTCTCTCTCTGTGTTCAAATTTCTTCTTTTCCTAAGGACACCAGTCATATCAGATTAGAGCCTACCCCGATGACCTCATTTTAACCTTATTACTCTACTTACCACTGTAAAAAGCTTATCTTCAAATAGAGTCACATTCTAAGGTATCAGAGGTTAAGACTCTATATTTTGGGGGGGGGACAGATAGTGAGGGGGTCACAATTCAACCCCTAATAATCTGCAAGACCCTATTTCCAAATGAGGTTGCATTCACAGGTCTTGGGACTTAGGATTTCAATATAAGTTGTTGAAGGACACAATTCAACCTAAAATAGTGAACTCCCATGAATCTCTGAGAACTTCCAGAATAACTTCATCATCCCTCAGGCCAGGATATGATTCTAGGAATCCTTTGACTGTGCCCTGAGGTCCCCCAGGACTCCACATGTACCTCTAGCACAGTACTTATTACATCATATTGAAACTTGCGTGACATCTGTTTAGGTTTCTGTCATCAACCCCCCTACACACACTGCTTAGGACTGCAAGCGCCTCTAAGATAGGGACTAAGTCTTATTATTCATCTTTGCATTCTCAGCTCAGAGCCTGGCATAATACAGTGCTAGATGAGTGTTTATTGAGCAGAACTGACTTGTTGGCCGATTACTTACCAAAATTGTCTTGTTTCATAATTTGCCATCAGTCATGAGCAAATAAGCAAGCCAAACATACTCTTGGATCAGTATTTAAATTATATAATCACAGGCTGTCAGAATTGTGGGGATAACTTAGAGATTTTCTAATCTAAGAGTGGCAGATAACTAACATGCATCTCACCATTTCCAGCTCTGTACCTATGGCAGACATTACTATCTATCATGGCATTCTTTCCCACTGAACTTGGATCAAACTTCAGAATTGTTCTTAACTCCGAAAGATGAAACCAAATACTATTTCTTGGGAAGTTTAACTCCATACCTTCCAACAGATGAGAAAATTGAGACTCATTATAAGAAAACATATCAAAGATGACTGAATGGTGGTGGCAGAGAACTGGAAGCCTCATCTTCTAATGCGTAGGGCTATGTTTGTTCTGCCCCATCCCACGGGTTTTCCAAAATGTTCTAGTAAAACTTGCATCATTGATATATTGCTGCATTAAATGACATTGGCTTGCACAGTGAGAAACATCCTCCTTCTTATTTTTATTTTTATTATTTCAATAGTTTTGGGGGAACAGGTGGTGTTTGGTTACTTGGATAAGTTCTTTAGTGATGATTTCTGAGATTTTGGTGCACCCATCACCCGAGCAGTGTACACTGCACCAGTGTGTGGTCTTATATCCCTTATCTGCCTCCCAACCGTCCTCCTCAAGTCCCCAGACTCCATTATATAATTCTTATGCCTTTGTGTTCTCATAGCTTAGCTCCCACTTATAAGTGAGAACATATGATGTTTGGTCTTTCATTCCTGAGTTACTTCACTTAGAATAATGGTCTCCAACACCACTCAGGTTGCTGCAAATGCCATTATTTTGTTCCTTTTCATGGCTCAGTAGTATTCTATGGTATACACATATGCCACATTTTCTTTATTCACATTTCTTTATTCACTTATTGACGAGCATTTAGGCTGGTTCCATATTTTTGCAATTGCGATTGTGCTGCTATAAACATGCATGTGCAAGGGTCTTTTTCATATAATGACTTCTTTTTCTCTGGGTAGATACCCAGTAACGGGATTGCTGGATCAAATGGTAGTTCTACTTTTAGTTATTTAAGGACTCTCTATACTGTTTTCCATAGTGGTTGTACTAGTTTACATTCCCACCAACAGGGTAAAATTGTTCCCTTTTCACAATATCCATGCCAATGTCTTTTTTTTATTATTTTTTAATTATGGCCATTCTTGCAGGAGTAAGGTGGTATCACATTGTGGTTTTGATTGGCATTTTCCTGATAATTAGAGATATAGATCATTTTTTCATATGTTTATTGGCCTGTTGTATATCTTCTTTTGAGAATTGTCTGTTCATGTCCTTAGCCCACTTTTTGAAGAGATTATTTGTTTTTTTATCCAGTTGATTTGTTTGAGTTATTTGTAGATTCTGAATATTCGTCCTTTGTTGGATACATAGTTTGCAAATATTTTCTCCCATTCTGTAAGTTGTCTGTTTACACTGGTGATTATTTCTTTTGGTGTGCAGAACCTTTTTAGTTTACTTAAGCCCCATCTATTCTTTTTTTTTTTTTTTGCATCTGCTTTTGGGTTCTTAGTCATGAAGTTTTTGCCTAAGCCAATGTCTGAAGGGTTTTTCTGATATTATGGTCTAGAATTTTTATGGTTTCAGGTCTTTGACTTAAGTCTTTGGTTCATCTTGAGTTGATTTTTGTATAAGGTAAGAAATGAGGATTCAGTTTTATTTTTCTACGTGGAGCTTGCCAATTATTTCAGTACCATTTGTTGAAGAAGGCATCCTTTCTCCACTTTATGTTTTTGTTGGCTTTGTCAAGATCAGTTGGATATGAATACTTGGCGGGGTTTTTTTGTTGTTTGTTTGTTTTTGACGGAGTCTCACTCTGTTGCCCAGGTTGGAGTGCAGTGGCATGACCGTGGCTCACTGCAGCCTCCACCTCCCAGTTTAAGTGATTCTCCTGCCTCAGCTTCCCGAGTAGCTGGGACTACAGGCATGCACCATCACTCCCCGTTAATTTTTGCATCTTTAGTAGAGACAGGGTTTCACCACGTTGGCCAGGCTGGTCTCGAACCTCAAGTGATCTGCCTGCCTCAGCCTCCCAAAGTGCTGGGATTACAGGCATGAGCCACTGTGCTCAGCTAAGTATTTGGCTTTATTTCTGGGTTCTCTTTTCTGTTTCATTGGCTTATGTGCCTGTTTTTATGCCAGCACCATGCTGTTTTGGTTATTTGAATTGTGTATAATTTGAAGTCGGGTAATGTGATGTCTCCATATTTGTTGTTTTTGCTTAGTCTTGCTTTGGCTATGTGGGCTCTTTTTTTGTCCATATGAATTTTAAGATTTTTTTTTTTAATTCTATGAAGAATGATGATGGTATTTTCATGGGAATTGCATTGAATTTATAGATTGCTTTTGGTAGTATGGTCATTTTCACAATATTGATTCTACCTATCCGTGAGCATGGGATGTGTTTCCATTTGTTTGTGTTATAGATTTATTTCAGCAGTGTTTTGTAGTTTTCCTTGTAGAGATCTACCACCTCCTTGGTTAGGTATATTCTTAAGTATTTTTTTTTTTATTTTTTACAACTGTTGTAAAAGCAGTTGAGTTCTTGATTTAATTATCAGCTTGGTCACTGTTGGTGTATAGCAGTGCTACTAATTTGTGTACATTGATTTTGTATCTTGAAACTTTACTGAATTCGTTCATCAGATTGAGGGGCTTTTTGGATGAGTCTTTAGGGTTTTCTAGATACACAGTCATATTATTGGCAAATAGTGACAGTTTGACTTCCTCTTTACTGATTTGGATGCCGTTTATTTCTTTCTCTTGTCAGATTGCTCTGGCTAGGACTTCCAGTACTACGTTGAATAGAAGTGGTGAAAGCGGTCATCCTTGTCTTGTTCCAATTCTCCAGGGGAAATGCTTTCAACTTTTCTCCATTCAGTAGAACGTTGGCTGTGGCTTTGTCATAGGTGGCTTTTATTACCTTAAGATATGTCCTTTCTAAGCTGATTTTGCTAATGGTTTTAATCATAAAGGGATGCTCGATTTTGTCAAATGCTTTTTCTGCATCTCTTGAGATGACCATATGATTTTTGTTTTCGCTTCTTTTTATGTGGTGTATCACATTTATTGACTTGTGTATGTTAAAACAACCCTGCATTTCTGGTATGAAACCCACTTGATCATGGTGTATTATCTTTGATATGCTGTTGGATTCAGTTAGCTAGTATTTTGTTGAGGATTTCTTTCATCTGTGTTCATCAGGGATATTGTTCCATAGTTTTCTTTTTTTTGTTATGTCCTTTCCTGGTTTTGGTATTTGGGTAATACTGGCTTTATTGAATGATATAGGGAGGTTTCCCTCTTTCTCCAAGTTTTGGAATAGTTTCAGTAGGATTTGTACCAATTCTTCTTTAAATGCCTGATACAATTTAGCTGTGAATCCATCTGGTCCTGGACTTTTGTTGTTGTTATTGACATTTAAAAATAATTAATTACTCTTTCAATCTTGCTACTTGTTATTGGTCTGTTCAGAGTTTCTATTTCTTCCTGGTTTAATCTAGGAAGATTATATATTTCCAGGAATGTATCAATCTCCTCTAAATTTTCTAGTTTGTGTGCATAAAGGTGTTTATAGTATCCTCGAATGATGTTTTGTATTTCTGCAGTATTGATTGTAATATCTCCCCTTTCATTTCTAATTGAGCTTATTTGGATCTTCTCTCTTCTTGGTTAATCTCACTAATGATCTATCAATTTTATTTATCTTTTCAAAGAGCAAGTTTTTTGTATCATTTATCTTTTGTATTGTTTTTTGTTTGTTTGTTGCAATTTCATTTAGTTCTGTTCTGATGTTTGTTATTTCTCTTCTTCTGCTGGGTTTGGGTTTGGTTTGTTCTTGTTTCTCTATTTCCTTGAAGTGTGACCTTAGATTATCTATGTGTGCTCCTTCAGATTTTTTAATGTAGGCATTTAATATTATGAACTTTCCCCTTAGTACCACTTTTGCTGTATCCCAGAGGTTTTGATAGGTTGTGTCAGTATTATTGTTCATGTTGTTACTGGGGGAGGGTGTCCAGGTTCTCGGCATTTTGGACAAGAATAGGATAAAACACACAAACAAAGCAAGGAAAAAATGAAGCAACAAAAGCAGATATTTATTAAAAATAAAAGTACACTCCACAGGGTGGGAGCGGGCCTGAGCAAGTGGCTCAAGAGCTGGATTACAGAATTTTCTGGGGTTTAAATACCTCCAGAAGTTTCCCATTGATTACTTGCTGTATGCTCTATGTAAATGAAGAGGCTGAAGTGAAGTTAGAAAGTTATGTACTTGGTGTATACCCTATGCAAATGAAGAGGAAGTTTCCTGTCATAGCTGACATAGAGTTACAAAGTTATTTACCTGGTTGTAGAAAGTTGGGGTTTTTCCATTTGCTTTAGTTCTAGGAAATCCTTGGGTTCCCTGCCCCAGACCCTATGCTGCTGCCTCAAGTTCAAAGAATTTTTAAATTTCCATTTCAATTCCATTGTTGACCTAAAGGTCATTCAGGAGCAGATTATAATTTCCATGTATTTTTATAGTTTTGAGGTTTCTTTTGGAGTTAATTTTCACCTTTATTTCACTGTGGCCTGAGAGAATACTTGATGTAATTTTGATTTTCTTAAATTTATTAAGACTTGTTTTTTGGCCTATATTATGGTCTATCCTGGAGAATTTCCATGTGCTGATGAAAAGAATGTATATTCTGCAGTTGTTGGATAGAATGTTCTGTAAATATCTGTTAAGTCCATTTGTTTTAGAGTATAGTTTAAGTCCACTGTTTCTTTGTTGACTTTCTGTCTTGATGACCTATTGAGTGCTGTCAGTGACGTACTGAAGTCCCCCACTATTTCTGTGTTGCTGTCTATCTCATTTATTAGGTCTAGAAGTAATTGTTCTATAAATTTGGGAGCTCCAGTGTTAGATGCATATCTATTTAGGATTGTGATATTTTCCTGTTGGACTAATCCTTTTATCATTATATAATGTCCCTGTTTGTCTTTTTTAACTGTTGTTGCTTTAAAGTCTGTCTTGTCTAATATAAAAATAGCTACTCCTGCTCACTTTTGGTTTCCATTTGCATGAAATATCTTTTTCCATCTCTTTATCTTAAGTCTGTGTGAGTCCTTATGTGTTAGGTGAGTCTCTTGAAGACAGCACATGCTTAGTGGATTTTTATTCATTTTGCCATTTTGTATCTTTTAAGGGGAGCATTTAGGCTATTTACATTCAACGTTAGTATTGAGATGTGAGATGCTGTTCTATACATCATGCTATTGTTGCCTGAATACCTTTTTTTTTTCATTTTGCTATTGTCTTATAGGCCGTGTGTGAGATTTATGCTTTAAGGAGGTTCTATTTTGGTGTATTTGAAGCTTTGTTTCAAGAGTTAGAACTCCTTTTAGCATTTCTTGTAGTGCTGGCTTCGTAGTGGTGAATTCTCTCAGCATTTGTTTGTCTGAAAAAGACTTTCTGTCTCCTTCGTTTATTAAGCTTAGTTTCACTGGCTACAAAATTATTGGCTGATAATTGTTTTGTTTAAGGAGGCTAAAGATAGGACCCCAATCCCTTCTGGCTTGTAGAGTTTCTGCTGAGAAATCTGCTGTTAATATGATTGATTTTCCTTTATAGGTTTCCTGATGCTTTTGCCTCACAGCTCTTAAGATTCTTTCCTTCCTCTTAACTTTAGATAACCTGATGACTATGTGCCTAGGTGATGATCTTTTTGCAATGAATTTCCCAGGTGTTCTTTGAGTTTCTTGTGTTCGGATGTCTAGACCTCTAGCAAGACGGGGGAAGTTTTCTTCGATTATTCTCTCAAATAAGTTTGCCAAACTTTTAGATTTCTCTTTTTTCTCAGGAGCACCAATTATTCTTATGTTTGGTCACTTAACATTATCCCAAATTTCTTGGAGGCTTTGTTCATTTAAACTTTTTTTCCTTTGTCTTTGTCAGATTTGGTTAATTCAAAAGCCTTTTGAATTAACCTTCAAGCTCTGAAGTTCTTTCTTCTACTTGTTTGATATTATTGTTGAAACTTTCCAGTGTATTTTACATTTCTTTAAGTAGGCCTTTCATTTCCAGAAGTTTTGATTGTCTTTTCTTTTTGATATCTATTTCTCTGGAGGCTTTTCATCCAAATTCTGTATTTTTTTAAAATTTCTTTAAGTTGGTTTTCATCTTTCTCTGGTACCTTCTTGATAATATGGAGAAGACTTAATAATTAGAAGCTTTTAAGAATTCAGAAGGTTGATTATTAGGCTTCTGAATCCAGAAACTTAATAATCAACCTTCTGAATTCTTTATCTGGCTGTTCAGAGATTTCTTCTTGGTTTGGATCCATTGCTGGAGAGCTAGTGTAATTTTGGGGGGGATGTTGTAGAACCTTGTTTAGTCATATTACCAGAATTACTTTCCTGGTTCCTTCTCATTTGGATAGACTGTTTCAGTGGAAAGATCTGCAACTCAAGGCTGCTGCTCAGATTCTTTTGTCCCGTGGATGATGCCTTGATGTGTCTTCCCCTAGGGATGGGTCTTCCTGAGAGCTAGACTGCAGTGATTGTTATTGCCCTTCTGGGTATAGCTACCCTGCCAGGCTACCAAGTTTTGGGTTGGTGCTGAAGAATGTTTGCAGAGAGTCCTATGATGTGATCTGTCTTTGGGTCTCTCAGCCATGGATTCCAGCACCTTCTCTGGTGGAGGTGGCCGGAGAGTGAAGTGGACTCTGTGGGAGTCCTCAGTTGTAGTTTTGTGTAGTGCACTAGTTTTCTGGAATGCTGGTTATGCTAGCAGTGAAGTGGTCACATGGACAGACTTAGGACCTCTGGTTCACCAGGATGTTGCAGGCAGTGGAATGAGCTGTTGTTTTCTCCTTCTTTGGAGCAGGGTTGTTCTGTCCTGAGTTGCTGTCATGGCTTGAGTTGGTTGACCTCCAGCCAAAAGGTAGGGCTTTCAAGAGAGCATCATCTGTGGTAGTATAGAGGGGATACAAGCTTGCCCTAAGATGCCTGGATAAGTATTTGGGTTTCTTAGGTAATGAGCGGGGCCACAGAGCTTCCATGAGTTTATATATTTTGTCTTCAGCTAGTAGTGTGGATAGAGAAAGACCATCAGGTGGGGGCAGGGTTAGGCATGTCTGAGCTCAGACTCCCCATGGGTGGGGCTTGCTGTGATCACTGTGGGGGATGGGGGCCAGTTCTCAGGCCAGTGAAATTGTGTTCCCAAGGGGATTATGGCTATCTCTGCTGTGTAATACAGGTCACCAGGAAGGTGGAGGAAAGCTGGAAGTGACAGGCCTCACCCAGCTCTCACACAGCCAGAAAGGCCAATCTCACTCCCACTGTGCCCCACCAACAGCACAAAGTTTATATCTGTGCTCACCAGGCAGCTGGTGAGCAGGGCTGAGATCTTGCCCCAGGCTATGAGCCTCCCTGATGAGAAAGCAAGCAGGGCTCTCACACCTTGCCCCTCCCTGCCTGCCCGCATAGTCAGCTGTACTTCTGCACTCGTATCAGTATTTCCCATTTGTACCCCCACCCTTGCCCCAAGATTCTGCTCGGAAAATTCATGCTCAGTCACAATTATTAGAGTTCAGCTAGGAGCTTCCTTCATTCTGTGGCTCCTCCTCAATTCCACTGGCTGCCTTCCATACGAGCCCTGTGAGATAATGCTGGAAATAGCTTCCCTAGGCTCAAACTGGGGACCAGGAGTACCTACAGGGCTCTTCTCACTGCTTCTTCTACTGTTATATTTTGTTCAACTCCCTAAATCCATGTCAGCTTTATGTAAGGTTAAATCCTTCTCCCATGATCTGGATTGTCAGGTTCCCCAGTGGGAATGTGTGTACGGAGGCAGACATTTCCCCCTCACACTTTGGGAGCTCAGTTTTTAGGCTGTCTTGGGAAGTTTGCAGTGGCAGGCCACTTCTTTCAAAGAGTCTGTTAATTCTTTCAGTTTTCCTGGTGTGTTCCTGTGCAAAAGTTCACAATGTGAGTCTCCACATGCTGTTCTTCCATCCAAGTGAGAGCTGCATGTTAGTACTGTTTCCTATCCACTATCTTCTAACTGTCTCCAAAATCAATCAAATCATATTCTTTTTCAAACTTTCTGTAAATATCAAAGAAAAACGCTGAATTTGATGATGTTATGTCTTCAATACTCTATTTTCGTTTAAAGAAACAGTAGATGAAAGTCCAGTCTTTAGTAGGTTGTAGTATGTGGTTAGAATTTAATATTGTCACAAAGTTTTCTTTTTATTCATGCTTAGGATTACCACACGATTATGACAAACTTTTCACATGTGGCAGTGATAAAACCTTTCTTTTAAAATAAATTTGTTTACATTCTTCAAAAGTCAGTATAAAGAAAAAATCTTAACTGAATATAGTATAGGTAGCACACAAATGTGGCAAAATAAAAGATCTGGGAAAACATTGTGTTGCACTGTACACACACCCTTATTCAGCGGTCCTTGCTACTCTCCAAGACAAATAATGCTTCTTCCCTTTTTCTCTACTGGAAAATGATTTCTTTTTGCTTTGTCTCCTGCTTCTTGCGTTTTCCTCCTGCTCCCAACCAGCCTCCTCCTGAGGTTCTCACCTGCCAGCCCCCATGCCTCCCCAGTTGCTAGACTCTGTCATTTTCAGCATAGCTCCCTCCATCTGCCAAAACCCAGTCCAAGTCTGCCTCTGCATACCATATGGTCTGGCAGACAAGACGGGCTCACTGTTGATTCAAGAGCTGAAAGCAAATCCAGTTTAACCCCCATCCTCCCTTCTTAGCAGGAGAGGAAGCAAACTTTGTTGTCCTGCCTCTTCTATCTTCCAGCCTGAGGAAGGCAGGCCTCAGTTAGCTGTGTGATGCCTGGACCTTCCAGTCCTGGATTCCTGCTGCCTCCCTCCTTCACAGGGACTATTCTTAGACTTTTCTGGTTTTTATCTTAGAAAGGAGCATTAGCCAGGTGCAGTGGCACATGCCTGTAGTCCCAGCTACTTGGGAGGCCTAGGCAGAAGGATCGCTTGAGCCCAGGAGTTCCAGCCCAGGCTGGGCAACATTGTGAGACCCCCATCTCTAAAAACGTAAATAAAAATAAAAAGGAGTATTTGGTACTCACTGGATAATCTTTCAGCAAGCAAACCTTCCTTGAGTCAGGAGGAAATAGGCCAGTCAGCCTCCCTCGTAGTGCTGGGAAGTGAAGGCCCACAAAGGCTGGCTAAAGACAGAGCAAGGACCCGGGGGGAGGGCAGGTAGGCTGTGGGTCTGCATGCACAGTCTCTGAGGACACTGTCTTGGCAAGCCAGGCAGCTGGCCCTGGAGGTCAGCATCACCATGTATCCTCTCCAAAGTGAGGTAAAGCCACACCAGCCACTGGAGAAAAGAAAAGAAGAGAGAGAAGAAAGAGGAGTGAATGAGAACAGGAGAACTAAGGGAGAAGAGGAATGTGGAGAGGACCTACCTGAAACTAGCTGTGGAGTGTTCCAAGATCAAATAAAAGGTATCATAAAAGGGCATCCTAAATTATAAGTTGGTATGATTCATTCATACATGAAGGTTCTGTGAAGGTAGGAGAAAGTGCCAACTGAGTCCCAGTGTGCACTGGCCGGCTTTCATTCAACAAATATCGAGTGTCTGCTATGTGTTAGGTGTTGGAGCCCCAGCAGTGCACAAGACTGACAAGTCCTTGCCCTCATGGAGCTGACATCAAATGGCTTAGTAAGGTCACAGTGAGCACATAGGCATTACAATCAGACTGCCCGAGTTGAAGCTTGCTGTCTTGCACCTTAGCTCTGTGACCTTGAGCACCTACCTAAGGCAGCAAGTATTCTTATCTGTGAAATGGGAATAACAACAGCCCTACTTAAAGGGTCTTGGTAAGGATTTAAAGATATAATTAATATATGGCATAGTAGGTATATGGTGGTATCTCATTATTATTAATTATTATTATTATTATTATTATTTTGAGACAGGGTTTTACTCCTGTTACCCAGGCCGAGTGCAATGGTGTTATCTCAGCTCACTACAACCTCTGCCTCCCAAGCTCAAGCAATTCTACTGCCTCAGCTTCCCGAGTAGCTGAGACCAGGTGCACACCACTGCACCTGGCTTATTGTTTTATATTTATTTTTATAGAGACGGGGCTTCACCATGTTGCCCAGGCTGTTCTCAAACTCCTGAGCTCAGGAGTTCCACCCCCTTCAGCCTTCCAAAGTGCTGGGATTACAGGTGTGAGCCACCATGCCCGGCCTCATTGATGTTTTAATTTGCATTTCCCTAATGATAAATTATGTTAAGCATCTGTTTATGTATTTATTGTCTATTTCAATATCTGTTTTTGGTAATGAATCCATTCAAATCTTTTCCCACTATTTATTGGGTTTTTTGCCATATAACTAAGCTGTAAGAGGTCACAATGTAATCTGGATATTAGTCTTTAATCAGATATATGTTTTGCAATTTTTTTCCATACAATGGCATTCTCTTTTCATTTTCTCAATGGTGTCTTTTGAAAAGAAAAAAATCTTAACTTCTATGAAGTCCAGTTTATTACTTTTTTCTTTTATAGGTTTGCAATCTTTGCCTAACTTAAATTTCATAGGTTTGTTTCTCACAATTAAGCCTATGCTCCATTTTAAGTTCATTTTCTGTGCATGGTGGGAAATAAGGGTCAAGGTACTTTTTTTCACCTGAAGAACAGAAATAATTTATTATTTTCTTCATACACATGAAAGTGAGGCCCAAGGAGGCTGAGTAAGGAGCCCAAAGTCATTCAGCTTAGAGGCAACTGAGTGATAATTGAACCCAGCTCTTCTGATTCCAAATAAAGTGCTGTTGCATGTTGCCTCCACTGTCTAGGTGCCCACATTTTCTTTAAGATGATGATAAGATCCAGGTTAGAGCAGACAAACCTCTTTCAAGTTCTGGATCCATCACTTTCCCTGGGCAAGCTACTGAGACCTATAAAACCTTCATTAAAAAAAAAATTGTAAAATGCAGGTAAAAAGAATACCTTCACATGAGGCTGTTGTCAGGACTATTTGAATAATACATATAAAGGGCATAGACAGGCCTGGTATTTAGCATGTGCATCATACAAGTCAGAGTGATGGAATGGATTTTTTTTTAATCTCCTCAGCCTTTCCCTTCCCTGGAGCCCAAACCCAGCTCCTTCTAGGTGGCACACTCTAAACTGACACTGCAGAAGGTTTGGGGTACACTGAAATAAGAAGCAGACCCTTCCTCCCATAATAATTCACTGGGCCTGTCCTCTGTGAGTTGTTTTATCTCAACACTAGGGCAGTATATTTGTTTAATAGACATTTCACTCTGAAGATGTTTTGGCAATTTCCCCCATCCCTGTCCCCAGGCTAGAGATACACATGGATTGAAGAATAGAAGTTGTGGCAGACAACTTGCAATTGTCTGCAAGATGGCCCCCCATCATCCCAGCCTCTGATATTCATGCCGTGTGTAGTAATTGCTTCCCTTTGAATGTGGGTGAGATCTGGGACCTGCCTCAAACCAAAAGGAATATGGCAATATGACTCCAATGTGAGTCACTTCTGCAATTACATTACATAAGATTGTAACACTTGTCTTATGAAAAAGACTCTTGCAGGTTTTGATGAAGCAAGTAGACATATTTGGGAGGTCCACATGGCAAGAAACTGAGTACAGCCTTTTGCCAACAGACTAGAAACTGAGGGTGGCTTCCAGCTGTCAGCCAGCAAGAAACTGAGGCTTTAATCCAACAGGCCACAGGGAATTGAATTCTGCCAATAACCACATGAGTCCTAAATCCCATCCTTCCCCAGTGGAGCCTTGAGATGAGATTGGAGTCCGGACTGACACCTTGATTAAAGCCCTGTGAAAGGTCTTAGAGCCAGAGACACGCGGCTAAGATATGCCTAGACTCCTGATCTACAGAAACCATGCAATGGTGAATTCATGCTTTTCTGAAGTCATGAAGTTTGCGGTAATTTGCTATGCAGCAATAGAGAACTGACACAGAAGCCAAGATTAAAAAGAAGCAGAACGCTGGAGAGAAGAGCGGAGAAGGTGAAAGATCAAAGCAAAGGAGGGAAGTGACAGGGGCAGGACTCATTTCATGCCCATGTGAGGTGGCTCCCCCTGTCCTTTAAATATGCTTGGTGACCCCAATGGAAGCTCCAGCAGGCCCACGACTCTTGGCTCACAAAAAGCCCTACCACCACTTAAATAGCAAACATGGTCTTCTTTTGGAAGTTAGGATGCCTAGTCCCTTGTAGTAATCAAAACTGGACTGTAATGAGACTTAAATTTTCTCCTTTCTTTCAGGTAGGGCCAGCCTCCTGTCTGCTGAGCAAGTGTGGGGTCATTGTCTCATTTATTTCCCTACTTCTCCTTCCTCAGCTTGCAAATAGTGGCTCTGGCCTCTCCACTATTGGAGCATGAGAAGACATGAGATGAGTGAGTGGAAAGAATAAGGGAAGCACTTACTTGTCTGGCGCTACTGGGAGATGGCTCTGGGCTCTAGGCCTGGCAAGGGTGTGAAGCTGGGTCTTCATTTTCAGAACACTTTGGAGTGACTTCAGTGGCTCTCCTGCTGGATCACCCTGTCTGCTATTCCCTTGATGCAGGCAAAAGTTCCCCTTTATGTGAATTCTTCCCACTTCTCTCCTCAGCCTGTTTGTTTTCTGGAAGGCCACATCTTACAGGCTTATTCTGTTGGGGTAACTTGCCTTCTGGCAGAATCCCTTTCCCGCAGGATGTTTTTTAAACAACCCCATGCTAACATTCCTGCTATGGATTCAGCATCTGGTGCCCAGTATTCATGCACCTTTCGCCTGCCTATAGAGGAGAGATAGTTATTCCTCAACATAGTAGTAGCTCCATTTCCTTCTGCCTTGCCATCTACAGTAGAAATCCTTCAGATTTCCACAGAGCATATCAAACATTAGTCTACCACAGCCATGCCCATGTGCAAAGGGCATACATCAGCAGGCCGCCTGGCTTTCTAATAAAGCTCTTTACAGTTGAGGGAAGGGGCAGAACATCCTTCCTTCGACTCATGGAAGATGGGGCTCACAGAATAATAGCAGATACCCAAATACAGTTTGCTACAAATTCTTTTTCAAAATCAAATATTGGCGATTTATGTTCTAAAATAATTTTTTTTTGAAAAATTGTATTTTGGTTTATCATCTCACTTTGGAATTTTGTACCCATTGTGTTTTAGTTGAAATGGTTTCAATTTAACATCTTGTTATGTGATATTATTGGTCTCATGGTCTCCCCAACAACCCACCCCTTTCCTCTTTGACTAACTGGAGTGACCAAAACTATGTTACTTTGGCTGTTTGGCAGATATTAGATTCTTCTTAGTACAAGTTGGTAGCCTCTAGAGGCGGGAGGGGGAAGGGGTGATATGTTTATTTTCCTGCAACTTTGCTTCAAGGTGGTGTCTTAATATGAAAGCAAGTCTCAGGCCAAATTCTGTCAACCATACACATCATTTTTTAGCAAGCAGGCAAACAACCACTTGTATTTTGGGAAAAACTCCCCCTCTCTCTGCCTTTGGGTTCCCTGACATGCCCCTTGCAGGAGGAATTCCCTCAGAAACAGGTTCCTAAATGTATGATCCAAGGCCTCATCACTGGGCCAGCTAGAGGGATCCTCCATGAAGTGGGAGGATGTAGGACCAATGGGCTCCAGAACTTCCACCTCTGGTACTGATGGCTGAACGTGCACATTTCTTCTGCTTTATTCACGCACAAGTGGTGGATCCTGCTACCCCACTCCTAACTGATCTTATGCACAATGAATTTCACCAACAAAAAATTATTTCTAACATCCCATATGCTAATTAACTCAAAAGCATTGATTCAGGTAAGGACTCTTCATATACTAATTAACCACTCATTGCTAGAGTGTTGATTAGTGTTAACTTGCACATATACACATCACACCACTTGTACTGAAGTATTTTAAAGTAAATTACCATGCACACAATACAGCACTAACAGAATCCTGATTTTATCTCAGCTGCCAAGTACACAGCCCTGAGAGATAAATCATGATTGCTCTTGCTAATTCAATCACAATAAACTTGGCTTTTTTTTTTTTCCAATATACTCACTTTTCCAGCCTTTGCTTGTGGTCATAGGTAGTTACATGATGGAGTACTCATCTATGAAAAGGAAAGGGAGGTGTACTGAGAACTGAGAAGTGCTTTCCTCTCTGATTAAAAAAAAAAAAGAGAGAGAGACACAGGAGACAATTTCTCAACACTGCCTGCCTTTGTTTCCTGTCTTTGTATGTGATCAAAAGAAAATGTGATGATTTGCAGCTGAGGTAGCCACTTTGCAATTGTGAGGCCTCCAGGATGAGGATGAAAAACTAAAATGCTGAGGATGGCAGAATGGAAAGCCCTGGGTCCTGATGATCTTGTTAAATTATTGTTTTCGTCTGTGTGTGCTGCATTAACAAAACACCTGAGACTGGGTAATTTATAAATAATAGAAATTTATTGTGGAAGTTCGAGATCAAGTGCCAGCAGATCTGGTATCTAGTGAGGGCTGCTCTCTGCTTCCATGATGGTGTGAGGTTGCTTTGTCCTCACGTGGCGAAAGATGGAAGGCCAGAAGGGCCTAGCTGGCTCTCTTGAGCCCTTTTATAAGAATACTAATCCCATTCAAGATGACGGAGCCCTCATTGCTTAATCACCTCCTAAAGACCCTGCCTCTTAATTCTATCACATTAAGTCTTAGGCTCCAAAACATGACTTTTGTGGGGACACATGCATTCAAACCATAGTAGCTGCCAACTCTCCAGAGTCGGGAGTTAGCAAAGTTCAAAGAAACTTCTGCCTTTATTCAGTAAAAATAAATAAAATAAATAAATAAATATAACTATGGTTTTAGTCACTGCTAGTTAGGTTTATTTATTATTTGCAGCCCAAAATATTTCAACTGATACATTTGGCCTCCAGAATAACTGTGTAAGGGAGGGATCTTTTCTAAATATTTGATGCATTAAAATAACACACATGTACATGCATGCATACATACACATGCCCCACTCACACTCCCAAGGCAGAAAACCTACCTTCCTCAAAGAGCCAAGGAACTCAAGTTTTTCCTCCTCTCTCAACCCTTTGAAATTTCCCATCCCCCAGTGACATTGCTGCTACTTCTGGAATCCATTCACCAGTGGTATAAAGGAGGGATTTTATAAGAAATGAGATGCTCACATCTCAGATTCACCATCCAAAGTTATAAAATCCCTCATTTATACCACTCGTTAATTGTGGTTTTTGCATTGTTGAGATTTGACGTTTGATATTGGAATACATTCTTAAATAAACGTGGTTATGTTATACATCATTTTAATACACATTTCTCACTTTTTTTTTGCGAATGACTTATTACTTGCTGTTTACTTTATGTTTCTCTTAGACTATGGAAGTGATGTTAGACAAAAAGCAAATTCGAGTGATTTTCTTATTTGAGTTCAAAAATGGGTCGTAAAGCAGCAGAGACAGCTTGCAACATCGAGAATGCATTTGCCCCACGAGCTGCTAATGATTGACAGATGCGGTGGTGGTTCGAGAAGTTTTGCAAAGGAGAAGAGAGCCTTGAAGATGAGGAGTGTAGTGGCAGGCCATCGGAAGTTGACGACGACCAGTTGAGAGCAATTATCGAAGCTGATCCTCTTACAACTATACAAGAAGTTGCCAAAGAACTCAGCATCGACCATTCTACGGTCATTTGGCACTGGAAGCAAATTGGAAAGGTGAAAAAGCTTGATAAGTGGGTGCCTCATGAGATGAGTGAAAATAAAAAGATAGTCTTTTTGAATTGTCATCTTCTCTTATTCTATGCAACAACAACGGACCATTTCTAGATTGTATTGTGACATGCAATGAAAAGTGGATTTTTTTTCCTTTTTTTTTTTTTTTTTTTTGAGATGGAGTCTTACTCTGTCACCCAGGCTGGAGTGCAGTGGCATGATCTCAGCTCACTGCAACCTCTGCCTCCCAGGTTCAAGCAATTCTCCTGCCTCAGCCTCCCAAGTGGCTGGGATTGTGCCACCATGCCCAGCTAATTTTTGTATTTTTAGTAGAGACGGGGTTTCACCATGTTGGCCAGTCTGGTCTTGAACTCCTGACCTCACATGATCCACCCACCCCAGCCTCCCAAAGTGCTGGGATTACAGGTGTGAGCCACCACACCCAGCCTAAAAGTGGATTTTATATGACAACTGGTGTCAACCAGCTCAGTGGTTGGACCGAGAAGAAGCCCCCAAGCACTTCTCTAAGCCAAACTAGCACCCAAAAAAGGTGGGGCTACTGTTTGGTGGTCTCCTGCCAGTCTGACCAACCACAACTTTCTGAATCCTGGCGAAACCGTTAAATCTGAGAAGTATGCTCAGAAAACTGATGAGATGCATCAAAAACTGCAATGCCTGCAGCCAGCGTTGGTCAACAGAAAGGGCCCAATTCTTCTCCACAACAATGCCTGACAATGCCCGACTGCACGTAGCACAACCAATGCTTCAAAAGTTTAACAAATTGGGCTACAAAGTTTTGCCTCATCTGCCATATTCACCTGACCTCTTGCCAACTGACTACCACTTCTTCAAGCATCTTGACAGCTTTTTGCAGGGAAAATGCTTCCACAACCAGCAGGATGCAGAAAATGCTTTCCAAGAGTTCATTGAATCCCAAAGCACAGATTTTTATGCTACAGGAATACACAAACTTATTTCTCATTGGCAAAAATGTGTTGATTGTAATGGTTCCTATTCTGATTAATAAAGATGTCTTTGAACCTAGTTATAATGATTTAAAATTCACGGTCCGAAACATCAATTACTTTTGCACCAACCTATAATATATTATGCTGTGACAGCTGAGAAGAAGGTGGCACTTGGAACAAGCTGGGTTTGAGCTCCCTAGTGTCCCGCAAAGTCTCTTTTATAGAATTTCTCACTCTCTTCTGCTTCATCTTGCTAGATGAGAGTTGGGCCCTAAAATTTAGGCTGCCCTCATCTCCTCCTCTAACCCACTGCCCTTATTCTCCTCCAAAATCCTCTCAGTAGAGGAATTTTGGAAGATTATAGTAATAAGACACATGAGCATTTGGGAAAGACAGGCATATAAGAATTTGGAGTTTATAGGCTAAGTTTATGGGACCTGTGTGCAAATCTGTCATGATGATGATGATGGTACCACTGCACTCCAGCCTGGGTGACACAGTGAGACCTTGTCTCAAAATAAAGGAAAGAAAAAGAAAAAAGAAGAGATAAGAAAACAAAAGAAAGGGCAGGGAAGGGAAAGGGGAAAGGGATAAGACACAGTGAGAGGAATGAGGGAAAGCGAGAGGAAAAGGTGAGGAAGAGAGGTAAGGGGAAGGGCAGGGAGGGGAGAGAAAATATATGTCAAGTGAAACTACGCAAGGTGGAAATAAGGGCTAAGTGACAAGAACAGGAAGAAACCGCTCATCTTCTTTTCAGCAGGCATCACTGTAACTTCAGGGGAACATCATTCAAAGTATACCATTTGCCACAGAGGATAATGTGGCTTACCCACAATTTCATCAGTTGTGTTCAAGCTGCATAAAAAGCATAGGAGCCAGCCCTTCACCTGAGGGCACTACCATGTGATGTCATTATTTCCATGACAAACAAAATCTTTCCCAGGAAATGGAACAGAGAAAGTAACTGAAATGTCTGTAAAGTAGTGGGAAATTTAGGGTAACTAAGCATTCCACATTTGTGAGACTGTCCTGTTTTGTTATTCCCACCTTAGTGGTGCCTAAGGGTCCTATTTTTAAACAGGGGACCAGAACCAATCATCAGTGTGTGCAGCTTACACGTGAGGTCCAGATGCCTCATTTCCTGGTTCCCGGTACTCACTAAATCAGGAACAAGTAAATTCACTCCCAAGACCAACACCTGAACTGTTCAGCACCCCTCCTCCCTCAGAAGGACCTATCCCTCATCTTTATTTATGTTTCCTGGCTGGGACCTTGACCCAAGGAATGCCTTGCACCCCCCATCTCTACTGGTTTTCTCTACTCCAAAAAAACAATAAATATTTTTGCATTTTAAAAAATAGAATGATGTATGAAAAGGGCTAAGCAGAGTTCTTAGAGATATACTGTATCATGACACTTAATAAAAATTAATTTCTCTTCATTTTCATTCTATTATATAAATTAGGTTATCATCTCTAGCTCAACATTTCAAGGAGGCAGGGAAGTAGAATTTGGAGGTTTCTTGAGTTGGTTGGCTTTGGGCACTGCAGATGAGAAAAATCACCTGCAAGTGTATTATAATTTGATAAATCATTAATCACTTTATTTTTAAACAAAACAGGTTGCTGAATTAATTCATCAGAATCAGACTCAAGAGTTCTGCTATCAGTTAGGATATAGAGGCTTATAAAAGGCCATCATTCTAATAGCAACAAAAATATCAGGTAAACTAAAAAAAAAATCTTATTTCTCTTTAAAGCCATTGAAGATTGCAGATGAAAACAAGATCTAAACAAACTAAAATTCATAGAGGGAGAAGACCCTTCTTGAGTGAGCAGATGGAAGACCATTTCAATTCATAGGGGAGTTGTTGAGTCTGGGGGAGAAGCAAGCCTGCTGCAGGTGGAGGGACTTTGTGTGAAAAAGGAGAAATAATCCAAGTTTTTAGGAGATGTGCCTGGGCTGCATGGTGGATCAGAATCTGGAAGAGCCCTAAACTCAGAGTTAGCCTTCACCATCCCCCAATTCACTCCCATGGAAATTTTATTCAAAAAGTAGAATAATCAGAAAGCCTGGAATGAGGTCCAGAACTCAGAGAGAGATCTCATAGTCTTGTGGTGCTTAGATCCCAAAATCCAAAATCCTGCTGGAGCGAAGGGCCTAATCTCTCCCAAGTCATCTGAACCAGAAGTGAACTGAAACTAACTCTACGGTTACTCCAAGCCCCAATTCTATTCAGCTAGTTAAATTGATGAGCTCAGCCCCTAACAATCGCTGCTTGTCAGCAAAAGGGTGAGCCGTTTCTGCAGAAAATTATAATCTACTTCAGTCTCTACTGGTCTTTTACATATACACTGTGTCTGAAATAAAATTAAAAATTATAACATGCAAGAAGCAGGAAAATATGACTCATAGTTAAGAGAAATAAAAACTTATCAATAGACTCAGACCCACAGATGATTCATATGATGAAATTTTCAGAGAAAAATATTTATTTACAATTATTATAGTGTTTTGCAATTTGGAGGAAAGAAGCGATGGAGAATTTTGGCAAATAAAAACTATTCAAAAGAAACAAATAGCAATTCTGTAACTAAAATATACCATTAAAAAGTATTGGATGGGCTTAACATTAGACTGGACAGAGCAGAACGAAGAATTAGTGAACCAGAAGTGAGTCAATAGAAATTAACTCAACTAAAGCATAAGAAGAAAAATAAATGTAAAAATAATGAAAAAATATTAAAGACCTGTGGAACAATATAAACAAACTCAGCTAACATAAGTGTAATTGAAGTCACAGAAATAGAGGAGAGAGAGAATAGTGAAGAAAAAATGGTGGAAGAAGTGATGGCTCCAAATTTTCCAAAATGGATGAAACACTTCAATCCATACATTTTAAAGGCACAGCAAACATAAATCAGAATAAATACCAAAAAAAAAAAACCCACACCAAGGCACATTCTAAGGCTTTTTTATTATTTAAATTTTTATTTTAGATTCAGGAGGTACATGTGCAGGTTTGTTGCAAGGATACATGGTGTGATTCTGAGGTTTAGGCTTCTACTGATCCTGTCACCCAGATGGTGAACACAGTACCCAACAAGAAGTTTTTCAACTTTCCCCACCACAACTCCTTTTGGAGTCCCCAGTGTCTAGTGTTCCCATCTATATGTCCATGTGTACACAGGGTTTAGCTTTCACTTATAAGTGAGAATGTGTGATATTCAGGTTTCTGTTGCTGCATTAATTTGCTTTAGGATAATGGCCTCCAGCTGCATCTATGTTGTGACATAGAACATGATTTCATTCTGTTTTATGGCTGTATAGTATTCCATGTTGTATACGTACCACATGTTATTTATCCAGTCTACCATTGGTGAGCACATAGGTTGTTTGTGAATATTGCTGCAATAAATATAATAGTGCAGGTGTCTTTTTGGCAGAACAATGTATTTGTTACTGTGATGTATACCTAGTAATGGGATTGTTAGGTCAAATGGTAGTTTTATTTTTAATTCTTTGAGAAATCTTCAAACTGCTTTCCACAGGGGCTGAACTAACTTACATTCTTACCAACAGTGTATAAGTGTACCCTTTTCTCTGCAGTCTCACCACATCTGTTATTTTTTGACTTTTTTTTTTTTTTTTTTTTTTGAGACGTGGTCTCACTGTCACCCAAGCTTGAGTGCAGTGGGACGTTCATGGCTCACTTCAGCCTCAACCTTCTGGGCTCAAGAGATCCTTCCCCTCAGCCTCCCAGGTAGGTGGGACTACATTTTTTTTTTTTTCTGTATTTTCTGTAGAGATGGGGTTTTGCCATGTTGCCCAGTTTGGTCTTAAACTCCTGGGCTCAAGCAATATACCTGCCTTGGCCTCCCAAAGTGCTGGGATTATAGGTGTGACCCACTGCACTTGGCATTTTTTGACTTTTTAATAATAGCTATTCTGACTAGTGTGAGATGATATCTCATTATGGCTTTGATTTGCATTTCTCTGATGATTAGTGATGTTGAGAATTTTTTTAACATGCTTGTTGGACACTTGCATGTCTTCTTTTGAGAAGTGCCAGTTCATGTTCTTTGCCCATTTTTTAACGGGGTTATTATTCTTTTTTTTTTCTTGTTGATCTAAGTTCCTTATACATTCTGGATATTAGTCCTTTGTCAGACGCATAGTTTGCAAATATTTTCTCCCATTCTGTAAGTTGTCTGTTTGCTTTGTTGACAGTGTCTTTTTCTGTGCAGAAGTTCTTTAGTTTAATTAGGTCCCACTTGTCAATTTTTGTTTTTGTTGCAATTGCTTTTGAGGACTTACTCATGAATTCTTTGCCTAGGCTATGTCCAGAAGAGTACCTCCTAGGTTTTCTTCTATGATTTGTATAGTGTGAGTTGTTATATGTAAATTTGTAAGCCACCATGAGTTAATTTTTGTATATGCCGGAGTTGAGGGTCTAGTTTCATTCTGCATGTAAATGGAAAACCTTAATCATTACATTTATAGGAACAACAATAAGAATTGCAACTGACTTCTCATTTGGAAATGATGAAACATCATTTTTCATGTACTGAAATAAAAAAAAAAACTCTATCAACCTAAAATCTAGTGAAAATGCCCTTCAAAAATGAAGGCCAGATTAAGATATTTTCAGAAAAGTAAAAACTGGGAGAATTTATAATTGGCAGACCTGCACTGTAAAAATATGTACTAAGAAAAATTCTTCAGGCTGAAGGGAGAATGATGCAAATATGTCTATATCTGTAGGTAGAAATGAAAAACACTTGAAAGGAAAAAATGTGTACATAAATATAAAAGGAGATTTTTAAAATTTTCTTTATAAGACTTTGGCTATTTAAAGTATAGACAACAATATATTCTCTGGTTTATTCTCTGATATATTAGAAGTAAAACCTATGACAAATAGCACAAAAGGTGGAGGGGGTTGGTAAATGAAATTATATTGTAGCAAGGTTCTAACATTGTTCATGGATTGGCATGATAATAATTTAAGGTGGACGTGATAAATTAAAGAACAACTATTATAATAATCTCTATATAAGTAACTACTAAAAATAATATAAAGAAGTATAGATAAATTTCATCAGACCAAAGAGCATGTGCCCCAAACTAAAAGTCCTGATTTGGGCCTAGAGTTAGAAAATGTAACAGGATAAATAGTAATTCTCCTCTCTGAAAATTGTCTGGTATATGTTTATGCGTTTGTCTGTATCTGACCCATATTTTTATTTTCACTCTTTCCCCCATGCCTCTTTCTTTCATTTTCTCTTTCTTCTTTTTTCTTCTCTTTACTCTCTCTCTCACTTCCCTTGTACAATGTATGCTTTCTGGGTATATTTTTAAAATTTACTTTATGTATTGAATAATGGCATATTATTTCCTATCCTTTTTTTTTTCCTCAGAGAAGCAAAATATCTTACATTTTCTTTCTAAAAAATAAAATGGATTTTTACTATGTAGCCCATCCTTAATTCTTCATGTGAGTCATATTGATATTTGCTATAGCATTATACGTTAAACTAATGGCTTCTTTCCAAGTGAACTTAAGACTGTGTATGTATTTTTTGAATGGGAGCAAGTTTCAAGCTCTGTATTGCAAAAAATAAATTTGTAACTTATCCTAGCTTCACCTCTGAGTCCATTGCTTTCTGAAATGTCTGAGTGAAAGTAAAAGGACTAGGAAGCAGAATGCCTGGAAGTGGGAAAAAGTCTTGTATTTCTCCAGGGGAGGCATTTGAGACATATTTCAGATGGCTGATTCATATAATTTGAAGTTACAATTGCTTGTTCATTTTAAGCAAGTTACCTGCCCATGCACCCATGCATGTGCACACAAACACACATACGCTTTGCAGGATGTTTCAAGGTAAACAGCCAAATACGTCTTATAACAAATTCTTTCTTGTATATCAAAACCATTATTACCAATATCAATTCACAGTTTCCAAAGAGAGTTAACTTTGCTTGGCTACCACATTTTCCGTAAATCCAAGGCTGTCTACGCTGGTATTCTCTGCAATCAGGAAATGAGCAGATCTGAAAATGAGGTGACCTGATATTTGGGCAACACACAGACTGCTGGAATGTTCTTATCTTCCTGGCAAATTCACTGGGGGAACATTTGACCATGGCCACTCCACAGCACAGTTGCTGTCACTCCAGCATAGTATGCGTGGAAGAATGCAAGTGCACAACATGTTTGCCTGGAAACTTGCCCACAGTTCATTACCAGAGACTCCAGTCTACTGTATCTTAGCCAAATTAAGGTTTGGGAAGTATTCGTTTTGTGGTGAGTTCAAATTTTCTGTGTCTTTGACCCTTATTCCTCTCAGAGAACCAAAGTAGAAAAAGCTTAGCTGTTCATAAATATAGCATATAAATTAATCATGATTTGGGTCCTGAGGCTTTTTTTTTTCAATAGTAAAGGTCAAGGCAAATGCCATGACACAGCCTGTCTTTCTATAATAAACAGCTGCTTTCCTAAGAAAAGTTGCACTAACAAAATTTGTCCTGTAATAATTTCTGTCATTTATTGACTGCTTATTATCTGTTAGACATTGTGCTGAGGTCTCACAAGATCATTTCATTGACTCCTCATAGCCCTAAAGATAAGCACTATTATGATCCTCATTTTACAAATGAAAAACTGAGGCTGAGTGCTTAGATCATTTTTACACTATTCTTGATGGTGCCTAGGTTCAAAGTCTAATTCAAATAAGTCTAATTCAGAGTGTTTTTTCCTAATCACTGTGCTCGATCACTTCTCATTTAAAACAAATAAAAAATTGTTGAAATGGAGAAAAAGAGTTCAGGAGTTAGAGAGTTTCTTTTATACAGTTTTATTACTTTTGCTGCTCATTATTAGTGCAAAATGAAAATAAATTATAGAACAGTTCACAACTACAAATGGTCGACAAAAGTAAACTCACACTGAGAAACCAACCACTCCTACAAGTAGCAGTGTGCTTCTGTGTTTTGGAAAACCAACTTTTCTTATTTAAGTGATGACAATTATACAGTGATTCTATCAGAACTCTAATGTTCTGCACAGTTAAAATCGAATGCCCTAATTGGTCAATGCCGCCACATCTAGCTTGCATTCTGAAAATAAGCTATTGGAGAAATGCCTGTAAATCTAAGGTAGCTTTTTCAGCTATAAATAGGCCAGGATATATATATATATATAATTTTTTTTTTGAGACAAAGTATTACTCTGTCACTCAGGCTGGAGTGCAGTGGCACCATCATAGCTCACTGCAGCTTTGAGCTCCTGGTCTCAAGTGTTCCTCCCACCTCAGCCTCCCGAGTAGCTGGGACTACAGGTGCAAGCCACTAGTTCCAGCTAGTGAAATTTTTTTTTTTTTTGTAGAGACAGGGTCTCACTATGTTGCCCAGGCTGGTCTTGAACTCCCGGCCTCATACGATCCTCCCATATTGGCCACCCAAAGTGTTAGGATTACAAGCATGAGCTTCTGGGCTCAGCTACGTCAGATTTTTTAGGGAGCCCCATGTTTATTTCTTGCCACATCTGAATTTTTAAGTTTCACATCATATGGAACAAACCACTGAGCTCATTGTATTGGCTTTATTTTTTTTTTAACTAAATGTCTACAACCATCAGAGAACTGGGAGCATTGTGTCCTGGGAAAGAGCACAGCCATGTAGCCTTTTCCTTATGTCTCATGTCTCATACTGCACTGGTAGACAGATGGATACTCAGTGTATCAGCAGATTTCTGCTGTAATAATTCTATGTAGCAACAACCCTCCTCCCAAACCTCAATAGCTAACAAAAAAAAAATTCAATTTAATGTTGATAGGGATATAGGCAGCCTGGGAATTGGCTTTGCTCAGCTGGGCTAAGCTAGACTCCAATCTGTGGTTTGGGTTTATGCCTGCTCCGTATGTCTTTATTCCAGGACTCAGGCTGAAAGAGTAATGATTACTGGGAACATACGCCTTACTCAAAGGTAAAAAGTTTGAGATGTTTGACAGAAACTTGCTGTCTCTTAAAGTGTCTGCTCAGAATTGGTGGATTTTCATTTTACTTCTGCCTATATTCATTGGCCAAAAAAAGTCACATAGCCAAGTCCAAGTAAGTAAGTAGGGGCAGGTATGTATACTCTGGTTACTATTGTGACAGGCACTAGAAAGTATATGGCAGAGGTTGTGAGTGTATAATCCTTTATAGAAAGGAATAAAGAGTTGAGAACAATAATTCAATATAATCACACTGAATATTTCCTACAATATGTTGCTCATCCATTTTTTATAGGACCCATGATATTTTATTGCAAGTGTGCTTATAGAAATACATAATTCTTCAGTAGACTGTGACCAGGTTTTCACCCATTTCCAGCCCCAAGGACCAGGGCACTGCTTCTCACATTAGTAGATATTCAATAAATATCCAAAGAACGAATGTATGAATAAATACACTTATAAGGCAGCGATTATGAACAAACAAATTATTTAATTCTCAAAATAAGATTATGCCAAGGCATCCTCTACTGAAAAGTTGATAAATTACTGGTATAGAAAGTAGTTATCTATAAGAAAAGTCTTATTTTGAAATGTTCCAACTTTGTATCATGTTATCCATTTGCTGGGTAATTATTTATTGAGCATCAACTATGTGCCAGGTACAAGGGTATGAAAGTGAATAAGATAGACTCAATTACTGCCCTCACCAAGCTACTAGGCAAGAGAGACAAACAGGAAATGATCACATCCACGATTATGGAAGTGCAGGAGCACCTGATCCGTCCTGGGAGACCAGCAAAGTCTTCCTGGACACCATGACTTTTAAGCTAAGATCAAAACAGTAAGCAGAAAGAGAAGGGGAAGCAAGACGAACTTTAAAAATGGAGGAAACTATATGTGAGTAAGAAAAAACAAAGGTAAAACCCAGGTTCAGATTTAGGTAGCTGGGAGAATGGTGTTATGATGACATTTACTAAGAAGAAATATAGGAGGAAGAGAGTGTATGCGTTGGTTAGGGTGATGGGGTGGTGATGGGGTGGGTATGGGGATTTATTTATGAATACTGATGGCTTGGAGATACAAGTGGTACCTCCTGAAAAAGACACCCAGGTGGCAGTTGTATCTGAAAGTCTCAATTTCAGATGAGAGGTAGGAGCTGAAGTATAAATTTGTGATTCATCCATATATATATGTGATATAATAAAGAATATATCTGGTCTTTATCCCAGTTCTTGGTGCAAAGATTTTGAAACCTTGAGTAATAACAATGTCTTTGTTATGCTAATGGGATGACTCATGCTGGGTTCCTAAATAGCTTTAGGATGGGGGCTGGTCACCAGGAAGACCAATCCCATGATTAGAGTGTTAGAACCTTAGGCTGCCAGCCCAATAATGTCCAGTGAGAGAAGTGAGACTGGAGACTGAGCTCAACAACATGGCCAGTGATTTAATCAATCGTGATTTGATCAGTCATCGGTGATCTGATCAATCAACCATAATGAAGTCCCAGTAAAAACTCTGGAAACCAAGGCTCAAAGGAGCTTCCTGGTTGGTGAACAACTGATGTGCTGAGAGATAAATATGCCTGGATTCCTAGAGGAGAGGGCAGAGAAGCTCAGTGTCCTTCCCCTCCCAAGACCTTGTCTTATGTGCCTCTTCTGTTTAGCTGTTCCTGGGTTGTATCCTTTATAATAAAACTGTAATCATGTGAATAGCACTTTCAGAGAGTTTATGAGCTGTTCTAGCAAATTACTGAACCTGAGAGAGTCATAGAAACCCCTGAATTTGTAGCTGGTCAGTCAGTGGCTGACTGAGACTGATGTTTGGTGTCTGAAGTGGGGGCAATCTTGTGAAGGATGTTGTTCTTAACTTGTGGGGTCTGCGCTAACTCTGGGTAGTTAGTGCCAGAATTGAATTAAATTGCAAGACACCCAGTTGTCATCAGAGAATTGTTGTTGGAACAAGGCAGAAATTGAGATAATTGGCTGTTGATGAGTTCACCCATGGAAAGCATATGAAAAGATGATGTAGGGCAGAAACCCAAGAATTATGTGCATCTATGGAAATGTTTCCCAAAATGTCATTTCAATACCATTGGTGCTAAATTGAGTTTAGATTATATAGAAGTATACTTTTATTTAATGGCTATGTATTTATTTTAAATGTTTGAGCCATATTTTTCATATATGGCAAATTGTACTGTTTTTTCCATTAATAACAGTGACATAAAACTTCCTTATAAGGAAATTGAGTCTATAAAGTGATATACTTTGGATATTTTTTCCATCCAAATTTCATGTTGAAATGTGATCCCCATTATTGGAGGTGGGCCTAATAGGAAGGGTTTGGGTCATGATGGTGGATCCCTCATGAATGGCTTCATGCCCTCTTTGAAGTAATGAGTGTGTCCTCATTCTATTAGTTCATGAGAGTGATAGCTGTTTAAAGAAACTAGCATCTCCTCCTCTCTTTCTTGCTTCATCTCATGACATGTGACACACCCATTCCACTTTCACTTTCTGCCATAAAAGCTTCCCGAGGTCATATCAAAAGCCAAGCAGATGTTAATGTTATGCTTGTACAGCCTGCAGAACTGTGAGCCAAATAAACCTATTATCTTTGTAAATCATTCAGTCTCAGATATTCTTTTATAGCAATGCAAAATAGACTAACACAGAAAATTGGTATCAAAGAGTAGAGCATTACTATAAAAGTACCTGAAAATGTGGAGGCAAGTTTAGAACTGGGTAATGGGCAGAGGTCAGAAGAGTTTGGGGGGCTCAGAAGAAGACAGGAAGATGAGGGAAAGTTTGCAGTTTCTTAGCGACTGGTTAAGTGGTTGTGACCAAAATGCTGATGGAAATGTGGACAATAAAGGCCAGGCTGATGAGGTCTCAGATGGAAATGAGAAACTTATAGGGAACTTGAGCAAATGTCACCATTGCTATCCTTTACCAAAGAACTTGGAAACATTGTGTTCATGCCCTAGGAATTTATGGAAGTTTGAACTTAAGACTGATGACCTTGGGTATCTGACAGAATAAATTTTTAAACAGCAAAGCATTCAAGAGGTGGCAGGCTGCTTCTAACTACCTAGGATCAGATGTAGGAGCAAAGAAATGACTTAAAGTTAGAACTTATAATTAAAAGGGAAGCAGAGGATAACCACTTAGAAAATTCACTACCTGGCCATGTGGTAGAGAAGGAGAAAGCATTTTCAGGAGAGGAATGCAAGTGGGCTGTGGAGCAACCACTGACTAGAGATTCATGTGACAAAAAGGGAGTCAGGTGCTAATATTCAAGACAATGGGGAAAAGGCCTTGAAGCCATTTCAGCAATCTTTGAAGCAGCCCTTCCCATTACAGAACCAGAGGCCTTGGAGGAAATAATGGTTTGGGGGGCTAGGCCCAAGAACCTGATCCCTGTGCAGCCTCAGGACAGTGATCCCAACATCCTGGCCACTCTGGCTCTGGCCAGAGCTCAAAGGGCTCTAGGCATGGCTCAGGCCACTGGTCCAGAGGGCACAAGTCATAATCCTTGGAGACTTCCACATGGTGTTAAGCCTGTAGGTATACAGAATGCAAAAGTGAAGGAGGCTTGGTGGCTTCCACCTAGATTTCAAAGGATGTATGGGAAAGCCTGGGTACCCAAGCAGAAGTCTGCTGCAGAGGCAGAGCCCCTATAGAGATACTCCACTAGGGCAGTGCCAAGGGGAAAAGAGGATTGGAGCCTCCACACAGAGGCTAACTAGAGTACTGCCCAGCAGAGCTGTGGGAACAGGGCTGCTGCTCTCCAGATCAGAGAATGGTAGAACCACTGGCAATGTGCACCCTCAGCTTGCAAAAGCCGTAGGCACTCAACTCCAACCTGTGAAAGCAGCCACATGGACTGCACCCAGTAAAGCAATGGGGGCAGAGCTGCCCAAGGCCTGGGGAGCCCACCCCTCACACCAGTGTGCCCTAGATGTGGGACATAAAGTCAAATATTATTTTGGAGCTTTAAGGTGTAATGTCTGCCCTTCTGGGTTTTAGACTTCTGTGGAGCTTATTGTCCTCTTATTTTAACCAATTTCTCCCTTTTGGAATGGGAATGTTTTACTCAATGCCTGTATCACCATTGTATCTTGAAAGTAAATAACCTGGTTTTTGATCTTACAGACTCATAGGTGAAAGAAACTTGCCTAAAGTCTAGAAACTTTAGACTTCAGACTTTTGATTGAGTTGATGTTGGAACGAGTTAAGACTTTGGAGGACTGTTGGGAAAAGATTATTATATTTTGCAAAGTGGGAAGAACATGAGATTTTGGATCCAGGGGCAGAATAATGTAATATGGATATCTGTTCCCTCCAAATCTCATTTTGAAATGTGACCTCCATTGTTGAAGGTGGGCTTTGTGGGAAGTGTTTAGGTCATGGGGGCAGATTCCTCATGAATGGCTTGGTGCCCTCCTTGCAGTAATAAGTGAGTTATTACTCTGTTAGTTCATGCACAGGCTGGTTCTTTAAAGAGCCTGGTATCTCCTCCTCTCTTGCTCCTTCTCTTGCCATTTGACATGCCTGCTCCCATTTCACCTTTCACCAGGAGTAAAAGCTTCTTGAGACCTTACCAGGGGATCAGCAGATGCTGGTGCTATGCTTGTACAGCCTGCAGAACTGTGCGCCAAATAAACCTGTTTTCTTTATAAATTATTCAGTCTTAGATATTCCTTTATGGCAATGCAAAATTAAGTAATACATCAAGTGAGTCAATTAAAAGAAAAACATCAGCAAAAACTGTAAACATGATATTAAAATAATTACACTCATTCCACAAATATTTAATGAGGGCTTTTTATGCAACAGATCTGGAAATCCACTAGTAAACAAAAGACAAAAATATCCCTGCCCTCTTGGAGTTTATATTCTAGTGGGAAGAACAGAGAATAATCAAGACAAATAAGTAAAATATAGGTAGTACATCAGATACAAATAAGTTCCAAGAAGATAAAAAGACAAGAATGTGGATAATAAGTTTGGAGAAGGAGAGTTGAAATTCTAGATTTCAAGGTCAAGGAAGTTCCCATCAAGAAGATGACAGTTGAGCAAAGATTTGAAGGAGAGAGGGAAGCATGATTTGTGGATATTTTGAAGAAAAACATTCTGGCAAAGGGAAACAGTAAGTGCAAGGGCCCTGAAGCAGCATGCCTGGAAGCAAGGAGTCCAATGTGGCTGGAGAGGAATGAACAAGAGTTTAAGAGATGGGGGGAGGGAAGGGCAGCAGTGCAGATCCCATAGGACTCTGATTACTGTAAGAAAGTTGGCCCTTACTTGGAGTGGGATGGGAGCCATTAGAAGGTACTAAGCAGAGGACTGACTTGGTCCAACTTACATTTTAACAGCAACATTTGGCTGTGATGAGATGATACTGAACAATGCAAGAGCAGAGGTAGAGAGGCTATGACATTAATATAGGTGAGAGATGTCAGGGCTTGCACTGGAGTGGCAGTCATGGAAGTGATGAGGAGAAACACGAGTCTAAAATAGTTGAAGATGAAGCCTGTCTTAGTTAGCTGAGGCTGCACTAACAAAAATACCGTATGCTGGGTGGCTTAAACAACCAAAAGTTATTTTTCACAGTTCTAGAGGCTGAGAAGTGTAACATTAAGAAGCTGACGAATCTGGCTCCTTGTGAGGACCCACTTCCTAGTTTGCAGGTGGATGCTTTCTTGCTATATCTTCTTAAGGCAGAGAGAGAGAGAGAGCACATGCTCTGATCTCTTTCTCCCCTTATAAGGGCATCAATCCTATTACGGGGGCTCCACCCTTGCGACCTTATCTAAACCTGATTACCTCCCATAGGCCCCCCTTCACACGGAGGATTAGGGCTTCAATAGACCTATTTTAGGTGGGATTGGGGAGACATAACATTCAGTTCATAGCAAAGCCAACTGAATGTGAGGAGTCTAAATGTGGGGTATGAAAGAAAGAATAAGGATTTCAAGGTGATGGCCTAAACAAATGAAGAATGGGATTGTTATTCCTGAATTGGGAAAGATGGTGGATGGAACAAATGTAGGCCAGGAGAGTTCAGTTGTGGATAAATTAAGTTTGAGAAGCCTTTAGCATATCCAAATTGTAGCCTGATATGTGCTGTTTTGGTGGAGTATCAGGAGCAGAGGCATGACTAGAGAGAGCTCAAGAGAGAAATGAGAAGAGGAGCTGGGCATTGTAGATAATTCTTGCCAGGAGTTTTCTGTAAAGGGAAGAGAGAAATGGTGAGAAGCAAAAGTGGGGAGAAGGGTCAAGAGACGATTTCTTTTTTTTTTTTTTTTTTTTTTGAGACGGAGTATTGCTCTGTCACCCAGGCTGGAGTGCAGTGGCGTGATCTCAGCTCACTGCAAGCTCTACCTCCTGGTTCACGCCATTCTCCCACCTCATCCTCCTGAGTAGCTGGGACTACAGGTGACCATCACTATGCCCGGCTAATTAAAAAAAAATTTTTTTTAGTAGAGACGGGGTTTCACCGTGTTAGCCAGGATGGTCTCAATCTCCTGACCTCGTGATCCACCCACCTCAGCCTCCCAAAGTGCTGGGATTACAGGCGTGAGCCATCGTGCCCAGCCCAAGAGAGGATTTCTTTAAAGCTGAGAGAAATAGCAGTTGAGATGTGTGCTGACTGGAATGGTTCAATATTGAGAAACACTGATGATGCAGGTGAAAGGAATCAGAATGTGCCACCCCAAAACAGGCCACTTTTGCACAAAGATTATTTTAAGCTGAAGGGAACTGAGAATGAACAGATGCAGGAAAGTTTTCTGCCTTCCCCTTATCAGCCTAAAAACAGGGCATACATTTCCCCTTGGGGAAGGTGCCCCCTCATGCCAGGACAAGGGCATACTTATCACTGGAGATGCAGAGTCAACACCAGAACAAGTGTGTATAACTAGACTTTACTAAAACAATCCTTCTTTTCCATTAGTTTCCCCACATATTTCTTAGTCATTTTTCCATAATTTATCATCCCTTGAAGCCAAACCTCCTTTCTTTTGTTAAATTGGCATATAGGCCCCTGAATCTAACTGATTTTTGAGTTTCACATCTTTTCTGTGAACTCCTGGACATGTAAATATTAAATAAAAACTGTATCTTTCCTTCTGTTAACCCCTCCCTTTTTAGTTGGATTCACTGGCCCCAGCCACTGAATCTAAGAGAGTATAAGAAAAAGTTTTTCCTTCCTGACACAGAGCAAGAATAGAGATGAGTAAAAGAAAAAGAGTGCACAAAGAGACAGACTTAAGAGAACAAAATACCAGAAGAATGGGGTGCCATGGAGACCAGAAGAGAATTTCTAGAACGTATCAGCTCAAGGAGTTAAATGCTACTCAGAGGCCAAGTGAGATCAAGGGTGAAGACAGGCTGGGCGCAGTGGCTCACACCTGTAATCCCAGCACTTTGAGAGACCAAGGCAGGTGGATTCATGAGATCAGGAGATCAAGACCATCCTGGCTAACACAGTGAAACCCCGTCTCTACTAAAAATACAAAAAATTAGCCAGGCGTGATGGCAGGCGCCTGTAGTTCCACCTACTTGGAAGGCTGAGGCAGGAGAATGGCATGAACCCAGGAGGTGGAGCTTTCCGTGAGCCAAGATTGTGCCACTGCACTACCCCCCAGCCTGGGTGACAGAGCGAGACTCTGTCTCAAAAAAAAAAAAAAAAAGGAGGACAAAGACATATCCACTGGACCTGAGGACAAATACATCTTTAGTAACCTCAGAGAGAGGAGTTTCCACAGAATAATTGAAGTAGGCAAAGAATTGCTGAGTTGATCCTGAATAGGAGGTAAGGAAGTGAAAACAGAGTATGGATACTTCAAGAAGCTTGGCTGTAAATGGCAGGAGATAGATAGAATTCCACTATTGAGGGGCTGACATCAAGTCAGTGGTGTGTTGTCTGGTATTTAATATGGGAAGGGACTTAGCATCTTTAATATTTGATGTGGTTTGGTTCTGCATCCCCACCCAAATCTCATTGTGTAGCTCCCATAATTCCCATGTGTTGTGGGACGGGCCCAGTGGGAGATGACTGAATCATGGGGGTGGGTCTTTCCCATGCTGTTCTCATGATAGTGAGTGGGTCTCATGAGATCTGATGGTTTTAAAAATGGGAGTTTCCCCGCACAAGCTCTCTCTTTGCTTGCTGCCATCCACGTAAGATGTGACTTGCTCCTCCTTGCCTTCTACCATGATTGTGAGGCCTCCCCAGCCATGTGGAACTGTAAGTCCAATAAACCTCTTTCTTTTGTAAATTGCCCAGTCTCAGATATGTGTTTATCAGCAGCATGAAAACAGCTAATACAATATTGATGGAAGATACCAACCAGGACACAGAGGCCAGGAATATACAAGATAAGTGATACTTACTGGAAATCAATTGATCCAAGACAAGGGAGGAAGGGAGGTGTTTAGAACACAAGTGGGAAGATGTGTCCTACGTAAAGAGAGTGTGACTTCTACTGGAATAGGTGTGAAAAGCCTAGTGCAAAGTCAGTACTGCCAGCTATCCCAGGGAGAAAATCACCTTCCTATTTCCAAACCTACTTTTTAGGCTCAACTGCCCCTCAGGCAGCTACCCAACAGCTACCCAAAGGCCTCCCACCTTCATTGACCTCATTCCAACTACTTCCATTCTCTCTTTATTCTATTGTCCTATTTGAGGCCTGGTGTCCTTCAGTCTAGTACCTCTAATTAGCAAAATAGCTCTACTCATTTGCATTACGTAAGCAGCATTTCCTAGAAAGTACTGAAGGTAATATGCTAATCACAAGGACAGTCTTTAGATCCCCACACTGAGGTGAAAGCACTATAAACTAATAAAACCTCATTTAGTCTGTGGCTCTATTGCTTAAATCCTGCTTTCCAAAGTAAACAAAACAAAACCTACACAGAATGTTATTGCCAGAGGGAGTTCAGGAATCCCCTTCCACAGTCTGTATCATCCCTCCCCACCAACCTCGAATTCTTTTAGCCCAGAGGAGCTAAGTATTCCAAGACCACACGGCTTCTTGATAAGCAATAGTCAAGAACTTCAAGTTACCCTCCGAACTGTTAAAACTTCTTCACCAGTTTTACTAGGGCAATAGAGTGTATTGACAAGAAGACTGGAGTCCCAGGTCAAAAAGCTTGAATTTTTCTTTTTTTGTTGTTGTTGAAACAGCCTCACTCTGCCACTCAGGCTGGAGTGATGTGGTGAGATCTCAGCTCACTGCAACCTCTACCTCCTGGGTTCAAGAAATCCTCCTGCCTCACCCTCCTGAGTAGCTGGGACTACAGGAGCATGACACCATGCCTGGCTAATTTTTGTATTTATAGTAGAGACAGGGTTTCGCCATGTAGGCCAGGCTAGTCTCAAACTCCTGACCTCAGGTAATCCACTCACCTCAGCCTCCCAAAGTGCTGGGATTACAGGCATGAGCCACCATGTCTGGCCAAAAAGGTTGAATTTTTAGTTTTAAAATTGTACATTTATTTTAAGCATCATACAAATTTTGTACCATCCTCTATATTTCTGTGTTTTGTGTTGCTTTTAATGAACTCACCCTGATTTTGTGTAAAATTGAAACTCCTGGAGAAAGAATCATGTTTATTTCAAGTTTCTTCTATCCCACTATTTCAATTTGAAAAAGCCAGCACTAGATGGTGTCACTCTTGATACCAGCCCATTTTGCACACTTATTTCTAAAAATTAGTACTGAATGGAACTTGGGTCTACTCGCCTAGTGCACAAAAAAAGCCAAATAATGATACCAGGATTTGCTGCAAGAGAAAGTGAGGCATTTATTGCAGGGCATCAAGCAGGAAGAATCAGGCAGTTGATGATTAGGACACAAACTCCCCAGTGACTTACAAGGAACGGTTTTTAAAGGTAGGGGTATATTTCAAGAAAGTAGAAGTTACAGGGAAAATTGTGGCTTGATACATAGTGGTTATACATTTGTTTGGCCCAAAAAGGGGGAGTATCTTTGTAACCACCCAATGGGTTCACCTTACCCACTGACTCGACAGAGCCAATTTATCAAGAAAGAGGAACTGCAATAGAGAAAGAGTAATTCATGCAGAGCTGGCTGTGCAGGACACTGGAGTTTTATGATTACTCAAATCAGTCTCCTGAACATTTGGGGATGAGAGTTTTTAAGAATAATTTGGTGGATGGGGGGCAGCCAGTGAGTCAAGAGTGCTAACTGATTGGGCTGGAGATGAAATCATAGGGAGTTGAAGCTGCACTGAGTCAGTCCCTGGGTGGGGGCCACAAGATGAGATGAACCAGTTTATCAATCTGGGTGGTACCAGCTGATCCACTGAGTGAAGAATCTGCAAAATATCTCAAACACTGATCTTAGGCTTTATAATAGTGATGTTATCTCCAGGAGCAATTTGGGAAGGGTCAGAATCTTGTAGCCTTCAGCTGCATGACTGCTAAACCATAATTTCTAATCTTTTGGCTAATTTGTTAGTCCTACAAAGGCAGTCTAGTCCCCAAGCAAGAAGGGGGTTTGTTTTGGGAAAGGGCTGTTACTGTCTTTGTTCTAAACTATAAACTATAAGCTAAATTCATCCCAAAGTTAGTTCAGCCTATGCCCAGGAATGAAAAAGGACAGCTTGCAGGTTAGAAGGGAGATGGAGTTGGTTAAGTCAGATCTCTTTCACTGTCTCAGTTATAATTTTGCAGTGGTGGTTTCATCTTGAAGTGAGAGCTTACAGGTCATAGGTAGATTCTTCGATTTGCAATTGGTTAAGGAAGGCTCATCTAAAAACTTGGGGTCAGCAGAAAGGAATGTTAAGATTTGGCCTATGGGTGTGTCTCTCTCCAGGCTCCTTAGGGAAAAAAAAGACAGGACAAAGAACGGCAGTTGGAGTTAAGTCCTCAGTTCCCAATTTTCTGAGGTCTACACACAGCAGTCAACATTTTACATTTGGTGGGAGGGTCCAGATTTCTGAAAAACAACTCAAAACAACTCAAGAATATATGTTAAGATGTTAGCTTTTGTTTCTATAGGAAACCAAACATCATGTGACTCTAACTTACTTGAGTGACTATTGTTTACGTTATTATTACCTTCTTGCTTAGTGGGTTATTCACTCACCTCCTTAATTGCTGGTGGCAGGGCAAGCTAGGTGCCTAGAATTTCCCTTGAAGGGATTCAAATCTTTCTTTATTTTCATACTTTGAAGGGGGTGGGGAAATCCAGCAGGTCCCTATAAGGAGCCTCTGCTTCATCTCACAATCAGTAACACAACAGTCTTTTATCACTGCTGTTTCTATATGTAATTCTTAACTCCCTATTCAATTATAAAATCCTATATGCAGATGTACTGGATGCAATGTTTAGTCTTCTTAAGACTCTCATCCTTTTTTTTTTTTTTTTTTTTTCTGGACAGGCTTCTGCACCTTCAATCCATTCCACTTCCATATAGTTATGGTGGAAGCTGTCCTCTTAGTACAACATGGGCCACCTCAGGTCACAGCTGATTGACCTGAGTATCTCCTTCACTTCCATCCACACCATAGTTGATTGGTCCAGGGATAGGCACCTGAATTAGGTCAGACCAATCAGAGAATTTCCATAGGCTTGGAGGACCCAGAATGAGGAAGTCATTTCTTTCCCATGGCCAAAGTAGAGAGAATATAATCAGGAAACATTGGTGGACATTTTTCTATCATATGGAGAATAAGCCCAACATACAGTAAAAAGCAGATGTGAGATATAACCAGAGAATACTGATCTTGCTGAAGTTCTACTTTACTTTTCTCAAGGTCCAGCTATGGCCCTCCCCTTCCCATGACTTGATATTTTATTCTGGGGCCAATAAATTCTTCCTTTGCTTAAGCAACTTTGACAAGGGTGTCTGTTACTTGCTACAGAAGGAATTAAATATAATAGTTCTCCAGAAAGCCTGTGGTGCTGAACAGAGATCAGGGGATTAATAAGTCCTTGTTGATTGCCTGCTTGCCATTTATTGGCTTAAGTCTTGCTGAGAGATACCATCCTGAGAAAATATTGACTGCCATAGACTCCAACCAAAAGATGTAACCCAAGGCAATTCACACCTGCAGTACTTGGTGAAATTCAAGACCACTGACCAGCAGGGAGAAAGAAAGTGAACACAAATGAAGAAGCTTCTGTTGTGAGGGCAGACAGAGTGATGGCTTCATCCCACAATAACATGCTGACAAGGGAAAAGGAGCAGGGAAATCATCTGGACCAAGGATCAGAAGACCTCTACCTTCATCCTGGATCTACTGCTGGCTCGGTGTGGGACTTTGGAACAACCATGGAACTTTTCTGGGTTTGCGTTTTCACATCTATGAGTGAGGAAGTTAGAGGAGAAAATTACCAATAAGCTTTTGAGATAGAAAAGCTGAGGCAGCCAGGCACAGTGGTTCACACCTGTAATCCCAGCACTTTGGGAGGCCAAGGTGGGTGGATCACCTGAGGTCAGGAGTTCACGACCAGCCTGGCCAACATGGCGAAATCCTGTCTCTACTAAAAATACAAAAATTAGATGGGTGTGGTGGTGGGTGCCTGTAATTTCAGCTACTCGGGAGGCTAAGGCTGGAGAATTGCTTGAACCTGGGAGGTGGAGGGTGCAGTGAGCCAAGATCTCATCATTGCACTCCAGCCTGGGTGACAGAGCAAGACTCCATTCCAAAAACAAAAAGGAAAAGAAAAGCCAAGGCTTCCCCTCCTTCCATGTTCTGAATGTTGTGTCCACCTAAAATTCATAGAGTGAAAACTAATCACCAAGCTGATAATATTAGAAGGCAGGGCCTTTGGGAGGTAATTAGGTAATGAGGGTTCTGTCCTTGTGAATGGGATTAGTGCCCTTATTGAAGAGCCCTAGAGAGCTGCTTTGCCCTTCCATCATGTGAGGACACACAAAAGGTGTCACCAATGAGGAACAGGCCCTCCCCAAGCACTGAATGTGCTGGTGTCTTGATCTTGGACTTCCCAGCCTCCAGAACTGTAAGGAATAAATTTCTGTTGTTTATAAATTACCCAGTCTACAGTATTTTGTTATAACAGCACAAATAGACTAAGACACTTCCCCTTTACTCATGGGGTGCTCTAACACTACTGCCTTCAACTTAAGGGAGTCGTGGGCTCTCATCACAGTCTCTCCGTGATGTGCCAAGTCCTGCAGGTAGCAGCCACAGATACTACCATCTGGAAAGCGTAGAGAAGGTCATTGGGAAGGTCCTTCCTTAAATGGAGTCTTGGACATCACCAGTCTGGACCTGAGACTGTAGGAGAATCTAGGCTTCCAAATCAAGGCAGCAGAGTGACATGCCTGCAGGGACTGAGGACTGTGCCAGGTAGAAACAGGAGCCAAATGGAAAGCAAATGTCTGCTCCTGTTTGGTGTGTGATAATGAGGGCCTAGGAAACCTACATCTTCTGTTTAAAAAAACACACACATATACACAAAACCAGAAATTGCATTGTCATATGCAATCTCATGGTTTTAAAATGTGAGTGTCAAAAACAAGCAAACAAACCCACTGTGAAGGCAAAAACGACACAAAAGTAGCAAAAAAACATTTTTTGACTCAATTTGACCCATGACGTCTGCACAGTATGGTGTATATGTTCAATTATGACTCTGAGTCCCATAATACTTTATTGTATCAATCCAATAGAGCTGCCGACATCCCATCGAGGGCCACTGCATAGTATCAGGATCAACATATTAGGATTGCCTGATTTGTGTAAACGTAAAGTCTACAGCCTGATGGGTGGGGGTAGAAGAGCCAGCATTCACACTGGTCATATCCAGCAGGGTTTACCAAGTATAAGAGCCCTGAGCTTCCACAGCTTCATGACACTTGCTTCCACTGTCCTGGCACTTGAAGGTGCAGTCTCGGACTGGGAACTCTGGACCTCATCCAAGATCCCATCCTCAGCACTGTTCTAGGTGGCTTCTGAGTGAGAGAGCATCCAGAACTTCAAGCCACACCCACATGAGCCATCACAATACCATGTATACGGATTGGGGTGCTGTGGCCTCTTCTCTCCCAAAGGAATCTGTATGTGCCTATGTTGTGGTGTATCTTAAGAAAATGTTTGGTTTAGTCAGATTAGATAGTTTCATATTGGATAATCTTTTGTTATGTCCAATAATTTTATAATAAATTTGAATCATTTGGAAAGCCCACCACTAGTGGGTTTCCACTTATAATACCAAAGCCATGCAGCAAATGTAACATGATCCACCGATGGCCTTAGACTTCCAAACTTAAACAATGAGCCTTCCAAAAATGACCAAGAGGGTCACTCCAATGGACACTCAATGGACACTCCAATTCCCAGTTTCTTGCTTTTTTTCTTCTTTTTCTCTCTCTTTTATGAACACAGCTCTATTTTCTGGCTGCTCCAAGGTCAGAAGACCCAAAAGAGTCCAAAGTCATTAACCAAAGTCTTTCTTGTTCAGGGAAAGTGGTAGCCACATAAGAAGACCAAAAAGAAATGAAGTAGAAAGTCAGGGGTGGGGATGCTAGAATTAGGTCACTCATCTATATTTAATTCTGTTGGCTCTTTATGCAGCTTAACATTTACTTTCCATTTACCTCTCTTCGTTTTGCTGATAAGGAAGCAAAATTCAGACATTTTAAGTGCCTAGAAGGGAAGGATGTTCCAGTCACCATTTTTGATAAACTTCTTGGACACTCAGACACATACCTCAAACTTAGTCCAGTGGAAAAAGATCTGGGATTTTTGCCACCCAAGTTCCCAGTGTTAGGGGCCCCCAGCTCTCATCGTCTATCTTATTGGTTGTCCGGGTGCTTTGTTTTTCGCTTTGTCCTGCCTACAGCCAAGTTGGCACACTGTTACAGTTTCAGTTTGGGAAGTGAGGGAGCGCGTGAAAGTGAACTTATGGGAAAGAGCATGTTGGAAGGAATCCTCTGGAAACTTACCCCGATTCCTAAAGGGGAGCCACTCCTGTCCTCTCCTCTGTGGTCAGGGAACACCCAAGGATATCAGCCTAGGCAGATAGTGAGCTGTACAACCTGTGCTCCCAATATTCCATTTGAAAGGTGTTCTAGACTCTTTTTCTCAACCCAGGGCTGAACACCGTCTAAGAGATGTAGGGATGCATCAAACAAAGAAGTAAGGTAGGAGCCTTACAGCTCAGGAGACACTAAAATTATCTCCACAGCTTGGAGGATGAAAGGGAGCATCATTCATACTCTTGCAAGGACAAAAGGTGTCAACTGACACTGTTCAGTGTGGCCACCTTCTTATGAACCAAGGAGATAAGCAGTCCTAACTCTGTTTTGGTCTTCGGTTCCTTTGAGAATGGGATAAAATGTATGAAATTTCTCCTTGAACATACCTACCCATATGTATATAATTTTACATAAAAATTCAGGAGTTCCAGATGCCCCCTTTATCTCATCCATTGATCCCAAGCCGGGGAGCCTTTTATAGTAAAGATAATAATCATCATCTATAAAGCCACTTCTTCCCAAGCTTCCATTAACTAATATTCTCTGCCTTGACATCATTAGGTCAGTGCTAATTTCTTTATGCCTCTTTTCCAAGTTTTCTTCTATCATTACAAGACACTCAACATTCCCACACCACTCCTTATGTCCCAGACTGCAATCCTCATGCAGCTCAGGGGCAGCAGGAAAATGACCCCTGCTCACTCTGCCATTACCTAGCACTGTTGCCCAGCTTCATTTTTTCCAAAGTACTCAACACCACTTCATATCAGTTGTGTTTTACTTGCTTGACCCCGTTAGATATAAAGGTAGGGATTCCTGTCTGTTTGTGCACTGCTTTTTCATAAGTATGTAAAAATGGTGCTTGACATGTAACAGGCACTTCATAAATGTTTTTTGAATGAAAACCTGATGAATGGAAAACTAACAGTTATTGAGCTCCTACTATGTGCCAGGCATGCAAGTACTTTTACATACACTGTTTCATTTTATCTTTGCAACAGCCTAATGATGGAAGGACTATTATCACTTTCATTTTACAGACAAGGAGGCTGAGACTTACAGAGGTTATGGAAGGTTCCCAAAGACACAGAGCCAATGAATGGTGGAGCCAAGATTTAGACCCAACCATCTCACTCCAACATCTGTGCTCTTAAGTGCTGAAGTCTTACTGTAGTTTGAAGTCATTACATGAAATATTCTTAAGTCATGGGTTATTCTGTATCACAGATGGGACGTCTTGACTTCTGTTTTCTTTCTTTTCCCGGGCTGTTTTCTGTTTTCCTAACAGATTAAGAAATATGCCAGGTGTGGTGGCTCAAACCTGTAATCCCAGCATTTTGGGAGGCTGAGGTGGGCAGATCACAAGGTCAGGAGATCGAGACCATCCTGGCCAATATGGTGAAACCTCGTCTCTACTAAAAATACAAAAAATAGCTGGGTGTGGTGGCGTGCACCTGTAGTCCCAGCTACTTGGAAGGCTGAGGCAGGAGAATCGCTTGAATTTGGGAGGTGGAGGTTGAAGTGAGCTGAGATTGTACCACTGCACTCCAGCCTGGTGACAGAGCAAGATTCTGTCTCAAAAAAAAAAAGAAAGAAAGAAAGAAAGAAAGAAAGAAAGAAAGAAAGAAAGAAAGAAAGAAAGAAAGAAACCTTACCTGTTACCAGTTTCTCACAAATACACACACATACATACCCCATTTCTTTCCATAGCAAAATTGTAATGAGATTTGGAACACTGGACCTTGAAATATTTTATTAGAACAAGCATCTCCATGAAACTACACACCATTACTCACTTTCTACCACCCCCGCACAAACGATATCCATTTGATTGCAAGTCAGGTTGAAGAAACCCAGTGGTTGCAATTGAGCATTCACAGCATGTTTGGAATATAAGCCGAGGAGCCCAGCACACACTCAGAATGATGCTTTGTGCCTGCGAGCCTGCAACAGCACATTCATTTCTCATTCATGAGGAGAATGGGACACTTCTAGAATGGGTCTGGGGCAGGTGACTGGGGTTGGACCGAAAGGCAAGCAAGTTGTCAACTTGAAAGGACAGACTCACCTTCTAAAATAGAGTTCTCACTGCCTCTAAGAGGCTGCTGGTGGGGTAGAGATGTGAGTGCCTAAATCGCCAAGCAGAAGAAAAAAATCGTGCATGCAAAATCTGCATTAACCTCCACATTCTCATAAATACCAACCATGTATGTGCCAAGTAGTCATCCCTTGCTTATTTGTATTAGTGCAATTACTGAAGGTTCAAATTGAAATGAGCCCTTTCTCTTTTCCCCGAAGTCCTGGGGGGGCTTGAAAGGGCCACATTAAGAAATTAAAAGTTTCTGATAAAATTCACTCATTTGATATTCATAGACATGCCAAGAATTGAGAAATAAAAGAGGAGAAGAGAAAAGGAAAGAAAACCAGAGCTCTCATTCTCCTGGGGCTGTACTTAAAGTACAGCAGTTATGCTTTCTAAGGAGCATAATGTTAGGACATTAGTGCTGAATCATAGCGAGAGCTGTCATGCTGCTGAGCCATCCAAAAGGACCGGAGATGCAGAAGTAGATGCCCCAAAGCATCTTAGCTGCATCAAGTCTGATGACAGCATTTTTTTAGTAGGACCTCAGAAGTTGTGTGCCTCTCACTGGTCCTAGAATCTGGGATGCTCGCTTAAATACAGATTCCTGGGTCTCCTCCTGTGTTTAAGAAATTAGAATAACTGAGAGCGGGGCCCAGGAATGTGCATTTTAACAATCTCCCCAGCAGATTCTGATGCTCACCTTCATTTGTTCCCTGGTCTAGTGAGCACTGCTCTAGATCTCTAGGCCTACAATTGAGATTAAAGGGTTCAGCTTGTTACTCTATATTCTTTTAACTTTGGTGATTTTTCTCATTGTGCTAGTTTAAAACCATCTACTTAGGAGTTAGTAGAGATTTTATTAAGAGCTTGGGATTCACAAATTTGAAAAAAAAAGGTAAAAATCTGCACTTAGTATTTACAACAACCTTGGACAAGTTACTTAGTTCTTTAAGCCTCAGGCAAGTCGTGTTAGATGTGGAGTGATACTTACCTCTTGGTGTTGTTGAAGGAATTAAATGTGATAAAGCCTGTAAGGTGTTTAGTCCAGTGATTGGCATGAAATAAAATAATGATGAGGTGGCAGTGGTGGTGACACAGAGGCCCAGAGCTGGGGTGAGGGGGGCTGACAGATTCATGAGGAATCCTGGTCTTCAGAATCTGAGAACTTGGCAAAATAAGATAAGAAAAGGGATGAGTAAGTTCATGTGAGGATGTTTGTCAGGGACGAAGAAAGCACCCTAGCTCTAGCAGCTCTACAAAATATATCCTTAGAACAAATCCAGCCTGCTCTCTGTTTGTAAATAAAGTTTTGTTAGCACACAGCCACACCTATTTGATTATACATGGTCTATGGCTACTTTTAAGCTGCAATGGCCGGGTTGAGTTGCAAGAGAGATCGTCTGGCCTAAAGAGCCTAAAATATTTATTAGTTGGTCCTTTAAAAAAAAAAAAAGTCTGTCAATCCCTACCCTTAGTAAACTGCCAAGAGGGGCTTTTATTTTACACAGGAAGAGGGGCCCAAGAGAAGAAACTGAATCATGAGGAAAACAAAGGTGCCAGCTATGCCGTCTTGTGCTGCCCAGCAACACTCCACATACACACACTCACACACAAAATACACCCCTCCATCACAACCCCCACGTGCCTGGGAGACTTCAAGGATTTGTCCAGTGTTCTCCTTCTGAGGGTTTCTCAGGACACCCATCTTCTAGCCTGGCCAAGGGGAAGGGGCATGAGGGTGAAAGCCACTATACTTAAACCCAAGCCTGGCCCTGCCACTAGCCAGCTCTGCAACCCTGGGCAAGTCATTTTATCTTTCTGAGCTTCAAGGTCCTCATTTGTAAAATGAGGAGTTTGGAGTTGTTTGAGCCATTTACTAATGCTACACATAGCCTAAGTTCAGGCCTCCACTGCAGGGGTTATCTGTCTCAGTGTGTCCATCAGAAATCAAGGAGTAGAGAGGTAAGAAGTTGATTTGGTTACTGGATATCTCTTGGTCCCTTTCCACATCAAGTTTCAGGCTTACACACTGGGAGTGGCATCCTTAATCTCTACCCAGTTTTGGACCTAGTGGCCAATAAATGAATGCCAATTTATATTATAAACTGAATTATGTCCCCTACCAGCACCCCCGCAAAATTCCTATCTTGAAGCCCTAACCTCTAATGTGATGGTATTTGGAGATACGGCTTTTAGGGAAGTAAGGTTAAATGAGGTTATAAGGTGTCCTAATCTGATGGAATTAGTGTCCTTACAAGAACAGGATACACTAGAGAACCCTCTCTCTGTGAGAGCCATGTTAGAACAAAGCAAGAAGGTGGCCATCTACAACTCAGGAAGAGGGGCCAGAGCAGAAACTGAACATGCTGGCACCTTGGTCTCAGACTTTCAGCCTCCAGAACTGTGAGAAAACAAATTTCTGTTGTTTAAGCCACCCAACCTCTGGTATTCTGTTATGGCAACCTGAGAAGATTAATACAATTAGATTCCAGGTGCGGTAACTTTGTAAGAAATAACATTTGCCCAATCCTTTGCTCAAAGGCCTTCTTTTGCAGATGAGGATTAGAAAGAAGTAGTGGTAGACACTGAATATCATTATGGCCACCTGAATCTTTCCATCTCATATAATCTTTCTTTCATTTGAAGGTTTATTTTTTTAAATGAGAAACAGGAGAAAAAAATGGACCTTGAAATCAAGAGGAATGCATTCTGATCCCAGCTCAATGGTATTGTGCAAATCAAGTCTTGAGAGTTTGGGGGTTGATCAGATCTGTGGTCAAAAACCTGATTCACCTTTAGACGTGTTACCTTGGTCAAGTTACTCAACCTTTCTGATGGACAGTTGCTTTATCTACAAAATAAGAATAATATCAGTAATTTACCAGGTCATGGTGAGGATTAGATGCAGTAGAGCATTGTAAAGAATGTAGCTAATAATGCCATGCAATCTAATAAATGTAGCATGTGAGAAGGCAATTGTGCTAGTTATCTTTTGCTTTGTAACAAATTACCCTAAAACATAGTGACTTAAAACATAACTTAGTGACTTAAAACAAAAACTTATTATTTTATAGTTTCTTTGGGCCAAGAATCTATGCATGGCTTAGCTTACTGCCTCTGGTTCTAAGGTTTCTTACAAGGCTACAACTAATGTATTGGTCAGGGCAGCAATCTCACTCGAAGTCTTGACTGGGGGAGGATCTATTTACTCACATGGTTGTTGGCAGGATTTGGTTTCTTGCTGTATTGAGGGCCTCATTGTCCTGTTGGCTCTCTCATATTCCTAGCCATGTTGCTTTCTCCATAGGGCAGTTCAAAACATGACAGCAAGCTTCCCAGAAAACTAATAAAAGAGAAAGAGTGTCCAAGACAGAAGCTATAATTTTTTTGTAACTGAACCTTGAAAGTGATATCCTATGACCTTATACCACATTCTATTCATTAGAAATGAGTCACTAGGTCTGGCACATACTCAAGGGGATTGGCATTACCAAGGGTGTTACCAACGGCATGAAGACCAGGAGGTGGGGATCCCTGAAGGCCATCTTAGAGGCTGCTGACCACAGTGGGGTAAAGTGTGAAGAAGAGTAAAAACATACTCTGGAATAAGACTATACCCAATTCTCCTTATGAATGGAATTTCTCTACATGCTAAAATTTATTTGTAACTTTAAAATCAATACTCATGGCACATTTGTGGTCACTTGCAGGTATTCTTAGAGCAGCAAAAAATTTGAGTCACTCAACACAAGCATTCCTAGCTGAGGTGGGACAACAAAGTGACACTCTGCTTTTTCATTTCAGCTCTCAGCCTGAGAACAAGTGTCTCTTTTGTGGTCTATTTAGTGCCCCATTTTTTCTCATTTTTATGCTTTATGATGGTGATTTTGCTGTTTAAAATGGTCCCAAAGCATAGTGCTAAAATGATCCTAAGTAGAAGGCTGCTGTGTGCCTTACAGACAAAATATATGCATAAGAGGAGCATCATTTGGGGATGAGTCACAGTGCTGTTGCTATAAGTTCAGTGTTAATGAATCAAAAGTATATATTGAATAAGATCTCTTTAAACAAAACATAATTAAAACAAGGTTATATATTGATCAGAGGCTCAAAGGAATCTAACCCTGTGTTTCCTGTAGGAGCAACTGTTTAGTATTTGTTAATTCAGTGCTCACAGCCACTTTATAGAACATAACTGCCACAAATAATGAGAACTGACTGTGTTTGGGTAAAATCAACTCCACCACTTGCCCAGCTGTGCCATCCTGGGAAAGCTTCTTAACCTCTCTGTGTTTTATCTTTATTAAGAAAAAAACAGGGATACCATAGGACCTACAGCCAAGGGCTTTGGGGAGGATAAACTGTGATGTTCCTGGTACAGCAACTGGCACACAGCAAATGCTTAATAAATAGGAGATATTATTATAATTATTATTGTCTGAGTTCAGTTTCTTCATGATCATAGCAAATTTTCTGGAAATGTACTTTCTTCTATTCTGGGACAGTATCTGGTGCAGAGTAGGCACTTATGAAAGACATATTAAATGAAATAAGAATTCTCTGATCATATTAGGTGGAAGATCTAAAGCTGGAAGAAAGCAAGTTCCTCTGTTTCTGGTCTCTGGGTTTGATATTACCATTGTGGCTGGCAGGGGTGGGAGGGTGTGAAACATTATAAAAACTCTCTCATTAGAACCCACATCAAGACACTAAATCCATAGCATTGACAGACTGTTGACTCACCTCCCCCTGGAACCCAGAGAATGCCCAGCAGATGGAAATGTACCCAAGACGAAGAAGCCGTGGTATTTTCCCCATGTCACCAGGCGTGAAGCCAGAAGTGGATTTGGCAGTAGTATACAATGGGATTAATCATCTGTAAATAAGTCACCTACGTTGCCTTGGAGATGATTTCTTCATCTCTAAATGCCAAGTCATCACCATAAGAACTGAGGGGTGACATCCGTACGGCCTCTGGGCTTGGTATCTGACCTTGCTTTTGCAAGTTGCTCTTCAAGCTCTCTTTCCTCAAAATGGAAAGCATTTGGGAGCTGTCCACTACAGACTATCGCAGGGAGAGTGTGTAGGTGGATTTCAGGGGCTACAACCATTGGTCCTCTCTTAGGAAGCCAGAAGTTATGCAAGAGGGTTATTGGGGGCACAGCTAAAGGAGGGTGTGCATTGTATCCTGTTTCTTCATGGCATCCTGATGAAGCTGTGTGACTCAGAACCAGTTAATTTCTCTGAGATTTAGTTGTCCTCATTTGTGAAATAGCATGTATTTTGCAAAGCCTATGGAAACTGACCCAGATGAAGGAGAAACTTAAGCATATTCTTGGTGGAGTCGTATTGCCACCTACCCCTTCTTCTCAGGGTTTAGTAATAGCTACTAACAATAGCTAACTTTAATTGAGCACTTATAACGTCCCAGACATTATCTCATCTACTCTCCCCTTAACACTATTGTTATTTCCATTGAACAGATGAAGGAACTGAGACACAGAGATGTGAAGTAATGTTTCCAAAGTCACATAGCTAACAAGTGGGGGAGCGGGAATTTAGCCCCAGCTCATCTGATTCCAGAGTCTGTGCTAACATCTAGCAGCTTCCCTTGAAGATATCTGTATTTTAACAAGGGCATCTTGGAGACAACAAGATACATGCTGGAATTTCAGGTGGAACATTCGGCTAGTGAGAAAGACATCTGCAGAAAACAGGCCCTGCAGCACGCCTTACCCATGATTATCTTCCTCTACTTGAGAGCTGACCACAGTGCAATCAAACTAGAACTCAGGGTTGAGAGCTGACCGCCTAAAGTGGGATTGGAAAATTAAACTCACTCATTATTTCTTCCTTCTCAAATAAAGGACTATGATTAATTTGGTATATTGAGCTGTGATTAACTCTGAGACTTTAGTGTCTCAGAGTTTAGGGGGCTGAAGTGCAGAGGGCAGAAGCCCCCCAAATTCCACAGACCCTCTCCCACTCCCCAGCTTTATTTTTCAGCATCTGCTGGGCCTTGTCACTACTCTTCCCAACAATTTCTAAGCTAGCTATAAAAAATTCCCATTTTACAGACAAGAAAGTGAAGGCAGAGCAGTTACGTGACCTAACAAGATAGAAAACAAGTAATAGATATAACTGGAATTCATTTCCAAGGCTGCCTGGCTTCAACATCAGACCTCCCTTTCCCGACATGGTCACCCCAGAAGGCTTCCCTGATGCTGCAAACCTATGCCTTGTGCCAAAAGGCTTCATGAGTCTAGCTGCTACTAGGTGGCAGCTGAAACTGTGGAGTGTGGAGTGTGGCTGTGGTGTGTGGAGTGTGGCTGTGGAGTGTGGCAGGTGATGGGTGTGCCACAAAAAACAAAATCCTCTCTGGAGACAGACAGAAGATGTGGCCTAGAACACCAGCTCACATGTATTAGGGGCTTAATGTGACTCGGATTGTAAGTTACCTTTTATCACAACAAGGAGAGATGGAACTCGAAAGATTCTTGTGCCAGAATTCCTACCTTGGATGTCAACCACAGTTTTGAAGAATGTTTCTTATTCACCTCAAAAAGGTCAACTTATAGGCCAGCACCACAAAAATCCCTTCAAACATGGAATATCTTTCAAGCATTAATACCTTGAGCTGGAAGCAATAGAGTTTTTTTTGTTTTGTTTTAAGACATAGGACAGATTCTGACACCCAACCCTAGAGCAATTTGATGCCTATTGAACCAAAAATGGCTGCGGCAGCACACACTGGTGCAAGTATAAATTGAAATAACATTCTGGAGGACAATTTAGCAATATGGATCAAAGAGATTAAAAATGTGTGTAGTCTTTTATCCAGCCATTCTGCTTTTAGGATTGTAGTCTAATGAAACAATGAGATATATGCACAAATGAATTCATCACAGCATTATTTTTATTTTATTTTATTTTTCCATAAGTTATTTGGGTACAGGTGGTATTTGGTTACATGAGTAAGTTCTTTAGTGGTGATTTGTGAGATTTTGGTGCACCCATCACCCGAGCAGTATACACGGCACTATATTTGTAGTCTTTTATCCCTTGTTCCCCTCTCACCCTTTCCCCCAAGTCCCCAAAGTCCATTGTATCATTCTTATGCCTTTGGATCCTCGTAGCTTAGCTCTCACGTATCAGTGAGAACATATGATGTTTGCTTTGCCATTCCTGAGTTACTTAACTTAGAATAATAGTTTCCAATGTCATCCAGGTCACTGCAAATGCTGTCAATTCATTCCTTTTTATGGCTGCATAGTATTCCATTTTGTGTGTGTGTGTGTGTGTATATATATATGTATATGTATGCATATATATATGTTTATATATGTGTGTATATACATATATGTTTATATATGTGTGTGTGTATATGTGTGTGTGTGTGTGTGTATATATATATATATATATATATATACACACACACAGTTTCTTTATCCATTCTTTGACCGGTGGGCATTTGGGTTGCTTCCATGATTTTGCTATGGTGAATTGTGCCACTATAAACATGCCTGTGCAAGTGTCTTTTTCAAATAATGACTTCTTTTCCTCTGGGCAGATACCCAGTAGTGGGATTGCTGGATCAAATGGTAGTTGTACTTTCAGTTCTTTAAGGAATCTCCACAGTGTTTTCCATACGGGCTGTACTAGTTAACATTCCCACCAGCAGTGTAGAAGTGTTCCCTGTTCACTGCCTCCACTCCAACATCTAATTTTTTTTTATTTTTTTATTATGGTCATTCTTGCAGGAGTAAGGTGGTATTGCATTGTGGTTTTGATTTGCATTTATTTCCCTGATCATTAGTGATTTTGAGCTTTTTTTTCATATGTTTGTTGGCCATTTGTATATCTTCTTTCGAGAATTGTCTATTCATGTGCTTAGCCCGTTTTTTGATGGGATTGTTTATTTTTTCTTACTGATTTGTCTGAGTTCGCTGTAGATTCTGGGTATTAGTTCTTTGCCAGATGTATAGATTGTGAAGATTTCTCCCGCTCTGTGGGTTATCTGTTTACTCTGCTGACTGTTCCTTTTGCTGTATTGCAGCATTATTTAAAAAAGAAAAATAATAGAAAAAATCTACATGTTCATTAATAGGGGATTTATTGTATTACCCATTGTGATTAAACTAGACAGGCGCTAAAAGCTCCTGACTTTCCCTCTCAATCTTGCTTCTCCTCCATGGCTCCCCATCTGGTTGATGACACCCTCATCCATGCAGGTGCACCAGGCAGAAACGTGGGTGTTCCTGAACACCTCTCTATCCTTACTTCCCCTCCCCAATCAGCCACCAAGTCCTGTCTGATACAAATGCTAAAGAGATCTCAAATCTGTCTCTTTTTTCCTGTGCCCACTTGGCACAAATGGAGTCCAAACCATCAACCACTGTCTCCTGGATACTCTTAGATGCTCAATATCCACCCAGAGTCCCCAGTTCTAATCTCTACATGCTTCCATAGCTAGAGTTCTTTTAAAGAAAAATCTGATGATGTCTTCCTTGCTTTCCTCTCAAAGCCTTTCCATTGTACTTGTGATAAAAGAATTCCACCATACGCCCAGCCACAAAACCCCATAGCAGGGGTCAGCAAAGTTTTCTGGAAAGGGCCAGAGAGTAAATATTTTAAGCTTTGTGGACCCTGCAGTCTCTGTAACAACTATTCATCACTGCCAGCATGGTGTGAAAACAACCACAGACATATAAATGAGTGGGTGTGGCTCTGTTCCAATAAAATTTTATTTACAAAAACAGGTGGGGTGCTGGATTTGGCCTCTGGGCTATTGTTTGTCAACACTTGTCTTGTAGGATCTGGCTCCTATTATTCTTTCTAATTTCCACAAAGCCATTTCACCCCCATCTAGTCACTGTCTCCTCATCAGGACCTCAGGCAAGCTGTTCGCTCCACCAGCAATTTTCCTTTCTATTCCTAGCGTGCCCCTACTCTACCCCTCTAGGACCAACACATTCACCCCTGGCCAGCAGTTTCTGACTAGTCTAGTCTTAGCTTCAAAGTTTTTCTTTTAGGTGCACTCCCTACATCCAGGCTTCCCAATTCTTCCCGAAGACTTAGTACTTGTTCTTTGCAGAGCTTGTGAAATTTGAGATAAAATAATTCTTAATGCGGTTGTGTGTTTATATGTCACTTCTGCTAGACCCAAAGTTCTACGAGAAAAGGAATTATGCCAGTTATTGATCACGACTATATTCTTAGTGCCTGGTATGGTGCCTGACACATACAAAATACATTAAATATTTGTGGAAATGTTGACTGAATAAATGATCACAAAACTAGAAAGAAAAGGGCCTGTATAGATACAATGAAATATTAGAAGATACATGTATAAGTGATTTTTATTTTTTTCTTATACTTTCTTCCATTTCTCAAATGTTTCACAAAAAGCATATATTGTTAGTCTACTCAGAAAAATAATTAATGAATGGAGAGAAAGAGAGAGAGAGAGAGAGAGAGAGAGACAGCCCTGCTTCTGTGTTCAAACATCCAGTGAAACAAGCCCATTTTTGGCGCACCCTATGTGTTGAACCATCACTTCTCTCTGCTTGTCCAGAGCTGCCTAATAAGCCCCTCTACTTCCCTTCGTATTGCCTTTACCTGGTCATTTTTCATTTTCTATAGGTCACTTCCTCAGATCCCGGAGCATCTGTGTATCTGGGTACTGATGTGAGTTGAGCCACTGCTTCCATTCCTGTGGCAGATGGGCACTAGTGTACATACACCCACACAGCCTAATTGGCCATCTAGGGCTTTCCAATGCCAAGTTTAGGAAGGGGTTAAGAGATTAACTGCTGCCGTGTGAAATGACAAGCACCCGTAGTTTCGCAATGCAGAAGCTGTCCATGCAGATGGGAAGTGGGACAGCTAACTTATTAATTTCACTCACCAGTAGCTCAGCTTCCAACATCTGGTCATTTCCATGCTAGGCTGGTCTCCAAGTGGTACACGGGGGCAGCAGGCCACATGGCGACCATGTTCCAATGTACTCATCCGATAATTCCCTCCGCATTCAAGAGGAAGCCAATGAAGATGAGACTAATTATTATCTCCAAATAGAGATAGCATTTTGGTCATCTTCCAAAAAAATCTATGTGGGTAGAATAAGGGGGAAGTCAATAATTGACAAAAATATGTAGGTTATGTAATGGATTATGGGCCTACAAAGAAGTAAAAGATCTATCACTGACTTTGATTTTTTAAAGTTCCAGATTAGATGGATATTCAACATAATCATATGGAAAGATAAGCAACAACACAAGGTAAGATAAATAGCCGTAATTGTCAAACAAGTGATAGTGACAGTAAGTGACATGGCAGTCACACTCCTTCCAGTTCTGCGAAAGTCAAGGCCATTACTGCACATTCTTAAATTTCATGGCATATCGGAGTGTCATTGGCTATAAGTAACAGAAAAACCCAACTTAAGTAAGAAAGCAAGTATCATGTCATATTTCAGAAGTCCAGAAGTAGGGCAAGGGTTGGTAACTTAGCAACTCACAAAGTTATCCTGAATCCTGCTTTTTCCATCTCTTCACTTGGCCATCCATGATTGTTTCAACCTCGTACTTGGAATTAAAATAGCTGCAGCAATTATAGGCATGACATTCCTTTCTTATGGTTTTCTGTTTGGAATGAGGAAACTCTTTTTGGAAATCCTTCAGCAGATTCCCCTAATGTTTCATTGGCTGGAGTTGGATCATTCACCCCATGAGCCAATCTCTGGCAAAGGGACCAAGACGACCCTTGGACCAATTAGACTCACCAGTGGAGCTAGGTGTAGGGTCAGCTTCTCCTGAAGCATGTGGTTACATGGGAGATGGCTTTTGCTAGGAAGGAAAGAAAATGAATTCTAAGCAAGCAACCAGTACTGTCTACCACTCATGGATAATTTCAAGATTAGAAACATTTTACACCTGCAGAATCTGGTATTGCAATGACTTTTCCAGCTTCATCTCTCACTGTATAAGTACCCATCACACACCCTAGACCAAGCAGACTGTAATTCTCTCAGTTCTTCGAGAGCAATGTGCTTTCTCAAACCACTCTGGAATGAATTATTTCTGTTTCTCAACTTTAGGCTAATCATACATTGCTGTTTGCCCAGAATCGTCCTGGTTTACGCTGGTTATCTTTGCATTATTACTAATAGTGACCCTTTTTCATAAGCTTTCCAATGTGGATAAGAACATGAAAAATATTTAGGAAAGGGAAGGGAAGTGTTTGGGATTGGTTGTGGATAGTCAAGGAGAGAAAGGAGTTTAGAATGACTCTCAGGCATCTGACTTCGGAGGTTGGGTAGGTAGAAATAGAAATCATCAAAACAGGAATCAAGGAGGGGAGATTGTTTTGGAGGATACGTTAATGAGTTAAATTTTGGACTTAGGACATAGCTGGGTACAGATGACCAGGTAAACGTTAACTATGTAAGTTCAGAATTCAAGAGAGAAAGACATCATCTGGTGATAGAAATGTGTGAAATAGTATCACCCTGTAATCCCAGCACTTTGGGAGGCCAAGGTGGGTGGATCACATGAGGTCAGGAGTTTGAGACCAGCCTGTCCAACATGTGAAACACTGTCTCTACTAAAAATACAAAAATTAGCTGGGTGTGGTGGCCTGCGCCTGTGGTCCCCTGTACTTGGGAGGCTGAGGCATGAGAATCACTTGAACCTGGGTGGCGGAGGTTGCAGCGAGCCGAGATTGCGTCACTACTCTGGGCAACAGAGCAAGACTCTGTCTCAAAAAAAGAAAAAAGCAATATGTAAAATAGCATCTAGATACCTGAAGAAATAGTATCTAGATAACCGAAGTCATGAATATGAAAGAGATGACCCAGAAGAGATGTGGAATTAGAATGTGCCCACGGTAAGACTCCTGGTAAGGCCAACATTTAGAAGTTGTGCAAATGGAGTGGAAGCAGCAATGGAGACTGCGGAAAACTGACCAGAGAGAAAACTGGGGAATCAGGAGAGTAGAGGCATGGAAGCCCAGGAAAATGAGAATTTCAAGAGGAAAGGAATGGTTGGTGAAGTCGCTAGTGTTACAGAGAGCTCAGATAAGGTAAAGATAAAAAAGAGTTTATTGACATCAGGAATTTATTGGCCACCTTTCCTGGAGCATTCAGAGAACAGCATAGAATTATATCATTTTAGTATGAAAGACGACATCATTAATGACCTAGTTTTTTATGAGAATATGCTCTTTTCATAAGGTTAGTTAAGATTTAGTGGCAGAGCCTGGACTGAAACTGCTAACACTTGACTCATCATTCATGGAATTGGCCTATCACGCAGTGTTGTCCCTTTCTGTGTGCTGAAACTGTAGAGACTGGTGAAAGTGGGAAGCATGCAGGATCAACACAAATCAGTGTCCAACAATCTGGACTAACAATGTGACTTCCTCTTCTCCCCATCTCCACTACTGCTGCCTTGACTGCAACCACGATCACAACACTCCTGGACTGCTGCAGTCGCCTCCTAACTGATCTCCCTACTACCTCCAGTCCACATTCCTCACATCAGCAAATGCATCATAGTACTTCTCTGCTTAAAATGCTTCAAGGATGTATATTCTTAAAGTATAATAAAATAAATAAATAAATAAATAAATATAATGGTGCTAATATTAACCCAGTGGCATTGTTGTGAAGATTAAATAAAATAAAAATTTAAGAAAAAAAATGCTTCAAGGAAGCACCAAGGCAGTTCAAAGTGAGAAAGGAGCTGGCTTAGAAACAACTGGATAAACATCTGAAAAAAACAACAACTAACCACTATAATGGCCAAAAATATAATTCAAAATGAATCATAAATCCAAACATAAAAGCTAAAAGTGTGCTGTTTCTATTTTAAAACCTTAAGAAAGTCACTCACAACCTTGGGAAAGGCAAAACAAAAAGCACTAATGATTAAAGAAAAAAATCAAATGGACTTCATCAAAATTAAAAGCTTAAAGCTCATCAGAAAACACAGTTAAGAAAATGGAAGAGGCTGGGCATGGTGGTTCACGCCTGTAATCCTAGCACTTTGGGAGGCCGAGGCTGGAGAATCATGAGGTGAGGAGGTCAAGACCAGCCTGGTCAACATAGTGAAACCCCATCTCTACTAAAAATACAAGAATTAGCCAGGCATAGTGGCGCAGGCCTGTAATCCCAGCTACTAGAGAGGCTGAGGCAGGAGAATCACTTGAACCTGGGAGGCAGGGATTGCAGTGAGCCAAGATTACACCACTGCTCTCTAGCCTGAGCAACAGAGGAAAACTCTGTCTCAGAAAAAAAAAAAAGAAGAAAAAGTCTTAGAGTGGGGGAAAATGTTTATATATATATATCAAATATATATTATATATAAAATATATAATATATCAAATATATATTGTATATATAATATATATTATATATATAATATATATTATATATATAATATATATTATATATATTATATATATAATATATATTTTATATATATATTTATATTCCAGAATATATAAAATCATTTTACAAATCAATAATTAAAAGAGCGAAACCTCAATTAAAGAAACTTTACAAAACACGTCACTAAAGAAGACATATGTAAGGACAGAAAGCAAATGAAAAGGTGCTCTAAGTCATTAATTATCAAGGAAAGGCAAATTAACATTTCAATGAGATATTATCCCATACCCATTAGGATGGCTAAAATCAAAAAGGACAGACAATCCAAATGTTGACAGGGGCTTTGGAAATCACTGGAACTCTAATACATTGCTGTTTGGAGGATAAAATGGCACAACTACTTTGGAATACTGTGGGAAGTTTCTTATAAATATGCACCTATCAAAAAAAAAAACAAAATTAGAAGACTTATACCATATAATTTCAAGACTTACTATTTTAATTAAACAGTGTGATAATGGTGTAAGGATAGACATACACAAAAATGAGACAGAATAGAGGATCCAGAAGTAGAATCACTACATATGGTAAATTGATTTTTGATAAAGGTGTGAAAGACATTTAATGAGGAGCAGGATAGTCTTTTCAATAAATGGTTCATGAACAAGTGAATATACCTTTACAAAAATGAACCTCACACCAGATACAAAAATTAACTCAAAGTGGATCATAAACCTAATCATAAAACTAACATTATAAGACTTCTAGAAGAAAACCTTGTGACCTTAGGTTAGGGAAGGATTTCTTAGACAGGACACAGGCATTAACCATAAAAGGAAAAAAAAATGATAAATTAGACTTCAGCAAATAAAAATAAATTGCTTTATAAAATATACCGTTACAAAACTGAAAATACATGCTACAAACTGGGAGAAAATATTGGCCAAACATATCTCTGGTAGAGAGATATGTTTGTATACAAAATATAGAAAGAATTTTCAAAACTCATTAACAAGAATGTAATGTAATTTTTTAATGTAAAAAGATTTAGGCAGATGTTTCCCCAGTCTATGAGAATGACAAAAAAGCATACGAAAAGCTCTTCAATATCATCAGTCATTAGGACAATGCAAAATAAAGCCAAGTGAGAAAAATGGCAAAGTAAGCATCTTTGAAAATTCCTCTGTAAAAGCAATGAGAAAACTTGCAATAATGGTCAGGATTAACTCTTTCAGAATTCTAGGAATTAACCAAAGTCTTGTGTGAATCTGGGAAGCAGTTATTCAAGAAAAACAGGTGAACCTTATGAAGAACAATGAGCTTTGTGGCATTGTAAGTTGACCTACTCCCATCCCCATTCTCCAGCTTCACTTTAGCCTTGAAAACTAACAGCCCCACATCACAGTGAAAACCAGCAACCTGGCAGCCACTGGAAGGGGCAGAATAGGTAGGGTTAGAGCTCCTTTAAAATCCCACTCCCAAAGAATTGTCATTTGACCTGTCTGGTGGTTCCCTGGAAGACTTCAATAGCAAGGCTGTATTTATTTGACCTGACTCAGAGCGCAGCCAGTGCCTCCCTGGGGGCATTTGTCAGAGATAGTTACTGGCAGCTGCTTATCATCATGGCTGTCTGAGGTACTGGATAAAGCTTGGGCAAACAATTGATTAACCAAAGAGCCTAAAGGGAAAATCTGAGGAATGAGATGTCCATAGGGGCTCTGAAAAGCTCTGACATATTCCTGAATATCTAAGAAGCCATGTGCATGGGACAGTGACAGGAAAGGCCTGAAAAGGCCCTAAGCTCTCACTTCTGGCTAACCATGAGGCTCCATGAAAGAGGAAATTGAGGGCTGAGGTGGAGCTGTCAACTCTCTTGCTAAGTGTTCAGAGAATGCTCCTGTATTCACACATAGCTGCTTTGCAAAAACTGGGTGACTTATTTGTTCTAGGCACTTAAGACAATATTTGCACAGTCATTAGCTGTCCAGTAAGCTAATTAAGCTGTGACTTCAGTGGCCACCCTCAACAAAGAATGCAGATTTGATAGAATTAGGTCAGTAAAGTTCATTAAACAAACAATAACTACAACAGAAAGCAGCAACAACAACAAAAAACCCTAGAAAGGGGAGAGAAACTGACTTCCAGAGTTGCAGCATTATGTTATTTAAAATAACAGTTTTCAAAAAAATTATGAAATATGTAAAGAAATAAGAAAATATGACCCATATACAGGGAAAAAAAGCAATCAATAGAAACTCTCTGAAAAAGCACAGACATTAGACTTACTAGACAAATAATTTAAATCAGTTATTTTAAATGTCTTTAAAGAACTAAAATATGCCATGTCCAAAAAACTAAAGGAAATTATGAGACTAATAGCTCACCAAATAGAGACTATCGCTAAGGAGATAGAAATTATGTAAAAGAACCAAATACAAGTTCTGGAGTAGAAAAGCATAATAGCTGAAGCGAAAATCCACCAGAGGGGCTCTACCACATATGTAAACTGGCTAAAGAAAGAATTTGCAAATATTAATTAGCATCTTGATAGGTCAATTGAAATGACTCAGTCTGAAGAATAAAAAGGGAAGAGAATGGAGGAAAATCAACAGAACATCAGAGACCCGTGAAATAACACCAAGCATACCAAGAGATGCCAAATGGGAGTGGGGACGAGGCAGGTAAGGGGTAGAAAGAGTATTTGGAGAAATAATCGCCAAATTTTCCATTTGATGAAAAAAAAAAAACCAACAACGACATTAACCTACATATCCAAGAAGCTCAACAAACTCCAAGTAAGATAAAGCCAAAGAGACTGACACCTAGAGAAACCATAATCAAATTGTCAAAAGCCAAATCAAATAACATTCTGCTACACACTAACTAGAATGGTCAAATTTTATTTTATTTTATTTTATTTTATTTTATTTTATATTTTTAGTAGAGATGGGGTCTCAGTATGTTGCTCAGGCTAGTCTCAAACTCCTAGGCTCAAGCAATCCTCCCTCCTTGGCCTCCCAGAAACTGCTGTGATTACAGGCATGAGCCACTGTGCCCGGCCTAGAATTGTCAAAATTTAAGAAGGTTGTGAGGCCCCTGGAACTCTCTGGCATTGCTAGTAGAAATGTAAAATGAACAGCTACATTGGAATATATTTTTCACTTTCATATAAGTTAACATATACTTAGCACATAACTAAGCAATTTCACTCTTAAAAATCATATTTAAGTATTTATAGCAACTTTTTTCATAACAGCCCCAAACTGAAAACATCCTAAATGTGTATCAACTGACGAATGAATGGATGAACAAATGGTATCATATCCATACAATGGAATACTACTCAGCAATTTAAAGGAGTGAACTAGTAATACATGTATCAATATGGATAAATATCAAAAGCATTATAAGTAAAAGAAGTGAGACATAAAAGACAGTATAACATATGATTTCATTAATATATGAAAGTCTAGGAAATGTAAAACTGTGATGACAGAGAGCAAATCGATGACTGCCAAGGCCAATGAGTAGGGGAAGGACATTGATTGCAAAGAGGCATGAGAAAATTTGGGGAATGATGTAAAAGTTCCATATTATGATCATGGTGATGGTTACACACTGCATGTATTTGTCAAAACTCATCAAATAATTTACTTAAAATAGCGTGAATTTTATTGTATGCAAATTATACCACAATAAAGCTAATTAATTCAAAACATAAAAGAAAATAATAATATACCTATTCTGTCATCCAGCAATTCCACTCCTATTTACCTAGGAGAAGTCCTCAAAAAGACTTACATAGAAATGTTTCTAGCAGATTTATTTACAATGGCCAAAACCTGGGGGCTGGGGGAAGCCCTTCAACAGAATGGATAAGCCAATTATGAACATTTATACAATAGAATGTTACTTAGCAATACAAAGGAATGAACAACTTGGATGAATCTCAAAAACACTATGCTGAGGGAAAGCGAGACAAAAAACAATACATAGTGTATGATTTTATTTATATGAAGTTAAGAATAGGCAAAACATATATATGGTGATGGAAATCAGAAGAGTGATTGCCTATTGGGGGTGGTAATTGATTGGAAAAAGGCGTAAGGGAACTTCCTGGGTTGATGGGAATGGGAATATTCTATATTGTGACTAGGGAATTTGTTGTAGGGCATATGGACTTATCACTCCTGGTAGAATGGCACACTCAAGCTCTGTACATTTCAGCATATGTAAATTTCATAAACTTCAAGTGATCCTCATTACACTTAGAATAAAATCCAGACTCTGGAGACTTTCAGGGTTCCAGCCTGCCTTTCCAATTTACTCCGTTCCACACTATCTTTCCCTGACCATCCTCCAGGCACCTCAAGCTCACCCCAGTAATCACAGCCTTTGCATGTGTTGTCTTCTTGTCCCGGGTGCTGTCCCCTGCTTCTTCACATGGCTGGGCCATCCTCATACTTCAGGTCTAAGACTAATGCCAGCTTGTCTGAGAGGCTTTTCTTGACTGTACCTGAAGTAGCCCTACTTGGTTGTCTTCGCCCTTAGTTTGTTTCTCTCATAGCATTTATTAATAATCCTTGCTATTTTTTGGTCAATCTACTTACTTTTGCCAGCCCACAGAAGGTAAGTTTCCACCTCCACAAATAGTATAGTTTAGTATTTTGTTGTTGTTGTTGTTGGAGGGGTGAAGAGGATGGAAGTTTAAAATTTGTTTTAATTAAAAAGTGACACCCATCACTTTTTTCTCTAAACCTGTCTCAAACACTTTTCATCCCTGTTGGTCCTGACTTTCCAAATTAAACTAAAAGTTTCCAAAGGTAGGTGTTAGATTTATTTATTTCTAAATGGGACTCCCTAGACACTTACATGGTTTGCTTTGATTTGCTACAAAAGCCTTACCTGCCCCCAAATTGTTGAGCTCACCTGTTACTATGTCAGAATATCAGAATCTTCAACCTTAAGGGTCCCTTTCGGAGTCAAGACAAAACGTCATTAGAAGACCCTGTGGAAATACAAATATACTCTTGGGGGTGGACTAAAATGTTGTCATGTAGGTATAATGATTGATATCATGTGAAGTTTATGTCCCCCTAAAAATTCATAGGTTGAAATTCTAGCTCCCAAGGTGATAGTATTAGAAGGTGGGGCATTTTGCAAGGTTCCACCCTCATGAATGGGATTGTTTCCCTATAAAAGAGGCCCAAAGAGGCTTGTTTGCTCCTTCCACCGTGTGAGGACACAGTGAGAAGGCACCATCTATGAATCAGAAAGCAGGCCCTCACCAGACACTGAATCTGCCAGCATCTTGATCTTGGACTTCCCAGGCCCCAGAACTGTAAGAAAGACATGTCTGTTGCTTATAAGCTACCCAGTCCATACTATTTTATTACAGCAGCCCAAACAGACTATGATGATTATTATTAACTCTCTTTTACTCTCAAACATGTCCAATTTTGGATACTAAATTATAGATCACCCTATCCATCAGGAAATCTCATTGACAGTGGCACAGAGGAGAAGTGAGCCTTGGTGAGGGCCAGGGGACAGCTGCGCTTGGAGGGGAGACAGGCATATAAACCTAATAGGAGGTATCAGGTGTGCAACAGGAAGGCACAGGAATGGGAAATGGTGGACAACAAAAGGACTCCAGAAAGGGAAGAGGAGATGTTCTGGAACAGGAATCATCAAGACAAACTTTGCTACTTCACAATTTCGTCAGGTGCCAGTTCAGCCTGCAACACGCACAACCCATTTACCTTTCCTCGCGGCAAAGGTGATTAACTAGCACCAGACTTGTCCAGGAGAAAGTTAATGCGTTTTAATAATTTACATTCTACCCACAATCCTTGTTTATTCTAGCAAAGGAGTTAGGGGCATCTATTTCAACACTTTAATTCTTTGAGTCATTTTCCAGTAGTAGCTGAAACTGTGCACAGGGTAAGCCCTGAGGGATGGGCTGAAGGGAAAATCCTCCATGGAGCTGGGTGAGCAATCATTCTCAGGACAAAATGTTGGCTAGAGAATCCCAGCTTCTTGGTCCCTCAGGGAAAGTTAGTGCAATTCTCATTAATGCTTACCTCAAAGTTCCTTGATATGACAACTCACAGTGAGTATCTCATAAGCAGAGCTGGTCTACAGGGAAAAACTCCTTTTCAGATTTATCTTTCTCCAAGTCTGGAAAAGATTCCGTTTTTTTCTGTCATCTGCTGCCATGGCTGTTGGCTGATGTAAAACTCAGGGCTCATCACCAGGTAAAACGTTCACACGTTGTTTCCAATCAAGGTCTGCCACAGAAAGGTTGAATTTGCCTTTTTCACCCATTCCCTGCCACAAGCCCAAAGAGCAAAGGCAATGTCACCACGAGCTGTTTGACACCATGCTCATCATATATCATGCCAAGGGGAGAAAAGAGTCATGGTCTCTGTGAACTGTAAAAACTTACTCCAGAAATGCGGTCAATTGGCAGATTTTTGGATTGCCTCACTTTTTCTCCCCAGATGGGCTTTTCTTCAGAATTGTTTTCCAAGTGGCAGCTTGTGTTTATTCTACTGGGCTTTTGGAGAACTTAGGAAAAGGAAAAATCAACAAAGTGTAGTTATGCACATGGAAAACCATATGCTTCATAAAACTGCATATGTGCTGTGTTTAAGATGTAAAGGAAGATATGCAAAAAGCCACCTGCCAACTTCCCAATCCACCTCTATTAAAAAACTCAGAAAGCCCATGTTCATAGTCAAAACCTACAGTGATGCCTTAAATTTCACAGACTGTTAAACCTGAAAGCTGAAAGTGCTATTCAAGGTTGCAAATACCAGTTCCCACAGGGCTGCAGGCAGGTAACAGAAATGAGTGAAGTGGGCCAGAAGGGATGGTCGGTGTAGAACTGGGAGTGAGGACCTTGCCTTTAGACAATTGTTGCCAAACGAAAACACAAAGAAAGCTAGAAATCCACATTATTTTATGAATTTTCCTCAATTTTTCAATGTTATTGAATTATTCAGATTTAGTCTAAAACATTCTGTAAACAATATACTCCACTAAGATTTGATCCAAGGGCTTCCAGTGTGAGACTTCTATTCTAGAACAATTTCACTGTTAATTTTTTTTTTTTTTAGACAGCATCTCACTCTGTCACCCAGGCTGGAGTACAGTGGCACAATCATGGCTCACTGCAACCTTGACCTCCCCAGGTGCATGCGATTCTCCTATTTCAGCCTCCTGAGTAGCTGGGACTACAGGTGTGTGCCACCAGGCCTGGTTAATTTTTGTATTCTTTTGGTAGAGACAGGGCCTTGGCATGTTGCCCAGGCTGGTCTCAAACTCCTGCGCTCAAGTGATCCACCCACTTCAACCTCCCAAAGTGCTAGGATTACAGGCATGAGCCACCATGCCCAGCCTCATTCTTAATTAATAATATAGAAGCTTGAGTAAACAAAGACACTTTCTCAAAGTCACACTGATTGTAAATACCAAAGGTGTCACCAGGGCTCAGCTCTTCTAACTTTTAGCCTGCTATTTTCCTCCTAACTCTGGTTTTGCACAACCTGCTTTAACTTGCAAGGTTTTATATACAGGTATTCAGATGGTCAATTTCATTGTGCTTTTGTCCCGACTGTTTTTCGTTTACCCTTCAAGATCCATTCTGCACCCTTCTTGATCTGTGTTTCAGGAGGCTGGCCTGTGTAGACTAGGTCAAAGAACTTCTTTGCTCTCTGGCTTTTAGCTGAGTCTGGCCAATGGGAGGTCTCAACAGGAGTTCGGAGGGAAGACAGGTGGAGAGTGAAAATGGTGTGCTTATTCTCCTTGCTTCTTTCCTATTTCCTTCCATTAAGGGCTTCTCCGTGGGGCTTATTTCTCAGAGTTTCAGTAATGGCACCCTCTCCTTGCCCCTTCAGACTTGAGGATAGTAATGGAGCAAAAGTTTACGATGTGGGTCTCCACACGCTGCTCTGTCTGCCTGAGTGGGAGCTGCAAGTTAGTCCTGCCTTCTGTCGGCCGTTTCCCTCCCAGAGTTGGTAGTAGTGGCTCCCTGTGGTTAGGTCCAGGGCGCTATATTGTTCCTTGCTGGTTTCCCCAAATTCTGTCCACACGTTTGTAAACGGTCTCTTCATTAAAACCTCTTTGGTTACCCAGTGGAAGTAACATGACCACCACATCCTTGGCCTAATGAGAGTCTCCCTTAGTATTGAGAATCTTGTCTCCTGAGAAATCCCTCCATGCTGGGCAAACCAACTCATGCATGAGTCCTATTTATATATTTCTTTTGAATTTTCTGCTTCTTGTATCATACTACTTCTTCTATCTTTAGTAATTTTAAATGCTCTTATTTTATAGTCTCATAAAGATATTTCTATTATTTCGAATCTTTAAGGTGCTAATTATCCTTTTGAAGCGTTTAGTATCTTTCTTATGATGGTAAATTTCTGGGTGTGAGTACTTCATGCCCTGATTTGTAAAAATGTCCCAACAATGCAGTTTCACAATTTCCCCTATTATATCCTAGGGGTTTCATAGACTTAGGCAATCTATGCTAACTTATCACTGGTATACATTTAGATACCATGCCCATATGTGGCCCAGACCTGGGGTTTTGATTTTTTGGACACAGCTTCTTTTTCTTTTTTTTTTTTTTTAACTGGGGTTCTAGATGGGTTGCAAGCTTACTTGCTTCTTTCCTGGACTCAGATGTGGAGTTTTTGTAGTCACCATCCCACGGACAATGCAACTTTTCAAGGCTCATGGCTTTATGCTGAAGCTTAGTTCTATTTTCCCTACCTAGCAAGGGCTTGAGGCCACATTTCCTGTACCCCAGTGGGTGTTAAATCCCCAACCTTCAGCTCTTAGGGCTTATATCTGGGTCAGAAAATTTTGCTGAAATACCAACTCTCCATTACTGCCCTGGCTTTGATTTCTCTCTTCAATTCTTGTACCTGGGGATTTTTTTTCTTTTATGCCGGAATATTTTTAAAAATTCTATTTCTATTTTTTATTCGTCCTTTATACAAGTTTGCTCTGCCATATTATCAGAACCAAAGATCACTTTGAAACACTGAAGTTCATGTCCAGCATAAAGTTGAGGTAAACTATGTGTTCCTGCTTCTGTCTTGCATAGTCACTAACAAAATTCAGCTGACAAATTAAGGCCAAAATAAAGCGAGTCTGAGGGGCCCAGACTTGGATACCTAACGGAGTGTGAGTCACTTCGGATATTAATCTAGCCTCATTTACAGTGATTGGCACCAGGAGGCAAGGTGGAAATGAAATATTCATTGCCCATTCAATATTACCTAATTTGTATGTCTAAGTGTTGACAAAAGAGAAGCCTTTGCTGTCTACTTTATGAGTAATTGTAAATTAATATGCAACCCTGCACCCATTCCAGGGAGAAGAGAATCACTTGGATTTGCCAACTGTTCAACAGCACGGCCTGGTTTTATCTGCAGATGTCACCCATCCCACCTCCCACTGCTGGAAACCAGTGGGAACAGAGAGACTTCCTAAGAGAAGTGCCTTTGGATAATGTCATAGAATCTTGAATCTAAGAATCTTAAATAATCCAGATTAAAAGCAACATTAAATATTATGTTTCAACTTAATAAATGAGGAAGATGAGGCACAACTTGTATTTCAGGTACAGATATTTCCTCAAATTCTTCGAAGCACTTTTGCAGCACTGCCAAACATTGTCATTTTGCTCCTGCAATTATTTTCTTGTTATGAGGCTTGCTGCTATTTTTTTTTTCACTTGAAAAGTTGTATGGAACAGATCTTTGGATGTTCAATACCTACACAGATATAGTAGGCAGGACTGGAGTGCTATATCCATCAGCATGACTTACAGCCCAAACACGGCTGCTTTTTCTTCGTTTGCTTAATACATTGGGCCCTGAGTTCTTCATGTGCTTAATACATTGGGCCCTGAGGTTTCCTAGGGCTCTGTTAGAAAGGAAATGCTCAGGGCTTTGACACATTGCAAATGTCAACTTGAAGTTCCAGACACTTCTCCAAGCACGTAGGCTGTCAGCATAAAAACCAGGGCCCCATAGCACAAAGCAGGTATCTCTACCATTCCCCAGCCTTGGGCCCTCTCTAGGGAGATTCAACTCAAGTTCAAGGCTGGGAGTGGGAGGCCATCTCTGAATCTAATTTCTTTATTTAATAAAAGAGGAGAGGCCAGTGGAAGAGGATCTCAGAGGAATAAAGCCATGTGGGGGTTAACCACAAGGGAAAAGCATTAATGTAATTGGAAAAGAAGAAAATGGTCATAATAAAACTAGCAAGTATCATCTATGCCCTTCTCATTCATGATCTTATTTCATCATTACCCCAGAAAAAGATGTGAGTTAAGTACCAATATTAATCCCATTTTACAGATGAAAAAGCAAAGGCACAAGCAGCTCAGCAGGAGGTCACATAGCTGGTAAGTGGCAGAACCAGAGTTTCATTCAGACATTCCTACTCTAGAGACTTCAGTCTTAACCACTATGCCTGCTATGTCATAGATTCCAAGGAGCACCATAATTCAAATGTAATGCTTATATGTTTCTTTTGCATTTTCTTAAGTCTGCTCCCTTCTCTTATAGGCGTAGGCTTTATTAATAACAATAGTTTCTAAATTTCCCTATATAAAAAAGCAGCACGGTAAATATTTTACATGAATACATTTTCTTATTTATTCTCACAACCCTATGAGGCATTATTAACCACTGAAAAAGCTGAGACTGAAGGTTATTAGCCCAAGGTCATACAAGTAGTAAATGGCAGAGACTAGATATAAACCCAAACCTTCTAATTTCAAAGTCTGAACTCTCATTACTAGGACAGAGAATATCAAACTTTATACCCTGGGAATCTTTTAGGAAAGCAAATTCCAGGCCTCTATTCACAGATTCTGAATAGTAGGTCTGGGCAAAGCCCTGGAATCTAAATTCTTAAGAAAGAAAAAAAAAAAAACCTCCCTGGATGACCCTGATGCCAATTGCTTGAGGATTCTGCTTTACCAAACCCTCCCCACCACATTATCACTGTGACTACAATGGGTCAAGCATTAACTGATCAGTTGTATTTTAGCTGTATTTATGCTATTGCTCACTGAATTTGCTCACTATATTGCAGGTGTCTCTTTCTCCTCTCCCTGCATATCACCCTGAGTATCAAGGCGACTGTGTTAGTTGGGACATTTCTCATTGCAAGTGACAAAACCCAATTAAAATCAACTTAAGTAAAAGAGGGAATTTACTGGCTTATTGGACTGAAACAGCCAGGGGCAAATCTAACTTCAGGCATCATGTTCAAGGAATTCATCTCTCTCTATGTCTCAGTTTTGTTTCCCTTTATGCCTTCATTTTCAGGCCCAGGATCCCCTCAAGAGTTGATGGCCACCTGCAGCTTCAAGCTTATATCCATGTAGTTTAGTGACTCTAAAGAAAAGAGAGAATCTCATTCTCAATTGTTCTGGCAAAAATCCTTATAGGCTGATTTTCATTAGGCTGTCTTAAGTTCTCATTCCTGAAGCAAACACTGTGGCTACAGGGTGTAGAATATTCTGGTTGGCTGAACATTAGTCAAGTGCCCACTTGACTAATGGGTGAGAAGTTCAGCCTGACCATCACCACATGGATTGAGAATGGCAGAGAGGTGGTTCTCCAAAGGGGAGAGCTGAAAGGAATAGAAGGAAAGGATAACAAGCAGGGAAAACTACCGAAGTCCAGCACACTGGAGCAACATGTCTAATTCCTGGAGCAGAGACGGCCATGCTACTATTTATTCTCCTCCCAGATGATGACCCAGCAAGGTATTCCCATACCCTAACTGGATTAGGCTGGCCTGGGGACCCTGAGACTCTGCACTAGCAAAACAAAACTTGGCTTTTTACAAACATTGTAGAACACAACATAGAATTTTAGGGTTGAAAAGGATCTTATCGATCTCCAGTCCAGCCATTTAATTTTGACATTTTAAAAAATCAACAGAATTAACCATTTTGAGTCAGAAAATTCAATAAATCATTCACTGAGCACATAAGCAAAGAGCGAACGTGTTCATTTGTGGAAGTATCACTAGAAGGTTTTGGAGTCTCAGGTTCTGGTTGCAGATGAAGGAGGCAAGTCCCTTCAGCAATTTGTTACCTATCTTCCTCCATCTGGAGACTTATAAGACTTTTCTCAGTGATATACTGTTAGAGTCAGGAGTAGAACCCAAGTCCCCAAGTCTAGGACTCTTTCAACTCTGCAGTACCTTGTGGGAGGTATCTCCTTTTCTTACCTTGGTTGTATTTTCTTCCCTCTTCACTAAAATGTATGCTTTCCACCCATCAGAAGTTTGCATCACTCCTTCAGCCAGCCTTTAGTGACTGCCCTCCGAACACCTAATTGTAGTGGGGAAGTAGTAATAGGTGAGATATGGTTGGTGCCCTCAAATTTACAACATGGGTCTCAAGCTTCTTTAAAACTACCACTTTCCTGCCAGCTCACCCCTTTCTGCATTTTTCCCTAGATTCTCAACAGTTCAGAGCCCTCTGCAGCCTCTCTCTTTGCTCCAAATCTCCTCCTCTTCAGGGAGGTTGTGTGGACACAGACTGACTGCTCACTCTCCCTCTCCACGGGCTTTGAATAACCTCTCTTGGAGCTCATTCTGCACCATGGACACCATCCGTTAAAATTTAATGGCAAGTTAGTAAAAAAATGACGCACTTTATTGGCAATTCAAATCAGGTTATTGGGCACCATCTGCCTTTCTTCAAATTAATGGGAAGAAGAAATGGATCCTTTGGGCTTTGTTTATTTTTAGATTATCACAAAAGAACCCAGAAGGCTGCCTCTAGATCATGTTAATCCCCACTGTAAATGAAGCCAAAATATCGGGGAGAGAGAGGGGGTGGTAATAAGTGACCATAAACAGGTCTCCATTCACATGCAGAGATTATGGGAAAAGCAGAGAAAAGTGTTCCTGTCTTCATCTTGTCATTCCCCTTTCTGGACCAACTGGGGAAAAAAGCCAACAGAATTATAACCCCAAGGAGGTAGCCGATTGAGACTGCCGGAGTAATGTAAGTGTGGCCAGAACATCCTCTCTTCTGCAGCCCCTATCAAATTCAGGCCAAGCTGGTGGTTATGTTTCACCTTTGACTTCAGTTCTGGAGGCAGATGGAACTCCAGAGACCTGGAAAATACTAGACAGATCAAGTTTGAACTTGACCGAGAAATTCCCTCCACACGGTGCCCCTCTCTCAGGCTGACTTTCTAAAGCTCTTCCCCTCACAGGCACTGGCCCTAGGAGGCTCCAGTTAAAAAGCAAACAGGTTACCCAGGAGATGAACAAGTAACTCATTATCAACTGCTATCCCATCAGCACAGGTTCCCGAGCAGATGGCTGCACTGCACTCTGAGGGAAGAGCACTGGGCTGAGAAGGGCGGATAGGCTACGGGACTGAACATGAGCCTCCTGGGAGCAAATACACAGGAAATTGGGAAGGTTCGAATGGGAGAGAGAGATGAAGACATGGCACCTAGGTACTAGGGGGCTTGGAGGCAAGGATGGAGTATTGCCCAGAAAAGAGGAAAAGAAAGTGATGGAGAGCTGGAGAAGTCACAGAAAAGGGCAAGGTGATTTCAAATACAATGTTTGCTACCCTCCAGTATTTTTTCTAAAGTATGTTGTCCCAGATTGGAAGGAACACCAGAGCATTTGATTTTTCCATCCTTGATACAGTCATAGGTATTTCTGGGGCGGGAGACGGGGGTCAGGGGGAATGGAGGAGGCTGTTTATTTTAGTAATCTTCACATTAATGTATTAGTAAATTTAAATGACCTTATTACTCTAATTTGTTTTGTTTGTATGTTATAAAGTACAAGAACAACTTTTGACAATTTCCAGCAGCAATTATTTCATTTGGGGGTATTTTTTGCAATAGACTTTAATGCATAATTGTCAAGCTCCTATCAATGTCCTGTCAGCATCTCATAATTATAAAAGTATTTCATCATTAAATGCACTTGGGAAATGCTGAAATTCACACCGTCATTCCTTCTGTTTCAAGTGGTCTTGTTTGCACACACCCAGTAATGGAGAATGCTATGCCATCAGCAGCGGCAGCTCATTTTGCTGTTGGAAAATTCCACTGGATAGAGTGTTCTCCTTATGTCAAATCCAGGTGGTTCTCAAACTTCAGTGCACATAAGAATCAGTGTAGAGTTTGTGAAACTTGCCTTGCTGGGTCCTACCCTCCGAGTTTCTGACTCAGTAGATGTAGGGTGGGGTCTAGAATTTGCACAGGTGACTTAATCCCATCCATCTCCCTGTAATTTCCACTCCCTCTTCCGTGTAATTCCCAGAATGACCCAGCAAGTCTAATTCCCTTTCCAGTGTGCAGAACTTCAAACACTTAAGCCCAGCTCCCCATTGCAATATAAGATCACAAGGGTAGGGATAGGGCCAGTAATGGTTTCCTTGCCTTCTTCCCAGTGGCTTCAATGGTGTTGACAACAGTGTGCACGCAATGAAAATCTGTTGAGTGACTGGCACAGAGTCACTGCTATATAATTGTTGCTTGTTATTATTACTTCTGAGGAATAGAAACCTCACAAGACAGAGCTTCCTTCCAAAGGGCTCCAAGATAAGCTGCAAATGCACTCTTACCCTGTCTTCTATGTTTCTAAACCTCAATAGGGCCCAGATTCAGACAAAGAGTGTACTTTTGCTTTGGGTAAGGGATTTCCAGATTTTTTCTTGTGCAGACCTGGCAGGGCTGATGTTACTTTATATCTCTTTAGAGAACGGGCTTACAAAAAGAGTGACATGGTGGATATTTTCATCCAAGAATTCTCTTACTGAGTGGAAGGAAATAATGGAATAATGAATCTCAGCAATCAGATGGGAAATGGAAGAGTAAAACCAGTCTCCCACAGAGAAGGTTCTCCAGACGTCCTGGTAGTAATTTACCCTCGTATTAAAACCCCGTAACTGGAAAAGAGCACAAAAGTGGGCATGACAAGGGCCTAGTGCAAGAACAGTAGGTTCTTACTCCTGGTTTTTCCAAGGGAATGGATGTTTCTCGGGTCTATTTCATTGTTATTACCATTCCCACCTTGGGCATGGTGTCCCTCCAGCGATGAAGCTGTTTTGCACCTGTAGCTGGCCTCCTTGCCTCCCCAAACCCCTGCAGAGCCAAACAGCTGCAGTTTAAGGGAGAAGAAATAAAAAGCCTTTGAAATGAATCATCCTAAAGGCAACTCATTTTTTGTTTGAGGGCATAAGTGGGGTATTTGAGAGCTGACTGGAAAACTTCCTTTTCAGAGCCCTTCCTGGCCTCAGGAACAAGTTTTTCCAAAGCCATCCCAAGCAACTGTCTCAGCAAAGAGACAAAACCAGAAGACACTATTTCTATAATTACAACTAATTACAATCTTATGATTCCATTTAATCTCCACATAAGGAGTTCACCAACTGAAGAACAGCACGGATCCTCTGTGCCTGAGCCAATTAGATATTTTGGTTCAATCCAGAATGGCTACCCAGCCTTTGCCAGGATTAATTTGTGTTTAGAATTTTATTTTTATAGCCTCCAAGGCATCCCAGATTTTAAAGGGACACTGGAAACCAACCATTTTTGCATGTCTGCTCCAGCAAGATCTGCATATTTCAAAAATCAATAAGAAGTTAATACTGAAGCCCATTTTACTTTTCTCCCCAATAACAAGATTTTTTTTAACATTGAAGTGTTTAGATTTCCCTGAGAAAAATAAAAATGATTTCTTAATACCTTGGAATCTTAATCCAGATAGTCTAGGAGAAAAGAGATTACAAGTGACATCTCAATTTCAGGCACCTCATTAGTCAGGGACTTGATTTCCGATGATTGCTCTGCTAATTGACTCGGAGCTGACTGCTCCTCTCTGGGGAAAGAACTCCATGAATCCTGCTTCCAGACCTCCAGGGGTTTGCAGACTCTTGCCTTTCACCATCTGAGGGTCCCTGGGCCTCGAGAGAAATCACAGAGGCAGTGGAGTCTCTGTCATTTACCTACTCTGAGATCCGAGGCAGGTTATTTATCCTCTCTGACCCTCCTCTTCCTTGGAGTATAGAATGAAGAAAATGCTGCCCACCTGAAAATTTGCTGTAAGGATGAGAGCATGTGTTATTCTAGGGGCCGGGCACAGAGTCAGTGCCCAAACAAAATCATTTATTTGTTGCTTCAACCAGAAGTTAAGCACAGGAGTGGACATGCAATATCCAGGCCCTGTTTTCCTGTCCATTATAATCTGATGGGGAAAACAGATATGAATCAAATAATCCCCCAAATTATTTACAAACAGAGGTAAGTACAATAAAGGGAAGGAATGCAATTTTGTGAGAATTTCAGCAGAGCAACTGCTAGCTTGGTGGAGATGGGAGAAAGACTGAGGTCAGGGAAGTGAGGAGGAAAGATGGAGGAAGCAACATTTGAACTCAGCTCTGAGAGATAAGAGGGTGGGGAGGAATCCACATTGTAGACACTGGGAAGGGCAGGATCAGGGAAAGAGGCCATTGGAGAGAGCAAGGGGCAGCATGGCAGAAATGGGGCTGGATTAATCACCAGCAATTTTCCATAAGTTATTGGCAAGCTTTATCCCACGTAGGCATACAGCGAAGTCTTTGATTAAATGACAAAATTTTCCAAGTATATCTTAAGAAAAAATTTTTAATCTTGCTATGAAATAAGACTTGACAGAAATACTTCCTGATCAGGTTACTGATTTCTCTGAAAAGATGCTTAATTTATGTGAAAGGAGAAAAAAAGGAAAAAATATATAATTATATCTAGCTATATAATTATATGTAGTAGATAGCTAGAAAATGAATAAATGAATGCATTATAATTTGTAATAAGGAGAAGTAGACTTGGAGTTGACAAATGATCTGAGATAGAGGCTCAACCCTGATCACTACTAGCTATATTATCTTAAGCAAATGTGTTATCATTTACTCAGAGTTTTCTCTGTGACAGGCACTGTGCTAAGTGCTTACCCAACATGTACCACTGAATTGTTGCAGCCAGCCAGTGAACTACCCAAAGTCCTCCTTATCATCATCATTATTATCATCTCCACCTTACGGAAGAGACAGAGGCTTCAAAAAATTAAGTGACATGCCCACTTTTACATGTGTAATGTACATAACAAACTTGGCATCTGAATCCCAGCCACTGCCTCCAGAATCTGCATTCTAAAAATCACAGCATCATTTGCTCTGTGCAGCCAGAAAGTGGTTCTGAAGATCAAACAGTCACAGAAGACCTTTGTAAAACCCTCAAGGCCTCACCGGCAGAGGCCACCAGAATAAACAGCTCTGCCTTCTTGCCGTGAGACCAGACCCTTTCAGGTTCACTATGACTTAATTCCAACTATCCAATCACGGTCTTCAGAAGGCATTTCCTTAGTAGGCCCCTTCACCTGCCTAGAGACCTGTGCATCCACTGTAATTACTGCCAAAGTACCATATGTATGTGCACATGGCATTTTTTCTTGAGGTTGATTACCCAAAATGTTTATGAGCTTCTGGGAAGAGGAATCTTCTCTCAAAATTCTGATTCAGTAGAGTTGACTCAAAACAATAAGGGACCGGGAAGTTCAGGAAAGATTTTTAATTCAGTCTGGTCTCAAACAGGAATCACTTGCTCACTAAATGTGTTAGGTGGGCCCATGATGTGTCAGTCCAGAGGTCCAGCCACAGCTGGAATCCTTTAAGAATTATTTCAGGTTTACTCAAAACAAAACAAAATGAAAAACAACTTCCTTACTCCTTCTTTGTACATTTAGGAATTAAATAACTTGCAGGAAAAAAGTCTAAAACACATTAAACTCTGAACAATCTGTATCCCTCAAGTTCTGTACAGCCTTCGCCAATGTATATTGAAAATGCTTTCGCAGAATTGCAATTAGTATGTACCTTCCCCTTCACACTGGTTTTCACAAATGGTATTTCACATAAACATTCTTGTGCATCGGCATGGCCCAGGTTCTTGTTATTTTAATAACCTGATAGTATTCCATTCTGTTAACATTTCTTGAATGCATTTAAGTTAAAAAAAGAAACTCAATTTTTGATCTTTGACACTTTGAATTTTGCTTTAACATTTAAAAAACTGATATGAAAAATGCTAACAATGCATGACTTAAGGGTCAGAGGATAGGCTTTGGAATCCAGCAGACATGTACTTGAATCCCATATCTACCTCTTACAAGTTATTTGACCTTGGGCAAATCACTCAAGCTGTCTGAGCCCTAGTTTCCTCATTGTAAAACAGGGATAATAGCAGTATCTTCCTCTTCAAATTGTTGCAAGATTAAGCATATTATTGTGCTGAAAGTGCTTTGCAGAGTGCTTGGTACCTGCTAAAAGCTTGGTAAATGATAGTTCTTGGCATAATAGACAGGAAACAGAGAGTTGGATCCACCTAAGGCATTTTCTTTAAAAGGGGTGAAAACGTTATTTTTCCAAGGTTATAAAGAAAGGAAATCAGGAGAAATAAAGAAGTATCTGAATTGACCACATGTTGGTGTCAATTTACTTGCCAATTCCAAATTTGGGTGTCTGAAATGAACATTTTCAGTCCTAAAATGAGGATTGCATCCTGGGGCTCATGAACATGAATAAATACATTCAGAGAGTAAACACACTCTACATGTCTCTGGCATGATTCCTCTGTTCAGCCTCAACACTGCCCACCTTTCTGCAAAGCAGGTCCTTCCACGCCAAGTCAGCCCTCCACCACCACCACCATCAAGGAGAATTTTCTGACACTTTCCCCAACCAATTGTCTGAACATGTAAGCTAGACAGAACCATGGTAATTCTCTCTTGTCCAGCTCATTTGCTTTATAGATCAGAAAATGGGAGGCTTAGGCAGGTGAAATGAATTTCCAAGTTTGCATATCTACTTAAGGGCAGAACTGGTATGTACAGAACCTGGTCACTTCTAATCATCAACCCACAGATTTTCTAATCGGTCATTTGTGTTTCACCTTGATGATATTTTATTGATCCATGAATCTTCTAGACTCCTATTTACTTGATCTTTTTTTTTTTACTAAAAATAAATGTAAAAGGAAATATTATATAACTAAACATTAATAGATAAAAAACAGTATTACTAATTAAATGAAATAAAAGATAGTCATAAAATAAACAGCAGACCTATAATTAAATTCTAGTTGAAATGCAACAATCTATCAAAGGATCAGAGATGGAAGCAAATGCTCTCATCCACAACAAAAGAAATTAGCAAGGAGGGTTCAAGAGGGGCTGAACAAGGATAGACAACCGGCAGTCTAAGATTCCATCAAACAAAAAGTCCATCAAAGTTTTCTTTAAGAGGATAGAAAAGGAATGAAAAAGGAATAACTGCATTGGCTTGGTAGGACAGGTGTGAATTTGGGAAGTACTAGCCTGTGACATCCTGTCTGTCCTACACCATCTCTTACCTGTCACCCACCAGGGAATAGTTCCTGAAACTTTGTGTTTTGAGGTTGATTCTACGATCCCACAAAACTCTTTATTTCTTTGCTTCCTTCTACACTCTGAAAGCTCTGTTTAAACCATCAACCTTCATAAGTAAAGTTGTTCACAGTTTCATTTGCAGATAATCTTAGCTGTGGTTTAGCTTTGTGCATAGGCATTATCTTATTTAATCTCAACAACATCTTTTTAAGTGGAAACCACTGCAAACTCCATGTGAGGACTGACACACGGAGAAATTATTGAACTTGTCTATGTCTTCAGCTGGTAGCTTGGAGTTGCCTTATTCCATACTCTATGCTCTTAATCACTGTGGTACACTGCTTTCCAGTCTAACTTCAGTTGATTTATTAATAATTTGCTTCAAAAATATTTACTGAATATTTCATATGATCCCATCAATGGACTCAGCACATAGGAACGAGCAAAGATTGATATAACTTAGTCCTTGTCCTTGACTTTTACATGTCATTAATATGTTCAACAAATACTTATTGGCCTACTACCAAGTGGTAATCTTGATGAAGAACCAAGAGATATGCATCTGAAAAAAATCCACAAATAAACAATATAATAAAATACCAAAATGTACAGAGCAATTGGTAAGAGTTATGAGCAGGTCAAGAAAGAGATGGAGTGTTGTGGTCTAGCATTACTGGGGAGGGCTTCCTGGAAGACACGACCCTCGAAAGGAGGGAGGACATTGCAGGCAAAAGTACAAAGCAAGCAAAGTGACAGAGGAGACACCCAGCACTGAGTGGCAGAGACTCCTCTTCTTAATACCTGATCAATTGGCAACAACAAAACAAACAAAACACCCACCCAAAGGGCAGCAGGGTCTCACATTTCTTAGCTATAATTTTCAGAGATCAATGATAATAAACTCTGTGAGGCAAAAGTTCCTTCATTCTTAAGAGTGGCATTGGGTAGAAGGGGAGCTTTCACCAAAGATGCTTTAGGTTTCAATTGTGTGCCTGAGAAAGCCCTGCAATTGGCATGGCCTAGAATATCAACACAGGGGCAGGAAGCTTTCAGTTAGCCTCAGTGCAGCAGAGGGTGAGGAAGAAAAAACACACTTACTAGGATTGTTGGCCTCGGAAGCTCTGAAGTACACCAGCGAGGTCGGAGCTTAGAAAATAAGTCCAGCTTCTCACAGTTAAGTACCAAGTGCTGTGAATGACTCGGAGCTGGCTCATTATGGACCTATTTCAGCTAATCCTCCACAGGCAACAATCCTCCTCTTTTCTGGGACTGTGGAAACCTGGGGAAAAAACCATTCCTTTTCTAGTCAGGTTTGAGGGGGAAGAGCCATCCTTCTTTAATAAATCTCTGAGCTCACAGGATTCTTCTTACTGTAGCTAGTGCTAGAAAGTGTAGAGTTTGCAGGTCTCTGAAATGTTCAACACCCATTCTGCCCCTTCCTGATTACACAACAACCATAATAACATGTCTATTAGCCTATCCATCTTCTCTATTAGATGTTAAGTTTCTAGAATGTTACCCATACAATCACTTACCTGTGCATTAATCCAATCAATAACTGAGTGGCTCAACGTACTCACCTCTATTTTAGCACCTGTACACTTTATTGTACTTATTTCTATTGGAATCTGGCCCTTACCTACGTCTCCAGCCTCATCTCCCACTACCCGGCACTTAACACTGTAAGGTCCAGCCGCATTGATTCTTCTTCCTAGACAGTGAGCTGGGCCTCCTCTCTCCCACCATAAGGCATTCACATGTGCTGACTCTTCTGCATGAGCATGGAACAAATATTCTTTTCCACCTTCCTCCATCATCTGATAAGCTTCTACTCACCCTTCAATCTCGTCTCACCCCGCCCTCCCAAGCCCAACTCCCAGGCTAGGCCAACTTTTTAAATCCTAGGCAACTGAAAATGTGTAGTCTGTAAGTACAATGAGGCAAGGGATCTTGTCTGATTTTGCTTCCCAGCAACTAGCATGGCGCCTGGCCTGAAGTAAGCACTCAGTATGTGTTCGTGGTTTGAATAAATGAATAAATGAACAAATGTGGTCCTTTCCTTCAGGGTTCTGTCAGATCCTTCAGGGCCATGATAGCGTCTCATATTCTTAGTGCCTTGTGCCATGCCTGGCATATGAGCACTTAGTAAATGTTTGTTGAATGTGAAACTTCCATGTGCAAGTCTCCACTTTAAAGTACTGTGAAGGACCACAAATAAAAAGTTACACGAACAACAAAAAGCCAAGCACATAAACATATGGTCCCAACCCTCAGAGAGTTTTCAGCAAAATACAGGAAAGAGGACAAGTACATGAGAATCATAATGGTGAAAATAAAAAAGGGCAGAGAAGGAGTACAGACAAAGGGGCTAAAGAAGTTCAGAGAAAGGGAGATCACACCTGAGAAAGGGTATGGACAGGTTTTAGGGAGGAAGCCCTGAGCCCAGAAGCTATTCTAGTCTTTATATGGAAGCCATGTGTCCAGTGCTCTGTTGGGAAGGACTGTTCCTGGGTCAAATATAAGTAGGGGAGGTGCCCACCTACCACCACTCCACTTTTGAAGCCTTTCTCTATTTCACGAAGGCTCAATGCAAGACAGACAATTTAAAAGCCGGCAGGGGCCAAGAAACTAAGATAACCAAAAGGTGCAGGTTTACTGTGGCCAATTCCAAAGCACATTTCCTGCCTGACAAGCAGAGGCAGCTGTTACTCAAATACTGTCAGTTGTTGTCCTGTGTGAATACCAGCCCTGTGTAGTGATTTTTACTCCCCAAGAAAATAAAGAGATCCAGATTCTGAAATGAAGTCTTCCAGTTTTTAAATGTTGGCAACTAATTCAATTTTTAGGCTCAAAAAACATTCTTTAGGTCTGTGGATGGCATCCAGACTGCAGACCTCATCCAGTCACGAACAGCTGGCTTACAACCTCTGGCCGAAACAGATTAGACCTGTGAAAAATTAAAGCCACCATTTTGCAGCCATGTGATTAGCACATGTTAACAAATCTGATCAAATCAGATGTTGCCAAGGAAGTGGAGCAACAGGAACGCTCACATTCAGCTCCTGGGAATGATGATTGGAACAGCTGCTCTGGAATGCAAATTGGCATTATCTTGTAAAGATAAGGAAATGCATATCTCATTACCTAGCAATTCTATTTTTGGCATATTCTCTAGGGAAATTGTTGCAAATGTGCACGAAGAAACATATAACATATAAAGAACATACAAGAATGTTCATAGCTGCATTGTTTATTATGGCAAGAAACTGAAAACAAATCAAATGTCAATTAAAAGATTAAATAAGCTTTGGCATAATCATAGAACAGAATAAAAATAACTAAAGAGCTGTCAATTAACATGGATCTGGTGTCTTGAAGGGTTGGGTATACGCTTCTAAGTAAGATCTTTCTTCTAAGGCCTCTAAGATCTTCTCATCTCTAATATGAAACAATCCTGGATATTACTAACCCATTGTTAGTGTAACCTTTATTCATTCAGCAACTATTTACAGACCATCCATATGCCAGATATTCTGATAGATGCTGAGGATGCTGTGACAAACCAGATATTGCCCCTGTCCTTAGAGTGTGGTAGAAGAGACAATGTTAAACAATCAAATAAACAAATAGAGATGTATAAATGGTGAAAAGAACAGGATGCTATGAGAACGCAATGGAGGAGGAACATAGCTTAGATGGAATAGGGAGGACTATAAAGGGTTACAAAAGTCCTCTCTGTAGAAGGGACAATTAAATTGAGTTCTGTGAAGTTAGCCAGGAAAGGAGAAAAGAATATACCAGGTAGAGGGAACAGCCCTGCAAGGACTCTGAGCATGCAAACAGCTTAACCTGCTCAGAGGGATGGAGAGGAGCTCATTGTGGCTGCAGCATGGTGCATTCACACTGGAAAGCTTGTTTGCAATGAGGGAAAATTCTGAGTTCATCCTTCCACCCAATTTTCAAGATGGTTGACAAGCAAGCCAGAATGATGTATGAAATCTAAATGTCAAAATAAAATGAACTGGATTTAACCCACAGGCTTTCACTGTATTAACATGACATTCTACTAAACTACCAATCAGTTAGAAGGAAGAGAATATTAAGCTCAAATATTCCCCTTCTGCCTACGCTGAAGGACCAGAGGTTAAGTCCAGACATTCAGAGGATCAGAGTTCATTACCCAAAATATCTTCAGATATTAAAGCTAGACAAATTCATGCGAGCTACTCAGCTCCATGCAAGAAAGTATTATAACCATTCAATGATGGCTTTTCTTGTGGTTTCCAATTCACAAATTGTTTCCTCTCTATGCCATTTCCATATATCTATATATGGGTGTATACACATATACCACATAGACACACAAATATTTCAGAATCTAACTTAAAAGTTTTCTGTCCTTGATGTTTGATCCTTGGTGCCTTGGCCAGAAACCCCAACTAAGCATAGCTCATATGCTACAGTTAAACTTTTTAAAATTTTCATCTCTTAGGTAATTATGAATGGGACAGCAACAGGGGCTCCTGCAATAGCCCACCAGAGGCTTCACAATTGGCATCAACACTTTTTAGGGACAGGCAAGCAGTATTTTAATTTCAATAATGGTTTTTGCCAAAAGCCCTCTATAACTAATTTTGCAGTCACAGTCCACAAGACCTATTTAGTGTTTGGCTAAATCTCATGGAACATCTCGTTTCCCTTCAGTTTTTCATTAGTTTGGATTAAAAATAAAAAAGCTAACAAACATGGTTTGCATGAATGTTTCCAAATTACACCACACCAGCATTTTCAGAGGTGACCTCACTCCCTTTTCTCCTCATCTGAAACCCCTTAATATCCACAGTCAGTTTGGCAATGCCATCTCCATGCCCTGGAAAAATGTGGCCTGACCTTGCTCCCAGCAAAAGATGTGGAGAATGGCTTGTTCCTTACCACACAGGCACTTGGTTTTTATAGTTGCTGTCATCTTTGCAGCTTTTTGATTTGCCAAGAGCTCAGCAAGGAGCATAACCTCATACCAAATAGGTCCCATTTAAGAGCTCTAAATGAAACTAGCAAGCAAAGAGGGGTGGGATTCAGGAGATGCATGCAGAATGAAAATGTCCTGGAACTATGGGCAGATGAATTATCTTGCAGGATCCACAACTGAGACAGGTGTCTGCAAAATTTTCCATGAAAAAAGGTTGAAAATACTGCCTAATCTGCTTTTATGATCTAAGTGCAAGTGATTGTGCTAGGCACTGGCATTACTTTGAATGAAGAGGTGAGTTATTGCTTGCAATTATTCACCACCCACATTCACCCATTGCTATGTAACTTGTGCTTTCTGGGGATTACTTTGGGCTTGGCCACGTGTCAAGCTTTGGTCAATACAATTAGAACAGGCACGATATGAGCCACATGTAGGCAGAAGCTTTAAGAGGCATTGCCAGTTTCTGTAGATGTTTTGCTTCTCCCCCTCTTTCCTGAGAACTGCATGTCCCAGACAAAGGCTGTTCTCTCAGCCAGACCTAGAATGAGAAGACACATGGAGCAGAATGCTGCCCAGAACAGAACCACAGCCAACCTGCAGGGGAGCATGAGTGTTACAGGGATGAAAAAATAAATGCTTGTTGCTGAAAGCCTCTGAGATGATTGGGTAGTTTATTAGGTTAGCAAGCCTGATTAATGCACTTATTAATGCAGCAAAACAGACTTGATCCCTTCTCTTATGGACCTGATGGTCTAGCCAGGGGAGGCACACAATAAACATATGAGCCAACCAATAATTATTGTAACTACTTATTTTTACATTAGGCAACATCTAATTATGTAACATCTCTTCCATTTACACCAAATCCTCTTCCTCATCCAACCACATGTGGCCCTGAGCCTGCTTTCTTCTGGCTACATTCTCTGAATTGACAACTCCATCTATTCCTACAACTTCCAGAAGCACCTCTCTTCAAATGCCCCTCAAATCTACTTCAGTGGATGACATCCAGACAGAAGACCTCAACCAGCCAGGCACAGCTGGCTTATGACCTCTGGCCTAAACAGACAAGACTTGTGAAAAATTAAAACCACCATTTTGTACCCATAAGATTAGCAAATGTTAAAAAATCTGATCAAATCAAATGTTGCCAAGGAAGTATAGCAACAGGAACACTCATACTTGGCTGCTGGGAGTGACGATTGGAACAGCTGCTCTGGAAAACAAATTGGCATTATCATAAAAAGATAAAGATATGCATATCTTATTACCTAGCAATTCAATTTCCGCACATATTCTCTAGGGAAATTGTTGCTATTGTTGTACACATGCCAGATCCATATTTCCAACAGACAGCTGGATATCATGTCTGCAGGACCATTTGTAAACTTACACTCACCATGACCAGAACTAAATACATCTATTATCTCTCATGGTTTCTGTGGGCCAGAAATTCAGGAAGTGCTCAGCTGGATGGTTCTTCCCTAGGGTCTATTAATGAGGCTGGTGCTGAAACAGTGAGAGGGGCTGCACGTGTTGGGTCTGTTCAAGGCATTCTCTCTCTCTCTCTCTCTCTCTTTCTCTCTCTCTCCCTCTCTGTCTCTCTCTCTCTATCTATCTCCAAGTGTGGTCACAAGGCCTCCCTTTGTGGCCTCTCCATGGATGGAAAGTTTGGGCTTCCTTGCAGCATGGTAGCCTCTGGACTGTCAGGCTGTTTACATGGTGACTAAAGGTTCAAGGGTGGAATTATTCCAGACAGCAAGACAGAAGCTAAGTCACTTCCTGTGACTTTCCATCAGAAGTCATGTAATATCACTTCCACCATGTTCTCTTGGTTATCTACAAATGATTAGCCCTCTCAGAACCAAGAGCAGTGGAACCTGACTTCATGATGTGGTGGGAAAGAAAATCCTGTTGTAGTTATCTGCGGACAATACAATTTGCCACACCATCCGTCAGATCTTCCTCCCTGCTTCTTTTCTGTGACTGGGACCAAATCCTGACATTTTACTTCCACAGTTGTTCTCTCCTTTCCATTCTCATAACACTCTCTTTAAGAACAGGTTCAAATAACTTTTAATATGGGTTAGTGGTGATGTTAGCTGACTCTTACACCAATTTCTCTTCTTTCCTCTTTACTGCTACCCAGTCTTCCTTCCTAAAGCAACTCCTAATCCTTCACAAATCTGCAGAGGGGATGGCACATAGTAGGTGCTCTTTAAAGATCGGATTTTCCTGAAAATCTTTGAGGACTCTCCTTTATCTGTTTGGTTAGAGACAAAGTCCTTGGTCTGAGATTAAAAGATGTCTATAATATTCATTCATTTGTTCAATAAATATTTATTGAGCATCCACTCTGTGCCAGACATTGTGCTAGGAACTGGGGATAAAACAGAGATCAAGATGGGCAAGCTTCCTGCCTTCACAGAGCTTCTGTGTAGTGGGGAAAAGGAAAACATTCATTCATTCGTTCAAAAAACATTTCAAGTGTTGCACATACAACTGCCCATTCTAGGTGGGAAGACTTTAATCAATATAACATTAATATGTCCACATTGTGCCTTACTGGACACAACAAATTTAATTTCCTGCTTCTTTTTCTCTTGAAATATACGCTTCAAATAAACTAGACTATCAATTTATTCCCTTTTTATTTGCAGAAAGTTTCCATTTCTACATTTTAATTGATGTTGGCTTCTTTGTCTGAAAGTCTCCTTGTTCCTCCCCAATCTTCAAATCTATCTCAAATCATGTATACTGTAAGAAATGTTCCACTCTGCTCTCCAACTGAGTGTGGATTCTTCCTCCTTTATATCTTCACAGTGTACAGTCTGCATCTTTCTCAGGCCACTCCATATGTTCTACTCTGTGTGATAGACAATATATGTGAGTCTTGGCTTCACTACTAGACCACTAAGCCCTTAAGAGAAAGGACTGCTCCCTATTCATCTTTCTTGGTCTTTGTTACCTATACTTACTTATGGTGCATACTCAATATTTATCCAATTAGTGGAAAGCCTGGGAACAAACTTGAGAAAATACCAATATATTCCTCTGTTTTAAAACAGGAAATATTCTCAGAGTTGTTTGGTTGTAAGTTCTTAAAAATCCAACTTAATTTGGCTTCAGCAAAAAAAAATGGAATATATTGGTGACATAATAGAGAAGCCCCTTGGTAGTTCCATGTCGTTGGGAATCCCTTCTTTCTCTCTGTTGGTACTGCTTGCCACTGTGTTGCTTATTCCTAGACAGGGTCTCAGGTGGCCCACCAGGCTTCTATCCTATGAGCTTAGCAACCCCCTTACTCTTTGCTAAGATCCAGGATCAAATGTCATTGACTCAGCTGAGATCACATACATAACCCTGCACCAATCACTGTGGCCCAGGAATGTGGCCCTCTGTACCTAGAAGTACATCCTAGAGGAGACAGAGGAGAGGTGAATTGTCAAGTAGTGCTGTGAGAAAAGCAATCTGATGGGCATGTGAAGGGTGGACTGATTGCAGTGCCAGACAAAAGAGGGAAGTCTAAAACGGCATTTGAACTCTGAGATGGGAACCTTAGTTCACCCTATTCAGGAAAGATCAGCCAAAGCACAGGAAAAGGAAGCATTCTATCAGACCTAAGATGCAAGTTCATGGGCAGCCTTTGGACAGCACTTACCCTCAGGCCCACAGGCTGTGAGGACATCATTGGATCGACAATAGAATAGGAGTCAGGAAACTTGAATTATCTCTTGGGCTCTGTGACTTACTCTTTACTTGACCTTGGGCAATTCACTTAACATTTCTGGACCTCAGTTTCCTCATTTCTAAAATAAGTCAGGAGGGCTGTGTGGTCACAAACTTCCTTTTCCATCTGACATTCTGCACTGCTATTTCTGATCTGAGTATAACTGATCTTTCCTTCATAACAGCTCTGGAATTTACTTCTCCCTGTCTAGTGGACTAGGTCTTTACAGAGTCATTAAGAGTATGACCTCTTTTGCTTACCAGCTGTGGGATTGTGGGCAAATTACCTAATCTCTCTTTGCCTCAGTTTTTTAATCTATAAAATGGGGATAATAATAGTCCCTACCTGTTTAAGTTGTTGTAAGGATTAAATTAAATGAATATATGCAAAGTGCTTGGGACAGTATGAGGCAAATTTTAAGTGCCACATAACTGTTAGGTACTATCAGAATTATTCACTGTGTTAATTTATGGCTTCTCTTAGGATAAGAGGCTGTTGAAGCCAGGGCATGGAAAGATGGACACTATTTGACAGATACATTTCTCTGGCCATGTAAATAATTCAGAAATGGTCACAATGACAGTCTCCTTTTGGCTTGAGGAAGGAAAGCAGTGCATTGTGGGTGTGGTGGGCATATTTTTTTCAGAACTTTAAATTAAACTATATAATTTCATAAGTCTGATTACACTTATCAGGCAAGCAGAAATGACCATTTGAAATAAAACCTGCCTGCCCTACATTCTTGCCATAATTATGGATACATTTCATTTGCCTGAATCCATAGTCCTGTCCCTTCAGCAAACACTGTAACTGCTGTAGAAAAAACATCACTTATGTTCACCCAGAACCAGTTACATTGTCCCTCCCTCCCTGAGAACTGCTTTCTACATGCTGCAGGGACAGCAGAGTACTTAGGGACACACACACACACACACACTCACACACTTCTTTTGTTGTTCCAAAGGCTGAAGTTTCACCAGTTTCAGACTCCAACAAATTCCAAATGAGTCATTTCCCCAAATCTTCTTTGTCAAGTCCTGCCTCTTAGTGCCAACATCCTCTGTGCAGAAAATTAAATAAAACAAGAAGACATGAAATTGATGTGCCTGGCTGGCTTCTAGAAACAACTTCCTTTAATTTACTAGAGTTACTGGGAATTGCTTCCAAAGCCTAGGTACTTATGGTAGGGTCCTTCTCCTTAGTCTTGAGGCTAAGTTCAAAGGAGGTGTGACTTAACTTGGCTCTGAATGCTGAGGGCTTCAGTCAGAATAGCAACACACACCTGTGCTTCTGTTTCCCGAAGGCTTTCATTTCTACTACTATATCTCTTTCTCACAACAACCCTGTGGGTAGATATGATTATGATTGCCATTTTATGAACTAGGTAACTGAGGTTCAGAGAAGGAAAATGATTTCACTAAAGGCAAAACAAGTTCATGTTTCAGCAAGACCAAAAACCTGTGTCTCCTATGACATCTACCTCAATGATTTTTCCCAAGAACAACAAATAGGATTTTCCTCATATGCCATTTCTCTTGTCTATTGGTGGTGGCTGGCCAAAGATCTAGCATTGAAAAGATTATAAGATCACACATAAGGTTGTGATTGAGTAGCAGTGTCTAATACAGTATGGGATAAGAAAGTGGTAGCCTATGCACCAGGGGTCTGCCCTACACTGTATCATGATATCTAGACTCTTTAACCTTCTTCTTATGTTTCAGCAATCTATCGATCATTATGTCTTAGAAGTATAAGAAGTATATATTTTAGTTGCAAGTAAGCTGAAATACACTTAAACCAAAAAAAGGAGAACGTATTATATAAGAGCATGGAGGTGTCTCTTGAAACCAAGGGATAGGAAGTGCTGACAGTCATCTCTATGGACTGAAACCAAGAAATGAAATGTCATCAGAAACCCAGGCAGAATCTTTCTGTCACTTAACTTCTGCCTTATTCTAACTCTTCTGTCCCCCCATTCACCCCACTCCTTCTCTTTATTTTCTTTCTCTCCCTCTCCTCTAACTCTCTTCAGAGACACATGTTCATTTTTATCCGCATCTCTCTGATCATTTGTTCCATCCTTCTTTCTCTGTAGATTGGTTTTCTTTCTTTCTCCAGGCACATGGGACAAGATCAAGAGCTGCACATGCTGATGGAAATACATTTGTGGGTTGCAAATGTAATTGTACCTTTTGTATCTAGTAGCCACATTTAAAAGAAGCCAAATAAAGTAAAATTAATATTAGAAATGTATTTTAATCTATATATTTATAATATCATTTAACATGTAACTTAATATAAAAAATTTAATGAGATAGTGTTCTGAATTTTTTCTTTATATTAAGTCTTTAAACTCTAATCTGTAGTTTCGTTTATAGCATATTTCAATTTGGATTGGTCACATTTCAGATGGCCACTGTCTAGTGGCTACCAAACCAGACAGCACAGATCTAGAGTTCAACGTCTTTTTTTTTTTTTTTTTCTAGCAGCCAGCAGGGAAAGGTCTGGCATCTCTGAATCTCCCTGTCAAGCTTTCAGGACGTAATCTGATTGGCTCATATTGAGTCACTTGTTCATACCTCATCCAGTCAGCCTTGGCTAGTGTCTTAGTCTGTTTTGTGCTGCTATGACAGAATACTTGAGACTGGGTAATTTATAAAGATTATAGATCAATTTCTTATAGTTCTGTAGGCTGGGAAGTCCAAGGTCAAAGAGATCAAATCTGATGAGGGCTTTCTTGCTGCATCATTCCATGGCAGAAGGTGAAAGAGAAGAGAGACAAAGAAAGAGAAAAAAATGGGCAAAACTCATGCTTACTATCGGGATCCCACTCCCACAATAACGACACTAATCCACTCATGAGGCAGAGCCTCATGACCTAATCACTTCTTGCAGATCCCCCCTCCCAACACTGTTGCACTGGGGATTAAGTTTCCAACACATGAATTTTGGGTGACACATTCACACCACAGCCACCTGGAAGGCAAGGATCCCTTTTTATAGACCTGGCAGCCAAAGGACATGAGACAATGAGGGAGGACTTGCCTGAGCCTAAAAGACATATAACACAACGTTTACAAGGGACTTGTTACACATGAAATTTGGGGGACACATTCACAACATAGCCGCCTGGAAGGCAAGGATCCCATTTTATAGACATGGCAGCCAAAGGACAGGGCTGTTCTCAGAGACAAAGATGGAGGACTTGCCTGAGCCTAAAAGATATATAACACAGTGTTTACAAAAGACTTTTTAGGAAGAACCATCTAATGTCACCTGCATTCTCTGGAAGATTCCAGAGTTCTCCATAATCTTCCATTTGGGGGAATATAAAAAGGTTTCAAAGGTAAGAACAACCCAAGAAGAGTAGTGTGCTGCCACCTGGGAAAGATAAATCAAGCATGCATTTCTAATTCAAGAGAGACCCAGAGCTGCCCAGAAAGAAGACACATGCAGGATAAACTCAGTGGTGGATCAGAAGTTTGAGGTGGAGGCTCACTCCCTCAAGTTCAAGACTCATCTCCTAGAATTAAGTTAATCCAGGAAGGACAATCCCATGGCACTTGGGAACCTGCTCTGGCCTTCTGGCCCCCTCCAGGCCTCAGGAGAGAACATTTGTTATGCCATTTGCCAACACCAAGAGCTCCCCTTTATACAGACACATTTCAGTTACACAAATAATTTTTGTGGGAACGTCCAGTAGTCTCTAGCTTTGTTTATGGAAGCTCTTCAATATGAAGAAGGCTTAAGTCCTTAATGAGAGCAGAGGAAACAGCTGTTCTCTCTTCCTCAGGACACTGGGGCTTCCAAAAGAGTGTTATGCCACTTACTTAGTGAGCCATAACCTGTTTATGAGGTGACTGTGTTGACTGTCTGTCACAGCTCCTCACCAAACACTTGCTCTTAGCCCTCAGGTAATGGGAGTGACAGAGAAAGATGGCTGCATGGAAGATGGCTACATGGCAGCTACTCTGAGGACAGCTAATGCTGGGAAGGGTGGAAAGGCAAGAAGCTAAAATTCCTGGGAGCCCATTTCTTTGGCTGAGGCAGAGTCATTGGGTCAATATTTCTCATTCTCAAAGTGTAGAGCAAGGATCACGGTTTTCCATGGCCTAGAAGATAGGATCTAGCCCCTGCCTACCTCTCTGCCCTCATCTTGCAGTTTGCTTTCTTCCAAAACTGGTCTCCTTTTTTTTTTCTTTTTCTTTTTCTTTTTTTTTTTTGAGATGGAGTCTCACACTGTCACCCAGGCTATAGTGCAGTGGCACCATCTTGGCTCACTGCAACCTGTGCCTCCCGGGTTCAAGCAATTTTCCTGCCTCAGCCTCCCAAGTAGCTGGGATTACAGGCACCCGCCACCACACCCAGCTAATTTTTTTGTATTTTTAGTAGAGACAGAGTTTCACTATGTTGGCCAGGCTGGTCTCGAACTCCTGACCTCGTGATCCGCCTGCCTCAGCCTCCCAAAGTGTTGGGATTACAGGCGTGAGCCACCGCGTCCAGCCCCCACAACTGGTCTCCATTCTATTCTTTGAACATGACAATCTTTCAGAATATTTGCCTGGGACCCTCTTCCCCAGCTCTTTGCATGACTTGCCTATTCTCGTAGTTCAAGAATCAACTCAAGTGTCCTTTCTTCACTTAGGCCTCCCTTGACCCAGTCTCCCAGCTCCATGCATAAAGTAGTCTCTTACCCCTTCCTTCAGGCCATCCTTCAACGCATCACCTACTTCATCACACTTTTTCAAAATTGCAATCATCTTCTTTATTCATCTGTGTCTTCATCTTCTCCACTGGAATGTAAATTCCCTGAGAATAAGGACACTTCTAGCTTATTAACTTCTGAACTGCAAGGTCCCAAATGGTGCCTGCCACATAAGAAGATCTCAGGAAATACTTGTTGAATATATAAATTATAAATCAACTCTCTGGAGTGCCCCAGGCCCACTAAATCACATTCTCTAAGAGCAGAGCCTGAAATCTGTGGGGTTTTGTTGTTGTTGTTGTTGTTGTTGTTGGTTTTTTTCGAGATGGAGTCTTGCTCTGTTCCAGGCTGGAGGGCAATGGTGTGATCTTAACTCACTGCAACCTCCACCTCCCGGATTCAAGCTATTCTCCTGCCTCAACCTCCCAAGTAGCTGGGATTACAGGCGCCCGCCACCATGCCTGGTTAATTTTTGCATTTTTAGTAGGGACAGGGTTTCACTATGTTAGCCAGGCTGGTCTCAAACTCCTGACCTCATGATCCACCCGCCTCGGCCTCCTAAAGTGTTGGGATTACAGGCGTGAGCCACCGCACCTGGCCCTGAAATCTGTGTTTTACACGAGTGCCTCAGATGATTTGTACACATCCTGGGGGGTGAGAAGTGTACTATTTTTACCTGCCTTGTCAAGAGCCCTGCTTTCACTCTTACCCTAACCTAAAGGCTGTGTCCTGACAGACTATGAGGCAAATTAGAGGGAACTTAAGGCTTCTTCAACTTGGTGGCTCAGTTTGCTCTTCCTAGGACTATTCACTGAACGATGACGCATGAGGGGTGTGAGCCGATGAGCTCAGTGAGGGCAAGACCCATGTGAGTCTTCCTCATTGCTTATCACTGGCGTGCAGCATAGCACCTGCCACATAGACAGCCCACAATCAGCATAAGCAAATGAATGGGCACTGACATGAGTGCCAGGCAATGTGTGAGATACCAAGTGTGGCAAATGTGCATAAAACTACAAGATGCTCAAAGTCAAGGGGGAGGCAAAAATGAAAAATTTAACCTTAGAATATAAGCTAAATGTCCAAGGTTCTGTGGGCTTCATAGTAAAGGTAAAATTTGAGCTACATGTCGTTTTATTTCTTCCGCATGCCCTGGGTAAGTCTGATAACCTCAGATGTCAATTATCTGTAAGTAAAATAGTTTATTTTTCTTGAGATACAGTAGAGAATAGTAGGTTGTTTTTTGGCTCCATAGTTTTCTTAATAATTGCGCAAAATGAAACAAGCCTTTCTAGGCCTCAGCTTCCTGCTTTTGTACCAACTTTACAGGGCTGTCTGGAGAATTAGATCAATTCATACACATAAAAGCCTAGCTTGAGACACAGCAAGCGCTCAAAATATATTATTACCATGTAGTTTTAACACCCTGTAAACACTGTATCTAGTCCTCTCTTCAATGCACATTAAGAAAAAAAATGCCTTTTTAAAAATGTATTTTACTAATAGCTAATGCAAAAGGAAGTATCAGTTACAGGCTCTGTCCAAGTTCATACAAACCCCAGGTTAGTGGAGTCCGAAATTAATTGTCTTTTTTCTCCTTGTGACATTATAATTTAGAATGTAAGTATCTTCTCCCTAGATGGGAGAGGAATTTCACTGTTACATCACAGAGAACAGTATCCTCATGGCTGCTGAAATTTTTGTGAAAAAAATCGTATTATAATAAAATGGGCAAGGCAAGATCTTTTGTTATAGGAAACTTCAACTACAGTAGAGAAATGTCAGATGGGTAGATTATTGTCCATGCCTTGGAGAGGGTTTGAATCCCATGAAATGAGGGGAGGGTCAGTGGGGTTTGTTGATAATGCTCCATTAGCTAGTATATATATGGACTTTGTGGTTACAGAAACTACACACCCTGGCTTGCCCATGACAGTCCCAGTTAATGTCCATCATTGTTGTTTAATTAACAGTAACACTTTCTTGCATTCTCAAAACTGCACCAGTTTGGGTGACAAATTAGACTGTCACCTACTTATGGGTCTTCCTGTCTCCCCAGCAGAGAACCCAAGCCCCAACCTGGAGTAGTAATAATGAAAATTATATTTGCACAGCCCTTGATATATACTGGGCACTGTGTTGAACATCCACCATGCATTATTTCATTTATTCTTCCCAACAAGGCTTAGATAAGACTTCTAGAAGACATGGGCACAGAAAAGATTCCACTGTACCCCTCAACCGTATTCAACATAAGAACAACTATACATGCTAAATTAAAATATTTAAAATCCGCATGCATTTTGAAAAATAGCTTCTTTCCCGATGGGTCATTACAAAATTCGGAACTCAAGCATCAAAGCTGAACTTTTCACATTTTCCTTCTCTTTCTTGCTAGGGCCTGAAGCACATACTTGTTCTGCCTGTGTTCACAGATCTAGAACTGCTCACAATAACCCAGCGAGGTGATGTGATTGCATCCATTTTACAGATAAGACACCTGAGGTTTAGAGGAATCATCCCACTGTCACATGCTACTTCCTGTTTTAAAACATCATGCGTAGTCCCCCTCACATTTTAACATTTCTGGAATAAAGATTATCTCACAACAGAAGAAGCTCTTTAGTGTAGTATTTCTCTCCTGACCCATTTTTATGACTTTAATAATGTATCCTATACCAGACAGCTTCTTAGGCTACAGGACACATAAGAACAGCAGAGCTAACCTTCAAACCTGCTCCATCTGACTTCTTATCTGTAATCACTGTGCCACACTGCCTTGAATCAATCTTTATTAAATGTCATTATAAATAAAGAGAAAAATTTTTAGCAAAACTTAAATGGCTGTGCATAGAGATCAAATAAGCAGAAGAATCCTTACCTCTATGGTTTTTCAGCCTTTCAGCTTCTTTCTAATATTCTGTATGACTGACAGGGGTGGGAACTGGAGAGTGAGGGTTGGGGGTGAGAAGGTAAATCACCAAAAACGTAAGGAGAGGGAAGTAGAAAAACGAAGGCATTGGGGCAAGGGTCCCCAAATTAACTTTTCTGATCTCACTTTGCAGGGAACAGACATTGCATTGTAACTCCTGGTAGACTAGGTCTTACCTGACTTTGACCCTGCTTAACTATTCTGAGCCTCAGTTTCATCATCTGTAAAATGGATATAATTAGTTGTTGTAGATACAACTCGAACCAGGTTGGGTATTTTTCCTGTCCTTCCTCTAGAGCATTAGAGGAAGTATTACCAGAAAGGCACTTAGAACAGTGCCTGGCACACAAAAGTCCTTAAGAAGTGTTACCCATTATTATCTGTCATCCCTTCAACCTCATTGGAGGCCACCACCCATTCCCTCCATCATCCACCGACACACAATTCCCAGCCATGTTAGTTTTCTTCCAGTTATTCCAGCAAGCCAAGCTCTTTACCTCTTCGGAGTCTTCACACATGTTGTTCCTTCCTCCTGGCACGCTCTTCCAGAATTCCATCTTTGAAGAGCCAATTCACGTTCATGCTGGAGCCTTAGCTAAATTATCACCTCTTTAGAGAGGCCTTCCCTGATCCTCTCCAAATACAGACATACTCTGTCTCTTTCTATTGTATATCTTTGCTTACTCCCTTCCTATCCATTGGAATCTAAAATGGTCTCATTCATTCATTAGTACAGGTACTTATCACCTGCCACCTCCAAACCAGGAATATACACAGTCTTGCTATTCTTGTGTCCCTGCACCTAACGCGTGCCATGCCTGGCACGATAGATGCTCATTAGAGATTTGTTGAATTGCATTTCCCAAACTTAATAAATGAAAGCCTCAGAATCTAAATCCAGGTCAGTTTATAGCCAGAGGCTCTACATAGAAAGGGAAATGGTTTGTTTTATTAACGGTTTTCTCTCCCACAGGAACCTCTGTTTGTCAAGAGCCTGGAGCCTATGACTCGGCATTCCATCCCAGGTGGCTCTCGTGTTTATCTCCCAGTGTGTATGCTTCATAGTAGGATTAGGTTTTCATGCTTATGTATTTGATGATTTGGGTTCATCTTTGACACTCTCAGGGGACTAGGCACCTTCCCATGGACCTTTGCTTGGAAGTAATGAAAGTTGCCTCAGAAAGCTCTCATTACCTGTGCTGTTTGGGGAGCCGCAGCTTTATTGAAGGTTATCACCACATTGCTTCCTGAATCGAACATTTTCAAACCAGATGCTGGTGGGATTTAGGGAACTCAAATCAAGTTGAAGATTTTTCCTGTCTTTAGTGGGGACAGAGTGCAGGGTATCGACTTCCTTGTTCATTAGAGTCACCTCCAGATCTCAGTTAAAAATGCACATTCCCAGCATCCTACCCCATGAGAGTCTGAGTCAATAGAACTTTTATTACAGATAATAAAAGTTCTATTGTGATATTTATTCAGAGGACCTTTTTTAGCTTCCCATGTGATTGGTGCTCGGACAAGCAGCTTAACATACATTATTTGGTTTAATCCAACTAACAATTCTATGATGCAGGCATCACATTTATCCCTATTTATAGATAAATAAACTGCATATAAGAAAAGTTAAATACTTTCCCCCAGGTTCTACAGCTCATGAGTGGGGCTCCAAAGTCTCGCTACTCAAGGTATGCTCTATGGACCCGCAGGTTTGGCATCCCCTGGAAGGTTGTTAGAAATGCAGGCTCTTGGGCTGAGCGCAGTGGCTCACACCTGTAATCTCAGCACTTTGCAAGGCTGAGGCAGGTGGATCACTTGAGGTCAGGAGTTCGAGGCCAGCCTGGCCAACATGGCAAAACCCTGTCTCTATTAAAAAAAAAAAATATATATATATATATATATATATATATATATATAGAGAGAGAGAGAGAGAGAGAGAGAGAGAGAGAGAGAGAGCTGACACCGTGGTGGTGCATGTCTGTAATCCCAGCTACTCAAGAGGCTGAGGCATGAGAGGCAGGAGAATCACTTGAACCCGGGAGGCGGAGGTTGCAGTGAGGCAAGATTGGACCACTGCACTCCAGCCTGGGCAACAGAGGGAGACTCTGCCTCAAATTAAAAAAAAAAAAAGAAAGAAATGCAGACTCTTGGGCCCCACCTCAGACCTCTTGAATCTGAATCTGCATTTTAACAAGATCCTCAACTGACTGATGTGCACATTCAAGTTTGAGAGCCCTACCCTAGTGTTCCTGACTCAAAGCTGGGGTTCTTTCTCTCCTCTCTTGTCCAGTGGTTTTCAAACATGAGTTCCCACAAGAGTCACCTGAGATCCATATTAAACAGGTAGTTACTTATCGAAGTTCCACCGTCAGATGCTGTGATTTAGTAGTTCAGGGCTGAGGCACAAGAATCTGTATTTTTAACCAACAGCCCAAATGGTTCTAATGTGGAAGGTCTGAGGATCACACTTTGAGAAACACAAGATAGAAAATGCATTGGCCTCACTTTTCCTATCTGTTGAGAATAAAATAGGATATTTTAAAAACAAGCTTCTAGCTTATAAAGACTCTGCTTTTAGTGGCTGGGTGTGGTAGCTGACGCCTATAATCCTAACAATTTGGGAGGCCAAGGCAGGTGGATCACTTGCGGTCAGGAGTTCAAGACCAGCCTGGCCAACATGGTGAAACCCCGTCTCTACTAAAAATACAAAAATTAGCCGGGTGTGGTGGCATGCGCCTATAATCCCAGTTACTTGGGAGGCTGAGGCAGGAGAATTGCTTGAACCCGGGAGGTGGAGGTTGCAGTGAACTGAGATTGTCCCACTGCACTCCAGCCTGAGCGACAGAGTGAGACTTCTGGAGGCAGGAGAATCACTTGAACCCGGGAGGTGGAGGTTGCAGTGAGCTGAGATTGCGCCACTGCAATCCAGCCTGGGTGACAGAGCAAGACTCTGTCTCAAAAAACAAAAAACAAAAAACAAAAAAAAAGACTCTGCTTTTAAGATCAGTTCCCACATTTGTAACAAGGAGAGGAGGGAAAACAGACCCCTCTAAACCTTGAAACTTGGAGGTTGGCCAGGCACCGTAATCCCAGCTACTCAGGAGGCTGAGGCAGGAGGATCACTTGAGGCCAGGAGGTTGAAGCTGGGCCACATAGTGGGACCCTGTCTCTAAAAAAAAAAGTTTTAAAAAAATAGCTGATTGTAGTGGTGGATACTGTTAGTCCCAGCTACTCAGGAGGCTGAGGCTGCGGTAAGCTATGATTGCACCATTGCACTCCAAAATGGGCAACATAGTGAGACCCTGTCTCTAAAAGAAGTTAAAATGAAGATTAGCTGAGCACAGTGGTGCATACCTGCAGTCCCAGCTACTCAGGAGGCTGAGGTGGGAGTATCACCTGAGCTCAGGCATTTGGGGCTGAGTAAGCTGTGATTGTGCCACTGCATTCCAGCCTGGGTGACAGATCCAGATCCTGTCTCAAAAAAAAATAAAAATAAAAATAATATTAATAATAAAACAAAAAAGAAAATCAGAGGTGGAGAAACTTTAAAGATAACTTGTCCATGATCACGTGGCTCACTGGTGGCAGAGCTAAAGCAGTATCCAGGACTGCTGGTTCTTAACATTAAAACACAAATCACCAAGCATAAAGCTCAGTAGCAGCAGCAGAGGCATAAGTGGCAATTATAAAGCTCTATATGTACGTGTTTTTACATATTAACTCATTTAAATATCGTAACAGCCCATACGGTAGGTACTATTATTCTCTTTATACTAATGAGGAAACTGAGGCACAGGGAAGGAAAGTCACCTTCTTACCAATAAGTGGTAGAGTCAGGATTCAAACCCAGGATGGCTTTGGCATTCAGATTCTTAAGGCACTTAGTAAGCAAAGAATAAATAATGGATGAATGAATGAGTGGATGAATAAAATATCAAATGATTGCAAACTGTTCTGGAATACCCTATCAGGTTTTATCCTTCTCTTTGTCTCAAAACCAACAGATTGAAGTGGAAATGCATCACACCCCTGTTAGCATCTGTTTAAAGGGCACAGGAGCTGGAGTCAGACATACCTGAATTCAAAAGCAGCTTTTCTGCTCATTAGCTGTATAACTTTGGGAGAGTCACAAAAATCTACTTAAACCTTAGTTTTCTAATATGTAAAAGAGATGCAAGGATAGTGGCCATCTCCTAGGGTTATTGTAATGAAAATAAAACAAAGTCATTAAAAGGAACGATTATTTTAAACACTGCCACATATTTTTGCTGCCATGTTTGGTTTTCAAATAAGCTTGACGTTGTCTTAATAGTTGTAAAGCCCCCTGAGGGCAAGGCACTGTTCCTTGAACTTCTTTATCTCCAGGATCCCCTGCTGACTGTATTAATGAGACCTTACTCACTGATAGGGATCAGCCTCGGTGACTGTTGCTGCGTTTACATACCAAGAGAGGGAAGGTGACTGTTGCTGTGTTTACATACCAAGAGAGGGAAGAAACACTTCTTCAAGGCATAGTTTCTCTGACCCGTCCCTCACCCGGTTTCTCCTTTTACAGAGAGAACGCAGGAATGCACAGAGAAACTTCTATGAACAGCAGAAGATGAACTTTGTTTTAGAGAAAAGTTACCTTGAAAAATAATTGAACAAGGTATCAACAGCACACTTCCCCACCCTGGTTTGTGACCTTGGGCAAATTGCTTTGTCACTCTGTGTATCTATTTCTCTTCCTGTAGAATAAGCAGGGCAATTGTTCAGGTCTCTAAGGGTTCTTGCCTGTATTAACATTCTAGTTCTTCGAGTCCTCATTCAATGATTCTCAAATTCCCCACCTACCCCTCTTAAGTTTCACTATGTGACATTGATGGGAAAGAACAAGGCTCTCATCAAATGAGAAGTGCATAAAAATTATTAAGTATTATAACATCCATAAAACCATTAGAGCTACTATACATTGAGCACCTACTCTATGTCACCTGCCATGTTCACACTTGCACACATAACCGTTTCAACAACCCTAGGTGGTGGATATTATTGCTCTGATGTTACAAATAGGGAAACTAAGCTCAGAGCATTTAAGATACAGGCCCAAGGTCACATAGCTAGTAAGTGGCATGGGTGGGATTTGAATCCATTTTTTTGTGATCCAGGTTACATTAGTGGTCTAAAAAGTAAAAGCAAAATGGTAAATGATTTTTATAATATACTGCAATTTAGCCAAGAAAAGTGAGGTGGTGAGTACAACTCATACAACCACAGGAAACATTGTATATCTATATCTGTATCTATGCAATAGAAAAACTGTAAAAATGTTAAGTGGTTACTTATAGTGGGAGTGAGGAAATTGAGTGGAGATGGCAGAGACTTCTTTTAACATATCTTGTTTTAAAAAGTACTCCCTAAATATCCAAAGTAAAATGAAACGAAACAGAAATTTGTAACCAGTCATTGACATAACCACATAGAGAAGAACTTCTCAAAGTGCTTTAAAGTGCTTCAGCTCTGCTTTAAAGCACAGTTATGTGACTACATCCCTACTAAGATATAGCATAAGAAAAAAAGAGAACTGGAGAAAACAAATTATTTATAATAATTATACTAATGGTGGTAGTGTTAGTATTGTTAGCCTGAGATGGCTGTGAATGTAGTTTGGGATAAATCAAATGAATCATTTTGTGGGTGTCATTGAAAACCAGGAATTTCAACATGGGAGAAAGGAAATATATATATATATATGTATATATATATATATATATATATACGTATATATATACGTATATATATATATGTATATATATATATATGTATATATATACGTATATATATATATGTATATATATATATACGTATATATATATATATATGATAGATGATGGTAGCTAAAATCCTGGAATTCTGAATTTCAATAAAAACTACTTGTATGATGCATATCAGTACAGGAAAGGCCTAGCAACAGCAATCCAGAAGCACTGAGCACTCCTTGTGCCTAGTTTGCTATCTCTAAATACCACTTTTCGCTAAGAGAAGTCCAGGATCCTTGGCAAAGTGACTCATTTCATGTCTGGGGCAGGTAATGTGCAAAATGAGCCTGGAGAATCTGTCATATCAAAAAGCAAGAAAGCTATCAAAAATTACTGGGATTCTGTCAAATGAACTCAGGAGCCAATATGAAGAGACTCCTACTGGCCAAAAATGAGATAATTTGAGAATTAATAACTTACAAATGATATCTAGTATGTTTAAATCCATGATATTTAAAAACATCCATAGTCACCCTTAGAAGTTGCTGCAGAACCAGCACATTATTTAGAGAACTGGTGAAAAAAAAAAAAAAGAAGAAGGTAAAGAGTAAAGAATTGAATATTAATCATGTTTTTCTATGAGAATTATGCCTCAGCATAATCATGACAGAAAGTTTCTCTGTATAGAAGCATTCTACCTAATTAACAAAAAAAGGCAGAATATAGAATTAGTCTGTCACCATTTTGCAATTCCTAATGAATTAATGCACCTAAGCAATGACCAGTGACTGCTCACATTTCAGAGAGAGACAATCAAATACAGTGTGCCTTCTGCTAGATAAAGAGAGCACCACCGATGAAGTAGCCTTGCCAAAAGAAATTGATTGTGAATTTAATCAAAATTCAACATCCAACTACTGATTGACAGAAAACACAGGGGACCAGGAATCTATTAAATATCACCACAAAGATGTCATCAGCAAGATCAAGATGTGGGAAACTCTGCAGGACAACCCACCCATTTCTTTTCCAACATACTGGTGAGGAAAATTATTTAAAGAGAGAAATGAGACAGAACCTGTAGGTTACAAGGGACCTAAGAGATGCAGTAATCAATTACAACGTATGGGCCTTGTGTGGACCCTGATTCAAATGAACAAACAAAAACAAATAACAACATCTTTTTATAAGACAAGTAGGGAAAAGTGAACAAACATCTATTTTTTTTTGATGATATCAAATAATCATATAATGTATGATGCATCATAATTACAAATCCATTTGTAATTATTAATATGTTTAAGTGTGATAATGCCATGACTGTGCTTTTTTTTTTTCAAGAGCTCCTATCTTTTAAAAAATAAAACTAAGATATTTACCTACGAAGTTATGTGCTGTCTAGGATTTGCTTCATAGTAATGCAGGGGGAGAGAGGTTGGGGAAATAGATGACATAAGACCGGCTGTGAGCTGATAATTGTTGGAGCTGGTGGTAAAATGGTAACTTTCACTAGTTTACTTATAGATAAGTTTGATATTTTCTCCAATAGAAAGGGTAAAAGCAAAACTCTCACGGTGCCACTGATGGAGAATCCTAGATGCATGGCCCTTGTTTGTGTGGCCACCTTGGGACAGCATAGGCTGATAAAGAAACCGTGGTCTCCTCTCCTCGATCCCGTTCACAGCCATTGATCTCCAGAGTCATGGTCTCTCTCCTCCCCCAGGGTACAAGCAGTGCAAAATGAGAGGCCTGAGAGCAAGCACCAACATTATATTCTCAGCTGCAGAAATCAATATTCCTCTTCAGAGCCTGAGGTGGGAGAAGGCGCCTGGCACCTGGCCTGAACTGCAGCTCTGAGGGCAAAAAGCGAGTTGTGTTGGCCTCACTTTCTTTGCCTTTCCTTGAGAGTGCTACAGATTCCCTTTCAGAGCTCAGATGCCTGCAGGTTGGTGTAGACTACTTATAGATTTCCACAGGCTCCCAGGGCCGGAGGGGCTGACAGGTGTGGAACTGGCCACAGCACAGGGCCATTTCTTTCCCAGTCTTGATAGATCTCCTCAGAGTTTTCTCCATCTCCATATTCATCGCCACCACCTGTGTGGTCTACTGCAGAGTGTCCTAGCCAATCTCCCTCCTCCTTTCGTTCTCTGCTCCTCCCAGCTACTACCTAGCCCTCCGAACCATTTGATTCTCCACATTGTAGTCAAGGTGACTTTTTCAGAGCCCAAAACTTATTAAACCCACCTGCTCTGGCTTCAAACCCATTGCTCTGAGGCTGAAGACTCAGATACTCAATGTGGCTTCAAAGATCTATACCATCTACCCTTCACTGGCCTTATCCCACACCACAACTCTCCATTTTCTTTGTTCCCCAGTCCCTTGTCTTTCTTGTCACAGAGATTTTCTCATGCCATCATTTATTCATTTAGCAAATATTAGTCAAGGATCTACCATGTGCTAGGCATACATACAACTTAAATAACTTTACTGATTCTTCAGATGTCAGCCCTAGTGCTCCTTTATCAGGTAACTCTCCTCGACATTCTTGATTATGACTTTGTTCCCCTGTTTTATGCTCTTCTGGCATTGAGCATATCCCTTTGTAGTCCTTCTACTTACACTTTTAGTGGTGTGGATAATTGATTTCTTCTTCCCCCCACTAAACTATAAGCTCGTGGGAGCAAAGATTATGTACGATTCTGTTCACCATTCGTATCCCCAGGCACCCAGCACTGTGCCTGGCACACAGTAGATTTTGGTAGACTAAAGCTGGCTGTAAATTTTTTTCAACTCGTCATCAAAGGATGGAGTCTATTTTGCCTCCCCTTGAATCTGGGGTGGCTCCATGACTTGTTTTGATCACTAGAATACTACAGAAATGACACTGTGCAACTCCTGAGGATGGGTCTTAAAAGACCTGTAACCTCTGCCTCTGCCTTGGCCACTTGCAGATTTTCTTTCAGGAATCTAGCAGACATCCTGTGAGGAAGCCCAAACAGCTACGTGGAGGGACTCACATAAGAGAGAAACAAGGCCCTTGTTTGAACAACTGGTATCTAAGTGCCCCACCCAATACCATGAGAAGAAGATTCTCCCATTTAACCCATAAGGTCTTGAAAAATTGATTATTATTTTAGTACACCAAGTTTTGGAGTGCTTTGTTAGCAACCATAGGTCAGCAAAAAAAAAAAAAAAAAATAGAGGTTAAAAAAAATACACGGAAAATCAATAAATAGTCCGTTGTTCTTTGAGTCTTATTCAGTCCATAGTGCATATGTGGAACCTCTACATAATGTTAGAGCCCTGGAAGAGCGTGGTCATAAAATGTGGAAGTCTTCATGGAAGGAATGGAAAAACTATTCAGTCAAAAGCCCAGAATTGAAGAGATCCCACCCACTGGGAAAACAATGTAAGGCAAGCAAAGCAGACTGACTGTCATTCTGATGTTCTATGGGGAGCCCTGGGACTCAGCAAAACCACACTCTGCTCTCCCAGGGCTCTCTGCAGGCCCCTGCCAGCCTGCCCCTGGTACCTCTGAGACATGAGGTCCCTTCCATGAGGGAGCAGTCATCCCCAGGTAGGAATTATTTGCTTAAACTCTGGAATTAGCTGATGAGGGCTCAAATCCCAGTTTTCCCACCAGTTTTTAAGGAATATTGTACCTTGTCATTCAAAACTTTACCAAGGATGGATCACCATTTGAAAAAATCAGTTCACTATTAGCTTCACTGCTGATAGTATTTACTTCACTCTCTCAGCACACAGGTGTCCATCAGCAACTGGAGCTGCTGCATTCAAGGTGGTTTTACATAATAAGTAAACACATTGATTATTTTGCTTCTAGAATAGTGAGTTCTGAACATTTCCTTATCGAAATACACATTATTTTATTCTAAATTATTTTTCTTTTACATTTTCTTTGTAATAAAGATGAGTATTACACATATTTCAAAGTACATTCTAAATGGGTTATATTATGTTTGAATTTCATTTCACATTAAAGAGAGTTTAAAAATATCAATCATGAAAGGGTACTTGAAATGTAATGGGGTTGGGAATACTGTTGTATTGGAACCTCAGCTGCCTGGCTGTGAGTTACTCATCCTTTCAAATTCTACATCTGTACAAACAGATATAGCATCAGTGCCTGCCTCATAGAGCTGCCGTGTGGATCAAATGATAGCATTGGGCTCATGAATGTAACTATCATGATGATTATTACAATTATTACTATAACTAATAATACCAGCATTATCGTCACAGCTTTGTCTAACTGAAACTTGACCTCAGCTCAGTAAATAAGGGCCTTTGTGACCTGACCCCACCCACATCACACCACTAGGGACCCTGTGATCCAACCACACATAATAGCTTGCAATCCCCTGGGTGTTCTGTGCAGTTTCAAGGCCCTAGACTGTGTCATGCTGTTCTCTCTCCCTAGAAGGCTCTTTTGTGTGGCCCTAACCCCTCCCCAATCTTCCTTCAATACTCAGACCAGCTAGCACCTCTTCCAGGAAAGCTTTTCCACCCACCAATCTGACGTCACAGCCCCTCCTTGACCCTCCCAGAGCACACAGTGTTTCCTGCACCACTCATAGCTATATTGTAATTATTAGTTGATTTATCCACCTCCCATACTAGACTATGAATTCCCTGAGAGCAGAGAAGATATTGTTTGTGTCTTTAAATTCTGGCACAGCAGCTGGTGCTCAATAAAATATCTGTTGATTGTTTGAATGAAGCGAGTCAGTGAGTGAATGAGTGAATGCTACCACCTCCCTAGAAACCCACTCAAGAGCTAGGAGGCAGCAGGACCAGGCCTGAAATTCGGGTCTTTACACATCCATCCCAGGTGCCTTCCTGTAGTAACCTGGCTCACTACAGTGGTCTGCCCTGATCAACACTGCAGACTACATGATTTTCTTTCTAGAAAGTCTGACCTCCAATTTCAGAATTCCCAGATGTCTTGGGCAAAGTATTACCTTTGAAACCATGAGGAGGAGTATACCAATGTAAAAAATGAGAGGGTCTGGGACGTGGCAAAGGCTCTCAGGAATTGTACATCCACTCATTTATAATACACAGGTAGAGCATCTCTAGTCCAAAAATTTGATATCAAAATGCTCCAAAATTCAAAACTTTTTCAGCATCGACAGGATGTTCAAAGGAGTATTTCAGATTTTGGATTTGGGGATTAAGGATGCTCAGTCAATAAGGATAATTCAAATACAGTTGATTCTAAACAACACAGGTGTGAACTGCACGGGTCCACTTATATAAGGGGTTTTTTGTTTTTGTTTTTGTTTTGTGTGTGTGAGCGTGTATGCGTGTGCGTGTGTGTGTGTGTTTTTTGAAACGGAGTCTCACTCTGTGGCCCAGGACGGAATGTAGTGGTGAGATCTTGGTTCACTGCAACCTCTGCCTCCCAGGTTCAAGTGATTCTCCTGCCTCAGCCTCCCAAGTAGCTGGGACTACAGGTTCACGCCACCCCGCCTGGCTAATTTTTGTATTTTTAGTAGAGATGGGGTTTCACCATGTTTGTCAGGCTGGTCTTGAACTCCTGACCTCAGGTGATCCACCTGCCTTGGCCTCCCAAATTGCTGGGATTACAGGTGTGAGCCACCACACCCGGCCACAAGAGTTTTTTTTTAACCAAATGCTGATTGAGAATACAGTATCATGGAATTCTCTCTTCCCAGGGGTTGCCTAATGGGCCAGGAGTCAGGTTGTCAGGTGACTGGGCGGTAGCAACCAACCAGCTCCATAGTGAAGAGGTTTGCAGTCTCGGGTCCCAATTTTGGGACCACTGGCAGAGTGGACTTGTGCATACTGGCTTCCTCAGGTCCAGATGCTCCTTTTCAATGTTCATATTCCAGTGTGTCCAGCACCCATTTTATATTCCTGCCTCAGTTCCTACCTGAGGAAGTAGACAGAGCATGGGACTAGGAGTGCAAGGACCCAGTTCTAGACCTGGTCCTGCTATTAACCATCTGGTGGCCTTGGGGAAGTCACATAACCACTTGGGAGACCAGATTTCCCATTTTTAAAATGATTGCACTCAAATGTATGCCAAGGTTTCTTCTAACCCTTAGTATTTTATGACCTTGCTACTCAAAGCAATGTCCTCAGACCAGTAGCATCAACATCACTTGAGTCCTTGTTAGAAATGCAAAACCTCAGGTCTCACCCCAGACCTCTTGAAGTAGAATCTACATTTCACAAAACCCCCAAAGGATTCCCATACACCTCAAGCTGTATGTATCTATCCTGTGCTCTGTGTTACCACTTGTTTAGCAGCTGGGCTGAGTCTCTCTCCTCCTTCCAGAAAAGCACTTTTGAATTTAGATAAGAGCTGCTTCCACCTAGCAGACTAATATCACCCAGAGAAGGAGGAGGGATAGCTTTTTGGATAAGGTTTATTCAACTCCTACTACCTAAGTAAACTCCAAATCAGATTCTTTCTGTCCTTTTCTACCTTCCTTTCTTCCTCCTTTATCCCTTCCTTTCCTTCTTTTTTCTCTTCTTTTTTCTTCTATTTTCCACTAGAAAAATGGAGAGAGGAAAAAAAAGATCCTGCCATTTTCCAACAAAAGAATTTATCTGCTCCTGTTTCTCCAGCAGCTTTGGTCCCCCTGGGATAATCACTGCGTGTGTGGCCCAAGACCTGCCTACCAGCGCAGCCCCCTGGATGAAGGGAGCCGTCAGCTGAGGAGGTAGAAGAGGCTTTGGAAGTGGGAGAAGGGGAAGCCAGTGAGAGCAGCACTGATAGGGCTCTGCAGGGAGCCAGGCCCCACTGAGCATGCTTCTAAAAACAAACATTCTGGATCGCTTTTCCTCTTCTCTTGCCAAAATTTTCCTTCTGGGAATGGGGCCACAGGACTGTTGCCCCCATCCTCAGGCAGCCCCAGGGGAGATTCAGAGACCAAAGCTACCCCCTGCTGCACGCTGCTGGTATGCCCAGACTCTGATAGACGATGAATGTCTGCTTGTCTTATGAGAAGTCAAAAATTAACACATGATCTTCCCAGTCCTCCCCCTATCTGAAAAAAGGATTGTGGCTTCTCCTGCTGAGTTTTTTCCTCTTCTGCACCCTTTCATGGAGGCTTCTGCCATTGTCAGATGGGTTCTTTGGAAAAGGAAAAGAGGAGAAGAGGTCCAAGGACTGGTGATTATGAAAGAAGGCATCTTTTTAGCTGAGTTTTAAGGAAAAAGCATGAGAATAGTTAAATTATGTGAGGGTTGTTGATGAGAGAGAAAAAAATTGATAAAGTATCTTTATAAATTGGTAGTTCCCAAAGTAGGGTTCCAAGACCACTGTAATAGCATCGCTGTGGTTTGGGAATTTGCAAATTCTCAGGCCCCACCCCAGACCTACTGAATTAGATGCCCTGGCAATGGAATCCAGAAATTCTTTTTCATATGCTTTCCAAGTGATTTTGATAGCTGCTGAAGTTTGAGAACTGTGCTATAGACTACTATCTCCACAGTGCATGAGAATGGGAGGAAGCAGGCAACCTAAAGAATGGGAGAAAATTTTTGCAATCTACTCATCTGACAAAGGGCTAATATCCAGAATCTACAATGAACCCAAACAAATTTACAAGAAAAAAACAAACAACTGCATCAACAAGTGGGCAAAGGATGTGAACAGACACTTCCAAAAGAAGACATTTATGCAGCCAACAGACACATGAAAAAATGCTCATCATCACTGGCCATCAGAGAAATGCAAATCAAAACCACAATGAGATACCCTCTCACACCAGTTAGAATGGTGATCATAAAAAAGTCAGGAAACAACAGGTGCTGGAGAGGATGTGGAGAAATAGGAACACTTTTACACTGTTGGTGGAACTGTAAACTAGTTCAACCATTGTGGAAGACAGTGTGGCAATTCCTCAAGGATCTAAAAAACTAGAAATACTATTTGACCCAGCCATCCCATTACTGGGTATATACCCAAAGGATTATAAATCATGCTGCTATAAAGACACATGCACACGTATGTTTATTGCAGCACTATTCACAATAGCAAAGACTAGGAACCAACCCAAATGTCCATCAATGATAGACTGGATTAAGAAAATGTGGCACATATACACCATGGAATACTATGCAGCCATAAAAATGATGAGTTCATGTCCTTTGTAGGGACATGGATGAAGCTGGAAACCATCATTCTGAGCAAACTATCACAAGGACAAAAAACCAAACACCACATGTTCTCACTCATAGGTGGGAATTGAACAATGAGAACACTTGGACACAGGATGGGGAACATCACACACCAGGGCCTGCTGTGGGGTTGGGGGACGGGGGAGGGATAGCATTAGGAGATATACCTAATGTAAATGACGAGCTAATGGGTGCAGCACACCAATATGGCACATGTATACATATGTAACAAACCTGCACATTGTGCACATGTACCCTGGAACTTAAAGTATAATTTAAAAAACAGAGAGAATGGGAGGTAAAAAACTAGAGTTCATTTGAAATAATTCGACTCTTTCTGTGCATACTCTGGCTCTAAGACTGGAAGCTGTACATCACCAACGGGACAGGGTTGCACCTTTCTTACTGGTGTTCATCGCCTGGAAGGGTGGTCTGATGCCGTGGATTTTGCCTTGCTCTTGTGCAGAATCACCGTGCAAGAGCCAATCATCTGTCCCTGAGCAGGTCAGCACTGCTGCTTTGAAAACAAATCACAGGATGTAAATAAAGTGGAAGGACCTGTCTTTCATCCTTGGGGGTTTGTTCTCAAGAAATGACATTCTCAAAGCCCTATTTTCATTCAATAATAAATGGTACATTCAATTTCTGCCCCAGACTGCAATTCTACCTTAAACTATAACCAGAACTGGACAGAGGCTGGAGGACTGGAAAGAAAATATATTCTTGTGATTCAAGTTTTCCTAGATCCCACCAAGCTATAAATACAGAGGGGTTTCAGAACAAACCCAGATATTTCGGTTTTGACTCTGCCTTGTTCAGAGAGGGCTGCAGCATCCCAAGCCTACTGCCCATGTCTCATGAGATGCTTATAAATTGGGCTGACAATTACCATGTGTCATCTGTTCTACAAGGGGTGTCTTTTGCTGGTCATTGCCCTACCCAGTAAGTTCTGACTCACTTAATAGGTTTGGAAATAGTTTAGCAAATTTTTTAATGGCCTCATAATATTCCACCACAAGAAGGTACCATACTTGGAATACTCAACCCCCAATTATGGCCCTTTCCCATTTTTTCCTCTCACAAACAATGCTGCAATGAACATTCTAGTATCAATAATCTGATGTACTTCTGTGAATGTATAAGTAAATTAAACTCTTGCCCATGGGTCAAAGGGTAGATGCATTTATAATTGATTGACATTACCAAAATGCACAACTAAAATATTGCATCCAGTTATCTGCACAGTAACTGAATAAAAGCCTTTGTTTCCTCATTCATTTGTCAACACTGAGTACAGTCAGCCCTCCATATCTGTAGGTTCTGTATCAATGGATTCAACCAACCTCAGATTGAAGATATTTTAAAACACAAATACAAACAGCAATACAAAAAATATATAAAAATGCAGTATAACCAATTTTTACATAGCATTTACATTGCATTAGCTATTATAAATAATCTAGACATGATTTGAAGTACACAGGAGGATGTGTGTGGGTTATATGCAAATACTACACCATTTTATATGAGGGACTTAAGCATCTTCAGATTCTGGTAACTGGAGGGTCCTGGAGCCAAAGTCTTGAGAATATCGAGGGATGACTATTATCACATATTTTAAATTTTTGCCAATCTGATAGGTGAAAAATCGTACCTTTTTGTTTGGATTTGCATGTCTTTAATTTGATGAAACTGGAACATCTTTTCATTCATTTATTGAATATTTGCATTCGTTTTTCTGGGAACTGCCTTTCATATCCTTTGCCCATTTTTTGGTTGGCCTGTTCATATTTATTCTTATTGGTTTGTGTAAGCTGTTTGTAAAATAAGGAAATTATCTCTGTCTGTTTTATGTGTTACAAATATTGTGTACCACTTTATCATTTGTCTCTTGACTTTGTGGAATTTGCTTCCACAAAGACATTTTAATTTTATGTAGTCACATTTATTAATATTTTGCTTTATGAAGACTGGTGTGATGGGGGAAGAATAGGCAATGAGGTTACCCACTTCAGATGGTATTTGCCTGTCCCTTTGTCCTTTCTGAAGCCAGAGACTTGGAGTTGACAAAAGGCTGAAACAAGAATGGGAGGAAGGTTGTACTGGTCCACCTGCTCGAAAGGCTATGACTGGTGCTGGGTCAGCTACTTTCATAGACCCAGAGCAACACTCATTTCACTTTTCACTTTTGGTGCAAAAGACAGTTGGTTGGTCCACGCTCCTTTACCCTCGTGGAGAATTATCTTTCTGGGGCCTCATTACTCTTTCTACAATCTGACCTTCGTGGGGGTCACCCACCAAACAAATGTCATAACTGAATCTGCAAGAGAACAAGTTGAAGTTGTTGTCTTTTTCCTCCCAGGAGGCCACTGTGCTCCTAAAAGTATAGGTGCAAATAGCCCATCCATCTCTCCCCAGCATAAAGGAACGTCCCCTCTTACTACTAATGGAGGAGTAAGACACAAGTCCCTAATTCAACCAAAATGTCCTGGTACAAAATTAATGAACCCACTGATCACCCCTTAAACCTTCCAGAGGAATATGTCGACTTAATTGAATCTCTTCTTGGCGGCACTTCAAGAAGTATAAAAAGGGAGGTGACAAACATTCAAGTTCTGTGGGAAAGGACACTTGTGGGCAGGGTGGAGGGGAGATGGTCAGCGTATGAGCACATCTACCCTGCCCCGGGTTCTGCCCCAGGGTCAGCTCCCCTAACTGCTCTCCACTGCTCAGTGCAGCCCCGCCTCTAAAAATGCCATTTTAATTTGACTTTTTTTTTTTTTTGAGATGGAGTCTCACTCTGTCGCCAGGCTGGAATGCAGTGGTGCAATCTCAGCTCACTGCAACCTCTGCCTCCCAGGTTGAAGCGATTCTCCTGCCTCAGCCTCCCCAGTAGCTGGGATTACGGGCATGCACCACCACACTCGGCTCATTTTTATATTTTTAGTACAGACGGGGTTTTACCACGTTGGCCAGGATGGTCTCGATCTCTTGACCTCATGATCCACCTGCCTTGGCCTCCCAAAGTACTGGGATTACAGGCATGAGCCACCGCACCCGGCCTAATTTGATTTTTAAAATCACACCCATGGCAGTAGTGGTCAGCGGGGAGGTGCACCAGGTACTGCAGCTGTTCGGATCCCAGATGGTTTGTCAGAATGGAGTTGGTGAGTTGGGAACTCTACTATACTGCTTTTGGGTGAACAGAAAGGGGGCAATAGAGTTATCTAAGATGGAAAGCTGGCATAACTCACATCCTGCTCATAACCCTGTGCCCATACCCCAGGAAATGGGTATGAATTTTGCTTCTCAACTCAGTGAGAAGAAATGCTGCATTATTTCAAGTCCAATGAAATCTAACTCTTAAGTCCTCACTCAGAGATTGGTAGGAAATTCAGTCTCAGTCATGATTTTGAGAGCCCTTCTAGCCCCTGAATTCATACCAGAATCCAGGATCTTATTTGGAGATGAGGTAACAGAAGAAGAGTCATCCTGAGCGAGCTCACTGCTGACATGCCAATGGTTGAAACCCATGGCCCTTTGAAATGTGCTGCTCACTCCTGTGTGCTGCTGGGTGTTTCCTGAAAGCTACGTTCCAACTGTGCTCTGAGATCCCATAACTTTCTGAGGGTGCTGAGTATGGATGGAGTGTGGGGCCCTGTCAACTAGAGAACTTGCTCAAACCTGGCCGTTTCCTTAGTTGTGGTGGTTTTAAAACATGTCTGCAAACCCTCAGACCTTCCTCTCATTAAGAGGTGAAGCCTAATTCCTCTCCCTTTGAGTATGGCCGATCCTTGGTGTCATGGGCTAAACTGTGTCCTTCCCCTCCTCTCAGATTCATATATTGAAACCCCAGTACCTTCAGAATGTGACTGTATTTGGAGATAGGGCCTTTCAAGAGGTAATCAAGTTAAAATAAGACCATTAGGGTGGGGACCTAATCCAATTTAACTGCTCTCCTCATGTAAGAAGAGGAGATTAGGACACAAACACACACTTAGAAGGAAGACACAGGGAGATTAGGACACAAACACACATGAAGACACAGGGAGAAGATGACCATCCAGAAGTCAAGGAGAGCAGCCTCAGAAAAAAAAACAACCCTTTCAAAACCTTGATCTCAGACTTCTGGCCTTCAGAACAGAAAACAAATTTCTGTTGTCCAAGCCGCCTACTCCGCGGCGCTTTGTTATGGCAGCCCAGCAAACTAATGCCCTTGGGGACTCACTCTATAGAATAGAATGCAGCCAAAATGATGCCGCCTGGCTTCTCAGGCTAAGTCAGAAAGGGTGATGGAGCTTCTGCCTAGTTCTCTCCCAAGACGCCCACCCTTGGAACCTGGCCACCACACAGTGAGGAGGAAGCCCAGGCCCCACAGAGAGGTGTGGGTGTTCTGGCTGGCATCCCCAGCTAGGGCCCCAGATCGGACAGCCAGCATTAATTGCCAGGTATGTGAGTGAGCAAACCATGAGAGGAGTCCAGCTCTGGCCTTCCAGCCGTCCCAGCTGAGTGGAGAGACAGACATGCTGTTCCTGCAGCATCCTGGCCAAACTGCCAATTCGTGAGTAAAATAAATGTTGTTGTTTTAAGCCAGGGCATTTTTTAAAGCAGCAGTGGATAAAAAGAACACCCGTCTTGAGGTATCAACAGTTTCTTCTGCTTCTCTAACCTTAAGGAACATTTTCTGTCTCCTCCTCCCCATTTGGAAAGATCCCATAAAATCTCCCCTCCATTTGTCTTTAGTTATACAATATTGGCTTCTCTTGCCAGGGGGTAAGGGTGGGGGGAGAAGAGGTTTATGCCGACCAGTGTTTCTTATGAATTTACACGAATACAGTAATTTGAGTGTTCCCCATACAACAGGCTTTTATGTCAGGTGGAAGGTGAGGTCTGTAAAAGTAAGCAGGTCAGTGCGTTTTTATACAGTGGTGATGAATAAGTGCAGGTCCCCATTGGCCGCCTCTGCTCATGCTTCATGCCAACCTCAAGTTTATATTCAGCACTCTGCCACATCCATCCAAAAAACCCAATTCCCAAAGTATTAGAGATTAACGCAGACATTATTGAAAGTTGAATTGGAAAGTGGAGAGACAGGTACATTTCCCATTACACAAGAAAACTTTTGGAGTCTACCGTAGACATCACCACCTTTTCTTTCTAGTCTTCCCACCATCTATCCCCTCCCTGCAGGTGCCCTATCACCTCCACCAGCGAGATTCCACCTCCCTTCCCTAACTTGCTACTCTCAGCCTAATAAAAAATCCTGGGCAGCCAAACAGGAACAGCTTATTGTTCCTGAAGCATGCCCCAAAGGCTTTCAGCTCATTCCAACACACTTCCAAACTCATTTTAGTGTTCTTACTCATGTTACTTGTTTCTGTTTCTTTCCCTTGGAGCTCAAGGAAATTGGCAAGAGTCGCACTGTTTTCTCTTCTCTTTGCTGTGCTGAAGAATGCGACCATGGCAGCCCTCCTCTAAAATTCCCTTGCCAAAGTCAACAATGAGGTGGAGAACCTAGAGCCAGGCACCCTGTGCCTGATGTCCCAATCTTCTTGTGGCAATGGCCTTATCTGCAAATGGCACGCAGCACATAGCTCTAAAACAGCAACAGGACAAGGCAAGTGCAAAAGGAAATGCTCCCAGTGTGCCCATCATCATTTTTCTTGCTAGATGGAGGGTATTGGAATCTATTCCTCATCTCAGAGGTGGGCAAACTGTGGAAATCAAACCAGTGGGTAACACCAGGGATGTAGATTAGTGGAAGTCAGCCGACTCTCAGAGAGGCAATTATGTAATAATTATAACATTGTTATGTAACAATTATAAAGGGGACTTCCAGACCACTTCTTCTGAGACAGACATCATGCCAAGTGCTTTATGCACTATCCCAATTAATACTCAGAACAACCTTGTGAGGCAGGTACCATTATTATTCACATTTCACACATGGATGGCAAAACTGAGGCTCAAAGATCCTAAGGGCCTTATCCAGGACTACAGAGCTAATGAGGACAGCTGACTAATGAGCAAATGAAGACAGTCCTCTTGTCTCCTAGTCTGTATCAAAGGAATATCAAAGGAATCTGGTCTGAGAAGGCCCAAAAAGAAGAGCTGCCTTTTTTTGAGTATGTGCTAACCTTTGAGGAAAGGTCTCTGTATGGTTGCACATAGCAGCTCTGTGAGGAAGATGTGCTTATCATCCTCATGGAACGAATGAAATGGGTTCAGTAGATGAGTGGGGAGCAATAAGCTTAATAGGGTGGATGGAATCAAGACGGTAGGTAAGTCTGGGAGGTCTGTGAGTCATCTACATAGGATTGGCAGGTTGCTTTTAAGGTTTTGTTTTTTCAGCGGTCACTCTTCTATTTAATATTCAACTAGCAATAGTCTGAACCTGTCCCTCTCCACTGGACCACACCAGCATGAGGCATCTTCAGTTTCCTTCCCTGGTTTTAGTGTCACTCCCTAAAGAATGCTTACTGCTTTGTCCAAATCCCTTCAGGTGACTTTTTGTCATCTTTAGACACTGGGGCTTTGTTTATCCTGCTTTGCCTCAAGTTGAACATTCGAGAGCATCTAATGCACAACACCAAAGTTGGCACTTTGGTCAGCTTCCCAAAGCTGACACCGAGTTCTACCCCTGAATGGGGCATGAGGGCCAGGCCCACCTTTTTATACAATACTAGGGGAAGTGATGGTGCCCTTGGCTGGCACTGTTTGAATGCAGCAGCCCCAGTGAAAGTGCCTATCTCCCACATTACCACACACACACCAGCACTAGGTATTAACATCTTCAACAAGTGAAAAATTGGTTGCTTTTAAATTCGCATTGCAAAACAAATATTTTACACTGCAAAGCACAAAACAAGTTCAAGTCCAACATATAACATTAGTTAGAGGGCACACAATCCACATAATGACAATGTTAGTGTTGTCAGGACAAAGACCTTTTTTAAGTACTTGCTAAGTACCAGGTACTCTGATAAACACTTTATATACTTTAATGACCACCCTGTGAGGTAGCTATAGTTACTGGCTTGTTTACAGACAAGGAAGCAGAGGCACAGAGAAACAAAGTAATTTAACTTGCTCCAGGACTTAGCAAATCAGTAACTGAGCCAAGACAGCCCCACTAAGGCAGTGGAGCATCCAAGAAGGACATGTTTGGTGGGCCTTAGTCTCTCCTCTGTCAACCACTTTCAGGTGATTCAGGCGTATTATGTCCTTCTCCAAGCCTCTGCTACTCATTGTTAAAGTGTTGGAGACTCACCTGGTTGCTGTGAAGACCAAATGGCAAGGGGAGGGGGGAAGAGATCAAGAGGAGAGAAAAAGAAGAGATAGGGAGAGGGAACGGGAGGGGAAGGAAGGTCAACGTCCTTGATTAACAGTAGCATAAGCTGTAAAAACATCCAACACTCTGATTATTTCCACCAAAGACATTTCTTCACTAAATTCTGGGCAAGCCAGGCCACTGACTATGGATGGGGAACCTAAACCTGGTCACTTCCCATTTCTGGGCACCCTCTATGCAAAAAGAACAGAGTTGATTATCCCTGAAGAGTCCCTAGAGCTAAAGAATGTGTCATAATGGGGGACCTAGCCGAGTGGAGTGACTCATGCCTATAATCCCAGCACTTTGGGAGGTCGAAGCAGGGGGATTGCTTGAACCCAGGAGTTTGAGAACAGCCTGTGCAACATAGTGAGACCTCATCTCTACTAAATGTTTTTAATTAGCTGAGCATGGGACCTGTAGTCCCAGCTACTCAGGAGGCTGACACAGAAGGATTGCTGGAGCCCAGGAGTTCGAGGTTGCGGTGAGCTATGATTGCACCATTGCACTTCAGCCTGGGCAACAAAGTAAGACCCTGTCTCTAAAAAAAAAAAAAAAACTGAGTTGACTCATGCCTTCTTCCTGTTCCCATCACCTGCTAAGCAGCAGATGGGTCAGTAGCCGCCAGCGACACCTGCAGGCGGCGGGAAGCCCTGCAGCTGCTCAGGACGAAGGCTCAGGACTCCGTGGTGTTATTAACACTTCATTGAGTTGAGGGAAGGTCTTTGATTTTCTTTAAATCGAAAGTCTGGGGGAGAGTTTGTGTTTGTTAAACAATCTCATGCATCAAGGAGTATAATTCCCAGGAATTTCCACTCTGCTACCTGTTTTGTGAAATGCAGCAAGGAATTTTGTACTGTTCTCTCATAGACACATTCAAGACTGATCTAAATTTCAGATGCAGCAAGCAGTGGCCTTGGTTTCATTTTTTAAGGGTAGTATGAAGGTATTCCATGTCCCTCAACAAAAATCCTCTCTTTCCTAAGCCTGTTGAGAAAGATTTACTTGCTATTATCCATTAACTCCTTTGGACTAGGCTCTGACCTCTTTTTGAAGAGCATTTTGAAAATGCAAACTTTGTGATAGAGATAATCCATTAAGTCTCTATCACATAGTATAAATGACCATCAGGCTGCTCATTTTAATTATTCACTCTAAATCTGGGGAAAACACCTCGACTCTCTGTGACTCTGTTTTCTCAGCTGTGAAGTGGAAATAATGGTGACTGTAAAGATTAGCTGATGCAGCCCACATTAAGGGCACAATGCCTGGCACAGTCAACATGGAAGCAATGGAAGGTGTGGTGGTGGGAGTCATAGTAGCAGCAGCAGGAGAGGAGTTATTGTTGTCCACACCAAAAGAGATGAGAAGTAAGACGAGTCAGTACCTGGAAGGGAAAAGGAGTGCTAAAAGGAAAGCAGATAGAAGACGAAAGTCACCAACTGGGCCATTTTGCTGAGAGCTGATCCTGGTGACCACATGGCAAATACAGACAACCAGGACGCCTGCCACCAACTCAGCAGGAGTTAGGTCCCAGGCACCTCAGCTCAGACACTGAATTCATTCTCTCTGAATCTTCGTAAGAACTCGATGAAGTAGATTGTACTTATAGTCGTCATTTACAGTTGAGAAAACTGAGCCTCAGAGAGTTAGGGCAACTTGCCTTAAAGGCATACAGCAAAGAGGCAACAGAACCAGGAACCAAACCATCTCTGCCTGGCCTCAAAGCCTAAATGGCAAACTCAGAACCACTGCCCTAGGAACCATAGGCAACATCAAGCAGCTTCATTTCTGCCTATTCCCTGGCTCAGGAGGCTGCAGCAACAGGGTGCGGGGTGGTTGTGGGGGTACAGTGCACGTAGCTCTTCTCTCTTCAGAGGCTGGAGATTATAACCTTGCAGCAAGCAGACAAGCCCTAGCCCAGGAAGGGCTAGATCTGAAGCCCTGTTATCTGCTTCATTTCATCAGGCTGCTGGCGGCTGAGCACAGGAAATTAAAAGCAACTCGTAGATCATAGAGCGTGGCACCCAGTGATCTCAGACAGAATCCATCCCCTTCCCTCCCACTTTTCCTTGTGCAAGAGCATGGCTTTTAGCAGTCAGTTGCTGAATTTGTGCAGGGAATCAGGCTGCCCTAGTCGTTAGGGCCCTGGAGGCAAACAAGGAGACCCCGCCTTTGGAGGGTTCGGAGTCTGGGGAGGTAGGCCGTTTACAGTGGGGGTGTGTGCAGAGGTGTGTGTGTGCGTGTGTGTGTGTGTGTTCTGGAAGGAGACACAGGAAGCAGTGGTGGCCTCTGAGAGGGAAACTGGGGTCAGAGGCAAAGGAACGCCCAACTTTTCCATTTATATCAGTTTGTGTGCTTGAACTTTTTACCGTGTGTTTATGTTAACTATTTTTACAAACAATACATCTTTTAATGATGAAATAAAATACGGGTCTACATGGAGGATAGACTCCTAACCCACGGAGAAGGGCAAGATTAGAAACGGTTTCTTCCAGGTGATACTGTCTAGTTCTAAAGAACAAAATCAATAGGTAACGAAGAAAGAAGAGGGAACTCCAGGTAGAGGGAGCTCAAGCAAAGGCTTGGAGGTATAGGGGCGCCAGGGCAGTAGCTTGGTGTTTGGGAAAGGGCCTAGCACTGGAAGATAAAGGATTGGTCCCTCAGCCCTTCTTCCTCCTTCGTCTGTTAGCGACACACCACAGCACTGCTCAGTTCTAACTGTAGACCTATTGTGAAATTAATTGTAGGGGTGGGGAGTCATTTCACCTGCCCCACTCGTGTGTGTCAGCAGCAACATCTCACAGCTGAGGTACCCTGTGAGCATGGGCATCTGCTAATTCTGCTTGCCTGGCATCCCTTCCTCCGAGTTTTTGGCAAAAGTACCCCCTTTCCTTCCTTGGTCAAATCTTTTATTCTCCTATGTGGTCCCGAGAAGATGGCCGGTCAATTTCGACACCCTTACTCCATGCTACCCCAGACAAGGAGGGTGGGGATGTGACCCAGACTCAGGCCATCGAACTTCTCTTCCTAAGGTTTGAACTTGGTGGAAGCCTCCTTATCATGGTAAACCCCTGGGCCAATTCACCCCCATGGGGTTGGCCTGAAGTGGGGTCTACTTGTTCCTGCTTATTGGGACCTGACTGTTCAACTTCCCCTTCAGTTCTACGCGCCACCCAGAATCCTCCCAATAGAACCCTTTGTTGGCTTTTTAGCCTATCAATTTCTGTTATTTACTACTAAAGAAGTCTGGTGAGTGCCTTTGTTCTTTGAGAGTCAAATAAAAATATGGTTTTAGACCCCAACCTACACACGATGAATGACCCTCACCCTTCTGGAGAATTCCTGTTATCTCTTGCCTTATTTCACTTGTTTCCAGTGAGTTATTTTAGTTTACCGATGGTCTCACCATCCTCTGTGGGCTGTCTTTACCAATAAAAAAAAAACTCAGCAACTTTCTTCAACTTCTCTCTGTTCTACCCCCTCCCAAATAAAGCCCACTTATACAAGGTGGTGTGTGTGTGTGTGTGTGTGTGTGTGTGTGTGTGCAGCAGTCTTTGATAAAGAGAGAAAAAGGTTTATAGAACTCACACACAAAAAAAAGTACAATAAAAAGTTAGACAACCCTGTTCTTAAAAGGTTTAACCAATGCAAACTTCAAATTCTAGTTTCTCTCTGCCAGATCCTCTCTGCCTCTATTTCTTCTCTTTCTTGAAACCCCCTCATCCAAGCTACCTATGTTATGCAAAAAAAAAAAAAAAAATTATTTCTCTCTTCATCACTTTGTCTCCTACCAACTTTGCCCTCAGGATTTCAAGGCAGTCTTCTCCCAAAAGAGAATTCTGAGGCTGGCCCACTACAATGTATTTCTGCAGACAGAAGATGAGAACAAGGCCAAATGATCAGTTGTAGCATCTTTCAGTCATAAGTTCAATGATTCTGGGCACAGTAAGAATGCCAATCTTTCTTTCTACTTTAATTCACATTCAATTAGATGGAACAATAATCTCTGCAAGCCTCTTTCACAGGTGATGTTCATTTCTCTCCAGAGGCAAGGAGCCCTCTAAGGGAAGGAAGTCATCGAAATTAGAGCCACAGGCGGCTGAGGACAGGGCCAGGGACCAGCAGAGATTCTGGACAAGGTGACTGTCTGGTTGGCACCTGGGCTCTTCCCCTGCTGAATCTTTCTCTTGCAACTTTGTGTGTATACGCCCGGTCACCATGCACTCAGGATCCTGAGGGTGTGGGATCTGCATGGTATTTGCTTTTCATGGTGCCCACCCAAGCAGTGATTGGCACTAGATACACAGTGGGTCACATGCTTGTAGAATTACCATATCCACTCCCAGAACCCAGAACATATCCACTCCCCAAATTAGCATATGCTTGTAGAATTAGCATATCCACTCCCAGAACTCACACTTCTCATAATCGTTCATTCAACAAACCATATTAAATTACTTCTCTGTGCTAAGCAACAGGGACAAAAGCAAAATAAGTCCCAACCCCTGTCCACAAGAGTCTAAGAATCTAGTAGAGGATGGAAAGAAAGAGGCAATTATTCAAAGGTAAGGTAAGTACTGGGTCATGGATCCACTCATCGAGTGGCTATTGAGCATTTTCTATGTATTAGGCTTTGTCAGTTACCTGGGATTCGGGGGAAATAAGGCGCATCTCTGTTAAAAAAAAAAAAAAAAAACAAAACTATGAGTTTGATTGTGTGTTGGGTGTCTAGAGGACAGGAAAAGTTGACAGGAGAAAATTCCCCAGCACCTAACACAGTGCCAAGCACAAAGAGTCACTCAGCAAATATTTATTGAATGAGAGTTGACTAAAACAAATAATTACAGAACATGATACAGACTATGACAGAAGCAAAAGTGGGCTGTGGCTATTTGGAAATCAGAGCATCTTTTAAAAGGGAGATGGCATCTGAACCTTGCCGAATAGGAATGTTCCAGAAGTAAGAGAGATGACTAGGGTTTCAAGAACAAGGACCAGCACCTACGAAGGCTCTGAGGCACAGACCACTGTGACCTGTGGAGAAGTGGTGAGTGGAGAAGGAGCATGGGTTTGGTGGGGATGGTAGGGAATGGCCAGTAATGGGGTTGGAAAAATAAGTCTAAGGCTACATCCCTGAGGGATTTATGACATATGAACACTGGAGAAGCAAGTGGACAGCTGCTCCTCCTCTGTATCTGCACTTTCACAGCAGAAAGTAGAAGGCACCTCTCACCTACCTGATAACGGAGGAGGTGAGAATGTAGGCTTTAGAATCAAGTGGACCCTGGGTTCAAATCCCAGCACTGCTACCTTTGAACAATGAGCTGTTGGGCAAGTAACTGAGCCTCTCTGCACCTCAGTAGTTTCGTCTCCAAAACAAGTACCATGATATCCACCCAGGGGAGTGTTGCAAAGGAATAAATAAGGTAAGGTATGTAAAATCTTGAATAGAGTGCCTGGCCTACAGTGACTATTTTGAAAGCATTGTTTTGTTATTGTTATTACTGTAATAATTATTATTCCTGTCATTCTATTTGGAATAATGTTACTTCTCATCCATCCTTTACTGCCTATAAAAAAAAAGTTAAATTTGAGGCCAATCTTTTCCATATTGGTTATCTCCACAGAGCAAATGAATTTAGAGCCATTACTTGATGGTGAGTGGGGATTACTCAGGTTGGAAGGAACCTCCAAGTGCATGTGGCCCGACAAACCTCCTCAATTTACCACTGAGGAGCCTGAGGCCCAGGTACCAAAGGCTGGCCCCTGGCCCCACAACAGCTTACAGAGAGAACTGGGCTAACCCCTAGGCCTTCAGGCCCCAATCCAGACCCTCCAGATACAGCTCACTGTCTCCCATTTAACCCTGTTGCCATGTTGACAAGGTCAAGACTAAAATCTACTGCAAATGCCAACCTCTCAGACACAAATCAGAGGGCCCTACCCGACTCACTGGGCCCACAGAGGTTGGTTTGCTTTCTTCACACTCTCTGCAGCATCCACAGGCTGCTGCTCAAATCTGAGAACAGACTCTGCCCTGGAGCCCTCAAAGAGGAGATGAGAGGCCCCTCCCAGCCAGTGTCAGCTTACAGTGGGAACAGGGCCTGGGGCACGGCCAGAGCCAGGCTGACACTGGAATGCTGTTGCTTCCCCATGCTCTCATCCCCAGCAGAGGCAGTGTCAGGCTGTGGCCGGCCTCACCATAGCAAGGGGCGTGTTTCTCACCAGAAGGCCTGGCAGGGTCACTTTGGAGTTGGCCCCTTTTCTGTCATCTGCTGCAGGCTCCCACAGTTTCCCAGAACTGCCCCCTTGGTCAGAGTCACGGTTCTCCTCTGGAAGAGAAGCTCAAGGGGAGACCCTCGGCAGGAAGCAGACCAGCATTTTCTGGAACTTCCCCAGTCGCTCTTCAGACCCCTCACTGAGGGATTTAATGGGAGGACTCACGCGGCCTGAACAAGCCAAGTGAAGCACTTGTCTGCTATTCTGTTCCCTTTGTGAGACTCAGAGTACCTGCCATACCCACAATCAAATTTAAATAAATATTTAACAAAAGGGGTGATTTTCTACACCAGAAGTTATTATTCTCTACTCACAGCTGGCCAGACCATGAGTGAGGTTCCTAACCCATAGGTAGCCAAGATGTTGGCCCATGTGGGAACGGTGGTCCAGCCAGTAGGACTCTCCTGTGCTGGATGGTACTGACCCATTGAGCCAATCAGATTCTCTCTCGTGCCTTACTGTGTTCTCCAAATACATATTGAGAACTTCCATGTGTCAAGCTCTATGCTAGGTTCCAGTGATACAAACATAGAAGAGGCTCTGTAACCCCAGACCTCTGTGCTCTTAGGAGGAGTTCAATATAGGAATCCATTCCTTATTAGCAACTTAAACTAACTGTTGGGATTTTGTTGTAACATATACACAACTCTCATTTATAATGTAACGGTTACTTTAAATAAACTGATGAATTTATCAGGACCCTCGAATTCAAGGAACAGAAACCTAACCCAATCTGGCATAAAGAAAAATTAGAATTTACTGGCTCATATCCATAAAGGCTAGGACTAGAGCTGTCCTCAGGAATTCGAATAATGATATCGTCTCTCCCTCTCTCCTTCCTCTCCCACTCCATCTCATTCCATATCTCAGATCTCTGCTTCTCTCCATCTGTTGGATTCATTCTTTCCTCACATAGCAGAGCTTTATTCACACTGCAGGAGACATGGCATGGGCAGCTCCAGGCTTCATCAACCTAGATTTGCAACTCCCAAGGAAACAAAGATTTCTCTCTCCTAGCACTCAGATGTAAAATTCAAGGGAAGAACACCAATAAACCAAACTTAGGTCATGTGGCCATCATGAAGCCAATCACTGTGGCAAGATGCGTGAGAGCCCATGATTGGTCAAACCTTGGTCACATGACACAGCTTACCCACCAGAACCACATGGTGCGAACGAACAGTTCCCCACAGCAAGGAGGGTGCCTTTCCATGGAAAGGGAGTAGATGCTGAACAGGATGGAGAGGCGGAGGCAGAGAGAGATTGTCTGTTACACCAGAAGGAATAAAAGGAAAAACTTGTTTTCCAAAAGAAAAGGTAGAAAAGGACTTTACCAAAGAGTAGTTTTAGGATTGTTTCTAATGGCCAGCTTTATTAGAATACAGAAGACATTGATATACTTTAAACAATTTAATGAGTGGCAATTTTCATAAGATATACAGAAGGAGTGAGTCAGCACAAAACTAATACAGTGACAGAGGACAAACCAAGTATCTTTGAGGGAGGATGAGAACTCACATGCATTGAACATTTACTGGGTGCAGTACCTTGTTATGAAACTCTGTTGCTATCCTATGAGACAGACACTATTGTTTCCCTCCATTTACAGGAGCAGGAACTCATGCTCAGAGAAGTGTTCAAAAAAAACAAAAAAAAAAAAAACCAAAAAAACAAAACAAAAAAGCCTCACTGATAGTCCTATGACTAGTAAGTGTGGGGCTGGGATGTGATTCCAAGTTCGCCTGATTCCAAAGCTCATGCTCTTTCTACAAGTTCGGTCTGCGTTCCAAAGGCAAAATCGCAGCCCTGCTGAAAGGTGGAGGGGTGAACAATGAGTCCCTCCTCTATTTATAGACAGAGAACAAAACCAGACAGCCCAAAAGGGCAGAAGTGCCAAGAAGGAAAATAGTTTTTCTGGGTCCTTTATGAGGACATTTTTACTCCCAAAATGGAGATGGTGCCGGAAAGTAAGATTGCCCATCACGGACTGCTGCAGCAGCCAGGACAATGCAGCCAAGAAAGGACAATGGATTCAGCACCCAGGGGTCATTAGTGGCCTTCAAGAGGCTGCTTCAACAGAGGAGTGTGTCCAGACCTGATATTTAAAGCAGTTTACAGCAAGCAACTGGTTGAGAAATCGAGGCTTCTAAAGTAGACCTACTCATTCAAGAATAGCAGTGAATACAATGATATCTGCATGTTTTAAAATTACAGGGAAGCGATGAATCAAGAGGAAAGGTTAAAAAATCAGACTTTAATAAAAATGAGTGCTTATCTTATTTTGCAGATAGAAAAGTGCAAGAAAGACATGCTATTAGAGACAGAAATAAAAATCCAAATTAACTGGACCAGCTGAGACTCTGGACTGGGAAAACATGAGTCTGAACCACTACAGGGTTCTCACGGAGTTGTATCTTTCCTGACACATGGTTTGTTCACCCTTTTCTTTGGGCAACAGATGCCATTCCTGACCACATGGGTTGTCCTATAAATGGTCTGGCCACTTGTGATACTTCATCCCACTGGAAACAGTAGTCAGTTGACCTGATGTGACTCAAACTAAGCCAGCCAGTCTGTCTCTCCGGGATTGGTGTATGGGCACTGGAAGAGCAGTCTTCTCTCTCCATTAGATTGTGAAGCTGGGGTCACGCAAGAGAAAGGCTTAAGCAGCCCCCCAAGCATGAGCAACACAGATTAGCAATGACCTGGGCAAAGGGGATTTCTCTCTCTCAGCACCCATATGTAAAATCCGAAGAAAGGATCTTTGGACATGTGAAGGAAGCCCATTCATAAGTAGGAAAAAATGAGGCCAGTCCAAAGAAAGATGGAGAGAGAGAGAAAAACAAACAACAACCTTCAAAACTCTGAATCTAGCCAAACCTGCTCCCCATCCTGGACTTTCTCCTTTATTGGGCCATAATCAAAGAGTCCAGTTGTTTTCATTTTTAGCTGCCACAGATAAGTGAGAACATGTGCTTTTTGTCTTTCTGTATCTGGCTTGTTTCACTTAACATAATGACCTACAGTTCCATCCCTGTCGTTGGAAATGATGGGATCTCATTCTTTTTTATGGGTGTATAGTACTCTTTTTTATATTTAAGGAAGTTTGAAGTGAGTTTCTCTAGCTGGCAGCCAAAATAGAGTTCACTAACATAACTCCCATTGAAGCCTCAATCAAACCTCAATAGGTTGCCCTGTGAATGGAAATTAAAATTTTAACCTGCTGGAGCCACTGAGAATGAACATAATTTTTTTAAAAAGGCATGGAGCTCTGTCCTCAAGAAACTCATAGTCATGGGAAGTTTTTTGCTTTCCTGCTACAAATAGGAAATCCTTCAGAAAGGTTGATGATGTCAGTGTAGGTATGTGTGGTGGGAGAGGGAATGGCAGGGGAGGCAAAATCCTCTTCCAAAAGATAAATAATAATGACCAAGCTAATTATCACACTTGACAGATACACACAGGAGCCAAAGGGTGGTGCGCAGAGCTTTGTATGTTTCTCATTGAGACACATCAGCCCACCTCGAGCCCCTCATTGGGCTTCCAGACATCTTTTCTCTCTTGCCTAGCTTTTCCTTCCTTTCTTGGGATTCCGTTGTCCAGTTGGCCCTTTGGGCTCCTCTGCCCTCCCTCCAGGGCTCCCAGAAAAGCAGCTCCATTCACTCCCACTGGGAGCTGAAGAGAGTTGAGTCAGATTCCTTCATGGAAGGGGGCTTTGGGCCCTTCGGTAAAACATCAAAAGCTCAGCAAATTTTGCTCTAACAATGCCATCTCTCCTCTCACAGCACTTCTTCCATTAACTACTGCATTTGGAAATGTTTGTCTCTTTTCTCTGTCTTACCAGAAGCATTTTCCCCAAAAGAAGGGTGGGAAGAAAAAGACAATTGGAGAGGGACCAGTGCTCAGGAACAGTCTTAGAACTCTCCCACAGGGCAGGCCACTGGGTGGCACAAGCTGAAGGATTCTGGGCATCCCCCTCCCCTCCCTCCACAAAAGCAATATGCTGTCTTATGCTTGGAACATCACTTACAAACTGTAAAGCCATGCTATGCAGCTATTAGATATCATTTTTTAAAACCCTACTCCAAAAAACTCTTTCCATACATAGTAGACCTGCAATAAGGAGGGTTTTTAAATGGAGGGATTCCATTGGTTTATAGAATTATTTTCAAATTCAGAGACCCTTGCACTGTCTTCCCCATGCTGCTGGTGAAGAAGTGAATCATTACAACCTTCCTGGTAGGTTATTTGACAGTGTGCCTCAAAAGCCTTAAAAATGTTCATTTTTTTTTTGAACCCAACAATTTTAATTCCAGAGCATGAATGGGCTCCACCATTTACCAGCCATGTGATTTAGGCTCTCTGAACCTCAGTTTCCTCATCTCTAAAATGGGGATAATATCATAGACTGGTTGTGAGGATTAAATGAAATATATGGAATGCCTTAGAATGATGTCCAGCATACAATTACATGCTATGTGTGAGCTAAGTAAGTGATCAGAGAAGTAGAAATACATCTCAGTATTATTTTAATTGACAACATTTAGAAACATGTCTAATAATGGATTGTTAGCTAAACTAATTATGTGCATCCATAAGATGGAACATTACATGCCCATTTTAAAAATCATGTTTTCAAAGAATATTTGATGATATGGGAAGATGTTCATAATATATCACTGGGCAAAAAAATTCGCGTTTTGAATAACATACACAGTATAATCTGAATATCAATATAAAAGGTAAAGAGAATACTTCAAAGTATTATTGGCAGGTATCTCTAAGTAAAGAACCTTTTCTGCAATGGAATCACCTGGGGAACTTAATAAAACAATCCTGCTCTAGGATACCATCCCTAGAAATTCTGATCAAATTGGCCTGGGCTGTGACCTGGGCCTCAGGATTCGTATTTTCTTCCACATGCTTGGATACTTTCCCTAGATTTTTTCCCCAAAGTTTTCTAAAATAAATATGTATCACTTTTATAATTAGAAATTAAAACCATAAATGCTGTTTAAAAGACATTTCAATTACCCCCACGAGAGTGGCTGACTAAGCAATGATTTTAGTGACTGGTTTACCAGATAGTTTTCTCCCAGGGAAAGCTGGAGTTTGGCAGAGGAGGGAGAAGCAATTCAGAGTATGAGTCACTGCCCTGGGGAACAGACCTAGGAGGGGCACTAGATGAGGAAGGAGGTGTGGGGCTCAAGGTGAGGACACTGGCCACTTGAGGGGCCAGGGCAGGCACTGAAGAGGTCCTACTGACCAGCTTTACAGGCTGAGCCTGTTGCACAGGCCACTCGGTTATTTATGGCCCTTCCTGTCTGAGGCCTTGCTAGGAGCCCCTTGTGATACTGGGGTTTCATTTGTGTGTGTCAGCATTATGCTTTCTCTTTTCCAGCAGACAGTCTTGATAAGAGGCGGGAGGAACGGATGCAACAAGGAGAAAGGAAGCAACAGAAGGTCTTTGGCTGCTAAAAAATGTAACTGACAAAGAGTCCAGGGCTGTTTGTATTTTTCTTCCTCTGTGTCTCATATTAAACACTTTGGGTCTGATGACTGAGTTTCTCCAGCTGACATAGCATTCATTTATTTTTTTCCCATTCATTCAGCAAGTCCTCCTTGAGCTCTTATTATGTGCCAAGACCTGTGCCAAGTCCTTTTCATCATTTAATTCTTATCTAGAGCCTTAAGCAAATGACTCAAGTACTGTGATTAGCTTGCCTTTTGCAGATGAAAAATTTGAAGCTCAGGAAGTTATAGGCCTAACGTTGCCCAGCAAGTTGTTAATCATATCATCATCATCAGAATAGCTATTGATGATTGAGAATCTTTGTGCCAGACACTGTACTGAAAGCTTTATACCCATGTGTCTTTAACCACTCCACCCCAGCAATAGCTCTATGAGGAAAAGTTTATTATTATTAGCCATGATTTATAGACGGAAAAGCTTAGGCACAGAGAGAGAAGGTTATTCATCCAAGGCCACACAGCCGTTAGGCAATAGGGAAGGATTTATACTCAAGTATGTCAAACTCCTGGCCTCCTGTTGTTAAACCCTGAGTAATGGTGCTCCCACAACTTAGTGACTGAACTTCAGAAGTCAAGCTTAATGCCTTTAGCATGCAGTATATTTAAGACACTCACATCAATTAAAGATGTTCATCTCAGTCTATTTTGGTTTATTCTCAATACCTGAGATTGCTACAGCCTACAAGCAAATAATATGAGGAGCTGGAAACCTACTCCAGCCTCATTTGCTTTTTTTTGTTGTTGTTGTTATTAAATTCTTATTCTCTACTATTTCAAGCATGTGCCCATTATCATCCAAAGAACCACGGCAGAAGAGAATTATGGGAAGCTGAAAGAGAAGGCAAGAAAAGGGCACCTACTGGTTGCCACGGTGAAATGTTCGAAGGGAGAAGGAGGCAGGTATTAGCATTCAGTTTAATGGTGTGTTTAGCCCCATCCATAACTGGAAGTGTGTTTACCGTTTCATATTTCCTTAGTGAGCAGGAGCCACAAATCTCATTCTCCATACTGAAAGCCAGTTAATGGTTCTAATTATGTGTCCGCTCACACTGTTCCTCAACCAAAGGGTGGGACAATGAGAGTTCCCCAGTTACCCCCAGCTGCATGACCGGATCCCTCACACCCTGGCCTTACAGGATTAACCATTTGCTGTCCAGTGGTTCCAGATGATTCAAAGTTGCTTAAGATGTGGCCTGGGCACCTCCACACTGAAAATAAAATGGGGTCACTTCAAGCCCCAGGAACACTTCATCCCAATGCTTCCCATTTAAATGGCACATTACAAGCTGTTTATCCACACAGCAGCCTGCAATGTTGTCAAGCTCCACTGCCCCCATCCTGCAAACGGAGATACTGAGATAAAGGTACACCACCTGGAATGTGAATTAGCCACTTCCTACGAGAGAATGGAAAAGTTCCTAACCACAAGGAATTTGCTAAATCTCTCCCCAAACCTTCCTCCTCTGCCCCAGTGGTTCTCAAGCCTAGAAGCCCATCAGAATCACCTGGAAAGCTCTGGCTCCATCTTAGATCAAGTGCATCAACAGTTTTGCGGGTGGGTACCAGGAATCTCTATTTCATGAATGCTCCTCAGGGGATTCAGCTGGGCAGCTGGGCATGAGAACCATGGCTGCGACCCCTCCACCATTTCTCACAGCCCCTTATTTATGAATCTGACATTTCTTTTTTTTTTAATTTTATTATTATTATACTTTAAGTTTTAGGGTACATGTGCACAATGTGCAGGTTAGTTACATATGTATACATGTGCCATGCTGGTGTGCTGCACCCATTAACTTGTCATTTAGCATTAGGTATATCTCCTAATGCTATCTCTCCCCCCTCCCTCCACCCCACAACAGTCCCCAGAGTGTGATGTTCCCCTTCCTGTGTCCATGTGTTCTCATTGTTCAATTCCCACCTATGAGTGAGAATATGCGGTGTTTGGTTTTTTGTTCTTGCGATAGTTTACTGAGAATGATGATTTCCAATTTCATCCATGTCCCTACAAAGGACATGAACTCATCATTTTTATGGCTGCATAGTATTCCATGGTGTATATGTGCCACATTTTCTTAATCCAGTCTATCATTGTTGGACATTTGGGTTGGTTCCAAGTCTTTGCTATTGTGAATAGTGCCGCAATAAACATACGTGTGCATGTGTCTTTATAGCAGCATGATTTATAATCCTTTGGGTATATACCCAGTAATGGGATGGTTGGATCAAATGGCATTTCTAGTTCTAGATCCCTGAGGAATCACCACACTGACTTCCACAAGGGTTGAACTAGTTTACAGTCCCACCAACAGTGTAAAAGTGTTCCTATTTCTCCACATCCTCTCCAGCACCTGTTGTTTCCTGACTTTTTAATGATCGCCATTCTAACTGGTGTGAGATGGTATCTCATTGTGGTTTTGATTTGCGTTTCTCTGATGGCCAGTGATGGTGAGCATTTTTTCATGTGTTTTTTGGCTGCATAAATGTCTTCTTTTGAGAAGTGTCTGTTCATGTCCTTTGCCCACTTTTTGATGGGGTTGTTTTTTTTTTCTTGTAAATTTGTTTGAGTTCATTGTAGATTCTGGATATTAGCCCTTTGTCAGATGAGTAGGTTGCGAAAATTTTCTCCCATTTTGTAGGCTGCCTGTTCACTCTGATGGTAGTTTCTTTTGCTGTGTAGAAGCTCTTTAGTTTAATTAGATCCCATTTGTCAATTTTGGCTTTTGTTGCCATTGCTTTTGGTGTTTTAGACATGAAGTCCTTGCCCATGCCTATGTCCTGAATGGTATTGCCTAGGTTTTCTTCTAGGGTTTTTATGGTTTTAGGTCTAACGTTTAAGTCTTTAATCCATCTTGAATTAATTTTTGTATAAGGTGTAAGGAAGGGATCCAGTTTCAGCTTTCTACATATGGCTAGCCAGTTTTCCCAGCACCATTTATTAAATAGGGAATCCTTTCCCCATTGCTTGTTTTTTTCAGGTTTGTCAAAGATCAGATAGTTGCAGATATGCAGCGTTATTTCTGAGGGCTCTGTTCTGTTCCATTGATCTAGATCTCTGTTTTGGTACCAGTACCATGCTGTTTTGGTTACTGTAGCCTTGTAGTATAGTTTGAAGTCAGGTAGCGTGATGCCTCCAGCTTTGTTCTTTTGGCTTAGGATTGACTTGGCGATGCAGGCTCTTTTTTGGTTCCATATGAACTTTAAAGTAGTTTTTTCCTATTCTGTGAGGAAAGTCATTGGTAGCTTGATGGGGATGACATTGAATCTATAAATTACCTTGGGCAGTATGGCCATTTTCATGATATTGATTCTTCCTGCCCATGAGCATGGAATATTCTTCCATTTGTTTGTATCCTCTTTTATTTCATTGAGCAGTGGTTTGTAGTTCTCCTTGAAGAGGTCCTTCACGTCCCTTGTAAGTTGGATTCCTAGGTATTTTATTATCTTTGTAGCAATTGTGAATGGGAGTTCACTCATGATTTGGCTCTCTGTTTGTCTGTTATTGGTGTATAAGAATGCTTGTGATTTTTGTACATTGATTTTGTATCCTGAGACTTTGCTGAAGTTGCTTATCACCTTAAGGAGATTTTGGGCTGAGACAATGGGGTTTTCTAGATATACAATCATGTCATCTGCAAACAGGGACAATTTGACTTCCTCTTTTCCTAATTGAATACCCTTTATTTCCTTCTCCTGCCTAATTGCCCTGGCCAGAACTTCCAACACTATGTTGAATAGGAGTGGTGAAAGAGGACATCCCTGTCTTGTGCCACTTTTCAAAGGGAATGCTTCCAGTTTTTGCCCATTCAGTATGATATTGGCTGTGGGTTTGTCATAGATAGCTCTTATTATTTTGAGATACATCCCATCAATACCTAATTTATTAAGAGTTTTTAGCATGAGGGGTTGTTGAATTTTGTCAAAGGCCTTTTCTGCATCTATTGAGATAATCATGTGGTTTTTGTCTTTGGTTCTGTTTATATGCTGGATTACATTTATTGATTTGTGTATATTGAACCAGCCTTGCATCCCAGGGATGAAGCCGACTTGATCATGGTGGCTAAGCTTTTTGAGGTGCTGCTGGATTCGGTTTGCCAGTATTTTCTTGAGGATTTTTGCATCAGTGTTCATTAAGGATATTGGTCTAAAATTCTCTTTTTTGGTTGTGTCTCTGCCCGGCTTTGGTATCAGGATGATGCTGGCCTCATAAAATGAGTTAGGGAGGATTCCCTCTTTTTCTATTGATTGGAATAGTTTCAGAAGGAATGGTACCAGTTCCTCCTTGTACCTCTGGTAGAATTCGGCTGTGAATCCATCTGGTCCTGGACTCTTTTTGGTTGGTAAGCTATTGATTATTGCCACAATTTCAGAGCCTGTTATTGGTTTATTCAGAGAGTCAACTTCTTCCTGGTTTAGTGTTGGGAGGGTGTATGTGTCGAGGAATTTACCTATTTCTTCTAGATTTTCTAGTTTATTTGCGTAGAGGTGTTTGTAGTATTCTCTGATGGTAGTTTGTATTTCTGTGGGATCAGTGGTGATATCCCCTTTATCATTTTTCATGAATCTGACATTTCATCCCTTCTGCCAAACAGATTATTCACTAAGCCAGAGTTCCCATTAGGTAATATGACTAAGTGGTTAGCACAGGGATACTGAGGCCTGACTGACCTGGGTTTGAATCCCAGCTTTGCTACTTTCTGGCTGTGTGACTTAGGACAGGTGAGCTAAACATACGTGGCTGTAATCTCATTATCTGCAAACCAAGAGTGGCAATAGTGGCCACCTTATAGGGCTATCAGGAAAATGAAGTTCCTGGCACACAATTAGTGCCTCATAGTAAATGGTAGCTATCACCATACATAACCATGGCCTAAGCTATTTCTTACAGAAGATGAAGAGAAGAAAGTCTGTTCTGGGCCAGTGTGTTTCATGATGGGCAAGTGGGGCAATGCCCAACTTTATATTCTTAAAACTCAGTTTTTCAACACGCAGTGAGAGGGTGATTTTTCCCCTTGTTCAATTAGAGAGAGGCCTAACAGCAGCAAGAACTATATAGACTGGATACTTGAAGGAGATGAACAGTTTGAAACAATCTTGCCTGTCTCCTTTCTGAGAAAAACACCAAGTCTGGGTATTCAGAACATCCAGTTGCAAACAAAAAAGTAGGAAAACAAACAAAAAACCAAAATACCACCAGTTATCTGGCTTGGAACGACATAGATTCAGATCATTGCTCTGATTTTCCATTTTCCCCGTGTGCATACAGATTCCTCATAGACAGTAATTAACATGCATTTGGTGCTTGTTTTATGCCAGGGCCATATTGTTTTCTTCTACAAACTGTCTTATGTTTTTATTTATTTTAATTTAATTTTTTTTTTTTTTTTTTTTGAGACAGAGTCTCAGTCACCCAAGCTGGAGTGCAGTGGCGCAATCTCAGCTTACTGCAACCTCCACCTCCCGGGTTCAAGTGATTCTCGTACTTCAGCCTCCCAAGTAGCTGGAATTACAGGTACGTGCGCTACCACCTCCAGGTAATTTTTGTATTTTTAGTAGAGACAGGGTTTCACCATGTTGGCCAGGCTGCTCTCAAACTCCTGGCCTCAAGTGACCCACCCGCCTCAGCCTCCCAAAGTGCTGAGATTACAAGCATGAGCCACCGCGCCTGGCCTCAAACTGTCTCATTTAATTCTCATATCAGGCCCTTGGATAGATGCTATTTTACGTAAGAAATCAAGGCTCAAAGAGATTAAATAACTTGTCCAAGATTACACAGTAAGCAGTAATATTGGGACTTAAACTCTACAGGCCCCACTCTTAACCAATCTACTGCCCTACTCCCAGGCTTTAGTCCAGCAGGGTAAATGCATGATGATTATTCCATGGCCAACAGATTGCAAAGTCTTAAGTGCAATAGGCTCCAATTCCCAATGTCCAGCTGCGCAGCCTGACTGTCACCTCCCCACAGTCCCTGCCCCTGATTTCTTTGAAAGGCTTTTGGGAAATAATAACAGCATCTTTGCCAGGAGTGTTGGAGTCCCACAGAAATATCAGGTGACCCAAAGCCCCTGAAGCATCATAAAGTCAGCTTAAGAAGCAATATCACAACCTTTGCTTCCAAGACTTTTCAAAGCTTTTTCCTACTTCTGATTGCATTCTGTCTTCCAAATAAGCATGTAGATAGATGTGTTCTCATTTTAAAGAAAAGTTCAACAAGAAGGGGTGAAAACTAGGGCCAGAAAAGAAGTTAAGCATTTCTGCCTCCTAGTTTCGCTCTCTCTTTTTTATTCTTTGCCGCTAGTGCACATCTTTAGGGAGGTGATATAATATGTGTTAAAATGAAAAACAGATGGTACATGTGCCACTAGACATTCTACTTCACCCCTTGCAGACATTACTAATTGATCTCTGCACTCTTCTCCACCAAGTTGGACATTGCCTCGATATTCTTCTCAGCTAAGGGCTCCTGGCAGCAACTGCCAATCGATGCTGGCATGGCAGAAAATGCATATTTTATCCATGGTATAGTAATTAAGACCATGTACTTTGGAGTCAGTCAAACCTAGATTAGAATCCCAGGTCTGACTGTGTGACCATGGACTTGTTACTTGACCTTTCTGGACTTTAGTTTTCTTATCAGTAAAATAAAGATTATCATACCTTCTTCACAGAACTATCATTAAAAGCAGATGACAAATGCCTGTACAGCTCTGGGCTCCTTACCTGGCACAAAGAGGGCCCTTAGTAAATGGTATTCATCCATCCATCCCATTAGTAAATGGTATTCATCCATCCCATTCCTTAATAAACATTTTTAGGGGCATTACCATACACCACTCTGTTGGGAACTGGCACTACAGGGGCAGGCAAATAAGATAAGGTGGCACTTTCTGGTTGAGAGAGCAGTTTTTGGTAAATAATTTTTTATCAAATAAGTTCAGCTTATGATAAGTGGTATGAAAGAAAAGATTTGAGTGATGAAATAAAGAACACCAAGGTGGGGTGGAAAGCAACATGAGCCTCTTAGACACCACAGAAAGTTTCATCCCTCTCAAGTGCCGGTTCTTGAATCCCTGGCAGAGGAGAAAACAAGTGGAAATGGGACTGAGTGGTGTTTTGACGCATTGTGATGGCAAAGGAGGCAGGTTATTCATAGTGCTTCTCCCTGCCATCCCCCGGTCCTCTCTGTTTTGATTGGCTCTATCCCCAAGATAAGAGAAATACCAGAATATTCAGCGCTGGATTCATGGGCTGTGACGAGGCCCCTTTTAGGTCCCAGCTAATCTGCTGCAATCAGCCTGCAATCTGCAAAGCAGACCCAGCAACCCCAGCAAATCAGCCCTGGACCCCTGGGGACCCATCTTAACACATGTCCTCCTTCCTCTCTCATTCTCCTTCCCTTCCCCCTCCTACTCCCGCCTCCATAAGTTCCTCCCTCCACTTTCCCCTACCCTCCTCCCTCTGCTTCCCCTTGCCTGTGGGTGCAGAGCCCACTGAGGCCTTGGGTGGAGCCCTCTAGCCCCCTTGACAACTACTTGAGGCTGGACTGGATTTCATTCCCTGACTATGAACTTCATAGAGACAGAGGCAAGAATCAATGCTGGGAAGGAAACATCTCTGAAGAAGTTATAGGTCTGGGAGCCACCAAAGCACGACTTTTAAGGATATGTGTGCAATCAAAGGAGGACCGACTCAAATAATTATAACCTGCACATATATGATGCTTGACGAGTCATTTTCATGATGTCCATCTTCCCAGCAATTGTTGAGAAGCATTAGGCAGGTGATGACACTAGAAGCTCAGTAGTATCAAGGGTCTTTCCCAGGGCTGCTTAGCTGCTTAGCCAGTCAGAGAGAGACCTAGGACTAAAACCTAGGTTTATTTCAACACCCCGCCTCACTGCAATGCAGTTTTCTCCCTCTGTATCAGTCAGAGTTCTCCAGAGAAAACAATCAATAGAATACAATAGAATATATGTATATATATAGAGAGATTTATTTTCAGAAACTGGCTGACACAATTGTGGCAGCTGGTAAGTCCCAAACCTGTAGGGCAGGCCAGGAAGCTGGAAATTCAAGTAAGAGTTGATGTTGCAGTCTTGAGTCTGAAATCCATAGGACAGGCCAGCACGTTGGAAACTTGGGCAGGATTTCTAGGCTACAGTCTTAATGCTGAATTTCTTCTCTAGAAAACTTCAGGTTTTGTTCTAAGCTTTCCACTGATTAGATGGGTTCACCTACAATACGGAGGGTAATCTGCTTTACTTAAAGTTAACTGATTGTAGATGTTAATCACATCTACAAAGTACCTTCACAGAGACATCTAGACTAGTATTTGACTAAACCACTGGGTACTGTGGTTGAGCTAAGTCGACACATACAATAAACCTCCTTAGGACATTTTCGTACATCATTGCACTTAAACCGCATAATACCCTGCGAACGAGGTTGTTGACATTATCGCCATTTTACAGATGAGAAAACCAAAGCTCAAGAGAAAAAGTAACCCACCTGATCTCGCACAGCTCAGGTATCTGAGCCAGGAAACTGCCTCATATTACAGAGACTTCTCAGGGTCCTAAGGATAAAGTATTGACACCTGCGTTTGGCATAAACCTATCACAGCTTACACACACTGCAGTGCTCTTCAGCCAGCATTCAAGCAGTTCTTCAGTTACTTAGAGATACCTCTCTGGGCCTTCTTCAAGTCAATTAAGGGATAGGAGTAGGCTCTTTCTGGAAGGATACACGCAAAACATGGAAGGTAAACCAGGTGGCTGGGCGGCAAGGGAAGGGAAAGGACTTTTTACTATATATTCTTTTGTGCCTTTGAAAATGTGAAACATGTGAAAGTGTTGGTTATTAAGTTAATGAAATTAAAATAAAACAATAAATGAATGAATTAATTAAAAGGAACCTACAAGGATCTCAGACTTATGAACACATCATTGCACTTTACTTTGGACACAAGAAAGATGAGGCAGATGCAGCAGCCACCATGTTGGTCAACACTCAGCTCTCAATGACTTTTGGCTTCTTTCAAAAATCAAAACCACCCCCAAAGAATGAGGATTCACCACCAATGAGCATATTCAAAGAACGTGCTTCAGGCTCTGAAAAAAAATCCAAGAGGAGTTTGAAAATCCTTTTGAGCCAAAGCAGTATCACTGGAGAAAGTGAACATTACCCTCAAGGTGATGCTTTAAGGAAGAACTCACTAGACTGTATTACTTCCAGTTTCATTCTTTTTCTTTTCTTTTTTGCTTTCTCCCTTTTTTAATCCATCACATAACAGCCTTCAAGTGCCTGGCCAACTATGTGAAAGAAGAATTAGACCAGGAATTGTGAAATCACATCCCTTCCCAGTCCAGGCAGGTAACATAAACATATGAAGTTCCCAGGGAGTGAACAGCAGGGAGTTGTAGGGCTACAAGAAAAGGGCTGTGCCTGCCCACCCAAAGCACCCACAGTCAACCACATTTAATATATTGTGCAGGGCAATGATCTTCTCTAGATCCAGATTTGGCCATAGTCTACTAGTTTACCCCCACTGAATTAAGCTTTCCTTTCATGGATTAGAGAGAACTGAAGCCAGCAGAGTTACAAGGAGGAAGACTTCAGATCATTATGAGAACTAATAAGCCAACAATGGGAGATACTCAGCAATGAAGTGATTAGCTACCAGAGGCATGAGTTTCCTGTCACTGGGAGGTATTCAAGGACATAAATTGATTGTATGCCGGCTGTGTAGCTGAAGGAGGTTCAAGCATCCAATAGATTGTTGATCTTTAAATTCCTCTCCTACCTAGAGACTGATAAACAGCAGACTCAGGAATACCCACATCTAATTAGTGTTAATTCACAATGCTTCCTCTTTTCTCCCTACTTCCCCTTCCATTTCTAACAACTAAAAATTCTTCATAGCGTAGATTTATTTTTTACATTTGTTAAAAGGAAATAGGAGATTTTTTCTTCCTGTTTTCCGTGATACTTCTTTCTCTTTTTTCCCCTTCATCCTTGACTCTCTTTCTCTCTCTCTCCCTATCTCCATCTCTCTCTCCTTCCCCTTCTGCCTCCCTCCCTATTCTTCTGCTTATAGCCTCAGGACTTTTTAGGAAATCATTCTCAGTCATGTGGTTTGGATGGGACTACACTTCCTGCTCCAGGATTGGATTATGTGATCCAGGCCTGTCCAATCTTTGTAGTTTCACCCTCTTGGCTACAGTGATTGGTTTGGGGATGAGCACATGAGATAAGATGGTACAATCAGAGTGAATACAGGGATTTATGTGGCAGCTTCAGGAAGACAACCCTCTTTTCCACTAGACTTGGACATGAAAGATGCAGACATGGAGACATTGGCAGCCCTCTTGCTGCAACGCTAAGACTGAGAACGAAGGCCAGACAACTGAAATGGAGAGAGACTGGATTTGAAGTCTCTCTCCATTTGAATTGTTTTGTCACGTAAGATAATTAATTTCCTATTTTGCTAAAGTCATCTTGAATTGAGGTTTCTGTCATTTATAACAAAAATCATTTCAATGAATACTATCTGCCAGCAGCAATGTGTACCTCAGATTTGAAAGAAATCTCAGTCTTCCTAAATTCCCCATGAAAATGCAAATACTTTTGACAGAAAGACTTACATAAGCAGTAGAATTTAAGAATTATAAACATAGAGTAGCCTCAAAAATTTCCTTTGGGAAACCACTAATGGTTTTCAAGTTTTATTTCAATAACAGAACCCTTTTTCAAAGAAAATCATACACAGAACTCTAATATATACATATGTCTTCCATGCCAGTTCCACTGTGTAAACTTGTCATGGGAGTTTTGTTAGGTACATATTGTGTCCGCTGACTAGAGCACTTTTCCTACTCACTGTTTCCCCAATTCACCCTAAGCCAGTTTGCTAAAGAAACTCCTATTGCTCTCTGGATAATTCAAATTAAATGTCACTTTAAGATGTCTTCTCTGATGTCTAGGGTTCAGTGCCCCTGCAATGTGCCCCCACATTACTCTGTCCTCTCCCCCATAGCACATAAAACACACAGGCACAATCTCTCATGTCCTGATCTGCCTGCCCACCTGGAAGTCAGCTCTGGGGGTACAAATTTGGTCTTATGCATTGTTGTGTATGACATATGTCATGCCTATAAGTATGTGCTGAATAGTGATATTAATGAGTAAATAAACAAATAAACAAATGGGATTGTGTGCCCCTGATGTAGAAGCCACCTGCTTCTTCATATCTGAGTTCATAGTTTAACCTCAACTCAGAGGCTGAGGGATAGGGAGGCAGAGTGACACACAGTCTTCCCTCCTTTCCCCACAAACTATCCTTCCCCACTGGCCTTTCTCTGTTTTTAATGATCCTACTTTACAACTTTGTATCTTTGAGTTAAGGGATAGCAGTCACTTCTCAAAGTATGAGTACACTTTGAGTGAGTGACATCAAATCCTGCTAGAATGTAAGCTCCATGAAAGCAAGGATTTGTTTCTCTGTGTTGTACACTGATGTATTTTTTTTACACTGAACAGTGCCTGGCATATAATAGGGACTCTATAAATATTTGTTGAACAGATGAATGAATCAGAGGGCATTCAAGTCAGAAGAGAACTTGAAGAGTAGATTGTTTAATAATTTCCAAAAGACTGTGTTCTGAAGGACTAATATGTTGAGAAAATAAGAGTCTTGTGTCCAAAGAAGTGTCTGAATTACTGCATATAATTTCCTCATTTTAATGATTCACAATGCACATTAAATTATTAAGACTAATAATTTATGTGGTAAAATAACTATGTAAGCTTGCTTAGCCTTGAGTTTTCTAAATTTATTTGGCCAGAAAACACTTTTTTGTTTGTTTGTTTGTTTGATAGCTTTAGCGTAATACCAGTTGACATCCCATAGAACTGATGTTCCAAAAACACACTTTGGGAAATGCTACCCTAGACTAATGTGCTAATTTTTCAGTGGAATCATAATGGTTTACAATGGTGTAATGTTTTATATTTCAAGTGATTGCCTTGTTACTAACTCCTTTAAGCCTCACAAATCTCTGAGAGATCACTCAGATAATATCCCTATTTTGGAGACAAGGAAATAGAGGTCTGGAAGGGTTAAGGGATTTGCTCAAGGTCACACAGCTAGTTAGTGACAGAGAAGAGAAAAGAATCCAGGTCTTCTATTCATCCAGTTATCACCAATCAACACCTTAACAGGTGTCTATCTCATCTTTTTTCCATATCAGAAAGTAAGTTGAAAGCAACGTCTTTTTCAAAGAAACCCAAATTGTTTTTGCTGGAGAAAGACAGAAATATTCAAGAACATGAGAATTCTTTTTGAGAATTTGCATTGATTGTTCTCCTTGCCAACAACCTCAAAAGATTAAGGATAACCCCAAGCATCCTGCTTGCCCTTACTCTCAGCCACATGCATTTGTCCAGCCCAGAAATGGCACATTCACAGCTCACATGCCATCATGGCCCCTTCGTTGATTGTAACAGGCATGGCTAATTTATTACTAACCACTGAGGCCAGGCATGACCTAAGATTTTCTCAGTCTAGCACTTCAGTGGCCACTATCCAAAGATCAGAGCTGACCCAGGCTGAAGCCTGTTTGCTGCCTTTGATTTCTCTTTCTACATTGTTCCACCTCTCATTTCCACCATTCCTTGGCTAATGGAGTCTATAAATTTACTCTTCACAGTGTCAAGTGTTCCTTTTTATATTTGTCTGGAGTATATATATATATATTTCAAACTTCAAAGAACTGATGCTTAATTTCATAAGAACTCAATGATACATATACAAGTGAAAGTGTTTTGGAAACAAGAAGTTATACTTTGAAAGACACTATTATTGTAATTATAGCTCTTTTAGTTCACTTGTCTATACTTGCGATGGAATGCTTTATCTGTTTTCTATTTCAAATTTTGGTTCATTTGTCCTAACTACTGAATTCTTCATCCCAAGTGGCCCCTTTTCAATATGCTTTTTAAAACTAAATTGGGCATCATTTAAAATAGGTCTTTGGTTAGGGCAGCTTTAGGTACTATAGCATTTACAAATGGTTTAAAGAAAAGAGTACCTAAGACAAAAGTTGAGAAGCAAACAACGCTCAGTTTAATTTCAACTATCTTTGTCTATTTGAGCTGCTACAACAAAAACTCCTGAAACTAGGTGGCTTATGAAAAACATAAATTTATTTCTCATAATTCTGGAGGCTGGGAAGTCCAAGATCGAGGCACTGGCAGATTTGGCATATAATAAGGGCCCATTTCCCTTGTTCATAGACAGTGGTCTTCTTATTGTAACCTAATCTGGAGAAAGGGGTGAAGGTCCTTCTCAGGCTTCTTTTATAGGGGGCACTAATCCCATCACCTAATCACCTCTCAAAGCCTCACCTCCTAATATCATCATCTTGGGGGTTAGAATTTTAATGCATGAACTTGGGAGGCACACAAACATTCAGACCATAGCAATAACTATCATTAAATTTAGTACTACCTTTAGATCCAGGCACAAGGGGCCCTGCCCAGGTTCCTGCACTTTAGAGAGGCCTGTTTGTTCCTCCGCTGACTATACCTCTCCTCATGGAGTGAGGACTCCCAGGGCCCAAGGAAACATGTCCACCCAGAGCCTGCACCCATCTTGTTCATACTAAGTACCCAGCACCCTGGAATTGCCTGACTTTATGGCCCTGAGTTCACTTCTGAGGACCAGGCAGACCTCTTCCCCAGGGCCCACCTTTCTGATGAGGTGTGGATGGAGACTGGATGTGGGGTTGGGATATCCACTTACCTGCACTCAAGGCCCCTGTGGTATAAGATGGAGCTGGGAGTGGAAAGGGAAGGAGGTAGCACCCAAGTGAGACTCGTCTGACCTTTCCATGTTCCATCAGAAACATCCACCCGAGGCATCCAAGAATTCGCAGTTCAAATCTGGCCTTCCAGAAAGTCATGAAGTTCTACTTGTCAAGGTAGAAGGATCGACTGTATTTTAATTTAACAGTTTTCTAGCTTTATTTACACATTTAAAATATTCATACGTATGTAAATAGGCCTCTCTATTAGTCTTACTCTGGGCTTCGCAAATCTTAACATGGATCTGACTGCACTTTTTGGGCCTTTTAGTTCTCAAAGCAGCCTTATCTAACTTTCTGTTATGGGATCCATGATTCAAGGTCAACCTGATGAACAATCCTAATTCTAAATAAGACGTGCAATGATGATTCTGTCTCCACATTGCACTCAAACATTCATTTACTCACTGAACACCCAGAAGTTTCTTCAGCTTTATGACTTTATCAGTTTAAAGTTTACCAAATGATTTATCTTTTTTCAACCACGTGATATAATATAGGTAGAAGTGCCGGTAAACTGCAAAGTGCTATTCAAATGTATTTTGATTTTTATTTCAATCTTTCAAAAAATTCTTACAGAAAGGAAAGGCTGTAATTTCTCACTTCACTGTATGACTAGGTTTATGGAGATTTAATTTGTGACTCTAATCAAAAGCATGAGAAATGAATGGCTTTAAAAATACCCTGGTTTACCCATGTTTTTTCAATAAATTTGTTTTTCGGGGGTCCCAATCACTGAAGACACACACTTGCTCAAAGTAAACAATTTTAATTTAACATGACTCAGGAGGATGTGCACAAAAGCCACGAATAACACTAGCAAATGCATATCCCTTGTGTATTTCCACCTTCCCAAATTGTCTCCAAACATCTGGCCAGAGTCTCAACTTTCCCTGAAGCCTGGAGGCATATCAAGGCTGGGGAGAGCTCATCACTGCCAATCCAATCAATCAAAACCAACTAAGTGCCCATGTGAGTTTCCAAGGGCCAGCAGACTTTGCAGATTATAAGCAGAGGCTAGGAGGAAAGGAGAAGGAAAAAACTTCCCTAAAGTGTTACTTACTGGTTATCCACACACTGAAGCATAGGCATAATAGAAACCCAGAGAGGACAAAAAAATTATTCCAGTTTATAGTACCTACCTGCTTCTCCCTCTACACCCTTTTAACATAGACATTTACAAGCAGGCCATGGACTGGAAAAAATGCCATTCTCAGAACCAGCTGATGTCTATTTATCTCTTAGGGCTCTTGCTTGGCAGAGATGTACTTAGTTTATACATTTTTGTTGAGTAGCTACTATGTGCCAAGTTCTGTTCCAAGTACCTGGAATAGTGGTGAATAAGACGAATAAAGTCCTGCTCTCATGGAACTTAAATTTAATAAGATGATTTTACTTTGTAAAGAATGACCTCTTTGAGATTCCTTCCTCACTTCTCCACCTCTAATTCTTCCTGCAAAACTTTGGACAGGTACCAGACAATAAATAAACAACAAAGGAAAACGTAAGTTTATGTTGTAAGTGGTATCAAGGAAATAAACCAGGTGGTGTAATAAAGTGTGACTGCAAGGAACACTATATTGCCCTGGTGATCAGGGGAGGCATCTCTGAGGATGTAACATTTAAACTGACATTTGCATAAAAGAAACAGACAGGCAGCCCTCTGGGGTGGAGCCCTTTCAGAGAGGCTGAGCCTGACTGCCCTCCTCTGTGTCTACTCAGCCCATGGGAAAACCCATTCATCTTGCCCTACAAATGATATAAGTGCTGTTGATCCTACTTCCACCCTGTCTCCTAGCTCCACCATCACTGTCATTTCCAGCCAGCCTCCAGCTTTCAGAGTCTTCTAGGCAGAGGAATGCATCCCAAATACCTCCACCACTTACTCTTGCAGCTATTTTATTTGCCTGGAAGTAGTAGTGGTGGTTGGGGAGAATTACTCACTCCCAAGACATCCCTTCATTTAATTCTGTCTTTTAAGATGTCTGGTCTTCTTTCTCTTACATGGGACGGATGTGAATGATGGACATGAGGGACCATTTTTGCTCTCTCTCAGAAACTTCCCAAGGATATGTCTAGCATCTATGTTTTCCAGAAAGGATGGGCACTTAGCAATCACTGACCTCTGTTCTGGGGACTCAGTTAAGCCTCTAAGAATACAATGAAAGTCAATTTAACAACCTGGTACATTAGTCCACGAGTTTAAAGACAGTCGTCTCCAAGAAGCAAGATCTTTCTTCTCCGGGAAAGGTGGCTTCCCATGAAGATAAGCTTGTTGACTTCATTGGGCAGGGAGGTTCTTCTTACAAGCCTTCATTAGGTCTTCTTGAAAGCCCCGTTCGAGGTCTACTGGCCATCTTTGCAGGCAAGAATGTCATCTTACATTAGTAATGTCTGCTTTGAGCTTAGGAGGGAGAGTTGAGGCACAAGTGCTGCTGTGTATTTGCTATTCCTGGACTATGTAAGAACTTACATGTGTAAAGACCTCATATAGAGAAGGCCTCAGTAAGTGCTAACCTCCTGTTGGACCATAATGAACTCCCTTCTAGACTAGCATGAGAATATAAACCACTACATCACTACATTATTCTGCATTATTCACATTAATGAGATTTGCTTAAATTAGACAAATATAAATGTGCATATATTTTCAGCCTTTCTTCAGGGGAAACGTGTTTGGGGGCATTTTATCTGCAGAATTGGACATGATCCAATTCTAGGCTTTGCCAGATATTTACTTAGGGAAAATTGAAAATTATTCTTTGCTATATACACTTTCTAATGAGATCGACATTCCTTCAAGACCAGTGAGGTTACCTCAGCCCACCATCCCATGAATGTGCACCATTGCCTGGACCTGAGGTCGCGGTCACATGGCCCCAAGAGCATCCAACCAATCAGAGCTCAGCATCAAGCTGGCTACCGGCCAAGCACAGACACCCAGAGATGTTTGTTCATACCCATGATCCAAAATCAGGCCTTATCTCTAGTCTTCGTGAATGGCATACTTAATACGCCACATAAGTCCATGTAAAAGGTCAACCCATGGTTAATGACCAACAATAAAATAATATGATTATAACCCATTGTGTAAATGTCTACAAGTGGGAGAGAACTTAACAAGGGCAGAACACTAAAATCAAATTATGCAAAGAGAAAAAAAAGTGGCTTTCTCTGGAAAAAAAAATCAGCTTGCCTTATTTGCTTTATGCCTGACTTTTATATAGGTCTTGCTAGCGCTAGAGAGGCTTCTGAGCCCCAAGGTAAGGGGGAAAGACGTGTGTTTTATTCATTCCATTATTTCTTGCCAGACAGCAAAGTGAAAGGCATGTTTTGATTACTACCGACATTCAAAGTCTGGACACGGGTGACAAATCTAAAGTAAGTAATCCTGAGATCTTATGCTATCAGAAGGGAGAATCACTTTAAAGATCATGTGTCCAACCCTATGGTAAAATCCAGAGAGGTGAAGTGACTTCTCCAAAGCCACACAGCTAGTGAGTAGGACCAGCATTCCAGGACCCAGACTCCTAGTCAAGTGCTACTTCCTGAATACACTGTATTTCTCTGTGTGTATTTTTGAAATGTTTTTCAGTTAATAGACTTTATACTTTAGAACAGTTTTCCATTTTCTGAAAAATTGAGCAGATAGTGCAGAGAGTTCCCATATACAGTCCCCTACCCCAACACAGCTTTCCCTATTATTAACATCTTGCATGAGTGTGGTGCATTTGTTATAATTAAGGAATCAATATTGATACATTATTATTCAGTTCATAGTTTACATTAGAGTTCACTCTGTGTGCAACATGGGTCTATGAGTTTTGACAAATGTGTGACATCTTGTATCTACCATTATAGTATCACATATAATATGATACTTCAATTGCCATATGATGTTTCACTGCCCTAAAATCCCCTGTGTTTGATTCTTCATCAAGTGGTCCTTCTTGGGCATCATTAGGACTCTCATGATGGAAGCCCAGACCCTAATATTTTTCATGCCTTTCAATTTCTTGCTAGAAAGATGTTCCTCTAAGTTAATAGAAAAGTCACGAAATACATCATCACCTCTCTGGGTTTCGTGTTCATCCCAACTTAGGGGCCATAGGAGTTGAATCACTGCTATGACTTCTGAATGGATCTGCTTCTGGAGATGAGCTCTCCGCCTGTTCCCAGGAGGTCTGAGAGATACCCTGGACATTATCTGTGAGAGCCACCTGCCGAGGCAGGGTGAGCACCTCCTAGAACCTCATTTCTAGAACTCAACCTTTCATTATTTCAGATGCACTTGCCGCTTTGTAAATGCTATCTATCCAGAAGAGAAAAAGAAACAGCTTCTCTACAGCATATTAAAAGAAGCAGCCCCTGTATTAATCAAATTAATGAGGAAGAAAATCAATAAAAGTAATTATCACAAATAAAATTAAGAAAATAAACAACTTATTTACTCAGTTGTTCACTTTGCCACTAGGTGTTTCAACTTCAGAGAACCATAATTTAAGTGATGTACAGGCTGCACAAATGAGTACAGCCTAGAAAGGCGTGGGCGTGATGATTCCTAAAAATAATCATGCCAAAGCTGGGTAAGAAACCAGGCACACCTCATACCCACTCCAAGAGTGAGCTTAAACGGATGCTACTTTCCAGAGAAGCAATTTGGCAGTATCTATTAAGAGATGAGAAAACATTCATACCCTTTCATCCAGAAATTCCATTGCTAGAGAATTTATCTTAGAGATAATCAGAGAGGTACTCAAGAATTTTGCAGAGAAAAAATGTTTCATAGTTTTATAATACAATAGAATAGGGGAAAAAGGAAACAACCCAAACATCTAACGATGGGGAGGTAGTAAGATGTTCTTGGTGGTTTCCTGCTAGTCATGTCCTAATGCCTTTCCTGTTTGACAGATGGACCCCAGTGGGGACTCTTAATGGGAGTTGGGGCCTTACTTCTCACTACAAAATCAATCCTTCCTACTGCCTGTCCCCTTGTAGGTAAAGTGGAACACATCACCCAGGCTTGGTCAGCAAGATGCCCCTATTCAGAACATTGAAACCTAAGTATAGAAAACAAAAATTCCAGGGACAGATTGTTTCTGTGGTCAGCCCTGGCTAGGGGTCCCACTGCTGAGCCTATTTTGATTGCTGTCCCTTTTGTTAGCCTATTTTTCCATGCCTCCCATAGATCCTATAGCTACCTAATATGATTCCAGTAAATTCATCTTTTGCTTAATATAGCCAGTGTTGTTTTCTGTGGCTTACAAACAAAATCTCTGACAGACACAGAGAATGATCAAATATATTATGAAACATCTATTAAATATAATATTATTAATCTATCAAAATCCATGTTTTCAACACATATTTAAAGACACGGAAAAAACAACATTGAATCCTATATAGATCACAGTTCTATACATCTATGTACATCTAGATAATTATTATGATATCTATAAATCCAATCTTTCTCTGTGTGTGTGTGTGTGTGCCCTAAAATCCCGTGTTTGATTCTTCATCAAGTGGTGTGTGAGTGTGTGTGTTTAAAATACTGAAGGAAAACACACATATATGTTAACAGCTCTTTTATCTAAGAGGGATCAAAGGTACTATAGGATGTTTCCTCTACCATCTAAGCCATTTTATCTTCAAAACTAGCTTATCTATTGCCTCCTCCAAAAAGCCCTCCCCAGCCTGGGTTAGGCCCCCTCCTTTGTGCTTTGAGATCCCCTACTACATCCTCGCATCATAGCACTGAATTGTAGTTATCTCTTTAATTTACCTGTGTCCCTGACCATTGTTTGTTTGTTGGTTTGTTTGTTTGTTTTTGAGATGGAGTCTTGCTCTGTCACCCAGGCTAGAGTTCAGTGGCACGATCTCAACTCACTGCAACCTCTGCCTCCCAGGTTCAAGCGATTCTCCTGCCTCAGCCTCCTGAGCAGCTGGGATTACAGGCGCCTGCTACCACGCCCAGCTAATTTTTGTATTTTTAGTAGAGACAGGGTTTCACCATCTTGGCCAGGCTGGTCTCGTACTCCTGACTTTGTGATCCACCCTCCTCGGCCTCCCAAAGTGCTGGGATTACAGGCGTGAGCCACCGCGCCCGGCCAATCCCTGACCGGTTTTTATTGCCCATTCTTTCTTTTGTGCCTCACATAGTGCCTGCTCATGGTAGAAATTCAATAAAAATGTGTAGAATAGATATACACAAGAATTGTTATGGTAAGAAAAAAATGATGTTATTAAAAAGAAAGGGCTGGGAACAGAAGGTATTCAGGTGAGAAATAAAGACAGACAAAACTATTACTTTACAATGAGTAAATTACATGTGACAGGGAGTTGACTATTTTGGACCCAGTGAAACGGACAGATATTGTGTCATCTAGTATATTAGATTGGTATAGATAGATAAACCATGGCTTTTTTCTTGGTCTAAATCATTGCAATAACTGCCTCCCCTCTCCTCTTTTCCTTTGCTTCTAGAGATATTGCCCATTCGTCCAACTGCTGCTGTCCTGCCAGTATATCGTCTGAGATTACCATCAGCTAAATATTGCATTGTCTTTGGACAATTTTCCTACATTGTGACTCCTCACTACATTTTCAATGCTTTTCTAGTCCCAGACAAGCTACAGACTGTTAATTTACACTTGCTTTTGCCTTGCCTGAGGAAATTGAAAATAAACTTTAATTTCCTAGTCAAGGGCTACGGGTGCTTTGTGTGGTTTGGAGGAAAAAAAAATACTGTTAGATGGAATTAGGGAATATTAGGAGAGTTTCTGAAGTTAGTGAAGGTACACAGTAATTGATCAGTTGCCCTCATAGTGAGAGGTCATTCCAATGAGCAGAGGTTCTGTCAATATCTGAGATCTGTTTGATACCTGGCCTCAATCTGTCAATCACGCCCAGTAACCATATTCATAGGCTTCAGATCTGAATTTTGAATTGCATCAGAAGCTTTCCTCTGGCCTTAGAGATGCCATTGAGACCATTCTCATAGTTAGTCACCACTCACACTACACAAAATGGAAGAAAAAAACTTCCTTTGGGGCAAATCAACAATCTCTGGTAGGAAAATAAACAAGGATGCTTTCAGAATACCAGAAGCCCAAGTCTGAGCATCTGGAGGCAAAGGAAGCATAGAGAAGTCTCTGTTGGTGGTACCACTGCCTGTAGGAATTTAAGGGAACTTGGATCTTAGGAGTTGCTCAGTTAAGTCCTAGAGAGAGCCTAAGTGGGACTGATGAGAAGCAGAACAAATTGTTATTTCTGAGAAGAAAAACCAACACGTTAACTTTTGGAGGTTTGAATTTTTTGTTTTAGTTTTTATTCCTTTTGGGAAAAGCTGTTTTTATTGCAAAAAAATATGTAAAGCTAGCAAGAAAATAGTCGAAAAGTATTTATTGTGTACCTACTGTGTGATAGCAGCTGGGTTTCAAACACAAGTGAATATGAAATAAATGAGCCCTAGATGCACAAAAATACATGTGTGTGTGCGTGTGTATGTGTGTGTGTGTGATATGTCATCTTTTATCTCATTGCAAATATTATGTATATAAATGTTTTCTTTTTACTCAGCTTTTTATGTCCCATATTTTCCCATGTTTTCAAATGGCCTTCATGATCAACAATTTAATTCTGACAAGTGACCATTCTCCTTCTGCAGAACAAATTGCTGCTATGGTAAATAACACCGAGGAGAACATCTTTGTGGCATATAGCATTTTTTTCTTCCTTTGTAATAGTTTCCTGGGAGAAATCCTCAGGAAATAGATTCCCTGGGGAAGGCAAATATGATCGATACATACTACCATGTTCCATTTCTATGATACTGGCAGGTTTTGCTTTGTCATTTATAGCACTGTTCCTGGCTGAGCCCAATACTGCTTCAGAATTCTTCCTAACACAATACTCCAAGCAGTCTCCATCATTCAACCTCAGTAACCAGTGCCAAACAAATTAATGAGCTTGATCGGTATCATCACATCAAAATTTTATCTTGGAGATATGTCAGGGGAAAATGACACTTTCACTTACTTCCCTTTCCTAGGAACTCAGCAGACTGTCCTTTCAGTCGATCCAAACTTCCCTGTGGTTCCCCTGCTCACTTTTGAGTTTCTAAAGATTCAGTGCCACTCCCCATCCATGGTGTTCCATCAGAGCTCACCACATCATAATGCAGACTACCTTTCTAGAGGCAATGAGTATCTCCAGGACTTAAACAAAAGTGGCAGATTTCCTTTGGCCTACCTGGCAATCTTCCTACCAGTTCAGTGATCTCCAGCCATGGGAAAGAAACTTCCCACTGCAGTGGGAAAGAAACTCTGACATCTTTATTCTTAAGTTAGAAAAAAGAAAACCACAATGTCCCCACAGGTCAGTATCCTTGTTCTTCTAGCCAAGAAGAGTCTACTGACCTTCTTGAAGAAGTGTGACTGGCTCTTGAAGTCACTTTTCCAGCAGTGTCAAGGCCTAGCCAATGCCATTAACAGCTTCCTCCCCCATACACACTTAAAACCTCCAGTACCCTAAAATCTTTTGAACGTATTGCCTTCTACTTGGGAGTTTCTCCAAGTTCTGCTTCTTACTTTTCATTCTAAATTTCATTGCTCTCTTTTCTAGCTTTCCCAGTTTGGGGACATCTGCTACTTTGGGTTATCAGTATTTCTCTCCTCTGGTTCTTCAGATAACAGCCTTGCTCAACACACACACCTCCGTTCATGGGATCACTGCCCCCTTGTTAGGCTTCCCATGTGAGTCTAATGGGACTGCCAACTCCGATGATCCCTCTGAGAGAATTAGTGCATGGCCCATCTTTATTTCCCTGGCTAAGGTGATTGGTTCACAGGATAGGCAAGTGACCCAAGCCATAGTAATCAGTCTTTTCCACATTTCTAAATCTTCTGAAATGGATTGGGGGAATTGTTTTTCTCCCAAGGTTGCTAGGCTTGGTTGATATGAGCTTGGAGCTGACTGTGGCCACCCCCCCTTTACCCTCTGCCATGTGGCGGAAGCTCATCCACAGCACAAGCTAAGGACGCCTGAGTATAGAGATGGAGAGGGAGCGGCTGATGGGTCCTGTTGACCAATTAGAGGCTCTGTATCTAGTATGACTAAATGAAGGGGGCAAATTTTAAAGGTCTCCTTTATCCCAAAGCTCCCAGAGCCTGCCCTAACAACAAAAGTGTGAGGTTAGCATGGAATACTATGCAGTCACACAAAAGAACGAGATCATGTCCTTTGCAAGAACATGGATGAAGTTGGAGGCCATCATTGTTAGTAAACTAACACAGGAATAGAAAACCAAATACTGCATGCTCTCACTTGTAAGTGAGAACTAAATAATGAGAACGCATGGATACATAGAGGGGACAAGCAGACACTGGGGCTTATTAGCAGGTGGAGGGTGGGAGGAGGGAGAGGATCAGAAAAATAACTATTGGGTACTAGGCTTAGTGCCTAGGTGATGAAATAATCTGTTTAACAAACCCCTGGGATACAAGTTTACCTATATAACAAAACTGCACATGGACCCGTGAACCTCAAATAAAAGTTCTAAAAATATAAATAAACAAGTACATAAATACATAAATAAATAAGTGTGAGGTTGGTATGTTGGCTAATTGTGTGAGTCAACCTGACTAGGCTAAGGAATGCCCAAATAGCTGATAAAACATTATTTCTGGGTGTGTCTGTGAGGGTGTTTCTGGAGGAGATCAGCACGTGGATCAGTAGACTGTGGGTAATCACGATCCTATCTATTAAGGACCTGAAAAGAACAAAAAGGCAGGGGATGGGTGGATTGGATCTTTCTGCTTGAGTTGGGACATCCATCTTCTCCTGCCCTCAGACATCAGTGTTCCTGGTTGTCAGGCCTGCAGGCTCTGGCTGGGATTTACACCACCGGCCCCTCTGGTTCTCAGGCCTTTGGGTTTGGACTGCAGCTACCTCACTGGTTTTCCTGGGCCTCCAGCTTGCAGGTATCAGATAATGAGACTTCTCAGCCTCCATAATCCAGTGAATCGAGTCCTCATAAATCTTTCCACATATCTATATTGTCTCCTATTGGTTCAGTTTCTCTGAAGAACTCTAACACAGTGGTATGATCACTCTGAGAAAGATTTCGATCCCTGGTGCAGGTTTGTTGACCTATAAGGCCTGGGGTAAAGCTTACTGGTCTACTCACTGCTTGAAATGCTGGCTTTTTTAACAGAAAAAAAAAAAAAGCATGAACTGAGTGGGTCAACCCTAATATTGTTTCTCACAGGTCTACAGGGGGACATTTGTTAGAAGGTCACAAATTTGGTTACACACAAATTTTAGTAATATTCCCCAAACACCCCTAAATTTCCATCAATAACCTTCTTTCCTTAGGAAGGCAATTTCTCAGGACCGGAGTGAAATGCTTCCTTTTGACAGAGAGGCAGAGCGATTAATGAGCAGATTAACTAGTCAGCCAAATGGGTGTGCTCATCATCCCCTGAATGTTTCTTGCACACTCCTTCTGCATACACAATGCTCCCACCTCAATGCCTTTCTTCCTTTCTGCCACTGACTCTATGGGTACCCACATTTTTTCAATTGTGCCACCTGTCATCCAAAATCTGTGTGTGGGTGTGGACTGGCTGCAGGGGTGACTTACTGAGAAGAGCAGTGGGTTGAAAGCCTCCATACATAGTATATAATTTTTGGATATGATTCAGTTGTTAGTCAAGTGTACCTGGAGGCTTTATTGAGATTTCCTCTCCTTTTGTCAATAATCTTTCAGAAGGCCTGAGTTTTATGAGATAATTTTAGTGGAATAAAATTTAAGAACATCCAGATCCCAGATCATATCATTATTTGTATCCAACTTCAATGACTATTACTAATTGATCTAAAAGTTCTAGCCAACAACCAACCAAAGTAATGACAGGTAGTAATACTTCATGATCATATCACTTAGTGTGAATTAGCTACTTAGGAAAACATTTTAATTTCTGAAGCTTGCATGGGCTGTGCCCCAGATGCAAATAGGCCACAGAAGGATGGAGGAGATGACTCTAAATGCCCTCTCCTCCAAGAAGCCTTCTCTGAGTTCCTTTTCTTTTTGTGCCTCTCATTAGAATCTGATCATTTGCTGCTTCTCATTAATAAGCATTTACTAAGTAGCCACTGTGTTCCAGACAGTGTTAGATGTTGCAGGGAAGGTCTTCCTCCTTGTTTTCCTGAAAGGACATACTTCCTTCTATCCCTCCACCCCTTACCCAACTCCTCCACAGAGAGGGAAGAAAAGAGGAGAAGCTAATCTGATTGATCATCCTTTGACATTTTATTATACCATGAGCAGTGTTACTCGTGTGGGCTCTCCTGGCCCACCCACGGGTGAATGGTTGAGGCAAGCCTGCCATCCTTGCTCACATCACTGGTGGGCAAATGAATGCAGTGTCTGCTCCTTGTCTCTCACTACCTATTGACATGCCTGAGCATGGAGGTCCCAGAATTTAGATTGAGGATGAGAAGGAAAGGCCTTATCGGCCTTGGACCTAAGCTATGTATTCTACTCCAGCTTCAGCCAGAATTTTTGCATGTGAATAATGGGTACTCATTTGGCTATTAGGACTATGATTACTGAGCATGTATATTGGTCCTCCATCAGATAGGCAGGTGCAAGCATTGAGTGACAGACTACCAACTGCTAATCACAAGCAGCATTGTTAATTGCATCTTTCTTGTTAGGGTGGCAAAGTGTTAGTCATAAGACTCAATTCCCCAGAGTTCAGGAAAGGTACCCATCTAAAACTCCTTTGTGATAGTCTTATCTGAGCCACAGGGTCTGACCAAAGCTCTGTAGAGAGGGTGGGGTTTTCCCTAAAGAGAAATGGTGTTCTTACTACTGGTCATCCTAAGAAGAGGCCAGTCCTTATACAGCTATGAGGGAAACACTTCTTGCTCTGTCTGGGGTTTGAAATCGATACGGAAGATGACTAGAGAACTTCCAGGAGAGGGGAGAGTTGAAGGCATAGTTGCTGCTGCCAGTCACATAAAGGCAGGTCATAGGCAAGATGGATCTGCCCTAGACCCAAAGGCAGTTCTATCTTGTGCAGTATTGTTCTTTGATGTGTGTTCCTCTTCCACTGTCTCCAGTCATTGCTACTTTCTCCTTAGACACTGCAACCAGGCCTCTTGGCACTGTGGACATGGAAGAGCTAGGTTTCTGCTCAGCCCTAAGATGGAGATGTACTAGGAAGGCAGAGACCCACCCCGAAAGCCAGAGATGGGGTAGCAGGAACAGACAGCAACGGATGACAGCATGGACACCAGATGAGAAAAATGGGAGGAAGAGTGGGGATGCAACTGCTGACATGGCATACCACCACAAAACATGTGCCTCTGTCCATTTCTGTGTTGCTCTCTCAAGATCAAAGCCCTGGGCAGAAGGTTGTCAGGACTGGAGCAGGTGCCCATGCCCTAGTTGTCTGTGGTTACAGGGAGAGAGGAAGGATTTTCATAGTGGGGGGTAGGGCACCCACAATAGGGAGTTCCCCTTCTCACACAGGAAGCAGGGTTAGGAAAAACAAAAAAAAAATAATATATATATATAAATTGCTACATATAACATATAATTTTATAATATATAATTTTTATATTTGAAATATACATAGAGTTTACATATATTTTATATGTAACGTATATGTATGAATTATATATTTATATATAAATTATATATCTTTTTATATATTTAATATATATATACACAGAGAGAGAGAGAGAGAGAGAAGATATCTAATGGATATCCTCTACCCAAAAATGATCTCTTCTACTTTCTATGGAAGTACCTGGAATTTCCTCATTAGTAGCTCATTCTTAAAGTTATAAGGTCCTTTAATCTTCGGGAGTTATCTATTAAGTCATAAATATCTCTGGGAGAAGTCATATTTTAGACCAGGTGTGATGGCTTACGCCTGTAATCCCAGCACTTTGGGAGGCCAAGGCGGGTTGATCACTTGAGGTCAGGAGTTTGAGACCAGCTTGGCCAATATGGTGAAATCCCATCTCTACTAAAAATACAAAAATTAGCTGGGTCTGATGGTGCATGCCTGTAATCCCAGGTACCCGGGAGGCTGAGGCAGGAGAAGAGCTTTAACCTGGGAGGTGGAGGTTACAGTGGGGCGAGATTGCACCATTGCACTCCAGCTTGGGCAATAGAGCGAGACTCTGTCTCAAAAAAAAAAAAAAAAAAAAAGTCATATTTTATTAAGCCCTTATTGATTAACACCTAAGTAGGAGTTTGAACAAATGATACCCAATGTTGAGCAAGCTGAAGGGAAGGCCCAAAGAAATGGAGCCCCTAATTATTCTTCTACTTATAGGTACGGCTATTTCCCCAATGCAAAAAGTTGCAGTTGTGACTAGTAAAACATAACTCGTTAAAAAGTATTACTATTACCCTCTCTAAGGTGGAAAAAATATCCAAGATACAAGTGAAAAAGAGAAATGGAACACAATTTGCATAGTACTATCTAATCATGGGAAAATTAAAAATTATATTTCTGTTATACTACACATAGAAAACAAAGTCCAAAAGAATATTCACTAGACTATTTACAATTAATATGCAGACAGTGAGATTAGAAGATGCTTTTATTTCCCTTTGTTAAACTTAAGTTTAAATTTATCAGAGTAATTTGTATAAAACATCTTTTTAAAAATCAGATAGTTCTACAAGGTTTATACTGGAAAAACAAGATTTCTCATTATCTCTCTTTGTAACCCTTATCTTCTCTCTAGGGCCAATCACTTTCAGCTTTGGGATATTTCTCTTGGTTATTTCCTTCCATATATAAAAATAATGTTTGTAAACCAGTAGGTTCTATTTTTGCATTTTATACCTTATCGATTGACTTTCTACTCTGGTCTTAACATTCCCAAACAGGTCCCCTTCCTACATACCCTTCCTCTCTCTCTGTTCTCCTAACACATTTATATCATGCTTTTGTTAAGTATTTTTAAAAATACTTAAATGTCCAATACTAGCATTTCTAACATTGTAACTAAATTTTCAACATCACCATTCCCAATACTGTAACTATGTATTACTCACTGAAGTGACTATACTATGACTTTATTTTCTTTCTTGTACAACTTTGTGGTTTTTTTCTGGAATTGTCTCTCTTTGTTTTTGCTGTCATTGGGATTCACATTATTTTTTGCTTAGTTTTCTATGTGCCTGTCACTAATTTATCCCCCCAACTCTCCCATGGAGCCCTAAGAATTTCTCTCAATATACCTGAATCCATTAGTAGTCTCTCAGTTCCACTCTTCTTAGGAACATCCACCATGGAGACTTCCACCTTTTCCCTTCAACCTGTAATGGGTTTCTAGACCTGCCAAACAGCTGTCATTGTGGGCCATCTTTCACCATCAGCCTGGGAATTCCCTTCAGCTATCTCCTGTATTGGATCCCCCACTTCCAGTATCCCATGATTTTCTATTTGTTGTTTTATTCCCTCAATGTGGTTGAACACAAACTGAGAAGAGTTACCATGAGATGTAACATTTTTAAAACCTTACATATTGGAAAGCATCTTTTAATCTAACACTTGATTCACAGTTTATCTGGAAAAGCAATTCTAGAATGAAAGTCATTTTCCCTCAGTAATAGAAGGGCACTTCATTGACTTCTAACTTCCAAGGTAGCTGTTTAAAAAAGTCTCATGCAATTCTGATTTCTCTTTTCTGTATATGACCTATTTCTTCTCTCTGAAAGCTTTAAAACCTCTATTTCTGGCATTCTGGAATTTAACAATATTGTGCTTTGTGAGGGCCCTTTAAATGTCATTGTTTTGAACAGTTTGGTTGATGCTTTCCAGCTAGAAACTCACGTCCATCTGTTGTTGAATATGTTTATTATTTCTTAGGTATTATTTTTTCATTTTGGTTTTTTATTCCCTTTTTTAGAATTTTTATTAAGTAAATGAAAGACCTCCTACATACATCTCCTCTGTTTTCTCTTTGTCTTCTAGCTTTTCTCTCCTCTTTTCTACCTACTTTCAATATTTCCTCTACTTTATCACACAGATCTTTTATTGAAACTTCTATTCTTGTTACCATATTTTTAACTCTCAAGAAGCTCAGTATAAGTAACATCAGCAAAATGGTGAAATAGGAGTTTTCTAAGATTATCTACCCACAGAGCATCACTTTTGACAACCACTAATGGATCATACTACCTTTGTGGGAGTCTGAGAATCCAGCAAAGAAGTTCCAACACACTTTTGGGAAAAAAAAATCTGAGAAAAGCACACTAAAGAGGGTAAGAAAAAAAATTTCACTATACCCATGTCACTCCTCTCCTAGGACAGTACAGCTCAGTACAAAGAGAGAATCTCTCAGCCCGTGATTTCTCCCATGAGAGAAACTGAGAACATAGGAAGTGAGTACCTGGCTTTCCCAGTCATGTGGAATGCTGCCCAAGAGGGCTACACCTTTCTTTTGCCACTCAAAGTACCATGGTGGTTGGTGGAGCTCAGCAGTTAGGAGAGATTGCGAGTAGAGAAGAGAAGAGACTCATAGCAACCAAGACTCAGTATTCAGCAAAGGGATGTAGTTTTTATTAACTGCTTCATGAACTTCATCAGGAAGCTTGTCCAAAACTACTTGGGACAACACACCTGCAGACTCCCCAACTGGCCCACAGGCCTCTGCAATGTTATGCATGCCTCACATATCTCCCCTACCCCCATGCCAGCTTCCCACTTGTGGCCTCATGGACTGAAAGTGTGCATCTCAGCAGGAGGTTTACAAGTACATGCAGACAGACAGCCTGACTTGGCAAGATAGGAAAAAAGTACACAAAGTTGAGTATTTCAGGGCACCATCTTGGGAAAACAAATGAGAGGATCTCAGCACCTGGCTTGGCTCTGCAGGACCAAGAGAAGGCAGAGAATCTTAGTAATTCACCCCCCAAGACAGAACAAGAGGTGTGGAGGGGGAATATTCATAGAAAAGTTAGGAGAGAGTCTCAGAATCCCTAGTCAGACTGACTGGTGAAGGTGTTTCTCTCTCAAAGCTGGTCAGTAAAGACTAGAGGAGGTAACTGCTTCTTCAAATGCAAAGACAGCAAGGTAACACTTCAGGGAACACAGAAAATAATTGTGACACTAACAAAGGACCATGACACCAACAAAGGAACAATTTTTCAGTAACCACTCCCAAAGGAATGGAGATCTATGAATTCCCTGAAAAAGAATTTGATATAATTGTTTAAAGGAAGCTCAGTGAGCTAGAAGAGAATAACCCTCCTCTTTGTTGAGATAGATAACTCAACATTATCAGAAAAACAATACATGAACAAAACAATGAACTCAACAAAAAGAAATGATTAAAAAAAAACAATTCTGGAGCTGAACAATACAATGAATGAAGTGAAAAATGCAATAGAGGCCTTCAACAGTAGACTCAATCAAGCAGAAAATAAAGAATCTATGAACTCAAAGACAGGTCATTTGAAATTATCCTGTCACAAAAGAAAAAAGAATGAGAAAGAGAAAAGAGAGCCTACAGAATTTGTGGGATGCCATTAAGAGAATTGCTAGAGATGCTCCTTGACTTACATGGGGTTATGTCTCAATAAACCCATCATAAGTTGAAAATATCATAAGTCAAAAATGCATTTAATACACCTGACCTACCTAACATCATAGCTCAGCCAGTCTATCTTAAACATGCTCAGAACACTTATAGTAGCCTAAACCTGGGCAAAATTATCTAACAAAAAGCCTATTTTATAATAAAGTGCTGAATATCTCATGTCATTTATTAAATATTGTACTGAAAGTGAAAAACAGAATGATTATATGGGTACTTGAAGCATGGTTTCTACTGAATGTGTATCGCTTTCATGGCATCATAAAGTTGAAAAGTTTTAAGTTGGACCACTGTAAGTTGAGAACCATGTGTTCCATAAGTCTTATGGAAGGAGGAGGAGAGGAGAAAGGGGCAAAAAACTTATTTAAAGAAATAATGGCTGAAAACTTTCCAAATGTGGGGAGAGATATGGATGCCCAGGTACATGAAGCTCAAATGTCTTCAAACAGGTTCAACCCAAAGAGTACTTCACCAAACCTGTTGCAATAAAAACATCAAAAATCAAAGACAAAGAAAGAATTTTGAGAGCAGCAAGAGAAAAGAAACTCACCAAATACAAAAGAACACTATAAGATCATCAGAGGACTTCTCAGCAGAAACCTTACAGGCCAGGAGAGAGTAGGATGATATAGTCAAAGTGTTGGGGAAAAAAAGGCAACCAAGAATACTTTACCTAGAAAACCTATCCTTTAGAAATGAAGAAGAGATAAAGTCTTTCTCAGACAAACAAAAACTGGGGAAGTTCATTACCACTAGACCTGCCTTACCAGAAATGCTAAAGGGAGTTTTTCAAATTGAAATAAAAGGCTGCTAACTAATAAAATGCAAACATATGACAGTATAAAGCCCACTGGTAAAGGTAAGTATATAGCCAAATTCACAATATTCTAATATTGTAATATCAAGATGTGTAAATTATTTTTAATTCTAGCATAAAGGTCAAAAGACAAAAGTCTTAAAATAACTATAGCTACAATAACTTGCTAATAGATACAAATATAAGAAGATGTAAATTATGAAATCAAATACATAAAATAGGGGAGGGGAAGTATACTTTTTGTATGCATTCAAAGTTAAGTTATTATTGGCTTAAATAGGCTCTTATGTCTCCTTGTGACCCCGAAGCAAAATTCTGTAGTTAATACACAAAAGATACAAAGGAATTAAAGCACACTACTACAGGAAATAATCAAATTATAAAGGAAAACAGCAAGATAGTTAATATCCCAAATGTGTAAGGAACTCATAGAACACAATACCAAAAAACAAATAACCCAATTAAAAAATGAGTAAAGGACCAGAATGGGCATTTTTCCAAAGAAGGCATACATACGGTCAACATGTATATGAAAAGATGCTCAACATCACTAATCATCAGGGACATGCAAATCAAAACTATAATAAAATACTACTTCATACCTGTTAGAATGGCTATTATCAAAAAAACAAAAGATAAATGTTGGCAAGGGTGTGTAAGAAAGGGTACTATTGCACACTGTTGGTGGGAAAGCCAATAGATACAGTCATTGTGGAAAACAGAATGGAAGTCTCTCAAAAAAATTAAAAGTATTATTAACATATAATCCAGCAATTACACCTCTGGGTATATGTCCAAAGGAAGTAAAATTTCTAACTTGAAGAGATATCTGCACTCCCCTGTTTATTGTAGCATTATTCACAATAGCCAAGATACGGAAATAGCCTAAGAATCTGTCAACAGATGAAAGACTAAAGAAAATGTGGTATATGTACACAATGGAATGTTATTTGGCATTTAAAAAGAAGGAAATCCTGCTATTTGTGATACCATGGATGAACCAGGAGGACGTTATGCTGAGTGAAATAAGACAAACAGAAATACAAACACTGCCTGATCTCACTTATATGTAAAATCTTAAAAAAAAGTTGAACTCATATTAACAGAAAGTAGAATGGTGACTATCAGAAACTGAAGAGTGGGGAGAAAGAGATGTTGTTCAAAAGGTACAAATGTAGTTTGTACCTATAGTTAGAAATGTATTTTATATTTGAAATTTGCCAAGAGAGTAGACCTCAAGCGTTCCACCCCCAAAAAGGTCACTATGTGAGGGCTGCTAATTAGCTTGATTGTGGTGATCATTTTACAAAGTATATGTATATCAAAACATCATCTTGTACACCTTAAATATATACAGTTTTTATTTGCCAATCGCACTTCAACAAAGCTGGGAGAAAAACTCGTTCCTTTTTTATACCATCCTCTTATTGTTTCATAGAGATAATGTTTTATCTCTATGAAGAAAATACTGACTTATTGTTTGATTGTTTGTTTTGAGACCGAGTCTCGCACTGTCGCCCAGGCTGGTGTGCAGTGGCGCGATCTCGGCTCACTGCAAGCTCTGCCTCCTGAGTTCAGGCCATTCTCCTGCCTCAGCTTCCTGAGTTGCTGGGACTACAGGTGCCTGCCACCATGCCTGGCTAATTTTTTGTATTTTTAGTAGAGACAGGGTTTCACCGTGTTAGCCAGGATGGTCTCAATCTCCTGACCTCGCGATCTGCCTGCCTTGGCCTCCCAAAGTGAAATACTGACATATTTTTTAAATCTTTCTTCTTTCACTGCATTGTCTTTGTTTTCTCAGTGTTTTATTTTCCCTGTTAATTTACTTTGCTATCTACATTTCAAGTTAGAAGCCATGCTTAGTCTTTGACTACATCGAGGGGAGCCTTTGGCTATTCTTTGACTTAAGAGAGAAATACTGACCAGAAAGGACCCACCACCACTCCACTGGGGATACCCAAAGGGCAGTAACTGTGGGATTCTTTTCTTGTGCTGGTCTACTTCCCCTGAGAACAACCATCTAATGTGTAGTGCGGTGAGCCTGGCTGCTGCATTCTGGGAGCTGAGTGCTGGAAGGCAGCTGGAGTCCTCCACATTCAGTGTAGCATCTTTCACTTAATCCCCCTGCTTTTAATAAAGCACATGTGATGTTCTCTGTCTCTGTGCCCAGCTGTGTCCTGAGCCCAGAATGTCTCAGTTTCAACTCTCTGGAGAGGACACATTCTGTTTTCTGCTGGATTAAGGAAAGGCAAGTTGCCTAACTGCTCAGGCTGGGGGATGGACTCTGAGAATCCAATTGCTTTTTTTTTTTTTTTTTTTTTTTTGAGACAGAGTTTCGCTCTGTCGCCCAGGTTGGAGTGCAGTGGCGCGATCTCGGCTCACTGCAAACTCCGCCTCCTGGGTTCACGCCATTCTCCTGCCTTAGCCTCCTGAGTAGCTGGGACTACAGGCACCCGCCACCAAGCCCGGCTAATTTTTTGTGTTTTTAGTAGAGACGGGGTTTCACCGTGTTAGCCAGGATGGTCTCGATCTCCTGACTTCCTGATCCGCCCACCTCGGCCTCCCAAAGTGCTGGGATTACAGGCGTGAGCCACCGCGCCCAGCCCCAGTTGCTCTTTAATCAGACTTAAACCCATCCTCCTATGTTCAGACCCACCTACACCTTGGCTTTCAGAGGAGCTCTGAGCCTCCAGTTCCTAAGATGCCAGAGGTTCTGTGGGGTGAGGTGACTTCCTCTTTATGATTCTCTACCCTCTTGCCTCCTTGCCTCCCAAGCTTTCCTTTGGCTCTAAGAAGACCCTTATGAGTTCTGCATCCCGGCTTGCATTCTGTTGACTTCTCTCATTTTCCCACTTTCTTTGTCTTTGTGGGTTTTACCACCTTCATTCAATCAATGTCATTTTAGCTGAGTTTGGGGAAGAAACCAAAATTAATACATCCGTTCACTCTGTGACATTTAAATGGAAGTTTTCAGGGCATCTTGTTTTTTTATATTAAAGCACCTTGATTTTGTATGTTATTTATGGTAATATAAATATATTTTATTTATTTCCCATTATAATTAGGGAAAATAAACATTTTAAGGGCTTTTCTGAGATCCTATTAGCTTTGACCATATATTTTCTAAAAAAAGAAGAAGAAAAAAAAGCAGGTGACACTAAAAGTACTATCTCTTTCTGTGACAGCTTTTTTGCATGAAAACTCAGCTCAGGTCCTGGAAAAGGCTGGCGATTCCTTGGTCTGTAGGGCCAGTTCGGGGTTGGAGAGAGAGAGACAGCAGAAATGTGAAAAGCAGTGGAAGGAAAATGCAAAGAGAAGAAGGGCTTGGCCAGGAGAGGGTGGGGAAGAAGTCATCCCAACAAATCCCACTTTCTTCACAGACCTCTCCAGAGTGAGGCCCTGCCAAGTAGAATAAATACCATCATAATAAAACCCTTTCCAAAACAAAAAGAGTTTGAGAGGCCAGTTGATGTCAAATCTAACAGAAATCAATGCCACAAAATCCCAACCAAACTCGAGAATTAGGGCAGTCCCACAAAACCCATTGCAATGGTCTCTGATCTCAGAGATATCTAATGTGGTCAGTGGGAAGGGTGGGGGCACCAGGAATGGGACCAAGGAGGGTATGGTTATGTTCCCTCCCTCTCTGTTTCTCTGAGGAAATTTAATTTCTTTCTGGGGGGTTCTTTTTCCTGCCAGAATCCCTAATTCTTGGTGATGCCACGAAACCTTCATCTCATTTCTTTTGTTTTGGGTTCTCTGCTTTTATGTGCTTAGGCAGAAGCCGAATCTGTAATCCAGTTACTGTTATTCATTTGACTGTTGTTTGAAAACGCAAATAGATCAGTTCTGAACCCTATTATAGCCCATCCATGTCCCCTCCAGCATCGGGCCTGCTGGAGTGCACTGTAACCCCCTTGCAGGATGACTCGCTATTCACATTTAGCAGGTGCCATTTGCTGTCTAATCCTCTTACCCTCCAATGTGTTTTAGCCACTCGCTGCAGCATAAAAACATGCCATGGTAACTATGTACTTAAGAGCCTGTGTTCTTGGCCCTTGATTCTGAACCAGGAAAGGAAACCAAATAATGATCAACTCATAAAATGAAATGCCCAAATTAGATTTTGTTTTTCCCGTGGCCCAGCCCCCAGGATTACGGTGACTAACGCAGCAAATGGAGTGAAGCACAGAGATTTTGAGCCCGGTGGGAGAAGCACAGCTTTGGCTGCATGTCAGAGGGTTAGAAACCCAGGGAAGGAAACTGCTTGGAGCAGTCCTGCCCAGTGTCAAAACAACCTGGGGATGATTGCAAAGCACCACAGTGGTTTTCTCATCCAATTCTATCTGAAATCCCCTGGAGAAAATCCACAATATGTGTTTTCTAGCCTATAGTTGCTTTTAATAATGGTGGTCCAATTTCTGGGAGGTTGAACATGATACAGCCCTGGCTTAATACCTTGCAGCTGAGTTAGCAATCAAAGCAGTGGTTACTGTGGCAGGAAGAAGGCAGGGCTTGAGAAGGAACTTCTAGAGTGCTGATATGATTCTGATTTTTTATCTGGGTGCTGGTTCCTCAGGGGTATTCAGTTTATGCAAGTCCATCAAGCTGTACATTTATGACATGTGCACTTTTCTACATGTGTATTATTCTTCAATAAAGCATATTTTTTAAACTTACATCAGTGACTTTTACCTGTCTCGAGTCACAGAGCCCTTTGAAAATCTGATAAAGGATGTGGCCCTCTCCCCAGAAAAACTCACAAAACCCCTAACCGTGCATCTAATCTTGGGAGTCTCATTGACTCCCTGAAATCATGAGCAGAGGAGAGAGGACCCATGAGCCCCAAGTGAAGATTCCCTGCCTTCCAGGATTCTCTGCTTTCTTTGTAATTTTCACTCCCATTTCTACTCAATTGCAGAGAGTCACCCATGGATCCTGCAGACAGGCTACCTGCCCAGCATTTCCACATTGCCAGCCTGGCTCATCTCTGGTCTCCTTTGTCCCCAGTTCATCCTGGGCACCTCTGTGTGTGTGCACCGCGATAGGCTTCTGCTCAAAACCTACATTGCCTTCTCATGGCTAACTGGAATAAATGGAAACATCTCCTCCCAGATTTGCAGAAGCTCCATCAGACCCCCTTTCTTACCTACCCAACCCCATCTCATACCCTTCTCCAACCACAACCTGCAATTTCAGTGAAGTTCCCAATGTGTTGATTCATTCCTGCCTTTGAACATTCCACTTTTCTCAGCCCCAAATCCCTATTTTATGTGTGAAGCTCATAAAATACTATAGCTACCATCCTGCCTTCTCTGAGAGCCCTTTCTTGACTACACCAACAAAAAGCTCTCCCTGTTTGAAACTCTGTAGCATTTTTCTCTCTATCACTGATTTCATTACATGGTCCTGTATCATTCATTCATTCATTCATTTGTTCTTTCTATAAGAACTATCTGTTATTTTGTTTAAATGCCATTAGTTTTTGATTGCTATAACCAATTACCACAAATGTAGTGGTTTAAAACAACACAAATATATTATCTTACAATTCTCTAGGCCAGAAGTCCAACATGGGTCTCACTGGGCTAAACTCAAGGTGTCAGCAGGGCTGTGTTTCTTTCTGGAGGCTCTAGGAGAAAATCCATTTCCTTGTCTTTTCTACCTGCAAGAGGCTACCTGAATGTCTTAGTTCATGGCCCCCTTCCTCCATCTTCAAGGCCGGCAACAGAGGGTTGAGTTCCTCTCACATGACAGCACCCTGCCCTCCTCTTGTACCTCTGTTTCTCCCTTTTAACGACCCTTGTGATTACAGTGAGTCCATCCAAACAATCCCAGATAATCTCCTTATTTTAAGATCAGTAGATTAGCAACCTTAATTCCATCTGCAACCTAAATTCCTCTTTGCCATGTAAGGTAATATATTAACAAGTCCGGGGGTGGGGGCTGCAGGGGCGGGTGCATTTTTCTATCCTACCACAAATTCTGCAGGATTTTCTTCTCTACATCTGATTTTATCACATGGTCCTGTATGATTCAGTCATTCATTCTATAGTGAACGTCTGTTGTTTTGTGGTCCGGCATCTATTTACCCCATTTCTAATTATAATATCCCAAATTTATCCCTGGGAGTCACTACATCCCGCACTCTCAGGTAACATGTAAGGTTACCGTACACGTACTCCGTGGAGAAAAATCCCACCTCAAGTCCAGCTTTGGTCACAGTGACTCTTTCGGTGATGGGCATGTGACCCAATGAGAATCAGATATTGGTGGAACTGGTGGAAGAGAGGCATATGTTCTTTGCCTTTGTAGGTGAATTGGAAAGATGAGACTCTGGAAGTGCCAAGAACACCATGGGAAGCCTGGAAATGAAACCCACACTGGAAAAGGCAGATCTGACAGAATATTAATGCCATCATTTGAGTCCCCTAAATCAAATCACGACTGAAATCAGATGAACCTCTGGGCTTTTCAGTTATGAGATTTATAAATCTCTTTTTTAATTAAACCAGGTTATATCTGTCACTTACAACAGAAAGAGTTCTAAGTGAAACACATTCCTTTATTCACTCCCTTATTCAACAGGTTCACCCTGCCTGCCTACATTTGTATCAGGCACTGTGAATAGGAGATACAGTCATGAAACAGACAGACATAGTCTCTGCCCTCATGGAACTTAGACATAAAGTGGGAAGACTGACAAAAGACTGACACACTTCAATATAATATTGCTATTATGATGGCAATTATGAAAGCATTCAGCATAGACAGGTTACCTAAAATCTGGGGTCAGGGAAGCAATTAAGCTGACGTAATAAGGTGAATACAAGTTCACCAGGCTAAGGTAGGAGAGAGGTGATAATAAATTGTGTTTCAGACAAAGGAAAGAGTATATGAAGAGGCTAGAAGGCAAGAGATCTCTACTTTTTTTTCCAACTCTCCAGTTGCCTCTACAACCAGAGCATAAACTCCTCAGAGCTGTGTTTTGAATTCTTTCTACATTGGGAACAATACCTAATATAGAGGACTTGCTCAAGAAAAAAGTCTGTTGACCAACGACTATCTGTACTAATATCTAAGGCTAGTTTAAGCCCTCATTTTCCTTTTCTTCAGTGGCAGGTTGAGACTTTGCCTATCTAGATATAGGGTAATGTAATGATAACAACAGTGAAAACAGGAACAGTATCAATCAATGCTAAACATCTCTTGAGCCCTTACCATATATCAGGCACTATTCTAAGCAGTATATATATATATATACAGTTTATTTATATATATAAGCAGTTTATATATATATATAAGCAGTTTATATATATATACAAGCAGTATATATATATATAATATATATAATATATATATATACACACATATATATATACACACACACATATATATATTTAGAAATAAGGTCTTGCCTTGTTGCCCAGGCTGATCTTGAACTCCTGGCCTCAAGCAATTCTCCTGTCTGGGCCTCCCAAAGTGCTGGGGTTACAAGCATGAGCCACTGTGCTCAGCCCTACATGCATTATTTAATCCTCACTACACTTTGAGGTAGTTGTCATTATTATTATTATTACTATTGCCATTTTACACATGAAAATACTAAAGCCAAAAAAGATAAGCAATTTTCAGAGTATGGTGGATACTTCTGATTGACTGATAGTCATTCTCCCTGTCTTCTCCTTGCTAGAAGAACCTCAGTTTTGTTCAGAGGATCGTGTGTTGCAGGGGAGTGGAGTCCTACCCTAGGCCCAGAGGGACGTCATAATTGGCTTAAGTCAATGGTAATCCCATTCACATTGGTCATGATTATGCATGTGAGACACAATTGTACACAAGAAGACATGAAAAGAAGTCTGCTAGGAATCCTTGCAGACTAAAAGGAGATACATGAGAGAGACTTTCTTTCTGTCTCTGGACATTGTCATCTGTCTGGAGTACCTAGAACTGGAGCAGTCTTCATAGAATCATGAGAGTAAGGTAGGAGAATAGGGTCTAGAGACAGGGAGCTTAAGAGCAACTCATGGCTCTCTTCTTAGAATTGAACCAAAAGGAAAACCTCACCTCTCCATGCCCAGGTGAAAATGGGCTGGAGGCCCCTCCCTCAGCAAAACTCCTTTCCCCGTCAACAAATAGGAAATGCCTCTGATTGGCCATGAGCCCAGCCTTTACCTCGCCCTTTGAATGGCCACAGGCAAAGCCTTCATTTGCATAGGGGCTCTAGCCTCTGATTGGTCACAGGCCAATTCTTCATTCGCATAGGGTTTAACCAACTGGAAGCCTCTAAAGGGTGTTATTAAGTTCTTCTAGTTAATAAAAACCCCAGGGGACATTATACTCAAGGCTCTTGCGCTGCTTGCTCAAGCCCACAAACACTCTATGGAATATACTTTTGCTTTAATATTTAACAAATCTGTGCCTTCATCTTCCATTGCTTTGTTTGTGCATTTTGTTCAATTCTTTGCTCAATGTGCCAAGAACCTGAACAACTCATAGTCAAGACTTCCCATCCAGTAACAAGAGGAGTCAGCTCAAAGAACAAGCTGATAGAAGGAGGATGACAGCCTAAAAGAATAAAAAGAAATTTGTCCTTAACAATGTTATTAAGCTGCCAAATTGGCCAACCCCAGCACTGTCTTTTCTCTGGCCTTCTTGTAATATGATATACCACATTTCTTCTCATTTAAGATGCCATCAATTGCGAGATGCACCATTACATTGTCTCTGACTAAAAAAAATTGTAATGCTGTCAAATTAACTATGATGCTATATTATCATTTAGAATTTTTAGAATATATTTTTAGAATATACTTTTAGAATTTTTGAATATAGCTAATGAAAAAGTCCATTTAGATTTACTTATGCCTAGATTTTTTATACCACATATCACTCCTGTGCATTTAAATTTAAATATAAATTTACTAATTTAAAGTAAATTTAGCTGGGCACAGTGGCCCATGCCTGTAATGCTAGCACTTTGGGAGGCCAAGGCAGGCAGATTGCCTGAGCTCAGGAGTTCGAGACCAGCCTGGGCAACACAGTGAAATCCCGTCTCTACCAAAATACCAAAAATTAGCCGGGTGTGGTGGCGTGCGCCTGTAGTTCCAGCTACTTGGGAGGCTGAGGCAGGAGAATTGCTTGAACCCAGGAGGCAGAGGGTGCAGTGAGCCAAGATAGCACCATTACACTCAGCGTGGATGACAGAGTGAGACTCCATCTCCAAAAATAAATAAATACATACATAAAGTAAATTAGTCAAGGTATTCCTAAATCTGCTTTACATTGAGTCAAACTCTCTTGAATCACTTGTCCAATCAGAGTTATCAATGTTCTAGTTTTTCCACATACGCTTGTCCTCTGTAACATGAAGAACATTGGTGATGCTGTCTTTCTTAAGAAAGTGCCCTTCTGTAATCTCTGGAGTTGTTCCAAAGAGGCCATCACCATTCTGCAGGTTCGAAGCACAAGGACAGGCAATGCTTAGCAACAGCAATTGCATAACATACCTCATATCAGAGATGTTAAAAATATAAAATGTATGTGTGTGTATACACACGTGTGCATGCTTCTTAGGTTATAAAAAGGGGGCTAACAATTTTTTCTTATTGTTAACACACTTTTAGTTTGGTTTCTATTATTTGCAGTAAAATGCTTCCTTTCTGATTCAAAGGGCATCAGTTCAATAAGTATCAGAGCTTAGATTTGAACCCAGTCATTATAACTCTAGCCTAGGCTTCTGATCACTATGTTAAACAGCTTTTGTGTTTTAGATAAAGTGGCAGATCTGATTTGTTGATAGCAATTCCCTGGAGTGTTGCATTGAGAAGATTCTGAGGCCATGGTCTACTATCTGTGACTGCCATGGAATCCTGAGTGGTGAGTCGTATTGTACAAAACACATATTTACCTTTCTTAGATAATTGTCTGAACTCTCAACTTTCATTCAAAGCCATGGATTCCTACAGCTAGAATGGGACCAGCCTCAATCTAAACATTTCAGGGTTAATAGGCAGGATAAAAGGATATGCAAATTATGTATTGCACATCTCCAGAGGGTACCATTCACATAGACTATGGTGTAAATGGCAGTCCCTGGTTACGTGCAGTAAACAACTTGCACAATTGTCCATGGCAGGCCTTCAAATAGTAATTCTCTATTTCAACATTATGTATACAAACTTCACAGCTAATTGCAATCATTTATTCTGAAATTTTATACCCAGTATGAAGGTCAAGTTATTTTTATGTCTAATTAAATTTCTCCTGTTTAAACTGAATTTTCTTCCTGGATGACACAGACTTAAGAATAATACAAAGCATTTAGTCTGGCTCTGCGGAGGCTTGATATTCATCAAACATAAGTGAATCATTAAAAATCTTTCATATATTTGAAGGCAATAATTAAGTCTCCTATTCTCATTAGCTTCTCCAGCTAAACAAACCCAATTTACTTCACAAGCTATTACTATGGGTCAGGAACTATCCATGCTAAGCACTTTGATTCAGGACATCCTTTCATCCTCACTATAACGTCATAAGGTGGGCAGTTATCCCATCTTATGGGTGAAGATGGTGGTGGGTAGAAGTGCAGATGCTGAAGTCAGACTACCTGGATCCAAAATATCCTGCTGCATATGATCTTGCGCAAGTCACTTAGTCCCTTTATGCTCCCGTTGCCTCAACAATGAAATGGAGATATTGCAGTACCTACTTCATAGGATTGCCTCAGTGTTTCTAGGATTCAGCATAATGCCTGGCACTTGGTAAATAATCAACACTCTTTTGCTGGTATTGTGATTATAGTTCCAACATTCCACATGCAGGAAGGGACTGAGCAGGGATTTGAACTCCAGGACGCTTTTCCCCACTCTGCCTCTCTAACTCTGCCACAGATTTGAAAAGGACTTTAGAGACTCTGCCATCCAAAATCTTCGTTTCACAAACAGAGGACCAGAGGCCCACCAAGGATCATTCTTACACACTTCGCTACCATGGAGAACAGGGGTCTCAGAATAGCCACTCTTGGCCTGGCATATTGATTCACACTTGTAATCCCAGTACATTGGGAAGTCAAGGCGGGTGGATCCCTTGAGCCCAGGGTTTCAAGACCAGCCTGGGCAACATGGTGAGACCTCGTCTCTACAATAAATAACAAAAATTAGCCAGGCATGGTGGTGAGCACCTATAGTCCCAGCTGCTCAGCAGGCAGAGATGTGAGGAATGTCTGAGCCAGGGAGGTCGAGGCTGCAGTGAACCGTGATCATGCCACTGCTCTCCAGCCTGGGTGACAGAGTAAGGCCCTGTCTCAAAAAAAAAAAAAAAAGAATAGCCACTCTGTCACCTGTTTTAATGCTTCAGATCTATCTACTGGGTTGTTTCCCCTCCCATTGGCACGAATGGAGAGGCTTTTGAGGAAAAAAAAATAGCCAATTTATAACAAATAACTTGAAGCTATGTTCTGGTTTTTGGCAAGAGCTCTTCCTCCTGCAATGCCAAACTGATAGAGCTTCAGAGGAGTTCCTGGGCCTGGAACCTCCCAGCAAACCTAGGACCTCACCCAGCCCAGGAGCAAGTGCATGCTTGGAAACTCCAGAGCCCTACAGCAATTATAGGGCATTATTTGCTTGCCCTGAGGACTTCTTTTGTGAATTAATGTCTCCTATTAAATATGAAATCCAAGATAATAAATTGTCCTAAAGGGCTCAGATGTCTTTAATCGTGGTTTTATCTTCTCCCTCAGGCCTGGTGACTTCTAATGAGTTCCAGCTCACATCCTGGATGAATTATCGTTGGAGGAGTGTGTGCACTCAGTGAAAATAAACTAGCAGAAACTCATGTTTACTCTTTAATTCCCTATCCAAAAATAGTTTCCTTTCTAAAGAATATTTTTCAAATAGAGGAGTGAATGCTGACTAGCCCCTTGTGCTTGGTTCCCCATGCTCCCAAAAAAGAGCCACACACACAGCTGGATTTATGGACTACAGTAATACGAACTTGAAACATCTGTGACCTTCGACAAGTCTTTTCCCTACCCCAGGCCTCGGTTTATTCATCTATAAAATGAGGAGACTAATAGCTACCTCTCATGGCTGTTAGGAGGATTCATGCAAATAAACTGTCTAGTTCAGCATATATAGTCAACGTTGAGTCTTTGCAAAGGGTAATTTTTTTTTTTTTTTTGGAGAGATGGAGTCTCGCTGTGTCGCCCAGGCAGAGTGCAGTGGCACAATCTTAGCTCACTGCAACCTCCGCTTCCCAGGTTCAAGCAATTCTCCTGCCTCAGCCTCCTGAGTAGCTGGGACTACAGGTGCACGCTGCCAGGCTCGGCTAATTTTTTTTGTATTTTAGTAGTGATGGGGTTTCACCGCGTTGCCCAGCCTGGTCTTGAACTCCTAAGCTCAGGCAATCTGCCCGCCTCGGCCTCCCAAAGTTCTAGGATTACAGGCATGAGACACTGTGCCCGGCCTATATTTTATAATGCTATAAAAGTTGTGTATAAATTGAATTTGGGAAATCCATCCTGTTTTCCTATTGATTTACTTGATTTCAGAGATACTTCATCTTTTTTCTTTACTTCTGCCAGAATTATAACAGATGATGGCTCCAAAATTATTTTCTGCCTGCCTCTGCTTTCTCTAAAATAGTCATGATCTATAAGCAAATTCTTAAATGCCTTAGGGAATTATGTTGATAGGAATCCTGTGTTGAAGTAATGCAGTTGCCTATAAAATAAAATATCGCCTCCTAAATGATCTGGCTTGTAAGTTGGTATATTGAGTTTCCATAAGTTGAACCTACACCATGAGGATCTCTCCATTTCAATTTCCCCAGCTACCTCATTGGTTAAAAAAAAAATTAGGTGCAATTATTTTATGCTTCGAGAAGGTGAAGGATGAAGCTGCCCCCACTGCTTTCTATAGGATAGGTTACTGTTGCTGTTGCTTAAAGCTTTAATTTCTTAGAGCAGTTTTAGGTTCATATCAAAATTGAAAGGAAGGTACAGAATATCCCATACACCCTCTGCCCTGACACAAGCGTAGCCTCCTGTATTATAAACATCTCCCACCCCAGTGGTGCATTGGTTACAACTGATGAACCTCCATCGACACATCATCACCCAAAGTCCATAATGTATACAGTAGTGCCCGCTTATCCCCAAGGAATAGTTCCAAGACCCCCAGTGGACACCTGAAACCTGGGATAGTACTGAACCCCATACACACTATGTTTTTCAGACCTAACCAGTGGGTAGCATAGACAGTGTGGATATGCTGGACCAAGGCAAGATTTAAGTCCCAGGTAGGACAGAGCAAGATGGCTCAAGACTTCATCCATGCCACTCAGAGTGGTGTGCAATTTAAAACTTGCCAATTGTTTATTTCTGGAATTTTTGTTTACTATTTTTGGACCACAGTTGATCACAGGTGACTGAAACCTTGGAAAGCAAAACCTCAGATAAGGGAGACTACCACATAAGGGTTCACCCTTGGTGTACATACTGTAGATTTGGACAAATGTATGATGACATGCGTCCACCATGATAGTCTCATACAGGGTAGTTTCACTGCCCTAAAAATTCTCTGCACTGTGCTTATTTATTACTCTCTCCAGGCTAACCCCTAGCAACCACTGGTCTTTTTACTGTCTCCATAGTGTTGCCATTGTTTTGTTTTGTTTTGTTTGTTTTCTATAATTACTTCTTCTTTCAGCATCTGGAAGAGGAAAGGGCTTGTAGGCAGGGTCCCTCCCAGACCTGGTTGTGAGGGAATAGCTTTGAGTGTGAGCATGTGAATCTCAGCGTGGGTGAAAGGAAGGGAGCTGAACTTCTGAACGGGAGCCTGAGTCTGGGTGGAGATGGAGCCACTGACAGAAAGAGCCCTTTGTCCAAACAGCCACCATCTCTCTTCCCAGCACCTTTTGCCCCCTTCCCTCATGCATTCCTTGCAGGGCTGCTGCAACCCCACCGAGAAGAAACCAAAACCCGGAGGGACTCTAGTCAAGGGCACCATGACTTCCTCTTCCGCTCTGAGGGAATGAGTCATCCTCTGGTTTCTCCATTGATTAAAAGAAGAATATAAATATGTACTCCCCTGGGGGAAACCATGCAGTCTAAGGATGAAACCTCAGCCATTATTTATATGTTTAAGATCTACCTTGGTCCTGGCAGGCATGTCAGGTTATGAGGAGGCACTCTGAGAAGGAAGCCAAGAGCAAAAGATTAGAAAAGAAAATAGTTGAGGATATTTTCACCTAGACTCCTGTTGTGGGTATAAAATTCACAGTCACAATTCTGGAAAAAACTGTTTCTATGATTGACACAAAAAAACCAAATCAATCTTTTTACATCAAGATAACACCACTCAAAAGAGATTACAGCCCATCTCTTTTGAGTAATTTATTCACCTGAACTGAAAGTTCTCTCTCTCCCTTTTCTCCTTCTTGTCTCCCCAGGAGTGAAATTAAGTTCCCAGAAGACTTGTTATACTCTCCTGACTTGTTCTCCCCTTCCTCGGGAAGGGCATCTGTTCCAGGCAGGTAACACCTGTCTTCCTGGCTGTTCTAGGTAACACCCAATGTCATGGCTGGGCATTGGCTTTTTTCCTTATCACACACACTTCTAAAGTGTCCACAGCTGATGCGACAGTGGTACAGTAAATGTAGGTTGTCCTCCCTGTGACTCCGCCTCCACTTGGTTCTCTTGATCCTGTTGTGCTCTCTCTCTCAGCCCCAACTTCTGGCTCATCCCTACTAAGACTCTGCCACATTGTCCCCTCAAACCACATCACAATGATCCCATGCAAATAACTGGTTCTGACTTCTTAACTACCTTCCTCTCCTCTACCACAGGGCATCGAACATTTTCAGATCTCATGCACACCCACTGGACCTGAGGGAAACTCAGAGATAGAGTACTGGGGAATATCTCAAATCCTTTCCACTCAAAATGCCAGCATACTGCTCAACTGAGGCCACCTCATGTTGGCATGGGGCACCCCAACAGACAAGTGGTCTCTTCCCAGGATTTAGATCCTGTTTTTAGATCTCCAGCCCTCTCCACTCCTTGATGGGTTCTACACAAAGCAGGAGGGAAGGGGCAGGTAGAGGATAATCATTCCATCTTCGACCTGTTCAGAGTGTTGATGTGAATCCTTAGAGTATCCAAGGAGAAAATGTACATAAGACATTAAGCATGGGGCCTGGCACAGAGAAAGTGCTCTATCCATCTTACAAAGATTAAAGTATCCTCATCAGCTAGCACAGTCTAATATGTAATCAGTTACTTGATTGATTTGTTAATATAGCTGTGTTCTCGTCACCCATGCCGGCACAGTACCTTACACGTAAGAAGAGCTCAGAAATTCTTTGCTGAATTCATTCATTTTGAGGCATAAAATCCAATCTTCCTGAAGATAAGTCCTTTCCACTGAACTGGTGGGGTGTGGGGAAAGGGGTTGCTGGTACTTCATCTGGGGACCCCGAAGGGACCAGGATATGAGTTGGCTAGAAAAGGGGCAGGTAAGTATGGGGCTTTCCCACCCACAGTAGTCCTGCTTCATGTTCTTCTTTCACAATTATTTGACAGGGCACCCCATGAAATCAAGTGGCTAAGTCAGATTTAGGAAATGGTTTTGAAATTGATGGGTGCAGGGAAGTACCCTTGAGTCAAAATCAGAAGAAAGTGAGTATTGCTGATTAAACGCACTCCTCTTATGTTTGGGATGCAGCTGATGGGAAGCAGCTGTGGGAGGTGACACAGCAACAGGAGGGCCTCAGAACTGTGCCTCGCATACATCAGGAACATAAATGGTGAACGAGTGAATGAATGAATGAATGAATGCTTCCAGATGGGCATTCTAAACTTCACGTTTTTTGTTTGTTTGTTTGTTGTTTTTTTGTTTTGAGATGGGGTCTTGCTCTGTCACCCAGGCTGGAGTGCAGTGGCATAATCTCAGCTCACTGCAACCTCTGCCTCCTGGGTTCAAGCAATTCTCCCTGCCTCAGCCTCCTGAGTAGCTGGGATTACAGATGCCCACCACCACGCCCAGCTAATTTTTGTATTTTTAGTAAAGATGGGGTTTTGCCATGTTGGCCAGGCTGGTCTCGAACTCCTGACTTCAGGTGATCTGCCTGCTTTGGTTTCCCAGTGCTGAGATTACAGGTGTGAGCCACCGCGCCTGGCCTAAACCTCACGTTTGATCCCCCTTTGTTCTGAGGGTCACCCTGGTGTATGTTACTAAACAACACCTTGGCTATCTGAGCTTCCAAAATTGATGCAGATAGAACAGCAAATGCCCTTGGTGCACCTGTCACCTGAGCAGTAGTCTTTGCCCACTATGCAGTCTTTCATCCCTCACCCCCCTCCCTCCCTTCCTCTTGAGTCTCCAAAGTCCATTATGTCATTCTTATGCTTTTGCATCCTCATAGCTTAGCTCTCACTTATAAGTGAGAACATATGGTATTTGGTTTTCCATTCCTGAGTTACAGTAAGTTCTGTTTTATAGCAGAGTAGAGTAACTATAATTAACAACAATGTATTATATATTTCAAAATAGCTAGAAGAGAGGAATTAAAACATTCCCAACATAGAGGAATGACAAATACTCAAGGTGATGGAAACCCTAAATACCCTGATTCGATTATTACACATTTGATGCAGGAAACAAAATATCACATGTACCCCATTATATATCAATAAAAAATTCAAAAAACGTTTAAAAAAACAGCAAATGCCCAAAAGACCATGATTCATTATTGCACATACATGAACAAATCCCTGGCACACCACACTTCAGCCCAACAGCAAATTAAACAAAAGCTAGCTACCTCAGAATGTCCTACAGTCTACTCAGTGTGGGCATATGAGATGCATAAGAACAAGTAATCAGAGCTTTGTGGCAGGGCTGTAGGAATAAAATGTAATTCCTGCCACCAAGATACTTGTAACCTAGTTGGGAGAAAAAATAAACACAGAGATATAGATCTATTCATACTAGGAAATATGTTTGAAATTACATTTGGGTGATATAGTCATTTCATGCTACAGGTTCTGAAAATAGCAGGTGATATCTTTGAGGACCACAGAGGTGAGGGGAGACTTTCTGGAAGAGATGAGATGGCCTGAGTCATGAGCATGACTCAGATTCAGACAGAAAGTGGCTGGTGGAAGGGGGAGTCCCTGAACACTGAGGAGGCTGCATTTACATTTGTCACCTTGCTGGAGGATCCTCTGAGAAGACAATGGGGAGAGTCCCAGCTAATAATAATAGTCACCACATGTCAGGCATTGGGCCAAGAGTTTGGCATGAATTATCTCAGGGAATCTCTTCAACAGCTCTCCCAATATCATGTGGCAGATACGGCTGGAGTCCCTTCTTCCTCCTTTGTGACAGGATTTCAATTTTGTTTGAGGCAACTATATGTTCAGTTAAAATACTTGATATCCCAGCTTTTTTTTTGCAGGTAGTGTTGGTCATCTTGGCATAGTGTGTCCAACAAAGTATAAGATGTAGTCAGTGAATGGGGCTTTCCAGAAAGCTCTCCAAAGGGGTACAGATGTGGCTGGCTCACGTCTTCAGCTTCCTGCCATTTTGTCCATTCCCCTTTATCTTGCCTGCAACCAGGGCAGCCACCCTGTGGCTCTGGATGATTCTGGGAGCCTGTGTCCTTGATGAGTCCCTGCAACAATGGTACCAACCCTGGCTTGCCCACTTCTGAACTACTTATTGCATGAGAAAAACAAACTCCTATTTGGTTAAGTCACTGCCATCTAACCTCTGTGATTTCCAGCAGATGCAATCTTAACACATATAGATAGGTGATGTTCGTACCTTGTTCACAGACTGGGAAACCAAGGCTCAGTAAGTGTCACTACTCATAAGCAGCAAATCCAGTATTTAAATCCAGACCAATGCAGAACAAGGCTGGTTGACTCCAAAGCTAGACTGAGAACCTGTGAAACTCCTCCGGAATCACATTAAAAATTAAAGAAAGAAAGCAAAGCAACCTTTAACAACTTTTTAACCTCTCATATAACCTTTTCACAACCTACCTTTTATTAGATACTGGTAGGTGTCTCTCACCCCCAAAACACTGTTTCAGAATCTCCCAGAAGGCAGGACCAGGACTACAGCTTTAATCATGCTTATAGCACCAATTTCTTCCCCATTTCCCCATGCGCAGCTCTGGCTATGTGGGCACCCAAAAATACTGGATGGATTTAGTTTTTTTAAAAATCACTCAGGATAAAACTCAGGATTAAAAACATCACTCGGGATAACTGTCTCTGGGAAAGCCATCCCTTTATGTATGTGTGTGTGTGGTTGTGCATGTGTGCCTGAGGGTGTGTGTCACATAGTGCACATATGTGTAAATGGGTATCCAAGTGTCTGAGAGCAGGGGCAGAGGGAGAACTTTTTTATTGCTGTCAAATTCCATCCTTCCACTCAGCTCCTACAGACCTACAGTGACAGCACCAATGATTATATTAGCGATAACTAAACTTTTGTGCAGGACCTGAAAATTTAATTTCCTTGTGGGAAGCGGTAGAGAACTAAGCTTATTTGGGGCCAAGAACTCATGAACTTTCCCAGAAAAGAAAGAGAGAACAGCACATATAGCTACTGGCCTCTGATGTTTCTTGAAAAATAAAAAGGCACAAGCTCATTTTCAAATGCCTCCTTTAGAAAGAGCTCCAGATTCTTTTTTCTCTGTACATACCCCACATCAGAGTGGGTAGGAAGACATAGCAGCCCTTGAAAACTCATTGAATTCATTCCAATTTATTCTGTGATTTGTGATTTTTTTCTTTTTTGTTTAAGGAAGTATAATTCCATCATTTTTTTTTTCTTCTCAAGTTGCTTGGATGGTCAAGACCCTGTGATATATACTGCATGTTCACCATGCACTAGAAACTGTTTTAAGAGTGTTTGCATGCTTTATCTCAGCTAATGTTTCCACTTTGAAGATCAGAAATCTGAGGCACAGAGAACATAAGTAACTTGCCTAGGGTCACATAGCCAAAAAATGGCAGAACTGGGATTCAAGCCAAGCAATGTAGCTGCAATGCCCAAGACCTTAACCATACCATTGTATAGCCTGATAAGTCTGGAACTCCCCTCCTGGTGTCTGAGGATATGAGTTCTTTGAATATAAGCAAAAAATGGCACCTCTGCTTAATTTAAGCCAAAAAAAAAGAAAGAAAGTGGAAGGAGAGGAGAGGCACATGATCCATGGTTTTGAGAGGCAAAATCCCAGGAGAGCCTCCTTGTCCCCATCTTAGTTGAAGCTCATCCCTTAAGTAGGGCTGGGCTGGGGACCTAAGCTAATCATCCCAGGTTGCTTGTGAAGAAATGGAAGGTGTGCCACCAGACCAAGAGGATATGGATATAAAGCAGGAGAAAATGAGGCATGTATATGCTGCCGTGTCACCAAGAAAGGAACAGATCTGGAATGGAAGTTAGTTAATTTGAGGTTGAATTCTGATATAAACTTGGTACCATGAGATTGACATTCAGGTATTTTCAAAGTGATCCACCCTTAGAATTCATCCATTCACTCAATTGTGAATGTTCTTTCACTAAGTAGTCCTTATTGTGCCCAAGTAGGGTACTGGGAGATTCACTATCCCCAAAGGGCTCCCAAAGAATGGTCAGGTGAGGACATTAGACATATGTGCCCATTCACGTTCCAAGCTCCTTTACACATCATTGATAATCAGATGCAGGGATAGGTTCTGGGCATACAGCAATGACAAGTCAGATACAGTCCTTAACTTCCATGAGGCATATGCTCTGCATGCCTAATCCTTCAGCAGATATGACAAACTAGGATGAGCATTGTGATGGGGCAGTGCAATGATCTGGGAAGGCATATAGCAGAAGAATGCAATTTGGAGCATCCTGGATATTTTCCATTTAGCCACTCCCAGATCCACTTTCCACCTATTTCTATCCTTTTTTGTACCCCCAGGAGGATCACATTTATGGATCCTTTGGTCCACTGGATCTTTGGTCCACTGGCTCCCAGCTAGGTTCAACCAGTGGAGGCACTGGCAGGAGATTGGAGAGAAGAAGGAGGAGAACAAGATGGAGGCATTTATTTGCCCAGCTCCCTCCCTGATAGGTGGCTATAGATTGGCTGCCTCCCTCTGCATGAGGCCACAGGTCCCTTGAGTTGCCCTGTCCTACATCCCTACAGCTACGACCACGTTCTCCTGGCCCCAGTAAGTGCTCCCTTCCTGCCTGTTCTAGCTTAGCAGGGGAATGGCTGCCAGACCTTCTTAGCTCGTACTTTTCTTGTCGGATTCCCTTAAATCTGCCCACACCTTCAGGAAAGCCCCTTTATTTACTTTGTTTGAGTGAACCATGTTTCCTACAGGGGGAAGTAAGGTTTACCTAGGAAGTGACATAAAAGCAGATACATACAATTTAAGCAACAATAGCAGACGATAATACACGAGGCGACCTGCAGAGCAATTAGTCCCAAAAGCAACTACCATGTGTGTTCTGTCAAAGAACTTTTATTCCCAGTCTTATTAATTCAATATTGTAAATGATATGTTAAAAATAGTGGGGGAATGCCAAAGAAATATTCAGAGTTAATGTGATGAATCCCCCTACATGAGCATTGTGGGATGTCTGCCCAACCCACACAGCCAAGATATGCTCCTTCAGGTGTGTCCTGCCCACCGACCACAGCTGACTGAACCACAGGTAGGCAGACACCAGGCCTAAGCTGGGCCAATGAGTTTCTCCCTCTTTGGGGACTGAGACTCAAGCACGTTCCTCCTTCTCTGCCGCCCACTTCTGAGGATAAGCAGAGGCCAGAGTTCCGGGTCCCACTTGCCATCACTGCACACAAACGTGCAGCAGCAGTCCATTGAGCATGTATGGTCTTCACTTATTTGTGTTTTTAACTGAGTCTCCTGGCAGATGGCAATTACAATATTTCTTGAAGGGGCAGTTTTTCTAATTGGTGCAATTGGGCCATGGGCAGGGCTGGGTATCCTCATGTCATACATCCACCAATGCAGTGAAAGCCAGTCCAGAGAGAGAAGAGATAAGGTAGACATTCAGAGGAGCCAGAGATGAGAGACTGTGGCACCCAAAGTGAGAAGCTGTGAGAGCACGTCCCCAAGGCGCCTGTGCCACTTCCGGTCCAATCAGCCATTTCCACCCCTGGCTTCCCTAAGCTGCCTCTTACAATCAGTTCCCATAATTTGCTGAGGCGAGCTTGAGCAACTTTCTATTACTCGTCTTAGGGGGATAACATTTCTAAGCTATTAACGAATGTGCTCTTTATTCTAGAATTTCCTTTTACCCCGGGCTGCTCCCCTTTTTGTGTTCAGCCCAGCGGTCTGCCTTCATTCCCTCAAGGAAGAGCTGACATAAAAGAAAGCAAAGCGGGGGCAAAAAAAAGAAGTTAATGATTAACTTTGAGCTTCAAGAGCTTAAGCATAGGCAAATAGGAAGGCTTCGTGCACATACAACATATTTGAGAGAATATGAGTGGAGTAAAGGTAAGGCATCCTATTCCCAGAATGGAAAGATGTCCCTAGGCTGGAGAGTAAGGGGGCGGGGAGAAAACAGACCAATTAGGACCTAATTTGTAGGACTCAAGGACAAGGTGGGAAAGCGTCTAGAGATGGCTCAGGCTCTGCTTGAGTCAGCACTGTCCTTCCATATTGCCCAGGAGCTATGCAGACCACTGGAGACATACCAGGGTCCATTCCACTGAGCACCATGTTTCCTGAGCTAAGGCACCTGGGAAAATCCCCCCACCGTAGGAGCCAGCACCTCACCACTGACTGCAGAAATGAGGTCCATCAGACTCTGGTACTTTCTTCAGTCCACTCTGAGCCACCCACCTTCTGTGGCACCCACCGACCAGAGTGACCAGTTCAGCAAGCACCGTACGTAGTATCGCCAGAGTAGCAGGATCAAGTGATGCGGCCACTTAAAGAACTTGTAGTTCAGCAAGAAATGAGACTTGATAAAAATATCATTTTATCTTTGTGGGCAAGCTGAGAAAATGAGGGTAAGATGGCAGCACATTTGGGGGAATTGGGAATCATCCGAACAACCGATGTGCTTGAAGCCTGATTAATTATGCCAGGGTCCACTTCGAAAGCAGTCTCTGTCCTCAGTCCTCAACTCTGTCCTATTCAGGTGGCAGCTAATCAAAGTAGAGGCCATTTCCTGACTTAGCAGAAAAGAGAGTCATGATCAGCTGCAAGGTCTGCCATGGCTCAGACGTAGCACCCGGCACACGCTCCTGCCATTTGCTTTCTCTGCCCTCTACCACAGCATCCCCGCCACACCTCTTTTCCTCCTGAGCATGGACCACCCAGAAGTCACTCTATGGCTTACTTTTTGTGTTGTGAGTACCAGTAAGCCACTCAAATGGACTACAGAAATAAAGGAAAGGTATATTAAAAGGATACAGGGTGTCTCCGAGAACCCTGGAGAGGAGCTCATCTGGATTCTTTCCTAGGCACACTACCACGATGAGCAAAATCTAATAAACTAAACAATTCTGCAGTTGGATTTTTAAAAACTCCAATTGCACCAATCCTAGATGGGAAGGAATGCAGCTTGATGCTAGCACATGTGATAAAAACACTTAGGATTTTGACTGCCAGCTCAGAATGAGTCAACAATGTGATGTGACTGCCAAAAAAGCCAGTGTAATCTCGGGCTGCACTAAACAGAGAGGAGTGATGGTGCGGCCTTCAGTTCAGAGAATCATGTATCGAGGCCCAGCGAACAGAGAAGGGCGGCCAAGGAGAACTCAGAATCATGCCGTATGGGGGAAAATAATGGGAGTACCTGGGATATTGCTGTCTGGCCTCCTTTTCAGGGATTGGTGGGAATGTTCTGGACCTGAGCTTACCAGTAAAGAGTCTAGGGTTAGACTGCCTGAATTGAAACCCCAACCCAGCTACTTACTAGCTTTTTCCTACATGCCAAGAATGAGATATTTATTCCTCATCACTACCTTCTGAAGAAATACCATCTTCATCCCTATCATACGGATGAGAAAACTGAGGCACAGAGAGGTTCAGTAGCTTGCCAAAGGTCACACTGCAAGCAAATTGAAAAAATATCCTTTGAATGCAAGGAGAGTGTACTTTCTTTGTTCTTCCCCTAAGCAGCTATACAACCTTGAATCTTGTCACTTCTCACTATACTTGTTAGCCCTAGGGCTACATGACCAAGTACCCCAAAACATAGAGGCTTCAAGCAAAAACTCTTATTCGTTCACAAATCTGCAATCTGGGCAAGACTTGGTGGGGACAGCTCATCTCTGCTCTACTGGGATCAGCTGGGGTGGCTCAAAGGTGGGGTTGGAAGCCTCACTCACTCTCCATTTGGTACCAAACATCTGGAGGCTAGAACAGCAGAGGATCCTTGGACATCACTCTCTGTGGTGTCTCTCCACATGCTCTCTCCAGCATGGCACCTGCAGGGTAACCAAACATTTCACAAGTTGGCTTGTGGCTCCCTGGCATACATCCTGAGACAGACTGAGAGAGCCAGGTAGACACTTTCATGTCCTAGCCTCAGAAGTCACATCGTGTGACTTCTATCATATCCTTAGTACAATCGGAATAACCACAGTGCTTCCCTGTAAGGACGAATTGAGACAATGCAGGTAAAATGCTTAGCACATTGTCTGGAAGCTGGTGAAGATTCTATAAATGTCAGCGGTTGTTATTTTAAAAGTGGATCAAAAAAGACATCTTAAAAAGACAAATCTGCTACTACTACCAAAAATATGTGTCACGCACCCTTAAGCCCAGCAAATACCTTTTGTCCACTGGTGTCTTTCCTTGCCCCATGTAGTCAGACACTGCAGCTCGCTGCTCTGGGAAGTCACACCCCACCCTCTCGTCCCATCCCTCTGATAAACAAGGCCGGTACTTGGAACCACCTGGGTTGTGCTTCCCGGGAGGGGTACCTTCGCTGACTCAGCTGGGAAGGCATCCAGTGACTCATCAACTATCAAAAATTGATTAAACGTCCTCAGGTCTTGGGAAGGGAGCAAATGCCCAGGAGACCCAAGATCCTCTCACCCCAGGACCCCAGTGGTTCCTCAGAGAAGAAAACATGGGCTTGAAGATTAACTGGGCCTTCATATGAGCGGAGGTGTTAGTCATTCTGGGCACACACACATCTCCAGCATTAGTAAGAAGAGTTGCCAGCTCCCTTCTGAATATTCAAACTCATGGCTAGCCCCCCTCCCTCATCCATTCCCATGGCTTCAATTACCATCCAAGCTAATGAGTCCTAAATCCGTATCTCCAACCCAGAATTATTTCGGGAGCTTGAGACCTGCCCCACTCAGATGTCCCAAAGGGCCCTGAAACTCAGCATGCCCCCCTAATGTTGGACTCACCTACTTTCCCTCACCCAGACCACGACTCTCAGTGAAGATTTCCATGGTGCACCCAGTGGCCCAAACCAGAAATCCAGCTCACCTTGACACTCCCCTGCTCTGCCCCCCAGGAGTGACCCATCACAGGTTCTGCAGTTTCTACCTCCTAATCTCCCTCTGCCAAGAATTTTCTTAGACAACATCCTCATAGCTTCTGAACCCAACTCTATCCTTCTCCAATTTTCCCCTCGCTGCTGTAAGATCTCTGCCAAATGCAAACATGAGCATCGCCGCTCTGTGTAAGACTCTTCAGTGACTCCCCCTTGCCTTCCAGATAAAGTCCATGTTTCTTAACATGGTTCCAAGGCCTTGCTTGATCCAGCGACTATGCATCCATTACAGGCTGAATTGTGTCCCATAAAATTCATACATTGAAGCCCCAGCCTCCAGTAATTTAGAACATGACTGTATTTGTAGATAGAGTCTTTAATGAGGTAATTAAATTAAAATGAGGTCATGTGTGGGGGCCCTTAATTCAATATGCCTGACGTCTTTATACAAAAAGGAGATAAGGACACAGACATGAACAGAGGGAAGCCCATGTGAAGGCAAAGAGGAAAATGGCCATTACCACCCAAGGAGAGAGGCCTCAGGAGAAACCAACCCAGCCAACACCTGGATCTCAAACTTCCTGCCTCCAGAATGATGAGAACACACATTTCTGTTGTTTTAACCACCCAGTCGGTGGTACTTTGCTCTGGCAACCCTAGCATCTCTCTCCTTCACCTCCCTAAACCGCCCTCCCCAGGTTATGACACTCTAGCTGTGTGCTTAATGCCCTCTCCACTCCAGGCTGGCCCCACTCTCACCTGGGCATCTACACTGCTCCCACCACTCTTCATCCAACTAACTCCTTCCTCCATGAAGCCATCCCTGACCTTTAAGTATCTCCTAAGATACCCGATTCCTTCCCCTCTCAGAGCCCCATGTTACGACTACCCATTTACTCTGTGTCAATACCACACTGTGTGCTACATTAGAACAGGGACCATATGTATCTTGCTCACATCTGTGCTTAGAACAGTGTCTGGTACCTACAAGTGCTCAATAAATTCTTTTGGATGACTGGCAATTAATGAAAATAAATCAAATAATTCAAAGTTGATCATATTTACTATTTTTTTAAAAAATGAAGTTCATAAATATCTTAATAGAGATTCCCAGGGAAGTCCGCTTTTGAGGGCTTAAGTTTACAAAGCAAAGCCACTCTCTCATAAATTTGTGTTTCTTTGGTCACCAGAGACTTTGAAAGGAGGCCCTAATAGAAGGTAGCTGATTCAAATTTAGTTCAGGCACCAAGACCATGCTTTAACGTGTAACAACATGGTGAGCTGAAGTCACACTCTGGGTCCTTATCTTTGTTTCAGGAAAACTGAGCCCCAGAACTCCTGGCTATCTCACTGGGAGTCGGGAAAAGGCCCGACTGCTTCCACAACAGACAGCAAGAAGCCCTGCACCTCTACAGGCAACCCGTGGCACAGGGACACATATTCATTTTGGTCTGTTCAAGAAATTGATGCATAACGATTGTGCATATTTATGGGGTACATACAGTGTGATGTTTTGGTACATGTATGCATTGTGTAATAATCAGCTCAGGGTAATTAGTGTACCCATCTCAGCCAGCATCTATCGCTTCTTTGTAGGGGGAACATTCAAAATTCTCACTTCTAGCTATTTTGACATATAAAACACCTTACTGTTGACGTAGTCACCCTACTGTGTGATAGGACACCAGAACATTCTGGTCTTCACCGACACCTGCTCCTGGAAGTGCTGCTGCCATCCCCACCTTATGAGAATGGGCCCGGGTTTCTGGGTACAAACCACCTCCCTTACCCCATCAGCTGAGAGTGCACTGATGCTGTGAGGAGCCGAGAGAAACTTCACTCTCATGTCATTTTGGCTCCAAGCATTCCCCGCTGAGGTATTGGAGCTTTGCCTGCAGTTTACCCCTGAGGAGTGAATCTGGATTCTCTAAATTAAGACCCATTTGTTTATGAGATAAAGAACCAAATTCTAGCTCCTTTTGGAGTGAGAATGATGATCCATTCCAAACAAATCCCACCCACCAGACCTCCCAGCCCCTTCTCTGGTTTGTTTCCATCCATGTCACTTTCCCCCATCACCTAACTTAGGTATTTGATTTATGTGCTCATCAGCTGTTCCCCTTCCCCAATGCCCGTCATCACCAGTATAGTGAGGGGGCTCTGTGAGGGTAAGGATTCACTCTGTTCTGTACCCTGCTATTTCTCTGATGCCTAGCACATTCCTTGGTACATAATAGGTTCCCCACCTGTGTCTGTTGAGTGAATAATATGTATAAATGAATGAATGAATAAATGCACATACTCCCTTCTTTCCTCCACAAACACATGGAGATGAGTCTCCACTCTCATCACTACCTTGGTGATTCCCCTTAATTCCATGGCAGGGGATCCCCTCTGGTGCCCTTTATACTTCACCTTTCTCCAAACAGGATTTCTGTGTGTATGCCAACATCAGCATCTGGTCCATCTGTGGATATTGCCTGGGGCCCTATAAATGTCCCTCTAGGGCCAAGGCAGTTTCTGGCCATAGAATGAAACCAGCCATGACTCCACTGATTCCAAAACCCACATAAACAGAACTACCAGGGGCCTGGGGTCCCTGCCCCCTGCAGGCAGAAGTTCTCAGGTTAACAAGAGCCTGAGGCCAGGACCTTGGCTGTGGTGGTGGTGGAGACACCCAGGGTCCACCAGCAACTGCTGCCTGGGGACAGACTGGAGGAGAGGTGGTGGCCTGGAGACTCTGAGGGCAGGTGGACGTGGGACAGCATGAAGGGTCAGGATCTGGACTCCTGTGTTGGTTCCACCAGCCCTGGTAAACCATTCAGAGCTCCTGAGCCTCACCTATGACCAGCTGCCTTGTGGGGCCATTAGGAGAAACAGGATGGGCTTCACAAGAGCCCGTCTCTTCATCTGTCTCCTGCTCTTTTCCCCAAGAGAGGGGAATAGCACTGCAGTGAGCAGCCCAGGCTGGGAATGAATCCTCCATCTACCACTTGCTCACTACATGACCTCCCACAGGTTTCTAAACCAACCTCATGCCTCAGTATTGTTTAAGGGTCTGGCACATGGTTAATGGACAGTTTTTATGAAATGTAAAAGAATGCAAGAGAGTAATCTGATCCCAAGGCGGGAGTGAGAAGAAAGCTGGGTGTGGTGCAAAGGTAGATTCTTACTGTTGGTGTCTTAGAACTTGAATATTGTCCTGTCCCCACTATTCTCCCCACTACATTTCCAGGTCGGGGGCATATTGGTGTGCAAACCTCTGGCATGGCTGGGCTGCTGGCCCTGGGATCCTCCGAGAAGCCACAGGTACTAAAGCCTTTCTCTTAGTTGTGACTGAATTGAGATCCATATGCGCTCTCTACCCTGTGGAAGTGGAGTCAGAGAGATGGCAGTTTAAATTCCAGCCCTGCCACTTAGCTGTGTGACCTTGGCCAAATCAGTTACCCTCTCTGTGCCTCATTTTCCTAATGTGTAAAATGCAAATAATGATAGGTAGCACCCAGCTCATATGGTGGCACATTACTGGATACATCCATATCCCCAAAACAAATGCCATGCTCTCCAGTCTCCTTGTCTTTGCATTTGGTCTTTCTAATACTCTCTTCCCTCCTCATCTCTGTCTGCCAGAACCCAGACTAATCCTCAGGGCCCTGCTCAAATGACCCCGCTTCTGGGAAGTGTCTCCATGTGTTTCTATCATGTGTGGCCTCCTCTTCCTTCTGGTATCCTGGACATACAACCTTTCTATGGAAGTCACCCTGGCACAGGGTGAATGATACACATATGTTATTCCTAGCCCCCTTCTTGACCATAAGCGTTGGAATCAGACCTGGGATTGACTCCAGCTTTGCCATTTAATAGCTGTGTGACCTCGGCTAGGTTACTTAAGTTCTCTGATCCTCAGTTTCCCCGTCTGTAAAAATGATGTAACAAAACACCTACCTCATAAGGTTTGTGGCAAGGATTAAGGGAGGTAATGCCTATAAAACCTTCAGCACAATGCTTAGCACATCATATGTGCTTAATAGAAGTAATGATTATTAGCACTGAGTAGGTGCTGAGTCTGAAAGGCTTTCACTTGAAATTCATTCCTTAGGGGCCCCCTCCAATTCAGATAGCTTCCAAAATGCACATCTTGGGGTTAGTGATGGCCCCAGGGAGGGGCAACTGGTGAATTCTCAGTAAAGACTTAGCTGCTCTTTTGACATCAGAACTTTTGGTGCTTAATGGAACAGCAGAGAAGAGAAGCCAAAGAAACAGAAGCCTGAAAGGAGTTCCAAGGAGACCCACATGTTCTCTGTTTAAACCTCAGGACAAACTTGCAATGTCACCATTGATGACCCTGAGATTCAGAAGAATTAAGTGACTTACTCAAGGCCTTACAACCAGTGGAGACATACCCAGATCACTTTTACTCTAGGGCTCATGGAGAGAAGAGGCAGTAGGTGGAGGAAGGGGAGAGAATGCTCATCCAGCAAGAGCATGCACTCTCATGATACAGCAGGCAAAGCAATCTGTGGAAATGTATGGTCTTATTTATGGAAAATTAATTCAGCATACAACTTCATCATAATACCATTTCTTGAAACATTAACTCCCATCAATGTTGTAAAAGTCTGAGAAGCTACAAAATCTCTTTTTCTAAAACCTCCTATTATCTATAAACATCCACTTTTCAGGCCAACCAAGATTTCCCTCCTCTCCCGTTTGCCCTGTTGGTTTTAAGTCTAGAAAGGTCTGGAGTGGCTGTACGTGTTAATGGGGCTTGAGAAAGGTTCTCATCAGCCTGCAAGCCCAGGGGAAAGCAAGGCTCACTTTAACTGCTCTGTACATTAGAGTCTCCCTTTTTGGTTTAAATCCACAGACACAGATGTCTTACCTTCACCAGTCCTAGAAACGGTGGCGAAGAATTCTTCTTTCTCTTGGCCAATATCGCCCTCTAGTGATCCAACTCTACTTGAAAAATAGAACGAATCCATGAAATAGACAAATGACTCCTTCACACCCTCACTGGTTCACCCACTCACCTAGCCAGCCTTCCCGCCACTCACTTTCTCATCATTGGTTACAGGCCTATTAGTCACCAATCAACATGGATTCTGGGATGCCCTAGGTGTTGAATGATTCACCTGCAAAACCTGAGAGTCTGGAGAAAATGGCCCACACCTGCAATCCCAGCTCTGCCTCTTAAAGCCCCAAAGACCCTGGGAGTGGGAGTTAGTCCACCAGGCTGGACCTGTTTCCTCACCATGGAGTGGAAATACCGACTTCTCCATCTTCAAAATATACAATATAACATGCATATCCTCTTAATCTTATCTTTTTTATTATTTGTAGAGATGGGGGTGGGGTCTTACTAGGTTATGTTGCCCGGGCTGGTCTCAAACTCCTGAGCTCAAGTGATCCTCCCACCTTGGTCTCCCAAAGTGCTGGGATGACAGGCATGAACCACTGCACCTAACCTTATCTTTATTTTATTTTCACAACCAACTCCTGGAGCACACTTAGATTTTTATCACAAAGAAAAAGCAGAGAAGCACCAGGCACAGTGGCTCACGCCTGTAATCCCAGCACTTTGGGACGCCGAGGCAGGCACATCACGAGGTCAGGAGTTGGAGACCAGCCTGATCAACATGGTGAAACACCATCGCTACTAAAAACACAAAAATTAGCCGGGTGTGGTGGCGTGCACCTGTAATCCCAGCTACTCAGGAGGCTGAGGTAGGAGAATCGCTTGAACCCGGGAGGCAGAGGTTGCAGTGAGCCGAGATCGCACCACGGCACTCCAGCCTGGGTGACAGAGCAAGGCTCCATCTTAAAAAAAAAAAAAAAAGAAAAAGAAAAAGCAGAGAAGCTACTAGGTAAGCTCATAAGCCTTAGGTTCAAATCCTGGTTCTGCCAGTTACCTACTTTGTTACCGTGGGCAAACTACTTAACCTCTCTCTGTCTCTTTTTTCCTGTCTGTAAAATGAATAGGATTGAGAACAGTTTAGGTTTGCAAACTTTGGTATAAGCAAAATTCCCTGGGGAGCTTATTAACAGGACAGACCCTCCTTCCCAAATTTAACAATCTGGAAAATCTGAAAATGGCCCTGGACCTTCTGAGCAGTTAACAAGCTGCCTAACAATGCACAACAGCCACTGAGAGCAAGTGCGACTGAGCCAGTGCAGTGGTCCTCAAACTTGGCTGCACATTGAGATCAGCTGGGGAGCTTGAAAATGCTGACAGCCCCTCACACACCCCCACTAGATTCTGACATAACTAGTCCAAAGTAAAGCCTGGCATTGGGATTTTCAAGAATTGCTGGAGCAATTCCCCTGTGAAGCCAGGGCTGAAACTCCACTTCCTTAGCCCAATGCCAAAAAAACTTAATAAATGTTGAAAGAAGTCCTACCAATACATCCACATCATGACTCAAACACTATGCTTTTATTCAACATTAACAACAAAATAGTAAGCCTCTATCAGGTGCCAGGCACTGAAGATAGAGCCATCATCAAGCCAAAACAAAAAGACAGAAATCTCTGTGCTCAGGGAGATGGCAATAATGCTACAGGCCAATTTGTCATTTTGCACTGGGCCCCCAAAATTATGTAGCCATCCCAGTGAGTTGGAGCTGCATATCACAGATGGCCTTACAGCTCACAGTGAGAACTCTTTTTCTCTTTGAGATGGGAAGCATTACAACTCCCACAGTTTTCTGTCTTGGAAAAGAAGAGATTTAAAGATGCCACTGCAGCTTTCAGAAAAGTTACTGTCTGATGATAAGATTTCAGGCAGGGAGACCTGGGTGAGAGAAGACATATGTGAGGCAGCGGGACTGGCCCTGACTGACCACATCCCTTATGTCTGTCAAGTGCCCTCTGAGTAAGGCTGAGCAGGAGATGAACAACCATGGCCAGAAGCTGGTGGCTCCTGCTTCCTCCCCTCCCCCAGCTGCTGTCCTGCAGCATGCAGCCTCCTCCCATCCCAGACTCAGCGGCCAGCTGCTTCCAGCTGTAGAGGCAAAAATACTTACTCGTAATCAGGATTTTGGCTTTGCACCTGCTACCTTTGCTGGGGCTGAGGCTAATTCTAAGGCCAGGGATGTAGAGGGTGGAAGGGAAGCCCTTTTGGATTACTGTAACTACTCAGTCAATCCCCAGCTGCTCATTAGCACCTATGAATGAAGCCCGGGAAACCTGGTGAAATCTTGTTAAGCTGCTGAGAGCGCAGGAGGAGGAAGGATACAGAGATCTCTCCTGGTCGTCCAACCGAAAATCAATGCTTCCATCACTCTCTCTCCCCTTGACTCTGCATTATCTTTATTCATAGCACCTATGGCGAGCTGACGTTTTACTCTATGTTTGTTCACTTCTAGTGGTTTTCTTAAAGATGGAAGATAGGTTAGGTGAGCTTACAGGACCTTTTCCCACAGAGTCAAATGGTCTTCTCCATCCCCACCCCGGAATGGGGAGGGCAGGGACCTGTCTGGAGCCCCCAAGTGGGGCATCAAATGAGATCACAAAAGAGCAGCCCAGGCACAGTCATCAGACCTGTCCTGTTTGGCCTGCAGAGGTGTTGTTGTTGTTGTTTGCTTGGTTGCTTTTTGTTTTTCTGCAAATGGCATGATTCCACATTTAAAACTAAGGACGCGCAACCTCTCTGGAAAAGCTAGATAGCGACGGTGGGTGCCGCATCCTCACACAGCACAAGCTGCTTGTTGCTGACGTGCTGCTGCCCTTTAACTGGGCTGGACTCTTCGAGACCCTATCGCCTCTGGGCTGCCCAATTTTTTCCATTTTCTGCCCAGCCCTGAAGGCCTGGATTCCACACCCCTCCCCTCCCTGTCCTGCTGGCTTTGCTCCTTCTCCCAGGCCTGGGGGCTTCTGTGTCCCCTCCTAGTGGTGGAGCTCAGGTTGCGCTGGGCAGCATAATTTGCCTGGTGGACCAAGCACCAGCTTCACCCTCCCCACCAGTAACTGCCAGCCTCCCCGACCTCAGAGCCACAGCTCTGATCAGCCAAGGTCACCTGGGAGTCACCCGGCATCTCTCTTATGCCACCACATGGTGAGCCAAGGAGTTGATTCCTTTCTCTCCTTCCCTGTGCGGTTTCTAAGAATTTGGCCATGAGAGGGATTTTATTCAGGTCACCAACAGCCCCACCTTTTGCTCAGCCTGATAGACATAAACCCCCAGCCATTATTGTCTCTGGTCCCCTCCACCCTTCATTTCCCAACCCCCCACCCCCTTAAATATTTCTCAACCAATCTTATTTCTTTTCATTTTTCTCTGTGGCCTCAATCCTCCAGCCCTGCAAATCTACTCAACTATCTCTGGCACGCAGCCTGTTCCTTCTTATTATTAATAAGACTGAGAATAATGGATAATAAATAAGACCTTGCTATCAAAGGGCTCTCACGCCATCGACCCAGAGCCTCACAAGAATCATACACTGTAAATGCTGACATGCAGAGTGTAAGTGACTTGTCTATGATCAGCAGCTGGTTAGTGGCCGAGCCAAGTCAGGAATCTATTTTAAGTGGTCTTACTTGTGGCTTATCAGGAAATTATCATTTTTAAAAATAAGCCAGTGAAAAAGACAGCTGGGATTTTAAAGTATGCTTTTATTACATTTCAAGGGCAAGATTTATTCCACTTCTTAGTATTGTAATTAAAGTAAATGAAATAGGATTTGGTATTATATTTGCCTTTCCAACAACCTTTTGGAGACACCTGCATTGCTCTACAAAAGGAAAGCCATCTGCTCATGTATTCATTGCATTAAATACCCACTCACTCACTCAGTCCACAATTATGTGTTGCCCTCCTACTGTGTACCAGGCCCCGGGCTCAATACAAGGCACACACTGGTGAGCAAAACAGGTCTGCTCCTGCCCCCATGTGCTTAGAGTCTAGTGATAAAGTCAGGTGTTAAACTAAGATGTGCACCAAGAATGTATGACCAGAAATATGTTAAGTGCCAGGAAGGAGAGGAACAGGGGCTCTGGTAGCCTCTAAGAAAGGAATCAACCTGGTCCAGAAGTTCAGGAAGGGCTTCCTGGGGAAGTAGCCACTGCCCCAGGAGACAAGAAGAAATGAACACAAGGAAGAGGACAGGGAAGGGAGTGTGTAGGGGAGGTAACAGAATGTGCAGCGCCCCATAGCGCATGGACCAAGCACAGTGCCGTCGTCGGGGAACTGAGAGTTGCCGGGGGAGTATGGTGTGTGACCAGGCAGCACAGGTAGGTGGAACCAGACTACCCAGGCTTGTGAGCCCAGGTAGGGATCTAGGTCTCTTCCTAGGGAGCAGTATAAAACTGCTCAGAACAGGGATTGACCTGATTGGATTAAATCTACTTAGGTGCTGGACATTTGGGGTGGCACAGGGAAAAGAGTGTCTCAACCCTCAAAGAATTTTCCGTCAGATTCCCTAGCATTAATAAAGCTCTGCTCAAAATTAGGTCATTGATTTTTCTCAGAAATATAGGTATCACTCTTGTGCTAACAATGGTTTTAAAAATATATAAAAATTAAAATAATAAGCCAGGCACGGTAACTCATGCCTGTAATCTCAGCACTTTGGTAGGCCAAGGCGGGAGGATCACTTGAGGTCAGGAGATCAAGACCAGCCTGGGCAACATAGTGAGACCCCCATCTCTACTAAAAATAAAAATTTCTCCAGGCATGGTGGTGCATGCCTGTAGTTCCAGCTACTCAGGTGGCTGAGGCAAGAGGATCACTTGAGCCCAGGAGGTCGAGGCTGCAGTGAACTATAATCATATCACTGCACTCCGGCCTGGGTGATAGAGTGAGATCCTGTCTTTATTTTTAAAATAAAAAGAATAAAAATATCTAATACCTCCTAAGAATTTGCTGCTTTATGTTTTTACTTATTATTTCATTCAATCCTTGCCTTAAGTTGTAAGCATTATCACTCCCATTGCATAGATGAGGAAAATGAAGTTCAAGAAGGGATAGTAACTGCCCAAGGTCACACAGCTACTGTCAGATCTGAGGTTCAAACCTGGGACTGTCGGAATGTCAGCTCTGCCATCTCTAGGCTCCATAATCTTGGGAATTCTTGCCCAGAAATTCAAGGACAGCCAACATGACAGGTCTAAAGCATTCATTCCTCCTGAGATGTCAAAGTCAACAATGGGCCATACTTTGCCAAAGCCACTGGCCAACTGTCTCCTTGTCTTACTTGACCTTCTGTGCCAGTGAGCAGATGATCACCCCTCCTTCTTAAAACATGGTTCCTCTTTGATCAGTACCTGGTTGTCCTCCTACCTGCTGCTATTCCTTCTCAGTCTTCTCTGCCCACTACCCCTCCTCAACTTGACCTTTAATTGTTAGGCTCTACAAAGTTCTGCCCTTGGCTATTTTTCTATTTATAATCCTCCATTTGATGATCTCATCCACCCACCCCAAGACTTTAAATTGGATCCATAAACTGGTGACAAATCCACACCTCCTTCCCCCACCTCTCCCCTGGTCATGTCTCCACATGGTTGTCTAATTGACCCACCAAGTTAACTCTGGACACCCACCACCAAACTCTCTCCTGCCCTTAACAACTCCATCTCACTAAATGGCACCTCCTTGTACTTTGTTGCTGAGGCCAAAAGTCTAGGTCTTATCCTTGATTCATCTCTTTCCCATATGGCTCACCTCCACTCCATTGACAAGCCCTGTTGTTTTGCCTTTCTTTCAACTATATTCTGAATTCAACCACTTCTTACTACTTCCATAGTACCACCTTAGTCCAAGCAACCGTTTTGTCTTACCTGGACTTCTTCAGTTGCCTCCTAACTGGTCTCTCTGCATCCATCTTTGCTCTCCTACATTCTATTTTTCACACAGTAGTCAGAAATACAGGTGTTCAATTTGTACACTTAAAGAGTCTGACCTGGGTCCGAATCTTGCCTCAGCCATGGGGCAAGCCACTAAGCCACTCGGTTTCCCCATCTCTCAACCAGGGGTAATGAAATCTGTGATAGCATTGTTTGAGCACTAAGTGAGGTGGTGTGTATATAATGCTTAATGTAGTTCCTGGCTTGTAATGAGTGCTCAAATATGTTATTACTACACACTGCTCAGATTTCCTCAAGGGCAGTCTTGCTAGATGAGCATCAGCTGAAGGTGATGCTGATCAGAAAATGAAGCAATGCCTAATTCATTATATGTCAGCCTCCCAGTTCCTATCTGACCTATGGTGGCCATGGAGCATCACTTCCCGCCCCATCCCTGGATGCCTGTTGACAATCACGGATGTGCACACACACTGGCCTATGAGGCAACAAAGTACATTTTGAAATGTGAAGTGAGATGGGATTTGAATAGCAGTTTTCTTTGCACATAAAGAAACCACTCCCTGAAACCACTATCCTCCAGACCCAGATGGGAGCCCTGAAATTTACAAGCTCCAGCTCTGAGACAGGGCTTTGCTGTCACAACTTGAAAGAGCCAAAGGCCTGGCCAAGAGAAGAGATGGATGTGGCCAAGGGTAGAGTCACGATGTTTGTGCCCTACTGTGGAATTTTCAAATTATGAAAATAACAAATCTCATTCTTATGGAGACACGAGACCCAAACATCATAGGCTGGAGGATGCCTGCCCTCTGGTGAGGAATCACAAGGCAGGCCCCTGCATTCACCTTCTCTCCTCTTTCCTCACCCCTTCCTGGAAAACAGGGGTGAGGCTACAAAGTCAGACAGACCTGGGTTCAAGTTCTAGCTCAGCCACGTTCTGGCTGTGTGACCTGTGACAACTATGAATCCTCTTTGAACCTTGGTTTGTTCATCTATAAACTGAAAAGTAATGGTATTACCGATTTCATAAGGAGCTGTGATCATTGTAGAAATAATAAGTATCGTATCTAAAAAGGGAGAGGCAATATAAGATAGCAGTTAAGACTGTGGTCTCTGGAGTTTGAATTCAGCTCTTCCACTCACTGGCTGTGTGACCTTCAACGAGTTACTTAACCTATCTGATTGTCTAATCTGTAAAATGGGGATAACAATTGCTCCTCTCTCCATGATACATTGTGGGAACTAAAGTTGTTAACACATGTCAAGAGCCTTGAACAGTGGCTGACACTTAGCAGGTGCCCGCTTGCTGTTATTTCTGCCTGCTTCCTAGGGCCCACAGATGACTTGCTGTACAAAGAGCTTGGGTGGAAGGGAAGTCCCAAGATCAGGTGGAAGATAATTCCATTATGTGCTCCATTATATGAAGACTCATTGTAATTTTGCTTGATTCCCAGAAAGCTGTGCACCTGTTAGCAAACTAACTCCTGAAAATGAGGCTGCTGGGACCTACATGGGACAAGTCTTTCCATAGAGCTGTAAGGGAAGACATGCAGATGGACACAGTTCCTGTGCCATCTACTCTTAATGCCCACTTACCATAAGCACACAGAATGAACTGGCTTCAAACAGCATCTGGCCTCCTGCCTCTAATCGGTTCTCCACTAAACAGCCAAAACAGACTTGGCAGCATTCAGCAATGCCCATCCTATCCCTGCTCCTCAGGGATCCCAGAGAGAGTCCAAGCCCCTTACCTGGCCTTCAGATTTTCATACAATCTGCCTCCAGCCCCCTTCCCTGATGCTTTCTCTCCATAAGATGTTCCCTCTATCCACCCACCTCAAACACACATACCACTGCCACTCTGGACTACTTACTTCCCCAAATGTAAACCATAGGTTTATATCTTTGTGCTTTTTTCCCTTTGGTTTGCTCAGTCTGGATTGCCCATTGTATTAGTCCATTCTCCCGATGCTGTAAAGAAATACCTAAGACTGAGTAATTTATAAAGAAAAGAGATTGAATTGGCTCATGGTTCTGCAGGCTGTACAGGAAGCATAGTTGCTTCTCCTTCTGGGGAGGTCTCAGGAAGCTTCCAATCATGGTGGAAGGCAAAGGGGGAGTGAGACATCTCACATGGTGGGAGTGGGAGCAAGAGAGAAGGAGGAGGTGCTACACACTTTCAAACAACCAGATCTCACAAGAACTCACTCACTATCGCGATGACAGTACCAAGGGAGATGGTGCTAAACCTTTCATGAAGGAACACCCCCATGATTCAACCACCGCCCACCAGGCCCCTCCTCCAACACAGGGAATGCTCACTCACCTGTGCAGTCATTGCCACACCATAGGTACAGAGGGTGGTCCCGCCATCTGGTGAAGAAGATGCATGGGCAAGATATGGCTGGATGCATGGCCAGGACTTGTCTAGATGCACAGACAATATGTGGCCAAATGCTCCATGGTACCAGACACAGACAATGAGTCTTCCAAATCCTGGAGGGCTGGGGCCACCTGCTTTCAGGAGCTGGGGCCTCAGAATTGAACGGACCTGGTTCAGTGTCACCCTGTGTTGGCAGGACCCCCAGTCCCCTCTTCTCTGTGTTCTGTGATGGTGGTGAAGAGCACAAGTGTCATGTATGACAGAACTCGGAAAAAAACCAGCTCTGTAACCCTGGGGGAATAATTTTATCTGTCTGAGCTTTAATTTCCTCTGTCTGTCAAATAGAGTTGATGGTGGGACTGATGTCATAGGTTGTTAGAATTAAAATGAGTCACTCCATATAATGTGCCTAGAATGATGCCAGGCACAGAATTTGTATCCAGTAAGTGGTCACTGCCATTGTGGTTGGAAATACTCTGGCCATTTTTATTCTCCAAATTCCACCACACATCCAGCCTCTCCATTAGCTAGCACTGTGCGGCATGCATTCTCTCTATAAGCCTCAGCCATTGAATAACTGCCCAGAGAGACAAGGCAAGGTGAAAATTACAGGGACCAGACGAGCAGATTCAGGGTTGGATTGGATTTGGTCATTCGTTTATTCATTCATTTAATTATCCACAATTATGTGTTGAGAAACTCTTGTATGTCAGGCCCTGCTCTGGCTCTTGGACCCACAGTCAACCGCACAGAGATGGTCTCTGCCTTCAAAGAACTCACATTCCAGAGCAGTGCTATTCAACAGAAATCCCACAAGCACATATGTGACTATAATTTTCTTGTGGTTGCTTTTTTTAAAAGGTGCAAGGAAGCTTAATGATATATTTTATTTAGCCCAGTATATCCAAAATATAATCATTCCGATATGTCATCAATATTAAAAATTAGTAATTGGATACTTTACATTCTTTTCTGTGCTAGGGCTTCTAAACCCAGTACGCATTTTTCACACACAGCCCCTTTCAGTGTAGACTGGCCACAGTTCAGGCACTCAGTAGCCACAAGACCTCTGTATTGGACAGAGCTGCTCTCTTGTGTGTGTGAGGGAGCACCACCTTGTTTTTTAATTTTTTATTTTAATCAGTATATTGAAGAGATATCTTCACTTCTATGCTTATTGCAGCACTATGCATAGTAGCCAAGACTTAGAAGCAACCTAAGTGTCCATTAACAGACGAATGGATAAAGGAAATGTGGTACATACACACAATAGAGAGCTATTCAGCCATAAAAAAGAATGAGATCCTGTCATTTCCAACAGTATGGACGGAACCAGAGGTCATTATGTTAAGTGAAACAAGCCAGATACAGCAAGACAAACATCACATGTTCTCACTTATCTGTGGGAGCTAAGAATGAAAACAATTGAACTCATGGAGATAGAGGTAGAAGGATGGTTACCAGAGGCTGGGAAGGGTAGTCAGTGGGGTACAAAAAAATAGAAAGAATAAATAAGCCCTAGTGTTTGCTAGCACAACAGCGACTATAGTAAAATAATAATAATAATTGTTCGTTTTTAAATAACTAAAAGAATAGAATTGGATTACTTGCAACACAAAGGATAATTGTCTGAGGTGATGGATACCCCATTTACCCTGGTGTGATTGTTATGCATTGCACGCCTGTATCAAAATATCTCATGTACCTCAAAAATATATACACCTACAATTTACCCACAGACATGAACATGTTTTGGTCTCCCCCATCCCACCCCTGCAAAGCCTTCACCGTTTTTCAAATCAAATCTAAGCAACAGGCAAACCTGGCTTCAGACCCCAGCTCTTCTAATTATTAGCTGTGAAAATGCAAGAGCCTTGCTTCGTTTGATTTCCTGGGGCTGCCGTTACAAAGTACCATAAAGGACAGGGGTGCTTAAAATAACAGAAATGTATTCTCTGACACTTCTAAAACCAAAAGTCCAAAATCAAGGTGTTGGCAGGGCCATGCTCTCTCTAGAGGCTCGCAGAGAGAACCCATTTCACACCGTTCTCTTAGCTTCTGGTGTTGCCAGAAGTCCTTGGTATTCCTTGGCTTGTAGATGCGCCCCTGCAGTCTCTGTCTCCATCATCACAGAGCATTCACCCATGCATCTGTGTCCTCATGTGGCATTCTCCTCTCTATGTGCACCTGTCTCTGTATCTCTTCTCTTCCTAAAGGATAACATTCATATCAGATTAAGGGCCTGCCCTACTCCAGCATGACCTCATCTTAAACACATCTTGATTACATCTGCAAAGACCCTATTTCTAAATGGGGTCACATTCACAGGTACCAGGGGTTAGGACTTCAACCTATCTTTTTGGGGTACACAATTCAATGAACAACACAGGGTCATTGTGAGGATTTGACAATCCACTGTGTGCAAATGCTCCGACATCTCAAAGAGACTCCTTTTATAGTCTCTGCTGGCATCTTGGCCGCTAGATCTCTGCTTGCCCTTATGGCTGACACCGGCCATCTCTGGCAGTTCCCATCACCCCCAGACTTGCCAGCTGCAGGGCATGTGACTCAAACTAGAAATGCACAAGAGATGACTCCCCATGGAGCAAGCTTAGCTATTGGGGGACTCAAAATGGGAAAAAAGCAGAAGAGGTGTTTGCCCTCCTGTAGAGCCCTGCTCAGGGGGCAGAGGTCCATAAGACCTCTCAGGACTGTCCAGCAAGATGGAGTAGCCTACAAGGGCTGCTGCAGAACTGTGGTCACAACCGTAATGCATTCCTTCGCGTTACTCTCCTCCTTCACCACCACACGCCCTTTCCCTTGTGCCTTCTTCCCTAAGGTCGCACTCCTGCCCTGGTTTGAGCACACGATCCCTCAGATTTGCTTGTCTAGAGTATCTGGACTAAGATATTCAATAAAGGGAAGTTCTATTACCTTTCCAGATTCCGCCAAACGACATCACCTCCACCCCACTCCGACCCCAGTTACTTCATGCTCCCAGGGCACCCTGAACACTTACAGCTATAGTAGCACTTAGCAGATCATAATTACTTGCTTCCTTCCCTGTCTCCCCCACCAGTCTGTGGCCCCTGCCATGAAGTGCACTCTCTTCATGCTGTATCCCCAGCACCTGGATGGACCACTTTCTACTCATCACTCTGTCCCGGGCATCCAGCACTCAGATATTTGATAAGTGACTTGCTGTGATTCAAGTAGCTAGGATCTGCTGACACACGAGGAGGGTGTCTATAAAATCTCTCCCACTCACTCCCACCCTGCCCCTGAGATAATGCTTTTCTATCAGCTTACTGATGCCAGAAACCATGTTTTCCAGGAGACAAAAATCATAATAAGCGATAAGATTTAAAAGCAAATATTGCTAAAAGAGAAAGCATAAGCCCTTAAATGGTAATGAGGGTGTAAATGACTGATAGAATGGTTCTTTTCTGATAGGGGCTGGGGAGTCATGGGGTGGTGGAGGTAGGGGGACAAAGGTGGGGCAGAGGTGGCCAGCCCAGGACATTTTATTCTCACATAGAATGAACACCATGCTGCCAGCCAAAGAGACAGCTACCTTCTGGGGGCAATCTGAGGGCTGAAAGGTGCCTCTCCCCGAAGTTAGCTCTGCCATTGATCTGCTGTGTGCCCCAAACTCCCACCCCTCCATGGATCAAGTATGCAATGCAATGAAAGAAAACTCACAAAGCCAGAATACCTGGTTTTCCCACTGGCATTTCCACCTGCTACTGTGTGACCTTGGGTGAAGCCTTTATTCACCCTCTCAGTTTCTTTAAACATAACATTAAGATGATGATGACGATGATACAATTCTCTGGTTTATTTACAGGGTCATTGGAAAAATAAAAAAAAGTCACATGTATGAAACTGCCTCCCAGTACGTAAAGTGATTTACACACATAAGGCATGTATGTATGTGTTGAATGTATGTGTTTGAGACATGGTCTCTCTCCGTTGCCCAGGCTGAAGTGCAGTTGTGTGGTCATAGCTCACTGTAACCTTCAACTCCTGGGCTCCAGCAATCATCCTGCCTCAGCCTTCTAAGTAGCTGGGACTACAGGTAGGAGCCACCACGCTTGGCTAAGTTTTCTGTATTTTTTGTAGAGACAGGATCTCACTATGTTTCCCAGGCTGGTCTCCAACTCCTGGGCTCAAGCAAACCTCCCACCTCAGCCTCCCAAAGTGCTGGCATTACAGGTGTGAACCGCTGTGCCCAGCCAAGATAGTTATTATTTTTAGAACTGTGGTGAGGACCTTTTTTCTTGGAAACCTGGAGCTCTCAGGGAGGGGAAAGTCAAGGGGCAGAAATCCAGCTCTCTCTGTGTGCCTCTCAACCACTCACCCCCATGGGCGCCATTCTGCGTCTAGGGTTCTGGGCACTAGGAGTCCATCTGCCCCTCAGGCAAAGGGGAGCTGTCACTATTCCCCTGTGTACTGTCACTCAAAGCTCCTGTTCCCAGCCCCCACAACCCCAGGAGAATCTGAGCTCTAGGCCTTTCTCCCAGAGTCAACAGGCTCCCCCAAAATGACTAAAACTGCCTGAATTGGAAGCTATGGAGCACTCAGTTCTCACCTCAGCTTTAACTTGTCGGGGTGGTTGCTAGACATAGGCTTTCCTCTTTGGGGGAAAGTTTTAATGAAGAAATCTGAAAAGTGAATAGGACCACAGTGTAAAACCAGAAAAGTAAAAGCCACGGCAGTGTCTCCTCCCACGGAAGGTTTCCGTTCTCTGCAGGGAACACCCCGAAATCTAGACTTTTCCTTTCTAACTCTGCATTCCTCCTTGCGCACTGCCATTTCTGCACTTTCAGTGAGTCAAGGCAGTTACAAAAGCCTGCCCAGGTTCAAGGGGAGGAAACACAGACCCCGGCTTCAATGCAGGTGTGTCTCATTATAAAAATGTCCCCAGTGTAAGAGCAGCGTGGAGGATGGGCTATACCTTGGTGTGGCTACCTCTGGAAAATACTAACTGCCATACTAGCTCTTTAATGAGGGGGAAGAAATGTTCATTAAAAACTATTAACTCAGGCTAAAATATAAAACAGAAAATAGTGAATAAACATTCATACCGCAAGAAAACAGCATGCTTGCCCAAGCATCTCCTTAGAATACATTTTGATAATAATAACAATTTGCTAAGAGCTTCCCAGCTATAAAATGTCTCCCCATCATTACCTCCTTCCATCCAGCAATGCTGTGAAGCAAATACATCCATTTCCCTGTTAGGGAGATGGAGGTCCACAGCAGTACCTCACCCTAACTCACACATTTGTTAGTGAGAGTTTTGAGACTGAACCCAAGGCTTCTGACTCTAATTATGGGTTCCTGTCCACATCTGACCAGCAACCAGTTTGAGTGATATTTAGGATCTGTTTCATAGTTTGAAAGTCAATACAAAATGTTCAGTCTAGTGATCTGGCTGTGGCTTTACCGCAGTTTGAGTCTGAGCAAATCACTTTCTGAGTGTCAGTTTCACCATCTGTAAATGCAGAAGATTGCACTAGAGGAATTGAAACTTTTTCCATTTAAAGAAAAATGTAAGCAATCACACCCTTTCTCCAGGCAAAATCTTACATGAGGATTCCTACTCTATGAAACATCTGTTCAAAAATAGAGCTGCCCTACCCACCAAAGCTAAACATGCAGCCACCCAGTAACCCTGCAATACCACTCTGGGTATATACCCGACAGAAATGTGTTCGTTTTTCCCCAAAAAGGCTGTGCAAGAGTGTTCATAGCAGCTATGTTCATAACACCAAAATATGGAAACAACCCGAATGTCCATCAAAAGCAGAAAAGCTAAATAAATTCTGGTATAGTCACACAACAGAATACTACACAGCAATGAAAAAGGGTGGGCGGCTCCTACATGCTAGAACATGGATGAATCTCCCAGACATAATTTTGAACAAAAGGAGTTAGACACAATGAACGCATGCTCTATGATTCCATTTATATGAGTTCGAAAACAGATAATATGAAAATGGTGGTTCTCTTTGGTGACAGCACTGATGGGAAAGAACCAGAGAGAGCTTACTGGGACTTTGGAAAGATTCTTTATCTTGATCTATGGTTACATGGGTGCATAAGTTTATACAAACTCATCAGGCTTTATTTTATTTCATGTATCTTTTGAGACAGGGCCTCACTCTGTCACCCAGGCTGGAGTGCAGTGACACAATCAAAGCTCACTGCAGCCTCAACCTCACGGGCTCAAGTGATCCACCCACCTCAGCCTCCTAAGTAGCTGAGACTACAGCCATGAGCCACCATGCCCAGCTAATTTTTGTATTTCTTGTAGAGATGGGGTTTTGCCATGTTGCCCAGACTGGTCTTGAGCTCCTGAGCTCAAGCTATCCACCCATCTCAGCTTCCCAAAATGCTGGGATTCCAGGCATGCATCACCATGCCCAGCCTCATCACATGAACTGAAATTCGTGAGCTTTATTATATATAAGCTGTACCTCAACAACAACAAAAAGGGTAAAAAGAGAAATGGAACGACTTTGGTTGATGCAAACCAGAAGGTCTTGAAGACCCCTTTGCTCAGCCTCCATCCCACTGCCTCTATCGATTCATACCCTTGACGGACTCTAAGCTTCCATATGTAGAGTTTAAAAGACCATCAGACTAGACCATGTCTAAGGAACTCCCAGCCCTGACAGTCTGTGATTCACCTTTGGGATTCAGATTCAAATGCCTTTCCCTAGAAACCATCCGATATGGTTTGGATCTGTGTCCCCACCAAATCTCAGGTTGAATTATTATCTCCAATGTTGAAGGTGGGGCCCGATGGGAGGTGATTGGATCATGGGAGCAGTTTCTCATGAATGGTTTAGCACCATCCCCTTGGTGCTGTTCTCATGACAGTGAGTGAGCTTTCACAAGATCTGGTTGTTTAAAAGTGTGCAGCACCTCCTCCTCTCACTCTCTTTTGCTCCTGCTCCTGCCCCATGAAATACCTCACTCCCCCTTTGCCCTCTGCCATGATTGGAAGCTTCCAAAGGCCTCCCCAGAAGCAGAAGCTGCTTTGCTTCCTGTACAGCCTGCAGAACTGTGAGCCAATCAAACCTCTTTTCTTTATAAATAACCCAGTCTCAGGTGTACTTTTATAGCAGTGCAAGAATGGACTAAGACATCATCCTACAGGTGACAACTGTTTCAAATGTCCAAATCCCCACTCCATGGTTACCTTATCTCATCCCGTTCTTGTCACCTTCTTCCCCACCCTCCAATGCCCAAAGCCCACACACTGACCCCAGGACCACAGCCTCCTACTCAACCCTCCTTAAGCATCACCATCTGCTCCCAAAGTCCCACAGGGCCCCTGCAAGCTTACCTCCTGGTGTAAGCACAGGCTCCAGAGTTCACCCACCTAGGTTCAGATCCTGGCTCCTCTACCTGTAGCTGGATGTGCTTTTTATTTATACGTTGAGGTTGACTAATGGTACATATCGTTGAATTGTTAGGAAGATTAAGATATACCATGGAAAGCAATTCACACAGTGTCTGATGCATCCTAAGTGCTCAAGAAGTGTTAGCTAGTGTTCTGATCATTGTTAACTGTCCCCCTCCTGTTCTATTATCACACACTTATGGATCAAAGAGAGACAACAGCTTTTTAAAAATTAACAATAGGCCAGGTGTGGTGGCTTACACTTGTAATCCCAGGACTTTAGGAGGCTAAGGTGGGAGGATCACTTCTTGAGCCCAGGAATTTGAAACTAGCCTGGGCAACATAGTGAAACTCCATCTCAATTAAAAAAAAAAAAAAGATTAGCCAGGCGTGGTGGCATGCACCTGTTGTCCCAGCTACTTGGGAGGCTGAGGTAGGATAATGGCTCGAGCCCAGGAGGTTGAGGCTGCAGTGAGCCAAGGCCGTGTCCCTGCACTCCAGCCTGGGTGACAGAGAGAGAGTCCCCATCTCAAAATAATAATAATAACAATAACAATAATCTAGTAGAGTGTTTACCACAGCTGTGCTGGACATCCTCCTCACAGCTTTTTTTGAGTAGACTTTGCGTTGTGTGCCCGAAGTCACATAAATGATCAAGGCTGGAGTCAAAATTTAAATTCAAGCCCTACTGACTCCAAAGCTCATAGTCTGAGCCTCCATGCTATTTGCTTAAGAAACTGTGTAATGCAGTTGATGGAGAGGGTACTTAATCTAAAGGAGTGAGCATCTGCTGGGGCCACTGGTGTGATCGAAAGAATTTAGAATCAGACAGATCTAGGTCCAAATCCTGGGCTGTGTGCTTCACCAGCTGCGTGGACTTACACTCATTGCCTTAACTGCTCCAAGCCTCAGTTAGCTCACCTGTAAATTGAGACGCCATTGTGGAAGGCATTAAATGAACTTCATAATGTAGCCAAAACTTTATAAAAGCTAATCCTGGGGATTTCCAGCATCAGGCGATGCAGATGGAGAGTGATTTGAGGAAGGGAGTATATACTTCATCCATGCTTCACCCAGATCTCCCTCCAGTTCAAAACAGAACCCTTCACCCAAGGACAGCCCCTCCTAAGACTGGGGACTTTTTTAAACAATCAAATGATGTCTAAGTTGCAAATGTTAATTTTGTGGTCTGGTCTCTCTTCCTCTGTTGTCAGTTTTAAAACAGTTGCTAAAAACTAACATCCCCTCTCACCCTATCTTCCCCTTCTTGTTTGCAAGACAGAGCCTATTGGAGATTTCAAGGCAGTTTTGCTTTCAAATGGCCCATCTTTCTGATTCCCTCTTCTTTCTCAGCCTGAGCTCAGCATGACTTTTCCTCCCTATCTCGTTCTGCTCTACACACACAGCTATGCCATACATGAGGGCAATTCAGGTGACACCCTAGATTCTCTGATTTTACAACTCCCAGTTTGCAGCAAGAAGCAGGTAGTGAAGTGGATTCTCAAAGGGAATCAGAAGGGGAAAATAATTTGGCCATCAATATGAGTAAAAAACTCCAGACACTCACATACACCCCATCTAAACATAATCCTTCGCCACCCCCAAGAGGTAAGTGAGGCAGTCGTGTTCTCTTGCTCACTTCCACATAACTTGCTACAAAGTCTTTTGGTGACACTCCCTTTGTCGCCTTTAATGTATTGCTTTAATGACCCACATAATGAGATTAGCACCTCTCCAGGCCTGAATAAATGTCATCCTGTGAAGTGGGCATCTTCAAGGAGCTGGGAAAAGTACAGCCTTCCTGGAAGGGCATTTTGGCTAAGAATTAAGTCTTTAAAAAAGGCTGATACCCAATAACTACAATTGTACCTAGTTTATCAAGGAGTCTCAGCTTACCACTGTTTCAAACACAGAATTGCCACCAACTGTGTGTTCTCAAATCCTCTTTAATGGTGCTTGACATCATCTTAGTGCAATTCCATTTATTTCCAGTTATTAAGGGTTATTCGGTGACATTTTTGTTTCTGTAGGACTCAGTCCCACGCATTTCAAAACTTGAAACTTGTTTTCACGTAATGACTCTCTTTTCCTTACCATGCCCAAACACATACACAAACCTAGACTTGAGTTTCTAAGCTGCTTAAAGGTTGTAGGGGAAAGAGGATGGTCTCTTCTCACCACGCCATCTCCTACGCACATGCCCTCTGATGTTGGGGCAGGATGGAAAGAGGGAAGGACAGAGATGTTTCCTCATTTAGCTGCTTATAATGAGGAGCTGATCCTTTTTATTTCAGTGGTCACTGGTTCCTGGATAATGCAGACTGAGCTTTGACTCTTGCTATGTGGCTCCTTCATGGGGCTCATCCATTGGGTTCTTTGGAGAATGTTGTAGGGCCATCCCCTGCATATTCACCTACATGGGTGGCCTGGCTAGGGCTCCAGCTGCTTCCTTTCCTTTTCCTCCCCAACCACAGTCTTCCCACACTTTCCTTCTACCAGGGGCATCTCATCCAGTGGGAAGCCCACTTGGGGAATAATGGCAGAACAGCTCAAGTCCCACTTCCTAAGGTGTTCCCTCGACCCAGGAGAAATGTATGTGTCCTTGACACACCTGAGAAGCCACAGACCCCTATATCCATGTCCTAAGCAGCCTCAGGTGCTCCTGCTGGTCCAAGACTCAAAAACCATCAAAGGAAAGATAACAGACCCTAAATTAATGGAGTCGACATTGCAGGAATAGGAATCCCACTTGTCAAATAATTCTCTTTGGGCCTCTCTCTCTTGGTTTTAGGGAAGGAAAATACCCATACCTCCCTCTTCTCTCTTATGGGGAAGTGACGAGAAAAGTCCTATACTAAGGAATTAGTAAATGAATAAGTTCTATGGATGTATTCAAAGAGTTGATGGATTATTTTAATGGTATGATATGTTAAATGAAAAGAGCAGTGTAGCAGATTGCATTTTCCAACATGGCAGAAACATCACCACTCGTCTCACAGGCTTTCACTACAATGTGACCTCGACGATCCTCCTATCAAATGATGGGGTCTTTGCCACGTCCCCTTGAAGCTGGGCAGATCTCAGCGTCTGCCTTGACCAAGAATAGTGCAGAACTAACATTATGTGACTTTCAAGGCTGACTCATTAAAATGCCACGAACTTTCACCTTGCTCTCTTGAGATGCTCACTCTTGGGACCCAGCCACCATGCTGTGACGAGGCCCAAGGCACCACGTGGACAGGCCATGAGTAGGTATTTCAGTGTATGTCCCCAGCTGACATCTCAGCTGATGACTTACATCAACTGCCAGGCATGTAAGTGATAACCCTCTTAATAATTCTAGCCCTCACCCACGAAGCCATCCCCAACCTCTGTATCTCCCCATTTGAGGCCCCAGACATCATGGAACAGAAACAAGTGATTCCACCATGATCCTCTCAAATCCCTGATCTGCAGAATCTGTGGGCATAATAAATTGTTGTTGATTAACCTGTAAGTTTGGAATGATTTGTTATGCAGCAATAGTAACTAAAACAAACAAGATACCAAGTTGTCCATAGAACATAATCCATGTATTTCATATATATATGGTAGGGTGGGAAATACTTGACACTGACTGCAGATGCCTCTGTCTTCTAAGAGGAGAAGCATAGTTAATATCAATGAGAAAATAAATCTCTATCAGACTCTATTTCACTTACAAAGACTGGTGGAGAGACATGAAGAAAATATGGGAATTTCAAAGCCTCCACTTTCCCTTCTTTATTAATAATGATTGAAACTCAGAGTAGGTGACCCTTGGTGTGAATGGTACTTAATAGTAGATACAGAAAGGAGGTCTAGGACTGTGTAGGGGCTGTAGAGCTAAACTGCCTTCTAGGATAAATGAGAGAATTTGAATGTTTTACAGACAGAGAAGGCAAACAACAAGGTGGAAGGCCGGAATCTTCCAAGAAAAGTGGTCGGTGAGAAAGACATTTCCCGACAGCTAGGCTGTTAAGGAACTTTCCAGGAGAGAGATATATAAGATCTAATTTTATCTCTTTTTTCAATTTTTAAACTTTTTTTCTTCCTTCTAAGGAAAACAACACTAATACGATCTAATTTTAAACTCGGCATTTTTATGATTTTTTAAAATCCCTCCTGAGTCCTCACGCTTTGAGTAAAGTTTGCTACGTGTACATTTCTTGGGAGAAGGGCCTGGTGGGAACAAAACACAGAGGCCAAGTTTGACATGAAGCTCAGTGCCTTGCACAGGGAGAGCAGGGTACTGTCCCTTCATGTGACACTGTGAATTCAGAGCTCCTCGGGGGTGGACACCTAGAGCCAGAACAAACCCATGGGACTGTCAGCCCCAGGGATGGTGGGACTCTCAGTGAGCATGCTGGACTTCCTACAGAAAACAGGAGAAAGAGCTTAAGTCACTATTGTTTAAATCTCAAAGTACAGGGCCACCTCACCTGCAGTCTTAATTATAAACAATGGAGTGGCTTCTTGAGTGGCATCTTGCACAGGGGTTAGCTCACCAAGTCAGCGTGCCAGGTAAAAAAGTCAAAAGTCAAAATGCCCTTGAAATCCCTTAGCAGAATGCTACATGGGAGATGGCCATTTCTCAGTAAGTTTTGCCATAGCTGCTGTGTCCCTAACTGTACAGTTAATCCTTGACTCTTAGTTTGACTGTCAGCTGAAGCAGCTGGTTTCAGTGAGAGACTATGTCAAACCAAAAATACATCTTTTTAAACCGAAACCCAGAATGTCCATGGTAAGATGTTTTACACACTGAAAAGCTCCGTGGAACTGAGGTCCAAGGGAAGAAGAGAAGATTCTCTCCCACTCCCGTCTCACACACACTCCCAGGCAGCCACTTACTCCGTGGAATGGTAAACAGAATCACTCACACTTTAGATTCTCTCTTTTCCTTCCTCTTCTCTCTCATGCTTGCAGAGTTGAATTTTATTGGATGTATGACATGGCACTCTAGAAAAATATTAAAAATACTTATGTTAGGCAAAAATACTGGAAGGGAATACACCAATATCTTAGCAGTGGCAGTCTTTAGATACTCTATTATTCACATTTTTTACAATATGCACATAAAATTTCTATCATGGTGAGTACCCCATTGGGTAGTTGTAGGAATTAATAGTACTTAAAACAGTGCACGCACAAACAGTAGGCCCTCAATATACTTTATCTCATTATTATTATCAGGAAAGAACAAAGTTTACCTCACTCCTGTGAGTAGGAAAGCGAGGTGGAGGAGATGGCGGTCTACCTGCCAGGGAGTCCCCTCCCAACCCTGTAAACCTGCGGGAGGCTTTCCTTACCTGCCCCACTCATGACTGGGATGTTTTGTTGAGTGAGGATCCTGCAGGATTATATTGGCCAGGTGTCAAGAAGGAGAAAATCCCAACAAAGATTGAGAAAATTAGGAGAAAATGGGAAGGTAGAAAGTGGAGGCTAGGAAGTAACAAAAATTTCCAGGAGTCTTATCAATGCTGTCATACAGGACCAGGAACAGTTTTGAGTAGGACTCCCCCTTGGAGCAACAGAAGGAAGGCTGGCTGGGATTGAAAGGAGCCAGGCACATTCCTCAGCCCCAGGCTCAAAACAAACAAGCCCAGTACAAACACATCCCATCCTCCCATCCCACCACATATCGCCATATATCTCTCAAAATTCCTGAGCCCAGAACAAACACCACCAAGAAAGTCTCCGATAAGAGGACAGCCGTTCAAAGTTTTACTGAAAGAGCAGGAACCAAAAGAATTCCTTTGTTCCCCTGTAACTTTCAGGCTATAAAAAGCAAACACTCGCATTGTTCAAGGCCCTCTTGTATGCTGTAGAATAGAAGGACCGGGTTTGAACTTGTAGTAAAGATCCTTGCCACTTGGCTTTGACTCTGGACTCTGGTGGTCTTCTTTAAAGAACTAACAGTCTAGGCATAACAGGATTAGGCTTTGACAGACCTGGGATCTGAATTCCAGCTCTGCCCCTTGAACAAATGACTTAATTTCCCTTTGCCTCAGTTTCCACATCTAGAAAATGAAGGCTGATCATAACATCCACCCTATCAAGACGTTGTAATAATACCTGCAGAGTGCTTTAGTACAGTGCCCGGCACATAACGAGATCTCAACAAATGTTAACCGTTGTTATTATCTGCATCCTGAAATTCCCTAATAATTGCGTGTGGTTTCTGGGCACTTGAATTGATTCTGTGTTTCTATTTACAGACATAGAATACTCTGCTGTTTAGGAGCATATCTTTGCAATGCAAATTGAAATGTGTTACCATCTATCTAACTGGCTAGTGCCTGATATTGGTGAAAATGTGGGGAAATGGACAAATCCTGCCCTGCTAATGGGAATGCAAATGGCTTAATCTCTGGGAAGACTGATTTGACAACATATATCAGTCCCTTAAAGATGACCATGTGGGGCCAAGTAGGTGGGCAGAGGGAGCCAGGTAGTGGCAAGGGGTTGAACAGAGGTGGGGGCAGGATGGCTGGCAGAGGTGAAATGCAGAAACTAGGATGGATCCCATTGAATCAATATATCTCCAAGGAGTCCCAGAAATTCCAGGGGGGAGGGGATATTATAAAATACATGGTCGAACAAATCAAGGCTGGGATTATTATATGAGCGTTAGAGAGAATGCTAATCCTTTAAGACTGGAGACACCAAAGAAAAGTACTTCCACATGCTGACTGCATATCCTTACCTGGAGTCTCAGAGGCATCTCCAATTTAGCACACCCACAATAGACCTACGGACTACCACACCTCTCACTCAAACTGTTCATCTCTCAACATTCCACTCAAAAGAAAAAAAAGGCACACCACCGACCTGGTTGTTTAAGCTCCAACTTAATGAGTCATCCTTGATTTCTGCTTTCCTTTTACCATCACTACCAAGGACATCACATCCAATCCCTCAACAGGTCCTGTTTCTTCTGCTTCCAGAACAGATCCTAAATCCAGCCACTTCTCTCAGTCTCCACTGTGATGTTTGATCTTGGCACCCACCTGGACTACTGACATAGCCATATATATATATATATATATATAGTCTCACTCTGTCCCCCAGGCAGGGGTGCAGTGGCATGATCATAGCTCAATGAAGCCTTGAACTCCTAGGCTCAAGTGATCCTCCCACCTCAGCTTCCTGAGTAGCTGGGACTCAAGGCACATGCCACCACATTCGGCTAATTTTTTGTGTTTTTAAAGAGACAGAGTCTTGCCGTGTTGCTCAGGCTCATCTTGAACTCCTGGCCACAAGTGATCCTCCTGCCTCAACCTCCCAAGTAGCTGGGATTATATTCACAAGCCACTGTGCCTGACAACCTTGCCTATCATCTTACCTTTTCTACTCTTATCCCTTTCAAACCATTCTACAGGTAACAGCTTGAATGCTCTTTTAAAAATAGAAGCAATTGTCCAGTCACTCAATTGACCAGATTAAAACTCATTGATTTCTTTATGTTGTCCACCTCTTTCTCTTTGTCTGCCATGCATTTCCCCTTGACTACTAACCCACAGTCAACAGGCCTTCTCTCTGTATCCCCAACACAGCATACTCAGGGTTCTCTGGCTGGAGTGCTTCTTCTTTGGCTCTTCTCAACGTCTCTCCTCAAAGACCTCCTCAAAGAGGTCTTCCCTCACTAGACTAGCCACAGGCACTGCTCTAGTCACTATCACAATACCTTGTTCTACTTCATAGCACTTATCTCCATCTGAAATTCTTTCATTTGTTTGTTTACTTGTATATTGTTTAATTTCCCCCACCAACACACATACGCAGGACTAGAATATGAGCTTTGTGAGGGCAGAAGCCTGCTTGCCTTGCTCACTATTTATCCTCAGCATTTCGTACATGGTAAATTCTCACTAATTACTTGAAAAAAAAAATCAATAAATGAATACCTGGATCATACAAGTTTCTGGACCCTCACACTCCAGCTCCCTCTAGTCATTTATGACTTCAGTGTTGGTGGACAATGAAAGCAGAGAAGGGAGAGAGGAGCAGGCCACTGGTTCTGATGGAGAGATGAAGATAAAGGCTTCTTGTTTAACCAAAGAGAAAGCCAGAGGGAAGCTCAGTGTTTGGTCTGGGCTTGCTGAGCAAGTTGATGGCAAATTGAAACACTAAGGCTTCTAATACTTGGTGCTTGTCTAGGTAACTGCTCCAGATGTGTCTTGTCACCATCACTACAGTGTTACTTCACAATGGTGCACAAAGAACTAAGTTCATCCCAAAGGAACTCCTCTTGTGACATCTGATCACATGGCATACAGGAAGTTGGTTAATTAATAAGCATTCAAATGATGAAGCATTGAAATATTATGAGGCTGCAAGACAGAGCTGAAACTTCCTTAACTTAGTATTTGCTATAGTTTGAATGTGTCCCCCAAAAGGCATGCGTTGGAAATTTAATACCCAACTCAACAGTGTTAGGAGGTGGATCTTAATGAGAGGTGAGTAGGCCATGAAGTCTATACCCTCATGAATGAATTAATGCCTTTATTGCAGGAGTGGGTTCCTTATAAAAGAGTACCTTTGGTCCCCTTTTCTCTCTCTTGCTCTCTGCCCTCCTGCCGTAGGAAAATGCAGCAAGACCCTCACCACATGCAGCCCCTTGATCTTGGACTTTCCAGCCTCCAGAAGCGTGAGCTGATAGATTTATGTTTATTATAAATTACCCAGTCTGTGGTATTCTGTTACAGCAGAACAAAACAGACTAAGAAAGAAAATTGGCACTAAGAGGTGGAGCTGTTACTACAACAAATACCTGAAAATGTGGAAGCAGCTTCACAACTATGTAATTAAACGAAGCTGAAAGAATTTGGAGGAGCAGGCTAGAAAAAGCCAAAATTACTATAAATGGACTTTGAGGATGATGCTGGTAAGGGCTCAGAAGAAGAGGAGAGCTATAGAGGAAGTCTGAAACTTTACTTAAGCCATCATAATCAGAATGCTCATAGAAATATGAGCAGTAAAGGCCATACTGATTGGGCCTCAGATGGAAATGAAGAATACCTTATTGAAAACTGGAGTCATGGCCATTCTTGTTAAGTGGCAAAGAACTTGGCTGAATTGTGTGCGTGCTCAAGAGCTTTACAGAAGGTAGAATTTAAGAGCAATGAACTAGGGTGTCTGGTGGAAGAAATATCTAAGCAAAATACTGAAGGAGCAGCATGGCTTCTCTTAACTGCATAGAGTAAAATGCAAGAAAAAGAAATTATTTAAAGACAGAATTTAAAATTAAAAGAGAAATAGAGATTTGGAGGACTCTCAGACTGGCTATATAGTAGAGAATAAAAAAAGATTCTTTTTAAGAGAAAAAAAATTTTTAGGAAACCAAGGATGTGCCCAAAGGACCATTTGATAAGGAGATTAGCATGGATAGAATAAAGCTGGAGGTTATTCATCAGTACAAGGGGAGAATGATGCCAAAGGCACATGAGAGATTACTGATGCAGACCTTCCTATTGCAGGCTCAGAATGACAACGCCTGGAAAAAGAAAATACATCAAAAGAAAGGCCTAGGGCATCCACGGGGCCTTGGCTCCAGGCCAGGTCAAGTCTCTGCTCTCTGAATCCTGGCACAGCACCCCAAGTGGCAAATCTTAGCAGTATCCGTGTGGTGTAAAGTGTGCAGGTACACAGAATGCAAGAGCTGTGGGGACATCGCTTCTTCTACCTAGATTTCAAAAGATGTCTCAGACAGCCTGGAGGCCCAGGCAGAACTTTTCTCATGGGCAGAGTCATCGCAGAGAGCCCCCACTAGGGCAATGCCCAGCAAAACTCTGGGATCAGAGCCGCTGCAGAAAGTCCCTACTAGTCCTTGTGGAGCCATGAGGGTAAGTCCACCCCCAAGACCCCAGAACTGTAGAGTCACCACCATGCGATAACAGCCTGGGGGAGCTGCAGGCATGAGATTTCAACCCCTGAGAGCTGCTGCACAGGCCTAGCTCTCCCTAACCCCCCATAGGGGCAGGGTTGCCAAGGCATTGGGGGACCAACCCCCAACCCATTATACAAAAGGTAGGACACTGAGTGAAAAAATATTATTCTTAAGCCTTAGGATTCAGTATTATTCATCTTAATTGGGTTTTGAACTTGCCTGGGACTTGTTTCTCCATGCTTCTTTCCTGTTTCTTCCATTTGGAATGGGGATGTCTATCTTATGCTCACTCAACTAATGTATTTTGGAAGTAGATAATCTGTTTGATTTCACAGGCTGACAGCTGGAGGGCTTTTAACTCAGGATAAATTGTGCCTTGAGTCTCACCCATATCTAATTTAAATGAGACTCTAAACTTCGAACGTTTAAATTGGTGCTGAAACAGTTAAGATGTTGGGGCTATTGGAATGGAATGAATGTAGTTTGCATGTGAAAAGGACATGAGATTTGGGGGTCAGGTACAGAATGCCATGGTCTAAATGTGCCCTCCAAAATTATTTGTTGGAAACTTAATCTCCAATGCAACAGTATTTGGAGGCAGGGCCTAATGAGAGGTGATTGGGCCATGAGGATCCACCTTTCATAGATTAATGCCATTATCACAGAAGTGGGTTTGCCATAAAAGGGTAAGTTTGGTCCCCTTTTCTCTCTCTCCCTCCCTCTCTTTGCCCTTGCACCTTGGGATGATGCAGCAAAAAGGCCCTTGACAGATGTCACCCCTCAATCTGGGATTTCCTGACCTCCAGGAAAGAGCCAATATATTTCTGTTCATTATAAATACCCATCTCGGGCATGCTGTAATAGCAGCACAAAATGAACTAAGACAGTATTCGAGGCATGCCACTCTTTATTCTCTTTCCAGATCTGAAATCGCCCACATTAATTTCCCCATCTGTACAATGAAAAGCAAATGATCAGCAAAGTCTCTTCCAGCCCTGATGATTTAGAATGTTTCTCTTTGACACGAGTTTCTTCCTTCAGTCAAACTGATCTAATTACTGTCCTCCCTGTCCCCCACTGCCATCTACATATAAGCCCCAAGACATTTGCCTTTGCTTATATTGGTTCTCTACCAATAATGCTGACATTTCCTCTCTGCTGTTTGAAATACTGTGCAGCCTTCAATAACCAATAGAATTACTACTTCCACTCTTCGTCCTTATTTTTTCCAGCTGAAAAAAACTTGCCTTTTTAAAATTTTTATTATTTTTAGATGGAGTCTCACTCTGTCACCAGGCTGGAGTGCAGTGGCACAATCTCGGGTCACTGCAATCTCCACCTCCCGTGTTCAAGCCATTCTCCTGCCTCAGCCTCCCGAGTAGTTGAGATTACTGGCGTGCGCCACCACACCCAGCTAATTTTTGTATTTTTAGTAGAGACAGGGTTTCACCATGTTGGCCAGGATGGTATCGATCTGCTGACCTCAGGATCTGCCCGCCTCAGCCTCCCAAAGTGCTGGGATTACAGGGGTGAGCCACCACACTCGGCCAAAAATTTCCCTTTTATGAACTCTTGGGGCATTTTCTAATCCAGGGATTGGTAAACTACAGCCTACAGGCTAAATGCAGGCCATTGGCCAAATCTGTTTGTTTTTATAAGTAAAGTTTTACTGGAACACACCCATGCCAATTCATTTACATACTATCTCTGGCCGTTTTTTGCTATAATGGCTGGGTTGAGGGCATGTAACAGAAACAGTGTTGTGGCAGGCCAGGTCTCCATTAGCCACCAGAGCAGTTAGCCTTCACCAATACCTTATTGTCACTCTGATGAACATATAAGTAAAACATTAAAGAACTGGAGAAACTGGTGCCTTAGTACAAAGGTTAGAATGTGAAAACAAGTCCATTAAGACCGCACTTGGGCTTTCTCAGACCTTAGAGTTTAATTAAAATAATGGAGGTGTTCTTGCACACCTTGTACCAGGACCTACTTTAGATTAAGTAATTGTTGCAAGCCTCTGAAGTAATTTTCCAGACCCCAGGCCCCACATGTAGGCATATCAGAGGCATTTAAGCCAGAGCAACTCCATCTTGAATAGGGGCTAGATAAAGTAAGTCTAAGGCCTACTGTGCTGCATTCCCAGGAGGTGAAGGCATTCTTAGTCACAGGATAAGATAGGAGGTCCGCAGAAGATATAGGTCATCAAGACCCTGCCGATAAAACAGTCTGCAGTAAAGAAGCCGGCCCAAACCCACCAAAACCAAGATGGCAGTGTGAGTGACCTCTGGTTGTCCTCACTGCTACACTCCCACCAGCATCATGACAGTTTACAAACATCATGGCAATGTCAGGACGTTACCCTACATGGTCTAAAATGGGGAGGCATGAGTAATCCATCCCTTGTTTAGCATGTCGTCGAGAAATAACTATAAAAATGGGCAACCAGCCACCCTTAGGGCTGCTCTACTTATGGAGTAGCCATTCTTTATTCCTTTACTTTCTTAATAAACTTACTTTCACTTTACCCTATGGATTCGCCTCAAATTCTTTCTTCTATGAAATCCAAGAACCCTCTCTTGGGGTCTGGATTGGGACCTCCTTCCAGCAACATAAGCACTAGAGAAAAACCTCTAATTTTAGTTGCTCTGGTGAGTTACTCCAACCTTCTCCCTGTAACCAGTTGCGGAAATAAACTCCCTTCTTTCCCAGTCTGTCTGCATCTCGTTATTGGACCGCGAGAACACACAGCAGGACCTCGTTCTGTCCGGGGAACAGTGTGGCTCATATACTGTTTAAATATTTACTATCTGGCCCTTACAAAAAAGTTTACCAACCTGTAGCTAATCTATGCTTCTCAAACAACAAGATCCAGGCTGAGATCCAAGCGGGAGATATCTGAATCCACATGGTCAACATTGAATATCTTCTTGGAGCATCAATTTTACTAGAAGACTAGGAAGAAAAAATAGTTAACAGACTATACATGTAGACATTTAATAGACATTAAAGCAAACACATTTATATTACGGAGTAGAATCCAACATTTTGAATGAAATTATGAGTTAAAATTCCAAATGTGACCAAAATTTCAAGCATAGGGAGGCCTCTACACATTGTTTATGTTCCTTTACTGTTAAAAATATTTTTGTATAGCCGGGCGTGGTGGCGGATCACCTGAGGTCAGGAGTTTGAGAACAGCCTGGCCAACATGGTGAAACCCCCTCTCTACTAAAAATACAAAAATTATCGGGGGGTGGTGGTGTGCGCCTGTAACCCCAGCTACTCGGGAGGCTGAGGCAGGAGTATCGCGGAGGTTGCAGGGAGCCGAGATCACGTCACTGCACTCCAGCCTGGGGGGACAAGAGCGAGACTTCTGTCTCGAAAAAAAAAAAAAAATAATAATAATAATAATAATAATAATAATAATAATAAATAAGTGAAATATTTTTGTATAAAATTTTAGAAAACACCCATGTATGTTATTTAATTTGTGGTGGAAGTGTTGCAGAATTTTGCTCCTTAGTTCAACTAAAACCGGGTTCTTGTCACACAACCAGGAAGAATGAGGCGCACGGACACACTGAAGGGTGCTTAGAGAGGAATTTGTTGGGCAAAAAGGAAAAAGAAACTCTCAGCAAAGCAAGAAGGAATTCCGCCAGCGGGCTCCCATCTCATAGACTGAACACCAGGCCACCACACAGAAACTGAAGAGGCGAGGCTCCTCCCTCCTGCAAAGGGTGTGAACTCCCCCTGGCTCCACCCCTTTCTCCCAGTGAGCAGGCCAGTCGGAGATTCTCCGCGGACCCCTTTTTATCTGCCTAGGAATTTGGCCATCTCAGAAGTACATTTCTTCTGACTCTTTGTATTCTTGCCACTTCTGGCACGGTGCTTGACTATAAGAACTCCAGAAGGGCTGGCATTATTTATTAACATAAATCCTAAAAGGTCTTTACCCGTCAGAACGGCTTAGAGGAGTTCCGCATGTAGGCGGAGAGATACACCAGATGACTCTGCCTGCAGAGGTCTCATACTCTGTGGCTTATTAGTGCCTGTATTGTCACTATGGCAACAAAAAGTCTAATAAGATCTAGTTAAATTAATAATATTCATAGCAATGTCATCACTAATATAAAATTCAAATTAGTTCTTCCTGAGCTGAAAACAGAAACAATCTTTATATGAATGAACTAGTGATAACCTCGTTGTTTTGTTTTTTGTTTTATTTGCCTTTTTCTTTTCCTTTAACTGATTTATGTATTTTGTAGGAGAATGGAGATATTAGAAAGTTTACCGTGTCCTTGACTACCGGCCCAACCACTATTACCATCCCACCCCATATCCCTCATCCCAAAGCATCTCCCTGACTTCTGAGGTCTGAATAATCACTATTGCAACAGTGACCACTAGGTTTTGTTGTCTGTTGTTATCTTTGTTTTGTTTTTGAAAGCAAATGTGCCTAGGAAAGGATAACATGTAAAGTTACCAATCTCTTCTTAAGACTCGGCAGATGGCTTTGGCATTGGTTGAGGATGGGGTGAAGAAAGGCAGTCCCAGCCTCTGAATCAGAGTCAGGTCTGAGGCCAAACCCCCAATTCTGCCATTGACTTGCTGAGCTACTCTCAGTAATTACTTGCCACTGCTGCACCTTCATTTTTCTTTCCTGTAATATAAAAGCTGGAAACTAGGTGTTCTCCAAGAGCTTTTCCAGCTGTAAAATTCTACAGTTCAAGGCAGCATAATTAATGGAAAAATCAAGGGCACAACCACACGGATAAAAATTCAAAAAGATAAACCTTTGGGAGGCTGAGGCGGGCGGATCACGAGGTCAGGAGATCGAGACCATCCTGGCTAACACGGTGAAACCCCTTCTCTACTAAAAATACAAAAAATTAGCGGGCGTGGAGGCGGGCGCCTGTAGTCCCAGCTACTCGGAAGGCTGAGGCAAGAGAATGGCGTGAACCTGGGGGGGCGGAGCTTGCAGTGAGCCGAGATGGCACCACTGCACTGCAGCCTGGGCGACAGAGCGAGAATCTGTCTCAAAAATAAATAAATAAATAAAATAAACCTGATTGGAAAAGGTTACAGAATTACTTGTACAGCATAAAACCACTTTAACTTTTTAATTTAATTTTTGGAATAGGTAACATAGTCCATCCACATGGGCTATCTCAAAAAAAATTAAGAAATATATTTAAAAGTCTTCTCCCATACCTCATACCGCCCCTCTTTCCACATCCCACATGCAAAACTGCTATTAGGTTTTGCATGTAAACTTTCAGTTTCTTTATGCATATGCAAAAAAAATTAATACATAGGCTTATTTTCCCCTTCATTAGCACAAAATATAGCATGCTATATATATTCTTCTGCATCTTGCTTTTTTTTCCACTTAACATGTATTTGAAAACTTTCCATATTAGCACAGAGAGTGCCTTCGTTCTCATTTACAACTGCATATGATTCCGTTACAACGATGCACCATACTTATTTAATCACTCCCTGTTAATGAATATGTGAACTGTTTCTGGTCTTTTTATTACAAGCAATACTGCAATGAATAACCTTGAACACATGCAGTTTTGAACATGTGTAAACATATACTTATCTATAGATAAATTACAAGAAATGGGATTTCTTTTATAATTTTGTGCATTTGCCATTTGCTTTTTTTTTTTTTTTTTTTTTGAGGCAGGTTCTCACTCTGTTGCCGAGGCTGGAGCACAGTGGATCAATCATAGGTCATTGCAGGCTCAAACTCCTGGATTCAATCAATCCTCCCACCTCAGCCTCCCAAAAGTGCCAGGACTATAGGCATGAGCCATCACACCTAGATTTGTGCATTTGCATTTTTGATATATGTTGTCAAATTGCCCTCTACAGAGATTATACCAGTTTACTCACCACAATCAAAGTTTAAGTGCGTCTTTCCCTCAGCCGCTTCTATACACTGTTATCAAATCTTAGGTATGGACCGATTTGGCAGATTTTTGAAATGCTATCTCAATGTGAAGGGGTTTTTTTTAGTGAATTTTTTTTTTTTTTTTTTAGAGACGGAGTCTCACTGTGTTGCCCAGGCTGGCCTCTAACTCCTGGGTTCAAGCCACCCTCCCACCTCAGCCTCCTAAGTAGCTAGGGCTACAGGAATGCACCACTGCACCCAGCTTCAGTGTGGTTTGAATTTTTATTACTCTTTTTTTAATGAATCTTTTCTGATGGTTAATAGCCATTTGTATTTTTTTCTCTGTAAATTAATACTTCAAGCTCTTTCTCATATACGTAAATTTTTAAAACATGCATAGTGATTGTTTATAGCCATGAACATGCATAATGAAGGGTGGGAGGGAAACTCTAACCTCAATTGAGAGGCTGCTGCTGGCAAGGATGGCAGGCGGGTGGGACAGGGCAGACAGCAGAGACACAAAGGGATTATCGATGAGGGGGTAACATTTTATTTCTTTAAAGAAAAAAGCACATGAAGCAAGAAAGAAAATTGAAAAAAAAAAGGAAGCAAGGGAGGGAAAGAGAAGACAAGCTTTAAAATCAGTAAAGCTGGGCTTGAATCTCAGCCACAACACATGCTCTGTGGCCTTTCAAAGCTCTCATAACCTCTCTCGTTCTCAATTTCCGCATCTCTAGGATGTAGAGAATTTAATGAATAAGATAATCCACGTAAAACCATGATTAGCACATCATTGTTGCTAAACAGTCATATTGCATTGTTAATTTGATTATTATTCAAATGTATATGATGCCTCAAGCCAAGAGAAAGGGTCTGGTGGCTTTTCCTGGCTCAACTACCTTTTTCCTGTTAGGTTTCCCCAGGGGGTAGCCTCTTGTTGGTGACATCACGCCAGCGGTTTCACCCTCTCTTGACTATTTTCCAAATGTCCTCCCCAGAGCTCCCCTGTTGGTGTAACTGGCGTGACTGAGAGAAGCAAGGATGTGCTTGGGGTAGGGCTGGGAGGGGGAGTTTCCTCTGTGTCGCAACCACTGTTTCCAAAAGCTGTGACCTCTGTTAGCTGTGAGATTTTGGCTTCCTGTTGTGGCAACATCTGTAGAACCACATCCATGGTTTACCTGCAGCCTAAAACGCCCTGGCCTCGGAGGAAGCTAACACCTCTTTCTCCTTAGTTTGCATTACCTCAACAAGCAGTAGGCTGCCCCACCACACCCACCACTCCCCAAAGCTTCTTGATGCCTTGTTTTTCCAAAGCCTCAGAGACACAGAAAAGTTATTTCTTTGCTGTAAACTCCTTTTATCAGAACAGAAATGATTAGAGCAATGAATTTGGTACACACCTTTTTCCATCTTTGAATTATTTTCTGAGTTGAAATGGTTTCTATTCTTTTTCATTATTTTGATCCTAAAACATCAGAACACTAGAAAGGAGAGAAGAGAAAAAGGAAGAAAAAGAAAAAAAGAGGATTGCCGAGGCAGAAAGAAGAAAAAAAATAGGGTTGAAACAGATGGTGTCCTGCCAGAGTCACCTCTTAGGCCCTGGAGAGAAGCTCCAGAAGTAATCTAAAGGCCTACGTTGGACACCACCAGGTCCTTCCTTAGTGGCTGAACCTTTGCTCTCAGAGACCAAATAGCTCTTGTATAGCTAATGCCCAGCTATAAGTGAGAGAATGCTGGGTGAGCTTAAAGGAACACCCCTTCTAATAACATCTGGAAGCTTCACCAAACCAGCAAAGACAATGTCCTTCAATTATAATTGCAGCGATGAACCAATAACCCATCAACCAAATCATGAACATCATGGAGAAAGGAATTACTGTTTTTCACAGAGGTGAAGATCGCTTTATCTTTGGCAGAACTGATCTGAAGGGAAATTGTAAGAGACATGAAATTTAACTTTCCTGGCATTTGTGAATATTTCTTCTTTTAATAACCTGGATTCCATGAAACCAGGAACCTCTTTCTGTAGCATCCCTTGCAGGCCTGCCATCACATTTACTGCCAGTGCCTCACCTCTCTTGCCTTCATCCAAATTTCCCTTTCATTGGCCTAGTTTTCTGGAGCTCTTTGCTAGGAGACAGACAACTGCCTGTTCTGAGAAACCATTCCATTCTAAAGTGATAATGGATGCTGCAATAGGTAGAATAACGACCCCTCCAAATATATCCATGACCTAATCCTCAGAATCTTTGAATATGTTACGACATAGCAAAGGGGACTGTGCAAATGAGATTAAGGTTAAGTACTCTGAGATTATCCCGCATTACCCAGGACAGCCTAATCCAACCACATGAGTCCTTAAAAACGGGGTCAGTTTCCTTAAAAATGAGTCAGAGAGGTGAGAGGAAAGAAGAGTTTCTGACTTTGAAGATGGCAGAATTGGGCGTGAGTCAAGGAATTCGGGTGGCCTCTAGAAGCTGGGAATGTCCCTCAGTGATAGCCAGTAAGGAAACAACAGTCCTACAACCAGAGGAAATGAATTTTGCCAGCGACCTGAATGCACAAGGAAAGAGATCCTCCCCTAGAGCTTTCAGTAAGGCACATACCCCTGCTGACACCTTGATTTTAGCCCAGTGAGACCACGTCAGACCCACAGAACTGTAAGAGAATAACTTTGCATTGTTTAAACTACAATACTTGTGGAAATCTGGGGTGTTTTTTTTTTTCTAGCAACAGTGCTAACGTGAGACTCAGTCAGTAGGGATTTCAGTTTGTTTTCTAAAGCAACCATTACGGTACAACATGAGGGAAATAATGTGTGCATTTTGGAGCAAGCAAGTTGTTTTGCCACAGTTTGTGGTCAGGTGTGTACACATTCATCTGTCCAGTAAACATTTATGGAATGCCTACTATGTACTAGGCACATAGCTCCCTACACATATGCTTCCTTTTAGATCATGTCTACATAAGTGGATTCAGTCAGCCAGCAAGTCAACAAATGTTCACTGAGCATCTACTATGTACTAGGTACAAGGACAACTCAATTGGGATTCATTGAAAGGTTCTTTATGCTGTGTGCCTGGGGAGCCTGAGATTCCAAATTATGCAAAGTAAGATTGGAATCAGACAGCACTGAAGTCTGTTTTCAGAATAGCTATGAGATATTGTTGTCTTCCTTTTATAAATGAGAAAACTCATGCCTAGAGGGATTAATTGACCAAGTCACACCATCAGTAAGTGATGGAGCTGGAATTTTTTAATTAAAAACAAGTAACAGGGCCTGGCGCAGTGGCTCACACCTGTAATCCCAGCATTTTTGGAGGCTTGAGTCCAGGAGTTCAAGACCAGCCTAGGCAACATGGTAAAACCCCGTCTCTATAAAAAGTACAAAAATTAGCTGCGTGTAACATAAACGCTTAACACAAAATGTACCATCTTAACCATTAGCCACTTTAAGCATACATTTAAGTAATGTTAAGTACATTCACATTATTGTGCAACCAATCTCCAGAACTCTCTTTATCTGGCAAAACTGAAAGTCTACACTCATTAAACAACAACTACTCATTCCTCCCTCCCCACAGCCCCTTCTAACCACCGTTCTACTTTCGGTCTCTATGAATTTGACTTTTCTAGCTACCTCATATAAGTGAAATCGTACAGTATTTGTCTTTTAGTGACTGGCATATTTCACTTAACATGTTCATGTTATAGCAGGTCAGAATTTCCCTTGTTTTTAAGCCTGAATAATATTCCATTTTGTGCATATACCACTTTTTTTTTTTTTTTTTTTTTTTTGAGACAGGGTCTCACTCTTTCACCCAGGCTGGAGTGCAATGGCACCATCTTGGCTCACTGCAGCCTCGACCTCCTGGCTCAAGTGATCCTCTCATCTAGCCTCCCAAGTAGCTGGGACTATAGGTATGCATCACCACACCCAGCTAATTTTTGTGTTTTTTGTAGAGACAAGGTTTCACCATGTTGCCCAGGCTGGTCTCAAACTCCTGAGCTCAAGCGATTCACCTGCCTCAGCCTCGGCTGGGATTATGGGCATAAGCTATCACGCTCATCCTATATACCACATTTGTTTATCATTCTTCTGTGGATGAACACTTGGGTTGCTTCCATTTGGGGATTCCATTTTGTCAACAGTGCTGCTATGAACATGGTGTACCAATACGAGACCCTGCTTTCAATTCTTTGGGGTGTATACCAATGGAGCTGGAATTTGAAAGCAGATCTCTCTGGCTCCGACACCCATTCTCTTTCCAGGGTGCCACACAGCCTAGAGGGAAATTGTGGCTTACCATGCTGCAGCTAACCAGATACAAAACATTTTTTGCTCATATTCCATTCTACATGGATCAGATCAAGCTAGTTTTACTCTATGATTATCCAGTGATAAAAATACAACCTGATATACTGCACTAGGAATAAATTTCAAACTCCTTGGTCCTAGTGATCTGGCCCGCGCCACCTTTTCCAACCCCATTTCACACCACTTGCTGTATTTGCCATGCTCTGTGTATTTCTATCCCTCAACACACCAAGCTCGCTCCCACTCCAGAGCCTGTGCATTTGCTATCCATTCTCCTTAGGACTTTGCATAAATGGCCCTTTCTCTTCATTCAGTTCTCAGCTCAAATATCACCACCTTGAAGTGGAGGCCTTCCAGATGACCATTTGTAAAGTAACCCCTTCTATCACCATCTATCAAATTACTCAATTTTATTTTCTTAATAACTAGCTAAAAACAATTTATTTGCTTTTGATGTTTTCTAGTTCGTTATCTGACTCCCTCAGAAGAATGTACTTTCCACACAAATGTTACCCATCTTATTTTCCTAATATCCCCAAGCATAGAAGCATGTCTGGCACACAGTGCTGCTTATTAGAATATTTGTCAAGTAAAGGAATGTATAAGAATCTTCATTGTGACGTTGTTTATCATATCCCCAAAAAACCCAAATAGTATGAATGTCCATCAGTGAGAAATGGTTAAATAAATGAGGTACATAATATGGAAATTTCTACAGTCATTAAAAAGTTGAGATGATCCATTATTATTAACAAGCAAGAATGTTTTCAAGGTATGGTTGATTTTTTAAAAGCAAGGTGCGAAACAATAAGTATGCTATAATTCAAGTTTTGTAAGATATCAAAACTACATATATACATGAATGCTTGGGGACTATCCCATGTACGGGTGAAAGGGAGGGCTCCCCTTGGCCCTCTGAGGATTTGCTGAAATACCAACTTGCGAAAGGCAGGTTAATTGGAGAAAAGGCATACAAATTTATTTAATGTGCATACACAGGGGACTTCAGGAGGAAGAACAGGGATACAGGGGAAATTGTCCATTTTTATGCTTAGGTTCAACAAAGTATGAATAGCCATGTAGAAATAGGATTAGGAAAAAAAAAAAAAGGTCTAATCTAATGCTAATAGACTGAGCAGGGAAACCCAGCAAGGCCTGTCTATCAAAGTTCTTCTTGGCCTCTCTGAGCAGCATTCCTTCCTTCTGGGAATGGGGCAGACCCCTCTCTGGAATGGGGTCAAACAAGGTAGGTCAGATAATCTCTTCATGGCCAATTTTTACACAGAAAGGCAGAGGGGAACACTGGCGTAATAATTCTAGGTTTTGTGGCTGTCTTTGGAGAAAAGGGGTTCTGGTTCCTATGACCTACCTTGGGAAAAAGGGATTCTAGTTTCTCTGGCTAGCCTTGGGGTAGAAAGGGGCTGAGAGACAGGAGGGCAGAGGTCAGAGAAAAAGGTTTTGGCTTCTGAAGCCTTTATTTTGGGATATTGTTTTCTGAGTCCCAACACCCACCAGCAGTTGTGCCTGGGGAACGAGATTACAGAGAGTAAAGAGATATATTCCATTTTTCATTTCACACACCTTGTATTGTCAGAATGTTTCACTATTAGCTTCAATTGCTTTTGTAATGAAAACAATCCTATTATATTTGCTGAAGTGTTTAGACAAGAAATATACTGATGCTTGCAATTAGCTTTAAAATACAGTATATAAACAATAGGATGGGTTGAGAGATGGATAGAGGATTAGATAGATGAATATGTGATAAAGCAAGGACAGAAAAGTATTCATTGTAGAGTTGAGACGACAAATAGATGGGTGTTCATGGTGCAAGTCTTTCAACTTTCTGATTGTTCAAAAATGTTCATAATAAAATCTGGGGGTAGAAATCTTACTATTCTCAAATGCCTACCATGCATCAGACATGCACTGTGAGTTTCTTGAGTTCATGTTCATGTTGCTGCAATGGCACCTAAATGGCATCACAGCCCATTGTCGTGACCCCCCGCCAATTCATGCTGCCAGTTATGCCACAGGACCCTTGCATCCTAGAAAACCAAGATTCAGCAGCAGAGCTGCCTACATTTGGATGTGGTGTCCCTGTACTGGACAGCCCAGTGCCTCAAAGGAAGATTGGGTCAGAGTGTCAAAGAATCTGTATTTGTCCAAGTTCTAGCAGAAAACAAGGAGCATCCTCAAAACAGTCAACCGGAGACTGTTTGCTGAAGGCACTAAATTCAGAGGTGTGGTAGAACTAGGGAGCGGCTGAGGATGGAAGCGCACACTGAGAAGACATTACTACCCCTAGGCCTAAAGGGCTGGGAAATTGCAAGGTTTCTAGAGCTCAGCCAATGGAAGCCGTGGGCACAGGAAACAGACACTTCCCAGGATGCAGTAAAGGGGGCACTGAGGGATTAATGACCCTGCTTCTCTCTTTTCCCACAATCCCTTCTTCTGCTAGTGCCTTCCATCACCAAACCTCACAGGAATCCAGAGAGTAGGAGTGGCCAATTGACAGTGGCTTTGGAGGTCAGCATTCCAGACAGCAAGCTGGACAGAGCATGAATCTGGGGATAGAGTAGGAGCGCGGATGGGCAGTCAGAAAAAAAAATAATAATAATAATAAGGGCAATAATCTTACAACTGTCAGAGACTTGCATCAAACTAATCTTATAATCCATCATCCAGTACAAGTCATTTAGAGAAATGGGCCAGGCACAGTGGCTTATGCCTGTAATCCCAGCACTTTGGGAGGTCGAGGTGGGTAAATCACTTGAGGTCAGGAGTTCAAGACCAGCCTGGCCAACATGCAAAACCCCATTTCTACTAAAAATACAAAAATTAGCCTGGCATGGTGGCACATGCCTGTAATCCCAGCTACTTGGGAGGCTGAGGCAGGAGAATTGCTTGAACCTGGGAGGTGGAGGTTGCAGTGAGCCAATATCACACCACTGCACTCCAGCCTGGGCGATAGAACAAGACTCCATCTCAAAAAAAAAAAAAAGAAGAATGAAAGAGGTTATTATTAATCATTCTACCAAGTCTACAGGCAAAGCCAGAACTGCATGGCTACTCTACTGTCATCATCTATTTCAGTCCCTCAATTTGCAGATGGGGTCACTGAAGAGACCCAGACAGGTAAGGTGACTTGCAAAAGGTTGCACAGCAGGTCAGGGGCAGAGGTGGAAAAAGTCTCGACTGCTGACACGCAGGCTGGGGACCTTGATTTTTCACCACTTGGTCACAATGATCAGGCTCAGCAAAACACCCCTCCAGGCTACTACAATACGCTCAGATGACTCTGGGGAAAGGACAGCTCATCTGTGTGTCCCAAGAAGCATGTGGTTTGAAGCTCCTTTTTTTCTTATATTTTTTTCTTCCCCCTTTTTGTGGTCAAATACTGGGCTGGCTAGAGGGGAAGCACTCAGGTGTCAGTGGGGTTTCACTGCTATTTCATTACATAAGTGAAAGCCTGCAACCGGGAGAATGAAATGCAAAACAGGGCCATCTGACAAGCTCCCTGGCTCTTCCCTGAGGGGCTGCAGGGCTGCCTCAGTCACCTCTCGTGGTGCCTTCTTGTCTCTGGGGACAGGCTGTTGAGACTTCTGGGAAATACCCGTTCAGTGAATTCCTCATCCAACAACTATGACTTGAGCATTTTTTAAGTCGCAGGCACTGTGCTATATAAGGATGATGAGAAAGACATGGTCATTGCCCTTATTAAAAGATCCCATTATAGAAGATAATAGGATATTACGGGTGTTGGTTAATGGACATATATACAAATAAATTCATTACAGGCCACAGCGCTAGAAGGGAAATAGAGTGCTCTGAAAAACAGTAATAATGGCCAACTATTAATGTCATCCTTTCTCCACAACTGCTCTGTAAGGTACAAACAATTATTACTTCCATCTTACGGAAGTGGGAACTGTGGCAGAGAAGTCAGGTGATTGCCCAAGGTCAATTCACTGGTATGTATCAGAGCCGAACTTGAACCCGTGAGTGGTGTTTCAGAGCCTGGGTCTTAACCGCTGTCTATGTTGGGGAGCATATACTTAGAAAGGCATGGAAGGCCCTTCCAAGGAGGGGGCAGAAGAATGTTCTAGGCAGAAAAAGGAGCAATGGTCAATGTACAAAGTGGGAAAAGAGCCTGGGGTGCTCTGCAATTTGTCAGAAGGCCTGGGAGATTGGGGCGGGGGTTGGATTTTACTCTAGGTGCACTTTACAAAGTGTCTTTGCAGACATACATTTTCCTAGGTTACCATCAGAGAGCCTGGTAATCCCAAGTGGCCATGGTATTATCCATGTTTTACGGAACAGCGTACATTGTTTTTGGGAACTCAGGGCAAAGGTGAGACTGGCCCCAGTGACTTTGGACTCATGTCCAGTGCTCTCTCCATGCGACCCCAGCTCAGGAACAAGCCACCTCTATGGTTCCTTAAGTACAATGCACCAAGGTAATGCCAGCTCCTCCTGTTCCCTTCTCTGCCTTCTCCCACCCCAGGATTCACCTCTCCAGCTGCCTCAACAACCTAATTTCTAGGGGAAGTTGATAAACAAATCTGTGCTCATTTGCTAATAGGTAATAAAAAACCCTGTTGGAAACCTACAGACAACTTGTCTTTACATCCCTGTGAGAACTTACAACAGCCTTTCCATTTTTCCAGTCATAAGATCGGCCTCAAGCTATTAGACATTTCCTTCTCTGCCAAAGAGGAAGTCATTCGTTGACTAATAGCCTATTCCCAGAGGAATCTAGCCAGAGTTTGAGCCCAGGCTTCTGGTTAACAGGTGGCAGTTTGCAGACGCCAATAAAATAAGCATTGTTCAAAGCACCTAATTCCTTGTCTGTGAATAATGATCTCTTCAGCCTCAGAAACCAGTCCCAGGAGATCAGAGCAGCAGGCTCCACACCCCCAGGGCTCTCAGCCCCTCAGCATGGCCCCAAACACTGCCTTCCTCTCTGCCTCAACTAGTACCATGTCCTACCTTGACCTTGGGGCCCAGATGCCCCAGACCCTTCACAGCTCCCAGAGCACACCATGTGACAGCCTTCCCCACCTCCTTCCCAGGCTGTCTCCTTTACACCTGTGAAACATAACCCAGAGACGCCTCACCCAGGAAGCCTTCCCTGACCGTCCTGCCTCTTCTCGGTGCTTTCATAATCATAATTCTCCGAGTGCCTAGGACATGCTGCACACTCTGTTACACACTCCCCAGGGATTATCTCAATCTCATAGCAATTTAGAGACACATCCTACTGTTTTATCATTGAAGAAACCAAATCACAGGGCTGTGCCCATAGCCGGGCAGGGAGTGCTGGAGGGGAATACAAACCCAGGATCATCACCCTCTCCCATGCTCACCATCACAACTAACATTTATTGGGCACTTACAGCATACCTCCCATAGCCCTAAGCCCTTGACATACATTTTCTCATCGAATCTTCACAGTAATCCTACACAATTTAGTCACTATAAGGTATGTGTTATTAGTATAGCCATTTTGAAGATGAGAGAGGTTTAATTATTTAGCTAAATCACATATTCAGCAAAGTACACCACCACAATGCACTGAAATTGCCCAGATTAGCTGACACAGCTAGTAATTTACCCAACATCCCTTCTTCCCCTCTTTCATAATAACAAAGACTATATTGTTAGAGATGACAATGTGCCCAGTTTAAAAAAGAAAAAATAAAGGCTAAACAAATTATCTCCTATCCTCCTTTGGAGATAGGGCAGGCAATGAAACGTAAGTCAACATCATGGGATAGGGGCCCTAGGAAAGCGATTTAAAGAGGGTGTACTCTGGCCAGGCACCATGGCTCATGCCTGTAATCCCAACAGTTTGGGAGGCCAAGGCAGGTGGATCACCTGAGGTCAGGAGTTTGAGACCAGCCTGGCTAACATGGTGAAACACTGTCTCTACTAGAAATACAAAAAATTAGCTGGGCGTGGTGGTGGGCACCTGTAACCCCAGTTACTGGGGAGGCTGAAGCAGGAGAATCGCTTGGATCCAGGAGGTGGAGGTTGCAGTGAGCTGAGATGGTGTCATTGCACTCCAGGCTGGGTGACAGAGCGAGACTCTGTCTCAAAATAAATAAATAAATAAAGAGGGTGTACTTGGCTAACACCATTTTGCATTTCTGCCTTTTTCCCTCCTCCTGCTTGAGACACGCAGTGTGGATTTCCAACAGCTGTCTTATGACCACGAAGCAATCCTACTAAACATTGCCAAGCAGAAGAATCAAAGGAACTTGGGTTCCCGGTGACATCACAGAGGTCCCAAACCAGCCCTGGGCCACCCAGCTCCAAATTTCAAGGAATTTGGAAGAAAAAGAGACCCTTGTTTAAATCTCTATTGTTTTGATTCTCTATTACTTGAAGCCAAATGCAATTCCTCACTCATTTACTTTGCTATGTGTCTGATGACCTGTTCCCTGAGCCGTGAGGTCCTCAAGACTGAATATGCTGCCCTCTTGGTCTCGGTACCAGTGTCCCTAGCACAGCACCTGCTCATTGTAGTCACTCAAATCAACTGCTTCTTGCCATTCTACTCCCCCTACCCCTGCCTGGGCAAAGGAGGTCATGTTAGGAAAACAGACATCTCCCCTTATATGAGAGGTAACACCACCAAATTAAGGGAAGGATGAAGAAAAGCATGAAGGGAAAGAAGGTGAGTCCCACCTGTGAAGCAGGGGACTGGGAAGGGCCCATGCTGGCTGAGTGCCAGAGCTCCACTTGGTCTTCTGTCTCAAGCCATGGTGATGTCATTTCCATGCCTGGGAAACCCAGGGCCAGGAGCCAAATCAAATCTGGAGAGTGGAGTCAGCAGAGTACCTGAGCCTGAGCTCAATATCAGCTTATGCAAAACAGCCAGCATCCCAAATGTTGCAATTTGAGGCGCTCTGAGGATGGCCTCATGCCCACTGTCTCCACCAAACCTGAAGTCCCTCCACAAGCAGCTGATGCCAGTGGGGTGAAAGGCTTCCCATGCTGTGGTCCCGGGACGAGTGCACTGGCTGTTGGGGAAGTCAGCTTCTCAGAGGCTCAGTCTTCTCCTCTGCACAGTGGAAATAATACTGCCTTCCCCTGCTTCCATACAGGAGCCAGGAAGAGGATCAAGTATAAAAATGGACAGGAAAGCCCTCTTATAAACACTGAACCTTTACACAAACCCAAGGTAATGGGTGTATATTTGTTTTTCTGAGGTGGCCTCTGCATCCACAATTATGGAAGGTTCCTTCCAGATCCCAAATACTACATTCATTATCATCTTTTTCTACACTCAAGTGTAAGCTGCTGATAAAAGGTTTTTTATGAAAAAAGACATCTTCTGAAATCGAAAAGGTGGGCATAGGGTGGAATTCCATAGCAGTGAAAAGAGAAAGCCAAGAGAATGGAAGACAGATGCATGAGAAGGAGACCATGCTGTTCGCATAATCTGTAGCTCTGGGATGGTGGAAGGAGGGAACTAAGATGAATTGGTTGGTTTGCTTGTTTCTGGCTCCTCTGGAGATGGAATATTCAAGCTATAGGTGATCTTCCTTAGCTTAGATATTTACAAAACATTAACTTAATTTCTTTAGGGAAGTGGGCCTGGGAGTTTGAGCAGACGGGAGGAAAAAGGACTTTTAAACTTTATGCCTTTCCAAATATTTTTGTTTTTACCACAATGCATTTTTTTAACAAGTTGGGCTGATCACAAGGTCAAGAGATCGAGACCATCCTGGCCAACATGGTGAAACTCTGTCTCTACTGAAAATACAAAAATTAGCTGGGTGTGGTGGTGCAGCCTGTAGTCCCAGCTACTCAGGAGGCTGAGGCAGGAGAATCGCTTGAACCCGGGAGGCAAGGGTTGCCGTGAGCTGAGATCACACCATTGCCCTCCAGCCTGGTGACAGAGCGAGACTCCGTGAAAAAAAAAAAAAAAGTACTTATAGGCAGGGTGCAGTGGCTCACACCTGTAATCCGAGCACTTTGGGAGGCCGAGGTGGTAGGATCTTTTGAGCCCAAGAGTTCAAGACCAGCCTAGGCAACTGAGCAAAACCCTGTCTCTACAAAACATTTTTTTTAAAAACCAGCTGGGCCTGTAGTCCTAGCTACTCAGAAGGCTGAGGTGGAAGGATCACTTAAGCCCAGGGCCTAAGGATGCGGTGAGCCGTGATCATGCCACTGCACTCCAGCTTGGGTGCCAGAGTAAGACCCCCCTTTAAAAAATAAACAAACACACAAAAACAAATGAAAAATAAAATAAAAGTATTTATGTGTTTATTCAGAGTTTAAAATGTGATTAACCAAAATATTAATAAAAGAATTTAAGATTGCCTGGGTTTTCACATCCCCACCCCCTTCACGGGGCCACCACATGATACAGAACTCCATAGCGTTTAGCCCAATAATTAGGTTCTGGCCATCATATTGATGCCACTATTAAAGGGAATTGAGGCTGGCTCACTTGCCAGTTCTGTCCAGCCCTGCCCCTGGCATTGAGAAGACCAATAAACTGCCCCTAGGGTGTAGTTGCAGGGATGCTGAATTCCCATCATTTGTCAATCCCGTGGGTCCAAGATCAGAAGGGATATGCTTTAACCCAATGATAGCATTAAGTCACATGAGGAATTGCCCATTAGCTAATTTACCCATTAGCAGAGGTTAGCTTATCTGATTAGCTCATTGCCACCATCGCCTACTCCTGCCAATAGAAAGCAGAACCTGAAGGGAATAAGCAAGGGATGTGCTCATTTTTATGTATGGCAAAAAAAATGTAAAAATTAAACATTAGAACTCAAAAAGACCTGAAGGATGATCTAGCCAGGAGGCTGTAAACTGGAAAGCTCTGGCTTTATGTATTTTGTTTACCAATGTAGTTGTGTTTTCTTTGAATCTGAAAGTCTCTATATGCACTTTCCCTCTAATCATGCTCCTCATCCAGTTATTCTATACCTGACTGCCTCTAATAGTTATGTTATCTGCTTGGTTTCCAAAGTGACCCTGCCGGGTCTCGAGTCCAGCCTTTGGTACCTATCCTGGTACCCTTTGGTTAGGGCTAAGAATCTAAAGGGATTAACAATAGATGCACTCAAGAGGTTCAGGGCACCTAAAGGAGAAGGAGATACAAAAATAAATAAACAAAAATAAAAGTTGAACAAACAACATAATGTCTCTGAATCTCAGAAATCTCTGAATATCTCCTATAGAATGGGGTTAATACTGCCCAGCCTAGAGTTGGGAAGAATCTGATCAGAGAAAGCATGTGAATTGCCTTCTCTTATTTTTAAAGAATATTCCTGTCCTTTAAACAGTGGTCTTTAAAGAATGTCTCAGTCCTTTCCTTCCCAGAAGACTCAACATGCTCTCTCCAACACTCTTGCCTCATGATTCCACAGCCCTTACCTAAAAAAACTAGATAAGGAGCAAATATGATCAGGGTGTTCCAGAGAGGTGAGCCGAGGCAGAGAAAGTTACCTGTCCTTCATCACTTGGGCAGGTGCCTCCATCCAGCAGGCACCCCCTTAGCCCATAATGGCAGTTGGAGCTATGTCACCAATCCCACCCAAAACTTGGGCAGTGGAGGTGCATGTTCTTGATACCACTCATCTTGGTAATTAATTCCACACAAATGAGCTAACAGAGACCAGTCATCACACATATGCCAACTGCTTGCTTACTGGTTTTTTTCCCTGCTTTTTCTTTTGGCAAACGAAACATTCCTTCAGCCCGATTATTGGCCTCTAGCTTGTCCCTTGGATCTGACAGCTGTTGGTTCATGGACTCCAACCTGGCCTGTCATTTTAGCAACCTAGCTAAAACTTCAGTCAATGGGGGTAAAATGATCATTTGATGGCATAAAAAGCCACCATCCAGGGGCGGGCCACGGTGTGGCCTTGTGAGCTGGGTGCCCTAAAAGACTGTCCAGTTCCAGTGAGCTGCAGAACTCCTGTGTCCTGACCCCATCTGTTGTTGGCGAACATTAACCTGACTTTAAATGACTAAGTAATCACATCAAAATAGAAACCAGGGCGGCTGGCCCCCGTTGAAATCTTGGCATTTTGGTCTCTAGTAAGCAGTGACCTTCCATCTGGGCCCGCCTCTTTCTTCTCTTCTCTCCTCATGATATTAACTTTCTTTGGATTTTCCATGGAGTTTCCTTTCTTAGCATTTGGTTCTTGGGTTTTTATCACTTTACACTAATTTCCTCTTTGTCACTAGCTTAAGACCTACCCTTCCCCCTGCCTCTGCCTCCTCCACATTACTCTTTCTTCCTCCTTTTTCTCCTCCCCGTCTCATTTCTGTAAGCATTCCTAAAACCCTTCTACTTTTGATAAGAATTGAAGAGCCTGTCAAAGAGAGAGAGAAAGTAGAGTTTATTAGTTCAAAGCAAGAACTTTGGTGGCAGCTCTGAGTGTGACACCAAGATTTGCCCTTAGCAACGGTGTAGCTTTGGGCACATGATCTAGCCACCTGGTGCCTCAGTTTCCTCATCTGGACAACAGGTATAACAACACCCATTTCATGGGATTGAACATAATGCTGTGTATGTAAATGGCTTTGTTAGCAAAGAGTCCTACCATATGATATATTCTAAATAAAATTTAGCTTAGAAAAAAAAAGGATTCACACAATCTTTGCTCTCTATCATGGTTTAAATCAACAGGGTCCCAATTACGTGCATCAAAGAACTAAAGCTCCAGGACTTACCTGGGATGGGCTGGATGACAACAGTATGAGCCCTAATTACCCTCCTTTTTTTTTTTTTTTTTTGAGATGAAGTTTCACTCTTGTTGCCCAGGCTGGAGTGCAATGGCACGATCTCAGCTCACTGCAACCTCCACCTCCCAGGTTCAAGCCATTCTCCTCCCTCAGCCTCATGAGTAGCTGGGATTACAGACGCCTGCCACCACACCCAGCTAATTTTTGTATTTTTAGTAGAGATGGGGTTTCACCATGTTGGTCAGGCTGGCCTTGAACTCCTGACCTCAGGTGATCCACCCGCCTCAGCCTCCCAAAGTGCTGGGATTACAGGCATGAGCCACCACGCCCGTCCCACCCTCCAGCTTTTAAAAGTTTCTATTTTCTCTCTTTTGCATATTGGATCTCTGAATAATATCCTGAAAAATGGATTCCATTGCCATGAAAATTTTTTCTTAAATTGATTTAAATTAATTTTTTCACTTGTTCTTTTGCCAGAATTCTTCTATCTTTGTTCACTCCAAATGAGAAGTACCTGACACATAGAACCTGCAAAGTCATTGTTCCACTCCTTGTTACTTCCTTGCAATTTGAAGCCCCTCTATTTTAAAAAGTATGACTGACATTTCTTTTCTGTAAAGAAGCGGTAGAGGAGTTTAGCCCACCTGTCAGACTCTCCTCGAAGATCTTTTCACCAGCCTCCGACTATCAGATAGTGAAAGACAGTTATTAGTTATTTGGTTTCATTTGAAGAAAATGGATTGCCCATTTTCTTTACTATTTGAGAAATTTGGTTACACCCAGGATTTCACACAAGAACCTGTGGTAGTGAATTGAATCTGACAAAGAATTCCACATAGTAAGTAATATTGTTTCACTACCTTAAAAAAATTATCTTAAAAAAACAAAAAGGCAGGGCACGGTGGCTCCCACCTGTAATCCCAGCACTTTGGGAGGCCGAGGCAGGCGGATCACCTGAGGTCAGTCGGGAGTTCGAGACCAGCCTGACCAACATGGAGAAACCCCGTCTCTACTAAAAATACAAAATTAGAGGGGCCTGGTGGTGCATGCCTGTAATCCCAGCTACTCGGCAGGCTGAGGCAGGAGAATCACTTGAACCTGGGAGGTGGAGGTTGCAGTGAGCTGAGATCGCACCATTGCACTCCAGCCTGGGCAATAAGAGTGAAACTCCATCTCAAAAAAAAGATAAAAAATAAAAAAAAGAGTCTGACCTTATTGAAAACAGATCAGAAATAAATATTGCCTTTATTCTCTCAAGGGTCACCTAGAGGTAGACTCACCCCCAATCCCCCACACATTCACCCCCTCTGTGTACACAAATGTGTACACAGAGTTCAGTGAGATTCTGTGCTTTTGGCAGGGACGTTCAGATGCCTCTTTCCTGCTCCATATCCATTTTGCATTCCCCATTTACATCTCTAATATTTTACTGAGGGAGGTGGGGAGTTATACGGAAGGGGCCTAGGAAGAAGAGAGAAAAGAAAAGAGAAGGACAACTAAGATGGAGGCTCCTCGATCCCTCCATCGCCCTGGTTGTGAGTCCATGTGAAAGTGAGTGTGGTTGGGGTAAGCTGCTATAGGATAAATGTTCATGAAAGATGATGTACACACAGAGCTGCCTCAGGACCCAGGAAACCAAGAGGGATGTTTGACTGAAAGCTCCAAGACAGCAGAGCTCAGAGCTTATGACAACGTCATGGGTCAGTGTATTCCCAGTGCCCAACACATTGCTGACACATCGTGAATCGAATCTGACAAAGCATTCTCCATACTAGGCACACGCTAAGACACACAAGAAAGAGCTGTTGGATGAATAAATCAGTGAATGAAAAAATTATCTGGAGAAGAGCCATTCTCCCTGCCTCCCCCAATACCTATTCCACAGTAGTCCACATTGGAGCTGATGGCCTCTCTGCTTGCCCTCCTGTTGACAAATCCAGCCTCCACTGCAGCAAGAGTGATCAATTCAAAATATAAATATAAATATAAAATGTAAATCAGGTCTTCTCACTCCCCTGCTTCAAATCTTCGGCTTAGGACTTACGATGTAACCAAAGCCTTTGCCTGTGTGATGTGGTCCCAGCTAGCTCAGTGGCCCCTCCCTGGCCCTCATCCCTTCATTCTCTATACTCCAGCCACTGTAATCTTTTGCTTGTTCCCTGGACAAGCCGAGCTCATTCCTGCCTCATGGCCTTTGCACTTGCTGTTCCATTAGCCTGGAACACTCTTCCCCCAGATCTTTAAATGAAAAGATACTTTCTTATTATTCACACCTCCAGTCAAATGACACCTCTTCACAGAGGCCTTTCTTGAGCACCTAAAGTCACTGTCTATTCATTTGTGATCACACCACCATTTTCTTTTTCTTCACAGCATTAAGCACTCAGGAATGATTTTGTTCATTTATGTGGCTTCATTATCATTGTCAGTCTTGGACATTCTAATATAAACTCTTTCTCTATGTTGTTTGCAGCTGATGATTCCCCAATGCCTAGAACAAAACCTGGCACACAGCTGGCCCTCGATAAATATTTTCTGAATGAATATTATTAATATTATGAAACTATGAATATGTATTATGCAGCCTTGGCATCCTGAGGGCTCTGGGCAATACCAAGTGAATTTTCCCAGAAGTTGATGCATCAGAGGCAGCAGATAGATGCTTCAAATCGATGCATCAGGAAGAAAGAAAGAAGTGTGAATGATGACAGCTGACATTTATAGAACATTTATTACATGCAGAGATTTTTCCAAGTCCTCAATGTTGATTATCTTTTATAATTCTTGCAGCCACCCCTGAAGCGAGGTCAAATTATTATTTCTATTTTATGGATAAATAATTGGAACAGAGAGGGGAAGCAACACCCCCTAGGTCACAAGCGTAGTAAATGGAAGATCAAAGATGCAAATCCAGACTATTCACCACTACACTACACTGCTTCTCTCAAACTGACTTACCGAGAAGCACACCTTCCCTGGGTGGAGGCTAGCGGAGGCAGGAAGAAGTATGAAGCAAGTCAGGTATTGATATCAGTGTGAACACAGAGGTACCTCCAGACTGGTGAAGCCCGAAGCCCAGGGCATACATCATGAATGGTCTCACGCTGAAAGGAAAATGCTCTGGAGTCTGCCACTTAGCCCTCCAGAAAAAAACACGTCTGGTTAAATTCCAGGTCCACAGCTGCAGCAGTGCCTCAGGCAGTCCCTCTGTCTCCATTTCCACCCCTGAAGCTCAGAGCCTGAGAGCCAGACCCAACCTACAGACACAGTTTGCTTCATACTCACAATGTGGCCTACATCATATATTTTTTTAATTATAATTGTGGCCAGCCTTTAAAATAGCTACTTCACATTTAAGTTCAGTTTTCCAGCTCTTCTCTAAACATCACAAGAACTGTGATGCCCATCTTGCTTTCACATCTGGCACAGTCAGCTGGATCTGAGGAGCGACCTGCCTCTGGGAAAGAGCATGCGCCATGGGTTCACTGTGGTCCCCACCACTCCCTAGCTTGTCCTCAGTCCTGAGCCTTGCCTCCCTGTCTATGTGTATTTGTTTACATGTGCTGTGTCGAGCCTGGGCGTTTGAGTTCGTGATGTCTGGTGGGTGTTCATTGCCACACCCCTGCACCCCTGGGACTGCTCTGATGGGCCTCCTGCCTTGAGTCTCACATGGCTACAGCATCATCCTTCATAATGCCATCAGATTCCAGCATGATCCCAGCCACCTCACCAGAACTCAAACTTGAGCTCATCCTTGGCACTGCCACTTGCTATGTGGCTTGTCCTCTCCACCTCAGTTTTCTCATCTATAAAATGGGGAGAATAATAATAATAATATCCACTGTCTTCGTTTGTCCCTGCTACTATAACAAATTACTATATACCGGGTGGTTTATAAATAGCAGAAATGTATTATTTACAGTTCTGGAGTCTGGAAAGTACAAGATCAAGGCTCTGACAGATTCCATGTCTAGTAAGCCTCTGTTTCCCCACAGACAGTGGCTTCTTGCTGTGTCCTCACATAGTGGAAGGAATAAGCCAGCTCTCTGGAGTCTATGTTATCAGGCCACTAATCTCAACCAGGAGACTAAAAGGCTCCACCTCCCAGCACTCTCACCTTGGGGGTTAGGAATTCAACATATGAATTTTAGGGAGACATAAACGTTCAGACCACAGCATCTACCTTGGAGGGCTAATGAAGATTTTAAAGACTTACAAATTTCTTGGAATATGTGTGACAGAAGACCTAAATTTAAAACCCCAATGTTATATGTTGCCTTGACATCTGGGAGAAGCTGGGAGGACCTCAAATGGCATAACCACAAGTTCCCCTCCCTACGCTGCTACAGCAGATAAGGACTGCCTGCCAAAGAAGCCTTCTTTTCAAAGGGACCAGGTGTGGTGCCTGCATATCTCTTAGTAGCGGGTTTTCATTCTGTGTCAGTCCACAAAATTATTCAAACAGCCAATCACATCCTCCCACAGGAACCAAGGAGCACCACAGCCTTGTGATACTACAAAGCCTGCCTTCTACATACAATCCCTGCTAGTTTACTCTGCTCCAAAGCATAAGTGCTACCTACCACGTGGTGTCCTCCTTCCCTGGATGTGAGTGCAGTACGTGTGACTGACAAGCTGCTGTCAATCTCATCTGTTCAGTGTCAAGTGTCAAGTGTCGGCCATCCCTATAATCCTAGGGCAGGAATCCCTGCTTCAATAATCGGGTGAGTATGAGGTAAGTAAAACAGTATAATGAAGTGCCTAATTAATGGTGGCTGCTAATAATCCTTGAATAACAACTTTTGTAAGAAGAAAAAATAACATTTCATTTTGCATTCTAGGAAGTTTTTCATATAATACATCATGTCTTTTAATTTGATCAATGGCTCAATGAAATGTGTTACCATCCCATTTTACACACAAGGAAAATGAGGCTCAGAGAGGATGATTTTTACAATTGGAATCATCCCAATGTCAATTATTTATGGAGTTCTAATGATGAATTCCAAGCACTATGGAAATATATGATCTTATGTTCTCTCCAGAGTGCTGCAAGGTAGGTACAATTATGCCATTTAGCTAATAAGTAAGTTACAGCTCTTAAGGCTTATATAACTCAAAGTCACAAAATCTTAATTGGCAGAACCAAAGATTTATACTCAGTCTTGTCTGGACCTAGAGTTAGCTCTTTTCACCTCACTGTGCTTTGTATCAGTAAAATCAGGACTAAAATCCAAGTCACATGGATTTGAGATCTCAATAGTAGTTTCCTTACAACACGTTTCTCTGTATCATGTTATTCCCTTAATAGGAAATCAATCAATCCGTCAATCAATAAGAACCGTTCATGTCCAAACCTCTCAGTTTGGCTTTCAGGCCCTTCCATGTGGTATCTATCTTGTGAATCACTACCACTTCTGCTCTCTCATCATTCCCAGGACATTTAACCAGTATTGCCACATTACTTGAAGTATTAGTTCATTCTCATTGCTACAAAGAAATACCTGAGACTGGGTAATTGGTAAAGAAAAGGGGTTTAATTGGCTTACAGTTCTGCAGGCTGTACAGGAAGCATTGTGGCATCAGCTTCTGGGGAGGCCCCAGGGAACTTACAATCATGGTGTAAGGCAAAGGGAGAGCTGGCACTTCACATGGCAGGAGCAGGAGGAAGAGAGAGAGCAGGGAGGTGCCACATGCTTTTAAACAACCAGATCTCATGAGAACTCTATCATGAGAACAGCACCAAAGATATGAATGGTGCTAAACCATTCATTAAGGTTCCATCTCTATAATCCAATCACCTCCCACCAGGCCCTGCCTCTGACATGGCGGATTACAACTGAACATGAGATTTGGGTGGGGATAGAGATCCAAATCATATCACTTGGCATCCATGGAGACACAGACATAAGATCATTAAGCTTATAGATGCAACTTTAGAGGCATTTGTGGAATCTTTCCACAAACAAAGATTTAACTCATTGGGTTGTGGTGCATTCAATTCAATTGACTTCGTGGTTTCCAGTCCTAAAGAGATTGTTCTCATATTAGTGGAGGATAATTACAGTTAGAATTCCAGATAAAGTTTACTTTAATATTGGATTTAAAAATACAAAAGTGGCCAGGGGCGGTGGCTCACACCTGTAATCCCAGCATTATGGGAGGCCGAGGCAGATGGATCACAAGGTCAAGAGATCGAGACTATCCTGGCCAACATGGTGAAACCCTGTCTCTACTAAAAATACAAAAATTAGCTGGGCATGGTGGCGCATGCCTGCAATCCCAGCTACTCGGGAGGCTGAGGTAGGAGAATCACTTGAACCCGGGAGGCAGGGGTTGCAGTGAGCCAAGCTCGTGCCACTGCACTCCAGCCTGGCAACAGAGCGAGACTCTGTCTCAAAAAAAAAAAAAATACAAAAGTAACCAATTAGACTTTGATTATCTACTAAATTCACTGAACAATAATTGCCTTCAAATGTCCAGCCCATTAAATATTAAAACAGTCACTAAAAGTTTTGATGGGAGAATACCATAGCAAGTTTTAAATACCTGATTCATTTGAAATGTGCTTTATATAGTGCTTGCATGATTTATACTACGTTTCTGAGTACAACAACTTTGGCCCTGACTGATTTCATATCATCACATTTTGATTCTGACAATGTCAATAAATGAAATGACTTCAAGCATCCACTTAGAATATACAAAGAAAAAAAAGGAAGCTGAGGCCACCCAAACTAAATATATATAGAGAGATATATAGATATATAGATTAGATATAGATATAAAAATACAGTTCACCCATGAAGGGTGAGGGGGTTAGGAATGTTGACCCCACCATGCAGTTGAAAATTTATGTATCACTTTTGACTCAGCCAGAACTTAACTAATAAGAGCCTTCTATTGACTGGAAGCCTTATGAATAGTATAGCCAATTAACAGATATTTTCTGTATTATATGTATTATATACTGTATTCTTACAATAAAGTAGCTAGAGAAAAGAAAATGTTATTAAGAAAATCATAAAAAGAGAAACATATTTACTATTTATTAAGTGGAAGTGGATCATCATAAAGGTCTTTATCTTCATCATCTTCATATTGAGTAGTGATATGGTTTGGTTGTGTCCCCACCCAAATCTCATCTTGAATTGTAATTCCCATAATCCCTATATGTTGTAGGAGTGACCTGATAGGAGGTAACTGAATCATGGGGGTTGGTTTTTCCAATGCTCTTCTCGTGATAGTGAATAAGTCTCACGAGATCTGATGGTTTTATAAAGGGAAGTTCCCCTGCACACACTCTCTTGCCTGCCTCCATGTACAACATGGCTTTGCTCCTCCTTCACCTTCCACCATGATTGTAAGCTCTCTCCAGCCATGTGGAACTGTGAGTCCATTAAACCTCTTTTTCTTCATAAATCATCCAGTCTTGGATATTTCTTCATAGCGGTATGAAAATGGGCTAATACAAGTAGGCTGAGAAGGAGGAAGAGGAGGCATTGGTCTTGCTTGTCTCAGGGGTGATGGAGGCAGGAGAAAATCCATGTCTAAGTGCCCCTGTGCAGTTCAAACCCACACTGTTCAAGAATTAACTGTAATCTAAAAAGTGATTTTTAAAAAAAATCTTATCAGAGTGATGAGGTCACTAGAGAACTAGTTGAACTGAGGGACTCATGAATAATTTTAATTTTGGCAGAGCATGAGAAAAAGAGGTGGAAGCTATAAAGGCAGGTAAAAAGAAAAAACGGAAACATTCATGAATTCTTAAAGGTTAAATGTCTGCTGGCATGAAGTGTTGAATCCCTGGGAGACACAGACATGAAAGAAGACCACACCCACTTCATAGTTCTTCTCCATGAGCCTCAATTGGGTACTCATGAGAAACACTGGGGACAGGTAGAAGACCTGAGAGACCTTCCTCAGTGGTATGGGAGTTCTGAGCCTGCCAAGGTTTGAGAAAATAGCAGGAGTATCCAGAGAAGCTCATTCATTTCTGGGTGCTGTATGAGTACAAGGTAATAATTAGCCTAGAGGATAAGCATGAAACCCACTCACACCCCAGAGTCTTCTCTGATATGGAACGAAAGCTGCCTACTGGCCGGGGAAGGGTAAGAAGAAACTTACTTGTGCCTCTGTTTTGACACAAAGCAAAAGCTGCCTGGGGAGAGACTGGAAATTCACTCATACCCAATATCCCCCACTGATACAAGGTAGGGTTCATCTGCCACAGGAGAAAAAGTTATTATATTAGTTTTCTGGGCTGCCATTACAAAATACCACAGACTGGGTGGCATAAACAACTGGAATTTATTTTCTCACAGTCCTGAATGCTTGAAGTCCAAGATCAAGGTCCTAGTAGGGTTGCTTTCCTCTGAAGCCTCCCTCCTTGGCTCACAAATGGCTGTCCTCCTGCTGCGACTTCAAATGGTTGTCCCTCTGTGCATGTCTGTGTCCCAATCTCTTCTTATAAGGATTCTAGTCATATTGAATTGAGGCCCAAACACTAATGGCTTCATTTTAACTTAACCACCTCTTTAAAGACCATATATCCAAACACAGCTATATTCTGAGGAACTGGGGGTTGAGACCTCAACATATGAATTAGAGGAGTAGAGAGTGACACAATTCAGCCTATAACAGTCAGTAAATGCACTGCACTCAATCCTGAACTGAGTAGGTGCCAAGGCTGTCTGCAACTAGAAGGAGGAGGAATACTGAGAAAGCCCAACTCCTGAGGCTTAGGTGCACAAGGTCTGCCTAAGAATGAAGCTGGAGCAAGAGATTCAAAAAATGTCTACCATAAGCCTTGTACTGAGTACCATAAGCTTTGCACTGAGTAATAAGCAGTGACAATCTTTCAATGGAAGAGGGAAAAAGAGGGAAAAAGGCATGGTGAAAGTTGAGGATGGGGCAAACGACAAGAGAAAAACTCTACAGGACTTCAGAATTTATACTAAACAATTGTAGTGCACTAAATGTAATAATAGCAACAACAATAAAAGAAACTCAGCTCAAGAACTGAGTCAACTGACTCAACTTCCCATACTAAAAGTTTGACAGAAGAAGAGATATGCCCATTCTGGACATTAGTCACTATTTAACTTAGTTTCTAATGTTATTTTACCCATAATGTTCAGCATTCCATTAAAAATAACAAGACACACAAAGCAGCGAGAAAAAAAAATCCTCTTGTCAAGAAATAAAGTAGGCAAAAGAATAAAACTCAGGATGACCAGTTATAGTAAAGTTTCAGGATACAAGGTTAATCTTGTACAAAAGTCAATTGCTTTCTTATATACCACCAATGAACAAGAAGAATTTGAAATTAAAAACCTAATACATTATTCACATTATCATCCAATAAATGAAATACTTAGGTATAAGTATTTGTACAAGATCTAGATGAGGAAAACCACAAAACTCTGATGAAAGAAATAAAAAAAGAACTAAATAAGTGGAGAGATATTCTGTGTTCATGGATGGGAATACTCACTATTGTCAAGATGTGAGTTCTTCCCAACTTGATCTATAGATTCAGTATAACCCCAATCAAAATCACAGCAAGTTATTTTGTGGATATTGGCAATTGGATTCTAAGGTTTACACAGAGAGGCAAAAGACCCAGAATATCCAACACAACATTGAATGAGAAGAACAAAGTTGGAGGACTGACACTACCCAACTTCATAACTCAATATAAAGCTACAGTAATTAAGACAGTGTGGTATTGGTGAAAGAATAGATCAATGAAATAGACTAGGGAGCAAGAAATAGAGCCACATAAATATAGATCAACTAATGTTTGACAAAGGAGGAAAGGTGAAGAATGTCTTTTCAACAAATGATATTAGAATAACTGAACATCAACTAGACACAGACCTTACAGTTTTCACAAAAACTAATTCACAGACCTAAATATAAAATGTGAACCTATAAAACTCCTAGATCATAACATAGAATAAAATCTAGATGATCTAGCATTTGGTGATGACTTTTTAGATACAACACCAAAGACACAATCCATGAAATGAAGAATTGATAAGATGGACTTTATTAAAATTAAACTTTTCTGTTCTGCAAAAGCACTGTCAAGAGAATTAAAAGACAATCCACAAACTGGGAGAATATACCTGCAAAGGTCATATTTGATAAAGGACTGTTATCTAAAATATTAAAATAACCCTTAAAACTCAAAAATAAGGAAACAACCCAACTACAAAATGGGCTGAAGCCCTCAACAGACACAAGATATACAGATCGCAAATAAGAAAACATACAGATGTCAAATAAGCATATGAAAAGATGCTTCACATCATATATCATCTGGGAAATGCAAACAAAAACAATGAGAGTAGTGTGATCAAGACGACTGACTAGACATAGGTCTTTGTCCATAGAGCAGAACCAGGATAGTAAAGTAGATACTCAACATTTCAAACAGATCATCTAGGAGAGAATACTAGGATTCACCAGAGAAGTGATGGGAATCACCAGAAGTAAGTGAGGAGAGGGTTCAAGGCAGCTTGCCAGGCAAGGGACTAGCTGAGAGCTGGGAGAGGCTCCTGGATGTGGGGAAACAGTAAAAGAGTAACCCCCAGGGCTTCACACTCCAAAACAGACTATTACAATCTTGGCTATGGGAGAATCCTCCAACCCATCAGGGCCTCAGGCCTGACATAGAGAGCTGCCTAGAGATTGCACAGAGGCATTGCGCCAGGAAGGGAACACACACAGAATTCCACAGACATCCAAGCCTAGAGCAGCTTCAGCTGGACACCATTTTGAGAAGCTAGATACCACAGATCTACAGACATGGCTGCTGCTGTTGCACTTCTTCAAGGAGGGAGAGGCGAGATCAGGCACTCCCACGTACCCCATGGGAAAATTCCTACCACTCCGTGCAGCCTGCTGTTGAGATTGAGACATGAACAGACTGCACCCGCCACAGCTTCTTGTTCATGCTGCTTGCCTGGGAGGGGCCCCACCCTCTCTAGTCTCAAGGCCAAGGCATCAATTTGAGAGTTTAATGCTGGGCTGTGCCTGCCCTCAGGCCAAGTTGAAGGTGACACAGCTGCAGCTGCCACCCAGCCAGAAGAGGAACAAGATGGACCAAGCTCTCCTAAGCATACTTAGGACAATACCCGCTACCCTGCTACAGGCAGCTGTGGGACTGAGAACTATTTCAACCAATCCATGGCAGCCACCAGCAACACCAACAGGGACTAACTGGGTCTAAGTGGGTTGGTTGCTCCACCACTGCTACTGCCATAAAGCACACCACACAAGCTGCCCAGGGGTCTGAGAACCTGCTTACACACCCAGCCCACTGTTCCCACTACTAACTTCTAAACAAGCCACCTGGAGGCCGAAGAATCAACCCTCCAGGGCCCACTAACACAAGAGCCAAGGTAAGCTGCTCTGGGGTTTAAAAACAAGCACACTCAGGCAACTGCTGCCACCACTGGGGCCTGAAGACTGACTCAGCTGGTGTCCAGGTCCCCAGCAAAACATTACCACAACCTCAACTAATAACTGTACTCTAAGATACTGAGAAAATCACAGGTACTGTTGACCCTTTTTCCTGACAAGAAGTCAAACAAAGATCAAACCACCACAGGCATCTAAAATCAAAGCCAAAGTATCCTACTCAACCACCAACATATATACATCTGCAGAAAAAAAATCCTCCCCTGCAAAAGCAATTTCAAAAAATTGGAACAGGCAACTACTACAACAGATATTCAGATATTAGTGGAAGGACACAGGAAACATGAAAAAGTAAGGACCACAACAATTGTACAGTCATAGATCCCAATCAAAAAGGATTCCTTGAAAAGCCAGATAAAAACTCAAAATATTAATTTTAAAGAAGTTCTATGAGATGCAAGAGAAATCTGAAAACGAATGCAAAGAAATCAGAAAATCAATTGAGTATATGAATGAGAAATTTACCAAGGAGACAGATATCATTTTAAGAAAATTCTGAAAATAAAAAATTTACTGAGAGAAATACAAAGTACATTAGAAAGCTCCAACAATACCATAAACCAAGCAGAAGAAAGAAGAAAGACTCTCAGAACTTAAAGACATGTCTTTTGAAATAATCCAGTCAGGCAAAAGTAAGGAAAAAGAATAAAAAAGAATGAGCAAAGCCTTTGAGAGAGTGGGGCTACATAAAGTGACCCAAAGTTATGAATTATCTCTATTCCAAAGAGAGAAGAGAGATTTTTAAAAAAAGTTTAGAAAACCTATTTAAGGAAGTAATTGATGAGAACTTCCTAAGTTGAGCAAGAGAGTCACACAACCAGATACAGAAGACTCAGCAATCCCAAGGCAAATCCCCTTTGAAAAAAGGACTTTACCTCAGTGTATTATATTCAGAATATCTAAAGTGAAAGTGAAAGAAAGAATTTTAAAATTAGTGAGAGAAAACTGGCTAATTACCTATAAAAGGGAATCACATCAGACCAACAATAGACTTTTCAGTAAAATCTTTACAGGCTAGAAGAGAATGAGATGGTATTTTCAAAGTGCTGGGGAAAAAATAAAAACATCTATTAGTCAAGAATTTTACATCCTGCCAGAATAAGCTTCATAAATTAAGGAAAAATAAAGTCTTTTGCAGACAAGCAAATGCTAAGGAAATTTGTCACCACTAGACTGGTCCTACACAAAATGTTGAAAGGGGTCTTAAACATAAAAACGAAAGGTCAATATTCACCATCATGAAAACACATGGAAATATAAAACTCATAGATCTTATAAAAGCAATCACACAAAAGAGGAAGTGAAAGGAATTAGGCCAGGCACAGTAGTGCATTCATGTAATTTCAGCACTTTGGGAGGCCAAGGTGGGTGAATCACTTGAGCTCAGAAGTTTGAGACCAGCTCAGGCAACATGACAAAAAATAAAAAAATTAGCCTGGCATAGTGACACACACCTGTAGTCCCAGCTACTTGGGAGGCTGAGGTGGAAGGAGGCTTGAGCCTGGGAGGTTGAGGCTATAGTGAGCCATGATCATACAACTGCACTCCAGCCTGGGTGACAGCATGAGACCCTATCTCAAAAAAAAACAACAACAACAAAAAAAAAGGCCAGCCATGGTGGTTCACACCTGTAATCCCAGAATTTTGGGAGGCTGAGGCGGGTGGATCACTTGAGGTCAGGAGTTCAAGATAAGCCTGGCCAACATGGCGAAACCCAGTCTCTACTAAAAATACAAAAAAAAATTAGCTAGGTGTGGTGACACACATCTGTAATCCCAGCTACGTGGAAGGCTGAGGCAAGAGAATTGCTTCTACCCAGGAGGCAGAGTTTGCAGTGAGCCAAGATCACACCACTGCACTCCAGCCTGGGTAACAGAGTGAGACTCCATCTTAAAAAAAAAAACAGAAGGACTCAAATGGCAACACAATAGAATTTCATCAAATCATAAAGTCAAAAACAGAAATAGAAGAAATAATTTATAAAACAACTTGAAAACAATTAACAATATAACAGAAAAAACTTCCCATATCAAGACTAACCTTGAGTGTAAATGGATTAAATAATACTCCACTTAGAAGATACAGATTGGCAGAATCATTTGTTGTCATTTATTTCAATAGTTCTGGGGGTATGGGTTGTTTTTGCTTACATGGATAAGTTCTTTAGTGATGATTTATGAGATTTTGGTGCATCCATCACGCAAGCAGTGTACACTGTACCCAATATGTAGTCTTTTATCCCACACCCCTCTCCTAATCTTACCCCCTGAATCCCCAAAGTCCATTACATCATTCTTACGCCTTTGCATCCTTATAGCTTAGCTCACACTTATAAGTGAGAACATACAATATTTGATTTTCCATTTCCAAGTTACCCTACTTAGAATAATGGCTTCCAGCTCCATCCATGTTTCTGCAAAAGACATTATTTTATTCCTTTTTATGACTGAATAATATTCCATGGTACATATGTACCACATGTTCTTTATCCACTCGTTGATTGATGGGCACATAGGTTGGTTTTATATCCTTGCAATTGCAAATTGTGCTGCTATAAACATGCATGTGCATGTGTCTTTTTCATACAATGACTTATTTTCCTTTAGGTAGATACCCAGTAGCAGGATATCTGGATCAAATGGTAGTTCTACTTTTAGTTTTTTAAGGAAGCTCCATACTGTTTTCCATAGTGGTTGTACTATTTACATTCCCACCAGCAGTGTAAGGGTGTTCCCTTTTCACCACGTCCACTCCAACATCTATTACTTTTTGACTTTTTATTTATGGCCATTCTTGCAGGAGTAAGGTGGTATCTCATTGTGGTTTTAATTTGCAGTTCCCTGATAATTAGTGATGTTGAGCATTTTTTCATATGTTTGGTGGCTGTTTGTATATCTTCTTTTGAGAATTGTCTATTCATGTCCCTTGCCCACTTTTTGATGCAATTATTTGGTTTTTTTCTCGCTAATTGGTTTGAATTCCTTGTGATTCTGAATATTAGTCATTTGTCAGATGCAAAGGAAAATTTTTTTCCATGCTATGGGTGGTCTGTTTACTCTGCTGATTATTTCTTTTGCCGTGCAGAAGCTTTTTAGTTTAATTAGGACCCATTTGTTTATTTCTGTTTTCATTGCATTTGCTTTTGGGGTTTTAGTCATGAATTCTTAGCCTAAGCCAATATCTAGAACAGTTTTTCTGATGTTATCTTCTAGAATTTTTATGGTTTCAGGTCTTAGATTTAAGTCTTCGATCCATCTTTTTTATTTATTTATTTTTTTTTGAGACAGAGTCTCACTCTGTCTGGCTGGAGTGCAATGGTGTGATCTTGGCTCACTGCAGCCTCTGCTTCCCAGGTTCAAGAGATTCTCCTGCCTCAGCCTCCCAAGTAGATAGGACTACAGGCACACACCACCATGCCCAGGTAATTTTTATATTTTTAGTGGATACAGGGTTTCACCATGTTGGCCAGACTGGTTGATCCATCTTGAGTTGACTTTTGTATAAGATGAGAGATGAGGTTCCAGTTTTATTCTTCTACATATGGCTTGGCAGTTTTCCCAGCACCATTTATTGAATAGGGTGTTCTTTCCCCAGTTTGTGTTTTTGTTTTTCATATGCTTTGTTGAAGATCAGTTGGCTGTAAGTGTTTGGCTTTATTTCTGGATTCTCTATTCTGCTCCATTGATCTACATGCCTATTTTTGTTTGTTTGTTTGTTTGTTTGTTGAGATAGGGTCTCGCTCTGTAGCCCATGCTGGAGTGCAGTGGCGCAATCTTGGCTCACTGCAACCTCCGCCTCCTGGGTTCAAGCAATTCTCCTGCCACAGCCTCCCTAGTAGCTGGGACTATGGGGGCCTGCCACAGCCTCCCTAGTAGCTGGGACTATGGAGGCCTGCCACCACACCCAGCTAACTTTTGTGTTTTCAGTAGAGACAAGGTTTCACCATGTTGGCCAGGCTGGTATCAAACTCCTGACCTCAAGTGATCTGCCCACTTTGACCTCCCAAAGTGCTGGGATTTCAGGCGTGAGCCACTGTGCCCAGCTTACATACCTATTTTTATACCAGTATCATGCTGTTTGGGTAACTATAGCCTTGTAGTATAATTTGAAGTCAGGTGATGTGATGCCTCCAGATTTGTTCTTTTTACTTAGTATTGCTTTGGCTATGCAGGTTTTTTGGTTCCAAATGAATTTTAGGATTGTTTTTTCTAGTTCTGTGAAGAATGATGATGGCATTTAGTTAAGAATTGAGTTGAATCTGTAGATTTCTTTGAGTAGTATGGTCATTTTCACAATATTGATTCTACCCATCCATGAGCACAGGATGTTTCCATTTGTTTGCATCATCTATGATTTCTCTCAGTAGTGTTTTGTAGTTTTCCTTTTAGAGATCTTTCACCTCCTTGGTTAAGTACATTCCTAAGGGTTTTTTGTTGGTGGTGGTGTTTGTTTGTTTGTTTGTTTGTTTGTAGCTGTTGTAAAAGGGATTTAGTTCTTTATTTGATTCTCAGCTTGGTCACTGTTGGTGTATAGCAGTACTACTGATTTGTATACATTGATTTTGTATCCTGAGACTTTACTGAATTCATTTATCAGATTTAGGGGCTTTTTGGATGAATCTTAAGGGTTTTCTAGGTATACAATCATATCATCAGCAAACAGCAACAGTTTGACTTCCTCTTTTCCAGTTTGGATGCCCTTTATTTCTTTCTCTTGTCTGATTGCTCTAGCTAGAACTACCAGTACTGTGTTGAATACCTATTCAATCTTGTCTTGTTCCAGTTCTCAGGGGCAATGCTTTCAATTTTTCCCTATTCAGTATGATGTTGGCTGTGGGTTTATCATACATGGCTTTTATTACTTTGTGGTATGTCCTTTCTATCACAAAGGGTTTTTATGATAAAGGGATGCTGGATTTTATCAAATGCTTTTTCTGTGTCTATTGTGATGATCATATGATTTTTGTTTTTAATTCTGTTTATGTAATGCATCACATTTATTGACTAGTGTATGTTAAACCATCCCTGCATTTCTGGTATAAAACCCACCTGATCATGGTAGATTATCTTTTTGATATGTTGATGAATTCAGTTAGCTAGTATTTTGTTGAGGATTTTTGCATGAATGTTTATCAGGAATATTGTTCTGTAGTTTTCTTTTTCTGATATATCTTTTCCCGGTTTTGGTGTTAGGGTGATACTGGCTTCATAGAATGATTTCGGGAGAATTCTTTCTTTACCTTTTGGAATAGTTTCAGTAGGACTGGTACCAATTCTTCTTTGAATGCCTAATAGAATTCAGCTGTTAATCCACCTGGTTCTGGATTTTTTTTGTTGTTGCAAATTTTTAAATTAATGATTTAATCTCTCTGCTTGTTATTGCTTGGTCTGTTCGGGGTTTCTATTTTTTCCTGATTTAATCTAGGAGAGTGGTATGTTTTCAGGAATTTATCCATCTCCTCTAGATTTTCTACTTTGAATGTGTGTATGTGTTCATAGTAGTCTTGAATGATCCTTTGTACTTCTGTGGTACCAGTAGTAATATCTCCCATTTCATTTCTATTTGAAGTTATTTCGATCTTCTCTCTTCTTTTCTTGGTTAATCTCACTAACAGTCTATCAATTTTGTTTATTGTTTCAAAGAACCAGCTTTTTATTTCATTTATCTTTTGTATTTTGTTTGTTTGTTTGTTTCAATTTCATTTAGTTCTGCTCTGACCTTTGTTATTTCTTTTCTTCTGCTGTGTTTGGGTTCAGTTTTCTCCTGTTTCTCTAGTTCCTTGAGGTGCGACCTTAGATTGTTTATTTGTGCCTTTCAGACTTCTTGATGTAGGCATTTAATGCTATGAACCTTTCTCTTAGAACAGCTTTTGCTGTATCCCAGAGGTTTTGATAAGTTGTGTCACTACTATTACTAATTTCAAATAATTTTTTAATTTCCACATTGAATTCATTGCTAACCCAAAAATCACTCGAGAGCAGATTATTTAATTTCCATATATTTGTATAGTTTTGGGGGTTCCTTTTAGAGTTGATTTACAGTTTTATTCCACTGTGGTCTGAGAAGATACTTGATTGGATGTTGGTTTTCTTAAATTTATTGAAACTTGTTTTGTGGCCTACCATATGGTATAACTTGGAGAATGTTCCATGTGCTGATAAGAAGAATGTTTTACAAATATCTGTTAAGTCCATTTGTTCTAGGGTATAGTTTTAGTCCATTGCTTCTTGTTGTGGGAAGTTATGGACCCCTAATGGAGGGACCAGCTGGAGCCGAAGCAGAAGAACATAAATTGTGAATATTTCATGGACATTTATCAGTTCCCAAAATGAATACTTTTATAATTTCTTATGCCTGTCTTTACTGCAATCTCTGAACATAAATTGTGAAGATTTCACGGACATTTATCACTTCCCTAATAATACTCTTATAATTTCTTATGCCTGTCTTTACTTTAATCTCTTAATCCTGTCATCTTCGTAAACTGAGAATGTACGTCACCTCAGGACCACTAGTGTACAAATGGATTGTAGAACATGTGTGTTTGAACAATATTAAATGTGATTGTAAAACATGTGTGTTTGAACAATATGAAATCAGTGCACCTTGCAAAAAAAAAAAACAGAATAACAGCAATTTGCAGGGAACAAGGAAAGATAACCATAAGGTTTGACTACCTGTGGGGTCGAGCAGAATACAGCCATATTTTTCTTCCTGCAGAAAGCCTATAGACAGATGTGCAAGTAGAAGAAATATCACTGAATTCTTTTCCCAGCAAGGAATAACCCTGGGGAAGGAATGCATTCCTGGGGGTAGGTCTACAGACGGCCACTCTGGGAGTGTCTGTCTTATGCAGTTGAGATAAGGACTGAAATACACCCTGGTCTCCTGCAGTACCCTCAGGCTTACTAGGATTGGGAAATTCCAGCCTGGTAAATTCTAGTCAGACTGGTTCTCTGCTCTCGAACCCTGTTTCCTGTTAAGATGCTTATCAAGACAATGCATGCACAGCAGGACACAGACCCTCATCAGTAATTCTAATTTTGCCTCGGCCTTGTGATCCTTATTGCCCTTTGAAGCATGTGATCTTTGTGACTTACTCCCTGTTCATACACCTCCTCCCCTTTTAAAATCCCTAATAAAAACTTGCTGGTTTTGCAGCTCGGGGTCACCATCACGGTCCTACCATTATGTGATGACACCCCCGGAGGCCCAGCTGTAAAATTTCTCTCTTTGTACTCTTTCTCTTTATTTCTCAGACTGGCCAACACTTAGGGAAAATAGAAAGAACCTACGTTGAAATATTGGGGGCTGGTTCCCACAATAGTTTCTTTTTGACTTTCTGTTTTGATGATCTGTTTATTGCTGTCAGTGGAATATTGAAGTCCTCCACCATTATTCTGTTGTTGCCTATCTAATTTCTTAGGTATAATAGTAATTGCTTTATAAATTTGGGAGCTCTGGTATTAGGTGCATATAAACTTAGGATTGTAATATCTTCCTGTCAGACCAATCCTTTTATTATTATATAATGTCTTTCATTGTCTTTTTTCACTATTGTGGCTTTAAAGTCTGTTTTGTCTGATATAAGAATAGCTACTCCTGCTTGCTTTTGGTTTTTCCATTTGTGTAAAATGTTTTTTTCCACCCCTTTACCTTAAGTTTATGTGAGTCTTTATGTGTTAGGTGGGTCTCTTGAAGACAGTAAATATTTAGTTGGTGCATTTTTATCCATTCTGCCATTCTTTATCTCTCAAGTGGAGCATTTGGGCCATTTACATTCAACGTTAATATGGAGATGTGAGGTGCTGTTCTATTCATCATGTTAGTTGTTGCCTAGATACTTTGTTTTTTTCATTGCGTTACTGTTTTGCAGGGCATGTGAGATTTATGCTTTAAGGAGGTTCTATTTTGGTGTATACTGAGGTTTTGTTTAGTGATTTAGAACTCTTTAGCATTTCTTGTAGTGCTGGTTTGGTAATGGCAAATTCTCTCAGCATTTGTTTGTCTGAAAAAGACTTTGTCTCTCCTTCAATTATGAAGCTTAGTTTTGCTGCATATAAAATTCTTGGCTGACAATTATTTTGTTTAAGGAAGCTAAAGATAGTACCCCAATCCCTTCTGGCTGGTAAGGTTTCTGCTGAGAAATTTGCTGTTAATGTAATAGGTTTTCCTCTGTAGGTTACTAGATATTTTTTTCTCACTGCTCTTAAGATTCTTTCCTTCATTTTCACACTAGATAGTCTGATGACTATGTGCCTTGGGGATAATCTTTTTACAATGAATTTCCCAGGTGTTATTTGAGTTTCTTGTATCTGGATGTCAAGCTCTCTAGCAAGGTCAGGGAAGTTTTCCTCAGTTATTCCCTCAAATAAGTTTTCCAAACTTTTAGATTTCTCTTCTCCCTCAGGAACACCAATTATTCTTAGATTTGGCCATTTTACATAATCCCATATTTTTAGAGACTTTGTCCTATTTTTATTTTCTTTCTCTGTCTTTGTTTAATTGGTTTAATTCAAAAGCCTTAACTTCGAGTTCTGAAATTCTTTTTGCTACCTATTCTAGTCTACTGTTGAAACTTTCCACCGCATTTTGTATTTCCCTAAGTGTATCTTTCATTTCCAGAAGTTCTGATTGTTTCTTTATGATATCTATTTCTCTGAAAAAGTTTTCATTCATATTCTGGATTTTTAAAAATTCTTTAAGTTGGTTTTCACCTTTCTCTGGTATATCCTTGAGTAGCTTAATAATCAACCTTCTGATTATTTATCTGGCATTTCAGAAATTTCTTCTTGGCTTGGATCCATTTCTGGGGAACAAGAATGATATTTTGGGGGTGTTATAGAACCCTGTTTTTTCCTATTCAAAGAATTACTTTTCTGGTTCCTTCTTATTTGGGTAGACTATTTCTTCAAATTATTCTTAATTTTTTTTGTTTTGACTGTGGGGATTTTTTCTATTTCTTTTTTTCCCCCTTTTAAGGGTCAGACTTTACTGACTTTAATGTTTACAGTTTATTTTAACATAATTTGATTCTTGGTGCTTTTAGGGGGAAAACACTGTATGAGTTCCTTTATCATAGAGAGTCTTTGTGCTCTGGTTGTAGTAGTTAGGTACTTGGAGTGTGGGCCAGTTCACCGTGTCCTATGGAGCTGGAATGGTAGCAATCTCTTGAGGCTTATCTCATTCTCTCATAGTATTCACTTTATTTGTTTAATTTTTCCCAGTATTTTATTTACTGAGTTGATGATTCACGCTTCAGGCCAATAAGGGAGGTATCCTTAGGTAGGCACTGGTTGTAGCTAAAGCAGGTTTGTAGATATAATACCCACTGGAGAGCAGAAGTCCCACCCTTGATGAATGTGGCTGGGGAAGCTCTCAATTAGATGTTCAGAGATCTTATCAAAATGAAGAGTGGGAGTTACCTCAATTCCCCTGCCAGGCCAGCAGGTAGGCTATTCACCTCACAGCCTCACTCCTGTCCCAGTGTTTCAGCTATTCAGATCATATAAGCACCTCTTTTCATTGTAGAAGTGTTAATCTTCCAACTATGGAGGAATTGCGACTCTGCTTCTCATGCAGGCCTGAATCTAGGGAGTGCTCCTCCTATGGGGCTACAATCACCCTAAATTGTACCAGGAAGGCTGTCTACAGATGCATCCATGCTTCATTCCCATGGGAGAAGCCCCAGCTGTGTCTGCAGTAGTGTGCCGGGGGAACAAGGACCCCTTCTCCAAGGCCCTTTATGATCACAGAGGCTGCCTGCCAGTTGACGTAGGCATACAGATTTTCCCTACTGTGCCCAGCTCTGCAACTGTGTCTCTGCTATAAGAAACTTCCCACCAGTAGAAAGATCTGGGACTAAAGGCCCACCATTTAGATTATTTTGTCCCATAGGGTGATCCTTTGATGTGGTGCTCTCCCACTTCTGCCAGGACTAGGGCTTCCTGAGAGCTGGACTGCAGTGGTAATTATTGCTCTTCTGGGTCTAGCCCACCAGTGGGACTACCAGGCTTTGGGCTGGTGCTGAGGAATATTTCAGGTCTCCCAGCAGTGGATACCAGCATCTGCTCTGATGGTGACAGCAGGGGAGTGACGTAGACTTTATGAGACTCCTCGGTTGTAAATAGGTTTAGCATGCTGGATTTCTCAAATGCCAGTTATGCTAGCAATGAATTTGTGACATGGACAGACTCAGGACCTCTGGTTAGCCAGCATGTTGCAGGCATCATTTTCTCTTCCCTGGGTGCAGTGTTATTCTGTTAAGAGGTGCTGTAATGGCCTGAGTTGGTTGGCCTCCAGCCGGGAGGTAGCACTTGCAAAAGAGTACCAGCTGCATTAGTAGCAGTAGGATTTAAGCTTTTCCTAAATTGTCCAGGGGAAGTATTCTAGCTTCTCAGGCAATGGATAGGGCTATAAAGCTCCCAAAAGTTTATGTCTTTGTGTTAAGTTACCAGGGCAGGTAGAGAAATACCATCAGGTAGGGTCAGGATTAGGCAGGTCTGAGCTCAGACTCTCCTTGTCTGGGGCCTGCCTCAGCCACTATGGGGAACAGAGGGTGGTTCCCAGGCCACCAGGATAATGTTCCAGAAGAAAGTATAACTGTCTCTACTGTGCAGAAGAGTTCACAAAGGGAGTGAGGATTAGCTGACAGCAGTAGGTCCCACCCAGCTCCCACACAGTTGGTGAGGCTGGTCTCACTCCCACAGTGTCCCGCTAACAGCACCAGGTTTAGATCCAGGCAGTCTGCACACAGAACTCAGACCTGACCCAAGCCATAAGTTTCCCCACAGAGACAGCAATAACAGCTTTAAGGCCATTCCCCTCCCCATCTGCCCGCAAGGCAGGCACCCAGCTTCTGTGTTTGTGTCTGCAGCATACTTCCTGCTCACTCCTGGATTCTGTTCAAGAGAGTTTGTTCCCACTCAAAATTATATCACAAAATTCAGTTGGGAGCTTCTTTCACTCTGTGACCCCTCCCTGGGTTCATTGGCTAACTTCCCCAAGGGCGCCTGTGGGAAATAATCAGGAATAGCTTCCCTGGGCTCATGCTGCAGATTGTGAATGCCTACAAGGCACTTCCCACTGCTGCTTCTACTTTAATATTTCACTTTTCTCCCTAAATTCATTCCAGCTCTCAGTAGGGTTAAGGCCTTCTCCCATGATCTGGGTTTTCAGATTCCCCAGTAGGGATGTGTGTTTAGATGCAGGTTCTCCCCCTCACACACTCCGGGAACTTTTAATTTTTCACCTGTCTCATGGAGTAGGCTACAGCCTGCTGCTTCTTTCAAAGGCTCTGTGAATTCTTTCAGTTTTCCTGACAAGTTCCTGTGGTAATTCATGGAAAAAAAATTAACAGTATGAATCTCCACCCACTATTCTGTCCTTTCAAGTGGGAGAAGGACACTAACACTACCTCCTATCCACTATCTTGAAAAAAAAACAGAATGGGTTTTTTTAATGATCCAAGAATATGCTGTCTACAAGAAAGTCATCTTATCCATAAAGACACACATAGACTGATAAAAGTAAAGGTATGGAAAAAGATATTCCACACAAACAGAAACCAAAAGTGAACAGAAGTAGCTATACTTATATCAAATAAAACAAGTTATCAATAAAAAATTGTAATAAAAGACAAAGAAGGTAATTATATAAAGATAAAGGGATCAAATCAGCAGGAGGATATAACAAACCTAAATATATAGGCACCCAACATCAGAGCACCCAAATTCACAAAACAAATGTTACTAGATCTAAAGAAATAGACAACACTATAATAACTGTGGGAGATTTTAGCACTCCACTCATAGCACTAGATAGGTAATTGAGACATAAAATTAACAAAGAAACACTGAACTTAAATTGGACTTTAGACAAAATGGACTTATCAATTATTTATATGACATGCTACCCAACGACTATAAAATGTACCTTCTTTTTATCAGCAAATGGAATATTCTTCAAGACAGACCATGTTTAGGCCACAAAGCAAGTCTTAACAATTTTTTAAAAATAAAAATCATACCAAGTATCTTCTCAGACTACAGTGGAATAAACCTAGAAATCAATACCAAGAGGAACTTCAGAAACTATTCAAATATATGAAAATTGAACAGCATGCTCCTGAATGATTACTGGGTCAATAAAGAAATTTAAATGGAAAATTTAAAAAAATTAAAACTAATGAAAATGAAAAGACAACATACCAAAACCCATGGGACACTACAAAAGCAATGCTGAATAAATTTTACAGTATTAAATGCCTACATCAAAAAAGCAGAAAGATCACAAATTAACAACCTAATGGCACACCTCACAGAAATAGAAAAACAAGAACAAACCGAACCCAAAGTTAGCTGAAGGAAACAAATAACAAAGATCAGAGCAGAACTAAATAAAATGAGACCAGAAAAAAAGATCAATGAAATAAAAAGGTGGTTGTTCAAAAAGATAAACAAAATTGATAAACCACTATCTAGATTAATCAAACAGAGAGAGGATCCAAATAAACACAATCAGAAATGAAAAAGGAGACATCACAACTGATACCACAGAAATACAAAAGATCATCAGAGACTATTATGAACAACTATATGTTAACAAACTAGAAAACCTAGAGGAAATGGATAAATTCCTGGAAACATATAACCTTCCAAGATTGATCCAGGAAGAAATAAAACTCCTAAACAGACCAATAATGAATAGCAAAATTTAGTCAATAATTTATAAAATCTTCCCCCAAAAAAAAGCCCAGAACCAGATGGATTCACATTCAAATTCTACCAACTATACAAAGAAGAATTAATGTCAGTCTTCCTGAAACTATTAAAAAAAAATTGAGGAGGAAGGAATTATCCCTAATTCATGCTATGAGATCAATATCACCCTAATACCAAAACCAGACAAGGACACAGCAAAAAAATAAAACTATAGATCAATATTCCTCATGAACATAGATGCAAAAATCCTCAACAAAATACTAGCAAATCAAATTCAATAGCACATTACAAACATAATACACACCAGGCATTGCAGCTTACACATGTAATCCCAGCACTTTGGGAAGCTAAAGCAGGAGAAGTGCTTGGGGCCAGGAGTTTGAGACCAGCCCGGGCAACATAGTGAGACCTTGTCTCTACTAAAAGTTTAAAAATCAGTTGGGTATGGCAGTGCACACCTATAGTCCCAGCTACTCAGGAGGCTGAGGCAGAAAGATTGTTTTGTAGCAGGACGAGCTGCAGACAAAACCCCTCAGACACCGAGTTAAAGAAGGAAGGGCTTTATTCAGCTGGGAGCTTTGGCAAAACTCACGTCTCCAAAAACCAAGCTCCCCGAGTGAGCAATTCCTGTCCCTTTAAAGGCTCACAACTCTAAGGGGGTCCATGTGAGAGGGTCGTGATCAATTGAGCAAGCAGTGGGTACATGACTGGGGGCTGCATGCACCAGTAATTAGAATGGAACAGAACAAGACAGGGATTTTCACACTTTTCCATACAATGTCTGGAATCCATAGCTAATATAACCAGTTAGGTCAGGGGTTGATCTTTGACCAGGCCCAGGTGCGGCACCGGGCTGTCTGCCTGTGGATTTCATCTCTGCCTTTTAGTTTTTACTTCTTTCTTTGGAGGCAGAAATTGGGCATAAGACTATATGAGGGGTGGTCTCCTCCCTTATTCCCCCCCTTTGAGAATCTCACTCAATAGTGGGAGTTCTCATTTTCATTTTCACTATCTATGTCTTCTTGCAAGACAGATCAATAGTGATTCATATTGTGCTGAAGCATTTTGGTGAACTAAGGTAGCAATGAAGCTTTTTATCATTTGAAGAAGTACAGGTAGCAAACAAGGGAGCAATAAGCAGGTTTTTATTACTATTATAACTCTTATTATAAGAGTTTTAAATCTTTTTAGTGCTGGGAACCATTTTCCAAACATAGCCTTAGGATCAAATCCATGCCACACTTGCACGGGCACATGTGCCAGTTTTGTCATATTTCTAACTATGTCTTCAACTACTTGCCTTTGATCACCTATATGTAGACAGCAATTAGTAAGGTTAAATTTTCTACAGACCCTTCTTTCAGCTGCTAGCAAGTAGTTGAGAGCTAATCTATTTTGATAGATAGCATTTCTCATCTGAGTTTCTTGCCAGGCCAGAATAGTCAAGGCTTTGCCAGTCTTAATAGTGATTATTTCTAAGACAGCTTGTAACCATATGATTCAGTTGAGCATGTAAATGGGGGTCAGGTATCCTCACAAGCTGTCTTGTGCCCAAGTACCAGGCCTATAATATTGTATGATCCTCTCAGGGGGCCATTTATCATCTTTTTAATTTTTTATAGCTATGCTTTTCTTTTTGCGGGAAGCACAGACAGGAAAGCCTAGGAGTTCACCTGTCTTTATGGGCAGTAGGAAGAAAGATGGTTTAATAGTGCCAATAACACAACTACCTTCCTACTGGTTGGGTAATTTGGTGTAAGCCCTAGACCCACATATCCACTGTAATCCAGTGGGGGCTGTCCAGTCCTGGTGGGACTCCGGGTGGGTTCACACAGTTTGCAACTTTGGGAATTTACTAAATGGATTTTTCTTAGCATGGTTTGAACTCCACTAGGTGGCTGTTTTTGTAGTATTATTATAGTTTTTGCCTAAGGCAGCTGAGTCTTCCTACAGGAAGGGTGAAGTCCTTCCTCACTTTTGCTATACAGTATTGTCTACTGATTGAGGCTTTTAGGACCCAGAAGTTATCAGAGTGATTCTTCTGAGCTGGGAATTCATCAGGAACTGGGTCTGTAGGTACTAATCCTCGGGATTTCCATGGCCATTGATCTCCTATTATAGTTCTTCTACATACATAACATGAAATGACATTGAGAGACTGGGCTACATGCTCAGCTAATTGCAAAAACAAATTTCTTGTTTTTCCTGGAATTTCTGGTACTGGCACATTCAGTTTATCACAGAAGGTTTGAAATACTGGCTCAGGAGAGCGTTTATAAACTTCTCCTCAAACCATGATATTTACTCGAGGATCCAGTCCAGCCCTATCGATTCCTAGGGTTACACACTCCCCTTTTTTTCAGCAAGGAGCAAGGGGGTTGGTTATTACTAGTTATAAGGGGTTAAACTGACCACTGGTACAGGAAGGGCCACTTTTTTTTCTGAGGATGGACAGGATCCTTTTTATTTTTTATCTAAGTAGCCTAAATGACACAAAACAAGTATCCACATTTATTTTTACACAGTCCTAGTTCATGACAAATGTACTTATTTTCTGCCATATAGCCTCTTTTTTAATTAAGAGAACCACATCTTATTTCTAACTTATTACTATTAATGACAGCACAGGCATCAAACTTCAAGGTGACTTGTTTGGGCACCCCTTTTTCTTTTGTTTTGGCTAACACTTTACTCGTATCATTTATGAGCCTTTACCAGTCCTCAGTCCTTAATCTTATTTCAAAAACTGTGTTCATGGGAGGCTCAGATGGGTCATAACACACATCAGGTTGGTCATTTCCTGGGCTACATACTGTCAATAGAATAGCATTATACAAACAAGTTTTTTTTTTTTTTAGAGTCCCAGTACACTTATAATAATCATAAAATAATAGGACTGTAGCAACTTTTTGTCCTACATCAGTGACTTGATGTATACACTGGGAACAGTCCTCAGTCTGAGAAAGGTCAGTTAAAATCCTTACTGTACAAGTCCAAATTTTAAGGAAAATGAGTCCCATGATGAGTTTTCTCATGCTTCTGCCATGCGTGGACCAGTCAGCTTCTGGAGCAGGGCTTGTCATCTTCTTCAGAGTCACTTTGCAGGGATTGGTGAAGCTGCTCCCATCCACGTACTGCTCACAGTCTACTGATGTTCAAGAATGGTTTCAGAGGTTGGGCCTGCTAGAATAAACTGAGTCCAACACCTCTACACAGTTATGTTCAACTGGACTCTCTGATACGGGGAGCAAGGTGGTGGGGTTTAGGGTGTTGCAAACTTCAATGGTTATGCAGAGATTTTCACATAGCAAGCTTTGGTACTTGGTTAATCTAGCATTTGTTAACCAGTGATGTCCTTTGGTAGTCATTAAAGTTACCACAGTATGGGGGACCTTTATATTCAGGTTTTGCCTAAGGGTTAGTTTATCTGCTTCTTGTGCTAACATGGCTATTGCTGCCAGGGCCCTTAGACATGAGGCCAGCCTTTGGAAACCCCGTCTAGTTGTTTTGAGAGCTAGACCACTGGCCTTGGCCAGGGCCCCACAGTCTGGGTTAAAACTCCAACTTCCATTTTTTTTCTTTCTGACGCATAGGGTGTAAAGGGTTTTGTTAGGTCAGGTAGCCCCAGGGCTGTGGCCGGCATGAGTTTTTCTTTTAACTCATGAAAAGCTCATTGCTGCTGGTCGTAATAGATGTAGTTTATCCAATTTACATTTTTATTAACTGTCACCCACCAAAATATTGACTCAAATCCTGCAGCTATTTGATTTCAAGCTTTAAATTGATCTGGTATTCCCCGTGGAAATCTAATTGCATCTAAATGGATGTGAGAGTCGAAAGACCAATAAGGGGTGTCTCTCGCTTCATGACGTCTTATTTTTCCTCCCTCTGGTTGATGAAATGCCAGGGTGAAAGGGATAGCCAAAGGGACTAAAGTACAAGTGCCACTCCAGTTATTCAGCAGAGTGCCACCACAATAAAGGTCCACCACAATAACACCACACATCCGCTCAGGGATGAACAAGAGCTGACTGATTGATAAGCTCTTGAAAATTTTTAAGCTCACTGCATCTCTTCAGGTCTCCAAGGAATGTTAAGTTTCCTCCCTATGGTGAGAGACACGAAGTGAACTTAGTATTGGGAGACGGAGGCTGGATGGCCCTCAGGGGCTGACACGCAAGGTGCTGAAATTTGGGATATAGCAGAGAGAGCTTGGCACAACGTATTACTCCAGGCTGTAGAACCCTGGAAAAGAGCCACCATGCAGCCCATGCCTGGTCGACTGGAGGACCACCCTAGAGGAAAGGGGACAATCTGGGCCTCTGGCCTGCCATGTACATAAGCATAACAATTGCTTTTGTTTAACGTGCAGATGGAATATTTGATCCATTCCAACCAGGCATTTGCAACTTGGTATGCTGTCTTAATTGCCAAAGTTTGTTTTAAGTCTTTAACTTCTATAATCCTCTAGTAAAATGAATGTGTGATTTTAGGAAATTATAAAAACCAGTTAGGGCTGTCCATCCTTGCTCTTTAGTGGTCCACAGAACGTTGGACCAACTATGGCATAAAAGCTGTACATTGGGGGGCAAGACTCCTGCTTGACACTGGAGTCTTTATCGAAATTTCCCCAGATTAAATGGTCCTAATTTACTAATGCCCAGTCTGAGGAGAGTCAGGAAGGACAGAAGTACTTTTCTGAAGCAGAGAGCTGTCTTTGACTTGGCAAGTCCCCACAGGGTATAATAAGGCAAGCATTAAATGTAATAGTGTGAGGCAAAATTGACTTGGTTATGTTAATAACTAGATGGTCAGCAATAGAGCAAGGAAAGAAGAAAGAGTAATAGAATAGATGAAAGAGTTAAATTTTTCTTAGATTTAGTTTGATAAGGTTTTCCCCTGGGTCTATGGCCCACGACTCTGGAGGGGGTGGTGCTTTCTTGACTCAGGTGTGATGAGTCCATCCTTCTTTCGCTCTACGAACAGCAGTCTCGGTGGTCAGCAGCACAAGGTAGGGTCCTTCCTAGGCTGGCTTGAGTTTTTCTTCTTTCCACCCTTTGATGAGAAGGTGGTCTTCAGGCTGGTGATGGTTTACTGGAAATTCTAAGGGTGGTACCTGGGCTAAAAGACTTTTAGTTTTGACGGAAAGGAAAGTGGAAGATAAGCCAAGTACATAATTTCTAAGAAACTGACTTTTTGTTTTAAATGTGGGGACATCAGTGGACTTTATAGTCCTTGGTGCCTTCTTACTGAGAAATTTCTTTTAGCACCTATTTTTATTAGTTTTTAGACCAAAGAAAGCCAAACATCATTTTATATTTAATAATGCTTCTTGTATGATTTTTATACCAGATAAGCTAAATTTCACCTTTATATTAGTGTGCTATTAATGTTAAACTTAGTTTTAATAAAATTTGTACACATATTTATTCAATTTTTAATGTTGGACCATAAGGTAAGATTTTTATAGACTCTTTTTAATCTTTTATAATCTTTGTTAAAGAGCAGGTTAGTGCTTTAAGAAAAACCCATTGTATTTTTACTTTAATGTCCAGTTCACAGAAAAACTGGATGATAGCTTTTTAACTTTAGCAAATATGTTTACACACAGAATTTTCTTTACAATTAATGTTTTAAAACTTCCTTAAACCTTCAAAACAATAACTTTTTTAACCTTTTAATGCAGGTAAAAATTTACATTCTTATGCCTCTTTATAATCCTCTTACTAAAGGTATATTTTACCTTCCTTATACACCATGCACATAAACTGTTTTCTTTCTCAATAGTTTTACATTCAGGAGGCCTAGTTACTTTTAAATTATACAACATTTCTTGCATAAATTCTTTTTTTATAATATTTTTCTCTTTCACGACTTTCACAGACAATTCTTCGACATGCCTCAACTTTCTGACTTATTACAAACATTTCTTTTTTTAAACAACCAGTTAATTTATTTCAGGATAAGAATTTACCATATAACATTCTTTTTACATAAATTCTGCCCCCCCCCTTTTTTTCCTTTTTTTTTTCAAAGACGATAACCATTCTTTGCTTTATGTCTGTGGACTAGACTGTCTAAGGCCACAAGATTAGAAGTTACTATAATACATGTTACACTGTTAACTTTTAGCAAACTTTACTTTTGTTGAAAACCATGTAAGTTTGGGATTTTAATTATCCTTTGCTATGAATAAGACCTTGTTTTGTCCAAATTAACTTAGAATTGGTATAGATGGCTTTCTTTTTCCTTCAATTACCTGGGAGGAACCATCCATTGTCCTGTCCTGAAGGGATTTCCTCCTAGGTCTGGTTGGACCTTTGTATGGTAATTAAGATTTAGATCCCCTGTTAGGAAACCTGCTGGGTTAAGGGAATTTTCATTGGTTAATGTTAAATTATCCTTTTTTTTTTCTTTTTAGGATACTTCTGAACTGGTGAGGTGTGCTCACAATGAGGTTTCCTCTAAAAGTTATTTTTTTTACTTTCTTCTGTTAGCAAAGCAGTTGCCACTACAGATTGAATGCATCTGGGCCATCTGTGGGTTACTGGGTTAAGGATTTTTGATAGGAAGGCCTCAGTGCTTTTGGGATATGCCCTTGTTTACACTGACAACAAAGTGGTATGAGAGTGTTATAGGGTTACAGAGAATACCTTAAATTATCAATTATAGGTTTTAAATTTACCTTGGCTTTTAAAGGAATAGGGTGCACTGTTTTTTTTTTCTTAACTACTTGCATATCTCTTTCTTTCTTTCTGTCTTTGATTTTCTGTCTCTTTTTCTCTTTGACTTTCCTTTTGCCTCTGTCTCTCTTTCTTTGCCTCTCTCTTTCTCTCTCTCTCTGCTGGTCTTTCCTTGCCTCTGCCAGCTGCTTATGCTGCTGTTCTCTCAACCACTGTTGGGGGGGTGTTTAAAATCAGCTGTAACCAAGTGTCTATATACGGGAACTGGTCTGGGTGCCCTGGCTTACAGGTTACCTTGTGCCATACCTTTGAAACAAGGGACCTGTCCAGGCTTCCTTCCGATGGCCAACCTACCTCTAATGCTGGCCAGTCTATTTACACAAAGTTCTAAGTTTTCCTGGTGTCATAGTAACACCGTAATCTCCTTTAAATCCTTTCTTGAAATTTTTCAACATGGTTCCTAGTGGGGTGGGCTTACTTTGTGCCTGACCCATGCTTCTTTGAGACAAAACACCACACTCACACCACACACACACCACAAAACAAAGAACGGGTAAAAAAAGCACACACACACTTTTACAGTTTACACCAAAGCAGAATCAAAACCAAAATCAGAGTATCAAGAAATCCAAGCCAGGTCAAAACCAAAACCAAAGTATTAAGCAATTCAAGTCAAATCAAAACAAAAACCAAAGTGCTGGTATAGGCACACTGTGGGTGATCAGGCCATGCTTCCACTCAAATGGAGAGGGCAAGTTCCAAAGACTAGTCTTACAAAGTTTCAGATGTCCGGACTCCAAGTATCAGTTCCTTCCCAGTGTTCAGTCACTGCATTGATCCTCCATGGGGGCCTGCCATGGGCTGCTCTGGCGAGGCATTCCACCAGGGCAATTGCCTACCCAGGGGTGCTCTCAGGATTCGTGTCGCTCAAGCTGGCCGGAGTCCCCCACAGGGACACTTCACAGGGCAGGCCTAAGCCGTCTAAGTGGCTGCCTTGACCGTCCATTAATCACCTTGCTTCCCAGTCAGGGAACCAAGAAATGTAGCAGGACGAGCCGCGGACAAAACCCCTCAGACACCGAGTCAAAGAAGGAAGGGCTTTATTCGGCTGGGAGCTTTGGCAAAACTCACGTCTCCAACAACCGAGCTCCCCGAGTGAGCAATTCCTGTCCCTTTTAAGGGCTCACAACTCTAAGGGGGTCTGTGTGAGAGGGTCATGATCAATTAAGCAAGCAGTGGGTGCATGACTCGGGGCTGCACGCACCGGTAATTAGAACGGAACAAGACAGGGATTTTCACAACACTTTTCCATACGATGTCTGGAATCTATAGACAACATAACCAGTTAGGTCGGGGTCAATCTTTAACTAGGCCCAGGGTGTGGCACCGGGCTGTCTGCCTGTGGATTTCATCTCTGCCTTTTAGTTTTTACTTATTTCTTTGGAGGCAGAAATTGGGCATAAGACGATACAAGGGGTGGTCTCCTCCCTTAGCTTGAGCTCAGGAGTTTGAGCTTAAAGTCAGCTATGATTGTGTCACTGCACTCCATCCTGGATAACAAAGCAAGATCATGTCTCAAAAAAAAAAAACCAAAAAACAACAAAAAAAGAGGATACAAGAATAGTTCAACATACACAAATCAATAAATGTGATACATCACATAAACGGAATTAAGGACAAAAAACATGTAATCATCTCAATAGATGTAGCAAAAGCATTTGATAAAATTCAGTACCCCTTCATTATAAAAATCTTCAACCAACTATGCATAAAGGAACATACCTCAACATAATAAAGCCCATATATAACAAACCTACAGCAAATATCACACTTAATGGGGAACATTGAAAGCATTCCCTCTAAGAACTGGAACAAGACAAGATGCCCACTTTCACCACTCATATTTAACACAGTACTGCAAGTCCTTACCAGAGCAATCAAGCAAGAGAAATAATAAAAGTTATCTAAACTGGAAAAGAGAAAGTCATATTATTCTTGTTCACTGATTGATTATATAATCTTATATCTAGAAAACCCTAAAGACTCCACCAAAAAACTTTTGCATTTGATAAATGAACTCAGTAAAGTTTCAGGATATAAAATTAATATGCAGTAGCATTTCTATAATGGTTTATCCATGGACCAAATTTAGAAGGCAATCCCACTTATAATAGCTACCAAAAAATTAATAAAATATCTGGGGATATATTTAACCAAGGATGTAAAAAATCTTTTAAAGGAGAATTACAAAATACTGGTGAAAGAAATTATAGATGACACAAAAAAATGGAAAAACATCCCATGCTTATGGATTGGAAAAATTAATTTTTTTTTTGAGATGGAGTCTCGCTCTGTCACCCAGGCTAGAGTACAGTGGCATGATCTCGGCTCACTGCAACCTCCGCCTCCTGGGTTCAAGCGATTCCCTAGTCTCAGTCTCCCAAGTAACTGGGACTACAGACATACACCACCATGCCTGGCTAATTTTTGTATTTTCAGTAGAGACAGAGTTTTGCCATGTTGGCCAGGCTGGTCTCGAACTCCTGACCTCAGGTGAACCACCTGCCTCAGCCTCCCAAAGAGCTGGGATTACGGGTGTGAGCTGCCATGCCTGGCCAAATTAATAGTCTTAAAATGACCACGCAGCCCAAAGTAATCTACAAGTTCAGTGCAATCCCTATCAAAATGCCAATGTCATGTCCACACAGGAGGTCTAAAAGAAATACCAATGTCAACTTTCACAGAATTAGAAGAAATAATTCAGGATTCAGAGTTAGAAGAAATGAATTCATATGGAGCCAAAAAGGAGCCCAAATAGCCAAAGTAATCCTAAGGGGGAAGAAAAAAAAGCTGAAGGTATCACATTGCCTAACTTCAAATTATATTACAAGGCTATAGTTACCAAAACAGCATGATACTTATATAAAAATCAACACATAGATTAATAGAACAAAATACAGAATGCAGAAATAAAACCACACACTTACAGCCAACGGATCTTTGACAAAATTGACCAGAACATATACTGGAGAAAGAACATCCTTTTCAATAAATTGTGCTGGGAAAAATCGAATTGCCATATGTGGAAGAATGAAACTGGACCCCTATCACTCACCAAATACAAAAATCAACTCACAATAGATTAAAGACTTGAATGTAAGACCTGACACTATAAAAATGCTCGAAGAAAATAGGGAAAACTCTTGTAGACATTGGGCTAGTCAAGAATTCGTGAAGAACACCTCAAAAGCACAAGCAACGGAAACAAAAATAGACAAATGGGACTTAAAGTTAAAAGCTTCTGCATAGCAAAAGAAATAATCGACAGAGTGATAAACAGTCTGTGGAATGGGAGAGAATATTTGCAAACAATACGTCCAAGAGGGGACTAATATCCAGAATTTACAAGGAACTCAACTCAACAACAAAAAATAATCCCATTAAAAAGTGGGCTAAAGACATGAATGGACATTTTTCAAAACAAGATAAACAAATAGCCAACATGTATATGAAAAAAGTTACACATTACTAATTATCAGAGAAATGTAAATTAAAACCACAATGAAATATCATCTTACACCAATCAGAATGACTATTACTAAAAAGATTAAAAAAAACAGATGTTGGAGAGGATTTGGAGAAAAGGGAACTCTTACACACTGTTGGTGGGAATGTAAATTAGGACAACCTCTGTGGAAAACAGTATGAAGATTTCTCAAGGAACTAAAAATAGAACCACTATATAATCCAGCAGTGCTACCCAGCTGAGTATCTACCCAAAGGATAAGAAATCATTATATCAAAGAGATACCTGCACTCGTATGTTTATCACAGCATTACTCACAATAGCAAAGATACGGAATCAATCTAAGTGTTCATCAATGGAGGACTGGATAAAGAAAATGTGGGGTATATACACAATGGAATACTATTCAACCATAAAAAGAATGAAATTATATCTTGTGCAGAAACATGGATAGAACTGGGGGCCATTTTCTGACATGAAACAACCCATATACAAAAAGACATGTTCCTCATGTTCTCACTTATAAGAGAAAACTAAATACTGTGTACACACAAAGCAGAATGTGGAGTCTGGGATAATGAACAATGGAGACTCAGAAGGATAGAAGGTTGGGGGGTGATGGGAGGTTGCTTGGTGGGTACAATGTGCCTTGCTCTAGTGATAAACGATGCACTGAAGGCCCTGACTTCACCACAGTGCAATATGTCAACAGCAAAATTGCACTTTACCCAATGAATATATATGAATAATAAGACAATGAGATACCACTACATACCTATTAGAATGGCACCAAAACACAGGCACCACCAAATGTTGACAAAAATGTGGAGAAACAGGAACTCCCATTCATTGTTGGTGGGAATGCAAAATGGTATAACTACTTTAGAAGACAGTTGGGTAGTTTCTTACCATTCAACTTGGCAAGTGCTCTTGGAATATTTACCCAAAGAGCTTGAAAATTTACATCTACACAAAAACCTAAACATGAATGTATACAGCAGCTTTATTCATAATTGCCAAAACTTAAAAGCAACTAGAACATCCTTCAATAGATGAATGGATAAATAATCTATGGTATATCCAGACAATTAAGAATTATTCAGCACTGAAAAGAAATGAGCTAATAAGCTATGAAAAAACATAAAGGATATTTAAATGCATAAAAGAGTGAATTTTCTCATATTTCAATTATATCTCAGTAATTTTTAAATCTCTTTAAGGATGTTACCATTAGAATAAACTGAGTAAAAGGCACACAGGATTTTTCTGTGGCATTTTATACAAATGTATGCGAATTTACAGTGATTTCAAAATAAAAAGTTTTGAAGAAATAAATTGTTTAATTATGAGATTTTAAAAACCTCCTTAAGAGATGCACAAAGAAGAAAAAATGAGAAGAAAAAGGTTACACTAAAAATCAGAACTCAGGAGGAGTGTGGATCACAACCATGGGTTCAGATTTCGAGATGATTTACCCAAAGTCATATTCATGTGAGAGATGAAGACGGCTTCTTCATTCTGAGTTGCTCAAGTTGTCAACAGAAATCTGCTGCCAGTGATGACTCAAAATGTTCCCCAAGATTTGGAGGAATCCCACAATCCTCAGCAACACACCACAGCTTGAGGTCTTTCCCCAAAAGCTCATGGTGGCAGTTCCTGATGAGAGTCAAGTCAATCTGCAACCATTCCAAATCTCCCAGCTGTACTTTCCACCAATGAAGAAGACCAACCCAGGACAAATGGCCTTGCCTAATGAGAGACTGGTGAACCACAAAAACACTTCCCAAAAAGTCCACAGGGTCACAAAGTGGCAGAGCTGTCCATGACAGTTGATGAAGTTCCTCTTTTGGGTTCCACATATGCCTGACAGACTTCCTCCCTTTGGTCCAGCAGCCTCAGCTCCATTAACCACAGGTGGGCATCACTATGGACTAAGTGGGGTGGGGCATTCTGGCAGGAAGCAAAGGGGTAAACAGTCAAAGAGAGTCTGAACTTCAGTTTGGGAAAAAGGCCTTCTCTACACCCATCTAGAAGCCAGAACTTGATTTTCATCAGAAGACTTGAGTTTCATCTCTGCTCAGTTATTGTGGAACCTTACAAAAGTTCTTTAACCTGTTTCCCCACCTCTGTTGGTGATAATAATACCTCTCAAGAAATATTAAGATGACACCTCTCAAGAAATATTAAAATGCAATGAGGTCATGGATATTCAAATACTGGATTTTTCCTTTTCCTTAAGTCAGTGTTTCCCAAGGTGTGGCCTACAAACTATTAATGGTACATAAGAAAATTTTAGATTAAAATAGACTTTTTAATTTTAATCCTTATAAACTTGACTTAACGGATATTAGAAAAAAACACAACTAGCTTATCTACCTTGCTAAGATTAAGTTTAAAACTGAGTCAAAATAAAATCTACATTAAAAAAAATTAGGTTAATAATTTCTAGCCAGGCACAGGGGCTCATGCCTGTAATCCCAGCACTTTGGGAGGCCGAGGCGGTCGGATCACTTGACGTCAGGAGTTTGGGACCAGCCTGGCCAACATGGTGAAACCCCATTTCTACCAAAAAAATATAAAAAATTAGCTGGGTGTGGTGGCACCCACCTGTAATCCCAGCTATGTGGGAGGCTGAGGCAAAAGAATCACTTGAACCCAAGAGGTAGAGCTTGCAGGGAACTGAAATCATGCCACTGCACTCCAGTCTGGGTGACAGAGTGAGACTCCCGCTCAAAAAATAATAATAATGATAATAATAATAATTTCTAAAATTTAGTAAGTATATATGGCAGAAATAATAAAGACAATTGAAATTTGAGAAATAATGCTTCCACCTATAAGAACCAGGCCTGTGAACCTCATCCTTGGGTCTCCTGGAAGGAGGATCTTCAGGCCTTCTGTATTTTATAATACAGTGCTCTCTTTGTAAGAACCCAGGGACACATTGTTTCTGGACATAGTATTAGATGTAGTTGTACTTTTCCTAAACATTTGTCTCGTGGATATTACAAAACTGTACTTGGTTGAGTTTCTCTATTTGCACTGACAACAAGAAAGCTTAAAGCCCAACCCAACTTGGGGCTAGTTGTCAAATACATATAGGACTGTGTCACAGTCATTTTTTTTTTATTTCAATAGTTTTGGGGGTACAAATAGTTTTTGATTACATGGATCCATTCTTTAGTGGGGATTTCTGAGGTTTTTTTTTTTTTTTTTTTTGAGACAGAGTCTTGCTCTGTCACCCAGGCTGGAGTGCAGTGGCGTGATCTTGACTCAGTGCAACCTCCACCTCCCGGGTTCACGCCATTCTGCCTCAGCCTCCCAAGTAGCTGGGACCACAGGTGCCTGCCACCACGCCTGGCTAATTTTTTGTATTTTTAGTAGAGACAGGGTTTCACCGTGTTAGCCAGGATGGTCTCGATCTCCTGACCTCGTGATCCACCTGCCTCGGCCTCCCAAAGTGCTGGGATTACAGGTGTGAGCCACCACGCCTGGCCGGATTTCTGAGATTTTGATGTACCCATCACCTAAGCAGTATGCACTGTACCCAATATGTGTAGTCTTTTATTCCTCACCTCCCTCCCACTCTTCCCTCTGAGTCCCCAAAGTCATTCTTATGCCTTTGCACCCTCATAGCTTAGCTCCCACTTACAAGTGAGAGCATACAATCTTTGGTTTTTCATTTGTGAATTATTTCACTTAAGATAATGGCTTCCAGCTCCATCCAAGTTGCTGCGAAGTCCATTATTTTGTTCTGTTTTATGGCTGAGTAGTATTCCATGGTGCAGCATTTTCATTATTTATTAGCCTCATTTCTAACTCCATTTAAGGTCCCTATCTTATAATTTTTGTTTCTTTTCTACTTTATTTTATTTTATTTATTTTTGAAACAGAGTCTCACTCTGTCACCCAGGCTGGAATGTAGTGGTGCGATCTTGACTCACTGCAACCTCCATCTCCTGGGCTCAAGCGATTCGCCTGCCACAGCCACCCGAGTAGCTGGGACTTACAGGCATGTGCCACCATGCCCAACTTTTGTATTTTTAGTGGAGATGGGGTTTCACCATGTTGGCCAAGCTGGTCTTGAACGAACCCCTGGCCTCAAGTGATCCACCCACCTCAGCCTCCCAAAGTGCTGGGATTACAGGCATGAGTCACCGCGCCTGGCCTCTCTTCCACTTTTAACTTAAATTGTCTTTTATATGTTTATATTCTTTTAAGCTATCTTAAATCTTATTTGAAATATGGCAAAATGTAAAGTTTTAAATGTCCCAAGTTTATTTTCTTTTTTTGTTTATTAAGGAGATATTTCTCTAAGTAAAGTTTGTCCTAAAATTCAAAGGATTGTGCTTTCTGAATCTTTCTGTATCCCTGGGTTAGTACAGATTTGAGTGTGCTTTGATAAGAGTGGAACAATCAATCATTTGGTATCATTTTAAAATTAATCCTTACCAAAAGCCCATTCTTTTCAGGGTTACATCACTACAGTACAAAATAGATAGTTATTAACTTATTTCAGACCTGGGCAACCCCATGGACCTAAAGTCAAAAGGGAAGTGGGTTCTGTGGTGGAATTGGACTTCCTCCTTTTTCCTCAAAAGCCAGGATTTTAATGAGAAAAACAACAACAACAAAAAAAACCCAACCTAAAATGATACCAAAATCTAGTGTCAGAACATTCAGAATACCCTAAGAGGTGGGAAGCTATTTTATTCATAGTTCATATACTGAGTCTCCTAAGCCAGTAGACTTTTCATGACCTAGCTCCTTGTACCTACCAATGTTTTCTCCAGTGAGAGAAGATCTAATGTTTGTTTTGGATTAACTCCTATACTTTTTTTAGTATCTTGATTACATATTTTTTCTGAGCCTCATTTTCTCTCTGTAAAATAAAGATAATTTTTATTCTGCCTATTTCAATATAAAGTCACAATGAAATACTAGTCAGGACCCTCAGTTGCATGTGACAAAAATTCAACTCAAATTAACCAAGAGCATAGCTAGATGGCGGTGGCAGTGGAGTTACTAGAAGTTATTTAGATGAAGACTGAACAGCTAAAACAGTGCATAAAGGTAGAGCTCAGAGACCAGAAATGGAAATGCCACCTTACTCTCTTTGCATCTCTCATTTCTGTTTCAACCCCACAGGGCACCTCATTCTTTCTTAGAATAGACCAACCAGGAACATGGCCACCCAGAGCTCTAGTACCTCAAATCTTACAATACAGAAGCAAAAACCCATAGAAGAATTGAGATTCACTTTTTCTAGTCTCAAATGCAAATATTCTACAAATTGATAGAATTGACCAATCTTGGGTCAGGTACTTATCACTGAACTCACCAACTGTAGACATAAGTTTGAGTATTCTGATTAGCCTGGACTAAATCAAGTGCCTATCTCTGAGCCAATCAACACTGTCTAGGAGAAAGAGCTCTAAAAAGATGGCAGCTCCCATTCAAGTCACATGATTAGAGTGAAAAGCACCAGCATTTTTGCAGAGAAACAGAAGATGGAAACAGGTGGACTCTTATGGGCAGAAAAAAAAGAGAGACTTATTATAGGTTTTTAAAATCAGGATTATTAGACACATATAGTACATGGTTTCCAAGTGACTCAAGACTCATACCAAGTGCCAACTACTCCAAGAATCCTTTCCTGATAACTATTTTGAATTATAAAACCTTTCCCTCACTGGCATACCCATTATAGTTATGCAAAATATAACTTCCACTCAGTTATATTTAAGTTTTCATTTGATTATATGTTATATTAAATTGCTTTCTAACAAACTATTTTAAATTTGTCTTCTTCATTTGGTTATTCCCTGATGATAGAAATCAGCTATTTCTTGCTGGTCATAGTGATCGTGTTAATTTATTTTTGCTCCCATGAAGGATATTTGCATTTTACCTGGGTCTATCACAGGCAAAGTCTTAACCCAAAGCAGTGATTGTGACACTGGGAATGTTAAACATACACAACAGAACATCTTTGGGATTCTACACTCAGGCCCGAATGCTGTGAAATCATTAATATAACCCTATTATATTAATATATTCATTGTCATCATCTATTTTGGGCTGCTGATAGACCTATGGCAATCATACATGCAGAATATATTATCTGGGGAGAGGTAGATAGCATTGTGTTGTGGTAAAGACCACAAGTTCTGAAGCCAGACAGACCTGAATTTGGCCTGAGTTCTTCCACTTATTTGTGTGACTGGAGACAAATTACTCCACATCTCTGAACATCAGTTTCCTCACTATAAGGTGAATATAGTAATAGTATCTCCCTCAGGAAGCTGTTTTGAACATCAAATGGGATAAGATATTCAAAGCTTTTACTGTGCTACTTGGTACACAATAATTGCTCAATAAATGGTAGCATTCTTTTAAAGGTTCTAATTCAAATAATGAGTCCCATTTCCCGAAAAACATACATATCCATCAAAACACATGATACAACTTGCAGTTGAAAATGTGATAATTATACCTAAACTCTATGCCAAAAGGGCTAGAAAATAACAATAGTATTTTCAAGCATATTCCTATGTAAACTGTAAAATCTTTTGCCAAGATAGATTTGTACTGTGGTAGTCTTATAAAACTTTATTAAATTTATCCAAGTTGTTTAACTAAGATTCCCTAAAAAGTCCCCACACAGGCATGTGAAATAATACAACTATTTCCTCCCAACCCCTGGAGAGTAGTATGAAACCACAGAAGACTATTTGGATAAGAAATCAACCTTTCCTGATACGCTTCTGAGAATTTGAGGTTGTTGTGCTGCAATATAACATAGCCTAACCTGACTAATAAAGAACTTTTTAATTTTTCCCCCAGGCACCCACTTAGAATGGCCTTTCCAGCACTCCCATCCCCACAATGCTCTAGACATTTGCTTAGTGCTTTCTCCACCAAAACCTACCCACCCATATCGCATGTCATCAGTGACAATGAGTTCATATATTAATTCTTGCTCACATACTAATGGCAACAGAAGTGTAAAAATGTTATCCTTTCTAGGAACAAATGCTCATGTTTTAGCTAGAGCCGAACACAACAAAATGTCCAAAATGTTCACAACAAAAATTCTCCCACAGGAGAATTTTTATCACCAAGGAAGTCCAAATAGAAAGAAATTTGGGACAAGCAAGACATTTTCTGACAATAATATCGAAAAATGTCTATGATGATTTTGTATACTTCATAAAGTACTTTTACACTCAGTATCTCAGGGGCAATAATTATTATTCCACTATACCATTAAAGGAATGGAGGCTTAGAAAGTTTCATTTGGTTGCTCAAGGTCACGTGGCTAATAAGAGGCAGATTCAGAACTATTTAATCCAGATCTTCTGACGCCAAGTACAGAATCCATCACCCAGGTATTTATAAATCATCTACCATGTACCACACATTTTGTGGGCTTTGGAGATACAGAAGTAAATAAAACAGAAAAAAAATCCTTATCCTCATGAAGTTTATATTCTAGAGAGAGAAGAAAATGGTAGCCAAACAATAAATAAACATGTAAATTTATTTTGTGTCAGTTGGGAAGTATCATTATGAAGAAAAATAAAATCAAAGTATGGGTGATAGTGGGTGCTAGAGAATGCCATTTTACATAACGTAGTCATGGAAGGTCTTTCCAAAAAAAGGTGCATTTCAGCTGAAACCTGAATGAAGGAAGAGGAAAAGCCCTTTGGTTATTTAAAGTATAAACCTTCCAGATAGGGGTGGCAGCAAGGGCAAAGGCTCTGAGACAGGAGTGTGTTTGATGTTGTTGAGGAACAGTAAGGAGGCCAGTGTGGTTGGAGCAAGGTGGATAAGGGGACAAATTGTAGGAGGTGACAGCGATTAGGGAGTAGGGGCAGATCATGGAGAAACGAGTGTGCCAAGGTAAAGATTTTGGGCATTATCATGAACAGAATGAGAGCACTTTGGGCATGAGGAAGGCTGGGCAGTCTGAGAGGAGCTAGCAATGTGTCAATCAATCAGTCAACAAATTAACTAACTAATTATTTTCGGGAATCCAACTAAGCATGATCATCGGGCAACCTTAAAATGAATATGTTAAGAAACAAGAAAGGCTGGGGAAAAAACAATGATCTATGCTTTCATCTCAAGAAGTCAGGAATAGACAAATAAATTAAGCATGTGGTAGATCACATGTATTGGTTCGTAAATACCAAATATAATAAATTTATGATGTTGGGTATCATCCATGTACCAATTCTGTCCAAATTGATCTACAGATACAATGTAATCCTAATAAAATTTCAACAGGACTTGTATGAAAATTGACAGGCTGACTCTAAAATTGATATGGAAATGTGAAGGACCAACGATAATCAAGACATTCTGAAACAGAAAAAATAAGATAGAATGACTGCTTCTACTCATTAAAAGATTTATTTTAGGCCAGGTGCGGTGGCTCACCCCTGTAATCCCAGCACTTTGGGAGGCTGAGGCGGGCGGATCACCTGAGGTCAGGAGTTTGAGGCCAGTCTGGCCAACATAGTGAAACCCCGTCTCTATTAAAAATACAAAAATTAGCCCAGTGTGGTGGCACACGCCTGTAATCCCAGCTAATCTGGAGGCTGAGGGAGAAGAATTGCTTGAGCCCAGGAGGTGGAGTTTGCAGCGAGCTGAGATCGTGCCACTGAACTCCAGCTTGGGTGACAGAGTGAGACTTCATCTCAAAAAAAAAAAAAAAAAGATTTATTTTAAGATAACACAGTATTGGCACAAGAGTAGACCAGCAGATCAATGAAGAAGAAGAGATAACTCATGAATATATAGATACTTGTCTAATGATGAGTCACTGCAAACTAGTGGAGAAAAAACAATCTTTTCAATAAGTGGTACTAAGTTAACTGCATATCCACATAAGAAAAATGAAACTTGACCTTTACTTCACATCATACATAAACATCAACTCTATGTGAATTATATATCTAAATGTGAAAGACGAACCAATAATGCTTTAGAAAGGAAGCATTATCCTATGGTAATAGGAGAATATCTTCATAATATTGCAGTGTGAAAATAGTTTTTATTTTTTATTATTTTGTATTTTTTGAGACAAGGTCTTGCTCTGTTGCCCAGGCTGGGGTGCAGTAGTGCCATCACGGCTCACTGTAGCTTCAACCTCTTAGGCTCAAGCAGATCCTCCCACCTCAGCCTCCCAAGTAGCTAGCACGAGCCACCATGCCTGGCTAATTTTTTAATTTTTTGTAGAGATGGGGTCTCCCTATGTTGCCCAGGCTGGTCTCAAGCTCCTGGGCTCAAGCAGCCCTCCTGCCTCAGTCTGCAAATGTGCTGGGATGTGAGCCAGCCCAGGAAACAGTTTTTAAATAAAACAATACTAACCTGAAACAAAAGGATTAATAAATTAGCCTAAATTAAATTTAAGAACCTCTGGTCATCAAAACCTACCATGAAGAGAGTGAAACAGCAAGTCCCTGAGTGGGAGAAAATATTTGCCACACATGTAACTAATAAAGAGCTCATGCCAAAATTAAGGGCTTCTACCAATCAATAAGGTAAGACAGCCAATGGACAAATCGATTCAAAACTTAACAGATAACTGATAGACTGACAAGGTGCCTGGCCTCAAAAATAATCAGGGATATACAAATTTAAATGAGAATGAAATAACATTACAACCTCATCAGAATTGCTGAAATGTAAAAACTACTTATTTTTTTTTTTTTTTGGCAAAGGTGTAAAGCAAAGGAAACCCTCATGTGCTTACTTGTAGGAACATATGTGTTTATACCCACTTTGGAAACCAGTTTGGTATGTCTACCAAAGTTGAACATACAAATAACCCTATGAGCTGGTTGTTTCATACCTAGAGAGGTATAGCAAAAGGAAATGCATAGCCTGTAACCCCAGCATTTTGAGAGGCCAAGGCAGCAGAATCATTTGAGCCCAGGAGTTTATGACAAGCCTGGGCAATAAAGGGATACCTCCGTCTCTATAAAAAATTTAAAAATTAACTGAGTGGGGATGCACATACCTGTAGTCCCAGTTACTCAGAAAGCTGAGGTGGGAGGGTTACTTGAACCCAGGAGTTTGAGGCTGCAGTGAGTCATGATCGTATCACTGCATTCCAGCCTGGGCAACAGAGTGAGATCCTGTCTCAAAAAACAAAAAGAAAGAAAAGGAAAAAGAAATGCATACATATATTTGCCAAAAGAAATATACAAAAATGATGTGTCAGTATAATTTGTTATAACAAAAAACTCAAAATAAGTCCAACGTTCATCAGCAGGACAATATATAAATAACTTATGATATATAATCCTACATGAACTTAACTGTTTGAATATGGAAGTGACTTGGAGTCACATAAATAAATCTTGCTGACCTCAATAAAATATATCCTCAACTCCCCTACCGTCAGAGTCTAAGGCTTGGACAAACCCCAAAAACATCAATAGCTATCTCATTACCACTCAACAAAAGGCAAAATGTGAAGGCAGGAAAGTCAGAGTAGAAAGCACCACCACCTTAAGTGACTATGGTCAAAATATTCTCCTTATGTAAAATTTACAAAAACACATAAAAATGATGACAAATGACCATATGAACACTTTACTGAGCGCTCCACCCCACCTTAGGGCTTTGGAAGAGGTCTGTGTAAATAAGGGCCCCTATAGCTTAGGCTCTATTGTCTTAATGGTAAATCCAACTCTGGTTAGAAGTGAGATGATCACTTTTGGAAGGAAGAGAAGGATACAGATTGGGCAGTGGCACAGAGGGGACATCTGAAGTGACTGGCAATGTTCCATTTCTTGAACTAAGCAGTGGATGCATGTGTGTTTGTTTTGTGATAATTTATTGAGCTGTACATTTATACTTTGTGCATTTTTCTACATGTGTGCTATGTTTAAAAATTTTTTAAAGCTTAAAAGGTAACTATAAAAGGTGACAGATATGCTAATTTATTTGACTGTAGTAATCATTTCACTATATATGAGGATATTAAAATATTATGTTGTATGCCTAAAGTATACACAAATAAAAAATTATTTAATAATTTAAAAGGTAAAATGTTTAAAATTACTTTTCCAAAATAAAGTAATTAAACTTCCTAAAGTGGCTAATTAGCAAGGCTTGCTATTTTACACATTTAACATATTGGAGAGACAGTTTGCAAAGATTATTTCCTTGGAATCAGATAAACCAGGTTCAACTCCCAACTTGCATCACTGAATATCTCTATAAAGTTGCACTGTTCAATATGCTAACAACCAGCCATAGTGGCTATTAGGCACTCGAAACGTAACTATTCCAGTTTAAGAGGTGCTAAATACCATGCTCCTAAATAACCAATGGGTCAAAGAAATAATCAAAAGAGAAATTAAAAGTACTTTGAGATAGAAGAAAATAAAGATATGGCATACCAAAACCTAAGAAATGTAGCTGGATCACCGCTCAGAGGACAATTTAGAGCTGTAATACATATATTAGAAAAAGAAGAAAGACCTCTAAGCAATAACCTAACCTTAAAACATTGGAAGAAGAAAAGCAAATGAAACTTAAAGTGAGCATAAGGATGGACATTATAAAGATTAGAGTGGAAAATGATAAAATAGAGGAAAAAGAAACCATTACAAAAATTGATGAAATCAAAAACTGGTTCTTTGTAATGATCAACAAAATTGGCGAACCTTTAATTAGACTGCTGAGAAAAAAAGAGAGAAAACTCAAATTACTAGAACTAGAAACAAAAGATGGAACATTACCAACCTTATAGAAATAAAAAGGACTATAAAGGATTCAAAATAATTATAATATTCTTATGAACAATTATATGTCAATAAATTAAATAACTTAGACCATCTTAGACCAACAATCTCAGCAGGCCTCTAACAACTAAAGAAATTGAACTTGTGATCAAAAAATTACCCACAAAGAAAAGCTGAAGACCAAATGGCTTCACTGCTGAATCGTACCAAACATTTAAAGAACTAATGTCAATTTTTCACAAGCTCTTCCAAGAAAATAAAAGAGGAGGAAACACTTCTTAACTTATTCTATGAAATTAGTATTACCCTGATATCAAAACCAGACAAACACATCTCAAAAAAAAACTACAGACCAAAATCACTTAAGAATATGGAGGCACAAATTCTCAACAAAGTACTAGCAAACTAAATCCAGCAACATACAAAAAGACTGCATTTCATGACTAAGTGAGACTCATCCCTGGAATGAAAGATTGGTTGGTTTAACATCGAAAAATCAATCAATATAATACACCATATCAATAGAATAAAAAACAAAAGCCACATGATCTTCTCAATAGATGCTTTAAAAAGATTTTATGAAACCCAAACTCTTCTGTAATACTAAAAAGAATAAGAACTCAAAAAACCTAGGAATGGAAGGGAATTTCCTCAACCTAATAAAGAGAATCTGTGAAAAAACTCACAGCTAACATCATACTTAGTGATGAAAAACTGGATGTTTTCTCCTAAGATCAGAAATGAGACAAGAATATCTATTCTCACCACTTCTATTTAACATTATACTGAAAGTATTAGCCAGTGCAATTAGACAACAAAAAAAAGGAATTTAAAGGTATTCAGACTGGGGAAAAGAGAAGTAAAATTATCTCTATTCAAACATGACATAATCTTGAATATAAAAAATTCTAAGACCTGCGAGAAATTATTTGAGTCAACAAGTATAATTTATCAGGGTTTCCAGAGAAACAGAACCAAGAGAATGTATATATATTGCACACATATACACACACACACACAGAGATTTATTATGAGAAATTCACTCATGTGATTATGGAAGCTGACTAGTCCTAAAATCTGAAGCCTACAAGCTGGGGGCCCAGGGGAGCTAATGGCTTAGTTCTAGTCCTAGTCCAAATGTCTGAGAACCAGGAAAGCTAATTTTTTATTTACTTACAAAAGAGTTCTGTGGCTTTTTTTAAAATAACTTTAAGTTCTAAGGTACATGAAGACAATGTGCAGGTTTGTTACCTATGTATATGTGTGCCACGTTGGTGTGCTGCACCCATTAACTCATCATTTACTTTAGGTATATCTCCTAATGCTGTCCCTCCCCTCTCCCCCAACCCCACGACAGGCCCCAGTGTGTGATGTTCCCCATCCTGTGTCCAAGTGTTCTCATTGTTCAATTCCCACCTATGAGTGACAACATGCAGTGTTTGGTTTTCTGTCCTTGTGATAGTTTGCTCAGAATGATGGTTTCCAGCTTCATCCATGTCCCTACAAAGGACATGAACTCATCCTTTTTTATGGCTGCATAGTATTCCATGGCATATATGTGCCACATTTTCTTAATCCAGTCTATCATTGATGGACATTTGGGTTGGTTCCAAGTCTTTGCTATTGTGAATAGTGCCACAATAAACATACATGTGCATGTGTCTTTATAGTAGCATGATTTATAATTCTTTGGGTATATACCCAGTAATGGGATGGCTGGGACAAATAGTATTTCTAGTTCTAGATCCTTGAGGAATCGCCACACTGTCTTACACAATGGTTGAACTAGTTTACAGTCCCACCAACAGTGTAAAAGTGTTCCTATTTCTCCACATCCTCTCTAGCACCTGTTGTTTGCTGACTTTTTAATGATCGCCATTCTAACTGGTGTGAGATGGCATCTCATTGTGGTTTTGATTTGCATTCAGGAAAGCTAATGTTGTAGTTCTAGTTTGAAAGCCAGCAGACTCAAGACTCAGAAAGGGCTAATGTTTCAATTCAAGTTCAAAGGCGAGAAAAAACAGATGTTGCAGCTCAGAGGTAGTCAGGCAGAAGAAATTCCTTTTTATTTGTGGGCAGGGTCAGCCTTTTTTTCTATTCAGACTTTTAACTGGTTAAATGAGGCTCAGCTACATTACGAAGGGAAATCTACTTTACTCAGTCTATCAATTTAAATGTCAAACTAATCCAAAACATCCTCCCAGAAGCATATAGAATAATGTTTGACCAAATATGTGGGCACCTCATGTCCCAGTGAAGTTGACACAAAAAATTAACCATCACAGCAAGATTGCATGAAACAAGATCAATATACAAAAATAATTGTATTTTTATACAATTGCAATGAACAATATGAAAATTAATAGGAAAATTCATCTGCAATAGCACCAAAAAGTATTAAATACTTAGGAATAAATTGAACAAAAGAAATGAAAGTTATATGCTGAGAACTGCAAAACATTGTTGAGAAAATAAAGGTCTAAATAAATGGAGAAAACCCTATAATCACGGGTTTTCCAATCCTTAACATTGTTATACTCCCCAAACTGATGTGTAAATTCAACACATTCCCTATCAGAATCCAAACTGACTTCTTTGTACAAATTAACAAGTTGATTTAGAAACTTATATGGAATTAAAAGAGACCTGGAATAGCCATAATAATCCTTAAAAAGAAGAATAAAGTATGAGGACTCAAACTTCTCTATTTCAAAACTTACTACAAAACAACAATAGTCAAGACAGTATGGTACTGGCATAAGGATAGGCATACAGATCAATGGAACAGAACATTGAGAGCACAGAAATAAACCCATATGTCTGTGGTCAACTGATTTTGGCAAGGGTGCCAAGACTCTTCAGTGGGGGAAAAATGGTCTTTCCAACAAATGGTGCTGGGATAACAGAATAGTCACGTGAAAAAGAATAGGGACATCTATAGAGATTTAAATTAGATTAGGGGTAGTTTATGGCTGAGGATGGGGTCAGGGTGGTAGGTGAGTGCTAGCCAAAAGATAGGAGATTTCATCTCAAGGGGATGAAAACTTTCTAAAATTGCGGTGGCTCACACCTATAATCCCAACATTTTGGGAGGCTGAGGCAGGAGGATCACTTGAGCCCAGGAATTTAAGACCATCCTGGGCAACAGAGTGAGACCCTGTCTCTACAAAAAATTAAAAAATTAATACCGAGTGTGGTGGTAGATGCCTGCAGTCCCATCTACTCAGGAGGCTGAGGCAGGAGGATTGCGTGAGGCCAGGAGGTCTAGGCTTCAGTGAGTTATGATTGCAATGCTGCACTCCAGCCTGGACAACAGAGCAAGACCCTGCCTCAAATAAATAATATTTATATATCAAATAAATAATAAATATAAAATAGTGTAAAATTTAGTATATTAACATATGTGTGACCATATGTGTGTAACCATGTGAATATATTAAATTTTACACAATTTTAATTTAAAATTGTTACACATATGTAAATATATTAAAAGCCATTGAATTGTATACTTTAAATGGGCAAACTGTATAGTATGTGAATTATATCTCAATAAGGCTATTTGTTTAAAAAAAAGAAGAAACTCTAAATTTTAAAGACAATGCAAAAAATACACAAGGCATCTCATTAATTTTTACATTGATTACATATTAAGATGATAATATTTTATATATATTGGTTTACATAAAATATATAATTAAAATTAATGTCATGTTTCTTTTTATTTTTTAATATGGCTACTAAAAAAATTCAAAATTACATATATGGCTCATTTTATATTTCTGTTGGATAGCACTGCTGTAGAGATTTTACACACATTTGTAAGATGTGTGTAAAAAAACACTCTGAACCCTAACATCCTTATATGTTATAAGGCTGTAATAATAGTACTGGCTTCACACAGTTATGGTGAGGATTAAATGGTTTTAAAGAACTTAGCATTCGGATGTTAGCTTTTATTCTAAGTGTTAGTTCTTACTATCAGAGAAGCCTCTGGGTACCATTGAGTACAGCAGTGATATAAAAAACCCCCAGTAGACTCCTTGGATTTACTTTACTATTATAAAATTATTTTTAGAAATGAATCTTAGAAACCATCACATCCAGTAATCACTAACTGTCACCTTGCCAAACTGTTGTTTAACAACCCCATGGTTTTCAAAACTTGAATCTGAGTATCTTTATTGTGGGACTGCGCTCTCTACTTTGCTGTAAGCCTGACCACTCCCTATTCCCTTAGCAGAGCCTCACACCCGAGTTACTTCCTTGGTATTGGAGGTATTTGCATTTATACCTGATCCTACACTAGTCCAAGCCCCTCACCTTCCTGATGAAGAAACTGGGGCCCGTGGAAGGGACACTGAGCTGCTAAATGCAGAATTCAGCCTGCAGAGGACCAGGCCAGTCCTCACACATGCAATGCATTGTCCAGAAGACCCTGACTAGCAGGGACTGCAATACAGGCTCTTCAGCTTGTATGCTAACACGCTATCCTTGGGAGTCTTGGTGGGACTTCCAGTGTTCTTTAGTTTATTGCCACTGGAGAAATAAATCATTACTGGCACTCATGATACCTTTAATGGAGACCAGTGGATCATTCTGATGCAGAGGGAGAGAAGATGGTACTTGGAACTCAGAAGTTCCAAATAGCCTGGTTTAACATACGCAAAAAATCCAGTTCTGTGTAAATCTGCCAATTAGCCATCTCTGCAGCACTGATCTCCCTTTTATTTCCTTCCTCATACTTGTTTATCAAATAATACTTACCAAAGCTCAATCATTTGATTCCCAGGGTAAGCCCAGAGAGAAATGCGACCTGGGATAATTATTCCCATTTCATTGTTGAGGAAACTGGGCCTAAAGAAGACAGGAATGGGAGAGCTAAGCCAGGACCAGAAGAGAGTTTGGCAAAGTTCACTGAATGCATATTTTGTTTTTGCCATATGCAAATACCACCTGCATTATTTAGTTATCTTTCTTTTTCTTCTTCTTTTTTCCTGCTCTGTCACACCAGTGCAGTAGTATGATCATAGCTCACTGCAGCCTCAAACACCCTGTCTCAAGTGATCGTCCCACTCCTCCCACCTCGGCCTCCTCAGCAGCTGGGACTACAGGTACGTACCGCTATGCCTGGCTTTTATTTTTAAGAGACGGGGTCTCACTACGTTGCCCAGACTGGTCTCAAACTCCTGGCCTCAAGTGATCCTCCTGCCTTTAGTTTTTATTTTCCTTTAACAGGCACTTACTGTTTTTATGTAAGTCAACTGATGTTGAAAGGAAATTTTACTTCAATGCCTTCAGTAGAAAACTAGTATCACATGCCATTAATAGAAGGTTAATAAATATAATACAAAACAATTCTAATTAGAAACTGTTGTCTGGAGAGCTTCTAAAAATCCTAATGCCCAAGCCAGACCTTAGAGCTATTAAACTGGAATTCCTCTGGGGAGGAAGCAATTAGGCATAAGTAATTTGTTAAAGCTCTCCCCAGGAAATAGCATCATGCAGCCAAGGATGAGATCCACTAGAATAGATGCTGTTGCCTGCTAATGCCTCTAAGGCTGAAGAGTGTTTGCCCTCCTTAAGAAGAGAGATCAACAAGTGATAGAGAGGTATTAAAGAGACAATAGGCTGGGCACGGTGCCTCATGCCTGTAATCCCAGCACTTTGGGAGGTCGAGGCGGGAGGATCACAAGATCAGGAGATTGAGACCATCCTGGCTAACACGGTGAAACCCCATCTCTACTAAAAATACAAAAAATTAGCCAGGCGTGGTGGCGGACGCCTGTAGTCCCAGCTACTTGCAGCTACTTGGGAGGCTGAGGCAGGAGAATGGCGTGAACCCAGGAGCTGGAGCTTGCAGTGAGCCGAGATCGCACCACTGCACTCCAGCCTGGGCGACAGAGCAAGACTCTGACTCAAAAAAAAAAAAAAAAAGAGAGACAATAGCCTAAAACCGACACTTTCTCCTTAGCATCAGAAGAACTGAAAAGTAACTTTGAAATGGGAAAAGTTTTCATTTGTAATTTGTTACTGTTGAATCAGTTGCTCCTTTGCAGTCTAAAACCAGCTCACATGGCACTTGCCCTTTGGAAAACACTGGATCAGAAGACCCCAGGTGGTGTGGTTTCTATTCCTGTGCCCTTTCGGCTCCAGCAGCTAGCTTCCCAGCCAAAGACTCCCACAAGGTCACTGGAGAACCCCTACTCACCTCTGTGTGTTCTCCAGCAGGGACTCCAAAATGCCTGCATTTACATCACACTGTCAGACACATCTTTCTATTTCAAAATGAATCTTCCCAGTGGCTCACATTAAAAACCTTAAGGCAAAACCGCATCTCTGTCTCCTTTCATTTCCTCTCAAGAAGCCCCTTGTTTTCATCTAGGAATATCTGGCCCTAGAGAAGGCTTAAGTCAGCCCTGCCCTTTTGGATCTTAAAAAGAGGTATAGCTAGGGAAGAGGGAGAAACAGGAGACTCAGTGCAGATCCGCACATGACTTTGAGAGGGTCTTCTGCTGTGAAGTTTCTCTTTCATCCCTCACCTCTGAACACACACAAGACTGTCCTGATGGACGGATGCATTTAGAATGAAAGCTGGACTTTTGGGTGGGGATTCCAGATCTCCATAACATCATTTTCTTATCTGGCTTGGGGCATCACTGCAAGAACTGGGTACCTGCCTCTGTGGACTAGGGTTTGAAGAGCTGCCCCAGAAGGATTACATGGCCTCAAGAGCAAGCAGTTTGGCTCACTAGGCAGGTTGTTGAGCAAACCTCTGATCTGCTTACTTCCTACATTTACAACCTAGAATGCTGACACAGTGCCTACCACCAGACGAGCAGGCTACTTTACTGTCTTGTCAGCAGAATCCTTCTGTCTTGTTTCCCTTAGAGCCTAAGGTTCTGCTTTGAGGTCTCCTCCCTATTCTCCATCTCAAAGTTACACAGTCCCACCTCCTAGCCTTAGCTCTTGTTGTGCCCATAGTCCAGAATGTTCTTCTGCCCCATCCCTGTCTGTCCAAAGCCTAACCACCCTCAAAGCTGATTGAAAATGTCAACTCCTCCATAAAGCCTAAGATGATTCCCCTGGTCAAATAATAACAGTAATGAAATTAACAAAAAATAACAGTAATAATAATAGCCTAGCATTTGCTGAGTGCTGCTGTGGGCAGGCAATGGGCTAAGATCTCATACTCATAATCTCAACCAAATCTTATACTAGATGTAGCTCATTATCCCTGCCCTGCCATTTTTGATATCAACTTACTTGTTCTCTCTGTGCTTCATTTTTCTCAGATATCAATGGGGATTATAATATGTCTTCCTTGTAAGATTGTTTTAGGTATAAAATAAGCTAGTGTATGTAAAGCATCAGCATAGTACCTGACACTATGGTTTTGGCTTAGTGAGTATCATTACTTCTTGTAACAACTTAAAGGTCTGGGTTTGTACTGATAAGGACAGGAGGAAGGGAAATACTGGGTAGAAGAGGGCAGGGTCCCTGGCAAGGACTCCACCCTCAAGCCTGGACCCGCAGCCCTAGATGAGAACTTCACATCCCTGTTTTCCCGCTCGAATGTTGCCTTTTCTAAAACCACCCTGGCATGCCACACTTCCCTCCCCACCCCGTACCCATAAAAACTCCAAGTTCCACTGGCAGAGGAGCAGAGCAGTGCAGCAGAGAAGGAGAGAAGGGAAGAAGTGTCTGAACATCAAGAGTAGAAGAGGCAGCTGGACATTGGAGACTATGGTTGGAGAGGAATTTGGCCAGGAATGGCTGAACTCCAGAGGAAGAGTATCTTCCCACTCCATCCCCTTTCTAGCTCCCCATCCCACTGACAGCCACCTCCACCACTCAATAAAGTCTCCACATTCACCATCCTTCAAGTCCCTGTGACCTGATTCTTCCTGGACATAGGACAAGAACCCGGGTACCAAGAGGGCAGGGTGTGAAAGGCTGTCACCCCAACCCTCCACTGAGTGGGTAAACACTTAGCTGTCTGTGGACAGCAAATGCTAAAAGAGTATTGTTTGTAACACATGCCCCCTTGGGCTCCAGAGGTCACGGACAACCCCTAGACACTGCCACAGGCTGGTACACAGTTTGTTCCTAATGGCTTCCAAAGGCAATCACCCCGGCTCCTGCTCCTGCTCTCCTGTGTGCTCCCCCTCATGCAAGGGGTTTGAGTGCAGTGGCCGAGTAAACAAGTCACCAATGTTGCAAGTCCCATGAGAAGGTCAAGGGAACAATCCCATCTCAGTATTATTCTCATCTTATAGATGAGAAAACCAAGCAATAGAGGTTGAGTAAACAGTCCAAGTTCAGTGACAAGCAAGAATTTTACTTCCCTCTGGTCTTCACTGAACTTTGCTCATCACAAAGATGATGTAAGGATAATCTTCCAGTTGCCATGGGAACTCATTTCATCAGCATCTCAGCCATCCTAGATGATTTGCATACATGACTTTATGCAGAAAGAGAAAGTTAAACTGACTTGAAGTCAACTGGCTCTACTGGCTACTGTCCTTTGAGATACCGTGATATTTGCATTGCATCATGGTTCTAGGGTATCCCAAAGACAGGTCTGCTCATTAATCCTCATACTTTCTCTCATTCACCAAGAATGTGATCCAGCTAAGGAAACAGACGAGAGCGACCAAGGAACGTGCTGGTGGAGCAGGTGTTGAATTCCTTCTCTGCATTTCTGCTCTTCCACTCTTTAATTGCCTTCTGGCAGGATGTTCCTGACTGCAGAGGCAACACCTAAAGCTTAGCCAGCTTAACTGCAGGTCTGCACAATAACAAACCCTTCAGAATTTCAGCACTCATTTCTTCATCAAGGGCCCCGAAATTATGGTTGCGTATCACCTACTCATTTCCTCTTGGTTCAACCTCACATGCTTTCATACTACTGCTGACCATCTGTACATGTTACTCACCACTTTCCTCCTTTCCTCTATTCAAATAAGCCAGGCTGGGTTTGCACTCCAAAGGTACCCCTATTGATGGTTGGGCAAATAGGATACAGTTTCCAGAAAGAGTGACAACTTTGCTTCCTGGAATCCCTGCACAAAATGCAGGGTCACATATGGCCCTGAGGACGGATTTGGTGGCAAAGAGATATCTGAGTTTAGTAGTTTGAAAGTACTACGGCTAGCTGTGGTTCCAAACTCTCTACCAGGTCACGCTGGGGTAGCATAGTAAATTCACAGGACTGTTGGGAGGTATTTTAAATTTTCCAAGGGAAAGACAGGATCCTCCATATCTGTTGAACACTGCACAAACTCAGGGTTGTTCATGGTTTCAACATTAGATTATATCATATTCCTTTCAGTGATGGCATCTTTTGGGGAAGCCATGTTTTTGGCAGTTACTGTGACAAAAAGCAAGTGCCACAAGGAAATCAGTATGGAACAGGAAATGAAGGTGGCAGTGTCCACTCTGATTCCAAAGTTTAAGGAGTTGCACAGTGCCCAACAGGCCACACATCCCATGAGTAAGTAATTGTGATGATTTCAGAATACAAAAAAGTATTTTTTTTGTTTCAATGTATCATTTTTTTTCAAATGGCCAATACAAAGTTTTTAGCACATAAAGACTTTTAAGCGATTTGACCCTAACTAGTTAATCAATGAATCTGTTTGGTATTTCTTTTGGCCTACAGATGCCATGAAAAAATTACTGAAGCACTAAGCATTCTGCGACCAAGGAAGGTTTGGAAACTTCTGGTCTGGTCAAGTCAGCCATGTTTCACAGCTCCCAAGAACTTCATTGGTACCTGATCCTATGACAAAGCATACCTGGGTCTTGGTTTTGGTTATCATGGTTGTTTCATCTCAGAGACTTTTACATATTTTCAGTGCTAAATGTGCCTACTACATGGGGCCTGTGCAGCCATGTGCCTCGGCCAGCACCTGCCTCAGCCTCCCTGGGCATCTCTCCCTTTCCTCTGCGCTTAAGTCACACCAACCTCCTTTCCATTCCTCCAATCCGCCAAGCCCTGTCCCATTGTAGGGGCTTCTTACTGATTCTCATCCTGGTTCACCTGTAGGTCCCAACTTAAATGCCACCTCATCAGAGAGCCCTCCCCTGTGATTCTCTGTCTCACCACCCATTCATTTCCTTCATAGCATTTTGTCCTCTGCACATATCTATTTAGCTCTATGAGGACAGAGTCCAGGTCTGATCTGCTTACTACATTCACAGAATTTAGCTGGGTGCCTGATATGTAATTGTCACTCAATAAATAACCGCAAGGTTAACAAGTGACAGTTTAAATCATACACACATTTTAACTGGGGCCCTGTGCAGCCCAAAGCATTTCAGAAGGCTTTTCTGGCAAACAGCCCATCAGATAGACACGTGGGACAATTGCATCACTAGCCACAGGCAGAGACAGTCAAGGGCGGTGTTTGCAATCAAGAATCCCAGCTCTGCCACCTCCTTGCTGGCAGACATTGGGCAAGTTACTCATTCTGCCTCTACCAGCCATGTCTTTGCCTGGAAAAGGGTTGTTAAAAGGACTAACTATAAAGCTCTTAAGTAAAATCTGTCAAGAAAAAAGCACTCTAAATAAAAGTAAGCTGCTTTTATTAGGACAAGGACAGTGTTCAAGGACTATCCCATGAATGCCCACACACCATTCTGAGAGGAAGTTTCTGCCTCAGAAACCGACAGGTCCAATGCTTCTTGCTTGTTTTAGAATAAAAGGCTCAATTCAAAAAATGATACATGGACAATTAATTATTAGCCCCATTGGTGTCCCCCACACAACTCATGATTAAAACCAAAAAGAATCTGTTATAGAACTTTGATTATCCAGCTGGACAACAGAAATGGAGAATGTTAGGCAGTGACTGTCAATTTGTCTAGACTCAAACTGCTCTATGGCACCAAGCACATGGTGGAATGTGTGTGCCTAATCCTTCCAGTCCTTTGCTTGTCCCCTTCTAACCGGCTCTCTTCATGTTCTAGGCTTAAAAGTAAGCCCAGAGCACCATGAGGTTGTTCTGGTTGTACCTGGGGAGCTCCAGGGGCCAAGGGCTGCTCACAGTCACAGAGAGGAAATGACACACGGCTCCTCTTCTTGCAGTGGGAAGAAGCATGAGTACCAGCCTTCATCTGTCCACACCTCAGTTACTGTTGCTCTCTTTCCTGGGTCTCCTTCGCCCAGCCTCTCCCCTACCTGATCCTCATGTCTGGATGCCTCATTTTCACAACCCCCTGGAATCACATCACTCTCCTCCCCAAGCGCTATCTACACTTCCTATTTCATGCATACCCACATCTTAGAAAACCATTTCTCCCACTGGCTTCCTATAGATGGCCTAGCTAAGGGTAATGTCTTTTCTGCTAACCTGAGTTGCTGTCACTTTATAAATTTTATATAGGATGGTCTTACAAGACAGATGGTACTGATGGACTCAAACACGTGATGTGTTTCAATCCCAGACTCTCCATCTACTAGCTACATTTTTCATGGAAAGTTAGCTTTACATCTCTAAGCCTCAGTCTCCTCACCTGTAAAGTGGGCAGAATAGTTTCCACGTCATAGCTTTGTTGTGAGTACGAGATGAGAAAACTCACACGAAACACACACCACAGTAACTGGTCCACAGGAAGCACACCCAAAAAGTCTACTACTGTGGTTTCTCAGGTCAACCCCTCATTTGGCAGATCTCAGCTTAGACATCATCTATTCTGGAAAACCTTCCCTCACCGCCACCCCAAAGATGTGTGTGCATCTAAAGCACCCTTGCTGTGATTGTCATTGCAAGGTGTGTCACACTGCCATGTCATTGCCTCTTGGCTTTTTTTTCTTTTGCCCCCTAGAATACTGTGAGCACATTACTGGTGGGGGCAGTGTTCCTTCTACTGTGGCAGAGCACCTAGCACAAAGTACGTGCTCAGGACATATTCTGTCATATTAAAAATAGCTATTTAGGCCGGGCGCGGTGGCTCACGCCTGTAATCCCAGCACTTTGCGAGGCCGAGGCGGGAGGATCATAAGGTCAGGAGATCGAGACCATCCTGGCTAACGTGGTGAAACCCCGTCTCTACTAAAAATACAAAAAAATTAGCCAGGCGTGATGGCGGGCACCTGTAGTCCCAGCTACTTGGGAGGCTGAGGCAGGAGAATGGTTTGAACCCGGGAGGCGGAGCTTGCAGTGAGCCAAGATCGAGCCACTGCACTCCAGCCTGTGCTACACAGAGAGACTCCATCTCAAAAAAAAAAAAAAAAAAGCTACTTAAACAAGCAATCTAATAAAGATGAAATTTTGCTGTGTTATACACTTATTATTGCTACATTGTAAGACTAGACTCCCTTGGCAACCAAACACATTCTTTTTTATATTATTTAATTTTAATACGAGTTACCATATATTGATCCATCTTCTATGCCAAATGTAACTTAATCCTTCTATCAGTTCTCTGAGGTAGATATTATCAGTAGTCCCATCTTATAAGGAAAATGAGGCTCAGAGAATTGAGGTACTTTGCCCAAGATCATCCAGCTAGTAGAACAGAGCTGGGACCCAAACCCAAGACCATTCATCTCCAGTGTCTGTTTGCTTTGCTGCCTCCAATAAGACTGAGGGTGCCACTTTCCTTTTTGTTAAATTTTCTGGCCTCCCAAATACCGTAGAGTGGCATTTCATTATTATTGGCACCTACATAACAAACATGGTAATGCCTTTGATGTAAATTCCTTTGGTGACTAATCAACCCCACCTTGCCATATTTTTGTCTTTGGCACTATTTAACTTTCATGCCTTGTCAAGTCTCCTTAACTGGAGTGTAACCAGCTGGTGATGGTGCCAAGGTCTTAAGATTCTTTCTGTCTCCCCAGGTCTAAAGGGAACATCTCTCACCTACTAAAAAACATAAATGAAATTAGGTTTCTGTCTATTTGGCTGTTCCATGTTCAAGTAAAATGACTAGAAGATCATCACCAAGTCTGAAGGGTATTTGGGACAGCTTGATTTGGATCTGTGGTATACACAGCTTTCACATTGGGGGACCAGGGAGGCACCTCAAGAAGATAGACACACTTAGTAACCTTTGTACTATTTGACTTTTTTTTTTTTTTTGAGACAGAGTCTCTCTCTGTGACCCAGGCTGGAGTGCAATGGTGCAATCACAGCTCACTGTAACCTCAGCCATCTGTGCTCAAGTGATACTCCTGCCTCAGCCTCCTAAGCAGCTGGGACCACAGGCATGTGCCACCACACCTGGCTAATTTTTTTAATTTTTTTGTAGAGGTGGAGTTTCGCCATGTTGCCCAGGCTGATCTCAAACTCCTGGCCTCAAACAATCCTCCCTCCTCAGCCTCCCAAAGCTCTGGGATTACAGGTGTGAGCCACCATGCCCAGCATAGTTTATTTTAAACTAGAGGCATGAGTTACTTTTTTAAAGTACCATCAAGAATAAAGATAGATAGATACATAGATAGATAGATAGATAGATAGATAGATAGATAAATTTTCAAAGCCAAAAATTAGAGAGAAAATGACAGGGCAGAAGACCAGGGGTCATAGTTATTTTCCAGAGCAGATTTCCAGAACAAGATACAATAAAAGCCTGATGAATATTAATATAAATTTTCTGTGAATGGAGAAACAAATGCGCCTTAAATGTGAGCCCCAAATCAACTGTCACAAAGGAAGCTGCTCCAAATTGCAGGCCCCGATTTTTGGTCAATCTATTTCTCTCCAGGAGAATTCTATGTGCTCTAGGGTGAGTAGCAGCAGTAATGTACTTTATTGGATGGTGCTTTAACAATTCATCGTATAAATATTCAATAATTGTTGGTTAGAGTTGATGTTGATAGGGGACCCTCAGACAATAGATGCCAGGACTTCACCACAAACATCTGCCCACTCCATGTTGTTCCCACCTTGTCTTGTTCTATCTGTCTCTACTAACAGCAAGACCAGACCAACTGTTCTCATACCTTTCTAGCATAAGCATTTCTACATCTCAGCAATCCTACAACCTAGGACACACCCACTTCCTTCCAGTTGCCCACACACCCATTTCTTTCACTAGGATTACCAAAGAGTTGCATTTAGAAAGGAAAAAAAAAAAAGGTTTCCATATGCAAATGGAAAAATCAAGGTCAAGGTGGAACACTTGCTCTGCAGTCAGTCCAGTTGAGCAGGCCAAAAATGCCCACTGGGATAATGTAATTCAGTAATGACTGCATCTACCACCCTCTGCCCTTATCATGGGCCAAGGGTGGAAGGACGATATTGAAAACATGTGATCACAGTCATCTTTGAAGGGGAAGAAATTAATGAGGACATTGTAGGCCCTTTGAAAGTGAAGCTGATTCTAACCACCCAGCGGGTTCTCCTTGAACCACTGCTCAGACAGAGCTGATTTATCCATACAGGGGAGTTGCAACAGAGAAAAAGTTTAATTCATGCAGAGCTGGCTGGACAGGAGGCTGGAGTTTTATTATCACTCAAATCAGTCTCACTGAAGGCTCAGAGGTTAGTGGTTTTTCAAAGATAGCTTGGTGAGTAGGGAGCCAGGGAGTAAGGAATGCTGGTTGGTTGGGTTGGAGATGAAATCACAGGGAGTGGAAACTGTCTTCTTGTGTTGAGTCGGTTCCTGGGTGGGGCCCATCTGGTTGTCAGAAATGCAAAAACCTGAAAAGACATCTCCAAAGGCCAGTCTTAGATTCTAAAATAGTGATGTTATCTGCTGGAGTAATTGGGGAAGTTGCAAATCTTTATTCCTCCTAAGTAATGGCTGGCTAGGCATACTTCCTAACAGAATTCAGGCCCCTCTCATCCTCCTAACTTGGTGGCCTTTCATTAGTTTTACAAGGGTAATTTAGTATCTGGGAAGGGCCATTATAATTTAATTAAATTTCTCCCAAAGTTAGCTTGGCCCACACCCAGGAATGAGCAAAGATACCCAGAAGCAAGATGGGGACAGTTAGGGCAGATCCCTTTCACTGTCATAATTTTCTCACTGTTATAATTTTTGCAAAGGCAATTTCCACTCTAGGAATCTTCTGCAAAGCATTAAAACAAAACAAAACATGTATTAGAAAGGCCACTGAAAAACTGAATGAGCTAACTCAAGCAGTTTTCTGCCTCCAGGAAATACCACACCTAAAACAGATGCTTCCTCATCACCATCCATAAAAGTACAACATTTCGCAGTGACCTGGTAACTTGCATCCATCCCAGGAGAAGGTTCTCAGCTATGAGCACATGTAATTATTTTTGAAATACGGACTATGGTCTAACTAGGTCTGTCAGATTATAAAACACAAATTCTTGATGCACTACATATTCTGCCTTTTGTGTGTGCTTCACTTATCTCTTCTTCGGTAACTTTTTTCTTTTTTTCTGATTAGAAAAGTAATACAAGGTCATTGTAGACATTCTGGAAAATTTAAGAGATCATTAAAAAGAAAATAAAAATAATTCGCCCTCATACCACTCATATATACACTGTTAAATTTTGTGCTCTAGAACCTTCTGTTACCACTAGGGAATGTATCTAAGTCACGTGGCACCAAAATCACGTGGCACCAAAGTATGTTAGTGGTGGTGAACTAACCTCGGTTCTTGCCTCCTCATGAAACATGAGGTTTTCCTTGACCCCTTCACAGTCCTCGTGACAGGAATGCCTCACTTACTCAGTCCACAGCTCTCAACCCCTCATGGTTGGGGCAGCACACAGGTGAGCAGGTGCAGGAGCCAGAGCAAATGCTTTTGGGCACCGGCAGGACCAAAACTCTGTGCAGGCCCCACAGCAGCATCTAGGGTGGAGTACCCATGACCCCTGCAGCCCCCGAGGACATATGTTACAGTGCACTTCTTTAGCTTTGCTATCCATGGTTGGATTAAGTGTTTAACAACTCAGTGAACCCTCTGCCTTTTTGCAAGGGCAGAGGGTCAGTGTGACAGCCTTTAGCATCCTCACCCGTGGCACCTGAGATCTCGTTTGGTGTCCAGGAAAAATCAGGTTGCATGAACGAATTGAAGGGCGGTGAATGTGGAGGATTTTATTGCCAGTGGAAGTGGCTCTCCACAGGAAGGGGAGGTGGAAAGGGGAGGGACTGGGAAGGTATTCTTCCCCTGAAGTCCTGCTGTCAAGTCATCCCTCTGAAGTCAAACTGCTTCTCTCCTGCATTCAGCTGCTTCTTCTCTCCTCCCCTTCTCTGCTCTCTGCCAGTGGATCCTGGGGGTTTTATGGGTGCAGGATGTGGGGACAGGGTGGGCCATGGGTGGTTTGGGAAACGGCAACATTGGAGTGGGAAAACAGGAATACATGTTCTCACTTTGGGCCGCAGCACCAGGCTTGAGGGTGGGTCTTTGCCAAAGACCCCCACCCTTTTCTGCCTAGAATTTCTCTGTCTCCTGTCCCTATTACTCAGAAGAAAGAATTTGACCAAAGGGCTTAAGACAGAGTGAGAGACCCAGGCAAGTTTTAGAGCAGGAGGGAAAGTTTATTTAGAAAGTTTTAGAGCAGGAGGCCAGACACAGTGGCTCATGCCTGTAATCCCAGCACTTTGGGAGGCCAAGGCGGGTAGATCACTTGAGGTCAGGAGTTTGAGAACATCCTGGCCAACCTGGTGAGACCCCATCTCTACTAAAAATACAAAAATTAGCCGGGCATGGTAGCTGTAATCTCAGCTACTGAGGAGGCTGAGGCACGAGAATGGCTTGAACCCAGGAGGTGGAGGTTGCAGTGAGCCAAGATTTGTGCCACTGCACTCCAGCCTGGGAGACAGAGCACGATTCCACCTCAAAAAAGAAGTTAAAAAAAAAAAAGAAAGTTTTAGAGCAGGAACAAAAGGAAGTACACTCAGAAGAGGGAGGGTGACTTGAGAGATTCAAGTGTATGGTTTAACCTTTGATTTGGGGTTGCATATGCTGGCATGCTTCTGGGGGGTTGCCTCCCTTCTCCCCTGATTCTTCTCTTGGGGTGGGCTGCCTGCATGCACAGTGGCCTGCCAGCACTTGGGAGGGGCCACATACACAGTATGTTTACTGAAATTGTACGCATGTTCACTTGAGGCATTCTTCCCTTACTAGTTGAGTGTTCTTAGAAGAAGCTCATACACCAGTTAAATTCGACAATTTTCCCTCCTAGTGCGCATGCTTGAGCCCATTCGCCCAACTCCTAAGATCTTATCCGGAAGCTGCTAATCACCAGCTTCAGGTGTTCTATCTACTGGGCGACTGCCTTTCCCTGGTACCAGCTGTGTCCAATTATTATTTTAGAGAGACAGTTTAATAACCATCTGACCCTCACCTGATGGTTGCCTGACATTCCTGGTGGTGGTGGGCAGGGACATGGGGGGGGGAACCCTCTTCTGCCCTGCTCATGTCTGACTAGCTATCTGCTGTGACACTTCCACTCTTCTTTTGGTAAGAGCATGTATGTATGAGGCAGGAGGTAGAAGCTACTTCCCATACCCCTAGGCTAGAAGTATCCCTTCAAAAGCAACTGACCATTTGGGGGAAGAAGCCTTAGTTTTCATTATCCACACAATTGCCCTATTTCTGCACTTCACTGGCCGCACAAATCACTTGGACTCACGTAACAGACACATGTGACTGTATCCATAATAGGTTCATTGCCCATTGCACACAGCAAGTCAATATGCCGAGAGGCCAGGTTGCAGCAGAGAAATAGGTTTAATCGTAGGGTCACCAAATGAGGAGACAGGAAGAAACCTTAAATCTATCTCCTTGTGGCATTTGGGGCTAGGGTTTTTAAGAGTTTGGGAGTGGGCTGATGTGTTGGAGATGGTTGACTGGTTGAAGAGTGCATGGTGAAGTCACGGGACAGGGTGAAGCTGTATTTTCAACCTGATCCCCTTTCTTTGTGGGGGTTTTCCAACTGAAATGTGGTAGAATTGGGGACCCGAAAAACAACTTAAGTGATTCTTAAACAAAAGCCTCCTGATTGTAATGTCAGAGATCCCATCTAAAGGAACAATAGGGATACAAATCAATTCCTACACAATCTTATGACCCTAATGTCAGAAATCCTATCTACAGGAATAATGCAGATGCAAATGGTCAGGATCTAGTGCTACGTGACTTTGAGCAACAAGGAAGTGGGCCAACATGCAACCTATTCAATGCTTAATTATAACAATATTCCTGTCCAGAACCCAGCATGCAATTCTTGTCAACCCTGTGAGGGTGCTTTCATGACTCTCAATGGCCTACCACTTTCCACCTAGTAGGGCAAACCTGCCTTGTCTATCATTTTCCTTGTAATAAGCCCATTCTCCTTGTCAGGGAGTGATATACAGGTGATAAGTGAGACTTCGTTGAAAGGCTATGGAGCTTGTAGGGCAAATTATTTGCTCCTAAGAGACATCAACAGGACAAGATAGTCTTTTCTTATCCCAGGTGTTATCAGTCCTTAGTGGATTGATGCCTGGAACTGCAGAGCTCCTTAGAAAACTAAGCCCAGGGCAACCTAATTGATGCAGACGTGAAATCTGTTCAAGTGACCTCTAGCAAGTCACTGCAAGTGACTGAATACAAAATAGACTGTTGCAAGAAAAGAGCAACTTGCAGAACAATATGTATAGTATGATTCCATTTATATAGCCAGATAGATATAAATACATAGAGAAGCATTCAGAAGGAATGCTGGCACTGGTAACCTCTGGAAGCCACAGGAATCAGGGCTTCAACATTGTATTCTATGTATATTTGTATTGTTTGAAGTTTTTACAATAGCATGCATGCATGTATTGCTTATGTAATCTTCTAAGATTTTAATTTTTATAAGTACACATGGCTTCTCCTTTATTTGAAATGTGTACTAGATGATCAAAGCATTCTTCTAGGAGAAAATAAGTTTTTGTGGCCAAAAAAATTCTTTATTTTTGGTTTTTAGGGGGTTGCCTCCATGTCACAGCTTAATCATCAGTCACATTAACCTTGCAGCTCAGCATGCCCTCTGTTTGTCAGCAGACCTTTCTCACCCATAGGGTAAGCCATAGAAAGCTTATGGGTATCGGTTCATTTTGCCTGGGATCAGGGTCTGGATTGTGAAGTGGGACATGTTGATAAACCTCTTCTCCAAAATCAGGTCAATGGGCATTTGGCTGATATTACCAGAATGCTGGCTGGCCGTGTACAGCCTGTCTCCGAGAGTGGGCTGTGGCCCCCACATTAGAACAACCTGCCAATGACCACATTAGAACCTCCATTGTTAAAATGCAGGTTCCTGAGCCCCATCCCAGATCTGAATCACAATCTCCGAGCATCAGCCCCAAGAACCTGAATTTTGTTGTTACATGCAGATAAAGTACGAGAACCACTTCCTCCATGGATGAACTGAACTTACCAAAATAGTCAGTCCCGAGGGGCAGAGATGGCGCAAGTGCCAGTTCTCCTTTCTCATCCTAGATGCTCAGAGTCAAATTCTTGGCTCAGCAATAGCCAAGTGATTTCATTGTGGGAAGACAATTCAGAGCCCTGTTCCAGGCTCCTCACATTGATTCTCTCTGTCTTCTTCCACTCCTCTTTGTTATCTTTGATGTCCCCTTGTGAGCTACGAAAAGACTTTCTGGGACACGACAGGATAAAAAAATAAATAAGTGCAAGGAGCCATTCATTAAACGTTTAGCCAGGATGCTGCTTTAACTGCATCCCATCATATCTCATTAATCTTCACACCAGTCCTGAGATCGGGTACTACTGTTAACCCGATTTTACAGATGTGAGGAACTGAGGCTTAACGAAGGTAAGTAACTTGCAGGTGCGGGTATCCAGCTCTCTAACTCCAGAGCCCATGCTCTTAAAACCCTATTACTTGTCCCTGGTGGAGGTGAACACTGGGGGCCCTTTCATATAGGACTAGCCCTCGGGCTGCAATCTGAGCGGAAAAGGGAGGATGAGGGCATACTTCGAAGCTTCTTTTGCATAACTGGCGCTGGATTTTTACTGAGACTTTACGTTACAGGTTTTTTTTTTAATTTTCAAGGTGCTTTTATGAACACATGAATAAAATATTTGTGTCATTTTGACCCTTACTTGTCTTATTTTATGCATGTATTTATTTATGGGGGGGCACAAGGACTCATCTGTAGTGGTGCAGCCACTGTAAATAAATTAGTGAAACTACTTCACGTCAACTTCTGTTCAGTACACTTTAGTGATGGATCGGAGGAAATTAATACATGTTTACAAAAAGCCCCTCCCCCAGTTGTTACATATGCCTCAGAGATACCAGTTGTGAAAAGTGCAGGTGCACTTACACACATACGCACACACACCCCACAAATGGTATCATACGAAAAAACATACCTGCAATCTGCTTTGTCCACTTAATTGTATATCTTGGTTACAGAACTTGTTTCACTGGAAGGCTAAAAGGCAAAGTCTGGGGAGGCCTAGAGGACACAGGGGATGGGAGGAGGCGCTCTGAGCTGGATGTAAGGTCTCCACCCACCGCCAGAGCACAAGGTCGGATAACCAGTGGGCCTGCCGGCTTGGCTGCCTGGGCCCTCCCCTGCCGAGACAAACGGCTGGAGGGAGGAAGTGTGCGGCTGGGAAGCTCCGCTGCTCTGGCCCGGGTTTCCCATTTCCTCCTTCCCGCGCTGAGACGGCGAGGAAAGTTAGCCCGGAAATCTGCGCCCGCCTAAAACCCGGCCTGGTCCCAGCCACCGCCCCAGGAACTTCCCCCGCCGCAGGGGCGGAGGTCGAGAGCAGGGATGGAGAAGTGGACCTGCGCGGGTGGACTCCGGGGCGCGGGTGGACTCCGGGGCGCGGGGGGACTCCGAGGCGCGGGTGGACTGTGGGGCGCGGGTACCGTCTCGCAGCGACCTCTGTCGGCGGCTCTGGGGATGGCCCGCATCTGTCTGCGTGTACCTGGTATACGTGCAGGTACGTGTTCCTGTTCACGTGCAGACTGGGCGGGGGATGGGGGGGGGGGCCACACCGGTGTACACCTTTGCATACCTCTTAGCAACTTGAAATTCCACCACGAGAGATATCTTTATTCCGCTATTCCTGTGCATCTGCACGGAGCCCCTAGGGCCATAGATTTGTGTGCAAATGAAATGAGGATGTAGTCTGGGTGCCCAAGGGGGGGTGCCTTGAGTGTGGTTGTCTGTATGCCTCCCTGAGGGTATTTCACTTTCTGCTCCCATCCGCCCCTATGAGCGAGTACCTATGAGCACAGGATGTGCACATATTTGAGTATTATTAGTGGTACACGCAGTTTTATCATCTCCCCAGGTCTGTGTCTGTATGAAATGTGCATGGGTGTGTGTGTGCACGCGTGTGTTCCCACTCGGGGAATGTGGAGAGAGGTGCATGGAGCCAAGATGGGTGATAAATAGTATGTTTCTGAAATTAAAGGACTAATGTGGAGGAAGGCGCCCCAGATGTACTAAACCCTTTGCCCTTCATCTCATCCTCTCTGACTTGGGAAGAACCAGGATTTTGTTTTTAAGCCCTTGGGCATACACTTGTTCCATCCCGACATGAACTCAGCCTCCCGTCCGACCGCCCCTTGGCCTTCCTTCTTCCTCGATCTGTGGAACCCAGGGAATCTGCCTAGTGCTGTCTCCAAGCACCTTGGCCATGATGTAAACCCAAAGAAATTAGCATCTGCATCTCCTTCCTTTTTCCCCACCCAAAAGTCATTTCCTCTTAGTTCATTACCTGGGATTTTGATGTCTGTGTTCCCTCCTCGTTATTGATACACACACAGAGAGAGACAAACAAAAAAGGAACTTCTTGAAATTCCCCCAGAAGGTTTTGAGAGTTGTTTTCAATGTTGCAACAAGTCAGTTTCTAGTTTAAGTTTCCATCAGAAAGGAGTAGAGTATATAAGTTCCAGTAGCAGCAACAGCAGCAGAAGAAACAACATCTGTTTCAGGGCCATTGGACTCTCCATCCTGCCCAGAGCAAGGTAAGCACTTCCCAAGCCCCTGCCTCCCTCCCCTCCCTGTGGGCCTGCAGCTGTCCAGGTGTAGAAACCGTTAGTGTGCTACCCCAGCAGCTGGCAGGAGGGAGTTGGTGGATTCCTGGAAGCATCCCTGGTGAGTCACCTGCTGGAACATTAGTGAAAACTTAGTGCTTTAGGGACTGATGTACAGTGTCCATTTTAAAAGCCACCTAATAATAACTGTATAGCAAGATCTGTGTGTATGCATAGTTTATGGAAATGTTTGTTTTATCTTATTTTGAAGTGGTGTGTATTGATGTGTAAAAGTATATTCCTAAATGTTAATGCCCATCAGTTAAAGGATTGTATAGAGCTAAAGTGAGTGGTGCCTGCCTTACTATTGAAATTTTTAAAAAGCCTTTCGTGCATTCCTTAAAGTAATTGAATTCATAATTATTATAATGTTACAAATCAGACTTGCTCCCATATTTGTGATGGTCTTGGTCGTCAGTTGTGATATCAACCAAAATGATAGCTGGGATCCCCATTCTTGTGGATTAACTAACTTTGGCCCCAGTTAAAAAATGAAAAGCTATTATTGCTTCCTAAAGAGTTTTTAAATCTGTGAGAAGGGGGAAAAAAGGTTAACCTTTACTGTACTGGTATCTGATTTCTTGCCCAGGTAAAATTGTGTGCAACAACAATGTCATTTTAACAAAGGGATTACTAAACCCCAGGTGATGACCCACTTTTTCAAACAAGGAATTGGAAGATACTAGATGGAATGTGGGTAACCTCTTAGAGTTTAGTTTACTGGAATCTGAAACTGTATGATTTCCATACATTCCTTCATTCTACTAACAAGTCATGGAATCCCTCTGTGCTGGACTCTGGGGGTAAAGTGCAAAACAAGATAGACATGATCCATGGCATAAGAGAGTTCACTCAGTGTGGCAGAGAAGACAAACAGTAAAGAAGAGACTGTATTGTTGCCATTGTAGTAAATGCTGTGGAAGGACGGGAGCAAATAGTGGGTCCTGACTTCATCTAGGCACCATGACACTTCACATGAATTATGTCACTAACTCCTTACCACAGTAGCATGCCCATTTTATAGATCAGGAGTGTGGGGCTTAAAGGGGCCAAGTGACTCACCCAGAGTCACACAGTTCTAGAAGTCTGCCTGGCCCTCAAACTAGGGATCTTTGCATGTGCCACCCATGCCATCTGTGACTATATCTTTTTATTCTTTAATAATAACTCCCTTTTCTAATTAAAGGTAACAAAACTTAAAAAAAGAGATGCCCACCCAAGCATCATTGGCATGCTGATGTTGGCACCAGTGTTGGGAAGCCCTTAGCATACCCCAGGAAGTAGGAGTGTGTAACGTGGGGTCCCTTTGTCCTTCATGCAAGGGTTTCAAGAGTTTAGAAAACCTATGAAATTGCACACACAAAAATTTGTTTTAATTATCAAGACTCTCAGACTTACCATGCTGAGAAATGTGTGCTGAGGGATAGCGCTCCCTAGTATCAGCTGATGGGCCAGAGAGCCAAAGGAGGAGACCCACCACCATCACCTCTCCTGGACAGTGCTCTGTGGTTTCAAATGTAGGTGATACTAAAATGGGAGTTGTTTCTTAGAACCATGGCCGGGGTTCCCTTGACCCTGAAGTGCAGTTCACCTGAGATTGTCAAATGCATCTGAGGCATGCAGAGGAAGTGCTGGGCACACAGCTAGTGGGAATACCTCAGCGTAAATGGCCAGGAGATGCCAGGAATCTCCACTATTTCCCTTCCAGTGTGCCAGCCTCTGGGTTTTACAGGCGCATGTAATTGCAGTACCTCTGTGCGCATTTCCCTACTGCCTAGAATGACTTTCTTGACTATCCATGATATATAAAACACAGATACCGAATTGTTCCCTTACCTCTTCCTCTAGGTTCAAGTTAATACGTTATTGGTTGCCTTCTATAATATGTTATCTCATTGCCTTTCCCAACAAGCCTTTGAGATAAGTATTAGGTCCATTTTATAGACAAACAGACCGAGGCTCAGCGAGTAACTTGGCCAACAAGTTGCTCCCACTGCTCAACAGCAAATGAGCGGTGGGACCAAAATTCAAGCCTGTGTCTGTTTAACTTCAAGCCTGTGAATGTACTAACTGGTGCCCTGTGCCAGCTAGTACTTCGCTACAGTCATAACCCAGACTGAAGTGATAGCCATGCCCCTAAAACTCCATGCTGTGGTGACAGCACTGAGCAGTGTCCAAGAAGGCTTGACTTCTAGGCCTGTCTCTGCCACTCACAAACTTTATAAGGGAATAAAGTACATAGCAAGGTCCGCCTAGAGTTAGTAGCAGTTCTGACAAAGCTGTAATTTGTCAATATTCCGTCACCCAACCCAGGAATGCTCATTTTTAAGGTATTTGACTGAAACAGTTGAGCATTGCCCTTCATATAGTTTAAAACAGTGGTTTCAGAACCACTTTCCTCCAGACCATGGGTGCTCTGCAAGGTGAATGGAGTTGGTTCAGAATGTTTCAATAATCATCTCTGCCTCATTCGTAAGTGGCATGTAATTTTTGCAATCGGAAGATTTTCATAAACCCTGGATACTAACTTAGACTGGTTTCTATATCAGATGGTGGCTTATTTAACATAAAATTATGCATTTTACTATTTCATGGTGAATATATCAATATGTTGTGGTCTTTTCCCAATGAACACCTGATTTTCAGGGGTTCTGGACCCTGAACATGGGTTAAACCAGTGGTTCTCAAGGTGTGGTCTCAGCGCCAGCAGCATCTGCTTCCCCTGGAAACTTTCTAGAAATGCATATTCTCAGGCCCTCATGCCTGCTGAATCAGACACTCTGGGGGTGGGACTCAGCCGTCTGTTGTAGCACTGCTTCCAGGTTATCCTGACAGTCACTCAAATTTTAGAACCGCTAGGTTCTCTATATGGGAGAGAGTAGTCTTTGAACTTGGAAAACAAGAGAAGCTAAACCCCTACAGCAAGGGCTGGTGACCAGGTCGTTGCCAGAACTTGAAAGTTCGCCTCTGTATTACCGTTCCTGTCCCTAACCCAAGTCCTTCAGTTCTGGGTGCTCCAGCACACACTGCTTTGTGCTGCAGTGATACAGATGTATGGCTCATCTCCCCAGCTGGCGGGGAGGCATTTAACACACTGACTTAATAAATATTTATTGAGTAAAAGTATTCGCTCCTAGGAAGCGGGATCCAGGTAAGCCCTTTTTTTCTCTCTCAACTGCTTCTAGCCCAGTGCTCTTTATGTAGTAAGCACTAAATAAACAACTGCTAGATGTTGATCCAGAAAGTCACATTCCTTCTCTAAGCTTTAAGTTTCTCATCTTAAAAATAAGAGGATTGTATCAGACGGCTTGCCTTAGGTCTCTTTCAGCTCCAGAGCCCCAAATACCCTATGGTTCTCTATTTGGAGATGTTCTTCCCCACAGACTGCCATAGAACTCCTGTAATTTACTTAGTATTTGCTTGACAGTATGGAGAAGAAAGGGGAGAATCAAGATTTTATTTAAAAAAAAAAGTAGCTAGAATGTGTATATGGTTCACAAAGGTAACAAGAATTATTGACATTCTTTCTTCTCTTTTTCCTTCCTCTTCCTTCTCTTTTCCTCCTTCTTTTCCCCCTGCTTCTCTCCCTTCTTATAGATGTGTCACCAGCAGTTGGTCATCTCTTGGTTTTCCCTGGTTTTTCTGGCATCTCCCCTCGTGGCCATATGGGAACTGAAGAAAGATGGTAACCAGCCTCTCATTATTCTCTGTGGAGGCCCCGCTTCTAAGCCAGGACTCTTGGGCAGCCACTGGTGGGAAATCAAACTGAAATGGGCAACCATGCACTGGGTCCTCTAGAGAAAGCCATCACTCTGGGAAAATGCAATGCCATATCTCTCTTTTCTACTTTGATGGTATCTATATTGTTTGGTTTTCACATTGGATGACATTGGTACACTATGGTGGGGAAAGACATATGATATTTTCCAATATTACTAAAAACCAGCTGTTTCACACAATTAAAATTCCAAAGTAGAGGATTTGCAAAGTATAACAACCGTGTTCATTTCTTATTCCACCACATGATACTGCCCCCTCAGTTGGCACTGTGATGACTTACCTCTGACCAAGTACTTTGGAGGAAGCATAGGATTCAGACTCACATTGACTTGGGTTCAAGTCCTAGGTCTGTCAATGACTGGTTATGTGACTTTGAGCTGGGTCACCTCTAATCCTGAATTTCCTCAACTGTAAACTGGATGTTACAAAGTGGATGCCTACCACATGGGTTATTTAGTGGGTTAACGAATGCAGAATACAACTCGACAGATAGTAAAGTGAAAGTAAATGTCAGCTAGTATTACTATTTTGGTTGTTTAAAATATCTTTCATGATTCAAGAGATACTTTTTATTATCCCAATGATCAGTAAAAATTGTTAGTAGACTAATAGAATAGTTAATGGTAAAATAAGGAGTTCTGCCCATCCTTCTAGTATCTCACACTCAGTAAATGTGCATTCTGACCGTTGGCTGTACCTGAAAGACCCTCAGATTTTTATCACTGAAGCCAACATCATAATGTTGGCGATTACTATCTTTAATTGTATAATAATAATAGTTAATGTTTATTGAGTGCACTGTCTCACTTAATTCTCACAAGAGCCATATGAAGTAGAGACTGTCTGTATCCCATTTTACAGATGTTGGAAACTGAGGCCAGAGAGATTAAGTAACTTGCCCAATGTCACATACCTGGTAAGGGTGGAACAGGGACTTGATCCCAATTCTGTCTTACTTCAAAGCTGGTGCACTTAAATTTGTGAAAACGTTTTTACAAGGACATGAAGTAATTTTTTCCCAGGTCTTTGGAGAGCTGAATAAGAGGAAATTGACATAAATTAAGGATGAAAATATTTCAGCTGATGATCAGAAATAATCTTTTGATATTCTAGAGAGTACCATCTTGAAATGGGTACCTGAAAGAAATTTGGGACCACTCCTCTCTTCTCAAGAATTTTAGGAAGACAGAATCCAGCCACCCCTTCTCCATGAGAATTTGAGAGCTTTAGACACTCTCTTAAGTAAAGGCAAAGGCCTGAACCAGGGGTATATGGCAGATCCCTGCCAACCCTGGGATTGTTAGCGAGCTCAGGAACCTTGGTCCTGGCATATTTGACCCCTTAGTGACTTCTGATTTGGTAAACCACAGAAATTCCAGAAAATCAGTGTGAGAAACTCTCCAAGGTGTGACTTAGGAGGGCAGACGATGCAGTGAGGCTAAGTGCCAGGTTCTTGATGCTCCTCTTCAGCTTTCCTCCTGCAGCTGTTTTCCTGCTGTTGAGCAAACATCTTCTAGGACTTCCGAGCCTCAGTTGGGACAGGAAAGTAACCATGCTGTTCAGGTGTCAGGGGGACAAAAAAAAACAAGAAAAAGCCAAAAGTGCCGCATGGTTTTACATCAGCACAGCTAATCATTTCCCCAGAGTTGGACCCCAAATGCTTTTGACCTCTTATTTTTGTTATCCATTCAGTCCTTATAATCCAATTGATGTAAAGTGAAAACTTTATATTCTACAATGCTTTACATCCAGAGGCCAATAACAAGAACCACCATTTATAAAGCATGTAAGGGCACTGTGTTAAGCTCTTATGTGAATGAGCTTATATAATCCACATATCCACCTTCTAAAGCAAGGGCTAATATTTTTCTCATTTTAAAGATGATGACACTGAGGCTTAGAGTAGTTGAATGTCTTGCCAAAGGCCACAAGACTGGAGCAAGGGCTAGAGCTGCTTCTAAATCCAGGCCTCTGCCACTCCAAAATCCAGGCTCTCAACCACTGTGACTCATAAACTTGAGCAGGCATCAGCACCATCTGGAGAGCTTAAGAACCATATGACTAAATCCATCCCAAGGTTTCTGATTCAGCGGCTGAGAATTTGCATTTCTGATCTATTCCAAGGTGATGCTGCTGATGGTGTTTCATCGATCATGCTTTGGGAACTACTACATTAAACAATTCTATTCAATTAATAATTTATGCATGGATTAAAAAAATGAATGAAGCTTTGCTATGACACACTCTGAAATACTATACTAAGCCATTCCTCAAAGGCCAGTTTAGACACTAGCATTAGGCATCGCTTGCAAAGCCCAGGAGACAAAAGGTCTGAGCTGTAGCCCTTGTACTTCTGACTTGCTGTGACCATGCTTAGATCGTTGGCCTCAGTATGCTTCTTCATTAAATGGGAAGACTAAGATCTACTGGACTGCTTCATAAGAGTGTAAGATAGCTAGAAATAATAATAATAATAATGCAGAGAGAATGAAAATCTCCACTGGTGATTTAAAACAGAGGGAACTAAATCCTTAAATATCCATGGAAAATTGTTAAGAGAGTTTCTCTGTACAGTTGGCTGACTCCTCAGTCTATAAGTAACAATAACTAACACCGAATTTACTGTGTGGCAGACACTGTGCTAAGTACTTTACGTGCTTTTTTTTTCATTTAATCCTCAGTCAAATGTATGGCAGATACTGTTATTATTATCATTTTACAGATGAGGAAACTGAGGCTCATGATAATGAAATACCTTGTTCCAAATCCCCCAGCTGGTTAGTGGAGACAGGATGACAGTCTTGGTTCGTTGTTCTCGACACTCTGAGCTTTTAACCACTATGTTACTCTGCTGAATATTGTGCCCTGCCGTATTCTCTATGAAACTGAAATTGTGCTGGAAGTTTCTCTCCCCCAGACCTTTGGCAAAGAGTCTTGTGCTGTTTGCAGTTTTTGGTATATTAAGGTGTTTCCAATCTGCTAAATAATCACAGGTTACTATTAAAGGCAGCCTTCCAGTCAATGAGTCGATGGCAGCTATAAAACTCTTTGTTTCTCTTTTCCATGACCTTGAGCCCAAGCAGGGACTAGTGCCTTAAGATCATCTCAGCAAGCATTTGCCAAATACTTTTGGTAAACAAGGTTGTGTTTAGGCAATGGGGATGCCCAAAGGGTTAATAAAACACAGTCCCAGAGTTCCTGGAGCTTACAGCCTGGTTCTTCACTTCCTGTGCATTCCAGTTTATGTCGTAGAATTGGATTGGTATCCGGATGCCCCTGGAGAAATGGTGGTCCTCACCTGTGACACCCCTGAAGAAGATGGTATCACCTGGACCTTGGACCAGAGCAGTGAGGTCTCAGGCTCTGGCAAAACCCTGACCATCCAAGTCAAAGAGTTTGGAGATGCTGGCCAGTACACCTGTCACAAAGGAGGCGAGGTTCTAAGCCATTCGCTCCTGCTGCTTCACAAAAAGGAAGATGGAATTTGGTCCACTGATATTTTAAAGGACCAGAAAGGTAATTCTATACCCTTGGATAGTATCAATTTTCTCTTTCGCTCATAAGAGTTAAAAACAACAACAACAACAAATTGAAAAGCCAAGTCATGGTAAGTGTAGTTAATGAATTAACATCAAGTCTCTTATTGATGTTAATTGATGTTAACCTCCATTTTCCTTTGCTTTCCTGGACCCTTTGGGTTATCAACCATCAAAATCTCATATTAAGGGAGTTTCATGGTCAGTCTGAATGCTTAGCCTGATGTTTTCTTTAAATAATGGTGATATTATTTAATGGCTAATGGAAATTAACCGACAGTGTATCACTGCACTGGGGTGATAGCCTTCAAAAAATGAATGCCTCTGCCGGGCATGTTAGGTTTGTAGTGTACTCTGCAGAATCAACACCCCACTGGGATACTCCCAATCCTTATGGAGCTACCCAAGAGGGAACACATGGAAGAACTTCACCCTGTACCATCTGGTGATCTGTGATTCATCACAATCAAAACCTTTCTGCAAAAAACTCCTAAATATTGAATTTTTGTTTTTTTCAAATCCAGAACCCAAAAATAAGACCTTTCTAAGATGCGAGGCCAAGAATTATTCTGGACGTTTCACCTGCTGGTGGCTGACGACAATCAGTACTGATTTGACATTCAGTGTCAAAAGCAGCAGAGGGTGAGTGAAACTGCTCTGGTTTCTCAGCATTTTGCTAGAACTATTTCATTAAGAAATTAAGGGCAACCTCTCAGTGACCTATCAGTTAATGATAATGGGAAAAGCAAAGTCAAACCCATGTTTTTTCAACCGCCCTTCCTTGTCTACATTGAAGAAAGAACATGGAGATTTTAGCCGATTGCTTGAATAAATATATGTGTTGGGGCAGGATATTATTGGGAACTGAGAATAGTCTCTGCTGTGTTTGAACCCAGTCATCCAAATTGCCTGGCCATGCTTCCTGAAGCCTCATAGCACCAAAGAAAGGGATAAAAGGAGAATTCAAAGCTACAAATGACTTGCTGAAATTGCACCTTGAGTCAAAAATAAAAACAAGAGCTCCAGGGCGTAGATCTTAGGGGCCCTGAAGCAGACTCCAAAACTCGATGAGGCCTCCCGAAATTTTCCCAGGGCCACCTCAACTCCTTTTACTTCTGCTGACACCACTAATCTGAAGTTCGCTGTTGGTCCAATGCACTTGGACTTTCCGTAAGAAAGCAACTTCCATAAATACAAGACCTATGTGTTAACCCCCATGTGGCTTACTTTAATCATCACCTAAGCAAACCCCAGGTGATCATCCTGACTTTACCATTATTTCACTGAGTAAATTAAGCATTGGGGTCTCACTTTTTCATCTTTAAAAGGAAAATGCTTAGTAAAGGAATGTTTCTCCAAGTGCATAAAGACATAATCAGCAGAGGAATGGTTAAATAAAACATGGTACACTATACTCTTGCTTAATGTGCAGTCATTGAAGTGGATAACCCAACCCATATGTTTTGTCATGGAGAGCTCCCCATAATATGTTCAGAGGGGAAAAGGATGGTTACATAATCATATGTATACAATTTGATCCTAGTTCATAAAAATAAAATCTATATGTATAAGTAAAATATATATAGTGGATATATATAATGTAGAGATGTATATAACATGGATTATATATATAATGTGTGTATACATATATGTGTGTGTGTGTATATATATGTGTATATCTATATAAAATGTGTATACAATTATCTTGAATATTCATTGAAAAAGTTCTGGCCAGGCACAGTGGCTCACACCTGAAAGAAATCCTAACTCTTTGGGAGGCTGAGACAGAATGATTGGTTGAGGCCAGGAGTTCAAGACCAGCCTAGGCAACACAGTGAGACCCCATCTCAGAAAATATTAAAAATAAAAAAATTAGGTGGGTGTGGTGGCACACACCTGTAGTCCCAGCTACTTGGGAGGTAGAGGGAGGGGATCACTTGAGCCTAGGAGTTTGAGGCTACAGTGGGGTCTGATTCCACCACTGCACTCCAGCCTGGGTGGCAGAGCAAAACCCTGTCTCTTAAAAAAAAAAAAAAAAAAAAAAAAGAGAGAGAGAGAAAGAAAAAGAAAAAGGAAGGTCTGGAAGGATACAACAAGCTATTACTAGTACTTATACCTGTGGAGAGCAGTTAAGGATGAAGGAGACATACACTTCTTTCCTTTATATGGATTTTTATCATCTTTACTTTTATAATTAGTGTGTACTGATTTGTGTATTGATTTTATAATTAAAATGGGAAAAAATGAATTTAAGTTTTTAACAAGGGGGTTTAATAATCAGAGATTCTAGATCTAAAACAAACAAACAAACAAAAACTTCCATATTCATTTAGTCCAGAGACATGTAAGTGCTCTTGAATTTAAGCTTTTTCTCCTGGGGAGGGCAGTTTCTTACCCTCTGGGTAGAAATCAGCCCAGTTGGAGAAACTGTGTCCTCAGACAACAGTTGAGGCCTTACCTGCCTTACTGGCTACAATCACTAGGAACTCTCTCCCCAATGTGTAACACAGGCTAATTTCTGTCTTTGACTTCAGCTCTTCTGACCCCCAAGGGGTGATGTGTGGAGCTGCTACACTCTCTGCAGAGAGGGTCAGAGGGGACAACAAGGAGTATGAGTACTCAGTGGAGTGCCAGGAGGACAGTGCCTGCCCAGCTGCTGAGGAGAGTCTGCCCATTGAGGTCATGGTGGATGCCGTTCACAAGCTCAAGTATGAAAACTACACCAGCAGCTTCTTCATCAGGGACATCAGTGAGTTTTGGATGATTATATGTGCTCCATAAGGAAAGATACTATTTGTCACATGTTCACAATGCCCCATGCACTGTGGGGTAGGTGGTTGACAAGCATCATCTCTTTTATTCTGCATCCAAAAACAAAATACGATGTAGATACTGTTATCTGCATTTTAAGGAAGAGGAAATTGAGTCTTAGAAAAGTTAAGCAACTTGCCCCAGACCTCAGATCTTACAGCTAGCAGTTCAAATCCAGATCCACTCCACTAGAGCTGCTCTTTGCTGCACTTTGATTCAGCTGCCAGATAGTTTCCATGATGAATCCCAGAGCCTAATCAAGCATAATATTAATATTCAGAACCAGGGCTTCCTTACTAATGGCAATTATTCCCAACCAATCTTTCCTTAGCATTTGAAAAAGGACTTCTTTCTTAGAATATAAACCCTTCCAAAATGGACATCTATTTTTTTTAATTGGCAGATAGGGATTTCACCATAAGTCATTTCCTTTACTATTTATTCATTGACCAGGCAGCATGATAAAGTGTAATAGAACCAGAGAACTTGCTTCAAAACTTATGGAGGGTTTGTACTTGGTGGGTGGGGTCTAGTTCACATAGGGTGGCCAAGGAAGGCCTCTCTGAGGAGGTGACATTTAGCTGACACCAAAAGGAAAGATGTCAGTTGTGTTAAGAGCAGAGGGAAGCATATTTGCGAAGCACCTGCTAGGAGCCGTGATCTTTGTGTGGAGCAGTGCCAGGCCTACAGAGCCCAACCACACACCCTAGCATGTCTCCCCCTCCTCTTATCTAGAAGACCTAATTGAGGAAGGAGTCTTTGTGAAACTCACTGCTGTATCCTTCATGCACAGTCCAGTGGCTGGAACATAATGGGTGCTCAGTATTTATGGAATAAACAAGCAAATTGAGCATAGAGACAATTGACTATAACTGCTCCAAGACATGTCCGCACCAAAAGCTATGAAAAGACAAAAGAAAGGGCAGTAAATAGAAAATCTATCATCTCATCCCCAGGGAGAGGCTCAGCTTAGTTCCATGTTCAGTGCAAAGTGAGGGATTAGCACAGACGGGGTGGTCCTTCAATGCATGGCCCATAACCATTAAAGCAGAGGTCTTCTCACCGTGCGGTCCCATCTGATTGTTCAGTGATGAGGATTCTGAGCATCTCTCAGATCCTGCAATAAATGTGGATCTGAGATGTGGCCATTGATAACGACTGCCTTCCCGAGGCACCAGCGTGAGCACCTGCGGCAGAGGTGCCTCACATTTGCCAGCCAGGTGCTCACAGAAGTTAAGTAACTATCCAGTGGACTCACAGCTGATCAAAGGTGCAAGTGAGATCGTAAGCCAAAACCACTGAACTCCAAAGCCTTCTTAGGAGAATAAAGCATGTTTATCCTCTTCCACAGTCAAACCTGACCCACCCAAGAACTTGCAGCTGAAGCCATTAAAGAATTCTCGGCAGGTGGAGGTCAGCTGGGAGTACCCTGACACCTGGAGTACTCCACATTCCTACTTCTCCCTGACATTCTGCATTCAGGTCCAGGGCAAGAGCAAGAGAGAAAAGGTAAGAAGTGATTCAGGTGCAGTAGATTCCTTGGTCGGTTTTACGGAGGCCCACCATAAAGTGAGAAGATGAATGATGATAATAACAACTACATCCATGTATCACTTAACAACAGGGATACATTCTGAGAAATTCATCTTTAGGCACTTATATCATTGTGCAAACATATATGGTGTACCCACACAAACCTAGATGGTATAGCCTACTTCGCATCTAGGCTTTATGGTATAGCCTATTGCTCCTAGGCTGCAAACCTGTACAGCATGTTCCTGTACTGAATACTGTAGGCAATTACAACACAATGGTTTGTATATCTAAACAGAAAAGATATAGCAAAAATACAATATTATAACAATATAGGACCACTGGTCATATATGTGATCCTTCTTTGACTGAAATGTTATTGTGTGATGCGTAATTACTTTTCTTAGCACTTTTCTATGTGTCTAGAGCTGTGCCAAGGGTTTTCCATGTTTATTTCACTTAATCTACAAAATTAACGCAACAAAGGTAGCTGATGTTATTCTTGTTTTTTTACCCCCTTTTTTGTGGAAAAGAGGCTTTCCTTTTTTCCAGAAACTGTGGCAAGGTAAAGTAAAGCTGTAGCTGATGCAGGAATTTTGTGTAGGTGTTAGCAGCACTGCCCTCACTACGTGCTCATTGGACAGTAGCCCAACCCCAAGAAAAGGATGGTTGGTAGCCAGTAGTATTATCGTCATTTCACAAGTGATTGAAGACTCAGAGAGGTTAAGTGACTTTCCCAAGGTCACCCAGCTAGGAAATGACATAACCAGGACACAAACTCAATCTGCCAGACAGAAAGGCCATGCACCTAACCACTCCACTACCTCTGATGTTGGTCATTGATCTTGGCACTCAGAATTAGTCCTGATAGAGGAGACCTGGGCTCCAGAAGCCTAAAATTGTTGTTTCAACTGAGTGCATGTAATGAATGATAGAACAGGCAAGAGCTATCGCCCCCAAAATGGATAGCTCCTGGCTGTTTCAGATATTATAAAATTATTTTACTAAACAGAATGTCTACACTTATAGAGGCTAAGATATTGGCTTCCCAGCTTCCTCGCCTTACAGCAGAATTCCTTTGCCTGTTGCAAGGTTCCAGAGGCCCTTTTGTACAGCCCCAGACTCCTTTCACCCCACTTTTAAAATCACTGGACAAAGCCCTAATTCAGCATAGCATTTAGCATGTGGTAGAAATTCAGTGAGCTAGTTACTCTCTGGGAAAATAATTAGGTAGGGAAGCTATCCTGGAATAGATATTTACCTAAATATTATTTTACATCTTGGCAAGTACTTTCCCTATTTAAGATCTGTATGATTAATAGGTGATATTGAGTGCTTCCTATGTGCTAAAGACTTGCTAAGAGTTTGACGTGATTTTTACCTTGAACTATAATTCTATGAAGTAGGCATTATTGTTATCCCTATTTATAAGTGAGGAAACAGACACAGAGAACCTAAGACATTTTCCTGAAGTTACACAGCTATTAAGTAGCAGTGCCAGAATTTGAAGGCAAGCTTTCTGATGAAATGATCAGGATATGGTATTTCTCAATATCTCAGGGATGGCTAGAGCAAATCTGTCTCTCTCTCACCATCAGCTCAGGACTGGGTGAGTGGCCATGGGGTCTTGAGGCAAGGCAATTGTGCTAGAAAGATGAAAGCTGGGCCAAACGATTTCTCCCTCAAGGGCTTACAAAGTACAAAAGCTGCACCTACATGTGGAATGTCTGCCAGTAGGTGGTGCAAGTTCTATGCACGCCCCTGTGAATTGCAAGCACAGTGCCCTAAGACCAAGATGGGCTTGTTTTGGGAGAGTATGAATTGCAGAAACAGGCTCGGCTTACCCTGTGACTATGTTGCCAAGGGGCCTTCACAGCTTTCCTTCTCTTTTGCAGAAAGATAGAGTCTTCACGGACAAGACCTCAGCCACAGTCATCTGCCGCAAAAATGCCAGCATTAGCGTGCGGGCCCAGGACCGCTACTATAGCTCATCTTGGAGCGAATGGGCATCTGTGCCCTGCAGTTAGGTGAGCAGGCCCTCAAAGGCCAGCCCAGGCCTGCACTCTCAGTGCACCTGGATGCAGGGATATGATTGGGGGCTGTGTTGGAGAGGAAAGGGGGATGGAGTGGCCAGCACCCAGTTGCCAGAATCAGAAACATACATTTATTCACTAACAGATATTTATTTGGTGCCTTTGTTATGTAGGACACTGTGCTGGCCACAGGGATATTGCAGGAAAGAAAACAGACCGGGGTTCTGGCCTCCTAAAGAGAAAGGCAAAGAAAAGAGAGAGGTAGCCAGGAGGCAGAGCATGGAGGACTTGCAAGCTTGCAGGACTCAGAACCTTGTTCTGGGGGCCCCGGGCCCTGAAACCCACTGAAGGGTTTTCAGCAAGGAAGTAACACAATCAGATATTATTTTAAGAAAACTCTCAAGAAAGCCTCTGGCAAGCATGGTACCAGCCAAATTCCAGGCCACATAAGGAAGGCCTGGGCCTTCTGGCATGAAATCCCCAAAACCCAGTTGCCCAGGATCATATGTTGTGAGAAATAAGAAGAGACATTGCTGTTACAATGTCACCCCACATCAGCTTTTGGCATTCTCTTCCAGGTTCTGATCCAGGATGAAAATTTGGAGGAAAAGTGGAAGATATTAAGCAAAATGTTTAAAGACACAACGGAATAGACCCAAAAAGATAATTTCTATCTGATTTGCTTTAAAACTTTTTTTTAGGATCACAATGATACCTTTGCTGTATTTGTGTAGTTAGATGCTAAATGCTCATTGAAACAATCAGCTAATTTATGTATAGATTTTCCAGCTCTCAAGTTGCCATGGGCCTTCATGCTATTTAAATATTTAAGTAATTTATGTATTTATTAGTGTATTACTGTTATTTAACGTTTGTCTGCCAGGATGTATTGAATGTTTCATACTCTCATGACCCGATCCATCAGGATCAGTCCCTATTATGCAAAATGTGAATTTAATTTTATTTATACTGACAACTTTTCAAGCAAGGCTGCAAGTACATCAGTTTTATGACAATCAGGAAGAATGCAGTGTTCTGATGCCAGTGCCATCATATACTTGTGATGGATGGGAACACAAGACATACTTACATGGAAACCTGACAATGCAAACCTGTTGAGAAGATCCAGGAGAACAAGATGCTAGTTCCCATGTCTGTGAAGACTTCCTGGAGATGGTGCTGATAAAGCAATTTAGGGCCACTTGCACTTCTAAGCAAGTTTAATCTTTGGATGCCTGAATTTTAAAAGGGCTGGAAAAAAATGATTGACCAGCCTGGGAAACATAACAAGACCCCGTCTCTACAAAAAAAATTTAAAATTAGCCAGGCGTGGTGGCTCATGCTTGTGGTCCCAGCTGTTCAGGAGGATGAGGCAGGAGGATCTCTTGAGCCCAGGAGGTCAAGGCTATGGTAAGCCGTGATTGTGCCACTGCATACCAGCCTAGGTGACAGAATGAGACCCTGTCTCAAAAAAAAAAAATGATTGAAATTAAAATTCAGCTTTAGCTTCCATGGCAGTCCTCACCCCCACCTCTCTAAAAGACATAGGAGGATGACACAGAAACACCGTAAGTGTCTGGAAGGCTAAAAGATCTTAAGATTCAAGAGAGAGGACAAGTAGTTATGGCTAAGGACATGAAATTGTCAGAATGGCAGGTGGCTTCTTAACAGCCATGTGAGAAGCAGACAGATGCAAAGAAAATCTGGAATCCCTTTCTCATTAGCATGAATGAACCTGATACACAATTATGACCAGAAAGTATGGCTCCATGAAGGTGCTACTTTTAAGTAATGTATGTGCTCTCTGTAAAGTGATTACATTTGTTTCCCGTTTGTTTATTTATTTATTTATTTTTGCATTCTGAGGCTGAACTAATAAAAACTCTTCTTTGTAATCATATTTTGGGCATTCTCAGCTGATTTGAGTACTCTGCTTGCAAGTCTACCAGGGGTGCATTTTTTCCCCTATCATTTAAGAATTGCCCTTTCTTGAAGTGATCCCATTCCAAATTTTGCAGAGTTGCTCTTTCCCCTTATAGTATTTCCAAAGTCAGTGTCTTCCTGAGCTCAGGGGATGTCCCTGTAATCTGACAAGGAAGGATCCTTTGCAAGGGCACTGAACTGCACTGTGCCTTTTTTAGGGGTGGAAGCTCTCACTTATTCCACCCTCTATCCTGGAATCGACTCTACTGGTATCCCAAGAATCATGAAATAAAACTCTAACCTGGTACAGCCATGGACATCTCAGCTCTTAGGTCCAGCTCTAGTATTTATTGAGAGTTTCCCATATATATGGACATGTGCTAGCCCTCGGGGTTGGGAAGTTTCAAAAAGCCTTGCATTTTGTCTCCCAAACAGTGCCCACCCCTAACACTGCTTATAAGACAGGATGAAAAGTTAACTTCACTATCATCACACGCTAAAATGTTCAGGATATATGGTATCCTGGGGTGAGAATGAAAAAGAAGGATCTGTGTAACCCAGCACCATCCAGGAAGACTCATCAGAGAAGAGAGGGTGCCAACTTTGGGCTAAAGAATGGGCAGGGCCTGCAAATTCCCCTTGGTGCTTCCCATGGAAGGAGGAGATGGTGGGATCAGAGGGAATGCAGTCCAATTTCCTGCTATCCCAAAAATCCAAGTGTGCACATTCAGGTTTCCTTGCAATGGCAGGGTAATTATAATAGGGGTGTTTGTTTACATTCCTGATTTTCAGTGTCCCCTGGAGCCCTATGCCACTCTGCTCCTGGCCTGGAGGAATGGTGGGTGGCTTCTGTCATTCTATGCCAACCTTTGGAGCATATGGTCCCGTGTTAAAAGCCCACACTTGACAGCATATGGTTGTTAATAACAAGTGTTTGTCCCCCTACAGGGTCTTTCATCTGCAGTTACCAAAGTACTTAATGGACATTTAATGAACAACACTAACCAGATTTTTAAAAAATAAATAACTAATCACATTTCATAAGCACTGAGAACTGGGACCTTTCCCCAAATTTCTGGCCAGCCTGGGGCAGAGGTGAGATGTTCTGGCTCCCACCATGCCCAGTGCTTTTGCGACATGACCTCTTCGCATTCGATTAATTTCAGTGCATGCAATGCAGAGTTTTTCTTCTTTAAAGATAGTCTCCAGGACTGTCCTTTTTATTGTAAATCTAGCCACTACAAAATGTACTAAATGTCTAAGCCAAAGATCTCAGGACTGGGAATCAGAGGAGCAGACTCTAGTCCCAACTATGGTTATGTAACAGACTTGTGACCTTGAGCAGGGTGTTGGAAACAGCCTGCTGGTTTTCCAATCAATACTCATTCCCAACTGGTTTCTCCCCGATGCCCTCTTCAGCTCTAAATGTTGGTAAGTTTAGCGACCGCTTTTTCAGCCACCTTTGTTGCCCAGCAAAGCCAAAACACTGAGTTCTGGCCAATGAGATATAAGAAAATTCTGCTGGGAGGGTTGCTGAGAAGCTTTGGCTTTTCTGATGAAAGACAGATCCATGGCTAGCATCACCCTTTCCTTCCATCCTCCTCTCTTGAGCAGAAAAAAATCTCGAGAAGCTTCAGAGGACACCTTGTGCCCAGCATGAAAGCCATCATGCAAAAACTCAAGCTAGAGACTTCAGGCTAGGCGCTGTGGCTCATGCCTGTAATCCCAGAACTTTGGGAGGCTGAGGTGGGCAGATCACCTGAGGTCAGGAGTTCAAGACCAGCCTGGTCAACATGGTGAAACCCCGTCTCTACCAAAAAAGTACAAAAATTAGCTGGGCATGGTGGTACACTCCTATAATCCCAGCTACTTGGGAGGCTGAGGCAGGAGAATCGCTTGAACCCAGGAGGCAGAGGTTGCAGTAAGCAGAGATCACACAATTGCACTCCAGCCTGGGCAACAAAGTGAGAGTTTGTCTCAAAAAAAAAAAAAAAGAAAGAAAAAGAAAAAGAAAAGAAAAGAAAAAAGCCAGACTCCAGACCCTCATGGCATCATGGAGCAGCTGAACCAACCACTGTATCTACCTACCCCAGATTTCTTGACGTGTGAGAGAGACAGATCCATATTTGTTTCTTTTTTTTACTGCGGTGAAATAGTCATAACATAAAATGTAGCATTTTAACCATTTTCAGGTGTACAGTTCAGTGGCATTAAATACATTCATATCGTTGTGCAACCATCACTCCACCCATCACCAGAACTATTTAATCAGACCCCCATCTATGAGAGGCTGCTGGCCAAGTCAGAAAAAGGACCCATGCCAGCACAGGAAGAAACCTGGGGTTTGGTGTCAGAAAACCTGGTTCGGCCCTCACAGCTAGCATGGGCCTGGTGAAGACACGGAGCACTCGATTTCCAGAGACATCAGGTGGGGCTTTGGTGATACCCTGCTTCGCTGACCTCTGTGAGGTGTAAAACAAGTGAGGACATAAACCTGCAGGCCCCCTTCTGAAATCTTCAAGTGTCATACCCTTAGGAGTCCATCTCCCCACTCCCATGTTCAAGAAGAAAGTGAGAAAACTAAGCACCAAAGGCAGCCCTAGAAGCTGCCTCGCTAGGTCCCTAACAACCCTGTGCAGGAGGAATTCTCATCCCATTATTACAGATAAGGAAACTGTGGCCAAGGTCCCTGTTCCAAGGGCAGCCTGAGCATCAGCAGGACTCACCTGAAGGCGGGGAGAGATTGGGGGATCCCACAGGAAAGCACCTCTACTGTCCTTTCATTCAGTATTTTTGGAGTCCCTGGTACCGTCTCTGTCCTTGGCACCATCGTCAACTTTTTGGATACAGGGGTGAGTGAGCCCCTGCCTTCCCATGGTTTCTCATCTCCAGAGGACCAAATGCTTGGAATTCTAAGCACTGGAGGCCACTTCCTAAGGATCAAGGGCACTACTGCATGAAATAAATAATTGGTTTAATGTGATGGTCACCGTGCCTGGCTCACAGGAAGCACTCGGTGAATGGCAGCTATGTCCACTGACTAGCTGTGATCTTGAACAAGTTATTTAACATCTTCGAGCCTCAGTTTTCTCATCCTTCAAATGGAATGATAGTACCTACCTCATAGTGTGGTTGTGAGGACCAAATGAAATAATGTTCAAAAATTGCTTTAAAATGTACCTGATCCAATAAGTAAAAGCTTATTGTAAAGTAAAATGTACCTGATCCAATAACTAAAAGCTTATTGCTATTAGTTTTATTGTGCTATTTAGAACCTGAAAGAAGCATAATTCTGGACCCTGTGCTTCTTGCAAGGTTTAGGGGATGAAGGGGTGGTTTTTACCCGGCCTTGGTGTCTCTGAGAACCGGGTTGGCATGGAGGAATCATTAATCAGCCAGTGGGGATGAGAAAGCTGGTCCAGTCTGTTAGCATATTTAAAAGCCTCTCCGGTGTAAAATCCCTTTCTTGTAAATAAAATCGCCAAAACGTCCCCCACACGGGGGTATCAAGATGCCGTGAACCCCGTTCTTGCTTTCAGGGCTTGTACAGCCTGGTGAGAAACAGAAAAGGGAAATGGTGGTGAATAGAATAAAATACAACCTGGCTACTGGCTGAGTTAAAGGTATGTGCACCATAAATATTTATTTTTACAAAGGTTTCCATCTCCCGGGAGGAGCCCTTTCATTCCCTTTCACCTTCTCTGGATGTAATGAATTTGGCATAATCCTACCAATTCACCTTACCTATAAATCAGACTTTAATCATCTCCGTTTCATTTCAGTGTAGCCCTTCTTCTAGGGCGGCGTTTGGGAGCAAAATGTATCCGGACAAGACTTTCTCCAGAGGGTCATAGTATACCAAGGAAATGAATTCCCTCTCTCAAGCTCATAAACCGCAAAAATAAAGCCAGCATTCTGGCTGAAGGCGGAGGAAACCAGGCGCGCATACAGAAAACCCTCCTGCGGGAAGCGCTGGGCGGAGCTGATTTGCATTTACCTTCAAGCAGGCCTGGGTTCCGCAGGAGGCCCAGAGCGTTCTGGCAGCGCGCCCGCCCGCCGCGGTCGTGCGCAGCCACTCAACCCGGTGGATGCTAGCGTGTGACGGGCTGCAGGGCCCTGCCGCTGCTCACTAAGCTCCCCCGTCTCCTTTCATAAGGAGCACCATCCTTTCACTTCTATCCATCAGGCTGCTTGCAAAAGGAGCTAACCCGGGCATGTGGGATTCCAAGGAACTGAATATTCCGCCAGTGGCTCTGGGGTTTGGTGAAGAGGGAAAGTTGAGGGACAAATCTTGGGTAAGTCACAGTGTTCGGTGAGCTTCCTCCTTCCCACGACCAACATACAGATAGGTGTAATGAAGCTAAAATGCCAGCAAGAGAAACAACACCTGGAAGGAGTCCAGAGCACAGGGGTGCGCACTTGATCCTGAAGCAAGGCTCACACCTGGGCTCACCACTTACCAGCTCTGTGCTCTTAGGCAATTCCTTATCTCCTTGTGTGTGTGTCCTCACCTCTAAAACAAGTATGCTAATAGTGCCACCATCTACTGGATGCTGTGGGGGTTAAATGAGTCAAGGCTCACAGGACCCGGTGCTCCATCGCCCAGGCTGGAGTGCAGTGGCACAATCAAAGCTCCCGGCAGCTTCTAACCTGCAGCCTCAAACTCCTGGGCTCAAGCGATTCTCCCGCCTCACCCTCCCGCGATTGTTTTTCTCAGAGCAGGCCAACAAGGAGAGGCAATCCTAAAGCCCACTTCTTTTTCCCTCCCCATGAATATGAAGGTTGACTTTGGACATGTACAGAAGCCTTCCAGTCCTAACTCAGAAAGCTATGTCCTTCCAGCCACCAGCCCTTTGCTGGGCATACAGCCAGCACACAGCAGTGACATCTGCCTGGAATCACAGCACTCAGAGCAATGCCCTATTTCAGCAAATTATTGCATGGGTTTCTGCTCAACCTTGTAGAACATCCTCCAGCCGTGGCTTGTCCATTTCCCTGAAACTCCTCTTTATTGAGTGTTTGGGGTGTTTAAGGGTTAACCAGCCCAATGGTCCCCCCAACTTGTTTGAGCCAGGGTCCCTTTGTTCAAATGGAAATCTTAAATGCAATTCCAAGATACACAGGAATTGGGGAGTATGGTGGCCAAAGGGGCTTTAGTTGCATCTGCAACGTTCTAATTTCTTACAAGGAAAATATATTAGTATATTTTTTGCATAATTAAAAGTTAGTTTTTTATGAAGTCCTATATATAAAGTAGGCAAAAGCAGAGCTGTTCTGGCTGGAGCCTCACACCCACTCATTCCCTGTCTCCTACTCACCACTGAGAGCCCTAAGGCCTCTTCTCAACACTCCTAAATTCGCAGAACACAGTTTTATAGATGACAAAACAGAAGGACAGAGTTTGGTGCCGTGCCCAAACACCAGGATTAATGCCACGGCTCAAACTTGAGCCTGGGTCTCCTGACTCCCATTTTGGCAGTTCCTGTTCAAATTCCCAGAAGATTGCCAACTAAAGATACTTTCTTTTCAACTTTTCATTCTGAATTAATTTCAGACTTAGAAAAATATGGCCAAAATAGTTCACAGAAGTCCCATATTACTATCACCGGGTTTCTCTAATGTTAACATAAGCTTGGTATAGTTATCCAAAACAGTAAAATTAACATTGATCAATACTACCTAATAGATAGACCTTATTCAAATTTTGCTAATTTTTCCACCAATGTGCTTTTCCTGGTCCAGGATACAATCTAAGACTCAACACTGAATTTAGTTTCATGCCCTATAATCACCTCAAGTCTGGGATGGTTCCTTGGTCTTCCTTAACCACACATTACCTTGACACATTTGAAGAGCTAGGAGCAGTTATTTTGTAAAATGTCCCTCAAGTAACATTTGTCTCATGTTTCTTCATGATTAAATTTGGGTTCTACATTTTTGTCAAGCATCCTACACCAGTAATACTGTGCCCTTCTCAGTGAATCTCATCAGGAGGGGCATGAAATCAATGTCTCTCAGTACTGGTGAAATTAACCTTGATCACTTTGTTTAGGTTGTCTGTCCACCAGTGTTCTACCCTGTAGTACTCTTTTTTTCTTTTGGAATTAATATATCTTGTGGAGAGACACTTTAAGACTATGTTAGTACCCTTTTTCTCATCATACTTCTACCAACAGATTTTGTCATACGTAGATGATACTTGCTTGCAAGCAATAGTAATTTCGCCTAATGGTGATTTTCTATTTCTATCCTTCTTTCTACGTTTATTAGTTTGAATTCTACTGTAAACAAGAATTCTTTATTCTTCCTATATTCTTTTTAGTAAAACATTCCTAACTTTTGATGTTATCAGAGACCATCATGTGGACTCCACAGAACCCTTGGTATCTGACTCTCGGGTCTGCCCGGTTTTGAGGTATTCACTTCTGTGCCAGCATAAAGAAAAATGCCTTCTTTGTTTTGCATTTAAACCTTATGATTTTAGTTGCCATTAATAGAATTTTTGGGAGAGGAGTATGCTAAATGCTTTGCAGGGTGAAGAGGATGTTTTAATTATTCAAGAGAACTGCTTTTATGCAATTCAGGTGTACCCACTTACACATAAAAATTAATGCTAAATAGATGTAATTTCCATCTATTCATTAAAACAAACCCCAAAGCAGTCCAGAAATCCTTAGTAGCCTAATGTTATTCTTCGCACTTGAAAACAAAACTACTTTTCTTAAAGAAGGAAAACCATAACCTGTGTTTTATAAAACACTTATTCTCACTAATGGTGGCCTTCTTGCTCCCTTTTTCCAAGTACCCTCCCTGTTTCCTTCTCCTAAGCAACCATTCACTCAACACTATTTTACTGAGAATCTACTGTGTGCCGGCCTCTTTTCTAAATTCTGGGGCCAAACCAGCAGGCAAAACAGACCTGAACTCCTCCCTTTTGAGCTTCCAGTTTATTCAGGGGAGATAGACTACAAATTCTTTAAGTGGTAGCTGCTTTGCAATAACATTAAGAATCACAGGGGCAGAGGAACCTCTAATTTAGATAGCATGAACAAGGAAAGCCCCTCAGAAGAGGTAGGTGTGGTGAGATTTGAACAGATAACAGAAAGAAGTGAGGGAGAAGCTGTGTGCCTTGGGGCAGGAGGCGCATTTCAGGAAAGGAGCAGCAAGTGCAAGGTTCTGTTTTAGGGGCAATGATTGGGCTGCATTTGCTAGTGGGAGGGGTTGTTGTGTGTCCCCTTTTGCTGTATATATACAGCCTTCTTTTGCTAAGTCTTGCATTTTTAGTACCTTCCCATCTACTTCTCTCTGCTTAATTTTTTCAACATGTAGTTTTGAATATATTTCCTTGAGGTCTGATATAGGGATGGATAGATAGATAGATATAAATATTAATATAATGTATATATAGAGTCTGACTCCCTTTTTTTGATGGGTGACTGTGGACAGCTTTTAAGCCTTGCCTCTCTCTCTCACCTCTCTGCACCACACCCACACCTGGGCAAGCTGCTCAGAAAGCCCGGGTGCGCCCTCTTTTGGTATAGCATCTGAACCAAATTTGGGGTAAAGATTCACAACAATACCCATCTGTTCTGGTCAGTACAATAGGCGCCAGCCACAGCTATTGAGCACCTCAATTGGAAACATGGCGGGATGTGCTGTACATGCAAAATGCACTCTGGGTCTCAAAGACAATATGAAAGAGGCCGGACAACATATAGACGCTGTCTACAAAAAACGAAACAATTAGCCCAGCGTGGTGGTGCACATCTGTTGTCCTAGCTACTTGGGAGGCTGAGGCTGGAGGATTGCTTAAGCCTGAGAGGTCTGAGCTGCAGTGAGCTATGATCACACCAGTATACTCCGACCTGGGTGACCCTGTCTCTAAAATAAAATAAAATAATAAAAAACAAAGATAGTATGAAAGAATGTAAAATATCCTATTAATAATTTTTAAGTTGCTGGGCACGGTGGCTCACAGCTGTAATCCCAGCACTTTGGGAGGCTGAGGTGGGTGGATCACCTGAGGTCAGGAGTTCGAGACCAGCCTAGCCAACATGGTGAAACCCTGTCTCTAATAAGAAATACAAAAATTAGCCAGGCATGGTGGCAGGTGCCTGTAAACTCAGCTACTCGGGAGGCTGAGGCAGGAGAATTGCTGGAACCCGAGAGGCGGAGGTTGCCATGAGCCAAGATCGTGCCATTGCACTCTAGCCCGGGCCAACAACAGCAAGACTCTGTCTCAAAAATAATCATCATCATCATCATCATTTTAAAGTTGATTGTATGATAAAATAATATATATATCAAGTTTAAAGTATTATTAACATTAATTTCACCTTTTTAAACCTTTTTTAATGGGAGTACAGTATTTTTGTTTTGTAGAGCTGGGGGTTCTCACTATGTTGCTCAGGTTGGTCTTGACCTTCTAGGCTCAAGCAGTCCTCCCATCTTGGCCTCCCAAAGTGCTGGGATTATGGGCAAGAGCACTGCACCTGGCTACATGAAAATTTTTAATTAAATATATGGCTCATATTTGTCATTCACATTCTACTTCTGTTAGATAGCATTAATACATACCAAAGTAGTGACAATGACTATGTCTTAGTTTGTTACTTTTTTAAAATTCCTTCTTTTGGATTCTCTGTATTCTCTGAGCATGTATTTAAAAATAAAAAGACATTTCTTGGAGTTGTTGGTGGAGGTAGGAAGGCCTTTTGGAGGATCTGAGAAGGAAAGGTCTCCCTACCCAAAAAGTCCAGAAAGGGAAAACATTTTCCAATCAGCCATGATTCTGAAACTGACATCTGCCCTCTCTCCACTGTTTAATTAATCTAAACTTGATCTGAGGCTGCCTCCATACCTTGAGTCCCTATGTAATGAACTGCATGCAACCTAACTTAGTGTGAACTGACTGGAAGCTAATTTAACATATTTTTGTAGCTAATAGCTGAGCCTCAGCAGTAAAACACAGCAGCAAACCTCCAATCAATTATAGGCTACCAACTGATCAGACCATGCTCAAATAAAGCAAACACCTAGCTGTAACCAATCAAGCTGTCTCTGCACCTCACTTCCATTTTCTGTTCATTTGCTGTCAGCCCATATCAGGGAGCAGAGTTCTTTCAACTTCTGCTGGTTCTGAGAGCTGCCCTATTGACAAGTCATTCTTCGCTCAATTAAATTTGGTTAAATTTAACTTATCTAAAGATTTACTTTCAACACTGCACATATACTGTTAGAGACAAGCAGCCTCTCTCTTCAAGCATTGGAATAAATGACTTCCTTATGGTGACTCTGGAGTTTGCAAATGCATTGGTGTGCCTTGGCCTGCAAGCCCTGGCTCGTTAGCACTGATATGCTGCTGTCATAGGAAGCCCAAGGTGTGGCCAACTACGACTTTCCTGTGTAGTCTAGGGTTGCCATTTGTGCTTAATCCAATCCATATCTACTCTCTACAAGCCCTCAGTGTCCCAGATCCTTGTCCACAAACCTGGAGGACCAAGCTGGGGATGGCTGTCCAAGCATGGATCAGCCTGCTTTGCAGACTGCTTTGCAGGGAAATGTTTTGGAACAAACTGTACAGACTTAGTCATGCAAAATGTTATTGTATTGAAGAGGTCAGAATTCAGAGCACACTTGGCTGATCCAGCAACTGAATTTTACTACTACTGACTCTGATGAACAGAAAACAACTCTGCCACCTGTACACAGGCAGTCAACTCTTTCTACCAGAAGAGGAATGGACAGTAAGAGAAGGCAGAACAGGGGGAAGAAATCAAATGGATTTAACTAGATCATCATATAAAAACTGCAAATGTCCTATCATTTTTCAGAAAGATTCAATGTCTGCTTTCAAAGGATTTTACTATATGTATTTTCTTTACACAAGTACATTTTAAAATTTAAGTCCGAGTGATTTCAATTCTGTAAATTTTGAAATTTCACTGAGTAAGAAAAATACTGACTACTGACCCTCAAGAGGCAAGTCTACACAAATAGGCAAATTTGTAAGTTTACTGTTGGGGCTCTGAAAATGATACCCCAAAGTTTGGGGCTTTCATGCAGAGTGCTTTGAACTAAGGGAGAACCAAAAAGCCTCCCTAAACTTCTGCCCTGCTGTCTCTCACCCTTGTTTCAAAAGCACAGGGAAGGGTGGTCTCTGAACTTGCCTCATCTGCCTAAAGATAGGTCTTCCAAAAAGGTACTCAATTGTCATGAGTTTCCTCCCCAGGAATCTCATTAATTAGGAAAAATTAACTGTATCACAGGAGGAGAACAGACTGAAGGTAATTGCCAAGCCCAGACATCATCACAAACTATCACCTGTTCTTCTGAGGGGTGCTCCAAGACAACATTTATTACTCTGGAGACTGTTTATCTGCATAACAAGACAACTTTTATTCACCATGCATTTCCTCTCCCTTCCCTCCCATAATTTGTGTCATGCCCCACCCCCAAATTAAGCTCCAAGCCCCAATTCCTTTCTGTAGCTCAGGATGCTATATAAACTTTAATCATCTAGCCCTTCTTTGAGTCTCATCTTTTGTGAGATTCCCATGCCTATGCACATAATTAAAATTGTTTTTTCCTGTTAATCTATCTACTGTCTATTTACTTCCCAGACTCAATGATCAAACCTTAAGAGGGTAGAGAGAAAGGTTTTCTCCCTTACATTACATTCCACCTAAGATCCACAAAAAGAGAAAATTTTACTTTTAGATAATGAAAAAGCTACCCAAAATATACAAACCCTCATATTTGACTTTACTCTTCTTACTCTGCAAACTGAAGCCACCACTAGCTACTACAATTTGACCACCAAGGTATACATTTTTCTAACAGCCGTAATGAGGTATAGTTCACATACTCTACAAGTGACTCTTTTATGGTGTCTAATTCAACAGGTTTTATACACTTACAGAGTTGTGCACCCATCACCACAATAAATTCTGGAATATTTTCAATACCCCAAAAAGAAACACAGCACCCCTTCACCATCAACACCTGATATGGTTTGCATATTTGTCCCTCCAAATCTCATGTTGAAATTTGATCCCCAATGTTGGAAGTGGGAGCTGATGAGAGCTGTTTGGGTCATGGGAGTGGAACCCTCATGAATGGCTTGAGCCATCCTCTTGGTGATGAGTGAGTTCTTGCTCTATTAGTTTACGTGACAGCTAATTGTTTAAAGGAGCCTGGGACCTCTCCCCTCTCTCTCACTTCCTCTCTTGCCATATGATATGTCAGCTCCCTCTTTGCATTCCACCATAATTGTAAGCTCCCTGAGGCCTCACCAGAAGCAGAGCAGATGCTGACACCATGCTTCCTGGACAGCCACAGAACTGTGAGCTAAATAAACCTCTCTTCTTTACAAACTACTCAGCCTTAGGTATTCCTTTATAGTAATGCAAAACAGACTAACACAAATCACAATCCCAGTATCCCTCCTTCTCTGCATGGTCCTAGGCAACCACAATCTACTTTCTGTCTCTGTGGGTTTGTCTATTCTGGACATTTTATATAAATTGAATTATATAATATGTGGTCCTTTGTGACTTTCTTCTTTTACTTAGCATAATATTTTCAAGGTTCATACATGTTGCAGCATGTATCAGTACTTCATTCCTTTTGTTCCTGAGCAATATTTGATTGCATTGATATGCCACATTTTATTTACCCATTTATCAATTGATGGACATTTGGGTTGTTTCCAGTTTTTTACTATTATGGCTAATGCTGCTATGAATATTCATATACATAAGCATAATTTTAAATTTAAGTAATTCTTGTCTAAGGCTTAGGATACATCCCCCCCAAAAAATGAGAATGAAGCAAGGTTTTGCAGAGCAGCAAAGCAGAACTTTACTGTATCAGTGACTGCCACTCTTAAGTCACCTTTTCCCATGCAAGATAGTCCTTAACAGCCTGATTTAGGAACATCAAAAGAGGTCCATCTAAAAATGTTGTGTTAAGCAGATTCAAACACATTTTGTTTTGGTTTTGTTTTGTTTTGTTTTGTTTTGTTTGAGACCGAGTTTCACTCTTGTTGCCCAGGCTGGAACGCAATGGCATGATCTCAGCTCACTGCAACCTCCACCTCCCGGGTTCAAGTGATTCTCCTGCCTCATGTTGAATACAGTGAGTTCTAAATTTCTCTTCAAAGAATCGGTATGTCAGTATGTTCAGTTCTTTGTTCTCCATTTTAAAGTTTAACTTCCTCTTTCTCCTCGCCCATAGTTTCAGTAAACAACTTTTTCCACCAGTTCTAATCAGCAGTTCACATCTGTTCCCCTGGTCACCTGCTCCGTCCTGAGTCACCCCTGGTCATCTGTTCCATCTGAGTCATCCCTGGTCACCTGCTCTGACCTGAATCATCCTGAGTTCTCTTTTCTGTAACTGCCTTTCCCACCAAACTACTCACCCCACCACTCCGACTTGTTCCCCTTCTCTCTTTAAAATAGCCAATCAGAATTATCTTAGACTGTGTGGTCCAACCCTAGCCAATAGGGGAATGACATAGCAGTAGGGGCTACCTGTGTCAGGAATAAAAAGCCCTTCCCCTCCCTTGTTCAGGTGTGCTCTCACCATTGCTCCATCCACGAGTCACACTCTTCTATAGAAGTAAAATTGCCTTGCTGAGAAAATTAAATTTATGTTTGAGTGCTATTTCTTTTGTGGCACCAAAAGTTTGTTTATAACACTCAGCTTCCCAAGTAGCTGGAATTACAGGCATGCACCACCGTGCCCAGCTAATTTTGTATTTTTAGTAGAGATAAGGTTTCATCATGTTGGTCACGCTGGTCTCGAACTCCTGACCTCAAGTGATCCGCCTGCCTTGACCTCCCAAAGTGCTGGAATTACAGACATGAGCCACTACACCCAGCCTCAAACACACATATTTATTGCATGTCTAATGTAGCAGAGAAAAAATAATTTTTTTTCTACTTTTCATGATTTTTAGCTGATACAACTAAAATTCCTATAACAAAAGACAGATTAACCACAGAAAAACAAACATGTATGTCTCATTTATACCACGGGAGATACACAGGGAAAATGAGTAATTCTCTAAGAGGTGGTTTAAATTCCATCTACTGAAACAAAAAAAAAGGGAGCGGGGTGGGGAAGGTCCAGTTTTGCCAACATGGCCAGGCAAAACACCATAAAACAGCATTAGGTTTGTTATGCAGATTTAAGTCAGTGTCTTCTCCATTGGTATGAATGTATAATGATGTACGGTCATCCTTCTCTTCCTGGTGCAGAGAGGAAAACACCCTTAAATTGGAGATTTCCTTTGTAAATGCAAATTTTCCTTACAAAAGGGTAATTTCTACTCTTGTTTTCAGAGCTTCTCCTAGGTCTATTTCTTAAAATAATTAGATCAACATAATCCTTATGCTAAAGGAGCATATTTGGGGTGATATATTCTAGTCCAGTACACTCATATATTGGGGTGATGTGTCTTGAACCTCATCACTAATAAATAAAAAGTGCTATTTGTAGTGGGTAAATAATTGTAAAATATTTTTTAAAAAATTTCTATATATTTTTTGTACCTCTTGGTCTTCCTCTGCATCCCTACTCCCATTCAGTCATTCATTGCCTCAAGGAATAGATAACTCAAAGAATAGCAGAGAACAAAGGCTTTTGGATTTGTTATTGAACTGAACTTGGGTCTGCTCATTTGGCACAGCAAAGCCAAATGCTGACATCAAGATTTGCTGTGAGATACTGCAGCTGTAGGTAAACAGCAGCGACAAAAACAAAATAAATTATTCATTAATTATAAAAAAAGATATTCAATGAGAGAAAGAAAAGGATTTATTGTAGGATACCAAGCAAGGAGAATTGGTCAGATAATGCTTGAGGCCCAAACTCCCCATGGCTTATCAGCAAGAGATTTTAAGGGCAGGGGTACATTTCTGGAAAGCAGAAGTTATAGGCAAAATTGTAAATCAATACATGGAGGTTATACATTGGTTTGGCTCAAAAAGGCAGGATATGTTGAAGCCAGGGCTTATAGGTCATAAATAGATTCAGTGATTCTTTGATTTGCAATTGGTTAAGAAAATAAAGCTGTGTCTTAAAAACTTGGGGTCCACAGAAAGGAATGTTCAGGTTTGGACTGTGTGCATGACTTTCTTCAGGCCCCTCAGGAAGAAAATTAGAACAAGGAATGGCAGTCAGAGTTCAGTCTGTGTGACAGCCTATGTAACATTTTCCATCTGTTGGGAGTCTGGGTTTCTGAAAAATAACTCAGGGACATATGTCAAGATGTTATCTTTAGTTTTTATAGGGAACCAAATATCTGTGTCTCTAACTTACTTGGGTGGCTATTGTTTTAAGTTATTATTACCTTTTTGCTTATCAGGTTGCTCATTTATTTCTCAAGGCTAGCCAAGTGCCTGGAATTTCCCTTGAGAGGACTCAAAATTTTCCTTTATTTCCATGCTTGGGGGAGGGGGCAGTGGGGCAAAAGGGCCCTGAAAGAGGCCTCCTGCTCTCAGATTTTGAATCTCAGAAACCAGGCAATAAATTTAAGAACATACGTAATGAGTTAGATCAAAGTGATGCATTATATCAAAGTTCTCTATCCTTCCCCACCAATTAAATTAAATTCTTCCAGAATTGAGGAAGAGAGAATGTATGAGGGAAAAGTGAGCCCAGAAAGGAACCCCTGGAGAACAACATGAAGGTTTATGGGATTACAGAGCAAAGTAATTGTGTGTCTCTCTTCCCTGGCAGAGCCTAAAAGAGGTGCCACAACCTCAGAGAAGAAATGACTGCAGGGTGTGCCTAGACAGAGGGAACCTAAACAGCCTTGCAAGAGTTTCCCCTTAACTCAGCACAGAGTGATGACAAAAAGATGACTTTATGCTGCTAAGAGTGGCTCTGAAGTACCACAGGGTTTTAGCTCCACTTAATGTCCTAGGGTTGAGGGAAGCACAGGAATTCTATGCATTCAGCAGAAGTATAGATGTAACAAGGAACATTCATCGACCTGACTTAGAACAAGGGATGATGTAGCAGTGACCTATGTGGATCAGTGGCCAAGGTCCAGGGCAGATTTTGGAGATCTTAGCAGATGCCAGCATGACTAGTGATATGGTTTGGCTCTGTGTCCCCACCCATATCTCATCTTGTAGCTCCCATAATTCCTATGTGTCATGGGAGGGACCTGGTGGGAGATGATTGAATCATGGAGTGGCTCATTCCCATGTTGTTCTCTTGATAGTGAATGAGTCCATGAGATCTGATGGTTTTAAAAATGTGAGTTTCTCTGCACAAGCTCTCTTTGCCTGCTTTCATCCACGTAAGATGTGGCTTGTTCCTCCTTGCCTTCTGCCATGAATGTGAGGCCTCCCCAGCCATGTGGAACTGTAAGACCAATAAACCTCTTTCTTTTGTAAATTGTCCAGTCTCAGGTATGTCATTATCAGCAGTGTGAAAATGGACTAATATAGTGAATCGGCACCAGGAGTGGGGTTCTTATAAAAAGATAACCAAAAGTGTGGCAGTGACTTTGGAACTGGGTAGTAGGCAGAGGCTGGAACAGTTTGGAGGGCTTAGAAGAAGACAGAAAAATGTGGGAAAGCTTGGAACTCCCTAGAGACTTGTTGAATGGCTTTGCCCAAAATGCTGATAGTGATATGGACAATAGAGTCCAGGCTGAGGTGGACTCAGATGGAAATGAGGAACTTGTTGGGAACTGGAGTAAAGGTGACTCTTCTTATATTATAGCAAAGAGACTGGTAGCATTTTGACCCTGTCCTAGAGATCTGTAGAACTTTTAACTTGAGAGAGATGATTTGGGGTATCTGGTGGAAGAAATTTCTAAGCAGCAAAGCATTCAAGAGGTGACTTGGGTGCTGTTAAAGGCATTCAGTTTTATAAGGGAAGCAGAGCATAAAAGTTCAGAAAATTTGCAGCCTGACAATGATAGAAAAGAAAATCCCATTTTCTGAGGAGAAATTCAAGCTGGCTGCAGAAATTTGCATAAGTAACAAGGAGCCAAATGTTAATCCCCAAGATAATGAAGAAAATGTCTCCAAGGCATGTCAGAGGTCTTCACAGCATCCCCTCCCATCACAGGCCGGGAGGCCTAGGAGGAAAAGATAGTTTCATGGGCCAGGCCCAGGGTCCCCATGCTGTGTGCAGCCTAGGGACTTGGGGCCCTGTGTCCCAACCACTCCAGCCATGGCTGAAAGGGGCTAATGTACAGCTCAGTCTGTGGCTTCAGAGGGTCCACGCCTCAAGCCTTGGCAGCTTCCACATGATGTTGAGCCTGCAAGTGCACAGAAGTCAAGAACTGAGGTTTGGGAACCTGTGCCTGGATTTCAGAAAATGTATGAAAATGCCTGGATGCCCAGGCAGAAGTTTGCTGCAGGAGTGGAGTCCTCATGGAGAACCTCTGCTAGGGCAGTGCGGAAGGGGATTATGGGGTGGGACCCACCGCACAGAGTTCCTACTGGGGCACAACCTAGTGAAGCTGTGAGAAAAAGGCCACCATCCTCCAGACCGCAGAATGGTAGATCCACTGACAGCTTGCACTGTGCACCTGGAAAAGCTGCAGACACTCAATGCCAGATTGTGAAGGCAGCCGGGAGAGAGGCTGTACCTTGCAAAGTCACAGGGGCAGAGCTGCCCAAGACCTCGGGAACCTACTTCAGCGTGACCTGAATGTGAGACATGGAGTCGAAGGAGATCATTCTGGAGCTTTAAGATTTGACTGCTCTGCTGGATTTTAGAATTGCATGGGGCCTGTAGCCCCTTTGTTTTGGCCAATTTCTCTTATTTGGAATGGCTGTATTTATGCAATGCCTGTACCCCCATTTTATCTAAGAAGTAACTAACTTGCTTCTGATTTCACAAGTTCATAAGTGGAAGACACTTGACTTGCCTTGGATGAGACTTTGTTCTGTGAACTTTTGAGTTAATGCTGAAATGAGTTGAGACTTTGGGGGACTAATGGGAAGGCATGATGGTTTTGAAATATGAAGATATGAGATTTGGAATGGGTCGGGGGCAGAATGATATTGTTAGGTTCTGTGTCCCTACCCAGATTTCATCTTGTAGCTCCTATAATTTCTACTTGTTGTGGGAAGGACCCAGTAGGAGATGATTGAATCATGGGGCAGGTCTTCCCCATACTGTTCTCTTGATAGTGAATGGGTCTCACAAGATCTGATAGTTTTAAAAATGAGAGTTTCTCTGCAAAAGCCTTCTTTGCCTGCTGCCATCCATGTAAGATGTGACTTGCTCCTCCTTGCCTTCCACCCTGATTGTGAGGCCTCCTCAGCCATGTGGAACTGTAAGTCCATAAACCTTTCTTTTTTTTTTTTTTTTGAGATGGAGTTTCTCTCTTGTTGCCCAGGCTGGAGCGCAATGGTGCGATCTTGGCTCACTGCAACCTCCACCTCCCGGGTTCAAGCAATTCTCCTGCCTCAGCCTCCCAAGTAGCTGGTATTACAGGCAAGCACCACCACACCCAGCTAATTTTTTCTATTTATAGTAGAGACGGGGTTTCTCCATGTTGGTCAGGCTGGTCTCAAACTCCTGACCTCAGGTGATCCACCCACTTCAGCTTCCCAAAGTGCTGGGATTACAGGCATGAGCCACCGCACTCGGCTCATAAACCTCTTTCTTTTGTAAATTGCCCAGTCTCGGGTATGTCTTTACCAGCAGCTTGAAAACAGACTAATACACTAGGTGACTACTAAAGACCAGATACCTCTTCATCTCAATTCCATATACCCAATGTCTTGGCATGATGTAAGACCCCAGTGCTTAGACCCAACACTGGGAAAAAGACAGGAAACCTCATATTGACCAAGATTAAGTTCCTGCTACTCAGAAAAATAAGGGATCTTAAAATAAATTTTCTAATAGAAAAATACAATCTTATTTCTGAATTAACAGTCTGAGATTTGTACATGTGAATTTTTTAAGAGTAATTTCAAGATCCCAGGAACTTGGCTCCAATGTTGTCCAAGTTCTGATTCCCCAGATCCTAAGATTTCACTTCTTTTCTAGAGATGGCCTAACTCTTCTCATATGACCTCAAAATCTTGCTTATCTTCCTGTGCTTGGGTGTGACCTCACCTCTCCCTCCTCCCTACTATGTTATGTCCTCCTATAATATACACCCCATACTCAAAATTATTCTTTTAATACATGTAATTTTAATGGCTGTGAGCTCCATGAGGGAAGGAACCATATATGTCTTATTCACCTGGCACATAACACAATGTCATATATGTAATAAGCTGTCTATAAATGGCTGTACAACTTTTTCCTACAAAAACACAAAAGAGCATAAGAATATGTCTAGAAGGATGTCCTCTGCAGCATTGCTGGTAATAGTAAAAATTAGATTCAAACTAAGAGTCCATCAATGGGGAGAGAGTAAATAAATTAGGGTAATTAGCTGTGATATGGAATAATATGTGTGCGCAGAACAATCAGGGAAAGAAAAACTCTTTATAACAAAGTCAAGTTAGATATTTTCCTGAATTATATCCTGCCTTAGATAATCAATTCCATCACCCTTCTCTCCATGTCATGCAGATAACTGAGTTGACCATTATCCTTTGAGAGAGTCAAATTCAAAACTTGAAATTCCTCATATTGTGGTGAGTCCTTAGAAAGACATATATGATTTAAGGAGATTATAGGCATTTATCAGGATATCCACTGGTTATCACCATGATTATCATCTTTACCATCATCAGTGACATTTATTGAATGCTCACTATGTGCCAGGTACCACGTAAACACTCGATATATGTTATCTTGTTTTGAATTCACATAACAACCCTCTAAAGTAGGTATTTTTATACCAACTTTTTAAAGAATGGATTCAGGGATTGTGGCAAACAGACTGTACCATAACCCTCAATGTTTCTACCTTCTGCTGTTCACACATTTGTGTAATCCCCTCTCCTGAGTGTAGGTGGGACCTGTCACTTGACTCTAAGAGAATATGGCAAACGTGATGAGATGTCACTTCCATAATTATTTCACGTAATACAAGACAACTCCATTTCAGCAGACTGGAGTCAGAAACTCTCTTGAGGTAGGAAAGCAGCCATATTAGAGGTTCATGTGGCAAGGATCCTTGCTCATGTGGCAAGGATCATGGGAACCTCAGGGCAGCTAAAACTGACAACAAGGCACAGGCTTCAGACATACGTTCAGTCACATGATCTCAAGGAACTGAAGTCTGCCAACAATCCACAGGAGTCTGGAAGCAGATTCTTGCCCAGTCAAGCTTTCAGATGGACACAAGCCTGGCCGACACCTTGATTGCAGGCTTGTGAGACCCTGAACAGAGGATCCAGCTAAGCTGATCCTGACTGATGAAGCTACAAGATAATAAATGTGTGATTATAAGACACCAGCTATGTGGTAACTGGTTATGCAGCAATAGAAAACTAATACAGGAAGGTGAAGTTTCTAGCCCTAAATCCCACACGAGTCTGGGACTAGATATCCATCCCAGGTCTGTTCGCCTCAAAGCCCATGTTCAACAGGGCATCCATGCCCTGCCCTCTTGCTCCCAGATGGTACTTTCAAGATTGTTCTAGGTATGAGCCTGCATCCTAAAACATGACTCAGCTGAATTCCCCTCATCAACTCAAATCAAAGGATCTTCCCTCATCTGTATCACCTAGCAGATTCCACTATCTTTTCATATATATTGAGCTTCCTGATAGAGGAACAATAATACGGGTTCACCGTGGGCACTATCGGAGAAGTTTTAGTAACCTGTGGCCCTGGTAGGACCTCCTTGAAGATATGGGGCTTCCATACATGTTCACAGCACCCCACTGTGGGGTTGGATGTGTGACTGCTTAGTTAGTTACTCAGTGAACTGGATGGCAGCCAGCAAATTGTAGCACTTGGCTTTAAATGATTTGCTGCTCGACAGCACCAGCATAACACCTACCAGTGTCCTATTAACCAGGATGGACGATAATCTCAAGCTCCCAGAATTCCCAGAGAATAACAATTTATGATAAATAATTATGGCATTTAGATATGGTGCTGTGCCTTTCCATTTTTTTTTTTTTTTTTTTTTTGAGAAGGAGTCCCGCCTTGCCACCCAGGCCGGAGTGCAGTGGCGCGATCTCGGCTCATTGCAATCTCCACCTCCCAGGTTCACGCCATTCTCCTGCCTCAGCCTCCCAAGTAGCTGGGACTATAGGCACATGCCATCACACCCGGCTAATTTTTTTTTGTATTTTTAGTAGAGACGGGGTTTCACCGTGTTAGCCAGGACGGTCTCGATCTCCTGACCTCATGAACTGCCCACCTCGGCCTCCCAAAGTGCCAGGATTACAGGCTGAGCCACCGCACCTGGCCTGTGCCCTTCTATTATTCTCTTGTGAAAGCATTTGTAAACTACATGAATCAATTGACTATTACACTAAAGGCAGAATGCATTTAAGAGATGAATGAAAATATCCCTCATACATCACGGAGACATAAAACTATAGTAGTTCACCCATCCAACATTACATCAGTAACCAGAATTTTAAAATTTTCTCTTGTAATAAGCTGTCATAAAAATATTTTCCTTATATCAATATATCCTCCTAAATGGTAGACTGAAAAATCAATAAGCCAGGATGCAAAAAGAAAAGGGAAATAAATATGTGTTATATATTTGTCATTACTCTCAACACAGAGGGAAGCATTTAAAGAAGCAAATGTTATTAAAACAGTGACATTAAATAAGTACCTGTTTTATGGCTTGTCTGTTTATACATTCATTTGTTAATTCAACTCAGGTTGATCATATATCTATCAAGTTCAAAGGCTTACTATGTACCTGGGAAGAATACAAAAAAAAATAGACATACAGTCTTTGCTTCCTGAGGCTTTCAACTATATGCATCTAACAATAACCATTTGGACTAATTTAAGCACAGAGAGCCACTGAGACATACCTATCCATTTTTGCACATATATTTTATCAGTACACATAGGCATAGAAAAAAGCCCAGAGGGATGTATATCACAATGTAAACCATTGTTACCTGTGGGTGGTGAGATTACATGTAATGAAAAAAAAATTGTATTTCTTAAACAAATAGAAATTGCCCATAAAAATAAAAATAATCATGTATAGCTATTAAAGATTGTTAAGGCTCGGAACACTATACTCCAAAGCATGACACTTTGGCATGCTGAGTACTTTGAACTGTAAAAGATGGGAAGGACCCTGGAAGCAAGAAGTTCCCTTTGGCCTTCTCCACACTCCTTTCTCCTTCTCCCGTTTTCCTCCCAAGCAGGTCATGGGAATGAGGATCCCTCTTCTCCAAAGCGGGTCATAGAAACTAGAACCCCTCTCTCCCGAAGCAAGCCATAAAACCTCGAGAGGTCATTCTCTGACCTACCTCCTCTGAAAATAGGTCATAAGACCCTCATTCCAGAAGGGTCTTGCCCCACACCCAGCAGGGAAAAAATCCTGTATGAAGAGGCCAAGAAGAATCCAAACAAACAGGCCTTGCTGGGGTCCCCTGTTTATTACCGTTAGAGCATAGCCTTTTTGTCCGATCACATTTCTACATGGCTGTCCATTCTTCATTGAACCTAAGCATAAAAATACAATTTTCCCTGGGTCTTTGGGCCTTCATTTCTGAAGGCTCTTGTGTCACATGAAACTTGATTGAGTTTGTTATGCTTTTCTCTTGCTAACCTGTATTTCCTATAGAAATGTTGGCTGTGGACCTCAAAATGAGTGAGGAAAAGTTATTACACCTTTTTGCTCCAAGATCTTTTAAACCATCAGGTCTGACATTAATTAAACAGGTCTACCAAATCCACCAAAACAATGATGCAAATTTTTCTTTGAGCAAAGAACCAACTAACGGAAAATAAAGAATATTTAGTCCACATTCTTTTTTTATTATTATTATAAGTTATGGGGTACATGTGCAGAACTTCCAGGTTTATTACATAGGCATACACACGCCATGGTGGTTTGCTGCACCCATCAGCCTGACATCTACATTAGGTATTTCTCCTAATGTATCCCTCCCCTAGCCTTCCACCCTCTGACAGGCCCCAGTGTGTGATGTTCCCCTCCCTGTGTCTATGTGTCCACATATACCCTCCCAAGACTAAACAAGGAAGAAGTCAAATCCCTAGACAGGCCAATAACAAGTTCTGAAATTGAGGCAGTAATTAATAGCCTACCAAGCAAAAAAGTTCAGGACCAGATGGATTCACACCCAAATTCTACCAGAGGTACAAAGAGGAGGTGGTACCGTTCCTTCTGAAACTATTCCAAACTATAGAAAAAGAGGGAATCCTCCCTAACTCATTTTATGAGGCCAGCATCACCCTGATACCAAAACCTGGCAGAAACACACCAAAAAAAGAAAATTTCAGCCCAGTATCCCTGATGAACGTCGATGTGAAAATCCTCAATAAAATACTGGCAAACCGAATCCAGCAGCACATCAAAAAGCTTATCCACCATGATCAAGTCGGCTTCATCCCTGGGATGCAAGGCAGGTTCAACATATGCAAATCAATAAACATAATCCATCACATAAACAGAACCAAGGACAAAAACACGTGATTATCTCAATAGATGCAGAAAAGGCCTTTGACAAAATTCAACAACCCTTCATGCTAAAAACTCTCAACAAACTAGGTATTGATGGAATGTATCTCAAAATAATAAGAGCTATTTATGACAAACCCACAGCTCATATCGTACTGAATGGGAAAAAACTGGAGGCATTCCCTTTGAAAACTGGCACAAGACAAGGATGCCCTCTCTCACCACTCCTATTCAACATAGTATTGGAAGTTCTGGCCCAGGCAATCAGGCAAGAGAAAGAAATAAAGGGTATTCAAACAGGAAGAGAGGAAGTCAAATTGTTTCTGTTTTCAGATAACATGACTGTCTATTTAGAAAACCCCATCTTCTCAGTCCAAAATCTCCTTAAGCTGATAAGCAACTTCAGCAAAGTCTCAGGATACAAAATCGATGTGCAAAAATCGCAAGCATTCCTATACACCAATAATAGTCAAACAGAGAGCCAAATCATGAGTGAACTCCCATTCACAATTGCTACAAAGAGAATAAAATACCTAGGAATACAACTTACAAGGGATGTGAAGGCCCTCTTCAAGGAGAACTACAAACCACTGCTCAAGGAAATAAGAGAGGACACAAACAAATGGAAAAACATTCCATGCTCATGGATAGGAAGAATCAGTCTCATGAAAATGGCCATACTGCCCAAAGTAATTTATAGATTCAATGCTACCCCCATCAAGCTACGATTGACTTTCTTCACAGAATTAGAAAAAACTACTTTAAATTTCATATGAAATCAAAAGAGAGCCTACATAGCCAAGACAATCCTAAGCAAAAAGAACAAAACTGGATGCATCACGCTACCTGACTTCAAACTATACTACAAGGCTACAGTAACCAAAACAGCGTGGTACTGGTACCAAAACAGATATACAGACTACCATCAGAGAATACTAGAAACACCTCTGTGTAAATAAACTAGAAAATCTAGAAGAAATAGATAAATTTCTGGACATGTACACCCTTCCAAGTCTAAACCAGGAAGTAGTCCACATTCTTTTAAAAAAAAACATGTCTTCTTAAAATTAAGCATTATCTGCAATAGTGCTTAAGAGCTCCTTCATTATTTTCCCCTCAGGGGATGTTTAGGCTTATATTTTTGCTTTTGTTTTTTGCTTTGACTAAAATTTCAAAAGCTTTATAGCAGTATGTGTCCTGAAAGATCAGATTGCAACAAAGCACCTTTGAATCAGTTTGCAAGATGAGCCACAGGAATGCTGGAGGGAGGGGTTCGGGGCATCAGGAGCTGGAGGAAACTTCTGGCAGCAGAATTTAACCACGAACAGAGTACACGCTGCAGCCCCCATTAGGTACTGGGGGAGAAATAACGAGTGAAAGTGTACAAATGCAAAATGCTCTGTAAATGACTATTTCTTGGTTGTCCATGTGTGAAATAGCTAGAAGGGGATGTTCTTGCTGGAACACTGTGGAGAGGAGAAATGGAAGGGGGCCTTTGATCTATCTTCCTATGTGTGCAGACCTCTGCTGTGCCCCTGCTGGCATAGGCCATGCATGCCCAAGCTGGACACTTAATCCTGGGTCTGGCCTCTGGGCAGGAGGGTTGGGTGGAATCACAGGGGGCTTTTTCATTGTGGGCATAGGTGGGTGAGAAACATTTTTCATATGCTGACTTTGATATATTGAGTTTCTATTCTTCAAATCACATCACTTACCCAGTGGTAAAGCTGGAAGGGCTAAGTTTGTGGTGCACACAGTCTTGCAGCTGCATGCTCCCATAGGGCAGGGGTCATATCTGTCTTCTTTACCATGGAAGATGTGGCACCTCACACGTGGCCTGGTATAGCACAGGGGCTCAATAGGTAGCTGGAAGATGATGCTACAAGGGAGTGAAGAAATGCATACTTTCTCCTGGTCACATTGAACATCTCTCATCTCCTAATGGGTCTTGTCCTTTCTACTTTTGCCCTTTGATAACCCATTCTCACACAAGAACCAGAATGATCCTTTTAAAAACAAATCAGGTTCTAAAATTAGCTTACAGTGATGGTTGTACAGCTCTCTAAATACACTAAAAACCATTGAACTGCATACATCAAATGGGTAAATTTGTGATATGTAAATTCTATCTCAATAAGGCTGTTAAAAAAAATTAGATTGTCATTCTATGCTTAACACCCTTCATTGGTTCCTGACACTTCACGTAGAATTCGCCAGACTGCTTGTGGTGATGTACAACATCCTACCTTTCCCACGGGCTCTGCCTGCCTCTCCAACCTCACCTCGCACCAGGCCACAGCTTACTTCCCACTCTTACCTGAATCTGCCTAGCTTGATCCTGCCTTCCACAATATTCTTCTCCATACTTTTGTACTTTTTTCGTTTCTTCCTTTTATTTGTCCCTTAAGATTTCCACATCCTCTCTCTGCACATTCCAAATGGTGGCTTTCATTCAGATCTCAGCTCAAATTCCATCTTCCCACCTTAGGTCATGTAATGTGAATCACCATCATTTTCTCTCATATTATTATATTTTTATAGGACCTCTATTTGAAATTATCTTGTTTCTTCATTGTTTCCCTCACTCAAATATAAGCTCCGTGAGGGTAGAAAAATCTTGTGTTTAACCCTTGAAGAACAGTGCCTCAGATATAGTAGGAACTAATAAATATACATTAAATGTTGACTGCCTGCTTCCTGCATGGTTTATTCTGCCAAACTTGTCAGAAAAAACAAACAAACAAACAAACAAAACCCATGAATGTTTACACCTTAGCATATATTTACAAGAAAAAAAAGGTTTTAAAACTCATTGCTTTTGAATGACTTTTCATTTTTACATGGCATGGCAAAATAAGCAAGCTTCTATCTGGGAACAATTGATTTCCAAAGTTAGAAGATTAAAATCATGTAAATATTTCACCATAAAAAAGGTATTATAATGCTGTTAAGGTTCAGTCATAGTCACTTTAAGGATGGGGGTGGAGGGAGAGGGACAGCTGGACTTCCAGTCCAGACCAATACTAAATGGAATTTGCAGACGTAAAAGCAGCTGGATACTTACCAAAAGATCTAGGTCTTCAGAGGTTTCCTTATTCTCCTTTCCTTGATTATTTAGAAATCTTAGGAAAACCAAGATAGTATTTGTAAAATTATCAAGAAAAGTCTTCCTTTTAAGATTTCACTTTTGGTAACTATATTTCAGGAATGATAGGGCTCGATGATAGCCACATGCTCTGTGCTACTTTTAACATCTGACATTCACATAAGCCTTTGCTGCTTCCAAGTCCTTCCATGGGAACTGTCTCATTTGACTTTGCCACAGCCTATGGGAAAGGCAGACAGGTGCAGAATTTTTTTAAGTAGAAGGAAGCAAAAGTTCAATGAGTTGAAGTGACTTGCCCAAGGTCCTGTTGCCAATAAAGAGGGATTTTAGTCACATGTTTTTCTGACAAACCACTGGCTCTTTCAAAAGCCTTATTTAGGAAGCTACAGCAGTTCTCCTCACAGATTATCCAACAAGAAGTGATAGCAATCAGTGCTCCAGAGAATTAAGAACTGGGAATAAAAGTAAGAGGGATTTGTATTCAATTAAATAATTGATTTACCTCTAGATTCCTGAAAAGTCATCAGTTTGGCCTTTAGTGTAACAAATTATACACATACACTAATGTGTGTTCATCATAGCCATATTGGTTTATGGGAACATCATTAAAGCTTAGCAGTCTTTGTTTTTGATATTTTTAAGGTTTTGTTTCTACTGTTTACAAATGTTCTTAAAAGCTGTTAAGTTCAGCTTTTAAAGCTTTTTGGAAGCAAACCAGCATTTTAATGAGTAACAGTTCATATCAGGAAATATCCTTATGTTTGCATTTAAGTGCTTGCTTACTTCCAAAGTGTTTTTACGAAATTATTAATGTGGGAGGCGTGCAAGATTTTAAACACTTTACATGGAAGCTCATTGACATTACTAGATAGATAACTGACACCATTTTTAGCCCTACAGGATGCTTCGTATTGATTTCAGTTCTTATAAGGCACTAATTTCTCAGAAGTCTTTGCTAAATCTATGAAACTAATTACAAAAAGATTCTCTTAAGATTTAAACACTAAGCACTCTGAAGAGATGCCTGCAATCCCACGATCACTGCAGCATTATTTACAATAGCCAAGATATAGAAAAAAACAAAGTACTTATCAAGGGATGAATGGATTTTTAAAATATGGTGTATATATATATGGATACTATTCAGCCTTAAAAAACTCAGGAAATTCTGTCATTTGTGACATGGATGAAGCTAAAGGACATTATGCTAAATGAAATAAGCCAGGTACAGAGAGACACAATACTATCTCACTTATACGTAGAATCTAAAAGGTCAAACTCACAGAAGCAGAGAGTAAAAGCGGTTACCAGAGGTTGGGGAGGGCGGTGGTGGTGGATGGGGAAAGAGGAGATGTTGGTCAAAGGGTACAAAGTTTCAGTTAAATAAGAGGAATACATTCTGGTGATCTATTGCACAGCATAGTGACTACAGTTAATAATAATGTATACTTCAAAACAGCTAAAAAAGAGGATTTAAAATGTTTTCACTACCAGGAAATGATAAATATTTGAGGTGAATATGCTAATTAGCCTGATTCAATCATTCCACATTGGATATATGTATCAAAACACTATATTGTACCCCATAAACAATTGTCAATTAAAAATTTAAAATATTCAGATGTCTCACCAAGACTCACGTAGCAAAACTAAATCTTTACATAAATATCTAAGCATTTAATCTTCACAGACATTTCTTGGGCTAGTTCATAAGAAGATTGAATTTTGATGTAAAATACTTCATTGGAGACCATAACAGTTTGTCCCTTGAGAGAGCTCTGTTGAGTACTTGGGATGAGAAAACTCAACAGTTTATTATTCATGTTTTATTACCATTCTGACCACCCAATTGTTATTAATACCTAAAAACCAAGCAATAACCTAAAATGCAACTAATCTGCATTTTTTTGCATATCCTTTTTTCCCAGTCCCTGTCCTGTAGTTCCTCTTCCTCTCAAGGAACTATTTTACTTTCCATGAATAAAGAATAAGTTTCAATTGCTTACTGTAACAACCTGTTTTTCCATTCCTTACCTTTTACACTGAAGAGCTGCTATAGGTATCATTAGTCCAATAACTGATTTCCGTAACAAAGACCTGAGGGGAAACTAGAAACTTCCCTCTGAATCAAAGATTTACTGATGTTCTGTAGTTTTTAGGCTAAATATACTTCGTATAATACTGTTTTGATGCTTAACACATGTATCTGGTAAAAATAATTTGTGGTTTCACCAAAATATGCATCCAAATTAAGTGATCTATTGATTCAATTGTGTGTGCCACACACATAGATATATAGAGATGGAGCTGTTCAATAAGCCATGAGATGCAGAAGACAAATGAAAACTCCCACACTCCATAATGGTATTAATCACATACAGCACGTTATCTCAACAAGCTCAATGACAATGTTCTCCAGAGTGGCTTAATTAAGCACAGCAGCTAAGAAGCTTTGGTTTGGGCACCACCTAATGGCAGAAAATGTTTTTGTAAAATTCTACTTTGCTCCCTGTGATTTGCTAACTTTTGTATTTTAGTTTATACTGATTTAGAAAATGTCTGCCCGTTCTTGACCTATGTTAATAGTTTAAGTGTTCCATTTTCTTGAGAAGATTAAGTCCTTCCCATGCGTACTTTGGAATAAGTTGTCTTTTACAGTGGGAAAAATGTACCAATGAAAAATGAATACTCTAAAATTTCTGTTCTATCCTTAAATATTTAAATTTTACTTCATAATTAAGAAATATATTTTAATTGAATCACTTTAGAGTCCTCAAACTCTTCTTCACTGTATATCCTCATAAACTGTCACAAAGAAAATAGTATATATTTCTGAAAAAAAGGTACTTATTAGAATTAAGTAATTTTATGTATCTGATAGCTGCTAAAACTACTCCTGAATGTATAAATAGTGATATACACACCTTTAACATCACCATACACATTTAAGTTTTTGCAAGAGATCCTTGCCTGAATATAATGTTCATTTTGTCATTCAACAGAGGTAAAATATATGTGGTAATATAGAACAGATAACGAATGTTTTAAGAAAAGATATTTATTATTTACACCACTGAAATTAGTCCTGTAAGAACAATATACACCATGTTTCTTTAAAAGGATCAATTCCTTTCAAATACAAGAACTGTATAAAGCAATATTGTCAACACAAAACAGTGGTCACATTACGTATCTGCAGGCTTAAGCATTGCAAATAATATTTTTTTTAATCTTATGGCTAGATATTTTCACTGAAACAGTGTTAGCACTTAGACAAGATATAGCTGGAACAGAACAAAAACTTTTTGTTCATGCTTTTTAGGAATGAATCAGTGATATGTCCCTTTTAAAAATTTATTGCCTTTAACTGCTTTTATGACAATGGTTTTAGGAAGATTCTACTTAGCCACCAAAAAGAGACTCATTCTTGTTCCTTAGTTTTTATTCTTCAGTCTTCTGTTTCTCATACTAAGACACAGCTGTGTCAAGACTGACGTTTTCCAGCTTTACTTGGACATGTACACACATACAGGCCTAACTCAGACCGCTCAGAATTTAGAAATGTAACTAGTGGCATACAGAAGAGAAATTGTGTCTATGACAAAGAAATAAAAAATTCTTGGTAATTTTAAGCATAGCAAACTAGGTTCTTTAATTAAAAAGTTTTTTTTTGTTTTTTTTTTGTTTGTTTTTAAAGGGAAAAGTACTAGTTTCAACATGGGTTTGGTTTTAGATTTAGTCAGACAATAACACAATGAGACAAAAACACAAAACATAACTTGTTTCCAAAGTCACAAAATGACATTGTTGAGTATACATTTTTCTCCACTTTGTGTGTGTGTGTGTGTGTGTGTGTGTGTGTGTGTGTGTGTGGTGGGAGGGTGGGGTGGTCAGTAACCAACGCTGGAGAAAATATTTTTCAAGCATAACAGAATATTCATATAGGGGACAAGCATTTTTTAGCATATTGCTATCATCTTCAAAAAATATAAAATTAAATTTACAAAAAACTGGAAGACCAAGTATAAGCAGTATGGTATTTGCTTCAGTGTCCAGCACTATCATAATGATTTCTAGCATAAAAGCAAGAAGTTCTTGGATCTTAAGTATCTTCAATAACTGCCAGTATAACTTGTAACTACTGTCCTTGCTTCTTTGAGAGATATCTGCAAGAAATAAAATAAAGATGTCAAAGCTGTATCACGCTAAATTCATGAAGATAACCTAACTTTGTTCCCAAAGGAGTCTGTTCTAATAACAAAACATTTCAAGATGAGTATTCTTAATAGTCACTTACATCTACTGATTATGTGCACGCACAGTTCTAAGTACATGTATTAATTCATTTAGTCTTCACAACAGCTCTGAGGAGTTACTATTAGAATTATTCCTATTTTACAGGCACAAAGAGGTTAAGCAATTTGCCCAAATTCACACAGCTAGAAAGTGGAAGAGCCTAGATTCAAAACAAGGCTCCAGAGCTCATACTCATTGACTACCACTCCATACTGCCTTACTTCCAATGTGAAAGTCACTATATTAACTAGTATTGTAACTTCCAAATACAGATCAAACTCCATAAAGATCTTATTTTTGTTACATCAAGACAGTGGGCAAAAGATGCTAAAGGTCTTTGATCAAGAGTGTAAAAGATATAAGACATTAATTTACTAAGCAAACAAGTGTTTTTCATATTGTTTAATAGAAATCTAACACTAAATTAAAAACTTGATCTCTATTTCTAACATTTACAAACTACTGTAATTGGTGGTGTGGGGATGGGGAAAGAGTTCCTAAAATCAGCAAACTTGGACATGTTTTGCTGGTACAATTTGCTCACTTTGTGGCACTGCACTAAGTATTTACTATCTCCATGACTCAGTTACATCATTTGCAATTTAAAGATGGGGGTAAAAATGTCTGCTTTATCTTCCTATTAGGATTATAGACTCTTAGAAGACTTGTGTCAAACTGATCTGAAAAGTCAAAAGTGGAATCTGAAAAGCCAAAGTGTTATTATTACACAAATAGTTTCTTTTGGTGCTGTATTACTGGAACCAGATCCTCAAAGATCTAATTCCCCCCCAAATACTGTAATACATAGTAATACCTTCCACTTCTCTGGGGACTTTTCTCTGTCTCAAAACCTTGATGTTTATAGGCAACGTCTATATAGATTTATGCATACATTTGGGTTTAGATAAAAGACTGAAAGACTATATACCAAGATGGTAACAGTGGTTATCTTTAAAAAGGAAAATTATGAGTAATTGTTTTTTTAGTGGGATAAACTTTTCTAATTTCTCTGCTACACACAAGTTACTTGTAATTTTTAATACTATTTATGAAATTTTTACATGTGTTTTATTTTATCCTGACATTAAGTTACAGTATGAGAAGAGGGATTATATTCCATGTGATTCATAAAGGAGTAGCTTACCTAACATCACAAAATAATTTACAGGCAGCATCACCAACATATGCTAGTCTCTTAAGTTCTCTCTTCTAGAAGTATTAAAGAGTTTACAAGAGGTATGTTTATGAACAAGTTAGAGGTTAAGATGAAAGGGGAAAATACTTTTGGGGGTAGGTCACTGGATTAGAAAATGTTTTTAGAAGTCACCTATTTTAAATAAAAATTAAGACAGCTATATATATACTGGGGTCACTGATGAAAAATGATAATTTTTTCTTCATTGATGTAAAGAGAAAATAAATAAGCAATTAAAACTTACCTTTCCCAATATTTGTGATTTAGATCCAAAAAGTCATCTAATTTTGCTATCTCCTTGAGGTACTGAGTTAATTTTAAAAGTTCTTTGTCTTTATCACGATTTAGGTGCGCTTTCATAAAAGGCCTTATCTATTAGGAAACAAACATTACTCAACACATCACAATGTGATAAGGAAAACTAACAAATCTATACTATCATTTCAGTTAGAGTTAATGAGGTTAAAATATCACCAAGAACATAAATACTAAAAATTACTTTTATATTAGCCTAAATAGAAAGTCATGTATGTTTACAAATTACAAACTCTTCTACCTATTTTACCTAACATTATCTTTTCAATCTGAACATGACAACACCAGCTTTCTTATTGCACTTGAATCCATACATAGCTACTCTACTTTGCAAAACTACTTAGCCTTTCCCGCCTCGTATCACTCTAGTTGCTTCTAATTAATTTCATTCACATTATTTTATTCATAAAAATTTAACCCAAATACCAGCTTGATCTAACAGTACAGTGAGATAAATTTTAACAATTATGATTTTTATTTTATTTTTCTATTAAATTTTTATATAGCTGAGATATCATTATACATTTATATAACCTGTTTCCTCCTACATTTTATCATAAGCATTTTTCTTTATCATTAAATTCTCCCTTAAAATCATTTTTAATTATGCAAGAGTTTTCCATAAAAAGAACTGCCATATTTTCCAAATGTTTAAGGCTGATCTATTTTATGATGAAAAAGAGTTTAAAAAGCATTATTTCAAACCACACATGTCAGAATAATAGACCGAGGTAGGGGGCTGCAATTAGTAAGGAATATCATATCTTGACTTGAGTGGCGGTGCTATGAATGCATATGTTTATATGCAATCTTCATCTAGATTTGTGCATAAATCTATGCTTAAAAAAGACTAGAGGACTATAAATCAAGATGGTAATAGTGTTTATCTTTGGAAAGGAAAATCATGAGTAATTTTAGTGGAATAAAATTTTTTACAAGAATTATCTTTACAGTTTGTTAAACTATAAATTTATGCACTTTTCCTTATTTTATAGCTTCAATAAAGAATTCTGCTGTTTTGTAAAAGACACCTGCTCAAATATCTTTATACAACTCAAGATAGTCTTTCAATAATTTTAAATTAATTTTAGATAATATGATATGACTAAGATTTACTTCAAAATATTAAGGAGAGGGAAGTAGGGTATAGAGCAAACAATAACCATCCATGAATTAATAAGCTAATTTAAACTGAATGATATCTACATGGGGGTTTAAGCAATTTTATATAGTTCTGTTTACATTTGAATTTTTCTGTTATCATTAAAAAAAAATCATACATATTCCTAAAGCACACATGTAAGGACTGATTTCATCATACTTAGCAAAGTATTAGTATATTCTTTTGATCTGGAGAAAATGCAAATTGGTCATTAGTTTTTTTTTTTTTTTTTGGTCATTAGTTATTAATTTTACACAGTTAACACTGAAAAATGAAGGATATTTAATCATTGTCACTTACTGAGAAGCAAGAACAATGAGTGAGCCCAAAGGAGTCTACTACCATACCTATTAAGTGTAGGGAAGGGTTTAAGTATTTTTTATATACTTTTCTTCTCTCATTGGAAAAACACCACCAGTCTGAAATGGACAGAAGAAAATTTTCCCAGGTGTTCTACTCTCATCAGAACAGCTTGGTGCCAGTGACCTCCACACTGTTAGCTGGCTCCCATACTGCTTGAAGGGCACCAGTCAGAGCTGTCAAAGGGAATCTCCTCAGAAATCAGCATTTGTGGGAGATCCCACTTCCAAAAAGGTAGTGCAGCAGTGCTGTTTCCCAGCAGCAGTGAATGTGGGGGCTGAAGACGACGCTTTACAGGGCCTTGCTTAGGTCCTGGGGATGGGAGTAAACAGAGTCATGATATGAGGATGTAGTGAAATGAGTTTCTGCATAATCCTGGGTGATATGGTAATGTTTTAAAGTATTCCTTCATTCACTTCCTAAGGACTGAAAGGCAACAAATTAACTTTTAAACAATTAATATATAATGTACCAAAGTGTCCAAATTTAAACAGCAGGAAATTACAGGGTTGGTGGGTAGTAAATAAGATTTTCAACCCAAGGCTCTGCTAAGTTATTTTTACTTTCCAAACATTTGCTCTTAAGCACTATTAAACAACAAAACTAAAATATTCTAATGATTCTGGTTCTAAAATTTTAAATAAACAAATTAAGGGTGAAAATCTATGCACCTAACTGACTTCACTTGCTCCAGTATAACCACTGTTTACTGTACATTTTTAAAAACTGATCTAAGTGATCACTAAAAGGACAGGAAACCATCATCTTGTCTCAGGTCAAGGAAGCATTTTTAGAAACTTAAGACTGTCTAGATTAGCTGAATTCTCCTATATCATAATTTCCTTGTACAGACAATAAAAATGGAGTTTTCAGCCGATAAGCTGCTTTATCCATGACCAAGATTCACATTCTTTTAGTGTAATTCTAAATTCATATTCACAGTACCTTCCATGTACTTCAAACCTTATGACTGACAAGCTTATGTTTAATAGAAGTTAACTATTTTAAAAATAAGCAGTCTTATTTTTAAGATCTACATGAAATCTTTGAGATTTCTACCAAGTGCATTATGAAAGCATGATAACAAAACACAGCATCTGAGGATATTTCTCCATTTTAGAACTCTTTCTGGGCTGGGCGCAGTGGCTCATGCCTGTAATCCCGCACTTTGAGAGGCCGAGATAGGTGGATCACTTGAGCGCAGGACCTCGAGACCAGCCTAGGCAACGTGGCGAAACCTTGTCTCTACCAAAAATACAAAAATTAGCCAGGTGTGGTAACGTGCGCCTGTAGTCCCAGTTACTCGGGAGGCTGACATGTGAGGATCACTGGAGCAAGGGAAGTCGAGGCTGCAATGAGCTGTGATCATGCCACTGCACTCCAGCCTGGGTGACAGAGCAAGACCCTGTCAAAAAACCCCACCTGTTTCTATGCCGACGTGGGCAGATCTTTAATCTTAATCTTAACCTTTAATCTTTAACCTTAAAAGAGGTTTTCATGAAGTGTTATCTTGGGTAGATTAATTTTATAAAAAAGAGGTTTTCAATAAAAGACACACAAGGACTGCCTGTGGAGTGTCTAAATCTACCTCTGGAATTAGAATTTAGGGGATGGGGACATACGTATTTTTAGGAATTCCTTCAGTGGGTCTACTGAGTACAGTCTTTTAAAAACCCTACTGTAAAGTAACATAAAGAACTAGACATTTACAATAACATCTCTCCCTGCATCAAGAGATGAATGGAGCTCAAATGTTGGTTAGGAAAACAAAGTTTCTTTTAAACAAACACGAAACTAATGATTGTATTTTTTTTTTAAAGTTAAACGTCTCCTCCAAAATTATTCCTTGACCATCATGGGATCACCTCCTTGCAAGAACAGGTAATAACCAGTAGTTTCACAAACAATTAGGTTTACATCAACCACATTTCTTCTCAAGACTCAAGAATACATTTTTGTACCTTATACCTGGTGCAGTACATATAAGAAAAGCACTTCTCTCCAAGTCTTAAACAGAAACCATTAAGGACAACATAACTACTTTTCTTCCAAGTCAACAGTTTTTATACTTACGGCAATTCACTATCTAGATTAGTATTCTTTCCCTAAAATATCCTCATTGTAAACAAAAAATCAAATCAACAGTCTGTAAGAAAGGTTTAAAAAATGTACTTTAAGTTTTTCTCTCTTGTCTTTTAAAACTACCAAGGACCAAGCTAGTAGAAAAGTTTAGGACTGAGAATGAAAACATCTCAGTGTCAGGACTGCCACTTCGAATGGAGACTCCATATGCAATAGCGCCATAGTATAGAGCTATCTTTTCCATTTTCATATTGCGCCAACATGTAATCAACTATGGGTACCAGAAACTTTTAAGTTTCAAATTTCACTCTTACCAATTTTACAGTTACCAGGATGAAATGTCACATAAGACTGCATGCAATTGCATGCTAAGATTGTCACTGACCTAGGAACCAAGTCACTAGAGTCTAACCCAAATTCTGTCATTAGCCAGTTACATATACAATCTTGGGCAAGTCAGGAACTTCTTCAACCTCAGACTGTTTCCAAAGTTAAGAAGTAGGCAAGAGATGACTGTGGTTCCTTCTAGCTCTGGCAATGTCTAATTCTAAGATCTGTACTTGCTGTCTAGGAATTTTCAAAAACGTCTTTAGTTTCAGTTTAAAAAGAAAAAACAAAGTACCCTTACTGCCATTTCTCAAGCTAACCAGAATGTTTAAGATGCCAAGATTTGTATACCTAAAAAAATAACTAATGATTTCACTTTGGATGCTAAAAGTCAATGTTGGGAAGCCCATGTTGCTCCCACAGAGCTAATTAAAAATAAAACACTTGGGCCGGGCACAGTGGCTCATGCCTGTAATCCCAGCACTTGTGGGAGGTCGAGGTGGGCAGATCACGAGGACAGGAGCCTGAGATCAGCCTGGTCAACATGGTGAAACCCTGTCTCTACTAAAAATACAAAAATTAGCTGGGTGTGGTGGTGCGTGCCTGTAATCCTAGCTACTCAGGAGGCTGAGGCAGGAGAATCACTTGAACCCAGGAGGTGGAGGTTGCAGTGAACCGAGATCGCACCACCACACTCCAGCCTGGGCGACAGAGTGAGATCCCGTCTCAAAAATAAATAAATAAATAAACAAACAAATACTTGGATGAACTAGCTAACTATGGAGATATCAATGCAAAAAAGACAAAGTTCAATTTCTATATGAATTGTTCTTAAACTTTTCTTGCCTATGACATAAGAATACAGTACTTCCAAAAATATATGAAATTCAACAGTGCTTACTACAAAAGTTCTACCACACAGTCCAGATTACATGAGCACATAACAAGTAAAAGTATGTCTTACCTTTAGTCCATTCTGTGGGTTCATTAGAAAATTTCTCCCTATGTCATCAAACATAATGGTGTTTTTCTTGCTGTAAAACTCCGAAAACTTTCCCCATATAACACCAAGAGGCTTTACCTTAGAATAAAAGTTTACATTTAACTCAAATTTTATGAATATTTCATCCTGTCTTAAAAGCAGGAATACTGCAAACTGCCCTACAGAACAATGCCAAAGCGTTCCTTTCCCCCTGTAAGACAGGTGTGAGCTAATCATTAAATGCAACCCACTTTAAAGCACAATGCATTTTGCAATATGAAACTTCTGAAAGGTTTGTTCATGTCCAACTGAACTAAACCCATTATAAAACTTTCCATAATTTTAACGTTAAGATTTTGGGTAAAATAAATTAATTATTTAATTTTTTAAAAATCCAAAGTAATTGTTTAGATGTCTGCTATGCAGTCACATGACTTCCTTGGTTAACACATTCCTTCTCAGAGCCTGGGAGTCGCATGGAGTCTGCTTTCAAAACTAGAACACCCTAGTCAAAAAAAAAAAAATTTATTTGGCTCTTTCAATTGATAATTTGAATATTTTATAGAGGAAAAACTCGTTTTGTCTTTAACTCAGTGGCACAGGTGCATAATTTCTAGGGAATTTGATTGCTTAACTTCGGAAGCACCATATTTTACAAATTCTTACTCTTATTTCTGAATTCTTAAACTGAAGCTTCAAAGAAATAATTTCTTTATATAGTCTTACCTGTTGGTATTTGTGTAAAGTCTCTGTAAGACCACACAGGAAATAACACTGATTGTGGCTAGGTACCAGGTGAAAGATGACTTTTCATTATGTACTTTAGTATTTTTTTAGTCATGCAAATGTATTACACATTCAGAAAATTTTTTAAATTAATTTTTAGAAAATTACTTTTGCTGAAGACAGAAGTCTTACGGTATTATGAGAACAGAATGTAATAATATATGAGATTAAGTGGTAAGAAATAAATAGTGATAAAAGTTGTAACTTAAAAATTTTTTTTCCTCCTATAATTTAATTTGGAGAAAGCTTTTTCCTTCCTATTGTCCTGCCTATTACAAAAAATGTTAATGAAATATTTTAATTTACTAAAATTTTACTTTCCTGATTTTTTTTTTCTGCTACTGATCTTGTTTACTACCGAAATAGAAACCGGCCCCTACTCCCCCCACGAAATGAAGACAAATATATAAGAATTAATACAATAAGTCATATTTTACAGATTTTTAGCTAACAAAAGCCTCAAGAAATATAACAACAGAGGTCATTTTTTATGATATCCAGAATAAAAATCCTACATCCTCTTAAAAAGTGCTGTCATTTGGTAATTAGGTCAAGCACCTATGTTCCCCAAAACACAAACTACTTTGCTCTCAATTAGAAAAGTAATATTGCTAACTACAGAAAAACATGAAAATACTGAAAAGCACAAAGGAAAATTTTAAATCATCAATAATCTAGTCAGTACCAAGGGCAACAACTCAATATTCTGCTATATTGACTCTAGGCATTTTTATAAACAAGAGCAGCCTCAGAGAGTTGACAGGTTCTTTGTTAAATTAAGGGTAATCCTGAACCAAACAAAGGTTAAGAACTATTTTCTAACGGCTTACGACAGTGTTCTCTAAAATACTTCTTTCACTTAAATGTGTCATGAAAATTTCTAAATCATTACATATCCTACTACATCAAATGACGAGCTACAGTCCCTTATATGGGTAGCAGTAATTTATATATCCAATGCCCTATTGCTGGATATTGAGGATTTTTATTCCTTTAATTTTTCACTGTTATAAAACATGTTTAACATTTCCCTAAGTATTTCCCTATGTATTATTTTACTTTAGTATATAGTAAGTTATCTTTTTCTCGATACATGCAGTATTTCCTTTACAGAACAAGTCCCCATGCCCTTAAATCATTCTATTTACAGTTTTGATAATTTTAATACTGTCTCCCCTAAGGTTTCCTCGTATCCTAAGTTCTCCTCAATTCCTATTAGTTTGGGTGCTTTTATTTTATTTTTACTTTATTTTGTTGAGACAGAGTCTTGCTCTGTCACCCAGGCTGGAGTGCAGTGGCTCAATCTCAGCTCACTGCAACCACCACCCCCTGGGTTTGAGCAATTCTCCTGCCTCAGCCTCCTGAGTAGCTGGGATTACAGGCATGCATTATCCAGCCCAGCTAACGGTTTGGGTGCTTTCAAATGGTATGGACTGTGTCTCACTCATCTCTTTATTCCCAACAGTGCCTATCACAGGGCCTTCCAGACAGTAGATACTTAATAGTATGAGTAGTTACTTGATGAGTAAAATAACTGGTTAGCCAAACCCTTTTCTCTGATTGTTCTTGTTGCTATTCTTCAGCATCATCCCAAAGTACATGCATCATGATGCATCTGCTTTTATTACCAGTTTCATACAGGGCAGGGTGAGTGTTTTCGCTTGTTTCTAGTATCTTCCTTGATAATATTCAGTATTTTTCTCACCTACTCTGCCCAGTAACATTGTGCTGTCATCAACACAGGTCAATTACCCACAATCACAAGTTCCTTTCTTGACAGTCCTACTTCAAGATCCTTAATTTTATCATTAAAATTCAAATCTTTTAACCTTGGCTGGGCACAGTGGCTCACGCCCATAATCCCAGCACTTTGGGAGGCCGAGGCAGGCAGATCACGAGGTCAGGAGATCGAGACCATCCTGGCTAACAACAGTGAAACTCCGTCTCTACTGAAAATACGAAAAAATTAGCCGGGCGTGGTGGCAGGTGCCTCTAGTCCCAGCTACTCGGGAGGCTGAGGCAGGAGAATGGCGTGAACCCGGGAGGTGGAGCTTGCATGAGCGAGATTGCGCCACTGCACTCCAGCCTGGGTGACACAGTGAGACTCCATCTCAAAAAAAAAAAAAAAAAAAAAAAATCTTTTAACCTTAAATACATTTTCCTATGTCAAAACTCAACCACTTCATTATTCACTCAGATGAATCTCTACACTCTTTATTTACTCCATCGGTATAAACATAAAAAGTACACTGGAAAATAACCATGGTGTCATTAAATAGAAATAAAATGACTTCTTACGTCTATTAATCCTCTCCTTGGAGTATGTACTGTTATCATAGCAGCACTATCCAACATGAAAGTAATCTTATAATTTGCATTTGTGCTCACTCCCAGCTCCTATAAACACAAATATTCGTGAGGTTAAAACATAGTAATGTGGAAAATTTCAGATTTTCTGAATATTCTAGCTGCAATTTCTCATAATGCCAACTTTCTACACCACTGGCCACTACATCTTGCTAAACAACTAGAAAGTATTTTAGTTTCACTTAGCTAAGTCAATAAATGGTAAACCAAGGAAAATAGAAATAGATTACTTCCTAATTTACCATTTTAGGAGAATACTGACTCTTTAAGTATTGCGCACTAGAGCAAAAGAAGGAAAATAAAGTATTATTGTAAAATGAGGAAGAATGTGGGGGAGGGGACAAGCTTAGTTATACTTTTTCTTAAAAAAGACTCAGGGATTCAGTACAATCCACTTATTAAACACACTTTAAAAACACCTCTACTCCCAATAATGGCATTTATCTATCTACTAAGTGCCCTCCAGTAAGAATAAAATTAATTCAGTTCTAGAACTTTTAACAAGACAAATGCAGTTTGAAAATATTTTTAAATGGATTGCTTTCTAACACTTACTTTCATTTTAGCTTCAATCCACTTCATATTTGTTGCAGCTAAAACACGAGGAATGATAATACAATACATATGAAAAGCTTGAATTTCTTTAAAAAAAATCTGTATAAGTAAGTTTTCTAAGCAAAACTAAAAGTTTAAATGCATCAGAATTAACAGTCCCTAGCATATTTATGGTAATTTTCTTTTAAATATTGATAAAAGTAAACTTACTGCAGTGTGTCTTCAAGACAGAATAAATTTTAAACAACTTTTATCTGTAAGATACAGGTAATCCATGCTCAAAAGAACTCTGAACCTAGGAAATTTATAAATCAAGACCTAAACTCTCTTTTTAAATCAGCCCTGACACTCTATCAATTCCAAACTTAAACTTGGGTGCCTGGATCACTTTTTTCCATGTTCCTACTTCTAGGCAATGCACAGGTATACATAGTGTCAATATAAGCATATTGTTATGTGTCAAAAGTTTATGTTGAAAACCAGCTAGTCAGGTTCAGTGAAAATCTGCATTTTGTCAGTCTCAGCAAATTAAAGCTCACTGAGTCTAGCAGCTTCTAACAAGAAATGAGACAAATTCATGAAGTATACCTGCATCATGTATCTGCTCATTGTCAGACATTAACCAGCTTTGAGATCATTAACACTAAAATTAAATCCTCATCTTTATGTGCTCTCCTGGTTTACTGGACTAAACTATACAGGTATAACCAAGTAAAATGTTTAAAAAGAGAAAAAGCAATTTAATTATTTGAAGTGTGTGTGTGTGTGTGTGTGTGTGATTTTTAAAAGCAAATGAGGAACCTGAGTTCTCAAAATAAAAAATCTTCAGCATGCACACATACAAAAAAACAGAAGAATCACCTTACACGTACAAAACTGGTCAGTTGAGCTAAAATTTTAAAGACTATTGTATCTCCAATGAAAATAATCATAAGATAGAAAAAAAATTTAATCCAGTACTTACTTTGTATCTGTAATTATCAGATGAAAAACAAAAAGACCCACAGCTAATAAAAAGTTTCTAATTATTAAGTAACTATATGTCAGACATAATACTAGTTGCTATATTGATACTTCTATTCTTACAACTAACCTGTAATATGTATTTAGATATCTTCATTTCTCAAATGAGGGAACTAAGGCTCAGAAAGATTAAGTGACCTGTCCAGTGTCACACAGTAAGAACAGAGCCAGAATTAAAATCCTAGTCTATTTAGCTCCAGAGTGAAGTACTCTTTTCAATGAACTACCACGAAATATCACAGTTTATAAAAATAATTTAAATATACTATTGTAAAAGGTTCTCAAATTTTATAAGTCTAGTTTAATAACATTTAAAGGATAAACTTTTTTCTCAAATATCATCTTAGATGTCAAAGTTGCTAAACAAACCAGCAAGCTTTCTTCACCTTATCTTACTAAACCAGAAAATTATATACTTTGACAATAATTTTAATCTTAACAGCTGTGAACTCACATGGAACTCACATATCACAAACAACGGAAGTACTCGGATTATAAGGAAAAATACAAAATGAATTTACAGACTGCAACAACTACATAATTTCTCTCAAAGACCTAGTACAATGAAATGTAGCACCTTTACTTGATGGGACTTCATTTAATTCAGTCAGGATAACTCTTCTCTGCTTACGACATTGCCAAGAGGCAACTTTAAATATTTGTGGGGAGGAGGGATGTAAATCAATGCATTGCTTCATTTTCCAAGAAAATCTTGCTACCAGAAAACGTTAATTGAACTGAATAGTGTGCTTACTATTACAGTAGATTTACTTCTCGGAGCAAACTCAGTATCTTATCACAGACCTGTACATTCTTGAAATGGTCCACAGACCACAATTTCAATGTCACTGGCTTTAGTCCACATATTAATTTTTCCTTAAGTAATTCAAGTTGCCTTTATTTCCAGAGAACTATATCACTGTGATTTTGTTTTAAACACCTTTTTCCAAGTATTTTAAAACTGGAGTCAGGAAAAAAGGAGAAAACAAAAATATTCTGAAGCATCAAGAATTTCACAGCAAAGATCAGAAGGAAAGGCTGGGCACATTGGCTTATGCCTGTAATCCAGCACTTTGGGAGGCCAAGGCCGGAGGATCACTTGAGCCCAGGAGTTCAAGACCAGCCTGGGCAACACAGCAAGACCCTAAAGATATGTGCCTAGTTTAAAAAAAAAAAAATCAGAAGGAAAAACTTCAAATCAAGGTGGGGTCATTGGGAAAATTAGTCATTTTTATTCTTACACTATAATGTACTCATGTCCTATAGTTAAATTAACTATGTCACTGGTATTTGGCCAATATATGTTTAAGTTTATATTGTGATACATGCTTCATTTTAGAAATTTGCTAAAAAATGAAAACTATTTCATATTTAAACACAGGTCATTTTAAGTCACATTTTATACAGCACAATAATATAAGGAACAAGCTATTTCCACGGAAATCTAAACAAAAAAATACAGCTTACACCAAATAACAATGTCATAATCTTCATAGGCAGATGTTAGAAATTCATGAAGATATGGCCGCATTAATTCCACCCCAGTCTCTGCACAAGACCTGTGGTCTAAAAGAAAATTGATCATAAATAATTATTAGTTTACCATCATGAACAAGTACCTAATACCAATTATTATTAAATGTAATATATTACGAAATGCAAACATAAACATTTCATTGCAAACTGCTTCAGACTGAATTACGCTGGCTGACAAAAAGATGTCTTTCAAAACATACAATTTAAAATCCTTAAGATCCAATTTTAGTCGATCAATTTTGTTCAATTTGCAAAAAGCAATACTGAAAATTCAGGCTTAAGTAGTAAACTGAAAATTTTTTTCTCACCTAGTCTCTAAAGTTTAGATGTTATTTTTTAATAATGAAAAACAAACTATGTCCACTTATACTCACCTTTAGTCATCTACCTTGCAGATATAATCACATTTCATCAAAATGACAGGCCAATTAACCAATTAATTAAATTTTTAAAAACTACATTAACTTATGTTTTAGGTTTAGGGTTAGAAATAAATTCCAATATCAGAAGTTAACTATTTCTTGCCAACATTAGACATAAAAGGAACATCTTTCTTTTTCAATGAACACAAAACATTTTTTTCTTTCTTTTTTTTTTTTGAGACAGGGTCTTACTCTGTCACCCAGGTTGGAGTGCAGTGGCACTCCATAGCTCACTGCAGTCTTAATCCAGGCTCAAGTGATCCTCCCACCTCAGCCTCCTAAAGTAGCTGGGACTAGGTGCATACCACCACATCCAGCGAGTATTTTTAGTTTTTAGTAGAGATGAGGTCTTGCTCTGTTGCCCAGGTTGATTTCCAACTCCTGAGCTCAAGCAATCCTCCCACCTCAGCCTTCCAAAGTGCCAGGATACATATGTGAGCCACTGCACCTAGCCTACATGAGAAATTTTAAATTCAAGAATCTGCTTGAATATAACTAAACAGAAAACTAGTGATAAAATATCAAACATAATTTTTAAAATATTCCTTATAAAAATTATTTATAATCAACAGGGAATAACATGGTTAAATGATGATGCATCCATAAACTAGAATATTTTCTGGCCAAAAAAATAAAAAAATATATATATACACACACACACACATATATATATCATTCATAATAAACAATGTTTTACTGAGAAGATGTTCAATGTGTTATTAAATAAAAGAATTAGAGGAGATCCATACAAACAGTCTAGAAGATATATATCAAATTACTAAGAGTGGTCATCTTTGGGTATCAGGATTACAGATGACTTTTTTTTTTGCTTATCTGTATTTTTTACAATGAGCAATTTACTTTTGTAATAAGAAAAGTTTTCAAGTATTTCACGAGAACCATGAGTTGCTAAGAAAAAAAAAAAAAAGAAAAGAAAAAAAAGAGTTGTTGTGGGTAATAGAAAATGAAAAGCATTCTTAACTGACTTACCAAATAATGTATAATCAACATCTAGTACCAAAAGCTTTTTCCCTTCCCTGGGAGGATTCAAAATTTCCACTTTGTACTCTTTCACTCTGCGAGAAATTTTCAGTAGGTTTTCTTCCCTAATGGAAAACATATAATTAGATAAAATATTCACTTGTTCTCACATGACAACTGATTACTTCTAAAGCGAAAAGCACTTACCTATTTTCTACTTCAACTACTTCATCTTCAATATCAAAGTCATTAACAACATCATCATTGTCAGGGGGTGGACCTAAGACATCTTCCTATTAAGATGGAAAAAGTTTTGTTCTACCATATTATCCTTAATATAACAAATACATGCATAGCATAAAAATAAAATGAGAGATACAATTTGAGTTCCAGAGTCTTTTAAGCCCATACTGGAAAATTTCCACAATTAATAATTTGTTATGTATGTTTCCTGGGCAGATTTACCATATTAAATTTGATCATTTGTGCTACTACTATACTTACACAGTTAATACCACATTCATGGTGCGGGTTTTATTTTTCATTGATTGCTAGACTGACAATTTTACCACAATTAAAACTATAATACCACAGTGTAGTATAAATCATAATATCTTCAAATGGACAAATGGTAACAAAAAGTAAACATTTACCAAGCTCTCCTCACGAGTTCCCATCATCATGATTTTAGTATTTGGTTTCAGTTTGAGAGCTCCAAGCTTAACATCATTTTCTGCAGGTTTGCCTACAATACAAGCAAATGACTGTTTTCTCACTAAAGTTCAGGTGCTGGTTTCACTATTCCATTATATAAAACCCTAACATTAAAAGGTTTGGTACAGATGTCACAGCAATTTTTGTTGTTTTGTTTTTTTCCTACATTAACAAATTGTTTCTGCTGAATTAGTCATATCTAAGACATGAAGAAGTCAAAATTAATACAAGGGTTATTTTCTCCCCAATTCTATGTTAGACGAACACCTTTATTCAACTACCTAAACAAAATTAATTCATGTTTTATTCTGTTGTTCAAGACGAATATTACTGTTTTCCAGGAAGCCTTAAAAATTGAGTGCCTAAGAAAACTGCAGATTTACTGTTACTCAAAACTCACTCTTCAATATGATAATCACAAAACACCATAAAAAAACCCTTTTAAACTGGATATGAATGTTGCCTGTAATTTTTAAATGTCGTCTTTACTTTTGAAACAGAAAAGATAATTTGGGAAGAGTACAAGGCCCTCGGTATAACGAAACACTGTGCTAAAAGGTAGCTATCAGAAAATAAATGAGTTTCATCCGGGACTTCTGTGCCAAAGGTTTAACAAGCAAATACTGACTGTCTAAAACATCAAAAGTAATCTTAATAATCATGGTATTTTCGAGGACACTTTAATATTCTTACTTTTACCACTAAAACAATTTTAAGAATATTTCTACCAGAGAAATCTCGAGAGGGAAAGACTTACTAAACTACAAATAGCAAGTATAAATTATTAAACAATTATATTCAAAATAATTATTAAAATTCATAATACTAAAAATTCAATGCAAAAAATCTGAAGAGGGGAGAGAATTACCTTTAACTTTGAGTCCAAGTAACTTTTGGCGTTCTGGAAGAACTCCTGTAAGGGTCTTGAGAAACTGTTTGAGATCAAGCACAGTATCATCTTCTGAAAGTGTAGTCACTGAATACTCCTGTCCACCCCATTTTACAATGATAGGGAGAGCCATTCTTGAAACATATGAGGAAGCAGCTTTCCTTCAGAAAAAAAAAATACCTGGAAAGGAAGACAAAAAGTGAACAAGTTAAAACAGATACTGTCTATTGAAGCTAAACTTTTAAGTTTTATGTGTACAGTTTAAGCCCTATTTTACAACTTATGATAGAGAGGATTTTTGTCCATACAGGAGTGCTACCAGAACACCAAAAGATACTAGGACTCAAAGTTAAATTCCCCCACACTCCTAATTTTTGGCTTAGAGTTACTACTTTCTAATACTCTGAGTCTCACTGTTCAACTGGAAATGTGCAATTATGAGCTACCATTCCTCCTGCTCTATTTGGTCAGGTTGATGCTACAAGCAAGTCCTTCCCTGACAGACCATCCATGTTCATTTAACATTTGAAAGGTAGTGTGGTGTAGTTAAGAACACAGATTCTAGAGCCAGATGACCTGGGTTCAGATCCCAGATCTCTCCCATTTAGCTATCTGACTTTGAGAAGTTACTTGACTCTCAGTGCCTAGGTTTCCTCATCTGTAAAATAGGGATGATGATACTACCTACTTCTTAGGGCTTTTATGAGGATTAACTTAATTAACATTTACAAGGTACATAGTGCCTGGCACCTAGTAAACACTACATAAATTAAGTATTGGTTAAACAAAAATCTTTTTAAACTAAAAGCTTACTAGGTTCTAGGCAGGCACTGTGCTAAATAAATAGTAGCCATTCTTTGTTTCATATTTTATGAATTGAAGTTTTTACACAATCTCATTAGAGAAAGTAATTTGGTAAGTTTTCCCTCTTTTACAATTAAGGAAACAGGAGTTTTGAAAGGCTATACAATCTGTACATAGACACATAGCTAGTTACAGAACAGGTCTTCTGACTAAATCTTATGTTTCTTCTCCTCCACAATTGTAGCTCTTCAGTTGAACATACAAGAGTTAAGGCATCAAAGATCAGTGTATTAGTCTGTTTTCACACTGTCAATAAAGACGTACCCAAGACTGGGAAGAGAAAGAGGTTTAATTGGACTTTACAGTTCCAGAATGGCTGGGGAGGCCTCAGAATCATGGTGGAAGGCAAAAAGCACTTCTTACATGGCAGTGGCAAGACAGAATGAGGAAGAAGCAAAAGCGGAAACCCCTGATAAACCCATCAGATCTCATGAGACTTACTCACTGCCAAGAGAATAGCGTGGGAAAGACCACCCCCCAAGATTCAATTACCTTCCCCTGGGTCCCTCTCATAACACATAGGAATTATGGGAGATACAATTCAAGTTGAGATTTTGGTGGGCACACAGCCAAACTGTACCATTCTGCCCCTGGCCCCTCCAAATCTCATGTCCTCACATTTCAAAACCAATCATGCCTTCCCAACAGTCCCCCAAAGTCTGAATTCATTTCAGCATTCACAGTCCAAAGTCTCATCTAAGACAAGTTAAGTCCTTTCTGCCTATGAGCCTGTAAAATCAAAAGAAAGCTATTTACTTCCTAGGTATAATGGGGGTACAGGTATTGAGTAAATATAGCCATTCCAAATGGGAGAAATTGGCCAAAACAAAGGGGTTACAGGGCCCATGCAAGTCCGAAATCCAGTGGGGCAGTCAAATGTTAAAGCTCCGAAATGATCTCCTTTGACTCCAGATCTCACATCCAGGTCACGCTGATGCAAGAGGTGGGTTCCTATGGTCTTGGACAGCTCCACCCCTGTGGCTTTGCAATGTACACCCTCCCTCCCAGCTGCTTTCACGGGCTGGCATTGAGTGTCTGTGGATTTTCCAGGCACACGGTACAAGCTGTCGTCAGATCTGCCATTCTGGGGTCTGGAGGGTGGTGGCCCTCTTCTCTCAGCTCCACTAGGCAGTGCCCCAGTAGGGACTCTGTATGGGGGCTCTGACCCCACAATTCCCTTCCACACTGTCCTAGCAGAGGTTCCCCATGAGGGCCCCACCCCTGCAGCAAACTTTTGCCAGGGCGTCCAAGAGTTTCCATATATCTTCTGAAATCTAGGCACAGGTTCCCAAACCTCAATTCTTGACTTCTGTGTACCCACAGGCTCAACACCATATGGAAGCTACCAAGGCTTGAGGCTTCCACCCTCTGAAGCCACAGCCCAAGCTGTACGTTGGCCCCTTTTAGCCATGGCTGGAGTGGTTGGGATATAGGACACCAAGTCCCTAGGCTGCACACAGTGCGGGGACCCTGGGCCGGGCCCACGAAACCTTTTTTCCTTCCTGGGCCTCCAGGCCTGTGCTGGAAGAGGCTGCCATGAAGGTCTTTGACATAGCCTGGAGACATTTTCCCCACGGTCTAGGGGATTAACATTAGGCTCCTTGATACTTACGCAGATTTCTGCAGCCAGCTTGAATTTCTCCACAGAAAATGGGTTTTTCTTTTCTACTGCATAGTCAGGTGCTAATTTTCCAAACTTCTATGCTCTGCTTCCCTTATAAAACTGAGTGCCTTTAACAGTACCCAAATCACCTCTTCAGTGCTTTGCTGCTTAGAAATTTCTTCTGCCAGATACCCTAAATCATCTTTCTGAAGTTCAAAGTTCCACAAATCTCTACAGCAGGGGCAAAATGTCGCCAGTACCTTTGCTAATACATAACAAGAGTCACTTTTACTCCAGTTCCCAACAAGTTCCTCATTTCCATCTGAGACCACCTCAGCCTGGACCTTATGGTTCATATAGCTATCAGAATTTTGGGCAAAGCCATTCAACAAGTCTCTAGGAAGTTCCAAACTTTCCCACATTTTCCTGTCTTCTTCTGAGCCCTCCAAACTGTTCCAACCTCTGCCTGTTACCCAGTTCCAAAGTTGCTTCCACGTTTTCGGGTATCTTTTCAGCAATGCCCCACTCTACTAGTACCAATTTACCGTATTAGTCTGTTTTCATGCTGCTAAGACATACCCGAGGCTGGCCACAGTGGCTCATGCCTGTAATCCCAGAACTTTGGGAGGCTGAGGCAGGTGGATCACCTTAGGTCAGGAGTTCAAGACCAGCCTGGCCAATGTGGTGAAACCCCATCTCTACTAAAAATACAAAAAAAAATTAGCCAGGCGTGGTGGTGGGCGCCTGTAATCCCAGCTACTTACAGTTCCACAATGGCTAGGGAGGCCTCAGAATCATGGCAGAAGGTAAAAAGCACTTCTTACATGGCAGTGGCAAGAGAGAATGAGGAAGACAGAAAAGCGGAAACCCCTGATAAATCCATCAGATCTCATGAGACTTATTCACTTATTCACAAGAATAGCATGGGAAAAACCGGCCCCCATGATTCAATTACCTCCCACTGGGTCCCTCCCACAACAAGTGGGAATTCTGGGAGATACAATTCAAGTTGAGATTTTGGTAGGGACACAGCCAAACCATATCAATCAGAAAATACAAAACCCATGGGTACAGATCTAAGCACACAAAGATTATATAGTGGCTGCCACTCATGTAAATAACCAAACATATGTCTCTTCCTGCATAAAGCTTTCTACTTTTCACTAAACTCATTCCTCCCACAGTCCAGAGAACTGGATTTTCTAATCTCAAGGTATTGGTATTTCCAATGCTTTCACTTATTTGATGAAATATTTGATTGCACTCTTCATGCAACTATTAGGACCAGCTGCAAGAAAGAGGGCAAATTTTTAATCTCCACTTCCAAAAATAATTTAAAAACAGTGTCTCCTACTAAAAGGCCAATTAGAAGAGAGAGCCATAAATTCATATTTATATTTACTCATATATGAATACAAATATGAACTATAAATGTATATTTACTCCTATGTTTACAATGTGTTCTACTGAAAATGTAAAGCAAGTGTCTTAATTTAGGGTAACATATTCCATTTTAGACAGAACTATAACAAATGTTATATTCTTCAATTAAAAGTGGACCTTTTGAGTTAAACTGAAATACAGTTTAAATATTTTCTGTAAGACATAAGAATAAAAGGGAATCCTACGAGAGCTAGAAAGGCAACCAGCACTAATATCGCATATATTGTGATGAGTAGTAATGCAGAGTTTGGAGTGAGATCATCTGAGTTCCAGGTGACCCTGGACAAGTGATTGCTCTTCTAGACTAGTGGTTTTCAAAGCGTGGTCCCTGGGCCAACCAACAGCATTGACCTCACTTGGTAATTTGGTAGAAATGTAATTGGGGTGGAGAGAAGGGACCCAGGAATCTGTGTTTTAATAAGGTCAGTCCTACTCACCTCTGATGAATGCTCAAATTTGAGAGTCAGTACTACAGGCTCTTCAATGTTTTCAGCCTTAAAAAAAATGTGCCAGAGGGCATGGGCTCTATATGGTTAATAAAGCAGCATAAAAACGTTACGAAGCACGTATCCCACAAGTGGAAATTCCAAGTTGGCAAATGCCTTAAAGGGCCAAGCGAAACAAACACCATAAAAATTGTAAATGCATATGTCTTTAAGATTTGTTTAAAAGTTACTGAACCTTATTTCATCATTAAGACCATTCACACCAATGAAGCAGTGTGATATAAATGCATGAGCTATTTTGCTTTCACATTTAACCTTCTTTCTTAGTATTTTGTATCATTTCAGATCCCATCAGATTTATAAGCTGAAAAATGATTTGGGGTGTGGGGAGGAGTGAAGTTGGCAAACCCAGACAAGCAAGCAAAGAATACACTTCCATATGGTCAACCTAGGGTCAAGAATAGCTGTTTAGGTTGGAGTTCTACCTAACATACTGTGTTGACTTTGCCTAGTCAATCTACCTCTTGGCCTCAGTCTTCTCAACAAGATGAGGCTACTAATATTCGCTGGACAGGAGTAGTGTTAAGGTATGAAGTAACACCTGTGACAGCACTTTGTAAACTGTAAAACACAATACAAATGGTGTTCATGATGGAATAAAAACATGCTAAACAATTATCTCATTGAATCTTCACAATCCTGAACCAACAGCTGTTGTCCTCATTATACAAATGAGAATCCTGAAAAGAAATTAAACTTGCCCGGGACCACAAACCTAAAAGGTGGCAAATGAAGAAATTTTAAAGTATAGCAGTAAAAGTAACACTTTGGGAATTAACGGGAGGTTAACTTTCAACAATCCCAGCAAAAGATAACCGTGAAGCACTAAGAACTCCCGGCGAGAACCGCACACCAGCAACAACTGCGAGGTGGTGCAGGGTCGGGGGCTGTGCTAACTGACTTAGGGTAGCATCAGGAGGCAGGTGGAGGCTCCAGAACCAAAAAGGCCGGGATGCCTTCAACAAGGAGGGTGAGGGGAGGGATGGACAAGCCTGAGAAGACGGAGGAATGAAGTTTGGGGACGCAAAACCCACTGGGAAACAGAAAGCCCTCCAAATAGGCTAGACTGCTGGATGGGAGGACAGCGGCCCCCGCGACTAAGCGGGCCGGGGCTAGGGGCCTGGGCGTCAGACTAGGACGGACACTATCCCCAGCCCGCCGCAGTGCAAGCCACGCCGCGCGCGCGGCAAAGCCACTGTCCCCGAGCCCCAACAGCGTCTCCAAGGGCAGCGCGCCAGGGTGCCCCGCAACCCCTCACCTGGAGCGCGGTGGAACCTGCGGCAGCGGACGCAGAAACCGGCCGCTGAGAGACCCAAAGGGACCGGAAGTGAAGGGCGGGACCGGAACCGGCTGAAAAACCGGAAGTGGGTGGTTTGAAACGGAAATATGTTGGGGACGGAACAGCTGCTTCCTTTGAATCTCTTCGGGTGCTAATCAAATGGCCGCTGTAAGGGATCTCCACAAAGCCACGAAGAAGCCAGGCCTTTCCGAGACTGTAACCGCTGTGCAGATAGCCCCGATCCCTGGGTGGCCGCTCTCTCGTTCTGCGCGTGCGCTCGTTCTGGGCCGGGAGCGGATGGGTGCTGAGGTGTGTGACGTCTCTAGTAGTGTCGGAACTGGGTGTGCTGCCTTTTCCAGTTGTACTGAGGTCTTCGTGAGATTCAGGGCTAGGACTCGTGTGGCTGTATCATGTTCCGAATGAAGCTTAAAGGGTGATCTTTGAGAACTGAAGACTTGAGACCCCTCCATGGGCCCAGGGGCTGCCAACACTAATAATTTCAGAGACTTAGAATCTGAGGAGAATCTCCAATCTAAGGGGAAACGGAAGAGGGTCAGGAAAGAGAAGGGGCAAGCTTAAGTGACTCAGAATCCAGGAAGCAAGTCTCATAGGAGAGCTGCGATCGAGGTTACCATACAGTATCCAATCGTCTCAACCTTCCCATCCATACTTCCATGCTGTCTTTCCTCTGAATGCAAGGAAAGCCGGTTACACAAACGCTGACAAAAGAATGTCAGACTTGAATGGAAATTCGGAGCAGTACCCATCTGGTCCATACAGCTAACTCCCAGTGAGCACGACGGCAATGTAACTAATTCATGTTTCCCTCTTGGCAGTGAGGGAAAGGCAGCAAAGAGCCAAGTTTTTTATCTTAACAGTTCTTTAGTTAAGAGGCACACACTATTTTGCATTCTTCCCTACTTTTGATAATTTTTGGCTGCACTAGTAATGCATGAGTATCTGCTCATTTAAAAAACTCAAACTTTTTCAGTGAAAAGTATGCCCTTTTCTTCAGAAAGTCTTAATTAAAAAAAAAAAAATTATTGCCCAGACCAACATTTTCAAGCATTTTCTCAAATCGTTTTCTTGGAATAGCTGCATAGTTTTGGGTCTTACATTGAAGTTTGGTGCTCATATGTGGGAGCTAAAAAAAAGTTGACTCCATGGAGATAGAGAGTAAAATTGTGGTTACCAGAGGCTGGGAAGGATAAGGAGGGAAAAGGAGATGAAGAGAAGTTAAAAGGAGCGAAAATATGGTTAGGCAGAAGGAATAAGTTGTAGCGTTCCACAGCACAGTAGGGTGACTATAGTAATCAATAATTTATTTTGTATTTCAAAATAGAGGAGGAAGGTTGGGATAGTCTCAACACAAATGATAAATGTTGGCCGGGCACAGTGTGGCTCACGCCTGTAATCCCAGCACTTTGGGAGGCCAAGACAGGCAGATGACTAGAGGTCAGGAGTTCAAGACCAGCCTGGCCAACATGGTGAAACCCCGTCTTTACTAAAAATAAAAAAAATTAGCTAGGTGTGGTGGCATGTGCCTGTAACCCCAGCTACTCCGGAGGCTGAGGCATGAGAATCACTTGAGCCTGGGAGGTGGAGGTTGCAGTGAGCCAAGATCATGCCACTGCACTCCATCCTGGGTGATAGAGCAAGACTATCTCAAAAAAAAAGAAAAGAAGAAGAACTTTTGCCTCCTGTTGCTCCCCGGAGCCTCTCTTCTAATGTGTGGAGGATAATATACTTGTCCTTCATTCATGCATCTCTGTAGCAGCTAAAGATGCCTGGGAATTCCTCCATAGATTGTCAGGTCTGAGAGTCTAAATAATATATGGAAACAATTTCACAACATCAGATGATAAACTGTTAATGTTACTATGACCACATTTACTGTGGAAGATAAAAGGACATTCCTGCACCTAGCCCAGAAATCCCCCACTACTCTGCTTTTATCTCCATCTCCCCCAGACTTTTTGCTCCCCTTTTCTCTCTCTGGCCATTTTCTTTCCCTAGCAAGTGTGTTCTCTTGCCCAGCTCAGATCTACTCCCCTCAAAAAGCTTTCCCTCTCTTCCCAGTTGGAAGACAATCCTCTTCAAAAATTTAGTTCCCTCTAGAAGTTTGTCTCTCTCTTCTAATACCCACTCCTTTGCCTTTATCTTGCCTGCAATAAGAGAGCTGAAAATATTTAGAATCTGCCCCACATGACAGAATACAGGTTCTTAATGAAGCATGCCCAGTTACTGCCCTTCTCTATTCAGCATGCTTTCCCCAAACTACTACTTAAAAACTCCATTCTCTTCAAACCTCAGAACTTCCAATATACTCCTTTGCTCTAGGCAGATGACATTGTCCCATATTTTGGCAATTCTTCAAACCTCTAAATCTACAAACTAAGGTATATTTTCAGTCATCCTCACTCTTGCTTATTTCAGTTGAGGCAGTTCGCTTCTATTTGAAGCCAACCCTTTAACTTGTTCTCTGGCTTCTTCCTTCTAAGGAAGCTTTCTATAAATCCAGGATTCCCTTCTCTTGCTCTTGTATTTTTAACCTCTTTCTACTGGCTCATTCCCATCAATAATAAACATGCCATGGTATCTTGCCCTCATAGCCATCACTCTTTCCTTTCACAGATGGATATTCAGAACATTGTTTACAGTTGTCTGAACTTGACATAATCTATAATTGTATACTTCTTGGAAATATTCTTTATTTAGTGACATTCTCTCCCACTATATTATAAGCATATTAGTTTTCACACTGCTATAAAGATGCTACCTGAGACTGGATAATTTCTAAATAAAAGAGGCTTAATTGACTCACAGTTCCACAGGGCTAGGGAGGCCTCAGGAAACTTACAATCATGGAAGAAGGTGAAGAAGAAGCAAGGCATGTCTTACATGGCAGTAGGAGAGAAAGAGAGCATGCACGCAGGGGAACCTGCCACTTTTAAACCATCAGATCTCATGAGAGCTCCTCACTATCACGAGAACAGCATGGAGGAAACCACCCCCATGATCCAGTCACCTCCCAGCAAGCCCCTCCCTCAGCACGTGGGGATTATAAATTGAGATGAGATTTGGGTGGGGACACAAAGACAAACCGTATCAGTAAATTTTGTTAAGGAACAGACAATTTATTCACCTTTCCATTCTCAGAACCTAGCATGATATTGGCTAACGTAGATGCTCAATAAATATATGCTGAATGAATGAATAATGAATGTTAAGTAATAAGAGCTTATGATGTAACAGTTGTCCTTTGGTATTGGTAGGGGATTGGTTCTAGGGCCCCCAATAAATAACAAAATCTAAGGCTGCTCCAGTCCCTGACATAAAATAGCATAGTATTTGCATATAACCTATACACATCCTGTCATACACTTTAAATCATCTCTCAATTACTTATAATATCTAATACAATGGAAATCCTATGTAAATAGTTGGTATACTGTATTGCTTTTACTTCCATTATTTTTTATTGTTGTCTTATTATCTTTGGGTTTTTCCCCTAATACTTTAAACCCGAGGTTGGTTGAATCCGTAGTTTTGGAACCTGTGGATCCAGAGGGCCAGCTGTACATATTACGCTTGTAACACTACATATCAATGAATGATTACAATTTGTATATAACTCTGGAGGTACAGGAAAGTTCTGAAATGCACACTAAAATCGTGATAGATCATAGCTCTATAGGATGTATTCAGTAAATATTTGTTAGGTGAATTAATGAAATTATCTGTGGCATCATAGAACAGGCAATTTTCATCTTGTTTATATTTTTATGTACATCTGAATTTTTTACAATGATTTTACATTACTTTTATTTCCTTTTTATATGAGAAGTTCATAAAGGCATTCTTTTAAAAAATATTCAAATAACACAGATATATTCATAACTCTGCTAACTTTTTGTAGTGCCTATCATTGCTTTTCTAGACTTTATACACACACATACACACATATGTATAGTTTATGTTATTTTTTTTTTTATCTTGCTCCGTTACTCAGGCTGGAGTGCAGCTGCACCATCATGGCTCACTGCAGCCTTGACGTGCTGGGCTCAGGTGATCCACATCAGCATTTCGAGTAGCTTAAACTACAGGTATGCGCCAACACATCCAGCTAATTTTGTGTGTGTGTGTTTTTTCTAGGGCAGAGTTTTGCCATGTTGCCCACGCTGGTCTCGAACTCTTGAACTCAAACAATTCACCCATCTTGGCCTCTCAAAGTGCTGGGAATTACAGGTGTAAGCCACCATGCCTTTTATGAGACTTTTATGAGACTTTTTAAACTCCATTTTTAGATAATTGTAGATTCTGAATCTACAATTATCTAAACCTACAATTATTTAAAGTCTACAATTATTTAAAAATACGATTATTTAAAAATAATTATAAATATATTATAATTATAATGATATTTATAATTATAATATATTTATAATTATAAATACATTACTTTACTTTATAATTATAATTTTTAATTATTATAAACTTCTGCAAAAAGAAAAGTCATTTGTACCCTTCACTCAGTTTTCCCCAGTGAATTACATCTTACATAACTATAGTACATCAAAACCAGCAAATTGACATTGATGCAATGAGTGTACATATAGCTCTATGCCATTTTATCACATGCAGATTCATGTAATTACCACTATGATCAACACAAAGAACTATTCCATCACCACAAACATAGCACTTGTGTTACCTCTTTGTACTCACATCCATCCACATTCCTCGGACCACTCCTAATCACTGGCCACTAATCTGTTTTCCACCTCTATAATTGTGTCATTTCCAGAATGTTATGTAAATGGAATCATACAGTATAAGTGTTTTGAGATCAGCCTCTTCATTCATCATAAGGCCCTTGAGATCCAGTCAAGCTATTTTGTGTATCAATAGTTCATTTCTTTTTATGGCTGAGTAGGATTCCCTGTGTGGATGTACGACAATTTGTCTAGCCATTCACTTATTGGGCATTTTAGTTGTTTCTGAGTTTTGCCTTTTAGAAATAAAGTAGACTGTTTGTTTATAAGGTAATTCGTAATCTGTTGAGACTTAAGCCTTCCAACCCATATTTTGTTTTCTGTTTGTTGCTTCTATTTTTAGTTTTTCTATTTTTTCTTGTTTTTCTATTGATTTCTTGAATATTATTTTAGAATTCTATTTTGATTTGTCTGCAATGTTTTTGAGTGTATCTCTTTGTATAATTTTTTTTTAGTTTATCTCTGTAAATTTTGTAGTGGTTGCTCTAGGTATTACATTATATTTACATAACTTAAAACAGTCAATTAGCGATAACATGTTACTAGTTCAAGTGAAGTGTAAGGGGATTTGTTAGAGGGATTGGCTCACACAATTGTGGAGGCTGAGAAATCTCTCGACAGGTCGTCTGCAGACTGGAGGCTCTGGGATGCTGGTAGTGTGGCGGGGTCTAAGCTCCAAGGCTGCAGAACCAGGGAAGTCAGTGATGTAACTCCGAGTCCAAGGACAAAGGTCTGAGAACCCAGTTGGTTGGGGAGGGAGGGTGACTTTTGTGTAAGTCCTAGAGTTCAAAGGCTGGGGAGCCTGGAGTTGTTTTCCTAGGACAAGAAAGGAAAAATGCATCCCAGTTCTGGCAGATAGAGTGACACATTCACCTTTTCTCTGTTTTTGTTCTTTCTGAACCCCTAGCAGATTGGATGGTGCCTGCCCACATTGCGGGTGGATCTCCCCCAGCTAGTCCACTCAGACCCACACACTAATCTTTGCTGGAAGCATCTTCACAGACACACCCAAAAATAATGCTTTACCAGGTTTCTAGGTATTCCTTAATCAAGTCAGATTGACATCTAAAATTAACCATCACAGTAGGTCTGCCAGCAACAAAAGCTCTTAGTCTTCCTTCATTTGAGAATGTCTTGATTTCCGCTTTATTCCTGACGCATATTTTCACTGCATACAGAATTCTGTGCTGGCTGTTCTTTTCTTTTGGCACTTGAAAAATGTGCTTCTTTCTTCTAGCCTCCAATGTCTTAGATGAGAAATCCTGTGACTTTCTAATTGTTTTCTACTCTACTCATAAGCCATTGTTTCCCTTTTGCTGCTTTCAATATTTTTATCTTTTGTCTTTAGTTTTCAAAAGTTTGACTAATGATGTGTCATGATGGGGATTTATTTGTGTTTATCTTGTTTGGGGTTCACTCAGCTTCTTTAACCTGTAAGCTTATGTCTTTAGCCAAATTTGGGCAATTTTCAAACATGAATTCTTTAAACACTTTTTGAGGTCTACCCTCTTTCTCCTCTCCTTCCAGGGCTCTGACAGTGCAAATGTTAGATATTTTGGTATAGTCTACAGGTCCCTGAACCTCAGTTCATTTTTTTTCAGTCCATTTTTTTCTCCATTGTTCAGATTAGATAACTTCTCTTGTTCTATCTTCAGGCTCATTCTTTCTTCTGTCCCCTCCATTCTTCCATCCACTGATTTTTTTGGGGATATTGTATTTTTCAGTTCTAAAATCTCCATCTATTTTTCTTCATACCTTCTATTCCTTTGCTAACACTTTTTATTCATTTTGAGCATGTTCTTAGTTGTTCATTGAAGCATTTTTATGATGACTGCTTTAAAATGCTTCATGTAGGCTAGGATAACATCATTCCAACATCTGTATCATCTTGGTGCTGAATCTTATTTAAATTTTCTGTTTCAGCAGGCTTCCTCTGACACTGAATTGTTAGGAGAAGGGAGATGCCACCTCCAACCTCTCTGACTAGGGAGAGAGTCAAAGCTCTCCATGAGGCCTCCTTTGACAACCTAGGTTGGTGGGGAAGGTATCTCATTACTGCTGAGCAGGGTTGGGAGTTCAGGCTCCCCACTAGGCCTCCACTGATACCACCCTGGTTGGGAGGGAGAGGGATGCCTCATTACTGCCCCATGTAACTGAACCTAGGTTCAGCTGCTCACTGCTTGAAAGCCAGACATGAAAAATGATGGTTGGTGGAAGGAAAAGCAGATTTATTCAGATAGCCAGCTAACTGAGATGATGGTGGACCATCATTCTAAAGTACCATCTTAAGACAAATTTTAGGCTCTTTTTGTGTAAGGGTAAGGGGACGAGGAGGGAGTTGAAATCAAGAGATGACCAATAACCACAGACATCTGGGCACCAGTGAGGGTCCACAGTGGTTGGGAACTTCTTTGTCATGTGAAAATGTTCCTATAAATCTTTAACAAAATATAGTTAGCCGTTTACATACTTCTCCTTTAATCCTAGAGTTCATTTTTAAAACTACATGATTGCTGTTTTTGCATATTATCTCAGTGTTCTAAAATTATCCTAGCCTACATGCAGGAATGAGTAAAGGCCCCTTAAAAAAATGGATTAGTTATGTTAGTTCTTTTGCTGTTTCACTGTTATATCCTCATGTGGCCTCCAATGACACTTTGGAGGGTGTGTGGGGGACTCATTACCACTGGAAGATGGTGAAAGTTGGGCTTCCCACTCAGCCTTCTCTGAAACCAGCCTGGTGGGGGTTTAGAGGACCCTGTAGTCCATCAAGGGTGAAAGATGGCAGTGTGTCAGAGGTCTCCAAGAACACTCCCAGGTTCAGCGTTTCATTAGGAGGACTCACAGGACTCAGCGTGTAGTTCCTGTCACAAATAAAATGAGCAAAAGGAATAGCCTCATGGAATGAAGTCTGGAGGAAACCAGGCCCAAGATTCTAAGGATTCTCTCCCAGGGAAATTATACAGAGCACACTTAATTTTGTTAACAGGGAACTGTGACAACAGGCATGAATTGTGTCTACAAAGGAAGATTATTAGAGAATCAGTGCCCTAGGTTTTGGGGACAGTTGATTATTGTATTAGTCCCTTTCACTGCTGCTATAAAGAACTGCCCAAGACTGGGTAGTTTATAAAGGAAAGAGGTGTAATTGACTCACAGTTCCACATGTCTGGGTTGGCCTCAGGAAACTTACAATCATGGCAGAAGGTAAAGGGGAAGCAAAGACTTTCTTCACATGGCAGCAGGAGAGTATGTGCAAGCAGGGGAAATTCAGACACTTAGAAAATCATCAGATCTCATGAGAACTCACTCACAATCACGAGAGCAGCATGGGGGAAACCACTCTGATGATCCAATCACCTCCTACCAGGACCCTCCCTTGACATGTGGGAATTATGGGAATTACAATTCAAGATAAGATTTGGATGGGGGCACAGACAAACTATGTCATCATGTAATACCCACTGTCTTGCACCTATCAAAACTGCAGACTCTCAGAAGGAAAGCAGCTGTGCAGCAGAAGCTACATTGTTTGCCAACAGTCTAGTCTCAGTGAGCCATTCTTATCATTTGGGGAAAGTTTCATATCTGTGTAGGAACTGTAAGATGTTCCCAGATGCCAGCCAAAGACCAATTTTGCAAGCAAGAATTTCTAAGGATAGCAGGCTTAGGCCTCCCATGGTAACTTTTCTGCATATGTGGTTATTAACTAAATGTTTTCTGCCTTACCAGGTTGTTCCTTTCCTGGTCATTTGTCTAGAGACAGCAGGCTTAGGGTAGGGATGGGGGAGTGTTACAGGAACCCCCTGGCATTTCTAGGTTGCCTGTATTGCCAGTACGTAGTCTGGGATATATGAAACAAAAAGAAATCCCAAGGAATTTGCTAGCGTGTCTTTTAAGGTAAATAGCCAATCTGCCTTATTTCTACTTTCCAGAGTCCCCTTATATTTATTTTACATATACTGTCCTGGATTTTTAGCTATACTTAGCAGACGAATAGGGAGACGTGCAACTGGAACTTTCTTGGAACTGGAAATCTCTGTATTACTTTTACAATGAGAAAAAAAGGCATTTTTTTGTTTTCTTTTGAAAACAAAACATATCTATATATGATACAGCAAACAAAACAAAACAAAATAAATGAATAAATATGATATAGCAAGCTTAACCTAAATATAGGGTTGAAAAGTTACCAACAGGAGTGAAAAACATTATCATGACTTGATTCCACTTATTCTAACAGTAAAATGCATTTTCTCTCATTTATAAAAATAACGTACTCGGCTGGGCGCGGTGGCTGACGCCTGTAATCCCAGCAGTTTGGGAGTCTGAGGTGGGTAGATCACCTGAGGTCAGGAATTTGAAACCAGCCTGGCCAACATGGTGAACCCCATCTCTACAAAAAATACAAAAAATTAGCTGGGCGTGGTGGCAGGCACTTGTAATCCCAGCTACTCAGGAGGCTGAGGCAGGAGAATAGCTTGAACCCAGGAGGGAGAGGTTGCAGTGAGCCAAGATTGTGCCATTGCACTACAGCCTGGGCAACAAGAGCGAAACTCCATCTCAAAAATACAAAATAATAATAATAATAATATGTGCTCATTATAAAAAACTGATTCTACTTTTCTTTGACACAGGTTAATATATTAGTTTTCTTTATTTAGTAAACAAAATGAAAATTTCAAAGTTAGTAAAGATTGCAGGGTGGCAGAATATCTACATTCATTTAATTTCATTATCATTTATAGAGAAGAATATAGAGTAGAAATTTTCCCACAGTCGAAGGGTGGAACAGACCTTCCATAGATGTCTCATGCACAGTTTTAATAGGAACAATAAAATGTGTGCTTCTCTTTTATATCCAAAGTCATGTGCATTAGAGATAGTATCTTCTTACTTATGGAATAATAATTACAATGTCCCAACCCACAAATTCTAGGCTAATGAAACTATTTCTGAGATGAAAATTTTAGCATAATATATTGCTGCCTAATCAACATTCACTTTGAAATCTTAAAAAAGAACATCAAATTGTTATGTTGTGGTATTTAACATTATGAAGTAATTTCATTTATTTGTTTTTTTACATCCACAGTGACTCATAAGTGAATAAATTAATATCTCCCATGCCTCAAAAAATATCAATGAAATGTTTAGACAGTTACAATCTAAACATTTACAACACAACAAGGCGAGCTTTGATTACCAATAAGCTATCTGTAATGACTAGGCTACCTTGTTTTATTCATTATGCTTCCAATCTTCAGGAGACATTTCTTTAACAATGTGTTTATTTCCAAAGAGCATTAGACAGGGTTCTAGAAGCAGCCTTGCCTAAAATTGCCCTCCTGACCTTGAGGCAATCAATTTCCCCTGACCTCAATTCCCATTTGTAAAAATGAGTTTATTGAATAGCCAAAAGACAAAAAGATAAATACGTTCTGTGTTTCAGAGCCTCTATGGTTTAATAGTTCTCAGACAACAGCCTATGGGCCTGGGCTAGATTTTGACAGTTTCCATCAATCTTCCGTTTGCAAAATGAGAAACATAAGAATCACGTAATCCATAAAACCAAATGGAAAATTCATGTTCTTCCTCTTTATTGACAGCTATTATTACTTCCCTGATATCTGCATATATCTCTTCTGGAACTTTCAGAGCTTCATCATTCATACTTAAATAAATTTTATAGAAAATTTACATTTAGTATGTAGAATTTTATTGAAAACATCAAAGTAGTATTTTTTTTCTTGCTACTGTATAAATATTACCTCAAGTGACTTGTTTTGAAATATTATTTATGGTTTTAAATAACAGAAACTTAAACATGCTAGCTTGAGCCTAAAGGGAGTTGGGGAGAGGAAGCAGGAGAGCAGTATTAGAAAGAGCACAGTACCAGACACAGTTATGCCTGTCGTTGAACCAGGAGTCAAGGTGAGTTCAAGATCCTCAACAATAAATTCTAGATCCATAGACCTTCTCTCAAGAACACTGCCATTCATATGACTCTGACTCCTAGTTTCTGTATTGCTCAGCTCCAAATTCCAAAATCCTGAGATAGAATCTTATTGGCCTCACTTAGGCCACATGTCCTTCTCTGAACCAATCAGTTCTGCCTAAGGGATCAGGTTCTGCCTGAGCTTGTCCCTGTGTACTGGGGAGGGTTCTTAGGGATGAGACCCTCTCTGTAGGCCTATTAGCCACTCCTGAAGTTATTCTACACTGACAGTTAACAGTGTTAATTACTTTCCTAAGAAGTCTCAATATTACTTTTCCTTATCTCAATATTCTAGTTAATTTATTATTCATTCACCCACTCTATTTTTTAATGATAGTCACATTTTATCCATAAGAAAATCACTCATTTTTTTCCTCTCCATTCATATCTTAGCTCTTTGGATTTACATTAATTTTAAATTCTACCACCTGGAAACGTATTTTCTGCTGTCACTGCTACTAGCAAATGTAAAAAGTATTAAATAGTTCCAAATTAGTTTATGACTCTCCAATCTTGAAATGCTCCATATTTTAAATCAACAGTGATTTCTACATTAATTTTTTTCTTAAAATTACTCTTTCTGAGGTTGGGTGTGGTGGCTTACTCCTGGAATCCCAGCACTTTGGGAGGCTAAGACAGAAGGATCACTTCAGGCCAGGAGTTTGAGACCAGCCTGGCCAACAAAGTGAGACCCTGTCTCTACTAAAAATAGAAAAACTTAGTCAGGAGTGATGGCACATGCCTGTAGTCCCAGCTACTCAGGAGACTGAGCTGTGAGAATCACCTGAGCCCAGGAGTTCAAGGCTGCAGTGAGCCGTGAGCATGCCACTACACTCCAGCCTGGGTGACAGAATGGGACCCTGACTCTAAGAAAAAATTAATCTCTCTGAATCTGATTGCATTTTAATAATACCAATTTTGATGTAATTCACAATTATTATTATTATTATTTTTATTTTTATTTTGAGATGGAGTCTTACTCTGTTGCCAGGCTGGAGTGCAGTGGCACGATCTCGGGTCACTGCAACCTTTGCCTCCTAGGTTCAAGAGATTCTCCTGCCTCAGCTTCCCGAGTAGCTGGGACTACAGGTGTGCGCGACCATGCCCAGCTAATTTTTTTTGTATTTTTAGTACAGACGGAGTTTCATCATGTTGGCCAGGCTGGTCTCGATCTCCTGACCTCGTGATCCACCTGCCTTGGCCTTCCCAAAGTTCTGGGATTACAGGCATGAGCCACCATGCCCAGCCGTATTATTATGATTTTAAACATGGTGAATCTAAACTATAACTTTTTTGTCCTCATGACTTTCCCATAATAATATTCCCAATAAGCTATTATTAATGCATGTAAATATAATAGACGTGATATTTTATTTAATTCTCACAACCTTATGGGTATAAAATTAAAACTTTTTGCCTCAAAACAAAAAATGGGCAAACTATAGATTCTGTGTTTTACTTATGGTTTGAGAAAATCACTGGCAGCAATCTGTTTAAAATCAGATTTTGTTGCTCGGTGCTCTGCCTCTGATGTTGGCTTAACTCAGTTTCTGCATCCTCAGCAAAGCTGGGGGATGAAAGCCTAAGACTCCAGTTAACAACCACAGATGTATCATTGTCCTTGCTTTGTAGATGTATTTATTTTTATTTTCAGTCAATGGTCAACATACCTGCAATCTGTCACTATTTCCTCCAGATTTCTTCTGTAACAACTGATATAGGAATGATGCTTTTATGACCCTGGAAAACGTAACTTTAAACATTAACTAGCTACCTGCTTGCTTTGTATTGTTTTTGTTTGTGTGTGTTTTAATAAACTGCTCTAGTGATCCTTCCATTTTTCAACTATATCCCACTTCCAGTTCTGTTCTGTCTCGGAATAGGCTCACTCTTTGATCATTTTGCTGGTACCCTTGCTATTATTACTGAACATTGGCACATGCCAACATCAGTATGTCTAAGAAATGCTCTTAACCCTTTAAAGCAGGGGTCCCCAACCACTGGGCCACAGAAGGGAAGTGGGCCGCACAGCAGGAGGTGAGCATGGCGCAGGAGCATTACCAACTGAGCTCTGTCCCATCTCAGATCAGTGGTGGCATTAGATTCTCATAGGAGCGGGAGCAGGAACCCTATTGTGAACTGCGCATGCGAGGGATCTAGGTTGGGCACTCCTTAATGAGAATCTGAGATGGAACAATTTCATCCCGAAACCATCTCCCCACCCCCACCCCTGTTCCGAGGAAAAATTGTCTTCCAAGTAATGTGATCCCTGGTGCCAAAAAGGTTGGGGACCGCTGCTTTAAAGTATTGTCTTTAAGCCCATTGTGCAGATAAGGAAACTGAGACATGGTGATGTTAACTGTTTAAGGTCATACCTCAGGTTTGTGGAGGATTTAACACCCAGGCAGGTTGATTCTAGAGCAACATTGTCCAAGATAAATATAATGCAAGCCACATATGTGTAATTTTAAATTTTCTAATAACCACAAAAAAAGTAAGAAAAGGAGAGATTGTTTAATAATATTTGGGTGATAATGATATGTCAGTACAAGTTCATTGATTGTAACAAACGTACCACTCCAATGGGGGATGTTGGTAGTAGGGGAGGCTGTTCCTGAATGGGGTAGTGGGTATATGGGAAATCTCTGTATCACCCAGGCTGGGGTGCAGTGGTGCGATCTCGGCTCACTGTAACCTCCCCCTCCCTGGGTTCAAGCAATTCTCCTGCCTCAGCCTCCCAAGTAGCTGGGATTACAGGCACGTGCCACTATCGCCCACCTAATTTTTGTATTTTTAGTAGAGAGGGAGTTTTGCCATGTTGGCCAAGCTGGTCTCGAACTCCTGGCCTCAAGTGATGTGCCCGCCTCTGCCTCCCAAAGTGCTGGGATTACAGATGTGAGCCACTGCACCCAGCCATCTATGTACCTTTCAGTTTTGCTGTGAACCTAAAACTGCTCTTAAAAAAATAGTCTGTAACAAGTGCTATCTCAGTCTTTGTTTCTAGAATTCCTAAAAACACCTAGTCCTTGAGAATATTCTTTCATAATATTCTGTGGGTTTTTGTGCTTGCCTGAGGTTAACAGTTGAACAGATGATTTATCTTAACAGCTGATTCATTCTGCACTCTGCCCCACCCTCCCACAATCAGCAGTTTGCCTATATTTGCAAGTGTTTGTCCTGATGGCATATATACATAGAATTGTGATGGGGAGAACGAGAACTGAACCCTCACCATCACCATGCAGAAATTATTTTTTGTGATCTAGAGTACTCTACATTTCCTTCAGTCATCATAGTCTTTTTTGGATATCAACAAATCACACTTCGATTCTGTCTTCTAATTGTTGACTAGATTGAGTGAAGGGAGAGAGGGAGAAAAGTTTGGAGGATGATGTCGATTGGCCAACCAGTCCTTCTGAGTTTTAATATGATGTACACAAGATAAAATCAGGACATATGCTAACATTTGAAATTATCTTTCCCAGCTGAAAGAGAATTAATGAAGAACCATTTGTGGGTACAAATCAGCTCTCCCACTTCTTGGTGTGTTTCTTTGGGCAGGTTACTTAACCTATTTTTGGTTTATTTCTCATATTAGTAAAATAGGCATAATGGTATTCCTCTCACAAGGTCATTGCCCAGAACATGGTAATTGCTCAATAAATGAATTTTAGAGTCTGTATTTCATACTTGTGATTTACAAAACAACCCATGGGCCTACTACTAATTGAATCAAATACATAGATTATTATGTTTCTGAAAAACAAATGCCTGGAAAGGTAATTAAATTTGCTCAAATCTAACTTAACCTAATTCTTGAAAAATTCTTGAAAAAAGGGATTAATTTCCAATAATCACATGACATTGCACCGATCCAGCAAAACCCCTCCAGGCAGTCGTAGAATCTCGAGTCATTCAAAACACAGTGTTTAATACATTGTGCCCAGTACCTTCTGTTTCTTCCATTCTTTTTTCTTGGAAAAGAAAAGATTACTGCTCTTGTTGATCACCTTGATTTTTAGATCTTGCTTAACATCCTCTCTTATAGTGCTTGGGTTCAGTTCTTACCTATGTGACTGCTCTTAATGTGCCAGTATTCAAAGGATGAGGCATCCCCTGCCTGTCTGAATGCAAAAGTAGAGTTCTGATGGGGGAAAACAGAAAGAGAGAGATTTCACAGACGTTTCTTTATACTAAATCATGTTAAATCCATTGTGTACTTTATACTCACAATGCATCTCAGTCCATGCTAGCCATATTTCAAATGCTCAATAGCCACATGTAGCTAGTGGCTGCTGAACTGGACAGCTCTGGAATCTGTACTTTTAACCCTTTATTCTGTTTCCCTTTTATTCTTCTATGCTGTATATTTCTTCACTATAATTTTTATAAAATTTATTTTCAATTTCTACAACTTTTGTATCACAATTGGACCTTGAAATAATCCAAAACGTGGCCACAGGAAATTTTAAAAATCAGGCCACCCCCCAAAATATAGTTTTAAGCACACACTCCAAACTTTCTGAAAACTATTTTATTCATCGTTTGTGGAGAAATATATAGTCATTGGTCCTTTTTCATCTTTAAAATATCACTTAAAATCAGTTTAATTAGTATATCTGGGTTCAAAATGAAATTTAATTCACTCAACATTTCTTGGGCACCTGCAGGGACACAAACTGTAGTAGTTGCTAATATTAAGACAAAGATCCCTCAAAAGAAGGCATGTATATGTTAGAAACAGACCGTGAATGTGAAAAAAAATTGTTACCTGCTTTTTTCTATTGCCCTCCACAGTGAAATCTCAATCTTAGCTATCAGTGTGCAATACTACCTCACAGAAGACTTAAAGTAGATTATAGATAGATTTTCCCCCTTTATTTTAAAGGTATGTTTTGCCTTTTTTTTTTTTTTTTTTGTAATTTGATACAGGGTCTTGCTCTGTTCCCACAGGCTGGAGTGCAGTGGCAAAATTATAGCTCACTGCAGCCTCGACATTCGGGGCTCAAGCTATCCTCCTTCCTCAGCCTCCTGAGTAGATGGGATCACAGGCATGCACCACTACACTCAGCTAATATTTTGGGTTTTTTGTAGAGACAGGGTCTCACTTTGTTGCCCAGGGTGGTCTTGAACTCCTGAGCTCAAGCAATCTTTCCACCTTGGCCTCCCAAAGTGCTGGGATTACGGGTGTGAGCCACCATGCCCAGCCATGTTTTGCCTTTAATAGGTGTAAGATTTTGATCCCTAAAAGAAAACCCAGGTCCCTAACGATCCATAGCATGGTTGACAGAAGAAAAGAATGTAGTTTTCTCCTAGATTGCCTCTTTTAAGTCACCCAGGAAAGGAAATTATTTTAAGACAGCTCTTTTTAAACTGACATTTGTTTAGATAAATATATTAATTATTTAGAGTAAATTCAGCCCCAGCTATACAGAAATAAACTGAATTTCAAATGTCTCCATGTGTTTACACAACTGCTCTTACTACAACTACAGTTTGAGTTACTGGGGACTTGTTAAACATCAGCAATTGAAATGCTGTCTTCATACTATCTAGAGATTGAAGAAAATAAAATTCACTTGAAAATAAATTCATAAATACTATCTTAAAAATGATAGTTCTATTGAACTTCCATTTGAGCAATTGTGTAATCACATAACTACTACAGAGAAACTAAAGAAGAGAAATTGAAAAATACTTTAGAAGATAAAACTATTGCCATTTTTCTGGACTAACAGAAGAGACTTGTTAAATAGCAATGTTGAAAAGAATGTACTTTATGCAGAAATCAAATAAAATGGAGGCAATTTACTAACAAAACTTCCATTTATATGATGTGTGTTTGTAAAACACTCTCCTGAGAATTATAATTCTATCATGTTCCCATTTGAGTACTTACATAATCACTTAAGAGCAATAAAACTAAAAGAGAAAATATTCAAAAATATCTTAGAAGACAAAGTTTTTGCTGTGTTTCTGAATTATTTTAGTGGACTTAACAACAAAAATAGTATAATTACATACAAATAGAATAAAATGGAAACAATTTGCTTAAAAATTCACATATAGGTAATCTACAGTTATAAAACAGTATCATAAGAATTGTAATTCTCTCTAGCTTTCATTTGAAGCAAGGAACAATCACTTAATAGCAATGAAACTGACAAAATATCAAAATTGCTTACGAAGACAGCAAAAATGCATTTTATGATTCTGATCTTTGGAAGTAGGCTTCTTGGGAGGCAGGATCAATTCTGAAGGTGCATTGCTTCTGTTTTCAAGTTGTGTGAACAGAAGACAAAATCCAGCACTCGTGAAGACATGTTTCTTGTGGCCAGAGAAGGACGTGCTGGGCCGTGGCCATCCCCAAGGAAAGAATCCTTGAGGAGGTCCATGATGGCTTTCCAGAGAAGAGAGCATGACAGAAGGTTTGCTTCTCAGGATCATTCCCCTGGGACACATCTGTGCCATCTGACAGGAGGATGAGGTAGAAGAACAGAGCCTGGGCAGCTGCTACTTGTCCAGGTGGAAGGGTTGAGTCTGGTGTAATTAAATGACCAAGATCATGTGCATTGTCTTTCCTATTGGTCTCCACTTCTGAAGGTGCATGTCTCTCAACATCATCAAAAGAAGGTCTTGAGCATTGAATATCATTGAAAGAAGGCAGCAAAGGAGCACCAGGAGAAACTCTCCCTTTGTTGTGGAGGAATTTATGTGTCCTGATGGAGTTGGCCTGATGGAGGAATCTGGTCCACACTAGGCACAGATCCTGGAACCCTGAGGCATCCCAACCTAATGCTCCGCTGTCTTGGTATCAGGGGATCCTAGTATCTCCCACGCACCTGCCAAATTTTCCTTTTGGAATATCAGGGACATAGAGATACTTTTTAAAAAGCTGAAACTTAAGTTCTTCCTAAATCATTATTTCCCTGAGTTGTGGATTTTATTTTCTTGAGTTATCAAAGTTTTTCTCAGCCAATAGAGCTCTCAACCAACTATCAAGAGCTTTTTTTTCCTCATGATAATTGATAGAATCCAGTGGCTTTTTCTAATTTTTCTAGAAGAATTTTAATTTGGGCTGGGTGTGGTAGCTCACACCTATAATCCCAACACTTTGGGATGCCAAGACAGGAGGATCTCTTGAGGCCAGAAGTTTGAGACCAGCCTGGGCAACACAGGGAGACCCTGTCTCCACAAAAAATAATTTAAAAGAATATTAGCTATGTATAGTGGTGCATGCTTGTGGTCCCAGCTACTTGGGAGGCTGAGGTGGGAGGATCATTTGAGCCCAGGAGGTTGAGGCTGCAGTGAGCTGTGATCATGCCACTGCACTCCAGCCTGAGCAACAGAGAGAGAGAGGCCCTGCTAAAAAAGAGAGAGAGAGAGACAGACAGAGAGAGAAAGAATTTTGGCTAGGATTCTGAAGATGTCTAGCACTTCAGATGCATGACTGATTTTTTCATCTGCTTTGGAAAGATTCTTCTCTTTCCATAGTAAATCTCTTTAAATTGAATCTTGCATAATCATTTTATTTTATTGATGCAGTTTAGTAATGACTAAGTTTCTGCTGAAGCTCTGAAATCTCACTTTCATACTGGATTTTTCAGACTGCAATGAAGCTAGTACATTTCTGAGACTTTTAACATTATCCATAAGTGCATTTGTTATTTTGACTTCTTCAATAATTTAGTGTAGATTTTATTGCTTTTTCCTTCAAGAGTTTTTAAAGATACATTTACCATAGCCATATAAATCCAGCTTCTTCAGAACTTCATTTTAATAACATAGATGTTAATCTTCATGACCTTGGATTAGGCAGTGGTTTCTTAAATATTACACTAGAGGCACAAGAAAAGAAAAAGAAAAAACTTGGACTTCATCAAATGTAAAAACTTTTATGCATCAAAGGACATTATTAAGAAAGTGAAAAGACAACCCACAGAATGGGAGAACATATCTGCAAATCAGAAATCTAATAAAGGTTTATTTAGTACCCAGAATATATAAAGAACTCTTACAACAACATAAAGACAACCCAATTAAAAATGAATAAAGGAGATGAATGCACATTTATCCAAAGAAAATATAAAAATAGCCAATAAGCACATAAAAAGATGCTCAACATCATCAGTTGTTAGGGAAATGCAAATCCAACCACAGTGAGACGCCACCTCACACCCTCTATGATGGCTATAACAATAATTTTGTTTTTAATGCGAAATAAGTATTGGTAAGGAAACCTCAAACTTGAACCCTCAAAACCTGCTGTGGGAATGTAAAATAGTACAGCCACTGTAAAAAAAAAAAAAGTTTCCTAAAAATGTTTCAGACAGAGTTACTACAGTGTATGACCCAGAAATTACCCACCTGGGAATATATCAAGAGAATCGAACCATATGTTCAAATAAAATCTTATACATGAATGTTCGTAGTAGGCATAGTTTATAATGGGCAGAAAGAGGAAACAAGCTACATATCCATGAGTGGATAAATGGGATGAACAAAATATGGCAGACCCATACATTGGAATGTCATTCAGCCATAAAATGGAATGAAGTGCTGATACTTGCTACAATATGGATGAAACTTGAAAACACTATGCTAAGTTAAAGAACCCACACGAAAGGCCACATAATGTTTCAATTTATATAAAATGTCTAGAATAGGCAAATCTATAGAGGCAAAACATAGATTAGTGGTTATCAGGTGGAAGTGGGGGCAGGAATTGGGAGTGACTGCTTAATGTGTATGGAGTTTCTTTTTGGGGTGACAAAAATCTTCTGAAGTTAGATAGTAGTGATGGTTGCACAACATTGTGAATGTACTAAAAGCCACTGGTTTGTATACTTCACAGTGTTTTTAAATGAATTTTATCTCAATAAAAAACTTTATTAATCCTCAACACAATCTCCATTGTCTGAGGCATTATTAATATCTCCAATTCCCAGATCTCATTCTCCTATGTAAGAACAGCAGCTCAGTCTTTCATCTTCTGCAAGTTTTTTTCAGTTTATTCACTTTATTCACTCTTTTTTATCTTAGCTTCTTGTGAAAGCAGATTTATGCTTTTATGAAAATATGCTTTCATCCAGGCCATCTTTTATTGCCACCTTAAGTTTTTTTTTTAATTTATCTGATATATTTTAAAGGATGCTTTCGTTGCAGCTACTTGAACTTGGATGTTCAATGCATTTTCTGAAGACCAGGTCTCTCTCATAATCTCTTTTAACCCAGAGTAAAGAATTGGATATTTCCAGATTTTTTGCTTATGGCCACCAGTTTTTGTATACATTATCATTTGTTCTCAAGTCTGGCTTCCATTAAAGCAGAGTGAAATCTTTCAAATTCTATTCGAATGAGGCTAAGCTTGAAAAAATAAAATGATGTTGTTCCTCCAGGAAGGCAGAAAATCCAATAGTCAGTACTTTATGTTTATGTGGATAAAGTTCTATTTTAATAATCAAAAATCTGACTATGACTGAAAATACCTTTCTATCCCATAGCAATTGGTGGGGGGTGCTAAGGTTTGAGAAGCACTGCTCTAAACTGTTTCTCACGCTTCAGGTATCAGCTGACGTGCACTTCCTCAGGAAGGCTTTTGTAATCCACAGTCTTGAGTCAGGCCCTTAATTATGAACTTCAAATAAGCTCCATCCTTTCCTTCAAATATTTATCATAGTTTATCGTTACATGCTCACCTCCACCCAGAAGTAGCTATTATCCTAAATTTTGTGTTAAGCCTATGTTTTCCTTAGACCTTACCACACATGTAGGTAGCTCTAAACAAACTATTATTTGATTTTGTCTGTTTTTTAAACTACATCTATTAAGTCACATCATATGTGACTTTCTGTGACTTACTACTTGGCTTTCACTCTGTGTTGTGAAATTCATCCATTTATTATGTGTAGTTGCAGTGTATTCATTTTCACTGCTGTATAAAATTCCATGATATGGATAGATGACACTTTTGTAATCCATTTTAATGTCAATAGAAATTTCAATTGTGTCAATGTTTTTTGCTGTTAGGAACGATTATGGGCTATTGTGCAATGGAGTTTCTTATTGTGTCTCTTGCTTCACATATACAAAGAATTTTTTTTTAGTTTAACGTTAGGGGTAGAATTGCTTGGTATATGACACATGCTTACTTGACTTTACTAGGTGATGACAAATTGCTTTTCAAAGTTGTTGTAGCAAATCACACCCCCACCAGGAGTGTGTGAGTTTACAATGCTCTACATTCTTGTCAAAACTTGGTATTGTCTTATTTTTACGTTTATGCCAGTCTGGTGGATTTAAACAGTTTCTCATTGTGGTTTTAGTTTGCATTTATCTGATTACTAATGAGATTGAATCTTGTTTCCTATGTTTCTCGGCATTTGGATTTCCTCTTCTGTGAAGAGCCTTTTGCTCATTTTCTACTGAGTTATTTGTCTTTTTCCTTATTGATTTGTAGGAATTATTCATAGACTCTAGATACTAATTTTTGTGCATTATATATATTATATGACTATCTTCTCCCAGTTATGGCTTCTCTTTTCATTCTTTTTACCATGTCTTTTATTGAAAAGAAGTTGTTAATTCTTATGATTTATTACCTTTTGCTTTACGGGTGGTTCTTCTTGTACTTTGTATAAGAAAACCTTTCCTAACCTAAGGTCATAAAGATATTCCAGCCTGGCATGGTGGCACACACCTGTAATCCCAACACTTTGGGAGGCTGAGGCGGGCAGATCACCTGAGGTGAGGAGTTCAAGACCAGCCTGGCCAACATGGTGAAACCCTGTCTCTACTAAAAATACAAAAAAATTAGCTCACATTGCGGCAGATGCCTGTAATCCTAGCTACTTGGGAGGCTGAGGCAGGAGAATCACTTGAAACCAGGAGGCGGAGGTTGCAGTGAGCCAGGATTGCGCTATTGCACTGCAGCCTGGGCAACAAGAGTGAAACTCCATCTCAAAATTTAAAAAATAATAATTTTCATATTTTCTCCTGAAAGTCTTAAGGTTTACATTTGGAACTTCAGTGTTTGATCCACATGAAATTGAATTTTGAATATGGTGTGAGGCAGGAATTCATTTTCATATGAGTCTTTTCTGGTGTAAAGCAAGCCTGGGGGTAAGCGATTCAACCATTCTACTCTGTGGTATATTTTCTAGAAAGACACTCTTGGGCAGATGAAGGAGAAATGTATGAACAAGTTCATGGAAACATTACTCATAATAGCAAAACACTGGAAATGTCCCCAAATGTCCATGAATAATACAGTGGACAAATACTGGGTTTGTGCCAAAGTAATTATGGTATTTGCCATTACTTTCAGTAATAATAATAATAATAATAATAATAATAATAAATTGGTATATGTGCCTACAATGCAATACCATACAGCACTAAAAATGAAAAATCTATAGCCACACGTGACAAAACAAATCCTTCCAAAACACCTAATTTTGAGTAAATAACCAGATTGTAGAAGAACTCATAAAGCAAGATTCCATGTATGTAACATTTAAAAGTAGAAAAAATTGAACAACATAGTAGTTAGAGATATATATGTGCTTAAACTATAAAGAAAAGCAAGAGATTGGTTAATAAAAACTTAAGAGCAGTGACTGCCAATGGCAGGGAGGGCGGTGCCTGAAGTCAGGAATGGACACACAGGGTGCTTCAGAGCTAGGAGACGGGACATGTCTCCTCTTTCTTTCTAGTTCCAACTATTCCATAATATCGCTCCCAGTGCTGACTTCCTGAAGCCCAGGTCTAATTATGCAACATTAGTGACCTTCTTACCCTCCAATCATCCTGTAAGTTTATTGGAGTTCCTAGAATTCTTTCCTTGGCTCTCTTTTTATCTCATGTTACAGGGCGATCTTAGTGGGTGATTTCATCCATCCCCATGACTGTCAACTGCCACTGAAGTGGCAATGACTCACACATTTGTCTTTCCTAAACTCCAGACCTACATATATAGCTACTGAGTAGATATTTCCGCTTGCATGTTCCACAGTGTCTCAGACTCAGTATGCCTGGTGTTTTTACAAAAAGGGGAAATTTGCACACATAGGGAGAAGACCATGTGAAGATGGAGGCGGAGATTAGGTGATGCAGCAGAAACCAAGGAGCACCTAGAGAGCCAGCAAACCACCAGAGCTTGCTGAGAGGCCTTCAGAAGGAACCAATCCTGCTGATACCTTGATCTTGAACTTTTAGCCTCCAGAGCTGTGAGGCCATACATTCCTGTTGTTCAAGCTCCCCAGTTTGTGGTACTGTGTTCCAGCAGCCCTAGAAAGTGAATGCTATATGCACGCTTGCCATCCCAATTTTCACACCCAGTAACTGATCCTATAAAAATAATTGCACAAGTGAGCAAAGGAGTTATCATAAGGATATTGACAACAGCAGTGTGTATCATTTACAACAGAGAAAACAACCTAAATGTCTTACAGTGAAAGAAAAGTTCATAAATGATAGTACATTCACACAATGGAAAGTCATGTAGCTTTTCAAAATGATGTTGTCAGTATAAAGCTTGAGAGGGAAAGACATTCACAATAAGTTGCTTAAAGGGGACTACAAAAGAGTATGTATATATATACTGTTAGCCATTTTTTGCAACTTATATATATGTGTGTGTGTGTGTGTGTGTGCGTTATAAATGCACAGGAAAAAGTCTGAAAGTATATCAACATATTTACAGTGGTAGAATTTCAGGTAATTTACATTTTCCTCTCTTTGCTTCTCCATATTTTCTTAAGAGATGTGGTTTAAAAATTAGCCTGTGAGGGTTCCTTGTTTTCCCTCTCCCCATTGCCCCTTTTAAGATTGACTGAGTTCTCACGCCTGTAATCCCAGCACTTTGGGAGGCCGAGGCGGGCGGATCACGAGGTCAGGAGATCGAGACCATCCTGGCTAACACGGTGAAACCCCGTCTCTACTAAAAATACAAAAAATTAGCCGGGCGTGGTAGTGGGCACCTGTAGTCCCAGCTACTCGGGAGGCTGAGGCAGGAGAATGGCGTGAACCCGGGAGGTAGAGCTTGCAGTGAGCCGAGATCGCGCCACTGCACTCCAGCCTGGGCGACAAAGCAAGACTCCGTCTCAAAAAAAAAAAAAAAAAAAAAAAAAAAAAAAGATTGACTGAGTAGATTCACAATCCTTCCATACCTTGGGAAGGAGGAAGAAAGAATAGGAAAAAAGGGGAAAGGACAGGAGAAAAGAAAACATAAATGATCTATTAAAGAACTAGGGGATAAAAAAGATTGTTTGTTTGTTTGTTTATAAGAGATGGGGTCTTGCTCTGTCACCCATGCAGTGGCACCTTCTTAGCTCACTGCAGCTTTACTCCTGTGCTCAAATGATCCTCTCACCTCAGACTTCCAAGTGGCTAGGACTATAGTGGTGCCCCATCATGCCTGGCTAATTTTTTTTTGTAGTGGTGGGGTCTTGCTATGTTGGCCAGGCTAGTCTAGAACTCCTGGCCTCAAGGGATCCTCTTGCCTCAACTTCCCAAAGTATTAGGAATACAGGCCAGCGTGCCCAGCCAGATTCATGAATTTAGGAAGCAAAATATAGTGTGAACTGTAGGAGAAAAAGGTTTGGGGAGGTAGAGTTGTGAATGAGAGGCTCTAAAGCAATACAGGGTGTGAGAGAATTGTGGAAGAGAGAAGAGAGCATAGGAAGAGTATTCTCGGGGTTACAAATGGGATCCTTTTAAACAATTTCCAAGTAATGCACATGAAAGCTCAGAATTTCATGTTTTATCATTTTTAGCTGTTGGGATTATACTTCTTTGAATGCAGCATCAACATCATACAGAGAAAGGATTCAATGAGTCCAGGATTTATAAAGTCATTTTTCTACCATTAGCATATGGGTTCCAGTTTGCAAACTGAAGTACACAAGAAATATTACTTTATTTTTCTCTATCTTCATTTTTATTTGTTGTTATTGTTCCTCCCAGTGGCAGAAACTTGGCCTCAGGCCACTAAGTTTTCTGCTTGAGATAACATTCAAGAGGAGGTAGGGGTGGGCAGAGGCTTAGTTAATGAGGTTCATGTAGAATGCATCCGGGCCAGAGGTCTTAGGACAACGGTATCTTTTAAGATGGCCATCATCCTAGCTGACCTTAAGATCTGCATGATCCCATCTGTCAACACAAGTCCCTGTCTTTTCTAGTCTGGTGAGTCTCTTTGCTGGGCCAATTCTGTTTTTGAGGTAAGGGAAACACTCACTAGGCCCCTCAGCCACACTGGGCCATGACTACCGTATTCCTCACCACACTGTGCTGTGGGAAAACTCTGGGGTCTTGTCACCTGCAGGGCTCAATATGTAACTTAGGCAGGGGCCCACAGATCCACTTACACCATCAGATGGTTAATATTGTCAAATTGATTGGATTGAAGGATGCAAAGTATTCTTTCTGGGTGTCTGTGAGTGTATTGCCAAAGGCGATTAACATTTGACTCAATGGACTGGGAAAGGCAGACCCACCCTCAATGTGGGTGGGAACCATCTAATCAACTGCCAACTTGGCTAGAATAAAGCAGGCAGAAGAAGGTGGGAGAACCTGACTTGCCTTCATTTTTCTCCAGTGCTGGATGCTTCCTGACCTTGAACATCAGACTCCAAGTTCTTTGGCTTTAGGACTCTTGGATTTACACTAGCAGTTTGCCGAGGGGATCTCTGGCCTTTGGCCACAGACTGAAGGCTGCACTGTTGGCTTCCCTACTTTTGAGGTTTTGGGTCTCGGGCTGATCCACTACTGGCTTCCTTGCTCCTCAACTTGCAGACGGCCTATCGTGGGACTTTACCTTGTGATCGCGTGAGTCAATTCTTCTTAATAAACTGCCTTTCATATTTACATATATCCTATTAGTTCTGTCCCTCTACAGAACCCTGACTAATACAGATTTTGTTCCTGGAGTGGTTCAAGAATTTTAAGGATAGAGTTCTTTAGTTGGTTTCCGGGTTTCTGGAATTGGCTGCTCAATCTGATTAGACCCAAAAATGCTAAGGCCTCTGCTTTGAATAGTATGGAAAACACTGATAGTCCTTGGTGTGAACTGTTTAGAAAGTTATGCAAAATAAATGCATTTGATACTCCTGATTCACTGCTCTGCAGAGGCAAGGAGTTTAGTGACTCTATACATAATACCTTTGACCATATGTGGAGAATCAAGGAATGTCATAAAGTTGTTTGGTTGCTCCTAAGTTTGCTGGACAAAGTGATGAAAGAAAACGATGAACTCAGGGATTCTAACTCCTGACTCCAGAAGCAGATACTGAGCCCCAAATCTTCTAAGACTGCCCTAACAGAGAGTTTTATCTCCTGTATAGAAAGAGCTGAAATTGTGGAAAAACAGACACAAGCTCTTATCATGTGAGTGGCTGACTTGCAATAAAAGGTGAATGCACACCCTTGCCAGGTGTCTACTGTTAAAATGAGGGCATTGATTGGAAAAGAATGGGACCCTGCAATTAGGAATGGGGATGTGTAGGAGGTCCCTGATGAGGCTTGGGACACTGAGCTTCTAAATTCTGATGAGCCTTTTTTGCCAGAGGAAACAGCCTTCCCATCTGCAGCAGTAGCAACATCTCCCCCCACCACCCATGCTGCCATCAGCCTTTCCACCTTTGTCTGAGGAGATTAACCCTGCACTGCCTGAGGCAACAGTGATGGCCTCCCCTGAGGAAGTTGCCAGGTAAGAGAATGCTGATTCTCATCAGGACCCACCCCTAACACCCCTGTTTGCTTCCAGACCTACAACTAGACTCAAGTTCCAGCAGGCTCTAGATGTAAGGTTCAGAGTGTGACCAATGAGGAGGTGCGCTACACTCCAAAAGAACAGAGTTTTCTAACTTATAAAGCAGAAATCTGGAGAACAGGTATCGGGATGGACTTTAAGGGCATGGGATAATGGTGGAAAGAACATAAAGTTGGATCAGGCTGAATTTATTGATATGGGCCCACTAAGCAGGGATTCTGCATTTAATGTTGCAGATCAGGGAGTTAAAAAAAGGTTCTAATAATTTATTTGCTTGGTTAGCTGAAACATGGATCAAAAGATGGCCTACTTGGCTGGGCGTGGTGGCTCATGCCTGTAATCCCAGCACTTTGGGAGGCCAAGGCGGGCAGATCACTTGAGGTCAGGAGTTTGAGACCAGCCTGGCCAACATGGCAAAACCCAGTCTCTACTAAAAATACAAAAATTAGCCCGGCTTGGCGGCACACTCCTGTAATCCCAGCTACTCAGGAGGCTGAGGCAGGAGAATTGCTTAGACTCAGGAGGTGGAGGGTGCAGTGAGCTGAGATCGTGCCACTGCATTCCAGCCTGGGTGACACAGTGAGACTCTGTCTCAAAAAAATAAAATAAAATAAAATATGGCCTACTATGAGTAGGCTAGAAATGCCTGATCTCCCTTGGTTTAATGTAGAGGAAGGGATCCAAAAGCTTAGGGAGATTGGAATGTTGGAGTGGATTAGTCACTTTAGACCTACTCATCCCAGCTGGGAGGGTCCAGAAGATATACTCTTCACCAATACTTTGCGAAATAGATTTGTGAAGGGAGCATTTACATCCTTGAAGAGTTCTGTGATTGCTTCTCTTTGTATGCCAGATCTTACAGTGGGAACTGCAGTCACTCAATTAGAAATGTTAAATGCAATGGAAATAATTGGATCCCAAGGTGGCAGGGGCCAAGTTGAGGCACTCAACCATCAAAGGCAAGGTGGATGTAGTTACTATAATGGACAGCAGAGGCAACGTAGCAATCAGAATAGCATGATTTATGTAGAGCTCTGGCTTTGGCTAATTAATCACAGTGTTCCTAGAAGTGAAATTGATAGGAAGCCTACTGCATGCTTACTTAATTTATATAAGCAGAAAACTTTCAGGCTCAATGGACAAAAGACTAATTTGAATTATAAAAATAGAGAATTATGGCCTGTCAATCAATTTCCAGACATGAACCAGTTTACAGACCCAGAAATCCTTGAATGAAAGGGAGGCCGGTTCTCCTTGAGGAAGAACCTCACTATACTACCAACAATTTATGCAGTTAATCTTTTTCCCATCCTTCCCTAAGGAGACCTCTGGCCTTTTACCAGGGTAGCTGTGCACTGGGGAAAGGGGAATGATCAGAACTTTCGGGGATTCCGGCCACTGGCTCTGAGCTGATATTGATTTCAGAGGACCCAAAACATCATTGTGGTCCTCCAGTTAAAGCTTGGTTAGCTAAAATACGGATCTTATGGGGCTTGTGGAGATAAGGTAATTAATGAAGTTTTAGCTCTGGTCCAACTTACGGTGGGTCCAGTGGGTCCCCGGACTCATTGTGTGGTCATTTCCCCAGTGCCAGAATGCATAATTGGCATAGACATACTTAGCAGCTGGCAGAATCCCTACATTGGCTCCCTGACTGGTAGGGTGAGGCCTATCACGGTGGAAAAGGCCAAATGGAAGCCATTAGAGCTGCCTCTACCTAGAAAAATAGTAAGTCAAAAACAATATCACAACCCTGGAGGGATTGCAGAGATTAGTGCCACCATCAAGGACTTGAAAGATGCAGGGGTGGTGATTCCCACCATATCCCCATTCAACTTTCCTATTTGGCCTGTGCAAAAGACAGATGGATCTTGGAGAATGACAGTGGATTACTGTAAGCTTAACCAAGTGGTGACCCCAACTGCAGCTGCTGTACCAGATGTGGTTTCATTGCTTGAGCAAATTAACATATATCCTTGTACCTGGTATACAGCCATTGATTCGACAAATGCCTTTTTCTCCATTCCTGTCCATAAGGCCCACCAAAAGCAACTTGCCTTCAGCTTGCAAAGTCAGCAATATACCTTCACTGTCCTGCCTCAGGGGTATATCAAGTCTCCAGCTTTGTGTCATAATTTTGTTCACAGAGATCTTGATCACTTTTCTCTTCCACGAGATATCACACTGGTCTATTCTACTGATGACATTATGCGGATTGGACCCAGTGAGTGAGAAGTAGCAAACACAGTGGACTTATTGGTGAGACATTTGCATGCCAGGGGATGGGAAATAAATTCGGCCAAAATTCAGAGACCTTCTACATCAGTGAAATTTCTAGGAGTCCAGTGGTGTGGGGCCTATTGAGATATTTCTTCTAAGGTGAACAATAAATTACCTCATTTGGCCCCTCCTACAACCAAGAAAGAGGCACAATACCTAGTTGGCCTATTTGGATTTAGGGGGCAACACATTCCTTATTTGGGTATGTTACTCCAGCCCATTTATCAAATGATTCAGAAGGTTGTCAGTTTCGAGTGGGGTCCAGAACAGGAAAATGCTCTGCAACAGGTCCAGGCTGCTGTGCAAGCTGCTCTGTCACTTGGGCCATATGACCCAGCAGATCCAACAGTGCTTGAGGTGTCAGTAGCAGATGGGATGCTGTTCGAAGCCTTCGGCCAGCCCCCATAGGTGAATCACAGCAGAGACCTCTAGGATTTTGGAGCAAGGCCCTGCCATCTTCTGCAGATACCTACTGTCCTTTTGAGACACAGCTCTTGGCTTGTTACTGGGCTTTGGTAGAAACTGAAGGCTTGATTATGGGTCATCAAGTCACCATGCGACCTGAGCTGCTTAGAAGGCACAAGTAAGTTACATAAGGAAATGGCTCAAATGCCCATGGTCTCCACTCCTGCCACCCTGTCTTCTCTCCCCAAGCCCGCACCGATGGCCTCATGGGGAATTCCCTACGATCAGTCTACACAGGAAGAGAAGACTAGGGCCTGGTTTACGGGTGGTTCTGCACGATATGCAGGTACCACCCAAAAGTGGACAGGTGCAGCGCTATAGTCTCTTTCTAGGACATCCCTGAAGGACAGTGGCAAAGGGAAATCTTCCCAGTGGGCAGACCTGCCCTCAATGTGGGTGAGCACCATCCAATCATCTGCGAACTTGGCTAGAATAAAGCAGGCAGAAGGTGGTGGGAGAAGCCGACTTGCTGAGCCTTCCAGCTTTCATCTTTCTCCAGTGCTGGATGCTTCCTGCCCTCGAACATCAGACTCCAAGTTCTTCGGCTCTTGGACTTACAATAGTGGTTTGCCAAGGGGCTCTCGAGCCTTTGGTCACAGACTGAAGCTGCACTGTTGGCTTCCCTACTTTCGAGGTTTGGGGACTCGGACTGATCCACTACTGACTTCCTTGCTCCTCAACTGGCAGACTGCCTATCGTGGGACTTTACCTGTGATTGTGTGAGTCAATTCTTCTTAATAAACTCCCTTTCACATAGACATATTTCCTATTAGTTTTGTCCCTCTGGAGAATCCTAGATGGGATTCTGTCATTCCCAGATTTTTCCAAGGTTTCCACCATTGCTTCCCCATTTTTTCACCAACTTCCTTCCAACACACATGCCATGGGTTTGACTTCTTTCTCACAGACACTTACTGATATTTTAGTTTTCTGCATTATCTCCAGTTCTTTCTCTTCCTTTGGTCCTGGAAAATCTTGCCACAACTTTGTGTTGTCCAGATTCTTCTTAGGCCTCTGAGCATTTCTTCATTGTCTTTTCTTTCGGATATTTTTTCCATCATCTGTCCACAAAATATTCAGCTTCTAGCATTCCACTTTTGGCCCACTGTCTTTCTCAGTTTTTCCCAGGTTACCTCATCCACTCCCAAGGATTTAACCACCACTTCTATGCTAATGAGTCTTGAACCTACAGCTTTAGTCCAAAATCCATGTCCTGTTGCTGTATATCTGTCCTTAATCTCCCACAAGCCAATAAAACCAAACTTGTCCCAAACTCTATATATCTTCTGAAAACTTGTATTTTTCTCTTGCATTCTTTCTCTTCAGTGGTGGATATAATTACAAACTGCTCGGTTATTATGGAAAAATGCTCAGTGCTTTGAGGATGTTTAGTAGAGGCACTCTCTATCTGTCTAGGATGGGGAGGGGGATGCAAGAAAATGTTCTCTCACTTAGATATTATTGAGGCTGGCATCTCCAGATCTGCATAGCTCAGGAGTCTGACTGTATCACTTCCTTGCCCCAGACCTTCAGGAAAAACATGCAGTGGTGTACCCAGGGGGTAGCCATCTTGATAGAGAGGAGCGTGTTATCATTGTTTAGAATCATTGGCAATATAGTCAGTTTTATTATTGTTTTCTAATACTCAACAGACAGTCTACCCCCTTTTTGCCTACACCCAGCATGGTCCACTCAAATTGCCCTACTCCTTGGTACTCCACTGAAAACTTGGAGGCCTCCACCCTCCTCTCCTTATCCCCATCTGCCCTTCGGCCAAGGCTCTAAGGCCAAATCACCTGTTGTTCCTCATTTCTGTGTCTTTTCTCATGCTCTTTCCTCTGCCTGGAATTCCTTCTACTCCATACACACACTGTATCTGGTTTACCCCTACTCTTTAAGATTCAACTTAAATATCGCTTCCCCCAGGAAGCTGCCCCTGCTCACCCAAGGCTGAGTCACATGCCCTTCGTTGGGCTTCCATGGTATCTTCTAAATACTAAATTTCTGCATTGGCCACATTGTACTCTAATTAATCTGTTCATGATTTTGTCTCTCTCAATTACTGTGTGCCAAATGAAGTAGTCTTATTCACTTTTTTATTCACTGAGATCCAAGGAAACAGTACATTATTCATTTTCATATCTCCGGGATCTAGGAAAATACTTGTCACAATATTGATGAGAAAGGTGTTTACATCATGTTGTGATATAAGCTTTAAATTCTGCAGAACACTTATTTTCATGGGAAAAATAATATTTGGAGCATGCCCTTAGGGTCTCCCTCCACTTTCTTTCCTGGTACCCTTTAGAAACCCTTATGTGAACCTTCACATATATATGGAAGGCTCAGGTTGGTCTTCAACACCACTGCCTTGATGCTACAAATTTACAAAGTGGAAGACATTTTTTAGTTTTAAAGCATGCTCTTCTCCAGCTCTCTGCAGAGCTTCTGTTTCTGCAAGACAGTGACTGAGAGTCTGGTATTCAATTATTATTTTATTCATTTAACTGCACCAGTAAATAGTGATAGAATTCAGAACTCAGAGCTACCACAATATGGAATTTTTAAAAGGCACTTGAAATCCTTGACAGCAGAAGCAGGGACATTTAAAATACAGAGGACAGGGAACCAAACTGTGAAATGTTCTCTCTGTAATCTTCATCAAAGATATATGCTTTGAAATGATTCCTATTCCATGGAAGAAAATACAATCTGCTCCTCTCTTCCCATTACCACCATTTGCAAAGCACCACCCAGTCTTACAGATATTTTCTTCCCAGTGTCTCTCATAACCATTCCTTTCTTAAGGCTTTGTAAGAACCATATGAATGTTCTTTGACATCATATCATATTATATGCAGTGATTCTTTAAATAGTATTCCAGTGTTGAGATAGCGAAAAGCACTGGAAGCACTGGTGTGCTGGTAAATGTTTCACAGTCAGCTCTCTGGGGAAAGAAGCTCTATTGGTAGTGTTTGCTAATCTCCATGGTGTAAATACTCCCACCAAGGCAGATTTCAAGCTATCAACTTGATGTCGCTGAATGAGGAGTTGGGGAAAGGTGGACCCCATTGTCTCTACTGAACCAATACAAGCTGCTGTATATCAGCTCTAGCACATTTCTGGATGGACGATTAATTTTTCTCAAGCACCATTTAAGACAGGTTATTTTCAGATTCAGAAATCTACCCAGACTTCTACTGTCTGCCATGGAAATAGAAAAAAAAAAAAACAGTCTGTCCACTTTTCCCTGTCACCACAAATACTGTGTTGGCCTACTTGATTGGAGTCTGCATTAGCTAGTTAAATGATCTCCTTGGTTCCACTCTTACCTCTACAGTTCTTCTCCCTACAGCAACCAGAGTAATTGTTTAACACTAATTTGATTGTGTTACCTGCCCAGAGGCAATATTGCATCACACCAGGAACTATGCCACTGGTGCAACATGGAGTTGTGCAATACCCAGGCTATTCAACCATACTCAGCACCCCGACCTCTGCTTAAAATCCTCAGAGGTTTTCCATTACATTTAGAGATTTGTATAATATTTGTGTTTATATAACGTATGGTTTAACCTGGTCTCCAAAGGCCTGCATGATCTGACTGCAGCTTCCTCTCCTGTCCCATCCATGCCACTCTCCCTCTGACTTACTTGGTTCCAGCTTCTCTGAACTTCCCAACTTCCTTCAATTCCTCTGTCATACTAAGCTCTCTCTAGGATCCCACCTGGACCACTCTTCTTTTTGATTTTCCTTTGGTTAAACTTTCTTTCTGAAGTCTCTGCTCACAAGGCACTTTCCAGAGAGATCTTTGAACCCCTGATCTACATTAAGCCCCTTCAATTAGTCTCTTTCATGGCACGTTATTTTTTCACTTCTGAGCATTACAGTGGGTACTGTCATTATGAGTGTTTTGGTGTCAATGATGGCAGGCTTTTTTTTTTTTCACCAGGGATGTAGAACCTCCAAATTTACTGCGAGGGGCACAGCCACAGTCCCACAAAGGTGACAAGATGTGCTTGCTGTTTGCATCTGTTTAAATCATCACTATAAGAAAGTGATTCTTGGGTTTAGGTACGACTGATGGCAGTTTTTATGACCAGAAAAGATTATTTATGATGAGTTTGGTTTTTAGAAATTAATATTCCATTTAAGGTTATAGGATCAAAAGACTATTTGTCCTTAAGCTTTAAAATTCAAAATAAAAATCACATTGTTCTATTAATGAATAAATAAGATTTTAACAGTCACTTTTAAGGGGGCCTTTGATTAATGTGTGAGCCCATTTACAAACTTAATTTTAATTCTTTTTTTTTTTTTTTTGAGACGGAGTCTCGCTCGTTTGCCCAGGCTGGAGTGCAGTGGCACGATCTCGGCTCACTGCAACTGCAACCTCCGCCTCCTGGGTTCAAACGATTCTTCTGCCTCAGCCATCCAAGTAGCTGCGGCTACAGGCACGCACCACCACCCAGCTAATTTTTGTATCTGTAGTAGAGATGGGGTTTCACCATATTGGCCAGGCTGGTCTCGAACTCCTGACTTTGTGATCCGCCCGCCTTGGCCTTCCAAAGTACTGGGATTACAGGTGTGAGCCACCACGCTGGCCAATTTTAATTCTTAAACATTAAAAAATTACATTCATACATTTAATGTACTTGTTTTCATTTTAAGTCATTCAACTGTGTAACAAAAATAATTAAGTAACTCTAACATATGAAACATAAATATGGTGAATATTAGGTTCTTCTGAATGTTCCAATAGTATTTTTAAATTTAGTAAAGTTTTCTTATACATTGAACTTAAAGTCAGAAGTTAATCAATTATTCAATTAAATATTATACATTAAATTATAAAGCAATTCTGTTTGATTCGCTCATCTGCTATTAATAAATTCTCCAAATAATTACACATATTCTAAATAGCAAGTGCACAAGGTGTTTCTCAACTTACCATGAATATATGAATACGATGGGTTTGGCTTAATCAGTTTTCATAATTCACTCTTTTATTTTCAATTACAGATCCTCCTAGAATTAAAATGGGTAGATGAAGCAGACAGTTATACCACACCAAACATTTGGTGTTATTTTTCAGGAGGAGGTCACTGAGGATACAAATTGACTCTGGATTTGGCTGGGACTCAGGGTTTTGTGTTCTCCCAACATACTGAGGCCCAGGTACGAGGCCTAGTTATAGGAATTTCATAGCCAGAAAGGGTCCCATGTTCACGACCCTAATTCTAGTGAAATCTGGGTCTGTAACCCCCCTCCTAGGTTCTTTCACTTTGAGATTGGATTGATTTACTCTTTCAATGGCTTTATTCTATTCTAAATTATCTTCTTATTCTTCCGAGCAGGCCAGGCTCAGCTCTTATTGATATTTAAATAGAATCCAGTTGGGATTCCACAAATCTCTTTGTAGTTTTGTATATCTCTATTTACAATGGTAAGATCAGTCTTAATGACAGGAATGGATCTTAATCTACAAACGCAGGTCTGCAAAAACTCTTATTTTCTAAATATGTGACTCACCATTAATTTAATTAATTTTTCTAGGTAAACACAAGGCATGGGATTGTTACTTGCTACAAGGCAAAACATACAGGAAGGGGCTGGCAGGGACTCATGGTGTTAAGGTACAAGGGCCAAGTTACCTACCCCACTGGAATTTTTTGTTCTGGGGGCTCACTTTCTGGGAGTTGCAGCAGCAGCTGCAGCAACAGTGGATGATAATGAGCAACAGCAAGAACAACAGGGTGCTGACAAAGGTGAGGAAGATAATGTAGGCAGCAGTGTCCCACTTGGACTGAAAGGGCTGATCCCTGTCAGCTGTTGGTCTCCCCACACTTCCAGAGCCATTACTCCCAGCTCCTCCATGAACAACAGACCCATTTTAGCAGAAGCGCCCTGGTGCCACCTTTTAAAAGTATACTAGACAAGCACCGTGAAACACATGGGCACTCAGCCACTGTTGACTTTGTGAACAAAAGAAAGAAAGAGAGGCTGGGCATGGTGACTCATGCCTGTAATCCCAGCACTTTGGGAGGCCTAGGCGGGTGGATCACGAGGTCAGGAGATGGAGATCATCCTGGCCAACATGGTGAAACCCCATCTCTACTAAAATACAAAAAATTAGCCAGATGTGGTGGCGTGCGCCTGTAGTCCCAGCTACTCGGGAGGCTGAGGCAGGGAATTGCTTGAACCTGGGAGGTGGAGGTTGCTGTGAGCTGAGATCATGCCATCGCGCTCCAGCCTGGGTGACAGGGCAAGACTCTATCTCAAAAAAGAAAAAAAAAAGAGAAAAGAAAGAGAGAAAGAAAGAAAGAAAGAAAGAAAGAAAGAATGAAAGAAAGAAAGAAAGAAAGAAAGAAAGAAAGAAAGAAAGAAAGAAGGGAGAGAAGAAGCAAGGGAGGGAGAGAGGAAAGAAGGGAGCGAGGGAGGGAAAGGAAGAGTAGGCTTTAATTTACAATTTGAACCCTTATTCAACAGGAATTGAAAATGATATAGAGTCAGTACTCACCCTTCCCTTTCCTCCTGATATTTCATCTGGGTTCCAGGTGAACTCAGTGACATCAAGTTGGGCAGCTTGAGACTTGCCTTGGGTGGAGTAGTTACGCAGGGAACAAGGGTTTCTAAACCTTTAGAATTTCCTAATAGGACTCTTTTGTAATTCATAACATGCCTCTTTGAATCATACCTGACCACATGCTAATGAGAGAATTCTTAACCTCTAGAGAGCTTCAGAATAGAGCTGATCACCAGGCAACTTTCAGCCCCATCCCCTAACCCCTAACTGTGGAGATGGGAAGAGGGTCTGGAGATTGAGTTCAATCACCAATGGCCAATCACACCTACATAATGAAATTTCAGTAAAATCTCTTGAACAACAAGGTTTAGGGATCTTCTGAGTTTGTGAACATATTGATGTGCTGGGTGGGTGGATGCCCAGAGAGGGCATGGGCTTTCTGTCCACCTTCCACTCCCTTACTAGCTCTATGCATCTCTTTCATTCGGCTGTTTCTGAATCGTATTCTTCATAATAAAACTGCAGTGGTAAGTATAGTGCTTTCCTGTGTCCTGTGAGTCTTTCTAGCAAATTATCAAACCTGGTGGAGGGTGGGGAGTGATATGGTTTGGCTGTGTCCCCACCCAAATTTCGTCTTGAATTGCCATGTGTTGTGGGAGGAACCTGGTGGGAGGTAATTGAATCAGGGGCTCAGTTCTTTTCCATGCTGTTCTTTATCAGCATGATATGTCTTTACCAGCAGCGTGAAAATGAACTAATACAGGGAGGGTCATGGGAATCCCCAAATTTGTAGTTGATTGAGCAGAGGTTCAGTTAGCTTGGAGCCCCATATCTGGCTAACATGTGAAGTGGAGGCATTGTTATGCAACTGAGCCCATAACTTGTGGGGTCTGCACTGACTCCAGGTAATTGGTGTCAGAGTTGAATTCAATTATTGGACACCCAGTTGGTATCAAAGAATTGGAAAATTGGTGGTCCTTGGAAAATGACAGATTTGCTGTCAGAAAAACAATGCTGTGCTTCACTGGAGCACTGCTCCTGTGTGCCTAGAGATCACTTTGCTCTTCTGCAGCAAAGAGAAGCACAGGCGGAATCTGTGAGGTTTCAAAGTCCAAGTGCAAAGCCTTCTACAAAGCCATTTCTACTCAGTGTTGGTCAACTTGCTGGGCTGGGCCTGGAGAATGTGAGCAGCAGTCTCTTCTGCTCTTATGAAGTCCAAACTAATCTTGAATTTGTCATCCCCTGGAGGTTGGCCTGGGAAATGAGATGGGGTGGAGGCTCCATTTTGCAAAGACCCAACACCACCTAAGTTCTAACCACTTCCCTCTGACTCTCCTCCATCCTGGGGAAAAGTTGCCAGTCTCTGGGCCAGAATAGCCTTGCTCTGATTCAGTGAGTATCTTCTCAAATCACTATTCATGACAGAAGTTATATTCTATGCCTACTGAAAACTGGGATTTTGGAACTCAAGAGCTAGGATAAGGTTTTTGTTAGTTATATATTGGATTCTGCAATTCATCTATCTTCTGCATCATTACATGCGGAATACTGAGCTGATTGAATGGGTAAGAGCCAAAGAAGAACAAGTAATGCTGGGAACAAAACACACAATGAGTAATTTTCCAAAGTATTAACTCAACACACACTTTGACCATTTGTATAAATGCTTATGGAATAGTATTTGATGTCAGTTTTCCACTAGACTGTAAATATCATGAGGACAGGGATTATACCTTGCTTGTTCATTATTGTACAAAAGTACCTAGAACAGTACCTGCATCCAAAAGAAAATCAATAAAGATTTGCTGAAGTCATTAATGAATTTAAACTCCTTAGTTTGACGTTCAATATCTAAGTGATAACTCCCTGCTCTCATAAGCTAATTTTATTCTTGTAGTCACCAACTTTCTATATCACCTGAATTAATAGTTATCAGCTTCTATCTGTCACTTATTCAAGACCAGATCATTTATTTGAATATATTGTTTTCTTTGCTAAAAATGTCCTTTCTCCACTATAATAAAACATCTTCCCCTCTTTCAAACTATGCCTTAAAACTGATCCATAAACAACCTCATGATTGACCTCACTTGTCTGTACACTCAGTTTCATTCATTCATCCCTTTAAAAATATATATTGAGTAATTAGTCTGTATTGGACACCATTCTAGGCACTGGGGATAAAATGTAAATGAAAAGCTCTCTGTCCAAATAAATAAAACATGAATGAGGTATTTTTAGTGATAAAGGCTATTAAAATACAAACAGGCCGGGCGCAACAGCTCACACCTGTAATCCCAGCACTTTGGGAGGCTGAGGTGGGTGGACCACTTGAGGTCAGGAGTTCGAGACCAGCCTGGCCAACATGGCAAAACCCATCTCTACTAAAAATACAAAAATTAGCCGAGCATGGTGGCCGGTGCCTGTAATCCCAGCTGCTCGGGAGGCTGAGGCAGGAGAATTGCTCGAACCCAGGAGGTGGAGGTTGCAGTGAGCTGAGATCATGGCATTGCACTCCAGGCTGGGTGACAGAGCGAGACCCAGTCTCAAAGGAAAAACAAACAAAAAACATGGGACAGTGTGTGAGAGAAAGTGATCAGGGGACAACAGAACATTAGATAGTGATTCAGGAAAGTCCTAGGCTGGGTGCCGTGGCTCACGCCTGTAATCCCAGCACTTTGGGAGGCTGAGTTGGGCGGATCACCTGAGGTCAGGAGTTCAAGACCAGCCTGGACAACATGGTGAAACCCTCTTTTCTAAAAATACAAAAATTAGCCAGGAATGGTGGGACACACCTGTAATCCCAGATACTTGGTAGGCTGAGGCAGGAGAATCCTTGAACCCAGGAGGCAGAGGTTGCAGTGAGCCGAGATGGTGCCACTGCACTCCAGTCTGGGTGACAGAGTGAGACCCTGTCTCGAAAAAAAAAAAAAAAAAGGTAATGATTCAGAAAAGTCCTGTCTGAGCATGTGATGTCTGAGCCAAGGTCTGAATGAAGGAAAGATGTGAGGATGGAGCATTTCTGCTACCATTTTTGTCAGGAGAGTGAACAGGTGCAGAGGGCCTGATGCAAGCATGGGTTGGGGTTCCTGGAAAAGCATAAATGAAGCCTGTGACTCAAGCTGGAGAACTAAGGAGGAGTGTGGTAAGAGAGGAGAGCAGAGAGGCAAAGGTGCCAGGTCAGGCTGGGCCCTGTGGGCAAGGAACAGGAGTATGCATTTTGAACATAAGGGACACCTGGAAGGCTCTGAAACTGGGCCATGTTATGGTCTGATTATCTTTCAGAAATGTATCTAGCCACTGGGTTAGAGATAGATTACAAAAGTGAAAGCAAAAAGACTGGAATTTAATTGCAGTAACATGAAATGATAGCTCAGCATGAACTAGGATGGTAGTGAAAATGGAGAGAAGTGGACAGATTGGAGACCTATGCTTGAGGTCAAGCCAGTAGGGCTTGCTGATGGGCTGGCTGGGCACGGGAATGAAGACTAGGGTAAATGCGGAAACAGGAGAATCAAATTTGAACTTGACTTCTAGATCTGGGTTGGTGGTGCCATATGCTGAGATGTGGGACCAGGAAAGGAAAGATTAAGGTGGAGTTAATGGGCAGGAGTCCAATGTTCTATTTAATTCACCTCCAACATGCCTGTTAGACATCTGGGTGCAGATGTTGAGTATGTGTTGGGATATATAAGCCTGGATCCCAGAGGAAAGGCAGAACAGGTGGTGGAGAAAAGAGCAGACTCTGGACTCAACTTAGCCAGTTTCAAACCCTGGCTCCTACCTATGTAGGCTTGAACAATTTACTTAACCTCTTTGTGCCTCAGTTGCTTCATCTATGAATTGGGGATAAAAACAGTACTCACCCTGTAAATTTGTTGTGAGGATTAAATGAGTTAATACATATAAAGACCTTAAGACAGGGTCTGGTACATAGGGAGTGTCCAATAAGTGTTAACTACTATCATCAATAGGAGGCTGGGATTTGGACACAGCTAAGGGTACAGCTGAGGGCTGGAACACAAATTTGGGAGTCATTAGTGGAATTTTAAAACCATGGGAGTGGACGATATCCCCTCAGGAGACAGTGTGTTTACAGAAGGCGAAAGGGCCCTGAGCCAAGCCTTGGGTCACTCCAACATTTACAGCTAAGGCAAAGTAGCCCTCAAATGAGAGTGAGAAAGAACAACTAATGAGATAGAAGAAAAACTGGGAAGGCATGCAGTCACCGAAACTGGCAGGTTAAACAGTATTCTCCCCAGAATTCATGCCCATCTGGAATTTCAGAATGTAACCCTATTTGAAAATAGGGTCTTTACAGATCTGATTAGTTAGATCTAATAAGTTCAAATGAGGTCATACTGATAACAGTGGGTCCTGAATCCAATGACTGGTGTCCTTACAAAAAGGCCATGTGATGACAGAGGCAGAGATTGGAGTGAGGCAGCTACAAGCCAAGGAACACCAAGGATTGGCAGGAGTGACCAGAAGCTAGGAATAGTCAAGAAAGATTCTTCCCTAAAGACTTAAGAGGGAACAAGGCCATGCTGACACCTTGATTTTGAACTTCTAGCCTCCAAAACTGTAAGGGAATAAATTTCTTTTATCTTAAGCCATTCAATTTGTAGTCATTGGTTACAGCAGCCTTAGGCATCTAATGCAAAAATCAAGAGGAGAAAATGTTTTTAAAAGGGGGAGATAATTGGCTAGGTGTGGTGGCTTACACCTGTAATCCCAGCACTTTGGGAGGCTGAGGCAGGTGGATCACGTGAGGTCAGGAGTTTGAGACCAGCCTGGTCAACATGGTGAAACCCCATCTCTACTAAAAATACAAAAATTAGCCAGGCGTGGTGGTGCATGCCTGTAATCCTAGCTACTCGGGAGGCTGAGGCATGAGAATCGCTTGAACCCGGGAGGTGGAGGTTGCAGTGAGCCAAGATTGTGCCACTACACTACAGCCTGGGCCACAAGAGCAAAACTTCATCTCAAACAAACAAAACAAACAAACAAAAAGAGGTGGGGAGATGGTCAACTCTTTGAAATGGCTGGTGACAGGTAGAATAAGATCAGTACTGACAAGGGACCACTGGATTTGGTGAGGAAGTCTTTCATGATCTTGCTAGAAAACTTTCAGTGAAATATTTGGGGTTGACTTCTGATTGGAATGGATTAAGGGGAGAATAAAAGATAGGAAGTTGAGGCAGTTGCGATAGACAACTTTTCAGGATATTTTTTGTAGTGAAGTGGAGGTGAAGGTTGTGAGACATGAAATTCAAGGGGGGGATTTTTTTTTTTTTTTTAAGAGACAGGGTCTCACTCTGTCACCCAGGCAGGAATGTAGTGGCACAATCATAGCTCACTGCAGCCTTGAACTCCTGGGCTCAATCAGTCCTCCTGCCTCAGCCTTCTCAATAGCTGGCACTAAAGGTGTGTGCCACCATGCTTAGCTAATTTTAAAAAAATTTTTAGATATGGGACCTTACAAGTTGCCCAGACCAGTCTCAAACTGTTGGCCTCACACAGTCTTCCTGCCTTGGTTTCCCAAAGTGTTGGGATTGCAGGTGCAAGCCACCGTGTTTGGACACATTTTTTAAACAACCGCCATTCTAATCATGTTTCTATGCTAGTGGAAATGACCCAGTAGAGAGGGGACTTGATGGTATGAGAAAGAGGGATTTATTTCAGATTCTAAATGCTGGAAAAAAACAAGAGGCTGAGATTCAGATTGCTAGTGGGGAATCTGATCTTTTGTTGAAGCCAGGGAACCTCTACCAGGGTACAAGAAAGAAGGCCTAAAATACCACTACGGTCTGGTCATTTCATGGTGGATAGACAAGGGATTTGATGGATCACTTTGATTTTCTCAGCTACTCACTCAGCTGAAAATAGTGGAAGAGAGAGGATGGGTGGTGTGGAAGGTTTGAGAAGACAGCAGAGCATGCCCCTCTGGGAGTGGGAAACAAATGTACCAGGACAATGCAGTGGGATTGTGGAGTGGGCCTGAAGGCTCAGATTTGAGAGTTGTGATTGGTTGTGTGATTTATCCAGCAATATCAGCCACTCAGGTGCAGGTACAGAGCAGACAGAGAGCCAAGAATCCTTGTAAGTGGCACATTTAAATGACACACCATAGAACCTATGGTGGGTGAAGAGAGATGGCAGGACATAAGGAGAAGATGTAAAGAGCTGGCAGGGTCAGTGGATTGGAACACTTGAGTAAAGACACTATGAAAAAAGGACCAGAACCTTAATAGGAGTGGTCAGCAGGAAAGTTTATTGAAAATAAGGTTTTTGCAGCCAGGTGCAGTGCCTCACACCTGTAATCCTACCAGTTTGAGAGGCCTAGTAGGCAGGCGGATCACCTGAGGTCAGGAGTTTGAGACTAGCCTGGCCAACATGGTGAAACCCCATCTCTACTAAAAATATAGAGATTAGCTGAGCACGGTGGCGGGTACCTGTAATCCTAGCTACTCAGGAGGCTGAGACAGGAGAATTGTTTGAGCCTGGGAGGTGGAGGTTGCAGTAAGCCGAGATTGTGCCTGAACTCCAGCCTAGGTGACAAAGCGAGACTGTCTTGAAAAAAAAAAAAGGAAACAAATAAAATGAGTTTTTTGGAAGTTGATGACAAATTAGCTGAAGACATACTATAGACAATCTCCTAAGTGGAAGAGAGAAGGAGTGAGGGATTCAAAAAGAAAGAAACTGTGGCTCATGCCAGAAAGAGTTTATAATCAATTAAGGGATAAAATATGTATCATGCAGCTTTATAACATGGCAGCATACGTAGGTCCATCTATCTAACTGGGTCATAAGAGGCTTGAAGGCAGAAATTATGTTCCGGTTCATTTACATCACACTTAGCACCTGCAGGAATTGTGTGTTCTAATTCACTTATATGGCACCTAGCATCTAACAGATGCTATGAATATGTGCTCAGTAAATACTGACTGATAGTATCTTTAGTATCTTTGAATAGTGAAGGTATAAGCATGATAAGCCAAAAATAATAATAATAACAATGATGATAGTGCTTATCCTGGCTTGGGCTGCTATAACAACATATCTTAGATAAGGTAATTTATAAACAATATAAATATATTGCTCACAGTTCTAGATGTTGGCAAGTCTAAGATCAAGGCAGCAACGGTTGTCTGGTGACAGCCTGTTCCTGGTGATAGTGCTTTCTACGTGTCCTCACATGGCAGAAGGGGTGAACAAGCTCCCTCAAGCCTCTAATTCCATTTATGAGAACAGAGCCCTCATGACCTAATCACCTCCCAGAAACCCCATCTCCTAATACTATTGCAGTGAATAATAGATTTTAACATATGAATTTTGGGGGAACATAAACGTTCAGACCATAGCAATGCTGCTTTCCTTGTGTGAGACATTGTTCTAAGTACTTTATATGTATAATGACACATCTAACCACAAAATCCTGTGAGGTAGGTGTTATTGAATAGGAAATTAGGCAAAGAAAAGTTGAGTACCTTGGCCAAGGTCACACAGCTGGTAAGAGGCAGAGCCAGGCTTTGAACCCAGTTAGAGTAACTCTAGTCTGCACTCTCCTAGCCGCCACCTCCATTTCCCATTTAGAAAGAGTAATTAATTAGCCACACTCTACTCAGAAGTCTATGACCCAAAGCAAACATTCTTATTTTGTGAAACAATGTGGAGACATTGTATTAGTCTGTTCTCATGCTGCTAATAAAGACATACCTGAGACTGGGTAATTTATAAAGAAAAACAGGTTTAATGGACTCACAGTTCCACATGGCTGGGGGAGCCTCACAATCATGGCGGAAGGTGAAGAAGGAGCAAAGGCATGTCGTACATCGCAGCAGGCAAGAGTGGGTGTACAGGGGAACTGCCCTTTATAAAACCATCAGATCTCGTGAGACTTATTCACTATCACGAGACCAGCATGGGAAAAACCTGCCCCCATGATTCAATTACCTCCCAGGTGGGAATTATGGGAGCCACAATTCAAGATGAGATTTGGATGGGGACACAGCCAAACCATATCAGACATCAAAGAAAACTCACAGGGGCCTGGCGCAGTGGCCCACGCCTGTAATCCCAACACTTTGGGAGGCCGAGGTGGGTGGATCACCTGAGGTCAGGAGTTCAAGACCAGCCTGGCCAACATGGTGAAACCCCATCTCTACTAAAAATACAAAAATTAGCTGGGAGTGGTGGCGCACGACTGTAGTTCCAGCTACTCAGGAGGCTGAGGCAGAATCGCTTGAACCCAGGAGGCAGAGGTTGCAGTGAGCCGAGATCACAGCACTCCACTCCAGCATGGGCAACAAAGTGAGCCTTTGTCTCAAAAAACAAAAACAAAAACAAAAACAAAGATAACTCACAGGGAAGATTCCTGAAGTGTTGTTGTCTTTTGTTTATATAGTCATTTCAGGTAAAATAATCATTCATTCATTACTAAGGAGACACCAGTGGGGCTTGAGTTCTACACTCTGTGAACAAACTCATCACCTATCCTGGCATTATCAGTGGGACAGGAAGCAGGTGCAGCATAATGGGGGATATACACATAGAACCCTGACAAGTCTGGGTTGTATCTGAGTTCTGCTGCTGCTAGCTGTGTGACTCTGGACAAGTTACTTGACCTCTCTATGCCTCAGTTCTCTCATTTTTAGAATGGCAGTAATTATACTATCTACTTCATAGGTTTTTCATGATAATTAAATGTGATAATTCATGTAAACTACCTAGTACAGGACCTAAAACATAGTAAATGCCCTAAATGTTACTCTTCTAAGTCAACTCCTCAGCATTTAACTGATTTCTGTGTTAAAGTCCAAACTCCTTCGCATGGCATGAAAAGTCCCTCCTTAACTCCTGGACTGGCCCCAGCTTACCTCATCTTTCCCCCCATTCCCTCTGTAAATCTGAGATCCAATCATAATTGTTTTGAGTATCCTTTCTTATATGAACTTTACACTCTGGAAGTAACTCGCAAGATTCGTGATGCAATCAAAATGCAATCTGATTTTATCACTCACTATCCCTTTAAGTATTCAGAAGGAGTAATTTTTTTCTGCCTTCCAGTGGAAACTTGGACAGATATCAAGAATTCTTAATTAGTGGGCAGTCCTACTCACTTTAAGTAAAAAATCAGTCTGGCTTTGGTAATTAGAAATGTGTCAAGATATTAATTAAATGCCTCAATCTCCATTCAAAAAGTGAGAGTTCTCTGCACTTGTGAGGGCCTGTGGTCACCTTATGCTCTCTCTCCCCGACTTAAATCCTCCCCAGGCACCAGCAGCTGCATCAGACCCCACCTGGGCAGAAGCCAGCTGAGGCAGTGCAGGTTGCTGGTGTTCTTCAGGTTGTCTGCATCTGGCAGGTGCCTAAACTTGATTCTTTCACTTCTGGGTGCACATCTTTTTTTTTTTTTTTAAATATATAGCAGTTTATTAAAAAGAATATATGGATATGCAGTGGTAAGTGACATAATTGATAAAAGAGGACCCACAATATCACTGATTCTCCTATTACTCCATGAAACTACTCCATGCAGTGATTTACAAGGGACCCTGGTTTGCAGGGTGCACAAGTTGCTTCACATTACAGAATATATAACACATAGGAGTTGTAATTTCATATAATCTGAACAATTGGCACCACTATTACTGGTATCTTAACTGGTAGAAGCTAGCTGGCTTTTTATAACTGATCAACTATTGTGAGAAGCTGTTGACTCTCCATGGGTTGTTTGAAGATTTTTTTTTCTTTTTTTGAGACTGGGTCTGGCTTTTTTGTCCAGGCTGGAATGCAGTGGCGTGATCTCGGCTCACTGCAACCTCCGCCTCCTGGGCTGAAGCCATCGTCCCATCTCAGACTCCTGAGTAGTTGGGAGGGACTACAGGTGCATGCCACCATGTCTGGCTAATATTTTTATTTATTTTTTCAGTAGAGATGGGGTTTCGCCATGTTGGTCAGGCTGGTCTCAAACTCCTGACCTCAGGTGATCCACCCACCTTGGCCTCCCAAAGTGATGGGATTACAGGCGTGAGCCACCATGCCTGGCCACGCCCAGCTAATTTTTGTATTTTCAGTAGACACAGGGTTTCACCATGGTGGTCAGGCTGGTCTTGAACTCCTGACCTCAGGTGATCCACCCACCTTGGCCTCCCAAAGTGCTGGGATTATAGGTGTGAGTCAGCACCCGGTCAGCTGACTCCTATGCATTTTTCAACACTCAGAATATCTCTCCCCATCACCTCAAGAACCCACAAATGGGCTAATCCCACCCACTTCACACTATTTGCATTTTCATGGTAACATTTTCTCACCTCTATCACAACTAACCCACACCACTTTGTATATCTGTGATAACCAACCCACATCATTTATGTGTCTGCCCCCACTCTAAGACATTGGAAGGTCTTGGGGTCAGAGACTCTTGAGATTTACTGTTACATCCTCAAAGCCTAACATACAATAAAATGCAAATTTCCGGCCTGTGGGGTGGCTCACACCTGTAATCCCAGCACTTTGGGAGGCTGAGATGGGGGGATTACTTGAGGTCAGGAGTTTGAGACCAGCCTGGATAACATGGTGAAACCCCATCTCTACTAAAAATACGAAAATTAGCTGGACATGGCAGTGGGCAACTGTAATCCCAGCTACTTGGGAGGCTGAGGCAGGAGAATCGCTTGAACCTGGGAGGCAGAGGTTATGGTGAGCCAAGACTGTGCCACTGAGCTCCAGCCTGGATGAAAGACAGAGACTCCTCTTCAAAAAAAAAAAAAAAAGTAAATTACCATTAGCAATCACATAAAAAAAATACCAGGCATGGAGGAATTAATGTAACAAGAGATATGTAAAATATCTACGTGGAAACTAAAAACCTCAGCACGATCTTGGGAAACTCAACAAGCTGATTCCAAAATTGATATGGAAATGCAAAGAACCAAGATCCTCCCGAAAACAAAACAAAACAAAGAAAACAAAGTGGGAAGATGTGCTTTACCACATATCAGCTTCTTAGAGTCACTGGAGCAGTCTGGTGTCAGCACAAGGATAAACAAAGAAACCAGTGGGATAGAATAGAAAGTTCAGAAACAGATCTATTCAGATATGCACACTCAATTTATGACAGAGATGGTGCTGTGGAGCACAGAAAAAACAGGTTTAAAACAAGCATTACAAATAAAAAATATTAAATTTAAACTAAAAATTTACCTTCCTCAAAAGACATCATTTTGAGACTAAAAAGGGAAGCTACATAACAGAACATTTTGCTTGACACATAATTGACAAAGGACTTGCATTCATAATATGCAAAGAATTACAAAAGAAAACAATAAGCAAAGGACAACGTAAGGGAAAATTGGGGAAAAGACTTGAGCAATTCATCAAAAAGGAAATCTAAAAAGGCCCCCAAAATACGAAAAAGTACTCAATCTTATTGGCAATTAGGGAAATGCAAGTTAAAAACCCCACTAGAATGGTTAAAATTAAAAGTCTGACAATAGCAATCGTAGGCTGGGAGACAGGGCAACAGGACCCAGATTGCTATTAGGCAAGTAAGGTGCTGCAATCACCTTGAAAAACAGTTTGGAGTTACCTAAGAAAGTTGAAGATACGTAGCCCTGTGGCCCAGCAGTTCAAGGGAAATGTGTACACGTGGTGACCAGGAAGGCAAGTGCAAAAATGTTGACAGCAGCATGATTCACCATACCTATAGCTCCAAACTGAAACTTTAATGTTCATAAATTCAATGTTCATAAGCACTAGGATGATTAAATCATGTTCTATTCATAGGACAATTCTATACTGCAATGAAAATGACATAACTGTAGCCTCACAGTAATTGAATCTCACAATGTTAAGGAGAAAAAGCTAGCCACAAAAGAATATCTAGGCTGGGCATGGTGGCTCATGCCTGTAATCCCAGCACTTTGGGAGGCTGAGGTGGATGGGTCATTTGAGGCCAGGGGTCCAAGGCCACCAACATGGTGAAACCCTGTCTCTACTAAAAATACAAAAATTAGCTGGGCATGGTGGTGCATGCCTGTAATCCCAGCTACTCAGGAAGCTGAGGCAGAAGAATCGTGCGAACCCAGTAGGCAGAGGTTGCAGTGAGCTGAGATTGTGCCACTGCATTCAAGCCTGAGTGACAGAGAGAGGCTCTATCTCAAAAAAGAAAAAAAAAAAAGGAAAAAAAATCTAATACTTGATTATTTTATGCAATTTATATAGCATTCAAGAACAGGCAGAACTAGACTACAGTTTTCAGGAATTCATAGTTAGGTGGTCAAAGAAAGAAAAGAAAGTGACTACATTAAAGTCAGGAAAATGATTACCTTTGTGGCTAGTGAGACAGCTGTGAATGAAAGGGCATGTGAGGGTCTTCTGGGATGTGGACAAGCTTATATTTCTGGATAGTGGTTAAATGGTTGTATTTCATAATAGTATGTGGAGCTGTACAATTGTGTTTTTATGTACTTAACATTATTATTATTAGTTACCTCCTTATGTTCATAGCAGCATATTATACTCAGGGATGGGTGACAAGCAAATTATAAGGATTGAATGCCTTGGGACTCTTAACTGTAAATAATAGAAAACACAACCCAAACTGGCTTAAGCCAAAAAAGGTAATCTATTGGGTAATATAAATTAAAGAGTGAGGAGGTCGGCATGCTGGCTTCAGATAAGGCTTAGAGCTCTTACACTGTGACCAGGTCCTGGTTTCTTTTTTGTCTCAGGTTCTCTTTCTTCTGTTGGCTAAATCTTCAGTTGGTTCTTTCCTTTTGTATCCCAGATAGCTGCCAGTAAATTCCTGGGATTACAGGTTTCCTTTTTTAGGTCTAGCAGGAAAGAGAAACTTTGCTCTTCTCATAGCTCAGTCAAAACCTCTGATGTTTAGTCTTACCTCTGATTGGCCCAATGTGGCTCACGGGTCCTTCCCTGGACTAAGCACTAAGGCAGAAAGGATAAACTGGTGGAGCCCATTCCTGGTCAATGGCCAACAGACCACCTGTTTATTCAAGGTTCAAGTTGGTATTAGAAAGAAGAAGAGGAGAAGAATAGCGAGGAGGTAGCTAACAAATGTCTATGACAATCAATGTCCATTTTATTTAGTTGAATATCATCACACATAAACAACAACACACAGTTTTGCACTACTCCCTACCTCAGGCTTAATCAGAACCAAGGCAAAGAAAGTAGCTGGGTAGAACAGAGGTGCCAGTTGAGCTAAAATCTGAAAACAACAGCAAAAATACAATTTTTTTCTGCTGATGTTAGTGATTCTAAACAGTCACAAGTGCTCAGATTGATGAAAAGCAAAGCTGGCTTGTCAGATTGGATCTTCTTTAGAGATATTTTGAGGTGAACTGAGAAAAATCTGAGTATTGACTGGGCAGTAGAGGATGTAGAGAACTATACTCCATTTTCTTAGGTGCGGTAATGGTAATTGGTAAAATTTTTAGAAGCAGCATGTTGGAGTATTCAGGAGTGAAGTGTGTTGATCTCTGCAGCTCTCTAAAATAGCTTAGCAAAAGACACACACACATAGATAAAGCAAACATGCAAAAATTACCAATTGTTGAATCTAGATGGTATGCATATGGGTGATCGTTAGAATATTCTTTTAATTCTATATGTTTGAAACTCTTAAAATGTGGGGAAATAAAAAATGTTTTCAGAAAAATCTGAAAATTCCAAACAAAAAAGCTGACTTATTTCTATGCTTTCTCTTCTTATAGTCTCAGGTATTAGTTCCATACCAGGGAGAAAGAAATACATTTATTTTGGTGTTAAAACAATATAAGTTCTATTGCTGTTTACAATTATCCACGAAAAGTGTTTATTCAGCACCAGCTATGCATATGAATCACTTAGTGTTAATATAAACTTACAATTTCATCTTTATCTCCCTATTAGAGAATAAAAATTGACAATCAAATACTACAGACAGAAGAAAGGGAACTAGGCCAGGTGCTGTGGCTCATGCCTGTAATCCCAGCACTTTGGGAGGCCGAGGCATGTGGATCACTTGAGCCCAGACCAGCCTGGGCAACATGGCAATATCTTGTCTCAACACAAAAATTAGCTGGTGTGGTGGCGTATGCCTGTAGTCCTAGCTGCTCAGGAGGCTGAGGTGGGAGGACTGCTTGACCTTGTCTCGAGGAAAAAAAAAAAAAGAAGGAGGGGGAACTATTGAGGACTTTGTACCAAGAATATTAGCACACATCACTTCATTTATTTTTCACAACAATCCCGCAAAGTAGATATTATCACTATCCCTATTTTACAGACAATAAATGGAGGTGTTCTTAAGTTACGTACACTTGGCACAGGGTCCCATAGCTAGCAGATAGGAAGCATCTGAATAGAAGAGTAAATCTCTCATATACTGCTGGTGGGAATGTAAAATGATGCAGCCACTTTGGAAGACTATTTGGCAGTTCCTCAAAAAGTGAAACCATAGAGTTACCATATGACCCAGTAATTCTACCAAGACAAATGAAAATGTGTCCACACAACAACTTGTACATGAATGTTCATAACAGCACTATTCATAAATGCCAAAAAGTGGAAATAACTCAAGTGTCCATCAACTGATGAATGAATAAGCAAAACACGGTATATCTATCTACACAATGGAATTTTATCTGGCAAGAAAAGAAAATTAAGTAGCAATACATGCTACACATGCATGGACCTCAAAAATGTTATGTAAAGTAAGCCAGACACAAAATGCTACATATTGTGTGATTCTCTTTATATGACATGTCCAGAACATGCAAATCTGACAGAAAGATTAGTGATTGCAGAACAATTAATGATTGCTGAGGGCTGGGACGAGAAGGTAAGCAACTGCTAATGGATATGGGTTTTTTTTTCCCCGGCGGGAGGTTATGACGAAATGTTCTGAAATTGATTGTGGTGATGGTTACACAACTCTGAGGATATACTAAAAACCACTGAGTTGTACACTTTAAAACAGGTGGATTATATGTCAATTAAGCTGTATATATATATATATATATATGAAAAAAAGAGTGAACCTCCCTTTACTGAATAATGTTGCCTAACAAAACTATAGTTTTCCTTGTAGAGTTGGCTCTCAAAATCAAACCATGAGGATAGCCAGGTTGAATGGATTCTATATATTATCTTTACTCTTCTAATTAGGGAGTTGATTATTGAATTGGATATCTTTGAATATCTGGTTGTTTGAATTGGATAAAGAAAACCTCAAAGTGCCCAGAAAACATTAGGAACAAGAAAGTGTGTGAAGAAATGAAGACATGAAAATTCTCCCTCATATTCCCAATGCTGGCTATCCAAGGTTCTTTGGATTTTGGCCCCAACATGTGAAATCTGTTATATCATTTTCTCTAGATTTAGAAGGCAGTGCATAATAAGGTGGCCATCAGTTGCCTGCGGATTTGCAACACAAGACTATTTCTATGTGACTATTAGCAATAGTTGGCTCTATCAGGAATTCAGGAACGAGTCTTTTGGAATGGCTAGAACTGGAACATATATGCGCTCTTTCAAACTTTGTGCTGACTTCCTCCTCAATGTTGGATGCATTTAGACAGGAAGGAAGATAACCATTCAAATCCTGAATGGTCTGCCATTGGGCAGTCATAAACATACCACTTCTTTCCTTCTAGCACCCTGGGTAAGTTCCTTTTATGACCAAGCTGTGGCATTTAGACATTTCCTTATGTTTCTTCCAGGTACTTAACGACAAATTTAGCTCCTGGCTTTTCCTGATTTGGGTGGGTTTGGGTGCCTCTAGAAAGTACTTCCTCTACACTTGATTGAGCTCTTTTATTTAAGCTGCCCTCGATTCACCTGCCCCACCCCCACTTCTTTTTTCTTTTGCGTTGCTTTTTAGTTCTGTTTAATTACCTGCTTCTGGCAATGTGGAGCTTTCCCATAACTGGATTAGCAGCACTATAATAGCAGTAACCCTTTCATTACCAGAGTAATTTTCTTTCTTGTTTTGAACTTCAGCATTTACAGGCAGCTGCTATTAAGTTAAAAGGTAAAAAGACATGTGACTTTTTCCTGCTTTTACAAGTCCAGAATACTTACAGTGAGGGTTACAGGGCTTTGAAGCCATTTTCTCCACTTTAAAAAAAGGAAAGGTAAGAGCTGAAGTAGGCCTCTCCTCCATTTAAAACACAAATCCAGTTAGAGACCAGCCTGACCAACATGAAGAAACCCCGTCTCTACTAAAAATACAAAATTAGCCAGGTGTGGTGGTGCATGCCTGTAATCCCAGCTACTTGGGAGGCTGAGGCAGGAGAATTGCTCGAACCCAGGAGGCGGAGGTTGCGATGAGCCAAGATCACGCCACTGCTCTCCAGCCTGGGCAACAAGAGTGAACTCCGTCTCAAAAAACAAACAAACAAACAAAAAAACCACGCAAATCCAGCAACCATACTTCCTTTTAGAATCACATTTTCAGGATTCTGCCATTTATCCAAGAATAATAAATAAATAAAGTTAGAATTTAGTGTTACGTTCATTTTGACTTCTTTGTAATCTGTTTCTGGCCTTAGGTTTTCTTGACTCAGTCAGATGTAAAGTTGTTAAAACAGGGAGGGGATCAAGATAAGGCCTTGCTATCTTGGTCCATTTCCTATTCCAGTCATTATTCATGTGACCTCTGTAATTTTTTTACTTACCAGGCTAGATAAAGAGACTCATGAACTGCGTCCCTGGGATGTGACAGGATTTATGACTATGGTGAAGTAGTCTGAGGCACCTGGATGAAAGGTGGTTATAGTGAGTTATATACACAATTCCCACACATTTTAAACACTTGATTCCTACAGAGCTATCAAACTAACGGAAGGCAAGTTACTTGGAGTTTGGTTGACTGATACCTCCAGGGATTGCATTTTCTAAATACAGAGCTTGCTTTCACAATTTCAGCAGGATACAAGAGTGTTCAGAATTGGGGGTTTACCATTCAAAGAGCAGAGGCCAGAGACTTGAATTTACAAGGAGGGTCCTCAACACAGACATCGAGATTACAGTACATTAATTTCTCTTGCACATGAAGAAGTTGAGGCTTCACAATTTCAGCATGACCCAGTATAGTTGCAACATCTTACCCATCACTGGGTGTGTATCTTCTGTGTACACTGGCCCTTTCAACATCTAAGGCCAGGCTAGGTGCTCATAGCAACTGGCTCCCCAGGAACTAACGAAAGAGAAAGCAAGAAACAGTGGAGGGGTTTTGGTGATGGTAGAAGACAGGGGAGATAGAAGTGGGGGTTGCAGAAGGTCGTGGGGAGGCAGAGTGGTAGACAAACGGGAAATGAGAAGTCTTGCCAAGCCCAGAAGACTATCGTTGTGTAAACACACAGTATGCTTCAGGCTATGTATTCTGGGCAACCGTTCCTGCCCTAAAAGGTGTGGACATTTAAATTAGGGTAGGATTGCGCATCTGTGATAGAGACTGGCACAGAGACAGACAAAGTGGAACTCCTCTACGTTGGGGAGGGGAAAACATACATTAGCCTGTTTTGAACCTTAGGCAAAGACAAGACAAACACACAAACACCATTTAATTTCATACTGCAATAAAATTCTTTGTACCAAACCATGGGATCAAAATTGTTACAGATACTCAGTGAACAGTTCCAATGCATTCATTCATCCAGTCACTTACTCCACAGGGGTTTGAGTGCCTGCACTTGGTGCTGGGCACGGCTGAGCCATCCCAGACGCCAAGGAGTTTACAGTCTAGTCCAGTCAGTGACGAGGTTAAAACGAATTCTCGCATCATTGCTACTGCGAATGCACCGGGACAGGGTCAGCCCTTCAAATTCTCCCACGTGGTCCCTGCAGGTGAGTGTGGGTGTGAGCGCTTGCGGCCCGTGGTGTTTGGGAGTGAGAGAGCACGTGTGTCAGAATGGCGCCTGTCACAGTGCGCGTCCAGGTGTCTCTGCGGTACGCCTCTCCATAGCCACCCGAGCCGGGCTGTATCGGCTTGGCGAGGCTTATGTCTCCCGCCCACGCACCGGAGGCGGTGCGGAAAGCACTCCGCGGGCGCGATTGTGAGTGAGCGCGGGCGCGCGCGGGAGGGGCGCGCCGCGCTGGCTGGGCCGCGCGCAGGCGCAGAGTGCGGAAGTCGGGCCGCGGCCGCCGCAGAGCGCTGGGGGCGGGAGGAGCGAACGCAGGAGGCAATGGCCGCCGCCGCCGCCGACGCCGGCGCCGGCTGCTGAGGGGCTCGGCCCGCGAGCGCCTGCTGCCGCGGACGATGGTGACCGTACGGGCCGGGCCGCTGCCGCTGCCGCTGCCTCCGCCTCCCCAGAAGCAGCATCCGAGGCTCGGCGCAGAAGAGCCGCCGCTGTGAGCCGTGCCGTACCGGCCCCCGCCGCCGCCCGAGGAGAGCGGGAGGGCGGGCGAGAGAGCCGGGGAGTTGCGGAGCCCGCCCGCCGGCAGCGCCGCTCCCCAGGGAGGGAGTCCGCAGCCTGAGGTGACCACGCCGTCCGCCCGGCCCCTTCCCATCCCCGCGCCCCCCGGCCGCTTCCCACGGCCTCCCTCCCCTCCCCCATCGCGTCGCAGGCTCCTTCCTCTTCTCCCTGTTCGCCCCTTTCCTTTTATCTCGCTTCACCTCCCTCTTCTCCCTAGCCTTGGAGGAGTCCACATCCCCTCTTCATCCGCAGCACCCCTCCCTCCCATCCTCTAGCTCCTCCCGCGGTGCTCGCCTCCCTCCGACCCTGCTCTCCCCTCGTGGGCCCCGCGCAAAGCCCCCTCTGTTCCAGCTCCCGGGCCTCGGCTGCCTCCCCGCCCTCCCATCCCTTCCTCTTCCCAGGGCCTGGAGCGCTCCCTTACATTCCTGAGATGCCCTTCCTCGGGGCTGTCCCCCTTTGCCTCCCCAGCATCCCATTTCTAGGCCTTTTTCAAGACCCTTCCAGAGCGGCCCCTTTCTAGCTCCCTTTCTCGTTTCCATTTCCAACTTTGCCTCTTTTGCCTCTTTGTTCACTTTGCTTCCAAGCTCCCCTCCCTCTTTCCCTTCGTCTTACCCTGCTTTGATCTACGCAGCCCCAAACTCAAGCTCCCCGCTTTCAGGTGGTGCGAGGTTGTTTGGGGGTGCGGAAGGGCCTGCCAGTCCATTTTTCGAGGGGGGCCCATTGCTCTGCATCCCGTCCGTCAGTCCCTTTTTATAGTAAGAGGGCTCCTCATCCCTTCCTTTTTGTCCCCGTGGTTTCCTCTGTCTTGCCATCCCTTCTGTCTTCTCCCTCCAATACTGCTTTCCCCACCCAAGGACCCTCAGACCCGTGAACCCCCCTTCTGGAATGAGTTCCCTTTCTGTTCGGGGATGCTGAACTTCGCCCGCGTTTTTCTTCGCGAGCCTTTTGGTACGTGGCGTGGCGCGACAGAGTCAGCACCCTTGGCGAGATAGGAGGGGAGCTCCCGAGCCTCTTTCCTGGCAGAGTTTTTGCTGAACGTAATCTCTTAGCCCCGCGGCGGCGGCCCGGTTGCTGCTGCTACTGCTGCTGCGCTGCCTGCTTGCCGCGAGCTGGGTTGGGGTTACTGTAGTTCAAACGCATCTGAGATCAGCAGGCGTTGTGGGAGGAGGTGCGGAGAGAGAGGAAGGGGCCTGTGCAGTGAGCAGGCATCAAAGATTAATGGATGGCCTTGCGTCGCAGTCTGCAGTAAACAGGAAACTAGTCTGAAAGGGAAGGAGAGGACTGTGTGTCTTTTTGTTTTTTAAAATACGGAGTGTGCAGTTTTACTGAATCTTGAATCATGCCCAAAAGAATGAGCTGTCGGTGCTGCAGTCGTGACCCAGGCTGAGCGGCCGATGGCAGAGGTAGCAGTTTTATTTCCTCTCTCTGTTCCTTAAGTTGAAAGATGGCCTTTGTATTCAGAGTAGACTCCCTGTCTTTGCGGTTTGGGAGATGATGAGAAACCACAGAATTGCTAGTAGTTTATGTGGAGATCAGGTACATACAAAGTTAGCTAGCAACGAGTGGGAGTGGGGAGGACCAGCTATATTTAAAACATGTGCCATTGCTTATGTAAGAAATGCGTTCTCTTTCCTGGTATCTCAGTTCTGGGCTTTTACTTAGAATTTTAGGCTCTAGCTTTGTGCTCTTAACATTTTCAGTGAGGCCTACCATCCTAACAGATGGACAGCCCGAAAATTTACTTTTCTTAAGATCAGTTTCAGTTGATGGTAGAATTTTTTTTTTTAACTGGTTGGGAGAAAGAAAGGAGATAATGGTGAATGATGATTTTTGTTTTTCTTTTTTAGGGGGAAGGTGTAGAAGTATTGTACTGAATAGTTTTAAGTTGGGTCACGTGTCATTGTTTTTTTCTTTGTCTTTTTAAAAAAAGTTTAGGAGGTGTGAGTATTTTTTTTTTGAAGAACTCAAGAGAAATGAAAAAAATCACATTTTTCATTTCTCTTATTTGACATAGTTCTTCAGAGATTAGCTGTGACTTTAAAAACCTACATTTTTCTTATTCAGACGATTTGTTTGGTTTCTTCATATTCAAAACTAAAATCCCATATTTTCAGGAAAGTGTAGAATGAAGCCCCCTGTGTTTTCTAACCCACAAATTTGAATGGTAAACTGTACAGCATTATACTTCTACAAGACATTACTGTTTTCATAATTACCGATTGCTGCTTCTAAGCTTGAGAAAGTCATTTAATGAACTCATTGAGGTCTCCTTTTTGGTTAGCATTTGTTGCACCTCTCGTGGTTTTTGGAAAGAAATGCCTTTTTTTTTTTTTTTAGTTTGTTTTTAGCTGTTTTACTGTGTAAAACATCTTTGAGTCACATTTAGTTTATGTTACCTGCAGACACATCATGTTGGATATTACTTTCCCAGTTCTTTTCAAAGTTCAAGGAGGACATTTTAAAATCTTGCATGGAAGATAAAACAGTGTAGGAAGTTTATGTATTTGGCTTTGGGTGTGTTAAACCTTTCGGTTTTTTCTGCTTTCGGCTCTCCTGCTTATTTTCTTTTTTTTTTTTTTTGAGACGGAGTCTCGCTCTGTCGCCCAGGCTGGAGTGCAGTGGCGCGATCTCGGCTCACTGCAAGCTCCGCCTCCTGGGTTCACGCCATTCTCCTGCCTCAGCCTCCTGAGTAGCTGGGACTACAGGCGCCCGCCACCATGCCCGGCTAATTTTTAGTATTTTTAGTAGAGACGGGGTTTCACCGTGTTAGCCAGGATGGTCTCGATCTCCTGACCTCGTGATCCACCCGCCTCGGCCTCCCAAAGTGCTGGGATTACAGGCGTGAGCCACCGCGCCCGGCCTCTCCTGCTTATTTTCTAAGATTATTTGGTATTATTTTGTTTTCAAGAGAATATTGAGCTCCCCTGTACTTTAGGATATGCTGATTAGCCCTGTTTGACAGTAAATCTGGAACAGGATAAATTAGGCAACGTTATAAAGGTATTCTCTAGATCAGGAGAGAAGGCTCCATTTTACTTCGTGTTTGTATGATATAGTGATTTGGCAGGTATGAGTAATTGCAAATACTTGCAAAGAAGATGAATATTTTAAAGTTTTGTTTTTGATGTTGGTTTAGTGTGTGGTGCTAAAGTGTAGTGTAAAGTACCTATTTGTGTTGATAACTATCATGTGCTCTTTTACTTTAGAAGGGTTCAAAGTGATAAGGTTTTGAAATTTTTTTCTCTTTGATTTTCCATGTATTAAATTTCTTTCGTCAGTGCCTTTATACATGACCAGCTTGCCACTGACTTCCTAAAATAACATTCACGTATAGAAATAAATGAAACGTTTAGTTTCGTTTATTTGGGCATATTTAATTCTATCCAAAGTCCTTGTTAAAAACATTTCAGTCTCGAGTTGACTATGTAGTAGAGGGGGATCTTGGATATTGTTTTTTATTGACAGCTTTCAGGACCCAGTATTTTCTCTTTATAGAAATAGAAATATGTCCTGTTTTCTGTTTCTTATTATATTTGTTAGGCAGGAGTGGTGGGTGGAAATAAAGAGGGAACATGTACCATTCTGCTAATGGACTTTTGTAATAGAGATGATCCTCTGTACGGATTAGGGAGTTTTTCTTCCCTAGCAGATCTTGATTTCTAAAGCAGGATTAGTTATTTGTTTAGTTTGAATTTTCTTCTTTACCCGTTTAGGAGCCACAATAAATGGTGAAAATGGGCACATTTTAAAATAGCAAAGCATTGAAAAAAGAGAAAGGTTCCAAATCAAATGAAATAAATATGGGCTACAAGTGTTAAATCAGTAATAGCTCCTCCCTCTCTTGTTACTTATAAAAACAGAGTAATGATTTATGTTGGATTCCAGAATATAGAAAAATAGTTACTTTTCGATGGCAGTATAAAGACTGTCAGTAATACTGTCATCTCAGTACGTGGTGATTTTCAAATATGGTGGCTGGTGGTTTGTGAGAAAATCTATTCAATATTACTTTGAAATAAATTCCCAAGAGGGTATTGGGTTATCAGTTTGCTCACCAAAGTAAGTCTTTCCACTGTAATTCCTGAAGTTATCTAGATGGCTTATACACATTAAAATGCATTAAACTCTTTACCAACAATTTCTGTGAATGTTTTGGTGTATTTTTTCCTGGGATTAGAAAAAATAATAATATCATGGGCTTTGAGAAATTTAGATTCCTCAGTGGTTGGTTTGCAATAAATATTAAAGGTTAGAGATTTTATTTTTCAGTGCATTTTTCCTTCTTAGGACATGGTATTTAGTTCTGATTTTTACAATAATATTTTTTCTTATGTAGGAAAATTATGAAAATGATCTTGTTCATGTGAAATAATCAGAATTGCAGTACTTATCTATAAAAATGTTAAGTCTATATTATTGGCAGGATATATACATAAAACATTTGGGTTATGGGAATGGTTGATATATGATTATTGAAAAGCTTTTATTGATAGTGTGCCAACTTGTGTTGCCTTTAGCTTTTTGACTATGTGAACTAGGAAGCTATGAAAATTGGAGGGTAAGATGGAAATACTGACAAATATTTAACCATAGCATAGCAATCTGTCACTATAATTTTCTGCAGAAATAAATGTTTTCGTTTGTCCTGTAATGTCTGAAATTACTGCTAAAGCTGGAAATGTGTTTAGATTTCTCAGCAAAATTCTTAAAAGGATATTGTCAGAGCCAACAATCCAGAATTATCTTTACTCTTTAAATTGCTCTTTACCCAGTTTTGTTTGCCCTTTTTTTTTTTTTTTGAGACGGAGTCTAGCTCAGTTGCCTAGGCTGGAGTGCAGTATTGTGATCTCTGCTCACTGCAACCTCTGCATCCCAGGTTCAAGCAATTCTTCTGCCCCAGCCTCCCGAGTAGCTGGGACTACAGGTGTGCGCCACCATGCCCGGCTAATTTTTGTATTTTTAGTACAGACGGGGTTTCACCATATTGGCTAGGCTGGTCTTGAACTCGTGACCTCATGATCTGCCTGCTTCGGCTTCCCAAAGTGCTGGGATTACAGGCGTGCGCCACTGCGCCCTGCCTTGTTTCCCTATTTTATATTTTTTTGGATTAATTTGAAGTTCTACCATATAAAGCAGTATGGCATTGAATTGTCCCTTTAAATAGTAAATTGTCCTGATAACTGCCTTTCATTTCCTCCTTCCGCCCCCCCCTCCCCCCGCCCCCACTACTTATCATGGTCTGTGCAGAGACAGGGGCTGCAGACTCAATGCCTGGCGTCTTCCACGTGCCTGCTTATCTGTGTATCAAGGGAAGAATTTGATGAACACTTGAAGGCAGATTATGGGAATTTTAGACCATATTTAACTTTAAAGATTCAAGGAAATGATATTGTAAATAATGTTTCCTCTACCTGTATCTACATTATGAGTTCTCTGGATTGTAAATTTAGCACTTCAATTTTGATTGTAAGTGAATAAGGAAAAGCACAGAGTACAAGATGCTGCAAACTAAACGTGCAGTTATCAAGTTTTTATTGAATTGCTTAGGCTTTTTCATAGAGTAAATATTCAAAATTCACCCTCTTATGAGCTACATAAATCACAGTTTTATTGGAGTAAGTGAATTTTTCAAGTTAATTTTATACAAGTTACAGTAGTCTTACAGAGTGTTTTGTTCCTAGATTTGGAGTTAGTGGCCTTTTAAAAAATTAGTTTTGAGGCCAGAACATTTAATGAGAATTATAAGATTGGACAGAACTGAATGGGTCAATGTGAAAACACAATAGAGAGGTTATTTTATGAATATCTAAAAATAGTAGTTGTGGCTGAGAAGTGGTAGTATACATTCTCACATAGTTTTGTACAGTGTGTGACAACCTATTAGATTCGTGAAAGGATATCTAAAAGCGATTTGTGTTGACTTTTTATTTTTATATATTGTGTCTTCTGAATTTTAGGTCTTCTCCAAGAAAAAAAAAAAGAAAAAAAAAAAACCAACATGGCTGCAAAGGAGAAACTGGAGGCAGTGTTAAATGTGGCCCTGAGGGTGCCAAGCATCATGCTGTTGGATGTCCTGTACAGATGGGATGTCAGCTCCTTTTTCCAGCAGATCCAAAGAAGTAGCCTTAGTAATAACCCTCTTTTCCAGTATAAGTATTTGGCTCTTAATATGCATTATGTAGGTGAGTGTCTACATCACATTTTCTAATCTTCTAGTGAGCATTCTGATTTATGTCTTAGTATCTTTTTGAATTTGGGTAAAATGAAGTTCATTTTCATTAAGATGATAGTGATATAGTTATTGATGAGTGTTTATGAATCTTGATAGTTTTGTCTTATCATTGCACATGAATTATTAAGGCTACAAGAAAGTAAGCAGTATTGGATTTATTTTACTGGATAAAACTGGAAGGCAGAAGAAAACATTCTAGATTTTAATATGATGAAATATAAACAATGAGAAATACTTTTAGAGACATTTGGCCCCTTCTAATTTGTTCTTGTTTTGGGGTTTGGTAGTAATTCGGAAAGTAAGCTTTTTAAAATGCAACATTCTTTATTGTTCCCTGAGACAAACGAAAACATTAACATCAGCTGAAGATAAAATGTTCAGTTAAATGAAATTTGGGAAATGATACTATAATACTTTGTTCCATAAAAAAAGTCCTCCTGGAACTATATATTTTATTTTTTGCTTGAATCGCCTTTCAAGAAAAATGGAACTATCATTGATATGCTATGGGGTTAGTGGTAAAAATAATGATAAGAGATTGAAGAAATTGAAGTCAAGAAATACAAGCATGAAACAGATAAAATTTACCTAGAATAAAAGTCATGATCCTTACTTTTTAGGTTTTGGTTTATTTGTAATGTATATAGCAATATATTTTATGAATGTTGTGATTGCAGAGTTCCAGACATGGTTTGAATGGTACTATAGTGGTTTTGCTAATATTTTATTATTAGAGTTGCCCGTCACAAAATATATCTTTTATAAAGTCATGAAGAGTTGTCCTGTCTCTCTGAGATTTATTTTTATCTATAAAAGGACTTTCTGGGTTCTAAAACTTAGCCCTGAGAACGTTCCCCTTACATCCCTAAGAGGTAAGCTGTTGTGGAAAGAAGTATGATGTAGTAGAAGTATGATGGTGCACTAGAAACAAAACGTTTCGGTTCAGTAAACTCATCTTTTGTGGTTGGCACTACCTTGGGAATGTCTCTGAAATGGGAAAGTTCCTTTATGTTGCAAAACAGTGTAATTCTCAGCTTTTTATGAAAGGCTTTGTATGTTAGCCAATTTATGGAAAGTAATTCCCGTCAGTTGTAGAACAACTGGGTACTTGGCTTAGATTTTTAGATTAATCAGCAAAGTCATACATACTGTGGTTTTAAAAATGTGCTTGTATATTATTTCTGAATAGGTTGAAATATTTATTATAAAAACAGCTGCCTGATAACCAGAAATATTAATTTTAGAAATTGAATGTTTTCAAGTACAATTGAAGTTCATAATCTGGTTTATAATTTTATAAAGTTAGTTGAGCCATCTTAAATATGCTTACTCCATGCCAAAGTAGAGTAAGCTCAGTGGTTGCATGAACAGATATTTTCAGCTTGAACAATGTTTTGGTTGGAGTTACCTTTGTCAGAATATTACGTAGTGTTTATGTAATGCTCCTGTTTACAGAATTTCACCCTCAAATACAAATCAAATTTCACCTTAATAAAATAATGTATTTACATTCAGAAATAAAAAAGCGTAAAAAGTGTTTAATGAAAAGTATCTCCCATCTCTGTTACTCATTCACTGAGTTCTCACTCTGAACACCATGTAGCTTTTATTTCTTTCTGTATAATTCTAGAGATATTTTTATGTATATATAAGTAAATATAAAAAATATATATTTCCCCCCTTTTTATACAGATGTTAGCATGGTATACATGGTTTTGAGTCATGGTTTTTGTTTGTGATGTATGTGGAGCCGTAACTACTGCTTTTAGATATTTATGAAATAGAGTCTTGTGCTCTTTTTCTTATGATGACAGTCTGCCGGATCTTAAAGACTCTCTTGAGTAGATATTGAGGCCTCATTTCTCCTCTTCCCGATTGCATTTTACATTGGCATAGTATCTTCATATGGATATACCATAATTTATTGAACTAATTACTCCATTGATGGACATTTTAGATAGCCTGCCTTTTGCTATTTTGTACAGCGTTGTGCTAAATAACTTTGTATAGCTATAATTTCAACAAGTACAAATATAACCTGGGGCTAAGTTACTAGAAGCGAAGTTGCTGGGTTAAAGAGTACAGTGGTCCGTCGGTATATGCTGGAAGTTGGTTCCAGGATGCCCACGTATACCAAAATCTGCGCATACTCAGGTCCCTCAAGTGACCCTGTGGAACTATGTATGCAGAAGGTTGGCCCTCTGTATACGCGGGTTTTGCATGTTGCAAATACTGTATTTTCCATAAGAGTTTGGTTGTAAAAAATCTACATGTAAGTGGACCCTCACAGTTCCATCCTATGTTGTTCAAGGGTTAACTTGTATATATTTGTAGTGTGGACAGATAGTACTTTACATAGGGGTTTACTATTTTGTACCTCCAAAAACCGTGGTTGAGAGTTCCTACAATCCTATATTATCAAAACAGCCTGTTACCACAAATATTTTGGCTACTCCAATAGGTGGAAAAATTGATTTTTTTAACTCAATGTAGTTTTAGTTTGCATTTCTGTTATGAATGAATTGAACATACACATACTTAAGAAAAACCTGTATTTTCTTTTCTGAGAGTTGTCAGTTTATATACCCTGCCCACTTTTCTGTGAGATTCTTTTTTTACCAATTTGGGAATTTGGTATACATTAGGGAAATTAATCCTTTGTGATAAGTTGAAAATAGTTTTTCCAGTTTCAACTCAGTGATTTTGCTTATGATTTTTTGACATTTAGAAGGTTTTTAAGCTTTAGTATTTTGAGTCAATTAGAAAAGCCTTCTTTATTCTTGAGTTTATAAAGAATTCTGTTGTATTTTATCTTACTATTTTTGTGGGTTTATTTTTACATTTAAATCTTTGCTTCATTTATCTGTATGAATAGTGTGTTATAGGTATAATTTTATTTTTTCTAGATAACCACACAGTCATCCTCACCTATTTAGTCCATTTTTTTCTCATTATATACTGAATTCTCACATATATTTTGTTTCATTTTTGAACTTCTCTTCCTTTAGTCTGTCTGCCTGTTTGTGAACTATTAACACGCTGTCTTATTTGTTGAGGGTTTAGATTATATTTTACTGTCTGACAGAGTTAGTCGCTTCAGTATTCTTTATTTCCTCCTCTGAGGTTTTTTTTATGGTTAGTTTTCTATGTGAATTTAAGAATTGTCTCAAAATTGTCTAGGTCTCATTCCAAAAACAAAGCAACCCATTTGATTTTTTTTTTAAATTTAGATTGCATTATTACTAATTTTGGGGGCAGGTGGGGAGGATGGGAGGATGGGTTCTTGCTGTGTTGCCCAGGCTGGCCTGGAACTCCTGGGCTCAAGTGATCCTCCTCCCGTAGCCTCCTGACATTTATTGTTTCTAGGTATTTTATCTTTTTTATTGCTATCGTAAGTGGGAGTTTTTACCCCTTTATGTCTTCTAATTGTAATTAAGGAGCTTAAAAATTAAGGGAGGGAGCAATAAAGTTTGTATTTAATGGAATGTAATTGTGTCTTCAAACTTAGAAGCTTTCCAGGGTGGGTTCTGCTGAAAGAGAAGTGACTGCCCACTGTTTTTTGGAGTGTAGGATATGAAAAGAGGAATAGAAGTAATATTGGTAAGGTAGAATAGGGCTTTTGTGAAGAATCCTGAATACATACAGTAGATTTTGTGCTTCATTCTATAGGTCGTGGTGGGTCAGTGGGGATTTTAGAGCAGGTGAGCTGCGTTTTAAGATTGATTAGGCACCGTTTTATAGGATGATGGATTGGGGAGGGGAGAAACTGGAGGTAAGAAGACCAGTTAGGATTTTAGGCAAGAGGTAATGAGAGCCAGAACTGGCAAGGTAGAAATTAGAAAGGAAGAAATGGATGCGAAAATCCTTTTGAAACTACCATCACTAAAATCATTAGTGACTTAAAATGTAAAATTCAACCCTCATTTATGTCCTAATTCTACAGACTTTTCTATGTTTATGGAGCTGTTTACCACTTCCTCTTTCTTGAAAGTGTTTTTTTTTTCCTGATTTTTCTCCTAACTCCCTGACCATTGCTTCTGATTCTTTTGATTTGTTTTCTTTAGACTTCTCAAGTGTTGATATTGCCCACAATTTGTGTTTAATTTTAATCTTTTGTTGTTTGGGTGACCCAACGTAGTTTGGGCTGCAAATCTCTGTCTCCACTTTACATTGCTTTTTGACCACTGTAGTCTGGAGTTGATGTTCTTCCTCTGTGATTCCATGGAACCAGTTCACATCTCTACCATAGCAATTATTATGCTGCATTCTAAGGGTCCATATGCTTATCTATTTTCCCAACTGTTAATAGATTGTGAGCTCCTTTAAGGTAAGAAGGGGGTTGTTTATTATTTCAGTATTCCCAGCACCTCGCTGGTGCCCAATAATGAATGAATTTTATATATATGTATGTATGTACGTGACAGGGTCTCACTCTTGCGCAGGTTGGAGTGCAGTGGTGTGATCATGGCTCACTGCAGTCTCAGACTCCTGGGCTCAAGTAACCCTTAGCTGCTGGAGTAGCTGGTACTACAGGCATATACCAAGGTCTTGTTTTGTTGCCCAGACTGGTCTCAAACTCCTGGCCTAAAGTGATCCTCCTGCCTCAGCCTCCCAGAGTGCTAGGATTACAGATATTAGCCACTGTGCCCAGCCCTGAATGAATGCGTTTTGAATTACTTCTTAGACATTTCCACCTAAATAGCCTATGGACATTTCAACTTGTTGTCAATCACTGAACTCATCACCTTTTTCTCACCTCAGAAGTCTTTCTCCTGCTGTGTTTCCTGTCTTGATAGCAAAGCTGTCTTCTTGATTACCCAAGCTAGAAACATCAGATCTTCACTTCCTTGTTCTCAGCTAGTCACCCACAGATAACCACTAAGACCTATTTAAATATGTATCTCATGGCTGACTGGCAGCTCCATACCCAAAGCCACTGTTACAATCCAGGCTCTCATCTTACCTCCGGTCCTGCTGTTTACCCTACAACTACCATAATGTTTAAATAGCAGAAATTATTAGATTCATCAGTGTTGTTTTAAGCAGGTCATCATTTTTATTTATTTTTTATTTTTTCTGTTCTCCGAGTCTGTTCCCGTAGGTCATTATTTCTTTTATTTATTTATGTATCTATTTATTTATTTAGAGATAGAGTCTCACTGTCGCCCAGATTGGAGTGCAGTGGTACGATCTTAGCTCACTGCAGCATGAACCTTCTGGGCTCGTGTGATCCTCCCACCTCAGCCTCCTCAGTAGGTGGGACCACAGTTGTGTGCCACCACACCTGGCTAATTTTTTGTATTTTTTTGTAGAGACAGGAATTTGCCGTGTTACCCAGGCTGGTCTCGAACTCCTAAGCTCAAGTGATCTTCTGCTTTGGCCTTCCAAAGTGCTGGGATTACAGATGTGAGCCAACACATCCAACCCTTATTTTTTATAGAGACAGGGTCATGCTCTGTCACCCAGACTGGCAATCATAACCTCACTGTAACCTTGAATTCTTGGGCTCAAGTGATCCTCCCACCCCAGCCTCCTGAGTAGCTGGGATTATAGGTGTGCACCACTACACCTGGCCTAGGTCATCATTTTTAAATGCTACTGGTCTTGCTTTTTAATTACAAATTACTGTGTATAATTTAAAAACTAACAGCTTTGCCATTGTCAACTTAGTTTGTTATGGATTGTTTGGTTAATGCTGTAGAGTGAGTTGTGATGCATGTTTGTGTCAATAGTATTTTTGGCTTGCATTTTTTAAATTGTTAGATTATATATACATCGTAGTTCAGATGGTTCATTCATACTGCTCTCATAGTTAGTATTCATCGTCTCTCAAAGTTTTCTTACACAAATATTTTGTTATCACAGAGTTATTTTTCCACTGGAGTATAAAAATGGGGTATAGATGAGCAATGGTGCTTTTGTTGTTTTGGTTTCTGTTCTCTTACCTCACCTAAATAGATATTGAAGAATTTGAGAACCATTAGCTAAGTCTAAACTCTTGATTATTGTATTTAGGCTTTATATTGAGGCTTTAGCTGCTAGTTCTTTCAGCATCGTCTCCCAATCTTTCTGTTAACATCAAAGTCTAGTCTAATGTACAGAATTTACTGTCCCCTGAAAATTACGCTTTTATGGTTTTCATGCTTGCTGTTCTCTTTTCCTAGAATGTTTCCTTTTCTTCTTAGCCTGGTAAAGAACTATTCACCTTTTGAGATCCAAGTCAAGCTTAATCACTTAACCATAGCCCTTCTAATGTTCATTTATTATAGCATCAATTTTGTCTAATAATTACTTTTGTCCATGCTTATCTTTTCACTATATTATTATTCACATTAATTTTGGATCTTCCATGTCTAGGAATGCAAGTGGGTCATACTTTACACATAATAATGTTGATTGAATGACTGGATAATTGAAGGAAAGGATGAAATGAATATGTTTGATCTAGAAGATTTGGCCGCTGATTTTATATGTGATATATAGGAGAAAGAAAAGACAAGACTGTTCTGGAAAGGAAAATGACAGTTTCGTTAAAAGAGAGTTTAAGGAGAAGTTTCATGTAATAGACATTAGAAAATCCTTCAGCTACAATCAGTGGAAATGCTTAGTAACTATATTACATATCCTTTAAAATACCTCTAAAGTCATTTGAGGTGGGGGTTAACAAAATTGGGGAAATTATTTTAAGAAATAAAGAGCAAATAAAAATACTTATCTCTGGCTTTTGACGGACTGTCCTTGCAGTTAGGATGTGTAGGAAATCCTCAGTTCTGTTTCTTTAGTCCCAAGCATGCTCATGTTTTCTTAGCTTTTGGCATGATTGATTCAGCATGAGAGAGGCAATAGGGGATAAGTAGGAGTACCTGTGCCTTAATAAAGATTTGTAAATTAAGTGGAAGATGGTTATAGAAGAGTAGACTGGGTCCAGATTGTGTAAGACCAAGAATGTCAGGTTCATAACTTTTAGAGCAGGAGAATTGTCAAGTAAAAGTGATGGTGTTAGGAATATTACCCTGGTAATTAAGTATATCAGGGTGTCCAATCTTTTGGCTTCCCTGGACCACATTAGGAAAATAATTGTCTTGGGCCACACATAAAATATGCTAACACTAGTGATAGCTGATGAGCTTAAAATTGCAAAAAAAAAACACTCATAATATTTTAAGAAAGTTTATGAATTTGTGTTGGGCTGTATTCAAAGCCATCCTGGGCCACATGTAGCCCATGGGCCGTGGGTTGGACAAGCTTGAAGTATAGGGTATACAAAAATAGAGACTGAAAGAAGGATGGTAGTATACTGTGCATTGCAGAGCAGATTAGGATATGGGACATAGAGGTTGGAATGGAAGGGTAACACATGAGAGGAATTTATCAAGGAAGGCTCAGCAGGACTTGATGATAAGAGAGAAAAGATGACAGGTTTTGAGTCACTGAGTTACTTTGTTGAGGGAGGAGGTGGGGAGCACAGTTTGTACTTGTTGAATATGAGAACATTTAAGTGGAATATATCTCAGGTGTCATGAGATGGGATGTCTACTTAGACTAAGAAATAAGGATATGTTTTTGCCTGTATAATAAGTTATCAGTAACTTTGTTGATAACATTTCTAGAAGAGATGCTGATATTTGAAGTTACAAAATATGTTGTTTGCACTAGGTACTTTATATATAGAGAAAAACAGTTGTTTAGGAACCAAATTTCCAGTGTTTATTGGAAAGGGTGAAAAGAAGGGGAGAAGTTAGAGGGTAAGAGGAAATCCATATGAACAGAGCCAAAGAGTAACAACATTTTGATGGTCGTTGCCTGGATATTGGGGATCAAAAATAAGCAGGATGTCTTAGATGTGATAAGTAGGCAATCGTTGACTTCCAACTTTCTTTAGAGCAAACAAGTTAGGGGGGTTTGTAAAGGGATTGTAGATGGTAAAGAGATGAATAGATGCTTAGAAAATAGAGGCATTGGGTATAGATCTTTTCAAACATTTGACAGTGGAATGAGAAAAATAGTTAATAGGAAAAAAATCGCTGTGAAAAGAAGTTTATTTTTTTTTCTCAAGATGGGTAAAAGCCCTGCACATTCTTTGAAACAAAGGTAAGGAGTGATGTCAGGGGGAACGACTGAAAGTATAGGAGATAGAGAGTCTTCAGGGGTTGGAGAAATAAGGTCTTAAATCACATGGAAGGGGCAGCCTTGGAAAGAGACATTAAGACACCCAGTTTTTCCTCTGGGACTAGAAAGAAAGAGAGAATTGGCATAAAACAAGTAAGTTGATATCAAGGAAAGGTAGATGATGAAAGGAGTTGTGTTACACATTTGTGTGATATATTTGATTATTAGGTAGATAAATCTACAAAAGAAGTGAAAAACACAATATATTTTCAACAACAAAAAATCCATAGTGGTGTCACTATGCTAAACTTACTTTGGTAAGTATAATAAAAAACCTCAGAAAGTACTGAAACCTATTTGGAAAATTATTTGTCTCAAGCCCTTTCTTTTATTGTAATTAATTGGGAACTAAATTAAAATTGTATTTTATTTATCTTTCTGGTACAGGTTATATCTTAAGTGTGGTGCTGCTAACATTGCCCAGGCAGCATCTGGTTCAGCTTTATCTATATTTTTTGACTGCTCTGCTCCTCTATGCTGGACATCAAATTTCCAGGTAAGAATATGACCCCATTTTTGAAGTGTGTGATGGAATTTAAAGTTTTCTTTTGCCAATAAAATACTTTTCATGAACACTGTTAAGTAAAGCTAAGGCTTTGGTAGGTCCAAAACTGGTTTGATACTCATTTTCCAAATCTTACACAGGATTAATAGCTGGTTTATGCTGACATTTTATTTCTGCTTTTAAAAACAAGCTTAACATGAAACAAGCCTTAAGGTTATGTTTATAAAGATATCCTTGAACTGGCTGGGCGTGGTGGCTCACACCTGTAATCCCAGCGCTTTGGGAGGCGGGTGGATCACCTCAGGTCAGGAGTTCGGGACCAGCCTGGCCAACATGGTGAAACCTCGTCTCTACTAAAAATACAAAAATTAGCCGGGCATGGTGGCGGGCGCTGTAATCCCATCTACTCGGGAGGATATCCTTGAACTTTCCTGTATTGCCTGATAAAAGAATTTCTAAAGGTAGGCTGTAGGAGCATTTTAACAATTATGGACTTCATTACTTTAGGAAATCAATTTATGATGTATAAGAATCAGCATAAGATGCAGCCATGTGGAGTGAATGATTGATATACATTATCTTGTGAGGTTCATTGTATAGCTAACTTCTATCTCTTTAGCCATATTGTCTGTGTACCTAAGTCTGCTAGATCTAAATTTTAAGACTTGGGTCTGCCAATGAATATGAGCTTTCTACTTTGGAACAGAATGTTAAAATATAGGTGGACCAAAAGTTACACTATGAGGTAGTGGGTTGGAATATATTTTGGAGGTATAATTTCTTTTGAAACTTAAATTTTATGATTTTTGATAGAAAGGCATTTACCATATTAAAATATATTCCCAATTCTAAGAGGAGTGACCTTGCATATAGTACAAGCCATAATAAGAGTCTGAAACAGATTTTGGGGTAGTTGAAATTGAATCTTAAAAGTAGCATTTTTACATTATTAGAATTACATTGTTAAGTTTTTAAAAACATTAACTTTTTCTGGTTATAAAATTATGGTGCTCACTATAGACAATTTTTGGAAAATGCAGAAAATGTAAAGGCATTTAATAATCGTCTGAAATTATACCACCCAGAGATAGATGTGTTAATATTCTGGTACTTTCTTTCAGTTTTTAAAATACTGTTCAATTCTCACCGCTTCTGTGGATATGAAAGGATGAGAATAACTAAAATCACTGGGTTTTTCGCCCCTCTTGTTGAAACAGGACCACCAGTTCTCTTTAATGTTTTGTCTAATTGTTTCTCAAAGTCCCAGGGTGTTTCCCAGAAGCTTACTCTTCTTGCATTTTCCTCCTTTATTCCTTCCTGGTTGATTTTCTGTGCTCAAAATGGTGCCTGGAGGATGGTGTCTTACTCTTTAACTTCTGCCACCATCCTGCCCAGGGTAGGTCCTCTGATGTCAAAGTTGCAAAATCTGGAGCTGGCAGAGTAGTGTTGCATTTCTTGCAATCTTCACAATGTTTAAATCAAGCTGTGTTCCCTTCAAGAATGGAGACAGTGACATTCCCCATTTTGTATGACAGAAGTATGTAACTGTGTCTTAGACTCCTTCATGAAAACAACTTAGACCTTGTCCTGTAGCATCCCTCTCCATAGAGCCAAACTAGGAGTCCAAGCACCAATACTGACACAGACATGATGCGTTTCTCATCCTAGGACCACCAGCCCCCACACCTCACACAGTCTGTTCCTGCGGCCTTACCCCGATACCTCTGAGTCTCAGCTCAGGCTGAGGATGGAGACACTTTCCCATCTTTGCTTACTCTTTTGTAAACAAAAATTGTATCTATAGAGTGTAATGCAGTCATTAGGGTATACTGAGCTCTGGAGTAACTGTTCTGTTTTATAAATGTGTGCCTGGGCACTTATTTTTTGATAGATGGATGGTTTGGATAGGTTCAAATTCCAGGTTTTTTATTTACTGCTCCATAACCTTGCATGTCATTTCCCATAAGGATAAGCCTTAGTTTTTTCATGTTAAAGTGGTAATAAAATATCTTAAGGGGCTGTTGTAAGATCAAATAAGATAAGGTATATAAAGCTCTTACCACAGTTTCTGACATAGTAAGTACTTGGTGAATTCTTTTGTCTTGTTTTTATCACATAGCAATGTTTTGTGAGCATTTTCTCGTTGTTAATCTTTAAAAAATGATTTTTACATGGTATTTTATGTATAGCCATATAATATCTTTTTAGAGTTGATAGGATTTTGTTGATTAATTAAGAAAATATCAAGGTTGAAGGTAGACCTCTTAATATTGTTGCTTTTATTATAGCTGCAATTCTGGGTGAAAAACTGTGAGCCTGCCCTTTCTCATGGTTTTTCCATTTCCATTTGCATTTGTGGTGTAGTGATGGCTAAACCCATGTAGTTCTGTTTTTATCTACAGTGCTATGCTCCCTTGGTATCATGAGAGTTTGATTCTAGGACCTCCTGAGGATACCAAAATCTGTGGATGCTCAAATACTAATAGTATTTGCATGCAGCTTTTGCACACTCCCTTCCATGTACTTTAATTCATCTCTGGATTATTATAATACCTAATACAATGCAAATGCTATGTAAATAGTTTTTATACTATATTCTTCAGGGAAAAATGACAAAAAAAGTCTGTACATGTTTACTCCAATTGCAGTTTTTTTTTTTCTGAATATTTTTGATTCTTGGTTGGTTGAATCCACAGATGTGGAACCCAGTGAATATGGAGGGCTGACTGTATTACCAATCCAGGCATTTCTAGAGAGGTCAGGATTCTGATATATAAGGAAAAAGGGGACCTAAGTAGTTTCAGAGGTAAAGAAAGGATTTTTTCTGACCACCCTTGTGGCTTTTTGAGCTTTTTAGTTTCAGTTTATGAAAATGACTTTTTCTAATGTTTCAAGTTTATTTTCATAACTAGGAAATTAAAGCTTATTTTAAATAATAGAATTTTATTTTCTTTATTTTTATTTTATCTCTGCTCACTGCAACCTCTGCCTCCCAGGCTCAAGTGATTCTCCTGTCTCAGCCTCCTGAGTAGCTGGGACTACAGGCATGCGCCACCATGCCCAGCTAATTTTTTGTATTTTTAGTAGAGATGGGGTTTTACCATGTTGGCCAGGCTGGTCTTGAACTCCTGACCTCGTGATCTTCCCACCTTGGCCTCCCAAAGTGCTGAGATTACAGGCATGAACCATCGTGTCCAGCCTCAATAATAGGATTTTATTAAGTTTTAATAAAATTTTATAGTAGGCAAAAATACTTCCCATTCTTATTTCATTTTGATTTTTTTTATGTTCCTTTGGGATTTACAGATGAAAAAAAGGAAGTAGGCAAACAGCTAGGAAGGGCAATCCCAGACTTTAACTTGAATCCATGTTTTCACAATCTAGTTCATTCCACTTAGGTAGGCAGCATGGTTAGTAGAAAGGAAAATTAACTTTACAATCAGACTTGATACAAAATGTTTCCTTACCTAGTAAATATGTTACCTCAGCAAGTTACTTCTTTGAAATTGTAGACTAAGCTTGTCCAGCTCCTGGGCTGCGTGTGGCCCAGGATGGCTTTGAATGCAGCCCAACAAAAATTCGTGAACTTTCTTAAAACATGAGATATTTTTTGCCTTTTTTTTTTTTTTTTCTCATCAGCTGTTGTGTGTTTTATGTGTGGCCCAAGACAGTTCTTCTTCTTCCAGTTAGGCTCAGGGAAACCGAAAGACTGGATACCCCTTCGTAGACAATGCCATCTTATGGAGTTTGTTTTGATATAAAATGAATGAACTTCAAGATATGGCATATTTTAGTATTAATATTTTCCTCTTAGTATAATTTATACTATATGATAGTATCTCACAAAAGGGTAGTAAAGATGTGCTATCCTTGAATTATTCATAACATATCACAGTTAATAAATACCAATGTTTGCATATGTAACATTTGTAAGACATTGAGGTTGAAGGTTTTAGTTTTAAAAAAATAATGGTTCAGATTTCTGTGGAGCTTCATAACCAAGTATCTTTTTTTTTTTTTTTTGAGATGGTTGTCCCTGTGTCACCAAGGTTGCAGTGGAGTGGTGCAGTCATTGCTCACTGTAGCCTTGAACTCAAGCACTTCTCCCACCTCAGCCTCTTGAATAGCTGGGACTACAGGTGTACGCCACCATGCCTAGCTAATTAAAAAAATATTTTTTTGTAGAGATGGGTTTCTTGCTGTGTTGCCCAGACTGATCTTGAACTCCTGCCCTCAAGATATCCTCCTGCCTCAGCCTCCCAAAGCTTTGGGGTTACAGGTATGAGTCACTGTGCCTGGCCCCAGGTATTTTTTTTTTAAATAACAACTTTATTGAGATAGTCACATACCTGATTAAAGTATATAGCTCAAGGGCCTTGTATGGTGGCTCACACTTGTAATCCCAGCATTTTGGGAGGCCAAGGCAGGCGGATTGCTTGAGCTCAAGAGTTGGAGACCAGCCTGGGCAACATGGTGAAACCCCTTCTCTACAAAAAATTAACTGGGTGTGGTGGCATGCACTTTTAGTCCCAGCTACTTGGGAGGCTGAGGTGGAGGATCGATTGAGCCTGGGAGGTTGAGGCTACAGTGAGCTGGGATTGTGCCACTGCACTCCAGCCTGGTGACAGAACAAGACCCTGTTTGACAGAACAAGCTGTATATATGTATACAGCTCAGTGGTTTGTAGTACATTCACAGAGTTGTGCAAAACATCATCAAAATTTATTTTAGATTTTCATCACCCCAGAAAGAAACTTCATACCCATTAGCAGTCATTGTCTATTTCCCACCACCCTCCCTGCCCCCAGCCCTTGGCAACTGTCAGTCTATCACCTGTCTTTTTTTATTGACCTGTTCTGGATATTTTATATGCACTGAATTTCACTTAGCATGGTTTCAAGATTCATGCATGTTGCAGCATGTGTTGGTACTTACTTTCTTTTTCTGTCCATATTCCATTGTATGGATGTATGTCACATTTTGTTTATACATCCAATTATCTTTTGATGGGCGCTTGGATTGTTTCTATGTTTTAGCTATTATGAATAATGTTATGACAATTCACGTACAGGTTTTTGTGTAGACAAATGTTTTATTTTCCTTGGACAAATACCTCGGAGTGGAATTGCTGAATTATGTGGTGCCTATATTTAACCTTTTGAGAAACTGCCAGACTGTTAAAATGGCTGCAGTGTTTCACATTTCTACCAGCAGTGTATGAGGCTTCCAATTTGTCTACATTCTTGCCAGCACCCATTGTTGTCCTTTTTAGTGGAGCCATTACAGTGAGTGTGAAGAGGTATTTCATTGTGCTTTAGATTTTCATTTCCCTGATGGCTAATGAAGTTGAACATCTTTACATGTGTTCATTGACCGTGTGTAAATATTGGAAAAATGTTTATTCACATCCTTTGCTCAGTATTTAATTGGGTTATTTGTCTTTTTCTTGCTAAGTTGTAGGAGTTCTTTATATATTCTAGATACAAGTCCCTTATCAGATCTATGATTTGCAAATATATACAAGTCCCTTATCAGATCTATGATTTGCAAATATATACAAGTCCCTTATCAGATCTATGATTTGCAAATATATACAAGTCCCTTATCAGATCTATGATTTGCAAATATATACAAGTCCCTTATCAGATCTATAATTTACAAATATATTCTTCCATTCACTGCAATCTAGTTATATCAAGGTATAGTTTATTACGCTCCTGAGAAGGAGAATCAGCACTTATAATAATTTTAACAATTAATTTCGTACTTAAAAAACTGGCTATATCCAGCCTTATTGGAAACAAAAAAAAAAATTTAAAAACTAGCTTATAGAAAAAGACATTTGCAAATATTAATTTTCTAAGTTGAAAATTTCATAAACTTTTGAAAAGTTGGGTTTCTGTTTTCCTTTATGTGTATTTACATAATGAAACTTATTATCCTGAAATGACTAAAAACTTGTTTAGAATATGTCTATAGAATGGCTGTAGCTTGCAGTTTGGAAGAATTAAATGTCAGAGATTCATGGGTTCAGTCAATGTCATATAAATATTTAATATTGATATTCTAATTGAACTTAACAGAATTTGGTAAATGTCAGTTTAAAATTTTTAAAATTACTAAGCTCTTCCTTGGTGTTTTCAGGGATGTAGGGAATGTATTTTTCTAGTGCTAATCCGTATAGAAAATTAAGACTATCCAAAACTAAGGGGGAAAAAAGAAAAACCATACACTGATACTACTATTCCTGTGAGAGTGTGGTGGTCATTCCTGTGAGGGTGTGGTCACATCTACAGATGGATGTTTTTTCTAAAATTTCTAAACTCCAGTATTTTTTTTTTTTTTTGAGACAGAGTCTTGCTCTGTTGCCCAGGCTGGAGTGCAGTGGCACGATCTCGGCTCATGGCTCACTGCAAGCTCCGCCTCCTGGGTTCACGCCATTCTCCTGCCTCAGCCTCCCGAGTAGCTGGGACTACAGGCACCTGCCACCATGCCCAGCTAATTTTTTGTGTTTTTTTTTAGTAGAGATGGGGTTTCACCATGTTAGCCAGGATCGTCTCAATCTCCTGACCTTGTGATCCGCCCGCCTTGGCCTTCCAAAGTGCTGGGATTACAGGCATGAGCCACTGTGCCTGGCCCAGTATTCTTAAATTCCTTGTTTTATTGTTAGATTTATGAACCAACATATTGGATTTGTGTGTCTGTGACTTGAATTAAGAGCCCAGTAGAACTGGCTTTCAAAAGAAGGAAGTAATACTGTTTTCATTCTGGCTCTTCAGTGTGTAAGTATGGTTTCAAATGTAAAAATTTCCCCAAGAGTGACTTATGTGTAAACTATGGATAATTAGCTCTCCATTTTATGATGACTTGCATAATTCAAAGTTGTAGATTGGGGCTGCTCTTTCTCAGGGATACTAGTATTTTGGGCAGGGTATGCATTGCTACGGAAGCTGTCCTGTGCATTATAGGATGTTGACAACACTCTGTCTACCCACTAGACCCCAGTGACACCCTCTTCCCAGCAAATATGACAACCAAAAAGTGTCCCTAGACATTGTCACATGCTGTCTCTGAGGAACAAAACTGTCCTCAGTTAAGAACTACTATAGATAGGCCAGGCGCGGTGGCACACGCCTCTAATCCCAGCACTTTGGGAGGTTGAGGCGGGTGAATCACAAGGTCAGGCGTTCGAGACCAGCCTGGCCAACATAGTGAAACCCCGTATCTACTAAAAATAAAAAAAATTAGCCGGGCATGGTGGCAGGCACCTATAATCTAAGCTACTCAGGATACTGAGGCAGGAGAATCGCTTGAACCTGGAAGGCAGAGGTTGCAGTGAGCTGAGATCGTGCCATTGCACTCCAGCCCAGGCAACAGTGTGAGACTATCTCAAAAAAAATTTTTTTTTTCTTTAAAAAAAAAAACTAGATAAATTGTTTTTTGTTTGTTTGTTTTTTGAGATGGAGTTTTGCTCTTGTTGCCCAGGCTGGAGTGCAATGGCGTGATCTTGGCTCACTGCAACCTCCACCTCCTGGGTTCAAGTGATTCTCCTGCCTCAGCCTCCCAAGTAGCTGGGATTACAGGTGCCCACCACCACGCCTGGCTAATTTTTTGTATTTTTAGTATAGACAGGCTTTCACCATGTTGGCCAGGCTGTTCTTGAACTCCTGACCTCAGGTGATCTGCCCACGTTGGCCTCCCAAAGTGCTGGGATTACAGGCATGAGCTACCACGCCCAACTGTTTTGTTTTTGTTTTGAGATGGAGTCTTGCTCTATTGCCCAGGCTGGAGTGCAATGGTGCAATCTTGGCTCACTGCAACCTCCGCCTCCAGGGCTCAAGTGATTCTCCTGCCTCAGCCTCCCAAGTAGCTTGGATTGTTAAAATGAGTATTACCATTTATATTCTAAACTTAATTTTGACAGGAATAAAATTGACCAGTTTCACTGTTTGACATGTTTTCTGCTTTTCAACATTATCAAATACAGGCACTCAATATCTAGGAGGCCAGAAAGAAACTAAAGAAAGGGTATCAACAGTTTAAATAAACTCTGGGTAAATGAATTATTCAACCGCTAGCGCAGTGCTGAGGGTATGGTAGGTATGTTTGTGTGCGTGTATGTGTGTTTAGTAGGCATATAAGGAAATACAGGTATTTGAACATCTGAGATTTCTTGTACCAAGTGGTGCTTCTTGTTGCCCATATTGCAAAAGATAACTTGGCACACCTCTTTTGTGTGAAAACAGGTTAGGTTTCTTTGGAATTAACGTTGTTTGAAAGCTTTAAGTAAATAGCCAGAATGTACAAGTTGTTCCTAGGTTGTCCAGTGTCTGAGTCAGGTTGCTGAAGAGACTGTTAGAATAAAGGTCTTTAATTAGCTGAAGTGGTAAGCTACTAGGTTTTGTTCTTGGCACCCATTTATTTTTTGTAACATGTATACTTCTCTTTATAAGCAAGAATTTTTCTAATTGCAAGCTCTGAGGCCCTTTTCTTTTTCTTTCTTTCTTTTTTTTTGAGACAGAGTCTCACTCTGACCCAGGCTGGAGTGCAGTGGTGCAATCTTGGCTCACTGCAACCCCTGCCCCTACCAGGTCCACACAATTCTCCCACCTCAGCCTCCCAAGTAGCCGGGACTATAGGCATTACCACGCCTGGCTAATTGTTGTATTTTTTGTTTTGTAGAGTCGGAGTTTCACCGTGTTGTCCAGGCTGCTCTCGAACTCCTGGGCTCAAGTGAGCCGCCTGCCTCGGCCTTCCAAAGTGCTGGGATTACAGGCTTGAGCTACCATGCCCGGAGGCCCTTTTCATAGATCTTGTACATTCCTCGTGGCCCCAGTTTGAGTTAAAAGAGGGGAGGCTGTTATACAGGACTAGGGAAGTAGATTTTTCAGTTTATTAGTGCCTTGGGGTGATTATCAGCCTTCCACAAGTGAAAAAACATTTAAGAAGGAAAATATTTTATTCAGTTATAAGTAGATTGGCAGGAATTCTTGTTTCTGAAGATATTAAAACATTCTACCTTTTAAGTCTTCTGAAGTGAAAAATTGTAATGCTTCTCTTGAATAGCTCACCTGAGTCTTAAGAGAATCATATGTTGTTGTTAAAAGTTAGAATTTTATGACTCTTGCCTTGAACTAATTTTTCACCTAAAATGACTCATGGAATTTTGGATAATTCCCACTTTGGATCCTTCTTATTTAGGCTTACTGTCTTGTTTTTCTTATGTTGTGAATGAGCATCCCTGTTAGGACTGATTTACCAAGAATTCTCAATGCCAGCATGAGATACCTGGAATTTGTGCATAAGTAAGATATAGAGATTTTTGTTAACACTGATTCTTATTTCAGTTCTTCTCTACAGTTTGGGATGGGATGCCCAGATCCTCCTTTTAGAAGTGACGGCTCCATAGTGGTTGTGTGGCATACTAGGTAGTTTAGCTGTCACCAAAACCACTGCCTTGGCTCTGGCATGCTAAGCTGAGCTGGCCTAAAGAGAGAGTCTGCAGGCTTTCTAGGCCTGGCTGTTTTTACTGAGGTGGGGCTTTTTGGTGAGTCAGCCAAATGGAGGATTTTGGAGGACTGTATTGAAAGAGAGGAATCGAGCAAAGGGGAAACGTTCTAAGGGGCCTAGGGATGATACTAATTTTGAGGCTATGATGAATGATACAGACTTAAGTTGAACAGGAATGTGGGGGGCAGTACAGTATTGGAGAGCTAATCCTGGGATCCTAGAGGAGGACAAAGTAAGGAGAGCAAGTGGGAGGAAACCACTTAACATCAGGGCTGTCATTGTGGCCTAAAGGTTGATTATTTATTCTTCTGGAATGCAGCCCTCCCTTAAGGTCCTATAATCACAGCAAATTGCAAAGTAATGAGTATAGAGAAAGCAAAAATAATTAAAAAGAAAATAATGGAAAGGATTACAAAGTTAAGAGAAGGCTTAAAAAAGGAATGAAATATAGGGTTGGATAAAAGAAAAGGAAATAGTTAAAACCTTTTATAATAACCATATGAAATAGGAGAAGTAAAATAAATAGTATTTAAGATAAAAAAGTAAAAGGCAGATAGAAATATTATTAGTTAAATGAAAAAGTTAGAACCTAGAAATAGAGAATAAAAGATGTAATTTTTAAATATGCTGTGAATTTAAAATCTTTTTATGTATCAATAAAAAAGACGTTAAAATCCTCACAGCATTCTGTATTTTTTCTTACAGCACTGATCATCATCATAATTAAATAATTATAGGACTAAGTATTTATCTCCCCTCCCTATTTGTAAGTTGCATGCTAGTATGGACTGTGCAGTATTAGCAGAGTCTAGCAGAGTGCCAGCACTTATGTATTCAGTAATTTCTTTTTGAGTTAAAAAGCAACAGAGAATGTTAGTTATCCCTAGAAATTTTGTTGTGTGAAATTAGAATTTAAGGTAAGAAACTCTAAAGAAAGACAAAGTTTTTAAAAAGAGGATAAACTAACGTAGGCTATGAAAAAATGCAGAACAATTAACAAATGTCTCAGCAATCAAATTCTAGCATAATGTTTAGTTTGCTGAGCTTTATTATAAAATATCAATAATATGTAACAAAACCAAACAGTGGAAAGAAAACATGGTAGGGACCTCAATTCTTCTGTCTTTTCTTGTCCCTCACAAAGAGACACTTGGGACTGAGGCCCTTCTGGGGCACTTTGTGGCTTTCTCCTTGGGGATAGTGCTCTTGGAGCTGACCTCTCTCCCTTTTCTAATGTAAAATTTGTATAACATAAAATTAATCATTTTAAAGTGAGCAGTTCAGTGGCATATAGTATATTCATAATGTTGTGCAGCTGTCACCTTTATCTAATTCTAAAACATTTTTGTCACCCAAAACAAAACTCAGTACTCATTAAGCCATTACTCTCATCTCCCCTTCTCCCCAGCCCTGGGCAACCACCAATCTGTGTTTTGTCTGTATGGATTTTTCCTGGCCCCTGTTTAAACTGTATCCATTGGAGAGAGATATGCTATGACCAAAAAGAAATTATTGGGCTTTAAAGGTCTGGATAGTACTGACACTCAGAGTTATATCTCTTTTAGGTATAAATTTATTTTTCAAATAGCATTTTAAAATACTTTGTATTAATACTATTTATATATGCATTTTGTTCTAATTTCATAATTCTTTTAATTTTTTAGTTTTCTAACTATGTAATTCCATTGATGGTTACCTATAATAATCAGATATTTATGTGTTATTTGCATTTGTGTCTTTCTACATGAAAACAGGGTTACTCAATATTGCACAATTGACATTTTGGACTGGATAATTTTTTGTTCTAGGGGCTAGCCTTTGCACTGAGGAATATTTAGCAGCATCTTTGGCCTTTACACACTAGGTGCTAGTAATACCTCTCCCCAGTTGTGACAACCAAAAATGTTTCCAGAGGTTGTAGAATATCCCCTCAGGAGCAAAATTGCCCCTTAGTTGACAACCACTGCATTACAATAATTCTTCCTGAGAATTTGGCTTTCTCTTTCAGTAGAGACAATTAATACATTATGTGTTAGAAACCGTCATCTAAGAGTGATAAAGGAGAGTTGCTAGATCACCCATATAACTTAGTCATGCATTTTTATAATCTCAGAAACTGTTTTAATTCTTTTAACAATTTTTAGTTTTAAGTTTTGATTCTTTTTTGGAAATACCCTTCCGGCTGATTGTGTAAGGGTCTTTCCTTGTTTGGCTATGCAGTGCTAAAGGAATTCCACTTGATTGCCTAATGGGAAGTCATTTCATGGAAAAAGTAAATACAGCCATATGAGTTTGTTTGGAAATACTTGAAATGTTCTCTTTTAAATACAATGAATAAAGCATTAAAAGTTGAAAAAAAAAGGGAAGAATTTTTTTACACAAACTTCCCTTCTTTGGTGCCAAAAATACTTTAGACAAACTGTCTTCCAGTACTCCCATTTAACTTACTGATAATAAACTAAATTCTCCCTGGTTGTGCTTCCTGCCTGTTTTCTGAGTGTGTAAAGGCTCTTTGGTTATTACTTAAAGCTTACTATTTCTCAGTAGTCACACGTTAAATGAGTTAAATTTTAAAAGGAATATTTTGTTTGATCTAAAATTTGCTTCAAAGTAAATATGTAGCCTACTTAAATATTATAATTATCTTAGATTTCATATAGAGTTGAAAATGATAATTTTTAAGGATTGTACTCCTATCCCCCAGTTTTCTAACTAGTTTGTGGTTCTACTTGGGACTAATAAAATAAAATCGGGGCCAAAACTTTGAGGGAAATAAGATGAGGGTGGGGTGATGGTGGTGGAAGATAGCCAAAAGAGGAGATGTTTAGTGTAATATCACTAGATATGATTGGTTAGTGTAGTAGAGTTGAGAGAGATCACCTCTCAATTGGGTTTTTACTGGGCATAAAATATTTAATAAGGCCATGCAAAGAAAGAAAATTTCATAATGTGGAGCTTTGGCAGCTTTCTCGGTATGGTAAAATTCCGTTTCAATAAGTTGTGTCTGTTTCTAGTGCACAGAAAACAGAGATGAAGGCCATTTATATATAATTCTTCATATCTAAATTTTTCCTTAGATATGGAAAGGGGTATCATTAACATAATATGCTTTTATAAGCATATTGTGATTCTGCTAGGAATGTATCTAATATATACATTCTAATCAATTTTCTTATTTAGGGACTATGTTCGGAGTGAACTGGAGTTTGCCTATGAGGGACCAATGTATTTAGAACCTCTCTCTATGAATCGGTTTACCACAGCCTTAATAGGTAAGTATTATAAAAGAATTAAAGTGTAGGTAGGAACCGACCAGTCTTACTAACTTATAAAATTCATGCATACTCATTTTTTTTTAAAACGGAATTCTCAAAAGTGATTCATGGGGACTTTTCCCACATATAACCATTGTTTAGTGGTTTTTTTTTTTTTAAGTCTTCTTTTCCCCATGTATAGATTATGTATTTATAGTCATATTGTACATAGTGCACAGTTGCTTGTGTTTTTTAAAGGGTTTTTTAAGTATTTGAGAAGATTAATTTTTAAATAGAGCTAATTATTACTTTGAAAGATTAAAATGAAACACGTAGTATCTTAAATTTACTTATTGCTGTTGAAAGCCATGACCTTTTTGTCAAAAATAAATGTCCGGAAACATCAAGAACTTGAGATGATTGACATATTCAGGTAGCAGAATGTTAAGAATAGAAGTGTTGGCTAAGGCCTAAAAACAATATAGATACAATTTAAAGTGAAGTACCAGACCCCCGCTACCAGAGTGTACCATGCCAAAATGAAAAAAGGAAGTGAGAGAAAACCTGTTTTGTGACTTTGAAACTCACCCATGTAGAAGGTGTTAAAAGGCCTAATATTAGAGATTAGAGGAGGATTTCTTCAGAGAGAACTCTTTTTTTCTGAAATACTTCCCCAGCCCTTTACACTAGAGGATTCACTGGGGGACCATTTGGGGAGTTATGTGTCTTGTGTGGTGAAGGGGGGAATGCTGTGGACTGGTGTCTGACTCACCCTGGAACATCTTTTTTTTTGAGTTACACTTTTATTTTTATTTTCTTATATTAAAAAACTTTTTTTTTTTTTTTTTTTTTTGAGACACAGTCTTGCTCTGTCACCCAGGCTGGGAAAACATTTTTTAAATAGGTTTCTGGGGGAACACATGGTGTTTGGTTACATGGACAAGCTCTTTAGCAGTGATTTCTGATATTTTGGTGCATCCATCACCTGAGGAGTGTACACTGTACCCAATGTGCAGTCTTTTATCCTTCACCCACCTCTCACCTTTCCAGGAGGCCAGAATTCCACTATATCATTCTTGTGCCTTTTCAGCCTGCAAAATCTAAAACTACATTGTCCAAAACTAGCCACATGTGGCTGGTAAGCACTTGCAGTGTGGTGAATTGAGATTAAGATGTGCTGTACGTGTAAAGCACATACTCAATTTTGAAGACTTGGTACAAACCAGGTTAACTTTTAATACGTCTTGTTAACTTTTAATATAGATTGAATGTCTATATGATGATGTTTAGGATATGTTAGGTTATATAAAATATATTGTTGATTTCACTTGTTTCTTTTTACTTTTTGAAATGACACTAATAGAAAATTTAAAATTATATTTGGCTTACATTATAATTCTAATCTGATATAAAGGACTAGCAATAGACTAGTTGCTTGTTGAGTGTTTTGACTGTGGAATGAAAATGCCTTATAGGGTTTTCCTGTATCTTCTGATACAGGAAATTGTAGAGCAAAGTTTCTTGTGAACTAGACAGTGGCCCCGAAAGTCTGTGTAGGATTTTCTTAGGTCCTGTTCAAGAAGGCCTTTTAGATGGATGAGAACACCTCAACAGGGATTGACCTTCCAGATTCCCAGGAGCTGAGAAAAGAGCCAAAAATGGCCAGCTGAGGGTGTATACCAAGCATCAAGGGTACTGCTGCAGGTGAGAGAGCCACAGTGATAGGAACGGTTTCAGAAGAACCCATAAAAGGGTCCAGGGGAAAATAAATCAGTTTTAGATACCTCAAGTCTAGGAAGCACCAGTAACAACCACATCATTGTAAGAGTCCAGTTAAGTAGGAACCTGCCTACTTCCCTCCCTCTCCTTCTTCCCTACCCACTTCGATCCTTGGTAAGTCAGAGAGAGAGGGAGAAGTGCTAGGTCAAAAAAGAGAAAGAAGCTAGCCACAACCTCCCCACCTTCTCTCCCAATTGCAGGTTTTCTATCTTAAAGCATAAAGGTCAAAATTAATGCTTTCCCTAGAATGCCTGAACTCTAGAGTAAGGGAGAAGTCTCAACTTTAAATCTGTTTGAAAGTTTCAGTTATTATTAAATTGAGACAGTAACCTAAGCTAGAGTAGAAAAGTTATGGGACTTGCCTTGGATTTTATCTAGGGGCAGAAAACCACTAATCTCCACAGAGTGGATTTTAAAAGACAGCAGAGGACAAAAATAATGTTGCTTTATAACTATCATTATGAGTTGGCATATTTATTAACAGTAACATTCCATAATGAAAATATTTGCCAAGTTAGAAAGCTTGTAAAGTTTTAGTTTATGATGCATATACTTGTATTATAAATATGAAGCATATTTCTTAAAACTCTTCTTATCAGTGGCCATGGTCTTCTGTTTACTTAACTAAGATTCAACTTTCCAAAGTCCATAAACTATTAAGGAGCATGTTTTCTTCCAACTTAGATTTTAAAATAATTTTCTGGTGTTTTTCTTCATTTCAGTAACAAACTTTTTTGAAAAACTAGGTAATTTTAATATGCCATGATTTCTTAGGGTTGCCAACTTCTTGGAGATATTTCTAATAGTGGAATCCTGAAATCTAAAGAGTATATTGGGATTTTGGTTTATGCAGAGTTAAAAGTTGAAATAGGCAAATCAGAAGACAAACAACTTATTCTTTTGGAACTTCAGGGGAAATTCCACTAACAATATGACTCCTTCCTTCTTTTACCTCAGCAGGAGTAGTCTTCTCTTAAATATGCCATATGAGTCATATTCTTCTATGAAAGAAGATAAAAGGAGCCTGTAACCCCAGCACTGAGCACCACATGTGCTGGCATAGACTTAAGGGAATTTTCAGAGCTTAGAGGAAGTTTACATGGTGCTCAACAAGGACATTTAAGTTTCATAGCTATAAACACAGTGGAAGCCAGATCATTTGGTGGCCTCTTGTTTTCTATATAATTAGGAGTTTTTCTTTTCTTTATGCCTTTATGATTATTTTTCACATTACTTTAGTATCAGTTTTTTAAAGGCCAAAATTAATGCTTTGTGAGATAAAATACCGTATGTGTTTATGACATAGTAGATTGTTGTAAGTGTTTGGTCTTATGTAAAAATGGTTGACATTTTTGTGTTTTTCTAACACAAATTGAATTTTCCTTATTCAAAATGCTTGGCACCAGAAGTGTTTTGGATTTCTGATTTTTTTACATTTTGGAATATCTGCATTATATTACTGTTTGGAAATCCTTAATCCCAAAATCTGAAATCCAAAATACTCCAATGAGCATTTTCTTGGAGCATAATGTTAGATTTTAGGGCATTTTGGATTTTAGATTTTTGGATTAGGAATATTCAACATGTATATGGATAGAATACAAACAAGTCCCAAATTTTCATTTTGGTTTTCATTGACAAGAAGTGAGAGAATATGATTAATGATTCTAAATTAATCTGGAAAATAACATTCAGTAATCTCCAAGAAATTCTGAAAGGAGCAATGAGAGAGGACTTGTCCAATCAATATGATGGAGCAGGGTGGTACCATCATTAGAATAGATCACTGAAAACAAAAAGTAACAAGTTCTTATATAGACCTAAATATGTAAAAGATTTTGGAGTTTACTACAGTGGCATTTCAAATTAATGAGAAAGGAATGGATGATTCCAGTAGCCAGTTTTGAGATAACCAACTAAACATGTACAAAAAACAAACTTCGATCTTTATTTTCTTATTCCACAATAAATCAAATGTATTAATTTTTAAGTTAAAATTAAAAATTAGCTAAAAATTACTAAAAGAAAATACAGCTATTTGTATAATCTTGAGTGGGGTAGCCATGTAATAAGCCATGGCACTAAAAGTGGGTACCATTAAGAAAAAAAATGGTTTGACTATTTTCAATACATACTTTTATAAGAGAATAAAGTTATTTAAAATATTAAGACAAGGGACATATTAGAAAAATGCAATCATGTGACTAAGGATTACTATTTCAATCAGGCAGTAGGATACGTATTCTAGCAGAAAAATGGGCAAAGAATGTGAACATTTCACCAAATAATTGCAAATGTTTTTATATACTTACTGATAATGTTCTGTGCTGCTAGTAACCAACAAAATGCCAATTTAAAAAATTTGGGAAATATTCCCTGTTCTTCCCATCTCTAAATTATACTCACTATGGCAAGTTAATAGAAAAATGGCCACATTATACATTGGTAAATTGTTGCTGGAGGGCAGTCTTGACAGTGTGTCAAAGTCTTTAAAAATGTTTTTTTCTGATTCAGTAATTCCTAGCCTAAGAGAATATTAGGAAACGTGTTCCAAGTAGTTTATACAAGGATGTCATAATGTAAAAGCTTATTCATACAAAGCATTTTATAATTATGGAATATTTGGAAAGGGCTAAATGCAAATATCATGTCACATACATTCAGTGTACCCCAGGGTGTTCTTAGGACTACCTTTGGGTTGTGGGGTTATAAGAGACTGAGAGTTTCCCATTTTGTTCTTTGTATTTCTGTGTTTAATATAATGATCATGCGTAATCCCCAGTGAGAAGAATTTATTTAGTTTTTAGTTTTAACTTATGATTTAGTTATTTGGGGCAGTTTACTTGGCCCTCCAAAAATAAAGATTAAAAAATTATCAGAACAAATATTGTTGCAGTATGATCTTGAACAAGTAATTATATCTCTTGGATTTTATGCTTTCACCTATAGACCAGAACAGTTAAATATTGAGTACCTTTGGAAAAGAAGCTATGTATAAACATTGGCAACTGAATTGTCACAATACTGAATTAGACATTGTTTAAAGTTTTCTTCATATTACACATGACATCACAGACGACCAGTGGAGATTTATGCTGCTCTTTCCAGATCAGCCCTACAGAATTAGTATTCAAAATTCACAGAACATGTGAATATGTAATTATAGTCAGATGAAGTTTAAGTTTGATTTAAAATATTATCTACGAGATTTTAGTTAGACTTCTTCAAAAGTTGTGTTATTATCCTTATCAACAGTGTTTTTTGTTTGTTTTTATTTTGTGGATGCCAAATACTCAAAATTAAATGTATTCTATTCCCTATTTTAGGTCAGTTGGTGGTGTGTACTTTATGCTCCTGTGTCATGAAGACAAAGCAGATTTGGCTGTTTTCAGCTCACATGCTTCCTCTGCTAGCACGACTCTGCCTTGTTCCTTTGGAGACAATTGTTATCATCAATAAATTTGCTATGATTTTTACTGGATTGGAAGTTCTCTATTTTCTTGGGTCTAATCTTTTGGTACCTTATAACCTTGCTAAATCTGCATACAGAGAATTGGTTCAGGTAAGACTGCTGACAACCACAAACAGGTAGATAAAATTCTACATAAATGTTAAGTACATTAAAGTTATAGTTCATTTTTATTTCACAGTTATGGTACCATTCATTTTTGCAGTTTCAAAACAGCAGCTATTTTCAGCCCAATTAGGAGCATCTGAAAGATTCTTGATTATGTTCTATTGAGAAGGCAGTAAAGTGAAGTGGTTCTCTTAAAGCAGATTTATCTGAGATCGAACCCTGATGCTGCTGTTCACTAGCTGTGTAACCTTGTGATAATTGCGTTACTTTCTGTAAAACGGAGCTAATAATGAAAGCTGTGCTTTCCTCATAGAGTTCTGTGAGATTTAAATGAGTTTAGTACCAGGCAGACAATGTTCCATATGTGTTAGCTATTGTAATGAAGACAAAAATAATAAATAATTGAATACCTATAAGTCAAATCCTGCTTTTTCCTTCTGATTATAGTCCTGCTGTGACTATAGTTTCTTCCCTTTGTGTGCCTAATTTAAACAGAAAAGTTAAATAGTTCTGGGTTATAATATGATAGATTTCATTTAGATATAGTACTTGAATTGACTCTGCCAACATAACATGCTTTTTGTAAAAGTTTCTGCCCTACTTTTTTCAGCCTTTGCTCTAAGATAAATTACTCCCAGATACAAACAATACACATTTGGGAAATAAATGTTTCTGTTTGGTTTAATTGATAGTTTGTAATATATAAAATAGATTTTAACCTGACATTGGTATAAAAAGAGAGTGTTAAAATGTCACTGTCTTCCACCTCTTGACTGTGTCCTTAAGGTACAGGAAGCTCTCAGATAGAACAAACTGATAACAGCTAAGTGAGGTATTCTCTTGTGGCCCCAGGGGCAGATCTTTGAGAATACTTTCTCTAAGCTTTTGGCCTTAGCCTGATTCTATCTTAGTTTTACACAGTGATTAACTTGGGCAGTTTTCCCAGGAGTAGATCTTCCAGAAAAGGGATTATTTCTACAGTCAGTGAAGAGTGGCTTCATGGGGAAGCAGGGCAGGAAGGGTTATAGTTGTATTCAGGGTAAGAATGACAAATTTAAGATACATATTTTTTCTTTGAATTCAGTCTTATGAGGGTTATCTTAGTTTGTAATAAATAATGAATATTCACTAAATACTTATTGAATATTAAATATTTATTGAATAACCTCAGCCTTCATTTTTTAATGTCATGTTTAGTTGGTTGCCATAAGATTCATACATCAACTAGATGTAGTTGTTGGAAATATAGGTTATAAAATGCGTGACCAGGAAAGAATCAGATAAGCAAGAAATAGAGGAAACAGACAGGTTTTTTTAGTGGTCTGTTTCTTGAAAGGAAGAAAAATATTCTCTGCCTCGTAATGATGAGTTTACCTGATAATAATTTCGCAGCTAGTTGGGCAGTTTCCTTTTTCTTTTAATCTTTTGTCACTGGGGAAAATAGAAGTTAATAGACTGGGTTGTAGAAAAAGCCTTTGCTTTACTGATGAAAGAATTTTAAATTTAGAATAATCTGCAAGTCAATTTATTTTAACTTAATACTTAAAGATCTTTATACCTTATTGAAACATTCTGGTATCACATTGAGAGATTCCAGCAAGACCAGCTGACTGCTAGATTTTGGTTTTGTAAGCTGTCCGGCAGAATTCCTGCTGTGTCACCAGGGTCTGGTCCCTGACATAGTAACTCTAGAAACTTGGTTACACCTATGCTCTTAGATTGAATCAGATTCTGTGATTGATTTTTCCTAATCAGTTTCATAAGAAGAGTGTTTTATAAACTGGAAAACTAATTTAGTGAGTTGCAGATTATTAAGCCTTTTTTTTTTTTTAAGATATATCCTTTTCCTAGTGTTACTTACACTTGGCAAACCAAATGGAAAAACATAGCTTGATAAAAACACAGTAGGAGGAAGGGGAATTGATGTGTATGAGAGAAAAAGACTTGCTAACTATCTTTGCTCTGCAAAAATTTTTTCCAGTGATTAAGTACTCTTCTTCCATTGAACTGTTTCTCATTTGTGACATTTCTGAATAAACCCTGAAAGTTTTTACTTTTGCATTTTTTTCCTAGTGCCTCAAGCAGTGTTGTATCAATTCATGCTAGTCCTGATTATTTTGATTAGACATGAGTGTTTACCAAGTCTCCTCAAACTACCTTTTAAGGTTATTTTGTACTGAATATGACCTTATTTTGACCTTATCCCTGAACTATTAGGGCACTTTACTGTTGCTATTAGATAAGTGTGTGTCAAGTGTTAATAATAATGCAAAATTAGTAAGTTTTAAAAAACATGCTGTTTATTAACTATATAGGCTAACTTTAAAGGAATTTAGCTGAAACAGTCTTGCAATAAAAGAAAAGCTATTTAATATTTTACTTCTGATTTGACTCTTAAGTGTTTAAAGTGTTTATTGATGGTGATGCAAGAAGTTTTCCTGTCTTATGTTTTTATTTAGGTAGTGGAGGTATATGGCCTTCTCGCCTTGGGAATGTCCCTGTGGAATCAACTGGTAGTCCCTGTTCTTTTCATGGTTTTCTGGCTCGTCTTATTTGCTCTTCAGATTTACTCCTATTTCAGTACTCGAGATCAGCCTGCATCACGTGAGAGGCTTCTTTTCCTTTTTCTGACAAGGTAATTAATAAGAGCCTATGATACTATATATAACCTTAGAAAGAGAAAACTTTGATCTAGGAATAGTAAGTTTTGCAGATTACTTTTATCGTTCATGTTACACAACTTCGTATTTTGTTAAGATAGGATTTTCATTCACTGGATACCTAGGTTTGGCAATGCAGGGAGGTGCTAATATAATAATGTGGTTTATTTGGCTGCACTATGGACCAGAGTGTAGCAAATGATTTGTGGAAAGGTACATAGCAAATCGTAAAAGTATTTTTTCAATTTCAAGTTAAAATTATTGGGTCAATCAGAAAAAAGTATATTATAAAAATAACATTTATTGAGTATTTAAAATGTACCATACCATTAAACACTTTGCCTCACATTAATCTTTACAACAACCCTAAGAGATAGGTGCCTTTATTATAATTACCATTTTATAGCTGAAGAAACTGTACCAGGAATAACTTGCCCCAGGTCACACTGCCAAAAGAAGCAGAACTGGCACTCAGACCCACTGGAGTTCGAAGCCTGTGACTTACTCTGTATACTTTGCCTTTGTCACTGTTGCCTTCAGTATCGAGATAGAGTCTGGTAATTGGTGAAATGGGTAGATAATAGTACTTTACTGTCTAACCCGGGGGTGTTCAATCTTTTGGCTTTCCTGGGCCACATTGGAAGAAGAATTGTCTTGGGCCATACATAAAATACACTAGCACTAACGATAGCTGATGAGCTTTAAAAAAAAACTCGCAAAAAAAAATGTCATAGTGTTTTAAGAAAGTTTACAAATTTTTGTTGGGCTGCATTCAAAGCTGTCCTGGGCTGCAGGTTAGTCAAGCTTGGACTAACCCAAAATAATTCTAAGACTCAGTTTTTAATGTTTAGGGGTTTTTGTTTTGTTTTGTCTTTTTAAATCTCATGTCATTGAAGTCATTTTCCCATTTTATTGTGAGCTTATGCTAGATCCACATTTGTTATTTTTTCCACTCTTGAGTTTGAATCTCACATTCTCAGAATCTAGTACATGAATATACATCTTGGTTCCCTTGCTCATTGTCACTTTAAAAAGTAGGCATGAAAATCTGTCCTCCTATAAAGTAAATATAGGTAGATAACAGTTTTAAGTTCTAGTTAATAGTCATTGTTTCTCAGCCATCCAGTATGATGGAAGACTGTGTACTAAGTGGTGTAGGCTATGAGAAATTTAAGACAAGTTTACTATCCTTAAGGAGCATGTTACTAGGAAAGCATTAACACAAATGTAAATATTAAAAATATACAGGACAAAAACCTGTTTTAAGAAATAAGTGGGATAAACTTATACTGGTACTGAATCAGATTTTGAACTTTCTAAAAATGAATAACAATTATAAGTAGCTTCTGTAAACATGCAGTAAGTTGATGTCGAAGTCAAATACATTTTAATGATTAATCTAGTATTAAGTAAATTTGACTGCTATTTGTTTTTGATATAGGTATTATGGAGGTTTTATGCAGACTTTTTTTTTTTTGAGATGGAGTCTGGCTCCGTCGCCCAGCTGGAGTACAGTGGCACAATCTCGGCTCACTGCAACCTCCGCCTCCCAGATTCCAGCAATTCTCCTGCCTCAGCCTCCCAAGTAGTTGGGATTACAGGCATGCGCCACCACACGTGGCTAATTTTTATGTTATTAGTAGAGACCATGTTGGCCAGGCTCGTCTTGAACTCCTGACCTCAGGTGATCCACCCACCTCAGCCTCTCAAAGTCCTGGGATTACAGGTGTGAACCACCACGCCAGGCCTGAAGACTTTTAAAATGACCCAAAAAGTAACTGCATTTAGAGAGAAAGAGAGACAGTTCTGTGGTCAGGAAAATAACCTCAGCGTGAGACTGAATTGGTGGTGCTTTAAACCAGATTGTTACCCGCTGCAAAGCACAGTAAGATGAGGTATAGCATAGTGCAGTAGGCTTAACAATTTACTAAGCCATGAATGCATTTGGACTTATTTACAAAGTAAGAAAATAATATTCGGATATTCTGTGAAGTTTAGATATCTTGCTAACATAATTTTTTTCTCTTCTTTTTCTATGCATAGCCAGGATAGATTGCCTTTTTTCATGATAAGAATGTTGTAATTTGCTTTGAGAAGTTCCCATATTGGTTCTTTTGTTAATTTATATCTCTGTAAGAGTTATTCTCTGTTCTTATCTATGCTTTTGTGTGCCTGGTAATGTTTATGTTTCTTTGCCAAAAAAACAACTTATTTAGAAAAAGAGATTGGGAGCTTACCAGAATACCCTGACTAAACAAACACACCAACCAACAATAAAGCACACCAGATCAAACTGCAAATAAAAAAAAAGGTTTTTTTTGCAGCCAGAAAATAGAAATTAAGATTTAATAAAAATGAGTTACTGAATGAAGAGAGAGCGAAGAAAAACTTTATAAATTTTCCAAACTCTTTCACTTCCCCAAAGCTAGGTCGAAATCTTTGGTATTTAGTATGCTCTCTTTTGAAAAATAGCACCACATTTTTTTTTTCTAAAATAAGAGAAAAGGAAAGTGCTCTGTTTGAATACGTAATTAAATCATATTGTGTGGGTGTAAAAAATTTTTCCAAATATAGAGAAAGGTCCGTAAAAATAGAGAAATAGTATGGACCTTTGGTTAAATTTTCAGCCTTTTTCAATAAGAATGAAGTAAAATTTTAGTTGGTTTTCAGCCGTGATTCTCATGTTGTAAAATTGTACACAATTTGTTTAAAATTGTTACTAATGATTTCAGTGTGAAAATGCCAAACATTTCAGAAATTAAATTTGTAGGAATGTCATAAAATTAATTATTTTTTTCTAGTTATTAGCCACCATGATTGGTGGATATTTTGGCTCCTAACAGAAAACCAGACTTTTTTTCTCATCATAGTGTACATTGGTACCATGTAAAATTAGATGCTTTCACATAAAAACCAACTAATAAGCAATTGTGTAGGAAAGATAACTATATAGAAGCATGGAGCTGCATAGTAAGGGACAAGCATTGATTGCGTGAATGAATTCCTCATCTATATAAGTGAAATTCTTCTTTGAAAATTAAAGCTTAAGATGTAGATACTATATAAGGGCTGGGAGCATTAGCTCAAGCCTGTAATCCCAATACTTTGGGAGGCCGAGATGGGAGGATCGCTTGAGGCAGAAAGTTTTAGCCAAGTTTGGGCAACATAGCAAGACCTTGTCTGTATAAAGAATAAATTAGCCAGGCGCAGCGGCACGCTCTTACAGTCTTAGCTACTTGGGAGGCTGAAGTGAGAGGATTGCTTTTGCCCTGAAGTTCAAGGCTGCAGTGAGTTATGATTGTACCAGTGCTCTCCAGCCTAGCAACAGAGCAAGACCCTGTCTCAAATAAATATATGTATATATAAGATATTGTGTAAATGCTAAATCCATCTCAGTACATAATAGTACATGTATTTATAAAATACATATAAGTTAATATCTAAGAAGTTCAATGAAAATATTTCCAAGTTCTAGTGTAATGTCTTCCAGTTATCCTTATGAATAGTATCATAGCAAACTTTTGTTAAAAATTAATATTAAAATTATTTTTCAGTAGTCTTGGAGCAAATTATTGGGCATGCTTTTGAAGTAACCGTTTTTTAAAAAATGCCTTTGTCTCAACCTAAATTTAAAAATAGCAGTAGTATGTAAGATACTGATGGAGTAGGAGGAGTGATACACCCTGCTCCATAGCAGTTTGGTCAAATAAGGAGTTGCAGCAAGTATTCATATTATAATGTAGCACAGTGAACAATTTGAACAGCCAACATTTTTCAGGAAGAAGAGTGGGCAACTGTACAAGCTTCTTTTGAATACTTGTCAGCATGCTAATTATATATTTCTTAAGATGTGAACATTTAGGCTCCTTGAATTTTACTGTATTTGAAGACCTTGTTTCAGATCTGGTGCTATGTACTGCATATTTGCCAATGAGATAGAAAAATGTGGGTTTGAAGATGAATAAGGTGGTTAAATTATTAATGGAGTAATTGGGTGATTTCACCTCAAATTTTGGTTTAGGATGTTTTAATTAATGAGGATCGAATCAAGCTTGGTGATTATTTAAAGGCCTCAAATGTGTTTACTCCAAATGGAAAGTTTATGTCTGTTAATTTCCCCCTCTTTTTTTCCAGTATTGCGGAATGCTGCAGCACTCCTTACTCTCTTTTGGGTTTGGTCTTCACGGTTTCTTTTGTTGCCTTGGGTGTTCTCACACTCTGCAAGTTTTACTTGCAGGGTTATCGAGCTTTCATGAATGATCCTGCCATGAATCGGTAAGTTCTTTCCTTGATTATGTCTAGAAATGTAAATACTATAGATAACTTGAGGAAGTAATGATGAATTTCTTTGGCTGATGAATTTTAGAAGAAATGGAATTGGAGAGTTTTTTTTTTGAATGGTTGTAACATTTGGGTTAAAACACTATGAAAAAATACATTTCCATGTTAAAGATGTGTTTGTATTGTATGTATTAATACATTATGATGAATATTGGGCAGCTTCCTTCCCTAGATTTCTTTAAGAGATTTTCAGAAGCGTGCTTTTTCCCATTTGAAGTTTAGCCCTGTTAAAGTCTGATTTCTATACAGTATTTGATGTTAATATCTGGCTCATTTACAGAATCTGGTTGGAAAACTTCTATTTGTCTTAGAAGTTATTATTTTTGCCCTCATTGTGTGGTAAAATAATAGCTATTATGCCTTTGCACATGTAGTGATATATATGACTATTTCATTAATGTTACAAAGTTAATATACTGATCAGGTTTTTAGTCTGGATTAAGTCAGAATAGATTTAAAAATATGTAACAGAGTCTAAGCCTTTGGATTATTTTTCTCTTTGAATTAAATGAGATTCAGATTATTTTATGTTTTCTGAAAATGTATGCTTTTTTTAGGGGCATGACAGAAGGAGTAACGCTGTTAATCCTGGCAGTGCAGACTGGGCTGATAGAACTGCAGGTTGTTCATCGGGCATTCTTGCTCAGTATTATCCTTTTCATTGTCGTAGCTTCTATCCTACAGTCTATGTTAGAAATTGCAGATCCTATTGTTTTGGCACTGGGAGCATCTAGAGACAAGTAAGAAACCTCTTAATATTCTTTAAATTAACTCATGTAATATTCTTTACATGCATTTGTTGTCTAAATATTTAGGGAATATTTAGAGACAGAAAATGGATATGGGTAATTGGTATTAGCTTAGGTTAATTCAACGTTTATGTTTTTATTTTTCCTATATGAGATGTCTGACTTACTTGACTTTTGTTTTTTTCTCTCAAGATTTTTTAGTTAAAAATCACATCAAAGGCCATGTAATTATAAGTTAACTTTTTCTGCTTCAGATGAAGTTAATACTTTTTATATTTGTCCAATTTTAAAATTAAGAACATAGAGCATAAAATTTAGTCCAGCATAATAAATGTAACAAATAATATTTAATTTTATTCTGTGTAAATTAGTTAAAGGAGAGAAAGCATTAAGTGAAATGCAAATGAAGGAGAGGAAAATAGAGGCTATCAGGTAATCATAAAATAGACATTTATGGAAAAACAGCCTCATTTGATGGAGTTTTAGACAATTTCAACTGACTGGATTATAAGGATTCTTGACAACTTATAGGACCAAATGAAATTAATAGTTGGATTCATGTACATCTTGCATTACAGTAAAATTTTAAACTCTCTATATTTTATTGATACATAGTAGTAGTATATATTTTTGAGGTTCGTGTGATATTTTGAGAGCTGTATACATTGTATAATGATTAAATCAGGATAATGGAGGTATCCAGAAATTTTTGTGAGGGATAAAAGCCAAACTATTATTTAGTTCCTTAAAGATACAGTCTTTTTATTGTAGTTGATACAAGGAAATTCTGTTAAGGAATTTCTTAAAATTCGATGTCACTGTTCTTTTTCTAGTTCTCTGTCTGCATTCTGATTATTGATTATAGAAATACATCTGAATTTATTGCTTCTTCGGTAGCCTTTTATAGTAAGGGAACAGCTAATCTCTTGGGAGGTAGAATTGTATCAGCTGATTTCTAAAACATTCCAAATTAACATTTTAATTATAGTACATCAGATTCATCTTTGTATCCCCATAACACACATTGCCAAACATTCTATATAATTTTCTCAAGTGGTAGGATGGCTGAAAAATCAATTTAAATAAGCTCAAACTCTTAAGACATGTTTCAGATCTTCTTAATCATCATAGTTGATGGTAGTTATTTCACATTTGTTTGTGAGGTTTAAGGTTTCTTGACTGAAGCATTTAAAATGTTGAACTCAAGGGTGAGCGCAATTAAATAGCCACTTAGTAGATCTGAAAAGTAGATTTCTTTGACCTAAGTACAATTAGTATTTCGTCATCTCTGTCAATGTCATCTGTTATTAATTACACTAATTAATTTAGTATATATTGGTAAAACTAATATTTAGAAAAGAGAAAAAATATGTTGTTCCACTGGTATAAGAATCAGTAGATGGCAGTTGTGGGTCTTCCCAGGATACTGAACTATCTTCACTACTGGCTTTCTCCAAAATTAGATGCAGAGGAGATTTAGAGAAAAAGGAGCAAACTGAGAAGTGTTGTATGTGGGTCTGGGGTACTTTGAATTGGTGTCTGTGTTATTCCTTGTGGCTGCGGCTACATTAACCTGAGGCAGGAGAGGCTGCCCTCTTGGCTGTGGGAGGAAAAATAGACATGAACTGTTCTGTTCTGTTCTTCCCTCCCACCATTGCCTACAGTAATAAGAGACTAACCATCAGCTACATGCCAGTACTTTTTAAAACAAATGAAATAAAGTTAAGAGAAAAATTCCACTTACCACAACTGACTCAAGAACTAAAAAGTTGAATAGTTCTATAACAGTTAAAGAAATTAAAGCAGTTGGCAAACTTCTTGAGCCAGATGATATTACAGGCAAGTTCTACCAAATTCCAAAGAACAGTTATCCTTATTTTATTTATTTATTTATTTATTTATTTTTAGAGATGGAATCTCGCTATGTTGCCCAGGCTGGACTTGAACTCCTGGGCTCAAGCAGTCCTCCTGCCTCAGCCTTCTGTGGAGCTGGGACACATGTGCACACCACCACACTTGGCAGATTATTTAAAACAAATACTTTCAAACTATAAGAGGAATACCCCCAAGTTCACTCTGTGAAGCCATCGTAATCCCAATATTGAAATAAATCAGACAATTTTTAAAGTATTTCACTCATGGCAGGAGATATTGCGAGGCATTTGTAATGTTGGCTTAAGGTAGACCAGTGGAATAGAGACCACAGACTGACCCACATATGGGTGGAACTCTGGTATATGACAGAAGTGGCATGCCAGATGAGTGGAGACAGGTGCTACTCTATAATGAAGCTAGAAAAACACTGGATTCCTATCTCGCATTATAAACAAAATAACTCCAGTATGTTAGGGACTTAAATGTCAAAAACAGAAAGTTAAAATTCCACTGAGATTAGTATATTTTTGAGTAGGAAAAGATTTCTTAAACTGACAGAACTGACTGTGGAAGACTGAGATTGACTATGACTATGAAAGAAAGGATTAATACATTTAACGATTAATATTAGAATTAATGGCAGTTTTTAAGTTAGAAATGGTCATTACAAACTGGAAGAAAATATTTCTAGTATGCACTCCTGATCAAGAATCGCTCCTACACATCAGTAAGAGAAATGGACAAAAAACTTGATGAGGCATTTAGGAAAAGAGAAAAATGCAAACATGAAGAGAAGTTCAGCATCATTCATGATAAGGGAAATGTGAAGGCTACAGTGAGATACTGTTTTACATGCAATCAAAAGGAAGGAGATAGAAAGGGGAGGGAAAAAATCTGCCAATACCTATGATGGGGGAAGTTGCAGCTCCACAGGATATCCCATGGTACTGATGAGAGTGTAAAGTGGTGTAGTCACTTTGGAAGAGAGTTTGGCATGATCTCCTCATAGGTATATATTCAAAGACTCTTGCATGTGTACAGTAGGAGACATGTAGAAGAATGTTCGTAGAACAGTTCACCTCACCAGAATCCTGGGAACAACCCAGATGCCAATGCAACAAGAAAGTAGATGATAAAATGTGGTAATAGTCACAGTGCTATGTTAAAAATAGTGACCCACAAATCAGTATGAATGATCATAGCAGCACGAGGTAAAAAAGTAAATCCAAAAAGATGATAATGTAGGATATTTTTATGTTAAAAACAAAATTTTAAAATTTGTAATACTTAGAAATACATATAGATAAAACCAAACTATAAAAAGGGAAGCAGGGAAGAGAATGAAGCACACAGGATTCAAGATAGTGGTTTCGTGGGGCAGAGGGGCGAGGACATGGTATATATAGGCAGGCCTGCCCCTGTCATTAGATGTGGTTTATTGTCCAGGCCTTCACTTGTATGTGGGAAGTGGGTTCATAAATGCTTGTTACATTATTGACAATAGTTAATTAGATTACTGACTAAATAAAAGGAGGGACATGCACAGACAAACGATGACAATACATCGTCAATCAAGGATTGTGATGAATTCAATTCAGTGTACTGGGAATTGAAAAAGGAAAGGAAAAGCATCCTAATTCTCCAGTTAGAGGACAATTAAGAGATGATACTAATAGTTCATGAAACAATTTTTCTATTAATGAAGTAATTGTTAAGGGGAAAATCTTCATAAATATGTCTTTGGAGTTTCTTGAACTGTAGGTAATTTCCACGTTTAGCTTAGGAGGATGTGTGAGTTAGTTTTAGCCATAGAAATAATTGGTTATTTTATCTGTAAATTTTATTGCAGTTTTTAACAAGGAATATTAGAACTATGGTCTACTTATTCAAATTATGTAGCAAATTTTCAAAAGGCAAACATTTTAGGAAATGGGTTGTCATTTTTATAGTGCTTAACCTATTGCATGAGGTTTCAATGTAATTTTCCCTTATTCTTTTTATATTTTATTTGAAATTTGCTTTTATTTAATTTTAACTATTTAGATAAGGACATATATGTGTGTCTATGTATATGTTTGTGTGTATATATCCACCTGTATTAAAATTAGGCATAAATGTAAAACTCTTGACATAACATTGTTGTGTATACATTTCTGTGTGTGTGCTTAAATATATGCATGTGTGTTTATAAATACGTACATATTTCATATAAATCATAGCTGGCTTGATTTTAAAAAAATATATTTAAGGTTTTAAGGCAGATTGCCCTATTAGATATATAATTCATCATCTAACACAGTAGAGCTACTGCCTTTCTTTAAAAAGTTAAAATTGCTGAATCTCAAAGCAAAGTTACTGACAAGTTTACATTTGTTCCTTAATTTCTGATTATTATTATTATTATTAGTTTTTGGCAAGAAAAAATGTAAAACACTTTCCAAAGTATGCAGCTTTAATTTTCACCATAATAATTAACTTTCTTCTCTGAATTACTGATTATGATAGGACCACACTGTATAGCATTTGACCTTGTGTGTGGTAACTTCTACTTCCTGACTATATTATAATTAAAGGTAGGAGAGATGATTTATGTTATTTGTGTCTCTTTGAGATGCTTTACCTGGATTTGAGAACATATCACAGATGTTGATGTTTAATTAAAACAGCTTAAATTTTTTTGTAGCCATGAGCTTTATTTCAATTGAAAGCCAAAGTTGTTTAGCTTGAACTAGCCTAAAGGGTTTAGAGAAATGGAGAGCATGATGGAGGAATTTCTAGTGGGACGTAAGAGTGCTTGTGTTTTGCTGAGAGGGCAGTTAGTTAATAACCAGCTTGGTTTATGAGGAACAGATTTGACAAGCTTGGATGGAAAAATTAGGAGTGGAGGACCTCAAATGCCAGACTCAAAAATTTAGAGACAGTGTTGAAAATATTACGATAGTAGAGCTTTAGGAGGATTAGTCTGGCTGGCAGTGTCCTGGATAGATCAGGGCTGGAGGAGGGAGGAAAACCAGGTAGTAGATCTTACAATACAGTTGCTCTCAGTCATGTCTCCCACTTACCCTGACCACAACAGATGTGAGGATGAGTATACCTGCTCATTGGAGAGTCATTCCTATTAGTCACACTGCACTCTCTGTAGCAGAGATTCTCATCACAAGTGGAAACAGTGGGAAGAGGGTGTCATAAGATTTGAAAAAGACCACAAATTATTCTAATACTCCCTCCCTGTCTTAACCAGGAAAAATTATTGAAATTGTTAAGGTTTAAGGCTACAAAAGCCTGAAATAATTTGAAATTGCTAGGAGTAGCAATTGAAAGCAAACTATTGAGGAACAAAAGAAAATCAGCTGTACTTTGCAATTGACTGAGTGTGGTGGCTTTGACATGCCAAGCCTGTGTGACTTGGTCTGAACTCTAGTACAGTGACTGGCATGGAGAAGGGTGTTCAGTGGGAATTTGTGAAATTTGATCATGGTACCAGAGATGTTAGCTGCTGATGTGAGTGGTTGTGCTACTAGGTGGCAGGCACTTAAAAAGAATAATTTTGTCTTTCTCCAGGAGCTTGTGGAAACACTTCCGTGCTGTAAGCCTTTGTTTATTTTTATTGGTATTCCCTGCTTATATGGCTTATATGATTTGCCAGTTTTTCCACATGGATTTTTGGCTTCTTATCATTATTTCCAGCAGCATTCTTACCTCTCTTCAGGTAAGCCTATGATTAATTAACTCTGTATAATAACCAATTTTGTTATTTTTCCTCCCAGAGGAGGAATTAAATTTTTTCAAGATGAATGATTATAAGTGGACTATTCAGGTGATAACTTCTCTCTCTCTTTACTAGAACACATTACATTTATTTGAGCACAGGAGTTAGATGGCAGGTTATGAAAATATTACATAAACCTATTGATGTCACTGTATTTTTTATGAAGGTAATTAAGCCTTTCAGTTTCTTTTTTTCAAAATGGTATGATACAGAGGTGTCATATAAATCTTAAATTGATAAGTAACTAAAATATTAAAAGTTTTTAGAGCTTGTGTTAGAGCTTATTTGGAGTGTGTTTTTTAAATTAAATTCCACTCAAAAATACCAATAGTTCCACGATGTATATAAATATATATGTATATGATGTGTGTGTATTACACAATACAGACATGATACATGTTTCACAGACATGCACACACAAAATATTGCCTTAGAAATGATAAGCTTATTGTAACTTAAAGGAAGATCTTTGCTACCTAAGTTAAGTAAAAGAAAACATAACACAGTGAAGAGTTATTCATTATTTTTTTGCAGAAGTAAAAGTTCTTTGCGAGTTGTAGAACAGGAATGACTATGGTATGAGGAAAATTAAGATGGAGTTGATGAGGTTTGGTGACCTAAGGAATAAGGGAAAAAGATGAATCAAAAAATTGATTACTCATCAGAATCATTTTAGGAAAGTCATGTCTGACAGTGTGGCTTTTTGTTGTCTATGCCTGGATTACTAAGATCACCCACATTTTAGTCATCAGTGTCTTCTCTTTAGAGTTGATTTTTTATTTATTAAAACTTTTTTTTCCCCTGGATACTCTTCTGTATATTTGAAATATTGCATCCTAAAAACATCAGGAATGTGTTATTGTTTAAAGCCTATGAAAAAAGTATCTCAGTGATCATATTTCAAGATACATACATTTTTTTTTTTCAGGTTCTGGGAACACTTTTTATTTATGTCTTATTTATGGTTGAGGAATTCAGAAAAGAGCCAGTGGAAAACATGGATGATGTCATCTACTATGTGAATGGCACTTACCGCCTTCTGGAGTTTCTTGTGGCCCTCTGTGTGGTGGCCTATGGCGTCTCAGAGACCATCTTTGGAGAATGGACAGTGATGGGCTCAATGATCATCTTCATTCATTCCTACTATAACGTGTGGCTTCGGGCCCAGCTGGGGTGGAAGAGCTTTCTTCTCCGCAGGGATGCTGTGAATAAGATTAAATCGTTACCCATTGCTACGAAAGAGCAGCTTGAGAAACACAATGATATTTGTGCCATCTGTTATCAGGTAACTCCTTCAATAAGAATGTGTTTGGGTAAGTCGTACAGTGTATCCCTTGGGACTGTAACCATATTAACCAAATTCAACTTAAATTTCTAGGCAAAATTATCTTCTGGATTAAAAAAAAATGGACCTCAGAAATTAAAGACCTGATAAAATATTTCCATTTTATTTCTAAATTAAGTTTTAAATTTAGTCCCTTGGGTTCTAATGTATTGTTGTTTTCAACATTATTGCTCACCCATAAATAAAGGAAAAACAGGTCAGGTGCATTTTATATTTACTCCTGAATACACACTCACACAGACTATTGAATATACTATCCATGAGGGGTCAGCAACTCCTGAAAAGTGGTGTGCCAAAATTCTGACTCTTTTCCCTCTAGTATTTCCAGAGTGGGGAAGAAATATTCATGTACCTAACATAGGTAGAGAGAATATGTGCCCACCTGTGGGTTGCTAAGTATCCGAGGGTACAAGCATTTGGTGGGAGTGGGTGAATATGGTAAAGGCTACCATAATGATGTAAAATTGAAGTTGGCCTACCTATAGTCTTTAGCACATGCACCATAAAGAGCCTGATGATTGTCTTCTATTACAAATTAAAGGTAGTACTTAAATCACTTTGGAAATAAAACAACAACAAAAAGACCTAGAGTTTAATCATCAGTCACCTGTGCAAGAGGCTGCACTGTTGGAAATAATGGACAGAGATGATGGCCAACAGCAGAAACTATGTCCCATTTTTAAAGTCACTCAAAGAGTATAGGCTGGTAGAATAAAACTATAGACAGTGTCAACAATATACAGGGGATATTCTTACTTCAGGATTGCTTTTGTAGTTTAGGTGGGGTATGTATGTATTTGTGTATATTTAAATTTGTGCATATTTAAATAATTTTTTTCTAATAGTAAAATACAGCTATCAGTTTTTTATTTTGATTAGAACATACTTTTTGATCCTAGCTAAACAATGTTCTCCAGGCGGTTTTGCATTTGAGGGGTCTGAGGAGTAATGTAGGGTTCCTGCCTCCCTTCAAAGTAGCCATTCTCTTAGTTGTGTTTATTATTAAAGTGAACCCTAGCTCTTTTGTGCTAGGTAGCCTCATTGTACTCAGGACAAAGCACATCAAAAACAGAGTCGGAGCACCTCAGCTTCAGCCGCTGATGTCTGAATATTCCATCTCGGGGATTCAAGAGTCCTGTTTTTATTTCCTGTTGTCACATCACTTTTTTTGAGGTGCTAGAACTACCTGTTGATATCACATCGAAAATGAGAGTAAAACTGCTTAGCTTCCCAGCTGGCTGCTTTTCCTTGGATGGCTTTCTGCTTAAAAGTTGACTCCCAGATGTTACCAGTTCTTGGCAAGGAATTTCTGGGATATCCACACCTGCTTGTTTTGGGACTTTAAACAAAATTAATGGTTGATTGGCGAAACGTATGTCTTTATAACTTTAACTTCATGTCTTCAGGCTTCTCTCTTCATATATATCTTATGCAAGGAATATTAATGCAAAGTACACCACTCCTTATTCCAGTGGTTATCAAATGTGAGTGTATAAAAGTCACACAGGTGGCTTGTAACTATAGATTTTATGAATCCCATCGTTACATATCCCACTTCAGTAGGTCTTGGGTGGCCCAAAACTGTGTTAACAAGTGGTTCTTATGCAAGTTGAGAAACACTGGCTTATATAGACCAAATCTTGAAAACTGGGTATATACATTGTCCCTAATGAGAGAGTGCCACTTCCTTGCCAATACCCTGGTATTATATGGCCGATTTTGTCTCTTTGCCAATAATTTCATTATAATCTGTTCAGCTGTGTTGAAGCAAAACTGTAGAAAAAGTCCTGTCTTCATCAGATTTTCTGAGGTTGTAATTATACTCTTGTCATACCAGTGGAGACCCAGTAATCATACTGCAACAATTGTGTAACACTTGCATTTCATACTAAGGCAAAACCCAGTTATAAAGGTAGCTTCTTCCTCATTTTTGGTTTTTCCTTCACTTTTAGAAAGTACTTAGCCAGTAGTTCTTGCATTATTTGTATAAGGGGGATCTGTAATGGCAGCAGGATTATTACTGATATATAAAGTAAGTTTTATTCTAAGATCTATGTTACAAATTTTCTATTGTGGGAAAGAGATGTTAGAACCAGAACTTTGGGGATAGCACCAAAGATACTAGAAAACAGACATTTATAAGGTATCTTTTTTCCCCCTCTTTTAGGACATGAAATCTGCTGTGATCACGCCTTGCAGTCATTTTTTCCATGCAGGCTGTCTTAAGAAATGGCTGTATGTCCAGGAGACCTGCCCTCTGTGCCACTGCCACCTGAAAAACTCCTCCCAGCTTCCAGGATTAGGAACTGAGCCAGTTCTACAGCCTCATGCTGGAGCTGAGCAAAACGTCATGTTTCAGGAAGGTACTGAACCCCCAGGCCAGGAGCATACTCCAGGGACCAGGATACAGGAAGGTTCCAGGGACAATAATGAGTACATTGCCAGACGATCAGATAACCAGGAAGGGGCTTTTGACCCCAAAGAATATCCTCACAGTGCAAAAGATGAAGCACATCCTGTTGAATCAGCCTAGAGGAGAAGCAGCAGGAATGATGCTTTGATACTCTGGAGGAGAAGTTAACTCAAGATGGAATTCATGTTCTGATTTGAGGAATGAAAATGAGATGATCAGGCAGGAAACTGACATTCCAAGGATCTAATCCAGGAAGTACTCTCAGTGGGGACCACCTGCTTTCATCCCCTGACATTGTGGGAGAAATTTTGCAATGTATGCTAATCAAAATGTATATGTTCTATGCTGATGTTTTATAGAGGTTTGTGAAGAAAATTCAACCTCAACCACTTCAGAAACTGCCCCTGATATGTGTGAGAGAGAAGTAAAATCAGATTTTGAGTGTTGAAGGGACTGAGGAAGTGAGGATAAAGAGCATGAGGACAGCATGGAAAGAAGGAGGCAGAAGTGGAACTGAACTTTCACTCTCCATGGGACAGATCAATCTCATTATCAAGTCTGAATAGCAACCAGCCCTCTCCTCCACCCGTTTCTCCTCAGTTAATTGGAGCTCAGTCAGGTGATTATTGAGTCTTGTACAGCACTGAAATGAAATCAAAGATGAAGAAGCATTGATTGTATTCAAAGATTGAAGCACGCTCATACTTTGTATGTGCTTTAGGGAAGGGGTGGGTGGGCACTTGGGCCTTGCGGGTGCATTCATGTAATCTGAGACTCTTGAACTTTATGACGGAGTCTTCAATATTTTGATGTATATGAAACTTTTGTTAAATATGTTGTATACTTCGCTGGCTGTGTGAAGTAAACTAAAACTCTGATGAACACTTTGGAGTCCGCTTTAGTGAAGGAGACCAAAGTGGGAAGGGCTTTAGGGCACTGATAGAGGCCCTGGGTGTACTTTTCAATCCTGTGTAATGTTTAATTCTTGCAACTGAATCAAAACAGTGTTAAATTATGGCAATATTTGCACTTTGGGAATGAGTACATAACTGTATGATCACACTCTGCAAATGCCACTTTTAAAGCTGTTAATAGACTTTGCACCTTTTCTTTGACAAGGATGTGTCATATTTAAATTTTTACATTCATCATGGCTACAGGTAGAACTGGGGAGGGGGGAATGTAATTTTTTATGGGAATTTTGATATGAAAAGAAACTAGTCATTTATTTATACAATAGGCTTGGCTCAAAAAGTGTTTTTCAGACCTCGGTATTCCTAATGTGGGATGTGACTTTATTTTATTTTTAGTAGCAAATTTGGATGTAGACTGACAGACATAGCTGAATGTCTTAATAAATTTAAATTTGAAGATAATTATGTTTTGTTCTTGTGGTTTGTTGTCATTATAAAGTGCTTTTTTTGAAGTTGTATTCTTAGGAGGTTCTGTTTTTAATTTAGTTGGACTTACATGTTGATCCTTGTCAGAAATGCCCTGTAGATGGCAAAACTCTTTGATTGAAAAGGACCATTTCTTTTGAAATCTTCTACACCCAGTGTTAGCAAACTTACCTGTGCTTCAGAAGTGTTTGGGAAGCTTTTTATTTTAAAAAAGTACACATTTCTGAACCTTACTTCTGATTCAGATTGAATCAGCCTTTTGGGGTGCCTGAGCATTTCAGAGCTTCTATCCAGCTAGCCTAGCACTAAGGCAGTATGACTTGTTGGCGGGGGGGAAAGTATCTAGGCTAGAATTCATTTCTCCCCAGGTGTAGCTGGAAGTTGATATCATCTTTTTGGTGCTCCGTGTTAGGCAGAAGACAAAGCAGATAGCTCCCTCTAGTGGTAGGAAGGCTGCTATCCAAAGACCTAGCAGTAATGATCTGGGATTTTAATAAAAGTAGAGTTCTTTGGAATTACTTTCCACATTATAATACACTTTTTACTTCTTAATAGCAAATAGATCCCAGCTGTACATGCCAAATCAGATGAGTGTGTTAGTAGCCTTTTGGACAAATGTCACTGTGTGTCAGGAGGAATATATTATGTGGTTGTAACAGAAAACCTCAAAATTATAGTGGCTTTAAAACCACAAAGATTTATGTCATGCACGTACATTACAAGGATATCCTGTTTGGTGCAGACACTATCCTGTTTGGTGCAGACACTTGAACTTTCTGGATGGTCATGCCAAAGGGAAGACTGCAAGGCTGTACACCAGCAATTACACGTTCCTCCCTGGTATGGACATGTCACTTCCACTCACTCCCTTGGCCAGAACTACTGATATGGCGCCACCAGCCACAACAGCACAGAAGTTGTCTTCCACGTCCTAGAAAGAGAGCATATCAGTGACCAGCACTCTGGTGGAGCAACTTCATTTTACAGATTATTTGAAATTTGGGAGCACACCTGTGAATGGTTCCAAATATACCTCTGACTTAATTTGTTATTTGTCCTTACGTACTGGACAGTAGCATTGTATAATGCCATCCGTATTCAAAATCTAGCCATTTTGTAATAGCTTCCAACTCACTGCAGAGTTTTTGACTTAGGAAGAAGACAAAGTTTAACCACCTGGTTTGTTCTACTGAAGAGAAGATGAGAAAATTAGATTCAGTTCCTCTTGTATTATGCTTGATCAAATTGAGAGAATCATCAGTTCCCTTATGAGTCCTTTTTAGGTCACTTTTCTTGTCTACTTAATGGTTTCCAGTGTTTTCAGACAGTGCATACCTATTTTCATGCATCAATATTCCCTTAAAAACTTTGTAATAAGGTCTGTCACCTTATGCACTTTGCCATCAAAATTAGTACTGTGACAATCCTTTATCAGTCCTCTTGGATTTAGGGAAATGGACAGCACAGAGGGATAAAAGGGGCTTGCACTAAGGGCAGGAGCTCTGGATTATAATTCTAAGTCCTCTGTGATCTTTGATTAGCCTTTGTTTTTCTGGGCATCAGCCTCATCTGAAAAAAAATCATCACTGAAGTGCCATTCTGTTTCAGGTTTTGCCCATCTATCTGTATTTTTAATCCTCACCACTGACTGAGTAATGAGCTTCATATTTTTGAACAGTTTTAAACTAGAGACAGATGCTTCATATTTTTTTTAATGTGCTGTGCTACATATTAAACTTACCTAAGATTTGGTTCACCACTGTGTTCCCAGTGTCTGGTATAGGGCAGGAGCACTCTAAATATCTACAGAATGAACAAAGGAACTTAGCAGGTGGCTCCTCATATCCACCCTGTAGTTTAAAAATGGCAGAGAATTCTATTCTTTCCAGAGGCAGAGAGCATAATATTGCATGGCAACTAAATGAAGTAATTTCTGTGAGTGGGTTTTGATCGTCTTAACTGATCAGATCCTGAACTCAGTTTCTAGAGCAGAAATTACAAATTTGGGGCCTTCTGGGGGAAATCTGGGCTGATAAATTTTGCTTTGTTGTTTGGCCTCAGTGATACATTTATTTTATTTTATTTATTTTTTTGAGATGGAGTCTTGCTCTGTCACCCAGGCTGGAGTGCAGTGTCACAATCTCAGCTCACTGCAACTTCCATTTCCCGGGTTCAAGTGATTCTCCTGCCTCAGTCTCCCGAGTAGCTGGGATTACAGACATGTGCCACCACACCTAGCTAATTTTTGTATTTTAATAGAGACAGAGTTTCACCAGGTTGGCCAGACTGGTCTCGAACTCCTAGCATCAAGTGATCCACCCGCCTCGGCTTCCCAAAGTGTTGGAATTACAGGCATGAGCCACCATGCCCAGCCTCAATGGTACATTTTTAAATGATATTTTAAAAAATATTTGAATCAGTTGCCAACCATTTAAAAATTGCAAGATTGTATATGACAAACTCAATTTCTATCTTCTTGTGAAAAATTGGAAGTGCTGGCTGCATAGGCCACTCATCCTTGCTTGGCAACAGTCAGCATAAGCTGGGATGGGCTGAGTTTCTAATTCACCCCTGTTGTCTCCACCACAGCTTGCTCTAGCAAATTAGATTGCTGTCATCAGACTCTTCTGTTTGCTTAGAAGATGCCGTAAGTGAACACTGGGCAAATTCGACATCTCATTTAATCACAGTCAAATCCTATATGAATATGTATAGTGCAGATATTCGGTATTGATTAAAGTGAAAAGATTAAAAACCAGAAGCAATGTGTATAAATTTGACATTCATTTATGGTATAGAACCTGTTTGTTTTTCTTTAATGACCGGAGTGCAGTAAAAGAAAAAAAAATCAATGAGCAAGTGTTTTATTTGAAGATATTTTCAATTTGGATCTATGCTAGAATTTTGCATTTTGGTATCACCAAGTTGTTCCATGAGCAGTGTTTCTCAACCTTTGATGGGCGTTGGAAGCAGGTTGGGAAGCTTGTGAAAAATACAATGCTGGCCGGGCACAGTGCCTCACACCTGTAATCCTAGCACTTAGGGAGGCTGAGGCGGGTGGATCACCTGAGGTCAGGAGTTCAAGACCAGCCTGACCAACATGGTGAAACCCCGTCTCTACTAAAAATACAAAAATTAGCCAGGCGTGGTGGCACATGCCTATAATCCCAGCTGCTTGGGAGGCTGAGGCAGGAGAATCACTTGAACCTGGGAGGCGGAGGTTGCAGTGAGCCAAGATCGTGCCACTGCACTCCAGCCTGGGAAACAGAGTGAGACTCCATCTCAAAAAAAAAAAAAAAAAAAAAGAAAAGAAAAGAAAAATACAATGCCTAGACCCAGTCCCATAGATTCTGACTGGGTAGGTTTGGGATGGAGCCTGGTATCTTACCTTTTCCAGTTTTTCAGATGATTCTGATTCTATGGAAATGTGAGTACCTTTCATTTAAATATTCCTGCTATTTCAGTGAGAGGGGGCTCCTTGTTCTTGGATCTACCGTTTTTATGGAAGAAGATTCTTAGAGAAGAAATACACATGAGGTTTGTCTCTGGGAAACATTGGTGGTTAAGGATTTCAGCAAACATTACAACCGATGGGGTTTCTGCAGTGAAGCAGCAAAGCCTGGCCGACACATTATGCAGGTGTGCATGTGCCATCTGGCCTAATCTACCAACCTTTTTTGGTTGGTTGACCACCCAAAAGTGTCTCAAGCTATTTATATTTGAAGGTAAAATGCTGTTAGCACCCCTCCACATCCTCTTTCCCAAGCATATAGAAGTAAAGAATCACAGAATTTTGGAAGCAAACCAGCCTTCAGAGATCTAGATCAGTGGTCCTACTTTACAAGAGAGCCAATTATCGATGTGTCCAAGGCCACACAATTGATGGCAAAGCGGGGAAGGGTGCTCAGGTCTCCTGAATCCAGTCCAATGCTCTTTCCTTTACACCTTCTCACCTCAAAAAAGATCCAAACACCCATGTGTATTTTGCTGCATTCAATAAAACTTATATTAACTTTAAAGATGTTACACGGGAGATGTGGTGAAAATCTGAAACAATTTCTGAGATATTATAATATTTAAAATTATCAATTTGAGATCAAACGTCTGGCAAATTATGTAAAAAGGGAAAACAAACAGTAAAAAAAATCGGATGTAGAATAAATCTTAGTATATGGCAAGCCACAACCCATCAAGATTTGGCATTGGAAACTCTTGGCTACAAAATACCAACATTTAATATTAAATACGTACCATTTAATATAAAAATGCCTTCTGCATATTAGTTAAAGCCACAGATCTGTGCAGGCCGTGTAATCACACTATTTGCAGGAACAGATGGGCTGTGTTTAAAACAGGAGTCAAGCCTTAGTTTAGAGAATTTTAAAATATAAAACTGCTTCCTTCCCAAGATAAGTATTAAATCGTCCTAAGAAACACATGTGAGGGATAGATAGACATAAACATTGTAAATTCCCATTTTTTTCTCTAGTTGATTAAAAAATCTTTTCTGAAGTCGTCTTCCCAAAATTACCTTGAAACTCATCCCCTACCCCTAAAAAGAAAGCCCAAGTTTTAAGGGGGCCATTATGTTTATTTTTGTAATTATGAGCTACATTGTGCAACTCAAACGAATAAACTTGCGAGATGGTCACCTCTGTATGTGTTTTGGTGCTGGTGCTGTTGCTGGTGGGGGACTGATATCGGTAAGGCCATGTATGTTAGAAAAGTATGTTCACAAGAGAAGGAAGCCAATTCGCTGAGCTAACTTGTTTCATAACATTTTAGACTTTCAACCTGTATCTCACAGGCTTACAGCCTGCCTCCATGCCATTGCCATTTATCTTTTGTTATGGGTTTAGGTTTTTTAGTTTATTCTACATTTAAGAAGAAAAAAAAGCAAATATAGCTTGAACAAATGATACCTGATAAATGAATATGCTCAGCTGGGTGAGGTGGTTCACACCTGTAATCCCAACACTTTGGGAGGCTGAGGAGGGAAGATGTTTTGAGCCCGGGAGATTGAGATCAGCCTGGACAACATAGGGAGAACCTGTCTCTACAAAAAATTAAAAATCAGCCAGGCATGGTGGCATGTGCCTGTAATCCTAGCTGCTCGGGAGGCTGAGGTGGGAGGATTGCCAAACTGGGGAGGTCAAGGCTGCAGTGGCTGTGATCATGCCACTGCACTCCAGCCAGGGTGACAGAGCGAGACCCCATATCAAAATAATAGTAATAATAATAATAACAAAAAAAGGAAAAGAAATGCTTGCCACCAAAGTGTACTTGTTATTTCAAGGGAAAGGAAAAAACAACTTTCTTTTTAAAAAGATGAGACGCAATATTAACTACTTAGAAAAAGAACTTGAATATTTAATTTAATTAATTTATTTATTTTTAAGACCGAGTCTTGCTCTGTTGCCCATGCTGTAGTGCATTGGTGTGATCTTGGCTCACTGTAACCTCCGCCTCATGGGTTTAAGCAAGTCTCCTGCCTCTCAGCCTCCCTAGTAGCTGGGACTGATCTGCCCAACTCAGTCTCCCAAAGTGTTGGGATTACAGGCATAATCCCACCTCACTTACAGGCGAGCCACTGTGCCCAGCCAGAACTTGAATATTTTTAATGTAATATGCGGCCAAAATATACTTCTTAAATCACACATGCAAATAAAAACAAACATTTTGCTTAGTCAAATGTATGTGCATATATAGATTACATTCCACTTAGGAGATGTGTGGATGCAACAAAAAAAGAAAACTGCAGCCCAATATCCCTGATAAACATAGATGCAAAAATCCTCAACAAAATACTAGCTAACCCAATCCAACAGCCTATCAAAAAGATAATACATTATGATCAAGTAGGTTTCACACCATGGATGCAGGGATGGTTTAACATATACAAGTCAATAAATGTGATACATCACATAAGCAGAATTAAAAACAAAAATCATATGATCATCTCAATAGATGCAGAAAGAACATTTTATAAAATCCAGCATCCCTTTATGATAAAAGCCCTCAACAAAGTTGGCACAGAAAGGACATACCTCAAAGTAATAAAAGCCATCTACGTCAAACCCAAAGCCAACATCATACTGAATTGGGAAAAGTTGAAAGCATTTTCCCTGAGAACTGGAACAAGACAAGGCTGCCCATTTTTACTATTTCTATTCAATGTAGTACTGGTAGTTTCAGCCAAGGCAATCAGGCAAGAGAAAGAAAGAAAGGGCATCGAAATTGGAAAAGAGGAATTCAAACTGTCACTGTTCACCAATGATATGATCATATACCTAGAAAACCCTAAAGACTCATCTGAAAAGCTCCTAGATACGATAAATGAATACAGTAAAGGTCTCAGGATACAAAATCAATGTACAAAAATCAGGGGCACCACTACACATCAACAACAACCAAGCTGAGAATCAAATCAAGAATTCAATCCCTTTTACAACAGCTACAAAAAAAAAATACTTAGGAATATACATAACCAAGGAGGTGAAAGATCTCTACAAAGAAAACTACAAAACACTACTGAGAGAAATCAGAGAGAACACAAACAAATGGAAACACATCCCATGCTCATGGATGGGTAGAATCAGTGTTGTGAAAATGACCATACTATCCAAAGAAATCTACAGATTCAATGCAATTCCCATCTAAATGCCATCATCATTCTTCACAGAACTAGAAAAAACAATCCTAAAATTCATGTGGAACCAAAAAAGAACCCACATAGACAAAGCAGTACTAAGCAAAAAGAACAAATCTGGAGGCATCACATTACCTAACTTCAAATTATACTACACTGCTATAGTTACCCAAACAGCATGGTACTGGTATAAAAATAGGCGTGTAGACCAATGGAACAGAATAGAAAATCCAGAAATAAAGCCGAATACAGCCAACTGATCTTCAACAAAACGTACAAAAATATCAACTGGGGAAAGGACACCCTATTCAATAAATGATGCTGGGAAAACTGGCAAACCACTTGTAGAAGAGTGAAACTGGATTCTTATCTCTCACCTCATACAAAAATCAACTCAAGATGGATTAAAGACTTAAATCTAAGACCTGAAACCATGAAAATTCTAGAAGATAATATTGGAAGAACTCTTCTAGACACTGGCCTAGACAAAGAGTTCATGACCAAGAACCCAAAAGCAAATGCAACAAAAACAAAGATAAATAAATGAGACCTAATTAAGCTAAAAAGCTTCTGCACAGCAAAAGAAATAATTAGCAGAGTAAACAGACAACCCATAGAATGGGAGAAAATATGAGGGAATGTAAACTAATACAATCACTATGGAAAACAGTATGGAGACTCCTTAAATAACTAAAGGTAGAACTATCATTAGATCCAGCAATCCCACTACTGGGTATCTACCCAAAGGAAAAGAAGTCATTATATGAAAATGACACATGTAAACTCATGTTTATAGAAGCACAATTCACAATTGCAAAAATATGGAACCAAACCAAAAGCCCATTAGCCAACGAATGGATAAAAAATGTGTGGCATATATCAAGGAATACTACTCAGCCATAAAACGGAACAAAATAATGGCCTTTGCAGCAACTTGGATGGAGCTGGAGGCCATTATTCTAAGTAAAGTAACTCAGGAATGGAAAACCAAATATCGTTTGTTCTCCCTTATAAGTGAGGGCTAATCTATGAGCATGCAAACGCATAAGAACAATCCGATGCATGTTGGGGACTTGGGGGAAAGGGTGGAAGGGGGTGAGAAACAAAAGACTACATATTGAGTACAGTGTACGGTGCTCAGGTGATGGGTGCACTGAAATATCAGAAGTCACCACTAAAGAACTTATCCATGTAACTAAAAACCACCTGTATACCAAAAGCCATGGAAATAAAATAAAAATTATAAAAAGATGGTTGGATGGAATTCAATAAACTCAGATGCAATGTGATAACATTCAGAATCTAGTAGGAAAGTACCATTTGGCCAGGCGCGGTGGCTCATGCCTGTAACCCCAGCACTTTGGGAGGCGGGCAGATCTCTTGAGAAATTTGAGACTAGCCTGGGCAACATGACGAAATCCTGTCTCTACATAAAATATGAAAAATGAGCTGGGTGTGGAGGCACAGTTGTACTCCCAGCTGTGGTCCCAGCTACTTGGGAAGCTGAAGCTGGAGGATCGCCTGAGCCTGGGAGGTCGGAGCTGCAGTGAGCCATGATTGTGTTACTGCACTCCAGACTGGGTGATGAAGTAAGACCCTGTCTTGGAAAAAAAAAAAAAGGACAATTAGTAACACATCATTGTATGACATGAACTTTGAGGGTCCCCCGCCAACTGCCCCCCACCAGCATGGGGATGAGGAGATCAATGTGTGCCTAGTCATTCTCACTGAATTAACCAATTCTTGCAGTGACTACTACCATGTACTTAAAGAGAGAAATAGTCTGAAAACTAGAGAACTATTTGCCTTTCCTCTCCTCCTTGGGCTTTGATCCCCCAGGCCTTATTTACCCTCTGTTCTGGTCAACTGAGCTAATGGTCCATGTTATCCAAACATCTGACACATACATCAAAAAGAAACACTATGTCCTTTTTACTTTCTTTTTTAAAACGATACTATTTATATTTATTTATTTAGTTATTTGTTCTAGTTTTATTGAGGTATAATTGATGAATGACAATTGTATACATTTAAGGGTACATGATGTTTGATATGTGTGTATATTGTAAAATATCACCACAATCAAGCTAATTTACATATCCATCACCTCACAGTTTCCCTTTTTTTCCCGTATGTAGTGAGAACACTTAAGGTCCACTCTAAGCAAATATCAAGTATACTATACGGTATCATTAACTACAGTCACCATGCTGTACATTGGGCCTCCAGAACGTATTCATCTCATAACTGAAAGTCTGTACCTTTGACCAACATCTCCCCATTTTCCCTAGCCCCAATCCCTTCTGTTTCTATGAGTTTGATTTTTTTGCATTTTATGTATAAGTGAGATCATGTGGTATTTGTCTTTATGCATCTTATTTCACTTAGCATAATGTCCTTCAGGTTCCTCCATGTTGTTGCAAATGGCAGGATTTCCTTCCTTTTTATGCTGAATAATATTCCATCATGTGTATATGTGTATGCACACATACCACATTTTTAAAATCAAATCATCTATCAACAGACAGGTTATTTCCATATCTTAGCTCTTGTGAATAATGCTGCAATAAACACAGATATGCAGATACCTCTTTGGGCTACTGATCTCATTTCCTTTGGATATATACCCAGATAGGATTGCTGGATGATATGGTAGTTCTATTTTTAATTTTTTGAGGAATCTCCATACTGTTTTTCATATGGCTGTGCAAGTTTACATTCCCATCAACAGATTACAAGGGCTCCCTTTTCTCCATATTCTTGGTAACTCTTGTTATCTTCTGACTTTTTTTTTTTTTTTTTTTTTGAGACGGAGTCTCACTCTTGTTGCCTAGGCTGGAGTACAGTGGCGCGATCTCGGCTCACTGCAACCTCTGCCTCCAAGGTTCAAGCAATTCTCTCCCCTAAGCTTCCCCAGTAGCTGGGATTACAGGCACTAGCCACCACACCAGGCTAACATTTGTATTTTTAGTAGAGACGGGGTTTCACCGTGTTGGCCACGCTGGTCTCAAACTCCTGACTTCAGGTGATCTGTCTGCCTCGGCCTCCCAAAGTGCTGGGATTACAGACATGAGCCACCGTGCCCAGCCTCTGAGTTTTTGATAATAGAGATTCTATTATAACAGGTATGAGATGATATCTCATTGTGGTTTTGATCTTCATTTATCTGATAATTAGCAAACTATATCCTTTTTACTGATATTCTCCAAGAAAAGAATAGCTCACACTCTGTGGCCTTCTAATCCCTTTATGAATAACTCATGAACTCCTTAGAACCCCCTGTAGGCATTATCATCTACATATCCAGATGAGGAAGCTGAGGCAGAGTTTGATGTCTTGCTCAAAGTCCACAGCAGTAAGTTCTTGCACCTACACAGTCTGGCTTCAGAATCCACATAAGCAATACATTACAGTGTTTATTCACAGACACGTATTTTTCGGATTTTTCATTCTTGCACTTAAAATTGGAGGCGGTAGTAGGGAAAGCATCTTAGGAAGTAACTCCTGGATGCTTTTATGTGCTGGGGACTTCACCAGTTTCATTCATTCAGTAGCTGCCACAAGATGACCCCCACCCCAAAGACCTCCCACCCCTGTTCTTTGATATAGACACCTGACATTTTCTCCAGAGTCCCACCCCCAAGCCCTCCCTGTCCCCAGCTAGTAGCTTGCTTTCCCTACGTCTCCATGGCATCTCACCAATACACATTTGTAAGTAGCCCTTAGGAACCAGATGCAGACTAACACCAGACATCACCCCTGCCCTCACAGAGCTCTCGTGGGGCACTTGGAAGACTCACAGTTAAATGATAACAATAAAGTGTGATTATTTTTTTAAAGGAGCACCAAACTTTTCTACCTATCCATGGCTATTGGCAAAGTCCACTGCTCGTAAGTTCAGTCACTAAGGATGGATATAAGCTTGTCGCTCCCAGATTCCTTTTCACCAGATGTGGGAAAACCTTCAAATCTTTACAACTGAGTATACTTCCTTGCCTTCTGTGAGGCATACCCCCCGCTCCCCCAAAACCAGCTTTATCAACACTGTGGAGACAGGTTCTCAGACTCAAGAGAGAGTCCCTTAGCATAGTGGTTCTCAAACGTTGCTGCACATTGAGATCACCTGGGGTCCTACACCCAGACATTCTAATTTTTTTGGGCTAGGGATGGGAATTCTTAGAAGCTCCCTTAGTGATTCCAGTGTGCACCAAAGCTTGGGAATCACAGTGTCCCAAGAGATCAGCACTTTGCTGTTCTGTTGCCGTTGACACCTGAGATAGATCTTCTCGCGACAGTGTCCCTGGTTTGTTGCATGATTTCCTCCACTCTGAACCTTGGTATTCTCAACAACCAATCTTCTCTTAAATCAGCGTCAGGCAAGTTCATTGACTTTCATGCTGCTGCTAATTTTGGGGCTCAGACCTGGCAAACTGGCATCTGTGAGCTGAATCTGACTGGCAAACTTCTTTTGTTTTGCTTGGATGGTGATTCTAAAAAAATTGAACATTTAAAAATCAGGCTGGGTATGGTAGTTCATACTTCTAATCTCAGCACTTTGGGAGGCCGAGGTGGAAGTATCACTTGAGGCCAGAAGTTCAAGACCAGGCTGGGCCACACAGGGAGACCTGGTCTCTGTAAAAAATGCAAAAATTAGCTGGTGTGGTGGTGCACACCTGTGGTTCCATCTACTTGGGAGGCTGAGGGAATTGCTTGAGCCCACGACGTTGAGGGAGGCCGCAGTGAGCTGTGATCACACCACTGCACTCCAGCCTGGGTGACTCAGTGAGACACTGTCTCGAAAAAATAAAAAAGGTGAGATTTCACACAAAAAGTATGGATTCCTGGATTCTCTGGAAAAATTAGAAGGTCTCAGCCCATTTCCACCATAATATTCAGCAGGAGCCCAGGGGCTTCTGCCCTTTAACAGGCACTTACTCCCTCCCACCCACCCAGTTCACTAGGTCCTACCCAGATCCCAACATTTATGTTATCCATGACCCCTGAAGATCATTATTCCTTTTAGGTAGTTGCTTTTTTTTTATTATTATTATACTTTAAGTTTTAGGGTATATGTGCACAATGTGCAGGTTTGATACATAGGTATACATGTGCCACGTTGGTTTGCTGCACCCATCAACTCGTCATTTACATTACGTATTTCTCCTAATGCTATCCCTCCCCCAGCCACCCACCCCCTGACAAGCCTTGGCGTTTGATGTCCCCCACCGTGTGTCCAAGTGTTCTCATTGTTCAATTCCCACCTATGAGTGAGAACATGTGCTGTTTGGTTTTCTGTCCTTGTGATAGTTTGCTGAGAATGATGGTTTCCAGCTTCATCCATGTCCCTGCAAAGGACATGAAGTCATCCTTTTTTATGGCTGCATAGTATTCCATGGTGTATATGTGCCACATTTTCTTAATCCAGTCTATCATTGATGGACATTTAGGTTGGTTCCAAGTCTTTGCTATTGTGAATAGTGCTGCAATAAACATACATGAGCATGTGTCTTTGTAGTAGCATGACTTATAATCCTTTGGGTATATACCCAGTAATGGGATGGCTGAGTCAAATGGTATTTCTAGTTCTAGATCCTTGAGGAATTGCCACACTGTCTTCCACAATGGTTGAACTAATTTACCCTCCCACCAACAGTGTAAAAACGTTCCTATTTCTCCACATCCTCTCCAGCATCTGTTGTTTCCTGACTTTTTAATGATCACCATTCTAACTGGCGTGAGATGGCATCTCACTGTGGTTTTGATTTGCATTTCTCTGATGACCAGTGATGATGAGCATTTTTTCATGTGTCTGTCGGCTGCATAAATGTCTTCTTTTAAGAAGTGTCTGTTCATATCCTTCACCCACTTTTTGATGGGGTTGTTTTTTTTTGTTGTTGTTGCAAATTTGCTTAAGTTCTTTGTAGATTCTGGATACTAGCCCTTTGTCAGATGGGGAGACTGCAAAAATTTTCTCCCATTCTGTAGGTTGCCTGTTTACTCTGATGGTAGTTTCTTTTGCTGTGCAGAAGCTCTTTAGTTTAATTAGATCCCATTTGTCAATTTTGGCTTTTGTTGCCATTGCTTTTGGTGTTTTAGACATGAAGTCTTTGCCCATGCCTATGTCCTGAATGGTATTGCCTAGGTTTTCTTCTAGGGTTTTTATGGTTTTAGGTCTAACATTTAAGTCTTTAATCCATCTTGAACTAATTTTTGTATAAGGTGTAAGGAAGGGATCCAGTTTCAGCTTTCTACATATGGCTAGCCAGTTTTCCCAGCACCATTTATTATATAGGGAATTCTTTCCTTATTTCTTGTTTTTGTCAGTTTTGTCAAAGATCAGATGGTTGTAGATGTGTGGTGTTATTTCTGAGGACTCTGTTCTGTTCCATTGGTCTATATCTCTGTTTTGGTACCAGTATCATGCTGTTATGGTTACTGCAGCCTTGTAGTATAGTTTGAAGTCGGGTAGCGTGATGCCTCCAGCTTTGTCCTTTTTGCTTAGGATTGACTTGGCAATGCAGGCTCTTTTTTGGTTCCGTATGAACTTTAAAGTAGTTTTTTCCAATTCTGTGAAGAAAGTCATAGGTAGCTTGATGGGGATGGCATTGAATCTATAAATTACCTTGGACAGTATGGCCATTTTCATGATATTGATTCTTCTTATCCATGAGCATGGAATGTTCTTCCATTTGTTTGTGTCCTCTTATTTCGTTGAGCAGTGGTTTGTAGTTCTCCTTGAAGAGGGCCTTCACATCCCTTGCAAGTTGTATTCCTAGGTATTTTATTCTCTTTGTAGCAATTGTGAATGGGAGTTCACTCATGATTTGGCTCTCTGTGTGTCTGTTAACGGTGTATAGGAATGCTTGTGATTTTTGCACATTGATTTTGTATCCTAAGACTTTGCTGAAGTTTCTTATCGGCTTAAGGAGATTTTGGACTGAGACAATGGGGTTTTCTAAATAGACAATCATTTCATCTGCAAACAGGGACAATTTGACTTCCTCTTTTCCTAATTGAATACCCTTTATTTCTTCCTCTTGCCTGATTGCCCTGGCCAGAACTTCCAACACTATGTTGAATAGGAGTGGTGAGAGAGGGCATCCTTGTCTTGTGCTAGTTTTCAAAAGGAATGCTTCCAGTTTTTGCCCATTCAGTATGATATTGGCTGTGGGTTTTTCATAAATAGCTCTTATTATTTTGAGATAACTTCCATCAATACCTAGTTTATCGACAGTTTTTAGCGTGAAGGGCTGTTGAATTTTGTTGAAGGTCTTTTCTGCATCTATTGAGATAACCATGTGGTTTTTGTCCTTGGTTCTGTTTATGTGATGGATTACGTTTATTGATTTGCATGTGTTGAACCAGCCTTGCATCCCAGGGATGAAGCCGACTTGATCATGGTGGATAAGCTTTTCAATGTACTGCTGGATTCAGTTTGCCAATATTTTATTGAGGATTTTCGCAATGATGTTCATCAGGGATATTGGTCTAAAATTCTCTTTTTTTATTGTGTCTCTGCCAGGGTTTGGTATCAGGATGATGCTGGCCTCATAAAATGAGTTAGGGAGGATTCCCTCTTTTTCTATTGATCGGAATAGTTTCAGAAGGAATGGTACCAGCTCCTCTTTGTACCTCTGGTAGAATTCGGCTGTGAATCCGTCTGGTCCTGAACTTTTTTTGGTTGGTAGGCTATTAATTATTGCCTCAATTTCAGAGCCTGTTATTGCTCTATTCAGAGATTCAACTTTTTCCTGGTTTAGTCTTGGGAGGGTGTATGTGTCCAGGAATTTATCCATTTCTTCTAGATTTTCTAGTTTGTTTGCATAGAGGTGTTTATGGTATTCTCTGATGGTAGTTTGTATTTCTGTGGGATCGGTGGTGATATCCCCTTTATCATTTTTTATTGCATCTATTTGGTTCTTCTCTCTTTTCTTCTTTATTAATCTTGCTAGCAGACTCTCAATTTTGTTGATCTTTTCAAAAAACTAGCTCCTGGATTCATTGATTTTTTGAAGGGTTTTTTGTGTCTCTATCTCCTTCATTTCTTCTCTGATCTTAGTTATTTCTTGCCTTCTGCTAGCTTTTGAATTTGTTTGCTCTTGCTTCTCTAGCTCTTTTAATTATGATGTTAGGGTGTCGTTTTTAGATCTTTCCTGCTTTCTCTTGTGGACATTTAAATTTCCCTCTACACACTGCTTTAAATGTGTTCCAGCAATTCTGGTATGTTGTGTCTTTGTTCTCATTGGTTTCAAAGAACATCTATATTTCTGCTTTCATTTCATTATTTAACCAGTAGTCATTCAGGAGCAGCTTGTTCAGTTTCCAGGTAGTTGGGTAGTTTTGAGCGAGTTTCTTAGTCCTGAGTTCTAATTTAATTGCACTGTGGTCTGAGAGACAGTTTGTTGTGATTTCTGTTATTTTACATTTGCTGAGGAGTGTTTTACTTTCAATTATGTGGTCAATTTTAGAATAAGTGTGATGTGGTCCTGAGAAGAATGTATATTCTGTTGATTTGGGGTGGAGAGTTCTGTAGATGTCTATTAGGTCTGCTTGGTGCAGAGCTGAGTTCAAGTCCTGGATATCCTTGTTAACCTTCTGTCTCTTTGATCTAATATTGACAGTGGGGTGTTAAAGTCTCCCATTATTATTGTGTGGGAGTCTCAGTCTCTTTGTAGGTCTCTAAGCACTTGCTTTATGAATCTGGGTGCTCGTGTATGGGATGCATATATATTTAGGATAGTTAGCTCTTCTTGTTGAATTGATCCCTGTACCATTATGTGATGGCCTTCTTTGTCTCTTTTGATCTTTGTTCGTTTAAAGTCTGTTTTATCAGAGATTAGGATTGCAACCCCTGCTTGTTTTTGCTTTCCATTTGCTTGGTAGATCTTCCTCCATTCCTTTATTTTGAGCCTATGTGTGTCTCTGCACGTGAGATGGGTCTCCTGAATACAAATACAGCACACTGATGGGCCTTGACTCTTTATCCAATTTGCCAGTCTGTGTCTTTTAATTTGGGCATTTAGCCCATTTACATTTACATTTAAGGTTAATATTGTTATGTGTTAATTTGATCCTGTCATTATGATGTTAGTTGGTTATTTTACCCATTAGTTGATGCAGTTTCTTCCTAGCTTTGATGGTCTTTACAATTGGGCATGTTTTTGAAGTGGCTGGTACTGGTTGTTTGTTCCTTTAGTGCTTCCTTCAGGAGCTCTTGTAAGGCAGGCCTGGTGGTGACAAAATCTCTCAGCATTTTCTTGTCTGTAAAGGATTTTATTTCTCCTTCACTTATGAAGCTTAGTTTGGCTGGATATGAAATTCTGGGTTGAAAATTCTTTTCTTTAAGAATGTTGAATATTGGCCCCCACTGTCTCCTGGCTTGTAGGGTTTCTGCAGAGAGATGTGCTGTTAGTCTGATGGGCTTCCCTTTGTGGGTAACCCGACCTTTCTCTCTGGCTGCCCTTAACATGTTTTCCTTCATTTCAACCTTGGTGAATCTGACAATTATGTGTCTTGGGGTTGCTCTTCTGGAGGAGCATCTTTGTGGTGTTCTCTGTATTTCCTGAATTTGAATGTTGGCCTGCTTGCTAGGCTGGGGAAGTTCTCCTGGATAATATCCTGAAGAGTGTTTTCCAACTTAGTTCCATTCTCTTCGTCACTTTCAGGTACACCAATGAAGCATATACTTGGCCTTTTCACATAGTCTCATGTTTCTTGGAGGCTTTGTTCATTTCTTTTTACTCTTTTTTCTCTAATCTTGTCTTCTCACTTTATTTCATTAATTTGATCTTCAATCACTGATATTCTTTCTTCCACTTGATCGAATCAGCTATTGAAGCTTGTGCATGTGTCACAAAGTTCTTGTGCCATGGTCTTCAGCTCCATCAGGTCATTTAAGTTCTTTTCTACACTGTTTATTCTAGTTAGCCATTCGTCTAACCTTTTCTCAAGGTTTTTAGCTTCCTTGCGATGGGTTAGAAAATGCTCCTTTAGCTCAGAGAAGTTTGTTATTACCGACCTTCTGAAGCCTACTTCTGTCAATTCGTCAAAGTCATTCTCTGTCCAGCTTTGTTCCATTGCTGGCGAGGAGCTGTGATCCTTTGGAGAAGTGGCACTCTGGTTTTCAGAATTTTCAGCTTTTCTGCTCTGGTTTCTCCCCATCATTGTGGTTTTATCTACCTTTGGTCTTTGAAGTTGGTGACCTACAGATAGGGTTTTGGTGTAGATGCCCTTTTTGTTGATGTTAATGCTATTCCTATTTGTTAGTTTTCCTTCTAACAGTCAGGTCCTTCAGCTGCAGGTCTGTTGGAGTTTGCTGGAGTTCCATTCCAGACCCTGTTTGCCTGGGTATCACCAGCAGAGGCTGCAGAACAGCAAATATTGCAGAACAGCAAATATTGCTGCCTGACCCTTCCTTTGGAAGCTTCATCCCAGAGGGGAACTCGGCTATATGAGGTGTCTGTCAACCCCTACTGGGAGGTGTCTCCCAGTTAGGCTACATGGGGGCCAGGGACCCACTTGAGGAGGCAGTCCGCCCATTCTCAGAGCTCAAAGATGATGCTGGAAGAACCACTGCTCTCTTCAGAGCTGTCAGACAAGGATGTTTAAGTCTGCAGAAGTTTCTGCTGCCTTTTGTTCAGGTATGCCCTGCCTAGAGAGGTGGAGTCTATAAAGGCTGTAGGCCTTGCCGAGCTGCAGTGGGCTCCACCCAGTTTGAGCTTCCCAGCCACTTTGTTTACGTACTCAAACCTCAGCAATGTCCAACGTCTCTCCCCATGCCAGGCTGCAGCCTCAGAGGTCGATCTCAGACTGCTACACTAGCAGTGAGCAAGACTCTGTGGGCATGGGACCTGCCGGGCCAGGCACGGGAGAGAATCTCCTGGTCTGCCGGTTGCTAAGACCATGGGAAAAGCACAGTATTTGGGTGGAAGTACCCCGTTTTTCCAGGTACAGTGTGTCAAGGCTTCCCTTGGCTAGGAAAGGGAAATCCCCGAACCCCTTGCGCTTCCCGGGTGAGGCTATGCCCCGCCCTGCTTCGGCTTACCCTCTGTGGGCTACACCCACTGTCCAACCAGTCCCAGTGAGATGAACCAGGTACCTCAGTTGGAAATGCAGAAATCACCCGTCTTCTGCATCGATCATGCTGGGAGCTGCAGACCAGAACTGTTCCTATTCGTCCATCTTGGAATGGACTGGTAGTTGCTTTTGTTTATCTTTTGCAGAATATTGACTGTATATGCACAGTGCTTTCCTACCATGATTTGCTTCAAAACAATTTCTACTATAGAACCACCAATCTCATTTATGTGCACGCGCACACACATGCACACACACACTACTTTCCAGGTTTGGTATCCTTACTTTCATATTCATTTTTTCAGATAACTTCCAGTGCTTTTTTCGTAGCTTCCAGATGGCATAGGGTTAGTGGTGTTTTTCAAACATCACAAAACTAAGCAGAAACCCCAAAGCATGTAGCAGACCAAGTTCTAGAATTCAAATGCCTACAGGGATCAGGTAGATGACATAAGGGGGTAAAGGAGGCCAGCTGAGGACCACAGAGACTTGAAGAGCACTTGCTCCACTTGCAGGAAGCAGCCCTCCCCAACTACCCTCCAGGGGTATGGATCAACAGAAATTCTGCTGTGATGAAAATGTTTTGCAGCTGGGTGTGGTGGCTCACGCCTGTAATCCCAGCACTTTGGGAGACCAAGGCGGGTTGATTGCCTGAGGCCAGGGGTTCAAGACCAACCTGGCCAACATGGTAAAAGCACATCTCTACTAAAAATACGAAATTAGCCGGGTGTGGTGGCAGATGCCTGTAATCCCAGCTACTCGGGAGGCTGAGGCAGGAGAATCACTTGAACCCAGGAGGCAGAGGTTGTAGGGAGCCAAGATCATGGATCATGCCACTGTACTCCAGCCTGGGCAACAGAGTGAAACTCCATCTCAAAAAAAAAAAAAAGAAAAGAAAAGAAAATGTTTTGCATCTATCCTGTCCAATACAGTAGCCATTAGCCACATGTGACTATCAAGCAGTTGAGTGTGGCTAGTGAGACTGAAGAATTTTACATTTTAGTTCATTTTTATTAACTTAAATTTAAGTAGCTATATGTGCCTAGTGGCTACCATATTGGAATGAGTCAGCTGCTTATCACTGAACAGAAATGGATATGGGTCCAGTGTGGTTAGATGTACTGATTTTTTTTTTTTTCAGATCATCCAGGAACCCAATCCATATGTTTAGTGAAGTCTTTTCCATCTAAAATGTTGGCTCCATTTAAAAAAATGTTATGAAAGCCAGCCAGGCACGTTGGCTCACCCCTGTAATCCCATCACTTTGGGAGGCTGAGGCAGGTGGATCACTTGAGATCAGAAGTTTGAGACCAGCCTGGCCAACATGGTGAAACCCCATCTCTACTAAAAATACAAAAATTGGCTGGGTGTGGTGGTGGGCACCTGTAATCCCTGCTACTCAGGAGACTAAGGCAGGAGAATCACTTAAACCCAGGAGGTGGAGGTTGCAGTGAGCTGAGATCACGCCACTGTACTCCAGCCTGGGTGACAGAATGAGACTCTGTCTCCAAAAATAAATAATTAAAAATGCTATGAAAACCAAGCAAAACACATTGATGGGAGGAATCATAACCTGTGACCATCCATTGGTGTCCCCTACCATGGATTAATGAACAAACAAGGGCAGAGGGAAAAATACCTTGCACATCTGTTGGTAGAAAGCAAAAGGTACAATTAATGGGTTATTTCCCTGAGGCATAGCCTTACTTGCACCAATGAATGTTTATTGGTTGAAAATTTGTCAGTGGCAGAGCTTATATACATCTCATCCTATCATATGAACACATATAGCATGTGACATGTAGGCTGAGACATAAAGGATGAAGAAGTATTTACATGAGTGAGAACAGTGACGCAAGGACCCAGAGGCAAGAGAGAACATAGCTGGTTGGAGACTTGAAGAAGTTTTATGTGTTTGCTCTGTCCGCTATGGCAGCCACTCCTCATATGGCTTTTTACATTTGAATTAAAAATGTTTCAAAAATTAAAAATTCAGTCCTTCAGTCCCATTAGCCACATTTCACATGCCCAATGGGCACATGTGATCAGTGATGACTTTGGACTTTACAGATACAGAATATGTCCATTATTGCAGAAAAGTCTATTGGACAGCACTAGAGCTTAGAGGCTGGAGGAGGCTAAGGAAAGAGGGCAGAGAGGGGGCATCATGAGAGAGGAGGCTAGACACATACTCACAACCATGAGGTCATGGGTGGGTTGGTACACCACCTTAAGAAGTTTGGACTTGGTGCTGAAGATTTGCCTTTCAGTAAACTCACACTGCTATTGGGTGGACAATGGACAGGAAGGAGGACGCGAGTGGATGCCAGAGATCAGTCAAGAGACTGTGGCAGTCAAGGTAAGAGAGGAGGATGCTCAGGGACCAGACATCCTCCATGATCCACAATGCTTCGCCCAGGACCTATTGTACAGTCATCCCTTATAAGTGCCAGGTCTAGAATATATACTCAAAATAGCCCTCATCCTACAGGCGAGGAAATTGAAGTTTGCATGGTTAAATACATTAACCCCACAGACCACACAACTAGTAAGTTCCAGAACTGTGATTCTAACACACAGCTATGTAACTCCAAAGCCTATATATATATATATATATATAATTTTATTTTATTTTATTTTTTTGAGATGGAGTTTTACTCTGTCACCCTGGCTGGAGTGCAGTGGTGTGATCTCAGCCCACTGCAACCTCTGCCTCATGGGTTCAAGCAATTCTCCTGCCTCAGCCTCCCAAGTAGCTGGGATTACAGGCACACACCACCACACCCGCTAATTTTTGTACTTTTTAGTAGAGACGGGGTTTCACCATGTTGGCCAGGCTGGTCTCGAACTCCTGACCTCAAATGATCCACCCACCTCGGCCTCCCAAAGTGCTGGATTACAGGCGTGAGCCACTGCGCCCAGCCCAGATATTTTTTATTGTTGCTTTTCTTCTCTACACAATGTTTGCTTCCTAGAAGAGACAGCAAGGAACACAGAGACAGAGGAGCAGGAGCTCTAGGCCTGACAGAGTGAAGTGGAACTGGGCAGGGCAGCTCCTGGAGGGCAGGAAAGAGTCTCTGCATCACAGTCATGTGATCTAAGGAAAACTAACCCCACACCACCCTAAATGTCATGTCTGGGAGGGTGCTGTGTCACTCAGTTCACACCTGGTACCAAGTTCTGTTCCATTTCCTTTATTTTCAAGGCATATGTAGCAGTGTGCCTATTAATACATACAGCAGGCTTATTATGGAGGAGAACAACCTAAGGATATGCCATACACATTACCTGTCAATTGACGTTTTGCTGGTGACCAATTCATTCCCTTTTGCATCAAATTCCTCCCCCAATCCAGTGACTCACTCTCTCAACTGCATCCTGGCCAGCACTCCAGTTTCTTTAGAGGGTGGAAGAGGCTAAGGAAAGAGGGCAGAGAGGGGGAATCATGTGAGAGGAGGCTAGACACATACTGACAACCATGAGGTCATGGGTAGGGCTGGTGCACCACCTTAAGAAGCGACTCCAGATCCAGTGACTCACTTTCCCAACTGCATCCTCGCCAGCACTCCAGTTTCTTTTCCTTTTAAGATGAGGATAATTATATTTCAGAGCAGCTTTTGTTTATTTGTTCATCGCCAGCTTCCTCTAGTCCAAACATAGATGGTTGGTTGGTTGGGTTCAATGCCAGGACCCAACCTGGATAGCCAGTTTTCTGTATGTGATGACATTAAATGTGTGAGCTTTTATAAAATTGTGTGTACCTTTGAGGAATTTTTCAGGCATCTAGGGAATTTGAACTAGTAATTTATAATAGATTTTCTTGACTAGCAAGATAATTCCCTAATGAAAAGAGCGGAGCTTTATCTCAAACTGTATGCAGCAGTAGAAAGAAACTTAACAGGACTTTGACATTCTGAAGCTTCTAGGTGCAAGTTTACTTGTTTATTTTGCTCTTTTTTTTTTTAAAAAAAGACAATTTAAAATTCTTTAAAATCTTATTTTACCTTTTTTTGTAACTTTTATTTTAATTTCAAATTTACAGAAGTTGCTAGAACTTTTATGTACCCTTCACCCAGATTCACCAGTTGTTAACATTTTGCAACATTTGATTATCCTATTACAATAGGATGTATTTGATTGTATTTCTTCACAATACACACACACACTCTCACACCATTATTTTTGAACCACTTGAGCATAAGCCGCAGATGTAATGCCCTTTTAACCCTAAATATTTCAGTGTGTATTTCCTAAGGCAAGACATTTTCTTACATAACTACAGTAAAATGATCAAAACCAAACAATGTAATACAGATATAGTATTATTATTTAATCTGCAGTATCTACTTCACAGAATTATTTAGCTTTCACCCATCATCGCAATAATGTCCTTCATAGTTGTTTGCAGTGCCTCCCCTGAGGTCCCTTGCAGAATTGACCCCGGGATTATGCATTGTTTTCAGTTGTCATGTCTCTTTGGTCTCCTTAATCCGAAACAATTCTTCACGCTATTTTGACTTTCAAAACATTTATATTTTTATTTATTTATTTTATTATACTTTAAGTTCTGGGATACATATGCAGAACGTGCAGGTTTGTTACATAGGTATACATGTGCCATGGTGGTTTGCTGCACCCATCAACCCGTCATCTACATTAGGTATTTCTCCTAATGCTTTCCCTCCCCTAGCCCCCAACCCCCAACAGGCCCCAGTGTGTGATGTTCTACATTTATATTTTAAAAAAGAAATACATAACAATACCAATAGATTATAGATTTAGACATAATCTATACATGCATATGTACTCTATAATATATCTAAAGATATATAATATCTACTACATAACCTATTCATGATAGACTCATGAATTCTAGATCCATAGATTGTAGATTGTGTAAGCATTCATGAGTTTATTCTAATAAATAAATACAAACATGCATAAGCGAATCGGGAAAGCCCCTCTTTCAGTAAAATGTTAATTAATAAAATGGAGAAAGGAATGACAGAATTAGAAAATTATCATTTTGCAACTATTATAATAATCGATTTAGGCAAGAATTATCCATGGATACTAAAACTAGTGGATGAAAGTTTGAAAAGGAAAATGATGCTTATATAGCCTCAAAATATTGTCCCTCAAATCATTAAGAAAGGAAGAACAGTAACTCTACAGGAGATAAACCTGGGAGATAACACGGTAACCAAGTGACTGAAGTTAGCATCGCCAATGATAGAACAAGCCTTCATCATGTACCTCTTGACATAATGCACTAAGGAAGACACTCCTTCACCTATGAGATAGTCTTGTTAAGAATAATCTAATCATGAGGAAATAGACAAACCCACACTAAGAGATATTCTACAAAACAATGTTTCCTTTTTAATGACAAGCCTGCTTAAGTCAAGGGTTGTATCAAGAGTTGCATTTTCACAAAGTAAACCACGAGATATTATCTTACAACAGTCAGACAGAATAGCAATTATTAAAAAGTCTAAAAACAATAGATGTTGGCAAGGATGTGAAGTAAAGAGAATGCTTATACACTGTTGGTGGGAATGCATATTAATGCAACCTTTATGGAAAACAGTATGATTTCTCAAAGAACTAAAAATAGGACTACCATTTGATCCAGCAATCCTGCTACTGGGTATAAACCCAAAGGGAAAGAAACAATTACATAAAAAAGATATTTGCACTAATATGCTTATCGGAGCCCTATGCACAATAGCAAAGACATGGAGTTAACCTGACTGTCTCCATCAATGGAGGATTGGATAAAGAAAGTGAAGTAAAGATATACCACGGAATACTACTTAGCCATAAAAAAGAATAAAATCATGTCTTTTGCAGCAACATGGATGGAACTGGAGGACATTATCCTCAGTGAAATAATTCAGAAACAGAAAGTCAAATACCCCATGTTCTCCCTTATAATTGGGAACTGATCAATGGATACACAGGAACATACAGAGTGGAATAGACATTGGACACTACAAACGGTGAAAGGGTGGGAGGGTCGTGAGGGCTGAAGAACTACCTGTTGTGTACAATGTTCGCTATCTGGGTGATGGGCACACTAAAAGCCTAGACTTCACTACTAAGCATGTAAGAAACCTGCGCTTGTACCCTCTAAATATGTAAAAATATTTTTAAAGTTGCATTTTCAAGGAATACCACTAGATGTCACTGTGGTTTTGCAGGTTGCACAAATTTTATCAGTAAAGACTATAAATTCCTTGGTGGCCTGACTCTTGACTTTGACTCACTTCTAGACTGGGCACATTTAGCCAATTTCAAGACATATAGCCTTTGTGAAGCCTACAAATTAAATAATGGTAAAAGCAACGAGGAAGGAGGCAGCCGGCTTAAAGCTTGTTTCTGCCATTACAAGCCGTGGGAGCCGGGCAGTTACTGCTCTGTCTCTGGACTTGGTTTCCACATGTGGAGGAGACTTGGATTGCCTGCTCTTAGTCTCTTCAAGCTCTCACAGTCTATGACTTTAAACTGATGTTTTTTCAACTAAAATTATTTCAGTGCCCCTTACCAGATTTTTGTCCAACGACCTTGAACCCACTACTGATTTTTCTGTTTTGTTTTGTTTTGTTTTTTCACTCAGAGCTTTTATTTATATAGTACTTGCTTTTAAGTTGACTCAGCTTTTTAAAATGTAAATAAAGAAAAAAATGTCATAGGCCCATCACAAGTGGAAACCGGTTCACTTGCCATAAATAAAGGTAACCACAAAAATAAATGTAATAAAAACAATGTAATATAATTAAATTCAAGCGATTGTTTGCCAAAGGCTCAGAGCATGAGTCTACTCTTTTTTCCTCCTTGTTTTTAAAGGGAGATTTGGCAATGTTGAAGAGGAGTTGAAGACAGACCAGCCCCGAGACTTTCCTTTCAATGTCAGCAGAAGAATTGAGACTGAGGAGACCTTTCTCCCTGTGCAGTTTACAAAACCAACCACAATACGTCATGTACCGTCCAAAACCAGTCTCATGCTTTCATAAGCTGTTCTAAGCTATAAGATTCTTTTTTTTTTCTTATTCTTGATTCTTCAATATTTCTAAAGGGCATGATTAGAAATCATACATTATTAAATGTTTTCTTCAATATATATTTAAGCTTTCATTTTATTTTGGTATCCATTTCAGTTTTGTATTGGTTTAACTTCCCTTTAATGTTTATTTAAATTTGCCTTTACATTCAGTCTTCTTCCACTTAAAACACTCACGTCTTTTTAACAGAGGAGGTGATATATACCCCTCCGCTGTCAATGTCGAAGCAATTATGTGCCACCAAATGGCTTGTGATGTGCCATCTCCTCCTGATAAAGGCTCATGATAGATAGGATGTGGCAGAGGTCAGGAATTCTGCTGAGTACAACCTGAGGGTATTCTTCAAATTGCTTGAGCTTTCTCCAAATCCCCTAGGACACAATCAGAAAACGAGTCCCCTTTAATTTTGGTGCAGAGCTTTTTTCTTCCTTCTTCACAGAGATTCAGAGTGAAGATGCGTTAGGCTGAGCCATCTAATTGCACTCTTTACTCCCTAACATTAGTTTAGCCCTTTCCTGCTTTGTATAATCTATTATAATTACTAATTTGCTGGCCACAATTAGCATAGGGGGTTTTATAGAAGCAGAAACAATTTCTTAGCTGCCCAATGTTACTAAATAATTTAAAAAGGGGAAGACAACGAATTTCCATCAAATGTGCTTTGTTTTCTTAATGCCTGTGTTGCCATTAAGGAAAACCATTATAAGGTAAAGAAATCAGGAAATTCATAAAGATCAATACACCAATTATTTCCTGCATTATAAAAGTTACCTTTTCATAATTTTCTTTTCCTGGTGAGGTAGATTTAATGTGCTATTAGAAACTCAAAAGCTGAGAGGTCAGTTTCACTGTTCAAAACAGACTGCTCTTTGTCTAGCAGGAAACAATGCTTTCCCAAAAAAAAGTCCAGAGAGATCACATCCCCCAAAAAATTATCATTGAAAAGGTTGATTATGAATCAATAGAAACTTTTTTTTCTATAACAAATTATGTTGAACTATACTGTACCCCCCAGGCCCCACCCCCAAATCAGAGTAAGAATCTCTTGGGGGTTTTTTGTTTGTTTTTTGTTAGTTTTCATCACCGTAACTATGCTGAAATTCAAAGCAGGGTGGGCAGATATTACACAACTTCATGAAATATACTAAATATACCAGTGGAAATCAAATGTGAGGCATGGTTAGTTTCTGCTGGCAGACTTACTTGAGATTTTCTGAAGAATTCTTCAGGTTTCCTCCAGCCCCATTTGTTCCTGATGCTGATCAGTGTTGATGATTCCATTATCTTCTTTATGTTACAGATTCCTCCCTCCCCCAACATTCACTCTATTGTTTTATTATGTGTTGACATCAGCCTGCGGACGATGGTGTTCTGGCAGAGTCCCCTTCCGTGGCTTTCTGAATACCACTGGTAAGTGTACTTTGAGCCTCTTTCTGGAACTACATCCCCAGGGCTGCAAATTATACTTGATTTCATTGTTTGCAAGTGTGTAGAGCCAACATGTCTGTTTAAGATACTGAGCCAAGTATTGTCTTTCCAGTACATCTATAACTATTGATTCCTATGAGAGAGGCCTAATTATATTTATGCTTATCTTACAACCACAGCAATGAAAGAGGCTTTAAAAATTCCTTCATCTCATCTAGGGCCTGGGTCCATCCCCATCCCCTATCAGCCTTCTGTGGTACAAGTAATAGAAACCAACTCTGGGCAAGTTAAACCAAAAAGGGTATTTGTGTTATTGAAAGGGGGTCTCCAGAAATAAAAAGGCAGCTGAAGAACCAGGCTAGGACGACTCAGGAACCATGAAGATTCTGGGGATCTAGGTGACAGGCACTGACCAGTGGTGTCACCCAGTGGTGACTCCAAGGAGATATTTGAGGATATTTGGAGGAACTTTAAACCTCTCCATCCTACCCTAATTCCTTGTGTGAGAAGTTGAGCTTTCTTACCTTTATGCAAAATGTTATACGAAGACAGGTTAAAGTGGTCCCCCAAATCCTGCCCTAAACAGACTGCCAGCCCCATCCCTTCTACATAGAAATTATAAGGCTGCCATTGAAACAACCACGCGGGGGTGGTCAGCTTTGCATAGTCTTCCCAACCCCATACTTAACCACTGCAGAGAAGAGAGTCCTGGGGAAGAAAGTCCATCTGGACAATCTTAGGTGTGTGACCACCCTTTGGCCAGTGTCACTGTTTAAGTCAAGGCTGCCACAATAGAGGAGAGGTAATTCTTCACAGGGAAAATTGAGGACTGTTCCCCAAGGGAGAGAGAATGGCCAAAAAACATGTGGCCACTACCTTACCAAGAGAGTGAGAATCACTTTCAGTGATATTGGCTGTGCTGACTCTTCAAGTAGCCTCTTGAGAAGATCTGATGGCTGCAAATCCTGCCTTTCCTCGAAGAGAGCTCAGCCCCCCACACCCTCCATGGCTTTCCTCTACTGATCCTGGCTAGACATTCTTGAGCTCATCCAAAGCACATCTTTCAGATGTTTGATGTCAGCTTGCAAGTCAAACTCTCTTCGCAAGTTGCTCTCTCCTTCTCTAGACATTTTTGGGAGCTCTGAACTAGCTACTTTATTTTGCTGGGTTGCACTTGCCCCAAATCCTTACATGCCTGACTCTATTTCACCCTTCAGTTCTCAGCTCAAATTTCATCTCCTAGATGAGACCTAATCGGACAAATCAAGCTCAAGGCCCTCGTACTCAATGCTTCTCTCTGTCTGCCACCCTGCATACTCTTTATTGCCATATGAAATTACTTTTTTGGGGTTTACTTTTTGTCTATCTTTCCCATGAAACTAAGCTTTAAGTTCCATGAGAACAGAGATCTTCTCTGTCTTTGTATTACTGTATATACTTGTTGCCTAGAATTGTGCCTTTTAGACTAAAGTTGCCTAATAAATATTTATTAATTAAATAAATTAACAAATTAACATGTTTTATACAACTTTTTAGTGTAATATATAATATGCATGGAGAAACATGCATAAGACTATATGCACGGTTGAAGAGATGGCTCTACAGTGAGGATTTGTTAACCACTACCCAAGTCAAAAAACAGAATAGTACTGGAATCCAAGAAACGATCTTTGCACTTCATGTATCCATTTCCAATCAAAACCCCTTTTTCCCCTAGAGGTGACTACTATCTTCACTTACATGATAATCATTTACTTGCTTTTCTTTATAGTATTATCACCTATACACTCATCCCTAAACCATATAGTTTAGTTTTGTAGCACTTAGAACTAGATATAAATGGAATTATATTATATGCACTTATCTGCACAATAATTATTTCACTAATAATTACTTCATATAATTATTTAAAATAATTTATTATGTAATTATATTATATTATAATTAGTATATTATATTATATAATATTATTATCTATTATATAAGTATATATTTATTTATATTATTAGTGGAAATACTGATTACAATAATTATTTCACATATATTTAGTATACTATATGTACTTATCTGCATAATTATTTTACTAATTATTGGTGAAAATAATTATATAATTACCTATAAAACTATTTATAAATAATTATTTTTTTAAAATTATACTAATTATATGTATAATTAGTATAAGTACATATAATTATACATATTATTTTATAAATAAATGTTTATAATTATTTTTACAATAATTAGTGAAATAATTATGTAATAATAATTAGTATAATTATTTCACTAATTATCATGCAGAGAAGCACATAGAAATAATGATTTTAAACTTTCAACTTCTAACATGATGGAATGAGAAGGCAGAGAAATTCTGTCCTCAAAAAGCAACTATTAAGTTGGTCAAAACTTCAAAACCAACAATTTCAGTGCTCTGGAAGTTGACCAAAAGCATACCACAAACTGATGAAATGTCCTGAAGTTTGGGTAAGAAAAGCATGAGTCTGTGGTGGTGTTGCCCAGGCTGCTCCCATCCCCTCCCCGCCTGCCAGTTCTGTGGTGGTAGTTCAACCAGCGGGGGCCAGGTCATGGAGACCCACAGCCTTGTTGCTGCTGCCAGAAGGTGCTCCTTGATTTGGAATGTTGTCAGTTAAAGTGGCAATATTACTAACAAGTGGATAGGGAGAGCCAGCAGCTCTGCTAGTCTGAGATTATGGCCCTATTTGGGACAAGCGGTGGACTGAGAGGCTTCCAGGGATTTAACAGGGATGCACAGATATGAGATAGCCCCAGGGGCTTGATAATCTCCCCACATATCCTGGGTTGACGAGAGCCTGTGCTCATGTACTACAGAGACAAGCTTGAACCCAGGCCATTCACACATGCCTGGCCAATAGAACCTGCACACATGAACAGAAGAGAAATAAGAAAGCCCATCAGAAAATAAAAGTCAAGCCTGACTTAAAAACTTCCTAAGTTTTGGATGTACTCCCCACTCCACACATAGCCCATTAGCAAAGAATGAAAGCCTCACTGGCTTGAGGGGTTTGAGTGCTATTGCTGACCATTCTTAACCTGAACTCTAAGCTGTCAAGGGCAATTCCTAGGCATCCAGGCTTTAAAATGTAAACAAAGATAAAAACTGATCAAATCAACAGTGGCCACATGCTTTATAGATTTAGCCCAGGCAAGTTACTAAGTTAAAAAACAAACAAACAAACAAATAAAACAACTCTAGGAGGAAAAAAATCACAATCCAGAGTGGCTGCAGTATTAGCTAAGATGTTCAATATTCAATATAAAATTACAAGGCATATAAAGAAACCAAAAGGATGACCAAACTGAGACTACTGAAACTGTCTCTGAGTGTTTCCAGATAATGAATTTAGAAGACAAAAATTTCAAAGTAACTATTATAAATGTATTCAAAGAGCTGAAGAAAACAATTTTTAAAGATTGAAGCAAAACATGACAACAATGACTGAATAAATAGAGAATCTCAATAAAGAGACAAAAATTATTTAAAACAAATGAAAATTCTGAAGTTAAAAATTTTAATAACTGAAATGAAAAGTTTACTACAGAAGCTTAACTGTAATTCTGAGCTAGCAAAAGAAAGAACTAGGGCTGAGTGTGGTGGTTCATGCCCGTAATGCCAACACTTTGGGATGCTGAGACAGGCAGATCACTTCAGGCCCGGAGTTCAAGACCAGCCTGGCCAACATGGTGAAACTCTGTCTCTACTAAAAATACAAAAAAAAGTGGCCAGGCATGGTGGCATGTGCCTGTAATCTCAGCTACTCAGGAGGCTGAGGCAGGAGAATTGCTTGAACCTGAGAGACAGAGGTTGCAGTGAGCTGAGATCATACCACTGCACGCCAGCCAGGGTGACAGAGTGAGTGAGACCTTAAAAAAAAAAAAAAAAGAAAAGCAAAAAGAAAGAAAGAAAGAACCAGGAATTTGAAAAGAGAGCACTGAAAATTACTGAATCTGAAAAATAGGGAGAAAAAAGATGAAAGAGAAATAGACAATCCTATAGACCTGTGGAATAATATTAAATGTACCAACCTAGATGTAATGGGAGTATCAGAAAGAGATGGAAAGGAAAATGAGATAGAAAAACACCTAAAAGTAATGGCCAAAAACATTTCAAATTTGATGAAAATATATTAATGTACAGATCCAAGAACTTCAAAGAATTTCAAGTAGGATATACACAAAAAGATCCTCCTTAGACACCTCAGAATTAACCTGTTGAAAAATAAATACAAAGAGAAAATCTCAAAAACATAAAAAAACCCCACAACACAGAGGAACAAGAATCCTAGTAACATCTGATTTCCTATCAGAAAGAATGGAGGCCAGAAAAGCAGTAGAAAGCTACATTCAAAGTGCTGATAGGAAAATTTTTTAAAAGCCTGCAAACTTAGAATTCTACATCAAACAAAATTATCCTTCAAAAGTGAATACAAAAATAAAGATGTTCCGGAAATAAATGAATATTGAAAGAATTCCTCACTAGCAGAGCTGCATTACAAAAATACAGAAAAGGTCTGTTAGGCTGAAAAAAAGTGACAACAGAAAATAGCTGTAATCCTAAAGAATAAGTGAAGAATGTCAGAAATGACAAATATGTGGGAAAATGTAAAAGTCTCTAGAAATAAGTTTTTCTCATTTTTCTTTTAATTTCTTTAAATGATACAAGACTGTATAAGGCAATACTTATAACAATCTAGTTGTATAGAGTTAATATAGAGACATAATCTATACAACATAATAGCACTAATGAAGGGGGAAAAAAGAGATATATTAGAGCAAGCTTGTCCACCCCATGGCCTGTGGGCCACATACAGCCCAGGATGGCTTTAAATGTGGCCCAACACAAATTTGTAAGCTTTCTTAAAACATTATGAGATTTATGCATGGAATTTTTTTAAAGCTCATTAGCTATCGTTAGTGTTATTGGATTTTATGTGTGGCCCAAGACACTTTGTCTTCCAATGTGGCCCAGGGAAGTCAAAAAATTGGAAACCCCTGTATTAGAGCAATGTTTCTATATTTTACCAGAAATGACTTAGTATTATTCTGAAGTAGGTTGTGATAAGTTGAAATGCATATTGTAAACCCTAATACAACCACTAAGAAAACACCTAAACAACAAATAGTAAAATGTACACAGAGGAATTAAAAATGACACATTGAAAATATTTATTTAACACAAAAGGAGGCAGTAAAGCAGGAACAGAGGAAATACATGAGACAAACAACACACAGCAAAATGGCCGACATAAATGCAAAGATTATCAACAGTTACATTAAACATGATTGGACTAAACACTCACTAAATACTCCACTCAAAAGGCAGAGATTGTCAGACTGAATGAAAAAGCAAGAGCCAATAATATGCTATCTATAAGAGATCTGTTTTAGGTTCAAAGGCACAAATAGGTTAAAAGAAAAGGATGGAAATAATATACCATGTAAACATTAACCATAAGAGGGTTGGAATGGCTTTTATCAGACAAAATAATCTTTAAAATAAGAAATATTATCAGAGACAAAAGGACATGTTATAATAATAAAATGGTAATACATTCAGAAAATATAACAATTATAAATCTCTATGCACCAAATAATAGAGCTTCAAAACACATAAAGCAAAATTTGACAGAATTAAAAGGAGATGTAAACAATTTAACAATAATAGTTGAAGATTTCACACTCAATAATTGATACAACAAATAGAAAGAAAAACAAGAAACATATGGAAGACCTGAACAACACTAAGACCTGAACAACACTATCAATCAATTTAACTAACATTTATAGAACAAACAACTCAATAAATGCAGAATACATATTATTTTCAAGTGCACATAGAACATTCTCCAGGATAAATCATATAATGTATCCATAAACAAATCTCAACAAATTTTCAAAATTTGAAATCATCTAAAGTTTGTTCTCCGATCACAACAGAATTAGGTTTAGGGATCCACAACAGTATGAATTCTGAGTAAAACTCAAATATTTGGAAATTATACAACACACTTTTAAATAGCCCATGAGTCAAAGAAGAAATCACAAGGGAAATTAAAATATACTTTGAACTAAATGATAATGAAAATACAGCATAGAAAATGTATGGATTGCATTAAATAAGCACTTAGAAGGAAAATTTTAGCTCCAAATGTCTATATCAGAAAAGAACAAAAGTAATCTAAAGGTAATCAGTAATCTAAACTTCCTCCTTAAGAAACTATAAGCAAAAGGAGAGAAAAAATATTAGAGCAGAAATCAGTGGATCCCATAAAGAGAATCAGTGAAACCAAAAGTTGGTTCTTTGAAAATATTAAGAAAATTGGCAAATTCTTAGCAAGTCTGACAAAGAAAAGAAAATAGAAGATACAGATTGTTAAAATCAGAAATTAAAGAATGGACGTTATTACCAACACTATGGGAATTAAAAGGATTATATGAAAATATTATGAATAACTTTATACCAACAAATTAGACAACTTAGATGAAATGAGAACATTCCTTGAAAAATGTAAATTACAAACACTAAGAAATAGAAAATATGGATAGAAGTGAAGAAATTGAACACTCATGTTCATAGCAGCATTATTCCCAATAGCCATAAGGTAGAAGCAACCCAAGCATTCATTGACAAGTGAATGAATTAACAAATGTGGTGTACACATGTAATGGAATATTGTTCAACCTTGAAAAAGAAGGAAATTCTGACACACGCTACCACATAAATAAACTTTGAACTTACTTCAGTCACAAAAAGACAAACACAGCTGGGTGCGGTGGCTCACACCTGTAATCCCAGCATTTGGGGAGGCCGAGGAAGATGGATAACTTGAGGTCAGGGGTTCAAGACCAGCCTGGTCAACATGGTGAAACTCTGTCTGTACAAAAAAATTAGCTGGGCGTGGTGGTGTGTACATATAATCTCAGCTATTTGGGTGGCAGAGGCATGAGAATCACTTGAACGCAGAAGGCGGAGGTTGTAGTGAGTCAAGATTGTGCCATTGCACTCCAGCCTGCATGACAGACGGGTACTCTGCCTCAAAAACAAAAGACAAACGCTATATGATTCCACTTGTATGAGGTGCCTAGATTAGTCAAATTTATAGACACAGAAAGTAGAATGGTGGTTGTGGGAGGAGGGGAGAATGGGGGGATGTTTAGTGGTGCAGAGTTTCAATTTGATGAAAATAGTTCTGGAGACTGGTTGCACAAGTTTGACTGTACTTAACACTACTGAACTGTACACTTAAAAATGACTCAGATGGTAAATTTTATGTTATGCAGTTTTACCATAATTTTTTTTAAAAAGAAGCTTCCTTGGAGAACACAAGATTTCAACACATCATTACACCTGTATAAACTCAATGCATTCCAAAACATTATAAAAAGAAGAATTAGCAATTTAAAAAGTCTGAGTAAACCTCAAATATTTGAATTTAAAAGAAATTGAATTAGCAATTAAAAATATTTCCAGAGAGAATAGTCCAGAACCAGATGATTTTACCGGTAAATTCAATCAAATATTTAAAGAAATAATACCAATCCTTCAAATACTTTTTCCAAAAATAGAGGGGGGAGGGAACACTTCTGAACTCACTTGATGAAGTCACTATTACCCTGTTACCAAAACCAGACAATGACCTCACTGGAAAAGAAAACTACAGACCAATTTCCTTCATGAACATAGATACAAACATTCTCAACAAAATATTAGAAATTTGAATTTAGCAATATATAAATAGGATTATACACTACGACCAAGTAAGATATACCCCTGATATGTTAGGTGATTTAATGGCATTTCTGTAGAGTACATACCTAGAGGTGAAATTTCTAGATTATAGGGTAAAATATTTTGTAAATAATGTCAGACTTGGTTCCAAGTGGTTGTACTTATTAACAGTGTATGAGAGTTCTCACATGTATTAAGTAACACTTGCATTGTCAGACTTTTAAACTTTTGACTATTTTTTTTGAAACACGGTCTTGTTCTGCGACCCAGACAGACTCACTGCAGCCTCAACCTCCTGGGCTCAAGTGATCCTCCTGCCTCAGTCTCCTGAAGATCTGGGACCACAGGCATGTGCCACCACATCCAGCTAATTAAAAATTTTTTTTTTTTTGTAAAGATGGGGTCTCCCCATGTTTCCCAGACTGGTCTCTAACTCCTGGGCTCAAGCAATCCTCCCACCTCATATTCCCAAATTGCTGGGATTACTGGCCTGAGCCATCGCACCCAGCCTAACTTTTGCCTGTTTGATAGGTATAAGACTATCTTACTCTGGTTTTATTTTGTATTTGCCTGAATTGTAATACAGTTGAGCACCTTCTTATGTGTGGTTAGCCATTTGGGTATCTTCTGTACATGTGTGTAAAACGCCTGTTAGAGTTTATAAATAGTGATAATATATAAGATTTTATTGAGTGTTTACTACATGCCAGGCGCTAATTACTAGATAAAGATTCATTTTATCATCACAATAAAGCTAAGTAGTACGTACTATTATTATCTACATTAACAACTTTTTTCTGCTTCTTTTGTGATGAAGACAATATGATTTTCCTCTTTTAACCTATTAATGTGGTGAATTACTTGCTTTTCATTCTGTTACATCAACCCTAAAATCAAAGGATAAATTCTACTTGTTCATGAGCTATTGTCCTTCTTGTATATTGTGAATTCAATTTGTTAATATTTTGTTTAAATTTTTTAAAATCTAGGTTAATGAATAGGATTAACCTATATTCTTCTCTTACACTGTTTTTGTTACGTTTTGATATCATTATTATTATTATTATTACTGTTTTTGAGGCAGAGTCTCACTTGGTAGTCCAAGCTGGAGTACAGTGGTAGTGCGATCTTGGCTCACTGCAATCCCTGCCTCCCAGGTGCAAGTGATTCTCCCGTCTCAGCCTCCCGAGTAGCTGGGATTACAGGTGTCCACCACCAAGCCCAGATAATTTTTGCATTTTCAGTAGAGACAGGGTTTCGCCATATTGGCCAGACTGGTCTCGAACTCCTGACCTCAAGTGATCTGCCTGCTTTGCCTCCCAAAGTGCTGGGATTATAGGTGTGAGCCACCGCTCCTGGCATCATTATGATTTTTAATCCTGAATATTTATCATTATTCCACTACAGTAGTCCCACCTTATTCACAGGTCATACTTTTGAAGACACCCAGTGGATGACTGGAACTGCTAATAGTGCCAAACCCTATCAATACTATGTTTTTTCCTATATATGCTTACCTATGATAGAGTTTAATTTATAAATTAAGCACAATAAGAGATGAACAACAATAGCTAATAATAAAATAGAACAATTATAACAACATACAGTAATGAAAGTTATGTGAGTGTGGTCTCTTTCAGAATATCTTATTGTACTATACTCATCTATTTTCTTCAATTTTTTTTAACTCAATGGTTCTTTTAGAGACATATACTTGCCTATTTTCAGATCATGGTTGACCCTGGGTAATTGAAACGCAGGAAAGTGAAACCTGGGATAAGGAGGGACTACTGAAATTTCCCCTACTCATTTGGAAGTAACACACGCTAGTTCTATAATGTGTAGTTGTTACCTTATATTATGGATTGAATTGTTTCCCTCCAAAAGATACACTGAAGACTTAACCTCCCACCTCCACTCGGTAACCTGATTTTGAAATAGGGTCTTGCATATGTAATCAAATTAAGATGAGGTCATCAGGGTGCAACCAAATCCATATGGCTGGCGTCCTAGTAAGAGGAGATGGCAGTGACATATGGGGAAGATAGCCCAGTGAAGACAGAGTCAGAGATTGGAGTAATACTGCCACAAGCCAAAGAATGCCTGAGACTACTAGAGGCTAGAAAAAGCAAAGAGGGCTTCTTCCCAAGAGCCTTCAGAGAGAACATAGCCCTGCCAACACCTTGATTTTGGACCTCTAGCCTCTGATACTATGAAAGAATATATTTCTGTTGTTTAAGTCCCCCAGTTTGTGGTACTCTGTTATGGCAGGGGTAGGAAACTAATCCTAGAAATTCCAACCTCCATAATTAATGTACCAAAGTTTACAAGTGATCAGAATGTTATTCCCTTCCTGGACAAACGTGGAACACAGGGAAACCACAAAGAAGAACCTTTTATTATTTCTCTAGTTCCCTTCTTCAAACTCATATGATTTTGTTGTCTGGTACTTTAATCAATCCCCCCTTTTCCCCACTAGAAATTCTCATTGCTATTTTATACAGTCGATGCTTATTTTGTTTACCCACATTACCTACTTGCTTTGTTCCACAAAGTTTGATGCATCTCAGATCTTCTTTCTGGTGTCATTGTCTTCCTGCCTAAGTACAGCAAGTGATTTTCTGTAGTGAGAATCTGCTGACGACAAATTCTGTCAGGTTTAGTTTCACTTTCACTGGGTGTAGAATTCTATGTGGCAACGATTTTCTTTTGGTACATTTAGACACCATTTCACTATCTTCTCTCTACCATTACTGCTGCTGAGAGAAGAGCTAGCTCTTCATTGGAATCATTCTAATTGCCATTCTTTAAAAAGTTACTTATCAGGCTGGGCGCGGTGGCTCATGCCTCTAATCTGTGTGTCAGGAATTGGTGGGTTCTTGGTCTCACTGACTTCAAGAATGAAGCCACGGACCCTCGCGGTGAGTGTTACAGTTCTTAAAGACAGCGCTTTCCTTCTGATGTTCGGATGTGTTCGGAGTTTCTTCCTTCTGGTGGGTTCCTGGTCTCACTAGCTCAGGAGTGAAGCTGCAGACCTTCGCGGTGTTACAGCTCATAAAGGCAGTGTGGACCCAAAGCGTGAACAGCAGCAAGATTCACTGCAAAGAGTGAAAGAACAACGCTTCCACAGTGTGGAAGTAGACTCCAAGCCCTTGCCACCGCTGGCTTGGGCAGCCTGCTTTTATTTTCTTATCTGGCACCACCCACATCCTGCTGATTGGTCCATTTTACAGAGAGCCGATTGGTCTGTTTTACAGAGAGTTGAATGGTCCGTTTTGACAGGGTGCTGATTGGTGGGTTTACAATCCCTGAGCTAGATACAAAAGTTCTCCATGTCCCCACTAGATTAGCTAGATACGGAGTGTCGATTGATGTATTTACATACAAACCCTGAGCTAGACACAGAGTGCTGATTGGTGCATTTGCAAACCTTGAGCTAGATACACAGTGCCAACTGGTGCATTCACACTCTCTTAGCTAGACATAAAGATTCTTCAAGTCCCCACCAGATTAACTAGATACAGAGTGCCGATTGGTGCATTCACAAACCCTGAGCTAGACACAGGGTGCTGATTGGCGTGTTTACAAACCTTGAGCTAGATACAGAGTGCTGATTGGTGTGTATTTACAATCCCTTAGCTAGACATAAAGGTTCTCCAAGTCCCCACCAGACTCAGGAGCCCAGCTGGCTTCACTCAGTGGATCCCGCACCAGGGCCACAGGTGGAGCTGCCTGCCAGTCCCATGCGCCCTGCACCTGCACTCCTCAGCCCTTAGGAGGTCGATGGGACTGGGTGCCCTGGAGCAGGGAGCAGCGCTCCTCGGGGAGGCTGGGGCTGCGCAGGAGCCCATGGCAGGTGCGGGGAGGCTCAGGCATGGCAGGCTGCAGGTCCCGAGCCCTGCCCTGCGGGGGCAGCTAAGGCCCGGTGAGAAATCAAGCACAGCAGCTGCTGGCCCAGATGCTAAGCCCCTCACTGCCCAGGGCTTGCAGGCCGGCCCGCCGCTCTGAGTGCGGGGCCCGCCGAGCCCACGCCCACCCGGAACTCGCGCTGGCCCGCAAGCGCTGCGCGCAGCTCCGGTTCCTGCCCGCGCCTCTCCCTCCACACCTCTCCGCAAGCTGAGGGAGCCGGCTCCGGCCTTGGCCAGCCCAGAAAGGGGCTCCCACAGAGCAGTGGCGGGCTGAAGGGCTCCTCAAGCGCGGCCAGAGTGGGTGCCAAGGCCGAGGAGGCGCCGAGAGCGAGCGAGGGCTGCAAAGGCTGCCAGCATGCTGTCACCTCTCACCAGCACTTTGGGAGGCGGAGGCGGGAGGAGCACGAGGTCAGGAGATCAAGGCCATCCTGGCTAACAGGGTGAAACCCCGTCTCTACTAAAAATACAAAAAAATTAGCCGGACGTGGTGGCGGGCGCCTGCAGTCCCAGCTACTCAGAGGGAGAATGGCGTGAACCTGGGAGGCGGAGATTGCAGTGAGCCGAGATCGCGCCACTACACTCCAGGCTGCGTGACAGAGCGAGACTCCGTCTCACAAAAAAAAAAAAAAAAAGTAGCTTATCTTTTTTCCCTCTGGCTGTTTTAAATATTTTTCTCTTTACTTTTGTTTTTCTGCAGTTTTACTATAGTGCATCTAGTTGCAGATTTTATTTTACTTGCTTGGGGTTCTCTGGATCTCCTCAATTTACAGATTTAACATGTTCCTTCGATTCTGGAAAATTCTCAGCCATTTTCTCTCCAAACATTTGCTGCACCTCATCTTCTCTTTCCTCTCCTCCCAAGGACACAATGTTAGATTTCTCACTATATCCTCCTTGTGTCTTACTCTCGTTTTTATTTTTCCTTCTCCATGTTTCGGTTGGATAGTTTAATTTATCTTTCCATTCATTAGTTCTCTCTTATCCAATCTGCTGTTGAATCCATTCACTGAGTTCTTAACATTATTTTAGTCTTTATTTATAAATTTTTTTTTTCAAATCTGGTATGACAAATTTTATAGTTTTTCTGTTTCCTGCAGATGTTGTAGAGTTTGTCATTTACTTCTTTACACATGGTTAACTATGGTGATATTTCAGTCTGTATGATACTTTCAATACAGGAGTGGAGTGCAGATGTTTCTGCTTTCTGTTGGTTCTGTGGATTCTCATTGAAATCCTAGCTTAATTTGAGGAGGTCTCCTAAAAATTTCCCACCTTGGATGGCTTTGAGCCCTGACCTTTGCTGCCTCTCCCCATACAGCCCCTGAGCAGAGCCCAAGTGAACGATAACCAGAAATGCTTTCAGGCCTAAGTGCTTTCGTGTCTGATATTCCAGTCCTTTTTCTGGTTACAAGTCTGTCCCCTCAAATTGTCCTGGGAACTTCCGATTGTTGTTTTTTTCTTTTCAGTCCTTTTCAGGAGAGTTCAAACTTATTTTGACCTGTGTGTGTGTGTGTGTGTGTGTGTGTGTGTGTGTGTGTGTGTGTTGGTAGTAGAGGGTTGATTTGAATGACCTAGCTGCCATGGCTGGAAACCAGAAGCTCAATGATACTATTTTTGGTCTTTCACATTCTTGAGTATATCCAAGTTGGCATGATATCCCCACAACATAATGGAATTTGAGTGCTTAACTGCATGTGAAGTACTATGCATATGATTATGGACTAGCATCAAGGAAAAGGAAGGGGAAATTAACTTTGCTTAGATTTCTTATCTAATTCTAGTTATTTAAGAATATTATCCAAGTCCTTATTTAACAACAATCGTTTGCACATCTCAAGACAGTATGAAGTCCACAAATCTTAACATAAGAAACTGAAGTCATAGTCTAAGTGCCAACATATTTACTGGAGATACATTTATTTAAACAATCAGATTTGTGAATGGAAGCCTCCAAAAACACAAAATTTAAAAATCAACAATTGCTCTTGCTTATTAGAAAGAGGCTGTATTTTTATATTTTAAAAATATCAATGCTTCTCACACATGCCCTTATACAAAATTAATGAAATAGAATATTTTATCAAAATATTAAAAATAACTATGCTTTTAATGCTAAGACTACTGTGAAGACTAAAAAAATTTTGAATTCAAATTACAAAATCATTTGGTCTGAAAACATAAGGTACTCCACATTTTACCTATTGTAGAGTTTAAAGTCCTTGTGAGCAATTTGAAATGTCAACTTTCCTACTGATGTGGCCTACATATTTCAAAATCCAATCTCTATTCTGTTTAATAGTAGGTGCTTTCTGAAGGCTATAGTCCATCACACAAGAAAATACTTCTTCTCACTTATACAACACAAGTGTTCATGCCATTCGAATTCAGAGTACAAATACTAAGTCGACTGGTCTTCATTCTCTTGAAAAGCTAAGCGAGGTAAAAAAATAATAGCCATAACGTACAGATCACAAAAAAAGTTATTTCTTTTCCACGTGGTTTCCAAAAGCCACGATGAAGCCAGCATTGGGTGCTGAGTGAGTGTCATGTGGGTTTTCCAGGGCCCAGGGCAGCTGTGCTCAGCAGCAAGGACATCATTCCTCAGGTTGCTTAAGAAGTCAAACCCAGGCCGGGCGCGGTGGCTCGTGCCTGTAATCCCAGCACTTTGGGAGGCCGAGGCAGGTGGATCACGAGGTCAGGAGTTCGAGACCAGCCTGACCAACATGGTGAAACCCCGTCTCTACTAAAAATACAAAAATTAGCTGGCCTGGTGGCATGCGCCTGTAATCCCAGCTACTCAGTAGCCCGAGGCAGGAGAATCGCTTGAACCCAGGAGGTGGAGGTTGTATTGAGCCAAGATCACACCACTGCACTCCAGCCTGGGCAACAGAGCAAGACTTGGTCTCAAAGAAAAAACAAAGAAGTCAAACCCTGTCTCTCCTGACCCCATAATCTCTACATGCTCCACCTTGATTTCCAGAGGCTTGAGACCCCAGATGTCCCTTCTGTAGCTTAATCAAGTCATCTGGGTTGGTTTCTTCACATTGCTTTGGCACATGTACTTATAAATGGATATCTCAAAGGGGAAACTGAATCTTTCTCTTGAGAGGCAGCATGGTGGAGTGATGGCCTCGGGCTTGGCCTGGGATCCAATGCTGACTTCACCACCTAATGCCTTACAATCTTAGACAAACTATCTCATCCCTCTGTGCCTCAGTTTCCTCATTTGTTAGAAGAGAGAATGATTGCTTCCACTTCATAAACTTGCCATGAGGAATCAATGAGGTCATAAACAGAAAGAATTGACTAGTTTGGTATATAAAAAGTGCTCAATAAATTTTTTGATGTTATTATTCAGATTGAGAAATGTTGTGCACGGCTTTGGTTAACTCACCTGGGGAGAGTAATATTCTTGAGAGAGAGTTTTGAATGTAGTTCAGAAATAATTAAATGCCTTCCTTGATTGAAATAGAAAGGCAATTAAGACAATGAAGTATTTTTCTCTGTAGTATCTAGGACATATTTTCTCATTTTCCTTTTGTAATGGGAAAATGTGAAACTTGGTGAAACTTTCTCAGAGTAGTGACAAATTACTCATTCTGAGGTCAATTGTTCCCCCACAAATACATTTCAAACAGGGAAGGTAGGTAAGATTCTAGAGGCCTCGGAATTCAATGCTGGGGTAGAATGATGTTTAGGACTCAGGCAGCCCAGATTACTAGTGTTGCCAGCCATATGATTTTGGAAAAGCTCTTTAATCCCTCTGGGTCTCAGGCTTCCTAACTATAAACTAGGGGTAAAAATATCCACTGGCAATGGTGATGGTGTTAGGGTGACAGGAGACAGGCTGTGACTGTTACTACATGGTAGCTAAGCAAAAACCCAGAACCGACTTTACAATGGGTTCCAGGGACTGACTATAATAGGGAGCAACATGTTCACATAAAATGGACCCAGTAGCCAAGCTTCTTTCATTCTACCCAAGAAAACCATCTCACGGGCCAGGTGCAGTGGCTCACACCTGTAATCCCAGCACTTTGGGAGGCCGAGGCAAGCAGATCACCTGAGGTCAGGAGTTCAAGACCAGCCTGACCAACATGGTGAAACCCCGTCTCTACTAAAAATACAAAAATTAGCTGGGCATGGTGGCAGGCGCCTGTAATCCCAGCAACTCGGGAAGCTGAGGCAGGAGAATTGCTTGAACCCGGGAGGCAGATGTTGCAGTGAGCTGATGTCGTGCTATTGTACTCCAGCCTGGGTGATAAGAAAAAAAAAGAGAGAAAGAAGGAGAGAAAATCATCTCACAGATACATGTATCTTGTTATCTGGGACGGGGCACAAAACATCTCAAATATGTGTCTAGGAATAGGGCAGTGGAATGAAGGAGGGGGAGGCAGTGACAACTTAGAATGTTATAGATGCTGTATCCATTAATCTCTTCATACACATCATTATTTTTCTGATGGGAATTATATTATTTCATTAATGGGTATTGGGAAGGCTCTGGAGAGGGTAAACAGTTGAATAATCCACAGTCCCTGTCTTTAAAGGAACTGTAGGGAGATAAGGGAAGTATAGTATTTACAGAAAGCCATCTATGTGTTTGAGTATTATATCAGAGCAGTCTATTGTCAAACAGCTCTAAAATTTCAGTGACTTGACAAAATAGATGTTCATGTCTTGCTCATACAAAGTCTATTTCCTCATGTAGTAGTTTATGGACACAGACTCCTTCCATTTTGTGACTCTGAGATACCCTATAGTGGGAGTCAGCAAACTGCGGCTCATGGGTCAATTCCAACCTACCTACTGTTTCTTTTTTTTTTTTTTTGAGACAGAGTCTCCCAGGTTGTAGTGCAGTGGCGTGATCTTGGCTTACTGCAAACTCCGCCTCCCAGGTTCAAGCAATTCTCCTGCCTCAGCCTCCTGAGTAGCTGGGATTAGAGGTGCACACCACCACACCTGCCTAAGTTTTGTATTTTTAGTAGAGATGGGGTTTCACCATGTTGGTCAGGCTGGTCTTGAACTCCTGACCTCATGATCCACCTGCCTCGGCCAACCTACTGTTTTTAAACATTCTTTTTTTGTAAATAAAGTTTTATTGGAACAGTCACACCTATTCACTTCCCTTTCATCTGTGCTTTGTAGCTGCTCTCATGTTGCAATGGTAGAGAGAAGCAGTTGTGACAGAGACTGTATGGCCCATGAAGGTTAAAATATTTACCATGTGTCCTGTTACAGAGAAAATTTGCTAAGTCTTGCCAGAGGGCATCGGAGTCCAGTGTTAGATTCTCTGATTCAGCCCACAGAAGGGGGAGAAAAAGAGTGGAAGATTATGCAGGAGGATTGATGGACTATGGAAATGGCTTTCTTCAATCCCACCTCAGCCTGACTTCAGCAGAAGCCGGGAAATGCAGCCTTGCTATTGCCCGGAAGGAAAATGCAAAGCAGTTCTCCACAGACTGGTACTGTGCTAGACTCTTCCATTCACTCTCTCCTTTTTGTTCATCAAAACAACCCTTTAAGATGGGCGTGGTGGCCTGAGCCTATAGTCCTAGCAACTTGGGAGGCTGAGGCAGGAGGATCACTTGAGCCCAGGAGTTTGAGGCTGCTATGATCTTTGATCACACCTGTTAACAGCCACTGCACTCCAGCTTGGGCAGCATAGACCTTGTCTCTAAAAAACAATCAAGCAAACAAAAACCAAAGACAGAACTGCTTTGCAAATGAGTTATCTGAGGTTCAGAGAGGTTAAGCAACTTGCCTCAAGGTCACCCAGCATCAAAATATTTGTAGTTGTAGTAGCAATAAGATTCTCATCATACTTGTGCTATTCTTTCTGAAAAATCTTTAATTGTGGTAAAATATATTAATACTTAACATGACATGTACTCCTCTAACTATGTTTAAAGTGTGCATTTCAGTGGCATCTGAAATGTGTTCTTGAGAGTGGGAAGTTTCCTAGTTGTTAATAAGAAATTTAAAACTTAGGGTTTTCATTTCAGTGATAATCTTAAAATGTTAAACAGATTCATCTGGGCAATACCTTTAAACTGAAGACTGACATGAAATTTCTGAGCTTAAATTTTAGTTTATGTTTATTGGTGCCAATGGTAATTCTGAATTGTCATAGGCTGGTAAGAAGGGGCTGAAATTTATTTGATACTGAAATTATTCCTTTAAGCTTTTCCTACATACTGTGAACTAAGGAATGTTTTGTGGTAGTTCACAAAAAGAGAAAAGTAGTGGAAGAATTAAGTCATTACAAATGGCATAACTATAAAGGCATGCCATATCCAAAAGAATCTACTCCACTGAATTCAAAACAATGTTGATATTTGAGAGGCAATTCAGTTTCCACAAAACAATGTCATCCAGTATATTTTATTATTGTTTACTTATAAATCTTTGGTTTTGTGGGGTTTTTCTTTTTCATTTAGTTTGCAATTTAGTTTCACCATTGTTTAAGCATTGTTATGCATGAAGAACTGATCTCTAGTTTTATGCTTGCACATATTTAAGTTACATAATAAAATTAATTTAAATAAAAACATGAGAGATCTAGAAGAATACTTTCTCCTTGAAAGATATGTGTCTATGGCTGAAGTATAAGAGTGTCTACCCTACAGAGATAGTTCTCTTTTACAAAAGATTTAAATTTGAATTAGGAAACTATGCCAGTGAAGACAAGCTAAGTTCAGCTGCAGTAACAAGCAAGCCAGAAATCCGAGTGGCTTAAACCACTTGCTTACATTAAATCCATTGCATATTGGTAAAGAGCTCACGGTGCTTCTTCTGTCTGCCTACAAATTCCTCTTGGTGTTAAAATATTCCATTTACTGAACAAAAACAGCACATGATAAACTGTTCAGAAAGGAAACTTGTTTTTGCTTTTCAGGGACAGACATCTGTATGGCCCTATAGGCATATATGGTCCAAGAAACTTCTTCTGCCAGTTTCTTCTAAATGTCTGCCTACAGACTTCTCTTTGTGATAAAATCTTCCATTCACTGAGCAAAAACAGTACATGATGAAGTGTTCAGAAAAAAAAAGGTGGTTAATATTTTTCACGCCTGGGTAACTGTATGGCTCTATAGGCACAAATGGGTTTAAGAAACCTCTGCTAGCTTCTTCTACATGTCTGCCTATAAAATCGTCTTAGTGTTAAAATCTTCTGTTCACAGAAAGAAAACAGTACATGATGAACTGCTCAGAAAAGAAGCTTGTTTTTACTTTCCAGGGCTGGATATCTGTATGGATATCAGGACCCAAACTGATCCTCATAGCAGGACCCAAACTTATGGATCTACCCTCAGTAATATTTCTGGTTGAAGAGAACGAGCGCTCTGGGGGTTCTCTCACCTGCAGATAAATGCGCTGAATCAATTAAGTCAGATGACTGCACCGAACTTCTAGAAGAGGAGCATAGTCCTCAGGTATGGCCAGGATGAGAGTGAACCAGGCATCTGTTACCAGCGATCATGTCTGCAACAGAAAGCATCCTGCATCTTTTTATAAAAAAGTGCTCCATGGCATTGTTCCGACACTTTCTATTCCCTACTAAAGCTTCAGACAGCTTTCTAAATTTCATAGGCAGCTGTGGCTTTTGAGTTACACCCCAAATCTGGTGCTTCTTAACCACACGGTATGGGCAGATCTAAACCTGTTCCTCCTCTGTGAAGTGGGGCAGAAATGTCAGTTGCATGGTGTGTTGCGAGAAGTCAAGGCAGTAACTCATGTGAAACTTCTTTGTCAAATTTAAATTATTATCCAAATGAAAATATTATAACAATATTATTCTTGGCAGTCAATCATGCCACACCAAGGATAAAGAATAGACAGTAATGATTTCACCCTATAGCACTCATCACACAGTCAATATTTTCTCACAAAAGTTTCCTGAAAATCCACAGAAAAACTCTTTAGGTTATCAGATAATGAAACCTATAGAGAATAGCTCTTCAATATAGAAGCAAATTTCTCCTCTTGGCTAGAAAATGACAAAGCATTTTACATGGCCCCAAATCTATACAGCACACTTTTCTAGCAGATTCCCACGTTTAAAAGATTTGAGGCTTAAGGAAAGAAGTACTATTTTGCCTAAGAAGCAGTTGTTTTAAGTTGAGATCAGTATGAAAAAATGAAAAAAGATTCACAAAATAGTGTTGGGGATGGAGACACAGGAAGATTTTTATACTGTAGCATCAACTCTGAAACTGCTATCACCCAGATACCACAAAATTCTAGCTTAGTAGAACTGAGTGGTACCCTGAAGTTCATGTTGTCTACTCTTATTTTCTAGTTGCCTTAGTCAGCTCAGACAGCTATAACAAAATACCACAAACTAGGTGGCTTAAGCAACTAACATTTATTTCTCACCATTCTGGAAGCTGGGAAGTGTGAGATCAGGATGCCAACATGATGAGGTTCTGGCGAGTGTTCTCTTCCTGCCTTGCAGAAAGCTACCTTCTTGTTGTGTCCTCATATGACAGGGAGAGACAGAGAGGGAGAGAGACAGATGGAGAGTGCACGCTAGCTTTAGTCTCTACCTCTTCTTTTAAGGACACTAATCCCACCCTCATGGCCTCATCTTAACCTAATTACCTCCTAATTATCTGTGGGAAGTAATACCATCACATTGTGCATTTGGGTTTCAATATATGAATTTGGCAGGGCAGAGGAGCGGGGCAAGGCAGAAACATTCAGTCCATCACACCACATGAGGACAAGGTCTGGAAAATTTAAATGACTTGCCCTAGATCACGTTATTAAATTCAAGTTGATTAGTCATATATTTTTCCTTTTCGCCAATCTGATATAGAATTGAACATGAGGCAGGGAGAAAAGTTACTTTATGTCTGCATACAGTTGCTAATAAAGCCTTTTCTTTTTTTCTTTTTTCTTTTTTTTTTTTTTTTTGAGGTGTGTCTCTCTCTGTCACCCAGGCTGGAGTGCAGTGGTGTGATCTTGACTCACTGCAACCTCCGCCTTCTGGGTTCAAGTGATTCTCCTGCCTCAGCCTCCTGAGTAGCTGGGACTACAGGCGTGTGCCACCACGCCTAGCTAATTTTTGTATTTTTAGTAGGGACAGGGTTTCGTCATGTTGGCCAGGCTGGTCTCAAACTCCTGGCTTCAGATGATCCTCACACCTCAGCCTCCCAAAGTGCTGGGATTACAGGTGTGAGCCACTGTGCCTGGCCAATTGCTAATAAAGTATTTTCTAATCAAAACCTATGTAACTCACTTCATGATGTAACTGCAAGTGGACTAAGGACCCACTGAATATTCTTGTCAAGGTCTAGCAATAATTTTGAGATTCTTTTTAAGTATTTGTAAAATTTAGTTGTTCTCCTTATTTCAGAGGGTTCCAGATGTTTTGGCCCTGGGGAAATGTATGAATAGACTAAGAAAATGAGATTCAGATTTCTAGTTGAATGATTTCATTTTCTTATTATTTTATTTAATTAGACATGGCAGTCTACTTTTCACTCTAGGAGAAGAATTTTCAAATTGCCCCCAAAAAGAAAAGAAAAGATGAGTTTCCTTTCTAAGTGTATTATTCCAGAGAGGCTAGGTTATACTGCAGTACAGAAAAATCTCTGGGATTTACAGTAACAAAGGATTATTTCTCACTCTTGCTAAATGTCTATGGGTGTAGGAGATGTCTCCACTCCACACGTCTGTGCCAGGGTTGGGATGCTGATGGAAACTCCATCTGGTGGGGGCAGCAACAGCTGTGCCACCGGGAAGGGGATTTGGTAAATTGCACTATGGCTCTTCATGCGTCTGCCTGTAAGTGACACATGTCACTTCTGCTAATTCATTATTTGCCAGGGCAAATCACAAGATCACAGCTAAATGCAGAAGGGTCAGAATACTTCCATCCTTCTATGCACCTGGAAGAAGAAAACCCAAAATTTTGGTGAACATCTCTAATGGCCACCCTAATAGGAATAAAAAAGGAAAACAGAACACACCCTAACTTTGTCAAAACGCCAGTGTCTCACACCATCAATATGAATCAAATTCCCAAATATCCATCAGCTGTACAATAAAATATCTTAACACATTATAGAGTTTCCTGAATCCATTTCTTCATCTCTATACAAGAGAATTGCATAGAATGGGAAGCAAGTACAATAAAGTAAATTAAACTGGGGTTGGAGTGAAGTTTCTAGAAATGGACTGTGGGCCAGCAAAATGTGGAGGCACGTTTATACCTTTTGTGGATTTTATTAGCCTCATTTCTCAGAGGAGAAATCATGTGTTTATGACATGACAATACTAGTCAACAGTCTTTCCAAAATAATTGGACAGTAGGAAAGTTATAGCCGTAACAGGGGAAAAAGTTCATTTTCACCTAATTGACAATAGGAATGTTTGTTTAATGGGTCACTCTAGAAAGAGATGTTAAATCTTTAAAACTTAACCTTTTTGGGAAATGTCTTAAGGTGTAGAATATGTTCAGACGACCTTCATTTGTTTATTTTATTTGGATACAATCATTTGCTTAGACATGTATTTTTAAACTTTTAATATATTAGTAGTAATACATTATTTTATTTGAGTTTTCTTTTATTTGGATACAATCATTTGCTTAGACACATATTTTTAAACTTTTAATGTATTGGTAGCAACGATGTTTTCAAGTAGGGAAACACTTAAACTAGCTCAGAATCTCCCCTAAATTAAAAAATAGAGTTTTGTACTTTCCAGAATAATAAGCATTTTTTTCTTTTTCTTTTTTTTTTTTTTTTGAGGCAGAGTTTTGTTCTTGTTGCCCAGGTGGAGTGCAATGGTGCGATCTTGGCTCACTGCAACCTCTGCCTCCTGGGTTCAAGCGATTCTCCTGCCTCAGCCTCCCAAGTAGCTAGGATTACAGGCACCCGTCACGAAGCCCGGCTAATTTTTTGTATTTTTAGTAGAGACAGGGTTTCACCATATTGGCCAGGCTGGTCTCGAACTCCTGACCTCAGGTTATCCACCTGCCTCGGACTCCCAAAGTGCTGGGATTACAGGAGTGAGACACCATGCCTGGCCAATAAGTACTTTTATAGCCTTTCTTTAAATCTTTCTTGGTAAAGATCTACAAAGCAGGAGGAAATTACGAGAGGCAAAGTTTGCTGGTTTACTGTTTAATTATATCTCTCCCCACTACCCCTTAAATATTTGTAACAGAGCAGGGTTAACATTAACACCCTAACCACCATAAACCAAAAATATTTATTATATAATTCATGTCTAAGATGAAAATGAAGATATAACAGTAAGATGATTTCATACAGAGGTACAGTGAATTCTGTGTGACTAGGGTAAGTCAATTTTGTGTTTTGGTTTTTTTTTGTGTGTTTCAGTAGTTTCGAGTTATTATAATTACTGAGTAATGACTAGAATGCTATATATCATGCAATTCACATTTTTTTTCTCATTTAATCCTCCACAGTAAACCTACTTTTAGAACTTAGGAAACTGAGGATGAAGTGACTTGACCAAGGTCTCCTGGCTACTTAGCAGAGGAATACTCTTTAGAGATAAATAATCGTGGTGACATTTCAATCAAAGTATCTGATAATTGCAGTGCCTTCCCACACCCAACTCTCTAGGAGAAGAAATAATTTAAAAGATACATTTATTCATAAACACACAAGTACTCATTCTGTGTCTTTTCCTATCACAAAACCCACGGATATAGAGCTGAATAAGTCTGCAAGACAGAGGTTAAGAAAAGTTGGCTCTGGCATCAGACAGGCTGACTTGGATGAGGCTCTGCAATGCTACCTTGGATGGGTACTTATTTTCTCTAACCTCAGTTTCTTCATCTGCAAAATGGGAAACAATATTCGTGCTTTCCTCATGATTTTGCTGGGAAAATGAAATAAGACAATATGTCTTTGCACAGTACAGTGCATTAAACGCTCCATAGTATGCACTTGATATATACTAGGTTTTATTGTTGAATAAGCAAGGATAGCCATGGCTCCTCTCAGAGGAGCTCCCTGATTAGGGAGAGGAGAAAAACGTTTAAATAGCATTTCCTGTCCAATGTGATGCGAGCAGTAGGGAAACCAGGGAAAGGCACGAATGACTGCCTTGGAAAAGTCTAAAAAGGTTTCATAGAGGTGACTTTTGAGCTGGTGATTTTAGGGGAAGCAGTGCTTCACCGGATGGAGAAGGAGGTAGACATTCCGGCTATGTCCAAACGTGGGGTAGAAAGGCGTGTTTGGGGACCTCAATACTCAGGATAAAGGAACATTGGAGAGAGAGAAAGGGAAATAATGAAAGTGCATGGAAAACCAGTAAGTGTGGGACCCTGGGGGCTTGGACCAGAAAGGGCCAGCCTTCCGTGGCCATGAGGGAGGGAAGCTGGAGGATCGCGAGGTGGCGCTGTGGCTCCACCTTAAGGAAAGATTCTGGAGCTCGCGGGTCACCCGCACTCCCAGGACAGCCTCGGAGAGGTGGGGCAGCGCAGTCTTGGTGGGTTTAGCACTTCACGGCAGCTGCCAAAAAATGACGTTGATTAAGATAATAAATACATAAGCAAATAAACCGGAAGCGGTCCCTTTTAGGACACACGGCAAGCATCAATAATCAGAGACCGTCGGCGAGGAAGGATTAAGAGCACGGAACTGTCCAGCAGGGACAGTTCCCAGCTCAGTCCGCGTAATCTGTAGGCCCGCATTGGGAACCCGCATCGCCTGCCTGGAGCTGAGCTGTATGCTAACCCGCGTCTTCGGGCGGGCCCTGCGCCCCGAAGGCGTCTCCCTAAAGCCAAAGTCGTAGCGGTCTGCACGCCTGCCCTTGGGCCCTCGGTCCGCACCCTGCCTGGACCTAGATTTTTTTTTTTTTTTTTTGCTGAATTTCATACGCACACGTGCACACAAAACCACGTGTGAGTTCAGGCTCACACACGTTTACGATGCTCTTTCACAATACACACGGACTTTTGCAAATGCACACCCCACTCACTTAGACACGTCTACACATGACACGTGCACACACTATACACATGCGCACTCACGCCCGTGTGCACCAATGCCTTACGCACCCACGCACACATTCAGCCAAGTGCTCTCTGTCACCGGCACAAACACACACTTACTGCACCGGCCCACAAATGTGCAGCCACTTTTCGAACATGCAAACATATTTGCACATTCACATCATACACATCTCGCATCCCAGTAGCCAACAAAGACCTCGCAGCACGCAAAGGTGTGTAAATATTCAGCAAATTGTCCCTCGAAGGAAGTATGCGCGCAAACTTTTTGTTATCCAGGCATCTCGAGCTTTTCTGCTAAACTCGAACTCCCTTCTCCAACTTTCCCCTGAATAAACAGGCCTGTTCCTCCCAGTCTCCCCTCTGAGAATGTTTTAAGGCCAAGGTTTCTTCCATAAGGTTTGCGCTACTGAAGGGATGCTAATTTTCAAATCGCTAAGAAGCTCCATTCTCCCATCCCAGAGCCTCCTTCTACCAAGGGAGCAGGGACTTTCCCAGATCGGATTCCAATCTCGTGGACTAGGGGACTGTGGGCAAGGGCCACCGGGTGGGATATGATCACGCCCTAGGGCATCCTCGGACTTAAAGATCCTTTCCGGCAGTGCCCCCAACTGTATTCTCCCGACTCAGAATGACTTCAGCTTCTAGCTATCTATGGTCACGCCAGGGCAGAATCAGCATCTCCCCCATTAAAGCACATCCGCAAGTGTCCAGATTTCTGTCCTTCGATGGGCATCAGGAACATCCCCGCAAAGTCAGATACTTAGTCTGTTCCAACAGGCGAGCTTGCGTGAGCTCTAAGATCTCATCTAGGACTGGGAGAGAGAATGACTGACAGGAGGTCACATAGTAAATGTGGCAGAGCCGGGGCCGGGGCTGGCACGTCCCTGGCGCGCTCTGTCCCTGCGGGCCAGGAGAGAGAGAAGCACATCGGTAACTGACCACGTGAATGCGCATTCAGTACGCGCATTAGTTAGGACGTTTCATAGTCTTCCCCTTTCCTCTCCCTCCTCGGCTCCCTGCCCTCGGGAGTCACCGTGCGCGCTCGCTCCTTTCTACTCCCGGATGCGGAACCCGGGCCCAGGAGCTCCAGAGCCAAAGGACACTTGAGCGTTTGGGGACAAGAGATTCGCGCCACAGCTGGGTGGACGGTTTGGCTCTATATTTAAGGGGACAGGCTCTAGCGATATTCTGGCTTGGCGACTTTATTAGCTGTTGGCCGTGGACAAGTTTTTCAACTTCGCTCACAGGGTCTCCGTTTGCTCACCTGTAAAACGCCGGAGTGGTCTTATCTGCCGTGGTCTGTGGCGGATATTCAGTGAGTTCCTGCCCGTAAAGCCTTCAACAAATGGGATCTATTATCATCTGGGGCCGCCCGGGGGGAAACCCAAGAGAGTTGGCAGCCTCGCCCCAGAAAGACCTGTAGGAACCCCTTGCCCCAGGCTTCTGGCCCTATCAGACTAAGCCCTCCCAACCTGGGACGGAGCCCCGCGGTGTTGTTTGCTTGGTCTCTATCTCCTAGCCGTCTGTGGGTGTCTTTGTCCTTCTCTAGGCCTCAGTTTCCCTGTATGTACCATGGGGGGTGGGAGGTGGAGGTGCGCTCCCAGAGCCGGGAAGTGTCGGTCATACTGGGCCAGCAGAGGAGGCCTTCTCTGGAGCGCAGGGAGTCGGAAATAGAAATCAGATTCTGATTTCCAGTGGACGCCTGGCCTGCTACTCCCACGCGTTCCCCGAGGACTGCGCATGGAGATCACCGAGGAAAAGAGCCACGGTTTTGAGGGCTAGCAGTGTGTCACGGTGTTCGGCCACTCGCGCCATCTTCCGGGTGCAGTTCAGGGGCCCCGCAGAGCCGAGCCTTCGCGCAGATCCCGGCTTTCCCAGGGCCCCGGGCCGTCACCCACTCCTATTCTCGTCCACCGGGCAGCGCCGTGGCCCCTGCTCCTCTTCACCTCAACCCCGACTCCAGGCTGCTGGTCGACTCCTCTGGAGCGGCCGCAATCTGAGGGACTTTGCGCCTTGGCTTAGGTCCTTCCATCTTTCTTTTCCCCTTTCCCTTCCCAGCACTGAAGTAGGCATCTGTCCTCCCGCCTCGTTCGAAGCTGTCCCTGGCAGGTGGCGAGGGAAGGGGGCACGTCCCGGGACGGTTTGCCCTTCTGGGGGCCCGCCCTCACAAGGGGAATGGAGATCAAGAGAATTTTCCAAGTGACAGGTCCCAAGTCTGGCCTCCTGGGGGCGGACGAACAGAGACGATTCCCTCTTTCGCTGGGACCTTTCCACGGGTCTTAGTTTGGCTGTATTTATCTAGTCTCTTCTCTTTGGGGAGACCGGTGTGTTTCTACTGGAGTCCCCAGAAATTACTGGTAGATGTTGCCTTTCAGGAAGGGGAATTGATTTCCCTGTGCCTCAAGAGGGTTGGGATAGCCAAGGAGCAGAAGGTCAGGGTGGGAGTGGGTGGGTAGGGAGGGCTTGCACACTGCCCTGGGCTTCCTCCAGGCCCAGGTCAAGAGATCCCGAGAGCTGGACAGCCCTGCCTACCGCTGGGAGCATCTGAGGAGCTGTGTATCCTGAACTCCCACAGCTGCAGAAATTTTGAGGAGCTCATCAGGGAAACTAGGCTCCAGGGGAAACCCCAAACCTCTCTAGTTTTTCTTTCCAGGTGTAAACTCATTCTGCTGTATTTTTTCCCCATGCAAAAGTCTTTCTTCCTCACGCCTTCCTTCCCTTCCTTCTTTCTCTCAGAGATGATATATATTCAAAAATCAAGAGTTTCCAAATAACTTTAAATACAGATCCCAGGCACCAACACAGGAGGTTCTGATTCTGTGGGTCAGGATAAGGCCTGGAAATCTGCATTTCTAACAAGTGCCTGCACCCTTCCCCATGTGATTAGCCTGATGAACCCAGTTTGGGGATTACTATTATAAACTACCCTAAAGTCAAATCACTCATATGCCATAAAGCCTAGGCAATGCTGTACATACTAGAATATCTCATTACAGGATACCTTTACCATAAAGTATATACCTAAGGTAATTGTGATGGATAGTGCTTGAAGTATCTGCTTTCAGGTATGATGGCAATCACCCTCTACACACATGCTTTGTCTCTGGAGGTAGTGCTACCCTCACATGAAGATTTAGAAGTATTTAAGAGGCTCTTTTTCAAAGTTTAAAATTACAATTGCTGGTTCAATATTCACCAGAGAAAATCCACAAAATCTACTGCTCTGCTGGCCTGTGTGTCATTTCCAGTTTTCTGTCACTCACTCTGTCTCTCTTCCACCTTCTCTTTAGCCTCCTTCCTACTTAAACATTTATTACAGGATGAGAAAGCCAGATTGAAAGCACAAGGACACCAAGAAGAAAAGCTATGCATACACTCTGCTTGATTAAAAGAAAGCACACTCACCACCCCAGGTGAGGTATGTGCTGCCTCTGCACAGCCAAAGGAAATTAGTCTTATCAAAATATTTCTGCCCGCTTTTATTTTTCTTCCTTCTCTAGCCTGGCAGTTATGGCCATTGCCTCTCTCATATTTAGTTCCTGGAGATACTGGCTCTGGGGTAGAAATTGAGCTGCTCAGGACTTCTTGCTTTGTGCCACTTTCTCATTTGGGTGAGTCAGCTTCAGGCTCTCAACAAACGCATCCTTTGCAGATGCTTCTAGATTCTGCTCAACCCCAGAAATCTATCTGCTGTGCGTCTCTTGCTGATCCTGGACTTGAGGGTGTGTATGCTTTTATTTTCCCTGGCACTTTTGTCACCTTCCTTTGGCAGTGATCTGCTCCCTTATTTTGTGTCCCTCACCACTGGAGACACCCCACCAGACTCAGCTGGGAGTCCTGCAGTTGAGGACTGTTTACTGGAGAGTAAAATGGAGGTTCAGGCAGATGAAGAGGAGGCCTAGGCCTTTTGCCAGGGCTATATGGGACCCATTGATAGGATGGGTGGGCTTTGCTTCCTCATCTCCTTACCTTCAAGGATCCTCTCTGAGCTGGAGAATATGGCCCAGGCAGGGGGAGGGATTGACTCTGGGGACCCCTTTGGACCTGCAGCATAAGGTTAAGTTTGGAGCTTTAGAAAGTTTTTAGCAGGCCAAGTTTCAATTGTGCATTTAAATACTATAGAGACTGAAAATGTTCACATACCTATCCCCAAAAACCTACAGCCCTTCAAGTCTCTCCACCATTATACTCTTCTTCAACATGAACGCTATGTTAGGAACCCCTGTAAATGCTATGGGGATCCCAAAAGATCAGACCAATCCCTTCAGGGAAGTCCTGGAAGAGATGGCATTAATTATGGTACCAGGGGAAAGTGCTCAGCACACAAGAGGTCTAGATTACATGTGTGAGAGCTGGGCAGGCCTCGTGCACAGGAGATAAAGCAGTGTTTGAGGACAGTGGCCATGCACTGCAGGCCAGGACCACACTCTTTCATCCAGTTTAGGAATCAGCAAGTGGCTCCACTGCTCTGCCAAGAGCACAAAGCATAACTCTTGCCTGTGTCTATTCAACATGGGCATGTGTACTTTTCCATCACTGACCCCATGAGCTTCCTAAATCAAAGGACCAAGGAAGGCCAGCAGAAAGAGGACCTGGATTTCTGGCAGATAATTTCCCCGAAGGAGTCCTTAGCAGATTTGGCTGCAGTCAGGGAGTTCCTTTGAGGGCAATGAAACAGAAGTTCACCATGTGCTTATTAGAGGTTACAACCTGCTAAAAAATGATGGGGCACATTACCCAGAAACTTCTAGCTATTTCCTTTGCCAGCCACAAAGATACATGCTGAAAAGCCTGAGGAGGGAGACAATTTCGTCCTTTTTTCTTTCCCTTTTTCCTTCCATCTCTCCCATTTCCATTCGTTCCTTCTCCTTCTCTCCTTTCTCTCTCCCTCCTTCCTTCCCATTTTCTCTTCCCCTTCTTCCTTTTTTGTCCTTTCTCCCCACCTTCCTTCTCTTCTCCCCCCACCCTTTTCATATGGCAGAGACAGAGTTAGGAAGGATTTGTTCAAGCCCTCCTTTTTAACAGGAAGAATAAAGGAGGATGAGAAAAACCCTCCACCAAATAACCAGCTAATCAAGGACGGTTAACATTGCTGTTGCTTTGGTAGTTACTCTAAAAACAAACAAACGAACCAACTACTTGGGGTGGGGAATGAGGGGTTGGCATTTAATTTGAGAAAATTTAAAAACGCATCCTGACACAGCCCCAGTGAGAGCATTCATTCCACCATTCACATATCTCGAGGACTGCCCGAGAGAGGTGAGCGTGTGAGTCAGAACAGTGCCCAACCCTGGCAGCCTCTAGGCTAGCGGCCGAGAGAGAAGCGTTTCAGAGGCCGGGGTGGGAGTAGAGCCTGGTACCCCACTTCCTGGGGACCCACAGCGCCTCATTTGCCAGGGCCCAGCGTCCATTCATCCCTCCCAACGTGGAGGCCGTGCCCCTCCGCGAGTTACCAGCCCCGACCTCGCGCACCCATATTCCATCCCACCGCCCCCGCCTCAAAGCGAAGAGGTGGGCACCTGGGACGCGCGTCCTGCTTTTTCTGCCTGGGCTCTCCCGTCTCCTCCACTTTTGTCCCCGACGTCCCAGAACAGCGGAGCAGGACGCGGCATCAGCCCGGGGAGGGCGCAGCCTGCGAGCCTCCAGCGCGCTCAGGGCGCGGCGAGGATGCTAAAGGACTGCAATGGCCAGGATGCAGGTCCCCAGCTCAAATTCCTGAGGAAGACACCCGCCTCCCTTTCCCTCTGTCCCCTCTCCGTCCTCGCTCGGACCCGCTCCTCCCCAGCCCAGACGCCAGTGCTCTGCGCTCCTTCGCTCGCTACTTTGCCAGGAACTTTGGCCGGCTCCCCTGCGCCACCGGGAGCGGGATGTTAATGAGAGAGCGTGGCCTGGCGCCGCCAGCGAGCCGGCTCCCGGGCCGCGATTGGCTGTGGTGGGCGGAAAGATGACGTTATGCAAATGAAGGGGCGGGGCCTCGATGCGCGGGCCCCGCCTCCTCCCTTTGGGGTTAGTGTGCCTGTGTTTAGCTCTGGGGAGAGTCAAACTGGATTCCATAGGGAAAGCCTGCAAATCACTTCTATTTTAGCAAGGAGAAAACAGAATCTCCATCCAGCAGGGTCCACCCCTCTCTCTTTCTCCCTCTCCTCTCTCTCTATCTCTCTTTCCCTCCCCCCCTTTCCTCTCTCCCTCTCTCCCCTTCCCCCCACCCTCTCTGGTGTATCTGTCTACGGCAACCAGCGTCCTCCTCATCTACACGCAAAGGAAAGAAACATCTTTGGTTGGGAGAGAAGGAGGAAAAAAAAAGAGAGAGAGAGGAAAAAACTTGCCTGGTTGTGGAAAATGACACTTGAAGTAGCAAAGCCGGCAGCGCGAGTTGAGTCTATTGTTTCTTAAATTGCCATCAGGGTTTTTTTTTTTTTTTTTTTTTTTTTTTTTTCTTCCTGCTTCTTCAAGTGAAGGGTACCTCTACAAAAGGAAACTCCAGCCCCTCCTGTCCTCCACCGGCCTGTGATCATTACAAAAAAAAAAAAAAAAAAGCAAAAAAAAAAAAAAAAAGCACCCAAACCAAAAATCAACCAACCAAACAACCCCCAACAGCCAAGCATACATCTCTAATTTTATTATTTTGGTCTTTTCGTTGGATTTTCCCTTTCTTCTTTTTTTGGGGTTATCGCTCAGTTTTGAGCAGAGGTTTACATTTTTTAAAAATTTGCTTTCCAGCCCGCCTTGATCTTCTAAGTGCGAGTTCATCGTCTGAGAAAAAAAAAAATCTCTGGTTGGCGTTTTTGTTTCTTTTCTTTTTCTTTCTTTTCTTTCCTTTTTTTTTTTTTTTTTTTAATTTTTTTCAAGGGGGAGGAGATTTTCCACAAGAAAAGGTTGTTTTCATGTTTGGGATTCAGGAAAGCATCCAACGGAGTGGAAGCAGCATGAAGGAAGAGCCGCTGGGCAGCGGCATGAACGCGGTGCGGACGTGGATGCAGGGAGCCGGGGTGCTGGACGCCAACACGGCGGCGCAGAGGTGGGTACTGCGCGGGGACCGCGGCCGAGGTGAGCCGCGAGCGGGAGAGCCGGGAGGCGGAGGCGGCAGCGGCTGCCGCGGGGCCGGGCCGCGGGGTGAGTCCGCAGCCGCTGCGCTCCGCTCTCCGCCGGGGCTCCGCGCTCCCCAGCCGCTCTGCCTTCGTCGCCTGCGGCCGGAGGACCTGGAGCTGTCTGCGAGGAGCCCACGCTTTGCCAGCACTTTCCCCTGCCTCGTCTGTGACTGTTTTCATTTTGTTTTAACCCAGAAGAGGCGTCTCAACACAGCATGTTGGAGATCTGTGTTTTATGTTTTTATGTGATTGCTCTTTCTTTTCCGGCCGTCTTTTCTTCTTTCCCTTCGCTCTTCCTTTCCCTCTTTTCTTTTTTCTTTCTTTCTTTCTCTTTCTTTCTTTCTTTTTTCTTTTTCTTTCTTTTTTTCTTTCCTTCTTTTCTTTTTTCTTTTTCTTTCTCTTTCCTCTTCCTGCCTTTTTTTCTTTCTTCCTTCTTTCCTTTCTGCCCCCCTTTATTTTCTTCTCTTCTCCTTCCTCTTCCTTTCTTTCCCTCTTCCCTCCTTCCATTTCTTTCGTTCTTCCTTCTTTCCTGTCTCTCTTCCTGCCTTCTTTTCTTTCTTCTTTCTTTCATTTCCTTCTCTCATTTCTTTCCCCCACCTTCCCTTAATTTCTCCCTCATCCTTTTCCTTCCTCCCTTCCTCTCTCCATTTTCTTTCTCTTCTTTCTTCAGCTTCCCTCCTTTCTCCTCTTTCTCCTTTCCTTACCTCTCTGGCTTTCCTGTTTTTTCGTCCCATTTCTCCCCTGAGTCTTCTCTTATTTCTCCTATCTCGTTCTCCTTCCCTCCCTCTCTGTCTTTCAGTTTTTTCTTAGTCTACCGGTAGAATAGCAACTCCCAACTTTAATTCTGATATCTCCCAAAAGTCTTCTCCACCCCCTGTCACCATGGCCCCTTCCAGCCCCTCTCTCACTCGCAGCTCCCTAGACACTAGCCTGTGTGGCCTGGAGGCATTGCCCTTGGAGGTTGACCTGAGGGAACTTTCCTGGGCACACCCAAGGCCCTTTCCCAGGCTCCTGGTCCCAAGTGAGAAATGGCCTTTTTCCCCCCATTAAGCCACCAGCTGAGCTTGAGACAGTGGGAGATCTGGTGGCCCCAGGCCCTATCGGACTCAGAGTGCGGAAGGGGAAGAAGGAAGATGACTAGTTACATCATCTCCAGCTTCCCTGGGCTGGGGACAAGTGTCCCCGACACTGTTCCCATCCCCACTGAGTATTAGGATGGGGGTGGGTGGTAGTGAGAGTGAATTGGGTAACTGGGCTGGAAGTGAAAGTGTGTGCGCGGGGCGCTCGTGTGTGTTCTTGTATGTGTATGTGTGTGCCTGTGCGCGCTTGTGTTGGGCAGGTCCGGCTGTCAGTGGCCGCCTGGCGCCCCAGGCGCTCCAGCCTCCCGTCGCCGGCCGGCGCAATGAGCCAGCAGCCCTGGCCTTTAGGATTTCTGAAATGAGTGTGAGGATTTCTGCGGAACAGCGAAACTTTGTTAGGACAGGTCTTTAAGAAAACACCCCTCTTCCCTTTTTCACAGCGACCACCCGCGACAGTTCTGAGCCCCGCCCTCGGACCCTTCTCCACATGCTTTTTGGTGGTGGGGGGATGTGGCCTCCCAAGGCCGGGCACTCGCAGCTGGCCAGAGCTTGAGGGGTTCCTGGAGGGTGGCTGCTGCGGCGAGACGCCGAGCGTGTTTTCCATCCATTCCCACCTGCCCTGCTAGCTGAGACGTGAGATTCGAGGGGTGCCGGAATATAACTGTGGGTTCTACTCCGCGAAGGTGGGTTCACTTCATCCACCGCCACTTTTCTTTCTCCCCACGCAGTGCGTGTCAGGTAGGAGTAAATGCTTATAGCGTTTCATCTCGCGCGCAAAACCCAAACAAAACTTTCACACCTCTTCAGCGAGTTCTGAGGACGCACCCGTCCTTGGCGGAGAGGACGAGGACATGAGGGGACATGTGTGTCCCGTTGTCAGCTGGGTCTATGTCGCCTGAAGGGGCGTGAAGAGCGCCCACTGGATGTTTTGGGGGAAGAGGAGGTGGGTGTTTGAGGGTTCGAGTGTGTGTACAGGGTGACAAGGGGCGCGGGTCGGCGTCCGGTTTAGCCATCTAACTTTGCGTCTTTGGCCGCAGCGGGGTGGGTCTGGCCCGGGCTCACTTTGAGAAGCAGCCGCCTTCCAATCTGCGGAAATCCAACTTCTTCCACTTCGTCCTGGCCCTCTACGACAGACAGGGCCAGCCCGTGGAGATCGAGAGGACAGCGTTTGTGGGGTTCGTGGAGAAGGAAAAAGTAAGTGGGCGCAGCGCTGTCGCCCCTCGTCCCCGGCTCGGCTCGGGAGCAGGCCCGGGAGCCTTGGGCAGCGCGCCCCTCCTTGAGTGCAAAGCATCCATAACACTCTTCTATGTGGGGGTCCCCCAAGCCACTTCCCATCCCAGACGAACCCAGGGTCCTGGTCCACTGGCTCCTTCTCCAGAAAAGTTCGAACGGAGCCCCCAGAGCTAGAGAGAGGCAAGCCTGGCTCTACAATCCACAGCCAAGGGCACCCGGAATGAACCCGCCCTCCACTACCAGATTACGCACCGCCTGCCTCTGGTGGCCGGGGCACGAGCCCCTAGGCCCTGGAAAGAGGATCGCCTGTGTGCGCCCGACGGAATACTCTTTTGGGAGAGAGGGAGCAGTCAGGAACGGGGGGCGGAGGAGGGATCACAATTGGCCACAATTTCTGCTGCTACCGTGGCTGCCTGGCTCGCCAGCGGGGGTCCCGGCTTGGGGAAAGTTGCCTCGAAAGTTGGTCCACTCGCTCACGCAGACCTCTCTCCTGCATCTCTTGTGTCTTTGCGTCCTGATGCAACCCAGGAAGCCAACAGCGAAAAGACCAATAACGGAATTCACTACCGGCTTCAGCTTCTCTACAGCAATGGTGAGGCCCGGGTCGGGTCTATGCCCTCACCCTGGGGCTCCGGGTCTGGGCAGGGGGCGCAGGGAGCTCCAGGTGGACGAAATCCTCCAGCGAAGGTCAGTCATACGCTTTATTTGAGGTGAACCAGCCTCTCCTAAATTTCGCCCCAGGAGGTTTCACCTGAGGAGGCTCCGAGTGGCCCAAGAGCCTTATCGGTCTCGCGTTTACCTGGGGCCAGGTGTAGTGCCTCATCCCTCCCTGAGCCACTTTCATTCTTCCTCCCCTTCCTGAGGCCTGTTCCTTTGGCTTGGCCCAGGCTGCAGGCCCATGGCCCCTTGGGCTTAGGGGCTGAAGGGTCATGGCCTTGAAGGCTGCGTGCGAGAGCAGAGGGACTCTTGCCGTGAGAACAGACAAGTCGGGGTACCCCCATCCCAGTCCCAGCTGCAGAACTTGGCGTCTGGCTTCCAGGAGCGCTAAGGCAAGGCCAGCAGCACCTCTCTGGACACTGGGGAAGGGAGATCGTGGCTGTATTTTCCAGGACAGTGGGAGTTCCAATCAGCCTTGGAGCCCCTTTCGTGATATGTGTGTGGGGGTTTTGTTGTTATTTTTTGTTGTTGTTAATTATTGTCCACCCACCCTCCGTCGCCTCTCACTTAATTCTCCTCCCTTCCCCCATTTCCAACCCTAGGGATAAGGACGGAGCAGGATTTCTACGTGCGCCTCATTGACTCCATGACAAAACAAGTAAGTTTCTTGATTTTGGGCCACTGGGGTCTCTATGTCACAAAATTCAGGGCAGTCAAGAAGCTAGTTGCTCCACCGCAGGTGGGCTGGGACTCTAACTCTAAAAGCCAGCGAGGGCGGCTCAGACCAAACTTGCACGGCCTTCCAGTGTCCATTCATGCGCTTGCACCGCCGCGTGGGGATGAGGGCTCGACGGCGCCGTCCCTCCAAGGGAACTCGGGCCTTGTGAATTAAGACTGCAGGGTGCTGAGTGGCGAGAAAAAGGGCTGAATTTCCTCTGACCCGGCCAGGGAGCCCCGAAGGGCTCAAAGGTGCCCAGGGACCCTGGTGCGGAGTGGGCTGAACCTTTGAAACCCAAGCAAGCCAGGCCTCCCCGGGAAGCAGAGGGGAGAGGGGCTGAGGGGGCGGAGGAGGGGTGGCAGAGGCGGCTTCCCCAGGAATGATGAGATGGGCTGAGAGCGCAGATGACCATTCTGCAGATTTGTTTTCAAAGGGAATGATGGTGAAGGTAGTGTTGAAAGAGGGAGCGACAATTGTTAGAGGATATTTTGCAAAAACCCTCCTGCTTTTGCCTCCAAGTTTGGCAGGAAGCCAGGCAGCATGAGTGAGCTTGTGGTCTTAAAGGTACATAGACGGCATTTTCTTAAGCTCCCAACACGCGGGTGTCAAGCAGTATACATTAAGGTTGAGTTATGGTTTAAAAGATACAATTATGAGCCGAGTCAGAAAAGAGGCCTGACGTTTTAATGAGGCACAGGAGCTTTTTCCCCTTCTTCTTAATTTTAAGAAAAAGTTTAGTTTCAGAATTAAGTAGCTGGTTAGGTAGTTGGAGGAGTTAGTAGCAGAAAAAAGAAGACAGCTTTATTGGGTGGGGGAAAGAAATTAGAACAAAGAAAAAAGTTATCCATTGTGTACTAACCAGCAATTTAGCAAGAGGATTAAAATTTATTTACTTGATTGTGATTTTAGAATGTTTCCTTTAAAATAAGAGAAATGATTTTCTTTCATAGATATTGGCTGAGAAAGTTTCAAATTAGGGTATATATGCATATTTAAAAATTATTTTTAGATACACCACGGCTTAAATATGTGGTAGAAATGTCACATTAATAAGCTGTTGGGCATTTTAAAAATCTGATCTTCAAGAACCAATTTATTAACAGCTATTTTTGATGATCACTTTCATATTTCGATATGACACAAGTAGAAAGCAAGAGTATGAAATCTATTTTTTAAAATAAAAATAAATATTGATTGAAATATATTTCATGTTATTTGCCTAAAATATTTGGCTTTCTTAAAAATCTGTTTATTTCTCAGTTGATTGCTCAGAGTAAATCACCATTTATAATTTTTGGTCTTGGTTTTATTTTCTTTAATGGATTTAATCATTGCATAGGATAATTCCCTTTCATTTGGACACTGCGTTTTTTTTTTTTTTTTTTTTTTGCCTTCCAAGGCAGAAACACAAAAGCCTGATTTTTAATAACTTTTTTTTCTTTTGCGATGTCAAAATAAAAATGTCTTAAGTGGAGTTTTGTTTTCAAAAATTGCCTTTGATACCCTGGATATCCTTTCCTGCCATTCTCATTACAGGAAAAAAAAAAAAAAAAAAGTTGGGAGGGAGAGGGGGAAAGTAGGAACTCTAAGACATACTCTATGTGTATTTATTAGGATTTACTTTCTAAAAGATAAAAAGCACACATACACAAATCAGTACATAAGGCCTGTCTGCTTGTGCAACATTGACCAATGAAATATTAAATTATAGGTAGCACTATGAAATGAACAATTGTAAGAAGCACAGAATTAAGACATGTTTGAAGTGATTAATCGCTCTCTGAATTAAACCTCCTCAAAATTTTATTTTAAGTCTCTCTAGTCAAAAAGTGCCACTACTAATTGATTTTCCCATTATGGGATGAACTTACCTTATACTCATATAAAAATGGGGGGAGAATCATCTTTTGATATTTTTAAAGCAATACATCAAATATCATTTTACTAACAAGGTCATAGAGCTTAAGAAAAACTGCAGCTTAAGGCATTCTTTGACCACTTGGTGTCATAAATTCTATCAGGAAAGAGGGAGGAAGAGAGAGAGAAAGAGAGAGAGAGGAATAAGAACAAGATTAGTTTTATTTTCGATAATAGCACTTATGAGAAAGTCATTTGCCATAATATGACATCTCAGTAAAAGTCAAAATTATAAATGCATGCAATGATATTGGTGGGGAGTGGCCTGAGAAAAGGTTGAATAATTATCTAAGTCTAAAAAATATCAGGAAAAGGAATATTTCAAAGCTTACCTGTGTACTTTCATAATAATTGTTTAAATAACCACCTCTCTGTAGCTTTCACTTTGAAAGGCGGTTCCTAGTCATTATCCAATTGCTTGTTCTTTGATTATGTGCTGCAAGAGTTTTGGAAGTAGGTTAGCTTCTTGTCTACAGGGTTAATACAATGGCCTCCAAAAAGCAGATAGATGAGCGTGAAGAAGCTTAACTTTCCCTAGGTGTGACATAAAAATAATTGATATTTAGCCTTAATGAGTAAAACAGTGAATTTTCATCTAGCTTGAAATTATTCTATCATAATTAAATACCAAGTCTCATTTAAAATTTCTTGAATCTTTGATTTTAGTTTAATATACAGTGGCTCGTTAAATCAGATGTAAGTCTTGATATAAACTGATGGATTAAATGATTACATTTTTTTCCTGTGAAATTCTTCCTCATACATTATGGATTTTGATAATTATTTAGAGTACAGAATGAAACACTTCTGGTCTGATAAGTTCTGATAACATCATCAATTGTGGAAGGAATACCTAGCCACTGTTCAGGTGTCTTTTCTTAGCTGCCTGTTTATTATAGCATTTTTCCTATCAGAGATGCAGCTTTATGTGAGGGATGTCATATTCTTGACTAGAAAGTGGGGTTAAAACTCAAAAGGAATTTTGGGCAAGCAAAATTTAAAACTATTTTTGCATTCTACATTTCCATAAACTGTTCTTGATCTTGGGTGGAATTAGCAGCATTGAGATAAAAAAGAAATGTACTCAATCAACCAAGATGTGTTGGTATGACACAGTATTTCACACCTTTTCAAAGTGTCTCATTAGACTATTTTGGGTAATGACTCTTAATTTTTGGACTCTACCAGGAAAGATGAAGCTTCATTAGAAATGAATATATAAGAATCTGAGATCCCTTATCCCTATGCCTTCATTGTAAAGCACACAGGATATAATATTTTAAAAATTCACCCACCAACTAGAAAATAAGAGGCTTGCTTTTGGGAAGGGTTGTTCAAAACCAAGTTTAGCTGGACTAAAAATAGTTTGTTTTCGTGTCATTACTGTTTTTGGTATTCCATTAGTGAGCATGCAGAATGCCCTGTAGGACCCAGAAGTTTATGGCTGCTGCATCCAGAAACAATATCTACTGCAGAAGCTCAGATGAATCCAGTGGGGGAGGTCTGAGGTTTAGTGGGCATCCTTTCAGATTTTCATGTAGTATTTGAAATATGATTACATTCTGTGATTGCTATAGTGAGTTATATATCTTTAAATAGTTTTTTTTAAGTTTAGCTTATCTCCCCTCTTACCATCTTGCTTTAAAAGAGTGATATTTTATAATTCAAAGAAAAGATACCAAATTGTATTAAGTTATCAAAACAAAACACTCTTCCCCTAAACAAAAGCCTGCTTGAGAAGCAGGAAATCGTAGTCACATAATCCTTGTATGTATGGATTTGAAAGTAGGTGATGTAGTGAGGAGACCGTGAAAAGGTTCCCAGGACAGTGGGGGGTCCAAGGTACAATCATCAGAAATGCTATCAGGTTTCTCTTCCCAGCTAGACTTCTTGATATATTTGTTTTGATCTTCCCCATACTTTAAGCTATTGATGCAAGTGTATTTTTTTCCTATTGATTGTTTCATTATATCCTGCCATGGCTACATAGATTTGATTAACAACCCTTTCAGTTCATGGTTCTTCATTGGTAGATAAACACATTTTCAGTATATCAATAAGTTCCCAAGGAATTCACTAGGCCAGCAGAGAGGTTCTTTCATATATTTGGGGAAATAAACAAACAAAAAAGGACACAGCAAGTTTATAGTCAGAGGCCATATTTCAGCAGCTTTCTCTCTCCTTTGGTAACATGTCAAAAATGCAGGTGATTTAAATTTCCTTGCACATAGAGGAATGAAGAAGTTTGGAATTTTTATGCATGATCAGGACCTGTGTTTGGGAAAATGTAAACTCATCACAGTGGAAAATGTGTTGTTTGGAGTCTGGGGGTGAAAACAAAGCTGATGGTTTTGGAGAGATTGCCGGAGCCAGATGGCCTAGTACTTCCCCAGTCTGGCGGGCCAACTGCTCCCTCCTGGATAATATACAGCCATTTGTTCGGGGATATTTACGCTAGAGCTGTTTCCATGTGAATATTTGAACAGCATTAAAAACGAACATATTAGTAGAGATGCATTTATTGAACTCATATGACTGTACAGATAGTCTGTTCTCTCTGTCTTATATTGCTGAGAGCGATGAAGGAGTGTTTGGATATTGGTGAATTGTCTACATAGTTGTTGAGCAAGAATGATCTGGTTTTAGTGAGCAATTAAAATACATCAATGTTTGGAATCAGACTACTGGAAATAATGTTAGCACCTACCTTGAAGCTCCGTTGTGAGAATTAAATAACTTCATACATGTTAAGAACTTAGAACAGCGACTGGTACAAATTAAGTGCTTAATAAATTAGATGCTTTTATTATTATTATTATTATTATTACCCCATTGGGTTGACAAAGCCAATTGTATTTACTAATATAGGTGTAAATGTAGTTACCATAGAAGTGACATATCTTTTATTTGTGCTAGAAAAAGAAATACAATATGGGATTCTTAGAGTGATTTAGTTTTTTTATGGTGTTTGAATAATATAAGGGGTTTTAGCTCTTTGAGACATAAAAGATGCATTCTAAAGCTAACTGCTTTTGGTACACATTCTCTTTTTATTCAGGGCTGTGATATAACTGAACAGCATACTGAATCTGATATCATTTCTTCGCAACTTTCCTAATTCACTTCTGAAAACGGGCCTGCTTAGCTGCTGAGCTGAAATTACGTCTTTGTAATTTGTTCACCAGTAGCCAAGCTGCTAATTGAAGCAAAATTATTTTTTTATTTTATTCCACTACTAATGTTGGATTGCTGTTTGACACGTTGTTTATGAAATGTCAGATTTGTAGTGTTTCCTTTGGCATGGTTTAATTTTTAACTAGTGTGCCTTCACCTACTGGAAATTTCTAAGACCAGATTAGCTAGCACCTTTTTTTTTTTTTTTTAATGACAAGTAGTAGAACTTGGTGGTTGAATGTAATGATTATTATTATAGTGTGTTGATATTGTAGGTGTGCATATCATTTTTTGATTAGCTCAATTCTTGGTAATTTGCTGCCAAAGGCTTGTTGACAGTTTGCATTCAGAAGACATTTCACTTTTGGTTACAGCAGGTACTTTGTACATTCATGAACTTATTCTCTTAGGTGACAAAGTAGGTTTGGCTTTTTATTTTGTAAGGGGAAAAAGGAGTAACATATTTTCAAGGTACAGTTTTGATTTAAATAGAAAATTAGAAGTCTTTGTTAGTTACTGATAACCTTTCTTTTCCCTCCCTCCAATCCTTTCTTCCTACCTTCCTCTCTTTTTCTTAATTTCTTTTCCTTCCTTTCCTTCCTTCCTTTTTCTTTTCTTTTCTTCTTTCTTTCTTTCCTTCCTTCTTTCTTTCTTCTTTTCTTTTCTTTTTTCTTTTTCCTCTTTCTCTTCTTCAACTAATGATGATAAGTTTCCTTTTGTTTGCTTATAAATCAAGAAAGGTTCCTAATGAAAATATTTTGTTTCTAAAAATCCTTTGGATTTTGCTGAACCAAAGTCAAAAGTATTCTCTTCACCGCCTTTATTTTGTCGTGGAACACAAAGAGTTAAAACTATTAGAAAAGTAAACACAGAAAAACCATGTTCAATTCTCTGTATTTCCTTTGGCATCCTATTGAAGTGTGATCCTGGTGTATATTCGCTGTGTATTTTTTCATTTTACTGTGTGGTCTTTACCCATAGTAAGTTTCAATTAACTTTTAAGACCTAGCAGTATTTAAGAAAAGCTAGAATGAACTATGCTTCACAGTATGTCTTTCAAAACAGTGGCAACTCAGGCAGGTTTTTGTATATTGATTGATTGGTTGATTTTCAAAGATATTACAGGTTACTTTATAATTGAGCGTTTAGAATTGATGATATTTTATTCATAACAGTAAAATTTCCAGAGCTGTTTTTGCATAAGAATATGAAAGTTTGACAATTTTGATGTTTTCTTCTTCTTTTAGTTAATTATTTTAAATATCCTTTAAAAGCCCCTTAATCTGAAGTGAAGAGAGTATCAAAAAATAATATATTTTCTTTCTACTCATTAGAGTATGACAGTAGAAAAGGTAGGCTAGCATATCACAAAAATAAATCTGTTCCAAATATATCCACTTCTGACAGCTTGTTTGTCAATTTCACCAGGTTTTTAAAGTTGAGATGAGGTTAATGTTGTTTACTATTTAACTCTTCCTCTTATACAAGCATTCCTGTCACCTTAAGGGGTTTATTTGCCATTGGCAGGATTAATTTAAACATTGTTTTCTACTTGATATTGCATTTTTGTTTCTTAGGTTACAAACCTCAACTTGATTCACTATCAATTGATTTACTTAAATAATATATTTTATATGATTTTTCTCCCCCTCCCACCCATGTATATAGCAGGCATCCCATCTTCACTTCAGATAAACACATTGATTTATTTGAACCAGTGTTGTCTTTGTCCCTCTCACAACAGACAACCTTCCTCATAGTGAGCAGACTCATGATTTACTATGGAGGTTGAAAATAAGCCTTCTTCTTGGTGTTTCATTGTCTGGGCCCTAAACCAGCTGTCTATTAAAATGGTTTCGCTTAAAATAGCCAATGCTGTTTATATGCTTCTGTGATCTCCCAGCTGATCCAACCCCAACCAGCTTTACTCATACACCACAGAGGCACATATTTAAATTAGGAAGAAACGCAGAAACTTCTCCCGAAGTTGGTGTTAGCAGGATCCCTGTCCTTTGGGGCTTAAAGTCTGGGTTTGCTGAACTGTGGACCAGTGTTGATGTGTATGCTAAATGTAGATGGTAAAATTGATGTAGGGCTATCAGTTGGGTGTGCAAGCTGCAGGGAGAACTTTAGGGCATTTTGAAAATTCTTATTGTTGCCACTCTGCATCAGAGACATTCATCAAAATGAATTTATTATATATTCCTATGCTGGATCCAATCAGGATGTTGATTTCCGTGCCCATACCTTCTGTATGATATGGGTACATGTGTGTATGTGTGTTTAACAATACTTTTCAGTAACAAAAACTGCTTTGGTGAGGTTAGAGGTGGATCTGTCTTTGACTGAATTCCACTCTTGAGCTAACCTCATTACACTGAGTTTCTAGTTTGCTTTAGTTACAGGATTTTAGTCCTACTCCATGGTGGAGTTTCACTTGCTTTTATTTCAGAAGTCACGGAGGCAGCGCTTCTTTCTCTGCCTTTATGTGCTGAAAAATATTGTTCTATAGAGGCCCCAAGGAGAGGGAGAGAAGAAACTTCATGCTTGCACTCCTCCCTAGGGTTCCTAACTATTTCTGAGCAAATCCAAACTGACGGTTTCATTTTTCTGTGCTTGATTTGGAGAAAGATTCTGTTTTGACTCTGCTGCTAGAAGCATAGTGGCAGTGTGGTATTTGGTGAAGAGATGTATCATGGAGGCAAAGGGCCTTAAACAAGTGATATTCAGTCACCAAAGAAGTGACACAGGATTTCTGGAAGTCTGTATCATCTGCTGTTTGGGGAAACCATGAATGTATTTGTATTGCAGCATTGCATCCATTGAATATCATCATGGGCCCACTAATTTCAATGGAACCAGCAGTCTTAGTGAAACTAATATTTGCGTCATCTAGAAAGAATTGAAATAAAAAGATCTGATGTAACTGATAATTCCCCCTGCCTCCAAAAACCAAGCTTTTCTATATATGTGTGTGTGTGTGTGTGTGTGTATGTGTATGTGTGTGTGTGTGTGTGTATATATATATATATATATATATATATATATATATATATATATGGGAAAACCCCATCAGTATCTGTGAATTTATTTACCAGCTTACTTCTTTTAGCTTAGCATGACAAATATATTATTTTTTAAAGAGTGGTGGAACCAAAACATGAGAAATATTAAAGCTGAAACAGAGATTATTACGAGTATTTAGAGAACATATAAACCATGTAGTACTAATAGGATTTAGAAGAAATGCTTCATTAGAGTTTTTTAGCATCATGTATGAGATCTAATAAGTAATTTACTGTGTTTTTAAAAATGTTTACAGGAGTGATTGCAGGAAATAAAGCAGGCAGATATAATTTTTGGTTTTCAAAACATTTTTAGTTAATGCATTTTCTTGAGTAATGCAACTGCTTAGGATTTTGAACAGGTCTTTTAAGAATACAGCAAAGAATCATCAATGCATGCTGAAACTAGTGGATGAAAATTTGACACATAGTAAGATATTAACACAATCTGGATTACGTCCACAGAAGATAGTTATGAATTGCATAGGGTAAAGTAATAACTTTACCCTGGGGAAACCTGGCTGATGATCTCTGATAGCAAGCACTACCTTAACCAAATGGTCAGAATTTATGTTGCCAATAGTAGAACTAGTCAACAACATGATTTGATACACTGAGAAGAACTCAGAATCACCTCTGTGTTATCCCTGCCCTGAAGTACGTAACTTTAATCCAAGCCTGAGGAAACGCAGGCAAACCCAAATTGAGGGATGTTCTACAAAATAACTGGCTTGTGTTCTTCAAAAATATCAATGTCATGAAATACAAAGACTCAGAAATGTTCCATATTAAAGGAGGCGTGATAACTGGATGCAGCATTGGATTTTTCTTTTGCTGTAAAGGACATTATTGGGTAACTGGTGAATCTCAGTAGGGTCTGTAGATTAAATTATTGTATCAATGTTAATTTTCTGATTTAGATAACTGTACTGTGGTTATGTAAGAGAATTCCTTGTTTTGAAGACATACAGGCTAAAGTATTTAGGGCATGTCTGCAATTTACTTAATAAATGATTCAGAAAAAACTACAGAGAAAAGAATAAAGCAAATTTAATAAAATATAAACATTTTAGTCATCTGGTAAAATCTGGATGAAGAGTATCTTGGAATTCTTTACATATTCTTGAAAGTTTTTTGTAGGTGTACATGTATGTCAAAGTAAAAACATTTTTAAAATACAAGGTATTATAGGTTAGCCATAAAAAGTGGTTTCGATGGGCCAATGGTGGAGAAGTATTTTCTCCTCATGCAAGTACATTTTCTCATTTTTTATTTTACTGCAATGTTCATTTTGTAACGGGATCAGATACCATAACCACAGTTCTCTCTGAGGATCTATACACACTGGGTCGCAAGTTATATTCATCATTTACAGGTTCTGAAAGTCCCAGGTTCAAAAACAAAGCACATTAGAGCCAACTACAAGCTAGTCTTGTAGCATCTGTATGTACTATATAAAGATATATATACTATATTAAGATATATGTACTATATAAAGATAGTCTCTGGCTAATTTAAGTAGTTTTGTCATCAAGAAATTGAGGGCTATAGGAATGTGTGAAAGTAATTTTATTAACAATTTGAAGCCATGTGATATTAGTATTATGCAGCGATACAGTGTTAAATTAGCTAAATGTAGCCCACTGCAGAGCCCTGCTCTGCTAATAGCTGTGTGCGTTGCTTTGGTCCAGGTATTCACATGTAGATCCATGAAAGCTGAGGTCCCAGGGAATCTTCTTGGTGTCCTTGAGTAAAATGTTCATTTTACAAACACATTACAAAAAATAGAAAAAACTATTTGGGCTGGTGAGGTGATTTGGGACTTCAGATTTTGAGAGTCAGTTGTAACTCTTCTTAGTTTAGGGAGATAACTCTATGGCTTAAATCCACACACACAGCATATGCCAGCGAGTATTCCTGTTTGGGTGGGTGTGCACCCTGTGAGAGCACATGTTCTCAGCCTGTTGATGGGAAGAGGGATTTTCCCTGATTAATGAATCATTGCAAACATGACACAGTTAGTGAATGGACTCCTTAGTTCACCTACACTTGTTTTCTACTACCCACCCCTAGAAGACTAAATGTTGAGCCTGGAGGTAGTAAAGTGAGGAGGCAAATACATATCATTTAAAAATCAAATCCAAATGCTTTTCTGTATTTTCGCTAAACAGTATCTCAATCTGCTAAGCCTTCTGGGGTTTCCCTCCTTATTGATGAGATTTATTTGTATTCTGTATTAAAAGGAGAATTGTGGCTGTCTTGCCCATCTCATACTCTGATCCAAAGATGTGCATCATGGCAAGGTGGTTGAAGGGGCAGAGAGGAACATACCTCGTTCCATGCCTTTCAGGTTAATCCCGAATATCATACCTTCAGACAATCAACCCAGTGATGTCTTTGGCTCCTCAAAGCTAATTTGGCCTTCAGTAGTGGTGAAGTGGTTAAGAACTCAATTGTGATCTTTTTTTTTTTTTTTCCTGCTACTCGTTTCCATTCTTAGCTAAAACTGTGCTTTTGCTTTTAGGCCATAGTGTATGAAGGCCAAGACAAGAACCCAGAAATGTGCCGAGTCTTGCTCACACATGAGATCATGTGCAGGTAAGAAATATCTTGGTCTCTCCCGTTAATTAGCAAAGAGAAGATGAATTTGCATTTCAAATCTTGGTGAACTTTGGTCTTTTTTTTTTTTTTTGGTACACATTTGTCTTGCTTCTATAGACAATCTAAAAAGAACTATTAGATGTGAGTATTTGGTAGTAAAGTGTCAGGCATCACAGTAGTTCTTAATTATTTATTAGATTTCATCCCGAAAGACATACATTTCCATTTTGATATCACACTGTTAATGGGCACAAAGCACTGCCTTCCCCTACTCTCTTAAAATCAAATAAAACAATATAACCCTTTTAGTGTTAATATATGCGCTCAACTGCATTGCTAGTAAAATGAGTAAGAGTTCTATTGATGTCAGCAGAGTCTTCTGTTTGGGTAAGACTTGAAAGTTATAGTTCCCCTTTCTAATTCTCCCACTTGAAAATATGACGTCCACACTTAGGCATCATTTCTTCTTAAATTGCATGTGGGTTTTTTTTTTCTTCCCCTTGCATCTCACCTCTTATTTACCCTATATATAACTCTGACAATGTAGCCAATACTTCTCAGAGGTAGTGAGCTTTTGGAAGGAAGGCAAAGATGAGTCCCTAAAAGGTATAAAATTCATATGACCCATAGATGAGTGTCTTTATTTTTGCCTGTAATCAGACTGAAGCTACATTTGAAAACAGGCAAGTAGACCAAATTAACTTCCATGGCCTCAGCCAGGCTTTCCACATGTGAGGGAGTAGGCCAGGAAACAGCTCTTTAACTTGCATTCTTATTCTGCATAAAGTAACACCAGCAGTTTGCTCCCAGTATATTCTGAATAATTGGATAAAGCATGAAGATGCCACTGTGCATCAGAGAAAGGCTACTAATTGCTTTGTTAACCATGCAGGCTCTTCCTGGCACAATGCTGGCCTGGCTGCTGACTATTACTGACCAATCCGTTTAGGGCTTCAGCTGCTGCCTCAGCATGGGTGGGCTTTATTTGCTGCTCATGGACTTGTGGGGGAAAGCAACCTTAAAACTCTACAGGTGGAAAGAAAAAGGGCTTAATGTGCTTTCTGAGTGAAATCCCAAATACCAACTTCTTCTATGTCTACAGTTACGTATGGATATACAATTTTCATTTTTTCCCTTTTAAAAATATTTCTAACATATTATTCTAAAATATATAGGAGTTTCACAAGTTTTCATTTCAGTGATTTGTAAAACTTGTTAACTATTATGAAAACAGGTTGTTTTTCTCTAATTTTAAAACAGTAGCAGAACCCCCAAAATATGGCAATAGATTTCTTTATAAGATATTATTAGGCAAAAATTAATGTTATATTGTACATAACAATTCTACAATAAAGCTGAGTTGCACCTTTCAGAATTGTGGGTAAAATTCATTTTAGAAAATGTTAAAACATGACCTCTTTCTTCTTACTATCTTTTTGACCATATCTCTGTTCTGGCTTCTTACAATTAGCATGTCATTAGAATGAATTTTCCATGTTGTACTACATGTGATTCTAGCAAAATAGGAAACAGACAGGAAGATGGATCTCAACCAATAGGCCAAATAACATCTATATGTCATAGATTTGTATCTCATATCTTCACGTTTAGACTATGCTAGAAATCATTCTATTCTTGAAACGTTTAAAGATATATTATGTCTTTCACACACAGGCCTACCCTCTATTAATGCAGTTTATATTTTTCTTGTTTTTAAAATTCACTGGTCCAAAGTACTTTATTATGCTGGTTGGTGTGCTTTACTGCTGATGTTCTTTCTATTTTTCAGAAACATAAAAATAGCAAAAATAAAATTCTGAAGCCACTGAAGGCAAATGATGATGTTTGTACTGCGTGGCTAAGAGGGAAAAGCCGTATTCAAAATGTCATCCGCTAATGTTACAGATTACGGGTTTTCCTGGCTGCCTATAGATGTATAAGGGGTACTGTTTGTTTACCAGGCCGCCATGACCCTATTACACAAACCTGTCATCTATTGTGTGGCTAACAGTCTTTTAAATTGCAAATCTGATGCTCTTTAGGGGGCTTTAGGAAAAAAATTCTCACTTTCCACACCATCCTATTTCTCTTGATTTCTTGCCTGTTTTAAGTGGAAGTTGGGATGTGCTGAATTTGCACCAGGGGTGCAAATGCAGGCTCAATTATAAGCATAAAATTAGAGTCTGTTCCCCATTAATCAGGCTGGCTAATTGCTATGCACCACCATTAGCCATATGGTGTGAAAGACAGCTTGCTCTCCCCAAGATGAAATTTCTTCATTGCAGACATGAAATAGTGAGGGCCCTGGATTTTAAAATAGCTTGTTTTAGATATTTAATTTCTAAACAACTTTCTGCAGTGCTTTCTATCAAAGCTAACGGCACAATAAAACTTTGTGTTGATGTCGTGAAAGCTGTATATTTATAGTATGTTGGCTATGGTGAAGGAGACACAGAGAATTTAGATCGACAAGACAAGGCTTGGTGTGATTCTGTTTTGTTGCAGGCAAAGGGGAAAAAAAAAAAGAAAAAATGAGAAACACCAGAGAATTGTGTCTCAGGTGGTTGCAAATTTTAAAAATCCATTGTGTTCTGTCTGAAAGGTGACCCCACTGCCTGGGCTGGCTAAGGGACTGGCCACCATTGGATTATTTTATAATTATTATTACCACTCAGAGACAAAACCTCTTTGACTTGACATGGAGCTCTTTCTGTGAAATTCTGAGAGAGTCTCTGCCTGTTTGGTAAATTGGAATCTATCATATCAATCATCATTACATTTTGCTATACCTGTTGGCTACACTCTTAAAATAATACGGCCCCACACATGATTTTCTAAAGCACGATTCTAGAAGAGATTTGATTAAAGGGCATCCTGACATTCTGTGTTTAAATGTGGATGGAAAATAAGAACTATGCTTGGTCAGTGAACCTAGTTCCCAGAGCTCTGTTTAAGAAAGACCTCTTTCCCTCATCAGTGTATGGTTTCTTATAGGACCATGAGTTCTCAGGGCTCCCTTGAGTTCCTTTTTCTTCCTTTCTCTGTTACTGGCTTATTCTGATTCCATCCTTCAGATTCCCACTTAAGCATGGCTTCTTCAGGGAAGCATCCCTGGCTCTCAGCCTGAGTCAAGTCCTATTGTTACGTTGTCCTGTAAACAGTGGTCCTCTTTCATCCATGAAGGATGTGTTGCGTGACCCACAGTGGATGCCTGAAACTGCAGATAGTCCTGAACCTTACATACGCTATATTTTTCCTATACATGCATGCCTATGATAATGTTTAATTTATAAATTAGACATAATAAGAGATGAACAACAATTAGTAATAAAATAGAACAACCATAAAAACAAACTGTATTAAAAGCTATGTGGATGTGATCTCTCTCTCCAAACATTGTACAGAATACCAACCCTTTGGGAGGCCAGGGTGGGAGGATTGTTTGAGCCCAGGAGTTCAAGACTGCCATGGGCAACATAGTGAGACCCCCCATCTCTATAAAAACTGAAAGAAAAATTAGCCAGGCATGGTGCATGCCTGTATTTCCAGCTACTCAGGGGGCTGAGGTGGGAGGATCGCTTGAGCCCAGGAGATCCAGGCTGCAGTGAGCCCTGATTGCAGCACTGCATTCCAGCTTGGGTGACAGAACGAGACCCCATCTCAAAACAACAACAACAAAAATGTACTGGACCACAGGTAACTGAAACCATGGAAAGGAAAACCATGGATAAGGGGGACTACTGTCTGCTGTGCTTTTCTTTCATAGCACTCAGCACATTTGTAACTTTTTGCCCACAATCTGTCTTCCTTTGCTGTACTGATTCCTTTTTGAAGGCAAGTAAGTTACTGGGTGTTCCTCTGCCTTCAGTTTTCCTATTCGTGAAATGGAGGATAATATTACTTATCTCATAAGGTGGTGATTAAGATTAAATGCAATAATCCCCCACAAATGCTTATCACAGTGCCTTTACACACAGTAAGTACTGAATATCTACTGTTATCATTAATAGTAGGAGTATTTGTATTAATAGAAGTAGTAACAGCAATATTTGCAGTGTAGGGCTAAGTGTGCACAGTTGTTCGGTGTGAATGAGGATAAAAGAACTTTGAATCAAAGTGAAATGTCTACCAAAACATTCATGCACTTTGTTCATTCTAGTTGTGGGAGTTAAGGATGTTTTCATTTATTCTTTTAGCACCTACTAGGTGCAAAACACTCAAAAACGGAGAGCCAGGAAAGACTTTGTTCTGTAGTAGGGGAGCTTATGGTGTGGCCTGGGAGATGATATTGGTTGGCAGATAACGAGACTGCACTCTAGAAAGGGTTGAATGTGATGAGAGGTTGAGGCAAAGGGCTATGTCTATTCAGAGAAGGGAGGAAATACTTGTAGGTGGGTAGCAGGAATAGGGAGGGGGATTTTAGAGGGTGCATGAAGTGTTTGGGCACGTCTGTTTCAGTCCTGCCAAAATTTCTCTGTGGAGAGTCCTGCAGGTGGATGGTCCTGAGTTCTGGATCTGGAAATAAAGTTATGGTCAAAGATAACTGACTTCAGAGGTCATTTCCCAAGGGTGAGAGTTGAAGCTATGGGCTTAGATGGGATTGACAAGGGAGGGAGAATAGAAAGAGAAGTCATGGCTATATTCTTGGGGGGAATAATCACGCTTAGCAAGAAGGCAGGGTGTGTTAGAGAGTTCACAAAAAGAAGCTTGAGCATACAGAGCATAGAAATAAAAGGAGGAGGTCAGGTACGGTGGCTCATGTCTGTAATCCCAGCATTTTGGGAGGCCGAGGTGGGCAGATCACTTGAGGCCAAGAGTTCAAGACCAGTCTGGCCAACATGGTGAAACCCCATCTCTACCAAAAAATACAAAAATCAGCTGGGTGTGGTGGTGTGTGAACCTGTGGTCCAAGCTACTTGGGAGGCTGAGGCATGAGAATCACTTGAACCCAGGAGGTGGAGGTTGCAGTGAGCAGAGATTGCGCCACTGCACTCCAGCCTGGGTGACAGAGCGAGACTCCACACCATCTCAAAAAAAAAAAAAAAAAAAAAAAAAAAGATAAAAGGAGGGTGTTTCAAAGAGGGGGAGTCATATAATAAGTGCTAGAGAGATCCAGATGGACATGAAGGCTGAGAAAGCACCAGACAGTCACTGGTAAACTTTAAGAGGAGATTCAAGTACATGCTGAGGGCCTGGATGCCCGTATTGTGTGGCTGAAATGGCAAGTAGTGACAGGAACTCTTATAAGAAGGATGTCAGCAGTGAAGAAACTAACTCAGAGAAAAGAAGGAGCGTCCTTTTAAAATTTTAGACAATGGGAAAACTTGATAATGTTTGCAAACTGAAGGAAAGAATTAACCAGGGAGGGAAGAATGGCAAATGCAAAACAGAAGAGGAGTCCTTGGTGGGGCTGGTCCCAGGTAAGGCAGAATGAGACGGACCTGCGAGCTCAGGTACTTGAGTTAGTGTGACGAGGATGGATCACTTACTTTAAGACACGGGAGGAAGAGAGAGGATAGAAGAGCCTATTTATGTAATGGATTCTTTAAAATCAAGTCATCTTTATAACTATTAATAAGACTATTCAGATAAATCATAGATCTCAGTCTCTAGCCACTTTAGGGAAATAGGTAAGGCATCTTGTTTTTTACAAGTTTGAAATGATGCTTTCCTCCTGTTGAGAAAGACAGTATTCATAGGAAAAAGTTCCATGTCCCTAAGATGAGGATCTGCCGATCCCATGACTGGGAATATTTAGGTGTTTCTTGCTCTAGTTTATGAAGCTCTAGAAATACGCCACCTGTGTTAGGCTGGTAAGAAAGAGACTCATAAGTTCGCTTTTCTCTGGATGTGCAGAATTGTTTGGGAGACACACAATCCTGCTGAGGAAAGGGCTGCTGATTTCGGTCCGTAGTGTAGGTACCACACCAGGTGCTGGCTACCTACGCCTGAGACTGGCCACATTGTTCTCCTGTCACTGGGGTTGCAGGTTCGGAAGGGATGTAAACAGTGGCCTGCTTTTAAAATCTTACCCTGGCAACAAAGCAAATTAGGAAACTCCAAGCCTTGCAAGATGCCAGCATGAGAGAGCAAATCCCAAGTCTGTGCCTGGTACGGTGCCCAACACACATCGTAGGAGCCTAAAAAATAGTGCTTTGAACGGATGAAGGTCCATCAGTCACACAGTAATGAGGACCTAATTATCATTGTGATTTCTTTTATTAACACTGTCACTTTTTCCTTTAAGTGCTTTTGCATCTGTTTCATCTATGGAATTGTTTCAGTATGAGCCCTCTTCTGCCTTAAACATAAGTGAATTCATTCTCCTTTCAGCTTTTCCTTCCTGGTTTCCTCCTGTGTATAGTGGAGGTTGGTGCTCACTCTTGGTCCTTCTGAGCTTAGCAGAAAGAACTATGGGCAGTTCTACCTGAAAAGGGAGAACTCACATGGGCAGGAAAGAGCATTGTGGCAACAAAGGAGAGGTCCTCACTCTGCTCGGCTCTAGGAAGCCACAGGGGGCTTGATATCAGCTCAGTCTACAAGAAGCCTTTCCTTCCACTGCTTGTGGTTGATTTTTAATTTTTAATATAAAAGCATATTGCCATATAAAGCAGAACACTAGCCTGGGCGCGGTGGCTTGCGCCTGTAATCCCAGCACTTTGGGAGGCCGAGCTGGGTGGATTTCTTGAGCCCGGGAATTTGAGACCAGCCTGGGCAACATGGTGAGACTCAGTCTCCACAAAAAATACACAAAATTAGCCAGGCGTGTTGGCATGTGCCTGTAGTCCCAACTACTTAAGGGCCTGAGGTGGGAGGATCACTTGAGCCCCAGGAGGTCGAGGCAGCTGTGAGCTGAGCTGAGATCACACCACTGCATTCCCGCCTGGGAGTGCAAAAAAAAAAAAAAAAAAAAAAAAAAAAAAAAGCAAACCACTGCAAAAATATAAAAATAAAATGCATGTCTTCCATTCTTCCCCACTGCCTGTTCCACTCTCTTTAGGTTAACTCTTTGAAGTTCCTACATTTAAAAAATATTTCCTGATGGCATACTGTGTGCCAGGCTCAGTTCTAGTTGCTGGGGATATAGGGGTGAACAAAACAGTCTATGACTGTCTTTGTGGGGCTTATATTCAGGTGAGAGAGACAATAAAAGACAAATGAATATAAAATACAACATGGTGAGTACTATGAAGAAAAGTTAAGCAGAATAAGGAGCTAGAGTGCTCTAGGGCAGTCATTTCTTTCTTTTTTCTTTTTGAGATGGAGTTTTGCTCTTGTCACCCAGGCTGGAATGGCACGATATCAGCTCACTGCAACCTCCGTTTCCCGGGTTCAACCGATTCTCCTGCCTCAGCCTCCTGAGTAGCTGGGACCACAGGCACCCACCACCACACCCAGATAATTTTTTTTTTAAATTTTTATTAGAGATGGGGGTTTCACCGTGTTGGCCAGGCTAGTCTCGAACTCCTGACCTCAGGTGATCTACCCACCTTGGCCTCCCAAAGTGCTGGGATTATAGGTGTAATCCACCATGCCCAGAGGGAAGGCATTTCTAAAGCCATTGACATTATGCAGAGACTTGAATGAAGTGAGGGAGTGAACCATACTTGTAAAAACTGTCTCTTCCCCTCCCTCTCTCCCTTTCACTCTTTCATGCTTTCATTTTTCTCCCAGAAATGGGGCCATACTTTGAATAGTATTCTGCAACTTGGTTTTCTCAAGTCACAATATGCTGTACATTTCTTTCCATTCCAGTGCTTCTAACTCTACCTTCATTCTTTTTAATGCTGCACAGAATTCCATATACACATGTATGTGTACACACACATCCATATATGTACACACATATGTATGTATGTACACACATATGTATGTGTGTGTGTATATATATATTTAACAGGATCATACTGTAGACATTATTTTGTAGCAGATACTATTTTGAGGTGCAGAACAGAAGCTGGAGTAGCCCATTTCAGGAATAATGACTATGTGATGCAGTGATATGACCCAAGAAACAGGAGACATGTTGGGCTTATTTTTCATACTTGGCCTAAAGTTTTTTTTGTAAGTGGTGAGTGAACTCCAGCCCTTTATTCTTTTTTCTCTACTTTTCTTCATTCTCCCCATTTCATTTCTATATTTCCTTCTACACTTCTGCTCTTTGCATCTGCCTATTTCCCTGGGTCCCTTAGAAAGGAATGCTTCAATTCATCTGGCTGCTCTCAGGGACATTTTTATTTTTAGATGACGACCGTGCTTAAGTCAAAAGGAAAAATCTCAGGCCTGGTGTGGCATGCTTGGGGGAGGTGGTTTGTTCTACGGGGTGGGATGAGGTGCACCTTCCTTCCATCAACAATGCCTTGGATTTATCTGTCACCCTTTTATTCTTCTGGATTGTATTTGCCCCCCAATACATAACATTCATTCATAAAATTATTCATTTATTCAATCAATTAATATTTGAGCTTTTCTATTCTACCCCAGGCCTTATGCCACTCATTAGGTAAGTAAAATTGATAGTTTCTTCCTCTACGAAGTCTATGAGTTAAAGGAAGAGAAGAATAAGAAGAGGGAGAAAGACAGTAACAAAAAATACACACACATATATGTAAAAATATAATTTGCATTGAGTTAAGTGCCTTAAAAGGAAAAAAAAAAAACAGGAAAAACCTAATTTAGATTAAAGGTGGGGTGTCAGGCCAAACCTCTCTGGGGAAGGAGCTATAGGCTGAGCTCTGAGGGTGAGAAAAGATTGGCTAACTAGGGAAGGGTTGGAGGAGAGGCCCGCCAGGCAAGAGTCGGCCAGGGTCTGGGCCTGAGGTCAGATTGAACAGGGCACAACTGAGAGGGATTGAAATGGGCCAGTGTGGTAGGAGCTTGGCAAGTTGGAGGAAGGGGGCAGAAGGTTGGGAGGTGGTCTGGTATCATGTCATGTCATGGATTTGTTCTAAGTGCAGTGGGAAGCCATTAAAAGGTCTTGGGCAGTGAGGTGGCACAGTACCACTGACATTTGGAAAAGCTCACTCTGGCTATTGCAGGGGGTCAGAGTGGAGACAGAAAAGTAGGCAGCCACTGCAGAGTCCAAGGACTTGGATGGAGATGGTGTAGTGGGGAAGGAGAAAATCAGACAGGCTTGAAAAACAGACCCTTGTGCATGGTTATCAGCAAGCAGGTTGGAGGAGTTCCTGGAGGACATTTCTCCCAGGCAGGTCTGTGGGCAGCTTGCATTGCCTACTTGCTGTTTTGAAAAGGAAAATGAAGGAGAAATAGGTTTTCTCACCCGGCAGTTTTCCTCCATGGGTAAAGGAGACGTGGGCTCTGTCGATGGGCTGCTTTTGGAGGCCTGCTGCTTCTGCAGAGCACAGGGCAGATTTGCCTGGACTTGAAGGAGGAAGGGACTGAAGAGGGTAGGTGCAGAGGGTGTTAATGATGCTTCATTGTGGCTTTAGTGAGGCCAGTCATGAAGCCAAGTCTTTATACCCTTATTGCCTCAAGCCTGTTCCCTGGCATTTAGAGGTGGATACTGCAATTGCTCCATTTTACAGATGAGGAAACTGAGATCCTGTGAGGTGGATTACCTTGCTCAAGTTGACATAGGCAGCTCTGTCAGATTTCAGAACCAGTGTTCTTAACCACTATACTATTCCGAGAAGCCCATGAAATGTAGGTATAGGGGATCAGAGTTCAGGGATGAAGGAGTTATATTTTTATGTATTTTCTGGCATGCATTTCAACTGCTTGTACTTTCCACTGCTTCAACTACTTGTTACTTTATCTGTCTCTTAGATATCATCATACTTTGGTTTTTCCATCCCAAAAGTAGCAGTATATAGCAGAACTCAGGCCTGGAGGAAATAGTTCCCTCTGAATCAGAAGGTGAAAGGCTATAAGGTAGACAGAGTGGTTTTAGCTGAGGCTTTGACAAAGGAGATACAGTTCTTACTCTTACTCTCTGAAGACATGAAAGAAAAACAGAAGACACCTAAGAGTGGAGACTAATTCTCTTCTCAGAGGCATAGTTATGGCAAGAAAAGAAACTTTCCAATTTTGGTGAAGGACTCCCTACGCAGGAGTATATTTCTGGGTCCTGAAGATGAAGTTCAATATTTGGTTCTCTCCAGCAGCCCTCTAAATTTAGGCTGTATGATTCACTAAGTTGTAAGTGTGCGCATATGTGTGTATCTCTCTCTGTGTACACGTGTGCGTATAAGAGCAAGAAGTGCATATTTGCTTGTGGTGCTTGGTGAAATGTAAGTTTTGGAGGACCTCCCTCCCCATCTACTTCACTGCTTTTATAAGTATGCCCCTGGTGAAGATCTTGTTTTTATTTGCAAACAAGTTTCAGATGGATCGTTTTCTGTTGACCATTGTACTTTTCAAAAACATAAAATGTTCACCCTTTAGAAGGCATCTCAGTTTTTAAAAAACTGGCAGCCACAACTGGCAGGGGAGATTTTAGTAATAGGTACTTTTCGAGCCCTTAGGCTGTTCCTTCTCTAATATAAAGAGCGTCCTCTCACAGAGCTGTGCTAACCTTTACTTCCAATGTCCATAATGCCCCCAGAAAACTTAAGTGAGGGTCAGAACAGGCTTTTATAGCCAGAGGAATGTGAATCTCCACTTTCTTTTATCTTGTCCCTTCCTTGTCTTAATTATTGTGTTTTATCTTTATTCTCATGAAAATGGTTCAAAAGCAAACCTAGCTGTAGGATTTTTGGAAAGGCTGTGGTTGAAGGAAATGCTACCCATAAAGGAGAAAAGAGAAGAAAAAGGAATCCATTTAATACAAAATGACTGGAGGGGGAGAAATCACTCATACCTCATTATTGATGCGTTCCACACAATTAGTATGATCTTGAGGGAAGAACGTTTGAGCCACCCACAACCTTGAATATTCTCATTGGGTAGATGCAATAGCAGTGCACTTCACAGTGAACTCTGCCAGCACCGCGGGCAGTCATGGGGAGACCCCATCTTGGGGTTCTGAGTCTTGGCTCTGGGAAAGCCCCTCTCCCCCACCTCCTTCTTTGAGCAGGGAGAGGTTAAGCCTGGCCATTAACCCATAGGTGACCCAAATAGAATTTTCTGTCCCAGGGATCCGTTGATTGCCAGGTATGGCTTTGTGGTAATTCTAGCATTTGCAACCCAGCAATTTGAGCCTTCTGTCTGCCTAAATGATGATTTTACATTGTAATGGTTGTACTAAATCCTTTCGCTTTTGCTCCATAGCCGCTGTTGTGACAAGAAAAGCTGTGGCAACCGAAATGAGACTCCCTCAGATCCAGTGATAATTGACAGGTAGGGACCACTCTTCTTTCACTGGATTCTTATTCCTCATTATAATGAAACACCTGCCCTTGTGTTGCTCATGGGCGAGGGTTAGGAATGCATGTGGCTGAAATTTGCCTGTTGGTCATGACTTATGCTGTGCTGAGCGATTTTGATTCCTGGGAAAGCCATATGGAATGTTCTTTTAGAGGCCTGTTCCTTGGATTGCTCCGGTTTTTGTCTGATTCATGCTCCTAAAGGAATATATTTTTTCTTTCCTGACTTTCTGTGGCTCAATCCTCATGCTGTGCCAGGAAGCTTCAGAAATAAAATAATAATAGTTTGTGATTTATGAAATGTGGTTGGGTGCTTATAAATATTTAACTTTTATTTGAAAAATGTTTGAATCATTATCACTTTTAGCTACAGTAGTTCTGTTGGACATAATCCATCTACACTTTAAGGTTTTATTTATGCATAAAAGCAGTTTAAAGAGATCTGTGAACCAAGATTTTCTACTGTTATTTGCCGGATTTGATTGCAGTATGAGACCATATTGTAAGTTGATTAATTTATCCTGCTTGTCTTAATTATTGTGTTTTTAAACAGATCCATATTACTAATCTGACATGACCAAGTAAATCACTGTAGAACAATAAATCTGTTTTAGTTGTTTGGTGTAATTTCGAGTCAGTGTGCATGCATTATGCAAAGTCGCATTCCAAATATTCATTTTACATTTTAATTATTGAAATTCATTGTATGGAAACATGTATGATAAACCATTTGTTACATAGCATTACTCATTGAGAGTTAAATGGCCTGGAAGGTTTATAGATACTGTCAATTGTCAGCTAGGAAAAGAGCTAGCATCTTGTACTAGCTGGAAAAAGAGTCTTGCCAATAAGACTGACCGATCCCTCATTGAGGAAACCAACGGTTGAACACAAGTCCCTTTTTGGGTTTCAGCAATATTGATTTTTGACAACAACAACAAAAGAAAAAAAAACCCATCTTTCTTTCTACCTTTTCTGGGCTTGTTTTATCATTTTTCAGTTAACAACGACAACAACAAAAAACAAGATGTTTACTTCGCTTCATTGTAATTTATGCCAAAAGATTGATTGTTGATTTTGACTTATGTGAGTCTTCAGGCATAAACCCAATTGATTGCCAAGGAGCTTTATAAAGGTTACATTTCAATCAGATATTTTAACTAAATATTCCTCACTAGTAGTCACTAATATATATATATTTTTGTTCCATATAAGAGTATTAGTATATTTGATTCAAAGTTAAAAGATGAGAAAGTTTGACATATGGTGATGTGTGTGCTACCTATAGAATTAGGATAACATGTTTATCTACAAAAGCAGATATACTGTTCATATAGTTGCTTTTTCTGTGATTGAACATAAGTCTCCAAATGAATAAGGTCACAAGTAAATTTAACCTTTATGCTGGTTTGTTTTATTTAAATTTACCTCTCCAAAATATCATTTGTTATTTTAAGCATTTTTCTTCCTCCTCTGTTGAAAAGAAAGTGTACTGATCAAAGGACCAGCCCAAATAGTCCCCAAAACTTTGAAACTATAAGCATTTTGTTCTGCCATGTAGTTCCTTTTGGTTTAGATGATGACAAGAAAGAACCTTACCTTGCCACCCTCAATGAAAAGACTTTTTTTTTTTTTTCGCTTGTGAATGGGTTAAGCTTTTAAGTTCTTCGTTTGGTTTGAAGCTGTGACTCTGATATAGAAGGTTGATATGACTGTGGTTTGAATAACATTTGATTTTGACCTGTTCCTGTGGGTTGCGATGGCAGAAGAAACTTGACTCAGCAGCACTGTAATTAGCCCGGCCCCTGTTTTTGAAACAGGATTGTGTTACCTGGATTGCATTAGTGTGGCTTCTATTGTTGCCGCTTTGCATCTGTCCCAGAAGGGTACTTAAAACCTTTTCTTGGCTGGGGTAGTTCAAACAATTTAGGCAAAATAAGTATGCACTTTATGCTGTTGGTGGCTTTGGGGATATTACTCATGACATTTATCCTTTTCATTTTTTTTCCCTTTTGGTTTGACAAAGTAGAAAACAGTGTGTAGCCAATCTTGGTCTCTTCAGATAGGAGTACTTTAAAAACAGCTGAAACTCAGTGTATGTGCACAAGCCCCACAGCATATGTTTATTCGCTGGCTGTTGCCATTGTTTCTGATGAACTATCTTTTCATGCAGTGATGCCAGTTGATATGCAAAACCCCATTTAGCTATTTTTATTTGCATCTGAGTTTTCAGAATTTATTTGTCCTTCAGGCTGCCAAAGGTTTTAAAAGCTCCAGTCCTGTCTGTGCTGATATGTGAAACTTCCATTCTTAACAGCGAGAGAAGAGAATAACAACAAGAGAAGAACTTATGCAAGAAAGGGCAAAATAGAAAAGATTTTTCAATTCCATAAAATTGCTGCAAAGGGGAAAAATGATGGCAACCGTGTTTGAATTTCATAGTTTCCAATTTGATTCTATATTACTGATTGCATAATATCTGTGTTACGTGCTTAGGGTTTGATTTGCTTTCAGATTTATGGATGCAAATCCCTGAATATTTTGTGAAAATAGGCTATGAGGCCTGCATTCAGTAGCAATAGTAACTGTTTTCAAAAGATGCATACAATATGCAATTACAGAGCTGAGGGTACAGGCCATCCTTGCGTTAGGATTTAGCATAGTTTTAATACGCAGTCAACTTTTGAGCACCAATAATTTTTAGCTCTCTTTGCTTGTCCTTCGGAATTTGGGAGAACACTGCTATTTTTATCAGTCAAAAGACTTTTAGCAGTGGTTATTCAGGAAAACTATTTATAGGGTAGAGAGAAGAGGCTTTCTGGTCATAGCGCAATCGTGCAGGGCAAGCTATTTCTGTGTTAAATTTTGGCTGTATTATTTGCTGCCACTGACTTTGGGACATCAGCCTGGCATATTCTATCAAAAAAGTAGAATTAACAAAATCAGCAGTTGCAAACTGTGATTTAGAAAAGGGGCTTCTATTATACTTCATCCTTATGGAATGCACAGACTGAGAAAAATATGACCCCAATTCTTTTTACAATCATGACAATTTGTCAAGTCACTTCAAAAAAGTTTATAGAAAAATTGCCGTAAATGCAGGAAGTGCACATCTGGAGTTGAATGCCAGGTTACATTTCTGTATGGTGCCAAATAGCTTGATTAAGAAGCACATAACCCAGCCTGCACTCAGTGATCCAGATATTTGAGCTGCGTAGACATGGGAAAAGTCAAATGTGTTATGTTTAATAGCAAATAACCAGGAACTAATAACAGCAGATTTGATTATTTTTGAGGTAAAGGGCTATGTGTGGTAATTATTGTTAAAGTAAAAAGCAAAAAATGACTTCCAGTTATTGAATTAAGGTGGAGATTGATTTAACATATTCACACAGTAACTAATATTTGAATTTAAAAGGTTTGCAATAAACTTCATGTTTAGAAATTGAATAAATAGGATTTTTATTACCACATTGGATATCCTTGTGTCCTAACCTTTTTCCTTGGAGTTATCTTAGTTCAATAAATAAAACCTCATTAGACTATTCCCATTTCAACGAGTTTATTAAATTTTGCAGGAGTAATTAGCATAAGCTGTGCTAATTTTTCTGGAAGACTAATGAGGGAGGTTCTTAATTAGGTTTACTTTGTAAGAATCAGAAAAGATGATAATGACAAAAGTCACATAGGGTAGTCTGAATTGGGAACCCAGTTTTTCTGCATCTATTAAAAAATCTTTCACTTTCTATATGTAAACTTTTTAATAAATGTTGGAACTGAATATATTAAGTATGCAGACTGTTATGCCATATCTGGTTAGGATGACCATTCATTCTTAATTTGCTTCCCCAAACTCTTTATTTTCCTAAACTATCTTTGAGCAATGACATGGATGAATACAGATGGTCTTATAAAAACATTTCTTTCTCCAAAGTATGCTGGAGGCTTCTTTTCACACAGACTCCTGAAGTTTCTGGCTAGATTTCTGTTGCTTATTTGCAGTGGGGTGGGATAGGGGGCAGCTTAATGTTTGTTTGTTTGTCTGTTTGAATTTAGAATTAGTGCAATTGATGAAATGAACCATTAAGTAAGGGTGACAATGTGAGCATCATTCCTTGTGCAATGAATCCTTATCTGTTAACAAGTGGATTTTTTTTTTTAGTAGATAGAAATACTAAAGGATGAAATTCCATCTCAAATTATGTTCTCCTATTGGTGTGAATTTAGACCTAGTTTTTTAAGGATATAATGTAGCTCCAGTAACCTAAAAGTTTTGGGTTCCTCAAAGCTGATATTTAAAACGTGGATGTTAAAAGCTTGTCAACTTATGTACCTCTAAGAATTTTGAGTTTGTTTATTGTAATATTAACAGAATTACCATGCCTTTTCCCCCCATTTTTAAGAATTCCTGTATCTATGTGTATGGCTATGGGATGTAGGCCTTGACATGTGACATAAAAAAATACACAAATTTTGTAAAATGAAAAACCTAGTCTGTTTAGAATTACTTCAGGTCACACTTATGCAAGGGTCTCCTATAAAGGAAAAAAATGCCTGTATTTCTTTTTTCCAGATTTGTCTAAAGATCTTCCACATCTAGATCACTTCCATTTAGGTAACACGAATTGGGTTTGTTTTATGATTATCTGAAATAGAATGTTCAGTAATGAAAATATTAGAATGCCCATTTGCCTGTTGATTTTATATGATGTGCATCATATGAACAGAAAAGCTTAACCATGTTATGGTTGCTCAGATAAACAAGTTTATTGAAGACTCATTCTTTTTCTAAGAGGTGTAAATTCTGTGGTAAGACTTTTCAGAAAAGTGCAGTGTTGTCTTATCACCAAACTAATTTTCTTCATTAAATTGACCCCAATGTATTTATATAACATATATGCCCATATGTATAATAGGAAAACAATATAAAAACTTTAGAGTTAGGAGAGATCTATCTATCTAACCATCCATCCATCCATCCATCCATCCATCCATCCATCCATCCACCCACATACTTTTTACCATTGGGTCGGGTGTGGTATGTATTTGCCAAGGATTGTAAAGGCATCTGGGCCTTTCAACAATCAATGGCTTTCCTCTGTCTTTTATAATCAGAGGTAAATTCCAATATTTATTTATTTTTTGTCATCCACATAAAGTCCTCAATTAAAATGAACATAAATATATAATTTTATTAAAGTTACAAATGAGGCTTTTAGTTAGTTTCATGATTTCATTTCAATGCCCTTTCAACTCTTCTTATTTTGGTCTTCATCCAGTTTTTAGAAGGACCAACCACCACCAATGCATAATCATTCTGCACCATACACAAATGGCTGTGTGGGGCATGAAGAACCAGAGGTGTAAATGCATTTCTCAGCGTTCCAATAAACCTTCTATACCACCTGATTTGTAACCTTGACTGCTTGGTTAAATAAAAGGAGGAGGAATTCACTCTCTAAAATTGCTCTAGGCAGGATAATTATTGTGTTTTTGGTTGGTTTGAGAGGTTTGCATTTTTTCAAAAGTGAAAAGCCAGCATTGACACTGAGCATGAATTTAAGACTGTTTATTAACCCTAGTGTGTTTAAACATTTGTCTTCTCCGTGGGAATTCATATGTGATTATTAGCGATGAGACTTATGTGAATGAGTATCATTCTAAATTTTACCACATATCAGATAATACCATTCTGAATATGAGATGAGCCCCGTACATTTGTGTGCAGTTTGCTACCGTGATAAGAAAATAACTAATACAATAAGCTAATAGCAGTCTATATTCCATTTGCTATCAGCTATTCCCAAATATACAACCAGGATACATTAAAATGCATTTCGAATATGCTGACAGTGTATTATAATGCAAAGTACTTTTACATGGTATAATACTATTGCAGACACTGTATAATGAACAACAGTGGTTTTCCTGTAAAGGAAATAATGGCAGCAACTTCCAAGAAATGTATTTAACGGAGCTTCAGAGAATCAGTAGTGTGTATGTGTAGCATGGCCCGGGTATCAGCCCGTGGTGTAGGTTTTTAATCCCATGTCATCATAACTTTGCTTTTGTAACAGTTCTGGAAAAATACAGAAAAGCAGTACGAAGTCCTCTGTGTGTCCCATTAGCAACTATGCACAATCATTCTGCAATGAGAATATATGAGTATATTAAACATGCTTTTACTTTCCTAAAAGAAGTTGCTTAGAATGGGGGGAAAAGCTCTCTCCAAATGTAACTCTCCATTGATAAATTCCCCTCATTTCCTCATTTCCCTCTCCTGCCAGCACCCGGTTAACTCTCTAATAAAAATTGACCAGATTTAAAAAACTCCATTTAGTGGTTCCTGCGTAAAGAGATGGTATTTTGGTCACTTTAATTTGCATGAGATGTTATCTGAAATCAACCACTGATTCTTCCTTCTCACAGCCCCCCATCCCATTCCTCTCTTTACAAACCGTGTAACTACATACTATCCAGGACAATATAAAAGTGACCTCAATACTCCTATTGCAATCAATGAAATATGGTGAACAGTACAGGTTTGTCTTTCGTTGCTCCCTGCCTTGAAAGGTGTGGGTAGAGGAAGAAAAATCTCCCTTACAAACTATTTCTCCAGTTACAAGTCTTTGTCCAGAAGCAAAAGAAGGTTTTAATGTTACAGTACTTATTATAATAGAATTTTAATCGCCCTAATCCTGCTAAAGTGTGAAGCTGAGTGTGTGTGTGTGTGTCTGTGCATGTATTCCTAATAGGGAGGGGAGTCATGCAAAAAAAAAAATCTTTGTTACATTTTTCATGGGTGGGGCAGGGGGTGTCACATATGTTAAATGATGCAAACTTAATTAAACTGATTCCGGGAAGGACAGGCCATTGACGTTCCATCTATGAAATGTGTACTCTGCTTTCAGTGGGAACAGAGTGGTCTTCTGTGTGCTTTGGGAATTTCTATTTTTGAAAGTGAAGTGCTTGGTTCCAGTTGCAAACATGCCCTAAACCCTACTTGTCATGACTGAGCTAGACATGCTGGCAAATTATATAGCTTGATCCTACACAATAACCTCCAAAATGGCACTTGGTAACTATACCATCCTGCTAACTGTTTGAGGCACAATAGTTTTGTAATATAATATAAAGTAATGGTGTTAGCCAACACATCTTTAATAAGATATTGTTCGTGCCTTTGCCATATGCTACAGAGCAGCCTCTCACTCGGTGGGCCTTTTGATTCCTCTCAATAAGATTATTTCAAATACTCTAATCCTGAATCATTGACATGAATACAAAAGCCTAGTGACATCTAATAGATGCCTCTTAGCTTTGCTTTTCCTCTTGTTCCTTTCCTTTTTCTTCTCTTTTTACCTGACAAAAAGCTCATAGACACTTGGGCTCTGTCTCTCAGTAGCAGCATGGGGGGCTCCTCATGAAATATAAAGGGGGAAAAAGGACTGACAGAGGCCCGATAAGCTACAGAGTGAAGGGCCATAGATTAAAAGTAAATGCCAGTAAATCCTACCCTGTACACTCACTTGTTCTTTTATTGTTTTCTTTAACACTTTCAGAGCCAGGGCAGGGAAAAAACCAGAAAATAGTAATCAAGCTGCCCATGTACATTTTTAATCTGGACACTGTCACTATTATACATATTTTATGGGGCTTTGGCGACATTCTCAAATTTTGGTTCATGTAAAGGTTGTGGTGGGTTTTTTTAAATGTCCTTTTAATCAATATCAAGAATCCCTCAAGAACGTTTTTGCTCATTTGCTGCTCAATTAACTTAATATTGATACCATGTGTGGGTAGGAAGAGCCCTTCTGTAGGGTGTGAACACTGGGGCTCAGGACATGACATCTTCAAGGCTGAAATAACTTTTTTTCTTTTCTTTTTTAATTGATGAATTGAAAATTATCAAAGTAAAATGATAAGGTATTTTGTTTCATGACATCAGCTGCTGCTTTTTGATGTGGTGCTGCTCCCCGCCAGTGCCGTTAATTCTCCGCCTTTGCCGGGTGGTGCACGCGACTTAGACTCTGCTGGTGCATGCCGAGGAGTCAGGAGCCCAGCTGGGTAACTTTTCTAATGGTCAAAAGGTTGTTCCCTCCTCCACCTTCGTGAAGCAACCATGATTTGACTAAAGCTCTTTATTACTCCACCTGAATATCAGACAGTCATGCTGCTTGCAATTTATTTATTGTTTTCCAGAGGTAAACTACTGAGATTTTCCCCACCTGTTTTTAATGTGCTTCTCGTTCATAAGTATTCTGATCTGTTAGTAATATCTGAAAATATCACTTTTAACACTCTTGGGTGCACTATTGGCTGAAGCCCCCTCACAGGATGGAAAGTTAGTCTGAAGAACTATGGACCTGCATCAGGTTTAGCTACACACACCACACACATACACACATACACACACGCACATACACTACAGAGACCAAAAAAAAAAAAAAAAAGATGAAAAGAGAGCAGTCTCTTTTTCATTTTTTAAAAAGTTCTTTAGAAAAGAAAGTTGGTGAAGGGTTCACCTGGTTGTCTTTGAAGCTGTTACCAACAGTTGAAAACCCATGTTTCTCCACACAGTCTTGTTGTTTTCCTAAAGCCAGATTCTAATGTTAGATATATGGGATATGTCTCAGAATATGGTTTTAAACACTGAGTTGTTCTTCCTGTAGCTGTAGAAATGGGAGTGCCCTGATCTGGCTCATAAAGACCAGCATCTGAATCCTGGTCTATGAGCACCTTAAAACAAAGCAAGCAAAACCCCTGATCACTGTGAGTTTAATAGTAGCTTACATCTAAATGGCACTTCCAGCGTTTTAGAGCACGTCGGGGTATACCATCTCAGAAAATTCTCTTTGCACAAATTGACTCCATTTGACAGATCTGTAAACTGAGGCACACAGCCTAAGGAACTATCCGCTTTATTGGTGACAAAGCAAGTGATTAGAAACTCCACATCTCCTATCTCCCAGACTGATTTTTCCCCTTTTCTCAATTGCTCAGCTAAAAACACTGTTTTCAGTATTTCATAATGTCTCTTTTATTTCATTTTTCTTGCTATCCACAGCACACTTTCATGTATTACTCTAAACCTATTTACCAAGCCAGCTTTCTTAGTTGATGTCACAATTAACTTTCAGGATTTTATATGTATATATACACACACATATATATAAACACATATATATACACACACATATATGCATATATACATATGTGACACTGTTTATTGTACTCATTGCTGGAGCAATGTTTGAGTTCTTATGTCCTCATTTAATTTGATTGTGTATTTGCTTGAAAAAAACATCAGTAATCCATACAGAAATCTGGGAGAAGGCACAGTATGATGGCAAAGGCATAGATTTTGGAGTGCATTGGCTAAGGGATCCAGTTCCTCCACAGCTACTTATTAGTAGCTGAGCCTCAGGGGGCTCAGTTTTCTCATCTTCAAAATGGGAAAAGTCACTTCTATTTTGAAGCATTGTGAGGATTGAAACACCTAGCACTGGGCTTGGCACATAACAGGTGCTTAAAATCAGGTAGCTCTTGCAATTTGAGCATCATATATTCCATGTGGATTTTCATTCTTAATGTGATCGTTGCCATGGGACTCTCTTTTGAGCACAATTACTTTACTGAAGTTAATCATGGTAGCTAAGTCTCCTTAGATAAAGACTCACTCATTGTTTTGTTTCCACAAATATTTATTAAGCCTCTATTATATGTCATGCACTGTTTTCAGGGTTGGGGGTATAACAGTGAAAAAGACAAACATAGTTCCTGGCTTCATGCAGCTTTCTCAGTGTCTCAGGGTTGACCTCTGCCCCCAGTCCCCCAAAAATAGTTGGAATAGTAATAGCAAGTATAAACAGAGAATATATTGATATATATGTTTTAAAAATAGAAGAATGCCATTTTAGACTGGGATCATGATGCAGAAGAAAAATATCCCCGGGTTAAAGTTGCCTTTTAGCTCATACCCAGAGGTATCGAACTTGGGCAAATTCCACAGCTTTATTGCACTCTTCTGGGGCAGTCTACATGTTGGTTAAGACTGAAGGAAGAGATCTCTAAGACCCTTTCCAACTATGGAATTCTAATTTTAGCTGTTTGTGGTATTGCTGAGCACAGGCAGGTAGATGAGCTCTTTGGAGGGTAGGTTGTAAGCCTAAGAGGGCAGTGACTATGCTCAGCACAGTGCCTCCCTCCTGTGTACTAGATGCTTAGGGCTTGTTTTTGTGAAAAGAAAGAATGACAGGAACTAGAAATGCAGTTGTTGAATCTGGTGGTCTCATCTCTCTGTCTAAAGACAAGCTTGTTATAACTACATAATAAAGTGAAATGGCACTGCCATTAAAGAATGATGAGGAACAGAAAATGTAAGATAAAATATTAAATTTGTTACACTTAAAAATGTTAATCTTCACACGATTACCATGCAAATCTCCTCATTACCTGTTTAATTGATCAAGTAAATCACAGAGCAGACAAGTGAAAATCTCTGCTGTTGACATTCTCACAAAGCATATTTTCAAGAATATATTCTATTAACTATGTGTATTACACATGATAATGGGAATTTCTTATTTTGTAAAAACATATATATGTGGCATCCTTTGCAAACCACCAGATTTCAGAGAGTTTGGGAGAAGGCTTGATTTTTGCAGGGCAAAAATTCAGCCATCCTCTATTATGTCAAACGCGAAATCAGTGTTAGAAAGACCCCTGTGCAAGCAGCGCCTTTGTTTTATATACTATTAGAAGACTTCAGAATTCACCAGTTTTTCTTTCAGGCAGGTATAGCATTGACCTGATACTCTGGAGATTGAAGGGTTAATGAATTCTCTTTCTCTCCCTCCCCCTCCCCAATCTTCCTGTCCCCCACCCCCAATCCCATCATGTGCCTGGTTGACTCTGAAAGAAGGGGCTTGAAGTTACCCACAGGGCATCCCTTTCCCCAGCCTTCTCCAAGGCCACCTGGGCAGACGGGAGCTTGCCTTCTGTCCTTAGGACACAAAATCCAATCAGGCGCCTGGCCTGCCAGTCTCTCTGACCTGCGAGCTGGGAAGAGGGAGGAGAAGCAGAGGCCCTCACATTTGATAGGCTGCATCTTTGTGGCTTTAGGGGGCTCCTGTATCTACTCGAGGAAGGAAGTTCTCCCTTATTTTAAGATAAGGTGTCATTCATGAGAGCAATGTGCTGAACTAATCAGGTTAATTGAGAGGCCGTGAGTCGTCCTCATTGAGCCCATCTCTTCTTCCTGTTAAAGGCAGATAGCGCAGACAGACAGATTACACACATTTTAGTTTTTTCCCAAAAGCTTATGAAATAATGTAGGCAGGCAGGGAACGTAGTTTCAGCTGAATGTCATTCAGGCTATTTGAGCATGGATTCCTATTGTAGAACAATGTAGCATTCAAAAAATAATAAAAGAATAAGCTCTTCTCAAGATTGAAAGATGAGTGTCTCTGAATGTCTGATACACTCTTTTTTTTCCTTAATATTATATTAAACTAACCTCAGCATTTCAGATCAACTAGGAAAGAATGTTTGTTGAAGAGTCCAGTTAGATTCCTCCGCGGCTATTTTATTTAGGATTGAAACGTAAAAAAAAAAAAAAAAAAAAAAAAAAAAAAACTCATTGTGATGTGTCATCAGTGACAAGTAGCTTCTTGAGCCATGTTTCGATTCTTCGGCTTCCGAGCCGGACACTGGGGGCTGTCGCCCTGACTAATCGCATCTCGGACCTCCCTCTGGAGCAGCCGAGTGGGGAAGAAAACAGAGCTGTTTCAACTGAATTCCGTAAAGGGCGGGGGCTCCTCCTCCCTCTTCTCCACTCAAAATGATTTGTCATAGTTTAATTTTAAACACTATCATTGACTATTCTTTCTTTCTACCCCACCTCTTTCCACCTTTTTTTTTTTCTTGGAAGTTCCAGGAATGACTTTAATTATCTCCACAATCAAATTCTCGTTGCTGCCTCTGTGAAAGTGTGCAGTCATAGATGGCAGGGATTATTTTCTTTAGCACTTGGGGATAGAGAAACCGGTTGTTTCAAAATGAGAACCAGCTGGTTCCACAGAGCCCTTATTTAATGGGGAGCCACTTTGTACACAAAGCCTTTGCTCAGGTCAGTCATTATGGCAAACCCCAAATCAGCAGTGTTTGGTCTATCACCCTGTATTAAATGTCGAGCGAGGAGTGATTTAGCAGATATGATAATAATAATAATAATAATTAAGAAATACCCAGCACACCCTGCATCTTTAATTTTGCCTAAACTAAACACTCCGGTTTGGAAGGAACATTTCTCAAACTTCTTCCTACAGTGATTACAATCATAGACCTAGTTTACCACTGCTCTCTCATAGATGGCTGAGGGGTATGTGTGTGTGTGTGTGTGTGTGTGTGTGTGTGTGTGTGTGTAGCTTTAACCCTCTCTAAATCTAGAAAATAAAATTAAGCTCATCTTTCAACATAATCTTTTATCTGACAAGCACAGTAGATAGATGAAAGGTAGATAGCCAAGTTGTGGGTCCCCTTAATAGAACCAATTGGAGGGCAGAGATAACTGCTATTATCAAACATCTTTTATGCCATCCTGTAAAATAAGGACGAGGGTGATATACCATATATATTTTGCTGTCTTTCTAGCTTGTAGAAATTGGTTTGTTGTCATACCCTGTTAATCTCTAACAGCACTAAATTCAATTTGAAATGAGGAGAGTACTTTCACTATTTGACTGTACAAAATACTTTTGAAGCATGCAAAAAGAAAAAAAAGGATAAAAGACACGTAAAACCACAATAGATATTCAGTTATGAGAGTAGTTTGTTTTTAGAACCTAGGTTGCATTTTTCTAAGGTGAATAGTTTTGGAGGATGCAGTATTTATTCAATCAGGAATTGAAGAATTAAAAAATAGCAACTTTACATAGATTTTTAAAAATCTAGTTTAACCAAGTTTTATCTTACAAATATGAGAAATTATTTTGCATTACTAATAAGAATATGTGGCTTTTAAAAATTATGACATGCTTTTTTACATTGATAGCAACACAACAAAATACTTTGAAGAAAGGATAATGATTTAAAAATTTATTCTCACAGGGAGTTTCATTAAGCTGAGCACTGGTATGTATGTTTTTAATTATTTTTATTTTTAGGATTTCCATATTGAAATATGGTTTGGGTAAAATCTTATCAAATTATTTTGTTTGTTTACCAACTACTTTGATTATATAATGTCTCTTTAGTTCAAACTGTAATTCTATTTTATATTTTCTGTATTTCTATTTTTAAAAAATTCTGTTGATTTTTTAATATAAAAAACAAATGACTGTTATATTTCTAGTCACTCAAATTTGAACTGAATTTTACTTCCTGTTTCAAAGGTCAAGGCAGGCTGACCTCAACAGCAGTGTGGAGGCTGCTGAATTATTCATATCATTGACTTTGTGTCAGCTTCCACATTTGTGGAGAGGGATGTTTTATTCATTTATCTCATTTAGGGTTCTTCTCTGCACCTGTTTCTACCATTAAGTACCCTGTAATTTGCATTTGATGCTAATTTAGTTTCATATCAGCCTGGTCCCCCCTTGTTAATTTAATTTTCTAAGACCCTTTTCATTACAGTAGAACTGTTTTCCTCTTTAAAGCAAACATCTATACAAGTAATTGTATAAACTGCCTTTTAAATAATATCTTTTAGAAGATTCCATCGTTTAATTCCTTAATTCCTATAATTAGCCATGGTTTGATTAATGTTTCAAAGGGTTAAATTAAAATGCAGAATTACTCAAATGCATACTTGAATAATTTCTTATATACAGCAGAGTTAGCGTTGTGGTGTTCTTCCTGAGAATTCTCAGACAGTATGTCTTAACAGCAGTCATTTTCTTTATTCAGAGTGCTGTTTAGTTTGCTAATAGTGATTCTTTCAAAATCACTGTGCACTCAACATTACTCGTGAAATGTTAGGGTTTTTTTTTCATCAAATTGTTGATAGACCGTGGCTTAAAAATGTTTCTGCAACATTGATAATGACATACCCAAAATAATCAGGGCAGAATTAGGTGCAATTCCTTGATCTATCCTGGAAGTTTGGTATAATGAATTTCAGGAAACTCTGTTATATTATATGTCTGTTTCTCTTCTTACCAGCTCTTTTATTTCTGTCTGCTGCTCAGGGTAGATTGCCTGGAAATTTGTCGGCTTTCCAGACATGGTTTTAGCCAGCTTTGGTTTGTATCTACGGACACCCGTTGGGCTACAGTTGCCACCTACATATTGTAGAAATTAGGAGTAAGTTGTTTGAGGAGGCCTGATGGAAATGGTGGCTACATGGCAGAAGTGGCCATGTCCCTGGAATGTCTGTCAAGGATTTGGGGGTTATGAGAACATGCTACTCATATAAACCAGGTCCATAGCCCCTCTCACTGTTCGGAAAAGAATTCTAGCTCAGTCCTTTTCTTGGAACTGTTTGGAGGGTGTTTGACATGAATGGCCTTATGGAATCTGTTGGTAGCGGGAATTCAAAACAAGGGTATGAATTACGAATTCAAGCACTAAGATACGTGAAAATTAAACAGAAGGGAAGTGGCTGCAGCTGAATATTACTAAGAAATTAGCCCAAACTCTACAGATCCTTCTTCCACTAGGTTGGATTAGTTTGATCTGTTGTTCATATTCTCTGGGAAAACCAAATGAGGCAGTTCCTTTGGGTTTCCGGAAAGATCTCAGGTCTATTGAAACTGGAGTTTGAAGGTGGCTTTTCCTTTTCTTTCAGTTATAAATGATTCCTGGGGACTCCCACACACAACTTTGTCATTGTGGAAATGTGAAAGGGTATCTCCAGATTTTCTAGCAGACAGCTTCATTTGTCTGGTTGCAAGGTAGGGCTGGGGGTGGACTGGACAATTCCCCAGGGTCCCCTTCAGCTGAGAACTTCCCTGGACCTACCAGTGACTTTTTCACATCCTACAGCTTATTAAGCTAGCTCTGTGCTTCTGCTGATGGTCCTAAAGCAAAGTGAGAGCTTTCAGGAATGAAATACAGGATCTTTATTCATTAACAAAACATTTTCTTACTCATTCTCCCTCCTACATCCCCCTCCCCCAGGTTTAGATATTCTTTTTAGTTTGGACAAGTCTGTAAGCTCCAACAGAAAAGCCTCCTTGAGGTCTGATTAAACGGCTGGGTTTAAAAACAATAAAGACTATCTACAGAGCTCATGAGAATGCAGGAAAGGTTTTCCCACCCAATTCTGGCTGATGCTTGGAATTCCACTGTCAGAATCTCATCCCTTTAGCTAAGAACCTTCAGTGTATACCAAGACATACAAAACTTAGGGAAGGCTAGCACTTTAATTCTATCATTCACATACCTCTTCGAGGGAATGACATAAAGATCTCACATGGGTTCAGCTCTTTTTAGTTTTCATGACAACACAGTGAGGTAAGCAGGATTTTTTTGTACCATTTCACAAATATGGAGAATGAATAGCTTAAGAACGCTAATACATAGCCTAGCTAGATCCCAAAGGCGTTTTCCAAAAAATCTAGATTCCTGTAGGAAGAGACCACGATTCCATTTAAGCTGAGTGGACTCTCAGAGATTACAATTCAGCCCCTTCATTTTAAAGATGAGAAAGCTGAGGCCAAGAGAAGCACAGCAACGTTGCCCAAAGACCTAATTAGTCTCAGAGCCAGGACCATAAGCCAAGTCCCTGGCTCTGGTTCCAGTGGCTTTTCTACTACTACTCTGGGCCATCTGGGTCCTGCTCGGCTCTCCATTTCACCTTGTGTGCAATCAGCCTTAGGGAAGGGTACAATGTGTCTTTTCTGGGTTTGGGTCCAAGGAAGCCCCTGAGTCCTGTTATCTCTAACAAGGCCTAGCATTGTGCACGGAGCACAAGTTAAATTGTTTCTCAGAAATTATAACAGTCCGTCAGGCGCGGTGGCTCATGCTTAGTAATCCCAGCACTTTTGGAGGCTGAGGCAGGTGGATCACCTGAGATTAGGAGTTCGAGACCAGCCTGGCCAAAATGGCAAAACCCCGTCTCTACTAAAAATACAAAAATGAGCTTGGTATGATGGCACATGCCTGTAATCTCAGCTACTCAGGAGGCTGAGGCAGGAGAATCACTTGAACCCAGGAGGTGGAGGTTGCAGTGAGCCAAGATGGTGCCATTGCACTTCAGCCTGGGTGACAGAGTGAGACTCCATGTCAAAAAAAAAAAAAGAAAAGAAAAGAAAAGAAAGAAATTATAACAGTCACAGGGAGGAGGAAGCTACAGAATATCCCATCATAAAATATTACTTTATTTTTAAAAGCCCACATATTTCATTTATTTGCAACTGTGCTTGTTCATACTATGTCATATAACACCGTGCGACAAATTGCAATTTTTGTTTTTGTGTGCCAGAGGTATTTCATCAATAGTCATCTTTCAGTAGGAATTTTACAAAAGGTCTTTCTATTCCAGATGTCTTATCATGAGCAGTTGTCTCTGACTATTATCTTTCTCTGGAAGGTACTGACATACATAAATATTGACGTTGGCAATTTTCAAAGTAAGTCTTAATAAAATTTTTCTTATATTTAAACCTAAACAAATTGAAAGTACCCTTTCCAAAAATAATAATAAAGGAAGTGAGGCATTGTTGCAGAATATAATTCTGAAAAAATTGTAGTGAAAGGGGAAAAAAGCACACTGTATTTCTTCCTACTCAAACCACTTTTGTGTACAGTTTTGCCTAAGCCCGAAGAGGTTTGTCACACATTTGGAATTGCCAAGGAAGGGCAGAAGTCATGGGTATGGTGCTGAGAGAAATTATTAGCCCCTGGCATAGTCTCATGCTGAACTGCAGGAGAATGATTCCAGAAGGCAAAGGGGCATTCGCCTGGTAAGCTAGAGGGAGAGGTGGGGAGTTGGCAGCTTCTGTACTGTTTCAGAGTATGGGGCAAAGGAGGAAGTGACAATTATTTCACCTCTGAATTATTTGACTATCTGGTCTGGCTGAAAAGATTGAGCTGATTTGGAAAAATTTAATTTTTTCCGTCTCCATAGAAATATATGACTGAATGTAGTCAACCAACTAAATCTTTCTTCCCAGTATCAATCCACTAAAATTAATTTTAAAAGGTAGAATTTTGAATTTATGTATACTCTTTTCTTCTCTTTTTCTCTTCCCAAATTGTCATAAATCATTCAACAGGCTGGATTCCTTTCTGCTCCCAAATAGTTTGATACCAGAAGCCAGAAAGGATGATCATGCTAAACCTATTAAAAAATGGTTTCATGAAGGGTTAGTCTCTCCTTTAGAAACCATTGTTTACATTCACAGAGGTGGTGAGGACAAGCAGCTGTTGAGTTCATTGACCTCAGACAGGAGAAACAAAGGACCCAGCATGTTAATTTATTCAATAAATGTTCATGAAGCATCTACTATATAAAATAAATTGTACCCCCAATCCCAGATTGGGGCCTGCCCCAGAAGCACTTTGTGTCCTCCCAGGGCACTCACCTATTAAGGAAATTGTAGAATCTCTTTCTCTTTTCCAAATCACCACCAAATCCATTGCCACTCATCTTTCTCCTGCCATTACCTGGCCATTCCCAGGGTAAGGTCCCATCTCCAAAAAGAGATTTAAAGTAATTCATTACTCATCAGATTTAGTGTAGGTTAATTCCCTACTATGCTAATAATTTTCATCTTCAAGGTACTAATAGTTCTAATATGAACCCAAATTTGTGCATATTCTTCTGTTAAGGAGAAAGCATGCTTTGGTTCTGTTAAAGGCTCGACACGTTAAATTGCTCATTCTGATATGGGACTTCTCATTCATTATGAAATGAGAAGGAACCTCATGTAGAATGCTGATCTGGGACACAGGAGACCTGGTTTTGAGTACTGCCCCTGCTGTTATTTAGATATGTGAGCCTCTGTGTCTGTGTATCTCTTAACTTCTCTGGATTTCAGCTTTCTCATTTATAAAACGAGAGAAGTAAACACTTAGGATCTTTAAGGTTACCTCTCTCAATGACTTTAATCCTCTCTACCCTTATAAATCTGGTTACCTCTCATATCTGACATTGGACAGTACCTATTATTAAACATGTGCTTAAGTAGCATGTACTATAAGGTAAATAGCAACCTCACAGAGGTCAGAACTGAATAACCAACAGTATTCTCAATCAACTTTCAGTTCTTCTTCCTTACCTCATCCAAGGGATCAGCCAGGTGATAAGAAGATAAGGCAGCAGGTACAGCCTATGTCTATTGCTAAAATCTACCTTAAGGCAGGAAGCTAGTGGGTGAGATCTTTAGATGATGCACCTTACAAGGCTAATTGGGTTGTTATATTTAAATTTATTGGTAGCATAACTTGGGCAAGATGGGGAAGGGATCTAGTAAAAAGAAAATTGTAGGCTTGTAAAATGTGAGGCACGTGGACCAACACATTTGTCTCTGTGAGATAGTAACCCCAAAAGGTTGTGGGCAGAGGTTACCTATGCAACATCCTCAAGTTGTCTCTTAATCTGGTTGAGACTTGTCTTCCAGATGAAGCAGCCTAATGTTGATATACAGAGAATCTACACTGAGTTGCACATAGTACATGCTCATTAAATAATTGTTCATTTTCTGCATATCCACTTTGTTTCTGTACTTTTAGGGTGTATAATTCCTTTTAAGGCAAATAATGCTGAGCATCTTTGGAATGAAGCTATGAAATTATATGCTCTGCTAATATCCTTTGCTTGTGAGTGACAATACAGTATATATTCCTTAAGCTTGAAGAAATTGGAATTTCATAAAATCTTGAAAAAAATTTTTTTCTATGTGCAGAGGAGACGAGAGAGAGACTGAGAAACAGAAAACTTTGTCCAGGATGGGAACCAGATCTCTCTCTCTATTTTTTAAATTTTAAATTATCCAACTGTTAAATATAAACATTATAATATTTTGACAGGTTTCCAAAGAAATAAAATTGTGAGTCCCATGGATAATGATTTTTCTGAGAATTCCAGGTACAGAATAGGCCCTTTCAGGATTTCCTGTTTTTTTGTTTGCTTTCCTTCGCTTCTTATTTTAGGTCCAATAAACCTTTACTTTAAGCAGGATCAAGTGTTAAGACAAACCAACTACAGAGCTAATGTATAGAACATTAATTCTATAGAAATGCCCTATAAAAAGCAAAGAAGTAAGACTAACTATTAAAAGAAATCCATATGTCTCTGGAATTTTTATTTAAGTTTATATTAGCAATAATGACCTTGGTTCTAGGGAATTCGGTAACGATTAATGACCAGCAAGGGGTCACTGGCCCCATGGTGCTTTGGGCCAGCAACCCCTTCCAAAGGGGACAAGAACTGGCCATTTATCCCAAGGAAGTGCCCTAAGGCGAGGTCCTTATCCTTTTGCCATCTGATTGTAATTTAACCTCAGCTTTTAAAGGGCCCTTAGGAGCAAAGATACAATGGGTTGTGCTTTCAGTATTTTAAAGAGTTTATTTTTGCCATGCAATGCCTAATTGGGTATCATTGAAAAGAGTTGTCAAAATAAAGTTGGTAATTATGTTCCTTTTATTCTGGGGTATATATACTCATTTTGTGTCTGCATATCTGCTGGCTTGTATTGGTGTAGTGTGCATCTATGCAGATGCTTATACTCACATTCCCATGTCTGGGGTGTGTGTGTGTGTGTGTGAGAGAGAGAGAGAGAGAGAGAGAGAGAGAGGGAGAGAGGGGTTAAAATACCCAATGCCAGATCAACAGAATAAATAAAACTTGAATGATAGAAAGTTCAGTCACATTAGTTTTGCCTGCAAGAATAAATTCCTGTAATATGTAAAATAAGGGGCCAGAGGCAGAGTAAAATTAGTCTTTTCTTGGTTACAGATGACTGGTGTGGCAGTGACTGGCATTGGCGTTTTGCATGTTCTATGTGTTATTGTCATTACTGTAATTACTGATGATAACTAACCATTTATGAAGCCACATATTAGCTGAATTCTGGGTATTCTCTCATTTAATCCTTACAGCAATTCTATGTGCTGAGTATTCTTATTTCTCCCATTTTACAGATGAGGAAACTGGGGCTTCGGTTGGTTAAATAACTTGCCCAACGTCAACATAGCTATTAAGTGGTGGAGCTGGGATGCCAACCTTGCAGTGTCTGACCCCAAAGATCAGGGTTTTAATCATAACACTATTCTGCCTCTATTTAAAAACTAACATTTCCATTTTCTAAGCGCAGCCCTTAATATATTCATTTAGGCAAATTTCCATCCTTTGCTGGCGTAATCGCTATTCCTTTTGTTGGTCATTGCTCCCCTGGGCTTCCTTCAAACATGGTCAGAGGTGCCCCGGACTTTTTAAAGATGGAAGAAAGGCCACATGGCCCTGCATAATTTGACCGAGACAGCTGTGCAGTTGGTTGTCTCATTTAAATTACAACCACAAAAAAGATGTGCCAGGCTTCATTGACACAAAGCTAAGGGCAGGAACACGGAACCGTTTCCTGAACCTGCCCTGGGTTCCTGCCAAAGGTAAGCAGCCACGCTCAGCAGGGTCTCACGGACCACTGAGGAGGCAGTGAGCTTCACTAAAACAATTATCCCTTCCCAGGGCTCTGCCGAAGGTTTGCAGCTCCAAATTCTCATGGTAAAGGATCCGTCCAGTCTCTGAATTCCAGCTTAGAATGGCTGACCTAGGCAGGAACTTGAAGACAATTCCTCTGAGAGCGAGGGAGAAAAAACAAAGGTGTGGGATTTAAAAGGCTGGTATTGCAAAGGATCATCTTGACAGGCTGTGGCTCAGATTTAGAGAAACCCCAAACTGATTTGCAGAGGACTGAACACCAAACCTTGTAACCACAGAGCAGACTTCGGGGAGGTAGTCATAGGACCTGACAAGCAATCTTTTAATACAGAATCTGGTACAAAGATCCATGTGTGTATTTTTGCTGTGGTTTTTTTTTTCTATATCTTTTGGAATGGAGTCTAATCGTCCAAAGGATAGTTTTCACGTGCAGTGTTTTTCTCTTTGATTTGAGATAGGAGGTTTTCTGTGGCTGCAAAGCAATACACATATACCTACGTGGCATACAATGTCTTTTTTTTGGTGGAATTCTTAGCATGCATATTTTTCTCAGCTAAATGATTTTTAACAGCAGTTATTTAGTTCCTATTGCACCTTTCCAAAATTGCGTTCATGGTAGATACTTCCCAAATAAGGTTTAGTTTTATTAAAATTCTTATGTCTTTCTGAAACAAATATACTAAATCTTCCAGAAGAGCCCATAATAATAATAATTTTTTTTGCGTGTGTCTTATGAGCCTGTGCGTATGTGTGCACCACGCAGATTTGTGTACACATTTGTATGTAATACTGTTACAACTATAAATGGCAAAAGAACGTATTTTAAGCCTCTTGGGGTTTCAACAAATTGTGATAAAAGGGTGGTGGTGGCCGAGATGACTTTCTCCCACTCTATTAAAAAAAGTGCAAAATGAATGAGGACAAACTGCATGTGCTGGCTGCGATTGTGATTGTGCACAACTGCAAAGCGGGATCGGCCGGGATGGAGGCCACGGAGCAGGAACACCCCGTGTCTTGCCCCCCCCTTCTGAATGCCTCTCAGTAGTGGCATTGTGGGGACTCATGAATTACTTCTTACAGTCGGGGCTCCTTGCTATAAATCCAGCCCTGGTGCCGAGCGCACTGTGGGCAGCGGAGCACCGAGCCGGGCCGGCGGTGTTTGTGTTGTTGTTAGCGACACGTAGCGAGTTCCTCCTAAGCGGAAAGGCCCCGGCTCCAGTTTGTCGCCAGCGAAAGCCGAAACACGAGTCGCACATGTGGAGCGGGAGCCGTCAGCCGCCCGGCGGGGGATGGGGGGGTGGTGGTGGCTGCGGGAGGGTTGGTGGGGAGGCCCGAGGCGGGGCCTAGCGCTCACCGGGGGATTTGTTTCGGGGGCTGGGGAGGGGAGGGAGAGGACAGGGTGGGAGCAAAGAAAGTAGCCCAAGGGGAACCAGGAAAAGGATGCCTTGACCTCTAAATGTTGTGCCCTCCCCGTGACATCTCACTACTTGTCTGAATATTTGAGAGAATTAAAATAAAAAAAAAGGAACCCTTTGTGGTGCGACTTCAAAATGATTTTCCTTCCCAGGATATCCTGTGCCTGTCTTTGGGTGAGTTTTTCATAGGTTACTTGGTTAGGAGACTTCTCCTATCCCTTTAAGAGGTAAAAACATAAAAAAAAATGTAAATGTAGGGACTTTAACACTTCCCCCCTTCCTAACATTCGTGTAATTGCTGTTAAGCCACACTGAAAACCCTGGGGCCTGGTGTTCACCAGGGTAAAGTTACATTTCACAAGCAGAAAATTGACTCACCACTTAGGAAAATTGGCTACCAATTATGTGTCAAAGGCTCTAAAGTCAGACCTGAGGTTTTCTTTTTGCCAGAATGGGGAATTAAAAAGAGCACAGGCACCCAGCTTTGTCCCCACTACTCCCTCCGGGAGCGATTCTTGCTTGCCGCTGGGTTTCTTCTGAGTTTGCTTCTAAGCCTTGGCGGGGAAGGAGGGCTCCTGGCTGAACCCGGCCAGACTGGCTAGCAGGATGAACGGAGGCAGGAGTCAGTCAACCCTTATAAGTGAGTTCATGCACAAGTATGTTACAAACATGCTTATGGCCTGTGGGCAGAAAGTAACTGGTGGCCTAGCACAGTTGACCAAAGTTCTGAGAGCTATGACTGAGACTCAGGGGCCCAGGGGAGCTGGAGAAAGGAGGGGCTTCTGAAGGCCAAGTCACTAAAGTCAAGGGACATCTGCTGTCTCTGGTGACATGTTTATCACACCCACACCACGTACATTGTCTTGGAAATTTATTGTTGTCTCCTCTTGTAGGAGAAGCCACCTGGGCAGGAGGGGAGACAGTCCCTTGTGGGAGGACTGATGGTCCTGGTGGGGAAGCATGGAGGGGTAGAAGTCAAGAGAGAACAAGAGGAAGAGACAGACAGGGATACAGAGTCATAGATACAGGGGCAGAGGAAGAGCAATGCAGGGGGGAGAGGGAGGAGAGGAGAGAGAGAGAAAAGAGAGAAGAGAGAGAGAGAGAGAGAAAGAGAAACGCCTCTTGTTTACTTCTCTCCCCACTGTCCCCTGGTTCTCCTGTATCCACTTTCTTGACATACTCCTTGCCTTCTTCCAAGGCCTGCTTTCTGTTCCTGTCAGAGTGGCTTATCCTTGGTTTTGTTTTTAATGCCGTGAAATTAAACCTTATTTAGTGCTTCATTTTCTGCCTCTAGAGGGAGAGAAAGAGAAAGCGTTAGGACCCACCAAATTGAATGAATTTGCTGTGCTGTGTCAGAGAGAGTTAGTTTTGTAGGACAACCAGGATGTAAAATCATTCTGGAGATTATCCCCAGATAAGCACCCCTCCCAAGAACACGATGTGATATGTAATAATTTTAGTGAGGAAAACCATCCTTGTTTTGCCTTCTGGGAAATCTTATGCTGTTTCTATTTGATTCTAACGTTGGACAATTTCCGGAGTTCTGAAGAACCAACTATCTCAACTCCTCAATGATTTTGACAGGGAAGACAAAAAAGGGACAGCAATTCTGGGGCTGGGGCTGGATCTCAACCAAAATATCTAATTTCAATTTAGTCCTGGCTTCTTAGCTGGAACAAAGAGAAAGTTTTTACATTTTGCAGAATATTTAGTTCACCTCAAAGTCTATTGGGTTAAAATATATGTGTGTGTGAGTTTTTCCTTTCATAGTGGTTCAGAATGCTTGAGAGTTTGTCTAATCAAGACTCAAACATTTTGAGTGGATTTTTTTTCCCTCCACCATCCTACTTCTCTGAGATATCTTTTCTAGTTTTAAGAATCTCACAAGCTTCCTCAAGTGATGCTTAATTAGAGGAGCTTTCTATCCACTAAGTATTTTCTTAAATGTATAATTGATTGTGCAAGGAAGGAAGAGCTGCTGGAGTGGAAATCATACATCATTTCATTATTAATGGCAATGTCTAAATAAAATGCAGACATTGTCATGCTAATGGATAGCTGTGTATGTTTAGCTTTAAATCAGAAGCTTTTTTCCCCTTTACTGTTCTGGGATCATTTTAGGAAGTTTAAGTAGCATTTAATATATTGATAAATACCTGCTAGCATGCTGGGCTAAGGTTGGAAAAAGGAGCCAAATGAAATCCTGACGAATGCAGGGGAATGGTGTGACAAAATGAATAATTTGGGATGCCGTGTACATTACCTCCTTTTTACTACCTGTGAATAAGCTGGATTTTTACCTGGATTTAATTTGGAAGACATGTGTATTTAGCACTTACTGTGTACTGCTTCCACTGAAAACATCCACAGATGTCCTCAGAGAACAACAGAACTGAAAAGTTGCTGAACGGCCCTCACCCTGTTTTTGGTGTGGAATTCATCAGCCAGAGTGAAATAGTCTCTTGTGGATCCTGAAATTGCTGGCTTAGATCAGAGGCTTTCTTAGTTTGCAGTTCCCCAGAAATTAGACCTTCAGCAGGGATTTGGATGCAGGTAGTTTATGTGGGCATGATCTTAGGAAGCAGGAAATGAGGGAGAAAGAAGAGGGAAAAAAGGAAAGGAAGAACAAGTAAGGCAGTGATGTATTATCAGAGTCACTGCTGTGGCTGGTACATGGTCCCATTGGAATCTTCTAAGGGACAGAGTAAAATGTGCCTCCTAGAGCCAGGCTCCAGAAGTACAAGAGGCTAGAGCATTATCTCCTGGCTCCTGTCCCCTCTTGGTTGAGGGCTGTCCCAGGGTGCTGGTGTGCAGGCTGGGCATCTCCTTCAGAGTTGGCATGCCGTGGAAGGAAGCCACGACATAGCAGGTTGTGGTCAGGGTCAGACATGTGGCTGAAGTCAGAGGTGGGACACAGGGATGTGAGGTAGGCACCAGATGCATCTGTTATAGAAGCTGAGTGTAAAGTTCCTATGGGGAGGGAAGCTTGATAGTCCATCATTTTTTCTTTATTGAGTACCTACTGCGTACTTGGGTGTAGGAGGCATCTGGTGATTCTTCATTGAGTCCATCAAGAAGTGCACAAATTCATATACCACAAATGTTTGTTGAGTGCTCATTGTATGTCTGGAGACCATTCTGTTTTCTTCCCTAAGAGTGTTCATGCTGTTGGACCAGGTGTTATGATTTTGCTCTGGAGAATAAGGTATTTCCACATGGAGCATGTGGAAAATATAGTGCCTATCTCCTGAAAGGTCCAGGTGATGCAAAGATGAGTGAGACATGATTGGAGGTTTGTCTTCTGTCTGAAATGCAGACAGTTCTGGGTTGGGCAGCTCTGTAAAATGCTGAACATGTGTCCTTCCAAGAAGCAAGGATCAGAAAGCAGACTTTGATGGGGGATGTGAGAGAAAAAGTTCAGATAGGCTTCTATGAATTTACTAAAAGTTTTGGAAAGGTTATACCCCCGTGGGAGGGAAATAGCAGTAATGGGGTATGTGGCAATGGGTACAAAAGGGTTGGGGCTGATGTGTGAAGGGCCTTGAAGGGCATGAGAAGAGGTATGGGTTTTCTTTTGTAGGGAGTCTTTTTACACAAAGGGGAACATAAAATTCATGTGGATGAAAACTCAATGTCAAAACATGAATTCATCTTCCTCCTTATTATTGATGGATTTCTCTGTCCCTTCAGTTATAGGAACCGAGGAATCATCCTTGCTGTTGCCCCACCCCCATCTCTGTCAGCCATACTAGTTATCTCTCAGCTCTGTCCCCTTTGCGCCGCACCAACTCTGCCACCTGACTCCTGCCTTAACTCCAGATTGGTGTCTCTGCAATCTTTTGGTTTCTCTAGAGACCCTTCTCTCCTTATAGGAGCCAAAGTAAGCTTTTGAGAATTTGAAGCTGATCATGACATTCCGTAGCCTTTAACTCATCAGTGGCTCCTTATTGTTCTTAGGATAAAAGCCAACTTACTTACTCATCTGCTGTTCCCATTGCTTCTGTCACGGACATTCCTTCCTCTCTGAGAAGCTCAATTCATCCGTCAGATTCTAGCCCCTTTCCCTTCAGTTCTCAGAGACACCTTCACTCCCCAGCTGGGTCAGTTCCCAGCATAGGATGCTCTAAGCCCCATGCAGCCAGGAGCTGTGGTTGTTTGTTTACTATTCTATTCCTCCTGACACTCAGTACTCAATAATAAACACAGCGCCAGACACTCGGTACACAGTAATATCTATTGAATGAGTTATTGGATGAAAAGCAATGTAGCTTGTGGCTGTGGAGGGTACGGATTCTGTCCAGTGGTGTGCTGTAGCTGGCTTATGTGGACTCATGAGAACCAACTGAGTGAATCTTTTCCCAGCTCTGTTCAGTGATATCACATTGGTAGCTTGAAGTCATTCATAGTGGGGATATTTACACCATGGAAATTGGCAAACGCTACAGAGCCGGGCTCCCTCCACCCACTTTACTCAGAACACTGTTGATCCTGCCAGTCATGAATCTTATCCAATCTTAGGTTTCTCAGATTTACCCCTCCATACTATGTCTTTGTCACCAGTTTTCTGGAGGGCAGAGATCACATCTTATTAGTCTCTGAATCATTAATCTGTAGCAGAGTGTACAACTCAATAAGCATCTGTTTAAAAAAAGAAAGATACTCACTAGTAGCTTGAGTCTCCAGTCCTGGCATGCTGTCTCTTCTACTTAATGTGCTCTTTGAGAAAAGGATTTTGAAATGATGCTTTGGCCTATTTGAGGTCTCTTCCCTTCCACCAGTCCACTTAGGCCCATGGCTCTTACACATTCCACTTATGTTACAGTAGAATGTTTTAATAAGTAGGATTTTTGTCATTGCACAAGTCGACACAATTATGGGAATAGCTAAAATTCACCAGTAGACCTAGTGGGTTCAATTCAAAAAGATTATTGAGAGCCTGTTTTGTGGGAGATGCTATTGCTCATATGCTAGTGAAACAGACATTTTCTGCCCTCGAGGGTCTGTGCACTGAGAGGCACAGTCATATGCAAACCAAGAGTAACTGATAAGATGGTTAAATGGTGGGACAGAGTGTCAGGGGCACCTGTATCGGAATTGATTAATTCTGTATGGGGGTCATGGAAAGCTAGAGAGAAGGGATATTTGAGTTAGACTTGGAGGAATATACAGAGAGCTGTAGGGAACAGATCCCAGAGGCAAGGAGATCAATTTGGAAAGTTACTGGGATAGTAATGGCCCAGAGATAATGAAGTCTTGGTCATTACTGGTGGCAGAGCTAGAAGGCAGTGGGCAGGGAACAAAGCTCAGATAGGCTATGGGGAGCTGAGGGAGAAGAGAATCAAGGTGAACTGTCTGGATCATTTTCTCCTCCAGTCCTTTTTGTGGTGGGAAGATGGGAGAATTGGAACGATCTAAATATGGCTTCCTAATGTTCATGTTATCTTGACTAATCTTGATAAGACTTTATGACAACTTTATCTCAAGCTCCTGCAGTTTCAATAGAAATTGGATTTTAGGATGCACAATTTGATTTAGCCAAACAGCTTTGGACTTCCATCCTACTTCATTGTCCCTGAGTGTCATGACTGTCATTGTCTGCATTCTAATTCTGTTTCTATTTGAATCATTCATTAAGTACCTAAAAATTATGCATATAGTAAATTCACAGGATACCATATGCAAATAAGAAGCACCCCTCACCCTGGTCCTAAATAAACATTGTGGATTTGTTAAATAAATTTGGGAGTTTCAGATCTTTTTTTTAATGCAATGAATTGTAACGTCACACTTCCAATACAACAAGGATTCTTTTTTTTTTTCTTCTTTTAAATACAATTAGAAAAAAAAATTTTCATTTTGAGTCAGAAAGTGGGTGTACGTAGGGGAGAAAAAAGGAGGGAGGGAGGAACTGTGTATAACTTCTCTTCTGCGTTTTGGCACAAAAAAGTTGTTCCCATCAGCTCAGCTTGGCTAAGAGAGGCCTCCAGATAAGAATTCTTGAGATCTCTGACTCTTCTCCACATGAAAATTTAAAAAACATTAAAAAAAGAAGAAATTACAAATGATCTGATCTTGAATGCCAAAAATCTAACCTTTGATGTTGGCTTTTCGGAAGTTAAATAATGAACCAAAGTTTCTTTTTTTTCCTTTTTTTCTTAAAGGACTACTTCATAAAGCCTATCTTACTTTATAATAAAAGGAGGAAAACATAAATAAAAGACACTCAAATGTTTATACAGTTATTCAAAGGATTAAATGTATTTGGTAAGGTCTTAAGTTTATTTAATATTTTCCCCTTCTTTTGAATCTTTGTTTTTAGCTCTGGTACATTGAAGATTTTCTTTTTCCTGTGGTTTTGTTCATAGAAATTAACAAATTCCCTTATAATCCTTAAGAAGTTACTTTAGAAATATACAAATATACATGAATGAGAGAAAGGGGATATGAAATAGATGAGATAAGGAAATATTGTCATAATAACTGCACTCTTTATATTACACTACTTAGTTAACACTGCGTATAATTGAATAAATGACAACAACAGTGAGTAATAGACTACTTATTTGACTCAGAGATAAAAATCTTGGGGACCTGCACTTTAGAAGAATATAATTTTACTTTTAATTTTTATGTTATATGAATACTCTGTGGCAATGTACATACTCCACATGTATTTTCTGCCTCATGACTTACACTGGCAGAGAGAGGAATGATTAGTTTATATGTTAAAAATGCAGTGAATTTTTATTTGTCCTGAGTCCACTTCCTCCACTCCTACACACCAGCTAGGATTCTCTTGTGAGACAGAACACACTTTATAGTTTTGGTTTGTTTAATTATATGAAAATTTAAGTATTCAGACAATAGTTTTTAGTAGATTAAAACAACAACAATAGCAACAACCCCCACAACACCTGCATTAACTTGGGGTCCTTCAAAAGCCCAGTGTTTCCAATAATGTAATTTGTTGCTTAATAAATAGGAGGTTGGGCCCAATATCCTCTGCTAAGATTGTCATCACTTACACTTAAGATGAATTAAATTTCTCTTAACAAACATTAGTGGGTATTCTATGTAGTTAAACATTCTGGTTAATAGATAATTTCTTCATATGATATACACAGAACGTCATTTTTAGATATAATAACATAGCTATGATCAATACAGTTTTATTCAACAATTAGGTGTTGTATAGGTCCCTGGGGGAATTGTATAAAGTGTTCTCTTCTCTCAAAGAACTTCTCACCTAGTGACATTTTTCTGTGATTCAGAGATACCTTGGTGACTTGCTGTGAATTAGGGTCACAATTATGACTATCATTTATCATTGTACTGTGACTGCACAAGTGCCAGTTAATAGAAGATTCAGAATGATAGAATGCAGAATAAATCACATCATCTTTTTCTGGAGTAGTGTCTTGGTGAGCCGAAGCAGAAGCAGAGAATGGATACTGATATTATTTCCATCTGCAAGCCCTCATGAAGTATGAAGTGCCGTGAGACATTTATGGTTTTGTTGCTACCATTAAGACCTTTGGCAGAGTCCTAAACTTATTTTGGTCTCTCTCTCTTTTATTGCAAGCTATTTCCAGCTGTTTATTTTTATCTTGCTTTGAGATGTTTAAATAAAAGACATAATTTGAATCTAAATTGTGGTTGTTATCAGATCTGGCTAGAATAATAAGACAGTGATACCAATTCTCCTGGCTTGAAGTTTGGAGTAGTGGGTCATTTATTCATTCAGTGGACACCTACTATGTACCAAGTGAAGACTGTTGTAGACTTTGCATAGACTTTACAGTCTAGTGGGAGAGACAGTCATTCAAAGAATCACATAAATAAAGGTAAAATTACAATTGTTTTAGGTGCTATGAAGGAAAGGGCACGAGGATGATATGATATGCCAGAGAGAAGAACTGGCTTATTGAGGGTTCTGGAAATGTGTCCCCAGTGAAGTGATGATCAAACTGAGCAAATCTCTTATGCCTGCATTTTCCCCTTAGAGTCCAAACATACATGCTGGAGTCAGATGGACAAGGGTTCCAAGCCTCCAATGTTCCTAACTAGCCATAAGACCTTGGAAAAGTAACCTCATCTTTTTGGAACTTAGAGTTTTTATCTGCAAAATAGAGAAAGTGACATCCATCCTGCTGGATTGCTTGGTGTTGTTGAAACAATACATTCTATAGGTACCTGATTCAATTAGACAGTAGGTGCTTCATGAATATCAGCTACTATTATTATTTCACCTATGATAAAATATAAGTTATGTGAAACAGGCCTTATCCTTTCCAGAGATATTTTTTAAGAGGGCTTTCCTGAAGCCTAACCTTAAGCAGCTACCTAGTAGCTCCCTGTCATGACATCCTATTTAACTTTTTATTTTTTTTAACTGTGAATATTTGGTAAATAAAAATAAAATATATGTAACACATGCTATAAAGTCATCCAAACTTGTGAACACTCTACAGAACTTAACAACTTAGACTTTTTAAAATTTAAGATATTAATAAGTAGGAGGGCTATGGTACACTTGTCTTTAGAAGACGGATTTTTTTTAAGTAACTGAAAAAGGAGGTAATTATTTTAAGCTTTAATATAGTTTTTGTTGCTGGGGAGCCAAAACATACACACACACATGCACACACACACACACACAGGCAAAGAATTTTTTTTTTCCTTTGGGAAAACAGTAATATGTGTAAACTGGTTTGGAGGAAGTTTATTGTTTCCCAGCCAGAATGACATTTAGGATATTTGAATTCATTGATCATAGTTTTAGGTAAATAAACACTGAAATAGGGTCAGCTTTTAGACATATGGATGGGCTGGGATGCAAGAGAAAGGCTGGCTTCGGGTCCAAGCTTTGCCTTTGATGGGCTATGTACCTGGGACTTGTTTATTTTGCTTTTTTTGGAGCTTCAGTTTCCTCACCTCTGAATTGAGTGGATGAAATGACCGTCAAGGTTTGCCACGTCCTCAGTCCCTGCTTCTGTGATCTGGTCTTCTCAGATCCAGATCCCTTTGTGAGCAGAAGATGCAGGCAGGGACCAGGATCCCCATGAATGAGGGAGGCTACCTGCAGGTGTGCATCCCTCCATGCCATGGCTTTGATGGGTTGGCGCCGACAGCAAGCTTTTTTGCATGGGAAAAAGTTCCCTTCCAATTACACAGCAGTTTTGTGGTGGCTGAGGGCTATAATGGGAATGCTTTGCAGCCAAAGCACTCTCATTCATAAATTCCACTGTGACACTCTCTAATTTTTTTCTCTTTTGGATAGATCAGTATTCTGTGGTTTCCTCCACCACAGCCATGCAAGCAAAAGTGAGTAGTTAAATGTCGTCATGGCCTTTAAGTCTCTGCAACACACGGACATGACAGTGTCAATCATAAGCAATATTTGGTGCAGTAAATAACAGTGAGCTGACCCTTCCAATATCTTCTAGGAGGCGTCTTTAAAATGAAGTACAGGAAGCAACTAAATATAGGAGCTGGTCTGTTTCTAGTTTATGGATTTCTCTAGAAATAGACATTTTATCCTGGTAAAAGCTCTGTGTTCATCACACACAGCTAGATGCATGTGCTGAATGTCAACCTCTGTGCAGGTGTGAATATCTATTGTAAATTATGGAAATTTAGGCTGTTTTAAAAAAAATATTTTCTACATATGCTTTTGTAATTTGCATTATTCCTGGGATCCCTTTCTAGAAGCGACTAAAATGCAGAAAGAAAATCAAAGTAAACGTCATTCAAAGAAATGAAATACATAAAATAACCACACAGAATCCATATGCGACAGGCTGTTTTAGTATTTATTTTTTTAAACGTAAGAAGTATATATATTCCCTTAAAGCCAATGTATGAGTCCCTTTAGCAGTGATCTAAAATATTTCTACTTCATGAAAAACCTATTCCTCTGAGAATCTGCACCCTGTGTTCAGGTAGGTATGTATATGACACAGAACATTAAAAAGTTAACGTTTGCCTTTTCCATGCAGTGTTTGCTATGTTTTCATAGCAGGGATGAGTTAGATTCAGCATAATTGGAATTTCAGAAATACTGTTAGTTTATTAAGGCATTGGGGATTGGTCAAGCTCAGTTCAAATGACCATTGATGTGTGTGACGATGGGTACCAAATTGTGGTGTACTGAACTGTGGATTGTAAGTCTGCCAAAGGTTTGCCTCTGTATTTCCCTTTGGAAAAGATGACTGTTCCTCTGTAGATATGTAGCACAGAATCCGTTTCTAAACAGCTACGATAAAATCTGTTTATTGGTGTCTCTTGTCTACATACAGCCACCTGTCTAAAAGCATAAATTCACATGTAGAGAGTGGTCTATTCTCCCTACATGAGTATATGTCACCCCCATCGGCATCAATGAAAGCTATGTGCTTACCAGCAGGAGAATAGATTCATATGCTGTGAAAAGGTATGGAATTCTGATTTATAGTCTGTGTTGCTTTTAACGGATATACCTGCAACAGCCACAGAGCTAAACCTGTAAGGTGTTAAAATAAAACATTTTACAGTGCAATATATTGCCTGCTTGTTAGTTAAAAGCACTACCAGGGAGCACACTTTGGTTAAATTTGGCTGTGTTAAAAACATATGTAAAAAATCTTTGTTTTCTTTTCTCCATTCTTGTTCTCTGTATTTCTCCAAGGATGCTTTCCCTGTTTCCAGGACTCAAGGCCTGGCAACACCAAGGGCACTGAGGGTGGACATGAGTGTGGCTTCAGACGAAACTAAAATGAAGGATTAAAGCAATTCTGAAAGATTTCAAGATAGGCCACTGCCAACTCAGCTTCAGAAGAAGAAAAAGGGAAGGAAAACTAGTTTCTTGAGTCGCTTGTAATCTGGATCATAGCCATTTTGGTGGTGGCCTCAATGGATGTAAAGTGGATAGTGCTTTCAAACCCTTCATGCCAAGGCTCAAAAGCCTTTGCAGAATCATTTATTAAATATTTAAGCGCTTCCTCTTTCTGCCTCTCACTCAGCGACAGAGAGAGCCTGAGAGCAGCATTTTCTAAGCCCAGTGCGGTGCTGGTGTGCGGCACCTTCCTTAGGTTTACTGGCCAGGGTCAGCTTTGTTTTGGCTGATTCTCAAGCGAGCACCCCTCACTCACAGCTGCAGGACCCTCACCATTACAGTTACAAATGGATCTATGTCCTTTTGTGTTTGTGGAGTCTTTAATTGAGGTGGCATTTTAAAGAAATTCACAGTGCTTTAGAGAATGGTTAATATTACATTTGAGCAAAAAACAATTTTACGCATAAAATTTAGGATTACCTCAAGCAAAGCTTTTGTTTAGTTTTGTCACCTTTTGGAGGTACTCCAGAAAATATTTTAAACCTAGCTGTGTATATCAAGGGTCTGGGGACCTCATTATTAGAAATGCTGGTCTGTACTCATTCGATATTTTATTCCTTACTTGTTTTACTCCCTGCCCAAGTCTTGCTTTTAGGTGAGCATGAATCAAATCCAATGGGACATTTTTAGCTATTCCCAGGGCCCTTGAGAAGGAATAATAGTATGTGTTGGTTTTAAGTTTCATGACAAAACCGCTTTTAATATTTAAATAATTTTTCTTCTGAAATGGGGAACTCCAAATAAAAAATGTTATTTAATAGCGAAGTTACTTTAACAACTGGCTTTCCTATTTCTTTCTTTCTTAAAATCTGGAATGGTGCTAAAATAAAGTATAATGTAATATTTCAGATAAATATATTTAGGCCCTGTGAAAATCCTGCTTCACAGCATTTGTAGGGAAATGTAATGCATGCAAAAGTAGACAGTAGTTTATATAGTAGTTTTATTTTAACTAGTACAATATAACAACCTGACATGCTGTGAAAAATAAGTAACTTTTTGAAAATGCATTTTCCAAGTATGAAAGTAATGTTGAAAAATGACTGAGGTAATCACTTTTGTATAGATTCTGAAAGTAGAAGAGAGGGGAATAATAATTTATGGTTTAATGCATAGAGTTATACAAAAGTGTAAAAGATTTTCTTTTCTGACGGACCTGGAGGAATCTGCTGTGCCATTTTGCAGAATGACTCAGGGAAGAGGGCTGACTTGTGAGCCAGCACGTGCAGGCGTCTTGGCCAACTCATTTATACCACAGACTCTTTGTTTTGGTTTTGGGGTTAGCAGATTGAGTAAATGGATTTCTTTTTTATTCCTTCAGAGGAAAAAAGACTCTTTTGGCTGTTAAATTCCAATTTTCTGAAGGAAGTAAACATTCCATCTCAGGCTTCTCACGCATTCAGATAAACACCACTTTGAATCATATGTTTATCCTGGAAGGAAATCGCCTCTCCATTTTGTAGATGGGGGCCCAGGAAAGAGGCTACTTGTCTGAGATCCTACAGCTAGTGGGCATCTGAACCAGGATCTCTTTCTACCCCATCCCATTAGCCCTCCTGGGAAGAGTTAGGGTGGAATTTCTGAGACTTCCACAGCAATTAGGTGCTCAGACACTTGATCAAGGGGAACTTTCAAAGTGTTGTTGATAGTCTTGCTAATAGGTCAGGCAGCCCAAAACAGCGCAAATATTATGAGGTGATCAGCACTACACCAAGGAATGGCTTAGGAATGAGGTCTGATCCCCACTCTCCATAGTCTCTATCAGCTACCCACTGGCCTTCTTAAATGCAGTCTAAGTTAATGTGTGTTTGCTTGCTGTGAGGCATGGCCTCTTTGCTAATTTCTTTCACCCCATACTCTCCTCCTGTATGGAAATACTAGTGCCACCCTGCATTTGATTTTTTTTAAGTTGTTTTGACCCTGAGTCTTAATGTCTTCCTTTGATATGAGTAGGTAGGTCCATCTCGACTGGAGAATGTATACATAAAAAGTCTCTTTCATTGGTTCTAAAAGTGTAAAATATCTGGGCTGTTACCTAAATGCAGAATGGAGAAGGCAGGGCAAGGTCAGAGTAGGGTGGGTTTCCCCCCTCATTTCCCTCCACTGTTTCCCATGGTGTTTTATCTTTTTGCCATAAAGCTTATAGGTTAAAGAGAAAGGTGAGATTGCTTTGCTGTCTGTCATGGTGATGGTGGGCTGTGAGTTTAGGGAGAAAGGACTGCCGAGATAAGAAATGAAATGGTCTTGAATCCCTGGGATTGCAAAGGACAAGGAAAGATATGGGGCAAAATCAAGACATTTCCTTCACAGTATCCCAGAGAAGTGTGGTGAGTTCTTCAAAAATAGCCTTGGCAGCCAGCCTCTCTTGCCCCTCTGGCACTGCACACGAACCTAGGTATGGGTATTTGTGCAGAAACAGTCCCTGCAAATTGACTTGAACCCCAGTCCTCTTTCCCTAGGAGATCAGGGGATGGCTGATGTGGCAAATGTGATGGTGGCAGTGGTCCTTATTGATAAGGAAGCTTGGAGGGGTTGAGAGAGGAGGTGATCTTCTTATCAGAAGCAAGGTATCTAAAAGTGCCAACCCATCCCTGATGCGACAATTGAGCAGTTGAAGTGCAACTCTGAAATTCTTCTCTTCTGATCTCTCAATCACTGTCTTCAGTCTTTTATCTGCATCACAAACTTTATCCCTTACTCTGCACCCATGAAGCCAATATTCCCTAAGAACCAAGTCTCTCCTGAGAAAGGCAAGGTGATATGAATAGAGTGAAATAGTTTCATGTCCCCCACCACTGGGGGTCAGGAAAGGAGAACTTCCATTTTAAATCTTTGGGGAGATCAACCCAAGGACTGAATCTTTTAATGGTAAAGTTCAAGGTCCTTCGAACCCCGAAAGGAGATTTTAAGGGAGTGAGTGATTATCACAATACTTTTGTGCATGCATGATCCTGGGAAGGGCAATAATTTGGAAGGCAAATTCTGTTTCCTCACATCCTTCAGCCTCTCCATTCATAAAACAAGTCTGAAAAGTGATTTCTTGCCTACCCATATAAAATAATTTGGGATCTGATAAAAATGATAATGTCAGTCAACATTACTTATGTGACAACAACTGTTGTCATCCTTATGTATAGATGAGGAAAGCTGAAGCTTAGCGAGGTTGGATGAATTGTACAAAGTCTACAGCTAGTTTGTAGAAAAACTGGGATTTGAATCCAGGTAGTTTAATTTCAGCCTCTATGTATGAAACCATCACTCTGTACTGCCTCCTTCAAATATGGTCCAAGATCCTTCAATCCTGTGATTTATAACGTCAAATTTCTGCTGATAACTTAACCTTTGGTATCATTTAATATCTAGAGCTGCCAAATAGATTTTCTGACTTTAAAACTCTTGGTTTCTTCCTGGCATTTACTTTTCACTTATTTTGGTGTTTTTTAAATTTATTATTTATTTTTTATTTTTTACCAATGTTCCATTTAGCAGAAGTAAAACAGAAAATTTTTGGTGATTTAGAGATGTTTCCCTTCTTGTAAGCTTTCAGTCACTGATGGCTGATGAGCCTTTGGATTTATTGCTCCCCTGATGAAATGGTGGTCTAAACTCAGCTGCCTTGGTTCTCATTCTCTCTCTCTCTCTCTTTCTTTCTCTTTCTTTCCTCCTGTTTCTGATGGCTTCAATCAGTCAATAATGTAATTAGGCCACAAAAATAGAGAAAACCAGTGGCTTCTGGTTTATTTTTTGATTTTCTAGTAGGAAATACCCCTAATCCTTGATGTTCTCTTGCATATATTTTCCAAAGAGCACCATGTGAAGCCAGATTGTTATTGACTGGTCTTTGTTTCTCAACATGAGGGGAAAAATGGGGATAGGGCACTGTCCTGGTTGGGCCAGGTAGGCAGGAAGCATCAGGCAGCAGGATCTTGTGCCTTGCTCTTGGTTTTTATTACCTGGAGCTCCATTATGAGTCTTAGGGTGGATTGAAATCTTGCACTGAGGCCAAAAGTGAAAGGAAAACCAGGACAAAGAAATCTGCAGGGCAAGGGGCGGGGCTTGGTTAGCAAGAGCAATGGAAAACAACGACAATGAAGTAGCTTGTAGCTTGCTGCCTAATATGTGTAAAGCGATGGTACAGGCAAGATGGAGTTAATTCAATAAAATAAATATAAAATACTCTCTCCTCTGTCAGGCCTCGCTGGAAGCAGGTCAGGGGTCACTGAGCCGCTTCACTGGAGCACTAATCGATTTGCTGTCAAGGTGGCCTGCTGGGGTTTCAAGCCAGAGAGGAATTGAGAGGCGCTCTGGCCCAATTTCCATAATTGCTCACTGCCTTTAGTGTACAACCTTTTATGAAACACAAAAAATATATCATGGAATTGTATTGATTAGCCATTGGGCTGAATAATTCACTTAGTATTTATTACCTGACCCCAAGAGGTTAAATAAATCCACTATCTAACTTGGGTTTGTGAGAAATATTACTTATTCATTGAAATGTGGGCTGATTATTGCACAATAGGCCTGTATCTTTGTTTCTTGATTTTGCAATCAAGATTAACCCTTCTTGCATTTTAGGGCCAACAAGTCAAAAAAAGCATAGTTTGAGTGCTCCCCAAAATAAGCCCAATAAAATCAGTGCTGAATATCCCTTTGAAGCAGTTTTTTTGATGTTGAATTTTAGTCCTTTGAGTCAAATTTCAAGATGGCCTCAATGTATGGATGCCAATGAAATATAGATGCAAGCCTGGTTTTCACTGCAAACACTACATATTATAATAACAGATGTAATAATAGTGATGACATCTAAGCCCATTTTTATTACACCATTTTTGGAAAGCTTACCCTATTACATTAAACACCCATAAATTAGATGTCCCAGGAGACAAAGGGGTGTAGGAGGTCGTTGGGTAGAATGAAGACTTTTTTGGTCTTAAAGAGGAATCAATCCTGGACAGATAACTGATATTTATTCCAGAAAAAAAGCTAATTTTCAGTAACTTGAAAATATGATGGAATTTTATCTGTAGGGCATTTTATGCATTTGTAAACTTTGGGGCAATCATTAATTATTTACCAGCCAATGGCATTTGCACATTTCTGTTACTCTGAGCAGTAAATCTGTTTTGATGTGCTATGCATCCCAGGCACAACTACATGGCATTCATATCTAATTATGTTCTCAGTTGCCATGAGCTCTCACTGTCAAGATACAACCCTTCCTTAACTCCCTCCGAAAAAGACGTTTTAACTTTTGTGTAAAGTCTTTCTTCAGTTTCCTGTCTGCATCCTCTAGCATCTCAAAGCATTGTTTTTGAGGTTTAATGGAATTTGTTGTAGGTCAAGGAAAGGAAGCCATGTGAAGCTTTTTTTCCCCTCTCTTCAATGAAAGGGAAAGGAAAAAAACATTCATTTGAGTTCAGAGCTAACTATGTTTGTTGATCATTTAGCATTTCTGTATCCAGGATCTAATCTTACGATTAATGGTAGGAAAAGCTGGGGCTCTGGAGTTATGCTCAGAATCTGCCTTTCCGGTGCTGCGGAGTTGAAGGAAGAGATGGCTGCAAAGCGGGTAAACGTGTGCAGAACTTCCTAAAGCATGCTCAGGTGCACCCCACTTCCCGCTTCCAGGCGGCTGCTCCTGTGAATTTGGGCATTACATTTAATTTCTGTGTTCCATGTTACCATGATTTGTTGATTATCATTTTGGAAATTTTCAAGTTTGGGTTTTGGTGTTTGGTCTCTATATTTAGTTTGGGGGTGGGGGCGGATGTGGGAGGGTGGAGAAGGTAGAGGAGGGAAAGAGAGACAGAATAGAATACTTGAATTTTTTTTTTTAAGCAAGGTTTTAAGTCTTGCTTTCCTTCCCCTCCCTTCTCTCTGTGTGGGGCTCCTTTAAATAGAGAACATAGTTAACAAAATGACTTGAGAGCTCTTGATAGCCTCTTGAGATAATTTGGTTGTAAGCACTGAGCAAAATACATTCTTTGGATATACTCATTTCAAGTGCTAATCATGAATGTTAAATTTTTAAGGAAGCCAATGTCATAATACTGTTCATGGCAATTCCAAAATAAATATTAGTGAGATGCTTTGAAGGGAGAGGGTGGTTTCGGAGAGAGAGAGGGAGACAGACAGACTCTGGTTTATGTTTCCATAGAATTCTTCTATAATGTAACCCGGAATCTGCCATAAGGCACAGGATTTGCCTATGTTTAAGAATAATAATGTATAGAAAAGAGATCTGTTGAAGAGGCTAGAAATAATCACTCGGTTTTATGCAGCTTTATGTAATAGTCCAAGGAAACTAAGAGCTGATCGAGGAGCCAGTGGCGTGTCTTGATTTCTAAATATAACCATTTTGAATGGGTGAGGGAAATCCCTTCCTATGCAATAAATATAATGGAAAGGGCCTAGTCTTTGAAATCAGATGGCCCTGGGTTTGAATCCTGGCTACCACTTGTACCTGGAAAAATTAAGTAAATTATTCTGTTCTTTACATTTGTACAACGGAGATAATCATACCTACACTCACAGGATTTTGGACTGAGGATTTAGGAATCAGGATTACAGGAGATGATTCCGGCACAAATTAATGTATAAATAAGTGGTAGTTGTTCTATTGTTATTCTTCAGAAAATTAAACAGGGCATTTGTTACACCTGTTGATATTGACTGGACATTTTGAGACTCTTCTTGGTGGAGATGCTAAACTGAAAACAACCTACACATACCAGAGCATCCAAGAATGTATTCACCAGGTAACCTAGAAGAAATGCATAGTTCAACATTTGAAAATTTTTTTTATCATTAAAATTCCTTCAAAGACGGGAGGAGTGTGGCTGATTTGCAACTGCACCCACAAAAGATGGCGGGTTTTGTTTTATATTTTAACTAAAAGTGGCCAAGATTTTCCAACTGTTCTATTTTTACAAATTTTAAAAGTTTCATTGCTGGGTTAGATTTAGGGCCTGTGTGGGAAACAGAGACTTCTGCCAGCAGCGCAGCGAGAGCCCTGCTGTGTTGTGGTTTCCATGTATTTTTACATTCCACGCATTGCTGAACTGTGTATAGGAGCAAGCTCTAAATCACCGGTGCTTTATGTGAGTTTGCGACCTTTTGATTTGGGCTTCAGACTGAATGCATGATTTTAAAACTGGAGATGTGCTAGTGACTGTGCCACAGACTTTGCCTCCTCCCCTTCTCCCAGCTCCACCCTTCACTTCCCCAGTTGAAGTCAAATGTAGACTTTATATAGCACAGGAAACATTTGGGACTGCTAGTAAATGCGTGTAAGAAAGGAGGAGGCTTTCATTGTTGGAGGTGCATATGCATATGCTGGGCATTAAAGAAAGCCTGGTGGAGATGGGAGGTGAGGAGGGGGTTACTGCTTCCCCCAAATGTCCAGATTTTTTCAGGACAGATTATCTGTCTTAGTGGATTCTGGACATGTTGTTAAAGAATTCCACATACAGGATCCCTTTCTAGTTGGTGATCCTCTTTTATAAATTCCTACAGCTCCAAATGTTGTTCAGGCCGCTGACCTCTTCTCCACATCCCAGCCTGTCCCTGGGCTGTACTCTTTTCTTTTCTTTTCTTTTCTTTTGAGACGAAGTCTCGCTCTGTAGCCCAGGTTGGAGTGCAGTGGCATGATCTCAGCTCACCACAACCTCCGCCTCGCGGGTTCAAGCGATTCTCCTGCCTCAGCCTCCAGAGTAGCTGGGATTACAGGCACGCACCACTGCATCTGGCTAACTTTTTGTATTTTTAGTAGATATGGGGTTTCACCATATTGGCCAGGCTGGTCTTGAACTCCCAACCTCAGGTAATCCACCCGCCTCGAGCTCCGAAAGTGCTGGGATTACAGGCATGAACCACCATGCCCGGCTACTCTTTTCATACTTCACGGCCCCACATCCAGCCCATCATGTACACTACAGCCATGCTAGTCTCCATAAAGTCCCGTTCTGAACATGTCACTGTGGCTCACATCCATTGGAACCCTCTTCCTTTGACTTATTTCGCCTGTGGGCTTAAATTCACCTTTTCAGCCTTATATTCCTTTAATGTGCTCAGGAGTGTCCATGCTTCTGCGACCCAGATTTCTTCCTCTTTCCCAGACACATTCAGTACTTGCTCATCTCCAATTTCTTGCTCCCCTTGCTCCTTCTGCAGGGCTGCCTTTCCCACCTGGCCCTCCGCTCAGATCGGATCCTGTTGTCCCTGTAAGGATCCACACAAAGGCTCGCCTCTGCAGGAGGCTTTCTCCAGCTCCTCTGGAGGGAATCTTTCCTGCCTCTCTCTAGTGCTTCATTCATGATCAGATTTTAATTAAAAGTATTTTAATTAAATACTTTAAATTAATTAATTAATTAAAAGTATTTACTCAACAAATATTTGTGGAGTATTTCTTTTATGCCAGCTCCTTTGCTTATGCTGGGATGTAGAGATGAATAATAATATACCATCCCCTGGCCATCAAGGGTTATTTTTAAACATTAAAAAAAGGTTAGAAAAGTAATTTAATGGCATTACAGAAAAATTGGAAAAGACATAAAAAAGGAAAGACCCCATAATCCAATTATACTCATCTTATTGCACTTTTAATTCATGTGCACTTTTACATTTAAAAAAAATTATATTACAACTACAATTTTGTGTTGTTTTACATTCATATATATATATGTAAAACAAAGTATATATATATTTTTTCTGTGTCTCTACATAGCCTAGTTTTAATGGATAATAAATTACCTTCTTATTGTTGAAAATTGAGGTTTTTTCATTTTCAACTATTATTTACAAATAATACTGATGAACATATTCATATTTATAGTTTTTTTTTTTTTTTTTTTTTTTTAGAAGGAGTTTTGCTCTTTGTTGCCCAGGCTGGAGTGCAATGGTGTGATCTTGGCTCACTGCAACCTCCGCCTCCCAGATTCAAGTGATGATACTCTCGCCTCAGCCTCCTGAGTAGCTGGGACTATAGGCACACGCTACCATACCCAGCTAATTTTTGTATTTTTAGTAGAGAAGGGGTTTCACATGTTGGCCGGGCTGGTCTCGAATTCCTGACCTCAAGTGATCCACCCGCCTTGGGCTTCCAAAGTGTTAGGATTACAGGCGTGAGCCATGGTGCCCGGCCTAGTTATTTTTTATAATTTGGATCATTTCTTTAAGATAGTAGGGTGATTTTTTTTAAATTATTAGAACTTCTTTTTCAAGTAAACTTGAAACAGAATCTGAATTTCTACAACAGAACTGTGCTGGTTGTCAGGAGGTAGAATCCCTATAGCCCCACGCATTCTTCCCCTTTCATAATCATTCCCTGGACTTTGCTGTCAGAAATCTTGAAGCCCCTCTGCAGAATCCTAGGGCTTTGCAGAAAATACTTTGAAAGCCTTGGGATAAATCTCAGAAGAATTACTCCTTCAGACATTTCAACATTTTCATGGCTCTCAATGCATAATGTCAAATTGTTTTCCAACAACTTGAGTCCCCAGTGCTCGATTCTATTGGTTATTTGTGAGAATACCACTTATTCAAATCTTTGCCAACATTGTGTATCTATCATTAAATTTACTTTTACCTAACTGAATAGATTCAAACTGGGCTTTACTTACATGAGTATTTCTCTTATGAGTATGGTTGGGCATTTTCCCATATGTGCATATTTTATTTATATGTCTTTTTTGGTGACTTCTCTATTTCATTCCCATTGATTCATTCTTTATGGAGATCTTATTTTGCTTATCAATTGGTTTAAGGCTTTATAGAATAAAGATAATAGCTATCAAAAATAATGTATATATTTTAGGGTTGTGAAACACGTATGATTGATTCTTCCATTTTGTTTGCAAAGCAAACAACTGTGATTTTATTCCCAGTACCCACTCTGCCACACTCCAGCCTCACTGGCCTTCTTCTGAAATGCCAAACCTGTTCATCCCTTGGGAACTTGCTGTTCCTTCTTTCAAGAACTTTTCCTGCAGAATAACCATGACTGGCTCTTTCTTGTCTTTTAGCTCAAATATCACCTCAGAGAAGCTCCTCCTTTCCTTCCAACCTTCCATCCAACCATCAAGCCACCTAGTCACCCAGTCCTCCATTTATCCTTTAACAAATGTTTGTTGAATCCGTGCTCCGTGCTAGCACTGTGCTTGGTGCAGGGGATACAGCTGTGAACAAAACAGATGAAGTCTCTCTGTTTTCATGTTGAATATCGTACTCTTATTTGTTTCTTTCTTTAATTGTGTGACTCCTTCACCCCCACCCGTAGAATGGCAATTCTGTGTGAACAGGTACCTTATCCTTCTTGCTCACCATTACATTCCAGCCCAATACTTCCTAAATAAATATTTGCTGAATGAAAAATATTTCTAAGCCCACCCCTTCTGCAATCTCCTCCTCTAGTACGGTACCATTACAATTGCTTGGTATGTTGATAGCATCTTTTCAGAAGCTTAGATTTTCTTAGTCCAGCAGTATATTTATTGGGTTTACTCTCTCTTCCTTGTCACCAAGTTCCTGGATAGAATGAAATGAGGGAATATCCTCTCTCCTCTATCCTTACCCCAAGTCCTCCTGTTGCCATGATGCCACTCATGAGGTTTGATCCAAAGGATGTATTTTTCCTTTAGTGCATGAGCCCAGTTCCCATTAGGGTTAATGAGGAGGATGCTCTTTCATCTAGAGCCTGCTGGGATTGTTCAAGCACTGTCTACAAACTTAAAATAGAGACACTTCAGAAAGTAGGAAGCAGTTGCACAAAGCCCCAACTTCAACCTGCTTTTAATAATAGAAACTCTTACTTACCAAGTCCGTGTCATTTTTTCCCTTGCAAGCTTTATTTGGAAGATAAATGGGCTAAAGTTCATTTTTCCAAAAGAGAGTAAATGAAAGATCCATATGAGCTGGGGGAACCCTGGGCGTGACAAACTTGCATGTACTTTGTACAACTCAGGAGCTGCAAAGATCTACTCAAAATTCAGCTGTGGCCTACCCTGCTGAGTGACAGTTGTTGGAAGGCTGGAAAATTCAGGCTAGAGGGGTAGGAACCAGAATCAGCATGTCCTTGTTTCAATCCAGTAAGTGTTTTTCAGATGCCAGCTGCTACACAGTGCTGAGAAGTCAGGCAGTGACTATGATAAAGAACTAACGTTTTGGGATAGTGTGATCTGAAGATCAACTGATCAAATGAAGATTCCCAAGCCTCAGCCAGAATTAGAATATCTAGGGACAGGTGACTAGGAATTTGCATTTTCAGCAAGCTCCTCTTAGATTCTTTTGCATTCTAAGATCTGAAGAACACTGGTGTGGTAGTGTGAGAAAGAAAGACAGAAAATAATGATTGGGTGCTGAATGTTAAGCAAAGTGCTAGGAGAGGGTATGTTAGGGCAGCCTAACCTGGTCTGGGGATGAACAGTGGTCTGAGAAGGCTCCTGGAAGAAGCGACATTGTATTAGTAACTTGGAGGAGTAAGGGTTAGCTAGGAGGGGATGGGGTTGAGGCCTGGTCTTGGATAAATGATAGATTTACAGGAGGAGGAATTTAGTAGCTCTCTGAAAAGTGTTCAAGTCATCAGTGTGAACTAGCACAATGTCCATGTGTCTACAACATCAGGAATGGGAGGAGTGTACAAGTAGGAATTTCTTGCTCATGAAAAAAATCAGGCTATGTAGTGGCACTGCCCCTGCTGAAATGCTGGACATACCCTCTTCCTGTTTTCTAATGGAGGGACGAATGGATCCAGGACAGCCATGAAAATATGCACTAATGGTCCAGAGAGATGCCTGAGGCCAGAAAAGCCAACTGGGTGGGGCTAATGGAAATTAGGCAGGGCCCAAACTAAACGAAATAGATTGTATCTCTTCTTCTCTTCATTTTTCAGTTTGTTTGATTCCCCCTAAGTGGGAATTTGTTTGTGCTGCAGGCAGAGGCCTACTTTTTTCTCTTAGCTTAGAGACACAGGGAGGACAAGGAGCAGAAAAAGGAAGGTTTGATTATTAGAAAATAAAGCGACATTGGTCCTCTGCTTGTGTATTGGGCCATGTCCTTCCCAGATCAACTATTTGCTGATCTGAGGTAGTAGATTTCAATGTCTAGGGCTGCATTTAGCTTAGGGAAATAAAAATTTGATTTGAGAACATGCATGCCTTCTAAGGCCTGTAGTTCTGGAGAACTGTGAGTCCAGCATGTGGGGTGGATTTTTTTCTGTGCTGGGGAATAAAGGCCTGGACTTCGTTGGGATGGTAAGAGCAATGGTGGCCAGCCTAGGACTCTGTTGGCGTCAGTTCTAGTTTTCCCAGCATTGCTAATGGGAAATGTTATTTCTGCCCCCACAGTTCTTAACTCCTATGTTTGCTTGGTTTGTTAGCTCTGACTGGCTTCCCTCTGTATGCTCTTCCTTCTCCTATAGTCTCAAATGTTCTTACACTGACCTGGCTATTTAAAAGCATGAATTTCCTGATTTGGGGCTATTGGTATTTAACCTGGAATTTTTCTTCCCTAAGTCCAACTTATATTAAAAAAAAAAAAAAAACAGTCTTCATTAACACAAGAGCCTACTCACCAAAATACTGACTAAGTCTGGCTGTAGAATTTCACTTCATGACCTTTTAGGGTTGTGAATGTCAAAGACTGAGCCCGGGGCAGTGTGAAATAATAAACAACTGGGCCGTAAGATCCAGCTTGACGGGCATCATCTGAAATCACCTTCCTGAATTTATTAGAGTTAATCAATCCAGGCTGAAAAACGGAGCTAGGAAATCTCTCCCACCATGCTCTATTTCATTCACACTTCCTTCACGTAATAGACATTTGTGAGTTTTGTTTCGCTGTTGTATTTTTTTGAGACAATCAAACATATCCCCAAATAGATGCTCCTTGGATGTAACTTGAAAGGTGATAAAATGCCCAAGAAGAAAATCACCAAGTTGTCGCTTCACTTGAATTGCCCAGGGCTTTTTTCCAAAGGTAAAACTTATTCCTCCTATTCAGAGGTGTATGTTGGTGGTGACAGTAGTTAGCAGGAATCACATCTCATTTCAAACATCCAGGCAGACCTGTTGAGATACATTAAGGAGATGACCCATTGAAAGAGAGCTTCCTATAGAAAAATCTTACAGGGTTCAGGCTAGGGCAACTGCTTGTGACCTCAAAGATTGGAAATAAAAAGGCTGCTATTAGTTCCACATCGGTTCTCAGAGTGAATGTTGCAGAGTGATGGAGGGTGTTAAGCTGTCAAATACCAGCAAGGGTTAATAAGGTTAAAGAAGAAATAAAAGCTGGTCAACAATAAAGCGGTGTGGATAAATCAGTTTCAATAAATAAAGCATGTCATGTCATGTATACACAGTGCGGGAAAAACAAAAATCATAACTCATGTACTCAGGCAGTAGTTGCAGGAATTCTTCAGTGGGACATCCCAGATGCTTTCCTTGGGCATCTTACATGCTTACTTGGACACATCAACAGCCCCCTTTTCTCTCTGGAAGTCATTTACTCTCTCCCCTTTTAGAAGAATTTTCTAACATCTATCAGACTGTGTAAAATATAAGAAGAGCAGAGCCAGGGTAGCTTAGCACCTGATGTCAAAGAAAGGCAGTTATAAACCACCACACCAAGGAGGTGATTCACTTTCAGTCCCCTTTGACCTCTACCCTGGAAAGGGAGGTCAGATAGATACCTTTTGTGTGGGCTGTATTTGCCCAGCTGACCAGGAAAATTCAGGGCTTTGGTGGCCAAAGGATTTTGCAGATTATTCTGTACATTTGTGTATTTCCTGTAAGTAACGGAAAGCCTTGATGACCTTGCAGCTGAAATGCCTTCACAGCCATAGACAGTTGCTGTTGTGCCCTAGATAGAAATCTTGCAGGCAAGGTGGCTCTGCGCACCTATGTTGCTGTGTAAGTGCCAGGCTCCAGCTCAGTTTTAACTGGTTGATGGCTGGCCATTCCAGCTGACTTGTGGACCTCACTTTTATTGTTTCTTGTCTACTTCCAGACTCAATGGCTATGGAGAATGTTTCTGGTTAGTGGTCACTCTTACTTAGAGACAATTCTATAAAGCATGAGTACAAAGAATCATATGATGTATTTATTTTTTAAAGAAGGACACCCCACTTACACATTTAAGTCAATATTACTCTTTTGAGAAGTTGAGGGCTTATTCCATTGCTTCAAACCTATTTTGACTCCCAGCCTGTGGCATATTACTTTGACTATCCTTGGTAGGGACAAGTCTCCACCCTTGGGATCTGTGTTTGGAAAGAGCCTAACATTAGGGGTCAAACAGGTGATCACGTTGGGTGATTTTTTTCTTTGTTGCATTAGATTATAAAGTGTAAGCACTGATTTTTTTTGTTTGGTTTGGTTTTCGATAGGACTGTCAAGGGCTTTCCAAAATATATCAAGCAAGGGCCATAAAATTGGAAAAATTACATAGTTTCTCCAAGACTTAGGTTCTGGTAGATGTGTTGACTAAGCATCAGCCTATCACTTTATAGTCCTAGCTTGTCAACTGTCACGCAGGTAATGAGTTTTTGAAGGTGCAGTTTCTATTCTCAGGAAGAGTCTTCCAGCAGGGAATTAGTAGTCTACGAAAAGTGACCTTGCTGCCTTCTTTGCTTGGATCTGTTGAGCTCCTGGAACTCTAGAAACTGGTTTGTGAAGTGTAAGAGTTCCAGGATCTCAGCATCTCGGGTGGCCCAAGTCATGGAGATTTTATCAGAATACTATGGGCTTTCCCTTTCTTAGGAGATAAGGTTCTGGCCTTCAAACACTGTTTTCACTGACAATTTCTCTTTCCTTGCTTGAATAATCCCACTAGCAATCTAAAGAAAGAACTTTTATTCCAAAGAAACATAAAGCTGTGAGTTGTTAAAGAGAACATGTGAGTTTCTCATATGCCTCCCTTCCACTCCTCCTGTTTGCCACCCTTTCCTCCAACTCCACATTCAACTTAGGATAGTTTTATTTACACAGTGAGGTCTGATTGTTTTGGGGCTTTCTTTGTCATATATCATGCCATTTAATGGTAAGCAATACATTTGCGACTATTCTTTTAGGATGCATCAGACTTTCCCTATAAATCTGAACAGAGCGAGTGGTATGGAAAACTAGCTGCTAGAATTTTGTTTTTGTGAGTAAAAGGCAAAGTAACATAAAAATTAAACAAACATCTTCCTTTCCAATCACTATCTGCATGTTACAAACTATGTAGATTTGTAACTTTGCCAATACTCTATGGTGGAGGAAGGGTGCCTCTGTTCCAAGGGCTTCACTCCTTGGAGATGTGTTTTCAGACCGTGGAACACAGTGGGGTCAAGTCTATCAGTATGAGGCACAGGGACAATGGGGAGACTAATTTAAAAAGCATAATGTGGGCATCAGACAGAATTGGGTTTAAATTTCTGTATTTTCCTCACCAGTCAAAAGGCGTTGCTTGGTTCAGTCTGAACTTCATTTCCCGATCTGTACAATGGGCACAATTCGTTTTTCATAAGGTTTTTAGTGCTGTATCTATCATGTAATGATCATAGAATCTGATATAGCCTCTTGATTCTCTTTTTTCTGAAGCCATTTGCATAAAATGAGTCTCACAAACTTAGCATTTTTTTTTTTTTTAGTGAGAAAATTCTGGCATCTGATGTAGAAAATAAATTAATATCTGCTTAAGAGTTCTGTTTTCTGCAATGAAGCACAGCTGTTATTACTGTTAATGGCCCCAAGCTTTCACGATTCCCAAACCAGAAAAGCAAGCGCAAGATCTTTGCTATGTTGAAGGGAGAACTGGGAAGGCAAGGTCTCAATTCAGGGCCATTTGGAAATATTAATATAATCATTTAATTTCATAATTTCTTTTAGCATTTGGCTCGATGACTTTACAATATTTTTTTAAAAGTCGAATGCTAACAAAGAGAAAACTTCGAGTACTTCTTCTTGCATTTTCTTGCATTGAAGGCTCTTCTTGCATTTTTTCTTTTTTTCCTCTCTGTCCATCTGTCCGTTTGTCTCTCTTTGAATATGTCTGAGTTGAGGAGTGACTTTGAGAAACAAGTGGCGTTGCATTGCCTAAATAGCTTGTGTTCTTATCCCAGTGGCTGGTTTTCAAAAAAAAGACTCCTTTTTCAGTCCCTTTTCTTCTTCATTGTATACAAACTGCAAGGCAGAAAGCCCTTTTGCCTGTCCCCTAATTCCTTAGCCCATCCTTAATTAGTGTTTTTATGGTTAATCCCTACCATATATCTTTAAGAGTTGCACATGCGTTGGCTCCCCACAAGTTTTATTGCATTCAAAATAGAGGCAAGCTGGCAGTGTGTGATGGTGGGAATATATACAGTCACTGAGAGGAGTTGGCTGTTACTTGTAATTGATTGCTCACTGAAGCCTGCCCGCGCACTTTACCCCGAGGCCTGACTTTCCTCCATATGCCTAGTGTCAGAACTTGGAAGCCAGCTGGTCAGTCAGCGCACATCCTGTGGGAAGCGGCAGACACAGGCGGCCGGGTAGCCATCAGCCTCCCCGAGCACATTTCCTCTGTGTTTTGATAATAGTTCTGTAAGCTTTAATTATGCTGTGTGACAACACATTCATGAACTATCAAAATAAATCCTTTGAGGAGATGGCTGCTAACAAGTTTTGAAGCAACAGTGCTTGTTGCAAAGAAGTCAGGAGCGAGGCAATCAGATTTTGCAGGATCCCCCTGGATGTTGAAACCAGATGAAACGTTCTCTTGCCTTTTTTTTTTTTATCGTGCTGACAAATGTTCCTTTTAAAGCTATGCCCTTAAGAAGTTAACTGAAGACACTTATTGCAACACTCGAGTGTATCCAACACAGCGTTTCACAATTAGCAGCGGTAATGCAGGCATAAAAGCTGTGCCCCAATATCAGTATATAATCTGGAGGAACACCACAGGGTCCATTAAGGCCATTTACAGTTGAGACTGAGACTAATGGTATTAAATTATTACGGCTATTGCTAAAAGGGCATTATAAGTGAATCCCTTCCAGCTGGGTTGGTTGTATATGCTCTTTGTCAACAGTACAGTCCTTTAAGGATATCCTTATTGTTCACGATCGTTTAGACGTGCTGCCGTGAGCTTTACTGAAGGTGTAAATAACATCCGACAAAAAGACTGGGAATTAGGGTTTGATTAAACTTGGCTTAGAGTTAAGTGGAGCTGAGTAGTTCTTGGGCAAATCCTCCTTGTCTTTATATACACACGCACGTGTGCTCACACACGGGATTGCCCGTGTTCATGCGCTGCACGCGGCTGTGTACTTTTGCCTGACCTCACAGGCACAGGTGGACCCATAAGTTAATTACAGTTGCTTGGATTGTTCGAGGTGATTGTTCTGTTTGGAACTTGGCAGAATTTAGGGCATTAGTGTTAGAATGCCAAAGAGAATTCTGTTTGGAAACCACGTTTTTAAGAAAGAAGAGCGATTCATAATCCTCAGCATACATTAGTCTCCTATTTTTTTTCCTCCTATGAGTGCAGTTGTCCTGTTTTTTTGGCGGGAGATTCCCAGAACTTCCTCCAAGGTTGGTAGCATTATTAAGTGTTAAGTTATTTTAACTCCCTCAATGCCCAAACAACAGGATACTGCTTTAGGGAATAATTAAGTACTAGGGTCTTCAATTTCAATTTACTAAAGTAAGGAAGTTGCAGAGAGAAATTTGAGAATAAATTCAAAGTTGCTACTGAGCTCGAATAATGAACATGGCATGAATTAATAACTCCAGTATTGTCAGGGGTGCAAGAGAGAGAAGACTGAAACACACCCCGGAGCCAGTCTTCTCGGGAAGAGGTCAAGGGTCAGAAGGTGTTCATTGCAAATAAGAACAGGTAGGTTGCCGTATTAAGTATATTCACATATATTATTTATAACTATTATACTATATATGTCTCCTCTTCACTGTATAAATTAAATAACTGTAGCTAATTAATGGTTATTACTTATCCCCATAGTTTGCCTAGATCAGATATATTTTCTGAGCATCTACTTACTTTATGACTTCCACTGTACTAGGCACTTTGGAGAGGGGGAAGAATCATATCAGACATGACTCTTGCCTCAGGGAGTTTACAATCCAGCTGGGAAGAATAGGCAATTTTAACAGAAAAGAGAAACTTGTTCAGAGCTAGATTACATGGTACTAGTCATGAGTATAATAAAAGTTTAAAGAAGAGACAAAGTAGGTGAGGTATTTTGGCCACAGAGCGTGCAGGAAATGGGACTTGAGCTGGACACAGAACTGCAGGAAGGCGGAGGTGGGAGGAGGTGGTAAAGAGAGCAGAGGAGTCCGCATCGCTCGATTGAGGGTGAAGTCCCAGAGAGGACTGAGCAGTGGGCTTTGGCGGATACTGCAAAGGCCTGCTGGGTTGAGGCAGAGCCTTGTTTCTGCCAAGTCCTGTGTTAGGCTCTGGGGACACAAATGGGTAAGACATTGTCCTACCCTCAGGGGACTTAGAGCCTCTTGCGGCCATTCTCAATCTATGTGCCTTTCCACTGGAATAAAATTTTTTTGCACCGAATTCAAGGAACTCAGTCCCTCTGAAGCCCATCAATTGATCCCTTGGCTCAAGGTTAAGAACTGCTGCCTCATGGGAATGTGGGCCATAAGTTTAAGGTGGGCTGGTTTGCAGGGGTGAGGTAAGGACACTTAGAATCCTGGCAAAGGAGTTTGACTGACATAGGAGGCAACAGGGGGCCTTTGAAAAGACGTATAGAGAACGTTAGAGATGGGCCATTGTCCATCCACCTCATTCTTAGGTGGGGAAACTGAGATCCCAGGGCTGAGGTCACTGCCCAAGCTCCCCAAGTTGTTCCTAGGGGTTCTTTTTTATCCTTAGCTTAATGGAAACTTCTTGCTTGGATCTGACTTTCTCAGGAATTATTAGGGTGGCAGCAAAGGGTGCAAGACGGAAAACTGACCTACGTTAACGTCTCCTTATCAGAGATGCACCGAGAACAATCGGAGCAGTAAGAGAAAAGGAGAATTTAGGAAGAAGCTAAGAACAAAGGATGGAGCCACTGGCATGAAAGAAACTCTATCAGATCCGGTTGTAATGCAAATCGCTGTTGGCACATGAGACACTTCTTAGTGAGAAACCTCTTCTTGAATTTTGCGATAAAGCAGAGAATCTATGCAATCTTTGAAACCTTTCACTTTGGAAATATCCACAAAACAAATGGGAAAAACAAACATTAATGAGGCAGATATAAAACACTTTGGAGAAAAAATAATTTAGCATTTTTATAGTTGCTATAGAAACACCTCAGCCCTCACTCGTGCTAATTAGTTGGATTTTACACATTTTATATTTGGAAATGCAAATCAGTTTTCATAAATTATTACTTATTTTTCATTTATATTTACAGTACTGTTATGCAGGTATACACAGAAAGTCTAGGATATTATTTAGTTATATAATGTGACACACTTAGTTATATGAGCCTGACATTTATACCCACAAGACATTTCTTAGTTTAAATATTCTCCTGTTAAATGTTGTGGGAAATTATACAGAGATTTAGAATTTTTACAGAAGAAAATGTAAATTATGTGGTGGCTTACTAAAGGGCTTTCTCATGGAGTCTTGGAAGAGAAGGGGAGGAGTTTTACCCCCAGTAAACTTTAATAAACATTTAAAAACTTTTCTCTGGTCGTGGGAATTATGGTTGGTTTGGGTGTCTTCTGAACTTTTGGTACTAAACTTTTGCCATCTGTAAACACTTACTGGACTTACAATGATTGGAGAAGACACAGGCATGTTTGTAGCAAAGGGAATATAGGACAGCTCCAAGATCTGGGGCGGCTTATAGTCTTTGCGGAGGAGGTGAGTGAATGCTCAGACTCAGTAGATGGCAATTATAGACATATTTTCAGTTTATAGACAGAAGACAGGAGGAGTGAAGCTGTGGACTTCGGCTTTGTTGTTGAAAAGGGGTACTCTGTGACAGACCTGGGTTCAACTCTTAGTGCTGTTACTTACTAGCTATGTGATTTGGGGCAAATTACTTGGCCACTCCAATCCTGTTCCTGTAAAATGGAGGCAAAAAGAATAATTCTTACATCATAGAGTTTTTGTAAAGATTAAATGATAGAATATTTATTAAACATTTGGTTCAGGGCCCAGTACATTATAAAGTGCTTAGCCAGTGTTATCTGTTATAAAATTATCATCACAGTCGATTCTCACTGTGCATGCAATTATCCTTCTGATTTCAACTATGTGTGCTGGAATAAAAAATTAAAAAAGAGAAAAGAATGCTAAGAATAGGTTAAATATGTTCTTCATACACTCACTGTGTATCTGCCTCCTAGTGAGCCCAAAATGTAAATAGGCTGGTGATCAGACCTTTGTATATAGATGTTAATGCTCAAGGTTGCAAACGCATGCATACTGCACTCTATGTGTAGTTTCAGGGATTTGCAAAGATTTTTTGACTTTCTGAAGTTTTTATCTTATACCCTGACTTGAGACACTAACTCCCACATCATAGTTGAAGCCACTGTTGTTGGTGTGTTGATAGTGTTACTATTGGCTTGATGTGAAAGAACAAATAGGGTAGCTGATGGAATGACTGGAAGCTACAGTTGAGACCTTGGATTAGATCTAGATGTCCTTGGATGATTTTGATAAGGAGAGAAAACAGTTAGTGGGGAGAAGTGGTGAAAGATCCTTAAATGTCCAGTGTGAGGGAGAGAGAGAAGAGGGGGTGGGGTTAGCGATGGGAGGTGTTGGGAGGGGCCATGGCTCCTTGCCCAGGAGGCTGGGGCAGGGATGGGGGAGACAGGAAATGGGCCTCTGAGTAATGGGAGCCACAGAGAGACCGACTGGGTGCTTAGCCCCATGTGGGAAATAAGCAACACAGAGAGAAAGAAGTTTATACAGGCACTAGTATTTTTAGAGACTGTCCTTTCAGTGATGCATTTGAATAACAAGGTGTCCTAATACTCCTTAGCCTTCTCAGTCTTATGTCTTCAGTTATTTGAAAAACAAAGTAAATAGCATCGCTTCCTTCCCTAGGCTGATTTCCGTCTTTTCCTGAATCAGTAAGCAAGGATTTGTTTCTTCTTTGTGTGTATGACCCCATTTAAATTCAGAGTTCATGGTAACATAAATGGTAACTGGTAGGAAAACAAATAAAGTACAAATGCATAAATACATTTCTTTTTCAAAATTTATCACATTAAACAAGCCAATAGTTTTGATGTTATCTCCACAAGGTTGAGACTTTGCTATTTATTAGACCTACTGGGATATGTCCAGGCAGGAAATGTAAGGTACTAAAGGAATGGGGGTTGAGAGAGATGGCAAGCTGGAAGCGAGTGTGCCTTCTAATGGGAAGAGCTGAGGCTCATTCTCGGTTCTCTCTGCTCCGTTGCTGTTGGAGAATTTGAACCCAGGGTTATCAGATATGATTTTTTGATAGAAGCCAGAAGGTATTTTATTGTGAAATCAGATTTTAAGTGATGGCAACTAATTTTCAAAAATTTAAATCACTAGGAAAGCAAAACAAAACAAAATTAGTCTGTGAGTTGCTGGTTTGTCAACTTTCTTTTATAGCTGCAGGGTAGCTAGATGTGGTTATTGAGCACTGGAGAAATAGCCAGCACAGATTGAGATACGCATTAGATATAAAATACACACTGATGTTGGAATATTATGAAAAGCATCAATAATCATTAATATTGCTTACATGTCAAAATAATATTTCGGATATCATGGGTTAAATAAAACATTGCTGAAATTAATTTTACTTGGTTATTTTCTCTTTTTAAAATGTGGCAATCAGAACATTTTGAATTACGTGTGTGACTTGTATTATATTTCTGGTGGACTCACTGCTCTAGAGAATTTGAGCTGGGTTTTTACTCTAAGGTCATCTCTCAAAGTGTGTTTGTGATTTTCTGTGGGTGAAGGACCATGAACTTATCTACTTGTCCTTTCTTCCTTCTTAGACCAACCTAAGATCAAGAAAGGTCTGTCTTTTGGGGGGCCCTCCAGCCGGGTCAGTTTTGATCCAAGGATAGAGCTAAAGACGGATCTCACGCTTTGAGCTCAGGTTTCGATTGGCTAGTCAGTGTGTGCCCAGCTGTCCTCACCCAAGTGCCAGTAATGATGACCCTGACACCTGGCATTGCAGTCATAGGCATGGAGTCCTTGGTGCCTAGGTTCTTCAGAAGGCATGGCAAATTCCTGGGAATCACACTTCTTTTGTTTGCCATCATTTTGCTTAAAATCTTATTTTCTATTAGATAAAAAAGAGCAAGCACCTAAAATTTCCTATCATCATTATCATTGGAGTCACATTTTAACTCACATTTTGAGTTAAATTGAGGCCCACATTTTAATTGATTCAAGTCTTTCAAGCCTCACCTCAAGAAGTTTAATTTATGAGAGAGCAATTCCCAAAGGCAAGAGGGTGGTAACCAGTCAGAGGGGCCACAGCTGAAAAAAACAACTTGGAAAGATGGGAAGCCACTGGCCAAGTTCTTCTCTTCAGCCTTTCAGAGAACACAGTGTGTTTGTAGATCTCATCAAGCAAGCTCTAGATTCAAGTCCAGGAAATGTTATTGCTTTACTTTCTAGGGACTAGGTTCTGTATGGAATGTACAGACATCACCTCTTTTAATTCTCACCTCATGAAACACATCTAGTAACCTCTACTGAGGTTTTATGTGCTTAATCTTAAGAGAGGCAAGGAGGAACACTTGACAGTCTCTACCCACCTCCAGATATGCTAAGGATGTAATAATTTTCATATAGACGGGATAGTTAGAGTGCCCAGATATGGGCATATGGATTTTCCTTTTGTTCCTTTCTTTGGTCCAGCTCAGTGGTGCTCAAATTTTAGTAGGCTGTAAACGCAAATCCACATGTGTGGTATTTTATGGGTAATCTAAGTGATTTTCAAGGGTAGTTTTGACTACACGTGATTTTTGCTTTTCAGGCTAAGTCCAGGACCAGACTTCGTGGCTAAATGGAACTCCTTTCAATGTGTAAAAGTTCTTAGAGCACAACTCCAGGTGGATGGACACAAAGATGTGCACCATATAGCCACTGTCCCCAGTGCTTACAGAATAATGTGTGTTCTTCATGTGGGCTTTGGTGGGATGGGGAGAAAACCCACTGAAGTTTAAATAGTCTCAGTGTTCCTGAAGTTAAGGAGCAGAGGTCTGGCCTGGCATGGGGAGGCATTCTTTGGAAATGGAGGTGGCAGCAGACAGGCATCCTGAAGAGAACAGCCCGGCCCAAGGCAACTTCCCAGCCTGAGGTTCAGGTCCTCCAGGTATTTGGCTTCACTTCAGCCACGCTCACCTTATCTCTAGAAGTTGCTTCAAGATCAGCTCCAAGCTGAGTTCCTGCAGCTTCCAAGAGTGTCAGTTATGAGGCTCTCAACCTTAAGTATAGCTGGATGTTAGAGCTTCCTGGTTGTTACAGGGAATACAGTGAAATTCATCCATTTAGTGGGAGTTCACCATGAGTTCTGTTGTGCGAGGAACTTAGTGGCAGTAGCTGACATTGAGGGTTTATGATATGCCAGGGACTGTGCTACATATTAAAGTTACATCCTATTACATTTAATTCATGCAATACTCTGAGGTGGGTTTTACTCATCCTCTTTCACGGATTAGAAAATTGAGAGAGATTAAATCATTTGCTCAGTGTTCCATGCCTTTCTTTAGGTGACTGCATCAGCCATAGTTAGATTCGGCTGCAAGTGAGGGAGCCTCTGGCCCTACCCAAAACAAAACAAGAGTGGCCTAAATAAGGCAGAAGTTTATTACTCTCACATAAATTAAGCCTGGAAGTAAGCAGCCTAGACCTAGGGTGGAAGCTCTTTCCCCCAAAGCCCTCCAGCCAGGTTCCCTCTAGCATATTCTTCTGCCATCCCTAGAGGGTGGTCTCATCCCTGTTCTCCAAGATGGAGCTGTAGCCATTACAGCAATATTCCTAGCAGCAGAATGGAGGAAGGAAAGGGGCAGGGCAGACCCTTCCTCTTAATGATACTGCTTGCATATTACAGATAGCACCCTGCTTTCATCTCATTGGCCAGGAATTGGTCACATGGTTACCTAGCTTTAAGGAAGTTTGAGAAATACAGTTTTTATTATGGGTAGCCATGTACTCAAATAAACATTGAAGATGTTATAACTTCATATGAAAGAGCAAAGAGATATTTGGGGTCAGCAATAGACTTTGGTCACCATAGTGACTTTGGGCAAGTCACTTAGATTCCCCTTGCTTTTTCATCTATAAAATGAAAATGATGATTACTTGTTGTCACTTGTGCCTCATAACACTCCTGGAGTTAGGATAACTCTAGTTAGGGGTGTCATGAGGAATAAGTGAGACTTTGGAAAGCATTTAGCATAATGTCCTATAGTTGGTGTCATTCAAAACATAGCTCTTTTTAATTAAAACATGGCAAATCCTTCTGTATTTCTGTTAATTTTGGGGACATGGTAACATAGTCACTAGAGAAACATGCTTGCTTTCTATATTTTCTCCTTCGTAATCTGTTTTCACTATTAAATAATACTTTGGAATCTTCTGCCTACCATGTAACTTTAGTTTAATATCTATTTTTCTGTCAGGCTGAGGTGGTAAGATTCACTGATCATGAATTTTTAAAAGTTTGAAGAAGAAATAATAAAAGATAATGTTGACTTTCTTTCTCTTTCTGTTGATACTCTCACAGATGGTTCCTTTCTCTGTAGAACTCAATTTTATGTTGTGTGCTTAGGAAGCCCAATGTTGATGTAACTATAATTTAAAATAATTTGGAACTTACCCTTTAAAGGAGTGGGCTAATTGGGAAATTTCACATCTGGATCTATATTTATATCTATCCAGGTTACCACTGTTTTAGATTGGCTTAGGAGAGAGGCATACTTTTTCAGCCAGAAGTTGGAACTCTTCTTTGGAGCGCTGAAAACTGGTGTTGAAATTGAACACCTTTGCTTGGGAGGAGTGTGAGCTGGAAGGATAGGTGTGCATGGGACAGAGATTGTTATGCCTTCAGTTTGGATCAGTCTCAAGGTGTTAGTACAGCCGATAGGGATGGGTGGGGGTGTTAAGCTAAAGTCCTTATTGGTTTCCCACTGGATGAACCCATCTGGATCAGTCTCCACTGCACCACCATAGGGCTCCAGTGGTCTGATCTTCTGCCTCACCAGCCTCAGCCTGGATCTCAGGCACAGCACTGTGGGCCCTCCAGCCTCATTCATGCTCCCTGTACCTTGGGGTCCTTCTGCAATTGGACCCCTCTACCTGGAGTGCCTTCCTTGCCTCTCTGCCTCTTCAAGTATTCCTCGTCCTTCAGATGCTATTTCCAGGAAAGCCTCTCTGAGTTCCTGAGTTGTCAGGCTTCTTTGTTTTCACTCTTATAACACTGGGCCTGTGTCCTTCAGAGACATGCCTAGAGTCCTCTTAGGAGACTATTTGATTCATGCCTGCCTCCTTTAGTCTGTAAGCTCACTGAGGGCAGGGCCTGCGTCTGCTTTTGCTGACCTTCTTGTTCCCTGTGCTTGCCGTGGTGCTTCACAAATATCCGCAGAGTAAACCAATTTGAAAATTCATATGTTACTTATGGATCATCCTCTGGTAACTTAGAAGGGCTGCTCAAAAAGGACTTTAATATAAATATATATTTAAAGCTTAGCAGTTGTATGACGGGCACACTGGTTTGCCAGGGCTGCCATAACAAAGTACCACAGACCAGGTGGCCTAAACAGCAGAAATCTGTTTCCTCACACTTCTAGAGGCCAGAGGTCTGAGATCAAAGTGCTGTTAGGGTTGGTTTCTTCTGAGGGCCTCTTTCCTTGGCTCGTAGACGCCGTCTTCTTCCAGTGCCTTTGCATGGTCTTCTCCTGGGCATGTCTGTGTTCTAATGTCTTCCTCTTATAAGGACACCAGTCATATTGGATTAAGGCCCACCCCAATGACCTTATTTAATTTTAATGACCTCTTTAAAGACCCTGTCTCCAAGGCTGGGTGCAGTGGCTTATGCTTATAATTCCAGCACTTTGGGTTGCCAAGTTGGGAGGATTGCCTGAGGCTAGGAGTTTGAGACCAACCTGGCCAACATGGCGAAATCCTTTCTCTACAAAACTCTACAAAAAAAAAAGTACAAAAATTAGCAGAGCATAGTGGCTTGCCTGTAGTGCCAGCTACTCAGGAGGCTGAAGTGAGAGGATTGCTTGAGCCTGGGAGGTTGAGGATGCAGTGAGCTGAGATCTCACCACTGCACTCCATCCAGCCTGGGTGACAGAGTGAGACCCTGTCTAAAAAAAGAAAAAAAAAAAAAGACTGTCCAAATACAGTCACATTCTGAGGTACTGGGGGTTAGGACTTCAACATATGAATTTTGGAGTGGAATGGGACACAATTCAGCCCATGGCAGTGGCCATGATTAGACTCTTAACTAATATGGAAGCCAAATGTTCTTCAAATCACATGTCAGCATTTTCTTTTCTTTTCTTTTCTTTTCTTTTTTTTTTTGAGACAGAATCTCTCTCTGTTGCCAGGCGAGAATGCAGTGGCGCGATCTCAGCTCACTGCAATCTCCGCCTCCTGGGTTCAAGCAATTCTCCTGCCTCAGCCTCCCGAGTAGCCGGGATTACAGGCGCATGCCACCACACCCAGCTAATTTATGTATTTTTAGTAGAGATGGGGTTTCACCATGTTGGCCAGGTTGGTCTTGAACTCTGGACCTTGTGATCCACCTGCCTTGGCCTCCCAAAGTGCTGGGATTACAGGCGTGAGCCACCGCACCCGGCCACATGTCAGCATTTTCTAAGCAGAGACCAGGGTCATTGCAGTAAGGTCTGTCTTGGTTAGAGTGATGCAAAGCCAAGTGGCTTCCGAATGACACAGCAAGAAGGCCAAAGAAAAGGCTCCACAAAGGCTATGTGGGCCACATTAAAGCGCAAGATTTATTTTCATTATATTTTTTCTTAGCAGAACCCATCTTATCTGGTTAGACAGGCTTCTTTAGAACCAGATTTTGTTCTTTGTGACATTTGGAGTTAATATGAGGAAATGCTCTTTGTATTGCCCAGTATTGAAAATGTCAGTAAACAAACGCAGCAGTCAGAGAAGGGGGGGTTCTAACAAAAGACATTGTTTCTTGATGCAGGAGGTAACAAGAGTATTTAGAACAAAGGTTTTCTCAAAATAGGCTTTTTAGCAAACTTTGGAGCCCTGCTCTGGTACCCCACCCGCTTCCATTCTGCTGAAACAGCGATGTTGATGAAAATACTTATTATTTTAACCAGCCCCCCAAACTTAACAACACAAACACACTCTTAATTTCAGGGCTGACAGCAGGGCTGGGAAGGTCCTTATAGGATCGCAAAACAACTCGGGCAGTTGAGGGCTTCCGGCAGCCAGCTAACAAAAATATACTCTCAGAGGATGCAGCTCAGGGAGGCGTGGGACCTGCACAGCAGAGAGCCTGAAAGCTGGCCTTTCCGTTTTTTACAGAGCTTCACCCCTCACATCTGGTGGAGCTGTGACAATCAGTGTTAGACCATTTTAGAAATCAGATACCCTGGGTACCAGGAAGTTGATTTGCCTTCAACTTCCTTAAGAAAACACGCATTAATATTTAAGCTGGGTTTTCATAAAAGAAGCGTTGTGCTTGAGATGTGAAATAAAGTTAGGCGGCTGGGAAAACTCCTCCAGATACAGTGACCCTGATGCAATTCAAATCACACTCCAGATTTGAAAAGGAAAGGGAGCAGGGCTCACCCTCCCCGCGAAGTCTTTGTGGCATTTTGTATCTACTGTTTTATGGTGTGTGTCTATAATTTGCAAGGAACTGGACTTTAAGTTGTAACTTCCTTCTCTGTAAACAGAAGTTGGAGATTCACGAAGGTTACTTTCTTAAGTGATCCCAAAAAACACTGTTTATGATTTCCCCTTGGTATTGTTTCTTTGCAGCTTTTTTCAATTAAAGAGCCCTGTGGCGTACATCATCTCGTTACGGGGCTCATGGAGGCTCTTGCTGTACAGGTCCAGCCTTATGCGTTTCCCTGCCCTCCTTTGGATCTACTCCTGTGGAGCTGACATTGAGATGGTGTCAGATAAATCAGGCAGGACAATTCTGATGGTGCCATCTTGAATGTAGTGTGACTTTAGTATGTCTCTAAAAGAGTTGTGGAGACAAATACAGTTCTTAAAGGGTGAAAGAGCTTTTTCAAAGATCAGTATAAATGGTTTACTTTAAAAATAAACATTTTAAATCACTTTGATCTTAGCTGTCCAAAAGATGCAAACTAGTCATGCTTCTGGGGGGAGTATTTTCCGGGGTTTTAAACCTAGCATAGACCATTTCCTCTTTGTCTGCAAAAAGATAAATAATTTTTGGAACAATAGAACAGAGAAGAAGCAATTGTGTAAATAGTGGACAGGTAATATACTGAAGGTGTTGCAAGAGCAGAAATTGGTTTTGCATTTGCCCATAGAGCTTTAGGTAACCTCTGTAGGTAAGGTTATTTATCCAGATCAGAATTCTGCAAACTACATTCCTCTGTCTGTGTCTGTCCACCCTCCTACTCATCTCCATCTCATCTGCGAGGATATGGTGACTTTTTTTGGTCAGATACCTTATTGAAAATTTGCCCATGGCTTGGCATAACTTCTATCTTTTGTTTCAATAATTAGACTTTACTCTTTCGGGCTGTATACTTTCATGCTCACCTGGCATCATCATTCAAATATGATTTCAGCATTAGCTTAGTACTTAAGTGTCAAGCCTGTATTTGGTATTTTGGTACAATGGTTAATATTTTGAGGATTGCCTGAATTTTAGATTTTGAGTAAGTCATACATAATTGCGAAGGGAGTAAGTTCTGATGCACTTTCAAAATCTAACCACAAATTATGCAGCGATAAAATGAAATAATTTTGAGGTTTTCCACATGTTTCTTTTGCATGGAAAAACAAGTGTCAGCTATGCTAATATCACGTACTATATCATCTTTAATTTATTTTTGCTTTTTTTTTTTTTTGAGATGGGGTCTTGCTCTCTTGCCCAGGCTGGAGTGCAGATCTCAGCTCACTGCAGCCTGGACTTCCTTGGCTCAAGGGACTCTCCTGCCTCAGCCTCCTGAGTAGCTGGGACTACAGGTGTGCACCACCGTGCCCAGCTAATTTTTTTTGCTTGTTTTTTGTGTGATGTCTAAAATAGTTATCTCCTGGATAACAGGAAGTTGTCCTCAGTAGGTCAGCCATCTTTTTCGTATTCATAGTATGAATTCTCACTCTAAAGTTTAAGGAGACATGATCATTTACAAAGATACTTTAAGACCAGGGCTGGCATAGTAAAGAAAGTGTGATATTTTATTGTTAACTGGCTTCTAGTGGCATTTCTTAAACGAGGCTCTTTTGTCAAGTTCCACACAATCACGAGGTTGAGGGTAGGTTTTGGAGGAGGAAATACTGTGCAAGACAATTTGGGTAGTTCTGTGTGGGTCTCTTAACACTATAAAACAATGAACAGAAAACATGCGCTCTTTGTTGGACAGACACAACCACAAAGTGGACACAGGATTATCTGAATGAAGACATCTGAGTTTTAATATGAGATCTTCAACTAACAAGCTGTGTAACTTTAGGCAAGACTTTTAACTTTTCTGGGGGGCTTTCTCCTCCATAAATTAAAAAGGGCTTGGCTTGACATCAAGTTAAAAATATAATTAAAGTAAATAAAAGCAGAGCTCCTGTAGTTGAGGAGAGCATGAGGCTGGGAGAGCTTTCCACTGGCTAAGCTTCCCCTCGGCCAAGGTCAAAATCACCTCCTACTGCCAGCATCTTACATTCCTTGAGTCTAAAAGAGATGATGTTAATTAGAATTTAAACTGATGAAAGCCATTTTGACATTTTTAAAGTGTCCCTTTGCTAATATTACTTGTTATAGAGGACTTGGAAAATATGAAAATGTTTAGGCTGGGCGCGGTGGCTCACACCTGTAATCCCAGCACTTTGGGAGGCCAAGGTGGGTGAATCACGTAAGGTCAGGAGTTTGAGACCAGCCTGGTCAACATGGTGAAACCTTGTCTCTAGTAAAAATACAACAACAACAAAAAAATTAGCCGGGCGTGGTGGTGCATAACTGTAATCCCAACTACTTGGGAGGCTGAGGTGGGAAAATCGTTGAAGCCCAGGAGTCTGAGGCTGCAGTGAGTCCAGATTGTGCCACTGCTGTCCAGCCTGCCTTCATAACAGAGCAAGACTCTGTCTTAAAAAAAAAAAAAAAGAAAAAGAAAAAGAAAAGAAAACGTTTAAAAAGGAGACCAAAATAATTTATTCACACCAACTCCCAGATAAATGCATTTGAGGTGTATTTTCTCTTTTTCTTTTATTTTCTTTCATATCAGTCTCCTCATCTGTTTGTTAACTAAAGTGTGTGTGTGTGTGATTTTTAAAAAGATCCTCGCTATTGGATATTTTAGTGATTTCCAGTTTTTCATGGTTATAAATATCACTGTGATGAACACCTTTGAATATAAATCTTCAACTGTTACTCTGATTACAATCTTAGAATAGATTTCTAGACATGGAATTCCTGGGTCAAAAGTTTGACTCCTTAAACTTCTAGTGATCTCACTTTATTTTGCTTTTGTTTGGTACCACTTGTTTCAATAGAAATAATCTCTTATTCTTACACATGGAACCATGATGAGTTGTTCAGACTGTTAGGTGAAATAGTATTGAAGAGTAGTGAACGTGAAGCAGCTCTTACATGCTAGCAAATAAAATCTATCTCCCACATCATGATTAAATGGATCATTGTTCACTTGGTATGCTATGGTAGAAAGCTGCTTTCCAATTTGGAGAAAATAACTTGTAAAATCAATTTTAACATTTGTCGGGTAACTGGGATCTATCTGGTTGCTGAGATTTTTCTTTCCTTCATATCTCATGATACTTAACGTTGGTTTAAACAAATAGAACTTATGTGTTTCTAACACCCCTCATTTCTGAACTCCTATTTTTGAAAAAAAAAATTGGAACTGTGCATTTTGGTGGAGGGAGAGAGAATAAATGCATATTTAAGGTATGAATGCTTCTTTCAGGAACTGATCTGCATCTTGGCTGGCAAATCTCTCAGGTGCACGAAGGGGCCCTGGCTACTTGGTCATTCATGGAGGAATATATTTTTTAAATGCTTTCTTGACCCTCTTCTAATTTGGAGGCAAGCACATTCCTCACTTTTTCCCAACCAGAGCGAACCAAATTTTCATGTGCACAGAGTGTGTTTTCAGTGGATTAGACCCAAAGCTATGTTGTCCTAGAGGTCTTAGAACTGCTTATGTAGTACACAATAAGCTTTGTAGCACAGTTTAAATGTTGATTTTAACATATAAACAGTCATCCAAAAGCATTTCAGAAAAGCTGTTTTTAGGATTTGGCTTAAAAGTGTATTGGATAATGACTTCTCAAGCATGTTTATTTTTTTTGGTGTCTTTATTTAGGCATATAAAGTTTTTCCTTTTACTGGGACCCCATAAAGAAGTCTGTGTCCCCTTTTTTTCTCTCTCTGTGCTTCTTCCTTTCCTTTTCCAGCTGTTCCTTTAATTCATCTGAGACACTAGATGACATTCTTTATTTTGCCAACAATGACTTATTTATAACTAATTGCCTGGGTTCTGGGATTGTTAGGAAACTGTATTGACAATGATAATTTTTAGTTGTCTCACAATGAGGACACATGAATTATCACAGATTCCAATCAAAAAATGGCAAGTGAGAAACAAAGCCCCCACCAATGGTACATTTCTGACATTGCCTTTGTTAAGTGTTGCATTAATAGGAAGGTGACATTCTTTTGAGAAGTAAAGCATATGTAAATAGGAGGAGTTTTTAAAAATAGAATTCTTCAAGCCAGACTCATTTCTACAGCTTCATAAGGAAAAGAACAAGTTAGACAGAAACCTTCTGTTAACAGAGAATAGAAATTGGAGTTGTTCTCCTGCTTTATTTATGGACCAAACTTTTTATGTTTTGAGTATTTTTGGGTATAGTTGGGTATAATTAAGTGTGGTCTGACCAATCAATTCTGTGTTTAAATTTCATCATTAGAACCCAAGAGATTCCCAGGCTTTTTTTTTTTTTTTTTTTTTAACATGGCTATGATTGGTTATATGAGTTTGTGAAATTACAAACCTAATTTCTGGATGGTGTCAAAGATGGGATTACCTGAAACGGATTCCCACGTTGCTTTGTGATTCGGTGATTATGGTTCTTGACTTCTCTAAGAGAGGAATAAAAGTGCCACACTCACTAATGACCAAATTGGTCAGTTCTACTCATATGCCCCCTTATAGCCTCTTTACCATCTAGCCTTTCCAGAGTTAACCTATTGTAAAATTAGATTGTAAAAATGGACAGAGTGGCCACCACTCTGGGATAAGGGTGAAGGACTCATGGTGTCACCCCCACTAAATACTCCAGTGGAAATTATCACTTAATTATTTGTGATATCACCCAGCTGCCCAAAGAGCTGGCCTTCCTTTTCAGCCCCAGTTATCTTTTGGAAGTGTAACTCTTTCAGTTTGATTGTCCTGGGAACACACGCAGTTTTCTCTTGATGGGGAAACCCCTCTCTGAAGGTCTGCGTTTTAAGTGGCAGAGATGCAAAAACAGCCTTCTAGACAGAGTTTCTAATTGAATTCTCCTCTATACCGTTATGCATAAACTGAGTAATGCATCCAAGGAAGAAGAGAGGATGAGAGAGGTCAGGAAGTTTAGATTCCAGTAAAATTTAAATAGCCACTGCGTTTGCCATAGCAAAACATGAGCTATGATTCTGTTAGTACACAGGAAAAGTCAATTAGGTGAACTGATTTTTTATGGTGTTGGGAATATTATAATTCAGGGATTCTTAACCTATAGCTTAACCTATAGGCAATTTAAGACTAGATTTCAGGGGTAGGGCAGTGAAACTTCTAAAATTGCTGTAACATTTTTTATTAAGTCATAGGCAGTTTCCTAGGGAGAGGCTTTTATCAAATTCTCAGAAGGGTCCACTGCCATAAAAGATTAAGGAACCACTGCATTCTATCATCATAATTTTTTGTCTTCTTTCAAAAGTTGATATTCTGGTTTTTTTATGCAGAAAAGACAAAAGCATGTATAACTCTGATATTTCATGTTCTTTAATTTCTTCCCCCTCCTGGATGTCCTATAATAAATGTACAGGAAAGAAATATAAAACGCTATCCAAACTCAGTTAATAGCTCTGAGAAATGCACACTCAGAGTGCTTTAAAATCAGGTTACAAATATCATTTTCAATTTGCTGGGGAGAAAATAGGAAGAGTCCCTTGGAATACAGAATAAATTCATTGTACGTACATTATCAGTGTTGGTTCATTATATTCTCATTGGCCCACAACTCAACACATCTTTAAGAAGCAAAAGTGCATACACTCTCCCTTACTGACAATATTTAGGGGAAGACCACATACTTTGTGAACTACTGTGAGTTGAGTTCTTGTAGTCAAAGCAGTAGTAGGTGGAGCTTCATTCTCTGGTATTAAAATCCTAAAAGTGAGTAGTGTTATTAATTGGGGGCACTTTTGAGATTTGATTAAGAAATTTACTGCTCTTGTGGGTTGTTTCCTCCCTTGTGGGATGTTCTGGATGAGTGTCAAGGTCTGGCCCCGGCAGATTCCAGAAAGCTTGTCCATCTTAATTTGCTGTTAAGCCATGGGAACTTTTCTATTGCAGTCTTTGGGTCATGGTAACGTGTAAAGCCTAGAGTTTGTTGAAGGGCACTTTTCTCTCTCTAAAATTCTCCATTCCTCACAACTGGTTTTTATTATTCCGTGACATGCTGGGAGTGTTGCTATGACTGTTTGAGAAGTATGGGCAGATATATTGCTGGCTGGCTTCTTACAGGAAGAGTTTCCCATGATGGTAAGTCTGGCTGTAAATTTCAAGCAGCATTGCCACTTCCACCTCAAGCTTATCAAGACTCTTAGCCTTCCTTCACCATGAAGAATCCAGGATCTTATCACCTGAAGCTATTGAGATAATGTGACATTCAGTGGATGCAGAGACTTCCAGAGCACAGTTCCCTACTTGGCAGCTAGTAGGGAAACATGGAATTCATTATAGAATAAGCTAAGCAGTTGTAAATTGAAATATGGCAGCAATAACTACCTTTCTACTCAGTGACTCTGAAAGACTTTGATTATCTACCTACCTACCTACTACCTCTCTGTCTTTTTGGTTTGCTACTTTATAGCAAAATGATAGTGTTCTGGAAAGACCCGAATTCTGGTCCCAGGTCCTGTAAGTCAGAGCTGTTGAACCTTAAGATAGTCCTGTAGCCTCCCTGGACTTTGTTTTTCTTATCTGTAAAAGGAACATAATATTATGTGCTTTGCTGACTTAATATAGTCAGAGTGAGGAGGAAATGAGACCTCAAATGTGATATCACTGAGAAGCGGTTTTTTTTTTTTTTTTTTGGAGATGGAGTCTCGCTCTTGTCGCCCAGGCGGGAGTGCAGTGGTGTGATCTCGGATCACTGCAACCTCTGCCTCTGGGTTCAAGTGATTCTCCTGCCTCAGCCTCCTAAGTAGCTGGGATTACAGGCGCCTGCCACCATGCCTGGCTAATTTTTGTATTTTTAGTAGAGACGGGGTTTCACCATGTTGCCCAGGCTGGTCTCAAACTTCCAACTTCAAGTGATCCGCCCACCTTGGCCTCCCAATGTGCTGGGATTTCAGCTGTGAGGCACTGTGCCCAGTGGGCTCACTGAGAAGCATTTTAAAGCCAAATGATGATTGCCTTTTTCCTTGATAGAAATTCTCCCAACATTTTAGTGGCTCACAGTTCTGGCTTTGGAGTCAGACAGGGCTGGGTGAGAACCCTGACTACACCACTTACTCATCTATGATCTCAGAGGAGCCACTTGTGTAATCTTAGCTCCATCTTCCTCATCTTTAGAACGGGAGCAGTGATAGATCACACCTACTAGAGCTGGAGTGTGGATTGAACCAGGTGAGATTCATGAAGTTTGAGCACATGGCTTGCAGGCATGTGCTCAGTGCTCAATGAATGTAAGCTGTTGTCACGCTTTGAGTCCCTCTGCCTATATTACTAAGAATTAGAACATCCTGAAAACAGATCCGTGCATATGTGCTCTAAGAATGCACAATACACAGGCAAGCTGTCATTTTAAGAGGAAATCATCCAAGGTCTTCTGGTTAGTCCTCAATAATCACCTTCTATTACAATCAGATTAAATCTTCAAGTGGTGGCAGAATGCCAGTTTTTTTTTTTTTTTTCCTGCAGTTCTGTTTCCTGTGCCTTCTAGTGGTATTCAAAATACTTCACAATTCAACTCAAGAAATTTAGCACATCTTCAGAATAAATTATTATTGTCATTAGCACATTACCACCCAAGAAAATCTGTACAGGAACAGAATGCCCAGAGTGAGACACTGCGTGTTCATCAGCTTGTGGGTGCCATATGTATGGGGATGTTTTTGTTTCGGCTGTTGCTTTTTGTACACCAAAGCTAAAAGCAAGACACACCCAATGATGTTTGTTGATCTTGTGACTAACAGAGTTAGCAAAGAGCCAATTAAAGCAGTTCAAACAGACAGAAAGATAAAGATGCCAGTGCAGAGAAAAGTCACAGCAGCAATAACCCTTGATAAAAGGGCAAATGGAACCAAGATCTTACCTTTCTTGAGCTTATATATGTAAATGTATCTGGCAGTAGAAGCATCCCAAACTTGCATCATGAGTAAAGAGTGATCGAAAGGAAAATCTGTTTTGATTATTTTCACAAAACTTCCTTTTGATGTGCACCGATTTTAATCAACTTTCCTACACAGCTGCAAATTAGTCCTCTAGCTGTCCATCCACTCTATTGCTTTCTTTCCTTATGATTCTTGTTACATTTTAGTTTAGCACATGACAAATCCTTTTTACTTTACAGATTTCCAAAGGTGATAATTTCTTACATTTTACATGACTATGTATACTAAAGATGAAGTATTGCTTTCAAGTACAATTTTAGGTGCCTATATGGCTTCATCCTTTGAATAGCACTCCTTCCTCCTTTTCTATATATATAAAAACTATGTCAGCCTTGAACTCAAACTAAAATTTCTTCCATTAAAGGGTATGTTCATTATTTACTGTAAGATGAATGCCCTATGGATTTTTAAACCTAAGCCTGGAAAATAGGAAATAATTCACTCTGGCTTGAAAAGGGTGGAGATTTCTTTGTTTCTTTTTATATTTATTCAGGAAAAGCTGACAATCGTTTCACATTAATGAACTACACCATCAATCACTGTGTTGACAATGAGCGGAAAAGCGAGGTATATGTCAGGCTAACGGCATATTGCCTTTTTCAGTGAGGGCATGGCTGTTTATAGCACTTTCATTGGCAAAATACTTTTGCACTGGAATAGGAATAGAAAGGAGAATTAGAAAGGCAGCCAGTGGAAAGAGCTTTATGTTTTCAAATTATGGAAAAAGTAATAGGGGAAAATTGAGAAATGATTATTTTTGTACTTTGTGTACCTATCCCACAGGACTTGAAGAGTAAATGGAAAATGAAAAAAAAAAAAAAGGCTGGGGGGAGGGTGGTTTCTTTTATTTCTCACCTTATTCTACTGGGCTGTTGTCTTTCCCTAAGATCATGGCAAAAAGTTTCAGAGATTATGTACAACAACTGTATTGGAACCCTGCAACCATTACAAAATTGAGTTAGAAGTAATTGGTTTTATGCTACTCTGAGCACCCACCATAGCTTAAACACATACACACATGCGTGCATGCAGGCACACACACACACAAACACACACACACGGGTGATAATGAAAAATACTTTGGTGGCCTCAGGAAATGATATAATTTTCTCCCATGTTTAGCTCCCACTCTCCTGAGGAACAGGTTGGTAAGGAGATTAGCTAAGCCCTGGTGAAATCACTGTGTCAAACAATATTGTGGTGAACTGTGACTCAGGCTTAACGGCTATGTGGTCCTATAGCCCCTGAGAGGAGGAACCTTCATCTGTTTTGGGGAGGGCACTTTATCCTCTCCTTAAAAATCTAAACAACTTTAGTGTCAACTTAATAAGTTGGCCAAAAAGGACAAGATGAAGGTAATATCAGAAGCTAGTAATTATTAGAGGGGGTTAGTATGTGTTAAGGACTCATAACAGCCTTGTGAGGTGGGGGAATATCGTTTCTTTTACAGATAAGGAAACCGAGGCTCAGAGGGATGAAATGATTTGCACCAGGGGTCACACAGTCAGTGAATGGTTGAGTCATAATTTGTGGATCTTTCTTAACTACAGATTCCAGTCTCTTCAATGCTAGAGCAGTGCTTTTCAAACCTTTTGGCCTCAGACTCCTTTACACTTTTAAAAATTGTTGAAGATCCAAAAAAATTTTGTGGATGTGGCTTATGTCTATCCATATTTACTGTCTTATAAATTAAAATGAGAAATTAAAAAAAATTTCTTTCTTACTCACTTAAAAATAACAATAGCAACCCCATCACATGTTAACATAAACACAGTTTATAATGATAAAATAACTCCATGATCTGAAACAAAAACATTTAGTTAGAAGAATGGCATGGTTTTACATTTTTACATTGTCTGACTTTTAATAGAATACAGTATTCTCATATTTGCTTCTACATTCTGTTCCTGGATGTCATTTTGATTTAAGTATATGAAGGAAATCCAGCTTCATAAATATATATAGTTGGAAAAAAAGAGGAGTATTTTAATTGTTATTTTTCAGATAGCTGTGACTATTCTTCTTTGATACTACACCAAAACTTAACAAGTTTCTCAAAAGTTAGTTGTGTGATACCTGAAACAATATCAATGAATTTTTAACTCCTTACATTAAAATACATTGGTATATCTTTCACTATGAATAGGTCTTTTACCCATCATCATTTTGTAACATCACTCATTGGTCATTTGAAAAATATTGGTTCACTGAGTTATATTCATTGAGTTATGTGACACACTTTGTTAGACAATATCAATGATTTATGTTCATTAATATCACCATTGATCTCATCAGAAAAGGTATTGGAGAGCTGCCAATCTCATAGTGGTGGACCCAGGTTTTCCAAAATTCTAATTTTTACTTGAAAGCTTGAATTTTATTATTGGCAACACCTGCTGTCAATAGTTTTCTTTGAAGTGACAGTCTTACTTTTTGAGAAAATGTTTGCAATACACAAGTTTGAAAAGCCATAGTTTGTCAGTTGTATTTTCAAGTAAAAATGCTGTTCTATGGAAAAATCAAAACAAAACAGAAAACAACTACTTCAGCTTGCAACTCAGACAGTTGCACAAATGCTTTATCTGGACATGACCATTGTACTTTTTGGTATGCAGTGAAAAGCTTTATCTGTATTACTCATTTTATCATTTTATCTCAAAGAATACTACGAAGATGTAAGGAGGGTCAAGATTTAATAACATTTAATATTTAAAAAAGTTTAATAAAATTAGTAGTTTTATTACTTCAACAACATTCTTAAATGAAGTGGCTTTGATGCTTTGTGTTTGTGTGTGTGTGTGTGTTTACTGCAAGTGTGTGATGGAGAAGAATACAATGATTAGTGAGTACAGTTTGGCATGATTGCCATGATTTTCACAAGGCATGAATTGCTTTATCTATCATTGCTTTTGCACCTTCAGCACAAATGTTAGGTCAGTAGTATTATAAGGAAAATAGTTTTGACCCCATGGCCCATAAAAGAGACTCAGAGACATTCAGATTTCTGCAGGAGCACATTTGAGAACTGCTGCTCCACACAATACTGTCTCTCAAAAATGCCAGTGATGGATGTACCAACAGCTTTCTGTAGCAAAACAGCAGAAAAAGTGAACAGTAGGAAAAGAGTTGGATACTATTATTCTTACAATAAAGTTTTAATGCTTGTTTTTATATATATATGTCTGTCTGTAATGGTGGATAGAGGCTTCGTTAAAATGTCAGTAGGCTTTTATTTCTTATTGAATCTTTGTGCTTCATTTCAAAGAAGAAAGAAAAAAATACACTACGGATCAGTGGATAGCATAATTTTGAGACCATCAGCAACTGCTGAACTTAGTTTTCATTTTTACCATGTCAACATTGGAACATACTGATCAATTCTCTGTTTATAATCCTGAAAACTTGCCACTTGGAATAGATTTAAAATATTTGTGTATAGTTACAGCATTTTAAGAGGCAAAACCCACCAATTTCTCACGAATGCTTGGAAAGCTTTCTGTTCTCTAACTGAAAACATCTCATGTTCCCGCTTAGCCAAGAGAGAGAGAAAGATTTGAAGACAGATCCTTTAACTGGATGTAAGGAGTTCTCTAAAAAACTTAACAACTTATTCGAAAGTAGTTTGTCTTAAAGAAGAAACCTGTCTTGGTTGAAGTGAAGAAAATTTGGGATTTTTATGGAAACTAATTATAAGTACTAATGCTTTTGAAGTTATGTCTCTGTTGCTTGGAACGACTATTGGTCACATTTTCTGTTTTTGGGGCATTATACACTCTTAGGCATTGCCAGTGTTTCAGGCTGCAGCATAGCTTCATCCCAGAGTGGAGTCTCTGGGTAAGAGCCATCAATATGGCTTTCATTCTGTTTCTTTTTCTGTCAGATTTTTTTTTCTTTCAAAGAGAAAATGAAACACAAAAACTCTTGTGTGTGCTTGAGGTTCATTCACTGCAATTTGAGAAGTGTGGTATTCGGACTGAACCTTTGAAGCTTCCATGACAGAGAAATGCTTTGGGTGTAGGCACTAAACTTTTCAGGTTGTGGGTATTTTTCAGTACTAGGTGAAAAGCATACATAATATACATCGCGATCCGGCACAGTTGGGGAATCAAAGATCTGTTTGATCAAGTCAACAGCACTTCCCAAAGTGTGGTAAGCTACCAGTAAAAGCACCGGTGCTGGCCTGTGAGATGATTTCAGGAGATACAGAGGCATTTTGAATTTAATAATTATATGCCTACTTTTGTGCTTCCCTTCAGTTGAGTGGTTTTCTACATATAGTTTCCTTTTAGAATAATTTTGCTGAAAATAGCTAGTCAATTTAAAGACAAGTTATTAAGTAAATGACAATAAGGGCGGTAGGTGGGTTGGTAAAATGATAGACAAATGATTGAAGTTTTCGGAAGCTGAAGTAGTTCAGACATTTAGTGCATTCATTTGCTTATTCAACGTTATGTATCGAATACCTCTCTATTCCAGATTCTGTGGATTCAGGCAGTCAATAGTGGGAACAAAGTCCCTGGCCTTGTGGAACTCTCATCCTCGATGTGGAAGAGAAATAAATATATGCTATAATCTCAGGTAGTTAGTGTCGTAAAGGAAAATAAGGCAGGGTTAGGGGCTAGAGCTTGCAGAGTGGGGGCAGTTTTAGAGAAGGGTGGAGGAAAGCCTTGTCGAGGAGGTTGCATCTGAGCAGAAAGCAAGACAGATTGGGTTTAGTTCATTCTGCAATCACTCATGGGGTGTTTGGCTCTGGAAAACAAATACAGAAAAGACTGGCCAGAAGCTCATAATTTGGGGGTGGAGGACTTCATTAAAATTTAATAAGATAGAGTATAGTGAAAGCGATGCAAGGAGGAGACATTGGGAGCATGGAAGAAAGGAATGGCTGTCCTAATTGATGGGAGGTAATATCATGGAAGATTTCCTAGAGGTCAGTGTCCTGAAATGAGCCTTTCAGAATGAGGAGGAGGTAGCAGGGGAGGGGAAGGAAATGGTGGCAGGGCAGGGCCATTTACAGTAGAGAGAACAGCATATGCAAAGGTATAAAACATTCCTTGTGGGGGGCACATAGTGGGCATCTGGTACATTCCTGTTGAATGCAAAAATGATGTGAGGAGTGCTTTGACGTTGCAAGAACATGAGCGTTGAGGTAAGGAGTAGAGGGAGAGCCTGCTGTAGAGCTAGCAAAGGCCTGTGTCTGGGAGGCTTGGACTTCTTCCTTTGGGCTACAGGGATCCACTGGAAGGTTTTACGAGAGGGGTGACGTGTTACATGTGCTTCATTCATTAACTACTATTGTGTTAGTTTGGAGAATAAATTTGCATGGCGTAAGGACAAGCACCAGTGAAAATCAGGAACGGGTTCAACAAGACCCAGAAAGAAGTAATGGGAAGAAAAGAGCTATAGGGAGTCAGTTGGATTTGGCAGAATGGGCATCATTGGTGAATTTAAAGCAGCTTAATTTATGCATTGAGGGTAGAATCTGGATTTTGGGGAATTGAGGAGTAGATGGAGCATAAACAACTCTACGTATGTGGATCAGCAATTTTTAGATAACTGGAAACTGCAAAATATTTAATACTTAGCTGTGTAGAATGTGAAGTATTTATTCGGAATGGGGCTGAATGTCCAGCACTGCTCACAGACCCAGTTCAAGGGTCCTCCGCCTGGCCTCTGCTCTTTAGAGGGTCCCAGTCTGGCTCTCCTCAGGGAGTGAGAGACCCCTGGGGCCACCTGGAAACTGCCCACTCTTGTAAGATGTTGCTCAGAGTTCTTGGGACCCAGGAATTCACTGCTCCAAAGGCCCTGAGTTCACTTTCAAGGCTTGGTTCTGCAGGGTGTACTCATGTGGGCACCCTGAGTCTTGAGGAGTAGACAAAGGGCTTTTGTGGAGGATGAGGAGGGAGATTGGATGTGAGCACTGCTGTGTTCATACGTGTGCTGTGTTCTGATCCTTGAGATTTGGATCAGAGTCAGAGGTGGAAAGAGAAGAGGATGGGGCGTAGTTGGGGCTGGCCTCCCTATGCCACCAACTACTTGAGAGGAACATTGAAGAACCTGAAAATTCTACAGTCGAAGTTGGCCTTCCAGGTTGTTATAAAGAAGTATTTGTCAAGACAGGAGGTATAACGTATTTCATTTAAAAGTTTGCTAGCTTGTTTTATAGCTTTTAAATATTTAGACATGTAAGATGTGAGCCTTCTTTTATTAGGAATGGGCTTGAGTATCATAATTCCTTGCATTTGTTGTCTTTAAACTAGAAACTCAGTAATAAATGGTGGAAGTGTCCAGTTCCTGTAAGGCTGCTTAAGTGGATTTTTACTAAATATCAAGTGTTTTCAAGAAATTGTGTTAAGATTCGCCTCACTTTCCACCAATACTACATGTCTTTGGCCTCCCCACAACCTTAAAAATGTACACCCAGAACTGAATTAGGTAATTTAGAATAAGCTCACATTTTAAAGTTACTTTCAGAAACCAAATTTGAAGAAAGTGAAACAATATCCTTTGCCTCTTACTTCTGGGTAAAAGACAGAAATCACAACTGTCCAAATCTAGACAACAATCTTTATGGTTAACTTATAAAGTGAGAGTTAGTTAAAAATTTCATAAAAATTAGAGAAAATTGTAGCAAAGCCATCACTAATTTACCCAGGAAGTATATTAAGACATTACATGCTTACAAGTTATTTATAAAGTCCCGGACATGTTTGTTGATCTGGTTAAAACAACACTAAGTACTTCCAGAAAAATTCCTTTCTAGATAAAAAGATCCGATAAATCAGCATGATCATCAGATTTCTCTAATAAAAGAAAGGGTGTTGGAAAGAGTGAATTCCAGATAAGTCCTGTGTAATGCTCCTGAAAGCCATGAGGTCACTGGTAAATTAAAGTTGGATTTGGGGCCCAGAATCTGTTATAGCTGTTTGTATTCTCCAAGGCTGGAGGCCAGACAGCTAGAAACAGGGCCGAGATCCTCAGGGAGTCTAAGTCCTCTTCATGCAGCACTTGACACCGTTATTGCACCTCTGGAATCTAGTAGGTTTCACTAATATGTTTTGGGGGGCTCTGCACGTCATGTGATAAAATTGCATTGCGAGTCTGTGACCGAAGATGAGATCATCTTTCTTAGCTCATCGTTTCAGGCAAGGGCCACCCTACCCATAGGTGGAGTAGCACAGAGTGCACTGTGATATGAAGAAAGAAGGAACTGAGATTTTTATCGTGCAGTGATCCTGTGCCAGGCAGGGTGCTGGGTTCTTTCTTAAATCATCCAGTTAATCCTTACAATGACCCTGTAAGAAGGTCGGAGAGGGTAAGGCATATATCCAAGCTCACAGAGCTTAACAAATGGCAGATCCTGGAGTCATTCTGCTCTCCACAGGATGCCCTGTTCGGGGCTTTTTCCTCAACACCACACTGAGGGGTGTCAAGAGCCTCTCTTGCACTGGAAGATTATTTGGCTTTTTAGACTCAGGACTCAGAAGGGCCTTGGAGATTATATAGTCACAGAATCCTGACACCTGTGCATTTGCTGCTGAATTCACGGCAGTTCTAAGCCAAGCATATGAGCGTCCCCCTAGCATTGATCTGCTACTGTGCCTAAAAGTTTCCCCTGCAGTGACTATTCCACATGAAACCACTGTGCCTTGTTAAATAAAATATGACTGTATCATGAAGACACCACCAATACTTAGGTTCAGATGATCTTATGCCACTAGTAAGAATCCAAGGACAATGTGTTATTGGGGAGAAGTAGAAAAAGGAAAATCTGGGGTAGCACCTGGCATGCTCTTTCTCCAATTTTTTACTACTTACTCCCATTCCCCAAATTCTCCCATCAAGGAGGAAATGAACTCTGAGACAGAAGATGAGTTTTCCTCAAAGCTTGACCAGGATATAAGTGGATGCCTTATTGGGCAAAGCAGAGGGTAACCAATTAGAAGGCCCTGGCTTCTCTTGATTGATAACTGAGAACTCATCAGAGGGATCAGTGCTTTCTCTGTGTATTGCTGGAGTCTGAAAGTGTGACTCTCATGTCACTGATTCATTTCTGAAGTGTTAAATTCAGAATAAATTTTTGATAATCAAAATGAACTTGGAGAACCTTGTTGTTTAGCATTGTCAAGAGTGAAGAATTCTTGCCTAATGCAAAAAGTCATCCATGAATTTTCTGCCATATTAGTTCGAGCAAAACTGTGTTTTTTGCCCTACTGGATCTCTTAATGTAATGACATATTTGGGATTTTGAGGTTGAAATGAATTTCTGATAAAATAACCATTCCAATGATAAAATGTAAAATGGTAATGCAAGATCAGTCACTCTCGTTATGAGACTTCTGGCTAATATGATTATAAGTGTTAAAGCCAGGCAAAATCTTAGGAGTAGAGTTCCAAGAAATATTATACTTTACTCAAAAGGCATGCAAGGGATGTTCCAGAATTGTCATTAGTAGATTATGATGTCAGGTGACAGCTCCACAGGTTGTGTCACTCTTGCTTATGTTGTGTTTTCACAGCTCCCTTTAACAAGACACATTTAGACTTAGTGGATTTTGTAAGTTGAAAGGCCCCTTGACTCTAAGATCAAGAGTTAAAAGAGGCTGAGGTTGGCTTGCTTGCTGGGTTTGGGCAAAGCCACTGTACACAGTACCCAAATAACATCTGGAATCAGATCGCTCATTGTACTTATAGAAAATTAGAGTGTTCTTTGGTCTATTCATATTGTTGGAGTTTCCCCTTTGTCTTTCCTGGGTGGGGAAGTTAAAGAGGAATCTCACAGTTATTTAAGTTGGTGGGATACAGATGTAGCTCATGTCGTTCTCCTTCTGAGACGCACCCACCTGCAGGAAGGGGAATGATTAACCCACCACATGAGGGGGTTTGGCTGAGGTGCAGGAACCAGCATAGAATGAGATAGGAGAACCCAAGTAACTCACCCACCTTCCCACCTGCTGTGATGATAACTGGGGTCATTTATCCACAGTGCTTAAAGTGATGGAAACAACCATAGGCATTTGCAAATTCCTTGTCTGCCTGCCTATTTACCTAGGACAGACTTACATTTTGACTTGCCCTTTCCTCCCCAGTTGGACTGGAATTTGAGATGTTCCATCTGGTCTGTTTAATCCTTTAGGTCTGACCATGATTTGAGATGAAGTTTGTTCCTTGGTTTTGCTTTTGCTGGTTTGTGATCTTGGTTCTCGACTTAGACTTGGAAGGCTGGACATAGCCAGAGAGGGTGGCAGTGGTAATCTTTACACGTGCTTTCTCCTTATGTCATTTTACATTCGGAGCAATCCCTTGAACTTATAGGACGAGTATTGTTAGTTCCATTTTACAGACAAGAAAAGAAGGCTCAGAGTAGTGAAAAGACTTGCCCTTTGAGTAGTTGATGTCTAACTCCAAATATTTATTCCACTATTTTCTCTACTAATCATGGTATTTCTCATCACCATTGCTATGCCTGTGAGTAGAATTTTTATCCCTGTTTTCAGAGGGAAAACACTAGGATTTTAAGAAACTTTTCCCCCTTGATAATCCATCAATTCAGTAGTTGTGCCAGATACCAACCAGAGACCTCCTTGTAGGTCACACTCAGTCCCTAACAAGTCTAAAAGAAACAGGGCCAGGCATGGTGGCTCATGCCTGTAATCCTAGCACTTTGGGAGGCTGAGGTGGGTGGATTGCCTGAGCTCAGGAATTTGAGACCAGCCTGGGCAACACAGTGAAACCCCATCTCTACTAAAATACAAAAAAATTAGCTGGGTGTAGCAGCGTGCACCTGTAATCCTGGCTACTTGGGAGGCTAAGGCAGGAGAATCGCTTGAGCCCAGGAGGCGGAGGTTGCAGTGAGCCGAGATTGCTCCATTGCACTCTAGCCTGGGCAACAGAGCAAGACTCCGTCTCAAAAAAAAAAAAAGAAAGAAACAGCAGGGCTCTTAATATACCCCTTAGTGGAGATAAATCCTATAAAATTACACTTCAGCAGCAAAATAGACAAGCACAGTAATTTTGGTGTGAAATGTGCAAAGTCTTATTTACAGAACATCTCATGATGCTGTTCCCAGATGTCTTTTTAAAGAAATTTTTAGTTACATGCAAAGGAACTGAAAACCAGGAATATAATTGGTAAGAAACGTAAATCTGTCCAAAAAAAACAATTGCAACAACTTGATGAGATATATATTTTCTCAGCATCAGCATAAAAGAAAGAACATTCTGATCCAGAAATGGTATGTAAGTAAATAAACTTTAATTGGTTTGACAATGCCCCTTTTCCTGGCAGTGCCAAGAATCCTAGCATTATAATTACACAGTTCTGGGCAGACATGTGGTTTCCATTAAGAAAGACTTGTGATTGACTGAGTTCATGAGGCATGTCAGAAAAAACACATCAATGTCTTTATAAGAAGGGAAGAGAAATGGATCTAAATGTATTTATAACTTCACAAGATACACATTCATAGTTTCAAAAGGGCATACATTTCTTTAATTCTGATGAAAAAAAATCATTAGGGAAAGCCATTGAGAGCATTTTGGCCTCCACTGCTACATGAGCACAGTACAGTGACTTGCATTTAGGTAAAAGGAATACTTTTTTTTTTTCCCCCCTTACAAGGATTTATTTAAGGATTCTGGAAGGCAAACGTTGAGGAAAGTCTTAGTTGAATAAGCTGTTGCTTCATGGTTTAAACGTTCCCCAACCTCCTTTTTTCCTTTAAATGGCTTTACCATTAACAAAAAGATTTTTCAGATCCATTCTCTCTTAGCCCCGTGTGGTGAGCCAGGCAGGATTTAGTAGTCTATCTCCCCTCAACCCTACCACCATCTCAACTTTTTAATAGAGGAGGAGACTGAGTCTTGGGAAGTTGGTGAGTTGCTGAAGGTCTTACAGCTAATAAATGCTTTTAATTTAAAATGTGTTGCAAAAACATTGGAGAGAGGTGAAATGGGCAGGCAGGGAGGGGCTTTGTTCAGCCCTTGCGTTGTGCAAATGCCAACACTCCACAGGTAACACAGACACAACATAAGAAATGGCTTGAATTTTATATGCAAAAGGATAAAACTAGCTTGGTTGAAAAGGGTGCATTTCCTCCAAGAACATTTTAAACAAAAACCTAATGACTTGCCGTAATCACCTAAAGTGACTAAAATATTGAATTGTTTATTTTTTGCTTTTGCATAAATACTTTTAAGATGACAAATACTTTTAGGTCTGCCAAATACTGTCATCTTTTGGCAATGTTAACATCTCAGGCTTGATATATTTTCTTGACAGTGAACAATTGTGTGTGCGCGCTTCTTCTTTTCTTGAAAAACATTTTGTCAAGAAGTAGTGGCAAAACATGTGGTAGTGTTTTTAAAGAGACTATCTCTACAAAGGCATCTCTTACATAAAATATGAGACTTTTTAATTTAAAAAATAAATTTGCTTTATTCAATGGAATGTCTAAAGCTGTTTTGTGATTCAGATATTTTTAAGCAACCATCTGGTATGCTAGAATGAATATGAAAAATATTGCAGTCTGAAATTCATGAAACAATGGCCTATGATGTCATCAATAATAAAAATAACAATGAATGATAGCCTCCATTTATCAAGTGCTTTCTATGTGCCAGGCATTGTGCTCTGTGGAACATATTTCTTTAATTCTCTCATTAGTGCCAGGGGTAGGGATTATTAACTCTATTTAACAAACGTAGAAATTAAAGTTCAGTAGTGTATTGCTCAAGATCACATAGATAGTACATAGCAGAGCAGGGATTTATGATTCCCTCCCTTCCCTACGATGTCTGTTACTCTTTCTGCAGTTATTGGACGTTGAGACATTGAGCAGGTCCTATGACTAAAGCTCAGTGTTGGGATCCATTAGTGTAGTTCTTATATACCAGCTTTTGTTATCAATTGGCCCATGGGTGCTGAGAAAAATGGAAATTGATGGGTTTAATTGAGATTAGCCCATGTCTTGAGTGAGATTATCTCTGACAGAGAAACTAAGAGAGTAAAGAGCCTCGACAGATCACATTATAGGAATAGTAGAATTCTGTTATGAGCCTTTGTCTTTTTAGTTCTTATAAAAAAGTGAAAACACATTTATGCAATTCCCATTAAGAGTTACTGTGGATAGGGACAGACAAGGACAACAAGGCACAGGGAGTCTAAGGGACTTGCTTGGTCACACAGCTGGTTTTTACTTGAATTGGGGCTGGAAACAAGACTTTCTGACTTGGAGCCCAGTTCTGTATGGAATCACATTAGTTTTCAAAGCCAAGCCTGGTGCTTATTTTCTGGGATTGTATGAGTGACATCACAATGAGAGCTTGTCTTTGTGTCATTACTCTTTGGTATCACAACCTTAGTTCAAGGCCTGTCTTATTGCAGTTCCCTTCTAACTTGACTTTCTGCTTAAAATAGTCTCCTCCTCTAATCCATTCCTCCACACTGCAGCTAGGGAGACCTTCTTTAAAGTGCCTCTTCTGTTATGCCTTTCTCCAGTGAAGAAGCTTGAGCTGGCTTCATGGAGCCAGGACTGCTGAATGTTGACCCAAGGCCTTCCTGGTAGGAACCCAGAGGCTGGTTTCCCTGGGATGTCCCCACAGTGTGCTCCATCACCAGCAGAAGAGTGCCATCCTGGTATCAGGGTGGTGTTTCTCTGCGTTCTTTATGCTGCCCCACCTGCACTTTGACTGAACCCCTTGGTGCCCCAATCCCATGTCTAGAATCATTTTCACCCTGCCGCAGGAGGTTCACGTTTCGCTCCCTCTTTGAAGCTTCCTGATCCGTCTCTTAATCACCCCCTCCAATGGTTTCTCTGAAGTGTTGTTGTGTTTTGTTTGCATGTCTCATAACACTCATCATTTTCCATCTTGTATTCTCATTGTCTTTTCCATGTTTTATTCCCCCTGCTAAGACTGCAAGTTCCTGAAGGGCCGTACCATCTAGAGTTTTGCACAGAAATAATGCACTCCATAGCACTTAGCAGGGGAGGTCAGGCAGTCAACGGATACTGTCTGGAATAAGGGAAGGAGTGAGTTATAGCATGTCAGACATGCTGTTATAATAAATTAATATGTCTTGAATGAATGAATGGCTGTGATAGGCACTTGACCTCTTACAGACTTGAGAAAGGGCAGTAAGAGTGAAAGTTTTGAAGTCGTTACTGGTGATCCTCTCTTCTCATGGCCACTCTGCTCTTCTGACCATGAGCTGGGTTTGGAGATGCACACAAACAGAGGAAGGCTTTAGTAAGAAAAGCTGTGTCCCCGCCAGGTTTCTGTCTGCCTTGATCACAGGGATGCCTGCAATTGGTTTTAAATGGTGGTGGATTACACTGATGGCTGTGACTAAGCACTTGTCTGAGGTTTTCCAAGAGCCTCACCATCACTCGTATCCATCATTTGACGTGAAGAGGTTTGTGTTTGCTCTCCAGTCTGACAAGAAATTGTCCATCATTTGGCTCAGGAGCATCAATCTCCCACCCTAGCAGCCTGCATTCAGGCCCGACTGTGCATTTTGTTAAAAACCAAGCACAGCTCTCTGACCTGGGGATTGAAGAGGAGGCTTTGCAGAAAACCCTTCTTCTCCAATTTGTTCTTTCCTGTTTCGTGCTGGAACAAGAGAGGAACAGACTGTAGCTGTCCAGCTGCTGTGATATGGATGGTTGTCGCTCAATTAGGTGTTGGAGGTGGGTGGGAGGATTTGCTTGGTATCAGACAGCCAGGAAGTCAACACACATCTCCTGGTGTGCCCCAGAGGCCTGGAAACATGCATGACACTGAAGGACACATCAACGATGTTCCTCTGGGGCAGAGAAGAGGGCCTAAGCCTGCGGTGGGCAAGACCAGTGGCTGCCAGAGGGTTTTCTGTTGGAATTATGCAGGAACTAATTCAACTGGAGATACCAGCTGCTGAATGAGGCAAAGAGTGAAGACCCCTTTGAAGGTTTAAAAAATTCTTTTCCCTCCTCTCTGTGTTATTTCACTGGCTACACTTTGCAAAGTCTAAGCCAGATGGAGAGAAAAGGAGCAAAATATTTGAAGTAGTTATCTCTCCTTAGCATCAGCTAGGGGCAACCTGAACAGGCTGTGCACTTCTTGTCATATTTATATTATTATTGATAAGTTTGGGAAGCAGACTCAGAAGAACAATGGGCCTATTTAAAGCATCTTGGAATCACATCAGCTGATACAATAGCAGCCCTATCCCCTCAACTCCTCCCTTCAAAGATAGGGTGATGGGTGTATTAGGCAGAGTCCTTTGGTTTACAAGCAATAGAAACTGACTCTTGACAACTTAAGCAAACGGAAAGGGATTTATTGGAGAGCTTAGAAGTGAGAGGAGTTGAATAAGGAGGTGTTGGGAAGATGAGGATGTGAGGCAGTTCTGGGGCTGTGGTGTAGTCGCTCAGGATGCTGCCTGGCAGAGGCCTGCACTCCTCCTTTTTCCTCCCCTAGGTCCCACTCTTCTCAAGAGTCAGTGTCTAGGGAAAGAGTGAGAATGGCCTGACATGGTTATCAGTTTCCCTAAGACCATGAAGAATGGACCAGGGGCAGTTTACGAAAGGAAAAGTACAATTACGAAGAGAAGGGGGGGCACTGGGCAGGAAAAATAACAGACTTCCACCAGAATGGGCCAGGTCCACTGCGGATGGCTGGCTCATAGTTTCTTCCGTCTTTGTGACCAGAGGTATTCATTCATTCACTCATCCATTCCACCTATTTTAAGCACCTACTATGTTCCAGATAATGTGCTAGATGCTGAAAATACAGTATTTAATAATCCAGTTGTCTGTGTTATAAACGGTGCTTCAGAAACAGAGGAGCTGGGGAGAGTGGCCTGTTTTCTCCACAGTGCTGCTCCAGTGAGCCCCGGGGGGATGCCATTCCCAATGCTAGTAAATGGAGGATACGCATAGAAGGGGATCTAGGCCTTTGACTTTCCTCCTTCAGAAAGTTTCCATATTTTACTATCTAGTCTTGGTTGCAATTGCTTCTAGTAATTTTTTCCTATAAGTATTTATCTACATAATTTGCAGTATATTACTCCCAGTTCATTTATGTTACTTCAGAAGAGTTCTTATATCTTTTTCCTGGGCAGTTAGTTGTGTTATGATCCCTATGAAATGTCTAGGCACCCACGGACACATGTAATGCTTCTACTTTTAGTGGTCTTCCCTATCCCCCACTTCCTCCTTGGAGTGTCTAGTAACTACAAGAAAACACAGGGTTATGGAGCCTATGTCTGTGTGAATTTGGACATCCTCTGAACCTTTTCCTGCCTTCATTCTCTCATCTGTCATACAAGGTAATCCCTGCCCTGCCTACCTCCTTGTATTGTTGGGAGGATCAAATGAAATAATGGGTATTAAAAGGCTTTGAAAAATTAAAAGTGTTCTTAAACCCCAAGGGCTTAAGATTCTATGGCTGAAGGCTAGAGGGCTTAACATGAGGAATGATGACTCTATAGTAAAGATAATAGAAAAATAACAATAGTGGTGCAACTTATCTGGGGTTTATTATACTCCAGGCACTATGCTTGGAATGCCCACCCAATAGCAGCTGTAGGAGATACTGATGCTATCTCCATTTTACAGATGAAGAAACTGAGGCTCAGAAAAGTAAAATAGTTTGCCCACGGGCTTATGGTTTGGTATATGCATAAGCCTGGATTTTAATGAATACATGTCTACTTTATCTCTCCAACTAGATGAATGAATGCTGTCCCTGTCTAACTCCCTCATATTTCTCAGATCTGTTAGTGCTAGGGTTGGAAGCTCCACAGCAGATGTAGGGTTAAAAATGTGGGAGCTGAAATTAGACAACCTCAGCTTCACATTTGTCTCTGACACCTCCAAGCTGTGTGACTGAAGTTGAGTTATTCAGTCTCTCTGAGCCTCAGATTCCTTATGTGAAATGGTGGCAATAGCAGTTCCTTATTCATAGGTGTCTTTAGCGGAAGTGCACATGCAAATTTATAGAAATAGTAATAATAATTACTAGTATTTGGTTGAATGAGTGATTAAATTTCTAAACTGGGGTCCAGGCAAAGATTATACAAATCTGGCCAGCCCAATGAAATGAGAGAGATTAAATTCTTAGGAATTTTCTCTCCCCTTCCCCCAACCTCACAACTGAGAAAAGTCCACAAATGGGTAGCTTCCTAACTTAATTTGGTCCTCAGATGCATTTGACTTCGTCGGCAGAATATTTTTTAAGAATTTGAATTTGATGCCAACATCATGAAATCAGACTTCACATTCAAATCCATATATCTGGCTGCTTTTATAAAATTGGAGTATGTGTAATTATGGGCTCACACGCCTGTCCAGCAATCCCCAGCTGTTGCTGAGTATAGCTGCTCTCTTTACCTGGGGATGCAGCACTTCTGTGTGTTCCTGTAGGCATTTGAGTTTGAGGCCCCTGCCTGAGAAACACCAGAGTCAGCCTAGAAAACCTAGGGAAGGAGATAGAAGTGACTCTTTTTAATCTTAAAAAAAGTCTAGTCCTGAAATTGTACCTGTTCCCCCATTTCATCCAGGACTTGTCATCAGCATTTACTTCCACCTATTATACTAAGAAGTAGAGAGCAGCACCCATTGTTGCAGACCAAGGAAGGGGGAGATAAAAGGGAAAACCAGAGAGAGAAGGACAGAAATCATGCTGTTTCTTAATTAAGCTGGGAAGGAGACAGGGGCTAGGAGCGGAATGGCTTGTGGCTCAGCATTTATCACACAATTCCCCGCTCCACCCGGGGCCTGTGCCGGACAGGAGAGCCAAGTTGCTTGGAATGACTTTGCTGATGTGCCATTGCTGGGGTAAGTGGTTATTGATGAAGGGGCTTAAGTGGTATGTGCCCCAGAGCTCACTCCCAGCCTCTGCAGTTTACCCCATCTCCAGGAGCTTTGTTGCACAGTGCTGACCTCCATGGGTCCTCTTGGCACCCAAGTCAAGGAATCATACCTTCTTCCTCCTGCCCTTCTCACACACACTGAGCTAGGAGTTAGGAAGCTGGACTGCCTGTCCAGGCTTTCTGACTTTAGACTCTGATGCCTCTGCTTTAATGGCTTTATTACTGATCTGAGAAGTAGGCAAATAGCACATTAATGGCTTTTGTGGATAATAGTGATTTGGGAGATGTCACATCAGCAAAATTCAAAAAGGATATGTGGATCCAGAACTTTGAAAGAAAAGGAGGGGAAGGTTAAAAACAAACAAAAAAGTAGATGCAGGGAGAAAAGAGATCTTTGCATTTTAAAAGTATTTTGAATGCAATATTAAGCCTCAGAAGATTTTAGAGATCATTTCTCCCAATGGTTCTCTGCCCTAGACTTATATTAGAATTTCCTGGGCATCTTTAAAGCAAATACTGATGTCTAGCCTTTGCCTCCAGAGATTCTGAAATAATTGGTATGGGACCAACCATACCAATTTGGTCTCTACCAAATAATTGGTAGAGACCAACACTGGCATTTTCTAAAAGTTCCTCAGGTGATTGTAGTGTGCAGTCAGGTTGAAAACACTGATCTAACTTTTTCACCTTATGGTCAAGATAGGTGATGTTCAGTGGCTTTCACATGGTCCCAAAGCTGGTTAGGCAGAACTACCACCAGAAATCCAGGTTGCCAGTTTTCAGCCCAGGTGTTTATTTTACACCAGATTTCCTTGCAAACGCTATTCTCGTATCATTTTCATGACTATTGCCATATCTTTATATCATCTGTACTGTTTTAAAAAACAAATGTATTTACATCAATTTACTCTTTAAACTTGAATTTATTTGAAAAGAAACTATAGTGCCGCAGTAAGTAGCAGTTCAGCCTCACCTGCCGTAGATGGGAGGTAACCACAAGAAAAATTCAATGAAAAGAAAGCAGCATTGGGCTGAGTTTGGTGGCTCATGCCTGTAGTCCCAGCACTTTGGGAGGCCAAGGTGGGTGGATCACAAGGTCAGGAGATTGAGACCATCTTGGCTAACACGGTGAAAACCCATCTCTACTGAAAATACAAAAAATTAGCCGGGCATGGTGGCACGTGCCTGTAGTCCCAGCTACTCAAGAGGCTGAGGCAGGAGAATCGCTTGAACCCAGGAGGCAGAGGCTGCAGTGAGCTAAGATCAGACCACTGCACTCCAGCCTGGGTGACAGAGTGAGACTCCATCTCAAAAAAAAAAAAAAAAAAAAAGGAAGAAAGCAGCGTCGTTAGATTGTAGCTGGACGCCGTTGCCTGCCAATGACTCTGCTAAACATGGAGATTGGCAAGTGGTAGGTGTTCCAGATACTAGCACCAAACTGAGACTCCCTCATTGATGTAATCAGAACAATTAAGAGAAAATTGAAAACGGCACTCTTACTATGTGATTCCATATTATTTAATGCTCATATCCTTGTACCATTAGAATTGTCCTGAGCACGTTACTGGTACAGTTTTATTTCCCTTAACAAGTGATGGTAGTGCTTATATAATAAGCAAAGTAGTCTAAAAAAAGGTCAGTATCTACAAAATGGAAAAATGAAGTATAAACTCAGGTCGTTGAACAAGAGACTTGAGAAACTTAGAGAATAGAGTTAGAAACATGAACTAATCATGAACAGCACCATAGAAATCAATTTTCAAATCAGGTGAGAATCTTAACATTTATGGTTTTGGCCACCATTGATATATCGTTGTTAGCAGACTTGTAGGTAGTACTCTCAGCTAAAGCAATAAGTTGAATTTAGAGGAGCTGGAAACTTTAAGAAGTGTTTCTTGAGATTCTGTTTTACTCTTTCTTTTGAGATTCCAGGTATGATTTGGAAGATTCATGGCAAATAAGCTCCTAACTAAAGGACTCAAATATTATAACAGTAACCAGCATTTTAATTCTATTTTTTGTTATTGAATTTCCACTGGAAGAGACATAGTTCTATGTTCTTTATTTGGTTACACACACACACACACACACACGTACACACACACACACTCACAGTTGCAGGATGAGAATCTGCCCAGATAAAGTACTAACATACTCTCAGGTACTTATACAAATTACTATCCTAGGCCTGGAATCTATTCTAGATTTTGGTTGAGCACATTATCTCAGGTTTGGTCATACCTTCTCCCTCTCTCTGCATCTCACTCCCACCCATGTGGTAGCTTCATTTTCCAAATTGAAACATTTGCTTCATATTCCCTTTGATTTTTCCAAAGACATTAGAGCCAATAGGGAGTCTTAGTCACCCGGTCAATACTCTGATACATTTCCCTAAATGGCATGTTCTTCTTCATGTCGTTGCATCCACGCAATAATTAAATGTACCTTCAAACACTATTGAAGGTAGGTAGTCTTTGAGCTTATTGCTTAATTAGTTCAGGTTTGTCCTATAGTTTCCCATCACTGTGCAATCAATACCACTCTAGACAACATTCCACCAATATTGGGAAAAGATGCCTCCTGCCTCCACGAGTGGATGCGGCAGAGTTCAAATTGTGTTGTAAATTAGTCGTATGGGAAATATCAAGTCAGTTATACTTTCAGAGAACTTAATAAGTGAATATACCTCTTCAAAACACACTTTATATACAGAAAAAAAACCCCTACATACTTCCTTGGGACTTATTGTTCCTTTCTTCTTTCATGTCTTCAGGTTAGTAGAAATTTCAACCGAATAAAAGATACAGCTTTTTCAAGGTTCCTGACAAAGAGAACCCTTATACTATTTTACCACCTTCTGGGCCATCACAGTAATTTGATTGAAATGAAAAGCTGGTATTTTTCTGACAAGAGACCTACTAGAGAGCTGAAAGAGTAAGGGCTGAGGGAGTCAGGAGCCCCCAAGATGGATATCCAGGGCCTCTTAGAGAAAGTGTGGCAGGTGGAGCCTGGTGCCAGGGGCAGCAGATCCTGGGACAGCTTTGCCCTATGAGGTAACAAAGCAGTTCCTCATAGGGGAGCAGACCAGAAGGATTCATAGTTTCTAACCATTCATTATTTTGGATTTCCTCCGAAGATAATTCTGGTTAAATCAAGAGTTTCATACGTAGGATGCTGAATGGGAATTTGACCCTTTTAAGACCACAATATATATATATATCTTTTGCTTTAAATACCAACAGGATTATATTCTCGGAATCAAGGGATCATGGACACTTTATTAAATTATATTTAGCTAGGGAGTTTTCCAAAAAAAAAGCAAGCTGGACTTGTGATGGAAAAATTTAAGTACCGTGTAAAGCAAAAAGAATTAGACTGTGAATGCCTTGTCAACAGGGATTTTTATTTTGTTATTAATTCATCTATTCAACAAATATTTATCAAGTATCTTCAAGGTGCCAAGCACTGTGCTAGGATCTGGATGTATAACACTAGTAAGGCAGACTAAAAAGTTATGGCCCTCAGGTAATTTAATCTTGTTAATCTTTATATCCCTGTTGCCTGACACAGTGGCTGACATGCAATAGTCCCTCAATAAATGACTGTTAACTTGAATGTGAAGTATGCCCAAGTGCATCCTTTTCATCTGTGTTTTTAAGCCTTGGTAAATCTGCACCTTTGATTGAGCCTTACTGTGCAAATAATACTATTAGTAACAACTGTGGCAGCTAATGTTTATTTAATAAATGTCAAATGATTTACATTCATTAGCTCATTGTCTCAGGGCATTTATCTATTTGACCTAGGATTTCTAAAGATATTTTTAGGCATGTTTAAAACCTATCTACCTTTTTTACAGAGTTTCAATTAGTGTGTAGTTTGGTCTAGGCCATTGTAACTTATTTTGAATCCTTTTCCCCAAACCATAATTTGACAATGAAATCCCATTTTAAGCACATAGTGGGAACACAAACAAGTTCTGATTGAGTGAACTAGATGCAATTTTAAAATGATGTTATCAGGAGGCTTATCTAGCTAGATCATGAGTCAAGTCTCAGATCTGTATGATAATGATTTGAAGTCATTAGTCAATGCTGTTTTGCTATATGTGTCCGCTGGACTTTTAATTTTTTTTTTATTTTTAGTAAGATTCTATCAGCACTGTTTTGATGAAATATTTAAAATAAAACAATAGTAATTGCTCTACATCAGTCAGTGCAGTTCTGCAAAGTAACTGTAGCTTCTTGCACCATTTTGTTAGGAGCTTGTGGATTATATCATGTGCACAACCAACAACATAAAACCTTTAAAAATACAGAACTCAGAGTACTTGAATGTTTATAAAGTATTTTTAAATTAATTTTTAATGAGTTTTAATATTTTAATATTATACTGGATTTTAAGTAAGAAAGTTGTTCTTGTATTAGGCAGTGGTGTACAATATTACTTCATGGGATAATGTTTAATTAAAATACACTAATTTATGTGTTTGTTTATTAGCTCTATCCCTAAAGCAGAGAGAACCTCTTCACAATTTTATGAAAAATGTAAATGAGGGTTTTGGCACCACTAATACAGTTAAATTAGAATAGGTAAAAATGTATGCTTCTACTTTCATAACTTCATAAAAAAGCACCTTAAAATGTTGATTTGACATATAATAAAGATCACTTTTCAGTGAAAAGATTAAAATCCCATGAAAACAACCTTCTATTTTTCTAATTTCCTTTTGACTTTATTAGGTTTTACCTGATTTGTTCTTGTCTCAGAACATTTTCCCTTGTTTCTGTAATTGTTGGAGTCATTTTGATGCAAGGATATTATAGTCAGTTTTTTTTTTTTAACATTTGGAAATGGTTAGCTACCCTTGCTGAATATGGCCCATTTTGAGTATTGGTGTAACAAATGAGAAACACCTTATTGAATAGTTAATATTCCTTGCTGGTTTCTCTTATCCCCATCTAAGATTTTATGTTCCTCAAGATTTGGGCTTGGTTTTTGTAAACTTTTGCAGTGGTTTTAAATATTCATCATGTTTTAGAAATTAGCAATTATATTATAGCCTTAACCTTATTATGAAACTTACTAGTTTCTTTTTCCTTTTTAAAATAATTGTTTAAATCCCTTGATATAGGCAAGGGAAAAAAATGAGAAGGCATGTCATACTCCACTTTTTCAGAGTTTTATTTAAGTGTTCTAGATACCAGCACACAAACACCTGCTGTTTTTACTGTTCTGGGTGTCGTAGAGACACCTTCAGTAGCAACATGTTTCTAGCAGAAAATAAAACAGATTCAAAATACATTCAAAGGGGGAATGCCATGAGATATTTTCTCTCCATTCTTCCTTTGTTAGTTATTTATATTCACACATCTTCACTTAACTACATTCCTTAGTAAACAGCTTGCGGGGGGTTGATGTTTGTTAATGAACTGTCAATAAACACATGTTCTCTCGACTTCTTAAAAAAAGACTATATGGGGGTTGAGTGTGCTGGTTTCCAATTCCTGTTCACGCCATGGAGACAGAGAGAGGAGTCTTGGCTGCGGATCTGGCCTCAGAGCTGGGCACGGCTTGCGGTCACGTGGTGGAAGCACAGCTTTTGTGCAGGGAGGAAAGTGGCAGATTTTGATAGAGAGCGTGCCAGCAGTTATTAGGAAGAAATCGGGAAGTGTTTGGAAACAGGGCTGCTAGCATTCCCAACAAAGCTGGAGAAGTCTCTCCAAAGAACAAAAGGCAAGCACACATTCAGGGTGAGGACTTTCTTCTCTGTTGACATATGAGACGTGAAGTGAGTCAGACGCTGACCCAGGTTTGGAGAGAGGACAAATAATAATATCTTTGTTGAAGGAAATGGGGTCTAGTCATTTTCTTTTCTTCCTCCTGTTATTATTCTTTCTTTGCCTTCTCTTTTTCTCTCTATGGCTGAACATCTCTACTCAAGTGCCTAATGAAGTTCTTCTGACTATAAAATACCAACGGAGAAGAACCTCGGTCATTTGCAAACAAAAAACAAAAAACAAAACACTCCCAGTGACTTGTGGGTAGAGGAAAGCAATGATACTGCAAGCAGAGAGTGAACGCAGGGAAGGGGCCAGAGAATGACCTTTTCATTTTGGGCACCATCCTAAAGTACAAATGAATAAGAGAAACTTACAACAGCCTTAAAGAAAACTATTTATAATTTGATTAGCGTTATTACTGCCTTCTATTCATTTTGAATCAAATTATCTCAAGAGCAACAATTCTGGAAATTTTTGCTTTAGAAAAAGAAAAAAAAGTTGAATTTCCCAGTATCCTTGTCTGCTTTTTTTTTTTTCCTTAAAAATTTCATGCATTGTTAGGGAAGAAAAGTCTAGTCTAACTCACAAATGCATCCTTATTCTCATGTATATTTGATACCGGCCCCAGTCTAATCTGATAAAGTGCACTTTGCCTGTGGTGTCTTACAATAAGCTGGCTGCATTAGTGCCGGGAAAAATCAATACCGATTTATAATTTACCATCGCAAAAACCTATCACTTTTTATGACCCTCCATCCTGGCTCATTAATATTACATTAAAACACACACACCCACTGCAACAGGGGGAAATTGTAGCTTGTCAGGTTTACAGCCATAAAGAAACCTTTAATTGGGCTTAGTTTGGGAATTCAGGCACAGATTTTGTTTATTTGTTTTATTTTTAATGTATGATATTTACCTTAGTGAATTTTAAGATAATGCGTAATATACCTATTTCGCTGAAAAGAAAGGAGAAAAGCGTGTCGCAGAAATTCTGACATCCACTTTCATATAGATCTTATACATTTTAATAGTCTCTAATAGCATTCTTCTCTGTTTTTCTATAGTCTCCAAACCTTTTTCACTTTCTTCTTTTTTCTCTTTGTGTGAATGTGGATTTCTTTATGCTGAAACATTCCAGCTGATGGTATTTCTCTTATCTTTTTGGCTTGTCATAGTTGATATTTATCCTTCCCACCTCAGATCGGGAAGAAGCTAAATGCCATCTTTTGCATTGTCTGTCTCTCAAAGAAAGGATGCATATTTGATTTTTCTTCTACACCGAATGGAGAATATTACACTGACCCTGCTTGGAAACTGAGTGATTCTCCTAGTGCTTGTTCTTTCCCAAAAGAGAACTGTAGACTCTCTCTCTCTCTCTCTCTCTCTCTCTCTCTGTGTGTGTGTGTGTGTGTGTGTGTGTGTGTGTGTGTATCTTCGATTCTTTTACCTTCAAGAAACCCCCAAAGAAAAATCAAACAATAGTCTTTCCTTAATCAAGCCTATTAAGCAGCTTTGCCCTCATATGTTTTTAGACTTAAAATTCTTATATCTAAATTCTTTCCAGATAATGTAAAAAAAAAAAAATGATGTCACTGTTTATGTTGGCAGCGGCAAGGTGCTCTATTTATTTCATACTATTCAAATAGTTTCCAGGGAATTTTTCCTGTAAAAATCATGAAGAACAGAACTTACCACATGGCTTGCCCCTTTCCCTTGCTGCCTTAAAGGTTAAGGCTTCTGCCCCTTCCAACCTTAAAAAGAGGCAAAATGAAGTGTAAAGCAGAGCCAAAAAAATAAATAAATAAGGGAAGGGGGAAATTCAGTGTGTTCTCAAGTGTGCAGTAGATCCACACCATGCAGCAAATACATGTCGTGATTGGGTTTTTAAAAGACATCCGCCTGGCCCCTGACTGACAGGGCCTATTGATTTTTTAGGTTTCTGCCGTCATCGGTTTCCAGCCTCACAGCGGCCGCATGTCGGGGGTCAGGGCGCACCGGGGCGCAGTGAGCCAGCCCTCGCCACTTCCCAAAGTGAAGGGCCGCTGAAAGAAAATCAATCATGTCATAAGTGAGAAGCATCAAAAATTTTCCCCCTGTATGGCCAAGGCCCATCAGCCTGTCTGCACTCAGTAGCTAAGGTTAGGCATCTGTCAAGTCAGACTAGGTGAAAAGTATTAGAAATGCCAGTTTACCCACGGGTAGACCGTGTGGGTGTGAGGCAGCCTCTTCCCTTTGTCTGGTCATCCCGGGATGACAGGGTTGGCGTTTTCACTTAATTTTTGAGTCAGAATCACCCATTTTCCCTTCCTTTAGCCTTTGTGTGTGTGTATGTCTCTTTCTCTCTCCTCCCTCCTCCTAAGGCAGGGCGGGTTGAGGCCTGGTACCCTGTTTATTTAAGAACCAGTGAAAAGTCAAAGTGGATGCATTCCCAGGCAGCCCACTGGGAGGTCAGCGCCATGGCATTCTTACTAAGTCACAGAGTATATTTCCCTAAATGAAGCAGATTTTTAACCACCCCTTTCATATCTTGCTGTGGAAATGCACATGACACAGATAAGTTTAATTGTGAAATTAATAGTGCACATCCCATGGTAGAAATTTTATTTGGCTACTGTGCTGATGTTTCTGAACTGATAGGACGCTAAATTTTCTTTCTGTGCTACTAATTGGGAGAACGTATATTTTTAATTCTCAGAGAAATGATCAGGAATATTCTGTTCATTTTTAAACACCTTTTTATATTTCTTACATTCCAAATCCATGTCATGAGATTGCATAGTTTGTTGAAAGAAACCGTATTAAGTGTCTAACTTAAAGAAACCCTTTACATGTACTTTCTAATTGTGAGTTTAGTATTTAGTTTCCAAGCTATAAATCATAGATTATGTATTCTGTGAGAGAATGATAGGTTTTTATTAATATATTTTAGATTATATTATTTTTAAATCAATAAGGTTCAAATGAATAGTTTTGCTTGCTTGTCTGTTTTGAGGGATAAGAAGGGTGGATTGGGGAACTGGCTGTCAGGCGGGCCTCACTTTGTGGTTTGCATCTACTCAGCTCTGCCTCCTTTCAGGTGTGTTGGTTCGCTCTGGTTCCATGATAGTCGCTGTCCATTTAAGACCAGTTTGAAATTTCCCAACAAGAGCTTCTTACTGGAAAATCTGCAGGAGGAGTTCATTTGGGTGTAGAGGCAGATTCTGAGATTTCCTTCTGTGCACGGGATGACTACCCCAGGAGCATTAGAGGAACCTGAAAATGAATTGAACTGAGAGCTCTGCTGTAACTTTCCACCCTAAATTGACATTCACTGCCTGAACCAAGATGTATACTCACTAATAAATATTTTAGCTCTCTATGCCTCAGTGATTACACTGGCCATTCCATACAGATAAAAAGACAAAATGTTTCTTTAATCAGTACTGTGATGTGAGACCGTTAAGGTAATAGTGCTTGAAACTATTAGAATCTCAAAGATATTGACTGGCTTGCTTTTGGCATGGCAATTATAATTACATTTTTAGATTGCATTCTATGGGTTTATACTAGTTATTCTAACATAAAAGAAATTGCTGTCCAGAATTTTAACAGAGGGCAGAATGATCTAGGTTGAAATCCTTAGCAGTCCCAGCATCAGGGCTGCTAATATATGATCTAATTGTGATCAACACTTTCTTTTCTAGTTTCTGTAATGACAAGGCCTTTGCAATAAAAACACTACCATCTTTTTGAAATCCACAGAATGATAAATGACCTAGGCCAACTTGGGGGGGGGGGCGGTGGGGAAGTGTAGTGTATTTTACATTCCTAGTGATTTATTGTGGGTTTGCACACATAACTGGTGTGAAATCAAGCTGGAGGGGGGTTGAGGGGAGGAGGAAAAGTACCCAACAAAGAAATCCATTCTGCCTAAAATGCCTAGGTTTAAGTCCCATTACCATTGATGTGAGCTAAGTACTCTCATCAAGAGGCTTGGGAGCCCTTGAGTATTTAGATTCTTTTTGTAACATTACAGGAGAGGGGAAAAAAGCCAACACAATGAACCACTACTTTGCTATGTATGAATGGCTAGGTCGGCCTAACTCATGTGTTACATAAAAAGGACCAATTTCATTCTGTCTTGACAATAAATGAAAGCTTGGCTTTGAAGGTACTCTTTGCTGGGTCTATTTGCTTTTGGAGACAGTCTATTGGACAGGCTCTGGGAGGCAGGTTATTTCAGGTGCAAGAAAGGAAATCACCTCGTTTCATTAACTATTAGGGACTTAACTTCCTTTGGTTTAAAGCTGAGTCCAATCATCCCAGATCTCCAATGAGAGGATGGGGGCGTGCTTGCTGTCCTAATCAAACCCAGCTGGTCATTTGGTCCCAACAGGTAAAGTTTTTGAGGAAGCCCAGTAGAGATCTGTAAATTCTACAATATAAAAATGTGAAAAATGTGTTAATGTGAGCCCCTTCCAGCTCTGACCCCCCAGTTGTTTATGTCCAACAGTGTTTCTCATGTGGCTGTGGTTAAGTTTCTCCCTCTTTCCATTTTAAACTTCTGTTTGTAGGTTGCTTGTGACATTTTGCTTCAGGCCAGCACTTAGCATATAATATTACAGATGCCTGAAATCTTTCAGCCTTTCTTTCTCTTTTCTTCTTTTCTTCCTTTCACTCTCACTGTTTTTTTCCTGCCTCTCTCTCTCTTTCATTTCACTCCCAACTCCTTTTTTTCTTACAACACCAAAAACTCTTTCGTTTAAAAAAGTTGGAAAATATATGAAGACACCACACAGCACTCACAACTTTAGCACTGATCTGATCTATTTTTCTGCTGTTCAACAGACCTGGATTTTTTCCCTGGGAACCAGAAAGTCTTTCGTTTTCTTGTCTCAGTAAACACAGCATACGGTACGTACTAAGTATTAGGACTCAGGGGTCTTATTCAAATATTTTTTGGGGGGAGTGGGGTCAGGAGTATGGAAAGAGATACAGGAGGTGTAGGAGACTGGGTTTTAATGTGAGATAATTAATCATTTCTTTTTTCCTGAATCAGGCTTGGGACAAAAGGAATAAAGAGGGTTTCCCCTCAAATATTCAATTTATCCTATCAGATTTCCCACAGTGACTTTCTCTACCAAGGTTCTTAATGCACTACTCTTAGAATGTCTCATCAGTGACCAGAGCTGATGGGGTCTTTGAACATTAGACAGTACCCATTAGTCAAGGTCCCTGGGCTAACATCTCTGGATGGCATTTTCTTCTAAGTGTGCCATTAGTTAGTATAATGGACTGGTGTCTGTCAGCCTTTGGGGCAGGACAGAGAGGTGCATCGAAGACCCTTTGTTAGAAGATGGGCTGTGTTTTTTCTTCAACCTGCAAGCATGTCCCCAGCAACGTTTTTAGCTTTTGAAAGACAATAAATGTTAATAGCTTCAGTGAAGTCTTTATAATCTCCCAGGTCAGAAATTGTTGTTGTTTTTTCTCCTTAAAGTCTCAAATATGGATTTACAAAATACTCTTTGGAACCATTATAGTCTTTTGGGTAAATAGTTTTCATTTTAAAACATTTTTATAATACACACATTTTAAAAAATGTTCTAAATATGTATTTTTACGATTGATCATGACAGCGCCTTAAAGAGCCATTATTGCCTATCAGGGAAATAATGTGTGTGTGTATTCAAGAAATTGTCTACAAAAAGAAAACTCCATCTCGAAGCCGTGTATGTTTCCAATGAGGATTTTTTTTCTCACCAATAAACTTGAAAAAATTATGCAAAACAATTGAAATTTAGACAGATCATCCAAGTGAGACAGTTCAGAGTTGAGGATTTTTGCAATGCCTCTCAAGTGGCAATTGAGAAATTTCAGGATTGAAAGCTCAGAAACACTGGCTACCTTCCTTGAGGCTGTGAACATAGGTTACCAAAGGTTTAGGTAATTTGCCAGACTTTCTGCCTCAAGCCTGCAGTTTTTAAAAAGAGAAGGCTCTGATTATATTGGGTTCTCTGAACCACAGGTTGCCATCCAATCATGGAGGGCTAGAAATTAGTCTGAATAGGGCAACTACTTGTTGGTTTATTCAAACGTACTGACTGTATCATTGTGCTAGGAATTAGAGATATTAAGAGGATGAGCTGCATCTATGCCCTTGGGGAGCATGCAGACCTACAAACATGTTCACTGTGGCAAATCTACAATGGAGGCATGAATGAATTGAAACACCAGCAAAATGATTTAGGAATAAGAACGGAACTGCTGTTCATAAGATCTAGGTGTCTGTGCATTTCCTCAGGGTACAAGGTGGTGGCAAAAGATTGAGGGAGCTGGCCCAGGTGGGGAGAGGTGGTGAGAACCAGAAGATGGCATTCAGGTGATAACAACAATGACAATGACCACAGCTGCTACTACCACTACTATTACTAGGAATTATTGAGGATTTTATGGGACATTTAGCTAAGAATAGAATATGAATTAATTTTTACCGTGGAAGATAAATGTTTGCCTCATTCAACCAAGAAATATTTATTGCATGCCTTCTGAGTGCTAGTTACTTGGGGGTATAATTATAATAGGGTCCTGCTCCCATGGACCTTATAGTTACTGAGGTTGGGGGTTCTGGAGCTCAGACATTAAATTTAAAATTCACACACCTGAATGTGAAATCTGTAATGTGATAAGTTTACAAAAGGGAGGACACCAAATATCTGGCTGATTTGCTGGTCCTATCTAATGAAGGCAGCAGGTGTGTGTGTGTGTGTGTGTGTGTGTTGGTTTGAGCTGGTTAGGAAGGTCAGGGAAACCTCTGAGAAAGTGGTGAAAGAAGAATGGAAGTCATGTAGGTGAAGGGGTGGGATTGGGGTGGGAGAGTGTGAAGAATGTTCTAGAGAGGGAAATAGGGGATGAAGAGAGAAAAGGCTAGAAGGAGGAGAAATAAAAAGGTGCATCAAGAGGGTGGAAATATCCTTCCCTCTCCTCCCCTTTCCTTCTTTCAACAAGTATTTACTGAGTACCTTTCAAGAGCCAGGCACTGATCTTAGCAATGGGGATTAGCACAAATAAAAGAGTGAAAAAATCCCTGCCCTCATGGAGCTTACGTTCTAGGGCAGGGAGACAGCCAATCAACACACAAACCAGTAAAATATCCAGTACGTCAAATGGTGATGAATTCTGCAAGGAAAATAGTTTGGGAAATAGGGTGAAGAAATATTTGGGCAGGCTGAAGTTGTCATTTTAAATACAGTAACCAGAAAAAGCCTCACTGATAGGTTGGCTTTTGAGCCAAGACCTGAAGGAGCAGAGGGACAGAGCCTTGTGGATAGCTAGGGGAAACAAACACAAGGCAGGAAAGGCAGTGTGAGGCCCTGCAGGGAGTGTGCCTGACAGGTTTGAGGAAGGCTATGGAGGCCAGTGGGGAGGAGCAGAACGTGCATGCAAGAAAGTAGCAGGTGGCGCTGCCCAAGGCATCCTGGGGCCATTTCTTGGGCCCCATGGGCGCTATGGAGGTCCTGGGCTTTTACTCTGAGTGAGATCGGAAGCCATCGAAAGTGGAGGACAAATAGATGAGAAGAAGGTTTCCAAGCAATGAAGAAGATATCCACCTAGTCATTAGCGTTAAGCCAAGAAGTCTTAAACTAAAGGGAAGCGTTTCCAACAACAGGCTTTGGGTATTCCAGGTCGTCTGACATTTCCTGAGTGAAACCTTAAGACCACTACAACTAGAGATTTGATGTTTTTAGAATGGCTTCTGGGTCAGTTCCACTAACGGATGGCTAAGCTGATCATGATTCATAAAGATGCATTTTGGGAACAGATCCATTGTACTTATTAAACATCTATCTGCTTTGACAACCCTATTGCAAACTCGGTTTCCACGAAACCATCTGTTTATGTGACAACTGTGTACCTAAATATGCGAGACAGTACATGGGTAATATGGGCAGGTGACTGAAATAAAGTCAGCTGAGGGCTGAGTGACAGGGTATCCAGCTGGGTAGATGGAAGAGCAGGGAGGGAAAAAGAGCAGCTGCGGACACAGATTGAGGTGGGCAGGAAAGACAATGGCCTGTCAGGATGAGCACCTTCCCACAAAGGTCATCAGCCCTTCATGGACAATCAGCACGGACACCTTGGCTTTTGTGTAAGCTGAAGTTTCATTCTCTAGAGAAGCCAGTGTGTTCTCCAAAAGGAAGGTTAAAATTCATTGTGGCAATTTGCAAAATGATGAAGAGGAAGAAATAGTTTATTATTCACATTCAAATGCTTTGTTACCCATACATGAGGGTCCTTTTTCTGGTTCCCTTTCTAGCATTAGGGCTATAGTCTTTGGTATGAATCTTTAATATTAATCTCTGAACACTAAGAAGCAATTTCAATGTTATGGACTTTAGGTCCTCGGCACTTTTCCAGGGCGGAGGTGAGGGAGAGCACTCCCTAGGCTTAGCTCTTGAAGACAGTGCTGGATGGGCGTGTTGGTTCTGTGGGCTTTTTAGAGGCCACAGTAAAAATCTTCTTGTATTTAGACCTCTTCATGCTTTGGGACTGCTTGTGATGTTTTTCCTGTGGTCTTTTGGTCATCTCCTTGACAATTTCCTCCTATGGCATTTATTCTAGAAAACAGAGGTTCTCAGTGTCTTGGGGCAAACAATCTGATTTTTAGTGAAAAGTCATGGAACCTCTTCAGCCTTGACCTGGGTGGGAGGTGTCCTGCAACCGAAGCAAAAGCAACCACGACTCCAAGAAGGCAGTCCCCTGACAGCCTGTACTGCTGGGTCCAGGGCCTTGATGCCGGGAAGTTATTTCATTTATGTTTGCCTGTTTAAAGTCCCCATTTGCTTTTCTTCAAGGTCCAGCTTCCAAGTCTAGTTGACTTTTTACCATTACTCACTGGGCTGGCCACACAGTGCCGGAATTCATGGGCCTCTCTGGACAGGCTATTTTCCAAGACCCATGGAAATCAGATCAATGCTCGCTCCCTCTGTGACTTTCATCATCCACGTGCTTTCTAAATATGAACTCATTCTTCTTGCAAGAATCAGGTTAAGCATTGTTATCCCCACTTTACAGATGGGCGTGCCCAGATTTCATTATTCCGAAGATAGATTTTGAGTCCATGATAAATGTACTTAGCATTATAGTAAATTGAAGATGAAAAGGCCTAATAGGTTACCCGGTATTGCCCCTCCCTCTTCACCTCCATGCTACCAGAAGCTCCTGCAATCTACTTTCTAGTGCTTTGACCAGTCTTGGTTTAAATGTCCCAGGGGAACCTCCCTGTAAGGCTAAACTTGGAGAAAGAATCTCCTTCTAAAAGCTACTTTTGTGGTCTCAGTGCTACGACTCCTCCTCTCTACAGATGAAAGGCACTTGGAAGTGAGAGGAATTTGGTTGGAAGTCTTTTTTCCTTTCTCTTTTAGGAGAATTACAAATTCCAAGAGTCACATGTGTATCTTTTCCTTTTATAGTAGATTTTTATATGCCTTCCTAGGTTTACTAACAGACATACAGGATTTTGAGTTACAGTTGGGACATGAGCTCATGAAATTAGTCTTAACTGCTTTAACCCGTAGGTGCTTGTGTTTATGGAATAAGAAAGTCATAATCGCTGACCGCAGCCATTAAAATCTGATGTGAGTCAACTTTGAGTACAAAGACTTTCTATAAGCCAACCCTCTTGAAGCAGAAATGATCACAATGTAATATAATGAGAATAATTATTAAGGAGTGTGCCAGTGACCTTGAATATTAATATTGTTTCCTTTTCCTGTAAACAAACTGGGTTATTTTATTATTATTTTAGTGTGTAATTTGGCATAAACACTCCTTTTCACATAATTTCCCCAGGTGACTTTTGTCTCCTTGGCAATTTCCGGCTTTAATAAAGAAAACCTAATTAAGAAGGAGCTGTTGATTGGTTTGCTAGTGTAATTAACACAGGTGATGCTAATGAGTTTCTATGAAACCGGTGGTTTATGGGAAAAATAAACAGACTGTTGTTGCATGTGGCCCAACTGATATCTGCACTCTGGAAGAAATGATGATTTCCAAGTCTCCTATGAGTGGTTTGTGGGCATGGAATAGGCAGATAAAATATTTTATAAGATTCATTAGAGGAACTTGACCAAATTGAGAGCAAAAAAAGTCTCAGTGTTAGGTGATATTAAAAAATCTGATCCCTGGCTGTAGTACTGGTTAGGTTTGTCATTCTTCATGTGCCTAAAAAGGGGCAGATTTCTTTTGTTTGGGGTGTGTTTCCAATTTTCATTATAGGCATTTGAAGTTTGCAAAACTTCTAGCAGCCTTTTTTCCCCTTTCTTTCTTTTTCTCTTTCTTTCTTTTTCTTTCTTTCTTTCTTTCTTTCTTTCTTTCTTTCTTTCTTTCTTTCTTTCTTTCTTTCTTTTCTGTCTTTCTTTCCTTTCTTTCTTTCTCTCTCTCTTCTTTTTCTCTTTCTTTCTTTCGAGAGTCTCACTCTATCACCCAAGCTCGAATGCAGTGGCACGATTACAGCTCACTGCAGGCTCAATCTCCAGGGCTCAAGTGATCCTCCCACCTCAGCCACTGGAGTAGCTGGGACTACAGGTGCCTGCCACCATGTTCAACTAATTTTGGCATTTTTTTTTTTTTTTTATAGAGATGGGGTTTCACCATGTTGCCTAGGCTGATCTCAAACTCCTGGGCTCAAGTGATCCTCCTGCCTCGGCCTCCCAGAGTGCTGGGATTATAGGCATGAGCCACAGCCCCCGGCCCCTAGCAGTCTTTCTAGGGACATTTTAATTTTTATTCTTTTCTCCTTGACTTTGCCCATTGACCCTTGAGGATGCTGTGACCAGGAAGGCACATGGGATTGCTGCAGAAATTAAGATTCCTGAAAATCTCTTTTCTTAGCCTACAAATGCTTCCTGAGGAGCTCTTCTTTTGGGTTGGGGGGACCGAGTCTTGCTCTGTTGCCCAAGGCTGGAGCACAGTGGTGCAATTTTGGCTTACTGAAACCTCTGCCCCCAAGGTTCAAGTGAGTCTCATGCCTCAACCTCCTGTGTAGCTGGGATTACAGGTGCACACCACCATGCTGGGCTAATTTTTGTATTTTTAGTAGAGACGAGGTTTTACCATGTTGTCCAGGCTGGTCTCGAACTCCTGACCTCAAGTGATCTGCCTGCCTTAACCTCCCAAAGTGCTGGGATTACAGGCGTGAGCAACCGCGCTCAGCCAATCCTGAGAAACTCTTGATATTTGTATTTTCAGTGGTATCCAGGCTAGGTTGGTACATCCAGAATTACTTACAAGAAGCAAATTTCCTTTCTTTTTTTCTTACTTTTTCTGGGCTGGGAGGGGTGCTAGGGACTTCAGATGTCATTTCACAACTTTATACAAGGAACAAGATTTTTGTGGCATCAATGCATATTTTCTCATTGTAAATTTTACTTGGAATACATAGCTATTAATGTTGATAATTTACAAATACCCTGTTCAATTTCAAAAATGATTTTTGAAGTTGTTTTCATAAAAGACAAGTTGATCATAAGCCCTTTGATGTTTACACAGCATTTTGAGGCCCCTTCTCTTTTTCAGTGGTGTGTTCTTCCCAAATCAATTTTTTAAGTATGTGTTTTCTCTTCATTTTTATCTGATATTTCATCAGCAGCAAGTTAATTCTTTCTCTTTTTTCCTGCCTCCAAAAATGCCTGTTCCATTTTGTCTCTCATCTATTGCTATGTGACAGAAAAACAAGAGACATTCTGTGTCTAGCAGTGCACCTCCAGGGACATCTTTTGAACTCTCATAATTTGTATTTATTGCCACCCACTTTGTAAGTTCACAGTTTAATTTGCCGGCAGTGGCAGTGTTAGGCCGACACAGTAAAACAAGATAACGTTAAAATGTCAGAATGAGAGGGGGCATGAATGATGCATTACCCCTACCAGGACTTGCACTTGTCATTCCTTTCCACCAAAGTGATGTTAACTACCTTTTGAGAGCTTTATCTGACTGGTATTACTCAGAAATAGGATCATTAGTTCACTGTTCTGATTAGGAAGCCGCTATGCTTGATTAACTCTTCTTGGACTGGAAGCATTAAATGAATCGCACTGACTTAGACATCTAGAACTAATTTATAATTATTTTTTTGCAATTATTTGTAGTTGTTGACATGTGTTTTTCCATGATGTGGTACTTAATGGGAATGAGTTAAACCTACTGGAGACAAGCATGTTTGAGTTGCCTATTTTAATCCACATTTCAAGACAGGTCTTCTAGATTTACAAAAGGTTTCCTGTGGACAGATACTAAGCCATTGTTCTCAATAGCATCTATATCTAATTCATTCACAACTTTTTGAAATTTCTGCGTTTGGGAAATTTCAGCCCTTTTGTAGTTTTGGCTGAATCATTGCCCTAGGGGGAAACTAGTTGAATTCATGTTTACTCACAGTGGTGACTTCATGGGTGTTCAGAAGCAGGGCTAACATGTGCCTTAAAGAAACTTCCAAAGTGATAAATCTAGAATATTGAAACAGGAAATCCCTCCCCACTTCCCCATTCCCCAAAACCACCTCACACAGTTCTTTCCCTCTCTAAAATTTTCTTCGTAATCCTGCTGCTGTCTGAAATCCTACCATATTGATTCTTTGGCTTCTGAGCAACTACATAACTCTCTGCCCTCTTCCAAACATATACTCGATACGTATATGGATGAGTTTTAGATTATCTCAAGAGCCAGTTTTGGTAGGGAAAGCATTGAAAGGCTGGAAGGTGGGTATGGGAGTAGCACTAAAGAGAAAATTTATCCTACAACAAGCATCTTGATGGTAATAAAGACGTCTTTTGTGTTCCATAGAAAAGGGCTCCATTTTACAGTAAAGATACGTATTGATTCTGGTCCATAGTTCCAGAATGAAACTTGTATTTTAGTTTAGCCTTTCCAAAATAAGAATATTTTTCACCTTATAATTCAAAACAGAAACAGCTGTATGAAATAATCTGAGGGGGATTTGTATCTCTCCTGCACTACTGCATGTACAGTGCCCAGCACTCCTGGGGGCTCCCTGTGCATTTGTTAAATGGAAGGGATGAAGTTATCACTATGGAGCAGCCTTCCCCACCCCCCTTATAAGTACTTTCCCCCAAATCTCTTATTTCCTGAAAAGGCTTTTTTATCTGTGTAGATCCAGAAACTTGGGTTGTTATTACAGATGCCTCTGATGAACCTGGGGTTACCCTGAGCATATTAACAGCACCATCCCATTATGTTCCTTTATCATATACTTGACATCTGCCCTAAATTACTATCCTTCACTATCTGCTTAAGTAAGCCTATGTTCTCTTTGGAGATTTCTTGGCAGCTAACCCTTGGCTGTAGATACAGATGAATTGGCCTTCAGCTATTGGTATTAAAAATATAATCAGGACTTGCTTGTCTAAAAAGGTGATTTGGACCTGGTTTTCAGTACCAAGCCAGGTGGCTGTCTTTTCGGGGGGCAAGTTTAACTGAGATGGGGGAAGCTGGATAGCAGTGTAAGAATTCAAAAAGGAACTTGCTTTCAGGGTAGTTACGATAAAGCCCTAGGAGGTACAGGAAAAAGAATATGTGTTTGGTTTGAGTTTCTTGGGTCTATTAATTGCCTTCTAAGAGTGTACTTTTTGTCAGGGTGAATCATTTATCGCCAATTCCAGTTTATTGATATTTCTCTCTGTGAGCCTATTTTTCAGTGGTTTTGCCATCTATTGCCCAGAGAATTGATGCTGTCTGAGATTTGACTGTAATGCTGCTTTTGTAGAGAGGGGAAATGAAGGCATAGAAAAATAAATAGCTTTTTATAACCCTATGTGAAAAAGTGATCATCAAATTGGAAGGACTTTTTCTTTTTCTCCTTCCATACCTGTGTGGCAGAACCTTTTGGTCAATATGGGTCAGGCTTAATCAAAATTAGCTTTATTTTAAAACTGCTGTTACTTGGAAGTTCCCTTTCTATACTCTTTCTTAGAAGGGAAAGTTGGGTGTGAAGTTCTAAAAGAAAAGCTCTTTGGACAAGAAAATATAAAACATTTTCCCAAGAGTCACAAATACCAGTGTGTGTTTTAGGGAAGCAACCAATGTTACTTCTTCTAGAAATAATTGGTGTAACTGAATTAAGATTACTTTCCCAAATCAGATCCTCTGCCTTACTCAAGGTTTCCTGTGTCCTGCCTTGTCCCAGATAGAGAACAAAATGAAACCCTCACCAATTTTGTCTACCTTTTTTACTCTAAGCCAAGGTTTTGCAGCACCATTAGGATGTAGATTATCATATTTAAAACCTGTGATGACACCGTTGTACCCATCTGAATGATTAATCTGCTCATTAAAAGAGTGCCGATGGGCTAGTCTAATTGGAACATGGATCTTCTTAAAGGACGTTACAGGGTCGGGAATAGGAAATATTACTCATAACATAAAGTAGGGATTAATTATGCTACTAAATACTACTATGTGAAATTTACATATGGGTCTGGTTAGAGACAAGGATTAGAAAAAGTGTAGCATCCCATTTTATAACATTTATGTCAACTTTAAGACAGGTGGTGTGTTCCTTCTTTAATCCCAAACCTTAAATCAACATTTACAAAAGCTGTTATAAACTCAAATGCCACAGAAGGCTTAGAGGTTGGGATAAATGCAGAATTTGCATAAATGAATCACCGTGATTTAACTGTATGGATTTTCAAAAACAATTGCAAAGATCCAAAGCTGCAGAGCAGTCTCTACTCTCCGTTAAAGCTTAAACTTCTGCATGATATTAATCTTCCTAGGAATGAAAGTACAATTGGGATCTTTCAGAAAATAGGCAAATCCACTGAGCACAAGTTTACAAGCATTTTTTTTTCCAAATAACCTTTCTTTAAACAAACAATATGTATAAAAGATGTAAGGGGACTGCTCAAAGCAAAGGGGATGGGAGATTTGAATCTCCACCTAAGAGCTTTTATGCCACATGGATCCTGTGGCCACACAGTTAGAAAACCACCATATAATATGGATGTGGATCCTAGAATCTGGGTTGAAAAGAACCTTGAAGCTCTTTTATTCTATCTCCCTCATTCCCAGGCAAAGGAGCACAATACTTACATAACGAGTTAGTGACAACCAGAGCTAAAAAGTAAAGTTTTTGACTCATAGTTCAGGGCCATTTTCAACAAACAACATGATATCTCTAGTCTGGTTACCAAATATCTCGACACGTTGGATTATTTGTTTGACGCCTCACATGTTAAGCTATCTCTGTTTACTGAAGTCAGATCTGTTTGACAAATGTGAAATATATTCTTACACATCTTGATGATTTGTTGCATTTCCACTACTTGAAAATTCATATTTTTTTTTACTTGTAGGCAGATGTGAGATCATGTGTCAAGTAAAAAATGGAAAGTTGCTCCTCTGGAGTAAACACTGTACCAAGAGAAATGAAAATTAGAGCACTTGGTTATACGTGGGCTTCTACCTGTTTAAGGAACTCAAAGGATTACATATTGGTGTTTTGGGTCCTTCCAAGCTCAGAGAATTTCCCTGGGCTTTGGTGATCATATAATATTTCTGGGATTGGGGAAGCCTTAGGTAGAGAATACTGTGCTTACAGAGACCCTAACAGACTGTCATTATCAATTCGAGCTTCTCCATACCTGTGGGTCCTTCTAACCAGCTCCCATGTTTGTTCTCTCCTCTCTATTTTATTCTGCTTGTCTGACTGAGTTGAATTCACCATTATCTCTCATCCAGATTACTAGAGTAACTTCTTAGCTATCTCCTGGCCTCCAGTCTTAACCCTACTCGGTTTGCTGTCTACACGGCAGCTAGGATGATCTTTCTGATGCTTCTGACATCACTCTTCTGCTTTAAAGTGGCTCCCACTTGGACAGCCTGGCTCCTCATTGTCCCAGAGATGAAAGTGCAAGCTTTTAAGAGTTACGTACAGTGTCCTTCCTGGCTTCATTTCTTGCTACTCCCCTCCTTACATTGGACCACTTTGCACTGATGCACACTCACCGTGAACTCTGAGCTTGCTTTTGTCTTTGCACCTGTTTTCCCCTATAACTGATATACTCTTCTTAGCTTTCTCCTTGCCTCAGCTTTCATCTGGCTGTGTCTGACTTATCCTTAGGATTAAATTCAGCATTAGCTTCTCAAAGGGGCCTTCTTGGACCCATCAACTTAGGGTACAAGTGTGCACTCTTTCTCCATCATAGCATTTTTCACACTGCCTGGTAACAGTTTACCATGTAACTCCCCCCACCCCCAGCAGCGAGCTCCTTGAGGGCAGGGTGCAGGATATTATTGTCTTCCTATTTTTGTTTCCAAGTACTATGCCTGATTCCAAGAATGAAATCAATAAATGTGTGAGGAAGGAAACAAAGCAATAAACCTCAACAAGAATTTACACTAGAAATTGTGCAGAGAAAATGTTCCAACACTCTTTCGTTAGATATTCCATTATATACTGCCATTCATTAATAGCTGGATGGGTGCCTTTTTATGTCATGTTTAAATGTTTCGATTTAATATCTTTGTTTTTTTCCTACCCAAGTTACAAAGGGGATCAGGTGATCACCAGCTTCCCTAGTGCACCTTTAAAAGCACAGGATCCCTGGGGTCGTTCTATTTGTGATTCTACATTGCATGCTTTGTGATATGTTTTGTGTGTAGGCAGAGGCCTATAATTGGTAGAAGAGGTAGGAAAGTTGTTTTTTCAGTTGGAGAGAGAAGACTTTGTCATGGACTTCGGAGTATTCTCTAAGATTGAATTGTGGCATGTCGTAGGGGTCAGTTCTGAAGATGTTCTTACTGTCATCTGATGTAGGAGATGAAACCTTCGAAGAACCTGTACTGTCATTCCATAAAAGTTAATAGCAAAGTATCATTGCAAATCTGTTGGAAAATGTTTGTTTTTTTTTGTGGTAAACCTCTGAACATTTTTAAGACTCTAGTGGGTAGAGAACCTTTCTTTAGAAATTCAGATCTGGTGGGATACCATAATTGTCTAGTGGTGGAACAGACATTTGAGGATAGTATTCTTTAGTGAATATCATTCATTCCTGGACCTCCACAGTCTGTAAGTGAAAATATAAGCTATAAGCCACCGAAGAAGTTAAGGAGATACGTGATTGTAGTAAAACCTTGACTGGCCAGAATGCCAGGGAAATGGAATGATCTGTTATGCTTTTTCAGCTTTGCTGGTGGAAAAGGATTTCATCATCTTTTTTGGTAAATAGTGGTCTGGCTATAGGGCAATGTTATAGGAGGTACAGGAGGTTGGGCTAGATGTGAACTCACTCTGGGGTGTCACTGAGTTGTTTTCTTAAATTTTAGAATTGTGGGCCTTTTGAGTCAGTATGAAACTTACCCATGATCTGATAAAATCCCATCCTTAAAGAAGTGGAAAGGGAGGCTGCAGAGATGGCTCGAAGTCCTATACCTTTTTAGTCCCACAGGCGAGATTTATACCTTGCTCTCAGACTTCTAATATACTGTTCTTCACCCTAAACTGTAAGTACCTATATGGGCTTTGTAGGCTTTAAAAAGTATTTACTTTCTTTCTCTTGTAAGCCCAGTACAGAAAGCAATGCTAGTTAACTGAGGAAAGTGAATAGAACATAAGAAGTTGTACTCTGATAAAACAAAGCTTTCTATAATGACACTCTGGTTTATAGCACTGAGAAACTTCATGATTCTAGAAACTCTTCCTAGGGAATGTGCAGAGTCAAAGGTTGCAAACTGGCAGCTGTGATCATATTGAGCTTGGGGAAGCATTTAGTTTGGCCAGTGTGGTGTTGTTGCCTTGTAGATGGGGTATATGGTCCTCTGCTTGCCTCGGTCCCCAGCCTCTTGGCAGCTTCACTTCATTATGTTATTGGCTTGGTTTCCAAGGCTTTTGAATTGGAAGCTGTGAGTTTAATGTGATTGTTTGTTTTGTTTGGGGCCTACAGGAAGGTAAGCAAGAGATGCCTATTTTATTTTCAAAACATCTGAGAAGGGGGCTACATTTATGGGATGGGCTAGTTGTTGACAATGTTGTTTATGTATTTTGGAAGCATACCGCCCCTCAAGCTGCCACCAGCTTTATCAGATCACTTAAACACAGTCCTGTGCTGCCATCGATAGCAGTCCAAATCTGTGACAATTGGTAACCTTCAGCATTTGTATGGAAAGATGGTTGATCGGCCTGTGCGTCGGCACAGATGCAAGGTGTAAACAAATGGGGCTGATGCATTTGTGCCACTAACCACTCAGGTTTATACAAAAAGTATCAAGCTTTCCCTGTTTCGTCTGGAATAAGACTTTCTAGGATTTCAAAATTTCATTTTTCTCACTTCCTAAAAAAATTCGCTCTCTTTCCCTCAGAAGCTTAGATAAAGAAATAATTATTGAGAAAATAGAAATGACCTCCACTGATGGGAGTTTTACTGAGTGGTAGGTGGTAAGCACATAATTTATCTCTTGTTCCTAAAATGATTTTTATTTTTTAGAAAATAAATTAAAAGAGTAACTTACATTCTCTGTAGAGAATTTAAAAGAATACAGACTGGAAAGAAAAAATTATCTTTTATCCGAAAATTTGGAAAAATCATCTTTTTAACATCTGTATTTTTTTCAGAATATTTTCTCTGTATATATCAGAACTGTGTATTTACAAAATTGGATTATGCTGTTTTGTGACTTGCTTTTTTCTTTTATTGTGAATATTATAGTGTATCTCATAATTTTTTAAACACATAGTTGCACAGCGTTACATCCTATGGCTATAAGTTATTTACTCTGTTGTAGAGTCTGTAGTCAGTTTTCAATTTTTTGCAATTGTTAAAATCAGCAATGAGCCACCTTGTGTATCTTTGGGTTGAATATGATTTTTTTTTTCCTTTAGGCTTAATTCCTGAAAGTGTAATCTTTGAATTGAAGGAGATGATCATTTTTAAGCCTTCTGGTATATGTGGCTAAATTGCCCTCCAAAAAGGTTATACTGTTTACACTTTCACTATGTGTTAAGACAGTGCAGTTCACTGGCGTCCTCAAAGGACCTCATTTAGAAACTTGTACCAACTTGGTAAACTGAAATATAGTATTTATATTTTGTGATTGTTGCTGAGGTTGAATACTGAGCTCGAATATTTTTCTTTGTGTTTTTGGCCATTTATATGCATATTTTGGTGAATTGCCTATTCATTTTCTCCCTTATTTTTTTCCCTTATGGGCTTTTATTTAGGTTTCAAAAAATAAACATTTATTGTCTCACAAGAATTTCAGGTCAGATGTAGCAATCTGAAGGCTCGACTGGGGCTGGGAGATCTGTTTCCAAGGTAGCTCGTTCACAGGGCTATTGGCCTGAGGCCTCAGTTTCTTGATACAAGGCCTTTCCGGGGCTGATTGGGTATCCTGATGACATGGCAGCCAGCTTCTCCCACACTGAGTGGGCCTACAGAGAGCAAACAGGAAACTGACAGGCCTTTTTGACCTAGTCTTGGGAGTCACACATTGCACTTTTTGTCTTCTTCTATTTGTTAAGAGCAAGTCACTAACTCTAGCCCACATTCAGGAGAGAGAAATGAAGTTCCACCTCTTGAAGAATTTGTGGATATATTTAAAAACCATTAGAGAACCTATTTTTTAAAAACATTTTTCAAACATTTTCCTCCAGTTTGCCCTTCAATTTAAATTTTTTTTTACAGAGATGTACAATTTTAATGTACTTAAGTCTATTAATCATTTCCAGTTTTAGAGTCTTTCTTTTGCTTTGTGCTTAACAATGTCTTCTTTACTCTAGGGTCAGATAAATCTTCACCTATATTTTCTTTTAGTTCTTTGTTGATTTTACTTTTTACATGTAACCTCTTTAGTGTTTCTATAATTTATTTTTAGAAATAAATTAGATACAGCAATTTTTTTCTGAATAACATTTATTTAAGTGGCAATTTTTGAATAAGCTCACTTTCTCTTAATGATTTAGAATGCCTCATTTATTATCAGTAAATATAGGGTAGATATTCCACTGATACTTACAATATGACTATAGCCCTTGTTAAAATCTTAAAATGCTTCCATGCTGATTGGTAAATACCTGCTGCTCTAAGTGTCCCCTCCTTTCCTTCCCCCTCAGTTCAGACCCCTCTCTATCAATTTAAAGGGGCTTCTCTGGTGCATTTAAAGGAGTGAGTGTGGTATTGTGTCTTCCAGACTGGAGTTCCAGGGACAATGTAGGTGTCAATTCTGCTATTTTGAATAGCCACCCTAACTAAGGATATATAGGCACATGGCTTTCTGTTCTGTTCCATTGATTGGTTGATCTAGTTTGATTCTCTTACTGCATGATTTTAATTGCTATGGCTGTATAATGTGTTTTAATTATATAATCATCCCCCATTTTCATGACTATTATTGCTTATTTATTCTTGTATATGAATGAATCATATTTTTGGTTAAAATAATGTCTTTAGTAAGTTGAGTAATGTATTAAAGACTGGGGAAGTTGACATCTCTACTAAATTGAGTCTTTCTATCTTGAAAGTATATATATATATATACATGTATATTCTTTTGTCTTAAAAGTCTTCCTATTTTGAAAGAATTATATATTATTTATGTCTTTAAAATTCTTGACCAGGCCTGGTGGCTCAGGCCTGTAATCCCAGCACTTTGGGAGGCTGAGGCAGACAGATTGCCTGAGGTCAGGAGATTCAGACCAGCTTGGTCAACATGGTGAAACCCCATCTCTACTAAAAATACAAAAATCTGCCAGGTGTGGTGGCACACTACTGTAATCCCAGCTACTCAGGAGGCTGAGGCAGAAGAATCTCTTGAACGCTGGAGACAGAGGTTGCAGTGAGCTGAGATCGAGCCACTGCACTCCAACTAGGGTGACAGAGTGAGACTCCGTCTCAAAAAAAAAAAAAATTCTTAAGTAGAGCTAGAGTTTTTCTTTATATTTTTGTTTTAGTTTATTTCGATTTGTTTTATGTTTGGCATCTTTTTTTGGTGTTAGGAATAGTATATTTTCTAAAATATGGGCAAATGGTTATTACAATTATTTATTCCTCAGATATGTTAATGGTTCAGGGGTTCTTTAAGAAAGTTATCTTCCAAGCTTCGGAAAATGCAAATTCACTGAAGTCCTTTAAATAATCCCTCCTCTCACTAGAATTTTGAATTACCTTGATATGATGCACAAAAATTCTGGTCACTTACATTGTTTAAGTAGCCAGTTCAAGATGACTTGGGGACAACTTGAGTAATGTGCGAATCGTCTGGGCAATCACACGTTCTTGATATCCAAAATACCAGCCTTTTCATTTTCTTTTTCTGAATGTTTCTGCTTGAAATTACCCATGGTTTAAAATATGCACGGCACATGGCATTGAACGTGGGAAGTGTTGTTAAGTTTTGAATGGGATGGTTAGAAAACGGCGTTTCTGGTTGTGTAAGAGTCTCTCATCTGGATCTGAAGCCTCTTCCAGGGAATTCCAGGCCTTCACCCCTCTATGTCATAAAAATGACTGGGTGACTTAGCAAAGTAATAATACCAGTGGGATGTGTATATTAACCTGTCTGTGGGGGGAAAATGCTGAGAGCAACAGGCCTATAATTTAGGTAATAGCGATAGCCTGTGAAAAACATGCTGCTTTTGCCTTGATGCTAATCAGGAAACCATCAGACAGTCTTCCCTGACTGAGTAAGGGCAGGGCGGGAAGGAAGTCAGCTGTCATCATGTTTTTGAAGAAGAAAAAAATGAGAGGTGAACTGAACTCTGTGATCGGAACCTCACTCTAAGGCCGCTTCCTGAATTTAAAGGTGTGGTACTCCAATCAGCACCGCAAATTGGAGGCATCTGATTTGCATGGATTAACAGGAGTGGGTCACAACCTTCTGACAGGTCAATGGCACCACTGGGGATTTGAAGAAAACTTTGATTCTCCCTCTTTTCCCCCTCTGCCATGAAGCAATCATGCTGTTCTATTGTAAAAGAGGATCCCTTACTTATAAAGCCAAGCTTGTCATTTAAATTCACTCAAGTTAGGACACCACCGAGCTCTGTCAGATGTCAGTCTCAATTCAGCAGGAGAATGTTTTTCAACAGCTTTCTAACCTCTTTGCCGGGAAACACAGAGGCTTGGATCAAGGGGGAGGGGCAGCTGACTGGGCTTGAAGGATTTTTACAAAGGCAAGATTGGAATTTTTCATTTCAGGCAGGTTTTCTTTTTCTTTACGTTTTCTTCTTCTTATTTTTTCCTTTTTCCCTCTAAGCCTCGTGTAAAAGATATTCCCACAAAAAGAGAGTGAAAAAAATCAGATTGGTTGTAAGGACTACTTCATTTGAGGGTCTCCTTGAAGGCATTTAAACCTGGGAGTGATGTTGGCATCTTTTCTGCATTAGGGGTATTGGCTGTTTGCCAATCATTTCCCTTGAAAAATATCATGCGGCCATAAAGGAACTATGAAATGTTTGGCAGAGGAAGCGTCCATGGCAGAATAGGGACAAAGGGAAATGGAGATTTTCTGATTCAGCCTCTGGTGCCAGACCCAAATAAAAAGAAGAGGCACATGCCATGGAACTATGGCTTACCTGAAACACCCTGGGTCAAGGAGCTTTGACATGGTAGTGGCAGAGTTGGGACCATTTTTTTCTTGAACCTTGATTAACCAAGTGCTCTGGAGATAAAATGTTCAGAGAGTTCTAATATACTCACTTGCTACGTATTGTTTTCTACATTTAGCTACAACTGTTGATTCAGCATCTCCTATAGGCCAGATATTATGCCAGACCTAATTTGCAACAAAACAGATTTGGTTCCTGCCCTCTTGGGACTTCCTGCTTAGACCTGCCTCATCAATTTTCATTTCTTATGTGACTTGATCTTTGTCATTTAAATTCCAGTATTTTCTTGCATCCATGACAGTGCTTAACATTGTATTAATAATACCTTACAGAAAAGTCTGGTAAATATCTATCATTTTATTGGCTGTTCAAATATTGTTTAAATTTATGAAGCCTCAGTTTTCTCATCTGTAAAATGGGGATAATAATGTCTATCTCACAGGGCGCTTGTGAAGAGTGAATGGTATAATGTATAGAAAGCACTCAGCAGAGAGCTTGGCACAGGGTTCTTTGTAATTGGGAGCTGCTAGCATTTTTCATTAGAAGTGTGGCTCACGCCTGTAATCCCAGCACTTTGGGAGGCCTAGACAGGTGGATCACAGGGTCAGGAGATCGAGACCATCCTGGCTAACACGGTGAAACCCGGTCTCTAGTAAAAATACAAAAAATTAGCTGGGCATGGTGGCAGGCGCCTGTAGTCCCAGCTACTCCGGAGGCTGAGGCAGGAGAATGGTGTGAACCCAGGAGGTGGAGCTTGCAGTGAGCCCAGATCATGCCACTGCACTCCAGCCTGGGCGACAGAGCGAGACTCCGTCTCAAAAAAAAAAAAAAAAAAAAAAAGAAGTGTTGGTGGCAGAGGTAGTGGGAGTGGTAGTACATGCTTAACATCTAGAACCTTCTCTTCCGGTTAATTCCATTGGAACCTTTCTATAATATTTTCAACAACTTCTTTTTTCTTTTAGTAAGTATGTCTTTCTCAAAGAATTAATTGTTTGGATGGTTGAAGATAACTTGGAAGACCTTAAGGTCGTGATTTCATGATTTGAAACAAATTGTCAAGAGCTATTTTAGAAGGAATATCTATCTGAAAGTGTGCGTGCGTGTGTGTGTGTGCGTGTGTGTGTGTGTGTCTATGTGTGCGTGCATTCTAAGGTACATCCTGCAATTAAGCTTCCAGTTAAAAGTCCAGTTTTGAAAACGCTCTTGAACTTCTTTTTGAGTTCTCTTTCTTTTAATGGTTACAAATATCCTTTCAGAGAAAGTTACTCTCAGCTCTCATTCTCCTCCTGGTGAAAAACATTCAGAGACCATTAGGCTGCATCTCAGTGAAAGGAAACTGCAGCATAGAACTTGATGTGAAAAGCCTGTGACACACCGTGTCGCTCCAAAGTAGAATCCTCCTTGGTACTACAAGACTGTGGACTGGAGTGTGTTGCTGGAGTTTGACATGGGTTCAAATCTTGCCTTTGCCATTTATTAGCTTTGTGACCTTGGGCAAATTTCTAAATCTGAAAGACACACACACACACGCACACACACACACACATTTATATTTATTTAATTAATGCAGTATCTGGCATATTCAAGCAGGAGCTTGTAACAAATAAGTAACAACTGTAAGAAATAAGTATTTGTTGCATAAACAAAGTAATGGCCTGCAGGTACTCCTCCTTTGGTAAGCCATTGCTAAGCAACTCTTTGCTCCTCCTCCTTTCAGCTGCTGGCTGAACCTGCAGCATCTTCTTGTGACTCCCCTCAATGGTAGCACACTTCTACTCTTTGAGGGTTGATCTGAGTTTCGGAAACAGCCAGCAGTAATTTGATACGGAGGCTGGTGTAAAACATCAGTCGATTAAAGATCATTTTAGATCAGAAATGATGCGTCCCTGTAAGGGAACTACTATATTGAGATGAACTCATAGCATTCTGCCTGGATTTTAAAGAAGAGCTGCAAATGCTCTCAAGCAGTCTTCCAAAGTGACAATTAAGAATGGGATGGAATTCATTTTGATGTCCAGCTCTGGTCTAAAAGTCAGTCACATTCCAGGTCTCACTCTGGCCCCTGTGCTCTGGAAAGAGAGGAGCAGTGAGATATGGCCATTGTTGATATGAAAAGCAGAAGGTGGAGGTCCCAGGCTGCTGAGTTAGCCCTCAGTTTGAATCCTGCATCAGCTGTTTTTTAGCTCTAAGTCCTGAGGCCTCTAATATACATCTACTCTGCAATTACTTCTCTCTCTCTCTTTTTTTTAGACGGAGTTTCGCTCTTGTTGCCCATTCTGGAGTGCAGTGGTGCAATCTCGGCTCACTATAACCCCTGCCTCCTGGATTCAAGCAATTCTCTTGCCTCAGACTCCCAAGTAGCTGGGATTACAGGTGCCCGCCACCACTCCCGGCTGATTTTTGTATTTTTAGTAGAGATGGGGTTTCACCATGTTGGACAGGCTGGTCTTGAACTCCTGACCTCGTGATCCGCCTTCCTCGGCCTCCCAAAGTGCTGGGATTACAGGCGTGACCCACTGCGCCCGGCCCAATTACTTCTCTGTAATTTTTTTCCCCTGAGGATTGGTGGGGAAAAAAAATGCTTGGCACATAACACTCCATGTTAAGTTTCAGGATTATTTCTTCTTTTTACATTCTTTTAGTTTTTTGTTCATATGTACTCAGGGCTCACACTTTGCTTGGCTCCGTAAGTCCTAGAGAAAAATGGTATGAGAAATGAATTCACATGAAGCATTAGTGCCTTAGTCTCTTACTGTTTTTACCTTTCCCAGGAATATTTGTGCTTACAAAATGGTGTCCAGAAAGGCAGTGCCTCAGCGAGATAAATATGTTTCTAATCTTAGCATCTCAGGCAGAGTGAGGCTGGCATCTGAGGTCAGGGAGGCCACAGGGCCACACTACTGACTGCATTGGTAGCAGACTCCATTAGGTTGACAGAAAGGTTAAGGTTCCTGGAATCTGTCTCTAAATTCTCCTTACCCCCTCATTAGGTTAGAAGCCAATGCCAATACAAGTAACCAATACCAAACCCTCTCCTGCTTACAGAGGCATTATTCAGTTGGGGGCACCCTAAGAACAATTCATTGCAAATAATTGTTGGCACATTTATTCTCATGGCACAACTTTCAAAAGCAAATTAATTATAAACTGGTTGCAATTTAATTCAGTTTGTCTGGATTATGTGTTTGCAAGGCCTAGAGTACATTTGGCACCGTTGCTGGTGCATTTGGATTTTAATGTCTTTGACAAGCCACAGCTTCCTTGGCCTGGGTAAACGGCCTACTGCCATACTGTCATTTAACTAGATTGCGTCAGAGTGACTCTTTAGCTTCGCGGTGGGTCTTCAGTTTACAACCTCCACGCCACCCCCATCAGCCGCACGGGCATAGATCTCAACATGTATCAGGAAACTGGAAGAAAGCTGTGAACAGAATACTCTGAGAAAATGATGGTTAATCGTGTAGAAAAGTTTAACTATTTGCATCAGCACAATATTACACAGGCACATACGACTTTCAGTTCCCTAAACCTGAGAAAAGGTTTAACAACATTGTGTGAAATCTGACATCTTGCTATTCATATAAATGTGAAAGGCAGATTGGGAAAAATACAGTAAAATCCCCGCTTTTGTGCAGAGAATGGTGCATATTTTTCCCCTAATTATGGAAGGTAGCCTTTTATTTCTTCTGAATTCATTCATTTCTGAGCCTGTGTTTTAAGCCTGCTTATGAAACTCAATTATAAAACCAAGGGTTAAAAATTAAGTCAAGTCACAGGCTATACTCCTCTTTGATTCTGGGGCTCCTGAGAACTTCCAGCCCTCTGCCACTGGCTTGAAAAATCTCTACCCTTACAAATCTCTCAAGCTTTCATGCACCTCTCCTACACAGCAGATTAATTAAGGAAAAAGATGGAAAACTCCTGGCACCATTTTATCTTTCCAAACTGTGATTTGCCTCTTCCCTCTAAATCTTCCCTTCCCTCTCCTCTGCTCCCTTCTCAAAAAGAAAGTGTATGATTGTCAACTTTCTGAGTCCAAGACAGTGGAGGATTAAACTGGCCTTACTGAGATTTGAACTTGTGACTCAAGGCATTGGATTTTTGTGAAAGAGGCCCAAGCTCTCCGGACTGGACAGGTTACAGCTCCGGTTTCTGTCCCTCTGCTGCCTTTTCCTGGGCAGCATGATGATCTCTGGCATTTATCTATCTATGAGGCTTGCAAAATCACGGCCTGTCATAATGGTAAATAAAATGTGTTAAAGTTAATATGAAGAAGAAAGGAGCAATTACAACTGCTTAAAACAGTCTTCAAATATACTTAAGCAGAGGTTTGCCACGTAAACACACAATTAAAGCAGGAATTTGTGATGGATGCAAGGGTTTGACGGTCTCAGACATACTGTTTACTGGTGTAGTTAGCAGATGGATAAGTCAACTGATCCCAGATGTGCAGCTTATAAATATAAACTCATGTCTTACTAGTGATGTATGTCTGCAAGTAGCAACAAATTACTTTCTATTTAACTCTTGACTGTTTACTAGGGAGAGCTTCGTAATGCTCACTTGCTTAAAAAAAAAAAAGGATTTTTAAACAAGTTTCCTCTTTCAAAAGTGGTAACCAAATATCTAAAAAAAGGTACTTTGGTGCAGAAGTTGTTTTAAAGGACAGGTTTAAATAGGCTTACTTTTTTCTTTTAAGTTCAGATACCTAAGCCTTATGTCCCTAGCTGCAGTTTTCAGATATTTGCAGCTAATTAATTCTTAGGAAATCTAATCTGAATTGAATTAATTTTCCCTTTTAGGGCACACGAAGCAACTTTTAGGTAAGAAAAAAATGAAAACAGCTTTTGTTGCACATAATTCTTGCAACTAATGAAAAGTAATATTGCTGTTCCCTTCAAATAATGCAATAACGAAACACCAAATGAGAGCATTGCATTGTATTGTTATATTTGCTGTTTAAATAATTTAGCTGCAAAAATCTGAGGGCTGCTTTAGCTGTAATTAATTATTCATTAATGACATGCTAATTGCACAATACCTTTGAATATTTAACAAAATGCAAAAACCAGGCTCTGAAGTTATGTTTTTAGTGCAAGGGGGAGAAGATTCTTTAGTCCATCACTGTACCAGGAGGACAAAAAAAAAGTCATTTTTCAGATGCGAGGTAAAGTAGTAGTAGTGGCCTACTTTCCATTCACCATCTCAGTCACCCTTTGTGCCGTGGAATATAATGTCCTTATCTAGACTTAACAATTGACAGGGTGGTAAATCCCTTGACTTTTGTCCAAATGATTTCTCTACAAAAATGGGTTAATTATCGCCTTTCCCTAGCTTTTTGACTAACAAAAGGCCCTGGATCTCTTTTTTCCTTTCTTTCCTATTTACTGTAAGGAGCGCTTTGAAATGTGATAGTTTAATCGGCAACACCTTCTACAGGGGGAATACTGAGAGGCCGGCCTGGCCCTGCCTGGAGCTCAGGTTGCTGTGTGAACATTACCGTGGTTAGGAGATATGACCTTTATTATGCCAAAGCCATCCTGGACTTTCAGGATGAAAAACTCCTGAGTGCTCGGTAGTCGACTTCATTTGTTTCTGCTAATAAAAGCTGGCGGGTTTTTAACAGTGTCTTTTAGTGGGTGGGATGACTAAAGGGCACAGTGTTGAACTGGCTTAGCTGTGTTTCACTAATTCCCTGCAAGACAGCGAGTTTGCATCTTTCTGTGTCCTGTCTCTGTTTCCAAGCCTGAAAGCTCCTCATTGTCTCTGACCTGTAAGTCAGGGATACTCTTCATAGTGGATAAGCAGAGAAGAGGACTGGCTTTTTTTCTTTTTATTTGTCATTATCACCCTCTTGGTCCCAATCAGAGAATCACCAGCCCCTAATTTAGTACAAGGCAGTGAGCTGTGTGGCAGCTTGTCCTTGTGGTTGAGAATATATTTCATGCACTAGGGCCTACTTAGTCATATTTTGCATTTGACTGCCATTACTATTAATGGCATTTATGAATGCACATTGGCGGGAAGAAGACCCCATTGAATCTGTGCATTATCAGAGATTGGGGAATTAGCATACTCCGTGTCTGGTTCATGATGGATTTTACTGTGCTGTGGAAATACTTAGCAATTAAATGAGAAATCACCATTGTGAACGTGCACCTGCCAGGAAAAAAAGAATGGAGTAGAGAAGGAGGGGCATTCACTCAAGTTGACGCCAAGTTCCCTCTTTTGCCATTGCCTTCTCTCATTTGGGAAATGCTACATCTGCCTGTAGCCATTGTTCAACATGGCAATATATAATAGAGCCACTGTTTAGTAAACGCATGGCATCACAGGCCCACCCAGCCAAAAGTGTGTCAGGGTCAAAAGTGTTTATAGTCAAGTTGGAAGTCACAGCTTGCAAAGTGAAAAGTGAAATAATGCAAAAGTAATGTATGATTTAGTGCCACATGAATTAGAGAGTTCAGGGATTGCAAAGTGGCAAACCATGTGTTCAGACCAACCCAGAGTCAGATGCATTTTACTTGGCTTGAACTTTTTTCATTCTAAGTTGGAGTTAATATTTAAAAATTGGGAGATTTATATAGAAATCTGACTTTCCATCTTCTCTTGAAAAGTCAGAAAGTCTACCAACATGGGCTGCCAGCCATCCCACATGGCAACAATTGGCCAGAGCTAAGTAGCCCGGGCTTGCATTTTTCATTTGAATACCTCACCTGCCTGGAAGTTTCCTACCTTGGAATAGAGATTTGAGGTAGGAGTGACTATGGGTTAGAGTGAACAGGGAAGGATGACTTTTGGACAAACTCCACCAAATACACTCTCCACATGCTGGTGGTATAGTCATGATGAGATTTCAGATGGTTCCCGTCACTCATTTATAGCCTTTTCCTTTTCCAGAGTAAAATGTCACAGATAAAGAAGGTTGTCTCCCAGGCCACTGAGGAAGTACTTCTTTGGCTTTCTGCATGGTCCTCAGAACGGGGCCAATTTTACCCATAAGCCTTCTTGTATTTCTTTTTTAGATCTCAGAATTTGTTTTATTAAGCCCCTCTTCTGTGCTAGACACTGGGCAGGGCATTTCTCACACAAATCCACTTCTTTCTGGTCCTGTGTGGGCTGGACTCTAGCAGTAGTCAATGGAAAGCTTTGGACTGCTATAGTGGAACCTCTGCCTGGACTGAAGTTTTGTTGTGAAATAAATGGCAGTGTGAAGAACAGGTTACTATTCTTCACTGGCTACTGACTCTGGGACTTTAGCCTACCTTGAGCACCTTTTCTTGGGTACATTCACTTAGGATTAATGAATGATGTTGTTACATAAAACCTTGTTTCTGCCCAAGTCCTGAAGTGAATAACATCTAAAGGAAGTAGGCAGGAGTGCCAAGAGAAGCCAATTTCATCAGTATTAATTAGAGACCTTTGGGCCAGGAAATAGAAGAGCATGGGTAATCCATGTCTCCTTAGCCCACTGCCTGTGTGGAAGCCAGCCTGAAACTTTTGATGTTACTTAGCAATATTAGGGAAACATCTGTGAACAGGCACCACTGTACACCACTGGGAATTGCTTAAAAGTGATACAACGTGAATCTGTCAAGTGACAAATACTGCTGTGGGAGCATGACTTATAAACTGTGTGAACACAGTTCTTCCTGGAAGTTTGGATTGAGCTAGGGAGCGGTGGTTACCAGGAGAGAATTTGTTATCCTAGTGTGAATTAGGGAATGAATATCTAACATGAGACAACTAGAGCAGGGGAATTCTTGGATAAATATGGGTAGGGTGTGTATGGCTTAGCGCACATTTGAAGTTCATGACTGAGAAGATTTACTTTGTGAACATTTATTGAATAGATACAATGGGGAAGCCTGTATTTGTTGAAAGGGGCAGATAGAGACATCTAAACCAAAGTACCACATTGGCCAGCCATGTCTATATTGGGTGTGGGTCACCTTTTTATCTTCTAGGAAATTATCTTACTTGTTGAAGTGGCCTTTTTTGGAAAAAGCCTGAACATAGTTTGTCTATTGTGATTTGTTCTTTTTCCTGATGAAAATATTTTCTTTTTAGTTTTTAATTTTAAAAAGTTTAAAAAGTTGTTTTTGTAGAGATGGGGGTCTCACTATGTTGCCCAGGCTGGTCTCAAACTCCTGGCCTCAAGCAATCCTCCCATCTTTACCTCCCAAAGTGCTTGGGCTTACAGATGTGAGCCACTGCACCTTGCCCATAATGAAAACGTTTTAAAGGAACTAGAAGAATGATAAATGGGTATGCCATCAAGATGTGGAAACTATGATAATTCAAAAATTAAATCTGCTCAAATGCTTTTGTGGATTGATAAGAGACAAGTGATCAAGTCATTAATATTCATCAATGTAAAGAATAAGTTGGGGAATTATATAGAATTGTAAGGAGAACAGGAAAAGGTGTAAAAGGGGATATAAATTACTATTCTCCTATATGCACAGACAAAAATCACAAATGTCTAGTATAAAAAAGGAAGGGCCTTGAAATCCATTGGCATTTCCAGAAAATATTCCATGACCTACTCCTGTTGTAAATGTGCCTTTTACCATTGCAGGGTGATAAAATGCCACGATCCAACTCCAGAGTACAATTAAGGGCTTGTGTGATACAGCAGGCAGCCATTCCATACTTGAGAGTTTTCACTGTATAATTAAAATAAACTGAGGGGCAGGAGGCAGGGAATGAAGTGGGGGAGGAAGGTCCGGCTGAAGCATATTCAGACATGACATTTTCTAATGTCGATAACCATCGAGAGCTCGGCTTCTCTGTCCATGAAGACGAGAATGTCACATGTCAGTCAAAGGCAGAGTCGCTGAGCAGGGCTGGAGACTGGAGAAAGCAAGGGAGGGTTCATTTGGCTCTGGGAGAGTGCAGACTGGCCTCCTCTCAGGCTTTAATTGTGCTTCCTTTGTGTCAGTGGTGTCCACGTCCAGATTTCTGAAGATGAGTCCTGATGATACAGAGAGATAGCAGGTAGTGCAAATTTGGCTCTCCCCTTTCAAGCTGGGATTCTAGGCCATGCTTAATCCCAGTGGAATAGATAAAAATAACACACCCAAGGAGCAATCTCAGACTTATGTTTTTGAAAGCCATTTTAAGCAATTTTGGCCCTTATACAGTACGCTTGAATAATGCCCCTGCTACAATGATTTTTTTTTAAGCATTCCAGTGTACATCCCTCTGTGAGGGGCTCTGTCACTCTATTTATATCCTGTAGTAAACTAGCTTCCTCTGCTTTGGCTGGGCAGCAGCTGCCATTGGCCTGCCCTCGGGCCTCCCCTACATCACAGAGACAAGCATGTGTGTGAGAAGAACCCAGATCTCCCCCAGCAGAGAACGGAATGAGGGCTCCAACCTGGGAGAATGTAGTGATGTTTTGACACACCCACCCGTACCCTCCACCCCGATGCAGGAAAAACTGGAATCTCTCTGTTCCTGTGACAGTCTGTCAATTTTGCTTCCAGAATAGTTCTTAGGAAGCACACTCACCCTCTAGGAATGGGGGATTCATGTCTTAAAAGATCATTACAAGTTCTTCAGTATATGCTGAAATTTTTTTCTGTTGCAGTGCTGGAGGTAAATACCAAGAGAGCTAGTGCTTTAAAAGCAAAAGCTGGTTGTTAATGGAGTAAGGATGCTTCAGCGATTTAGGGAGGGAACTTTTAAAAGGGGGCTCCACATTTCTCCTGTTCTCCTTCAACCTCCATTTCTACACAGGAGGTAAATGATTTTCATCCCAACTCTTTACTTTCGTATTTAGCTTTGCTCAGACATGATTACTTCTCCTTTACGATTTCTGTTGGCTGCTATCCCTCTGTGTTCCTCCTGAATCTAGAATTATAGATTGTCATGGCATAGATTAGAGAAAACCTTAAGGAAGTTCCCAGGCAAGATGGCCGAATAGGAACAGCTCCTGTCTGCAGCTCCCAGCGAGACCAATGCAGAAGGCAGGTGATTTCTGCATTTCCAACTGAGATACCCAGTTCATCTCATTGGGATTGGTTAGACAGTGGGTGCAGCCCAGGGAGGGTGAGCAGAAGCAGGATGGGGTGCTGCCTCACCTGGAAAGCACAAGCAGTCAGGAAACTCCCTCCCCTAGCCAAGGGAAGCCGTGAGGGACCCTGCTGTGAGGGATGGTGCTATCTGGCCCAGATACTATGCTTTGCCCATGCTCTTCGCAACCCACAGACCAGGAGATTCCCTCGGTTGCCAACACCACAACGGCCCTGGGTTTCAAGCACAAAACTGGGCGGCCCTTTGGGTAGACACCGAGCTAGCTGCAGGAGTTTTTTTTTTCCATACCCTGGTGGTGCCTGGAATGCCAGTGAGACAGAACCGCTCACTCCCCTGGAAAGGAGGCTGAAGCCAGGGAGCCAAGTGGTTTTGCTCAGTGGATCCCACCCCCATGGAGCCCAGCAAGCTAAGATCCACTGGCCTGAAATTCTTGCTGCCAGCACAGCAGTCTGAAGTCGACCTGGGATACTTGAGGTTGGTGGGGGGGAGGGGCATTTGCCATTATGGAGGCTTGAGTAGATGTTTTTCCCCTCACAGTGTAAACAAAGCCACTGGGAAGTTCCAGCTAGGGGGAGCTCACTGCAGTGCCACAGAGCTGCTGTAGCCAGACCGTCTCTCTAGATTCCTCCTCTCTGGGCAGGGCACCTCTGAAAGAAAGGCAGCAGCCCCAGTCAGGGGCTTATAGATAAAACTCCCATCTCCCTGGGACAGAGCACCTTGGTGAAGGGGCAGCTGTGGGTGCAGCTTCAGCAGCAGACTTAAACGCTCCTGCCTGCTGGCTCTGAAGAGAGCAGCAGATCTCCCAGCACAGTATTGGAGCTCTAATAAGGGGACAGACTGACTCCTTAAGTGGGTCCCTGACCCCCATGCCTCCTGATGGAGAGACACCTCCCAGCAGTGGTCGACAGACACCTCATACAGGAGAGCTCTGGCTGGCATTTGGTGGGTGCCCCTCTGGGATGAAGCTTCCAGAGGAAGGAACAGGCAGCAGTCTTGGCTGTTCTGCAGCCTCCGCTGGTGATACCTAGGCAAACAGGGTCTGGAGTGGACCCTCAGCAAACTCCAGGAGACTTGCAGAAGAGGGGCCTGACTGTTAGAAGGAAAACTAACAAACAGAAAGCAATAGTATCAACATCAAAAGAAGGACGACCAAGCAAAAACTCCATCTGAAGGTCACCAGTAGCAAAGACCAAAGGTATATAAATCCATGAAGATGAGGAAAAACCAGTGAAAAACGCTGAAAATGCCAAAAACCAGGATGCCTCTTCTCCTCCAAAGGATCACAAATGCTCACCAGCAAGGGAACAAAACAGGATGGAGAATTAGTTTGACGAATTGACAGAAGTAGGCTTCAGAAGGTGGGTAATAACAAACTCCTTTGAGCTAAAGGAGCATGTTCTAACCCAATGCAAGGAAGCTAAGAACCTTGATAAAAGGTTAGAGAAATTGCTAACTAGAATAACCAGTTTAGAGAAGAACATAAATGACCTGATGGAGCTGAAAAACACAGCACGAGAACTTCCCGAAACATACAGAAGTATCAATAGCCAAATTGATCAAGTGGAAGAAAGGATATCAGAGATTGAAGATTAACCTAATGAAATAAAGCATGAAGACAAGATTAGAGAAAAAAGAATGAAAAGGAATGAACAAAGCCTCCAAGAAATATGAGACTATGTGAAAAGACCAAATCTATGTCTGATTGGTGTACCTGAAAGTGACGGGGAGAATGGAACCAAATTGGAAATCATCCAGAATATCATCCAGGATATCATCCAGGAGAACTTACCCAACCTAGCAAGGCAGGCCAACATTCAATTCAGGAAATACAGAGAACACCACAAAGATACTCCTTGAGAAGAGCAGCCTCAAGACACATAATTGTCAGATTCACCAAGGTTGAAATGAAGGAAAAAATGTTAAGGACAGCCAGAGAGAAAGGTTGGGTTACCCACAAAGGGAAGCCCATCAGACTAACAGCAGATCTCTCTGCAGAAACCCTACAAGCCAGAAGAGAGTGGGGGCCAATATTCAACATTCTTAAAGAATTTTCAACTCGGAATTTCATGGTACCAATACCAAAACAGATATATAGACCAATGGAACAGAACAGAGGCCTCAGAAATAACACCACACATCTACAACCATCTGATCTTTGACAAACCTGACAAAAACAAGTAATGGGGAAAGAATTCCCTATTTAATAAATGGCGTTGGGAAAACTGTCCAGCCGTATGCAGAAAACTGAAACTGGACCCCTTCCTTACACCTTATACAAAAATTAACTCAAGATGGATTAAAGATTTAAACCTAAAACCTAAAACCATAAAAACCCTAGAAGAAAACCTAGGCAATACCATTTAGGACATAGGCATGGGCAAAGACTTCATGACTAAAATACTAATGGCAATTGCAACAAAAGCCAACATTGACAAATGGGATCTAATTAAACTAAAGAGCTTCTGCACAGCAAAATAAACTATTATCAGAGTGAACAGGCAACCTACAGAATGGGAGAAAATTTTTGCAATCTATCCATCTGACAAAGGGCTAATATCCAGAATCTACATGGAACTTAAACAAATTTACAAGAGAAAAAAACCAACAACCCCATCAAAAAGTGGGTAAAGGAAATGAATAGTCATTTTTCTAAAGAAGACTTTTATGTGGCCAACAAACATATGAATAAAAGCTCATCATTGCTGGTCATTAGAGAAATGCAAATCAAAACCACAATGAGATCCCATCTCATGCCAGTTAGAATGGTGATCATTCAAAAGTCAGGAAACAACAGATGGTGGAGAGGATGTGGAGAAATAGGAACACTTTTACACTGTTGGTGGGAATGTAAATTAGTTCAGCCACTGTGGAAGATAGTGTGGTGATTCCTCAAGGATCTAGAACCAGAAATATAATTTGACCCAGCAATCCCGTTACTGGGTGTATACCCAAAGGATCATAAATCATTCTACTATAAAGACACATGCACACGTATGTTTATTGAAGCACTATTCACAATAGCAAAGACTTGGAACCAATCCAAATGCCCATCAATGATAGACTGGATAAAGAAAATGTGGCACATATACACCATGGAATACTATGTGGCCATAAAAAAGAATGAGTTCATGTCCTTTGCAGGGATATGGATAAAGCTGGAAACCATCATTCTCAGCAAACTAACACAGGAACAGAAAAGCAAACACTGCATGTTCTCACTCATACTTGGGAGTTGAACAATGAGAATATATGGGCACGGAGGGGAACATCACATGCTGGGGCCTGTAGCGGGGTGGAGGGCAAGGGGAGGGATAGCATTAGGAGAAACTAATGTAGATGACGGGTTGATGGGTGCAGCAAACCACCATGGCACATGTATACCTATGTAACAAACCTGCATGTTCTGCACATGTATCCCAGAACTTTAATAATAAAAAAAAAACAATAACTGATGAATTTCAAATAAGTTTTGTCTCTCCTGCTTACACAAATCAATTGCTTGTGGCTGCTTGGAGTGCTTTGATGGGAAGTCTAGGAAGGCGCAGTCCGGGCTCAGTGGAAATCGGTGTGATGATAAAGCTTTCCCTGCACAAGAGGGTCTGGCATTTCCAACTGCTGATTTTGCATAATCTTATTTTCTATAGATTATGAGAGAAATGATTATAAGTCACTTGATCGACCCAAACATGGAGCAGTTGTGCTGCATAGAATATTTCAATGCCTTCTTTCCCATTTCAGGGTCCCTGGCGCCCCCTGCCCTCCCCACTATTCTGTTTCCCATTTCAGTTGAGATTTCAGAGATGGTTCACAGTTTTCCCAGGAATTCAGACTTCTGCTTAGAAGAGGCACTGCCACGCTCTTAGGTAAAATCTGCTCAGCTTGCCTCCCTGATTCTAGAACCCAGAATGATTCTGGAAGTTATGTTAGAGGTCTTGTATGCATATGTCAAGAGGGACCTGTTCTGTTTAGAAGCATTTCTGGGGAGATTTGGATCCAGTTATGGATGCCACGTATAATATATATCACAACTGGAATTAATTACTTCTTTCTGTAATTATTATATAGCCTTTCACCTTGCTAGATTTTAAGATCCAAAGGAGCACTGCTTTTTTCTTTCTTGTGTCCTCGGAGCCTAGCACAGTGCCTCCGGAATGTGTGTGTGTGTGTGTGTGTGTGTGTGTGTGTGTGTGTGTGTATCCAATAAACACTTGCTAAATGAAGCGAATGGATGGTTATCAGTACACTTTTAGACTCTGGAAATCAGCCCTAAAGATTCCCTAAAGACTGTCTAGTTAGAATGATGACTAGCCTATGTGTCATTCTGGCCACTGTTTGCATTAATGTGACCTCCTGAAAGACAGAAGATTCAATTCGTCAGATGACTGCCCTGGATTCATTTGACTCATGATCAGTCTTTCTAGTCACCTGCAAGTCTTTTCTCTTTCTTTCCCTCCCTCCCTCCCACTTCCCTCCCTTCATCTCTTCCCCCCTCCCTCCCTTCCTCCTTTCCTCCCTTCCTCCCTTCCTCTCTTCCTCCTTCCCTCCTTCCCCCTCCCTCTTCTACTATCTTTTCTCTTTCTCTCCTCTCCCTTCCCTTCTTCCCCCTCCTCCTCCTTCGACCACATTCTTGCAACAACACTTGCCTTGCTTTTGCCATTTCTACTATTCTCTTCTGGAGATGTATGGCGCCAACCCTGGGTCATTGTAGAGCCTTTCTAGATGGCCACTCTATTCCAGCATTTCTCCTTACAGTGTATTAAACCCCACAGGCTGGAACTTTCTTAAAGACCACTTTAGTAGACCATTCCTCCTTCAAAAACCTTCACTGGATCCCTATTTCCTTGTATACGAAATTAAAGTCTCTATTTGGAATTCATGATAACTAGTAATCCAGTCCCACTTATCCAATTCTAATGTCCAGTGAAGCAAAACAACATACAATATTAATAAGGACTCTCATTTGTTGAGGGCTTACCACATGTCAAACACTGTGCTAAATGTTTTTTTCCTATGGGGTTCCAGCTACTATTATTATCCCCAATTTATAAATAAACTTTCTAAAGCTAAAATAACTGAAGTAACTTGCCCAAGGTTACATGATGAGTCAGTGATAGAACTAGGATTGAATGCAGGTGGTCTGATTTCAGAGCTAGGGCTCTTGACAATTAGTTAATGATATTATATTTGATGTTCTTTGTATATTACCAGATAGGGGTTTCATATATACAGGGACACAATGCCAAATGTGATGATATCTTAGGACACTGCTTCACAATGAGATAAAAGTATTTAAAATAAGCACTGTGTATATATTTTATTTTATATAGCACAGTTTGTCAGAGAAATCCCCTAAATGATATATGTATTAATATCTGAATTTTTACCCACTCCTTTCTTTCTCATTTTCAGTGTTTGTAGTGAAAAGAATATTGCATATTTATAAAATGCATCTTTCTCTAATAGTCATATGCCTTTTGTTTCCTCAGAAAACTACTAAAGACATATCAGCTGGGAAACTATTCACAACTATACCAAGGCTTTTGTTTACTGATCCTTCCCATCCGACGAATCACTTCACCTTCAGAGCATTAGAAAAGAGGATGTATTTAAGTGGCCTAGGATACCACAGTTCTGGATACAGTAGTAGAGGTTGTTGCAGTTATTACTACTCCTTGGACTCATCACCATCTGATGTGGGACCCCTAATCCTTGGGCAAATCCTGCCCTTTGGTTTCAGCAGGGGTGTGGACTGAGAAAGCATCCTGCACACAGGTGAGGCAGTTTGCAGGTGCTATCACACCCCCCACTATACCAAGGCTTTGTTCCAAGATATATAGCAACCAAATAGCATAACAAAATGGTTAAGATCTTGGGTTCTAGCATCTAGATCTTAAAATCTAGGATCAAGGATCTTTGGATCCTTGGAAGAAGCAGTTAAGTTTGGATAATTCAGTGGAAATCCTGATGATAAATGTGTGCATGAGTGTGTGTGCGTGTGCCCCTATAGAGTGTGTTTAGGAGGAGGACAGAGACAGGATGAACGAATATCTTCCTTCGAAACTTGCAGTGTTATTAGGCTCTGACTATAGATGGTTCCATTGTATTGGTTCCTTTGCCTCTGAAAAGCTGAGTTCTTGCTACAAGAATTTATGCTTGAGAGGTTTGCTGTATTTGTACGTGTTCCTGATTCAACGTCTCCAGTCTGCATTGTTTGGGTCTAACCCCTCACATTATCATCCTTCCTCAAATGTGTGTGTCTGGAATGAGTGTCTCTTTCACTCACAGCAAACCTGAGGTGCGTGAATGGCTTACAGAAAAGCCCCAGGTGACATATGTTCATCTTTTTTATTTTCTGTCCACCCCAATACAGCTGGTGGTAGTCAGCAACAGATGATTGTTTTCAGTTTTGTCTTTTCTTGAGGCTAAGAGCTTTGCCCTAATGATCTTCAAGGTGGTTGACATTTTCAATTAAAGTCTGCTCAGTCAGACAGACATAACTTCTCACAAAAAGCTGTCAGGAGCTGTCTCCTACCCAAATGTTACACAGATAATGATTATAATCATAATTGGTTTCAATTCATACACAGGCCATCCTTTCATCTGGAGTGGTTTTATTCCAGAGATAGTCCACCAGGAAGTGTCCTCTGTTGGGGATTCACTTTCCATTGGAGTCCATCCTCCATTTGACCCGCGGGGGGGCGGTGGGGTGAAGGGGGTGCAGTCAGAAGGCTAATTGTGTGGAAAGAGCCTGTTTTATCTTCTCTCCTTGTAAAAGGCTGGATAAGGTGGCCTGTATGAACTTCCTGTCTTTGATGTCTCCCTGAGAATGTTCCAAGAATGTTCCAAGAACTACAGCAGCCAAATAGCACAGCAAAATGCTTAAGATCCTGGGCTCTAGAGTCAGACAAACCTAGGTTGAAATCCCAGCTTCACCACTTGCCAGCTGTCCGGCCTTGGGGAAGTTATTTTACCTCTTTAAGCTTTTGTTTACTGATCCTTCCCATCACTCCACCTTCAGAACATTAGAAAAGAGGATGTATTTAAGTGGCCTAGGATACCACAGTTCTGGACACAGTAGTAGAGGTTGTCACAGTTATTACTACTCCCTGGACTCGTCGCCATCTGATGTGGGACCTCCAATTCTTGGGCAAATCCTGCCCTTTGGTTTCAGCAGGTGTGTGGACTGAGAAACTGTCCTGCACACAATCTCCAAGTTGTTCAGTCCTCTTCCAGGTGAAGCAGTTTGCAGGATCCATCACACCCAGCTCCTTGGCTAGTTGCTTTGTGGTTCTCTTACTAGCAAAGGCTGCAGCTGGTGATTCTGCTAAATTGAAGTGAGAACAAGAAAACTCTCCCAGAACGCACCAGGGTGAGGCAAGGAACTACAGCTACCCGCCAGGTAAGTAAGTACTGGGTGCTGCAGTTGGAAAGAGAGCAGGAAAGCCCCTGGGTGAAGCCTTTAATGAGGAGAGTGGTAAGAGGGTATAAGTGTATTCCTTGAGAGCTGTTTCAGAATTCCAAATTGGAATATTCAGACTTCATAATCCATGGTGTTTGTCAGCTTGGTAGTTGTGCGCCTCTATGGGATCCTGGGCTCTGTGGGTCCAAGAAGGACAGATTTCCATGATGACATTTTGTTAGATGATTTCTGAGGTAGGAGCTACCTCGCAGCCTCCCCCACCCCCGCCCGGAAAGCAGACACGGTTAACCCTCCATGACTACTGATATTCACTGATTGAGTGCTTAAAAAGTGGCAGACTAAGGTTTTCCTACAATTGTAGTGCAGATGTCCACATTCCACCAAATCATACCACAGAGCAAAGTCTGATTATGCCATTCCCCTGTGTGCATAGTAAAGCCCAAACTTGACATTCAAGATACCAAATAGCTTCCCTTTTAACTAAATTTCAATTAAATCCAGTTTTGAGCCAGGTGTGCTGGAGATTTTCAGTTTTCTTGCCCTTGCTTATTCTGGTCTGCTGATCTGGTATACCCATTTTCTGGTCATCATCTTCACGTTGACTACCAGCCTCTTCTAGGAGGCTTTCCAGCTCCCTCTAAGCCAGCTGGAAGTACCCATCTTGCCTCTGAATTTCCATAGCATGTGTCCATGTCTTTGTACTTTCAGCTTTGTACTTTGGAGCACAGGTTATTTCTATGCGCATCTTTTCTCTGTCTAGGCCATAAGTCCTTGAGGGTTAGTTTCTAGTTTATCTTTGTGTTTTTCAGAAGACTCAGCCCTTGTCCCGCACATAATAAGCCCTGAGGTACATGTGAGGCCAATGAGTAGCACCAAGTGCCCACGGGCTCCGCTTAATGAGCTGCTCCTCTTGATTTATTTAGATGCATAAAAGCACATGTGTGCCAGGTCTTGAAATTACAGCAGAAAATAATATGGACACAGCTCTTGCTCTCCTGGAGACTGGTGGGAAAGTTGGACCAGTAAGCACATGTTATGTTCAGTGATTCCATACTTAAATCCAGGATGTCATAGATGTTTCTTGGAGGGGCCCTAAGCTAACATTTAAGGGTAGGTCCTAAAAAAAGAATAGCTTTGAGCTTTGAAATGTTATAGACTGAAAGTTTGTGTCTTTCCAATATTCATTATTTCAAAGCTCCAACCCGATGTGATATTATTAGGAGGTGAGGTTTTTGGGAGGTAATTACATTTAGAGAAAGTTAGGAAGGTATAGCCCTCCCCTGCCATGATGGCATTACCGTCTTCATAAGAAGAGGAAAAGAGACGAGAGCTCTCTCTCTCTCGTTCTTTGTGCCATGTGAGGTTGCAACAAGAAGGCAGCCCTCTGCAGACTGGGAAGAGAGCCCTCAGCAGATATTGAATCTGCAGCACCCTCATCTTGGACTTCTCAGCCTTCAGAACTGTGAGAAATACATTTCCTTTGTTTATCAGCCACACAGTCTATGGTATTTTGTTATGGCAGCCCCAGCCAACTAAGACAGTAATAAAGATGGGAAGAGCATGAGAGTGTTTGGGACAGAGGGAACAGCTGGGACAATTCCCGGAGGAGAAGGGAACCTAGCTTGTTTGGAAAACCCTAAATAGCTTATAATGCTGGAGCAGAGGAGGGGAGGAGGGGGGTGAAAGGTGAAGCTGCACAGGCTGTCCCGGGTCAGGGCCTGGAAGGCACTAGGGTTCATGTCAGAAATGCTGGACTCTCCCCTGGGAGCAAAAAGGAGGTGATTGATTAATTCAGAGGCTATGTTAAAGTATTGCAATTTTATGTTGGTTATTCAGGATCCAGCAGTAAGGATAATGAGTTTCTTTTGAATTGAAAAGGGTCTCAAACAAAACAAGAACAAAACCAAAACAAAAATATCAAGATTCCAGGAGCAAAGACCAAGGCACTTGAGCCGGAGTGAAAATTCCTCCTTCAAAGAAAGGTACATTTTGCCTTATGGTGTGAACATGCCAGGTCCACGGCGAGACATTATTCTCATGGCTCTGACTGGCAGCCAGGAGCCATGGAGGAGCTCTTGAAGTGAATGGGAATATTTCTTGAGTGGTTTATTGAGAAAGCACAATGGCCAAGGGGTGGGTGTGGGGGACAATGCTTCAGGCTCTCGCCAGTGGGTGCCTGATGAAATACATCTTGACGTGTGATTGAAGTGTGGAGCCGTGCGGCCCCGTGAGGTCACCTGTCCCACCCCCTGCCCAGGCAGATTATTCCTCACACTCTCTTTCTCAGCTCTTTGTCCAGTGGCTTTATGCACCTCAAGCGATGGGGCTTCCACTGCCTCCCTTGGGAAGCCATTCCGCACTCGAATAGAGCCCGCTCTTAAGAAGGTTGCCCTGATATTCAGCCCAAGTTTTCCTTTCTGTAATTACATCCCATTCCGCTCTGCTCTACCCCTTTGCATGACCCTGAGCAATTCTTTCCCTTCATCGGTGTGCCTACACCCTTGCTCAGGGAGAGTATTTGATCCTCGGTTCTTTTTGTCATCCCTGAGCTTTGCTTATTCCTGGCTGGTGCTGCGGGAACCCTTATAAGTAGCTCCTGCTGCTGTTCTCTTTAATCCTCATGGCTTCCCTTCTTTGATTTCTGTCCAATTTGCCTATTTCTTTCAGGGGTACTGAAGGGCCCAGAATGAATCCGAGGCTTCCTAACTATATTATTTATTAATCTTTTATATGGAAGACCTTCTCAATGATGCTAAACCAGGTTGGGTGGAAAATAAAAATCTCTTTGAAAGACGGAGCTGATGTGAACTCCCTGTGATAAGGACTCTGGACACTTCAGAAAAAAATGAGTTTGAATGCAAGGAAAAGTGCCCCCACCCAGTCTTCTGATATTCATGCACCTGTACTTCATTGTACTATTGAGGGCAGAGGAAGCATGAATTTAGGCCACCGAGAGACTGAAATGACCCTCCCCAGTCAGTCGCACTAAGTACAGCCTATTCTCCAAGCCAAGCTTTCGGTTGCCCTCCTCCATGACCCTCTCTTTGATCTCCCCTAACCTCTACTTTGGTATAAGCAGATAAAAACAATCCCTCCTTCCTATGACTAGCCACAGTACTTTTGCAGGGCTTGCTTTGGTGGTACTTCCTATTCTCCATTTTATTCATTTACCCATCCAGCAAGCATTTATCTCGTGCCTACTCTGTTCATGATACTATGGCTCATACTGGGGGAAGTGGAAGATCAACAAGATTAAGGTTACAGGGCAAAATTCTTGCCCTCAAGGTGTTTCCCATCCAGAGGAGGAAGCCAGTGCATAGCTGTAGACAGATGCTGGAGTGGAAATATGCTGGAAAACTGCATGACTATGAAATAGGAGTGACTTGCAATAGATTCTCATTCTTGTTGTGGATTGTGAGCTTGCAAATGTGGGAAGGGTCACTGATTTATCTGGGTATGCCTACGAAGCCTACCATGTGCCATCCACATGCTGATGTTAGTACGGTGCACTTATATGTGCCAGGCAATGTGCTAAGCACTTTGTATGTGTATGTCATTTAGTCTTTACAACTTTAGGTACTATTATTACCTTTACATAGGAAGGAGGAAACCACGTCTCTAGGATACAAAGTAACAAACCTGAACCTGAAGTCACAGAGGTGGCAGGTGGCAGCTGAGTTTGAACTGAGACTCTTTTCCTGCAGTGTCTGTTCTCCTGTGCTCTGTGCTATATATATGTGGGTCATCCATTCATGATCAGCTGAGATGGGAAACTGAGGCAGGAAATATGGTTCACAAGGTAGCTAATCAAAGACCATTTTCATGTGTTGTCCCATGTCACCTCCCCTTTGCTGGTCTTGGCAAAAAGCAAAAATGGAGGTAGCAAGGCATTTTGTGTTGTCAGACACCTAGGGAACATGCACATATATTTATTTATCATTTCATTGGTTGCTTTGGAAAGAGGATGGGAAACCAAGCCTCTCCTTTTTTAAAAAATATTTTCTAATCCAGTAGCATCACATAATTCAACCAGTCTATCTTGGGCTATTGAGGAGCAGAGGGATCTGTCTCAGAAAATGGCCACCTGGTGCAAAGATAGCTGAATAAAAATGAAGTATGAATCATCTACTTATTTGAAAAACCTCTGGGTTCTTGGCAGATTTTTGGAATCATATATATTGGCTTTTTCTGGCGTATGCCCAGCACAGAGTAGGTGTTTGTCATAAATTTGTTTAAATGAATACATGGTCCCTACTTCAGATACATTTTGCACTTTTTTGGGTGAGAGTTGTATAAATGTGCTCCAGCCAAGAAATGGCTCATTATAGTGATGGGAATTGTGATCATCTTAAACAGAGTCACTAAAGGGAAGAAAATAATCATGTTAGTTTGTCTTTTTGTATGTGCTATCCTTTTGATAAACGCCTTTTTTGGGAGATGGGTCTAGTTTTTCTTCTGCATATGTTTTCTAATCATTTGTATGTATCTGTGTGTGCACGTGCACATGCAGTGAGTCTGCAGCAGTGGATATAGGGTGTTCTACCAGCTGGCCTGCCCCAGTTCACTTATGCTAATCTGGGAGTGGGACAGCAGCACCTGTGCCCATGGCTCCCCAGAGGCTTGCTGGGCAAGCGGGGTGGCTGTGCTGCAGCAGCACATTCGCGTCTCCGGAATGTGTCCTCAGCTCCTTGGTGCCTCTGGGCTGTGCTCTCTGAGTTCACCTTAACTGTGCTCTCGGAACACAGCCTCTGACTGGCTGCTGCCTCCAAGATGCCTCTGGCAAACCCCTTGTTCTCATCTTCTCTTGGGCAGGGGAATAGGATGAGGGGCGGGGAGCTGGATGAAGGACACTTGCCTGCCCGAGCACCTCCATTGAGGCCAAACAAAAACTGGGTCCACCATTTCACAAGAATAAACACTAGTGCCAATTTTTCTTAAATGTGTTTTAATCTAATAGATTAAAAAATGTAGTGTAGTCAGTTACATTTTAGGCTCTGGAGCCAGCCTGCTTGGGTTGCACCCTGGCTCTAACACATTTTTGTTGAATCTTGGGCAAATTAATCTCAACAAGTCTGTTTCCTTTTCTGTAAAATGGGGATAATGATAATGTCTGCCTTGTAGATTTGCAATGAGTGCAATCATATACATAAAGAATTTAGCTCAGGGTCAGGCTATAATTTTTACTTACTGCTTCTTCTGGCAAGGACATTTAGTGAATACTATGTGCCAGGCACTGTGCTAAACGTTTTACATATGTCGTCTCCTTTGATCTTCATAACAACCTACTAAGGACATTGAAGTTATTTGACTAAATAACTTGTGGGAATTCTAACTCAAATAGTTATGAAATTAACAGAGGAAAAATGTTTGGACTGATTATAAGTTCTACAGTGCCAGAGTCTGTACTCTTTCCAAATATTCAACACTGCCCATTGCAAGGTCTGTCTGAGAGTTGAATTTTGAATGAGTTATTTGAACTACAAAAAACCTTTGAACTTGAGAGCTGGAGAAAGAGGAAGAAAAAGGTCAGTCCCAAGATCTTTCACTCTGGAAGCTTCTATTTCTCTCTTTCAAATGACCTCCCCTCATATCTCTACAGAGTGGTATGGCATGCAGTCTTCCAGATAACTTTAAGGAGACAATCCAGCATGGCGATGGTGGGATTGCTCTTGTACAAGTGTGTATGTGTGTATGTGTATGTGTATGAAGTGCACTGTACTACACTGGCATTGCAGAGGTTGTTGAATGAATGAATGAAGGAAGGAACTAATATGCATATAAATGACACATGGTTCTAAAGTGAGATTTGGCTCCCATAAGTCATTCAGGAGAGTCTGTGTCATCCCTTTAACCTGGTAATCATACCATGTACACACTCCTACACCCAACACATACACACCATTCTCATTTGCCTGTGTGTAATGGGCATGGTGAAATCTGCCTGTGGCTCCATATCATGGTTTTGAGATTCTATTTTCAATAGTATGATAGATACTGAATGAGGGCAAGTTTCATTTTTGTGTAATTCAATAAAAGAGCAAAATACAAAAAAGAGTCATTAAAGCATTGTGACATCAACGCAGACTGTCCTTTGTGGAAGTGCAAAGCAGAGGAGGTGCTGTGTTTACTGAAAGATCTGTGCTTTCAATTCATTCATTTGGGTTCTTTTGTTTTGGGGTGTGAGCAGATCTAATTTACTTGTTTTTGTATGCTTACTTTAAAGTAAAAAAGAAACCTATATTGAACGCCTACTATTTCTCCAGCTCTGTGTTAGGTTACTTAGCTTTTACACACCCTTTGAGAAATAAGGTGAGTGACCACTGGCTCAGAGAGGTTAAGTCACTTGCCTGAAGTGGCAGAACTACTAAGCAACAGGACAAAGATGCAAGTCCTGGTCTCTCTGTTCTCAGCTGTCTTTCTTCCTCCTCATAGCTTTGAAAAGATTCAAACAATCAGTGAACCCTTTAATGAGTAGTTGAATTTTATTTACTCTCCAGTAGGGAAAAATCTATATTATTTTTCTGAGCATCTCCAAAGCCCACATAAATCCTGTTGTATTAAGAATTTGATTGGGAAAATGTTAAGCAAACAATTTATTGATCCCCTCATCTCCAGCTGACAAGATGGCTTGTTTTTTGCACCTCTTTCGGTGTCTTCATTTTAGTTGTAATTATGTTATCCTTCATAAGAATGATGGTTGCCTATAGTGGTAAGTTTTCTACCTGCAGCTGAACTATCCCCGCTTCCTTTAGCAAAAAGCAATTTCGAACTTTTTTTTTTTTTTTGAAAAACAGTCTCTGGGAAAAAGTTTATATGTCAAAATATTTTTCCCAGTTTGCTTTGAATTTTTAGTTTTCAAAATTTAAGTGATACCCTGTATGTATGTATTGACAGTTTCTCACCGATTAGGAAGAAAAAAATTAAAAAAACAAAAGAGTAAATGAACTGAGCCTTGGCTACAATTATCCTAAGCCCAGTGAAAGGAAAAGTGGCTTCAGAAGTTCTGAGGGATCAGAGACCAGGGTGTCTATCACTCTTTAAAGTGAGTAAATAAATCCTTCAAGGAAAATATCTACCCATGAGGATCTTGGACCATGCTAAGAAATGATCTGGGCTCCAAATGTTACACTCTTGTCTCATGTGAATCTACAGGCAACTTTATACAAACCGAGGTGACTATTATGGGTTTGATGTACAGAGATACTTTTAAAGGAGTGTTCTGGGAGTGCCCTACTAAAAATCTCATAATAGCAGTTCCAGCATTTCAGTAATCTCTGGGCTTGAATGTGGCTAAATAGTTATGAAGTTCATAGAGGAAGTATGTGTGTTTGGACTGATTATGGTATAAATTATGTAATGATATAAATTGTACCATAATATAAAACTTCTAATAACATCTGGGTATATTCTAAAAAAGACATATTATTGAATTATTTTATAATTTTCATATTTAAAATGAATACTTTTTACAAAGTATAAAGATAAACATTAAAATTGCCTTTCACTTTATCTTCTCTCAATAACCACTGTTCACGCTTAGGTATCTGTTTTCTACTCTTTTATTTTAATGCTTACATAAATAGATGCATTGAAATTTATGAATATGAGGACATATGTGTTATACCTGATGTTACATCTTTAGCCCTCTCCTTGTTGCTATTTTTATTAATATGCATTCCAAGAACACATGTTTTTTAATGACTGTATAATATTGTATCATGTGGATATATCATCATTTATCTAACCAATCTGCAATTGTTAGACATTTAAGTTTTTAATTTTTTCATTTTTATAAATAATGCTTTGATAAGCATCCCTGATTTCCTTATGATAGATTCCTAGAAGTGCAATTACAGGCTCAAAGGATATGAATGTTTTCAAATTCTTGATGCAATACCAAAGTGCTTCCCAGAGAGGCTGTGCCAATGTGGGCTCCCTCCCCTCCCACGGGTGAGAGTGCTCATCCGCTGTATCCATACTGGTGCTGAGTGCTATCATTACTTGACATCTTTGCCATTTTATTAAAGAGCATATGGCTGGTTGCTAAAGGTAAGGTGGCAAACAAAAATAAACTGTGAAGAGAAGCAGAAGTTTAAATTCCAGACAATAAATGAAAATTGGTAAAGGCATCTGGTTCTTCTAGAAACATCCTTCCTTTAATTTGTAGATGAGTATCTCCTATTTCTAGGAGGATGTGTCAACATTTCACAGCCTCCTAGAGTATTAGCTGCCCCTATGCCTCTCTCTGTATATTCTCATCTGGCATTAATGCACATTAGATAGGGATTTGGAATGTTTACCACCTTGTTAGAACTTCTGAGCCATTTCTAATTTCTTTCCTATGCTGAACCCTCCAATAAAAAGCAAGTGACTGTTTATATAATATTAGATAATTTTGAGGTTCCTCTGCAGCTAACTAGTTTAAAAATGACAAATTAAGTCAAAGTTTGATTTGCTCCATGATACTGACGTTTGCAGTTCCTGAGATGTTTCAGGGAACTGACTAAAAATTTTGATGGAGACAGTCTTTGAGAGTGTTCTAAAAAACTCCACGAGGTCATCTAATTCAACCCCTTGCTCTAGGATCAAACCAGCCCAAAACATGAATACCATGAGGAAGGAAAACAATTTTCATTTTTCATTTACAGTAGTTAAGTGTATTGACAAAATCCCCCGAACACCTGCTTTTTCCTGATCTGTGGCTGGGTAGTTAGTAAATAAGTGTGGAGTATGTTGAGCTTACTCTGAATCAGCAACACCGCTATAGGAAAAATAGTGACCGCTTTAAGTTATAAAATGTGATGGGTCAGAATGGCTTTTCTTTGGCATTTAAAAAAAGTAAACTAGAAATGGGCAGCTTAGTGGGAAATAATTACCGTTGGCTAAAGCAGGTGAGATATGGGACTGGACCTGCTGCTTTGATGAAGAGTTTGCTGTGCATAGCATCGTCATTTCCATCGTAAGAAAATCAGAGATGTTCAGCAAAGCATTGCTTATAAAAATGAAAAATTAAAAACGTAAATGTCTAACACTGGCCCCCATTTGCAAAGAAACAGGCTGCCATAGAAACACTGCAGAGCTTTTCAGTTTGTGCAAGATATGAAAATGTGTTTTGTTTCTTTTTTTTGGGTAACCTGAGAAAATTAAAGGAGACCATTTTGAATTGCAGAGGTGGTATGACTTGGTGAGATTGGAACAGGGCTTATACTTGCTTTGCCTCTGACCTGGGATAAATTACTTTGCTCAGTTTACCTTATCTGTAAAATGGAGGCATTTTAATACTTGCCCCCCCCCATTAGATGCCTTAGAAATGTGAACAAGCATTTTGAATTCTTATGAAGAAGGCAGTGTGGAAATTCACAGTGTGATAAATAAATTCCTAAAATGCATCATACAACCATACTTGTGTTTGGGAGACTGGAACCATTTTAAAGAAAAAAGTATCCAAAGTATCCCATTCTTGTTCAAGTCAAATGCTGAATTGTGTAGTGGCACAGCCTATGCTACCAGGGTAGGACTACATAGCTTTACCTCCAGGGCATGGGAAGGTGGGCAGCTCTGTGTGATCAGAGGCGCAGAACCTGCCGCATGATGGCCAGGCTCAGAGGAGCATCTTTTTACCCATATCTTGTTGATTCCAGCTTTCCTTGATTAGTCATTTGCATGCTCATTTTTGTTCTGTTCCTCTCTGGCGGGGTCTGTTAATTACTAAACACGGGAGACTTAACAACCAAAAAAAAAAAAAAAAAAAGGAAACAGCTCGAGCCTTTTTTGCTCAAGTTTTGTTTTAGGTCCAGTAATTTGAATTGGCAGCCAAAGGAAAAAAAAGTAACAGATACACCTGACTAACTTGCATTTCGTATTTCTAACACTCAAAAGTACAATGCTTATGGTAATGAATTTTATCTATTACGAGGGAAAACAATCACCTTTGATGACATTATAGAATAAACACATTTAACAGCATGCTGAATTGCTGAAGTATCATTTTCAACGACCTCATTAGTGTCACTTAATTAAAACTTCCTGCTCTTGACTTTGATGCTGGTACAGGCAAAAACACAGAGGGAATTGAACAAACAACAAAAAAGGTGTAGGGGGTGCATTTTCTAGTGATAAATCGCAGAGGTTGCTAATGAAACCAAATTATGTACCTTTTTCCTGCAACTCCCATAAAATAATCTGAAACACGCAGCAACTTTGCATCAAACAAATTAATCAGCTGTCAGCAGATTTGCCTTATAATAATCTTTTGCACTTATTGATCATTTAAAAAGGGGAGGGGCTTTTTTCTCTGTACACAAGCATTAGGTTGGTGATAATTAAAGCCTCAGCTTCAGAAATGCCATAATAACTGTTAATTAGCAGGATGCTATTTTCAACATAATTTGCTAATTAGGCAGTGAGCTGGTATAGTGTATATACCTAATTATGAAGGGTCTTGTGCTGTAGACACATGTGACTGGAGTGTAAATGACACCATTATAGGGGTCCTAGCAGACTTTTTAAAAATACAGTTTGTTCAGAAGTGCTTAGTTCTTTAGGGACTTCTTCGTATAGGGAATATTACTCTTGGCTGTTTTGCATGAGGCTTAGAAGAGGAAACATTATGTAGAAATATACCATTTCTTTTATCTGTACTGTGGACAGACAGGGTCACTAATTCTAAAGAAGCTTTGTCGCCTGATGCCTGATGCAAAGGCTGATAATTTAGGCACTGAAGTTGTACATACTCTACTAGTAGAGAATTACTCTCTGCTTGCTTGCCGCACGCGATTCATCTGTGGACCAGGACGCTCTAAATCTTTTAATATTATATGTCTGCCACACCTTGATTTTTCTGCCACCCACTGATAACCTATAACATGTATCTCTCTGCCTCTGTCTCTCCCTCCTACTTTTCCCTTCATAGAAAATCTAGACTTTTCGAAAATGGATGTTTATTTCTGCCTGGCTTCTTCTCTAAACCAGTGTCTAACTGTCTTGATTTTTAAAAAAGATTTAAAAATTTTTAAAAGAGAGGAATGATAAAATACTAAAAGTAAGGGTGAGATGTCATGCAAGAGTCTCAAATTATATGCATATTAGCCATATTTATGAGTTTAAATTTGGCTTTTCAGCAGAGCATAAGCAGAGTGAGATCATTTGCAGATATATAAACTGGCTTCCTGGATCATAATAGCTGATTTCTTTTAAATGTTTTACCTTGTTTCAAATAAAACTATATTTCTTTATTCCCTTTAAACGAAATGAAAACTTAATTCAATAATAAATGGGCTTCAGAGCAGCACAAGAGTCACTTAACTTAAATCTTTTTGTAGAGGTTCCCACTTAAGCGGCTTGAAAGACAGTAAATCACACTGAAGAACGGACATCCCAATTTCATTGCTGCGCTGTAGAGAGCTGAATTAATGGCCTTCTCTTTAGAATGTATGGATGTGCTTTCCAGCTGCTGAGCCTGACAGTGTTATAGCTCAATTAATGTGATTTTGATGTAATTGCAGATAGGGAGCATGGTGCCAAAAAATTATTTTTTTTCATAAGAATCACATTTTATCATCCAGATGTGGGCAGAGGGGTGCTTTTTAAAGCTGAATGTGATAAGTAACAGGGCTCCTATTTTTGTTTTTTTGATAATATATTTCTGAGAAAGGGGAGAACAATGAATGAACATATTTATTTATTGAACACTTACTATATGCCCTGCACTGTGCTAAGCATTTTACTCTAACATATCATTTGATCTTTACGAGCCTATGGAGCAGGTCCTATTGTCATCCCCATTTCACAGATGAGAAAAATGAGTCAAAGAGAGATCAGGCTAGTAGAGGCAGGCCTGGGAGGGATTTGAACCCTTATGTATCTGACACCCTGAGATCATAATTAACCATCATATGGTTTCTCTCCAAGTTGTCCTCAGAGGCCTCTGGCTGGAGATAGTAGGATCCATAAATGTTTAAATGGTTAAACCAACTTTTTAGAACATTATAGAGTGGTGTTGTGAGAAATAGGTTTTAGGCAGGCTGCCTGGGTGTGAAGCCTAGATCTGCAGATTTCTAGCTGTGTTTGATTTTAGGCAATCTATTTAAACACCCTGAGCCTGAGCTTCCTCAGCTGTAAAGAGGGTGTACTAATGATGGCTTCTTCATATGATTTGTTACAAAGATTAAATGAGAGAATCTGTGTAAAGTGTTCAGAACAGTGCCTGGAACATAGTAAGTGATAGCAAAGATAATTGATAGCCAAACACAAGCCAGCAAGGTCATTGATCTCTTCCAGTACAGTTTTCTTTGCCTCATCTTATCTATTGGGTGCAGACTGCCTCTGGGAACTTGGCTGCCAATATTTTCTGGGAAGTACCCAGAATGGCATTTAGCATAATATGGGCTGTGCCTGCTGGCGTTGATGTGAAAAAGGCCTTTCTTTTTTGAAGCCACTTTAATTCCTGTATTATTAGAATGAATAATGGTGCTAACTTGGAAAATGATAAGCTGTGTACTTGCTGGTGTATATAGCATTACTTGCCAGCCCAAGCTCTGCTCATAGATATGAGGAAAGCACTGAATTTCAGGCACTGTTTGGGGCTCCGGGACACAAGAAGAAGAACAAAGCAGTGGTTCATGAACTGAAACAAAACTCAGGACACCTCTTGCGTTCATGATAGAAGATCTAGTTAAGGAAAGAGCACGGAGAAAAATGATGACAACATCGATGATGATTATGATGGTAACTGGCATGTAATGAGTGCTTACTATTCGCCATTCTGCAAAGTTATCACATTCAATGCTCACGATATTTCTACAGATAAGAACTAGTGTTATCCCTATTTATAGTTGATGGAAATGAATATCAAAGAAGTAATTTGTCCACAGTAATACCGCTGCAAATCTTTTTATGCATCTTCTCACCTCATATCCACATTGCATAGATGGGGTGAAGCCACCTTAAATTTGCCTTGAGTTATGGGTGAAGGTGGGTAGGGTCAAGAGGCCTGGATTACTTTTATTTCTTGGCATTCATTGCATCAACAAGGAAGGCTTGCTTTTCCACTGGCTCGTTGCTTTGTAAATAATAATGTTCTTTATTTGTGGTTGTATTGATTCGGTTGCAATTAATACATTACTAAAGTCTGTATAGACAACTTATTAAGAGGGCTATTATTTGTACAATAAATCATGGGCATTTTCATTGCTGTGGACCAATAATTTAAATAAGATAGTTCTTTCTTTCTTTCTTTTTCTTTTTTCTTTTCTTTTTTTTTTTTTTTTGAAATGTAGTCTCTCTGTCTTTGTCACCCAGGCTGGAGTGCAGTGGCTCAATCTTGGCTCACTGCCACCTCTGCCTCCTGGGTTCAAGCGATTCTTCTGCCTCAGCCTCCCAAGTAGCTGGGATTACAGGTGTGTGCCACCATGCCTGGCTAATTTTTGTATTTTTAGTAGAGACGGGGTTTCACCATACTGGCCAGGCTGGTCTTGAACTCCTGACCTTGTGATCCACCCACTTTGGCCTCCCAAAGTGCTGGGATTACAGGCGTGATCCGCTGCACCCGGCCAATAAGATAGTTATTTCTAATAATATACTGGATTGGAACATTTTGACATCTAATAATCCTAATGTGTATGGTGATGTCATTGTTTCTTATTGTTACCTTCAGAATCAATATGCAAAAGTTAATATTAAGTTTTGATATCACAGGGGATGCATTTATTAAGATATAACAAAGGCGCTATCATTTGCTTATAAGTAGACCTAAATAGAAATGAGCTAGGGTGCTTGGTATACTTGTTGAAATACACATAGATATAAATAGTTAGGCTTTATTATTTTTATAGAATAATAGCTATGGAAAGGATTTTTTGGGGGGTTAGAAATATAACCCTTATACTAAAGGCACATTTCAATGGTGGAAGTATAAATAAAATGTATTAAGCAGGCACTATTTGCTTTTACAATTTTGTCTTGCAGTAAACCTTCAACTTTGAAGCTATTGAAAGAAATTCCTCTTGTACCATTTTGATTCATTTTCTTTTTAGAGCCCACCAAACTTTGTTCCTGGACACATGGGTAGTGGGAATAATATTGTGGACTGTTTCTGTTCCTATGTATTAGCACACTGATTCTCTTCCAAGAACATTACCTTCTCAGTTTAAAAACAGTTGATATATTAATTAGAATTAAGTTAGGTTGTAATTAATTCCCACTCATCTCCACCCAGCACACTCCCACCAAATAACAGTAGCTTAAGTAACAGAAGCTTGCTTATTTGTTTGTTTTCCTGTTTAGGAAATCTGGAGATGGTGCAGTGTGGGGTGTGGCTCTGTGATGTTGGGGCCCTGGTTTCTATTTTCTTCTGTTGTGCATGGCTACAATTCCCAAGGTCACCTAACCATCAGAGACAGTTGCTGGAGCTTCAGCCTTTACCTGCACATCGTGGCCAGTGGAAGGAGGAAGGAGAGAAGAAGAGGGAGCCCTTTCCCTTTGGAGATCTTTGAGGAAGTTACACTTATCACTTCTCCATGCATCCATTGGTCAGAATTAGTCACATGGCCACAAGGGAGGCCAGGAAATCTTCCATTTATCTATCCAGTTATGCACCATTCACTTACTTAACAAATATTTATTGTATAGTCACTCTGTGTTTGCTTTATTCCTGGCAATAAAGAGGTGAACAGGCGGACAAGGCCCCTATTCTGATAGCTCTTGCATCCTAGCAGGGAGCTAGACAATAAGATAAAAGTGATATGTGCTGTGAGGAAAATAAAGCAGGTTGATTTCATAAAGAGGTGATTCATGGCCACCGATAGGGATTACTTTAGATTGGGCAGTGAGAGATTCCCTTTCCAGAAGGGCGACCCAGCTGGTGAATGCATTGATTTTGGGTGTGAGGAGAACTATTTCAGGCAGTGGGAACAGCATGTGCAAAGGCCCTGAGATTGGGATGAGTTTAGTTTATTTGAGGAACAGAAAGAAAGCTGCACACAAGCGGCATGAGATGGCTGTAGAGGAGTAGGCAGGAGTGGGACCATGCTAGAGATTGAATTTCCTTCTAAAAGCAGCAAAAACCATTTAGAGGGGAGGCTAAACTACAGAAAGGAAGGATGGGCACGTGATTATCTTTTTTTCTTCTTTTTTTTTTTTTTGAGACAGAGTCTCGCTCTGTTGCCCAGGCTGGAGTGCAGTGGCGCGATCTCGGCTCACCGCAAGCTCCGCCTCGTGGGTTCACGCCATTCTCCTGCCTCAGCCTCCGGAGTAGCTGGGACTACAGGTGCCCGCCACCACGCCCGGCTAATTTTTTTGTATTTTTAGTAGAGACGGGGTTTCACCGTGTTAGCCAGTATGGTCTCGATCTCCTGACCTCGTGATCCGCCCGCCTCGGCCTTCCAAACTGCTGGGATTATAGGCGTGAACCACCGCACCGGGCCCAGTTTATCATTTTTAAAAGATCATTCTGAATGCCACATGGAGAAAGGTATAGGAAACAGACCTATGATGCTGCCTCACTCAGCTGTGGCTGGTGTGGGGAGAGAGGGATTTGCCCTCTGCATCTATGTCTATGTTGAACAAATCCTTTGTCCAGTGGCATCCAGGGATTTGTGTTCTGCCAGGACCTTACGATGTGGCTTTTGCAACACACTGAAAGGGCCTGCATGTTACAGAGACATGAGGGAATTGCATGGAAAACCTCCTTCCACTCTGCAGCATCTGGCATGAGGAAGGTAGTGAGCTTTCACAGCGAAAAGGCAGAAAGACTGCAGGTGAAATGGAACAACAGCCCACCAAGTAATTTGCCTTCTCGGCAAATTGTTTACCCATCATGGGGCAGAGCTGATGTAGATGGGCTGCCTGAGCCCCAGGGTGAACCCAGGAGTGGAATGCTAGGGGATAAAAAGTTAGATGACTAAAAACTTTGTCTTGCCATTCTCACAAGGGACAATGTTTTGTGAATAACACATCTGAGCTGCGGAGAAGGTCTCAAGGGCTTAAAACTAGTGATTAAAACAGTACAACTCTGTGTGAATGTAGTTTCAAGTAAGACCATTAAAATATTGCTGTACCCAAAAAAGGCTAAAAGAAAGAGGCAGTAAACAATGCCCAGGTTTGGCTTTTGAGCTCAGAGGTAATTGCTTTTGAATCTTCCTTTTGACTGGTCCATCACTAGTTCACGAAATTTGAGATTTGTTGATTCAGAATCATTGAGACTTGGATCTGAAAGGGACCTTACAGTGAAATGGGCTGGGCTCTGGTTTTACACATGGGTACAATTTGAGACCCAGAAGAGGCGTGACTTGTCCAGTTTCTTGATTTAAGCTATTTCCTCTAGAGCAGACTTAAGGAAGCTAATAGTATATCCCTTTGGTATAACGTGGCTTTTTTCAAATCTCACCTCCCGCCACCCAGCACTTTCATTCTTTGCCCGATATTGCAGAAGCTCAGCAGAGCTACATGGCTTCAACAAAACTAAATTTCCTGTTTTGTAATAAAATTGATGGAGCGATCTGAGACCCACCCTCCATAATAAGGGAAAATTTCTTAAAATATTTTGAAAGTGGCAATATTTTCTCTAAGGAATAACTGAAAGATGGATTCATTTTCATCATTAAATATGGGATGAGAATGCCAGATAAGTTTTAATCTGTAATTTTAAGAGAATAGGGAGAGGAGGAGATGATTTTTATGGATAAAGTAAGGTTGGGGATATACTTTGAAAAGGAAGCTTTTCCGGCAGCTGTTAAAACCTTTAAAAAATTTTACCCCCATTGGAAGGGTGTTACTTATCACCTGGACCTGGAGAATTTTAGAGCTTTAGGAATAAACTGACAGTTCTCTGATTCTGAGCAGCCTAGCTTTGCTTTGATGAAGAGGCTAACACACTTCCTGGGTTTTGCTGGAAAGCCCCAAGGCCTTCGGGCTCCACGGAGGGGCTTTCTGCATTCAAATCGCCCCTCCTGCTAATAGACCACCTAACTGGCTAATTGTAGGCTCAGCCATTCACTTGGGCTGCAATTAGCCACTTACTTCTTACTTTGCAGATACAAGTGGCCACTTGAATTCTCAAAAAGTCCATTGTGAATTCAGTTATTTGTGTGTCTCATTCCACCTGGACAGAGAGTGGTTAGAAAAAAGAGTAAAATAAAATAAATGATAGTCCTTGAAATCAAATCCCTCTGAAATCTGGCTCAGGCTTTCTCAATTCTGAAGTGACAATAACCTGAACAGTTAGTTCTTTTTTCAAAAAATGCACATTAAACATAACACACACATATATCCCAGTAACTGGAGACTTAATTTTTCTCTTAGTGTCCTTAATGTAGAGCAAGACATACCCACCTGCTGTTTTTCAGCTTCTTAACTTTCTGTAAATCTACTTTTCCAACCCTTAGATCTGCTGTGTGTAATTTAATTGGCTACTGTACCTTTCTGTATAAAATGAATGTGCTAATTTCTAGAGTGATGCATTAATTCTCTTTGTTATCCACAAAATTCTGGAGAAATGGAAGATCTATTTTAAATGTCTGCCCCTTGCTGACTCTGTCTTCCAGCAAAGTGGAAGAACTATTGTTTTCCTACACCCTTTTGATGTGGTCGGTTATTGTTATGTTGGGTCAAAGGGACTTACCTGGGGGATGACAGATGCAGACACTCTGCCACCAGCTTCCTTAGAAGTGCACAATAGCAACCAAATCAAATCACTGAGAGGATACTGGGTAGAAAGTTGCTTTTGGGGAGAATTCTAGGAAAGAGAAGACTGTGACCTCTGTTACTGCACAATGTCAAGGACAGATGGGAAGAAGGTATGAATCAATATATGTCAACGGCACAGATGGTATAGCCATACAGTGTCCACATCCTGATTTTCTATCCCCTGAAACTGAAATTAATAATGCCTTCATTATAGGCAGTAGCTGCCAAGCAGCTGAGAGAACCCAGCACAACTAAGAGCACTGCTCTGAGCAAGGTGTTTGAAACAGGAGTTTTCGCTGACTGTCTCTGTCTCTCTCTCTCTTTTAGAAGGTTAGGAATGCTATGGATCGTGAGGCAAAAGGGAATCATCTTTTGATGCTGAGTTTTACAGGTTCAAGAAACCAAAGATAGAGCAACTGTGGTTGCTTCGTGCTTTGCAATATGTTTGTGCCAGGGAATCTTTCCCCAGGTTCTGGCCATGTCATAAGGGAGAGGGTTAACTCTGCTGTGCCAATTATTGGGCTTGCGGTGTTGAAGATCTCAGACCAGGGTTGGAAGTGGAGTGCAAAGTAAAAATAAGCAACCACAAACCGCCAAAACAAGTATTGGTACATCTCTACAAGCTCCGGCTGGTAATGATGAATTCAGTATTCATCACATGGACTAATTAATGCACGCTAACACAGCCCAGTGCAATTTGCGAGTCACAGATTGCATTAGGTGATACAAATGACTCATTTGTGAACCTGAAGGATGACCTTTGGCAGGACTATCTGCTGACCTCAAAAATATTAAAGAAAGGTTATTTCACCTTGCCATTGTCTCCAAATGCCAAAATAGCCCAATTAAAAACCTTGACTTGGAACCATAGGAGCAGATGCGAGTCCTAAAGGGCATTAATTATTTTCAGTGTCAGCTGGTTGTATAACTGAGGCCAAATGAGAGTTTGGAAAGCTATTAAGGCAGTGTATTATATGCACTGGGTCTAAGATTTGAATTCAGAATAAGGTGTAGATTTCATCTATTTAGGCAAGCTGTATAGAATTTGTGCTGGCTGTCCTGTTAAGGATTAAGGGCTAGCATAGGTGAAACGAAGCTCATCACCCTGCTGGGTTCTTCCCTCTGTAATCATTCATCTATTTTCCTAAGTCTATTTGCAGAACCATCATTAGTTACCATATTGTGAGGTCAAATGCATAAACGTGTGCAGCATTAGCTTGCTTCCAAGTGGACTTTTCTCCCTCTCTACAAGTCTAAGCACTGCAAATGATCCTGTACTATTTCCACCCCTAAATGTGGTGACAGATGAAGATATGTACCCAAGCTAGGTTCCCATATGGCTAATTTCTACATTTGTTTTAACAACATGCAGATTTTTAGGCAAATTAAAACACAGGGACTTCCATATTCATGGCATCCTCTCCAGTGCCGTCATCCCTTCCACCAGGTGGGTTTCAGGGAGTCACACTGGTGCCAGAGCCTGCACTAAAAGGAAAAGGGGCAAGCATATCTATGAGGTGTGATTGACTCACAAGAGTTCCTGTTAAAAAAAATGGAGCCAAGTGCAGTGGCTCATGCCTATAATCCCAGCTACTTGGGAGGCTGAGAAGGGAGGATCATTTGAGCCCAGGAGTTGCAGGCTGCAGTGAGCTATGATTGCACCACTGCACTCCAGGCTGGGCAACAGAGCAAGACCATGTTTCTTTAAAAAAAAAAAAAAAGAAGAAAGAAAAGTTCCCTTGGCATTGCCTGCTGCACCTGCCTTTCAAGTCACTAACTTTTACTGTGGACACTGACCACCAAGGCCTGCCATGTGTCCAGTAGGTACAAAGCAGAGGTATTGGAGGGCAGCGAACGACATATTCTTTTCAGCCTCTTTAGAGCTGAAGTTTCAGATTCTGGTTCACCTTCACATCCAGTTGAAAGGGATGGAAAAGGTAGAACAATATGATAGGAAGTCCAGGGGATTGGGGACCAGACAAATCTGGGTTTGGATCTCAGTTTGGTTATTTAGTTGCTGTGTAAACCTGAGCATGTCCCTAACTCAGCTTCAGTGTCCTCACCTCAGTCATGACACCTGATAGGATTGTTAAGAAGATTACATGAAGCATATGTGTGTATACACACACACACACACACACACACACACACACACACACAAACACACACAGATATATAATGAGCACCTTTTTTGGAATACATCTTTCTAAATATTGATGATTTGCAATTTCTCATATATATATGCTACAAGTTATGTACACATATACCTAAAGAAGTGCTAGGATATCATGGCTAGTGTTATTTTTATTTTGGGGAATTTATAGACAGTTTTCAGAGATCTGATTTTTTTCCTCTAGATTTTTCTTTCTGTCCTTCTGTGGGGCTATGTGCAATGCATATAGCAGAAAAACACAGCTTAGAAATTAGAGTCCTGTCTTTAAAGCCCTGTTCAGTTGGAAAGTTGCTTAATCTTGATAAACTTCAGATTGCTATCTGTAAATTGGGATAATAATACGTACCGTCATGTTTTTTGAGAGGATTAAATGAGATAATGGATGCATATGGTGCTTGGCATTTGGTAGGAGTTTGATCAATAAATGCAACTTTACTCTCCTTGCCCTCAGAATATTCCTATCCTTTGTCCCCACATATGCTGTTAATAAGCCTTTAGTTGAGAGAAGATGTGGTTCTGTTTCAGGTTTCCCAGGCTAGTTCCCTGGTGTTTGTTTATTCAAAAAAATGAGCACCGTTGTTGGAATACGTCTTTGCTAGACATTGATGATTTGTAACTTCTCATTCTCAAAGTTGAAGGGAGATCTGCTTTTTCATTTGGTGTCTTTATGTTTCTCTGTTGTTTTCCAGCACATTATTTGGTGACATCCCATGTTATAGATCAAAATATCGCAGGCATCAAGATTGTTCTCACTGGCCTCTCAGATACGATTGGTGTTATCTATGAGATAACCCTCTCCAGGGATTTTCTCCTCTGGCTACTTAGACCACATGTTACCCAAGCAACATGAGTACCATGTTCCCCCTACAAGGTTGTTATTATTCCAAACTGCCATTTCAAAAAAAAAAATCTTAATTTCATCCTAAGACCCTCATAAATGCCAGCAGCTGATGAAAGCAGGTTTGTTTCTTGCTCTTTGGGAGGTGGCCACCCATGTCAGCACTGGAGAGTGTCTGCACATCCTTGTAGGCCCAACAAGTGCTAAACAGATGGAGTGAGTTTAGAGCTGAATTACCAAGGAGAAAATTCTGTTCTTTCACCAAATGTGATTTTTAACAGCCATTTGCAAAGAACTCTAGGCCATGCAATATTGGAAGGGTTGGCTTCATGGATAATGAATGCCTTAGTTGAAAGCCCATTCAAACTCTGTCAGCAGCTAATTTCTATATACAAGCCCTCCCTTAACTTAAATTTCAAGAAAGCAAGCATGCATTTCTGAATGCATGGGCTGACTTTGTACCAGAACGGAGCTTCCTATTGGACAGTAACTTGCCCTAATTTTGGTGTGCCTTGCCCAGCACACAGGATGCTGCTCTGAGTATTTGGTAAATAAGTAATAACTTCAGTGTTAGTCCATTCTCTCCAGAGATGAACCAATGTAAAGTAAGGGTAAGTGTGGGGAGTGGAGAAAGATGGGTGAGAGGTGGGTTTAGTTACATGAGCACTCAGATAACCTTATCATAAAGTGGCTTAACTATACACACAGTATTCCACTGAGGGATCAGTAAATTATTAAATCTCAGTTTCTCAGTCTTTCTGTCTTAGTCTCAATCTCTTTATCTCTTACTAATTCTCTGTCTCTGTCTCGTAACACTAATGGTAATCCATTCTTCCCCAGTATCAGTTCTCAAGCCTTAGCTCACGGAGAAATCACCTAAGAAACTAGTTAAAAGTGCACCTCATTGGAGTTGATGTCAAGAGTCTGTTTCTATAAAGTTGGGTGAGCCTGAGAATTCTGCGTTTTAACAGAACCCTCCTCCCCAACCCAGGAGATGCTAGTATAAATGGCCCTTAAGCCATGTTTTGGGAGAAGCTAGATGATGCTGATGGAGACCAACTTGCTTCACCATAAGCAAGGTTGCAAAACACAAGAAGACTGAAAGAGTTTCCAGTAGTTTGAGGGCTTTTTAATCATTGCTAGTATCAGTGGAATTCTTTAAACACAATCGCCATAAAATTCTTCCTTCAAATGAAATAGAGAAAGCCTGCAAATAAAACCTCTCCCAAGAAAAGCTGCCCTGGCTGAAGGAGAGGGAGGCCTAGGGAGCCCTGCCACTTGCCTTCTCTCTCTCTCCTATCTTCAATGGCCTCAGTGTTCTGGGCAGTGTTCCTAGAGTACACATCCCCCTTTCTCCCCAAAGGGACCCACGATGAAGGCCTGGGTCCCTGTGACAGGAAAGATGACCTCATAGGATATCTGAATTCTAGCTCCAGCCTTTCCTCTTTGCTGCATGGCCTCAGGAAACTTATTTAACTTCCCTGACCTTCAGCGCATCCCTTGAGGAAAAAGAGGGAGTTTGGGCTAGATCAGTTTTTCTGGATGTCCCGTCATTCACAGACTCGCTGTGACTTTTGCTATAGATGAGTACCACCTGGAATATTTACTCCATATTTGTCTTTATAATAGAAGAAGTCTATTCACTGTTTCTTAGCTAAATATTCACTTAGGTTTTGAGCTAAGCAATGCTCTCTAAAATTAAAAGTTTGATGTGCCACTTACGGTTTTTCTTTCCTAACACACATGAAGATAAATACATAACCACTAACAAGTGTGTATACCTAAAATCAGTGGTTTGCACATGACCCTTGAGAAACATCAAGCCGGATGGTCTCTAAAGAGCTCCTGCTCTATTCAGTGGAGCTGGTATCCAGGTAGGTCTGTGTTGTTATTACTTTGGAGGTTTACAGATGGGGGTAGGTTATAGGGAAAAACAAAGAAATCCTCTGAGTGTTATAAGCAAATGAAAGGAGTAAGGAGGACAGGAATTGCTTGTATTGCTGGAAAGAATGAGGGAACTGGAGGCTTGGAGAGTATGTACGAAGGATCTAAATGGTTCAAAGAGAGCTTTCAATATTAATTTTGTAGAGACATAGGGCCACCAGCTGCTTGATTTTATTTAGGTATAATAGGGAGCTTAATAACTAAGAACATCATTGGTTTCTTGTTTGTTTCTTTTATTGAGTGTCAAAGAGCTAATAGTTTTTATTATAGATCTCCCAGGGCTGAAGTTGGCTAGTTAGGACAGTGGCAAGGCAGGACACTAGTGAAGAGTGCCAGGAAAGAGCCTTACCCTGTCCTTGGTATATTTCGAAAACTGAGCTCTAAATAAATAAAATTTCAAGAGACACGTTGTGGGAGGCAAAGGATGCTGAAGTCTTGCTTGCAGCACACATTGCAGAAGGAAAGACAATGTTTATGACCTGCTTATTGCATGGAAGGGGAGACAATGGCTCCAAATGTATACCCGCTGAGCTGGCTTGGACAATGCACGCAGACAATTCTAGCAGTCATGGTGGTCCAGAGTAAGGAAATAAAAAATGTAATTGAAAAGTGAGGGAAACTATAGCATGATTAAATTTGGCCAGCATTGAAGCACACAGTTATAACATGGAAGTCAGCCCAGAGTACATATTAGGTTAACAGCTTTGGCTTCAGAGATAGACAGACCTGGGTTCAAATCCCATCTCTGCCACTTCCTGGATGTGATTGCTTGGACTAGGTACTTAATCTTTCTGAGCCTTAGTTTATTCACCTACTAAATGGATCTAATATATACTTCCAGGGCCACCTTAAGTATTTCAGGTGTACAATGTTTGGCATATAGAATAATATTTTAGTAAATTGTACATGCTATTTTTACATGATGATTTTATCTCGTTCTATCAAATCCAATGAGATAAGTAGTATATAGGTGGCCCATAGAGATGGAAAGGAGATTGCTAAGACTCTGCCATTTTCCCAGAAGTGCCCATTGTGTGCCTCTGTAATGCTGCATTCTTATGACTAATATTAATCTTGAAAGATCATTACTTAATGATCTTGAGATATCCATGACAGGGTCACTTGTCTTGCCACATGAATCCTGACTAAGGTTTCAAGGACAAGAAGTCTTTGGACAGATAATTTCCATCCTTGGCATAAAGGCACTTCTCAGTAGGTACAGGAGGATTAAGAAGAAGTAAAGAACTATGTATGACCTGACTGCAGTCTACTCAGCCAACATCAGCCAAATTTGGACCCCTCTTTGTCGGTCAGGAGGTCACCTACACTTGTCAGGAGCTACAGGTGTTGAAGGCGTGAAAAGGCAAGGTCTGTCAGGACATTGCGAATCAGTAAAACCAGACCTTTGCTCTTGAGAGACTCCCACACGTGAAGGTTCTTAATAAACTTTCTCACCTGCCAGAAAGTGTGAAAGCCTTGAATGTGGACCCCTCTTGATACGCCTGGCATTGTTGCATTGAGTTTTGTCATCCGTTTCTAGAAAAGATAAAGCAAGCTTATTTTATAACTTCTTTTCTTGTTTTTACTTACTATGTCTTCATCTTCATTAACAACAACAACCAAGAGTGCCAGAATTCTCTTGTAGCACTAACCCCCTTCTCTGCCTCCTTGTCTCCCTCCGTGAAAAGGCAACAGGCATCTGTTTCTTTAAGGGCCACAGATCTCCTTACTCTTTGTGCCATAACTAAGAGTTGCTTGTGTGTCTCCATGGAATTACCCCCACCCCTGATTGCTTTACATAAATGTCCAATTAATGCCAGTTAAAAGTTCTTGTTCATGATCTGTCTGAAGGGAGAGACAAAGAAGGGAAGCGGAGATGGCCCCGCTGCTGTGGCCATGTCCTACTTCTGTGATGCATTACCAGCAACTTCTTTCCACATGTTTTTGCATTGTTCCTTCTTACATTTATCCTCTGACTATTGTTTCCTTTTGTTCCAGCAACAGCTGGAAATGGTAAATTTGTGTTTTGAGCCAATGTTTTCCTTTGCCCTGGCATTTCTAAACATTTATTTTCCTACAAGCCAAAAGTACCAGCAAAGAAAGCTTTTGGAAAGGTCATCATCCCGGTGGCTGCCCATTGCCCTCCGAGGCTGTCCCTTTAAATGAGGCCCCCAGAGTTCACTTTCTGAAGTTCATTAGCTTGTGTTATCAATAATTTAGGATAATAGTCCAGTAGAGCCTGAGTGCCTGGCCCGCCCCATTTTCACTGTCAGTTTTCTCATAGCCTAGCAGTCCAGTGAACTTGATAAGTGTCCCATCATCCTGTTAATCAAATTACTTATGAACTAAAATTGACAGTTTTCATTAATTATAAAGGATTATTCTAATTGCAATTCAAATTTATTCATTTAGAACAGACGGCATTCAGTAATATTTCAGGAAATTTGCATATTAAATGGAGAGGGTCGTCCATTAAGTATGGTAATGTATGCATATTTCCTTATTTTTAACTTCTAGGCCATATGCACTGCTGCTACTTCAGCAGGTGAAAAACCAGAACGTGCTTAATTTGTTCAACAAACACCGGGGCCAGAGCACATCTTTTGGCACTCGGTACTGGCATCCTTCTACCTTTATTCCTTCTGCCTTTCCTTTCCCCACCTCCTACCGCCCCACACACAGCCAAAACCGTGGTTGATCTTTCGAAGAAACTTTTTTGATAAACCTGGGTATTTCCCCCCCTCCTTTTCTTTTTCTTAAATGTAGGCACAGCTGGTAAGGGTTGATTGAAATGTTTTGCCATAGAAGCTGTGTTCATTAATTTCTTCAAGATGCTGAAGTAGGCATTAAGGTTGCCGGCTGGAGTCCTTCCCTGTGACATGTGGAACAGCAAGGGGCCTAATAGTCAGCCTTGTAACATCAACTGGTTACCCCCCTCGTGCGGCATGAACCTTTCCCCTCCAGTGAAAAATGAACCTGTCTGAGACAAAAGCACAAACCACGCATGCAATGAGACAGTGCCATTATTCACACCCATATAGGCTGTTTTCAGAGATCATTAAAAATCATATCTCCATGATATTAATAAGCACCTTCCCTGATCCAGGTCTCGGGTAACAGAAAGGTATATTTAGCACTGCCCCCACCACCTACCTAATCTGAGATCATGAATCTGGGAGGAAAAAAAATGCATGTAAGATGAAGGTTAACAAGCTGGTGTGGTAGGAGCCACTTGGCTTTTTAAACAACTGGTGTGTCCCAGCTTTCCCTACACCAGGCCGAGTGGAGAAAGACAGGGTGTGGCCCCACCACATCAGGTTGTTTCTGATGACTTTTGCCTCTACTCCTCAGAAATTATTGGTATCTGGTCTTAATCATCTGAAGAAAGCATCTGCCAGCTCATTCATCTCCAAAAACTCACACTGAATAACTGGTTGCTCATTTAACCTGGTTTCAAGTAGACTTGTTTTTCATTTTCTGCAGTTAAACTAAAGGCTTTGTTGTTTTACGTACAGATATTTTATTTGCGGAGCATATTTATTTCAGTCTGTTGGTATAATACTCGCGCTCTCGTGGCCATATGTTATTGATTGAAAAGCCTCCATGAACTCGAATTCTGAATAGGCACTGTATCCTTGGTAGGTGTCCGAGAGGCAGAGATGGAGGGCCTGCTCCCTGCCTTGCCAAACCCATACCGAGGGCCCTTTCCACTGCCCTCCCTCCTCCCAAGCAATACGTAAATCACAACTGGTGCAGAGTCCAGTTAATGCTTCAGTTGTTTACACAACCTCTCCCCAAATCTCAGTGGGAGCATGCAGTACCCAGCTTTCTCCTTTTTGGGGTACAGCCATTTCTGCTGAAATCACTAGGATCGAGAAAACAGACCACCAAAGGCTATTTCTGAAAACACTGATGGAAAATTCTCAGAAATCATTCAAGCCCACTGACGTGTATTAAGTCAAGTGAAATGTCCCCCTGTGGAACGTCTTTTCCTCCACTTAGTTCAGCTTTAGAACCATGAAGCCCTGGTCTTAATCCTATTTCTGATGTGAGTTAATTTTCAATGCAAGTTTTAAAAAATTTAATTGTCACTGATTACTTTGACATGCAATAGTAAAATAATATAAAAGAATGCCACAAATGATTAAAGTAAAACTTAACAACATACGCATTTTAAAAATCCCAGAACTCTATTTTTGTTATGGGAAATATTAAGTTGCATAATGTGACCCAGCGGTACAGGATAATTGCTTAAGAAGCTGTATTGTACAGATATTTTGTATATTATATCCTCATGTGCAGTATTTCTGGTGATGAATTCCTCTGCAGAAAAAGGCCCTCTTGAATGGATGTTGATTATATCAGAATGTGCACCAAAAGTGATGCCAGGAATAGAAGGTGGTCCTGGATATGCAGGCATCCTCTGGAAATGTTGAGGACAATATCTCAGGAATTGCCTTTGTGGTCAGCATCTATACTACCTGCAAGAATAACTACTAGAACCTTTTTCATGTGCTACATCTTTTTTTTTTCTTGAGGCTGATAGAGAGTAGGAAGGACAGGAATACAAGTGATGTATAAAACATGGCACAGAGCTAATGAGGCGGAATTAGGCATAGTGGAGGGAACTAACCTCTCTGAGCCCCATTTATTATATCTGCAAAGTGGAGCTAACATTCGCCCTATCTTCCTCATGGGGCTGTTGTGAAGATCCCCTGAGACCCATCTGTTTTCCAAATTCTCCTGTTCGTCAGAATCACCTGAGAGTAGTTAAAATACACATCTCCAGGCCCTTCTACCAAGGGATTCTAGTTCAGTAGGCCTGGGGTGAGGCTTGAGAATCTGTATTCTTAAATATTCTCAGGTGATTTTTATGATCCAGCAAATTTAGAAGGGACGGGTACACCGTATGTTAAGTGCTCTCCAAGATACAGCACTCTTAGGAATTAAGAGGCTTGCACAAGAAGTAATTAGAAAGTAGTTCAAGACTGCACCTATGCATATCACTCCATTTTAAATTGGGCAAAGCTCTGGATTATAGGAATTCTAAGCATCCACTACATTCTGGAACTTGAACTTTGGTGGGTAAGTCCCTGGGATCCGTAGGTGAAACTAATGGCTATGTGAAATTTGCAATGTTTGTGCAGAAATGGGAATCTTTGTGTCCACCAGGAGGATCCATGAGGAAGGGCCCTTACTCTCCTAAGACATGTGCAGCCCACACTACTTAGATGAGCCCTGAGTCAATAGCAGGTGCTTTTCAACCAAATATCTAGGTCATTCTGTGAATGTTCTTTATAGTTAAATAGACTCTGGAGGTGAAACTGTCATTACTCACCCACTAAAGAAATGAACTTGGAGAAATGGAAGAGAGAGCAGTTTCTTGTCTGTGAAAGCACATGGAAATGGTGATAGAGATCAGGTATGGCTGTATTTATGAATCATTATTGATGCAGAACCACTTCATACTATGTCAGAGAAGAATAAATTGGATAACAATGGGATGACAGCATCATCTAATCTAATGTTAGTGTGGCTTAATAGTTACATTTTAGCTGCCAAGTAGGGCATGTGGGGTGGGTGCTGAGATTCTCAGCTCACAGTGGTTCCAGCCAAGGATCATAACAGGAGTGGTGGGTATACTCTCCTACTCAAGGAATCCCATTCCCGGGCAAGGTGAAATGGGGTGAGTAAGGCTTTTAAGAGATGATGATTATTATGTTATGATTTGTTCCTACTGTATGCTTTCATAGCAGAAAATGCCCTGTTGTCTCAGTTTGCAGTGGTAATGGATTACGGCTTGGCTTTAGATGAGATGGAAAAAAAAAATGGGTCTTCATTTCTTCCCCTCTCCACTCTGAGGATGATAGATGATTAAAAACAAAACAAAACTAAAAAAAAATCCCTCTATCCTCATGAGGCATTTTTTGTTAATTGTCTCTTTGTAGCTAGTGTAGCTAGCTGTAACCAGCCGGGCTGGTTAGAGATAGAAGTAAACGGTCATGTCTCTGACCTCTGAGGGCTGACAGCTTTAGTTAGTGATACTGAGTTAGGCATAAAGCTCACAGAGGTAAATGAGCAAGCCTTGAATGTTGAAAGAGTACACTGAAGAAGGTCTAAGCATTTTGTACAAAATGGGTGCACATTTAGTTTTAGTATTCAGCGATTTCATGAAAGGAAGGAGATTTGCAGAGGTTCCCTGTTCAGATAGGCGACTTGTTGAGGGAAGTTTTCTAGTAGCTGCTGCAATTTCAGAAGTGTGTTCCATGACTGAAGAGATAGAAAGGAGACTATTGTACATGAGGAAGGAAATTCTCTCTGCTGGGCTCTCGGTACTCTCCCCTGACTGCCTTGCTCCCCTGCAAGGCATACACACACTGCTTTAAAATATAGGGGATTTATTTTTCTTGTGAATGTGAAACACTGAATCAGCAGATGCTAATTGGAAATAGAGTTTTGTGGACTACTCAAGGACAGCAGTGTTTCCCTTTGGGGCCACAAACTGGACTTTATAATTTCCTATTGAATCACTGCAACAGGCTTCAGCCAGCCTTTGTTTAAGGGGTGTCCTAATACTTTCCAAGATCCTGCACCAATTATTGTGTGCATCTGGAGAAGACAGGGCTCACAATCTCCAGGTTTTTCCATAAACCATAAAACCTATTTGTTCTGAGAAATACTTAAAGATTGGAGAAAAAATTACTAGGTATTGCTGAGATTAGTCTGAGGGCATACATCAATTAATTTTTTATTGAGCAAAGAAAATCACATCTACATAAAATATGTAGTTTAAAAAATCATCTTTGCTACAGAGATTCAACATACTGGTTCTTTAGTATAGGATCTAATTTCACCAAAGTAATTGAATCTCACAGTTCTCTGAAACATTTGCAAAGATAGAGGTGTGTTTAGGATTTAATGGTGACCCACCTTCTTCAGCATATCTGTATGCTGGTTTACTTCCACGAATTTCTAAGTACCATTAATGGAAATTAAATGTGCCTTTCTCTAAGGGAAATATTAACAGAAAGTTATGCTTTTGTGAGGAGGGCATTTTAATAATTTGATTCTGGTACCATCTTTTTCATCCTTTGAAGAACCACAGCTTGGTGGGTGGCCACCCTGTTTCTGATAGGAACAGTGAGTTTCCATTTTACAGATTGGGACACTGAGGACCAGAGGACAAGTAAATCATTTTTGGCTAGCATTGGAGTCAGTAACAAAAATGTCAGACAAATTCCATAGCTCAATGAGGATGACAGTGTCTCTTCATTTCAAATGTATGCAGTTGGGAAATTAGGAAATAATACATCTGATTGTATTAAAAAATGCTAAAATCTGCTCTTCTAGTTCCAGCTCTGTTCTTTCCCCTGCATTTTTTTTTTTTTTTTTTTTTTTGAGACAGAGTCTCGTTCTGTCACCAGGCTGGAGTGCAGTGGCGCAATCTCGGCTCACTGCAACTTCCGCTTCCCTGGTTCAACCTCTGCCTCCCTGGTTCGAGTGATTCTCCTGCCTCAGCCTCTTGAATAGCTGGGATTAAAGGCCTGTGCCACCACGTCCAGCTAATTTTTGTATGTTTAGTAGAGACAGGGTTTTACTATGTTGGCCAGGATGGTCTCGATCTCCTGACCTTGTGATCCTCCCGCCTCGGCCTCCCAAAGTGCTGGGATTACAGGTGTCAGCCACCACACCCGGCCTCCCCTCCTTCTTGACCTGATCTGTAACTGTAAGAACTCTCATCATGGCCAGTGCCCCTGTCTTGGAGAGTGTTGTGTTAGAAGAGGGGTAAATTCTTCCTGAGCCAACCAATGATCAGTCATGCCTGGCAGCATGAGTTTTGATTCCCCTTAATTAAGTATGTATAACTTCAAATGATCCTAACGGTGACACAATTATCTGATCCTCTTTAATATGCGACCAGGGTTCTTGGTCCTCTAGTTAACATGGGTGATTTTTAAACATAAGCCCTTATTGTTTGGCATTTGTTTCTGTGTCTTCCAAACCAAACCAAACCAAACCAGCCAAACAGAGCCCCTCTCCAAAAAACCCCCACCAAAATCCAAACAGACAAACCAACAAAAACCACCAGCACCACCATCCTAACCTGAGTATATGTTGCCGTTCCACCAGAGAAGGAATGCAAACACTCGGTGCAGTTTGTAACACCTTCGTGCATTTCACATCTCACATTTCTGTTCTTTCTTTCTTTTTCTTTGTTTTCTTTTTTTTTTTTTTCTGCTGCCCATGAGTTTCATTTTCCCATGTGCCGTAATATTAATGTTTTTCCCTGCTGGCTTCCCAGCCCGGGGGTCACAGCTCGTGTTTCACAACACAAGACACCCAACCATAAATCTCCTTTAAATAATACAGACGGCAGGAGGGGCACTGTTGAGAGCCAGTCGGTCTGAACAAAGTGGCATTGATGCATGGCAAGTGGAGCAGCTTGACCACAGCCCGGCTGGACAGGTAGAGTGTGGAGCAGCCTTTATTCAAGGGAAGGAAGGCATGTGCTCTGCATGGCTCCAAAGAGCCAACCCGTTCTGGTTCTCAGTAGGAGTTGGCTGCCAATCACCGAGGTTTCCAGAGAATAATCACGCCACCTCTTCCTGGCTCCGGTGGGAGCACCCAATTAACATAATTTGTGTTTGGAGGTGCAAACGCATCTCCTCCATTATAAATCTGCATTTCTTGAGGCCTCTTGGCCATATTTAAAATGAAGTTGGGAACTGTCAGGGTGGAAGTAACAATACACACTTGATAGGAATACATGATGCATTGTGACGAGGCTGTTTCCTTATTCTAAAACCTAGAGTGGTTAATTTAAGGGGCCTGGAAAAAAAGCTTGATTGGAGTTAACGGGAGCCTTGCTTGCAAAGGAGCTTGCTAAGATGGGAAAGGAAAAAGATGAGGGTTTACCTAGGGATTTGTTAGCACAAACAAAAATTATAACAACTTATTGACACCCCTCAGCCAAGATATGATGTTAAGTTAATTTATCTGTGGCAATACCTTTTGTGAACAAAGATATGTGCAAATCTATGTAGACATACATAGAGATGATGTGGACAAGGTATACAAAGATATTTAGTTTGTGCAGAAAGATAAAAAATGCGTGTATGGGTGTGTACACCCTCCCCAACAGTTTGGGAAATAATTGTCAAGCACAGCAGGTACTGTGTATTTTAAGTAAAGATGAGGATATAGTGAGAGGAGCCACAAAGTTTCTTTCGACTGACAAGTCTTTTCAGGATTTATGCCTTGCTCATCAGTTGCCAAACTCCAGCTCAGTAATTTTTGTCTGCCAAAACTCGGTGGTGGGGTGTTGGGGAGAAGATTAGCATCTCATTTGGTTAATTTTTTTTGGACTCCTTTTTCTACAGCTATTAGTTACACTTTTGAAAAGTCAACACAGCTTCTAATTTCTCGATTACTTAACTCATTGTAGTGGTGTCGGGAGCAGTTTTCATTGAAGTGATTTCTAGAAGCTACTGCATACTTGATAAATGCGCTGAGAACAAAAGAGAGAACACTAATGCAGGGAATGATTGTGCTGGTTTTGGTTGGTTACACCTTTGAGCATTTGTTATTTTTTTATACTGTTGACATTAATTGCTACTGTAATGTAATAATTGCTTCAAAGATACATGTTTTGGGTGGTGATAGTAGTGAAAGAGGAGAACTGATTCTGTTCTTATTCATTTAAAATAACAAATGAAACTGATAACTCAGGAATTCATTTCACGGGACCAGGACACCCATGAGAATAGGAAGGTTTTGGTAACATGTTAACATCCCAAACTGAAAGTTTTGCTTTTCCAGCTTAACGTGGTTTTATATGGGGCATCTCAGTGATGAGTTAATGTGTTATAGAATTACCCTAGATGTTAATTGGGTATCTAGCAATATGCTAAGATACACACCTATTTTCTCAGGTTTGCAAGCCATGGGTGTAATTTTGGCCTTATCTTTTTTCCACCTCATCCATAAATGTAGGTTTTCAATTATTTGAAAAAACTTTGTTTCTGATTTTATTTGTTTTGGTGGCTTTTTAGAGCTAAGAGCACCATACTGATGCCACCCTGCGAGTATGTGGTATTGCTGTGCACAATACTTCCCTCCTTGTCACCTTCGCTCCACTGTTTTTCTGTCTGGGTCCCCATTAGAGTGACCGCTGCGTGAAGGCAGAGATGATGTCTGTTTCAGAAACTATCATACTCCAGTATCTAGCCATAATTACTTTTAGTCTGACCAACTGCCCTGATTTGCCTGGGGACTTTCCTGGTTTTAGAACTGAGTTCCAACCCCAGGATGTCCCCCAGTCCCAGACTATCTGGGCACATAGGTGCTCATCAATATTTTCTGAGTAAATGAACCCCTCTTCGTAAGGAGGTTACAGAGTTATGTGGGACAAAAGTGAACTCAACTTCTATTTGAAATTAGTCAGCATCATATATGTACATCTTATCTCCCTGGTCAACAATAAAGGATGTGAGAGCAGGGACTGTGTCTCCTCCATTTCTTTGAATTTTTCACAGTGCGCTAGTAAACATCTCAAGATAGAATTCAATCAAGAGCTAAATGCAATAGAACCAAAGAGCAAATTGTTCTGTGGCATAAACCCAGACTCTACTCCTTCCTGGCTCTGTGAGGTTGGGCAAGTTACTCGATGTCTCTGTCATCTTTTTCCATTATCATCATGTGTAAAATGGGAATAATAATAGTACCTGCCTCACAGAGGTGGTGTCAAAATTCGGTAAGACCAAGTACAGAGCACAGCCTCTGCTTCGTGGTGAGTATGAGACGTGTGTAAGCTATTCCTCCTCCTCCCCTGCACCTGCCTGTTCCTTCTCCACACATAATAAACACTGAGCACGTTCGGGTAAGTGACAGCGCCTTTTTGTTGTTACATCTCATTAAACTGAATTTTGAGTTGTTTTTGTATAGAATGGTTTGCCTGGAAAAAGGATGCTTTTTTTGTATGTATGATTGGTTCCGAAATGTCTCATTCATTTTACCTGGAGTCTTTTTGCTTTTTTTTTTTTTTTTTTTTTTTTTCTGCATTGCCAGGGTAAGGAAAGACAGGCAGCCTACTTCCAAGCAAGTGATCTGTTATAGGTGGGATAGTGAAACTGTCACTTACAACATTCTTGTAGAGAATGAACACAAGACAACACTCATACTGGCAAAGAGAGAAGCTTTGAGGGGAGGTGTGTGATATATTGAGTCTACCTTTATCCCTCTTTCCCTATCGAACCACCTTCCCCTCATGGTAAAGCTGGGACCTAGGTATATTGGTGGCAACATTTCTCTGCTGCTGACCTCAAAGAGACTAAAAGCATACGTGAGTGAAATGAAAAATAAATGAGCAGCTATTTATAAATAACTCCTGTTAACGAAGGCATGTGTTTCATGGAAATAATCTCATACAAATGACTGCTTTATTTTGCTCCCTCCTCCATTCCCTTGTATCCCTCCTGCTACCCACTAAGTGGGGCCAGGGCAAGGCTTTCCTTACAGGTCCCCTATTTTCTTAATTTTTCTGGTGGCAAGCAGCAGAACAGAGTGGTGTCACTGGGTTGCCTTTAGAACTTTAGTCATTAAATCTCCTTTGCCCCAGCTTCGGTGATGCATATTTCAATAATGAGCAAGAAAAAATGGTTTATGGTAGTTTAATAAAAGCAGAAGACAAATGTTGCCCCTGTGCAAAGGAACTGAATTACATACTTCATGAACCAAATTAGTACCAAAACATTTGGCTTTGTTCGAAAGGTAATATGCATTTATGGGCCCATTTTTCAGTAAGATAAATAGGACACACGCCAAGATTTCCCTGAAGTAAATACTGTAAACAATAAAAGACTCTGCCAAGGAAAGCTGAGAAATGACTTAATCCTCATCCAGTGCTATCGCAATGCCAAAATGCCACTGTCCAGACTCGAGAACAAACTGCCTCTTTAATAAACTCATCTCATGATCAAGAGAGTGCAAGGCCCTTTAATTTCCCAATAATGGTCAATATTCCTCAATTCCGGCTTAAAAAAAAAATACATTCACATAGGAGCTAGGGCATTTTATGGCATAAGCAAATTTGATTACCAAGTAACAAAATACATTTTGAGGATGGTTGGGAGTTACGTGGCAGCAATGTTTATGTGAATAGGTGCAAATGGGGGAGGTTTTTGCAGAAAGTTAAAGCTATCACTCTTAGCCTAACTCTATAATCCTCATTTCGCTTGAGCTTATTCCAGTTTGATTTCAGCTAAAGTTTTCTGCTAGCAAAATGTGCTGAATGTATTTCTTCCCTGGGTGCAGATTTGCCTGTGAGGAGCTGGGATGATAAACAGAATGCTGTGAGATGTGAATAATATGAGAATTCACAGTGCCAGCAAGTGCCTTCTTTAAAGTCATTCAGCTGGCTCTAGAAGATGTTACAACACACTTCCTGTAGTAGGGCACATTGTTGTCTTAATGCTGGAGAATAACAAATTGAAATGCCACCTGAGCAGGCAGTAATATAAATGAACCGAGGAGGTGAGATTTGAGAAATGCATTAGGGAGTGGTGGGGACTGGGGCAAACCGGCGAGCATGTGCCTTGTATAAAGGGGAAGTCACCAATATACCAGGTCCCAGCTTTACCATAAGAGGAAGGCGGTTCTGTAGGGAGAGAGGGGTAAAGGTAGACTCAGAGGGCCTTTAGAAATGGGCCCATAAATGGATATTACCTTTCGAAAAAAGTCAAATTCAGTTCCTTTCTAATTTCGGTTCCCAACTAATAGCTGCTATGCAGGAATGTGGACCTAGTATTGCTGGATGTTTTATTTTCACAAAATGTGGGATATCTTGATGTTTCAGTGAGTGCTCCCAATTAGTAAATGCTGACAATAAAACCAGAAAGGCTCTGTATCCCAAATAAAACAAAGGTCATGGGCTTAGAGTTTGTGAATTGTGCTTTGAAGTTTTGGGCTTGCAACACGAGAAAACAAGTAGGCTGTAATGAATGGCATTTAGTCCTGAGGCAGAGGCGAAGGTGGCAGCTCACGTGGCTGGGAACTTGCTGTCTGCTGGGCTCTGTCCTAAGCTCCAGGTGCATCACCTCATTGGATCTTCAGGTCCCCCTCTCAAGCAGGCACTGTGAGTGGGTACTATTTCTTCTCTGTTTTATAGATGTGGAAATTGAGGCTCCAGAAGGCACAGGCAGAATTTGAACTCAGATTGGCTCTGTGAGCTCTGAGGCACCACTCAACCATTCCTTCCCCTTGCTTTGGTGGTGTGGCACCACAGGAAGTAATGTGAATTGGAGTCAGGGCCTTGGGTTTGGTTTTGCAGCTCCCCACTGCTTCTTGTCTTTTACCCTGAGCCTCTACTTCTTGCTGGATCAAGTATTTTGTACCCTCCACTCCCTAGACTACCGGGTCTTTTACTCTGAGCCTCTACTTCTCCTTGTATCAAGTGGACATGATAGTACCTGCCCACTTTACCTCACGGGGTGGGGAAGGATTACCTCAGGAATATGAGCAGAAGAGTGTGGAAAATTGTGAAGTGCTCTGTCAACACAAGGAGAAGGAATATTGCTCATAGTTAGAGAATACAGAGAGGTGAGATAGTAAAGCCACTGATTGTCTTTGGATCAAATACAATTAAATAGCAATCCCTTCTTGACTCTTCAACTCAGTAAAGTGTCTATTTGTAGAAGTGGCTAAAACTGAATTCACTTTGAAAATTAATCAGCCACCACCAATGGCTGGGTTAGCAGACTGCTTTTTTTTAAGTGAAAAATCAGAACACAGCAGATAAAGAAATCTACCTTCCAAACAGAAGTTAACAGCCTAAGACCTGCCCATTGTCTGCCAGGCTCTTGACAGGAGGACAGAGCATGAGGGCACCCCACTGCTGGTGCCTTCCATAACCCCTAATCAAGGGACTTCCCTTAGGAGAAGCCAGAGAGAGGGGCCATTGCTGACCTGATTTGGAACTATTAATTGAAGGTGGCTGATAAGGGCACGTTCCTGACCCAGACACGGTGAGCATTTGAAGAGAAAAAGAAAAAAAGGGGCATGCAGAAAACATTTATGGAAAATACCCCAAGAATGATGCAGAAAGCTGTTTATGCATGTAGGCGGTGAGTAATCTTCTTATTTATAAATGAATGAGCTGACCTGGGGAAGGGGAGCTTTGTGGATTATAATCACAATCCAATGCGACAGGCTTCTTCGCTGAAGAGCTCTCCCCTCATTGACAGCCAAAGCCTTGCAGAATTTTTTCCCCTTTATACTGGAGTCTCAACCTAATGGCAGTGCTAATTTGTCCTCCAAAGTTTCATGAACTGAAGGTCCTAGTTATTTTAGTTTACAGGATCTACTTTAAGGAAAATCTTTTGTGCCTGCTAGATGTTGTTCTTAACTTTCCAGCTTTCCCTTCTCCACTTTCCCCAGAGCCATCCTTTCGCTCTACCCAGCAAAGTCTCTAACCGCACCTGTCAAAGAACCTTTCCTGTCTCTGGGCTTGGATTGGACACCCCCCAGTTAGAACCCTTGCCTGCTCTTTTCTATCCACAGCTTTGTGTCCTTGGCCAGCATGCTGAAATCTGTTGTCCCCATACGAGAAGCCTTTTGGGCTGGGCTCTGTGGCTCGCACCTGTAATCTCAGCACTTTGAGAGGCTGATATGGGAGGATCCCTTGAGACCAGGAGTTTGGACCAGCTTGGGCAACATAGAGAGACCTTGTCTCTAATAATAATAATAATAATGATAATAATAATAATAATAAAATTATTCAGGTGTGGTGGTGCATGCCTGTAGTCCTAGCTACTTGGGAGGCTGAGGCAGGAAGATTGCTTGATCCCTGAGTTCAAGGCTGCAGTGAGCTATGATTGCACCACTGCAACTGCATTGCAACCTGGGACACAGAGCAAGATCCTGTTTCTAGAAGAAAAAAAAAAAAAAGAAAAAGAAGCAGGCTTTTGGGCCTAATCGTACTTTGATCATGCCGTGAATCAAGTCAGCTTGTGACTTGGGCATGGAGTTTTATCAATACTCTTGCTCAGTAATTGATAGGTAATTATTTTGAGGGTGGAGTTTTGATTGCGTTGTGTGGTTGTGTCTCTACAGCCTCATGGGAGACATTGTTATTAGCTTCCTAAGAATTTCCTCTCCTTCTCGACAGCAGTAAAAAAAATACATAAACAAGCACTCCTTACTCTCAGTAGATGGGAAGCAGTATACTGCCAAGTTAGGAGCATCAGAAAACTTCTGGTTTTTTTTTTTCGTTTTTTTGTTTTTTGAGATGGAGTCTTGCTCTGTCGTGCCCAGGCTGGAGTGCAGTGTTGCAATCTCGGCTCACTGCAACCTCCGCCCCACTGGTTCAAGCGATTCTCCTGCCTCAGCCTCCTGAGTAGCTGGGACTACAGGTGCATGCCACCAAACCCAGCTAATTTTTGTATTTTTAGTAGAGATAGGGTTGCACCATGTTGGTCAGGCTGGTCTCGAACTCCTGGCCTCAAGTGATCCTCCTGCCTTGGCTTCCCAAAGTGCTGGTATTACAGGCGTGAGCCACCACACCAGGCCGAAAACTTGGTTTTGAGTCTTCTGTTCACTACTCACTCTCTGTGTAAACCGGGGGAAGTTCTCTATACCTCCCTTTTCATATCTCTAAAAAGGGGGTTAAAAGAATACCTACTTCATATAACTAACATATGCCTAGCATATACCCCAAATATTTCTTGGTAAACTCTTAATAAATGTTAGCTATAATTATTATTATGGAAAATGCTTGTTGACTAACTGAACTTATCGCCAAATACTTTTGCTGTTGCAAAATAGTGCTCACATAGTGTTGGATGTTGAATGAAGAATGAAAAAAATGATTGAATGAGGGAATGAATGAACCAGAAGGCACAGATATATTCATTCATTTATTGTTGACTACACATTGAGTGGCAGCTGAGGATGTAGCCAAGAACAAAGCAAACACTATCCCTGTTGTCATGGACTTCAAGCCCAGAGAAAGCAGACAAATAATAGGAAAATTAAATAAATAATTAAGGCAATTTTTCAGACAGCAAGCCTTAGCAGTGCTTGGTGAACATGAGGACAATTACAGAGAACTAATGGTTTTTATCCTACTGTCAACCCAATGGAGAAAGTAGGTTCAAATGTCTGATAAGATGTATGAGAGAGAGAAAGAATTGTTCTATGTTATTCCAAAGAGCAAGAATAACATCCATGTGGTAGAAGTTAACAAGGAAGATGATTTTAACTCTGGCTAATGAAGATACTTCTGGCTCAATAGTCCAGGAGTAGACTGACTGCCTTGAGGGCAGTGAGTTCATTATCAAAAGAAGAGCATAAACAGAATCTGAGGGACATTCTTGAGTAATATGTAAGGTTGCTTTGGATAATCTCTAAGGTTTTTTCTAGAGTAAAGATTCTAGGATTTGCTGTTCTCCAATTGACTAATGAAGAGATCTCTTAGGCTTTGGGATAAGAGAGACCACGTTTCAAGTCTAATTATTAATACTATCTGCGGGACCTTACTTATTTCCACTTTACTTTCCTCTTCTGTAGAATGGGTAGACTTATTTGGAACGCGGTAAGGATTACATTAACTGAGGCTTGTAAAGTACCTAGTGTAACGCCTGGTGCCCAATAAATGGCAGTTGCTGTTGCAGTTGATATTTTTATGATCATTGTTATTAGCATCAAAATTTGGGAATAGCAGCCTTAGTTCTCTGCTTCAGGGGATCCTCCCTGCTGAGGCAGTGACTAGGGAGCAAGTCAAGGAAGTAGTTAGGGGTCAGTGGGAAACAGGTGGTAGCTGCCTTGTTGAAAAAAACAGAGTTGTACAAATGCTATCAATTTCCGGGCCTCATGCCCATGTCGTTACCAAATCAGAACTGCCTAGAGAGAAAGAGCCCTCCTCCATCTCCGATGACAGTTCTTTTATCATTTTTCCCTCTTCTGAGCTACCTTTAGTGTTAATCAAAATTTGATTTCATTAGGAAGGAAAAAGTAGTAAAAAGTGATAGAGGAGTGGAGACACAGTATAATTTCTTTTGCACCCTCCACTCCCCTCTCCCACCGCCCAGGTCTCCAGGGAGATGGCCTTGAAGATACATTCACATATGCCTCTTGGATCCAGGCATCTTTGTAAAATATAACCCCAGAGGGAAAAACACAAGAACATCTTCTTAGATAAGAACGTGCCAATTCTTCTGGTTCAAAATGTCTTCACGTGAAAAATTTCCTGCAGCGGTAGGAGGAAGCTCACACACAGGACAAGCATGAGACACATCTGGAGGGAGCCCAAGCCGGGAACCCGAGGGCCTGACCATCTGCCAGAGGGCCAGATGCTGCTACTGGAAGCCTCTTGCCTCCCAGCTTGTCATCTGGGTTCGATGATGCCATCCAAAAGAGGGCCACAGAGTGGGAGGGCGATGAGCAATCCATCTTCTCCCACCCACAGTTCTTAATTGTGTGATGTAGGGGGTGGGAGGAAGAGAAGAGGGTTAAAAAGTTTGCCCACAAAACCGCACCTTTCTCATGGAAATGGCCATCCTAAAGCACATGGCTCTGACCACCCAGAACTTTTAGAATATTCCATTCAATATCTCTTTATTTTCCTTTGGTCTAAATAGAATGGATGAAGAGGCTTGGCTGTGTAGTTGTCAGTGGGAGCTGCCATCTTCTGTCAACTTGGGAGTGTATTAAGAGTTTCTAACCAATTGCATTGGTCGTTACATTATAGGATTTCCTATATTGCAAGTGTTCTTCCTATTAACAGCTTTGGTGTCTGATTTTGGCCAAAGCAGATCATTGGGATTCAGAGGGACATCCTCTTCTTTTTCCATTGCAGAAACAATCAAGAGTCTGTGCATACGGCACTCATAAAAGGAAAATGATCAAAACCACACACACAAAAAGGACTATTAAATTCCAGATGAGATTACCGCTTCCTGTGATTCCCACCATTCAGGAATGTCTTTCTGCTTCGTGATTGCCCACTGACAGACTTACACGAGCAAGATATAAACATAGTAGGATTATCTCTTACACTATCATATATGTTTTATGCTAAATCATTAGACATCTAGGATGGTTTTAGCCATGGCCTGTTTTCAGTGCCAGTGGTGGTATATTTTTGTACTAGTGTACGTGCTTTAACTCACAAGTAATTGCAATATTTTCTAGGCATATGCAAGGCAGAAACTGTTTTATTTTAAAATGGCACCTGTTGGAATAGTTTAATATGTAATTTTCATTTTCACATAATTATTCAGATACATTATTGAATAACTTACGCATCTTGTGTTCAACAATATGGGGAACAGTATACTGTGTGTCTAAAATCTTGGGCTGCTGATAGTTCCTCTGCATTCATTAGAGGAATGACTGGAGCATCTTGGGCTGAAACCTTGTTATCGCTGCTCTTTGTAAGCAGGTTGTGTTGTCACTGTGGGGAGGGAGGGCTGTTTTAAGCTTCGTTCCCACATTTCTTTTTGCAGGGCTGGTAGGACCACCACCTCAGGCAGTCTTTCACTGCCCTGTAACGTGGATCCTTCCTAAATCTTCACTGTTGGATTGTGTGGCAACTTCTGCCTATTAGAGTTGCATCTGCAATAAAAAAGCGAGGTTCCTGAGAGACAAAAAAGATAATCCCCCGCTTAGTGCGTGGATGACAGCCACACTGAGTGCAGTACTACCAGTGGAAAGTCTGAGGTTTTGAAAATAGCAGAAGTGAGGGAAATGAAAATGTGATGTGAATTTATACTCAACAATTGTTTTCTATATTTCTCAGGCTAACAAATGTCCCAGTTAGAAAAACCTCTGGTACTGGGTAGTTTGGAAAAATAAAAGTTGCATTGCAAAAATAAAAAGAAAGATCCCATTCTAAGGTTAGAGCAAATGTTTGAAGGTGGAAAGAACTTCCGATTCTGGTTGGTGGTTTATTACATATGCTTCAGGGACTTGGGCACATTTGACTACAATGAGTAATTTCTGAGAAAGGATAGTGAGGGAGAAGAACTTTTCTGTCAGCATCAGAAATTCTTAAGTCTGATGTCAAATGATTAGTAATGATGTGGAACAGTTGCCAATGCAAATATTGGTAAAAGGAGAGCACCTGGAGATATCAAAAAAGACCAGGGGCTATTCAGACCCAAGATAGATGTCTCTGGTAATAACAGGGCTGCTTTTGATATTTAAAAAAATGTTTTAAAGACAAAGGGTAAACTTAAAAGTCATGGTTCTTAAATAGCAAGAGATTAGGGTCTTCTGGGGAACAAAACTCCAACAAAAGATTCCCTTTTACACAGTTTTGGAATCAGCAATGACCTTTCAATGGCAAATAGTGATGGCCAGCATTTGTTGAGCCCTCTAGATGCCTCGCCCAGAACCCTTTGTGCATTGTCTCATTTCCTCCTCACAGCAGTCCAGTGGAGGTACTATTAATATCCCCATTTTCCACTGTCAAAGCTCACACCACTCTTCACTGTTGGAGACAAGACATAATTCTCCATTTCCAAACTAATCATCTTATAAGAGGAAGAAAAAGTGACTTCACCAAAACAGCTGTGGGGGCAGTGGCACAACTTGAACTTGAAGCTAAGTCTTGTGGCTCTTTTTGCCATTGGATGGTGGCTTCTATGAAATTCTGTTGCTTGTGGTTAATTAGTATCATCAACTTGCACCGTTCATTTCTTAGTCACATATGCATGTTAACTGTCCCTTTCAACTAGATGAGAGCAAGAATGATTTTTTTTTTTTTTAACGTTTAAGTTCAGGGCCACATGTGCAGGATGTGCAGGTTTGTTATATAGGTAAATGTGTGTCATGGGGGTTTGTTGTACAGATTATTTCATCATCCAGGTATTAAGCCTAGTACCCACTAGTTATTTTTCCTCATCCTCTCCCTCCTCCAACCCTCCACCCTCTAGAAGGCCCTAGTGTGTGTTGTTTCCCTCTATGTGTCCATGTGTTCTCATCATTTAGCTTCCACTTGTAAGTGAGAACATGCAGTATTTGGTTTTCTGTTTTGTGTTAGTTTGCTAAGGATAATGGCCTCCAGCTCCATCCATGTCCCGCAAAGGACATGATCTCTTTCTTTTTACAGCTGCGTAGTATTCCATGGTGTGTATGTACCACATTTTCTTTATCCAGTCTATCACTGATGGGCATTTGGGTTGATTCCGTGTCTTTGCTATTGCGAATAGTGCTGCATGAACATACACGTTCATATATGTCTTTATAATAGAATGAGAGCAAGAATGATTTTAGTTGTCCTGCAGTAATACTAAGGGTCTGATAGACCCTTAACAAATATGAACTGGCTGCTCAAAATGCCTCTGTGTTCGGTGTGTCTTGGGATGAAATCAAGGGACCCAAATTCTACCTCCATTACTATTTAGCTATAAGAACTGGGCACATCTCTGAAACTCTGTTTGTGCCACTGGGATAGGATAGGTGGGTGGGCAGGGGTAGGGGCAACCAGTTTTTTTTTCTGATCTTCCAAGGAGAGAAATGAAATATCAAAAGTGGAAATTCTTTGGGTATTTATTTTACAAAAGGTTTTAAAGAGCTATTGGAGTCATTTGGCCTACAGAGACAATTTTAATGGAGTAATGAAAGAAGATGGTGAGATCCTGGAGAATAAAGCAACCACCCACGTGACTTTATCCTATGTGTGTAAATATGCACAACACATATGTACAACATCAGAGAAACAAGAACTTTGAAATCATACAATTTGAGTCCCAGCCTTTGCCACTTAGCTGTGTGGTCTTGAGCAAGTTACTTAAGCTTTGATTTTTTTCATCAGGAAGTTGTGGGTAATAATATTCCCCTAAAACAAGATTAAATTAGAGAATTATGAAAAACAGTCAGCATGTAGTACATTACAGGTCTTCAGAAATGGTAGCGATTACTATTATTGAATGAACCATTTATTGAGTGTTTAATCTTTCAGAAACGTGTATAAAGGAGATACAAGAAAAGAAATGGGCAAAGCTTGTGCCCTCTGGAGACTACAATTTAATAGGTAACAGTTGAGGAAAAAAACCTCAACTTCCCATCAATATAGCAAATCGTATTCAACAGTGGATAGTTAAATGGAAATTCTGTGATCCGTTCTCCACATCGAATGGTACCGTAGTCCTTGAAAGCTCTTTATCCTCAAGTGATTAAGGAATATTTTATTTTGATTGAAAGTGATTTGAAACTTGCCTTCTGTGAAGGGTTAACAATCCATATTATTATTTCTTTCTTTTCTTGACTTTGTAACTAAAGAACCTTTCCTTGTTCAACCTGACTTTGCCTTTAATTTTTCTCTTCCTTGTTATCTGTTGTATACAGTAATTGGGAATTCCTTTCCTTTCCATCTTTTAACCACTCCTCTTCTTTGCCTCTCTCTTTGTGCTGAATCAAGAATGCATTTCAGGAGAAGAAATGTTTGTATATGTCAATAGTTCCAAAAGTATGATTTGGCTGATCTCAGGAGTTTTATTTTTAGAACTTGGAAGTTGAGTTGCATTTCAGCAGCTGTTTGGAAAACAAGCTTCAGATATGTTTACAGGCTGGGAGCAGTTTCCACTTCTGCCTCAAGGGATCACTGGTTAGGTAGTTCAGGCTACCAGGCTTCAGAACCTCCTTTGGCCAGGTCACTCCTCCTGACCTGAATTGCTTACCATTCTCCTCTCGGAAGTATCTTGTTTATTGATGGTGTCCCAGTAGAATGATAGCATTGTCTTTAGTCACTGACCTGGGCAGGGCAGATGACTTTCCTTCTTTCTGGCCCAGCCTCTTGTCTGTAGATTATGCATAATATTTGGCATCGATTATTGTGACCATTAAATGAGATAATACATGTAGAATGCTTGGGACGTATAGTAAGTACTCTGTAAATGTCCACTGATATTAGTATTAACTTTATTTTCATCACGATTTTTATTATAAAATAGCCAAACAAATATTATTGTTACAATTTTATTTTGAGACAGGACCTCGCTATGTTGCCAGGCTGGCTTCAAATTCCTAGGCTCAAGCAATCCATCTGCTGTTGAACCTGGCTAAATGTTACTTTTTTACTGCGTTTTTATTCTTTTTCAAAGTGCTGTACTGAGTACTCTGTGCATAATGAATGCTCATTGAATAGTGCTGATGTCCAACATTTCCTTCCTGGCATCTGACTTATTATTGATATTCATAGTCCTACAAGGGAAAACGATCATCTGTTCTCCTCAGCTGGTAAATAAATTTGGACAATGGTAAATAAATTTGGACAAGATTCTTATAGACTGAAATTGATTTTGGCATTCATTATAATCTTTATCCTATTTAATATTCATATTTATATATTTCACTGATGGGTTGTTACATAATATACAGTATATATAGTATATGTAACATTAACTTTCTAAAATCTAGAGGGTTCTGCATTCTGAAACATACCTGGCTTCTTAAAGGAAACCAGATAAGGGACTGTTGGCTTAGAGATGTGGGCGAATTGATACTTTATAAAGCTTTTCTGTGCACTGGCCCATCTGGTTGTTGTAAAAGCCCATTGAAATCAGCAGGGCAAGCATGAGTCCCATTTTACAGATAAGGAAATGGAAACACAGGGACGTTGGATTACCTGTCCAGGTGACACAGTAAATGGCCAAGTTCCTATATTTCTTCTGCCACACTTCCTGCTCTTCTCTGTGATGTTGAAAGAGCGACTAATCTTGCCTGTAAAACAACGAGGAGGTGATATCTGGTTTGAGTTTTGAAGGATGGGTCACTCTACATGCCGCAAGTAATTGGGACCTTTTTAGCATCATGGAAAATAATCTGCCACTTGATGGAACTTAACCCAGGGTAGTTTCAGGAGTATGAGTAAAAAAGGGGGAGAAAAATAAACCTGAAAAGGATAAAGACATATTTAGGCATTAAAAGATTTTACTTTTTATTTATCCGCCTTCTATTTTTTATTTTCTCATGTTTGTGCATAGAGAGGATTTTTAAGAACCAAAGAAAAAAAATTCAATGGCCTCTTCCCTAACTCAAGCTTGAAAAAAGATCCAAAATAGATTTGATTCAAAGAATAATATTGTCCCAGTATTAAATTTTGGTATCAGAAATGCATAGAGAAATTTAATGATTATTTCATGATGCAATCAATACTCTGTGGACTCTGCCATGTTTGCTGGGAACTTGGAAGTGACATTTTAAAGGATACGTTAATTTTTTATTTTAGTGACCTTTTTTTCCTTCATTCATTTGCAGGAGTTTTAGTATTTGGGCCAGAACTGCTTAAAACATATTTTAAATAAAGCTTTTCAACCTCACTTCCCTCCTTTTTTAATGATGTAATCTTGGATCATTTTAAATGTTTTAACAGAGCTCTTTAAAGAACACCAAATCTTTGTAAGATTTCTCAGATAACATTGTCCTACACCTGGAACACAAGAACCATTTTGAAACGGTAATTTGGTCCCGGAAGAGCCCTTCAGCCTCTTCCCTGCTTGCTTGCCCTGACTGGACTGTCTAGAAAGAAAGCCGAAGATAAATGGGGCTGGATTTATGCAGAGTAACTTAAAGTCTCCTGCCTCTTCTTGTCTGTCTTGTGGAGAATATACTTGGAAATGTGTTTTAAGTTTGAAGCATCCCTTGAACACCTATTTTGTGATTTTGTTTTCTTCCTTTCTCTTTGTGGAACCTTTATTAGAAGACTGACGAGCCTTGGCCTCAGCAAAGGATTAAGTGAGCAGATTCTTCATGTAATAAATCTAAAGACATATTAAAAGCAAGGAAAAGGGATTTCCCCTGTGTTTTGGGGGGATTTATAAGTGCCAAAGGCTAAACAACTTACAAGAGAAGTAAGATTGCCCCTTTTTCTAACCTGGACATGTTCTAATATTGTGACATAGCGTAGAATTAAGCTGGCTTACTAAGTAGAAACATGTAACATAATTGAAAATGCACAATACAGAGAGGAATTCTCAATACAGCAATGTCCTGTTGTGAAGATTACACTGATTTATAAGGAATGCCTTAACTCCTAATCCCAGCCATGCAAGACTACAGAGTCAAGTTGAGTATTTTATAACCAGGGGAAGAGAAAAAAGGCTTAATAATATATATTCCCAAAATTGAATATAAATTTGGAACTGATGGTTGAGCAAGTCATTCATTTCTCTTAAAACAATGTAACAATGAAAACATTTTTATTACATTTTGACATGTGGATTTTCAAAGAAGTTCAGGCATTCTCTATTTCAAAAATGATGGGTATAGCCAAATCAGAGAGGAGTAATGGAAATGAATGGTGTGTGAGGGAGAAGGATAAATATTGTGGGACATAAACTGTTTAGAAAAGATCAGCAAAGAAGAAACGTGTCAGGCTAGCAGAAATAAAGCCAAAGGAATAACCTTATGTATAAAGTAAGGGTTAGAAAAAAAATCAAAGTAAAAGGGGCGCTTCGAGTAGGTGCTGAGTAAGCAAAATCATTATGGCTTGAAATTAAAAATAATAAAAAATAATAATAGAAATTGAGTGCACCACTTCTTTCTTTTTTTGTAAAATGTCTTATCAGGAAAAGTCATATCATGAGGTCTGCTCAGGATGGAGAATTTTAAGAGCTTGTTTATGCATCAAAGATATCATGGGGATTGTACCCATGTCTAAGTTCAAAATATATTTTATGTATATATGTCTTAAACATATAGCCTAAAGGTAATTTTATACAATATATTAGATAATTTTGTGCATGAAACGAAGTTTTGACTGCGACCCATCACATGAGGCCAGGAGTGGAATTTTCCACTTGTGTCATGTCGGCACTTAAGCTCATATTTTGGAGCATTTTGGATTTGAGATCTTTGGTTTTTTTGTTTCGTCATCCAGGCTGGAATGCAGTGGCGCAATCTTGGCTCCCTGAAGCCTCTGCCTCCCGGGTTCAAGCAATTCTCCTCCCTCAGCTTCCCGAGTAGCTGGGGTTACAGGTGTGCACCACCACAACCGGCTACTTTTTGTATTTTTAGTAGAGATGGGGTTTCACCATGTTGGTTAGGCTGGTCTCAAACTCCTGATCTCAAGTGATCTGCCTGCCTCAGCCTCCTAAAGTGATGGGATTACAGGCATGAGCCACCGTGCCTGGCCTCAGATTTTTGGATTAGGGATGCTTAACCTGTATATAATGGTGGAAGAGTAAAATATTGTTGAATAGAATATTAAACTTAGGAAGGACTATAAATATGTGTGTGTATGTGCATGTGTGTGTGTGTGCATACAGGAATGAAATGAAGGGAAATATCTTTGGAAGATAGTATTCCCTGGTATGTTACACAATCACAGCAATTGTGGTTGAAATCCATAAAGGTTATGTTGACTCTGCATACAGAACAAGGGGAGCTCTTAGGTGAATGGTAACTCATTGGCAAAAATAAATAAATAAATAAATATTTTTAAAAAATAAAGACAATATTGAGCTTTGCATCATTTGTTTGTCAGTGAGACCAGAAGAATAAAAACTGAAATACCAAAAGAAATTTCTAGTTCATAGGAATTGGAAAACTATAGAGTAAGAGAGAGTTGAACATTCAAAACCTTGCCAAGGAGACTTTACTGAGCCAAGAAATGGCTAAATATTGTGTGTGTCTACAGCACACACATACGTATGCATAAACATACCTATGTAATTTACAATTTACACACATATATACACATAGACATACACACACACATATTTTATATATATATATATGTATATACACTAGCTGGCTCTAAGAAGGAAAATTACCAGAGAAATAAAGATTAGCCCAAAGTTGAGACCTGGGAAAGTGATGGCTCTGGAAATGGCCAGACTTTAGCACTGGGTCTACTTCGAATCCAAAGGAAATAACAGGGGAGAGCTGCTGGAGAGATTTATTTTTTGCTTGCAGGGAAGTGAGCATTAGGGGAAAAATACACATATATATCAATAAAAAGGGAAGAGGATTTTGTTACCATAAGAGAAGGATGAGCTCCTTCCTACAGTTACAGGGACACAGTTCCCACTGAAATCAATTTTCATTGCTCAGAGACCACTGCACTTAGTTTTCTAACTGCAGAAGTTGGCTACATAAAGAAATGATGTCTTGAAGCCAAAAGAAGACAGTGGCAAGAGAGAGACATAGGGTTTTAAAAATGCCAACCTCCCACATCAGAAAGCATTGTTGTGCTCAAACTAAAACAAACACACACATACAAAATTAAATTATGTACAGTGGGAAATCGTGAACTTCAATACCTCCTCACTTCAGGATAACCTGTGATTCTTTTGTGGAAGAGAGAGTAACATACCAGTTTCACTTGTGGATTAACTTCCTGAGTGGACAGAAAATCTGTCTTATGCTCAACAGTCGTTTTATTTATCTTTGATGTTTCAGGCAAGGGGAAGAAAACAAATAGTGCCCATAATAAGGTAGACACTAGCCCAGGATGCAGTAAAGCATTTCATGAGGACTTGGCTAAAAGGAGGTAGAACTAATGCCATCAAAGCTGATTGAGTTTTATTTTAAAATGTTAAATAGAAAACCTGCACTTTCAAAAGTGATCCATTCCCAAGTAAAGGGAAAATGTCATCTCAGCTTCAGTATATAAAACTCTTGTATATTTGATACCAGGCTTAGCAGCAGGGTGGCGGGGGCTTCGGGGAAGGAACAAAAACAAAGGCAGCAGACAAAATGAAAAGTATAAATAGAAGTATTGAATATACAGTAACCTGGAGGAAATTACTCTAATGCTGCTCTCAGTTCTTGTCTCCATTTGTAACAATGAGAAAGAAATGACTGAGGTATGTAAGATAATGCTATAGGAGTCCCATGGTTCAGACAGGAAAAGGGTCTGTGTCTTTAGAAAAGAAAATTAAAAGATTAATGGAGCTCGTTGAGAAGTTTGCATGGTTCTGAGAGGCATGTAGAAGTGGCTGGTGGCTATTTGTTCTGGAATTAAATATATGAGGATAAGGGCTGTTAAATGAATAAGCAAACGCGGATCATCTTTGACATTCCTTGTAGGAAAGCATAATTACCACATTGAATAAAGGCCTAGTGGCCAGACAGCAGGAATTAAACATTTTTTAAAAATTAAGTAAGTGTAACATTTAGGGAAAAAACTCTTAAAATATCCCTGTGTGACAGTTTTAGCTTTGCACAATTTTTTTATATCTAGCATATATATTTTCATTTTATGCATTCTCACAACAACCTAGGGGATTAGACAGGAGGATATTATTATAGTTGTCCTTCCGTATCTGTGGGGGATTGGATCCAGCATGCCTCCTTGGATACCAAAATCTGCAGATGCTCAAATCCTTTATATAAAATGTCATAATATTTGCATATAACCTAGGCATATTCTCCCGTATACTTTAAATAATCTCTATATTACTTATAATACCCAAATCAATGTAAATGCTATGTGAATTGTTGCCATACTGTATTTTTAAACATTTATTTTATTTTCATATCATTGTTTATTGTTTGAATATCTTTGATTTGTGGTTGGTTGAATCTGTGGATGTGAAACCCATAGATAAGGAGGACCAACTGCAGAAGAGGAGTAGAGAAGACCTGGATGTTGGCTTTGACTCTGCTGGTAGCTCATTCCATGACTTCACACATATTCCCTTAATCCCTCTGGGTCTAATCTGTAAAATGGAACATCTGAGCAAATAATTTGTGAAGCTTTTCTGCTCTAGATTCTAGAAACCTTTAGTTGTCCAGTTTCACTGATGGATTAGGGATAACGGAGGCTATGAATCCCATTCTCTTAGCTCAGCATCATAAATACCTTAGATGTACTTATTCTCAAGCTTTCTGCTCAGCTTTGCCATCATCTTTGAGGTTTTTTTCCTTAATTTTTCCTGTATATAACATTAAGCAGTAGAGGAATTGCTAGGACTTGTACAAATTTATTTTTAAAATTTTAACCTCAAGAAACCTAAGTAGAATGACAAAGTGGATCCTTTAGCTGCTCCAACTGAAAAGCTGGCTAACTACTGTCCTCAGCAGAATTTTCCAGGGTCCTTCTTGCCATATCCCACTTGCAAGTACTGTCCCCCCATCCTCACCACTTGCCATCCCCATCTATTGATTTAGATGTGGTTTATTCCACAAGTACTTGTTGAATGCTTACCATGGGCCAGGCATACAGTATTAGGTGTTTAAATTAGCATTATAGAATCCTGGCCACTTTCTAAACGGTGGAGTTTGAAGTTGTGGGAAATCAGGGTAGTTTTGGTAGTGTTACAAGCAGGTCTTTCTCAGTGGGGAACATACGTGGGGAAAAAACCCTAAAGTAATCAGTGGGAACTTAATACCTAAATACATGGATGGGATGGGAGCAGGAAAGGAAGAGAATTATTCAACATATTGGTGGGAGAAGTAAAGGGAAGAAAATTCTGCTTGTGTTGATTGGGAGAGGACACATCTATGACAGGGAGGAGAGCAGGAGGAAAATCTGGTGGGAAGATGAAGAGGAAGAAGGAGGAAGAGAACCCTAGGTTCATAGATGGAGGTGGTGGTGAGTGTTCCTGGAGTGGCAGAGGCTGGAGGAGAATTGCATTATGGGAGGGATGATAGGGCAGTAGTGGGGATATGAAGGAGTAAATTCATATCGAGACACAAATTAAACCTTTTTGGTTATTGTTTTTCCCACTGCAGACTTCTCCTCTATTCAAAATGTATCAGTACCAGTTCCTTGTTCTTTAATATAATTTGTCAATTTTTATTGGGATCTGGTGAAGGTATTTATTTTAAATTGAAAAGATATAGTCATAGAAAATGTTTTCTTGACAACTCACTGAACAAATTTAGCACATTGGCTGTGAAAGCTTTCTGTAGCTATGTAGATTTATTACTTTTATGACTCTATACTAGGTTCACATTCTTGCCTCTTAGGAATGTACACAACTTTCTCTGAGAACAATTTGGCCCAGTTACATTTTATTAGCCATAATACATGCTAGCCATAGTCAGTATTCTTTCTGGTATTTTGATATTAAGTCAGACATTGATTCCACAATATACACACAACAAACACACACACGGGCGCACACACACACACACACACACACACGAATAAAAAATGAGGAGTGAATTTTAAAAGCCTCTTTCATTTCTTCACCAACTAGGAAAAATGGAAAAAGAACTTAGTGGTGGTAACTGTCAATATATGTTGCCTTTTGTGGGGTCTCTTTCCTAATCAAATAAATAATTTGTAAAGTTTTGATGAGAAAAGGATGTGACTTCTGCCGAGCCCTCACCTGCCAGCTTTACTCCAAGCAGACTGATTTAGAGGTTTAAGCAGAGAAACAGTCCTTTCTCCTGTTTCCCCTGGAAACAGAGAGCCCCATGGTGAGGTTAATCATTTGAATTTTGCAATTCATATTGAGGCAAAACAGAAATCATTCTTCACCTTAAACCCTGGAAATGTGTTGGCAAACTTTTCAGAGCTCAAGGTTAGGCTTTCCCCCCACTCTTTGAATCATAAACATGAATGCTTTAAATATATTTTTTCATAACCCAGTCTCCCACTGAAGTGAATCTTACTGGGCAATAGAAAATGGAGTAGAAATCACTTCTAGAATACTGGGTTAAAGTGAAAATAAATAGAGGAGTATAAAAGACGCTTCCAATCACAGAGAAGCTTGTTGAGGATGCAGGTGGAACCTGACCGTGAAGGTTGTCATTCACAATGGTACCTTGCCCATACGCTTTTCTTAAGAATTGTCTGGCAAAATGTATACATTTTATTTAATAGTATGTATTATTAATATTTATTAAATATGAAATTTAGTTAAAACTGCTTCTGAGAAACAGGACATCTCAAAGATGAGCCTTAGCGTGAAGCTCACTAATTCTAGGCCCAGGAATTTTGCAACAACATTACAGTTGTTTTCTACAATAGCTGTTTCTGAAGAAAGGACATATACATTGAAGCCAATTTTTAAAATCTAGGGTGGTTGATGGTAAACTTTGTGGTTTATTTTTAGGATCAAAGAATTTCTAAGTTATTGACAAGGAAAAGATGTATCTTCGGCTTGGCTGTTATAATTCTGCAGATGTCTCTGTACCTGTTAGGTTTTATTGGCCATATTTTTCAAATGAAAATAGAGACATATGGTCTTATATGTCTAAAAAAGTTACGACAACAGAACGGAAGCCATTCATTTGCTGAGTCATTGAAAAGAAATGTTAAGTACCAATTTGTTTTTGCCAATTGGTGTGCCCAAAAAAGACTGAATACTTGAAACTGGGGCCTTTGAAAAATCTAGGTTTCTACATCTGTGGTGTCCTCTTCTGTTAATATAAAGTCTCTCTTTTTTTTTGAGATGGAGTTTCTCTCTAGTTGCCCAGGCTGGAGTGCAATGGCATGATCTCGGCTCATTGCAACCTCCACCTCCTGGGTTCAAGCAATTCTCCTGCCTCAGCTTCCTGAGTAGCTGGGATTACATGTGCCCGCCGCCACACCCAACTAGTTTTTGTATTTGTAGTAGAGACCATGTTGGCCAAGCTGGTCTCGAACTCCCGACCTCAGGTGGTCTGCCTGCCTCGGCCTCCCTAAGTGCTGGGATTACAGGCATGAGCCACCACGCCCAGCCTAAGTCTCCTTTTGTAAAGAAAATAATCATCCTATCTGTGTTTTGAATTTAAAATAAGTATGCATTTTCTCAAACTGGCTCTACATGTTGTTAATCTCCTAGTATGTAGGCAGCATTACCTTATGTAAATGTCTGGCTAGAAGTAAATCTTTGAAAGAGAAACAGAAACATGACTTACTTTATATTAGTTTAAGATAGACAGAGGGTTTGGGATTGGAGTTCCATGTGGTGAAAACCCTCTTTTACCCCCAAATCTGTACAGAAATGCTTTAATCTAAAGAATGTATTTGTGAATCCTTTGGACTCGAAAACACCAGTGCAGAGCAAATGCCTATCTATCTAACTTGGAATGTTATACTTCAGAAATAGCATGGAATGTGTGTCAGTTATTGATGAGGATTGCTGGAAGACACTGAGCATCTGGCTTCAGACCAGCTTTTGATTTGCCAATGCAAGGAACGTCTGTTGGGTTTGTAAAACTTGTGGTTTAGCCACTGGTCCACACAGATTTTCCAATGCAACATTTTGATGACAGGCATGCCTTGAATTATGACTTTGCTTCTAACAGGCTGCATAGACAAGAGCTGTATCTTTGTAGATGATCTGGAAGGTAGGCATTGATGGATTCCTCTAAGGATTAGGACAGAAGAGTTGGGCAAAGGGAGGGGCACACCTTCCCATTCACACCCAGCGCTGCCAGCAAGGCCAGGCTCCTTTCCTCCTCCTGCCTTAGAACAACCTCCTTCAAACTGTACTTGGAGTGAGACTTGGGGGAAGTTGTAGGGAGGGCAGAGGCAGAGAAGCAATTTCAACAGGTACTTTGCAGAATATACCTGCTACATTTGATCACATATTTTCTGACATTTTTCTATGCTAGGAAGAGAAAACTGAAAACAACAGAGAACATCGTGGCAGAGAATAATGGTTGACATAGCCTTCGGTGCTTGGCAGACCCAGGTTTGAGTCCTAATTCTGACACTTGGTAGGATGACATTTAAATGACTTGCCCAGACATTGTGGACCTTGTTTCCACATCTGTAATGGAGCCAGTATCTTTCCTGCAGAGTCATTGTTGAGGATTTGATGAGCAGAGGTGGACAAAGTGGTAGTGGAGTGCCTGGCCCATAGCAGGTGCTCGATAAACTCTGATGATATGATGATGATTGTGTGGGTTGCTTCTGCTCCTTGTAATACCCCTGCAATGTGTGCATGATTAACTGATCCTCTGAATATCACTGAACCAATAGTACCACCACCCAGGCAGCTCCATCAGCCCAAAGCAAGGGTGTCACCCTTATTTAGTCTGTCATTAACTCCTGACCGCATTACTGACTTAACATTTCTTGCCTGAGTCCACTTCTCTTTCTCGTGTCCTCTTTATTTTCAACTCTGACAACTGTGACTGTCTTCTCACTGTTCCCGTTTCCTTTTATGTGGCTCCATTTTAATTTGTCTTCCGCGTGACAGCCAGAGGGCTGCTTCTAAAACATCATCTTCTGGCTGAAACTTTTCCATGTCTTCCCATTGTCATCTGGATGAACTTTAGATGCATAAGCAAATTGCCTGTGTCTTCAGTGGTCAGCCTGGGCTTATGTCTCCTTCCTCTGCATCCCCAAACAGTCATAGACCTGGCCTCCTACCACACTGAGCTCCCTGCAGTTGCAGGAGTGGGCCTTTAACCTCAGGCAGGTGTGCTTTTGCACATGCTGCATCTGCTGCCTGGAGCACCCCTTCTCTCCATTTGTGAGACAAATAGCACAGAAGTTCGGGGTATGAATGTAGAGTTAGGCCACCTGCATTTGAATCCTGGATCTCCCTCTCAGTAGCTGGGTGACTTTGGGTAAATTTTAATTTCTCTGTGTCTCAATTCCTCATTTTAAATTATGGATAATACTACCTACTTTTCCTGTCAATAAGCACAAATGGACAAAGAGACATAAATTATGTAAGATATTTTCTATCATAGAGCAAGCAATTAATTTAATATTAGTAGTATAATAATGATGATCAGTATTGTTCTTGCTGCTGTTTCAGAGTTGCACTCAGGATTAAACTCTGTCATGATGATTTTTCTGACATACCCCCCAAAGGCTGAGTCGGGTGTGTCTCTTGCACCTTCCTGTTGTGCCCTGTGTTCCACCTAAAAGCACTCTCACATAGCATTCCAGCTGTCTGTTCAACTTTCCCCTGTCCTGAGGGCTACCTTGCCTACCTTTTTTCATTTTTATATCTTCAGCAGTGAGCATGGTGCTTGGCAAGTAATTAGTGCTAAATAGATGCTTATTGAATGTATTATTCTCATTTTACAGATGAGAAAAGTGAGATTAAAAGAATTTGAGAGGTGTATTAAAGCATTCACAGAACTCCCTAGATTCATATTTCTCATCTACAAAAGAGGGTATAATCAAGTACTTGTTAGAGTCAGGAATAAACCGAGATCTCTCTGACTTTCAACCCCTCATTTATTCCACTATGCCTCACTTACTGTATTTTGCTAAGATGATTCTGATCAAATTGAAATGGATGACACTTGATTTAGTGTCACAGCAGCTATTCTGTTCTTTGAACCAAAATAAGTCTCTGAAAATATGACAACAGTGACTTAAGCTGTCAGGATAGAAAAATGTTAGCAAATAATAGTATTGTGCCAGAAACTTTACAGGGTGCAGTGTGTTTGTGTACCTGCTGTAACAGGTTCATACTAGAGAAAAGTTGCTGTGTGTGTTGGAGTGCGCAGCTTCCCTGAAGACATCTCGGTTCCCAAGGCAGTGCTGAGTTTGCTATGTGCTTCCTAACTTTTTGTTGTGCTGGGAGGTTTGTTAGTTTCTGCCTTGTTAGTAGTATATATGGCTCTTATACTAGACTGTGAGCTCCTCCAGGGCAAGGACCACTTCTTTATCTTCCTTGGTTCTTCACACAGTGACAGAGTAAAATGCTTTGAACAGTAGGGAAGGAGACACACAGGCTTTGGCATCTGGTGGAACCCAGGCTCAGTGGCTTATAAGCTGTGAATTGAGTAAGCTGCGTAACCTGCCAAAGCCTCAACTTCCCTACTTGTAAAACGGGGCTAACTACTCTCATAGGATTGTGAGACTTGGAGACAGTAATGTTTGTAATATCCTCAGCATAGTTCCTGGTGCTGATTCAAGGCTACCATCTCTGGAGCACTTAGCACTCAAGCGAGCACAGTGCCTTTTAGTAGGGAGTGCACGGTGGGGCATGCTGAATGTGTTATTAACTCTCTGCATCACCTGGGTATGCGTTTCTTTATACTGATATGTGTATGTGTATATATATATATATATATACACATACATGTATATATATATATATATATACACATACATGTATGTATATATATATATATACATGTATGTATATATATATACATGTATGTATATATATATATACATGTATGTATATATATACATGTATGTATGTATATATATACACATGTATGCATGTATATATATATACATGTATGTATGTATATATATGTTCCTGTAAAGTGAAGAAAAGCTGTCGCCAGAAAAAGGGACATTCATGTTTTATGTGTATTATGTGTGTATATACACATACATTTGTATCTATGCATACATGTGTATACAGACACAGATACACACATTTCAAAAATGAATGTACCTCTCTCTGGTGACAGCTTCCCTTCACTTTTTTTTTTAACATTACATACATATTTTGAAGAAAAAAGACTGATAGGCTCAAAATGGCTGCAGACATTTTATGGGCTTGGGGATTGTCTCCTCTTCCATAAAGAAATAGTAAAACAAGAGGAATGAAGGAAGAAACACAAGAGAGGTTGACAAATAGAAATGGAATGATTCACCCCCTTTTTCTTTCTTTCAAGGCCTGTGTCTTTACCCACAGATAAATAAATTCCTAACACAGTCATGCCGATTCACACATGAACAGCGGGGCTCTGCACCATCTTGGGGTGCACCTGCAGTGCGAGGTGCTTGATGGTGTGTAACACAGCAACATGTATTGCTCCATGAATATCCCTGTGCTATCGAAACCTCCTATTGGAGAAGATATGTTAAAAGACTACCATCTCTCTAGTCCCAAATCACTTGCATCTTGGAATTACTGAGTTGTTGGCCATTACTTTCCTATCCTTTTTTATTTTAAGGACTCATTGTTGTGATAAGGTTGGACACAGTTATTTTTCCTTCGAGAAACTTTGCATATTTTTATCTTGTATTGTCACAAAATAATTAGGAAAGTCTCCTAATTTCTGTATACCTTTCTCCAACACCTCTCTTTCCAGCTTGGGTCTGTAAATGTTCCAGGACTTGGATTTTCCCTTTGCTGGTTGAGTACCTGGCATCTAGCACATTGCAGCCCAGAATATGTGGCAGGCTCTGGGGATGCCAACCATTTTAAGGAGAAAACACTCATTTTTCCTGTGACAATGAGCATGACATTCGCATGCTTGCATCCAGTACCGACTTGCTGCTTTTATACCAAATGGAGAGACGTTACTAAATGAACATTTCTTGCTCTTGTGTAAATAGATAGATTAATGGTGTTAAGTGAAAGCCAAGCCTGCTTGAAATGTTAACTTCCTTATGGGGTTTTGAGTTTCTCTTATTTTTGATAAATGGACCAATGTGGCAATAAAATCCTTGCACAGTAGGTTAATAATGTCATAGCTGAACTGTGAAATAGTAATGTGTGTACCATCTCTCAGCAAACAATAATCCTTGAAGCCTGATAAATCTATTTCCAGCCCAATTGCATGTTCATTGTTACCCACAACTCCTTCTTTGCAAATACAAAGCAGTTTTGTCACATGTATTTTTAAGCAGAAGCAACTAGGGAAGTCAAAGACACATAGCCCTGTGAAGGGAGGTGGGGGACAGATTCATTTTTAGCTCTTCTGAGCCCCTCCTGCCCCCAGGGCCTGAAGTCACTCCTGAGAATCCCTGCATTGCTGGTTGGGGTACAGTGTAACCTTCCAGTCCTCCCTGAGCCCAAATCACTGATTTGCTGCTGGAAGCAGACAAGGATTGGGACCAAGGAAGCAAACATCCCCCAGGCTCTTCAGTTTTCATTGATCACTTGGTTGCAAGCAAGGTTTGGTGCTATTTAGCCCAAATCCCTGATGACAAGAGAGGTGATGTGGAGACTTCTCTATGCTGACTTCCCGTAGAGTTGGGAATATAGAATCTGGTGAATGTCTGCAGGCTTCAGACAGCCCACAGCACATACAGACCTGTGTGCAGAGCACTTCGGCACCACAGCAGATCGTAAACAAAAGACAGCCAAATGCCCTCCTTGTCCTAACACAGAGGAGGAGGTATGGCCCCCTCTTGCCCATCTGTAGCCAGAGGCAGGCAACTCCAGGGTAAAATTTACACTGCGTTGCTAAAAAAGAGAACTGTATCCAAAATCACGGGTGATTTTGAGGGGATTATTTAAGCGTCAGAATCTAAGTAGCTTGGGGCAGTTCACATAAACTTGACAAACAGGCTACTTTAGTCCTGTCTGACTGTATCAGCATAATAGGGCAATGAAGCTTTTATTCATTCAAAGAAAGGTTGAGTTTGATTGGCAGGGCAGCCTGCCTGAACGCGAGTGGCTCTTTCCCCCAGCACTTCTCTGCTATCAATTACCGTTTTGAATACGAAGTGTTTCTAATGTAAAATAATGCCAACCTCTGCTTCTGTCCTCAGGCCCCAGAGTTTCTTTGTGTTATTTATTCCCAGTCTGTGACTGTTCTGAACCTTCCTCTCTTTACTGTGTTTTTTTTTTTCCCCTCTTCTTCTTCTTTGCAGTCTGTAAGTGATGTAACATTGCCAGCAGAAGTGAGGTTCATGCAGAAAACATTCCTGCTCTTTATTTTAATCAATAACCTCCTGGGTGAATGACATTTCCACCTTAGTGATTTAAAATCAGAAGACCAGGGGATGTCCGTGCTTGTGAATCACCCCGGGTTCCAGGAACAAAGAAGGCATTTTTGTTTTTTGTAATTTCCCCTTCACACTACAAACAACTGGGCTCTGAAGTTGATTTCATTTAGCAGTCAACTTCTGTCTAGAAAAATGTGCACAACTGAACCGAACACCGTTCTTATTTAAATCGGCAAGCAATTTGCTTCAGCTGCCATCTGTTGGCCGGTTAGCTATTTTAATTTGATGCTGGGGACATTACCTGACTTTGTATATTGCATTTTGATCTGCATCATGTTTGAGAAATATCTGCAAATGACTCTAAGGGAGAGGACTTTGAAGGATTCTATCGAACAAATATGTACATATGTTTAGTGCCGTGCTGGGCAGAGGAATGTGGGAATGTACCAGCATGTATATAAGACAGTGTGCTTCTTACCTAATAATCTTTATGGCCAGATTGAGAATAAATTTTTTGAAATTTTCTTTCTTCCGCATTTCCAACTGACCCTTATTTAAAAGTCATTAATGTTGAGCTCTCTCATGGTATCTTTATCCATGCTTCTAAAGCTGCGGTTTCTCAGGTTATCAAGTTTATAACCCTTGTGAGCAAGTCACGGATGGTGGAGGAAGCATGATGGAGTATCTGCATGAGACTGGGGGCTGAGTGTGGGAAACTTGTGGGATCTTCTCTTCCTCCCTTTCTCAGAGCACCCAGAGTTTGACAGCGCTTTGTGAGTGTTTATCAAGAACCTCCCAAAAGAGGCCGTGGGGCGATTTGCGAAGTGCACAAGGCAAAAAGTCAATAGCCTGGTTTCTTGTGCTGGCTGGGCTTCTTGCCATTAATTAGTTGTGTGATTTGGGGCTAGTCCTTTAACCCATCTGCACTTCCATCTCTGTGTGTGTAAAATGAGGTGATTGTACCGGGCGATCTCTAAACACCCTTCCTGCCCTGATGTTCCAGAAAGCCTGGTTCGGGAGAGAGAGAGAGACAGACACAGAAAGGCGTGTGGCCCAATCTCTGCTCTCAAGTATTTCAACCATAGGAGTGATTAATATTCACCACACAGACTCAAAATCGGGGCTACCCCAGGGCTGGGGTGCCCTCCTGTCCGTTTCTTTTCTCCTCTAATAAGCTCAAATTGCCTACAACTTTTCTTTTTATTATTATTATTATACTTTAAGTTCTAGGGTACATGTGCACAATGTGCAGATTTCTTACATATGTATACATGTGCCATGTTGGTGTGCTGACATGCACACATATGTTTATTGCGGCACTATTCATAATAGCAAAGACTTGGAACCATCCCAAATGTCCATCAATGCCTACAACTTTTCAACATGATTTTATTCATCTCAGCATTGCCTTCCACCCAATGCTCTTTTCTATATAACTTCTTCCTGTGAGGTTCTGTAATATTTGCTCTGTGCCTTTCTTTTTTCACATTCATTATCTTTCAGGTAGAAACACCCAAGAGTGTTTCCACTTGAACTTTCCTCTTTCTCAGGACAGCCTCTTTGCCAAACCCATCTTGACGCATGTACTCTCTTCCTTGAGCATATGTGCTTGCAAACACTGTGTATGGTAGAATCATATGTTGCCACATTGAAGACATATAAGATGCCTCCAGTTTCTATGTTCACCATTGTGATCATTGATCACATGTATGTGCCCAGTTACATACTGTACTGAACCAACCATCGTACGCCAGACGTTTACAAACAAAACATTCAGACAACAGATGGGGCATAGAGGATGATAATAAGGCAGAGTGGATGGCAGGAATCAGCAAAGTGAATAATAGGGATGTAGACTAGACCAAAGGAGAAAAAAAATCCTGGGAGTTTTGGTTGCAAATTTGGAATGAAGAGAATCTATTCTTTTTTTCTGTTTATTGGGCTTTAGGACTGCGTAAACAAATTTAGGCTGGCTAGGCCAGGCATGGTGGCTCACGGCTGTACTCCCAGCAAGCACTTTGGGAGGCTAAGGCAGGTGGAACACTTGAGGTCAGGAGTTTGAAACCACCCTGGCCAACATGGTGAAACTCCATCTCTACTAAAAATAAAAAAATTAGCTGAGCACCGTGGCACATCCGTGTAATCCCAGCTACTCAGGAGGCTGAGGAAAGAGACTCACTTGAACCCGGGAGGCGGAGGTTGCAGTGAGCTGAGATCATTCCACTGCACTCCAGCCTGGGTGACAGAGCAAGACTCTGTCTCAGGAAAAAAAAAAAAAAAAAAGGCTGGCTAAAAGTAGAAATGTGTGATCTTGGGGAAATTACTCAAATTACTCATCTGAGTGTCAGTTTCCTCGTTGAAAAATGAAGGCAGTACTAGTATATACCCACATCATAGCGTTGTTGTGGGGGTTAAATGAGATAATGAGATTAAATGAGACATAGCATTTAGCAGGGCACCTGGCCCACAATAAGGATTCAGTAAATATTTCCTCTTGTTACTGTTATGTGGAAGTCATAACACCAGAAACCAGTGCCTTAATTGAAGAGATACTTTTAGAGAAATGGGCACTAGCTTTGATTTGGGAGGCTCTGTGGTCACAAGTCCCTCCAATCTAACCAGTAAAGCTTTCTCTTTCCTCTCTCTCTTCCCATGCCACTTTCTCATGCTCATATACATTTTTTTTCTGCTGATAGTTATATATACAGATCTGTCCTCACTCCAAAGCAGGTCAATATTCTCATTGCTGTTCGTTGCAAAGTCATGGGTGATTTATTACTAGGGAAAATACTTTTTGGACTCTGCATTTGCATAATCAATTAGTTAGTGTTTTCTGGGTTGTCTTCTGCTTGCAAATTGATTTAAACTTCTCCCATGAGCAGTGACAAGTTTTCTTTGGATGTGAGCACCTGACAGAGTTGCAGTTGGTTTAGGTTCCATACAGCAACATGGAGTTATGTTATTTTCCACTGTGACTCAGGAGTTGGCATATGCATTCTATTCCTTGCTGGTTTTGCAGGCACTGGAAGCTATTATTTCCAGAGCAATATATGGCGACCGGAAATGACTTCGTTCCTAATTATTCTAATGAGGCTTCCCAACCGTTATTGGAAAAGGAAGCCATGGAAATTGTGCATCCTCACAAAACTTAGTACTGTCAGCATAACATTAGGTCTAAAAAGGTTTTCAAAATATAATACCAGTTGGAAAGGGTGTGTGTGTGTGTGTGTTTGTAGTATTTGGTTATAAACTATTATCATAACTCAGGGTCACTAAAATGTCTCTATAGAAAGAGAACAGCCTAACAGGAATGAAATAATTTAGTCTCTATTTTTGATGAAGCAATAATATTTTTGAACAGTCAGCTGAATGCCTTCTAAGTTGCCTGGGTGCCTAAAGGGCTTAGAAAGTTCTTCCATGGAGATAAATAAGCTGTCAATTCATGATGAAGAAAATCAAACTCATGGTGTTGATCTTGGCTGGGATGCTGGTACAAGTATGAGAGAAATTTTTGCCGAGATGTAGCATAGCCCATGTGTTAGCAGTTAGCACTCCAGTGCCGTACTGTGCCTCTGCTCGCCTTTTCAAAAGGTAAACATGGCTGTCGAAATAAGGAAAAGGAAAGATTAACCCATTCAGGGGCATGCACCTAGTAAGTGACACTGTAGCTCCCTAGAGGATACAAAAAGAATAGGGGCAAGAGTCCAGAGACTGGCTGTTATTCAGTTACTGGATTTCCTCTTCTCAGCACCTTCTCAGAGTTGGGCTTGGAACTGTGGGCTTGGAACTGTGGGAAAACTGAAGTGAATCTGGGTGCAGTAGGAAAAGGAGTTGGTGGAGGTAGAGGCTTCAAGAAAATACATGCCAAAAGCCAGTTCACTTGCTCAGTTCTTTACACTTTTACAATAAAACAGGGTATTTCTCTGACTTTGTGGTCTAAAGTCATGCATATTTTGGAGCACCTAAAAGAAAACAGCAAACAGCTTACTTCTATTTGTACCTGGCTAGTGCACGAATGTAAAAAAGACCTCTAAATGTTACCCTCCTATTATGAAAATCCAAAGCTGGGCATGAGCAGAAGAAAGGGAGAGAATCATGCTATTTTTTAATTTCCTTTGTATTAATACAATCGAAAGGGGGCTATCAAAGCATAACACTGGCCTGCCCTCCAGCTGCTGCGGTAGGTGGCGTTTCACTTGGTTGCCTTGAGATTTACAAATTCTAAAGGTATTTTCATGCCTCCAAATTGAACACAAAAGGCAGGCCCATGGAACAGTGGCTCTGAACTTCTTAAACTGAATAATAGGGCAACGTGAAACTTTTTATGGAAAGACGTTGTTTTTCCTGAAGTTCTTGCAATACAGGTTGTAGGAGCTTCCTTTTCTCTCTATGCCCTCGGAGGTCTCACAAAGCAGCAGGCTCAGTGAGACCAAAAACATCAGTGTGTCTCCCATCTAGGAAGTCTCCAGTAATAACTGGTCCATGTAATGAAAGTGTCTTCTAGCCAAGACTCAAATAGAGAATTCTGATGTAACTTCCTGAAGAGTACACTAGAGGGAAAAGGGGTCGTGGGATTGAGGGTAGGAGATACATGAATCTCTCTAAGCCTCAGTTTTCATATCCTTAAATGGAGACAATAATAATACTACCTATTAGAGGTATTGGGAGGCTAAAAGAGACAGTGCCTGCAAAGTACAGTGCCTGCTTTATTGCAAGCTCGCTGTAAATACTTGAAGTTGTTACTGATTTTTGTTCCTGCTAATATTATTATATTTTATATTATTGGCCGTAGTGTTTCAACTAGTCATGTGATACCGAATATGCCATGGAACAGTTTTTTGGCCTCTAAACTTTTTGCATCCACAAAATGAAGCAGTTGGATGAGAAGATATCTAAGGTTCCTTCCTGTACTAAGATCCTAGAGTCCTAAAGTTCCATTCTTGTTGTTGTAATGAAGTGAAAAGCACAATATTCATACCAAAAGGGTCATAAATTTAAGATTCTTCTGTGGAGGGACTGGGAAAAGTCTTTACAGTTTTAGGTTGTAATTAAGAAAGTGAATTATGCTAAAATTGACTTTAGGAAAACAATGGTGTTTTGTGTAACCACATGGATATCATCTGGGTATATGTAAATAGGAGGCAGGTAAAAATGATGAATGCTAATCTCTGTAAAATTCAAATGAATATTAACTCTTATTCAAATAGCACAAGTACATTGCACAGGGAAATCAAGACGTGAATTCATATGATTTCATTTTTTTCAGCTGTGCACATCCTTTGGTTACAGAAACAGCTCAGGACTTAGGCATTGCTCATTTCCTAATAGAGTATGACATCTTGGCTGCTACTTTTAAATATAGTAGCTTGTTTGCTCAGGCTTATGGCTCAGTAATATTTGTTTTGTCTTATGAATGTAGTGAAAGCAGGGATTACAGGTATTCCTCAAGGACTAATTAGAAATAAAAGCTTATGTATACGAGGGAAGTTTTCGGATAGGAAGTGCTCTTGCTTGAGTCATGAAGTGACACTGGTTTCAGTTTCAATTTTGATACACTGGAACTTGGTACTTTTTGTAGAGTCCATTTGGAAAGGTTAAAAAAATCACTTGGAATTATCTGCAGAAGTTCAGGTTAAAAATTGTTTGTCCTTCTTCCTCGGTTTCAAGCTCCTCTACCCTATTGACAAATTCATACCTTCATTCCTCTGTTTGGATTTTAGGAAATAAATTCAAGAAAAGAAAAATATGTAACTATCAGCACTGTTTCCATAAAATAAAGGTGTTGTAGAGATCAAAGAGAGGCCTTGTCTTGGAAATACAATTTGGCCAAAACTGCCTGGTGTGTGTGTGTGTGTGTGTGTGTGTGTGTGTATGTGTGTGTGTGCTTGTGTGTGTTCATCTCTCCATGATTCATTCTGAGAGCTGTTTTAGCCTTCATAAAATATTCATGCTAGTTGTGCATGGTTCTATAATTGCCATCTCAGGCCTTGAATTATTTATAGGTTGTACTGTTCACATAGTCTCATTTACTGATAGAGAAGATAACACCATACAAGAGGATCCCAAACACTCTGAGGCCTGTTACTTTGCATTAAGTAGTGGAATTATATTACTGTAGGTGTAAAATGCTGGCCTTTTTTTCCTCCTCTCCCTTTAATATATCATTTTTGTATTTATAATATGCTAATTGTCAGAATGCTGTTAAGCCTCATAATTCCTGCCGAGTCTTGCAGAAATCAAGATGTGGCTGAGATGATTTAGCTCTTGATCTCAGAATGATCGTTCTAAAAAAAACCTGTCTACACACAGCGTAATTTATTGAAATGATGTATGACTTTACATGCATACCTGAGCCCTTTTGTTTTGTACTATTGATCAGTTTGTATGTCTCGGTGTTAACCAACACGTGGTTGGTTTCTGTAGACATTTACCAAGGGCCTTGCAAGCTTGCTGTCCCTAATTAAATACTGAGTCTCAATTCACTTGTGTGACAGTTTCTCTGCACCTATTTATTTTGCTTTCCTAATTCTCCTTTCCCTTTTCTGCCAACTTGATCTTTCTTCCACATAGACTATATTCTTGATATTTATTTGAGGGTAGGAACATGCTATAGGAACATACTATAGTTGTATCTCCTCTCTCTTTTTTTGGTGTTATTTAGTTGCAAAAGTCCATTTAATAATAAATATCAAAAGCCAGATTCACCACAGAGTGTACTTTTCTGGTATTTCATTATCAGTATCCATGTTTAAAGAGGAAAAACAGAAAAATTCATGGCAGCTCATAATCTGCTGATATATTCTAGTTTTCTCCTCTACCAGTGGAAACTCATGAATTTTCCTCTGGCCTAGGAACTTCCAACTCTATACAAATCACTAACAAACAATCCTCCATCTCCTCTCTTTAGGCTGATCAATATTTTCTCTCTAGCCTTCTTTCCGTCATACAGGTTGTGTTCCCTTATGTGTGTGATGTGAGCTTTCCCATACCTATATTAGCCAACTCGCAGCTTCTCACTGTTGATCTGCATACTGCTGGTGGTGGTACTTCTCACTGTATACCTACATACTGCTGGATGCTTTTAAGTGGTACCTGTAGGTGTCTTTAAATAGCACTGAATTAGGTGATAAGGAAATCACCTTATTTAAAATTTCTTTTGGTTTTCCTGATGAGGCCAAAGTCCTTGTTTGGTGGGAATCTGTCTTTAACACCTCCCTCACATTTGCTTCATCTCACTTTTCAATGAGTACCCTGTGGTAGGCAACAGTATCTAGCCAAAATTTAGTGAATTTTTAAAATTTTGTTTACATTCACTTTTAATTATGTTGCTTTCTTTTATCTCAGATAAGTAGTATGGGTTTTCATTCATAGTAGGAATGGAAAGTGTCATTCAAAAATAAGTTTATCGGGGATAAAAGGAAATGAGTCAGTATACATAAAATATTAAGTGAATATTATTATAGGTAAAAATGGCAAAAACTCTGAAGGTGCTGTTATGAGTGATTGAAGTTCAGGGAACACTGTGGCAATGCCAAAATGTGGCGAATCACTCTAGAGAGCTGTGTATTCTATAGAGTCAAAGGGAATGGACGGGTTGAGTGATGCATAAAAAGAGGATGTAGAATCTAAGATGCTAGTGGGGGTAAAGACGTGCACTTTTGGGCAATTCACTTATCTTTGTCTTTAGACAGTAAAATCCCCACTAACTAGGGTTCTGGTCAGTCGGCTTTTCTAATTGAAGGTTCACTTGTATTGATGAAAATCATTTCTAATGGCACAGGAGTCCCATTTCCACTACAGTAAGTCAGAGTCGAGGGAGAAATTGACTATCATTAATGAATGAAGGTTTTCAGGTTGTGTTAAGCCATTGTGGATCTTGTAATGTTGATTAGCAGTAAAAAAAAAAAAAAAAAAAAAAAATTAGTGTCATTCTTGACTGAAGAGCCCTGGACAAAGGTATGGCTTTTGATAAAGCCAAAATATTAGCTTGTTTTGTTATTCAAAGGGAATGTGCTCTGGGAGATTTCTGGTCTACACTCAGGGACAGTGCCTGGCATATTGTGAGAGCTTAGCACATACCCATTGTATTGAACTGAATTAATGGTATGTAGCAGGGCTCTGATTAACTAATAGTTCCTCCAAAAATGTACACACAGAAAAGAAAAGTGAAGCATGATTGAAGATGAAATAAGATCATTGTTTCATCTACCAGTGTATCCCACAGCGTAAATGCCTATGTTTGTACACTGGGTGGTGGCCCAGGAATAAATTATGTAGTTCTTAGGAGCTTTCGACAGTTCACTTGACAAGAGTGAATTGTGTGCTAAGCAGGTTTTAAAATTAAAATTCAGATATGAATGTCTTGCATTCTCATTTCCTTCCATTCTATCACCAAAATCAGAAAAGACCAAAAACAGGGCCGGGTGCAGTGGCTCACGCCTGTAATCCCAGCACTTCAGGATGCCAAGGCTGGCGGATCAGTTCGAGGGGTCAGGAGTTCGAGACCAGCCTGGACAACATGATAAAACCCTGTCTCTACTAAAAATACACAAATTAGCTGGGCATAGTGGTGCATACCTGTAGTTCCAGCTACTTGGGAGGTTGAGACAAGAGAATCGATGGAACCCAGGAGGTAGAGGTTGCAGTGAGCTGAGATCATGCCGCTGGACTCCAGCCTGGGTGACACAGTGAGGCTCCATCTCAAAGAAAAAAAAAAAGAAAGAAAAGAAAAGACCAAAAGTTTTCTACTTGGGTAGATAGGAAAGTCCAGTCTAAAGGCAGAGGGAAGCTTAAGACCATCATGGGGATGGGATGACTGCATCTCTCCTGACTACTTATTAGTGTCTGTTTTGGCAACAGAATTAGGTTGTGAAGTATGTTTTGTAAAATTCTTTCCACTGACTTTCCATATTCTTAGAAAAGCCATGGCTGCAATTCCACCAAGTGCTCTGCACCTGCTGTGGTAACTACCTGCCTTCTTTTAGGCTTTGATCCCATTGGACCTGACTGTTCCAAGCTGGTGCTGTCTGGGTTTTTGTTTTGTTTTGTTTTTAGTTCAATTCTAGAAAAATGAATTTGGTGCATTGCTGTAGGAAGAGATCCTGGATCGTAAGGCTAGGTCTGAGGAAGGTTGTGGCCCCAACTCTGCAATGAATGAACTGTGTCATTGAGCAAATCCACTAAGCTATCTGAGCTTCTATCTCCCCATCTGTGGAAAGACATGACTGAATTAGAGGTTCTCCATTGTAACATTTTATGGTTCTATCATTCCTGTTTCCACCTATGGGGATGGACTTCAGATCCTTGGCCAGGGGGTTTTATAAAGTCAGAGCATCATTTGTCATAACTTAAAGAAGACTGCTTGTTAAACATTTCTTATTTCTGCCTCCCTAGACATGTGACCATCTGCAAGAATGACTCTCTGGCTATTTCCTCCCTGTTTTGATTGTTCTACATATTATTATTATTAGGTAAATATTCCTAATAACAACAGTTGTGTTAATGCAATTGTATGGCATTTTTTTCCAAGGGAGCCCAAATGTGTCTAGAACTTTATTTAATTATTATTTTTTAAGTCAGGAGGGGATGGTCATGCAGATTTGTTCTCATGCAGAACTTTGTTTTTTCTAACTACCTGGCATTTGGTTTTAATGTCTTAATTTGTCTTCTGCAGCAATCTGCATGTCAGAAGTTGAACCTCTCCAAGCTTATGCTGGTCTTAGACCCTAAGGCTTGAAGGGAAAGTAGTAGCAACTAGATGAGCACCTCACTTATCTGATATTTCTTCCAAGTAGTGCCTGGTCTTTTCTAGAATGTGTGCTGTGATAGGGAATTCATCTTGTAAGGCAGCCCCTTCACTATTAGAGAGTATTTTTTTCCTTCTGTCGTATTAGAGTGTTCCTTCTTGACTGAATTTTCATGCTTTGGTCCCAGTCTGTCCTATAGACTTTTTAATTGTAAGTTTGCTGCTTCGTACAAAGAGTAAATAGTTCAAATATTTGGAAACAGCTATCTTGTTTCATCAAGACTTCTCTCTATCAGACTAAATATTCCTTCAAATATTCTCCTCAAGATCTTGCAGAGTCCTCTGATGCCCTGTCCACTCTATGTTAAATGTAAACAAGTACAAAGAGCCAGGGCATTAGGTCAACCAGATGTTGGTTCAGGTTCCAGACCTTGCTATGTGGTTGTGGGCTAGTGGGCAAGCCTCAGATTTCTCATTCTTTTTTCTTTCTTTTTCTTTTTGAGACAGGGTCTCACTCTGTTGCCCAGGCTGGAGTACAGTGGTGCAATCATGGCTCACTGAAGCCTTGACCTCTTGGGCTCAGGTGATTCTCTTACCTTAGCCTCCTGAATAGCTGGGACTATGGGTGAGTACCACAGTGCCCAGCTAATTTTTTGTAGAGATGGGGTTTTGCCATGTTGCCCAGGCTGCTCTTGAACTCCTGAGCTCCAGGGATCTTCCTGCCTTGACCTCCTAAAGTGCTGGTAATACAAGCTTGAGCCACTGCACCTGGCCAGATTTCTTATTCTTAAGATGGTGATGATATTCGAAAATGCCTAATGTCATCCACAGTCTATAGCAGATGCTAAATGAAATTTTATTGCTTCCTATTACTAACTTTATTTTCTTGTCCTAAATTATGACATCTAGTAATGGTGGAACTCCAGAAATGCCCAGTCCTTTCTGGAGGAGGGGAGCAGAATGTTCCCATCACCTCAATTATGAACAGTGTATTTTTAATAACATGGCCAAATGCTATTTTGCCTTTGGTTGAAGTGGAGGGCATGCACACTTCTGTTGTGGGCTCTCTAAATCTAGTCCTTGCCAATGTGCTTTGGCAAAAAAACTTTGTTTTGGCATGAAGTGCACTGCTTGTTGATACACAGTGGCAGCTTTGGAGCATGAAATCTTGCTCTTTATGAGTATTTGGCATATTGTGGAATTAGAGTTTTGCCTTCTCTGGGTTTTCTTGGCTTTCTTCAACAGCCTCCCTACCTGGTCCCCAAAACAAAACAGCGGGAGTAAATATCACCCTCAGACATGCCTCTTTCTCATTCAAAAGAAAGGCAAACAAAATAGGTATCCCCTAGAGCACAGAGAATAGACTCTCCAATTATCTTCATGAAAGAATAAAGACAGTCTTTCCAGTGTTCACAAGATCAAGTAGTGAATATGTCATGCATGATTCCAAGTCACTGGCCTGGATGAAAAGGCAGAGTGAAGTGAAAAGGGGATGGGGAGACCTTGGATTTGGGTAGGTCCCAAAAGATCAAAACAAAACAAAACAAACAACAAAACGTGTGTGTGTGTGTGTGTGTGTGTGTGTGTGTGTGTGTGTGTGTGTGTTTATTAGGATCTGGGCCAATTAGGGAAAAAAAAGAGAACACTACTAATATAGCAAAACAGAATGTTTGGAGAAGAGGAAATAGGAGGGTCTCAATGATTTCATGCAATGAAATGATGTTAAAAGGTTGGGGGGGGTATTCCCTCCTGTGACCCCACAAACTGAATGGCAATGCCTTTCTCTCTAGTGGGCTGGACTGAAAAGTGTGGTGTATTCTCTCAGGGTATCCAGATCCTTTGGGTCCTCCCGGATAAGCAACAGCACATTGTTATGCAAATTGTTCCTATTCCCAGGGGGATCTCAGTGCGCCTTGTGAAGCCCTCTCTGCTGGGAAAAGCACTTTTCAGCTGTCTCCTCCTGGGTTGATATCTTTATAGAGCAACCAGAGCAGACAGCATTCTGCATTTTCTTCCATACGGCGGCCAGAGTTCTGGTGTCTTCCATTTTTGCCTTACTTTTACACACATACACACACATGTACACACCCCAAACCAAGTGCCTTTTTCCTCTGACACACTGCAGAAAACACCAGTCCTGGACGGAGAAAAAGTTGAATGCCACATTTCATGATTCCAAAGGAAAAGTACATATCATCTTTCTTTTCTTTCTTGGTCCCGCTTTGTCAAGAGAACATGAAACCTCCTTCGATTGCTGTTAGTTGGTTCTATGAAGTCATTTTGAATCTTTTCAAGAGTATGTTAAAAGTTAATGCTTTCAACATCAACCATGTTGAAATCATTTCAAGTTTTGCTTATGCCATTCCCACCCTTTTGTCCCCAACAAAGCATTGCCATGGCCCTTGACCACTGTGCAGCATTTTCAGCATCTTCACTGCAGGAAAATTGTGCAAACACCCAGAGACAGGGGCACCATGTAATCACTTGACTTATTGGTCTGCTAGTCTGTACTGTTGCACACCATGTGTGGCTGTGTGACGTGTGATTCCGGACCGTACTTTGAAGCCATTTTCTTGAGCATCAGATGTTGCTCAGTTTTCACATAACAAAAAAGCAGTGACCTTTCTTCCCTGTGAATTTCTCTCTAATGTATTAGGGGACGTGAAGGGTGTTAGTCCTTGAACTAGACATTCACAGATCCCAGAAAAAAACAAACAAACCCAAAAAACTGGACTGGGCAGTATGTTCCCTGCCAGATGAAGTGCAGTGCAAGTACTTTTCTAATAGACATGTAATAAAAACATGTTTGGAGCTCTCTTCTTAATTTTCTTTAAATTTTTGAGTGATTTTTTTAAAGCAGCATGTTTAGCTCTCTAACATTTCTAACACGTAGGTTGAAAGAATTAAACTCTCAGCCATATACACACAAAATTAAACTCTGTAAACTCTGGGTTTATAAAACAGGAATCTTTGTCTAGACATTTAAATCCTAAGGCTATTATTTCTTAATGATAATTCAATGACAGAATGAAGAATATGGCAAAAAAAAATGAATAGGAGCCAATTTTTATGTTGTTTGTTTCTTGGGGAACTCTGATTTGAATCCTGTCCCTGATATTTGAGCGAAATCCTTGTGTCAGAACTACATAAAGAATTTCCAGATGTAGATATACAGTCTTTAGAGAAAAAAAAATTTAAGCTTTTGTAGGATTTGTATAGTCACATGGTAATGCTATCTTCTGAGTTTTGTAGGCAAGTAGAAAAAACAAGTGAAGGCAGAGTCTGAAATGGTTGAATGCTCATCAAAGAGGAGCCATAATAGCAACCCTGGAAAATCCACTTCAAACTTTTCAAGTATCTAGTTTTTCAAATGTTGTTCATTTTTATGTCCATTGTAATAATTAGCTCTGAAGCTAAGATAGGATTACAGGGAGAAAGAAAATATTAATAATAAAATATCTAACCATATGGAAGTCTTGGTACACTCCAATAAATGGAGAGGTGTTTTTTTCCCCCAAACTAAGGCAGGTGAGGAGAATTGTCTGCCCCAAGAACTCAGCCCACAGAGCTGTGACCTTGTATGCAGATTGATTCCCAAGGAAATCTCAGGCCTTCTTTGCCCCTAGAGTTTTGTCGCTGTGTATGGTGTTCAATCCAGGTGTGCAAAGACCCAAAGTGTCTCTGTAGTTCCAGAGCTGCCTCTGACGGGGCAAAGAAACAAAAAAAGGGTCGCCAGTTAAAGAAACACTATATCCCATCTTGAACCTTGAGTTAGACGAAAATACGGAGGTAAAGTTACACCCAAATTACATACTAATGATTTTTTGAAATATGAAATCATGGCTTAGAAGAAGATATAAATTATTCAGGTCTGTTTAGAAGCAAATAAGTAACCTCTTCCAACCCAACACCCAACAACCACCAATTTTTTCTTAAAAACTCAGGCCCTTCCTCTAATTACTGGTATTTTAGGCGTAATGTGAACTCTCCCCTTTCATTGACACCATTATTAGCTGGGATGTCAGGCTATCCTGAAACCTGGCCAGGCGCAATAGACCAGAACTTACAACAAATTTGAAATTAACATTGACCACATTTATGGGACTGTCATGGTTCCTAGTGCTGCATGTTTAACATTTTAGAGAAGAAAGTACAGGGGATATTGCACAGCTCTTTATGAAAAATTATGCATCATATTTATTCCATGTTTTTGCCTCTGTGTATGTTGGCATGCTTTGTTAGTTTGTGTGGTATGTCTGTATGTGCTTAGACATATGCACTATGTGGCTATATACATATATATATTACTGGAGTCCCCAGTGTATAGTTTATAGTTTGGAAAGAAATCATCTTCCATCATTCGTCACTGCCTAGCTGTTGTAGACTGGGCCAGAACATCATTTGTTAACGGCGACAAAGCCGCACTCATAAACGCCGACATGTTACATTAATTTATAGGCACTGAGTGACTTATTAAAAGTGACGTGTGAAATATAACAGGGCCCGGTATGGATGATTAGGTTTCGGGCTTTGAATTGTTGACAAGGCGGGGGTAATGAATTGCGGGACACTGGCTCCTGCATTTCCCCCTCATTAGTCAGTATTAGCTACATTAATAGTAATAATTGGATATATTCATCATTTAAAATGTTTTAATAAATGTTTGGACAGTACCTGATCAGAGCTGTCAAATATTAGGCTGGAAGGGTTGTGACAAGAGAAAAATGATGATGTTCCTTAGGTGAGAGATTTATGCAGCTTTGGAGATGCCAGCCTTGACTTTCTACTCCCTAAGGATCTCTGAGTTCAGATGAGTTAGGGTTACAAACCATGGAAATGGGGAAACCTGACTTTCTCCTGTCTCAGAGGACATTTCTGCAAGAAGGCTTTGAAAGAGATCAAGAGGCCCTGTCCAGAGGGACTCAGGTCTGCAACTGGTTTGCCTAGGATGGCCTCTGGGAAGAGATTAAGAGACCCAGCTCTGACCCAAGTTAGCTTTGTGGCCTTGGGCAAGTGCCTTCACCTTTCTGAGCTTCCATTTCCATGCCTATAATATGTTTCATTTGGGTCCCTTTAAGATCTAACATTGTGTGAGTTTGATCATCAAATATGATACCATTAGCCTAGAGCAACCTCTAACTCACTTCCTCCTTTCTCCACTCTTACTAGTATTTATTGAGGACTAACGTATTTGCTCCAACGATGGTGAATAAGACCTTTCTTTTGCCTCCAGGAAGGTGATCTGCAGACATTCTTTAAGTATTTGCAGCATTATCTCTGTGATATGGACATGGTTATATTCCTGCAGTAATTGGAGCCTAGATGTACCCAATTTTATGATTTAGTTCTTTATTGATCTTTCTCTGTTACTGTGATCAGATTAGAGTGATTGTATTATATGCAAAATATCTGGGGGAAAAGTTTTAGTAGAAATGTAAATGGCTGCTATTCCCCTACCCTACTACAGCAAACACAACACAACACAGCACAACAAATATATCTTAAACTTGAATTTGAACAAATGCAGATTTTAGATCAAGATGGGAAATGATTGTGATCCCATTATCACCATTATCATCATCATCAAATTTATACTAGCTTAACCTTACTGAGCATTTACTATATGCCATCCATAGCCCTTGGAACTTCATATATATTCTTACTTATTTCTTACAATAATCCTTCAAGGTAGATATTATAGTTCTCATTTTACAGATAAGGAGGCAGAGGCTTAGAAAGGTTAAGTGACTTGGTTATGATCACACAACTGATAAGTGGTAGGGCCCAGACTGGAACCTTTTTAAACCAAGTTCATGTCATAACCAACCTGCTGTGCTGCCTCTAACATTTTGGAGGCTTGCTCAGTTCTGGCATAATTGGGGAGGGGTGTTGGCTAATTAGAGAGTATTTGGAAAAGGGTGAACAGGATGGGAAGGGTTTGTGAATCCTATCTTGAAGGGGTGGATAACTAAAATAGGTTTATCCTGGAAAAGAGTCCTGGGAAGAGAAGGTGGCCGGTTTCTCTGATTTAAATTATTTTTGGGTTGTCTCAGGGAAGGAGGAGATGTAATGCTATCTGAACCCGAGCTCAAAACTGAAGTTTCTGAAGATAAATGATAGGAGGGAAGAATTCAGTTCTCAGGAAGAGGGCACCTCCTGGCAGAGCTGTCCAGCTCATATGGGAAGGACCATCTCCCAGCGACGGGCTGTTCTCTGTTAGAGATGGAATGATCCTGCCTCTCCTGGAACTGCCGTCGCATCACCTCCCTCCTCGCTCACTGTGCTGCAGCCACACTGGCCTTTGCACTAACTGGAATGCTTTTCTGGGTTTTGGCATGGCTGGGCTCCTTCTTGCCCTTCAAGTTCCAGCCAATATATCATAATTTCCAAGATCTTCTCTTCTCCCCTTTCTAGCAACCATCACTTTCCATCTGCCATCCGTTCTTTTCTAATAGCTGGAGTCAGTAACTGACATTATCTTTTTTTAACTTGTGAGTCTTTCACTTGTTTTTTGTCTTTTTTCCCCACTAGAAGGTCAGACGTTGGAGGGAGAGTGCTCTCCTATCTTCTCCACTCCAGCAACCAGAACAGGCATAGAACTATTGGGGCAACCATTTGTCAGGGACGCTGCGGAATGGATCCCTTCTTTGGGTGAAAAGCTACTCTAGACAACTCCAATATTTATTCCTCATTCTCGTAGTCTGTGAGCACCTCATTTTTACAGCAGTTTCCCTTGCTCCTTTGGCTTGGCAGAAAGGTAAGAAAGACAAGACTATTTGAGATTTTAAGTAAATCCAGTGCCAGATCTCGGTTAGTTTAAAAGCCAGTACTCTCTTCATATCTAAGGTGACCCCTGAGTTAGATTTTTTTTTTTTTTTTTTTTGAGAGAGAGTCTTGCTCTGTCACCCAGGCTGGAGTGCAGTGGCATGATCTTGGCTCACTGCAACCTTCGCCTCCCGGGTTCTAGTGATTCTCCTGCTTCAGCCTCCCTAGTAGCTGGTGTGTACCACCACAACCAGCTAATTTTTTGTATTTTTAGTAGAGATAGGGTTCCGCCATGTTGGCCAGGCTGGTCTCAAACTCCTGACCTCAGGTGATCCACCTGCCTCAGTCTCCCAAAATGCTGGAATTACAGGCATGAGCCACCACACCTGGCCCCTGAGTTAGATTCTATTTACCCCCTCAGTAACTCTGTGAGGAGTCTCTGCATCTGCTGCCATTGAGCTTCCGGTTTCTGTATATTTTCATAAGACTTTGGCATCATTTATGTAAAATATGTTTAGAGCACACCAAAGAAAAAGGTTTGAGTTATATTAAAGAGACTCTACAGAGCTTGTATTTATTGTTATAAATGATATTCTGCATTTTATGAAAAAAATCATGATTTTGGTCACACAGTATAAAGCTGCAGATGTTTTTTGTTAATACAATTTGGTTTTGCAAACATTCCAGCATATTTTTTTTTATAATAAGCCATGATACTCTGCACACACACACGTGGTTTACAGCTAGAGTGTCTTCAGGCTCTTGGTCTTTGTTACTTTATTTTGGATTCTCAATTATTTCTTAATCGTAGGTAGCATTTTATCATTTGTTGTTCCAGAATCAAGCAGATATTTATAAGCTCTATCTCAGGTTCTGAGGATACAGAGATGAACATACATGGTTGTTATCTTCAAGGATCTTACTCTCTCATTGCGGGGAGATTGGTAAGTGGCAGTCATGGAGCAATGTGACAGATGTGGTTCTGGAGGAGTGTGCCGTTGGAAAACTGAGGTGGGATGTTCTATGCCTGTCGGGAGGAACTTGGGAAGGCTTCCTAGAGGGAGAGGTAGGAGTTGTGATCATTCTTGAAATATAGGAGATTTTTTAGACCAGGAATGGGCAGGGGTGAGGACTTACATGGGGGGAGGCTTAAGAGAGCTCAGAGAGTTTAGGAAACATCAAGTGAGTTAGAGTTCCAAACCATAAGCATGAAGGTTACAAACCTTTAGCATAAAGGAACATAAAGGATAGGGGGCAAGAGATTTAGCTGACTGGGTTTTTGGTGCCAAACTGTAAATGGTGGACTTTATGCCATGTGACAGTGAGAAGAGATCACATATAATTTGAGTCAATAGCAGTTGTATTTGAGGCTGACCTCTCAGGAAAACAAAAAGTCTTCAAAATCAAAGTCAGGGTCTGTAGGATTCAATCGTTCAAGAATGTGAGTCTAATGAAGGACTGCTGTTCCTGAGCAGATGTTCTTGTTGAACAATTTCCAGGTATAATTTTAAGAAAATGATAATCATATTGTAGGTCACTTGTTTTGAATTTTCCTTAAAGCCTAAGTTCACAATATGGTGTCCACTTTGCAAAGGATGCAGTTTCTCAGGGAGGATATAACTTCATTCAGACTTGAAGCAGAGATCGCTTAAAAAATGAGCTTTCTCTCACCCTACTCTTGGACGTGGTATCTTGGTGGTAGCATGAGCCAAGTAGAAAACCTGACTGTATCCAATACTGACTTGCTTTGCTGTAGTTGGGTCCTTTTCTCAGCCCTGTAGCAGGCACAGTGGGACAAGCATAGTGGCACGTAGGGGGCTTCTCTGAGACAGCCTTCATTTGTAGTTACTTCTAGTCCAAGATGGTGACTACACTGTCATGGGTTTCAATGCATTCTAGAATGGCAGGTGAAGACAGGTTGGATCATGGATATGCAATTTGTGCTGCTTGCTTCACTGGAGTTTTTGTTTGTTTGTGTGTTCTTGTTTTTTTTAATAAACATTGGATGTCCCTGGAACCCAACTTATCAAAACCATTTACACCATTGGGCCACTTTTTGAAGTTTTCCCAGCCTACTTTGGCTGAATCTCAAGTTACCTTGACCTATGCCAACATTTCTTTTTCAGATGAAACTATTTTACCCTCCATCTCCAGCAATCTGCCACCTTTGACTCAGAAATTCTTGTTAATTATTTTAAGGCAATCCTTGGATATTCAGATAAAATTTTACATACAAGGATGTTCACCAAGGGATTATTTATCATAGCAAAAAAATTTGAAAGTAATCAAACATTAGGAGATCATTTGAATGTCTACTGTATATGATGAAATGTTATGGAGTAAAACAATATTTTGAAGATATGAAATAACATAAAAAAGGATATAGTGTCTGTATATGGTTATTAAATTTGTATGTACTTGAAGAGATTGAGACAAAATGGGATACAGGTGGCTTTTATTTATCTATGAATTTGGGATTTTAAACATTTTTTTTTTACAATAAATCAACCTTTATAAGAAAAAAAATCTAGACACTATTTCAAAATATGCCACTTGGAATTTTAAAGAGGTGTCTCTATGTAAGATGCCACATAACCAAAGAAAATGCAAGGTGATGCATCATGGCCAAAACAAGTGGGAACTGCTAAAGTCAAACTAAACTGCTTTGGCCCTGGGATCTTGTTAAGCAGGAGAGCAGCATTAATTGAAGGCAGCATTTGACTAAGCTAATTCCGGACATTTCTCTCAACTCCTGTGCCATTGGTTTCAAGTTGCAGGGAACATTTCTGGCTCAGGCCAACGGAGGGAGTATACATAAACATGGGGTTTATTTTGTCAGGGATGTTCTTGAGAGACTCAATTCTCTACTGATCTTTTTTTGTTCTTTGTGGACATTTATTTACTTTTGAAAATGCCCCTGCAGATCCTCGCTTGAGTGAAAAGGAGATGTGTTCTCATGGCAGGGCTCCGTTGCTGATCAGCAAGTCTCTAAAAATTGAGTGTACATTCGGTTACTGCTGTTTTTAACATTCTACTAGGTTGGCTTCATTTTTATAAATGAATGATTTTTCTTCAGATATTTTCACAAATCCCCATTTGATAGATGGCATTAATAATGTTTCTCTTCACCTTCCAGTTCCTTTATTTTTTTTAGCCTGCCTTTGAGTAAGATTCTTGATAATGAGGGTTCTTAGCTATCACCTTGAATCCTCCAGGGGACACAGGGGACAAGTGACCAGAAAAGGTCCCAGTTGATTTTACTCATCACCCCTTTAGTGAGTGCATGAGAAGAGAGGAGATTTACAGTTAAGGTCCTAAATCAGTTCTGGCTGTTAAAGCTTTTGTTGAGGATTTAGGGAGGCTAAAGCTAAAACTGAGTGTCATCTTGGAGGTTAATCTACCCAGCTCTGGAATGTGTGTCCTGCTCCCTGTGATACTGACATGGTGAAACAGCTGATGGTTAGAGGCCCACGCTCACCCTTGTGCAGGGTGCTGGAGGTGGATGTCATGATGGCGATATCAGAGTTCTGAGGCAAAAGGGATTTATGCACCGAGACACGCATGCAACAGAGACGCAGGATGCGCCATGGGCTTGGACTGAAGGGGAGAAGGAGCAAGAGAGTCTGAGCCATCAGAAAATGTCACTTGTTTGTCTTACCAAACTCTAAGCAACAATTCTTAAAATTCAAGCTGACCACGTTGGCTCAGAAAAGCAGGCAGTGAGGGTTTTCTTGTCCTTCTAAAAGTGAAAAGGGCTCAGTGGCACTGAAGAGAACCATGCCAAGATGGCAGCCAAGTCCTATCTCAGTGGAAATCATGAGAGGTGGCTCCTGTCCACATGGTGGTGGCTTGTCTCTACACTCTGAGTGGGGTCACTTATACCCCAGATCTGCATTCCTATGTCAGAAGCCAGGGTGAGTAGGCGTTCTTCACACATATGTGAATACCTCCCAAATCATGATCAGGTGGCTACAAATAGTGTCGTGAACAAGAACACAGATATTGGCCTTAGTCGTACTTGGATTTGAATCCAGGGTCTCGCAAGTACTAGATTTGTGATCTCAGGCAGATGGACTATTGATAGTGTCTACCTTAGTAGTTACTGTCTTAGGGTTGTTGTGAGCATTCAATAAGATGATGTTAGTAAAGTGCTTAGCAAATGACCTTGCACATAGTAAGCACTCAAATAATGGTAACTTTAAAAATAAGAGTAATTGTAATCATGTTGATAGCATCATTAGTAGGTGTGGAACTAGAAGTTTATTGGCAGTACTGTGGAAGTGTATCCATCAATACTTGTCTTATTTTTCTGGAGATCCCAAAGTGAAATATTAGACTAATGTTCATTTATTCACCAAACGGTGATGTATAAACAAGATTCTACTGAACATTGTGGAGGAAACAGGATTGTATAAAATATGTTCCCTTCACATAGACGGTTAAAATCTGGTTGGCCAGATATGAAATGTAAATGCAGATAGGCAAAGTACAAGGTAATAAGTGACCAATGAGATATCAAGAAAAGCCTTGGGAATTTAGATAATGCTGTTCTGGCCAATGTGATCAAGGTGGATTTGGAGTTGGCTTGAGGAGTGGGCTCGATTACCTTGCAGTAGACAGACAGCTTTCCAGACAGAGGGAACAGTATGCACAGAGGCTTGAAGGTGGGAAGTGGCCAACTTCCGGGGCCAAAATGATGAAGTGTTTGACCACAGGTTAAGTGAGGGGCAGCTTTGGAGGTACAAGTGAATTAGTTTCAGCCAGAAATAGTCCCAAGTGTAGTCAGTGAGGTTCAGCAAAGCCTCAACCCTCTTGACCCCTTCTAGGTGTTCACAGCCAAATGAAGCCATCAGATTCATGCACAGATACCCAAAGTATAAAATGACCTCAGGATTGTAAGAAAGATACTCACAGACTTTGGACACCTCAGTTGTATGGAGAAATGATATCAACTCCGAATGGGAAAATCTGGGAAGTCTTAGGGGAGAGGGAGAATCTTAACCAGACCTGGAAGGATAGGGGGTCTTTAGAAGGGAGAGAAAGGCATTACAGGCAAAAGGAATGGTTGAGCTAAAGCTTGGAGGTCAGAGAGAGCTCTGATTTTCCAGTGAACATGGGCCATATTATATATGAAGTCCACAAAGTGATTCTAATTTGAGTTAAAGACCAATGTAAATGCATATCACTTGACTCAAATGGAGGGCAGATAAGAACTCTAACTGGCCCTTTTTTCACATTAACATTGAGATGCGTCTCTTGTATGGAAAATGGAGAGGGGCTGATTTTTCTTTTGGTAGATAAACATGTTGTTGGGTGGCAATGATTGCGGTGAAAGTCTTTTAGACCACCCATGGATGTCGGGCAGAAGCAGACTGCCTGAGTCCTCTACTCCTAAAGCTCACTGTCTAAGGAGCCAAGACAGCTGCCCATTTTGTTCACTGTCTCCCTGTCACTCACCCGGCCCCACCCCTGACCTCATTAGGAGGGCTTTACCTTCCCTGAAAAGTGAACCAACTACTTCCACACCAAAAGATCTTTTCAAGCCAAGCCCCTCTTCCTTTCCTCTGAGCCCCCATCTTCCGGAGCAGGCTGCCTTGATGTGAAATATAGAGGCACGTTTTAAAAATGTATGTTTCAGAAAAAGGGGACCTTGTTTTTAGGGGCAACAGAGATGTGAAACTTGATATTTTGCAACATAATAATTGTGGCAGAAGCACAGAGGAGAGAGTTTGGGGAGATTTTGGGGGACAGCCAGGGAAGTGTCCCAGTGCATGTGATATTTGATGGATGGGATTATTCAGCTTCTACTAAATGTTTGTCCCTTAAGCCTTGGTTTCTTTACTTTATACTTTGCTGCTTAAAAGGAGGAGAATGCAGTCTTCAGAGCAAGCCAGTGCCTTCCAGATTTGTTATCTAATGATGACATTGTTATCCAGAGGTGGCTTTATTTTGAAGTGTGTCTGTGCATGTGTGTGTGTGTGTTTCCCATTCTTCTGAGCAAGCAGGTATGGAGAAGCAGTACCTGAGAAGGCAGCATGTGTCAGGCGGGTCTGCTGTTCTCTTTGAAGAATTGCCATGTCTCAGCTTCTAAATTTCTTAGGAACCTGAACTAATGCAAGTTTACCACTAGATGCAGCCGGTGAAATGCCAGTGTCATATTACAATTAACAGTAATTCTGGTGGCTGTCATCACTTACTCCGAACAGAGGATCTCCAGCAAAAGCATGACACCGTCACGGCTGCTAATTCAAAGGCATTGTGTGAACTATGACAGACCTTATGGTGCACCTTTTATGCTTATTCAAATGAAGAAAGTCTAGCCACTTAAATGGAGGAGAGGGAGAAAAAGTTTTAACACATTTCTGCAGATGAGCCCACGAAGGGTCAACTTGGAAAAAAAAGTTGTGTTAAGGAAAGTAATTAAACAGAGGCAGAGAGATTGAATATTAGTGATTTTACAGAGTAAATGAGGATAAATTCTGTTAATTATGTGACTTTTTCCAGTACTAATGTGATAATAAAGTACTCTAATTCTGGAGAGGCTTGTCACAATCCCAGCTAAGGCAGTGACCCTTCTACTAGGTGAGACCAAGAAGCAACTTATAAAGCTTTCCAGCAAAAAAGCAAGAAATCAAAGTTAAATGGATTTTTTCCCCTCTCTCCATTTTTAATATGGAAAACTGCTACCCAACACCATCATGAAACTCTTGGTGAATGGACTGTCTTACTTGAGGCACGAAAGCACTTACACTTACTTTTTTTTTGCTCAGTTCCTGAGGGAAGAAATGTGAGCAATTCAAAGAGTATAAATAGCCCAGTGCAGGATTCTAGTCCAATGATTAACAGCACCAAAAAGATTATACTTGGAATGTGAGTGAAATTTGGTCTTCAGGACTTCAATCTTACAAACATTTATGTCATTGTGAATGGGTAGGAACTTGTTTTTAGGGGCAACAGAGATATGAAACTTGATATTTTGCAACATAATAATTGTAGCAGAAGCACAGAGGAGAGAGTTTGGGGAGATTTTGGGGGACAGCCAGGGGGGTGTCCCAGTGCATGTGATATCTGATGGATGGGATTATGTGTTGTTCAGGTGAGAAGGGATGGGAGAGGTGAAGAGAAAGTTTGCCAGGAGAGAGCCATAGCATTTGCAAAACTACTGAGTTGGCCAAGCAGAAGGGGTGCTGAGGGAATGCAGAAGGATCTAACAGGGTTAGATCTAACCAACACAGTTGGTCTTCACATCAACATAATCTCTGTGGCAGAGAGTAGGAGGCAGAAGATGGCAAAGATAGTTTTGTTCCAGATCACAAAGGAAGGAAGTGATTGTTTCAAGGGCAGAAGAAAGGTTTGTTTTGTTTTGTTTTGTTTTCTCTCATTTTTTAAAAATAGATAGGCATGTTGCCAGATTTTACCATGCAGTATCTAAGGACTGAGGGAAATATGGTAGCTGCCAGTGCAGGCATATTGCTGTACCGAACAGTGGTAAAGGGAACCCAGGTTCTTAGCCCAGTTGCAGCTCTTATGAGCACAAGCTGTCTAGTGAGACTTTGCGTTCAAATATTGTCTATACCTGTCATGAGCTATCTGTTGGCAGGCAAGTTACTTAATTTCCCTGTGATTCAGCTGGTTTCTTACCTGGTGCCCTGGGACAGGAATGGAGGCAGGGTGAGTGGATGGGGGAGCGTAGGGTTGCTGTGAGGACTAAAAAAATGTACTAAATGTAGTATAAATATTAGCTATGCTTAACTCATTATTATTTTTCTAAAGCCTAGCACTTGGTAAAGTATTCAGTTAGGCTACTTTGGAGCAATCTTTCCTTCTAAAAGAATCAACCATCATCAAAAGGAAATTGGTATTCTGAGTCATCTTGGCTAAGAATCACCACACCACTAGAGTGTGCAGGCAAACTTGCTTCCATAATTCAAGGAAACATACATAAAATCCCATATGTTCCCAGGCTGTTCACTCTGAGAACAATTTATCATCATTATCTTTGTAAGAGAAGAGCCTTCCATATCAAAAATAACACTCAAAACACTCTCAGCGTTCAGGGAATGGTTTTGGAAGTAGACTCGTTGAGAGGGAACACATACTAGGTTCAAGCAGACCCAGTGCTCTCTCACCACACCTCTTGGCTTAAATTGGGGAGCAGAATTGTGTCAGGTTTCTCTCAGAGGCCCCTCTCTGATATCCGGTAGCCATCAGCAGAAGAACCCCAGAGACAGGGATGAAAACTCAGAGAAGAATTAAGGATCTCTGTTGTAGCCTGCTATACCTGCCTGTACCTTCTTCTCTTCTTAACTTTGAAGACTCTCTACTTTGTTTTAATAAACTATTGTTTTATGACATTTTTATTTATATCCTCCACTTTGTGTGGCTCTTCCTGCCATACTTAAGAATCTAGCCTGGAGTCAACTGAGAAAGACATTGAAGAACAAGTGTGTGTGTTTGGAGCAGGGCAGGGGGTGTCCCACCATGGTCTCGTTTCAGCGGGTGGGTCCTTAAGTATTGCTGGGGCAGGATTTGTTTTCATGTGTTATGCTACAGATGACCAGAGGTGCTGGGGAGAAAGTCCTGATGCATAGTCACTGTTATGAGTTAGAAAATTCAGAAAGTTGAGAATTCATCAGGCGTTCATTTACTTACTTACTCATTCACTTAGCAAATATTTGACTGCCAGATGCCAAGCACTGTAATAGGATCTGGGTATAACGGTGATGCGGAATGAGAAGGGGGATCACTGAGGTAGGATACAGGAAGACATTCCTGGGGAGATGACATCTCAGAGACCTGAAGGGTGGGACAGAACTAGGGCCAGATCCCTCCAGGACCCAGGGTGGGGAAGAGCTTGGCATTCTGTGGATGTGAAAAGTAGCCCCCATGGCTGGGGTGCTCACGAATGGGAAATAGAGGCTGCCACTAATCAGCTGGGTGACCCTGACCATGCCACCTGATTTCTTGGAGCTTCAGTAGACTCATCTGTCAAATGGAAGTGACTTTTTCCACTCCCTGTCATATACTTCAAGACTTTTCATGAGGATCAATTAAAGAAAAGTTAGAAATGATTTTTTAAAGTGATGCACAGTTTAAAAGGTATAGCCTGTTTTTAAAAATTGTTATTGATTTAGTGGAAAATTATTGCCTATAGAATTTAGCATAAGTTTGAATACCTGTTTTTGATACAAGGAAGTTTATCCTCATTAATACCAGAAGCTGGCTCTTATCACGTGGTTTTACTTTTAACTCGGTGCAGGGGAAATCAGTGAGTTCTATGCTAAGATTTTGCTCTCTGGTATGAACAATATTTTCTGGGCCCAGATCCTGGTTCTTTCATTTATATGTGACCTGGTGTTCTTTTACTAATTCCCCTCGCCTCAGTACATTCATCTGTAGATGGGAATATAGTAGGCCCTAACATTAAGGGGTGGTGGTAAGAATTCATTGGAATGAATGTGTAAATGCCCAGTGCCTGGCACGTGCTGACCAAAATGGGAGCTCTTTATGTGAAAATGGGAGTGATTCCCATGCCAACAAGTCCTGGCTAGATTCAGGGGTCCTCCCATTAAATGTAGGAAGGGAAAAAACTTGTTTGTGCTGGGTTTGATGGCGTCTTCTTTCATACAGAGAGTTCCAAATTGCTGACTTTTGAGGCCACAGGCTCTTTAGAAGCAAGGAGGAAGGCACCGAATCACTTGTTTTGTTTCCTGCATGGTTAATTGGTTGTAAAATGCTACTAAAACTTACTGCTTCTGATTAAATTAAGTGCCCTGGGAAATCCAGCTGTGAACAGGTGGGTATTGGAGGTTTTCCCTGTGTCTCTATTCACTGTCTGTGGACAGCCTCATGCTGGTAAATATGCACTGCCTTCACTTTTGTTTCTGGGACCAGATGCTTTTCCCAACTTCTCCCTTCACCCAACCCGTCAGCTGCCAAAGGTCTGGGAGAAAATCAAGCTTGACTACATCTGAATTTCAAGTGACGCGATCCTTAAAAATAACCAAACAAAACATGCCATTGCATCAAAAGCAAGAACTATGTTTGTTTTTTAATGAGAGGAGTCCCATTTAGTGTAGCCACAGGGGTCCTTGTTTTGTTATTGTTTTTATTTTAAAATGGGCACAAAGTGACCCTGCCCTAGTCTTGCAGACAAATGACTTTCTGCCACTTTGGTTATTACAGTTTAGGGCAGGAGATGCAAACTGCATCCCTCTACCAGATTTGTTTTGTCTGGCCCTTCTGTGGTTTGGAAGATTGGCAAATTTCACACTTAACAATATGTATTTCCAGCTTCTCTTCAAATAGGAGGGTCTGACAACACTGTACCCATATTGCCCTGTGGAGTCAGTCGGCTGGAGAAGAGTCAAGCTGTCCCTGAAGACAAGACATTGACTCTTGAGTTCTGATAATTCCCAGTACTCTCTGTGGTTTTACATGCAGCCTAGTTCACTCATTGATTGACCTTCCTGGGCTCTGTAGGGTCTGCGTTTGAGACTCTGAATTTAAAAGCTTTTATCATTTTGAAAGTTAATAGCAATTCTGTATGAGAAATAAAAAATATATACATAAATGTATGTGTATGTGAGTGTGTGTGCATGTGTGCATGTGATAGACTTAAGAATATTGAAGTTGTGGAGCCTAAAAGTTACCAGCACTCTATTGAATATTCTCTCTCTTACATTTTTGAGACTGTCCCGTCTCCTGCCACCCTCTCAGCACACCTCCTTCTCCACTTCTCCTTATCTTTCTTGGAGGGCATTGTATGATGTAAGCTCTTCTTACCTTCTCTCCTCCCCACCTATGAAAGCTCACTTTTCCAGTGATCTCTACAAGGTGGAATATGAATGGATTATATTCTATTATAGATTCATCACAAATGTATTGAATTTTCCAGCAACCCCAGCTGCACATCTTTTTGGGTTCAACTCTCATAAATGGAAATTCCATCTCTTTTTTTAAAGCCACCCAAACAAAAATCCTGAGACTAGCTCAGATAGAGCCTGATTGGCTTGACTTGGGTCACATGCCAGTCTCTAAAGCAAGTATATAGTTGGGGGTTATGATACTCTGACTGGCCAGGCCTAAATCACAAGTGCCCCTTTGGTCCAAGTGTGGAATGAGTTTATGCTGCTGAAATGTAAAGACTCTTGAGTGAGGGCGAAGTTGTTCTCTAAAAAAGAGAATAGCAGACTGTTATCAAAACAGAATAAAAAGGATTCTGGCAGTCAATTCAGACTCCTTCTGTCGTCTGAAGCCTCTGGACCCATTCCACAGGAAAACACATATACAAAAGTTTGCATACAATGTTGGGGTGATCACGGATGCCGTGTAGACCACCCACTGACTGCAGGTTAAGAATATCTGGATTAGATCATTTCTTATCCCATTCCAGCATTTTTTTGTAAAAGATCAACCAATTTTGTGATAAAATGAAAGCTTTTTTCAGAATTATGTTTTCAGTGTTTCAGGTTTAAACTGAAGCTGTTCAAAAGTGACACGCGGGGAGGGCAAGCGAGTGACCTGTGAGCTACAAAGCACCCTCAGAAAGTCTAAATGCTGTCATTGTTCGTCTCTGATACTGCTTTAGTTTCATTTTCCATCAGCATCCTTGTGATATCATGAGAAATAGTGCTTAATAAAGTGTCAGACTCTATTTTGCATTATGATTTCAAAATGATAAATTTCTTCTTATATTTTTATGGACTAGAACACACAGGCTTATTGGATCGTCTATAATATAGACTAGAATAATTTGGAGCACAGGAGATTATTGTCAGTGCTCTGTGGGCATGATGCTCACTGGTCATTTTTATTTGTAGACTGGTCCTGAGGTTTAAATCCAAATTCAGGAGTCACTTGTTTTTATCTGAGCTCAGCTTGTGTGGCATGTTGGGATGCAGAGATTTTTTTTCAATGAAATCCATTGCTCAAATTAAATTCATTATCCCCAGTGATGTGTGAGGCCGGGGGATGGCAGGCAACACATGAAGATGCTGAGATTGGGACAAGGGAGGGTATGATGGGAAAAGTGAACAGACAGATGCGGTGAATATTAAAAGGGTGATGATTATGTAAAATAGTTTCAAAATACTTTTCATCCTTAGCAAGATTCTGTGTCCCCCACCCCCCATACCTTGGAGAATAGCTTTTTCAGCTGATCCCTTTTGTCTATATGTACTTTTTTTTTTGGTTGAAAAGTGAGTTTATTTATTTTCCTTGAAGCATAAAGTTCCCAAATATCAGCTTTCTAACGCAAACAGGAACCCCTTCCCTCCCCTCCCCTCTCCTCCCCACCCTTTCCCTCCCCTCCCCTCCCCTCTCTACCCTTCCCCTCCCCTTCCCTCCCTTCTCCCCCTCCTCCACACCCTTCCCTGCCTTCCCCTCCCCTTCCCCTCTCTTCCCCTACCCTTCCTTTCCCCTCTCTTCCCCTACCCTTCCCTTCCCCTCTCCTCCCCCCGCCTCCCCTTCCCCTCTCCTCCCCCCGCCTCCCCTCCCCACCCCTCCCCACCCTTCACCTCCCCTCTTCTCCCTTTCCCTTCTTCCCTTCCCTTCCCTTCTTCCCTTCCCGTCCCTTCCTTTCTATTCCCTTCCCTTCCCTCCTTCCCTTTCCTTCCCTCCTTCCCTTTCCTTCCCTTCCTTTCTCTTCCCTTCCCTTCCCTCCTTCCCTTTCCTTCCCTCCTTCCCTTTCCTTCCCTTCCTTTCTCTTCCCTTCCCTTCCTTTTTCTTCCCTTCCCTTCTTCCCTTCCCTTCCTTTTTCTTCCCTTCCTTTCTCTACCCTTCCCTTCCCTTTACTTCTCCTCCCTACTTCCCTTCCTCCCCTCCCCTTCCCTTTCCTTCCCTTCCTTTCTTCCCTTCCCTTTCCTTCCCTTCCCTTCTCCCCTCCCCTTCTCCTCTCCCCTTCCCTTTTTCCCTCCCCTTCCCTTTTTCCCTCCCCTCTCCCCTCCCCTCCTTTCTCCCCCCTCCCCTTTCCTCCCCTTCCCTTCTCCCCCCTCCTCTTTCCTCCCTTTCCCTTCTCTCCTTCCCTTCTCCCCTTCCCTCTCCTTCCCTTCTTCCTTTTCTTTCTTCCCTTCCCTTTCCCCTCCCCTCCCCCTCCCCCTCCCATTCCCCTTCCCTTCCCTTTCCTTCTTCCCTTTCTTGACAGAGTCTCACTCTGTCACCCAGTCTCAGCTCATTGCAACTTCTACCTCCTAGGTTCAAGTGATTCTCCTGCCTCAGTCTCCTGAGTAGCTGAAATTACAGGTGTGCACCACCACGCCTGGCTGATTTTTGTATTTTTAGTAGAGACGGGGTTTCACCATGTTGGCCAGGCTGGTCTCAAACTCTTGACCTCAGGTGATCCGCCTGCCTCCCAAATTGCTGGGATTATGGGCATGAGCCATCATGTCTGGCTAGGAACCTTTTTCTTTCCCTGCAGCTTGTGCTGGGATAAGAGAGGATGGGTGGGGAAATTTTATTTTTATTTCTACTCAGCAGTGTTTTGACTTGTTTTTTTGAGATGGAGTCTCGCTCTGTCACCCAGGCTGGCACCATCTCAGCTCACTGCAACTTCTGCCTCCCAGGTTCAAGTGATTCTCTTGCCTCAGCCTCCAGAATAGCTGGGATTTCAGGCGCCCGCCACCATGCCTGGCTAATTTTTAAATTTTTAGTGGAGACAGGGTTTCACCATGTTGGTCAGGCTGGTCTCAAACTCTTGACCTCAAGCAATCCACGCGCCTCAGCCTCCCAAAGTGCTGAGATTACAGGCGTGAGTCACCACACCTGGCCCTACTTAAGTTTTTATGCTGAATTTCAATTGCACATGATGAGATGCCCAGGCAATTCACAATTTCTGGTATATAGCTCCATCATTTCACTTATCACATACTATTGGTATTATTAATTTTAGGAATCAACTAGCTATCAATTCTCAAGCTTTAGTGTGCATCAAAATTCTTCAAATGCCCCTCTGGTCCAAGTGGACTCATCCCACAGGAAAGAGTACATACAGAAATTTGCATACAGTTCCTACTTTCTCTCTGCCAGGACAAGTTTCTGAGGTAATTCTGATGAAGACAGCATGAGAACTGTACTTCGATGAACTTTCACAAGGGAAGGGACTGGGTTGTCTGTTGTATGCCTTCTGTTTGGTGCAAAGTAGGTGCTTAGTAAATACTTATTGAATAAGGACAGACTGAATGAATAAATAGATAACCTAAGAAAATATGCTGAATGAAGAAATAGTAAATCATTAAGAGTTTTAACTAAGAGTTTCAACAAAAGTCAACAGAATGGTCTGTAGAATTTTGGAGAAGAAACTAAACAGACTTTAGTTACATGGCCTTTTATTCCTTTGGGTTACACTTGAATGATGGGAAAACAATGGCAGGTTTAACTTGGAGATAAAAATTTCTCAACATCAAAGTTTAAAATATTAAGTAGGAAGTTAAGGACATCAATGGTGTGGAGCCTTCCCAGTTGATATTCATGTATGAATTATGCAATATGAAACTAATAAATGATGTACCTTTTACAGAGTGTGAGATGGATAGCTCTTAACTGTTCACATTTGAGTTAAATGGTAAATCTTAGAGCATAGAAACTTTGAGAAAGCCACTCGTAATCTTTAGTTCCTAATTTATTCCTTGTAGAATGGGGCCAACGTCCCTAGGTTCTGTGCTGAATGATATTCACTTGAAGTTTTACAATGCAGTTGTTTGTTATTTCATTAAAGTAGTGCCTATTCATAGAAAAGTCAGAAAATATAGAAGAAAGAAATAATCTTTGTGCTATAATTCAAAGCTAACCGCCATTAATATTTGCAGTTAGTTTAAGTCAGCTGTGTATTCAGTGCTTTGCATGTACAGCTGTGCAAGGAGCTGTCGGGAATGGAAAGGCACTATCAAAAGTCCGTGGTGTCTTGCAGGGGCAGACCATTATACAAGCAACTGCAGGCCTTGCAGTGAAGACCAAGTGTGACAAGTGCTGTAACAGAGTGTAGGTGGCAGGGATTAATTCTAGCTCCGGGTATCTGGGAAGGTTTCATGAGCTCAGTACATTTATACCGCACCTGGAGGGATAAGTGGGATGATGGGAAGCTGAGATGGTGTGGGAGTGAGGGAGGCATTTCAGATCCAGGGAGGCAGCCTATGGTGAAGGCAGGAAGGAGATTTCATGTTCAGGGCACAGGATGTAGCTTGGTGTGACTTCGCAAAGAATGCTGAAAAGTGAAGAGTAGGAGAGCATATTATTGGCATTATTAGGGACTTTGAAAGATTCACTGATCTAGCCCCTGCCAGAACACCCACAACTGATTAATATTTTAAAAGTATTCAATCTTCCTTGGCAATTACTTGAATACTCTATCATCCTAAGAGTCAAAAGTTTTCCTGGGAATTTGAATGTAAAGAGTTGTCTTCTTTTTTATTTTTCTTTTGGAGAAAAACTTGAACCAAAATCATGGTGCTCTTAGTAAAATTGGTATTGAATGAGAAGCATCACTACATATTGGACTCTCTGGAAAGGTCTGTTGGTTGAGTAAGTGAATGAATGTGTGACAACGAACATTTGTACTTTTTGAAGTCTTGAAAAGAATCATAAGTTGAGCATCCAGGCAGAACTGTATGCCTCAGTTACTGTGGACTTGAACTTCTTGATCTCTCTCTGACATCTGTCACCTCCACAGGGGAAGTTAATATCGAAACCCTCTGAGTCCTTAGAAGGGAAAAGTGAAATTCTAACATGAGATTCTAAATGAATCTGCTTTAAAATGCTAAATACATATGTACTGAACAAGGAGATATTAACAGCCTTTCATTTTCAACCCCTGGCTTTCTGTCTGCATGAAAGACACACAAAAGTAGTGACTGGTGACTATCATAACTACATATAGTATAACTTAATCCTTATGGTGATGTTCATTGACTCTTCCCAAGAGACCCAGATTACATTGGTTTTGTTTTGGCCACTGTTCTCCATATTTGGCTTGGTTCTGTTACCAGATCACCCACTGGTCTTTCATTATGGTTAAAATGCATTTGAGGGATCACAAATAGGTGAGAGTGGTTGGGAGCAAACTCAAAAAATATTAAAATTTATAATTGGCTATAATCTAGTGAAAGTGTTGGCATTTCTAGTGAAATGATTATGCTGGCTTCAGTTGTAATTTTGAATGAATCTGGTGATGATAATAAGAATATAACCAGATATGGTCAATGATCCCACGATATATATATAACATGTAAAGAATATAGTTTAATGGATGTGGGCTTTGGAGTCAAACTGCCTGTGTTCAAATCTCAGCTCCACTTGTTACTAGATGGGAAACCTTGGGCAAATTACCTTACCTCTTGGTAGCATTATCTGCAAAGTGAGAAAAGAAGTAGAATCTCATAGGACTGTTGTACAGAGTAAATTAATACATGCAAAGCACTCAGGACAGGGCCTTACACATGGTGCAGTGCTTGTGTTTGCTGTAGTAACTGCTAAGTTGAGGAGCTGAGGCTCCTTCTGCCTCATTTTTTATGCTTGGCTTTGTGGGGTGGGTCGCTGTTACTGAAGCAAAGTTGCCACCTGCCTGTGCATCCTTTTCTGCCTGGGGAAAGATTTGCACCAGTAACCCAGAAGTGCAAGTCCTGATACCGTTGCTCAAAACCTGTCCCTAAGTCTGCAGGAACTCTGTGGCCATGATTCCCAGTAGAAATTTGGTTCCTTATAATGGAAACAGTTTAAAACAAATGTGTCCTCAGTCTGTCCCCAGTTCCAAGAAGGACAGATGGACACTTGGTTTTGTGATCTGCCACATTTCAAATCATTAGGATGACTTCAAATATTCGCCCAGGGCCAGAGTTTGCACCTTAATATGTTTTGGCAAGAAACACTTGGCATTTGAGTAATCTGTGTAAAAGAGCATCCCTGAGGATAAACATCTTCTCTACCACACATGAACTTAGAATTCTTTCTCTCTTAAATTTCCAGTCAGACATTGCTAGGGGAGCAAGTTGGGCCAGATAGCCAGAAGTCAGTGTTAAGCTACAGCCCCCTTGCTCTAACCTCCCTTCTCTGTGTCATTTCTAAGAAATTGTAATTTTTTTCTTTCCCCATTGGCCACTGGTTAGTTGTCCTGTCCTCTACCTATTCACTGTCTCAAGACTTTTTCCTGTCTTTCAGATTTGACTTCTAGTATGAGGAGACCTATGTGGAGTGGGTCCTTTTCCTTAAAACTATTTTTAAATTCTTTCATTGGCTGCTGTGCTATGACAAAACCATTTTGTTTTTTTAAATTCTTGCCACTAATGATGCCCTTCCCTCAAGGGCATACTCTGAGCTCTGAGGTAATGAATGCTTTGCAGGTTGATCATGTTCATCCCTTCAGGCTGAGAACACTTTCCAGAAATGCCCAAGATCTAAAGGACCTTGGCCAGTGGAAAAGGTAAACTTCTTGAAGTCAGTGGCCAAGAATAGGGGCAGCCACATGCTCTCCCCCGGGATCCCCAAGATAGTGCCACAACTCGGTACCATTCCACTCTCCACTGCAGGGAGAGAGGAGAGAATTTGCTTCATCTGTGCAGAATTCCCTCCAGGATCTTATTCCTCCACTTTCTGCCCACCCCACCTCTCAAACAGAATGATTGGTGCTTAAGTCAAAGAGGGTCTGTCTCAGGAATGCATGTTAATATCAGAAAAGGAGAGGAAGTCAGCCCGGCAGTGAGCAACCTTTACCCTCACATGGGTTCAGCCTCCTCAGCCTGCCCTTGTGGCATCCTGGGATTTTGGCAGCCTTATGGGTATCAGATTTTCACATGGATGAACTGTACTCTACAATTGCTTCTGTGTGCTAGGAACCAAAACGCTTTCTTTGACATTGAAAATAGAGTTTTCTCCTTCTCACTGTTTTGGCCTGCTCTGTTTCAGGGCCTTGAGACTCTTGTTTACCTCTTCTCAGAGCTCTGTGTCTTTGAAGGCTACCAGGAGGTAGTGATGACTTTTCGGATAAAGCCCCTGGCAGCTCAGGTGGGCTGGGTAGGGATAGGTGCTTGTTGGTTCAATATTTTCAATTTGGGAGAGAATCCTTAGACTCTTAGAAAGACTTCCTTGGCTATTTCTGGGCAGTAGGCTTGGTCATGGAGGCAGGAGGTTCTGCATTTCTTTTTCAAAGCAAAGGTGATGGTGCCGTCTATGGAAACAACTTTTCCAAAGAGGTCCTTTTAATCATGAGGCATTTTGCTGTTTACCCTCCAGTGTGTGTGGGGTGGGAGCAGCTTGAACTTCACACAGAAGGGAACCCACAGTTGTTTCCACACAGCTGTTTCCTGCATTGGGCCAGAGCAAGTCTCCGTGTCCTGAATATCTTCGGGAAGGATCATCTGCCACATAACCATCTGCAGGCATAAGTCAAGAGGAAATTTCGAGGAGCCTTAAGATTGCAAATGGAGGTTTTATGTCTCAGTTTAGGTGTGCCTTGATGCTTTTCCTGTCTAGAATGGACATTATGAGAGCAGCTGCAAAAATCCAAACGTGATTTTTCAGAATTTGGGTTGGGGGAGGTAAAAACTCAACCTGCTCAGCCCAGATTGATTGCAATGCTTTGCATAATAATTAATGAGGTACAAGCTGTTGCCTAATGGGCAGTTTTACTGTGTGTGCCCTTCAGTTCTGACTAGCTGGAGTTCTCCACGATTTAAGGCACTACCCCTTTCCTTTATGTGTCTTAGCCTTTGGGTAAAGCTGCTGTAGTCATTATTATCTTTCTTTGGTGGTTATTTCTTGTTCTTCTTTTTTTTTTTTTCTTTTTGTAGGTCATTCAGTGAAACCTATAGTTCTCATTGGGTACATAGGTCTTTGCTTCTTTTCTTGACCTTAACATTTAAAGAGTGAAGAATACTTTTTGTATCTGAAAATCTCAACATCTCTGAGTGCTAGGCAGTGAGCAGTTGCCAGGGATAAATGATGAAGAAAAGAATTATCACTTCCTCTATGGCAGGTACTATTTCAACACTCCACATATGTTAACTCATTTAATTCTCTTAACTCTTTAAAGTAGTTTCCGATGTTCCTCCCATCTTACAGATGAGAAAATTGAGGCACAGAGAGGTTAAATAATTTATCTAAAGTCACCCAATTAATTAAGGAGTAAAGCTAAAATTACGGTGAAAGCTGCACAGTGATCCTAGGAGAGAGGTACTATTATTCTCATGTTTTAATGAGGCCACTGAGGTTCAGGGAATTGTTGAAATTCACTCAGGCTTCTCTTAGCTCCAATGCAAGCTCTTGCCCAGTATACTCTACTACTGTCTTTACTGTAAAAACACCCTTATTTCTATCCCTTGCAGACCCTAGACTCCATTTAGTTGAGCAAGTATTTACTGAAAACCCACTGGGTTCTAGGTCTTATGCCGGGCACTATGCATGCAGGGATGATTTTTTTAAAATTTTATATCCTTATGTAGGTGAGTCAGATCCTGCTGACTAATTGAATTAATTTTCCTTTTGCGGGAGTCCAGAAGTGCCTTTTGGTCTTGAGTACCATGCTGGTCACATGAAAGCTACTCAAACTAGATACTAATATCTGTTGGTTCATAAAAGGTGATACAGGTATGTCATTGAACAAGCAATTTCGTTCTACAAATGTTTGTATTGGGTTCAGTTAGTTCCGTGATGGGCTAATGTCCTACACTGGCCTGATTGATGAACCCAAATAAAACTTTTAATAGGATGTCACCTTTTGGTTTTATGACTGTCACTGTCCCATTTGAGGTAGTAGACTAAACAGTTTAAGAGCGCAGGCATTCAGCTTTTACAGGATTGGCTTGAGAAGCTAATATTATGTTGGGAAAATTATATAACTAGACATCAGGACATATGGATTATAGTTCCAGCTCTGATATTCATTACTAACTATGTGAATATTGTCATGTCTTCTGATACCTCATTTTTCTCATAGGCAAAATGAGGAGGTTAGACTAAGTGATGATTAAGATCACTTATAAAATCCTAGAGTTCATGGAAAACACATACCATGACTAGTCCTTTCGGTCAATTTACGAGATTGGTTGTTGACTGTAGATAAATCCCTTAATTTTGTTGTCTTTATTTTTCTTGCCTTTCAAATGGCTTTGATAATTCCTGGTGCACCTAATTTATAGAAATTCCATGAGGATTTAGTGAGATATTGGGAATATAAGTGCTCTGAATAATTAACGCATTACATGAACACAAGATGGTATTATTTGTACTGAAAGTTAACAGAAAGATGTCGAGTTTCTCGTTACCTCCTTCCTTCCCCCTCAAAAAAAAAAAAAAAAAAAAAAAGACTTGAGTTAAAAAGGAGTTTGATCCTGGTCAGGCTGTTTCCTGGAGTTTATGGAACTCCTTGGAACTCTACAGGGTCAATAGGGGCTTTGTCCTGCTGTGGGTCAGTTTCCCACAGTTGGGGTAAGGCTGCCACACTTTTTCTCCTGACAACACTTTATCAAACACACCTGCCTCACAAAATGCAGCAATTCATTAGACAAAAGTGAGGTTTTGAGTTACAATAACCTCTGCTTTGTTAAAAGCCCCCTCAGAATCTGAGATCTTCTCCGTAGGCCAGCAGACGTGCACGTGTCCCCCGGTTTACAAAGGCCTTATAAACTTAGCCTGATAAGTCATCCCCCAAATTCGTGTGCCATGTCTGTCTCTCAGTGGGGATATTTTTAACTCCTCCTTCTAACTCCTCTCAGTTCCTTTAAGGAACTGTAATCCGAAAGGGTCAGGCACTTGGCTTTTACTTAGGGGAAAACTTTGAAAGAATTTCTGAGGCTCCCTCTGGGGTAGGGCTGGCTTTCCCCAAAAGAACTGGCCCTTCAGAGCGTCTTTTCCACATAAGGGCTTGTGTGAGGCCTCAGGCACCAGTTGACGGCCGTGTCTTCCCCACGACAGATGGTCAAGCTTTCAATTTCAGCAAGTGATCCACTGTTGAGGGGGCAGGCGGGGGACTCTGCCAGCATGCCAAGTGACAGGCCAGCTTAGGGTAACGGGGATCTGGTGTGTGCCCGGCATAGCTTTTGTGCTAACGATGGGCTGCTGACAGGCGCCCTGCCCCAGCTCATCTTTGAGGCAGAAGATCCCCTGCTCCCTTGATTCTGTTTCTCCCTGGCATAGCTGGTGTCCTGTTTGCCTGTCTTTCAAAATTCATTTTGGCACCAGATGGACCCCCTCATGGTGGCTAGCAGTTGTCTGACTTGAAGAAGCCAGAGGGTGTGCTGACAGCTCCTTCTAGCACAACCTGAATCTGGCTGTCTGGTCTGGGCTCAAATAGCTTAAACACACACGGGCAGCAAATATTACCAACCCTGGGGAAGCAAGTAGGGGGGCCCTCTTAAGGGAGAATGGCAATGACGTCTACCTCCATAATGTTCATGTTGCTGTTGTGGAAATCATGATACTAATAATTATTCTTAGTAGTTCGATTAATCTTATTTACTCTTATTAGCAAAATTGCTGTTACAGTACGATTGCTATCAATAGTACAATTAGTATTAACATCATTACTGCACTACTTCTGTCATTACTAAAACTACTACATCATGGTGGTTAAGAGTACAGTCTCTGGAGCTACAGTGTCTGAATTTGAGTTCTAGATTCACACTTCCTAGCTTTGGACAAGTTATTTCACTTCTCTGAATCTCAGTTTTCTCATCTATAAAATGGGATTAATAGCAGAGGTTACTTAGGAGGATTGTATGAGAAAACAGATTTGTTCTTAGCATTGAACTGAGCACAAGGTAAGCACCCAATACACGGAAGCCATTCTTATGATGACTGCCACCATCAGCATACCTACCATGTATCTGTTACTCTGCCTTATCTCAATTTTCACAGTTTCCCTATACAGTAAGGCCTGTTATTGCACCAGTTTATAGATAAGGAAAGTGTGGTGCAGAGAAGTTCAGCTCCTTATCCAAAGTCACACAGGTAGTACCTGTCAGAGTCAGGATATGAATCTCATTATTCTGGGTGTTTCTAATGGCTGTGGCCTTTCACCATATCACACCCACTCTCGTTGTCAGTTTAGTGATAGTCAGCCCTCTCCTGGGGCTTGAAGTAGCTTTGAAATATGCCCTTATAACTGACTGTTCTTGAAAGCAGCAGCCAGTTTTCATGTCTTCAGTGTCTATGGATATAGGATTGAACCCTAGCAAGATTCGAGGATCACAACAGTCAGCTCCACTGTATTAAATGGTTTCTGAAAGCCATGTGTGATCAGCAGGGCTACCCAGCACTTGCCTTCTGGGGGCTCAGACCAACAAGACAGTGCAAAGGCACTTAGGATTTGGGCCACTACCTCAACCCCTCTTCCTTTACCAAATCTGTCATATTGAAAGTGGGCAAGAGTCAATGACTGGCTGATTGTCCTGTGCAAGGACAGTGTGGGTCTTGGTACCGGGAAAGGGGAGCTCAAAATCGGATTTTGTTTCACACAGCTGGGCTTCAGTGGTGTTCTGTAAGCCATTTGTCTTGGACGAAAGGTTGGTCAACTTTGGCTTCTGTGGAGAGAATCTGGAAGTAGCGGCAAGTGATTATTTAGAGGCCTGCTTTCATTGATGGGCAGTCAAATGTTGTGTGGTGTTAAAAAGTCATTTTAGGATGATGTTTGCATTTTTAAATGTTACTCTTTTGGTTGAAAAGGCCATTGTTTGTCTCTAAAGAATGATTCCCACAACATACTCCCATCTTGGCAGATTCTAAGAGACCAAGGAGGAGAGGGATTCATCTGGGACTTCTCTCAGTTTCATATTCAGAAATTGGCTGAACTCTGTATGTCTTCGTGCAGTGCTGTTGTTATAGAGGATCCCAGTGTTACATGATTGACAGACATTGCGGTCAGAGCCAAATTCAGACTGAGGCATCATAGGGTGATAGTTCTTCATAATCTATTTGTGTTGAGGTGGGGATTTTACTCCAGTGTGGACTTGAAGTGGAAGAAAGGGGAAGAGAATTGAATTACAACAAGAATTCAGTTGACCAGCATTTTAATGCATTTTGATATTTTTAGGAAACGTTTGGGCCTGAAATCCACAGGCACATCACATCTAGGCCTAATAGTAAAAGAGATTGCAAAACTTAGGTATCTTTGGAAATACTTCTTTTCCCAAACCTGGGCAGGTAGAGGGTTTAATTACAGGTGGTAGACATGAATGCCCCAATATGACACTTTTAGTAGCTGCTGCTTTTCCATGATAGACTTTAACAACTGTGATGGTTACATAAGAAATAACTCAGAAAGTTATAGGGTGACTATATAATTTATCACCCATACCAAGACATTTTTGAGAGTTAAAGTAGGTACTATTAATATATACACAAGTACAGCTGGTATAAACTGGGATTTTTCTTGGCAAATTGGGACCTTTGGTCACCCTAGCAAGTAAAACCCATGAATCTCACTACAGAACCAATTCAGAAACCAAGGTGGCAGTGAGGCAGGAAAATCTTTATTCAATCACAGCTAGCTCTTGTCTACAGCAGACAGTTTAAGAAAAACAGGAGGTATTTGAGAAGTCAAAGGAGTTTAGTTAGTTTGTGAATTTTACTTATTTCTCATGGGTACTACTAATTAAAACATTTTACTTGAGAGGCTAAGATAAAAAGTGGTTACCAAATCCTTGTATTCATCCAGCATGTATTTGCCAGTTCATCATCTGTGAGTTTATAGGGCTTAAATTGCATGTTGTCGTTGGGGACCATGAGTAATTCTCAGACAATTATATCCAATTTGAACCTAACTTAAATTATGATGAAAGCTTTCCCTCTGTATGAGTGAAAATACTTCCTTGGGGCTTAATTCTTCTGTGAGATCTGTTGGCAGTGCCAACAGTGTTTGTGTCATAAGGAAGGTCCAGCGTGGAAACAAAACAAAGGCTAAAGCCACAAATGAAATATTGGCTCTAACACCATGCTGAATATTTCAGAAAACACGTAAAGAGAATCGAATGCACAACCCAGGGGTGACTTACCTCTTTTTTCCCTCCCGTGTCAGAAACCGAAATGCTAACCATGATGATTTGTTTCTTCACAGGTTCTTCTTGAAATTTTTCCTCAAATGTAACCAAAATTGCCTAAAGAATGCGGGAAACCCACGTGACATGCGGAGATTCCAGGTGGGTCTGACTTATCTTTTTTGAATCTCAATAATGGCATGAATATCAGAAGAGGATAAAAAAGTCTTAGGCAGAAGATACATAGTTGTTTCCCCAGAGGTGAAGAGCAGCTGAGGCCCCTGGTCCCCCAGGTATCTGCAATCTAGCAGTCGTTTAGATTAGAGAAGAGTGGGAACTGTACCACCTGTGCTCACTGGTGGAGACAATGGTGTTCTTTGAGTCTAGTTTTGGCTGCCTGAGTGGACTCACTTGCCTAAACCCCCACAGATTAAGTAAAGTACGTAGAAATGATGAAACCTTTGTCTAAAATTTTGTATGTAGAAAACCAGTAAATAAGAGTAAAGAGGCAGAACGCAGTGGCTCATGCCTGTAATCCCAGCACTTTGGGAGGCTAAGGTAGGCAGATTGTTTGAGGTTAAGAGTTCAAGACCAGCCTGGCCAAGATGGTAAAACTTCAACCCTACAGAAAAATACAAAAATTAGCTGGATGTGGTGAATTTGCCTGTTGTCCCAGCTACTTGGGAGGCTGAGGTAGGAAGATCACTTGAACCCGGGAGTTGGAGGTTGCAGCTGAGATCATGCCCCTGTACTCCAGCCTGGATAACGGAGTAAGATCCTATACCCCCCACCAAAACAAAACAAAAACAAACAAACAAACAAAAAACAGTAAAGAGTACAACTGGTAAAACTGCTCTGCTTTACAGTAATGGCTTTCTCTTCCTTTGCTTCTCTCTGCTCACCTCTTCCAATTTTGGAAATTGTTAGTGGTAGCTGCCTATTATAAATGGCCCTGTTAAGAAGCATAACATCTCTAAAATGATATGGATAACAATTCTGTTTCAGAAATATCCTTAATTATACATTTACTAAAGGAAGAGGACTCACAAATTCATTTACTTCTAAGACACAAAATGGTACTTGGATTTTAGAAAAGGTTGTTGAGTCTAGACGTGGTGCTTCTCTGACTTAAAAGTGCTGAAAATCCCCTGAGGATCTTATTAAAATGTTAACAGAGGTCTGGGGTGGGACTGGACTTCTGTATTCCTAACAAGCCCCTGTATGATGCCAAGGCCACCGCCCACACTTTGAGCTGCAAAGTTTTAGACCCTTGTGCTGCTCTCCACCTAATGGCATGGCTAAGTTATTTGTATGGTCAGTGTTAGTTTCCCTGTCAGAGCAACGATCCATTTATGTATGCTCATATGGTCCATCAAGGAAACAGCATGGTGTTTAAAGTATGCTCTTAAGTATATTTAGTCAGCTTTAAGTGTAGATTGAAATGTATGATCTCTGAGAGAATCTTGAAAAATTTTACCTGCACCTTCATTCTCTGATGGGAAAAAGGAAAGATGATCTTGAGCATTGATTGGAGATGTCAATATCTCTTAGTCTCCAAGATGATTTCTTTTAAGGAGGTGAGACTTATTAGTCTCATTAAAGAACAAATGCGGTAGAAAAAAGTAATCTCTCCTGAGATTCTGAGGTATTTCTCTAAAATCATCTTGGCTTCACCAGCTTTTGGCTTGACACACAGGAATGGGGATGTTTCTTTTTTTCTTTTCTTTCTTTTTTTTTTTTTGAGATGGAGTCTTGCTCTGTTGCCCAGGCTGGAGTGCAGTGGCACGATCTCGGCTCACTGCAAGCTCTGCCTCCCGGGTTCATGCCATTCTCCTGCCTCAGCCTCTGGAGTAGCTGGGACTACAGGCACCCGCCACCATGCCCGGCTAATTTTTTTGTATTTTTAGTAGAGACGGGGTTTCACTGTGTTAGCCAGGATGGTCTTGATCTCCTGACCTTGTGATCTGCTTGTCTCGGCCTCCCAAAGTGCTGGAATTACAGGCGAGAGCCACTACGCCTGGCCAGGAATGGGGAGGTTTCTAGTTTCTTGCAAAATGTTTCCTCCGGTCATCTGACTTCAAACTTGGTGTTCTCATTCCCATAGAGGATTTTTTGTGTTATGTTTGAGTCAACTTTGCAATTAAGCTGGCAAAACCACACATGTGGTGCTACTAAGTGTGTGTTGCTTAGGGTCTTGCAACATGAGGCTGAATTTTGGAATAAACTGTTTTGTAGCTTGCTTTGGTCTTGACATGAACCTTATATTTCTTTTGACCAAAGCTTGAGTTAGGAGCAAAGTATAGCTGGGCGTGAAACAGTGTATGTCTAATAAACATGTCTAATGCCTAATGTATACCAGGATTAACTCTGCTGTACCTCTTAGGGCAGCAGAGTTTGGGATGGACTTTGATGACACTGGGAACCTAAAAGAGCATCCATGTAGAACTTCCGGGGGCTCTCTTTTCTTTGTGGAACCTACTAGTAAAATGTCTGAAAAGGTTGAATTATAGAAATATACCTGTTATACAAGATGAGAAACCAATTTAGTCTATTATTTTTGAGAACATCTACAAAGCTTCTATTTTGCAAACAAAATAGTTATTCTTTGTTTAGTAGAAAGGCTACTGAGATGAGGAGGCACAACATAGATATCTGGAAAGTCTTATAATCCTTTGGAGCTTCAGTTTCCTCAACTGTAAAATGGAGGAAAATGGACACTTCTGCTTATATCACTACATATGAAAGAAAGCAATATTTTGCATGTATAGCTAATTTGTAAGTGATAAAATACAAATGCAAGCCTTTGGAGAAAATTCATGTGATAAACTGAAGATGGATCATGAGTTCAGTCTAGGGTTTCTCAACCTGGGCACAGTTAACATTTTAGACTGGATAATCCTTTTTGGGGGCAATCATGGGGGGTGCCCTCATGCATTGTAGGATGTTTAGCAGTGTCACTGGCCTCTACCCTCCAGATGCTAGCAGAGAACATCTACCTCCCAATCATGACACCCAAAAATGTCTGCAGACATTATCAAATGTCCCCTGGTGGAGAGAGGAGAGGCAAAATGGCCCCTGACTGAGAACTACTGATTTAGTCCTATATCTGATAACCGCTGACAAGCTCTTACTGGTGACAGTGCCACTGTCCCAAAAATTGTACACTTTGATTAAGCGGGAGAGCTGCCCAGCACAAAGTCCATACTGTCTTTCAAATAAATATGATTTATCTGAACTCTGACACTGACAATGCTCTTGCCTGTGATTCTCAAATGGGTCCTAAAATAGATCAATAGGGGCAGCTACCTTGGCCACCATAGAGTCAGTTTTTGAGTTAAGGATGAGCCGTGTCTTTCTTTATTAACAATGACAAATTCCTTATTGGGTCTCAGGTTTAACCTGCTTTGTTCCCATCACCCACTCTTTGCTGCCTAGAAGAGGATGGAGGAACCCATGGCAGAATGAACACTGTCACATTTTATTTTTTATCCCTGTACATTAATACATTTCTTTATTATTTTCACACAACCAACATTGGGTTTCATGCATGCAAGTGCATTGATATTTGTGTAATTAGAGGATGGATGAATTGCCTCGAGAGTTAAAGCAAAACCTCAAATCTCTCTAACCCAACCTTTTATTTTTTCTTATTCAGTCTTTTTCTCTTTCATGACTATTTACTCCTGCCTCTCTCTGTATTATTTCATGCTGGCAGCCATTACACCCTTTTTGAATCCATTTTTTTTTCTTGAATTATATAACAACAGTCACTCATTCTGAACTCCCTACAAGGGATGCTGTTTGTTTGTCGTCTGTAAATATTGGTTTTTTCCAGGTCTCCTTCTCAAGTCCAGATCTTTTCCCATTTTATAGGCTCTCTCCAGTATCTTCTCCAGTCACAGCATCTTAACCACTATTTATGCATTGAGAACTCTGGTATCAGAATCTCTGAGACCTGACGCCCAGGTTTAGAGCTAACCGTCCAGATGTCTGCTGGATATTTCCAGGAACTTCAACTCAGTCAGCCCCAAACTGAACTCACTGTCATCCTCAGGTGTTTTTCTGTTTGTTCGTTTTGCCTCCACCCCAAGCTTCTTAGGTTCTCTGTCTTGGTTCATTCCTAACTGCATTAAATGCTGGGAAGATAACTGTGTCTATATTCAGCATGTTCCATATTCACGTGTATAAATGCATGTGTCCATGTGTTTACCTTTATGTGCTTCTATCGATATTGGTAGCAATGATGATGATGATAAAGCTAACATTTATTTGGTGCTTCTTTAGTGAGAGACATTGTGCAAAGTATTTTACATGAGTTATCATGTTTATCTTCAAAATACCCTTATTAAGAATATGGAAATGTGGATTATTCCCATTTTTAAAATGAGGAAACATTTTAGAACAGTTAAGCAATTTACCCAAAGTCACACATCTACTAAATGGTAAGGCAGTGGTATAATCCAAGCAGTCTGACTCAGATATTTTCTGATGTTTTGGAACAAAAAAAAAAAAAAAAAATTGTCCGTAGTCTGTGAGCAGATATTTAGTGAGGCTATAAAGAGATCTCGTAACATCTGAGAGCCCTAATGACCCCCCACAAATATGTGCTGGAATCCCAGGAAAGCCTGAGAGTGGTCTTCAAAAGAGATATTTGTCCTAGCAGAGCCTAAAGGTGCCATCTGCATGAAGAACATTGACACACAATCAAAGTTCATCATGCAGAGGGTAGAGTTGTGTGGAAGTGAGGAAACATGAACATTTTTCCAGAGTACAGCTACAGTGTTGATCAATTTTTACTTGCAGGGACTTTAGAAAAACAAGCTATTATTTAGCAGGTAACCTGAGCTTTACTTAACCTGTAAAGGGTTTGGTCAGTTCTCCAAGGCAAGAGAACTCCTCACCTAGATGGGGCATGAATAAAGCACCCCGAAGACATCTCAGAGTAGTCTGCTAAGAAATCCTACTAAATTTCCGAAGTCTTAGGACCGAATCAAGAGAGGGAGGATTAGTCTTTGCTGTAGCTGTCCTGGCTACAGAGGTGTGTGTCATAATGATATTGGTTGAAGATTGCTTATGAATAAGACCTGTACTTTTTAGCATTTTTCTCATAGCACACTAATTGGGAGGCTGGTTTCAAATATTTTTGTGTCTCTGTTGCCTCTGAGGGTGAGTGAAAGAGTGTCTTTCTGGCACAAAAAAACTCTGGTCTGTTCCTTACATGTCAATGTGGCTTTTACCAGTTACATTGAAAACCTGAGTCCTGGCACATCTGACTGAAGACACCCTCTCTTGCCTACTAAGCAGGGTCTGTGCAGTGGTCACTGCCGCTGCTTTCCTCCATCTCACTTTGTATGCTTGCCGGCCAGCCTGATCTTCATATAGCAATGCAGGAGCGTGTCTCCTCTGAACAGCAATCAGGGGCCTGTGTAGGTGACTGAGGAGGACATAAGAAAGGTTGTTGATCTCTTGACATGGAAAGACATTCTGTCAAGCAAACTCAGCTTCACAGTGGCTGGGCTTCTGCTGTGTAAACAGAGATTGCTTAATTACACAGGTCGTGTCAATTAGTGTGACCTTAGTGTTTTCAAGAAATTAATCACTTTCTGCAGAGCTGGGCTGTGTTCATACTTCAAGGCAGTATGGAATAAACCTTGTAGAAAATCTGGCACAATGTTTTTTTTTTTTTTTTTTAATTTACAATGGATGCTTTCTTTTGAAATCCCTAGGCTGTGGTTAGGGTAAGAAATTTGCTTAAATACAACAGTGGATACAGGCTTTGTTAAGGACTGGTGGGTATGAGGAAGGCTGGAGGAAAGAGAAGGGGAGCAAGCTGAGGATGGAAATAACTCACGACACAGGGAGAAATTCACTTATGACTAAACAAGCCTATTTCTTCGTCTTGACACTAAAAAGATGCTAATGTCAAAGGACTATGTTAAAACCATGCCTCGGTCTGATTTTTAACCGACAGGAGCCAGACAATTCAACCTTAAGATTTAAATTTTTATCAATAGCTTTCCTTTTGGGGAGCGGCAGAATGAGGGTGGTAAGGGAAGAATAAGAATCGGGTTCAAGCTGTCATTGCAATAGATACCATAATACCTGGAGACTGAAGTAAAGTATAAATTTCCAAATTCATCTTATCTCTTCAATAAAGTTTTTCCATTGGCTATAAATCTATATTCACATGTAAATATTAGATCTATAACTATATATGAATGTAAATAGAAGACATAGTTATGCACACATGCAGGAATGCATGCATTCAGTAATATTTATTGAAGTGCTAAGTGGTGAGTCTATCATGATGAACAAGAAAGATAAGGTCTTTGCCCTAATGAAACTTATATTCTTCTTGGGATGATACTAGCTCTTGTAACAAATAGAACATATAATATCGAATGGCTCACCTGCAGCAGAAGGTTATTTCTTGCTCACATAATGGTACAAGGCAGGTGTTCCTGGTTGACGAGCAGATGTTGTCCTTGAGGTTATTTGGGGACCTGGACTCCTTTTATTTTATGCCTCCCCTATTCTACAGAACCCTGCTGTCTTTATCCAGTCCTCTGATGGGAGAAGGACACATGAAGGGTGCCATGTGCTTTTTAAAAGCCTTGGCTTACAAATTTGCTCACTTCCATTGGCTAGAAGTCAGTCACATGGTCATATACAATCATAGGGAGGCTTGCATGGTCTAGCTGTGCAGCCCATGAAGACAAGAAAATGGATGTATGTAGAATAATTGCCATTAGCTGCTGCAATGAAGATGTGTACAAATTAACAATTACAAATATTAGAAATTGTAACTGCTGCTATAAAGAAAATTAAACAGAATATTATGAGAGAGAAAAACAGTGTAGGGTGGGAGATGAAAACCTCTCTTTTTTTTTTTTTTTTTTTTTGAGATGGAGTCTGGCTCTGTTGCCAGGCTGGAGTGTGGTGGTGCCATCTTGGCTCACTGCAACCTCTGGGTTCAAGCGATTCTCCTGCCTCAGGCTTCCAAGTAGCTGGGACTACAGTCACACACCACCACCCCTGGCTAATTTTTAGATTTTTTTTTTAGTAGAGAAGGGAGACAAGCTCTCTTAAAGTAGGTGACCAGGAAAGCGTTCTGAGGTGAGGACACTCAAGTTCAGAGACCAAGAATAAGGATAAACCATCCTGGGAAGAGCCAGAGAGGGTTCTGAGCAAAGGGAATAGCAAACACAAAACTCATGTTTACCTCATGTTTATCTAAGGAGGCAAACAATCTTGCTTCACATCTTAGTCATTTGGATAGTAAAGAAGAGGAGAAACCACAGGGTTATTCATCCCAAATTCCCACCAAAAATGTGTTTTGCTTTTTAAAATGATGACATGAGTTATGACATTAAAAGGCAACTCCCTGCCTTTTCAAGTAAATTCTAGAAATTTTGGAGAATCTTTGCTGTTTGTTTAACAAGCCATGGTATCTCTGGATCCGTATGTTTCAGGGAATGATTAGAGGATTCTTAAAATACATGCCTGACCTCTGCAGTTTCTGTCTGCTTTAAATACACTTACATAAAAGGGATAAGAATATGTCCTTCTTTATTTCTCCTCCACCGACTCCCACCCCCTGTCTTGGATGTACTTATATTGTTATATTGTTTTGACAAATAGCACATCTTGCAATTAATTTCTCTACCAACATAATGCTAGGGGCCCGAGCTGCGATCACTCTCTTCATACAGAATAATTTCAAGAGGCTCCATGCTGATTAATTATACTGAAAGCAGCTCTAATGATAGTTTCAGAATACAGGATTAAGTCACATAACATGGTAAATACAAATGGTGGATTTTCAACCTGATAGATTAAACCATTATGGCTTATTGGGCAAATATGTATCTTGGCATGAGCCTTATACTGAGCCTTGGCAGAAAGTGTGCATCACTGAGAAGGAATCTTTATGAACAGCATTTGATGAGTGGTCGCTCTGCACTTAGAGAATATGTATTTCTACATTAAGCACAGCTGCTTTTAAAGGAAATGTAAAATACATTAAAGGATGAATGTAAAAGTGTTTGGTTTGATCAGTGATTACCAATGGATGCTGGCTCTGAAGATGCCTATAGTTATTGGGATTTACCAGCAAAAGGTATCCTTATATTCTTCCACTTTTTAAGTTGTAACTTGTAGAGCTCTAGTTATATGTCAGACAATGTACTAAGTGTTATACATGTATAATCTTACTTATTTTTCTACCACTTTTTCTCTTGTTTGCTTTAGTCCTGTCAAGCACATTGGCCTTCCTTCATTTTTCTTCCCCACATACACCAAACTCATTCCTGCCTGAGGATCTTTGCACTTTCTATTCTGTCTCCCTGGAAAACTCTTCTGACACATTGAATGGCTGGATATTTTTTATTCAGATTTCAGGCTGGGCATGGTGGCTCATACCTGTAAGTCGAGCACTTTGGGAGTACGAGGCAGGTGGATCACTTGAGGCCAGGAGTTTGAGACCAGCCTGGCCAACATGGCAAAACCCCATTTCTTCTAAAAATACAAAAAATAAAATTTCCTCTTTTTTTGTCACTTCCTTAAAGAAGCCTTTCCTAATCACCCAATTAAAAATATCTCCCACCTAGGAATCATCTAGGTGGAAGATATTTTATTTTTTCTTAGAACTTATCACAATCTGAAATTTGCTTTTATTGCTTACTTATTGTCTGACTCCCTCTCTGTCCCCAGTAAGAACTAAACTCCTGCTTGGTAAATGCTTTATCGGTTTTGTTCATTGTTGCTTCTTCAGTGCATAGAATAATGTTTGGCACATGGTAGGCACATAGTGGGCTCACCACTTATTCCTATGACTAAGTGACTCATCTAAGATTACAAGCAAGTAAGTGATGGGACTGGGGATCAAATTCAGGATCATCTGACTCTGGAATCTGAGCCATTGACCAATATGCCATTTTCTTGCTCCTGATTTCCATGTCCGTATGCCATAGCCCCATCGTTACAGAGCACACATGACAATCATGTTTTTCTCATTCCTACCTAAAATGGCCAAGGAGGACACACACACAGAGAGCACCAGTTAAACACCAATGACACCCTCAAGAGTAGTCAAAAGTATCCTGATCCACAGAGGGAGGAATGAGGTTCAGATGACTTGTGAGCTTTTCATGTTTATCATGTGTCACCGTTCAGGAGACAGAAGCTAATTCTAGTTTCCAAAGGTCTAGATTAGCTTAGCACATGTATCTGAGGATTTAGAAGTGTCTGTTCTTGTCTTCCTGTTAAGAGCTAGTTTTGCCTCAAGCCTTAAAGTGCGAATGTAATTCCATTAACCACTCCTTTACTCCAGCAGTTCCACTCCATGACATCCTGTAGGTTCACGCGCCCTCCATAATTTTTAATGAGTTATTTGGAATCTTTCAACCAGATAGAAGCTAGCAATCAGGAACATTTCTGAGAATATCGCATTCATATCAGCCAAGGATATTTTAAAGGACAAAGTTAATGAAGACCTAACTGCTGCAAACTATTTTTATGTAAATAATACTCAAACTGTAGTCGGTCACACAGGCACCATAGATTTGTACTGGAAGTATTAGGAGAGTCCAGAGAGAGGATGTAAGCCAGGACTGTGTACTGAAAGGCCAGAGGCCAACTGTGTTGGCTTACACCTGTAATCCCAGCACTTTTGGGAGGCCGAGATGGATGGATCACGAGGTCAAGAGATCGAGACCATCCTAGCCAACATGGTGAAACACCGTCTCTACTAAAAATATAAAAATTAGCTGGGCGTGGTGGTGCGCCCCTCTAGTCCCAGCTAGTAGTCAGGAGGCTGAGGCAGGAGAATTACTTGAATCTGGGTGGCAGAGGTTGCAGTGAGCCGAGATTACGTCCTGCAGTCCGGCCTGGTGACAGAGCGCAAGACTCCATCTCAAAAAAAAAAATGAAAGGCCAGAACTGGGGGTGGGTGAGAACTGCACTGTGAGTCTACAGGTTTCCCTTCAGGCTTGCCTCTGCTCTTAATTTGTCCTATGATCTTGAAGTTGTTTTTTTAAACTCCTGGGCCTTAGTTTTCCAAGCTGTAAAAGGAGGTGTTGGACAAATCTGGACTGTCATAACTTATATTGAGGACTCCTTTTATTATTTTCTCCTATGATGATATATTTTTCAATCAAATTGCATTTATTAAGAATCACGTTCTCTTTAGAGTTCTTTAAAGCCATGTAAAACTGCTAGTTGAGAGCTTCTCATGTAGATGAGATAACCAGAGTTTCCACATGGAGTTGATAGGGTCCCAGACAAGGGAAAGTTAACTGAATATTTCAGTATGCAGCCTTACTGTGGATGCTTTTATGATTCCCTCTGTGCAATAATGTCACCCATTATTACAGTCAAAAACTCTTAGTTAGGAGCCACTAGATTAGCTGATCTCCGGAGTCTCTTGTGACTCAAACATTTGACGAGTCTGCAAAGTAGTTCAGCTGACAGGTGGAATGTAGAATGTAGACTATAGGGGGTTGAGGGTAGAAGTGTGATCAATACCTTTTAAAAAATATAGAGAGTTTATTTTGTAGAGCAGTTTTAGGTTTACAGAAATATAATACCCTCTCAACCCCATCCCCATCCCCTAACCCCCAGTTTCCCCTATTATTAACATCTTGCATTAGTGTGATACATGTTACAATTGATGTGCCAATATTAATATGTTATTAAAATCCATAGTTTTGTGGGCCGGGTGTGGTGGCTCATGCCTATAATCCCAGTACTTTGGGAGACTGACATGGGTAGATCACATGAGCCCAGGAGTTTGAGACCAGTCTGGGCAACATGGTGAAACCCTGTTTTCACAAAAAAATACAAAAAAAAAAAAAAAAAAAAAAAGGCTGAGTGTGGTGGTACATGCCTCTAGTTCCAGCTACTCAGGAGCTGAGGTGGGAGGACCAGTTGAGCCCGGGAGGCAGAGGTTGCAGTAAGCTGAGATCACACCACTGCCCTCCAGTCTGGGTGACAGAGCAGGACCCTGTCTCAAAAATCAACATCAATTTAAAGTTTATACTAGAGTTCACTGTTTGTGTGTACATTCTGTAGGTTTAGACAAAAGCACGGACATACACATCATTACAGTATTATACAGAATGGTTTCACTGCTCTAAAAATCCCCTATCCTTCGCCCATTCCTCCCTCTCTTCTCCCAGACTCCTGGCAACCACTGATCTTTTCACTGTCTTCATAGTTTTGCCTTTTCCAGAATATCATATAGTTGGAATCATACAGTATATAGACTCTTGAGATTCACTTTTTCTTATTTAGTAATATGCATTTAAGACCCCTCTATGACTGTCTGTGGCTTGATAGCTCATTTTCTTAAATTGCAAAATGATATTCTATTATATGGATTACCAGTTTGTTTATCCATTCATCCATTGAAGGACATCTTGGTTGCCAATGCCTTTTATTTAGTTGAGATTTTTATTCACATAATTTTAGGTTTACATGAAGTTATAGAAGTAATACAGAAAGATCCCATGTACCCATTACCCAGTCTTCCTCAGTAACATTTTGCAAAGTTATTTTACAATATGACAACCAGAATATGGACATTCATGTAATCTACCATCTTATTCAGGTTTCCCTTGTTTTACTAGTACTTGTTTGTGTGGGTGTATTTTTAGTTCTATAAAATTGTATCATGTGTCTAGCTTTGTCTAACATCACAGTCCTTGTATAGGGAATTTTCATCACCACAAGGATCCCTCATCTTGTCCTTTTTTAGTAATCATACTCACCTTCTCTGTGTGTCCAAATTTCCTCCTGTGAGGATTGGATTAGGGACCTCTCTAATGGCCTCATTTTAAAGTAATCAAAGCCCTATCTGAAAATACAGTCACATTCTTAGGTACTGGAGATCAGGCCTTCAATGTATGAATTTCTGGGGGAGGAACAATTCAGCCCTTAACATGCAGTATGCATCCCCTGGTTACTGGCTTTTTACCCTCAACATAATTCCCTGGGATATCAATAGTTTGTTCCTTTTTATTGCTGAGTATTATTCCATGAAATGCTGCCCAGTGCTTTTCATTTAATGCACTTCAAGTTAATATTTTTAAAGCCTTGTGATTAGGGGCCCTAAATTAATGCAAAAGTACAACAAGCAAAAAACAGAGAGGTTAGGAAGCATAGAACAGACTAACTTTAACACTGATTTCCTTTTACTGAGTTACCATGTATCAGCACTGAAAACCAAGATTTGGAATTTTTAAATAATCATTCAAAATTAACGTGAGGAAGAGTTTATTTTTTGGAAGGAAGTACTTAACTGTCACAATATTCTAAATTTAAATTTCAAAAATATATTTATGGTCTAATCTTTGCTCTGATTCTGTGTTTGTTGGAGAAATGCTTAAAGATACAAATTTCAACATGTTTGGTTGCTTTTGTCTTAACCCCTTCTTCCCCACAAACTGCTACTTTTGTTAATGTGATCTTTCACTCATGATTGAATTTGGCTGCTTGTGTCTTTTTGAAAATCTGCTCATGAGACAGAGGTTATGCTTCATGAATCTTAGATAATAGAGTTAGGACATACAAGGTCTCCTGCCTGACATGAAGAGGGGCTGCCCGAGAAGTGATGGTGAGGAAGTACTCACCAATAACAAACCTCCTGAGAAATCCTCATTGATGGCAAATATTGGGAAAACTAGACTGAACTGATGAGACATCTCATTTACAGACTATTTTCAGAATAGTAAGGTTTCATTTAGTTATAATAAAGCCTCAAATGTAACAGGCTAAGATACAGATAGGGTCTAGAAAGTGACATTATATAAACCAATGAAAACTGCAATTCATGCAAGGCCTAAATGTATAATAATGTGTTACTAGCACAAAGGTCTTTAAAATTGTATGTTTGTGTTGAGCAGTGGACATAGAAGAAACACTTTCTGTATCCTTTTATTTAAAATTACAGTGTATGCTGGGTCTTCTTTACGGTCATTAAGATACTTCAGGTTATCAACCCGACACATTCTTTTGAACTTCTGGTTTAACATCACCCACAAAGTGACAACTACTACTCTATTACTGCTACTAATGTTTATTGAGTGCTCCATGTGAACCAGGAACAATGCTGGCCACTTTAATTAATTTAAGCCTCACAGTTACCTTATGAGTTAAGTATGGTGGTTATTCCCATTGAGAGTCAGGGACACTGGGACTCAGAGAAGTTAACCTGGCCAAAGTCACATCAACCAGGAAAGCTTGAGAGCCAAGGATGAAATTTTGTGTCTAGTTCTTTCAAATTCTAAATAGAGGGGGATTGGAATAATACCTTTTAGGGATATCTATCCAGAAAAGGATATAACAGAGGAGATTCTGAACCATTGATATGAGCCAAGAAATTGAAAACATCAGTGTAAAATATCCAAAGTCCATGGGTAGCTAGAAACTTCTTTTTTGCCCTTCTCCTTCTCTTATAATGAATACTCTCAACTAGAAAGGAAGGCCCAGATGAAAAGTACCCTGGAACATGCTGAGTGTTAATCAGCATATCTCTAGATTGCCACATTAAGAAGCAAAGCCCCCTAATAGAAATTTCATTCCAAAAATATAGTGATAAAGCATATATGTATAAATCTAAACCTGCTTACATAGGCTGATATTTATTTCAGGAGATATAACTTGGGCATCTTCAAGAATCAAGTGCACAATTTATTTCAAAACCATTCTAGAGCAGTGCCATCCTATAGAACATTCTGCAATGATAAAAAAAAATTCCCTGTTCACCGTGTCCAATGCAGTAGGCAATAGTCACCTATGGCTATGAAATGCTCAGTGTGGCTATTGAGGCTCAGAAAGGGAATCTAAAATGTCGTTTAGTTTAAATTTAAATAGCCAGGCATTTGGCTTCTGTATTGGACAGTGCAGTTCTAGAAAGTAAAGGTGTAATTATAACAGATATCGTGAAATTCTAAACATATCTTTTCCTTCATATTCTCATCATCTGTTTCTCTGGGCAGGGGAGTGTAAAAGGGGAGAAAGAAGGAAAGGGTTGTTGTGTCCAAAGGTAAAATCATTTTTAACGTTTATCTATCTCAAATTTAGGCTGTGTTTTATTGACAAAATTTAGGAAGGTTGAAGATTTGGCAGGCTTGTCTGTCCCCTTGCCTGTGTGAATGTGTCAGCACCTCATTAATCATGTGGTAAACTGTAAAGGCCCTTTTCCCTCCTACCATGGGCCTATTTTTAAAGGACACTTCAGTACCCCTTTTGCATCTCACAGTGTTTTTTTTTTTTTTAATTTACAAGTCGCTCTGTGGATTAATTTTAGCATATGTTTTATTTAAATATATCCTGAATATTTCCAAATTGAAATGGGAGAAATTTTTTTGTGGTAGGGAAGTTGTGCTGTGAGTTTTTGAGGAACATATTAGCTGCTTATTTTCTAGAAATTAAAAGTATGAAGATTCTCTGTATTATCTTTTTTCCAATTTTGATTGGCATTTCAGCCAAATGATTCTATCACACATGTGGCCCTGGTGGTTCTTCTCTTGCCAAGAAAAGAAAAACATATGGGGTATAGTTTTTTTTTCCTTAACCGTTTTTGACATTTTTGTTCAATGTAGGATTAGATGACAGTGTCTTTGAAACATACTGAATATTTTAAGCCTTAAGTTTGTAGAGCTTGTGTCTTACAGGTGCATGGTGAATTGTCATTGTTTTTTTTTTTTTCCTCCTAAGACAGACATCTAGAATAACCACTTTCTGTATTTCCTGACACTGAAAACAGATATGGTTTGGGATTCCTTTTATAGTTTCTTCAGCTAACGACTCCAGTGACCGCTCAATTGTGGTCTCATAGTAAATCAAAATTTCTTTGAAAGACCCAGCTCTGTTATGTAATTGTAAGTCCTAAGAAGTCGTCTCTCTAAAAAGAAAAGTGAATTTCTGTTGCCTTAAATAATACTGATTTTCCCACTGCATATGATAGTTTTTGAAGGCAAAATAGTAGACCGTTTTCTTCTCTTCTTCTTTCTTTTAAATTAACCTGTAAACATACAAGCTGTGTTTACACATAAGGCTGTGTCAGATCTGGTTGGTCAATCATGAATAAAGAGAAGAACCACTCTGCAAACTTCTGCATCAAACTTACATGTCATCCCCCAAATGATTTGTTCTAGGTGGAATTTGGGGTTTCACAGTGGCTAAGGAGAATACTCTGATTCCCTGATTGAACTCTCAACTGTTTCCTATGCATTTTAATTAAGTAGATTTAGAAAACAAAATCAACCTTATGCTACTAGCATGGGTGATGTGTTCATAGCCTGCAATTCGTGGGCATCTTTGAGGCTCTGGGAAAGGAAATTCATCGTATTTTGCCAGGATGCACTTAGGTCAACGAGGAGGACAGTGGAACTTTTAAGTATGGAAAGACTGTGGGGACTGGCGTCCAAGCTGACAATTCACAGGCATAGGCCAGGGCCCGGCGTTTTCCCCTCTGCCCAACTTAGCTGATGAAAGAGTGTTACACAAGACTCTTCAGAAGTCGATGCCCCCTTCAGCCAACTTGGAGAAAAGGCTTCCTCAGAAACTGAGGCCTCCATCTGTGCCAACCCTTGTAAAGCAGTTCACCTCTTCAGAGGCTAATGCCTCTCAAAACCGAGAACAATTAAAGCGAGAGTCTTTCCAAGCAACTGGGGAATTGAGCAAAATAAATCAGAAATCCTCAGCCTTCGCTCTGGAGGCTCGCCTCATTATGAGAGCAGATCTATTAGCCCTCTTGCCATTGTCTTTCATTTCTCAAGTGAGGTGATTCTAATTAAATTAATCTGCATGTCAATCTATCGGTGATCAATCAAAGAGCCTGAGGTTTCCCCTATGCTGCAGGGTGCTTGCGGCTGACAGGGGCTGATAATGGAGGAAGAAATAAACCGTCGAGCAAAGTTAATTAGTCAACATAATAGGTGGATTAAACGGGAGCGGGCTGATTGCTGTTTCCCGTGTCAAAGCATGAGGTGGGAGCTGAAGCTGCAATTACAGACAATTATTATATTTGGTTGTAAGAGGTCGCATGAATAAACATATCTCTGTGGGTTTCAGTTTTAATCCCTTTCCCCATTTAATATAAGGAGAAGTGTAGGTCATTTCTTCTCATTGTTTTAGTCAAAGTTCTCTGAGACAACATCTTTGCCTGTGTCTCTTCTGGCAAACTGGGTTCACAGTCACTTTATGAGATAGTTTCAGTGTCTAAATTATGCCTTGGGCCAGTCCCACCAGTTTTTTTTTTTTTTTTTTTAATTTGAAACAGATCTAAGACCCTTAATTAGCAGGAATTTTTTGGGGTGGGGTGATGGTAATAGTAGTGAGGGGGACTTTGGTCTGATGAACCAAACTAACGTGGAAAGAAAAATGTACAAGAAATCTCAAAAAGACACCCAGGAGAGAAAAATGCATCCCAGCCCTTACTGAAATCTTTTTCATTTCTCTATCCTCTTAACCCTGACACAGTGGGGAGAAATATTTTAAAGATTCAAAAGATTTTTATTTGCATGATCAACTGTGATATCTGCTTCAGTGTCTAAACTGAAGGGTAATTTAGGTGAAACACAACCACCCTTGTGTAAAAAAAATATGCTAATAAAGATCCTCTTGTTAAAATTATGGTTAACAGTGTACCTTCTGCTGTATAACTATAAACTGTGCAATTTTACTTAAAACTGCATCAAAAGCGTTCCATGCCAAAGACCCACTCATCAATAGCTCCTCTTGTTAGACTTGTACAGCATAAGCACCAGTTATTATGTGAAATAGCTATGCAATTTTCTTCAGCTCCCAGCTGTTATTTATTTAACTTGAGTTTATTACCCACCACGCTTTTATATTAAAATGTTCATTCATTTCTTTCTTATGTCTCCAGGTCGTGGTGTCTACGACAGTCAATGTGGATGGCCATGTCCTGGCAGTCTCTGATAACATGTTTGTCCATAATAATTCCAAGCATGGGCGGAGGGCTCGGAGGCTTGACCCCTCGGAAGGTACGCCCTCTTATCTGGAACATGGTAGGCGAATCATTTTCATTGGTTGGCATTGCTACTTTAACTGTAAATATATTTGGTTTCTTTCTTCCACTCCACCACATGTTCTATTCTGTTTCAAATTTCAAAAGTCTTTTTGAATAAGATTGGTCCTCCAGGGTTTTTTCTCTTCAACATATGGTGCCAAATATTTAAAGACAGGAAAATATCTCTGAGGCCCACCTTTCTTGTGGGACCACTCTCTACTCTGGAAATGGCTGATATTGCCTCCTTTCAGGTTGAGAGAAAGAAGGAGGCCTGGACCATTGCTTTATTCTAAGCTCCCACTGGATTACAAAATAAAGAAAGGCCAATCCAAGGGAAAAATAAGGAAAGGCCACACAATTTGGTATCACTAAAATTGTGATATATTTGACATGTTTATAATTGACCATTGAGGTTTTATAATGAACCCATCCTCTTTACCACCCTCCTGGTGTATCTCTGTGACCACCTGTTGAACTTCATTTGGAGATCAGGTTCAATGTCGAGGTTGGAGGTGCTTTCTGAATATGAAGCCCAGACCAAATGTCCCTCCTGTGCCCTGTACCTAACTCTCACCTCTTCACCATGTGATAGAACTTGCTGTCTGTAAGTAGACTTTGGTAGGGAGAAATCCCATTTGTCTTGAGAATTATGGCTAATCAGTGGTGCCTTTGAGAGGACTGAAGGAAACCAGATAAAAATTTGAATCAAGGAAAGTGAATGCCACTCAGAAGAACCATGGGTTGGGTTAGGGGCACACCTGAATTTTTCAGTGCTGCATGTGTGTGTAATGTATCCACTCTTCCTCCTCTCCACTCATCCATCCATCCATCCATCCATCCATCCAAGAATGAGTGACTGAGGCTCTGCTGGATACCAGTCACCATATTAGACTTTCTTCAATTGCCTCAAACTCTCAACCCATTTCCCTCACTTCCCTTTCCAGTTTGCTAGGGTCAGCAAGATTCTTTTCAGAACACTACCACACAAATGATCACCTGATTGCCTGTTTTTTTCCATGGGCCAGGAGTTGCCCATAATTTACAAGGTAGAAAACTCCCTTCTCTGCCAGCATCCCAATTTAATAAACACACCACTGTCATCATTTTTGCCTGGCTTTTTCCCCTGTGCTTATGGAAGACACGAACTGTACTTTTTATTAATTAGCCAGATGTAATGCTCTTAGAAGGGATTCTTCACCACATCCAGTTTTACAGTCTTTTTAAAGTAAACCATCATCTTTCAAAAGCTGCTTCTTTATGGTTTCATTAGTGCTGAGATGGATGGATATTACATTTTGCAGGAGGCCATTTCAAACACCTGCTCATGATTACATTCCTAGTTCCATTTCTGTACTTAAAATTATTCTGATCCTCACTTTACAGTAATGTTGTCTTTATAATACCCTTGGAGTCACTTAAGGCATTGTGTGACTAGAGGTGTTTAGGTGAAAGGAGGAGGAAAAAATTAGGGAAATACTCAGTGGGCATGATTTGGAGAGTGCTGCTTAAGGAGTGAAGTTATGTTTTTGACTGTGGGTGGTTAGTTGCAATAGGTACTGCCCAGTCTGGTGACAGACCTGACTGTCAGTTTGAAATCTGGGTTCACACTTTCAGAATATGCTCAGGCCACACCCAGCTCCTATTTCTGCTCTTGGGAAGCCAGTGAGAAAGCTCCTGACACCACGCAAATTATCCCTCCAACAAAAACCAAAAGCAAACATAGAATATAGCCTTCTCTAAAGGATCCCTCTAGGCAATGAGGATCAGTAACGTTATTTTGCAGCATGATAAAGGACTAGGTCTTGAAATAGGTACCAGGAACCCCAAATTCAATTTAGTTTCACTCTGGCCTCTATTTGACCTTGGACAAGTCACTTTAGCTTTTGGGATCCTTGATTTCCTCCTTGTTAAAATGAAGGTGATGATCTGTATGTAGGACAGTTTAAAAAAAAAAATCTGTGCTTTGGGTGGGGGCAGGTAATGTAGATAGGGAAGTGGGCTGGGTGGAGGCTGAGAAGACAGGCAAGTACACGCTCTGGTGCCCCTTGGCCCCAGCCAGTTGTTGCTAAGGGGAATGAGAGCCCAAGTGGGGCCAGATGTTCCAGTTTGGCAACAGTGAATTTTTAATTGTTGGTAACTAATTACAAAATTTTTGGACACTGAAGGGAGGAGAGGGGGAAAAAAGCCACTTAGGAAGAATGCAGCCACAGGTCAACAGTTTGAGACCTCTGGATCAACACAGCTCTAAGCTTCCTCCCAGCTCAGATATTCCCTCTTCTAAGAGTGTTAGTATTTCAGTTGGGGTATCATATTATTCTAAGTTTTAAAGTCAGCATTTTATTCACCTGCTTCAGTTTATGAGTCCACAGATGGCCATATTACTGTATTTTTCAAAAAATGGTGACATTTCACTGTGTAAGTGGTTGGCCATCCTTGGGGACATAGGTATGTCCTATTTCCTTCAGCGAGGGGCTTTGCCTTCGCCAAAGCCTTAATTCACTTCTCTCCAGTGGAAAGAAAGGGTAGACATGTTCAAATTCTTAGTAATGACAATAGCATAGAAATCTGCTTCTCTGCAGGGTGAGTCAACCAACCACACAAAACCACCCACTCATTTAGACACTTCAGGCTGACACATAAATATCTACTCAGCAAAGGATGACTATTGAACTCTTTCATTGGTAATGTGTGGGAGTGGACCTAGATGCTAATTCATGTTGATGTGAGGGTAATACTTTATTTTGCTGTTGAAAAGTCCTATTTCAAAATGCCCTGTTTAAAAGACTTTGAGAATCACACACCCTCATCCCTCTGTGTCTCCGCTCCCACCCCCCACCGCCTTCAAACAGCTACCACATGGTGAGACGGCAAAGCATGTTCTCTTGTGACCTGTGGGAACCTACGTTCTCCCCCATTCTGGACTTTTTACCATCTAATTTACAGGTAGCCTGAATTATTTTGGGCTATTCTGCAAATCTCTATTTATATCCTGCTTGTCAGACCGTTGGAGGAAGTTTCCTTTTGTGGCTCACCTTTCTGCGTATAAGTAGAGACAGAGACCGTGCTTTACATTCATGCATGGGCTTTCTTATGTGACCCATGGACTCGCAAACCCCTGTGCTCTGATAAATGACCCTGTAATTCAAGTATGAGAGTTGACAAAGGCAAATTTATTTCATAGACTCTTGCATGGTCCAAAGAGTGAATCCTGGCATGCTAGATCGTGGAAAATGGTCTTCCCCCGTACTTTCTCTTCATTCATAAATACCAAGATTTTCTTTGGCTGGATATTTATGGGACCATTTAGCCTAGTGAGGTTTCTTCTTTAAGCCATAGCTTTATGGAAGATGTACAGTTGTGGAGAGAGGCAGCCTCAAAATGTAACTGCTCCCTCAGTTCCAATTTTTGAAAAAGCATGAGCTCGGGATGAAAGGAGCTGAGTGGCTGCCACAAGGCTATGTTCAGCGCTACCCTGTGTACTTGCCTTGTCTTCCAGTCATTTGGTCAAGTTCATGAAGACTGTGTTCTGGGGAGTCATTGAGGGGCCTGAGGAGTGTTGCTATTGGCATTGTTGTTCCCCTGAGTTCCAGGTTGTGTTTACTTGAATTCAAGGCCAACTGTGGCATCAGTTTCTCTGTTTCTTCCCCCTGTGGCAAAATGCAGTGCCCTCACAACACTGTGGTGCAGAGCCCTTGTCAGCTTGCATGCGCTAACACTTTATTATCTAATGATCTAATATGCAACAAGGCAAAGTGCCTGTGCTCATCATTCTGACATAGAATGCCGGGAGAAGTGACTAAATTACTTTATGTACCATTAGCGCTTGCAGCTATGGTGAACTCACCGGCAGCATTTATGCAAATGCCTGTGAATACACTCTAGTGGCTTTGTCAGGAAACCATCTGACAAGCAGTTTAAATGCTCATTTTTTAAAGGGGATATATGTATTTTTTTATTTTGGTGTGCATGTGTTTTTCTCCTTTCCTCTCTTCTTTTTCTTTCCCTTCTCCCCTTTTTGGGCTTTTGGAGGACTTGCCTCCTCCATGGTGACTAGAGAAATGTGAGCACGTTCTAGAGCTCACTCACCAGTAGGAGCCCTTTCCAGGAGTGGGATTAAGTCCCCAATAGGGTATTCTTTAGATCTAGTTTTTTTTTTTTATTGTTTTGAATATGTGCATCCTTCATATTTATTTGGAAAAAAAAAAACAATGGAACTATTAGTCAAGAGTTTTTAGAATATAAACACGTTAGTGTTCATGAGCTCTGACCTGGGGTCCTACTTATTTTTTTAGATTGAAGATAGATTCTTTAAAACATACTCAGTTTTTAAAAATGGAAAATGATTGAAATTTAGCTTTTGTGGGCATCAGATACAAATCAATTAAATTTCCCTTCAAAGTTATAATAAAGACTGCAACATAAAACATAAATGTGCCAAGATCTCAAGATAAATAAAAACAATAGTGGAGTTTGGTCACACTCAAAGTATTTTGAAGAATAAATACTGATGATAGACTCACTGGGCCCATCTCCTGGCTGTAATTATAGCTTTGGAGAAATAGAGTCAGGTGTTCACCACCACCAGTGAATTCTGACCTTTTGGTTGCAGTGTCACATTACAACTGTCCCTGACAATATGGTGGTGTTCTTGATCTTTAGCATATGACCTTCTATAATCCTTTTGATCCAGACAGAGGCAGTTTTTGCTTCTGTCAGTTGCCCCTGGGTGTCCAGCACCATTGACTTCCTGTGACCAGCTGCATTTAAATGTGTTTTTCATTTGTTTGGTTTTTTTGTTTGTTTGTTTTCATGTTTTTACGGAAATGTGGAGAAAGATGGTTTGAGCTTGGAGAGACTACCCCAAATTGAGCCTGTCTCTTTTCCCTTCTGTATAATATGGTCCTAACAAGAGGATAGAAGGAGGATCAGGCTCTCTGGCTGAAGTGGCCCTGGGAAGGTCACTTTGCTTCTGTGGGCCTCAGTTTTGTATGTCCAGTGAGAGCCAGGTGGGGTCCTCTCTAGGCTTCGTTTTAGCATGTACTATTTTATGGTGCTCTGAACTGAAGCTATTGGCACATGACTTTCTGCAGGAGGTGACTTTGGAGAAATAGGGCTTCCTGGGAACAGAGAAATCCACTGGCATTTTCTAATAGAACTCTTCCTCCGGATGTCCAGCCGAGGGATAAGGTGTCAATAAGGTGGACTTGAAATCGCTCATTCACACTAAGCAGGCACTACATGCCAGACATTAAGCTAGGTGCAGTAGGATAATGCAGACTCAGTCCTTGTCTTCACAGAATATATGATGTGAATAGAGAGGAGAGGTACTAAGCAAAATTAGAGTGGTGCATCAAAGGGGGACCACAAAAGCAGAGGAGAGTAATGAAGTGTCAGGGAAGCCTTGTTTGAGGAAATCTCATTTATGCCAAAACCGAAGAGATGAGTAGGTTTTTACTAGGTGTCTTAGTCTGTTTTTTGTTGCTTTAACAGACTGGGTAATTTTTGAGGAAAAGGAGTTTATGTCTTACGGTTCTGGAGGCTGGGAAGTCCAAGGGCATGATGCCAGCACTGGTGAGGGCTTCCAGGCTGCATCATCCTATTGTGGAAAGGTGGAAAGGCAAGCAAGTGTGGGTGAAGAGAGCTCACTTTTATAACTAACCCACTCCCACAATAATGGAATTAGTCTGTTCAGGAAGGTAGAGCCCCCATGACCTAATCACTTCTTAAAGGTCCTACCTCTTAATACTGTTGAACTGCAATTACATTTCAACATGAATTTTAGTAGGGACATTGAACCATTCATCTATTCAAACCATAGCACTAGGCAAAGGGGACAAAAAAAAATTGCCAGGTATAGGAAACTGTGTGCAAGGGTTGTTTTGCTTAGGTGAATTCCAGGAACAAAAGGAGACTGAGAGGGCTCCTGTTGCTCCCAGGCAAGGAAGGAGTGGCAGGAGATGAGGCTAGGGTGGCTGTGAGGGCTACATCATGCTGGCCAAAGTGGGCTGGTCAGGCCATGGTCTTGGTGGCAATTGCGAAGTGGGGAGGAGGTCAAGCAGGGCTTTGATGAACTCAGTTTCAATTACATGGGCTCCTCAGATCCCGTGAAAGCCCAGGGCAAGATTGCTCAGACCTGCTTATAACTTTGCTTTTCGCTGCTGGACTTTGGAAACTCACCAGGGAGTTGACTGTGCTTTGGAGCTGTCCCCCTAATTACTCCTTATTGTATCAATAGTGCATGTGTTCTTTATAGAAAGTCAAACATTTTAAGAGTCCTTTCTCCTCTTTTTTTTTCAGATGGCTTCGTATTATTGATTTAGTTTTTCATAAGTGGCTTAGAAAGGGTGTACCTTTTGGCATCTTTTTAAATTTGTGGAGACCCTCACCTTTTCATGGTCTTTAGAGTAGAGGACTGCTGCATTATTTGACCCATTAAAATGTATATTACCCCGCCAAAACTTAGTGAGTGAAAATAAACTAAAACAACAGAGAAAAATATACCCTCCCAAATTTCTCTCTCCCCTCCCACCAGGGGCAATGCCTGAGCCACATGTGGCTCACACTGAGTGAAGTCAGTGAAGGATGGAAGGTCATTTCTTTCACTCTTCCTCATTTTACAGAGACCCAGAGAGGGGATATAATCTGCTCAAGCTTAAACATAGCTTGTTTCTGTCAAAATCCATTCAGCACTCTTTGTACTTGTCCGTGTGCATTTCAGGGTTTGCATAGTTTCCTGGTCACTGGATAAACATGCCAGAGGATTTGGGGTCCACCCCAATGCCTGTACATTTCATGTTGGCCTAGCCTTGCCTCCAGTCTTTCTGGGATTCCCAGGATGCTGAGAAGAATGTCTGTAAAATAAATCCAGCTTCCTGACAGAAATGTACATTCAAGGGCAGATGATGGATGATGCATAGCTTCCCACATAGCCAGCAGCCCTTCTGTGGCTAGTTTTGATGCAGAATCCCAGCCAAGCCCACTAAGGCAAGATCATCTTGGTGAAGGGCCCAGGCTAAGTAGAAAAATATTGGTGTCATCTTTTGTGACCGAGGGTGGCATGTTACAATTTACCAATTGATTTCCCTACTTGAAAAAAGAAGGCAGGTGCAAGAGCAGAACATTAGGGATAAGAATATCCAGCTGTATCATAAAATAGAGCACTGAGACCCCAGATTTTCAGGTATCAAATCAGGGCTTTTACTTTGTGCAGTTGAGAAGATGCCTTTTGTCTTTCCTTGAAATAGAAAGGATGTGGTAAGTGGTCAAGATAATGCACAACGATGTTAGTGAAGACTGATTTCCTGTGTATTCCCTGAGTAATTCATAAAGCAGGTAACACCAGAAATATAACACTGGGGATATGGTAGCCAGCAAGATCTCAGCATCAGACAGACTGAAGAGTTCATGAGCAGGTGATCTATGTTCTGCTCATTTGACCATGGCACCACCAATAGCACTGATAACAAAGGAGAAATAGTGCTCAGACTTTTTTGCCATGCTTGACAGTAACCAGGCCAGGTAATAATATTTATTATTCTATTATTATTTACTACCACTATTGTTGTTTTTTTAAGCTATTAGCATTTATGGATCATTTACTATATATGCCAGCACCATGGTAACTATTTTACTTATCATCTCATCAAGTCTTCCAACAAATCTCATGATATATAATAATTATTATCACCATTTTACAGATGAGAAAACTGAGGTTTAGAAAGAGTCAATAACTTACTCAAAGCTGCAGAACTAATTAGAATTGGACCTGGAATTTGACCTTAGGTCTGCCTAATAACAGTGCTAAGAATAATAACAATAAACATTCCCTGAGCCCTACTATGACAGGCACAGAGTGCTATAGGTACCCTGTTGTAAAGAGGAGAAAACCAAGGCTAAAGAGAGGGTCAATAACTAGCCTAAAGTCACACAGCAATTAAGTAGTAGACCCAGGGTTCAAATCCAGGAAGCTTGATGCTGAAGTCTGCACTCTCATCTACTGCTCTGTTACATTACAGTATGAGAAATTCCTTCCATCTCCTATCCTATTGTTCTTATTTTTTTCTTAACACAAGCAAGGCAATTGTGCTGGTATCTTCAACAGACTTTTCAAAAGTTAGCCCAGAGCATATCTTTTTTTAAAAAATGGGGCACATCATGTATATTTACTTTATAGTTGATTTTCCTTCAGAAACCTGAAGGAAATTTTTCCCATGGCTGGGACACATTCTGCTAGTCGAATTTTAAAAAATGCTGATTTTATTCGATGACTAGTATATTTTCTGTGGGGCTGGCAAGATAATAAGGATGCTGGTAATATTTTATTTATTTGCAAGAATGTCCTAACTCATCTCCCTAGAAATCATTTGTTGACCATATGGGCTCTCTGGCACGTGTACAATGTGTGGAGGAAGGAGTCCATGAGAAAATGATGAGATGATGAGTTAAACAACCGTTAGGATACGGAAGAGTTTGTAAACCTCATGCTAGAAATAACATGGGAAACCGATTTGGATATAGGGAGGCTAGTTTCTTATATGAATTTCTTGACAAACCTGTAAACTGTGGGAAATTTCCAGTATTTGGTTGGTTGAGCTAATAAATGAGTGAGTCACACCTTACTTATTTTAATAAGCACAAAGTGTGGTGTGTTGTGTGTTGTAGGGGAGATATGGGGGGGAAAGATTGTTGCTTTCTACTTATATTTTGGCCAGAAATGACAGGACTTTATGTAAAACCTTTTTTTTATGAGACAGGGCCTTGCTCTGTTGCCCAGGCTATGAAGTACAATGGTGCAATCATAGCTCACTTTAGCCTCAAACTCCTGCACTCAAGCTATCCTCTCACCTCAGCTTCCCAAGTAGCTGGGACTACAGGTGCACTCCATCACATCAGGCTAATTATTTTGATTTTGTAGAGACAGGGTCACTATGTTGCTCAGGCTGGTCTTGAATGCCCGGGCTTAAGCAATTACATCCCCTTGGTCTCCCAAAGTGCTGGCATAACAGGTATAAGCCAGCCTGGTCAGAACTTTTTTAAGCCTAATTTTTTGTGTCTTATATTTGGTTACAAAAGCATCATAATTCCAACTGCATTGATTTGCCTAATTGATTGTTTCAAACCAAGCTGTCTCTATACTTATCTGTCACAGGAGCTCCCCTCACTTGAGAATTTCAGAGGCTTCAAATGATGTTTATGGGCAAGTGGAAGCTTTGATGTGCTGTTCATAAACCCTTCTTAAGATGAGATATTTAGAAGCAGTGGCCAGGGGTTGATTTTGAAATATTTTTGTTTGACCATTTTCAGTTATATATGCAGAAATAAATTAAAACCAAGCTCTGCCACTACCTTACTACATGACTTTGAGTATGTACTTTGATTTCTCTGGGCCTCTGTTTCCTCATCAATTAAGGTGGGTCTTGGAAGAGCCCTTCAAGCTCTGATGATTTGTTTTTTGAACCCAGCTAATTCTGTGAGAGGTTCTTTTATCTCTTGAGGGGCTACACACCTGCAGCCTTGGAAAAGTGGCTACCAAAATGCCCAGGTGAAAGGACCCAATTTCCCTCCACCTTGGCCATCTCTGCAGGAGGTTAACAGTTGGTTCTAGGAGGCCTGGAAAAGCCATAGAAATGTGGCATACATAGCCATTGTGCCTTAGGTAGCTCTCACCCTGCATTCTTCTCCCTGGATTTCTTCAGCTGGGAGGGTGTTGTGTACAAGCGGCTTGATGGTTTGCAGTGAGCTTTCAGACCACTATTTCCCATGCGGTAGGTGAGATAATTTTAGAAAATGGAGGATAAACATTTAAACATTTTTAATGGTTGTGTGTTTATGTTAATGCATAAACAAAACAATAACTCCAACTTCAAAATCATGATCTCACAGCTATTATTGCTTAGGGCAAGACTAAAGTTAAAGAAAAAGTTGATCTAAACAAACATAGCAGCTAAATACTATTAAGTAAATAATAGTGTAAGTGGTACAGGGATAGAGGGAAATCAGGACTGAAGTTTGGGAAATGCTGTTAGAGAGGGCTGTAAGGGTTGGGGGAAGTAATAATTCTTTCAAGTCACCAGGAAACAGTGTAGGACCCTGGGAAACATTCTTTTTTTGAGTCAAATCATTTTTAAAAGAAAGTCCTTTAGGCTCAGTTTACCATTAGAATAGACTTAAATATCCTAACAGGATTTGAAAAAATAAAACTCCCAAGCTGCTGTTTTTTTATTTTTAAACAAGTAGGGTCTGCATGTCAGAGAGCAGAAATTAGTTTGGAAAGAGGACTTGCATCAAGAGAGAAAATCAGCCAGGGTCCACCCAGGCAGCGCATTATGATAATATATACGGAACCAGCTGGACACTGAGCAAGGCTGACATTGTGTTGTCAAGGGCAGGATCGCCCATCAATTTCTGAGATAGAATTTGAGTTCAAATGACAGAAAGAGCAGCAACTGTGTTGAAACTGATGCATGGGGGAGGGGCAGGCAGGCAGGAACCACCGGGCCTAAAGGCAGGAAGTCCTGGTACCTCCGGAAGGGGGTGGCTCTGTTTTCTCATCTGGCTGCTACCCTTCCTTCTAACCTTAACATCTGTCAGCAAGATCCACCTGGGTCCTTGCATGATTAGAGCCCACTAAAGGGGGAGCTTACTGGTGCTAATTTTAACCCCCAAGAGAATAGAGTGCCTGCTGCTGAAATGGGGGCTAGGTCGACCCAGGAAATGGGACTCCATGTAGCCACCAGTTGTCAACCTAAGAAGCCCATTGTGGGTGTAGTGGCAATTGTTAATAACTTTTGGAAGAATTCTTAACTTTTCAGCTACTCTGTTTAGTTCCTTAACATCTTAATAACACCAGTGATTCCTCTTTAGTTCATTTGCTTATTCATTCAATCATTCATCTATTTAACACTAACACATGTTTATTGACTGACTGCCAATTATATCAGACAATAGGGCTACAGAGGTGATAAGGCAGGGATAGTTGTTAGCATTATGAAGTAGACTGTCACATGAGTGTAAGTATTTATGTGCCGATATTAGACAAATAATGGCACACGGAATGATTTAAACTGCAATGATGGTTAAGTGCTATAAGGTACAAATACAGACTCCTAAGAGAGCTTAGAACTGGGGACTCAGCCAAGTCTAAAGAATCAGGGAAACTTTTAAAATTTTAAATGCGAATGAACAGGAGAGGGGAACACATATTCAAAATTCCACGTGGGGATAAAACATTAGAAGCTGTAGGGAGGGCAAATAGGGAAGGTAGGTTAGGTCTGAGATCCATTTTTGAGAAACTAAACTTGGAAAATTTCCATAGGTTGTTTACTCTTTGACTTTGAGATGTGGTTCCATTGCAGTTTCTTAATCATGAGCTAACAGAACTCATTGTCCATAAAATGGTAGCATTTAGAGCAGTGTTTTGGGTGATCATGGCCTTACTGTTACGATAGCGGTTGTTAAGTACTTTCTCTGCATCAAGTTCAGTGCTGAGCACTTTGTATGATCTCTTTTAATGCTCTTAACAGCCATGGGAGGGCACTAGTATTATTAGTTTTACTAAACACATTTGGGAAACTGAGGCCATCCTTTAAGGATTTGGTCGTGGCCAAAGTTAGGTTTTTATCTGCAGCTTTTGAATCTCCAAGTAGTTGACACAGGGGTCCTTACCACTGTTTTTTCTTATTGTTTAGTCAGTGCTAACCTCCCCTCCACATTGGACTTCAGACGTGGAGAGAAATTCTCCTGCTATTTGAGCATGTAATATAATACTTGCTTCAATTGAAACAAATTGACGACATTACTCAAAGGCAAATTGAAAAGCCAGATCTATGCTAAATCCCAAGGGTAAGTTAGTTGGCATGTGCAGTGATATATGGGAAGGTGCTTTTCTGGGTTAAGATAAAAAGTCCTGGTATCACGTCACACTATCAGGCACCCCATCTCAAACTCCCTGTGCCAGCCCTGCAACTTGAAATACTCAGTGGACAGAAATGATACTTTATAGAAATTAGGTGGTCATCATTGTTATCAGATGAATATGATGCCATCAGCATGATTTTAGCATCCTCAAAAAAAAGAGATTTACCTGGAGGGACACAAGAGAAAATCTGAGGCATGGATTGCAGGACTATGGCTTTTCTGCCGGCCTGCCGTGGGCAAGTCGGCTGGGAGATGACCTAGTAATTAAAATCCTGCTTAAATGTATGCTGCTGGTCAGTTATAACAGAAGCACTAACATGGGCAACGAGAGAAAGAAAAGCGAAACACAAAAGTAACACTCTTGAGCCCACAGGGTGCAGAAATAGATCTGAATGGACGGAGTGCATATCTGAACACTAAGCATGAAAGCAGAACCCAAGTACTAATATATTTTTATCCCAATCTGTGAAATTAATCAATATTTTATATGCGAACATATGCTCCTGTGTTGCTGGCTTATTTAATTGACAGTTGCAATCAGCAGGATACCAGTTGTTCAAACCCACATTTTTCATCCACAGTTCTGGGGAGAAATGCAGCAGGGGACCCAGGGAACAGGGACACAGACAGTGTCAGATTTGAGGCCTCTTCTCAACCCTTCAGTTTCTTTCATCGACCTTGGGGCAAAGAAATAAAAATTTCAAGATAGTGCATATGTTGAATATGAACAGAGAGCAATGTACTTGGGCTTCTATTTAGAAGAATGATAATTAAAATGAACATAGTTGGTACAAATTGAGATCTTTAATTCTTCATTGTTTTTTATCTATTTCTCTTTTGAACATAGCTGGAGAAGCCAACAGATACTGAGCACCTACTATGTGCTGGGCCTGAGGCAAATGCTGTTGGGTGTATCATCCGTGGGCTGGTGGGTGAGGGGGATATATCCCAGCCAGTTCCAATGTATTGGATCATTTCTTGATAGAGGAAGAAAATATATCTTTGGTCTTTCTTTGCCAAAATCTTCTGGCGGAATCATCAAACCAGCTGTGCTTTTCCAGTAACTATTATGTGCAACAAATCTATAAAGTCAAACCTCATATTCCTCTACATTTCAACTTTGGCAGAATCCTAGAAACTCTCCTTGATTTGGTTAGCTAAAGGCCTGTGGAACCCAATCTTTGCTGTTTAAAAGAAAAAGAGAGTTGGGGGAAACTGTTATTAAGGTACTATTTTAGAATAGTCTATTTGTTAGTCAGTAAATTGTTATTATTTTCATGATACGTGCAACATTCTATAGTGAAGACCATTGGAATGGACAATGTCCAGATTAAAAATGAAAGTTAAAAGGAACTGCCTGATACTTTAAAAATGTTTCTCATAGTGTTGCTATCGTTTGTGTTAGATGTTCAGACTCAGTGTGTGTTTAGCAGCCCAACATGTAACAATAGAAAAGCTTCTAAGCCTGGAAGTTTGGCAGTATTTTCAATGTTCCTGTATTTAAATTGGCACCTGTGCTATTATATTAGGATGCCATTTTCTGAACTTGGAAATAGAAGAAGGTGGAGAGAGATTTTACTGTAATTCATATGTGGGTCTGAGTCTTAGGGGGAAAATAACTTTACTTGGAAATAGAGTAGTAATATTCTGTAAAGTTAATAAATATCCACCCTCTATCTTGGGGATAAGAAATTGCACAACTTAAGATTTTATGGAACTTTGGCTGTATTTGTATGATAGAAGTGAATATTTTAGCCAAACTGAACAGAAATTTCAGATAAACACCAAAGTTGAAGCGTAGTTTGGGTGTTTTAAACATTTGACTATATCAATCAACATGGATTCTCAAAGTCTCAAGTCCAGTTGAATCCCTGAGATTCAGCTATGTCATTTGTAAAGTGGAATGAGGAATATGGTCTGTTTGCCTACCGCTCAAGGTTGATATAAAGAATAATTAAGATAATGTATGGTAAAGCCCTTTAAAAACTTAACAATGCTAGTTAATTGTCAGGTATGGGTTGAGTGTAGAGTACTGTCTACCCAGTTTGTAAATGAATGAGGTCCCTGTCTGCAAGGGATGCATTGACTAGTTGGGGTGATTTGCCTATGTATATACATGCCCAGCTATATATATATCTATATATCTATATATAGAGATATATATAGATATATAGAGATATATATAGATATATAGAGATATATATAGATATATATATGTTTATATATATATAAACACATGCATATATCAAGATGAGTTCAAGGAAAAGTGCAGTAAATAATAAATGGGAAAGATAGGAAGAGTTCACTAAAGGGTTAGTGTTTTGTAGACTGGGATAGAAAGAGACAACTTCATGCAAAAGATGGATTTTTTTGGCAAGTAACTGTTTGGGTGATGGAAGTAAGTGGTATATCTTTCATAAAAAATATACTGGGAACATGCAGAGGATGTTTGGAGACTGTGGATTTGGGAAGCTGGTCATTACCATCTTTCTTTTCTTCTTCCCTATTTTCCTTCTCCTTCTCCTACAGCAACTTCTCTTCTTCCTCCTCCTCTTCATCATCATCTCACAATTTTTGCCCACTCTGTACTGAACTCTTCACATAGATTAACTCATTCAAACCTTACAACAATCCTATGAGGTGGGCTGTCTTATAATTATTGTCCTCAATTAAAGTGGTAGAAACTGAGGCTTTCAAAAAGTGAAGTAATTTGCCCAAGCTGGTAAATGGTGAAGCTGAAATGTGGGCTAGCTGAGGCCCCCTGAATCCAGAGCTGGTGCTCTTAACTGCTGCTGAGGCTGAAAATGAGGCTAGAAAGGGAGAATGGGCCAGACTCATGAGGGTGGACTTGAACCCGCTGGCTAAGTTTTGAAAGCTGGTATTTGAGGAAGGTTAATCTGGGTTTTGATAGGTAGACTGGACTTTTGCATATAACTAATAATTATGTAGTAGAAATGAATCACAAACAGGCAAGTGTGAGTATTCGCTCTTTGATGTCCAGACAGAACAGCCCAGACCCCAAAAAGTAATTTTTGAGGAAGTTGAGTCAGTACATCATAGAGTTGAGATGAAAGTGGACTTCCCATTCTTTGCATGGCTTATGTGGGCAAAGTCAATGATACATATTCCTGTGCTTATGACATCACAGATCATCACCACGGAAACATCTGTGCTGTAACAAACGCTGGATTGCAGTGTCACTGAATGTGTCAGGGAGGAGAGGAAACTGGCTCAAAATGATAAGGCTCTGAATAATGAAAGTTCACTGAAATATGTTAGCAATGGCAGCCTCGGTTGTGGAGAGAAATATAAGCAGAACTATTCCGAAAAGCACAAAGCAGGACTTGTGCATTATTAAAGGTTGGGCAAGGTTGGTTTCAAAATGCTGCTCACATTCAAAACATGGTTTTCTTAAAAAGTCACTATCTATGCTGTCTTGCATGATGACAATGAAAATCCTTCAGGAACAGGAGCTCATCTCCCAAACTGCGTATACAAAATCTTCTGCATAGCAAAGAAAGGCCAACTGGGGGACTTCCGTGTGTTTTGGGAGAAGACGTAAAGATCAGGAGCAAAATTGGCCATGATTATGTTTATTGTTTGGTAAGTCAGTGACAGTATTAGTTCAATGATTGCAGAAATTAATAATCAGTAAAAGATGACTCTGAGCCCTCCGAGGATTTATATAAGTTGCACAGTGGCAGATCATGAACTGAATCCAGCCTTCAGCCATATTTATGTTTGGGTCGCATGGCACCTTCAGAAATTATGTATTAGTTGCTGGCAATTGAAGATAGAGAGATAATATGAAAACCTGGATTTACTAATGTCTTTTATAATCAGAAGAGCTGGTAGTGCTGGATCCACATTCTCAAATGGCAACGGGTAGGGAAAACTCAGAAATCATCTTCCTTTTGGATGAAGAACATACTCTACATTTAGCCACAATCCCCACCAATCCCATTGCATCGCCTCATCCCATTTCATTGACTTACCTTCCTGCCTAGCCCTGTGAGCATTTGATTTTGTGCTCCTCGTTGGAGGGATTGGAGATTAATCATTGTTCCTAGCACAGTTCCTAATCTATGGAGGGCACCCCCTATATTGTAGCTCTGATTAGTCTTTATCAGTTATAGGCTGAGTTATGAAAACTTGATCCTGAAATCAGCAGTATCCAATTGAACTTCCTGTGATGATGGAAGTGTCCTATCTCTGTGCTGTCCAATATGATAGCTACTAGCCACTATAACTATTGACTACTTGAAATGTGGCTGGTATGACTGAGCAAATAATTTGTATTTCATATTAATTAATTGAAAATTAAATGTAAATAGCTGCGTGTAGCTAGTGGCTACTGTAATGGGCAAAGCAAAAGCAGATTGAGTAATGGGATCAAACATCCAGTCAGCTGTCCTCATTTAGGATAGAATGTGGAAGATAGACAGTAGGGTTGTGTGTGTGAACTTGCCCATCTTACAAGAGATGACTTATAGTAGGCTTCATCACTTAGGGGCATCTACTTCCAAAGCGGGAACCACTACCTGGCTAGAATTCTTGTCAATTTCAGGAGCCTAAGACATGTGTTTTACAAAATGTTTATGTGCACATTCATAGCAATAAGCGTAAGTCATCTTAAGCTTAAATGGGAAGTCTGACTGTTCTCTGTACCCTAAATGTTCAGTTAAGGGTACTACTTAAGTATAATAACTGTACTTGTGAGTGGAAAAGCCTACATTATTTGATGAGCTGCTTGACTCCCACATTCACGACAGCATAGAGCCAAGAGCCAGGGTGAGTGAGGGTACTGTGAGAAGGAAGCCTGTAGAATCCTGCTAGACTGCTGGAGGGATCCTCTCTTCTTAGGGCCAAGGGCACACAGGCTGCCATCTCTTGAGATTTCCATCGTGAACACACTGAGCACATCTAATGATCATGTTGCTATAAACCAGCCCACAAGTAGGATTCTAAAAGATCCCTCTCTCATGCAACTTTTTCTTTCGTTCACACCTTGTTTGCCTGGGAAACTTGTCACTGGCCCTCTCCACCGTGCCTGGTAGTCAGAGCCCTCCCTTTGTCTTTGTCATAGAATTGAAACCCAGAGCCATCTACCAAGCTCTGGCTTATTGGCAACCCACTGGCCTTTTTCCTGAAACCTGCCTGCCATAAGCCAACTTTTCCAGTTGATCAATAAATGACTTTACTGCTTCTAGGGATATATACATGGAGGACAAAACAAATGTCTGCTTTTTTCACTCCAGTTTAAGCTCGAATTATAGCTTCTGCTCCCACACCCATACCCCTGCCCCAGCAAAAAAAAACATGCCTCCTTAAAACATAGAAATCTTAATGAAAATGATAGAAACAGTGTTGTAGCTAATTTTGTTAAGTGATGACTAATACCGATCCTCTTGTAATAGAAAAAAAAGAAGAAAACACACGTGAATATCTTCTGCTTGGATCATTCATCCAGTTGGAATTATACATCATCTAATCTTACAGTCAAATTCTGCTAAGAGGATACCATGTCTTTTTTATCTTTGTGGGCAAACATCAACGTAAACCCCTATTACAATAGTGAATTGAATGATTCCTAGAATTCAATAGGAAGAGAAAGACAAAACCCTCTAACAAAAAAGTAGATTCTACGTGTTTTAAAATTTCTTCTTAGCAAAATTCATAGCAAAAATATTTCCTAGAAAAAGACCAAGGTAATATGAACTGAGAGTAACTAATGAAATGCTAAATTATCTGCATGCATCTATGTTTTTATTGCTGAATTTGGTCCTGCCTCCAGACATAAGGAGGCTAAAAATTCATATTCAGATAAGGAAAGGCAAACCTTGGCGAACAGATGGAGCAGAGTTCAGCATAAAGGTTTAATCCTATCAGGCCGATTCCTGTATGGCCATCTGGATAATCCGGCACACACATTCAAGGCCTGTTAAAAATACGACTCCAGCCAAGATTAGCGTCACAGATTTTCCACTAGACTTGCTCATATTTGACTTTATGATTTTCCAGGCCCAGGAAGACTGCTTGTGAATAAAGACTTAAATAGTCCTTGAAGAAGCAGTTGCATATTTTTTTAACCTGAAAATTGTTTCCCCTTTTCACAATATTGGGTGTCCATTTTTGGAAGGTTATTTTCATTTCCTTTTTTCCCCTTGGCTTTCATTTCCCAAACTTTTCTTACAACAGGACAATAAGGAGAATTGGACTAAAAATAATTTTGTGCATAAAAGTTCTCCTTGTCAGGATGAAGAGAGTTATTTACTTATTGTATAATCAGAGGCACGTGAATGTACTATTGTTGCAACAAATATCACAATTGGATCCATGAATAATTCATTTTGAAAATTCTCTTACCCTCCATGACAATTTTTCCCCATTGCTTTGCAATGGAGTGACTGACAGTCATAGAATAAGAGGTGGGAAAGAAACCCAAAGAATTGATGACAATATTTGCCTTTGGCTGCTCTAGGATTAATATTTTGTACATTTTAATTTTGGATTTGGCAGATCAAACGTGAGGTGGAAAACAGTGTAGTCATACCTTGAGTTATAAAATTCTGAGCTGCAGTGTCGTTAACAAACAATTTTTGCATATTATGAAACAATGCTATGTTGTGTGTCATTAAATCAAAAAGCCTTCAACAAGTCTTTCAAGTGCAATTTAGAAGTTACAGGTACATCAAAATGTCAAGATTTCTTACTGCTAAATTGTCAAATAACCCCGTGTAATGAACCTGCACACAGTTCCAGATCTCCAACAGACAAACTCAGGAATCCAAAAGCGCTTGCCCTGGAATGTTTTGGATTACAGTTGTTGCACCAGCATTTTTGTCCTTCCCTTGCTCAGGTGCTATGTCCATTGATTGTTGAGAAATTTTGCTAATTCAGAATAAAATAAGAAAGCTGCAAAATAGGAAGAGAATATAATTTGGGCTTAGTCTATAATTAGCAAATGGCATAAATTGGAACTTAGACACTATTTTGCTAAGTTTAGGTACATCTAGATATTCACCACTAAGCTAACACTGCCTTAATGTAGATGGACATTGGAGCTACATTTCCAAATAGTGCCTGTGAACTTTTCCTTTTCTTCTTTTCTGCGAGAGCCATTAATGCTGTCAAAGCAAAGGGCATTCTTGCCAAATGAAGTCACTTTGGAATAAAGGATGAAAAACACTTGAAATTCTCAATCTCCTCATTTAATATTTAATAGGTTTAATTGCATCTAGTATGGAGAGATCTCTATATCATGGGTTACATTTCTCCTTAAAGTGACAAACATCACACACACACACACACACACACACATGACTCTTTTTCATATATAATACATGAATCTTTGCCAAGTATTATCTAGATATGCTAGTGGACAGGACAATAAATGCAGACAAATAACAAAATGAAATAAAAACCCTAATAAACAATAAAATGCTTAACTGCATAATGCAGTTACTGAAGAAAATAAAGTAAGGCAGAAACAAATCCCTAGTAACACAAGTTAAAGCAACAGCATAAGTGTTATAAAGGCTGCTACACCTTGCATGAGGAAACTGTCAAATTTGTTTGTTTGTTTATTGGCTGAGTTTATTTGTTTATTTGGAGTTAGCATTCTGAAAGTGAAGTTTGTATACTCTGGTACCATGGTTCAGGTCAGGCATTCTAACTGCTTCTGGTTTCTAAAGCATCCAGTTGGAGAATGGATAAACAAAGAATAGATTTGCCTCCTGTGCATGGTGAAAATACAGAGGTCCAGTCTTCCAGCTGGAAGAAAACCTTCTGTTTGTCCTCTTGCCTGTCCAGTAGCTGCTAGTTTCAGGATCAAAGAAGGCAGGTTGTAGTGCTAAGGAGCTGTGAGCAGGAAGGTCATCATTCACTGAAAAAAAAAAAAAAAAAAAAAAACCCACACCAGCAAAAACAAGCATTCAGATCGAGCAGGAGGAAGAGATATCTGTGCTCTGAGTCCAAGTGGAATATTTTGTGCCCTCAGTAGTCTCTCCGTTTCTCCCAAGTACAACATCACCAAAATTAAGGAGATAAAAGGGAGAAAAGCATGAGTTTTACGAGGTCACAAGTATCCCGTAGAAATGAGCTGAGCTCATGGGTTTTATGTTTTCTGCCAAGTCTCAAAAATTTGGGACAATAACATTAAAGTCGATTCCTCATTTCTGAAAAGTTTCCCATTAATATTCATTCCAGGCAAATGAGATCCTTAAAAAAACATTCTACTTTGGAGGGACTGTTGCCAGTTCCACCTACTCAGTACATTTAGTTGGATATGTTAGCAAGCAGCTGAACTGGGAGTTCTTAGGAAAGTCTTACAATAAAATACATAATCTGAACTGATGAGAATATAGGGTATTCTCGTAAATAAACTCTAGTTAATGGGGAGCTGATGGTAATTATTATAGCAGCAACTAGCGTACTATGTGGTGCATAGTAAAACAACAAAACACAAGTAGGCATTTTCTGTGTATTTTGCTGGAACTCTGTGAGGTGAGTGCCCTTATGGAAACTACAACTTAGAGAAGGTAAGAGACTGTTTCGAGGTTGCACTAGGTGCTAGATGTGGAATTTGAACAACTGGAGCTCTTGCCCATTTTCAAATACAGTCATACTCCAAATGTTAAAATCACTTAACATAATTTCATATTTCTGTCTTTACTCAGAAGCCATTAAAGGCTAGTGCCAGCATTTTCACCTCCACTGTAAGCATCAGTGGTCTGCTTTGTAGAAATGCTCACTAATAGAGAGTTCTGGTTAATAGAATTCTGGAAAAGGAGAGTGTGCACGTTTTCCTATACCATATGTAATGGGAATGGAAAAGAACCTTATATCACCTTGAGATTTAGATTTAGATTTAGATTAGAAAATTTCTAAATTTGTACATTTTATCAACTCACGGAGTGTTGTTTCTCCAGTGTATTTAGACACAGGAATGGAGAAAAAAGCCAAACGATATATCTCTAATTAGGCTTTCATAATGTCACATTGATTGTCACAAATGCCTCATTTTGGGGATAAGATATGATAAATGCTGAACCTGGGTCATCTATTTGGCTACCCCAAACAAGTGAGGTATTGATCACAGCACAGAGAGATTTCAGAAGGAAAAATAAGAGCAGCCCTAGGGCCCTGCTGATAGCTGCACACACCACTAATTCACCTCAATGGGCAGGCACCTCTGAGCTCAATTAACCCTTATTCCCAAGGCCACCCATAAACCCCAAGGTAAACATGGCTCTCCTGGCCCTTGCTTTCTATCAATGAAATAGATCATTTCTATTGGAGGCTGAAGTGTGATTCCAGGTTATAAATTCACCTTGCTAATAAAGAGACTGATGCTCCCAGTGCGAGTGTGCAGGCACTTGAATCATGTAACACTTATTCTGTAAATCAGAAAATTTTAAACTACCGAGGGCATCTGTGATTTCTTCTGCCTTCTGTGGCTGTTCGAAGGAAATATAAATGCTCGGGAGATAGAGTAGGTGATAGCAAATGTCCCCTGGTGCAATTGTCTGCACACAGAACATTAGTTGTTAAATACGTACTGGAGCTGAATGATTTCTTTCTTTCTTTTTTTTTTAATTCTTCCCTCTCTTTTCCTTCTCACCATGACCATTGTTCAAGAAGCAAATTGGAAATCTGGTAATTAGGCCCTGACTCACGGTGTAGTATTAGAGTCCTGAGCCAAAGTTCAACACCCTGAAATGAAATTTAAACCAATTAATCTGTTAGATTTTTATCGCTTGTCCGTGTTTTCTCAGCAATTCCCCCAGCACGTGGCCTTTGATCAACTCTCATACAAACGCTAAAATGTGTGCCTGCTGCTAGCAAGATGGGAATGACATTAACATGGTACTCATAAAACAATCAGAGCAGAGAAGCCCTCAAACAGGCAGGGCATAGTAATATTTAATAAAAGCACACACATAATCTTCAGAATTAGCATTTTGTGCCTTGCAGTACCTTTGGGAGAAGAGCTTTTATTTGTGGAGTGATCATTATTATAACAAAGAAGAGCTACCTAATAATTTCCACTTTAACTCTGCAATGTGCCATGAGCATTTCAGAGCCATTATGCTAAACTGTGGTAGGGTAATCACGTTATTGTCATAGTTTGAAGGAAGGAAAATCTACTTTCGTGGCTGGTGAGGGGTGGAGGAAGGGATTTAAAAAAAGAGGCAAACCCCACCCCCCAACCCTAAACTTTTATTTTTAATGAGATTTAAAACGAGAAATTGGGTCACTGGCCTTGCGGATACTTATGAGTGTGAAAATTCATTGGAGAGGAAGAAAGAATCTTGTATTAATTAAATCAAAAATTTGCTGGTAAAAGTGGTTTTGTATTCAAACACCACCCCCACATTCCATAATATTTTCTTGGAGATAGACTTGTATTGATTATCACATCCCTGTGCTGAATTGAACTCTTTCATAAATCTTTTCACAGTCAAATTCCACTGAATCCATCCACTGTGACTATTAAAAGTGATTTTTCCCTGTCTCCCCTCTGTTTCTCTCTGGGTATCCCAAATGTAAGAAACAAGTCCTTGGCTGCTTTGGATGTTGTCTGAGCTTTCTCAGAGAAAACATATCCAAAATGAGAAGAGAAGGGGAGGCTCAGGGTCAGCGCAGCTGTTTTGTTTGTTTTATTTTCCTTTTTTAAAATGTAATTTTGCTCTAAAAAGTACAACTGTTTGCTCTCATAGAATTAAATGTTCTGCTGCTACTTAATTTTTTAAATTATTATTACATAGTACCTTATTTGTACACATTGAAAAAATTTAAATCATACTAATACATAGGGAATAAATGTTAATAGTCCTCCTTTTCTGTCAACCCCAGTCTAGTTCTTTTTATAAGGACCTGCTGGGGACAGTTATGCATATCCTTCCTTCCAGGCCTGTGTCCATCATACTTGTTCACATATAACTGCATGCATACTCATACTGGTTCATATACAGGTTCATATATATCATTTAAAAATCAACTTAATTACACTGTCCTTTAGTTTGCAAATTGTTTTTTTCACTTGCTAACCTATTTTGAAATCTTTCCATATCAGTTTATAGAATTGTTTTGTGTATTTTAATGACACTCCTAGTATTCTATGGTGTGAATATACCATAATTTCTTTAACCACTCCCTACTGGGAGCACCTAGACATCGGAATTTTTTGCTGTCAATACCGCAATGAACATTTGGGTACCTATAGTTTTAGCCACAATTGCAAGTATTTCCAGGTCTTCTTTTAGCCTGGCAGGTGTGTTGTGAGTAGGGTTAAAATGTAAAATAGCATCCTGTGAGTTAAAGCCAGCCCACAAACATTTTGTTTGGCCTACGCATTAAAAAAATACTAAATTCGTTTCCAACACTGAAAGATTGAAAAATTTGACATAAAAATGTGGCTTCCTGGCTTCTTTGGAAAGATCACCAGAAACCCAGACGATGCTAGGCCTGCATTTTTATGCGGTCACCAAAGGCTGAAGCTGAGCAGTGCTGCCACCTTTCCCTGGGGCACGTGCAATTCACCAGCACCTTCCCGTTGCATTACAGATGTCGAGAATCAGTGGCCATTCATCTCATGCTTGTTCTGACAGCCTGAGCTGCTGCATTCGTTTGTATGTCTTGCCTTGGTCTACATGGGTCTGTGAATTCTTAACGATAGCTCTTGGGCCTGATTCTCTTTTGCTGGTCACAGGGTTTTCTACGTTGCATTATTGACATGTTGGGGTTCTTCATTTATGGGGACTATCCCATGCATTCATGCATTGTTGGATACTTAGCATTCTTTTATTTTATTTATTTATTTATTTATTTATTTTAAGAGACAGAGTCTCACTCTGTCTGGAGTACAGTGGTGCAGTCATAGCTCACTGCAGCCTTGAACTCCTGGGCTCAAGCAATCCTTCTGCCTCAGCCTCCCCAGTAGCTAGTATGACAGGCTTGCACCTGGCTAGTTTTTAAAAAACCTTTCAAGAGACAGAGTCTTACTGTGTTGCCTGGGCCAGTCTTGAACTCTTGACCACAAGAGATCCTCTCACCTTGGCCTCCCAAAGTGCTGGGTTTACAGGTGTGAGCCACTATACCCAGTTTGACCTCCAGTTACTAAATACTACTAGCTTCCCCTCCTCATCCTCTCTCTCTGGGATAGCTCATGATTCCTTTACATATTTTTCAAATTTGCCAGTGGGGAGGTGTCACAGAGCTTCCCCTCAAGACTAATATGTTATAACAGATGTATAGGAGGAGCTTTGGAACCCTTAGAGGCCTAAACTTAGAAAGGTCTGAATGACTTACCTGCTCTAAGAATGGCATATAGTCTCGAAGCAGGGATGGTGGATGGTGCTGAGTGTAGAGGTAGGATGGACTGAGGGGTGTGTCATTCTTCCTGGGGTACTTCCCTTAAGGCTTTATTTCTCTAAAACTAAGACAATGGTGTCAAATATTGTTTCCTCACCTGGTTATCTCTGGAAGCTTGATGCTCTTTCTTGCCTCTGAGGCATTGACATATAGCTTTGCTTCTGGAAAATTGCTCACAGTATTTGAAAACATTGCAACTTTCCTTGGGAAGTGTTTGAAAGCACATACACACACATGCATGTACACCCACGCGACTTCTGTATCCTACGTATAACAAGTGGGAAAAAAGAGGGAAGGGGTCAAGTTCAAAACCAGCAGGTCTTGGCCATGCTATTTTAAGGCCTTTCCTGTAGGAGGGTTTCTCAAAGACACAGAAACACCCCCTTCCACCTCCCTTTGTGCAATGATGAGAAAGCCTGCAGGAGACCGTATTTAGCTAAAGAAATATGTGTGTGTGATTAAAAAAATAAAAATTAACAGAAATTCCAAAGCTAAAACTGATACTAAACACCAAGACCATTTTGTGATCTGCGTGGGTAATCTCAGGGTCAGCAATTAATGACCCCATTGGATTCCATAGTTTGACTCAGTCAGGACTCTCAAGACCAATTCAGTTAAACCAATAACCTGTTCTTCTCAGAAGTACTAGGGATATCATAACACCTTTTGTACTCCATTCTAGCAACTAAGTAGACTGAGTTATAAATTAAGAATTGATATTTGGGGACATTAACAAAATGTTTCCAAACTGCATATATTTTTAGAACTTTATGTAGTTGTTAAATATAGTTTATTTCTCTTATAACTTGCTTCAAATCATACATCATATGGTACCACTAGTTTGGGAGTACTTAATCATGCATTTAAACATTTTTTACTTTTAAAGGTCACTTTTGTTTAAGAAAAAGCCCTATAGTTGTGGAACACTGATCACAACCTCTGTGTATGTTAAAAAATCAGACAAGAAATGTCAAGTCACGAATCATTTACATCTTCTTGATTAATTATTTTGTTTTTGGGAGAAAGTAGAGAAGAGAAAAGTCATCTGAACTGCCCAGTTTTAGTTGTAAATGCATTGCTATGAGTTCAGCCAACATGAAATGTTTAGTTTGGGTATTTCCAAATTTCTCTGGGCAAATTTTTAAGATTAATTTGAATCAAAATCAAACCCATTCTATTTGTTTGTGTGGTGGCACGTGAGCAATGGTCCCACCGGGCTGGACTTAATATTTTCTTTCCTTCTTGCAAAAGTTAAAGCATGACATTTTGCCAAATTTGACAAAGTCCAAATATTTTTTTGCCAGTTTTTTCCCGTTAAAATTAACTAGTGCTCTCATTGGCTTCAATGCTCAGAGAGTCAGTCTTGGATACTTAATAAACTTTTTATTAAAGATGAGGGTCCCATTTTCTCTCCTTGAACAATATCTCCCTTTAGGATTTTGCTTTCTTGTTGTTCATAAAAATAATCATGAGAACAGAAGCATGACACTGTAGAGTTAAAAATCCTCAGTGGCACGAAGGTGCCCCCTGAGAGATTTTAAAAACAATCCAACAATTACATTTATGCCCAGCAATTCTGTTGAAAGTATGCCATGCTCATTAAACAAACCACCTCCAGTCTATTTGGAATCACAGTATTTGCAAATTATTTCCCATCTCCAAGGGCCATTTATAATGGAAAGAAAAGAGATATGAAATTTTGAAAAAGTCAATTCTAGGGTTTTATGCCTGGGAAAGACAGCAAAGCAAAGGTCATGGAAAACTCTGTGGTTGAGTCCTGACTCAGCTATTTGGTTACATAATTCACCCCGAGTGACCTGCATTCTTCACATCTGTAAAATGGGATCTATGACATTTATTTGAAAAAAAATCGTAATGATTTTTAATGAGACATGTTGCAATGTTAGTGTTTCAGACAGAAGGCATGGAGCAAGAATCATTTCCCGCTCCAGGCTCCTCTCTTTCTTAGCTTCCTATTGGATTGTAATGTTTATCTAAAAAAAGTAAGTTTTCTTTTCAGGAGATATATTTAACTATGAAGCAATTCTGTAAGGTTTCCAATATATTCCAGAAAATCACCCATATTTAATAAGAAAAAAACCCTTAGCATTTCACAAATTAAAATTTGCTTTGTGTTTTATTTCATAAAGTTTCAGGTTTGATAAAGATTTGGGTAAAATATATGTATCTTAATAGAAACAATGAAAAGAATGCTTTTAAAAACTGAAGTTGCACCCTGAAGTTTCAGGTCCTAATGTGGCTAGGAAATGCTGAGATCTTGAGGGACTTTCTGTTAGTGAAAAGATAAAAGATTTTTTTTTTCCTTTTTCTCAAGTCTTCATCATTAAAGTTTGGTTCTAACAGCAGACTCCTTCTCTTTTTCATGTGTGTTGAAAAGCAGCTACTCCCTGTATCAAAGCCATCAGCCCGAGTGAAGGATGGACGACGGGAGGTGCGACTGTGATCATCATAGGGGACAATTTCTTTGATGGGTTACAGGTCATATTCGGTACCATGCTGGTCTGGAGTGAGGTAGGTGTTGTCTGAACATTAATATCTAATAGCTTGATCTAGTTGAAGATACTGTCTATACTTGAATTTCTAATAGAATGTGTAGACTCTAGTGGTGCCGCTCTGGGTGGGCCAGCTTCAGTCTACAGAATTTGGGGAAACTAGAAGAGTTGGTTTGGGTTTACCAGGAGGCAACAGTTACTACTGGAATGACTTCCTTTCTTTGGCCCATAAGCAATGGGAGAGCTTCTGTTTTGCAGTTTGTCTTCTTGGGCTTGCCATGGTGTGGAGGTCCTATTGTATGTTGGGAATTGAAGAGGAGATGCAAAGTCACAAGATGTATAGAAAAAGCCCATTCAAGTTTTAGCAAGGGTGTAATCTGTGACTATTTTGTAGAAAGAGTCTACTGTAGCCTGATCTTCAAGGAACATCGTTCAATGGCAGCATAATCCAGGTGTAGGTGGTTCTTGACTTATTCGGTGACTATTCATCAGAGAGAGTGATTTGCTGGGAGAACCAGAACCACAAAGGGCTTTTTCTAGCTCTAGGAATTTACAGCTCTCAAGCATCTCAGTGTGTGACTGCAACCCCATGAAAATGACTATGTTCTAATTGTGCAGTGCTGTCCAAGCACTGTGATTGTTCTTTTAACCTACCAGTTGACTTGTCTGGCAACCATCAGCATCAGCTCAAGATTACAAAACATGCATCCCGTTATATAGATGCCGTGGCAAATCTGCCATTGTGTTCTCAGTTCTGAGCCCCAGTTTCTTAGCCAGCATGCTCCGAGCACTCTCTCTTTCACTTCACTAAAGTTTAGAATAAAAACAATGTTAGGGTTACAAGGTACCATAGGGTTCATTCATCCCATTTGCTTTGTAAGCATGTAGTCATCCTAACTTACTGAGACTTACCATATGCTAGGCAATGTGCTAAACCTTGAGGGTAGATCATCTCACCCTTCTTTCTACACTACGAGGTAGATACTCGTAGCATATTTCTTTTCTTGATAAGGATACTGAGGCTCCAAGACAAATAGTTACATAGCCAGAGAGCAGCTGCCCAAAGCCTATAGAATGTAAGTGATTTGTATATGGCCACACAAAGATTTCCATTTCTAGCTGTGCTCCTGTGACACTGGTTTAGCCTATTTCTTTGTGTTGTTTTCTCTCTAGAGTGGCCATGCAGATGAGCAGAAAGTTAAGACTGTGATACTTGGGTATGTTTGTCTTTCCAGAACAGACGCTGTTCTTTGTAAGCCTTCTGTGTATACTGCTTACTGCCAGTAACCCACTCAGGCAGGCCCCTTGCTAGCTCGTGCTGCTGCTGCCTTGGTATTTTCTACTCAGAAAACAAGGGGTATGCATTTGGTCGTAGAATCAAAGTTCTTATAAAGCCAAATCAGAGATGAGCTTCCCAGCCCACTCAACTAATTTTTAGGCAAGATGGAACATTCCAGGTATGAAAGGTGGAGTAACTTCCCCTTGCCAACTGTACTCTATTTTTTGTTGAAACTATTGGGTTGTAAATTAGAAGCATCAAATTCATGGCATGTTTTGCTGCCAGCCTGCTGTCTTCATCCTGCTGGAGACAGCAGTCCTCATGAGGACAGACTGTCCCGGTCTTGTGGGCTGTATCTTCTACCTTTTCCATCTTTCTTTCTGTTGCTTATCAAGGAAGTTGAGAGATGGGAAGAGTAAATATAATACGGACTCCTTGTTTCATGTCATTGTAGTCAAAGTGGAGCTCAAAATTGGCATTAAAAATTACTGACCCTTTGAGAAGGAGGTGGGTTAGTCTGAAGCTTCCTGTAAAACCTTGTGCCTTCTTAACCCAATGGACTCCATTGAATATGGAATAAGGACACATCAGGAAATCATGCATTTGCACCTCTGCCTTACGCTTAATCAAGGTCCCTCCATTTTTTCTCACTTTCCTACTTTCTTGACCTGTTTTGGGAACAGCAAAGGGAGGTTAGCATGTAAGTTGGATTTATCCAAATTGCTTTAAAGGATCTGTTTCTATATAACAAAATTGATGAAAGTCATAGGAAGGAAAACCCATTAATGCAATATCTTTGTCCTCCTCCCTCCTCTGTCCCTCCAGTGCCACTGCCTTGTGTGTGCCAGGAGCCCCTCTTCACTCTGTCCCAGGGGTCAGGGTGGGTCCAGCCAGGAGCTGAGGGTGGAGGATGCATGCTCCTTCATTGTCCAGCCCCTGCTTTCGTGCTGCTCTTGGTTGTAGCTATGTCATAAATCAACTATGACCCTGTCCTGGTGCAAACTGTTTCCCAAAATATTTGTGCAGATCTTCTTTTAAAACAAGCAAATCCAACTGCATTAGCAGTTGGGTACCTGGATGTAGGACTTTAAACTGGGCTGTTATCATCATGATTGTCCTGATGTTCAGAAGAATGATCCTTGTAGAAGTGAACCTTTTTTTTGTAATATTCTAAACTATTTCTATATTTAGGTTTTCATACAGGCTACTTGGAACACACAATTTTCTCTGCCTTTTCATGCGGGGAGAGAATTTGATACTGCCCCAAATAAAGAAATCCATTGTATAATGGTGGGAATGGAGAAACAGCTCAGACTTGCTAAGGGTTCATCATGTGTAGGCACTTTATGGGTATTACGTTAAGCCTCACAATAGGCTCGTATGCAATCCTCCTGTTATTCTAATTTTACATATGAGTAAACTGAGTTTCAGAGAGGTTAAAAAGCTTGCCCAAGGTTACACAGCCAGATAGGACTAAAGACTGGATTTGAACTATACCGTATTTTTTTTTTATAAAGGAAGGAAAAGTCCTAGTTAATAAGAGAGCACATGCAATCTTGAGAGAGGGAAGAATGACAGAAAGAGGAAAGAAAGAAAAAAAACAGAGGTTTCATAAGCCAGGTGGTATAGTAGTAGAAAGTAGTAATAGTAATTGTAGTAGTGATGATGGTTGTTTTTAATCGAATAAAATTACATGAGTGCCTTTTATTTTTGTAGAAGCAGAAAAATATCAACCAAGTTTGAGGCCATTTGTCAAGGCTTGCATTGTACAGAATCAGAATTTGATCAGAAGACATCTAAGAAAAAGCTACAGAAAATGCAGAGTGTGACTAATATTAGCTAACATTCATTCACTGAGCACTTAGTTCCTGCCAGGCAATATGATAAATGTTTGGTAGTGCCCTTGTGGGATTCTCACCACTGTGTATGATGTTGTTCTCATTTTACTGACGAGGAAATTGAAGCTTGGGGAAGTTAAATAAGTGGTTCAGTTACCAAGTGGTGGAGAGATGGGACTTGAACCCAAACAGTCCAACCCCAGGGCTTACCTTCTTAACCTTCATAATTTAGCCTGTGCCACCATTTTTATCATAGGGTGTTATCAGATCAGGGTGATAGGCTCACATTGCCATGATGTCTTGTGCTGGGGGTGCCTTAACAGTTGCTGTTACCTTCCAAGGTCAGGTAGAATTGGCATGTACAGACTCAGAGAGGTAAGAGGGCTTCCCTTCATCTTCCAGTTGTATATGTTTGTGATCGGCACCACTGGATTCTAGGTAGAGTTTATCTTTATGAAGTAAAGGTTACATGCCTGTGCTAGGGCAAGACAGTTCACCTGTTTAACCTCATCCCTAGAGCTGGATCCCTGTCCATCCAAAGTCTTTGCCCCAGACCACATGATCTTGAGGTTTATGCCATCTCTAAGATCCAGGCCTTCTAATTTTAAGTAGACTTTTATCACTTCTGCATTTCCTTACTCTATACCCAACACACCCAGGAAGCAGGCTGGCAGGCTAGGACAAGTGGATAACATTTTAGATTAGCAGCTAATGCCATTATTTAGAGTCTTTTTTTAGCTAAAGAATTTTTTAAAGAGCCAGAGAAAATCAGGCTGGCTTAACGGACTCTAATCTGTGCTCTTTCCCTACCAACCCAATCTTCTGCCAATGAGCAGTTCAGTTTAGCTCATGGATTGCCCCCTGAGGGGTGGGAAGAAGAAAGGGGCACTTTATTGCTTCTAACTCAGCTCTGCCTTCTGCGAGCTCTCAAGTTCACATGGCTTTCTTGTGAATTTGATTTGCCCCCTTCCTCTTTCTTTATTGTTTCTTGCGCTTTCTCCTCCCCCTCTTTTTAGAAAGTAAATTATTTTACTCTTATTCTTGTGCTCCTTGCCCTGTCCTACTCTAAAAGTCTTTTAAAAAATTGTTTTAGTATTTTATATACAAATCTAGGAAAACTAGCAGGGTTGATGTGTGATAATGTTTAATGTGGGGTGAGATTTTTTTTCTTGACCAGAGCCGCACTTGGTTGTTTTGCTTTTCTACCAACATGTGATTTGGAGCAGGGAGGGGCTCCTGCTTCTGGTTTGCAGAACTAATTGTTATTTTAATATCTCCTCTGAATTCCTCCAATTTCTAAAGAGTGAGCACTGGTTGGCTTGCCTGCTGGGTGTCTAGCACTGGGATAGGTACCATGGGTAATTAAAGTTGGGCTTTGTGGGATCTGGTGTTTTATTTGGAAAGACAACTTGCTTCCATGCAGCAAATTAGAGAGTTACATAATATATTTATATAATCTAGTATTAAATTGGTAGTTTACAATTCACGCTAAGTTCTAGAAGGCAGAGAGAGTGGTGTAGTCAGAAGTAGATGGTTTGAATGACCAATCAAGTTCCTCTTACGTATGGATGTAGCTCTGTGCTAGGTACGTTAGGCTCTCATGACCCTTTTATTTTATCACAGAATTTATACAATTTAGAGTATTTAAGCTGTCAATTAAAAAAAAAGTACAATGGTGGGTTTCGTGAGGAGCAGAGAATAATATTCCAGGCAAGGGTTGAGATTGCATGGGGTAGCAGTGGATAAGGAACCAATTGAGAGACTTGGGTATTGATTGTCCTTCCATTGCCCAATCAGAGGATATAGATTTAGTCATTGTTGGTCGCTGGACCTCAGTTTCTCATCTGAAAATGAAAGGCTTAGTCTATATCCTCTTTGAAATCAGTGCTACAATTCTAGCAATTCCTTTTTTTTTTTTTTTTTTTTTTTGAGATGGAATCTTGCTCTGTTGCTCAGGCTGGAGTGCAGTGGCATGGTCTCAGCCCACTGCAACCTCCACTTCCCAGGTTCAAGCGATTCTCCTGCCTCAGCCTCCCAAGTAGCTGGGACTACAGGTGCGTGCCACCACACCTGGCTAATCTTTGTATTTTTAGTAGAGATGGGGTTTTGCCGTGTTGGCCAGGCTGGTCTCAAACTCCTGACATCGTGATCTGCCCGCCTCAGCCTCCCGAAGTGCTTGGATTACAGGCATGAGCGACTGCACCCAGCCTAGTGATTCCTTTTAGAGTTTATTCCCCTGAGAATCCTCCCACAGTCAGAAAGGGACAGTGGTGGCAGGTGGAAACTGCTCCTTTTCTTCCACTATTGTTCTTTTCTTTCAGAGCTCACTTGCAATACACAGATGTGATGTTTATTTGCAAAAGGATTCTTTGAACTTCATCAAAACAATTTAATTGGCCACAAAACTGGATCTCCCTATTGATAGGTCTTTAGTCAATATTTTTACTCTCTATGCTTCAGATTCTGGTATCTGATATAAATCTGAGACTTACGCCACAGTGTTGGCCTAATTCGTCTTCTAGATAATGTTATGGAAGACTAGTTC